>NC_140590.1:1139856439-1142256439 GCF_964204655.1 Triturus cristatus | reverse complement strand
TTGCTGCCGAGAAGTGTGTGATCTACATGTCAGAAGCCCAGCCTTTCATCCTTCCATAGTCCTTAAAATGAGTACCAATTTTAAATGCATAACAATGATTGATTATAAAGTGCCTCTTTAAAACACTTTTTAAAAACTCATTTTGTGCTAATGTTATTATTTTCACCGCAAATTATCTAATGACATGCAAATTATAAAGCACCCCTCCTTTATGTGGCTGGTGGTCTTGATGATGGAAGAAAGTTTTTGTTGAAGCAATTGATAGCCGAACACTAGCCCTTGTCTCGCATTATTAAAGTTTGAGCTATTGGTGTTGCATTATTTAGCAATGCCAATAGCTCAAACTTTAATAATGCGAGACCTATTGCATTGCAAATGCTTGTTCTCTTGTTCCGTCCCTTCCTTCTATATATTGCAACCTCTAGGCTACATGAAGCTAATAGTCGTGCCCGCCATTGTTGGAATAATGGCGGATTTGGATCTAACCAAGCGGAGGCCATACATATTCTAAATATTGCCATTGAGATAAAGATCAATCCTTGTATATTAGTTGGTCGAATATCTCCATCTATACCCAGCATTATTTCTCCCGTGGTAATTTCTATTCTTACATTGCAAATTTCAGGAAAAAAATGTTAGATAAGTCTCTTATTAGTTCTTGAAGCGTATCGCATTTTGCAAATATATGTACAATGTTGGCTTCGTATAAAGCACACCGCGGGCATTCTGTTCCCTTACTATAACCCCATTTGGCTATTCTATTTGGTGTGTAATATAATTGAAAGAACGTTTTGTAATATTGGGTTTGCAACCTAGCAGACATTAATATAGACTGTGATAGCTCATACGATCTAAGACATGATTCTTCCATTATCCTTAGTTTGTCTTGCCATTTTAATGAAAATGTATTCATATCATCCGGAAGTATAGTGATCATACTATCATAGATTTCACCAATCTTACTTGATTTATTCTTGTATATAATTTTGATAGTTTGAATTTTCTGAAATTTAGAACTGCCCCCCCCTTTCCTAGTCAACAAATCACTGATTTGAAGGAATTTACAGAAATCCCTATGTTCTAATGTATATTAATTTCTTAATTCTTCGAATGATTTTAGCCCAGCTCTAGTATAAAAACACCCAAATTGAAAAATCTCTTAATTTATCCATCTATTCATACATATGTCATTAAATATTCCCGGTAGGTTATTATTTTTAGATAAGACTGTATAGTAAGAAAATCTTCCAATTCCCAGAAGTTTACGTACATTCTTCCATGCTGCATGTATACCCACCAGGGTTTTAAAGAGTATTTTTTTAAAATAACAATCGTATGTATGTCGCCATAAGTACCCATTAGCTTCACAACCCAGAATAAGTTCTTGTGGTGTTGGTATATCCCCATCTAGTCTACTGTTGTTACTCAGGTCATTAATACCCTACAATATTTCAGAATCGTAGCCCACCAATACATTTTAAAATTGGGAAAGGCCATGTCCGCCTCTATCTTTCGGGAGAGAGATGTATCTGAGGGCCCTTCGTGGTCTTTTATATCCCCATATGAACCGAGAAAACATGCTATCTATGGTTTTAAATAATTGTGGTGTAAACTCCAAACAAATTGTTCTTAAGAAATATAAAAATTTGGGGGGAAAAAGAATCTTAATCACATTACACCTGCCTCCGATAGTTAGATGTAGGTTATTTAATCTGTTACGGTCTTTTTCGGTTTGTTGTATTAATGGGTCTAGATTGACTTCTACTAGGCTATCCAGGTTAGCTGTTATGTTGACTCCCAGATACATGGCTTTCTCTACTACTCAATCGTCCCTCATCGTAAGTTTATTATTAAGCACTATCTTTTATTGCGGCGACAGGATCGCTTGTCACTAACGCGATATCTGCGTAAGCCAGTGTTTTGGTGTCCCAGGTTTGTGATCGTATTGGTAGAATTTCCAGATTATTTTCTAGTCTATGGATAAATGGATCGATAAATATCGCGAATAATAACGGGGAGCATGGGCATCCCCGTCTCGTCCTCTGGTTATGTCTGTTTTCTCTGAAACCGCTCCATTCACCATTATTACGGCTTCTTGTGCCATATATAACATTTGAATTGCTTTAATAAAAGACTCTCCGATACCACTTCTTGACATCGCTGACCATAGATATTTCCAGGAGACCCTATCGAAGGCTTTCTCAGCATCTAATAATATGAGTGCCATAGGGTCTCCTGTTGTCTCAGCAATGTCAAAAAGTGTAATCACGCTTTGTATATGATCCGTTGTAGATCTCCCCGGGATAAATCCGTGCTGACGCCCAGATACAATTTTATGTATAATAGGCGCCAGTCGGCTGGCTAGAAGTTTCGCATATATTTTTGAGTCGCTGTTTATTAGGGTGATAGGACGATATGATCCAGGTTCTGTAGCATCCTTATTTTATTTTAGAAAACTACAATTTTAGCTCAAGCCCATGACCCCGGGAGGTATCCGCCCTGAAAGATATGTGCAAATAATTTGCTTAAGATTCTCTTTAGTGGTTTATAGAAATTAACATAGAATTCTGAGGGTATCCCGTCTAATCCGGCTGCCTTCCCCTTAGCTAAACTATTTATTGATAATAGGATTTCTTCCCATTTCATCCAGACTATCCTGATCCTGTTGTGGTAATCTTAATGTTGAAGTCTAATCTAAATATTCCTCAATCTTATCCTGCGGTTTACTCGTCTCTTTATATAGCTGTTGATAATATCTTTGAAATACGGCTCTTATCTCCTTAGGGTCGTTTTTAAGTCCATATTTTGGATCTTTAACCTCTCTTATGATATTGGCTGTGTTTTGTTGTCCAGTTCGGACAGCCAGTTGGTGTCCGACTTGTTCTCCCAATTCATATGTAATCTCTCTATTCATTGACGCTTTGCATATCGCTTTTTCTGTATAAATATCAATGATGGCATTTTTAGCAATTGCCACTGTTCTTTGTGCCTTTTCAATTTCTTGTCCTGTTTGTACTGCTCTTATCAGCCCCTCTTCGGCTAAAGCCAGGTCTTTTTGCAATATCCCTATTTGCTGATGGGGATATTTCTAGAAATTCTGGTATCCATTTATTCATGTGCTGACAATATTCTTTGTTTAAGAGCAGAATTCTCTCAAAGGTCCAAATATTCGTTTTGTTGTTTATTCTACCATTATCTATGCTCATAATTAAGGGACACTAGGAAATGTCTTGAATATACTAGATAATTTATAACTTTAGCGAAACCAACTGCTCAAGATGAATTTTTTTTTTGTTGATATTGTAACATATTTGACTTATGAAACATATGTGATACTTCAATTCCTGATTTATGTATATATAATGAATTGTAATGCCTAAGCGGGGTGGGGGAGGGAAGGGAGGGGCGGGAAGAAATGTTAAATATTTAAGTTAAAAAAAGAAATATTAATTAAGTAAATTCTTTGAACAAGAAAGTTATCTACGAGTCATTGTTTTCCTTTAATTTGCACAACAACACTTTCTTAATTTTCATTGATAGATGTAATATTTTCAACTAGGTATAATTCTCTACGTATTTCCTCTGCTCCCACATGCACCCTCTGCCAAGGAAACCCTACACACTTTAAGGTTATGTGCTTTGCGTTCTGCTAACCAACTCTTCATGACTTTGTGAGACAAACATGGTAGCTGAGCTGCAGCTAAGGCCACCATTGCAGTCTAGTGTTTGGGCACGCTGAACTTGTGCTAAGCTGGGTTAAGTGTTATTCCCAAGGTATTGCAGGCTGAAGACTCCCTCATAAAGCAACTCAGAATTTGGCTGTTAATGCAGCATGGAGTAACAAGGCAGCGCCACACTCTAGGGTCACAACCACTGGGTCAGAAGCGGAGCCCAGGTCCTCTTTATTCTCTTCCCTAACACCATGCCGTGTGCCAGAATACTTGGATGCACGAGGCATGCCCTACATGAGTCATGTGACACTACATTCCTTCCTAGCTTTGTTAAAAACATAGGCCACAAGCCGTGGGCCAGCCAACAATGAATATATAGTCTCAATCAGTCTTCAAGTCCACTATCTTAACAAATATAATCTTTTGATTGGGATCTCTGCAGGTTGGGTCTCAGATCGTAGGGATGGAGTCTCAGGGTTGTGAAAGTTGTAACAGCTCAACTTGCCTCCTCACTTCTATGGAGGAGGTTTGACTCCACCACCTCTTTTCAGGGTCCTCGCTGTTCAGGGGGCCATTGGCATCACCATCTTTTTAGAGTTCCCAACTGTCACTGTTCCCAAGAATGTCGGGTGTGGGGTTCAGTACTCCATTTGACAGATCTCCGCCCCTTTTTTGAATACACCTATTTTAAGGTCTGCATTAACCGTGCAGATACGTTTTTTTTTTTAACAAAAAGTAGGAGAACTGATTTTTAAAAATTAATTTAAAAAATGGCCATTTCGGTCCCACATAAAACCCACCCACTTTGACTTCTGTTTACCTGCAGATGCCCTTTCAGGTGAGTCGAGGGGGGTCAAGGAGGAGGACAGCAGAATCTCATTCAGATGCAGTTCCCTGATAGTCCGGACCTCCTAAGATCTCAAAGTAATGGCCCAGGGGAAGGAGGAAAACGGTGAGATCCATGGATACCATCAAAGAGGTGGCCCGGAGATGGGAGACACTATTGGGGAGCTAATTTTTTAATTTTCAAATGGACAGGAACCGCTTCCCCCAGAGAGCCCTAAGGAGGGGTGAGATTTGGGGGGTTGCTTTTATTATTTGTATTTTTTAAGGGGCATTATTACCATTACTGCGACAAGTGCTGTGGCACTGAGACAACGTGTGAGGGGACATTGCAGTCCCTTTATGGCTGTTCCACTACCAAAAAGGGAAATATGGGTCAATTTTCCTGACCATCATTAGGGCCCAGGTCACCCTTGCTGTGCAGGTAGCGGGACTCAAGAAAGAGGTACATCTTTTTTTCTCCTTTTGTTGGTTACTAAAATGGATGGGCAGCCTGCTTTGGGCCTCAGGCAGAGCAGTGATGGCTCAGTGGAGTAAGCAGAGGACAGTGGAGTAAGCAGAGGAGACATCCTTCTTCACAGGGCTATAGGTATCATTGATGGAGATGGTGCAGTGGCACCGGGGCCCAGTGTTGCAAAGAGCCAACTAAACCCCAGTTGTGGCTTTGTTACTATCCTTTCTTGCTGTGCATCCACTGTTGCTGTGCTAGTGTTGCTTTGTGCCTCCGAGCAATGACCCATGGTAGGGTCAAACTGGAGCAGAGGAAACCCCTTAGCTTGGACTCCTAGAGATGATGGGTAGCGGGTTAGGCAAGATCGGCCCCCCGTTTTTAACAAAGCGCAGAGACCACTCACTTGACGATGTAGTAGATATCGTTGTTGAAGAAAGAGAAGTTGCACTGTGACTCAGGTGTGAGGTGCCACTACATCACAGTTATGACTGTCTTAACTTTACAAAAGGTGCATGGGAGCTTAATTTTTTTTATAGCATTGAAGGGGGGGGCAAGTGCGCATTTGCTGCACAGCAGGGTCAAAATATGGAAGCAAACTATTTTTAGGAGAGGGACAGAGAGCCTGTTTAAAGATTGGAGTGATGGCCAGGCATGGTTGGAAAAGGGAGAAAGAGGCACAGGCGAAAACCTGCTAATCAGAGCTGCTGAACATTAGTGCACTGCGTGCAGTAGCATTGGGACCCAGGAGTATGAGGAGTTCATATCACCCCAGTTATGGGGAGCAGTGTTTTATTTTGGCCAGTTTCTGTTTTATGCATATGCTCTTTTAAATGTCTCACATTTATTATGGATTATCAGCTATAGAAAAAGTACCCCTAAGATTCTCATAAGCCCTAATCCCTGCTCTCAGGACTGTCCCTCCTGCTCCCCCCAATCTTAGTCATAAAGTTTGGGGGGGGGGCGGGCCTGCTATCTAAACACTAAGGGGGGAAAACTCGGAGCAAAAAAAGTTTGAAGACCTCTACTCTCATGTCTGCTGGGGCACAAGCACATTCCCAGCCTTTTTTTGTCTTTCTTCTTTGATCTCCCCGGACATCACATCCATCGACAGGAAATGTGGATGCGTGAGGCATGCCCTACATGCATCATGTGGCACACTACAGCTATCGGGCTTTTGGGAATCTGTTTGCTTGGGCCTAAACCAGTGTTTATTTTGAGCTGGAGGTTTTTCAGTGCTTAGCATTTAATTGTGAACACCGGCACTTATGTCAGTCTTACACATAGTGGTGCTGTTTGTTTAATTTGGAGATAAGCACACCAGTTATTTATTAATTCAAGCGCTCTGATAACTGAAAGGGTCTTGTTCGCGCTATATAAAACCTTCAAAATACAAAATTAAAAAATGACTGATGCCTGCCCACCAAACCATTCTTATAGCTTTTGAGGCCTGGAGTAGTCAGAATGGTCACACTTGTAGGAGTGTGATGGTAGCAGTTGTGTAGGTACGGAGGTGTAAGCTGCAGTGTCCTCCTTACGAAGGCCCTGGTACCAATGTTTTTCGAAAACTAAGCACTGGCCTAAACTGTAGATGCGGCGTTTACCTACCTTTTTTTTGTATATACTGTGGAGATGGGCGAGAGCAAGACCACACACATATTATAAAGTTACCATCATGGTATCTCTGTTACTAGTAGTCTCTAGGTTCTCCCACATTATCAACACTCTTGTCAGGCATATGCCAAGATTTGCAGTTTGGTTCCTTTTAGTTATTTTCTTTTTAATTTATGTACTTATATATTTTTTTAAAGAACTGAACTGCTGATGGTGCTTATCTGCTTGAGGGGTAAGATGCCATGCCTATTTAAGACGTCAATTCGGGCATGTGATGCAGAGCACAAGGTTTCTGATCCCACCAGTAGTTGCTTCATAACCACTGGTTGATAAAGGAGATTGCGTATAGACCAGGAGTAACTGATTCGCCATTGGGGTTAATCTTATTTTTCTCCAGTAGATACATGCATACAATATTTACTGATTTCCTCAGACGTTTTGAAACTCTAAAGCACACTTTCCTTCAGTTTACCTGTTGGTGCTGTTCATTTGGTGGATAAGCATGACTGCTGCCAGTAGTAAATGTGGAAGCTAGGTACGGGTATTTAATATCTAGGGAGGATTTGAATGCAGGGAACTAGCAGTTTTATGAAATGTTAGGGTAGAGGGCTATGCATTCCTGCAGTACAGTTTGTCTGGGAGGAGCTTGTATTGTGATATGAGCCGTGGTGGCTCTTGTGTGTAAATAGAAGTGATATTTTGTATTCCACAAGATGCTTTTGTTAAAGAGCTTATGTGAGGAAAGCTAAAGCCACTCTCTTGTCCTGTGTAATTTGCAGAAGCTGGAAGAGCAAGAACTGCGAGCGTGCAAGGTGAAGGATAAGCTCCGATCTGAACAGCAGCAGTTGCGACAGAGATTGGAACAGCTGCTTCCAGCCACAGGAACAGAACGCACCCGGGCGGACAGCCTGGACTCCTCACTACTATCGTCCGAGCCCTCTGACTCCGACCAGGGTGAGAACTATGATTTGGAGAGACCTCTCAGAGAGGAGATGGCTGGAGCTGGGAGACTCCATCGGGCCTCCAAAAGATGTAGGCTGTAGAGGCCTACTGTTAGGGAGGATACAGAATAGAATCTCTTCAAGGGGGCATAGGAGGGTTGTAGCGGAAGAGATTGCTTGAAGCCATTTTCCAGGAGGATGTAAAATGAAGAGATAGTTTGAAGGGATGTAGGGTGCACTTGCTTCAAAGATTTCTTGAAGTGTTTTAGGAGAGTGCTGCATTGAGTGAGCTAGGTGAGTGGGAGGATGGAGAAATTTCTGATTTGGCCTAGCAGGAGAGCCTTTCTAGGACCTGGTTAGGAAGTCAAGGACTTATTGTGTATTGCTTTAATGCATGTGACCTGCCTTCTACCTGGCCCCCTTCTCCACCTTAAAATCCTGGGTGTTTTTCAAATGTTGATAATTTTGAAGGACACGGTTTGTTTGTGCAGAACACTGTTTGTAGGGTATGAATGTGTTATGGGTACAAAGGTACAGTGTCAGTTTCAGAATGTTACCTCTGTAGAGCCCCTTGCTCTGGCAGGGTATAATTAAACCCTTTCTCTTGCCTTTTCCAGAGGACATCGAGGTGGACGTGGAAGGTGTGGTGTTCAGTGGTAATGAAGTAGACCCCTTCCCGATCTTCGGTTCTGGCACGGAGCATAGCTACTCGAACGCCAGCCCCGTGTGGCTATGACAGCTGCTTTGCCATGGCTTTCCTCGCAGCTCCTTGCCCCGCTATCCAGGATGCGTTGAGACTCCATGGACTACTTCAACCCTCGGGGGGAGGATGAGAGACCCTGCAGGCTGTGGCAGGGGGTCCTGGCACTATTGCTCTTTGTGTAGTGCTATGCACAGCCAACACAGGGAGCCCTTCACAAGCTCAGAGGCTTTCAGCACTTCTGATTCTTGGCGCCAGCATGAACAAACTATTAACAGAAAGCACTCTCTGCAAGGAACAAGCACAAGCAGAGAGCTGGAGAAGTCCAACTCCGGGTTTTAGCCCTAGCAGCACACTCCCTCCCTTTGTGGCACATAAAATATTTTTCCTTCAGGAAGTACCACTCAGAGCACTTATGCATCTAGGCAGGTCTAGTTGAAATCATTTATAAGCCTGATTGAACAATATAAGAACCCCCCTCTGAAGGCATGTTCTGCAAGTAATCTGCTGTTTAGTAGAAGAATGCGTTTCCGTCCAACTCTAGCAAGCAACAAGGGTTCATTGAGGTAATGTTTACATAGGGTGAGGTGAAAACTACTGTCTTGGCAGTCAAAATGGCCAACAGTGTGTCGGTTCTTGTCATTAGAGTATCATTATCAGGACATATTATACTCACACCGAAGACAGTATTAGAAGAAAAATAAAATGAATGACTCCGTGAGGTAGGAAATTGAACAACATATCAAGAATTGTAGAAGAGTTACATGTAAAGGAGAATTACTGGTGAGTAGTAGCATAACCACAAAAAAGCAACTTCAGGCATTTGATCACAGAGGAGTATCCCTAGTTGAGCCTAAAATGTGTAAATTGTTGGAACAATGAAGGTTCCTTCCTGCATTATTGTACAGAACATGGCTTAAACCCTGGGAGATACCTTTATGTACTATAGCCTGTTCTATGATCGATCTAGGAAATGTAGGTTTATAAAGGTGGTCCATTGCCACTCTGCTTTGAGATACTTTCTCTTTTGTTCTCGCCTGGACCCAGGAGCACTCTTTATCGTCCCTTCTGTCGGATAAACCCAGAACATCATTTTTTTTCTAGGACAGAACAAGGCGGATCTGCCTATTTGTTGCTGTGGAATCGACCCAGTATGGTGCTATCTGCTCCCTTCCAATTTTCTATTAAATTGAATCAGCAGGGCCTTACCCACTCATCTCTGGGAGAGATGTAGGAGGGCCATGCTTCTTATTTGCTTTCAGATAACCTTCAAAGAGCCCTTTCTATTCAGTGTCAGTTGTTCTGGAGAAGAACCAGAAGGGACCATCCTGTTCTGATTAATACTGCAACCCAGAGGTAGTCCATTCCTGCATCTTGACCAAGAGTCCCACACCTGGCGGCATCTTCAGAGTCGAACATTGGTTTAGGATCTGAACAGTTAAAACCCCAAGGCACATGCCTCCCACTCCAGGACTGTTTATCTAAAACACATTGGAGGAATACACTCCAAATGTGATTCCAGTGTGTCATACGATAGTGCCCTTCAAACAGTGAGGTCGATGACCTTTGTGATTCTGAGATTGTTGTGGGTTGTCCTGTGAGTGGGAGCCGCTGTAGGAATTGCATGTGCCTCGGTAGCAAGGACCTAAGGGAAAGCATTTGCAGAATTGCCTTTGCCTTAGTGAGTCTATATCCTGGTGTTACTGCTGCCTTTTTCTTGGACAGTTGTACATCATTAGTTTGAGAGTTGCCTGTCACGAGTACCTCTGTTCACCTCCTGTTCTTCTCGCATCGGATTGTGAGCTCGGTTTTCAATAGCAGTATGCCCTTGCTGATCGATTCGGCTTCGAGGCACCACCATTAAGACTGGGCTACAGCAAGCACCGTTGGCTGTATCTGCCTTTACCCACACTCCACTGGGGTCGGTATTGAGAGAGAGGTCTTGGGGTGTAAACATGTTTTCTCTTCCCCGTAATTAGAAACTAACAGACGGAGTGGATGTGTGGTAGAGGGTATATGATTTTCTGTACACTTTTCCACCACACAGTGAGATTGTTTATGTACCATGTATGTATAATTTTCCTACTTACTGTCATCACGAAGTAATCACTCATTGTATTCTCCCCTCCCCTGTGTTTTCTGAGGAGGAAAGCAGCACTGGTGCTGCGTTTAGTTTAATACACAGTTGTGCCTGGCTACTGTTGCCAGTAATCGAGCGCAATAGGTTCAGCTCTGCACAGCAGCAGTTAACAGTTTGACTCCTGGCAGAGCCCACACCGCCTTTCATACTTCAAGGGACCATAAAACGAGCATCATTAATGTTGCTACCACATACTAGTAAAGCGCCAACAGAAAACCGGGCTTGTGGTGTGCGCTACAAAACCGGCCTTTGTAGTCTTAATGTTGCGTTTAGATTGCTGGATTTCGTTACCTCCAATGTCTAATTCAGAATCCGATCTTGTTTATTGATCACTGACCATGTCAGATGTTCCTGGGGTCTCCAAATGAGACCTGTCCACAAAGGGTGGTATGTGTGAGTGTGCTGTGCACCTCTCAGGCCGGAGTGTGGCTTCTGCTTCCTTAAACAGTTCTCCCTCTTTCAAGGGAATCCCGTGCAGAGACAGGACCCCTCTGTCCCGATATGTATGTATATTTATAATAGTCCTGGGCAGAAATGGGGCTTGGCAATAATTTATTTGTACAAGAGATTTTATGTGTGCCACGGCTGGAATAAAATTTGTTTGTGATGTAAGTATTTTGACTAACTTGCATTGGAGAAATCCTGCAAAATACTTGTATATTCCTACCAATATTTTAATAAATACATTTTTAATGCCTCCAGCTTATGTTTTTTAAATGTGCCTCCTGAACTTGCATACTGTGGTCTTTGCTGCTAAGGCATGTGTCTGGTGTTAGGCCTTTTTCAATGTTTATGGTTGCATGACAAGAGCCAGAGATTAGTTTCAATAAATACAGAAGGGATAATGCTGCAAAATGTGTTCGGGACTACAGAAGGTTATGGGGCTCTGAAGCCTTTACACTACATGGGATTCTGTTATCCTGTATAAACGCCAGTCTCTGATTTCTTTATAACTGGCAACTTGTGACGTATCCAGTTGCAGATTATAAAGAAGACGTCAGAACTCGACTAATATAAGTTATTACAATCAAGTTGTGACGCCACATCGCCTGGTGCCAGAGTCCGCAGCCGAGGGGAAAGGCAGGTCAGGTCATGGAGCGTAAGTGAAGCAGCCATTTTAGAGGAACAAAACGGAAGATTGCTTTCCTTTTGTTTGCTCTATTTTTCTAGCTTACAGGACAAGCAGAGACAAGATGTTTATTCTTTGCACACCATAGTCGGAAAAAAGCTAGAATCTTTCTGCAAGTTTCTACACGTTCTGAGCTACTGCAGCTTTCTTGTTGTAGAAAAAAAAGTGACTTGTATTGAACTGTTTCTATTATCTGTTTACAACAAATATCTAACAGGATTTTGATGCGTTTAATTTTCCCCATGAGGTTTTATTTGTCATTTTTGTAAACATGCTTGCTCTTTCATATGAAAAAGCTATGCACCAAGGTTTTAAGTGATTTGTGGGAAAGAGGATGCTGTGACCATGTATTAGAAGGGATAAATTACCCTGACGTGCATTATAAGGATTTTGCAAGTCACCTCAGAGTTCCATAACCTTATAAAGGAACTCTGCCTTCTGCCCGTTCCTCTATATGGTTATGGAACTACTTGGTGACTTGCAATATCCTTATTATGTACGACAGGGGTACTTTATCCCTTATATAATACATGGGATTCTGTAATACTTGTGTAAACACCGAGCTCTACTTTGTTAATAATTGGCAGTTGTGATGCACCCAGTAGCTGAAAATATAGAAAAGACGTCAGAATTAAACTATTATACGTTATTACAGTCGCGTTCTGACGTTACAATGCCTGCTGCCAGACTCAGCAGCCGAGGTGAAAGGCAGGTCGGGTCATGGAGCATAATTGAAGCAGCTGTTTAAAGCAACGAAATGGAACATTGCTTGTCTTTCTTCTGCTCTATTTTTCTAGCTTCCAATGACAAGCCGTGGGGAAAAGTTTATTTTTTCCACTCCTTGGATAGTTAGAGAAAAGCTAGACTCTTTCTGCATGTTTCTACACATTCCGAACTACCCCAGCTTTGTTTTCTTTTTTAAAAAACTGGTATTTATCTGTTTCTAATATCGGTGTGAAACCAATATTTAACAGTTTTTTGGTGTGTTTAATTTGCGTTTGAGGTTTTATTTTTGTTCTTTATGCTTGCAGATATGCACACTCTTTCATATGAAAGAGCTATGCACCAAGGTTTTAAGTGGTTTGTCAGAGTTCCATAACCTTATAAGGGGATTTGGCCTTCGGCCTCATTCCTCTATATCACTGGTACTTGCAAACATTTTCCCAGGGTCCAAAAAGTTCAGTCTAAGGTGCTTCTCAATGCACTTTTTTCATTTTGAAGAGACTGTCATATTTTTACACTTTTGCTGCAAGACGTATTTAAAAATGAAGGTGTTTCTTTAGTTAAGCGCAGGACTTCTGAGTTACTTACTTTATTTTAACACCAATGAACCTTGAAATAAATGATTGCCTGTCTATTTAACATCTTTTCATTACACCACTCTACTCTGCATCACTCCACTCTATGCCCTTTCACTTGGCAGTACTCCACTGCACTGTAGGTCACTGCTCTCTGCGGCACTATACTCTACACCACTCTACTCTGTAACACTGCACTCTACTGTGCAACACACTAATCAACTCCACTGCATTCTACGATGCTGCATTGTGAATTCTATGCAGCTGCACTCTACGCCACTTTACTCTGCAACACTCTACTCCAATGCACTCTACACCAGTCCACTCTACACCACTGTACACCATGCAACTCCACTCTGTGCCAGTCCAATGCATGCCACTCCACAACATGCCACACCACAACACTTTTGTCCTCTGTTCACCATTCCAATGTACAACACTTTATGCCACTCTCCTCTATCGTTTAGCCATGCTGAACAGCAGCCACGCTTGTGTGCAGAATGGCTAAAACACATTGCATAGGTGAGGCCTGTTGACTTTGACAATGCTTGTTTATTATGTATGCTTGTATCTACTTCGAGCCATACTAGGAAGTGCCCTTAAAACCCAGTGGGGCTGGTAAACCTCATCAGAATTATGAGATATGCAGCACCACAGTGTGCTGTTTTATTTTGCCTGGAGATTTCGACATCTGAAAGCAGTTGAAAACTTCAGGCCAACTTTGGGGGCAAAATAAATATATATATATATATATATCTATATATATATATATATATACACTTTTTGGGGGGAGTGGGGAGTAGAACTGAAAATACATATTCATCTGCTAATTCCTCATTTGTAAGAGGACCCTCAGGTTTCCACCACTTGTGATTCACCTGGGTCTCATTCTTCCCTTCACCTCCCCCTAAAGAGTTGAGTGTAAAACCGACCCCCCACCCCCAATTGGATGCCTTTAATATGTGTAGCTGGACTAGTGATCTCTGTGTGTGTGTGTGTGCGTGTGTGTGTGTGTAATCTCCATTTATAAAGGCAAATATGTAATTAAAGAATCCCTAAATAAAATTCCAGACATAGGAAAAATAAGTATTGGAACTCAGCCCTGTCCCCTAAATATCCCCTTCCCATAACCTGTTTTTATTTACAATAAAGAAGTTGATCCTAATTTAGTCGAGCAGTTTGTT
The DNA here is from genome assembly GCF_964204655.1 of Triturus cristatus. Taxonomy (NCBI): domain Eukaryota; kingdom Metazoa; phylum Chordata; class Amphibia; order Caudata; family Salamandridae; genus Triturus; species Triturus cristatus. The sequence continues at coordinate 1,142,242,471 of NC_140590.1, read as the reverse complement.
AGAATAGTCCCATCTCATTCTGACAAAGCCTCTCTTTAGAAACGATTCTGTTAGAGAGTAATGGCAAGATTTCCAAAGAGTTCTCACTCTCCATAACCCCTCTAAGCCCAGGAAAGAAGAGGCTTTAGAGTTTGATGAAATGTTAACCCAGAATAATAGCTGCTTTAATGTGGCAACACGATCTGCAGGACTGAGTTTAAATTTTTACTTTAAAGGAATTAAAGGATCTGATTTTGGCAGCCCAGTTATTGTCCTAAAATCATTCAGAATAATGTGTAGTGAAGTTTCCCCATACCCATAAAGCTTAACAACTTAGTGTGTTTGATTGCACCTTTACTTGGTTAGTAACCATAGGTACTGACAAATGACGCCCACCCGACTTTTTCAAATAGTGTGGAATGTGTTCCTTGAGATTGTTGGCTTTATTTTATTTGAGAAAAACAATTATTTCTGTTTAGATCTTAATCGTAGTCAAATTTATGTTAGATGGATACTTCTACTGTAGACTGCTCACCTCTTGAATCTTCGTCAGGAACCAGACTGAATCTGGAAAAATCTACATAGTAATTTTGTGATGGCAAGTCGCTCCCTGGATCCAACAAGACTCTGTTGCCATCTTAAAAGTGACGTCAGAGCTTCGTTTGGGTGCGCCAGCAGGGAGTGAGGCGGGGTAAGACTAATATGGCACCACGCCAGTGCTCAGACCTTAATTCTTGTTTTTTTTCTTTACCCGTCAGTGCGTATCTGGAGCTACTTTCCTTTCCCAAATTAAATTCTCCTTACTTTTTAAGTGCAGCAGTTGGGAACAGTGCCACAGTAGAAGTTAGGGCGCCATAGGTGCCCTTCCCAGGACTCTTCAGGTTAAGGTGAAAAGAAGCGCTCTACAAATCTACTGATTGATTGACCTGTCCTTTGAGTCTAGTTTCTACGTGCTCATTGGAGCCCATCTTGGCCGCACTGGTCCTTTGATGGTCATTCAGGCCATTCTTCTACAACTGTAGGGCGAGCGCCTCCTCAGATCCTGCTTCCAGAATAAGTACTGTGCTGCACCCTCCCTCCCAAAGAGGTCATCTTGCTCAAAGTTTGGAGTTTACTGTGCAGTAAAACTGGCTTTCTTTTCAAAGTTAATCCTAATGACAAAACAGCTCTTTGAGTCAGCGCATTCGTCCCCCGACTTTAATGTCTTCTTCTGAGCAATGTCCTACCTTGGTGAACATCAGCTGGACATCTGTGTCTGGCACTCCTCTGCCTTTGGCGCTGTCAACTCCATTCCAGGCCTTTCCACCTCTTCGTGTGGGGAGCACTGGTGGTAGCTTTCATCTGAGCTTTGCTAATTATGTTCCATCTACTTCTGGCTTCCTCTGGTGTGCGTGTAGAACCCAAGGCACCTATGGCTTCTTTGGTCGTGCTTCGGTTTGCAAGCCTTGCCCTGGCACAAGTCACCTTTTCTACTGAGCCTGACTGCTTAAATAGCCCTTAGTCTGCAGCCAAACGTTTCACTGATGCCTTTGGTGTCAAGCCCACTTGCAATGTATCATTCAGTTTCTGACAGATATCTCGGGTCCTACATAGCATCTTATTTCTTGATCATGTGTCATGTCCTAAGTGAGTATTTGGTTGACCCGAAAATGGAGGTTGATTGTCTTTGTTACTGGGATTCTGAAGAGGTTTCCAAGTTTGGTTCACATAAATTGTATGATCTCAGAACTTCTTGATCAGTTACATGAGCTTTCCTCCCAGCAGTTCGTTGTGAAGACTTTATATCCTTCAAGGAGGTGTTGAGCAAGGCAGCTGAGGTCTTTGAATTACCTCCACTTTTGGCAGAGGTTAAAATAAGTGTTTTGACCGAAACTGTACCGACTAGTTCTATGTCGGAGCTCTAGTTGCCCTTTAATGAGATGTTGGATTTGGTTGTGTCATTTAGGCACAGGTCATCTTCTGCAGAAGCTCCAGGCGACACACAATTTTTGTGTTCTCACCGAACTGTAGATGGCTTCACAGGTGTCAGTGCTTCCCTTTCCTCCACAACTGACAGTTTTTGTGGACAGAATTAATGTGGAAGAAACTGTTTTTCTTGGCATGTGTAGCTCTTTCCTCCTGTAACACTGTGTCTGCTGGTGAGTTTCACCCAAGCTGGTTGGGAGATGTATGAGTGGTTGTTCAACTTAACAAATCCTATGAGAAGCTACTACGCTGAAGTGTTTATGATGGTTTGAGTTGCTGGACAACTTCTTAGATCTCGATTTGACACCTTAGTGTCTGTGCCCAAATATATGGCATCTTCATTGGTCCTTCATAGGCCTGCTTGTTTGAGCTCCGTGGGCCTTTGTGGAGAAGCTCAGACAAATGTTAGATATGACCTTTCATGGTTCTCCTCTATTTAACAAGTAGACTTCTAGCTGTAGATGACACTGCCAGAGGATGTGCTAGTGCCCAATCACATGCCCCGTCTTAAAAGTATACCCCGTGGAAGACATGGGAGACCTGAACCTTTTATATATCTGTGACCTTAAAGCACTCACTTCTGATAGGTGGCTACAAGATGTGTGGGACCTTTGTGGACTACTGTGATTAGAAGTGGAAATTGTCATATCTGTCTTCCAAAAATTCCCCAGTCAGGATGTGTTGAGTGCCTCCGTGGGGAGTAGGTTGGAATGATTGCATTTGTTTTTTTTGTTGTAATAAATATTTGTATTGGTACGTTTTCTGAGAGCACAAAAATGTACATAATGTACGAAGATAAACACAAGGTCACAGGTATACAGGATCAGGTCACAAGTATCATACTCGCAGGTTAGTGTTGGTATTGTCCACATTACACAGTTACATTTATTAAGCATTAGCCTCCACATTACAGCCAGGTACATGTATACTCGCTCCCCCCTTCCACCGACTGGATGGAGGTTGTGATTCGCCCGGCATATGGCTCCTTTTCAGATCATAATGCCTGAGCCAAGGGCTTCATATCTTGAAAAACTTCTTTGGGAATCCTCTCGCTTTGAACTTCACTTTTCTGCCCCCATGTACATATCCATCCCTGCTTTCCGTTCATGCAGTGTTGGGGCGTTTGTCCCTTTTAGCCACTATTAGTCCTAGGTTGCATTGGGTGAGTGCATATCTGGGCACGTCTATCTCCGATGGTATGCCCAACAGAGCGTATTTGACATCTCTTGGCAGCTGTGTCCCCACTATCTCGCTAAGTTCCTTTATTATTCTAATCCAATATACTTGTATATGTGAACAGTCCCAATTTTAGGAAGACTGGATCTGTCAAGGCAAGCCCTGTGGAGGATCTTGAATTGAATGAAATGCAATCTTAATTTGATGGCCAGTTCCCTCGGGTGCATTAGGGTGGCTTCCTAATCCACGTCTTCTAAGTCTCCCAGGGTACTCTCTCAGCGTGACCTTAGACCCTTTACATTGTCTGGGACATTGTTTATTAGGGTCTTGTATGTCCACGAGATGGCTTTCTGATATTTCATTTTGAAGGAGTCTGCCCGCCAATGGTGCGTACTCTTGTATGTTCGTTGTGTCCTACTCTTTCTGCCACCCATGCGTGTTGCAATTGTAGGTACTTATATCTCTGACTGTTGCTCAGCTGAAACTCTCGCTGCAGAACACTAAATGTAATCAGAACACCCCCCTCTAGTAGATCTCCTAATTTGGATATCCCAGTCACGTCCCATGATCCAAATCCCTTCCATTTCCCTAGTTCTGGCAAGGGCATACCTTCTCCTCGTGATTGTTTTATCCCATCCAATTTGTCTCTCCGCTCCCCTCTATGCCTCTACCGTCCTCTGGGTTGCTGGGTGTCTGGTTCCCTTACCCCCATAAAGATAGTGCAAGTAAGTGTGTGACTCAAATTGGCGCTGTTCCAGTGCATATGCGGGGTAGTCCAGGGGCAGGTATCCCCACTCGTTGATAACTATTGGGTGCGCTGCATGCTAGTATGATCTGATGTCCGAGAGTGCGATTTTTGCCACCATTATATTGGTTGCGTTGGAGTGTCTAAAGCGCTACCCTTGGTAGGCCTCAATCCCATAACCGTGTACGCACCTCGTTGTTGATTGTCCTACAAATCTCTTCTGGTACTTTATAGAGCGTATTTTGCAGGATGTATAGTAGTTTGGGGAGCGTGATCATTTTATACATTGCTGCTCTGCCTAACAATATGAGGGGCAGCTGCCGCCACCTTTCTACATCCTTGTGAAATTCTGTTACTACTCTCCGCATTTATGGGTGAGGCTCAATTAGATATCTGTGGTTATGTAAAGGCCTAGGTGTTTGAACCCTTCAATGTTCACTTGCAAGTGTCTGGCGAGCTCTCGTGTATCAATGTGTCCTCCTACCGGATATACCGGAAACTGCCCTCCTCTCCACAACAGATGACATTACTGGACAAAGGAGAAACAGCAGCCCTCATCCTCCTCGACCTCTTAGCGGCGTTCGACACAGTCTCCCACCGCACTCTAATACGCAGACTCCACGACGCAGGGATCCAAGACAAGGCCCTCGACTGGATCCGCTCCTTCCTCTCCGGCAGAACACAGCGGGTCAGACTCCCTTCCCCCCCCCCCCCTTTCCTCTCAGACCCTACACCTACCACCTGGGGAGTCCCCCGGGGGTCCTCCCTCAGCCCTACGCTCTTCAACGTCTACATGGCTCTGCTCGCCCCCATCGTCAGAACCTACGGACTCAACATTGTGTCATACGCAGACGACACTCAACTCCTCCTCTCCATATCCAACGAACCAAACACAGCCAGACACATCTTACGAGAAGGCATGGCAGCCTTCGCCAAATGGATGAAACACAGCTGCCTACAACTAAACACCAACAAAACGGAAGAACTCATCATGGGCCCAAACCCAGACGCCTGGAACGACACCTGGAACGGCACCTGGTGGCCCCCGCCCTCGGAAGCCCGCCCACCCCCATGGAACACGCACGCAACCTGGGAATCATTCTGGACTCCGAGCTCAAAATGGACCACCAGATCAACTCCGTCTCGTCTTCCTGCTTCCACACCCTCCGCCTCCTACGTAAGACCTTCAAATGGATCCCCCCTCGAACACAGAAAGACCGTCACTCACGCCCTGGTTACCAGCAGGCTCGACTATGGCAACGCACTCTATGCCGGAATAAACAAAAACATCACCTGCAAGCTACAGAACATTCAAAACGCCGCCGCAAGACTGGTCCTCAACCGGCCAAGACACTGCCACATCTCCCAGTACCTGCGCACACTCCACTGGCTCCCCATCGAAGCAAGAGTCACCTTCAAGATGCTAACCCACGCTCACAAGGCCCTCCACGACACCGGACCAGCATACCTGAATAGACGATTCAAATTCCACGCATCCCAAAGGACCCTACGATCAGCCCAGCTCTCCTATGCCGTGGTCACCCGCACCAGAAAGACCAGATCTGGAGACCACTCCTTCCACGCAGACAGAGCCTGGAACGACCTTCCGCTCCACCTCAGACAGATAAAATCGCTCCCCATCTTCGCAAGAAACCTCAAAACCTGGCTCTTCAACAGCCCCCTCCTTGATGGACTGGAACATGCGACCCCCCCCCCCCTCCCCTCCCCCCTGCGCCTTGAGACCCTTACGGTGAGTAGTCGCACTTAACAAACACCTGATTTGATTTGATTAGATCTGATAAGATAGATTTGTCCCAATTCATTTTGTACCCCACATGCATTCCATAATGCTCAAATATGCGGAAGAGAGTAAGTAGGTAGTGTCGAGGCTGGGTTAGTAACATTTTAAAAGGATATCATCGGCGTAGAGCGAGATCCACTCTTCGTGTTCTGTCCCTCTGCCCGCTGTTAATCCTCTTATGCCTGGGTGGGCTTTGACTATACAGGCTAACAGCTCCAGTGTTAGGGGTGTCCGTTTTCCCCACTGATATTCACCCTGTCTGGTGCTCCGTTCTACTGGGAACTCAGCCGACATTGTTCCATTGACCCGAACTCTTGCCTGAGGGGACTTGTAGAACAGCTCGATCCAAGCCAGGAATCTTGGCCCGAACCCAAACCTTCTTAGTGTCTGCCACATGAACGGCCAGTGAAAAGCATCAAATGCCTTTTTGGCGTCAAGTGATAATAGTAGGCGAGGGTCCTGTCTGTCCTTAATCTTATCTAGCCAGTTTGCTAGACGACGCAGGTTAAACCTTTTCGCACTTTTGAGCATGGATCCCGACTGGTTGGGGTGCATGAGGGAGGTGATAACTGGTATCAATCTGTTCGCTAAGATATTTGGCATATCTTAGCTTCTACATTTAGCAGCGAGATTGGTCGGTAGGACCAGCATTCCGTAGAGGGTTTATGAATTCCCACCACTGTAGTGCTGCAGAGGTCAGGGGGAAGTATACCCTCTGCCGGTACGGCCAGATACATCTCAAGTAAATGTGGGATTAACAGGCGGGAATTCGCCTTCAAGAATTCCGCTGGCAGGCCGTTAGGCCCCGGGGTCTTCTCTGTTTTTTCTTTACTTATAGCCTCTGCAACTTCCTCTAATGTGAGCTCCTCGTCTAGGGTTTCCCGATCTTCCTGTGACAGGGTGGAGAGGTCTATCTCTCGGAGATAGTTGAGAATTTGTGATTCCTCTGCCAGTGCTCTGGCTTGGTAGAGGTCAGCGTAGTAACTTACGAAGGCGTCTGCTATGTCTTGAGCCGCAGTAAGGATGTCTCCACCCCTATGTATAACAGTCACCCACTTGGATTCCATCTCTTTTTTGACCACCCAAGCCAAGAGCCTCCCCGCCCTGTCTCCCGCCTCATACAAGCAATGGTGTGTGGCTAGGAGTCGCGCCCTTGCCTCTCGTTGTGCCAGTGCTTGGCACTCTCTACGGGTAACTGCTATCTGGCATATAGCGGAGTGGTCGGTGGTTTTGTCGATGCCCTTCTGCAGCTCCTGGTGCCTATTTTCAAAGGCAACAATCTCTTGTGATTCTCTCTCTTGCGTTTATGCGCAATTGCATTTTGTGCTCTGTCCCGTAGCACGGGTTTGAAGGCTTCCCAGAGGACCACTGCTGACGACACGGAGCCGTCGTTTTTGCGGAAGTATAGATCGGAGTCGAACCCGAGTTCACTTGTTGTCGTTGTGTCCTGGAGATCCCATGCATTGAGCCTCCACCCATTTGGCGTTCCTCAGGGTTTTCCTCCCACTGAGAGCGATGAGGGAAGTGTTATGATAAGCCCCTTGCCAAATATTCCACTTTGTTCACTATCCCCAATTCTACCACTGGGGTGAAGAGGTAGTCCAACCTGGAGAACACCTTGTGTGCACCGGAAAAGTATGAATATGCGCGCTCGGTGGGGTGATGTCGGCGCCAAATATCTAATAGCCCTAAGGTGTGTATGAATTCGGCTAATGGTGTGTTCCCTCATTGTCCAGCTGTCACCCCGTGCGGTCAATGGAAAGGTCTGCTACGTCATTGAAATCTCCCCCCATTGTGTGTAATGGGGAGCCCGAGTCTAGGAGGATCTCTGTTACTTTATTCAGCCTCTGTTGCTGCAATTGTGGGGGTGCGTAAACGCAGATTAGTGTGAGGTCTCTGCGCCCTCAAGTACCTTGTACCGCCACAAACGAGCCATTTGGCGCTTCCCAAGTTTTGTGGTTGTGAAAGGGTGTAGTTTTCCTAATAAGTATAGCCACTCCACTGGAACCCGAGGAGAATCCTGCGTGTGCTAAAGTAGTGTACGTGCCTCTCCCAAGAAAGGCGCAGTGCACACCCCCTCACCCCCCCCCCCCCCCCACCACCACCCCTCAGGAGTAAGTTAACAAATGAAAAACAAAAAAGGGTGTTTTTTGGTATCTGGGAGGCCTGGACCTAGGTCCCTATTGACCGTATTAAATAAGTCTCAAAAGGCACCTAGAGCTTTCTTACTGTCGGTTTGGCATCCGACATGCCTCAACCTTCTTTGTTTCCATCCTGTGTTGCTGGTCTGGGAGCATCTCCAGTGGCGCCCTCTGTGTTTAGCTCCTCCAGGCGCGTGATCTTTTGCATAAGCAGATGATTGCTGTCCGTTTCTTCCGAGCGTTCTTGGTCTGACAGGACTGGAGTGGCTTGTCTTTGGGGCAACTCCTTGCCGATGCTGTCCCTGCTTTGGTCTGTGTCGGCCCGTCATCCATGGCTGAGGTGTGAACCCTCTCTTCTAGACTCCTCTCGAGTCTCCGTGGTGTGCCTCGTTGTCACTTGGTCATCCGGCCTGGGCGACGTTTGATTTTTACTCTTTGCTCTTTAGGCCTTACTGTAGCCTCCATGGTAAGAAGTTGAGACTCTGTCAGTTACTTTCTCTGTGTCGCTGGGGGACCTTCCTCTATCCAGGTTCATGCCTCTTCTGCTGTCTGAAAGAAGAGTATTTTACCCTGGACTATGACTAAGTTCCACAGGGGAGAGCAACATGTATTGGATGGGAAGGCCCCTCAGCTTTTCCTTAATGGAGTCAAAGGTTCTTCTTTGTTTCTGGGCTTCTCGCAAATAGTCCGGAAAGACTTTTATTTTAGGGTTCGCCTATCGGACTTCCCTCTATGCGTCTCATCTTGCGTAGTATCAGGTCCCGATCTTGGTAATTTAAGAATTGTGCAATCAGAGGCCGGGGGGGGGGTTGAATTGAGAATCCTGTGAGCTCACATGGCAGGTTGAGAACTGAGCTTTTGGGGAGGTTTCTTTGAGCCAGTTGTATAGAAAGCTTCCTGCGTCTGTCTCCACTATTCCCTCCGGAAAACCTATAGAGCGTAGGTTGTTCCTGTCTGTGCAATTCTCGGCGTCATCCACTTTGTTATGTTATGTTAACCCGGTCTTATAAAGCGCACATCTACTCTACTGAGTGTCCCGGCGCTGGGTGAGTGTGACTGAACAAGACCGGAAAGGATAGTGTGCAGAGCAGAAAATGTTAAGTTATTGCTGAAACAGCCATGTTTTGAGGGCTTTTCTGAAAGGAAGAAGACCCTGAAGAAGTCTCACAGCAAGTGGCAGATCATTCCATAGTTTAGCCACTCTTAGCCGGAAGGAGCGGCCTCCAATTCGAGAGTATTTCACCATCTGAATACAAACTAACGCCAATGAAGCGGAGCGAAGAGAGCGTTGGGTATAATAAATTTAAACTCTCTTCCTCAGGTAGGGGGCACCATACCCTTGTAAGGCCTTAAAAGCCGGCACCAAGGCCTTAAACTGTGTCCGCTTTCCATGCGATCTTTCACGGAGGCTGTCAGGTTTGTAACTTCCATGCGCAGGATATGAGTTATGTCTTCCACCTCCGATAGACATTGCTCTGCTAGTCATACTTTCTCGGATACATTGCAAAGGTCTTGCCGTATTCGGGTAGGTCTGTGCGTACTTCTGCTATCCTTCACTCTAGTACTTCTCTGGATGATTGTAATGACAGCAGGAGGGTCGCATTGTCTGGGATGGGCGCAGGGTCGCCCTTTGCCCCAGGGGATGGGACCACCACTTTTGTCCATTTTGCCCTGTCCTTGGAGCTTTGGCTCCTTGTCTATGGCCATTGAATGTGGATGCACCACAGGGGTTCTGTGCTGCAAGAGAGTGGCTGTGTCATGCCTGGGTGAGGTAATAGGCTGTAGCCGCTGTCCCACTTACCCCTTTTGTGTGGGCGATCCCACACTGTTGCTTTAAATGTGTCCGGTGAGGTATCCAGATGTAGCTTCGGAAGCAGTCTTCTGTATGTAGGTCCTGCAACGGGTGAACTGCCCTGGCTTTGCTTCACCAGTAGTTTGCAATTTCTGACGGCCGCCTAGTCTTTCGTGCTACGGCGCTGTATCCCACCCTCGTGTGGAATTCGCTCAATCTGGGGCTATATACTAGCCCAGTGGGTTTTGCTGGAGCCCTCAATTTGTCGCACTCTTTCCTGCAAGTACGTCCTGCTCCTCCAGGGTCTCTCTGTCTCCTTCGCCGCTGTACAGCTCTCGCACCTCTACCTGTGATGTAATCATGTGTGTATCCGCTCTAGGGGGCAGCTCCACACCTGAGCACGGCCTTTCTTCAACTGCTCAGCTCGGCACTGTCGAGGTCCTGTATGCTGATGTGCGTGACAGCCGGTGTTCAGTACGTTATCTCGGGGCCCACCAAGAGTTGGGACAAAACGCTTTCATCGTGGGCCTTACATTGCTTGTGATGTAGCGCTTAGAAGGTTGAAAATCGTAGGGGTGCGTTATATTCACTGTTAGTCGGCACCCGCATATAATCAAATGTGTACTCAGGTATTTTGTGTGCAATGTATTAAAAATTGTATAACCTATGTCGATTTCAATAGAAGTGTTAGCTATGTACAAGCATCTTATGTATATATTGAAGCAATGCATAGAGCTTAGTCCCTTGAACAATGTGATGTTAAAACGTGTAGATTAGAATTCGTGTCTGTAGACTGTTTAGTTTGACCACACATGAAAGAAAGACGTAAATGTCTATACTGTGATTTAAACCTGCTTGTGTAACCAAAGTAGTGGCCAGAATTCGCATATATCGTTGAGGCGAAAGGCCTGGTATTTTCTTATGTTAGCCAAGGGCAATAGGCCAAAAAGGATTTATTCCAGTAAAGGTTTTAGGCTGTAGTAAATTGCAAGTTAAAAGATGTGAAGTATGTCTGCCTTGCATGATCTCACCCCAGGTGCAAGGACAGTTGCTCGTTAGTAGAGAAGCTCTTTGTTCACAAATTGACTTATGTAGAAAAAGCCAGACATGGGAGTGCATTGGAATGTGCCAATCGTAACTCCTAGTGCGGATGGCGTCTGGGACTCAAGGCCAAGCGATGGACGATGGAACTGGACAGCGCTCTGTGGAAAATTACTGAAAGTCGACCCCGCAGAAGAGGAGGCGCAAAGGGCGTGTTCTGAGATTTGGGGTTCTGTATTAGGGACAGCGCCCCGAGGGTGGAGGCAGATCAGAGCGGCCCTGAGCAGAGGAAGGCTAGGCGAAGAGATAGAGGGGGCAACTTAGACCAAGCTCTCTAAGTGAAGACTTCTTAGGAAGTTTCACTCTGACACCTTTTACTCGATTGAGGGTCTTGGGGATTGCTAAGTAGGGATGTCATCTGGTACAGAGTAGGGACAGAGATGGTATGGTCCAGTGTCCCTAATATCGACATTGGCTTGGTAGTTTTCTACCTCATGCTTTTAGAAATTGTGCTTTTAATTATTTTTAGCCTTATGCGGATTCTTCGTAGAGTAGCATTTGTGTTAGTGCCTATGTACTTGTTGTGCCTCGTATTGAGGACTCTGTATCTTCAAATCTTTATGCGGATAATAAAAGCCAGAGAGCCAAGAGATTAAGTTTAGCGTCCTTGATTATGGCAAATTGTGGACAGTAATTTTGATAATTGTGTTTATTCCCTCTACGCTATTGGGCAAGTAAAAAGTTCCATCCGACCAGAGTGGGTTCTAGTAGATAATTGCGAGATACTAAAATGGGCCGGAGCAGTTGGTAGCAGAAACGGATGGTTACTTCCGATAGCGAGGGACGATTAGATTAGATAAGGATAAGTGATCCTCGAGGCCCAAGAGACGATAAGTGATGCTGAATCATCAGATGGCGAGCAGCAGACGGCAGCGGATGAGCATCGACGGCGAGTAGCAGCGTGGCCGAAAGCAGCAGTTCCAGGAGTGAGTATGAAAAGGAGATGTTGTAGATTGCGGTGTTGATTTGTTGTGTGATGTCTTGCGGAGTTGATGTGTATGTCGTGTGGTTGTGAGATCAGGCTGTGAGCGCGCGCAGCCCGGGAATTGTGGTGTAGAAGACACCTGAGATAGATTTTGTTGATCACCCAAAGGAGATCGTGAGGTACCATCGATCACCTGGACCGAGATAGGGGGAGCGAACGTGTGTGTGTATGGCAACTTAACGCTGGTCGTGGGTTGTTGTGTGCGGATCGGAGTGTTAGTAACCTATCAGTGGCGATCTGTCTGGCCGGACGGGGGCAGACGGGCGCCAAACGAGGTCAACAAGGTCGAGAGACTGTGGACGAACAGTCAGAGGCTGTGGACGGACAGCCAGAGAAGTAACTTAATTGGTTATTTCAGTGTATGAATGGGACGAGAGCAAGCGTGAAACGTGTTTGGAGAAGGGAACTGCTGCGAACGGAGGAAGGTGACGTCAGAGGGTGTCGCGCTGTGATAGGCCGGTTGGTGTGAGTCGCGCTGTTATTGGAGGATTTAAGAACAAGAAGTAAACAGAGCGTGAGATCGAATTCGCGCATCATGAAGTGTCTCAGGGTTTTGCGAGAATTGTGTAGAGGCGATAAACATGTGGTCGTGCGAGAGGGAGAAGAAGCCCCTCCTGAGGACACCCCAGCACATTACATGGCGAAGAATGTGGGGTTACATACTATAGTTTGGATTGAGAATTGGCACAAGATTACACAAGGTGAAGGGGAATTAGCTTTCCCGAGGTATGGCTCATTTAGACTAGCAGTGCTGTACCAACTGAAGACGGTGATGGGGTCCTTAAGACCCTTGCCAAGACCGGCACAGTTCGAAGCATTACATGCGTGGATTAGAGCAGCGCATGATAAGGAAAAGGGAAGAAGTCAGGAGAGGATGAGGAAGTCGATTAGGGCATTTCAGGATGCCAAGTGGGACGCAGCGGAGAAAAGATGGAGAGTGCAGACAATTGAGGAAGAGAAATTGTATCCCGTGCTGATAGACTCGACGGGGATAAGGCATGTGAAGGCACAGGAAGAGGAGAGTGACTCCGACGATGGGGTATTGCAAAGACTGTTAGACGAGAGACCACCTCCTTATAATCCGGACGAAGAGGATGATAGGTGGGGTGAGAGGGGAGAAACTAGAAGGGTAACGATCCAACCCGAGACCCGAGTAGAAGGGTTGGTTTCGTTTGAAACAGCGAGTTCACAGGGTCAGTCTGAGGCTAGTGGGAGGATTGAAAGAGAGATGAGGTTACCGGATGCATTGAGGGTACCGGTCACCATTGGACCGATTGTGTCGATATACAGTCCGGAATCAGAGGAAAGAGAGAGGTCAGAACGAGTGGCAGAAAGAACGAGGAGAGAAAGCGGAGAAAGTGGGTTGGAAGGGGCAACGGCCCGACCTCCAAGCCCTGTACAATGGAGTACACCATTAGCAGCGGTGTCAGATACATCTAGGGGCGAAGAGGACCAGAGATCGGAGAGGCCGAGGACTCTGATGGAGTCGAGATCAGATTTAAGGTCATGGGTACCGTCGGAGAGGCACCTGAACAGGAATGTGGGTCAAGCAGAGAAAACTCGAGATGACTTTAAGAGTTATTCTGCTCCCATAGAAACACCAGAAGAGAGGAGAGGGAAGGAACCGGAATGCGAATATGACGAGGGACGTGGAGCAAGTTGTCAGGTGTTGAAAGGAGCCTTAAAGGCAGGGATGATAGACATAGTAAGGCTCAAGGCAGAGGTAGATGAAATTATATATGGAAGTCTACCTCTTGAGAGGATAGTATCTTACAATCCAGATGAGCTGTTTTTCGTGGCGAAAGATGTGACGCGGAAAGCCCGAATGGCACACGAGAAATTGAGGGGATTGGCGAAGGAATATGATGTGGATTTATCCAGGACTAGGGTGTTGCAAGGAAGCCATAGGATGCATTATACTGAGCGAGAGTTGGAGGAGAAGAGGGTTGTTGGATTGAGGTCACATGCCAGAGAACTGGTCCTAGCCATGCGGCCATGGCTGACGCTGGATAAATGGGAAGAGAAATGGTCAAAGAAAAAGACCTCTAGGGGAGCGGAAGGAGGGACCCCGGGTGAAGGGTTGTTACTAGCAAAGACCTTTCCCCTGAGGGAAGTGGCGAATGGAGGGTATGTGCATGTACCATGGAGCAGGGGGGATTTGACATCATTTACGAATGATTTTCCCAGGCTCAGGGAGAAGCCTGCAGTGTGGTACAAGCAAGTTGAGCGTTTTGTTAAGATTTCGAAGGTATTGTGGATAGACCTGAACACCTTATTTGATATTGTGGTTCCAGGAGATCTGTGGAACGCATGTAAAATTGCTGTTGATTGGCCGGACTATGAGCCTGAGAGGAATATGATTACAAATGGTCCGTCGCCTGCGGTGATGAGGCTGTATGAGAAAGTAATTACCTGGTTGAAATCGAAGGTTTCACCCCAAGACATTGATTGGGTGAAAATAGACAGGACGGTGCAGGAGCCTAAAGAGACAGTACACGAGTTTTATGAGAGACTTTTGAAGGCTTTTAAGCAATACAGTGGCCTAGATGAGCTGGAAACGAAGGATATGGGACAGTTTGTGTCTAAGTTCGTGCTGGGTTTGAAGCCCGAGGTTAGTCTCATGATACAGCAGCATTTAATTTGTTGGCAGAATAAACCCGTAGATGAAATCTTGCGGTACGCCAGGTACTGCACGGATGAGATTGAGTCGAAACACAAGAAGATGAAGGATAACCTATTGCTCATTCAGATGCAAGCTGCTCCGGGACCGCCGAATGGGGGTCCAATGGTAAGGAGACAGGGAAACTACCAGACAGGGAATCAGAACGTGCAGGGTCAGGGAAGGCCGAGGCCCGTAGACCCTAGGACAGGCATAGATGTAGCAATACTGAAAAAGACGACAGCTTGTCACCAGTGTCACCAGGTGGGACACTGGAGGCGCGAGTGTCCCTTGAACCCTTATAATCAGCCACAGATGGAGGGAGGAATGGGTCAGGTCCCTGGGGCGGAACAGGTACAGACGGTGACTGTACCGAGAATGATGCAAGGGGGGACCGGCATCTCGCAAGTGCAGGTTCCCCAGCCACCCAGAATACAGAACATACAGCAGGGAGCTCGAACTTATTTACAGATGCCCATGTTTGAAGTAAGCGAGGAGAAAGATGTGGATTTGCTGGCCCAGTTGAGTTTAGGCCAGGACGATGATTGCATACTTAGGGCTATTCTAGAGGTGGATCAGAGAGGACCCTTCGTGGAAGCAGAACTAGACGGACACCCTACTACCTTTTTGGTTGATACGGGGGCTACCAGGTCAACTATAAGATCAGCAGTAGTCCCGGGTGTAGCCCTTTCTGGAGAAAGCATACAAGTGGTTGGAGTAGCGAACAAAAGGCTAGTTAGCCCCTTGACAGAACCGATTCCAGTCAGGATAGGAAACTTTAGGGATCGACATCAGTTCGTGGTGTGCGATTCTAGTCCTGTTTGTTTGTTGGGGAGAGACTTATTGTGCAAGCTCAATTGCACAATTTACTGTACCCCGAAAGGAGTAGAGGTGCAGACAAGGGATGAGGATGCGACCTTTAAGGTTGCAAATCAGTGGGTGTGCGTGGAAATGTACCCAGCTTTGACGGTGGAGGAGCTTCCACAGGATTTGAGGGAATCAGTATCGGCTGACGTGTGGGACCTAAGTGGAGAGGAGATTGGCTTAGTCAGGGGAGTGGAACCAGTGAAGATTCAGGTTAAGCCAAACGTGGAATTCCCGAGAACACCTCAGTATAAATTATCCCCTGAAACGATTGCTGGGATCAAACCTGTGATCGAGTCTATGATTAGGCAGGGAATACTGGTGGAGATTATGGGTAGTCCATGTAATTCGCCCATTATGGGATTGCAGAAACCAAGTGGGAAGTTCAGGATAGTGCAAGACCTGCGGAAAATAAACGACATAGTCGTTCCATGTTGTCCAGTGGTACCGAATCCATCTGTGATACTGTTCCAGATCCCATGTGAAGCTGGATGGTTCACGGTGATTGACTTGTGTCAAGCATTTTTTTCGATTCCCCTACACGAAGAGAGCAGATTTCTTTTTGCATTTAGACTAGAAAATCGGATATTAACGTGGTGTCGTATCCCACAGGGGTATACGGAGAGCCCATCGATTTTTAATCAGCTCCTAAAGAAGAATCTCGAAAGTCTTGTGTTGCCGCGAAATTCTGTTTTGGTGCAATACATTGACGACCTGCTTGTTGCGTCAGAAACAGAAGACGCTTGCAGGACTGATACAATTGCGTTGCTGAATTTCTTGGGAGAAAATGGTCACAAGGTGTCTCCAAGCAAGTTGCAATACTGTTTACCTGAGGTACAGTATTTGGGGCACAGAATCGAAAAGGGTAAAAGGAAGGTGTCTCCAGATCGCATTGATGCGATTCTAAGAATGCCAGTTCCCTCGACGCAGAGGGAAGTTAGAATGTTTTTGGGAATGATGGGCTATTGTCGCCAGTGGATCCCAAACTTTTCCTTTGAAGCGAAGCCTTTACAGCGGCTGACGCGAAAGGATGTAAGTGATCCGGTACCATGGGACGACGACTGTTTGAAATCATTTCTGAGGCTGAGAGAAGCCTTATGTAGCGCTCCTGCGTTGGGAATGCCGGATTACAACAAGGCATTTGCATTGTTCTGCTGCGAAAGAGAAGGTTGCGCATTAGCAGTGTTAACTCAGAATCATGGAGGTGTCCGTAGACCAGTTGCCTATTTCTCAGCTACTTTAGATCCAGTAGCTTCTGCGTTGCCCGGATGTCTCAGATCCGTTGCGGCAACAGGTGTCAGCATCGAGAGATGTGAGAGCATTGTGATGGGTCATCCTCTTACTGTACATGTGCCACATTCTGTTGAATTGTTAATGACTAGGACTAAAACGCAGCACCTCACGAACAATAGGTTGACTCGGTATGAGCAAGTTATCCTTGCAGCCGATAATGTGACATTGAAGAGGTGTGCTGTTTTAAATCCTGCTACACTGTTACCTGTTCCCAAAATAGATGATAATGAAGATTGTGAGGACCATGATTGTCTCGACGTTACGGAACTATGCACCAAACCGAGACCTGACATTGTCGATGAACCACTCCCAGTTTCGGACGAGATTTTCTTTGTGGACGGTTCATGTTTAAGAGACAGTGTCGGTCGACTGAGAGCAGCGTTTGCTGTATGCACCATCACGGGTGTGGTTGAAGCCGCTTGTTTAGAAGGAGTACACTCCGCGCAGGTGGCCGAGCTCATTGCTTTGACTCGTGCCTGTTTGGCAGCTGAGAAGATCCGTGTAACGATTTACACGGACAGCCAATATGGGTTTGGTGTGGTTCATGACTTCGGACAGCTATGGTCCCAGAGAGGGTTTATGACGTCGTCAGGTTCACCCATAAGAAATGGTGACCATGTACGAAAATTGCTTGAGGCATTGCGAGGCCCTGATGAAATTGCCGTTGTTAAATGTGCTGCACATACGAAGGGGAATGATTTTGTTTCGTTGGGTAACAATTATGCTGATGAAGTAGCTCGGTTTTGTGCAGAGCAGGGATGCAATTTTACGGGGACTCACATTGAAGAAACTGAGAAGGAATTGGTGTATGATCAAATGTTAGCAATGGCAGACTCATGGGAAGAATTGAAACAGCTTCAGGAAGGGGTTTCTGATCAGGAGCGAGACAGTTGGATACGAGCTGGACGTGAGAAAGGAGATGTGGATATATGGGTTTCGAATGATGGACGAGCAGTGTTGCCGGAAAGTTTGTTGAACCCCATGGCGAGGCTGATACATGGTGCTGTGCATCTTGGGAGAGACGCAATGATGAGAGTGTTTCGTCAGACCTGGTACAACCCAAAGTTTCGGGCAGTGGCTGAAACCGTGTGCCAGAGGTGTGTTACGTGTCAACAGATGAATGTAGGAAAGAGGACAGCTGTGACGTTGAGCCACATAGGGAGGTCAGGAGGACCTTTCAATAGGATGCAGCTGGATTTTGTTGAAATGCCGAAGTGTAATGGTTTGAGGTACATATTAGTCATAGTATGTGTCTTTTCCAGGTGGGTGGAGGCATACCCTACACGTAGATGTGACACGCTCACAGTAGCAAAACTACTATTGAGAGAACTCATTCCAAGGTACGGGTTCCCGACGTCCTTTGAATCGGACAGAGGAACTCATTTCCATAGCGAAGTTATGAAGTTGCTTTGTGCTGCCCTGAATATAGATCAGAGACTACATTGTAGCTAGAGACCAGAAGCTTCAGGGATAGTGGAGCAGGTGAATGGAACTTTGAAGGCTCGGATGGCGAAAGTATGTTCGTCTACGTCTCTGAAGTGGCCTGATGCATTACCCTTGGTCCTTATGAGCCTCCGAAGTGTGCCTGATAGAAGAACTGGGTTGTCTCCCCATGAAATCCTCATGGGAAGAGTGATGTGTTTGCCTGCAATACCTGCCACTGCTCTGATAAATATCACTGATGATATGATCCTGGACTATTGTAAAGGCCTTGCTGACGTGGTCCGTTCTGTGTCTCAGCAGGTGAAGACAGCAACGGTTCCAGCTGCGAGTGACTTGTGCCACGACCTGTGTCCAGGCGACTGGGTCCTAGTTCGCAAGCACGTGAGGAAGAGTTGCTTGGATGCAAGGTGGCGCGGCCCATTTCAAGTGATCCTCATCACGAACACAGCAGTTAAGTGTGGAGGTTTACCGAACTGGGTGCATGCTTCCCATACCCGTAGAGTTCCAGCACCCTTAGAAGATACAGCCCCTCTCGAGATCGAAAGTCCAGCTGAGCCGATAGAATCACCTGAGAGGGCCAGTCAAGCTGTAAGGGTTGCTGAAGCGGCTGATGGTGCACTGAATCGAGTTGGGGAAGGACGTGAAGGAAGTACTGACCCAGAAACAGGCGAAGGAGAAAGAGGTGCAGTGGGTAGTACGGAATCGAGTTCTGCCGAAGAGGAGGAGATCAGTGCACAGGGTATCGAAGGGAAGACCGGAGGTGCCACCGAAGCAGAAAGGGTTTGGCCCGCAAGACAGAACCGGGTAAACCTGAGGTCGGTACCGGACACAGATCTTGCACCAGTTTCGGAGGAGCCAGAAGAAGAATCAGGCGACGAGGAGTATCCTCAAGGTGTGAGAAGATCAAATAGAACAAGAGTGCCAAGTCGGAAGTACGCTTCACCAGAGTGGGCATATCAAGTGACTGATGCCAGGGTTACCGAGCACGGGAAGATTGAGGTCGATGACATTGGTCAACAGTGTCCCGCTCCAGAGAGTGGAAGTGTTGTTGAAAGTTCCGGGATTGGAGATCGAAGGAATTCTGACAATTCATATTCCGAGTCCGCCTTTCCTGAGTGTCATTCGAGGTATGATCTTGGACAATTTGGAGTTCCCGACGTTCACTACCGTGCCAGACCCACAAGAACTGATCATTCTTAAGCTCGAAATATTGCAGGGAGTCCTGGAACTGTTGGGACCAGCAGTTATGTTGGACTGATTTGAGAGGGTTGCAAGCAGAGAAGAAGATAACCTAGACCCGAGCGGAAGAAGAACAAATTTAGGGATTTTTTCCGTTATAGAACGAAGAAAGGTTAGGGAGGTTTGCCTAAGTTCACGAAAGAGACATTAATGAGAAAGAGACTTACCTTTCCAGAGACTGTATTGGACACTGAGTATATTCCGAAGATGGCAGATCCTGCAAACACACATCGTAGGGCTAAATGGATAATAGGCACATTGATAGGAGTTGTGATAGTCACCATATTTGCAGTAGTGATAAGTTCGTACATGGTGGCTCACAGGCAAGAGGGAAAGGTTCAGGGAGCACCCACACCTATTACCCCAGAACAGAGAGGTGTCAGTATCAGAGAGCAGGGAACATCGAAATTGAGGGATGATCGCAGACTCCACATGGATTTGTCGAGGTGTGATTTTAAGCTTAACGCGTATGCAAAGCTGCTGTATGAGTATGTTGATGCGATGGATGTGAAAGATTGCTATGTGTGTATGCAGTTGCCTGCTTCAGTGGATGAAGGTATCAAGTATCATCATCTCCCATTGACATATGGGATTTCTTGTAGTTTATTGCTCAGTCTATTTTATGACAGGAGGCAGTTCGAGTATTTCTTTTCGAATTTTGATACGGTACTTCCTGAAGTTCCAGCAATAAAGCATTTGAACAAATACGATTATTATAAGAAAGAGGACAGACTCCTGAAGTATTTTAGACCGACTGTGAAGTTGGATACGGCGCATGCTCACAGGAATAACCTGACATGTGCGTTATCTGAGACGGAGAAGAAATTCATTGATCAAGTAGAGGACAGGTATAGAAAGTTGACCCAGACACGACACACCGGAGATAGTCCAGTAGATTGGACAGAGGAGGAGAGGGTTCACAGGTCAAAGGGAAGTTATGGACCAATAGCGTTAGATGAAGTGCAGAGAGGGAATTTGTGTATTGGACGGCCTCAATCGGCCACGGAGAAGGTTGCAGTAGGACATAGCACCTGTTCACAGACTTTCACTCTGGACGCTTCTGTTAAGGGCTTTATGCAAGGTCCAGTAGAAGTGATTCCGACAGTGTATTATGTCTGTGGGAAGAATGCTTATGTCAGGCTACCCGCGAATTGGTATGGCATATGCTATTTGGCTATCATATTCCCGAAGATTTATCACACAGAGGACTTGGAGTTGTTAGAGACGAAGCGACATTCTAGAAGACGGAGGGCTGCAAACGCAGGTGCAGTGATTGGGGACATATACGGAGCAATGATACCTAGTATGGGTGTGGTGTTGAATGACGTGAAGATCAGGAGGTTGGCGACTGTAGTTGATGAGTTGTCAATGAATACGGCGAGGTCGCTGTTGTTGGTGGCTGGAGAGATGTTGTCGATACGAAATATGGTTATGCAGAATCGCCTTGCGTTAGACGTGTTATTAGCCAAAGAAGGCGGAGTCTGCAAATTATTGAAGGTTCAAGAATGCTGCACATATATTCCAGACAACACGAAGGAGATAGGGAAGTACATAGATAACATCACAACTATTCACAAGGAGATTATGGACTTGACGGAGGAGAATGTATGGGAGAAGATTGGAAAAGGATTTGGAAGAGTGGGAACGTGGTTTGCGAATTTGGGAAGAGGATTTCTTGGATCAGTGCTGAAGCCAATTATCATTGCTGTAGTTTGCGTGATTTGTTTGTGGGGATGCGTGAAAGCATGGAAGTGGTATCAAGGAGGCAAGGTTGAGAGAGCTCTTAGGGCAAACGAGAAGAGGGTGGCGAAGCTCCAGGAGCAGCAATATGAGAGTCTTAAAAGAATGGAGGGAATTTGACATGGCGGAGCCATGACTAGTACGGTTTAAATCAGTTCTGAAAAGGGGATTGTAGTGGTGTGATGACAGATGTCATCAAAGGGGGGAACTGATGTAGCGCTTAGAAGGTTGAAAATCGTAGGGGTGCGTTATATTCACTGTTAGTCGGCACCCGCATATAATCAAATGTGTACTCAGGTATTTTGTGTGCAATGTATTAAAAATTGTATAACCTATGTCGATTTCAATAGAAGTGTTAGCTATGTACAAGCATCTTATGTATATATTGAAGCAATGCATAGAGCTTAGTCCCTTGAACAATGTGATGTTAAAACGTGTAGATTAGAATTCGTGTCTGTAGACTGTTTAGTTTGACCACACATGAAAGAAAGACGTAAATGTCAATACTGTGATTTAAACCTGCTTGTGTAACCAAAGTAGTGGCCAGAATTCGCATATATCGTTGAGGCGAAAGGCCTGGTATTTTCTTATGTTAGCCAAGGGCAATAGGCCAAAAAGGATTTATTCCAGTAAAGGTTTTAGGCTGTAGTAAATTGCAAGTTAAAAGATGTGAAGTATGTCTGCCTTGCATGATCTCACCCCAGGTGCAAGGACAGTTGCTCGTTAGTAGAGAAGCTCTTTGTTCACAAATTGACTTATGTAGAAAAAGCCAGACATGGGAGTGCATTGGAATGTGCCAATCATAACTCCTAGTGCGGATGGCGTCTGGGACTCAA
This sequence comes from Triturus cristatus, assembly GCF_964204655.1. Taxonomy (NCBI): domain Eukaryota; kingdom Metazoa; phylum Chordata; class Amphibia; order Caudata; family Salamandridae; genus Triturus; species Triturus cristatus. The sequence goes on along the minus strand of NC_140590.1, from coordinate 1,142,220,712 downwards.
GGCCAAGCGATGGACGATGGAACTGGACAGCGCTCTGTGGAAAATTACTGAAAGTCGACCCCGCAGAAGAGGAGGCGCAAAGGGCGTGTTCTGAGATTTGGGGTTCTGTATTAGGGACAGCGCCCCGAGGGTGGAGGCAGATCAGAGCGGCCCTGAGCAGAGGAAGGCTAGGCGAAGAGATAGAGGGGGCAACTTAGACCAAGCTCTCTAAGTGAAGACTTCTTAGGAAGTTTCACTCTGACACCTTTTACTCGATTGAGGGTCTTGGGGATTGCGAAGTAGGGATGTCATCTAGTACAGAGTAGGGACAGAGATGGTATGGTCCAGTGTCCCTAATATCGACATTGGCTTGGTAGTTTTCTACCTCATGCTTTTAGAAATTGTGCTTTTAATTATTTTTAGCCGTATGCGGATTCTTCGTAGAGTAGCATTTGTGTTAGTGCCTATGTACTTGTTGTGCCTCGTATTGAGGACTCTGTATCTTCAAATCTTTATGCTGATAATAAAAGCCAGAGAGCCAAGAGATTAAGTTTCGCGTCCTTGATTATGGCAAATTGTGGACAGTAATTTTGATAATTGTGTTTATTCCCTCTACGCTATTGGGCAAGTAAAAAGTTCCATCCGACCAGAGTGGGTTCTAGTAGATAATTGCGAGATACTAAAATGGGCCGGAGCACTTGTATGCTTTGGATTGCCTGGTGTCTCATTTTTGCTCTGGTCTGATCTTCCCCCCTTAGGCCGTCCTCCGCTCCCACAGTGCTTCCTAGTGTTTCTTAGTTCCCACTTCTGTGTTCTGCTGCCCGGCCCTTCCCCCGCTGTCACTGCAACCCGGTGCGGGCCCTGGGTGGTGTGAGTTACTCCGGGGTGCGTGGGCACCATTGCTCTGGCCGCCTTCTCTGTTGTGTGCCACGGACTTCCGGCCGCACCTATCAGGCAGGTGGTGTATGGGGTCGCCAGATGTTAGTTCTGCTTCCTCGCTCCGTTGCCGCCCCTGGATGAAGGGCGAGGCTGTGGCCGTGAGCCTGCGGGCGTGCAGTTTCCCCAGCTCCGATCGGCATGGCCACCTCTCCCTATTGCGGGGGGGCCGGGGGTTTAATGGTGCGATTAGACCGGTGTAGAGGGGCTCTGTAGTATGTACTATTATTGGTAAGTGTGTCTCTTTAAATGCATGTGTGCATCTTTAATGTATTGTAGCTTTTTAAATGTGTTTTCCATTCTATGTTCGATCTCAGAGTTGTAATGGAATGTTGCACGTTCTGCAGCGAGTCAGTTTCCTCCTGACAGCTGTTCGTGGTAGACGTGCTCATTTATTGGAATAAATTTACTTTCCTGGATTTAATCTAATTTGCTTCACTGGAGATTACCACATTCTCCTATGCTTGTCACCCTCCTGGAAAGGTTCGGCATGCCCACCTGGGTAGCGGTTCCCCAGGTTTACATCGCTAGTGTGGGCACGCTCTGCCGTTGGCCGCCGCCATTTTAAGATCTCAGTTTCAGGTTTCGGAGCAGTTTCAATACAAGCTGACTTTTTCCTTAGGTGCTTCAGTTGCTGGTTCGCTTGGTTGCTTTCGGTTTACTTTTCCTCACTCTCCTGCTCTGGAATAAAGTCCGGATGGTATTTGGAAGACAGGATTTGATCAGTATTAGTGTCTGGTTGTCAGATCCTCTGGGCCGCGTGTCTACTCAGCGATCACGCTGGCCACGCACCCTCCCACCACCCCCCCCCCCCCCCCTTCCCCAAATGATTGCATTTGTGAGAAAGTGCTGTTCAGGCCAAGTCTGTGCAGAGGCCTTTCTCACAGTGGGATCCACTTGTTTCACTTTTCGCCACATGAATCAGGGTTCCTGGACAAACATGTCTGAGTTTAGTCCCTTTTGTAAGAGAGCCTTTCCTCCCACCTTTATGGGTCCACATGGTGCCCTACTTGATCTTCCTTAGAACCTCCTCCTGGGGTTATGGTTTTGGTGCTGATCAAAGAAAGAGGTGAGGAATGAAAAATTGTCTAGCAAGCGCGACAAAGAATTTTCAATTCTATTAAGGACACGGAGGCGAGGATTATGCTTCTCTTTGCTTTACTGCAAAACACAGCAGCCAATAAAAACAACTTTAAACTCCAGCATACCCCGGAAGTACAACCCCCTCCAGTAGTATGCCCCAATCACTGTCAGTACTTTAGTATATAAAGTCCGAATCACGACATCACTTCCTCTTTCTTTGCATGAAAATTCTTAACACAGTCCACCAACTTGACCGTTGAACACTGGACCACCGATTTCCCCATCGACGTGCGTCCAAACTTGAACTTCGAACTTCCTCTCCGGAAAGTCAAGTCAAGTCAGAGAATTTATATAGCGCACTACATACCCAGAGGGTCTCAAGGCGCTTAGGGAGGGGTGGGGGATTACTTGTCAAATAGCCACGTTTTAAGTTGCTTTCTGAATGCTAGGTGGTTCTGGGTAAGGCGAAGGTAAGTGGGAAGTGAGTTCCAGGTTTTAGCTGCTAGGTAGGAGAAGGATCTACCTCCCATGGTGGTTTTGTTGATGCGAGGTACAGTGGCGAGGGCTTGGTTGGAAGATCGTAGTTGCCGGGGGGGGGGGGGGGGGGTGTAGAAGGACAGTCGTGTGTTGAGGCATTCTGGTCCGATTTCGTAGAGTGCTTTGTGTGCGTGGGTTAGGAGCCGGAAAGTGATCCTCTTATTGACGGGAAGCCAGTGGAGGTTTTTCAGGTGACCAGAGATGTGTTCTTTACGCGGGATGTCTAATATGATCCTGGCTGAGGCGTTTTGGATTCGTTGGAGTTTTTTCTGGAGTTTAGCGGTAGTACCGGCGTAGAGGGTGTTTCCATAGTCCAGTCGGCTCGTGACCAGAGCGTGGGTGACCGTTTTCCTAGTTTCGATGGAGATCCAACTAAATGTTTTTTTGAGCATGCGCAGAATGTTGAAGCAGGATGAGGAGACGGCGTTGACTTGTCTGTTCATTGAAAGTGAGGAATCCAGGATGACGCCTAGGTTCCGTGCGTGGTCTGTCGGGATGGGTGCTTTTCCAAGGGCTTCTGGCCACCAAGAGTCGTCCCATGCGGAGGGGGATGTACCTAAAATGAGGACTTCTGTTTTATCTGAGTTCAGTTTCAGACGGCTGTGCTTCATCCATTCGGCAACTTCTTTCATTCCTTCGTGAAGGTTAGTTTTGGCGGTGCTAGGGTCATTGGTGAGTGATAGGATCAGTTGAGTGTCATCCGCGTCATCTGTCCTCTGCCAAGATGAGTTGTCTCCCTGATGAGCCGTATCATCCTCGCCGATGCAAAACTCCAGAACCTCAAGGTTGCTCGGTCTGTTCTCCTGAAATGGAAACTGACATCGTAACGTCCATACAAAAAAGACGTTGAAGGCAATGTATAGGATTACCGGGTGGGTACAACATTATAGCCAATACACAATAATGCCATCATTACAACTGCTTGGGTGGGATAATCCTCGCCTCCGTGTCCTTAATAGAATTGAAAATTCTTTGTCGTGCTTGCTAGACAATTTTTCATTCTATGGCAGTCCACGGAGGCTCCGATTATGCTAGTTTAAAGTTGATTCACCACCACCGAAGCTACATCCACAATAGGTTTATGATAAAACGTTTTGAATGTGGAGTCAGCCGACCAGTCCGCCACAGTCATGATGTCTTGCAACCGGGAACCCGCCCCAAAAGACTTAGAGGCCATAGCTCCCCTAACGGAATGAGCTCCAAAAATGGAAACATCCACCCCCGCAAGACCCAGTAACCAAGTGACCCACCTGGCCAGAGTTGCAGATGTGACCGGGCGAAAAGGTCGCTGAAGAGCAATTAACAATTGTCCTGATACATCAGATCTAAATTCCCTAGTACAATCTTCATAAACCTTCAAACACTTGACCACACACAATTTGCTGTGATGAGGAAATGCAGGATATGTAATACACTGAGAATGCGTCTTAGTACGTCTGGAAATCGTAAAGGAAACTCCCGAAGGAGTAAATACTCTACCTGCCAAATCCAATGCTCGCACATCCGACACTCGTCTACAAGAGATTAGACACAGTAGAACTGTCAATTTTGCCGATAATTCTTTCCTAGACAGGGCTTCATTATTCGGCCAGTTCCTCAAAAAACGCAAAACCACCGAAACGTCCTAAAGTACGGTGTACTTGGGTTGAGGAGGGTTCACTAACCGAATCCCTCGCACCACCTTGCAAACCAAAGGGTGTTCCCCCACCGGTCTGCCCTCCACATGCGGATGGCCCGCTGAAATAGCCGATCTAAAGTTATTCACCGTCCGGTATGCCAAACCGGATTTGGCTAATTCTGACAAAAAATTCACGATTAGATGAATATCGGATCCCACGGGATCACTCTGTCGCTCACCACACCAACTAACCCATCGCTTCCAAGCCGATTCATATCGCTTGTGTGTGGAGGGTGCCCAAGCCTGGGATAAGAAAAAGAGAGTGTCTTGCGAAACTCCCGGTACCTGCCAGCGACGCCTGAAAGTCTCCAGGCCATGAGAACCAACTGGTTCTGCAACACTAACGGGTGGCGAAGCCCCTGAGGATCCGTGAGAATGTCCGGAAACGACCGAAGACGCACCGGAGGCGCACAGACCAAGGTCAAGGCGGTTGGAAACCATGCTTGCGCTTTCCAACAAGGAGTAACCAGGACTAGTTCCGCTTTCTGTCTGCGAGTGTGAGCCAACACTCTCGGGATCATGGCAAATGGTGGAAAGGCATATAGAATGCCCGTCGTCCACGAATGAAGAAAGGCGTCCGAGCCGACCGCTAGAGGGTCCGGCCGCCAACTGTAGAACCGTGGAAGCTGACTGTTGAGTCTGGACGCAAACAGGTCCAACACACAAGGTCCCCATTTGAGATTCAACGCTTCGAAACTGCTGGGATGCAGCTTCCAATCGCTGCTGTCCCGCAAATGTCGTGAATTCCAATCGGCAATCACGTTGGATGACCCGGGAATATATTCCGCCGTCACCACCAGACGATGGTCCAGGCAATAATGCCAGAAGTCCTTGGCTATCTCTGCCAAGAGACGAGATCGGGTCCCTCCGAGTCGATTTATGTATCTCACCGCGGACACATTGTCCATGCGTAGTAGAATGCAACAAGACATCTTCTGCGGGGCCAGAGTTCGAATCGCAAACGCTCCCGCCAGAAGTTCCAAGCAGTTGATATGTAATTTCAGCTCCTCCTGAGACCAACGACCCCCTGTCTCCATGGTCCCGCACCGCGCTCCCCAGCCCCAGCGACTCGCATCTGACTCTATCACTACATCCGGGCTGGAGGAGAAAATGGCTCTGCCGTTCCAGGCATCCATATGGTCTAACCACCAATTGATCTCCGTACGATCCTCCGCTGAAAGGGCTATCTGTTGCGCATACGAGAGACCCTTGCGTAGATGCAAAATCTTCAATCTCTGAAGGGCCCTGTAATGCAAGGGACCCGGGAATATCGCCTGAATGGACGCGGCCAACAGGCCTACGAGGCGAGCCAGTGTCCGTAATGATATTGTCGGAGAGGCAAGCGCTCTCCTCAATTCCTTCCTGATTGCCACTCTCTTCCTCAAGGGAAGAAGTAACTGGCACGTGAGAGAGTTGATCTGAAAGCCCAAAAAATCCATCGATTGCGATGGAGTCAGAACCGACTTCTCTAGATTCAAAAGGAAACCCAGTTCCTGCAACAGTCGGAGCGTCCAAGACAGGTGACTCATCAAGAGTTCTCTCGACTGTGCCATAATAAGAATGTCGTCGAGGTAAATTATCAGACGTACCCCTCGTTCTCTCAACCATTGGACCACCGGTCTCATGAGTTTGGTGAAACACCAAGGGGCGGAAGACAGACCAAAGGGCATCGCGGAAAACTCGAACCACTGGTCGCGCCAGAGAAACTGGAGAAACCTTCTGTGTGGCGGGAAAATAGGAACCGCCAGATAGGCGTCCTTCAGATCTAAGCGAACGAGCCAATCCTGTTCTAGAAGTATGTCCCTCAGTAAATGGATTCCCTCCATCTTGAAGTGGCGATACACCACCCAAGCGTTGAACTCCCTGAGATTCAACACTAAGCGAAACCCTTTGTCCTTCTTCGGGACCAAGAAAATCGTGCTTACAAAACCCCGAGGATGGGGGAATAGACCTCACTATCGCACCCTTTTGGAGTAGTGCTTCCACTTCCCTGTCGATAAAACTCTGTTCTTGTAGGGAAAAATGTAGGGAGCCGGGCACCTGACTCTGAGTCGGAGTGGCGTAGAACTCTATGTGGAAGCCCTGCACTGTTTGTAACACCCAGGGATTGACCGTAATCTCTTGCCACCTGTGAAGGAACAACGCAATGCGACCTCCCACCATGCATTCTGTGGTATTCAAAATCGTTACCTGAATAGGAGCTATCTCCGGAATTTTGTTGTCCTCTGTAGGCTCCTCTGTGGCCTCGACCTCGTCCACCCCTATTGCGGGAGGGGTAAAACTGCGACTTCTGACCACCTCTGCCTCTTTGTTCCGCACCTCGGGAGGTCTGGTTATAACCTCGGCCGGACCCTCGACCTCTAGCGCGTCCGGCCCTATCAAAAACACCAGTGTGGGACACCTTCTTGATATTAGCCTGCGCCTTGTCTAGGGCTGAGAACGTGGCCACGTATTTGCCCATCTCCTTGACAAATTTGTCGCCAAACAGCATGCCATTGGCCAAGGAACCCGGTTCGGTCGTGGCCATCTCCGCTAATTGAGAGTCTATTCTCATTAAGAAGGAGCGCCTCCTTTCTGTTGACAGCGCCACATTGGCATTACCTAAAAAGCACAGGGCCCGCTGAGCCCACTCCATAATATCAGAAGTGTCCAATGGAACGTTCTGGTTTTTAGCGTTGACCGCCGCATCTAATAGTTTAGTAAGGGGCCCCGAAACATCCAGCAGTTTATCCTGGCACCCCCGCCAGGCTCTATCCAACCCCTTTTTCGGGTCTTTTGCGAATTTTCGCATAAACGTAGCCATATTAGGGTCTAACTCTGGCGTGTCCGCCACTTTGCCAGTCAGCGATGGTCTCAGACATTCCGATCTTAAGGTGGCGCGCACCTCCTTCTCGAAACCCTGCCGTAAGTTTACCCCCACATAATGGGCCACTTCCGGACAGGGAACCCACTCAGAGGATCGCGGATGAATAAGACTCTGAGGGTCAAATAATAGATTTTTAGGGGCCTGGCTGTCATCCGCCTTATAAGCTGTATGTTTCACCTTTTTTGTTTTCTTTTTGGGCCTCACCGACTCCACCTCCGAGTCAGAGGTGTTAGTAGTAGATGGAAATGATTCATCCGTGGTATAAGCAGCCATGGATCCATGGTCTTTCATAACATTTTTTGCCATCCGCGCCAATACTTTGGCCGAAGACTGCAAAGTGCCAGCGTCACTATGCTGAGTCTTCATTTTCCTCTTGCCATACTTAAGGAGGAGTTTAGTAAAAGGTTTGAGGGCTTTTATCAAAGCCTTGTTAACCGAACCCTGGACGTGGGTATCCAGGGCTTCAACCAAATTCTCCTCCAAGTTTTCAGGTTCCTCATAGTCCTCATAATTATCACACTCTACCCACTGATCCTCCTCTTCGGCGTAGTACGCCATTGCGTGAAGCAGAGAGGGTTGGAGGAGATTCACGGGGGGGAGTAGCCCAGGGGTCTGTCAGAACCTGTTCACTAACAAGTGCACCAAAAAAGCAACCTATACTAAAGGTTCTGAGCCAAAGTCAAGGTGGAAGGAGAAACCCCAGTAAACTCCCCTAGAGCAAGGCTCTATTCCGGTCACACGCTCCGGTAAGTGTTCAGAATATGAGGCCAGAGATGGGTGCAGTCCTTGTGCTCTGTGCGCGAGGAGCCGTTACTTCAAAAGAGATGAAAACGAGTTCTCGCGCGCAGGCACAGCGTCCGGGGCAACGACGCGACCGCTCTCTGAGCACGAGCGTGTCGTGTCTGCCTCCTCCTTCTCCACCGCCCCCTAACGCTCGGAACAAGTCAGCGACGCGCGCGCGCGCTGCGAGACACAACGTCCTCAGCGGGACCGGAGCCGATAACGTATGCTTCGGGACCGATCCGCCGATCACGCTACAAGCTATCACACCGTCAACACAAACCTGAAATATAAACCATTAGCGACAAATATCATTCCAACAAATATTTCCCCACAATCTACCAGAACGATAAAAGGTAAGGAAAAACACTTATCTGCTGCTGCAGCAGCAGCAAAGAAAGAGGAAGTGATGTCGTGATTCGGACTTTATATACTAAAGTACTGACAGTGATTGGGGCATACTACTGGAGGGGGTTGTACTTCCGGAGTATGCTGGAGTTTAAAGTTGTTTTTATTGGCTGCTGTGTTTTGCAGTAAAGCAAAGAGAAGCATAATCGGAGCCTCCGTGGACTGCCATAGAATCTGCATCTAGAAATATCCATCAGAAGAATAAGTTAATTACCTTTGGTAACATTGTTTCTAGTGGGTCTACTCTCGCTGCAGATTTCTCACACATCCCACCCATCACCCTCTCACTGAGTCTGATGTACATGTAACAAGGATTCAAGTTAGTTGTGTGGATTGCTTCTTTGTCAATCTCGTCTTTGCCTCTCAGGAGGTGGAAAAACTATGGGCACTGATGCCAGGGTTGTGCCTTGTACGGCTCGGTGATGTTACATCTGCAGATGAACTGAAGTTGTGTTGGAGCTGCTGCGTCACCTGATGGCACGTGAGAGCTATTACAACTTTTCTGAATTTGGATTGGCATCTGGAGGATATTCAAGATGTGAGGAACCTGCAGCTAGATAGTTTCCACAATTTTACCGCAGGTATCTTAATTTATTCTTCTCCCTAAAGGTGAGCCATTTATGATTAAGCATCTTCCATAAGCATTGTATTCCATGTATTAGAGTTGGAGTTAAAGAGTTTCACTCTACTAAATTGCTCAAAAGAACGTACAAATTGTGTAGAGAATTTTTAGTGTATAATAGGACTGCATCATCAGTATATAACAATACCCTGTTTTTTTTAATAGCTAGAGCTTCTCGAGAGCTAGGCTTATAGATAAAACATCTGTGGAAACTAGGTATCTGAAAGATCATTTATGAATTTGTAAACAGTATTGGGTGTATCAAACAGCTCTGCCTCAGCTGTTTTCTCACTAAGAATGATTTAAGTGCTTTCATTTTATCATACATTAACCCAGTCTGGTAGCTCTGTGAGCTAATGCTTCCTCTCCATAGATCTGTATGTGGCTTAATGAACACAGGTCAGAGTTCTGACGGGTCGACTCAGCCTTTCGCCCTTTTGAGATTGACAAAATGATGTCCATTGAGCTGGGTAAAAGTAATCATTCACTTTATCTAGCAGTAGCATCAAGAGACCTTCTGGGGGTGAAGATGTTCTTCACAGATTCAGCGGTCACTATTTGAACTATAAAGATATGAGCCATTCAACATACTTCTGATATTCAGGTACAGTTCATTGACAACCTTTAAATGACCCTTAAAACATGATTGAAGGCCACTTTAAGATTTAAAAAGCTTAGGAACAATCACCCGTACTTGTAACATAGTTCATCATCCGATGAATACTTCTAACCACAGATGCCTCACATTAGAATATCCCCCAGGCACCAGTCTGGATCCAGAGCCTTTAAAGCAGTATGCCCTATCACTGCTAGGTGGTGTTGCGTGACTTCGCGTTGACTTCATATTAGCGCCACCCTAGCATGCTAACGTCAGTTAATTTCTTTCCATGTCTTCAAACAGATCTGGTGCTCTTCTCCTTACTTTGTCGGTCTTCTAACAACTTAAAAAAAAAACATATTCATAGCATGTTAGGGAAACCAAGTCCCCACCTAAAATGACAAGCTTCAAGTCATGCCATTATTGCACGAAACAGATGTCATTCACGGACCCGTACAAGGTGTGCCTTTGCTGTTTGGGCTTCAGTATAACTCCAAGTTATGTGACAATTGCACCCTAATGCACCTGGAGGCAGTCAGAGACTGGGAGGCAGAGTTGTGCACCTCTCAACACAAGCAGTTGCAACCTCCGTGCAGACCCCACTCTGGTTCTAAGTCACTGGTCTGGTCTCGGTTCTGGGGCCACTCTCAATCATTCCACCACCCAATTAAAGTCCACTGGGAAGTTCAACTCCAATTGCAAATGTAAGAAAGCAAGGTGGGAGTCAACGCCATTCGGCAACTCTGACTCCAAAGAGAGGTGGCAAGAGCATCAAGGTATAATTTGTAGATGCGGACCTAAAGTGAACTAAAGCTCACTGCTACTACAAGAGTCCTTTTGGACACTTGTTCATCATTTGCGACGCCGGATCTGTTTGGAACTGCCTACAATGACCCAATATGTGACTTTGCCCTGAGGAAGCCTGTAATAAGAAGAAACACATTGGTTACGCTTATCTCTATTCCGTGATGAAGAATTTCATTGAAGAGTAACAAAAACAAGCAAAGGACCTACTCGTCTAATTGCCTCTTGGAGTTCTAAGTGCGAATTCTTTCATATGTACTCTGTTTTGTTGCCACTCAATTGTGTCTAAATATATTGAATGTATGACCAACTGGTATCTAGTCATTAGAGGTGGGCATCATGCGCTTGATACAATGAACACTGCTGGTAGTGTGGTAAGGCGTCCCCTAGCTGCCAATATTTGCTCAATTTCCATTGAGAAAGGACTGAATGTTACAGAGAAATGGTGAGAATTTGAGACATTAACCAATGACTAAAACCTGATAAATTTCCAGTGACTGATATACATTGAATGATTACCAGGATGGGTCAAAAAGGAAGACGTAGTTCATTTACGAATAGGTACATCTCTGTAATTATTCCATAAATATGTGTTGTTTGCCTAATTGTTCTTGTGACAATATGTTGAATAATTTTGAATTTTAGAATTGTGACTCATGCTAACAGTATATTACCCTCACAGTTTGGGCATTATCTGTGATATTTATGACTAGAAATAATTGAGCAGACCCTAAAATATGATCCTTAAAGTCTGATTAATGTTCCCATCTAACCAATCATGGACCCCTTCTAACACAGATAAGGATATCAACTGATTGGCACTCATCTGCGTCCTTGCCACACCAGACTACATCAACTTGGCTAGCATTGTCTCCACCCACACGCGTTCCAATAAGGAGTTTACAATTTTACGTCGTGCCAGATTGAGTTCTGGATGTGTTCCATGCCTTTGCAGTTGCTCCGTGCAGACCGCCATTTACACTGACGTTTTGCCTGTAGAACGCATGCCGCTTTCCTAGCCTCGGTGTCGAGGCCGCCGGTGAATCAATCAATCAATCAAGGCATTTGTAAAGCGCACTACATATCTGCGAGGGTCTCAAGGCGCTGGGGGGGGAGCTGCTACTGTTCGAGGAGACAGGTCTTGAGGAGTCTTCTGAAGGTCAGAAGGTCTTCCGCAGGCGAATGGGAAGGGTGTTCCATGTCTTGGCGGCGAGGTGGGAGAATGATCTGCCGCTGGCGGTCACTCTTCGGATGCGGGGAACGGTGGAGAGGGCGCGGTCTGCGGAGCGGAGCGGAGCTGGCAGGTGGGGGTGTAGAGGCTGAGTCGGCGGTTGAGGTACGTTGGACCAGTGTTGTGGAGTGCCTTGTGTGCGTGGATGAGGAGTTTGACGGTTATCCTCTTGTTGACAGGGAGCCAGTGCGAGTTTCTCAGGTGGGGTGTGATGTGGCTGCAGCGAGGGATGTCGAGGATCAGGCGTGCGGAGGTGTTCTGGATGCGTTTAAGCCGTTTCAGGAGTTTAGCCGGGGCTCCTGCGTAGAGTGCGTTTCCGTAGTCCAGTCTACTGCTGACAAGGGCCTGGGTGACTGTCCTTGTTTCAGTGGGGATCCACTTGAAGATCCTGTGAAGCATGCGGAGGGTGTTGAAGCAGCAGGAGGAGGAGACGGCGTTGACCTGCTTCGTCATGGAGAGGGTGGAGTCGAGGGTGACCCCTAGGTTGCGTGCGTGGTCGGTGGGTGTTCCTAATGCAGTCGGCCACCAGGAGTCGTCCCAGGCCGAGGGGGTGGATCTGAGGATGAGGACCTCCATCTTGTCCGAGTTCAGCTTCAGTCGGCTGTTACTCATCCAGTCGGCGACTGCCTTCATTCCTTCGTGGAGGTTGGTTTTGGCGGTGTGGGGGTCCTTGGTGAGGGAGAGGATCAGCTGGGTGCCGTCGGCGTAGGAGATGATGTTGAATTTGTGCCGTCGTGCGATATGGGCGAGTGGTGCCATGTAGACGTTGAACAACGTTGGGCTGAGGGATGAGCCTTGGGGTACGCCACAGATGATCTCAGTGGCTTTGGAGCAGAAGGGGGGAGGCGGACGCTCTGTGTTCTGCCGGAGAGGAAGGAGGTGGTCCAGTCCAGGGCCTTCTCTTGGATTCCAGAGTCGTAGAGGCGTGTTCATAGTGTGCGGTGGCAGACCGTGTTGAAGGCGGTTGACAGGTCCAGGAGGATGAGGGCCGCGGTTCTCCGTTGTCTAGCAGGGTCCTGAGGTCATCGGTGGCGGCGATGAGGGCAGTTTCGGTGCTGTGGTTGCTGCGGAACCCGGACTTCAACCAGTAAGGGATTCGCACACGTAGAAAGGCAGTCCTGGTTTGCTTTTCTTCCCACGATCCTCGCATGAATTGCAGCTTTGTAAAATTTATGAAGGCAGTGGACAAAAAGATGCCAAAAATTAACTTATAACGGTCCCTGTATCACTGACTCAACACTGCTTGTCGACTGACATTATTGACCATACGAACTCATGAGGAAAACAAAGAAAGAAGAAATAACCCTACTAACATGAAGCATGCAAATTTTATTCTGTTTTTACCTAGAATTGTCATTTTTGTATTTTTATCATACCTGTTCTTAATCAACTTTGTACAGCAATGGTTTTAAGTAACTATGCTAATAAAATTACTTACTTACGGACTGGGACAGGTCCAGGATGCTGTTCTCCTCGAGGAAGCTGGTCAGTTGTTTGTTGACGGCCTTTTAGATGATCTTTGCCGGGAACGGGAACAGGGAGATGGGTCGGTAGTTCTTGAGGTCCTTGGGGTCTGCCTTGGGTTTCTTCAGTAAGGCGTTGATCTCTGCGTGCTTCCAGCTCTCCGGGAAGGTCGCTGTCTCGAAGGAGATGTTTATGGTTTTCCGGAGATGGCGTGCGATGATGCTGCTGGCTTTGTTGAAGATGTGGTGTGGGCAGGGGTCTTCCGGGGATCCGGAGTGGACGGTGTTCATGATCTTGATGGTGTCGTCATCGTTGATGTTGGTCCAGGCGATCAGGCGGTTGGTGCGGGTGGTGGTCATGGGAGCGGGGGTCTCAGTTGTTGCCGGGGTGGTGACGGCGTTAAAGCTGTCATGGATGTCTGCGATTTTGCAATGGAAGAAGGTGGCCAGCAAGTCGCACAGGTCTTGTGAGGGTGGGATGTCGTTGGTGTTGGAGCTGGGGTTGGAGAGTTCCTTCACGATGTTGAAGAGCTCTTTGCTGTTGTGTGCGTTGTTGTCTAGGCGGTCTTTGAAGGAGGTCTTTTTGGTGGATCTGATGAGGTGGTGGTGTCTGCGGGTGGCGTTCTTGTGGGCTGTGTAGCTTTCCAGTGTTCGTTCACGGATCCAGTTTTTTTCAAGTTTTCGGCAGGTTCGCTTGGAGGCCTGGAGGTCTTCGGTGAACCAGCTGGCTTTCCTGCTAGTGTGGGTGTTGGAGGGCTTCTTGAGCAGGGCGGGGGTGTTGGCGCAGTCGTTGATCCACTGTTTGAGGTTGCGAGCGGCGGTGTCGGGCTCGGTCGGATCTGCAGGTGGGCTCCGGGCGCGGGCGGTGGAAAGCTGGTCCTCGGTGACTTTGCTCCAGCAGCGGTGCGGCATCTGTTGGGTGCGGTGGTGCGTGGTGGGTTTCCGGAAGGTGAAGTGGATGCAGCGGTGATCGGTCCAGTGGAGCTCAGTGGTGTGGTTGAAGGAGACGTGGGAGCTTGCGGAGAAGATGGGGTCAAGCGTGTGGCCGGCGGAGTGGGTGGGTGTAGTGACGAGTTGTCTGAGTCTGAGGTTGGCGAGGTTGCCGACCAGGGTGGATGAGTTGGTGTCGTGATTGTTGTTCTCGAGGTGGAAGTTCAGGTTCCCGAGGAAGATGTAGTCCGTGGAGGTGAGGGCGTGTGTGCTGACGAGGTCGGTGATGGAGTCGCTGAACTGTGCTCGTGGTCGGGGGGGTCTCTAGATGAGGGTTCCTCTGGAGGTGGTGTTGGGATCGGTGTGAATCTGGAAGTGCAGGTGTTCGGAGGTGCTGAGGGTGTCATCGGTGTTGGTTGAGACTTTGAGAGAGTTCCTGTGGACGATGGTGATTAGTCCTCCTACTCCATTGGTGCGGTCCCTGTGGGTGATCTTATAGCCTTCCAGGACGGCTATGACGACGTCGGGTGCCGAGGCGGGGTTCAGCAAGGTCTCTGTCAGGAAGGCGACGTCTGGGGTGTTGGGAATCCAGTAGGTCCCAGAGTTCCATGGCGTGTTTGCGTGCGGAGCGGGTGTTGAGAAGGATGCATCTGAGGTGGTTAGGTTCTTTGGTAGGTGGGTTGGCGGGCCGGATGCTGGTGAAGCTGCAGTTCCGGCAGGAGAAGGGTCCTTGGGTGCGCTTCAGGTGGCCAGGCAGCAGGTGCGTGATCGTCCAGTGTAGAGTGCGTGGAGGGGGCTGAAGTCGTAGCAGAGGCGGGCGTCGTGGCGATCGCGGGGGCCAGGGGTCCTGGCGCTGGGCGCGGTCCAGGCACAGACGGGCTTGCCTTAGGCACGCCCGCTGCGCGCGGCCGGCATATATGGGGAGGTGGGAGGGAGGAGCAGCTGGGAGGCGGGAGGCAGGGGCAGCGAATGGGCAGTCAAGGGGGCGGGGCCTCAGGGGACACAGCGGCAGGAGCGGTGGGGGAACGACAAAAGATACAGAAAGCAAAAACAGGCACAGTCACAGGGGCAACATAAGGAACAGAAGGCAAAGAGGGCACAGAGTCACAGGGGCAACGAAAGGAACAGGAGGCAAAACGGGCAGGGAAACTCGGGGACAGCTGGGGGAGCAGAAAAAAAGAAATGGGCACAGACCAAGTACAGGCAGCGGGGGGGAAACAGACAACAGCAGTCACAGACACTGAGTAACAATAAAGGCTATACAATGAACAGAAAGATACTAGCCTACGGCCTACCACTGGCCACCAGGAATGAGGCGCAGGTGGTGGCCTTCGGGTGGTGGAGGGCCTCGAACTTCCTCGGCAGCTGGGGCAGGGACACAGGCCATGCTGTCCGGAGGGGGAGCGACCTACCTGGTAGGGTCAAGGGTCGCTCTCTTCACCGCGCAGCAGCCGGCATATATGGGGAGGTGGGAGGGAGGAGCAGCTGGGAGGCGTGAGGCAGAAGCAGCGAATGGGCAGTCAGGGGGGCGGGACCGCAGGGGACGCAGCGGCAGGAGCGGTGGGGGAACGAGGAAAGGAACAGAAAGCAAAAACAGGCACAGAGTCACAGGGGCAAAGTAAGGAACAGAAAGCAAAACGGGCAGAGGGGCAACGAAAGGAACAGAAGGCAAGACGGACACAGAGTCACAGGGGCAACGTAAGGAACAGAAAGCAAAACGGGCAGAGGGGCAACGTAAGGAACAGAAAGCAAAACGGGCAGAGAGGCAACGAAAGGAACAGAAGGCAAAAAGGGCACAGAGTCACAGGGGCAACGAAAGGAACAGAAGGCAAAGAGGGCACAAAGTCACAGGGGCAACGAAAGGAACAGGAGGCAAAACGGGAAGAGAAACACGGGGACAGCGGGGGGAACAGAAGAAAAGAAACGGGCACAGACCAAGTACAGGCAGCGGGGGAAACAGACAACAGCAGTCACAGACACTGAGTAACAATAAAGGTAATACAATGAACAGAAGGAGATACTAACCTACGGCCTACCACCGGCCACCAGGGATGAGGCGCAGGTGGTGGCCTGCGGGTGGTGAAGGGCCTCGAACTTCCTCAGCAGCGGCAGCTGGGGCAGGGACACACAGGCGGTGCTGTGCGGAGGGGGAGCGACTTACCTGGTCGGGTCAAGGGTCGCTCTCCTCACCGCGCAGCGGCCGGCATATATAGGGAGGTGGGAGGGAGGAGCAGCTGGGAGGCAGGGGCAGCGAATGGGCAGTCAGGGGGGCAGGGCCGCAGGGGACGCAGCGGCGGGAGTGGTGGGGGAACGACGAAAGGAACAGAAAGCAAAAACGGGCAATACAATGAACAGAAGGAGATACTAACCTACGGCCTACCACTGGCCATCAGGGATGAGGTGCAGGTGGTGGCCTGCGGGTGGTGGAGGGCCTCAAACTTCCTCAGCAGCGGCAGGGACACACAGGTGGTGCTGTGCGGAGGGGGAGCGACCTACCTGGTAGGGTCAAGGGTCACAAAGGAACGCAAAGCTCAGTCAACGTCTTCGCGCTGTTATCGACGTACTACGCTATCTCCCTGACTGAGGAAGGGCTGAGCAAAGACATCACAGATTGCATGTTTGTGATTATCCTGCCCTCGCTCCATTAGAGCGGGAATCACTCTTTTGCGGGCATTATTTCAATAGTCATCAAAGAGCGCCCCAAACTGAGCCTTCAGCCACAAGACTCGGCGGTATACAGACTACACTCTGACATGATTTTTACAAATTATTCGTTTTTCGTAACAAAGAATCATGATTTTCTTACCTTTGCTAATGACAGGTTGCTATATTGTACCCCTGAGTGAGTATAATTATCTGTTTCACTTCTATGTTCATCAATATGGGTATCAATCACCATTTAAGATAATGAGACCTGTGCACATTTGCATACACCTTAAGCTAATGATGGAGCAGGAAAAACAAAATTTTGTATACCTCCTCTATTTTGCATGAAATTAATTACGTAATCATTCTAAGTATTAACTTGTACTAACTAGTGTGAAATGGCATGACTAATCAACCTTTGCACCTTGATAAACACGAGATTCACATGGGACTAAAATGCTAATTGCATGGCAGACAATTAAAATAAATAACTGTGGTACGCAAACTAACCTTAGAATGTGATGAAACAGAGAATTGCACGATTCATTTTGCTTTTATGATGGTTTGTGCTTCCAGTGTTGCAGAATGGTGAGTATTATTGCTTTAAATGTTGCTACAAGCTAGGAAAATACTAATATATATTGGGATTAGCGTGGACTAACATTAGAATCTTCATTTCTATATTTTAATTACTGTTATGTTTGTTTTTGCTTAAGTTGGCTTTCGGGCCTACTAGGTCGCAGTACTTAAGATGGAATCCTGAAGATGCCACCGTCATGTGAGCGCGATGTCTACTGCGCAGAAGCGGATGGCTCTGGAGATCTCCAAGCGACCTCCAACATGAACCAGAGTGTTCAAGGATAGGAACGTTGAGGACTGCCAAAATAGAGGATGGTGCGAACGATCGAGGGTACAAAGAAGGACCTGTAGAAGAAGGCTTGCATGTTGTTACTTCAGAACTTTTTGCCTGTGAATTACCAAAAATAAAACAATTGAGAAATGTCATGCCCAGTCTTATGGGAAACAGGCAAACCTGGAAACATTTGGGAGACTTGCAAGTTGAAATTGGTTTAGCCAATCAGAACACTTCCTACCCCTAAATTGTTGCACATTGACCTAAAAGTAAGGAGAAAAAAGGTATAAAAAGTCCATGATCTGGCAGAGGGGGGTCGTTTATTCTTTGGTTGATTCGTTGGTTCTTTAGAATGACCATCTTTGGCGTGGGGACTGCGTCGAACTGAAGGAGATTTCCTGGTTTACCTGAGTTTTCTTTTAATGCAAGAGGACGATTCCAGCTGAAGGGTTTTGATTATTGCTGCTGGTTGACGGGTTCTTCTGAAGATTGTCCCAGAGACTGCAATAATATTCTGGGTGGTCGGAAGGTCGCCAATGTTCAAAATTCGGTAAATATAAATGGTATGTAACATTTTATGCTAAAGATCAAAAGATTGGAGGTCTCTTAAATAGATGAATTATTTGACCTGTAACCCTGAACATGCTAATGCAGAGTGAACTAAATTAGATAAACAAAAATTGGATTAATAAGAAGTTAGTTTGTGATTCTTTAATAAGGTATTGAAAGTTAACCGAATGTTTCCGAAACTTTGATTGTGTTTTAGCTGGTTCTAAATCACCATCAACCAGTCCAACTAATTGGTCCATCGACAAAGTGGTGGAATGCCTTGATGTCAAAGTTAGGATTCTATAGGTGCAGATGTATATAATGTAAAGGAATTACCCCCGATAGGTAACAAGGTACCCCCACATGTCCAGCGCTTCTTTTTCCTCCTGTGCACAGATTCTAGTGAGACGTGTTGGTGTTATGGGCCCCACCAATGAATGAATGTATGAATGAGTTAGTTTGGTGATGAGTCTGTGACATAGGGGGAATATGTAAATGTGCCATTTTCCGCTGGAGCAGTTTTCTGGTAGCAGGGAACGGTTATTCTTGGCTAGTTTGGTGATTATTGATTTATGTTCTAACACTTTGTGTTGAGTTGTGTTGCGTTTTATGGCGTCAAATTGTTTGAAAGACTTCCAGGAAGTAGGAAGTTGGTTGCCCTGTATGTAGACGGGGAAATGTGTGGCAAGTGAAGTCGCACAATGCATTGTTTGGTTTCAAGTGGATAACATCGTCGTGTGTTATCGGTAGGGACATTTTCCGTATGAATGTGTGTGGGTGAAATAGCAACAGGTTCTCGCGTGAAACTCTGGCCTTAATTCTCAGGAGCATTCGAGTCTCCACATGTGTTTTATCCCCAGAGAAATGGTTAGCCTTTTTGCTTGTTAGAAGGGTAAGGTAGAGGGAAGTGCTACTTTATCGGGAAAACTGAATAATTCTGTGGTGGGGTAGAGGTAAGTGCTGCCTACTGGAAATACAGAATTCTTGTGTCTAAATGAACAAAACTATCTCTTTGGTTTAGCGAAACGGGCAATGGTGGTGTTTTTATGTTGTTACTAACAGATCTGATTGAAGAAAACGTAAGAAAAAAGTTTGCCGATAAAATTTGTAAAGGAGGGGTCAGCAGAAGCAGGAGTAGCAAGAAAAGCTGACGTCAGAAAGACCGCGCTGGGATTGGCCAGCCGTAGAGAGACGAAGCTTTCACGGATTGGTGCGTTGGTGTGAGCCGCGCTAGGAGTGAAGAATTTGCCAGTGTGACGTAGACACCCCGGATTGGTGCATTAGTGTGAGTCGCGCTGGGATTGGAGAACTTTTGGGGTGACTTAGACGCACAGGATTGGTGCGTTAGTGTTAAGCGCGCTGGGATTGGTGAGCATACGGAATAGTCGCAAGGGAAGTGATTTGAAAAGTCTAGTGATTCAGAACTAGGAAAAAATAAAAATGATGTACTACGAGCCACCTGAGAAAGAGAAAATATCATGGTTTGGGAAAATTAAAAATCTATTTAAAAGGGATAACCCGATTGTGACTAGGGAAGGACAGATACTTCCTCCACCGAAATCGCCTTCATCTTTTAAGGTAGCGAAATATGGGTACCATACATGTATTTGGTTAGAGAATTAGGCAAAGTATACAAAATAGGATGGAGTTCTAGCGTTTCCAGAAAGTGGTTCGTTTAGTTTGGCTGTATTAAGAAACTTAAGAGAAAGAATGATGAGGTTAGAACCGAGACCTAGACCTACTCAGTTTGAGGCTTTGACGGAGTGGGAAGAAGAGATGTATGAAAGGGAACAGCATCGGAGTGGAAGAAGGTATAATTACATGTTTGGTAGACTGTGTAGGCAGGAAAGTCAAGATGACAGAATGAGAAGATGGCGGAAAGCAAATATGACTGATGGTATATTTCCTTTGAGAAATACTGAAAAGACAAGTGGCAGAAAGTGTACAGAAAAGAGAAACAATACAGGGTCAGAAGGTTGTAAATATGGTGTGAGTGAACCGAAGGATGAAGTGCTAGAGGACATGTTTTATAAAAATCCTCCCCCGTATCAACCAAATTCTACATTGCTGATGCCGAGTGCGCCGGTAAAAGAAACCATGCTAAATAAAAACATTGAGCAAACGCCACCCGATTTGGGAAATTTGTATCCATTTAGAGAATCTGAAATGCCACAACCCGTTAGGACTGGAAATGAAAATTCAGTTGAACTAGCAAGAACTACTCTGGAATTAACTGAGAAAATTGGAGAATTAACCAAAAATATGGAAGCAGTGACCGTACCTGTAACTATAGGGCCGGTGATGCCTGTCTTTGATAAACAGAAAGATAGTGAGCATTGTTTAACGGTTCCCTACAATTGCGGTAGACAAATCGAGACAGAAAGAAGTGGATCTGGAGAAAATGCATAGAAAAATATGGCAGGAACATCAGGTTTAAGTACTCCTAAAAATTTGACTGTAAATCAAAGTCCAGCAAGTAAGACTCTGATGACAATAGAATCAGCAACAGAAACCCCAGAGAGAAATACAGATAGAATAAGTAGTGAGACAACCCCTGTAGGTCCCACTTCTGAAGAATTAAGTGATTGGTTAAGAAGTTTACAGCGAAAAGATACAGAACCTCAACCTTTAGATGTGGCAAAATTAAAGGTAACTTTGGAAGATTTAATAGTACGGACTATTCCAACTGAAAAATTAAAAGCATATCAGGATGAGGAGCTAATGTTCCTCTGCAAAAGTATAACTTGGAGAGTGAGGAATTTGCATGAGAAACTGGAAGAGACAGCGAGTGAAATGGGTATTGACTTTGAGAAAATAAGATCATTACAGAAACCATATAGGGTAGATTTTTCTGAAAAGGATATTGAAAATCTGAATACTGCGGAGAGATTGACTCAAATTAAAGAACTGATTGCCTTGTTAAGGAAATGGGGTGATGTAGATAGGTGGGAAAGTAGATGGTTCCGAAAGAGAGAGGATACGACAGATAAGGCTTTTTCGGCATTTCCGGTAAGAGAAAAGGAGCCAGTAGTAACTGAATGTCCCATGAGGGAGATCCCAGGATGGGGTTATGTGTCTGTTCCCTGGACTAGGCAGGATATTTTGTCATTTACCAATGATTTTCCGAGGTTAAGAGAAAAACCAGTTGAATGGTACCGACAGGTCGAAAGATTTGTTAAACTGTCGAAAGTGTTGTGGATAGATCTGAATGGTCTTTTTGATATAATTGTACCTGCAGATTTATGGGCAGAATGTAAAATTACAATAGGTTGGCCAACTCAAGAGTGCCCTAGGGATCCTAAGACGGGAGCCCCTGTTCCGGAGGTAATGAGGAAATATGAACAGGTAATTACCTTTTTGAAAAATAAAGTGCCGCCAAAAGAAACTGATTGGGTAAAAATTGACAGAACTCACCAAGAGGTTAAAGAATCTGTTCATGCTTACTATGAAAGGTTACTGTTAGCCTTTAAGCAATACAGTGGAGATGAGAAATTAAGTGAGAAGGACTTAAGTCATTTTGTATATCGATTTGTCTATGGTTTAAGACCGGAGGTAAGCGAAATGATCAAACAACATACAGTGGATTGGCAGAATAAAAAGATAGATGAAGTGTTACGACATGCAAAATATTTTAGTGATGAAATCGAAGCTAAACAACGTAAACTGAAAGAGAAGGCAATGTGGGCACAAGTTAAGGTAGCGGAGAGACAAGAAGCCCAGCTGATTGAGCAAGCTAATGGCATGGGCCAAGCTAGACAAAAACCTAATATTGGAAAAGGAAAGTGACAAATCAGCCTAGAGGAAGCTAAAAAGAAATGGCCATGTCATAATTGCGGAAAATTAGGGCATTGTAAATCAGAGTGTAAATTGCCCCCAAGTGCTAATGGTGATAATGCATCATTGAATCCACAGGTGCAGAATGAGGTGAGTTGTCAACCGCTGCGACAGCAGCAGGTTGTTATCCAACAGTGTCAGGTGCCAAAGCCACCTTTTCCACAGAGCGTAAATCCTCAGAGATACAGTAATGAGACAGGATTCTACACCGAGGAACAGGTAACGAAGCTACCGCGCGCTAGTGCTGTTTCGCAGTATTGGCTGCAGCGCGATGAGAGTGAGTCAGAAGAGAGTTATTAACGGTGCCTAGGAGAGGAAGAGGAGTGCGTACTTGGCGCAACTCTAGAGGTAGACCAGACAGGACCTTTTGTGGATGGAAAGGTAAATGATGAAAATATTACTTTCCTAGTGGATACTGGGGCTACTCGTTCAACTGTTAGATCAGCTGACGTTAAAAATCTTCCTCTCTCTGGTTACACAATCCAAGTAGTTGGAGTTTCAAATAGACAGATAAAGACTTATCTTACCGATCCCATTAAAGTTAAAATAGGGAAATTCACCGACATGCATCGATTTGTCGTGTGTGATACTAGCCCTTTAAATCTGTTAGGGAGAGATTTGTTGTGCAAAATGAATTGCATTATTTTCTGTACCCCTGCTGGCATAGCTTTTGAAACTCCTGATGAGGATGCCCTGTATAGAATGACAATGGCAAACTTAGAACCTGAAACTACTGAGGTATTTGTTGCATTTGATCCGGAGAAATTGCCTCAGGAATTGAAGAAAACAGTAAAACCCGAAGTATGGGATTTCACAGGAGAAGATATGAAATTGATGAACAGAGTAGATCCTGTGAAAATAACTGTAAAAGAAGGAGTAAACTACCCGAATATTCCTCAGTATAAACTGACACCAGAAATAATTGCAGGATTAACACCTGTAAAAAAACAAGATGATTGAACAAGGAATTTTGAGAGAAATAATGAGTAGTCGATGTAATTCTCCGATCATGGGTTTAAAGAAGCCCAATGGGACTTTCAGGATAGTGCAAGAGTTGAGAAAAGTGAATAAAATCGTTGTTCCATGCTGTCCTATTGTACCGAACCCCTCGGTAATCCTATATCAGATTCCCCATGATGCGGAATGGTACACAGTCATCGACCTGTGTCATGCTTTCTTTTCTATCCCATTGCACCCCGATAGCCAACAAATGTTAGCGTTCCGGTTTGGCGAACGTACTTTGGAATGGTGCCATATCCCACAGGGGTATACAGAAAGTCCATCGATATTTAATCAGATTCTAAAGTCCTTAGAAGATTTGAAGATGCCCGAAAGTTCAGTGCTCGTGCAATACATCGATGACCTATTGGTGGCATCGAAGACGCGAGAGGCATGTGTGGTGGACACAGTTGCACTGTTGAATCATTTGGCAGATGGAGGACTCAAAGTATCCCCATCAAAATTAAAATTTTGTAAGAAGGAAGTACAATACTTAGGTCATAAGATTGAAAAGGGCCTGAGGAAAGTGACTGCAGACAGGATCAGAATAATAAAAGGAATGAGAGCACCAATGACTCAGAGAGAAGTGAGAATGTTTCTTGGGATGGTGGGATATTGTCGCCAGTGGATCAGCAACTTTTCGCTGATTGCGAAACCCTTGGTACGCTATACAAAAAGTGATGTGAAAGATCCCCTTGAACTGAATAAAGAGGAGATGGAAGCTTTTAGACAACTGAGAGACAGTTTGTGTGAAGCACCAGCTCTTGGAATACCTGATTACAAAAAGGAATTAGATTTCTATTGCAGTGAGAGAGATGGATGTGCACACTCTGTGCTAGTACAAAGACATGGAAAACTAAGACGACCGGTTGCATACTTTTCGGTTGTACTAGATCCCATAGCCGTAGCTTTGCCTGGTTGCTTGAAAGCAGTGGCTGCTACATGTAAGAGTTTGGAACAGAGTGAAGGAATTGTGATGGGATATCCTGTGAGTGTGTTTGTTCCCCATGATGTTGCGATCCTTTTGACAAGGAGCCAAACTCAATTTATGACGCATAGTCGTCTAACTAAATATGAAAAGTTCATTCTGGGTGCTACAAATGTGAGCCTTGTGAGATACCTTAATGTAAATCCATCGACATTGCTACCCGATGCTGTGAATGTAGAAGTGAAGGATGATGTGGATCATGACTGCTTGGAAGTGCTTGATTTTTGCACTAAGCCGCGTCCGGACATAAAAGATGTGCCTCTGAAAGAAAGTGACTATGTGATGTTTGTGGATGGGTCATGTCTGAGAACTGGAGAGGGAATTTTGAGTGCTGCATATGCTGTATGTACTGTAGCGGCTGTGTTGGAAGCATCTTGCCTGAAAGGAGTCAAATCAGCTCAAGTTGCTGAATTGTTTGCACTGATCCGAGCATGCAAGTTGAGAAAGAACCTACGAGTCACTGTGGTTACTGATAGTCAGTATGGGTTTGGAGTGGTGCATGATTTTGGACAGATCTGGTCCCAAAGAGGTTTCCTGACGTCGAGTGGAACTCCAATCAGAAATGCTGAAGTGGTTGGAAAATTGCTTGAGGCGATACAGCTGCCTAAGCAAGTCGCAGTTATAAAATGTGCGGCACATTCAAGGGGCACAGACTACGTGTCTGCAGGCAATGAATTTGCGAATGACATAGCGCAGTATTGTGCGCGGAATCAAAATTCCTTAAACCGGAATCGGGAAAAGGAAATGAACTCATGTCCCTTGCTTTTTACTAACACTGTAAGTACATGGGATGAGGAGAGGCAGTTACAGGAAGAGGCAGGAGAAGAGGAAAAGAAACAGTGGATAAAATCAGGATGTGCACCACGTGAGGTAGACAGAGTTTGGGTTTATCGTGATGGAAGACCGGTAATGCCTGATAGCATGATCTCTACCATGGCACGGATGTACCATGGGCAGGCTCACATAGGTAGAGCTACCATGATTAGACTTTTCAAACAGACCTGGCATAATGCCAAGTTCCGGCTTGTAGCTGAAAGCCTTTGTCAAAGATGCCTTATATGTCAGCAATATAATCCAGGAATAAAACGGGTGGTGAGTTTAGGAACTATAGGACGGGAGGGAGGTCCTTTCACCAGAATGCAGATTGATTTCATTGAAATGCCCCTGTGTAATCGGCTAAGATATATCTTAGTAATCGTTTATCTGTTTTCACGTTGGGTGGAGGCTTACCCGACTAGAAGGAGTGATGGAGTTACTGTAGCGAAACTTCTATTGAGGGAGTTCATTTCTAGGTTTGGTTTCCCAGTAACGATTGATTCAGATAGAGGAAAGCATTTCCAAAATGAAATTATAAAATTGATTTGTGAAGCATTGAATGTACAACAGAAACTACATTGTGCCTATCGCCCAGAGGCTTCTGGAGTAGTGGAACAAATGAATGGCACCATTAAAAACAGATTGGGAAAAATGTGTTTGGCCACAGGTCTAAAATGCCCAGATGTCTTGCCTCTTGTGCTCATGACTATTAGGTCGATTCCTGATAGGAGCACCGGTCTGAGCCCCCATGAAAGTATAATGGGTAGAGCAATGAGACATGTTTTCATTCCTGTCAACAAACTACTGCCTATATCTGATGACTTCGTTTTGGATTATTGCAAGGGTTGGCTGATACCGTTCATTCTGTGTTTCATCAGGTTGGACCAGATGCAACCACCCTTGAAAAGTAGTCAGCTCATGACTTAAGTCCTGGAGAATGGGTACGAATCAAAGTACATAGAAGGAGAAATTGTCTGGTTCCACGCTGGGGGAAACTACGTCAAGTGATTCTGACCACAACGACTGCTGTGAAGTGTGCCAAGGTAAACAATTGGATTCATGCTAGTCACACTCTTCGAGCCCCTGGTCCTATAAATAGACCTGAAGAAGAATATTTGGAAGAGTCTCAAACCAGTTCTGAGTCAGAATCAGAAGAAACAAGAACAAAACACGAGAACGGGAGAAGCGGATTTGAGCCAAGTTGCGGAGCAGGAGAATATACCACTAAGGAGACGACTGGAAATTTCCGATACTAGCTCCGAATCAGAGACGGAACAGGTGGGAATACAAGAAAGGATAAAAGAAAATATTGAAGAAACTGAACAAGTAATTTTTGATAAAGAAGCACCATGTACAAGCACAAGAGAAATTCTGCCTGAAATCATAGAAATAGAACGTGAGAAATTAGATACAGAGAGAGAGGTGAGGGTAAGATTATTGCGGAAGACTCCCGAGGAGGTGTAGGGACGACACACATCCAGGTAGAAAAAGGGACAGTTAGTCAGCAGGAAGATTGCGTGGAAGAAACACGAGGAGGGATAAACGTAGATAGTGAACCTGAGGTCCTGAGAACAAAATCTAAAGAAAGTAAAAGTCAGACCAATACGGAATATGAAGAGAGTGAAGAAGAAAGCCAAGGAGGAAGAACTTTGAGGAAAAGAGCTTGGAAAACGGAGTGAGGAGAGAAGGGAAAAAAGTTGAAGAGGCCATCGAGAGAAGAGATTTGGCCTAATAAACTTAAAAGATTGAGATACCGACTAACAAGAATAAAATCTTCTAATGCTGAACAAGTGAATGAAGTGTCTAGTCAAGAGAAATCAGAAGACACTGATCAGGCACACTTGAAAGGAGCAAAGAGCATAAAGAAACCAAACCAGAAGTACAATTCACCAGAGTGGACGTATGTGGCAATTCCTGATATACAAGAGGAAGCAGATAGCCAAGAAAGTTTAGGAGTGACTGTGCAGGAAGTGGTTGAAGAAGAAGAAGATTCGGAAATCCTGAGAGTTATCTTAACTGATATCAGAGAAGAGACAGATGATCAGGAAGTTCTGAACCAAGATTGTGAAAACAGATACAAAGACAATCCATGCACGGATTGAAATGACAAAGAAAGATGCAAGGAGTTAAAACGCCGGACAAGGCACGTGACTGAAAGAACCAAGTAGGCAATCGAAGCCTCAGGTTTAGACAAAAATAAATTGTGAATAAAAAGAGGCTAAGTCAAAAGACACTGATCATTTCCGAATTGGCAAACACAGAAGGTAGGAAACCTACATGTGTGTTTCTCCGAAGATGGTGTAAAATGTGTTTTTGTTGTACAGGATTACTAATGCTTGTATGGATCATATTAGCAATAACGGTTTCATTTAGAGTAACATTTGAAGAGGTAGAAAAGCACATCGAGAACAGGACTAATAGAGGAGAGATTGATGATACTCCTGTTACTAAAGTGATAGATAGAACAGATTTTTACAAGGATAAGTCTATAAATGATTTCTCTAATAATGTTTTTTCAAAGTTGCTGTGCGAATATGTAAAGACTATGGAAGTTAGAGATTGTTATGTTTGTATGCAGTTACCTGCATCTGTGTCAGAGGTGTCACCTATCATCACCTTCCTTTGACCTATGGGATAACTTGTAGTGTGTTAGCAAGTTTGCTCAAAGGGAAATTAGAATACTATTATAATAATGAAGATAATGTTCTCACAGATACCTGTAGTCCCCGAACTCAACAAGGTGATTCCTGGTAGAATTTTAGGTGAATTTTTCTTAGAAACACGAGAATTAACTTTAGAAGAAGTGTTTAAGAATAATCTTACTTGTAGTCTGAGAACAGAAGAAAAAACATTCCTGAACATGGTAGAGGAGAGGAGAATTAAGATGCAAAGAAAAGTGTCTGGGGAAAAGATGGAAACAACATTTTGGGATGCTGAAAAAGAAAACCATTTATGATAATTACTTTGTAGGTGCAAGTGAATGCCATGACTTATATAAAATCATGGGAGGATGGGGATTTAAAGGAGGAAATTATCCGGTATTCCCTGGAATATATTACATCTGTGGGAACAGGGCTTATTATAGGTTACCGGACCACTGGTATGGTACATGCTACCTAGGCTTGGTCTTCCCAAAAATATTTCATGTGGGAAGGGGAGAGGACGGTTTGCATGAAATAGGTAGACAACTAACACGTAGAAGGAGGGAGAGTTGTTCAGAAATTATAGGCATATCCACAAGCGATGTGTACAAGTCTTCTTTTATTGTTCTTGAGTACGACAATTCCCAGCAACAAGTGAATAACAGGCCTACACGTGTTTCGTCTGTACCACAATAGGTATGCAGACATTTTCAAGGCTGGAAAAATGAAAATATACATCAGTAGTGAGACTTAAAAAGCAAGTAATGAGCATGTGAATACTAAAATAAAAAGAATATTCTAAACCCATATATAAGGTTTGGAAGAACAATGGTGAACAGTAAAAACAGTAAAAATTGAAAAGTGAAAAAGTCCCAGTATAAAATGAGAAGAGATAGAGGTGATATGTAATATAATAATGGTGACAAAAAGAGC
Source organism: Triturus cristatus (assembly GCF_964204655.1). NCBI lineage: Eukaryota > Metazoa > Chordata > Amphibia > Caudata > Salamandridae > Triturus > Triturus cristatus. Next base: position 1,142,192,537 of record NC_140590.1, on the reverse strand, counting down.
CAAAGTAAAGGAAGAGCCAAGACACACCTAGCACTGTGAACAAATACATAAGAAAACCTTGTGTAGGGTGGAAAGTGAAGCAGGTATCAGACGGGCTATAGTATAGTAGAACAGCGAAAAAAACCCTGCCACCTCAAGTGGTAAGAGAAAGGAAGCAAATGTAGCAGTAGAGATAAGCCTGATAATATAGGTAGAGAATGGTAAGAAAGAAGAATAAAGTTGCGCCAAAGTAACACGCACCAAATTGATCAGTAGTAGAAAACCGCAAAAAGTCAGTAGTCTTGCAGAATAAGGTGATGCGTCAGAACCTAAGGAGGAATGAGTAAAAATAAACAAGAAGAACTAGCATAAGAGACTAATAAAACCAGTAAAGTAGCTGTACAGGAAACCGTATCTAAGACCAACAGGTAGTAACCAGAGAAGCTGGTAGAGAATGGAGAAAGTATAATAATAATAAGGTTCGGTGGATCCTGAAAAATAAAATAAATAAATCAAGGATCCATGGTAAGGTAGACTCATGACAAGTAGTATTGAAAAATATCTAATAAGAAAATAAAAAGTAACGCATAAGGTGTCACATATAGACAACCTATAGCTGGTTACCGGAGAGTAACACACAAGAAAGGTAGTGTGTGCAAAGTGTGACAAATAATCACAGTGGTAAAGACAGGAAAATGAAATACTGGTAGAAAAAAACATCGAAAATGGACGGGAGCACAATAGCGATAACCATTAACCGAACGTAGTGAGCCAGACACATCAGAATAGTCTCTTAAGCACTATTTGGAAATATAAAGTGTTGATAATGCGAGAAATCAGAACCTGAAAAAATAATAGGTGATTTGTGTAAGAAAGAGACCAGTATGTGAAAAAACACAGTAAGTGGCTGAGGTGTATAGAAGCAAAACACTAACCAAAATGTTCAAAATAAATAGTATGGCTTGAAAAGTTCTCGTACGGTGGGTCCTTGCTGAGGTACTGATGCAAGTGGAAATAACAGTAGAGTGAAGCATATGATAATGAGTCAGCAATCTACAAGGAAAAATAAAATAAAAAATCCTGGTGTTAGCGTGATCCGTAATTAAAGGCAATAAATAGAAGGGTAGAAAATGAGAATTGGCGCAAGGGGGGTTGAAGAAATGAGCTCCAAGAGAATCAAGTATAAGCAAAGCACCACATACCTGTAGAAGTCAAAAGAAAGGCGAAACAGTTCTTCACAAATAGTGATTAGAAGAGGGAAGACCACGCCATGATAAGCCGGCTCCCTAAAGGTACACAATAAAAAATAAAGAAATCTAAGCTCCAAAGTAACGAACGTACTGAGCACGTAAAGTGTCAAAAACAAAGAAAAAAGCCAGTAAAAAACTGAAGCCAGCATGTACAGTATGTAACACCACGTACATTCAACGTAAAAGGCTGTAGTCACCAAGAGCGCTAAACCAAGTCCCACTCTTAAATAAAGCGAGAAAAATGCGTAAATCACGTGTGGACGTTACCACGTGAGCAAGACGCCCAATAGTGCAAGTAAGTAAAGGCCTGAGCGGAAAAATAGGGCGCCATCTTAAGATGGTGTTGAATATAAAGAGCACATAGTAATGAGAAACGATGTGGTGAATTACCTAAATAACAAGCATATAACGCTAGAAACGTAGTCCAGCGAAAATATATCAGAGGACCTGAACAGTGTCTCAGAAATGGTGAAAGCTAGACCCCCAACGGTGCAAAAAAGTAAGAACCTGAGCGGAAAAGTAGGGCGCCATATTAGGATGGTCTATAAATGTAAAAAGCACATAATAAGCCGCTAAAAAAGTTTTTTATAGTCCAGCGAAAACTAGTAAAAAGATCACAACAATATTGCAAGAAGTGGTGAAAACTGACATGAGAATATTACAAAAAAAGAAGAGGAACAAGGATAGAGGGTATAAGGCAAGATTATATAGCTAGGAAAAACAGATAGATGCAAAGAAATAAAGTGAAGGAATAACATATGTTTACAATGACATTGAGAATGAAAATGTCTCACAGTGCACAAATATCAGACATATCAGTATACAAAAACGAAGATAACAATTATAATAGGATATACAACATCAAGTCAAACAAATGATAATAAATAATAGTGTGCAGAGATTGTAATAGACATATAGGGACCAGAACCAAAATGTATAACAAACTCAACTCCCTTGTTGAAAGATGACAAATGACAGTTTGGCAGATACAGAACTGGAATACAGGAATTAGAGCAAATATAGAATGAGGATCAATCTCTTAGGAAAACATGCAGATCTCTATCTACGTTGAGTCCCATGTCAACTGATCTAAGTCTAATGAGCCATTGAGCCTCCAGTTTTCTTAGTCTAGAGACTCTATCACCACCTCGAGGATCTACGGAGACAGTTGCAATGCCATGGAATCTAATATTGAGTTTCTCTACACATGGGTGCATAGTGTTGTAGTGAACCGCCAGGGGATAGTCTCGGTTATTATTCCGAATGGCCCTAACATGCTCTTGAATCCTTTCTTTGAGGGGTCTGATGGTGCTCCCAACATATATGAGGTCACATTGGCAGATAATGCAGTAGACTACGAATTTGGTGTTGCAGTTGATAAACTCAACAATCTTATGAGATTGATTAGTATTGTATTTAAAGGTTTTCGTGTTGTTACAGGCGAATTGACAAATATTACAAAGCGAACATCTGTAAAACCCATTGGGTTTAGCTGGTAACCAGTTATGTCGTTGGTGTGCTGTTAGGTCTGAGGTGGTTGTGCTGAGAATATTCCTAAGAGTTCTGCCTCTTTGATATGTGACAAAAGGTTTCTGCTTAATGAATGAAACTAGATCACTGTCTAGTTGTAATAGGTGCCAATGTTTGTGCAGGAGTTTGTAAATGTCATTGATGGAGGAATGAAATTGAGTAATAAAAGCCACATGAGTGGTTTTTGTTGCACGTTTATGAGTAGCTTTAGGTTTAAGAAGTGCTGTCCTCTGGGTTCTATTAATCCTAGTGTGAGCACATTCAAGTATTCTGCGGTCATAGCCCCGAATCAAAAATCTCTTTTTAAGTTTCACAATCTCGTCTTGAAAGGACAAGTCCTGGCTGCAATTCCGGCGGAGACGAGTCATTTCTCCGAACGGGATGGCCCTGATTTGAGAGTATGGATGTGAACTAGTGGCGTGTAGCAGAGAATTGCAAGCAATAGTTTTGCGAAATAGTTTGGATTGTAGTAGACCTTCTTGAACAAATAGTGTCACGTCAAGAAAGTCAATGTGATCATTACTGGAAGTATGTGTGAAATTAAGATTATATGTATTATTGTTCAAGTGCAGAATAAAGTCATGTAGACTACACTCAGTGCCATGCCAGATCATAAGGATATCGTCAATATAACGACCCCAATACATTATACTGTCAGTAAGTCCAATTGGGCATGTGTTCCATATGTGATGTTGCTCGAAAAAACCCATATAAATATTCGCAAATGACAAGGAAAATTTAGCCCCCATCGCTACACCTGAATGTTGTTTATACCATTTGTCTTGAAATTTGAAAAAATTGTTTTCTAGTGTCAAGTTTGTCAGTTCTAGTATCATTTTGGTGTGATCATAAAGTGTAGCGTCCCGTTTGGAAAGATAGTATGTAAGAGCCATTCAGGACTCAGGACATGTGGAACAGTGTCCTGAGTCCTGAATGGCAGTGACCCCAAGTCTGTGGCAGTGGCCACAGCACAAGACTCCCTTCGATCAGTGAGGCATAATCCCATATCGCAGGCCTGCGACTCGTGGTGCCACTAACCCTGTGCGCCATGAGTGACCGTCATCCTCCGGCAGTACATCGTTGGTGTCTGAGCCTGTTACCTGGGGATTGTCATCAGCAATGGACAGGTACGGATTTGGTGTCTGGACAGGGTCTGTGTCATTCATATCCGCTATGTTGCCGGACACAGCTGGGCCCGTGTCGGCTGCTGTGCATCGGGGGCCAGTAGCCCTGTGAGACTCGAGTCAATCCCCCTTGTAGTTTTGACATTGCATTTCTGAGTGCCTGATGACTGTTGGAGTTGTTGCCAGCATCAGCTACTCCCTGAGGGCTTACTTACACTCACCCCACACACAGCCAGCACAGGCGTCACTGTATTAGTGGGCCTGACATCACATCCTGCCGAACCAAGTATTGACTCTTTTCTCCCTGCACTGTCACAGGTGATCAAAGATATGCACTCTGCCCTTGGATGATAACACCCCTCCGAGACCCGAACACACCCGCTCAGAGGCAGTACAATGCGGCCCACATACGCACCAGGGGCATCATTGAATGCACATTTGGCATGTTGAAGTCACGTTTCAGGTGCCTGGACGGCACAGATGGAAAGCTCCTGTACAGCCCGGACATCGTGTGTAAGATGATCGTTGCATGTTGTGTGTTGCACAACATCTGTGTTTGCACCAATGCCCCATGGATCCCAGTTCCAGAGGTACCGGACGATGATGGTGACGATGGGGCAGGTGGCCCACATCCCACTGCAGCTGCGGCAGGAATGGCCCGTAGGAACACCATCATTGACACTTCTCTTGAGCACGTCACATTGTGGCCGTCCATGGCAATCATGGGACAATAGAAGATGTCCAATTGCACTGCATGTGTGATTAAAACATATTTGCAGGTTACAGGTTGTACTTGTACATTGTCATGTTACATTTTCCTGCGGTTTCAGGTGTGATTTGCCAGGTTGTGCACATTTGCGGAACCAGTGTGTTCTGCGTTTAGTTGTGGAGGGGTTGCTGTTTGTACCGGGATGTTGTCAATGTCGAGGTGCACTTCTGCTTATGTGCGTATGCTGCACGGTGGGGGAGTCGCTCCTGCGGCTCTGATTTGTCTGCCACTGGTCTCTTTCATGCGGTGTGCCTGTCGGTTCTGTTCTTCCACGGTGCTTGGATGTTGTGGTGTACATGTTGTCCTCTCAGTCGGTCAGGGTGCATCCGTGGTACTCCGCTGTTGATGTATTTTGTTCTGTGGCATTTTCCGTATGCTGTTCTTGTGCTTTTTCCCCGCATTACGTGTGAGTATTGCTGCCCTCGCGCTGGTTGTCACTGTTTTCTTATCGCGCTTTGGCCCATCGCAGGTTTTATCTCCGTCGAGGTGGTTGTATCGTGGGCATTGGCCGCGGTTTCGGCAAACTATCGCATGGGGCCACTTTGTTGTGAATTACACATTGACAAAGGGTTATTTTCTCGCTATAGGCTGTGATGTTGAGAGTTGCGTTAAGCTACTCTTGCGGTAGTTATCACACGTTCTTGTGAATATACCCCACTGTATTTTAACTCGAGAACATTCACTGTGCCATTGTCATACAAACAAACATACATCACATAGCATGCAGGACTAAGTACAATTTCCTTTGTCTAAATTATGCTTAAACGTTTTTGATATTATTGTGGAAACTGCCTGTTATGTTTTTTACAGTAAAATACATCCTTGCATCCATTTTGGGTGTAAAATAGGGCAAAATTGCTTGTGACAAGAAAAAAAAAGCAGCTTTGCGTTCTGTTCATTTTGCTCGCACAATAGGATTTTTATACAAACGAAATCTCAATTCCTCTATGTCACGTAATGGCAAAAACTCTCTGGCATTTCACATCACAAGAGTAATGCGACATGCCAGAAATTATGTGTGATTACATCAGCATAATCAATATTTCACCTGGACCTAAATGCCATAGACCACAGGGTGGGAGTAAGGACCAAGTTACGTGATCTGCAACTGATTTTACAGCAGAGAGACACATGTACTGTCTCCTTCAGGGGTCAAAAGGCCATGTGAAGAATCCTGTCTCTGTACATAGCTTTTTTAAAGTTTGGTTGGATTCTGTCTCCGTTAAGCTGGTTTCTTGCTATTTTATGCCTCCAATCACGTTTTAAAGTTTTAGGAGCTGCACTGTACGTTTCCTTTTTAAGTGTTGTATATTATTACAGCAAAATTAATAATCAACAAAATACAATAATTTGAAGGGTTTGAGTAGGATGCAAACACAGAACAAAACAATACATGTATGGTATATGTACAGAAAGCTTGGTTCTATTACAATCATAAAAAGTCTTAAAAGGATGTGATAAAATAGGGGAAAGGGCCACACAAAGGGAAAAAATAGGGTAAACTAATGCAAAGAACATAATGGTCTGTACTGGTTTAGAGCACATCACTAATATTGAGAGAATACCCTCAAATCAATGCCTTCCACACATTTGTGATAAATCATAGAGATCAAAATCGTTTACCTACATAACAGCAGATCAGGTCCCTCATTGACTTAGCAGCTTACAACACTACAATACTCGACTCCACTCTCCTATCCTACTACTCCCTTTGACAAACTACTCTGCTCTACAACACTCTGCTTTACACCACTCCACAACTCTATGCCACTCCACTCAACTCTGCACTACTCCATAAAACTACAGTTTACAACACTACACACCACACCACTCTCCTTTACCCCACTAACTTTTAGACATGCTGAACAGCATCCACGTTGCGGTGCGATACAGATAAAACATAATGACAAAGCCAATAGCTCTTGCACAGGCACTGCTTTTTTAGCACTGTTACACACCCTGTCCGAAAAATCAACATATCCTCCATATCAGAAAAAAAATCTAGTCATGATAGCCCCTGAGTTTCTATTTGAAGGGTGTCTGTAAGCTAAAGAGGGAGTCTATCGGATCTGAAATAACCATTATAACATTACATATTACATGCTGGGTGTAGGAAGCTGACTCTCTATATAGTGCACTAAAACGAAGTACACTGTGTAGAGAGTCCAGGTAACCCTTATTGGTTTACAGGGGCTTGCTTTACCAATTCCAAAGTGCTCTCTTAGTGGGAGTGTGGGCGAGCGTCTTTAGGTGTATCAGAGAGGAGTGTTGAGCATTTGTTGTACACCCACATTCAACAAGCATTAAAAATGCAATAGGTCTCTCCTTTTATTAAGTTAAAGCCATTTGCTTTGCTATACAATACCATTAGCAAAGCAAATGGCTTTAATTTAATCAAAGACATTTGCATTCCCTTATTTGCCCCATGCAAATAAGTGAGTGGTCTCTTGAGATAGCGTGTGTGTTACATGTGCCCCAGTGCTATCAGTGTTACAGAAGTGTCCCTTCGCTAATACCAAAGTGCACTGGGGGCACACATGCCCATTGCGCCCCCAGTGCACTTTGTATAATACTGCCTCAATTGTCCAGAACAACTAATTTGTGGGAAGGTAAAAATAAAAAAGATGAATTTTATTATAAACATTATTTGCTTATTCCCAAGCTATTTAAATCTCAATTTGGTTGTTATGAAAGGGTATTTCGTTTGAATACATTGGGCTGAATCACGCAGAAGGCACCAGTGCTGGTACAACTGTGCACCAACATTCCTAGATTACAAAGTTTTCACTAGTCACAGTGACATTTCACATTGACTTTTACATCACCTCATACGGGCAAACAAAATTTGCTTTGAGTGCTATAAAAAAACTACATTTTGCACAGGTTGTTTGCTCCAAATATTGATGCAAAAGTCCACCAGCATTAGTGCAAACCCTGTAATCTGAAAACATTTGTGAAATCTATTTAAAGTGGCCACTCTTCTTATTAAAACTGGAAGAATCCTTCACTGTTTTAAGCACCGTGCACTGTTATAAATGGCCAAAAAAGGATACAGATAAAATAAAGTGTAAACAAGAATAATGAATTGCTCCTTCTTTTCTTCTCCAACGCATTGCTGCTGCACACAACACTCAGGAGGGAAACGCGAACGAACTAGAGGCTGTGAACATATTTAGTAATTTATTACACAAATGCTTTTTTCGCTTTAGAAAGATTGTCCTAAGCCTTCCCACTTCATTGCTGAGAAAACACTGCTCGTTATGTAATGCTCTGCTACTTCTGTGAATGGACGGCTTTCCTCAGGGCAGACACTGAAGCACTCAGCTACTTACTTAGTTATATTTGTTACATAAAGGTGAGACAGACTCTGGCTTGGATCAAGCAGCAAACCAAATCACAGTTTCTTCACATAAAGGACAACTACCAATCCAGTTTTTCCCTAGCTCCTGGTGGCCAGTCATGAATAGTTAAGAGGACTACACTTGTGAGGTCACATTGCACATCAGATATGTTCTTCTGATGTCTGTCGGACAAAAGCTAGTATATCTCAGCGGTACTGCCACAGACCTGATTTCAAAGGCTTTTTTGTACCTATTGGGGATCTAATTTTTTACAAACATAGATTATAGTGTTTTCTTTGTGCTTCCTATATTGTTGGAATTCTATATCTTTCCAACCCTCTTGGTGTTCTTCTATTTCCTCACAGCATGTCACTTCTTTAAAAAGGCTCAAACATATCTTTGATTGTTCAATGTTTTTAACAGAATTCTGTCCCTGGCTGTCAATGGCACCTTTAAAGTCAATCTCAATTTCGATTATGAAATTACATTTGGGAAAAATGATTCCCTGCTGTTCATTCACACGATATGGAAAGTCACAGAGGAGTTCCATGAACATTTAGAGGAATGAGGTTACAAAATAACAGGAAGGCGTAGACCTTAGGCTGAATGGAGTCCTCGTACAGTAACCTTCTGGCAGGCTTCCTCAAGGAAAACGTGCACTTCCGGTGGCCACAGAAAGCACATTAGACGGTTTGTCTGCAGTGTGCACTTCTGCCCCCTCGCCTCATTACCGCGGGTGAAATGCCGGGAGCCAGCAGTCACGGCTAACAAATGGAAGTGTCATAATAACTCAAACTGTGACTGACAGCAGAAGGCCAAGCAACGATAATTCACCGGAGAGGTTAAAACATTGCCATCAAACCACCGTCTGTCAGCCACACTGCACTGCCTAATGTATGAGCTGTCATAACAGAACCATATCCCATGTACTTATGTACAGCAGTAAACGGGTTTGTGCAGTCAACACAGCCGCGCAACAAAACACCCATTCTATTGATTCCCACTAGTAACCATTATCTGTTTAGCTGCCGTTTTATGAGCTGCAGTGGGCCTTTATTCCAGCAAGTTCTCCTCGTTTAAAGGGGCTGTGATGTTTTTTTGATTTCTAGTGAGTTCATATTTTTATTTACACAAAGCTTTTGCTGAAAAGTCAGAGCTGTCACGTTCTGCATTTTGTGAGTGTGTTTTTTAATCCGGTCTGACGGGTAACAGCCCATCACGCAGCTCTGTGTGTTGATATTAACTGAAGGGAGGCACGGCTGCTCTTCAGTGGAAAAAACATCCCTTGGCAGGGCGTGGTGTATAGATCTCTTTGTAATCATGTGGGGCGACGCGGTAGTTAACAGTATTGAGTAGTGTTTGGAAAACAGAACCGAGAGAAAAGATTGAGCACTTTAACCCTTTCATACAAATACAACACAAAGCATAGAAATACGTTTAAAAAAAAGCAAGTCACCTTTAAAACAAGCGCTCGCATGGGGATCTCTTGTCTTTATGGGGCCATGTGTTTTGAACACATGGCCCCATAAAGATAAGAAAGCTTTCACGACGCACGGAAGGCAAATGGGACGGCTCAAAAAGCCAAAAGTAAACGTCACGAAGAGCTCTTTTCCAATGGCTGGCCACCGTTTAGCATAAACGGTGACGCCAGCCAATGGAAAAGAGGGGCGGGGCTTAAAGCCCTTTACAGAAAATACCCAAAACGTTAAATTTCGCCAGCGAGTCTGCGCATGTGCGCAGCCCACGCTAACCGAGACCTAATAAATGGGACACACACTCAAAGAAATCCTACACCAATTTATAAAAATAATACAGATTTTTATATTATTTTAGGCAACAAGATCTTCGTGATCGGGTAAGTACTTTTTTAGATTGTTTTTCAGCATTTAAATAGACAATATTGTATTTGCGGTAATGTTAACCAGTGGGAGAAAACTTACACTGCATATAGCCACTTGTCAGCGACTTACAGGACTGTTCTTCTGGACTTAAAGTAAGTAGAGGCTAAGGCAGCATCAACAGGTCATTCACCTCAGTCGGCTCTGGGGTGTCCGGATGCAGAGGTGATTTTCAGTGTTGGTTGCCTTTTTTTAAGTCAACGGGAAAAGTACCTGGAAGTAAGATGCTGCAAGTAGGGACTGGGGGGGACAGTCCGGTTGAACCAAAAGGGGGGCTCAGGTCTTGAGGGTCTCTATGTCCGAGGGACACCATAAGTTCACCTGTACTCAGGCTGGGGGGCTCGTGTGCAGTGTTGCTTTGTCCGGCAGAGTCGCAATGCGGAAGACTCTTGCGGTTGTCGGTTCCCCTGCAAAAGAGTCTGCAGGTGGGGACTGGGGGACCAGTCCGGCTAAACTTAAAGGGGGTTCAGCTCTTCAGGGTCTCAGGACCCTGTAGGCACCCTCGGTTCACTTGTCTTCGAGCTGTTGGGTTTGGGTGCAGAGGTGCTTTGAGGTGTCAGGTCGCGGTGGTCAGAGACTCTTACTTCATGGATCGACCTGGAGATGGGGATCAAAACAGGACAGCTGGACCACTTGGTGCTGACATCTCTTGTCGATTGGTCAGTTCTTGTATGGTCAGTGTCTGGATTGGATCACCAACAAGTCTTGGCTACTGCAAGGTGTCCGGTACCCCAGGTATTGGTGCTGGAGGGCTCCTGGAGGATCTAGCGTCTCGTTAGTAGCTGTAGAAACAGGGTTAACCTAGGTGCATGGAACACTTCCTCCTGGGTGGTTGCTGCGTCGGAGAGTCCGGTGGTCAGCAGTCCGGTAAACCGGAGCTTGCGTTTCAGTGCCTGCATGATGCAGGGAAGTAGCTCTGCACTTCCACAGGGGTGATGCTGGCTGTTTTTCAAGGGGCTGGCAGTCCTCACAGGCTTTTGGAGGTTGCACAGCAGCAGGAAGAGTCGTCACAACTGTCGAGAGCAGCACACAGGCTGGCAGGGTTGGCTTCAAGTCAGTCACGGGTTCTCAGTTCTTGCTTCTTTCAGCTCTTCTTTGTCCTTTTACTTGAGGCAGTTGATTCTGCTTTTCTGGTGCCAGGGGCTCCCCTAAATACTAGATTTAGGGGCATTAAGGGAAGTGAAGTGTTGTAGCCAATGGGCTACTTACCCTTGGGGTCACTACCCCCCTCCCTATGTGACCACTTCCTGCAAGGAGTGGGCATAAACCTGTCCCAGAGTTCCTCGTTCCACCAAAAATAATGAGATGGAACCCTTCCTTCGTTGAGCATATCAGGTAGTCCACCATAGGGATGTGACTAGCCAGTGTGTGCAACACGCCTACTGCATAGCTAATTCCCTGCCTGGCCTGGTGCCAAATGGTCCTCAGGGCATGGGGTGGCATTGTCCAGGTCTGGAGGAAGCCGGGTTGCACATCCAAGGTGGAAGAAGCTTTGAGACCTCTGGCCTTGATATGCAGATCCACTAGGATGAGGAGGTGATAACACCTCTGGTCAGAACAGGCATTGTTCCTGACCTCATGAAAGCATGGGCTGTCACCCCTCAGGGTTAGAAACTCGTCTGTGGTGGCAGCCTGGATAGGCCCAGTCTGCCAGCACACTAGAGGACTCGTAGGTTTCAGGGACACCTCTAAGGTGCATTGTGGGTGCATGTCATAATAAATCCAATTCTGGAATCAGTATGGATTTATTAGGACAAGGTGTTTGATACCAAACAGCATAGTTTTCAGTGAAGCCATTATGTAGCTCAGTAACTCGCAATGACCAGTGCCCAGTACATATCTTAACATGGCTTCCTTGTTCACTTACAAATGCTAATAATCTGGACTAGACATCACAGGGGCATATCTGCTCATGCAGACATGTCCTTACATTGGATATAACGCTCCCTGCCTTAGGGCTGTAAAGCCTGCTGTCGGGGCGGTGACTTACATATATGATATGCAGTGACTTGGGCATGGCACACAGGGGTGTATGCCATGTCATGTTTTCACTATGGTTTGCACCATGTCGCGCAGTCTGCATGCAAATTGAATGGCGTGGGGTCCCTTAGAGTGGCATAAGACATGCTGCAGCCCTTAGGGACCCTCTGTGGTACCCCTGCCCTAGGTAGGAGGGGGTACCATTTACTAGGGACTTGACAAGGGTGCTACAGTGTGGGCCAATTGTATCAGTGTACCTTCTTTAGGGAAAGAGCATTAGCACCGGGCCTGGTTAGCAGGCTTCCACTGCACTTCTAGTTGAAAACTTTGCTATTGGTGAGCAAAAAGTGAGGGTGACCATGACAAAAAGGGACACTTTCCTGCGCTGGGAAGTATACCTCTATGGTTGTGACACGCTTCTCAACCATTATGCTGTACTTTGAGGGCATGCCCTGCCAAACTCAGCACAGAAAAGACATGCTCCACTTAGGGGCAATGTGTGAAGTGTTTATGGAGCATCAAAACAGTAATAAAGTCCAAATGCAAAACAATAAAAACCCCAAACCAAATTAGAAAAATAAAGGAAAATTCAGTAAACAAATGATATTAAAAAAAGCCAATAGGGGAACCAGAGATATGCATTTTGAAAAGTTTAAGTAAAAATAGCTTCAAGAAGCACGAGGTGCCAATGATCGCGGTAGACCGGGAACTAAGTGCCATTTGAAGCTGGCTGCAATGAAACACAAGTCAGATACACCAACCAGGTTAATCGTGATCAAAAGTTTTACCTTCTGACTTTAGTCCAGGACCTCAGGGGAGACTTAGCAATTCACAGGGTGTCAGGTAAAGGCCAAACAGCAGGGTCCAGTTGTTACTGATCTGGTAGTTGCAAGCAAAGGCGTCTTCGTAGCTTGTTGTGCCCCTCTAGCCTTAACATGAGGTCGACTGTATGACACTTGGAGTCCATTTCTCTATACTGGGTAGAAGAGAAAACAGGCCTGAAACAGGCCCAGTCTTTTCGGGGATCTTCTCAGGTCGCTGGGAGCAGGCTCAGTCATCTTCTGATCTTCCTCATGTCCAGGAGTGTTCTGAAGTTAGTGCATCTATGCCCATTTAGGTCAGCCTATTGTTTGCTCCTGGGAAGCATGTCACACCTTTTCAAATGCTAATTGCTAGCTGGCAGAAGTGTGAGAGCACATGTAAACAGCATTCCAGAGATTTTAGGCACAGAAAATGTACTTTTAAAAAGTACACCTTTCTTAATATTTAACAAAAACCTGGATTTTTCTTTTCAAGAACAACCTTTATTGGCATTTTTTTACCCACAATATGACCAAAAACAATGGTGCATGTGTATACAGTGGGAAATAGTATTGACATTCATAAGCAATATTATGCATTTTATGTGAAAAAAAGGAGGAAGAAACAAAACCAGACACAATGAAAAAAACGGCTGCGTTTCAGAAGGTGGGAGTATTGTCCTAAGGAAATGTCCAAGTCTCCATCCGCTATTCAGATGATACAATCTCATCAGCAATTCAGTAGCAATGTACATACACCTCTGTTAATTGTGGGGCAGAACCTCCAAATCTAACGGTGTGGGCTGTGATGGCGTTACCAAAAGAACTCCTCTGAAATCCGCCCAGCGATGCCATATGCGGGTGTGTTTGTGGGGGCAGCCACGAGCTTTGAAGACTGGTTCCTCCAACTCCATGCAGAAGTCCAACCCACACTTCCATACCCCCAATGGGGGTGGGGATGGTGCCTTCCATAATTGGAGGTATTTGTAAAACTGGGTATGTGGGATGGAGTATTCTTTTTAAAGGTCTGTGGAGGATTTGAGAGATGGACCCTGGAGAACGTCTGGTAGTGTAGAGATACCAATTTGGTCCCAACCCCGGAACCCTTGTAACTGTAGCAGCTGGGGAAGAAGACGATTGCACCCTAGCGGGCCGTGCCTGTCAGACGATTCAGCCAACCTATACTGTGAAGAGACTGTCGCCATAGCGCCAATACCACAGTGTTAACCAGGGGAAGAGCTTGGAGACTAGCACAGCCTTACAAGAATTTATAGAGTGATGGATCGCCTAGTAGCCATCGCTCTAGCGTGTAGACCGGTTCGTCTCTGGGGCAATACCACCAATCATTAAGCACCTGTAAGTGAGAAGCGGCGTAGTAAGACTGGATGTCGGCGGTCGCAATGCCCTCACAGTAGGTAGAGAGGAAACCTGTATGGAGCGCAATTCTGATCGCTACTCCACCCCAAAGAAACTCATTAAGCATAATGTTCAGCTGCCTAAACAATGTCTGTGAGATCGGGTAGGGGTGGTTGTGTAATTGATATAAAAGCCGGGGAAGGGTTATCATTTTTAAAACGGCCGAGCCGCGGTACAAGGATTAGGGCAAACCCGCCCACGACTTCAGCTCTACTTTGACTCTAGCGAGAACTGTATCAATGTTGTGTGCTCTTGATATCTCCTGTTGGTTGGTTATAAAGACCAAAGGAAATGATGGACGGAGTGTTGAACATTGCAAGCACTCACCCCCAGTCAACTGATCTGGGTTTAATCCATCACCGTTCTTTAGCCCACTCTGCCACCCCAGTTTAGACATGGCCATATGCAAATCAGTCTGACCCTGTGCCTCAGGGGAACAGTCCAGCCCGAACTGCCAAGCCATGTCTTCCCTGGACCGGAAACAAGCTTCCTAGGACCTAGGATGACTCTTTCTTTGATGCCACACACAGCACAACAAATGAGAAAGAGTTTTATTTTAGTTTCCATGCATAACAAAACAGTGCACCAGAATTGGCTAAAAAGTCAATAGCATTCTTCATTAACACAGAAGATTGTAAAGATGCTTTCAGCATACCATCTAACAAGTGGCACAAGGAAGCACTTCAGCTCAGGTATCGATTTTGACAGGTCAATTTTTTCATATATGTAGCTGAATTATTGCAAATACAAACAATATCACTTCAATCTTTGTTGAACTTTCTAAGAACTTTTTGCAACAGCATTCCAAGTGGCACTGCGTTCCATGTTTTCCAAAAGTTTGGTGTCATGTTTTCACCACCATTCCAGACACTTGGCGGCACTACTCTTTTCACATACACTTGTCACTACACCTTGCAATGAATGCTTAAAGTCTGGGGTGTTTGGCAATTCACCTACTATCAATACTGACTCGCTAGAAAAGGGGGCTGATGTAACAAAGGGTTTCACCCATTCTCTGTCTGTGGGTAAATGTGATGGTACATATTGGGAAAGATTCTTATAAAACCAGCCATTTTACCTATCAGTGAAAGAATCCCTGAATCTCTAGTTTATAAAATAAATAAGACCTAAAACCTGCTTCTAAACCATGCATCTTTAGACCAAAGCCGCCTAAACTGAAAAAGCAAAAGGAAGAAGAAACAATAATTTTGTGACATCCCTAAACAACAAAACACAAGCAGAATACTGTTAGCCCAGTCTATCTTCCTGCTGCCTTGTATAACAAAGTTACATTGTATTGGCCCCTTCAAGAAGAAATAAAAATGACACTTTCACTCACCTTTTCCTTTCTTTGAATGGCATTTAGTTTGTGGTTACTAAGGTTTTTTTTCAGTGTTTATATGTTTACACAGGTGAGGGCTATTTTCCTTTCGGTGGGGTTTTATCAGTTATTATAGGTTTAAACCTAAAACAGGATAGCCTATCTATACAGGAGTTTCCCGGACTTATCGCCCCACTGATATATTCTGCTTTGTGTAGCAAGCCATACCCCGCGCCTCATCCATCAACATGTTATGATCCTGCTGCTGGAACAAGCGCAGCTGCCAGTGTGCCACAGCCCCGTCTTCACCATGGGCTTGACGTTCCGTGGCCATAATTTTTGCTTCTAGCTGAATAAGCGACTGTCTGCTTTCAGTGGTACAAAAACTAATACCAACTTCGCGCAGCGTGGGCTTCATAGCCTCCCAGAAAGTACTAGCCGAGGTCACTGACCCCTCATTATGGGAGATGTAGTCTGAAAGCGTGCAATGGAGTTGAGCTCGGTATGTCGGGTTCTGTAAATTCCAGGTCGAAAGCCGCCACCTGAAAGGGGGCCGGTCCGGGCCTATCAGAAGATGAATGCCACAGGCGAATGGTCCGGCAAAGCCAGAGGTAGAATCGTCGCTGCGGGTACCCGATGAACATGTATGCCTGGCAAAAATATATAATCAAGCCTCGAGTATGATGTGCGGGAGAAGTAGGTGTAGCTAGCCTCCGTGGGTTTATGTACCCACCATGTATCAACCATCCCACCATGTTCACTAGGGTCCATTGTTTAGTATCTGGGTCCCGACGATCGCCCCTGCAGGTTGCCATCTATCTATCTATGACTGGAGACATGACATCATTCCAATCACCACGAGTTCCCCCGGCAGAGAACCCTACACCCCCACCAGGTGGTCCAGAAAGCTCTGACCGAGGGGCGGGGGCGTAAACACTGCCAAACACCATGTACTCCCCATCCACTGTCCAATGCACGAAGATATAACGACCGTGTATATCAGCCCATTTCTGGATTAGTGTGAAGGCAACCCTATGATGAATCAAAGTGGCAACATGGCTAGAAGCCCTAGTAAATCCCGCATGGAAGGCATGGGGGAATCCGCATGGGGATAGACAGGGGGCCCTAGTACCAAGCATGTTTGTCCCCTACAACAGAAGAACATCAGCACCAATGTGCTTGGCCTGTCGTAGGACTGCCCCTCCCCCCTTGATCTTATCCTGCATGCCTCTAGTGTTCTAGCTCACTATGTGAAGTTGCCCCGAGGAGAGTACTGTAGGTTCTACTGCCATTGTATTGTGATGAGGTGAATCATTGTGTCAAACAAACCTGGACTAAAGAATTCTAATGGTTTTTTTGCTACGCAGCACTTAACTAAGAGAACGAGGCAAACCAGAACATAGACAACAACCCCCCCTCCCTTCCCACCCCAATACCTCAAAACAGCAGAAGTATCTGCAGCAGGAAGTAATGCATCCCACCCCCAACAGGGGAGCCGGTGCAGCCTTTCCAATGGATCCTCATAGTCCCTAAAGTGTCCCAAGTCCTACTGAGGGGATTGGAGCAAACCCATGCAATCGGCTCATACTACACCTGTACACCAGTGTATAGATAAGAGAAGCACCCAGGCTACCCTTCTTAGGGGTCCGAACAATAAAGATCACAACATTATTCTTGGAGGGCGGCATGGTCTCTGGATCTTGTTCATTGTTTTTGGATCGCCATGTAGATCTGGATCTGTGGTGTCTTTTGTCTTTGGGTTTCGGCTGCGTGCAGCCTGGATCACCTGTCAAGGAGTCAGAGTCTCTATGTGGTGGAGAGTGTGGTTTAACAGGTCGTCGTTCGTCCATCCAGACAAAAGCCTCCTCCGGGGTGTCAAAACAAATGGTGCGAGAGTTGAAAACTACTCTCAGGTGGGCCGGGTATAGAGGCATATAAGGGATTTTGAGGACTCGCAGCTGTGCCTTGGTAGCGGTAAACGACTGGCGTTGTTGTTGGACTATTTTAGTATAGTCTGGAAAGATCATGATTCGGTGAGATTCGTATGTAAGATCTGCCTTAAGCTGTGCCTGCTGTAGAATCACATCACGATCATGGAAATTCAGGATTCGTGCGATCATGGACCGCGATACGGCACCTGGCGGAGCTTTGACTGCAGGACCCTATGGGCATGCTTGATCACAAAGCCATTTTTTTTTTTTACCATTTCATTAAGTCTTTATTTCGATTAAAATAATCATGAAAGACAAGTCATACAAGAAAGCTAAAAAGAGACTTTCTGAGTAAAAACACAGTGCCATATGAATAATCAAAACCAAATATCAAATCAGTAATTAATACAGTGTGTATATCAGATGAAAATAATTAACATCCAAGGACCACTATAAAACCATGTAAGTACAAAAATACAATATAAAACCAATTAATCATATAGCTAAAAATGTATTAATTTAATAAACCGTACTGAAGTTAGAACACATTGTTGTGGCCACAGCTAGGCCTGCTTTTCTCCTAGTTTTTTGCAGCGAATAAGCCATGCCCATCTTAGGAATTTAGCCACAGCTACAACTATAGGAACATCAATAGATGTCCGCAAAATCCTTAATGCCACCATGGCCGATATAGTACCCATGTTCATACAAATTGGTTTGAGCCATTTGAGCCTGGGGGATTTGTAAGCCGGGCACGCCAACAGGAAATGGGATATGGATTCCAACGAGGCTGGACAGAAGGGACAATGGTCAGACCCATTCAACCGCCAATTGGAAGTAAAGGCATTGATTTTGAGTGAACCAACCCTAAACTGGTGGTATAGTTTTCTATCCACCGGTCTGAAATGATATCCCAGTATGCTTCAAATACAAAATCCTGTTTGAGCATCAGATAGTCCGAGGATAAGGTAGACCTAGTGGAAGAGAAAAAATACTTGTTCTTGACCATATCCCAATAGGCGGCCTTGAGTTCCTTATTGGACGGAAATGGATTTTCATCGGGGTGCGTCCACAAGCCACTCATCCCCATCCCACACAGGGAGTTTTTTACATCCTGTAACCATTTAATCTTCTCAGTACAGCAAACCCCCCTGAAATCCATAAGGGATTTCGCATATTGGGAAAGCTCAGGAGTAACCCAAAGACGCCGCCAAAACGCTATTGGTCTAAAGCTAGCTAAATCCTCGATTCGAAAGCAACCCAGATCCAAAAAGAGTGGCAATAGTGGAGTGGATTGCGGGAGACTCGTGATAGCTCTGACGAATTTATTCTGGGCTAGTGCCAAGGTGGAAATGTTCTCGAAACCCCATAATTCTGCTCCATAAAGAATTGAGGTAATAACCTTGGTATTATATAACTTTAAAACAGGGGCCATAGGCTTGGTAAATGAAAGCTTGTGTTCTTTAACAAGGGCTCCTGCCAGCTGGGCATGTTTCAAAGCTAAGAGATCAATATGTGGTTTCCAGCTAAGTTTCTTACCCAGAGTAATCCCCAGGTATGCAAAAGCTTCGGTCTGTTCTAAAAGGGCATTGTTCATGAATACAGAGCTTTGAATGGTCTTATGATGATGAAAGACCATAAACTTGGTCTTGTCCACATTAACCACAAGCCCATGATCGCGGCAGAACTCCTCAAACCTGAACAATGCAGCCTGTAGTCCCTTCTGCGTCTTGGATAGGATCAGGGTATCGTCCGCGAACATGAGCAGAGGCATCCTAAGCCCCCCCCAGGCTAGGGGCGTCCGTGTGATATGTGGAATAGTATTGAACCACCCTGTTAATAAACAGGGAGAACAATGTCGGCGCCAGGACGCATCCTTGGCGCACACCCTTTAGGACGGGGAAACTAGCTGTAATCTCTCCCTTTGAGTCCCATCGCACCTGAGCATAATTCATATTGTGCAACTTAATTATCAAGGCTAATAGCTCCTGGGGCATCCCTACTTCCAAAAAGGCGTGCCACATCTTGTTACGAGGCACCAGATCAAAAGCAGACTTAAGGTCAATAAATGCTGCATATAGGGACCATCCTCCTATAATGACTACCTTCCAGTATATCATAGTGAACCTAAAAACCTGGTCAATGGTGCTGTTAAAAGGGCGAAAGCCTGCCTGCAACGGTGACAAAATCTCATTCCCCTCAATCCACGCTTGGATTCGACAAAGGACCAATCTAGCGATTATTTTCTGCATAGAGTCAATGAGGCTAATCAGCCTATAGTTGGCAGGAGATGAGTGATCACCCTTTTTATATATCGGTAATATAATAGCTCCAGACCAGGTATCGGGGAGAGGTGCACCACCGGCTATGGCATTGGCTATGTATGTAATATATTTGACCCAATTCTCTTTGTCATTGTGGAACAAATCAGCCAGTATACAGTCCGGACCAGGAGCCCTCCCTTTAGGCAACAAAGAGAGCACATTCTCAACCTCGAGGTTGTCAAACAGTAAGGTGTTAGGCGTTAAACCTGGTAGCTGGTAAATATCAATGGTATTTGCATTAGAGAATTGGGCTTTAAAGAACTCAACCCACGAGTCAGGTGCTACATGGTTCACTGGTATATGTGGTGTCCCGTTACTACCCCACTTGACTAACTGCCAAAATGTAGTCATGTCTCTCTCAAGACTAGCATCAAGTAGGTCGAGCCAACGTTTTTCATCCCAATCCTTCTTAGCTACTTTTAGAGCTGCTTTGTACCTGGACCTAGCCAATCTTACCATGCCCACATTTCTTGATCTAATAGCTTTTGTTAACTCCTGATATGACTCTCTACAAGGCTTATTATACCAGGTAGTCATCTTGGCACTTGGATTACTTTTCCTAGAGTTACATTTGATAAAAAATGGTTTTAGACTAGTAAATAGTTCCCTATGTACAATCGGAGCAGTGCGATTCATGGCCTCCTGAGAGTGACAACTATTAAGAATAGCAACCGAGTGGTCAACAATAGACTTTATCTCAAGATCCCCCTCTCTTTCGATAAGCCTGGCCCATCTAACTCTTCTTTCATCATTCGTGACAGTGGCTTCCACTAGGTCGTGTGCCTCAGCCATATTGGGATTGACTATTAAGCTTGATGCCAATAAAGATAGTACTAGTGGGTCATGATCACTTTCGGCCCGCTCAACGACCGTCATGTCATGTAAGTGTACCCAAAAATCGACACTAACAAGGATGTAATCTATCCTACTTGATCTTAGGCCGTTATTATAAGTAGGTGCACCCCTCCGATCCGACTGGGTCCTTCCATTTGCTGCCCTTACTCCCTTCTCCAGACACACCCCTTAAGCTGCAAAGCAGCTTCAGTCCATTTTTTAATTGGTCTGAGTTCTAAGGAGGGGATCTTCCATTGGGAGTCCTCGTCGGAGGTTAGATTACCATCCTCAAAGCCAAGGGGTTCAAAACAACAATTAAAATCCCCACTATGATCAAATGGTGCCCCACTTTCCAACTGTCTAGAAACCTATCAAGGATTTCGACAGTCTCAGATCGCCTGCCCCCCGGTTGGCCTCTTGCATAGATGTTAATTAGCAAAATATCCCTAGCATGGCCCGAGCATAAACAAAGGGCCAAGATATTGGGGCTGTCAATAAATACATCCTTGACAGTGTAGCTCGCTTGTTGTCTCACCCAGCATGTTAAACCGCCCAAAGGCCTCCCCTTTCGCCCCCCTAGTGCTGGTTTAAAAAAGTTAAGAAACCCAGGGTGATGGACTTGATCCATGGCCCATGTCTCCTGAAATACCCGGATATCATGCTGATCATTGAAAGTTGACCAGTCACTGGATTCAGTTTTGGGCAAAAGCCCCGTGATGTTCCAGGAGCCCAATGAAAGGCCCACAGCCCCGTCTGCCTGCATAGGCCGTAATACATGCCCATCAAAAGAATCTCTGGTTGGGGAACCTTGTTCGAATCCCCCGTCCCCCTCTGTTGGGGTTGCTATAGTTGTTATAGGACCCCCCTCATAGCCGAGTCAATCATTACTATCCAGAGTAGAGAGGGCATCGAATCGATTACTCACGGGCACTAAAAGTTCAAACAACCCGTGTGATTGAGGAGCCCCTCTCGTATTAACACCACTAGGTTCAATGGTGGGTTGGTAAAAGAAGCCCAATGGTAATACGGAAATGGAATCCCTTACAGCGCGATGCCCTGCCCTCGACAAGATGTATTGTACCAGGCTTGGTGATCCAAAACTCAGGACCACACAATCCCCCCTAAACATTTTCTGAGACTTCCCCACCCAAGGAACCCTGCGCACCATTTTAAATTCGGTAAACAAATCTGTTGTTAGTCCAGTTCTTAAACTAAGAAAGTGTAGGGCCTTGTTGCGTGGGGTGGACCAGTTTTCCCTTGCCTGTGGTCCGAGCTCCGGGACATTACCCAAAACAACATTATAAGGGGGGGCCTCTGGTGGTAGGTGTAAAGAAGTTGGTGGGTAGAGTGTCTCTGTTGGCGAATGGTGGAATGATTGCAATCTACCCAATCTCTGAGCCTGAGGGGCTAGGGGGACACCATGTGGGTCAGGACCACCTACAATTGGGGGGTTTGAATGGTTATTAGCCGAGGCTTCAGTGGAAGAATTAGTTATAGTATTTGCAAGCCGCTCTCTTTGCTGACACCCCCCAGTCGATTGTAGTCCACCCGCCCATCCCTTGGTTGGACATTATGACTTGGTAGTGTAATGTGGTTGGATGGGGGATTTCTAAGGGACCCTTGCTCTATTTTAGTGAGTCTGTCTTCAATTGAAGCCAATTTCATCAACACAGGGTCAATTAGAAAAGACATTTTCTGCAATAGTAGTTTGCTAAAATCTTTCTTACTGCAGTATTCTGGGTCGGAAGTAGCGTCAGCAATGGAACAATCACTAGGGGGTTGCTGGCACACCCCAGCCCCCTAAGTGGGAGCCTTCCGAGTTATACCTCCAGTCTGGTAAGATTGTGTTTTGACTAGGGCACGAGCTTTCTTTTTCTTTGGTAGAGGTTCTCCCCCTACTCCCACCAACCCCAGCTTAGATTGTTTAGCTTTCCGACCCCTACTAGTAACAGGAGAGACTATGTGAGAAATATCTGGACTAACTGGGGTGGAATCAGGTGGCACCGATGGGACGGGAGTGACCTGTCTCTGCAAGCCTATAGGAGCATCTATAGGGGCGTTAGTTTGGATTGGCAAGATGGAAGGGGCAGAGTTACCTTGACCTACTGGTGCTTGGGGTTCTAACGATAGCCTGCGCTCCGTAAGTTGTATCTCGTGCATGAGCGCAGATTCAGCCCTAGTTAGAAACGCATCAAGGGTTCCGACTACTCTGCCCCCTACCCCCGATTTTCGTTTCCCCAAGAGACTAACCCCAACTGGGGGCATGGTGACCCGGAATGAAGCTAAACTGCCCCACCTAGTAAGATACCTAGTATAGGTGGGTTAGCTTAGCTCAGCCTCTTCCGAGCTACCGCCGAGCAGCGACCCACGCCGTGATGGAAGAGGCAGTGCTTCAGCGCAGATGACACACCTCCCTCTCGCTTGCGTCAGCTGAAATAGTCGGGGGATACTCAGGGGGTTTAAATCCTATCCCAGGGTGTCAGAAAAATGACAATAAATTGCTGCCGGCCTTTAACCCCTGGGACCTCGACCCACCAATGTTTTTACAGCAGCGGTAAAAAGGGTCACACCTCGCTGTGTCGATAGAGCTGTACTCCGTCCACAAGTCTCTTGATACAACAATCGGGTCAGTAGCAACAAGCGCAATTGTCAGCTGAAGTCAACATATAAAGAGGACTAATCCAACCATATAAGGAAATCACCCCTACCAACAGGGAGCCTAAAGCAGCATCTAGCCACAAAGCTATAGTGACTAGTCGACCGATCAAAGGCTCACCTCGGGTGCCTCTAGATGCCAACCAAGAGCCCTGGCCCAGCCCAGCCTCTTCCGGGCCCTTGGCCCGGCCCCGCATTGTGGGCTTGCGCTATTTAGCGCTGCAGTCAGGAAGCTCCTCCCTCCTGGAGGAGGCGCTGGATACACAGGTTGCTGTTGGAACAGGTAGTCCCCACCGGAGGCAAGAGTTAGTGGCGTTGTGATCACAAAGCACGAAGAGAGGAGGTCGCCCGGGATGCATGAGGGGAGCCAGTTTGTGAGGAACTTCCCTGCATCATTTCTTTCTCAATTTTCAGGGAAGCCCACAAAGCGGAGATTGTTTCTTCTTGCCCCTCCCTCTGCATCTTCCACCCGCATGGCCAGGCCCTTGGTCAGCTGCTCCAGGGCGTTAACTTTACGTTGTAATGTGGACACCGCGTCTTCAACCCCAGAGACCCTGGTCTATGTTTCGGTTATGCGGTCGACTGCGTTGCAAAGGTCCTGGAGCAGGAGGGTGACCTCAGACCCACTGCACCAATCTGTGTCTCCAGGATCTGACTGCACAGTGATGGCCTTCAGGAGGGCGGCATTATCTGGTAAGCTAGGTGAGGCATCAGGACCGTCCGTGTGCTGTGCCGTCGTGGCCATGAAGCGATCCAGGGTGCTCTGCTTCGGGCGGAGCCTTATGATTTTTCTTTAGACATGATGGGCTGTCAGTGTCTTGAAAATCTGTGTAGCAATCTCCTATTGTATATTTGACACTACAGCACTCTCTGTCGGCCACTCCAGCAGAGCACGCTGCTCCTGCACCGCATATCAATACGGCCTGGGACTGTGCAGCTTATCACAGGGCCGCAGCCACTGAAGGCTGCCGATGTCTCAGCCCAGGGGCCCGAGCGCCCCCACCGGTTGCCCCTGCCGTAGACCTCTGAGCAATTCCCAGTCAATCTGTGTACCTTCCCAGTCGAGCCCTCAGCTCAGCACCATCAGCCAGGTCCAGAAGGAGGCCACCCCCAGTATCTCTCTGCAGGCCGGAGCCCCGAACGAAGAGTAAGAGAGGCCGCCCACCTGCCGCAAGCCGCACCGGAGCCTGGTCCGGCTACCTTCGTGACCGGGAGCACAATCCCCCCCCTTAACAGGCGCCTCACCTGGATGTGTAGGAGACTCCCCGATGTAGCAGTCTAGTTGTTCCCATTAAGACTGCCCCCATGGCCCGGAAGCATCTGCACACTTTGTATCACTCTCTGGCCAGGCATGGCCAGAGAGCTTAAATAAACGGGCGGAGGTCGCACGGGACTTCCGGCCCATACTGTGAACTATGTGTATGCCTCGTCAATTCAGGGTCCCGCTTTATATACGCAGATGCTGCATGTAGCACAGTATTACATTGGCGACGGAGGGTGGGCGCCTTTGCCCAGCGAATGCTGTCTCCCTACCTCCGTATGCTCCTGACCGGCACCGACGTCCAAGCGCCTGCTCCCCGCACAGAAGATCGCTGCACTCCAGGTACCCGGCGGATGTCTGTGTGTTTGCCCGCTGCCTCCACCGAGCAAGTGTAAGCACGGATGCGACGCTGCCTACATCACGCGCATCAGCTTGCTGAAGCCGTCTGGCTATCCTGCTGCAACATTGCCTGCATCGCGCGCACACACGCATCGTCATACCCAGGCCCTCTGACTGCTCCTCTCTACCATGCCAGGTCATGTCAAGTCAACCCACCTGCTGGTCCCTTTAAGATTGCCCCATGGCCCGGAAGCATCTGCACACTATGTATCACTCTCTGGCTTAAATAAACAGGTGGAGGTCGCATGGGACTTCCGGCCCATACTGTGAACTATGTGTATGCCTCGTCAATTCAGGGTCCCGCTTTATATACGCAGATGCTGCATGTAGCACAGTATTACACCCGAGGAGGCTGTCCCAGACGCCACCGGTAGGGCCGCGGTCCTGTCCCACTGCTCCAGACAGCTCAATTTACAGGCCCCAGTGCTGCTCCAGACCCAGACTGCCAACTACACATGGGCCCAATGGGGTCGCAGGCCCCATCTTGTTACGGGTAGGGTGCCACCACCGATCCCCCTGATGAGCCGTTCCAGACGATCGGACAGCCGGTCCGGCCGTGGGGACATTCTAAAAAAGTCCCCGGCTCCGCATCACGCTTCAGGCCGCAGATTGTTCACCAGTCCACAGCCGCCTGCAGTCGCAGCCCCTGCAACGGGCCCCACTCTTGTTGCTGCGTCGACTCTGGCCTCGTCGCATCTATCCAGGAGGGCCTCTGGAGTTTTCAGGGATGGCTGTTCACCCCTTCTATCAATAAAGTGCCCTGGGTCCGCCGGTCTCTGGCCGAATACACCGGTCAGGCCCCGGCAATCCAGACGGCAGCTGGCCCGGCCTACACTCCGGGGCCCTGGAACCGGACCGTTCGTCATCTCCGGAGTTCACCGGGTACAGGCTACCGTCGCAGCGGCGATCCCAGGAAGATGTTGGATAGGATTATGCAGGATTATTGAAAGGCCGACGGAGCTCTCTCAGCGCACGTCCGCCATGATGGGCTACTTTGGCTCAGCCCCGTTGAATTAGATTTTTAATACATATTAAAAAGATTTGGGTTTGTTCGAAGCTGTTTTGTAACCGAAATTTTCATTATTAAATGTAATTCTGAATCTGAAAATGTAATAATGTAACACGCTCCCTGCTGTATGGGCAATAAGGCCTTTATAGGGAGTCACATGAATATTTAAAAGGATGGTTTTGACAGGTCAAAAGGGCTTATTGGTTTAATTTACAGTTTAAAACTGCAACAGCTAGGCTGCAAATTTTAGGCCTGCAGTCATGTTTGCACGGTCACTCTATTAGGATGCACAATGGGTGCTGCAGTTCACTCAGGACATTAACGTTACAGGCCCTTTTACCCTTTGTACCATATACTAAGGACTTACAGCCAAGTTAAAAATGCCACTCAGTTGTATATAATTTCATTATGTTGAAAGGGGGAGCACAGGAACTTTACCTTTGGTTAGCAGGGGTAAAGTGCACAACGTTCTACAACCAGCAACAACACTTAATGCAAAAATTTGGGTTTACACCTGACAAATCATAGCCAATTACTACAGCCTCAAATGATAGTAAATATCTGTGCCCAACCCTTCTTAAAATGTGAACAATGTTACTCACAGATTGTTTGACTTTTAAATTTGAATTATGGTTAACAAAGATTTCCTGCTAGCTTAATTTTCTTCTATCTTACAGCATCTGTTTTTGTTTTATGTAATTGGTAATGATATATTGACTGAAACCAACTGGGTATGTGTCAGGAACACAATCGAAGCAATCAGAACTAGCTCTGATGGCATGAAATCTCCTAACTCAAAGAAATAACCTTTCTAGAAATAATAGAGATCATCTTCAAGAATTTTGTTCAAAAACATACTGAAAATCTTGGCTGCAAGCCTGAGAGACTTTCAAAATAGTGGACGCAAGTATGGAGCACTTCAAGGTGTGGTCTAGTTGTTTTATTTCAAGCGCGAGCAGCTTAAAAAGTTTAATATGCATGTGCAAGGTTCGCGCTGCACACTTCAAACATTTACCTGAAAAGAACAGCGTCTCCTTATAGCGCATCTTCCAAACTTATATTTTTAGAGTAAAAGCCTTTCATCAGCATTCCTCATTTGTCCCCATTTTCGGAGTTCTTTCCAGTCAGTGTGCGTTGAATACGAAGTTAAGAAGACAAGACTGATCAATGATGAAACAGCAAGTCAATAAGACAGTTTATCGTTATTAAAGAAACTTTTTTTCAGAGGAAAAGCTTAATCGCCACTGTAGGAGAGTAGGGTCTGCTATCCTATGGTCACCCCAAATTTTTGCTTTTTGCTTCACTGGTTTTTGACATATTGAGGCTGTGGGCCTGCCAATCAGACCCCCAGCCTGCTGTTCTCTCTACTAAATTAAAACTATGCACCCTAGGTGCATAACCAATTGGAAGTGGATCACCCTGTCAGCCCCTGTACCAGTGTACACTAGGTACCCAGGGCATTGGTGTACCCAAGGCCTGCCAGGGGCTGAAGCATGTATTATGCCACCCCAGGCTTGGCCTAACAATCTGACACAACTGGCTGATCACTCAGCTGGGGTAAGTTGGTGTAATCACCTCTTACTTAGGTGTAGTATACCTATACATAACCTTAAATGGGACACATGTTAACCTATAAGTCACTCCTATGGCAGGCCTTAACAATCCTGAAGGCAGAGTGCTTGGTTCCATGTGAGATGGTGCTCTAGCATGAGCTGAGCCTGTCTGCAGTGGTCGGAACAACTTCCTTCTACTGTTTCCAGATATCGTCATACCATATACTCTTAAGTGCATTATGAACCTCGCGGTTAAATGCTATCTTTGGTTTGGCTTTATCAAAACATGTCGAGTGAGGTGTCATACGAATTGGAATACTAACCCCCTCGCCAATTCTGGCGACGGGGTTAACATTCCACCCTTCTAGAGGGGCACGACATGTACAGTACCTGAAACCCGGGTAAAATCAGACATAGCCTCAGCTCCACAAAATGGATGCTGCCACCACAGACACAAGTCTGCCCTCCTGCTGCTGGGAGTCCTTCCAGCTTGGGAGGTGTGGACAAAGGGTTTCCTGCCAGGGGAGGTGCATGCACCACCCCAGACAGGATTGTGTGTATTGGTCAGGTAGGGCTTGAAAGAAACCAGACATGCCTGTGGCTCACAAGGAGCCTCGGTGCATATGCCAGTTCAAACCGGTCCTGGGGCACACCAGTCCCGGGCCTGGGGCGAGCTGGACAAAGGATTGGGGGTGTAATCACCCCCCTTCCTGGTCCCACCCATAGGGAGGGACCTAGCAGGTAGTCCGGCCCCTAGAATCCGCTTAAAGGTAGGAGCTGTGTCCTAAGACTTCAGACATCCTGGAATCAACTTGAAACTAAGAAGAAGACGGGAACTTCGACATTCTGCTGCACAGAAGACTGAAGGAAATCTCCCCTGTGGTCAGGGAGTGACCACCTTGCTAACGCAAGCACCATCCAGAGAATCAATGTCTGCTTTGCCGCCGCCTCCCGCTGGAGCCCGAGCCCAGAGACTGACAAGACCTGGACCTCCATTCTTCTCACCGCCCGATCCACAGTCCCTGAAAAGAGGAGACCCGTGGAGGCACCGAGACACGTGGAACCAGCCATCTTGAAACGACCACGACAAGCTGACAAGTGCAACAACCGAGGCTCCCTCCAAGTTGTGCTTTGGGATCTGAGAAGCCATACCCTCGAGCAGCATCTGCACCAAAGGTGAGCCCTCCAGCATCTCCATGATCTGCGTGGGGCCCTTCTGCATTTTGCCACTTGACGCGCCTAACCGGTTGCTGGCCTGCTGGCTAGTAGCCATCTTGGCGACGAACTTTACAAAATACACCACTGGTCTGGTTGCTCCAGACTGGCCCTTGCTCCCCTCCAAAGGAGCAGTCCCTCTGACCTTGCTGGCCAGAACCATCAGCTTATTTCATCTCCTACAACAATTGCTTTTGCCAAGGCTTGTTTGCTTCGATCAAGTCGCCGACACCGCCGACAGCGAGAGCCTGCGTGGGACAGCTCGTGAACTGACTCCTGGACGCCGTTGACCTCCAGGGACCACGTGGCTGCAGAGACAAGCTACACCTTTCTTTCTGTTTGCACCCGACATTGCCTGGTACCCACCTGGTGCCACGCTGGTCACTGGCTATTGACTGTGAACACTGTCCCCTCTGCTTACAGGTCTTCAACATCTCCGATCCACTCTTGGATCCACCGCATCTCTCCCGGACCGACCGCCTGCAGCATCTTTGTCTTCAGGCTCCACGGAACAGATAGAAGAAACCCGACGCACTTCGAGGCCTATGCACCCGCTTCCTGTGGGTGAGGTAAAGCTGGCACTCCTGTGCCCAAGTGTAGTATTACATCTCTAGTGCCTGTGTTCCAAATCTTGAGTTCCTAGTCCATCCGGAAGATCCTCTTTGCAGTAACTTTGTACTTTTTACGCACCCATTGAAACCTATGGGAGCACGCGTGTGACTATTTGCTCTGCACACGCCACCCGTGGACCTCCTGGTCACTAACTGAAGTTAGCTCCTTGTAGGCCCAGCGATTCTAGAGGCCCTAGGCCTTTACCCTTTTCTGTTCGTGATACTTATACCACTATTTTAGTATATGGTTTGAGCGGCCACCAGGGCCTATCCATATAAAGTGCAACTTCTGTGTATTCTACTGTAATCTTGTTTGACGATTTGTGCTCCTGTGCTCATAAAGAGACTAGGGGTTACTTTGAGAAATAAATACATATATATTTTGAATATATATCTGTGTGGTGTCCTTTCATTGGTATAAAAGGGGGTTGCATTTGGTAAAACAGCTGGCTTAACACGCTTCACGAGTTTAGCCTCAAAGACTGCTTAGCCCACGCTACCACTAGGGCAGCTAGTCCGAAAAGGTTGACTTACAACCACACCATAAGGGTTGCTTGGCATGGTACAAGGTGATCACTTTAACTAGTGAGCATCATATACCAGGCCAACTTCTCACATTGGTGAGCAGCGGTTGGATTTGAGCTTGCTGTGTTTTACCATTGTAATCTCTTGGTTACCAATTGAAAGATCACATAGGTACCTGTAGGTACATATAAAACAAGATTAGATATACATAAGTTCTACTGAACTTAGTTGTTGTAGAGCAAAGGGAGTAGCACACCCTGACTACAACTACTAGATAGGTTTAGTAGGTAAACCGAAGTGTAGGTAGATTGCAACACATCCACCCACACTTAAGAGCAATGGCTGGGGCAGAGGGGTCCACTGTACCCATCTCTGTTGAGAGTGACCCCCAGAGGGCACCATCCATCTTTGCTACCCTTAATCAGAATGAGCTCAGGCATTTGGCAACTCTTAGAGGCCTTAAACAGCCCAAGAACCCTACCTCTGCTGAGCTCAGAGAACTCTTGCAAAATGATGAAAATCAGAGAGAGCTCAAGAAAGCTTCCCAGTTAGCCCCCTTAGGGTCAGGAACAGGAGGCCCCCCTTCTGAAGATCTCACAGAAGTACCCCTTTCCAATAGCCATCCCTTAGATGAGAACCATACTACAGAGGAGGAAAGTGGGGAGGATACAGAAAGTAGTGATGATGAAGGGAGAACTAGCCCAGTGCCAAGTGTTATACTTGGCCCAGCTAAACTAAGGCTATTGGGGACTGACAATGGGATCATCCCATTGGATCTCCCCAGTGGACTTAACCAGGGGCTTGGGAGGCAAAGGAATCGCTCAGGTGACTCTAATGCTTCTCATGCCTCTAGAGGCTCTCAAGGTCACTCCAGGAAAAGGATGACCACCCCTCAGAGGAGGGAACATGAGGCCAGAATGCAGGAAGCCCAGCTGAGGATCAGGAAGCAGGAGCTAGAAGTAGCCCTGATGGAAGAAAAACTGAACAAGGCTAGGCAACCTAGAGAGAGTGGGTCTATACCCACGGGTGGCAGCATTGTCCCTAAGGACAAAGATAGGGTCTTTGATAATAGGAACCTGTCTAAGGTTGTGCCCCCCTACAAAAGTGGGGATGACATCCACAAATGGATAACTGCTCTTGAGAGAGCCTGCAAAGTACAGCAGGTTCCTGAAGACCAGTGGGCAGCAATCCTCTGGCTCTCCTTTGAAGGAAGAGGCAGAGACAGACTCCTCACTGTTAGAGAAGAGGATGTCAGAAACTACAGAGTCCTGAAGAGTGTTCTGGTTGATGGGTTAGGCTTAACCACTGAACAGTACAGGTAATGTTCAGAGACACCCAAAAGACACAGACTCAGGACTGGTCTGAATATGTTGAATGTGCCACTAAGGCTTTGGAGGGTTGGTTGCTGGGAAGTAAGGTATCTGATTTTACAGGATTGTATAATTTGATGATGAGAGAACAGATTTTAAATAACTGTCAAAACCAGCAACTGCATCAACACTTGGTTGACTGTGATCTGACCTCTCCCCAAGAATTGGGAAAGAAGGCAGACAAATGGGTCAGTACCAGGGTTAAGCAAAAGAACCAGAACCAGGGCCAAGGGGGTGATCAGAAGAAAACAGACCAAAAGGGTGGAGATCAGAAACCTAAAGACCAGAAGTCTTCAACAGGGCCCCAAACTACTGCTAAGGAGGGTGGGTCCCAACAGTCCAAAAAGAAGAAAGAAGGTCAAAAGAAACCCTGGTGCAATCATTGCAAAAATACAACTCACTGGACTAGTGATTGCAAAAAGGGTGGAGCCCCCAACACTGTTGCCCCTAAGGCACCTGCTCCCAGTACTACTGTTAGCAGTGTTGGTCCCCAGACAAAGGGTGTAGTGGGAATCACTATGGGAACTGAAGGAGATTCTGACTTAGACAGAACCCTGACACAGGCAGTCTTGATCTGTGATGGGGACATTGATGTGTCCCTGACTGTGAGCCCCAGTAACCTGGGCAAGTACAGACAGACTCCTTTAATTAATGAAAAAGTGGCTCAAGCCTACAGGGACACATGTGCCAGTGTCACTATGGTGACACCAGGCTTTGTGGACCCTGGACAGTACATACCAGGTGAGAATTACCTGGTGAGCAATGCCAGCAATGCCACTACTTCACATAGTGTGGCAGTTGTTAACTTCTCATGGGGAGGGGTAACTGGCCTCAAAAGGGTTGTGGTTAGTGCAGACCTCCCAGTAGAATGTTTGTTGGGCAATGACCTAGAGAGTTCTCTATGGTCAGAAGTGGAGTACAGGACTCATGCAGAGATGTTAGGTATATCATCACATGTCCTTGCTGTGACCAGGTCACAGGCCAAAAAGTGCCTCACTGAACCTCAGGTCTTGGATCCTGGAACAATGGACCAAGCACCTACCAAGAAGAAGAACAGGAGGGTCAAGGCTGTGCCTTTCCCCCTGCCTCAGAGTGATGATCAGCCTTCCCAGGAAGCTGATCTAGAGGACCCTGAAGGAACTGTCCCTGAAGAGCTTGAACCTGATCAGGTTGAGTTTCTGGGGACAGGGGGACCTTCAAGGGCTGACTTGAGGCAGGCTCAGTTATCCTGTCCCTCTCTTGAACCCCTCAGACAGCTGGCTGCTGCTGAGGCTGCTGGGAATGCTCAAGGTACCCATAAAGTGTATTGGGATGAAGGGCTCCTTTATTCAGAGGCTAGAGACCCCAAGCCTGGTGCTACCAGGAGGTTGGTTATACCTCTGCAATTTAGGGGCTTCCTTCTTACCTTGGCCCATGATATTCCTTTAGCAGGACACTTAGGCCAGAATAAGACTTGGGACAGGCTTGTCCCTCACTTTCACTGGCCTCATATGAATGAAGATACAAAGGAGTTTTGTCGCTCCTGTGTGACCTGCCAAGCCAGTGGCAAATCAGGTGGCACAACAAAGGCCCCCCTAATACCACTACCTGTGGTGGGGGTCCCCTTTGAAAGAGTGGGAATAGACATAGTGGGTCCCATGGATCCTCCCACTGCATCTGGGCACAGATTTATACTGGTGGTAGTGGATCATGCCACCAGGTATCCAGAGGCAATTCCCATTAGGACCACTACAGCTCCTGTTGTGGCCAGGGCCCTGCTGGGAGTATTCTCCAGAATGGGGTTTCCTAAGGAGGTAGTATCTGACAGAGGTACCAACTTTATGTCAGGATACTTGACAGCTATGTGGAAGGAATGTGGTGTCAACTACAAGTTCACCACCCCTTATCACCCACAATGCAATGGGCTTGTTGAGAGATTCAACAAGACCCTAAAGGGTATGATCAAAGGATTACCTGAAAAGCTCAGGCGAAGATGGGACATCCTTCTACCCTGCCTTCTGTTTGCTTACAGAGAGGTCCCACAAAAAGGAGTTGGCTACAGCCCCTTTGAATTGTTGTTTGGGCACCCTGTAAGAGGCCCACTGTGTTTAGTGAAGGAAGGATGGGAGTTACCTCTCAAAAAGCCTAAGCAAGACATAGTGGACTATGTACTTGGTCTCCGCTCCAGGATGGCTGAGTATATGGAGAAGGCATCCAAAAACCTTGAGGCAAGCCAGGCCTTACAGAAAGCTTGGCATGACCAAAAGGCTGTCTTGGTTGAGTTTCAGCCAGGACAGAAGGTATGGGTGTTGGAGCCAGTGGCCCCAGCAGCACTCCAAGACAAATGGTCTGGACCCCATACAATCCTGGAAAAGAAGGGAGAGGTCACCTACTTGGTGGACCTAGGAACTCCCAGGAGTCCCCACAGGGTACTCCATGTTAACAGGCTTAAAGCATATGTTGACAGGGCAGACATGGGCTTGCTCATGGCTACAGATGAGGGACAGGAGGAAGAGAGTGACCCTCTCCCAGACCTGTTGTCTCAGAACCCTGAAGATGGCTCAGTTGAAGGAGTGACCCTTGGAGGCAACCTCACTGCCCATCAGCAGACTGAATGTAGACAGGTTCTACAATCATTTTCACATATGTTTTCCTTAATACCTAGTCAAACTGACTGGTGTACCCATGTGGTGGACACTGGTGACAGTCTGCCTGTAAAGAACAAGCTTTACAGACAACCTGACCACGTCAGGGACTGTATAAAGGCTGAGGTACATAAAATGCTGGAATTAGGTGTCATTGAACCCTCAGAGAGCCCCTGGGCTAGCCCAGTGGTTCTGGTCCCCAAACCTCACACCAAAGATGGCAAGAGAGAGATGAGGTTCTGTGTGGACTACAGGGGTCTCAATGCTGTCACCAGGACAGATGCACACCCTATTCCAAGGGCAGATGAGCTCATAGACAAACTAGCTTCTGCTAAGTTTTTGAGCACATTTGACTTAACAGCTGGCTATTGGCAAATCAGATTAGCTGAGGAGTCTAAGTCCAAAACAGCATTCTCAACCCCAGGTGGGCACTTCCAGTTTGTGGTGATGCCCTTTGGTCTGAAGAATGCACCTGCCACCTTCCAAAGGCTGGTGAACCAAGTCCTTACTGGGTTGGATGACTTTTGCGCAGCATATCTTGATGACATTGCTGTCTTTAGCTCCACCTGGGAGGATCACCTGATCCACCTGAAGAAGGCTCTTGAGGCTCTGCAAAGGGCAGGCTTATATATTTGGGCCACCTTGTAGGTGGAGGCCAAGTTCAACCACTGGAGAGTAATATACAATCCATCAAGGACTGGTCCCCTCCAACCACCCAGACTCAAGTTCGAGCTTTCTTGGGCTTGACTGGGTACTACAGGAAGTTTGTTAAGAACTATGGGTCCATTGTGACTCCTCTTAATGATCTGACATCCAAGAAGATGCCCAAAAAGGTTCAGTGGACAGTAAGCTGTCAAAAGGCATTTGATGACCTGAAGGAGGCCATGTGCTCTGCACCTATACTGAAAAGTCCTGACTACTCCAAAGAGTTTATTGTCCAAACAGATGCTTCTGAGTTGGGTGTGGGAGCTGTGCTGTCACAACTTAATGTAGATGGTCAAGACCAACCCATTGCTTTTATTAGCAGAAGGTTGACCCCCAGAGAGAAGAATTGGTCAGCTATTGAGAGGGAGGCCTTTGCTGTGGTGTGGGCCCTGAAGAAGCTGAGGCCATACTTGTTTGGCACTCACTTCAAGATTCAGACCGACCATAAGCCCCTCTTATGGCTAAATCAGATGAAGGGTGAAAACCCCAAACTGCTTAGGTGGTCCATTTCCCTACAGGGGATGGACTTTACAGTGGAGCACCGGCCAGGTACTGACCATGGGAATGCAGATGGTCTCTCCAGGTACTTCCACTTAGGACATGAAGACGAGACTGGTCAAGGCTAGTTTAATGTCCCAGCGTTTGGGGGGGGGTTGTGTAGGAGAGTAGGGTCTGCTATCCTATGGTCACCCCAAATTTTTGCTTTTTGCTTCACTGGTTTTTGACATATTGAGGCTGTGGGCCTGCCAATCAGACCCCCAGCCTGCTCCTTCTCTCTACTAAATTAAAACTATGCACCCTAGGTGCATAACCAATTGGAAGTGGATCACCCTGTCAGCCCCTGTACCAGTGTACACTAGGTACCCAGGGCATTGGTGTACCCAAGGCCTGCCAGGGGCTGAAGCATGTATTATGCCACCCCAGGCTTGGCCTAACAATCTGACACAACTGGCTGATCACTCAGCTGGGGTAAGTTGGTGTAATCACCTCTTACTTAGGTGTAGTATACCTATACCTAACCTTAAATGGGACACATGTTAACCTATAAGTCACTCCTATGGCAGGCCTTAACAATCCTGAAGGCAGAGTGCTTGGTTCCATGTGAGATGGTGCTCTAGCATGAGCTGAGCCTGTCTGCAGTGGTCGGAACAACTTCCTTCTACTGTTTCCAGATATCGTCATACCATATACTCTTAAGTGCATTATGAACCTCGCGGTTAAATGCTATCTTTGGTTTGGCTTTATCAAAACATGTCGAGTGAGGTGTCATACAAATTGGAATACTAACCCCTCGCCAATTCTGGCGACGGGGTTAGCATTCCACCCTTCTAGAGGGACACGACATGTACAGTACCTGAAACCCGGGTAAAATCAGACATAGCCTCAGCTCCACAAAATGGATGCTGCCACCACAGACACAAGTCTGCCCTCCTGCTGCTGGGAGTCCTTCCAGCTTGGGAGGTGTGGACAAAGGGTTTCCTGCCAGGGGAGGTGCATGCACCACCCCAGACAGGATTTTGTGTATTGGTCAGGAAGGGCTTGAAAGAAAACAGACATGCCTGTGGCTCACAAGGAGCCTCGGTGCATATGCCAGTTCAAACCGGTCCTGGGGCACACCAGTCCCGGGCCTGGGGTGAGCTGGACAAAGGATTGGGGGTGTAATCACCCCCCTTCCTGGTCCCACCCATAGGGAGGGACCTAGCAGGTAGTCCGGCCCCTAGAATCCGCTTAAAGGTAGGAGCTGTGTCCTAAGACTTCAGACATCCTGGAATCAACTTGAAACTAAGAAGAAGACGGGAACTTCGACATTCTGCTGCACAGAAGACTGAAGGAAATCTCCCCTGTGGTCAGGGAGTGACCACCTTGCTAACGCAAGCACCATCCAGCGAATCAACGTCTGCTTTGCCGCCGCCTCCCGCTGGAGCCCGAGCCCAGAGACTGACAAGACCTGGACCTCCAGACCTCTCACCGCCCGATCCACAGTCCCTGAAAAGAGGAGACCCGTGGAGGCACCGAGACACGTGGAGCCAGCCATCTTGAAACGACCACGACAAGCTGACAAGTGCAACAACCGAGGCTCCCTCCAAGTTGTGCTTTGGGATCTGAGAAGCCATACCCTCGAGCAGCATCTGCACCAAAGGTGAGCCCTCCAGCATCTCCACGATCTGCGTGGGGCCCTTCTGCATTTTGCCACTCGACGCGCCTAACCGGTTGCTGGCCCGCTGGCTAGTAGCCATCTTGGCGACGAACTTTACAAAATACACCGCTGGTCTGATTGCTCCAGACTGGCCCTTGCTCCCCTCCAAAGGAGCAGTCCCTCTGACCTTGCTGGCCAGAACCATCAGCTTTATTTCATCTCCTACAACAATTGCTTTTGCCAAGGCTTGTTTGCTTCGATCAAGTCGCCGACACAGCCGACAGCGAGAGCCTGCGTGGGACAGCTCGTGAACTGACTCCTGGACGTCGTTGACCTCCAGGGACCACGTGGCTGCAGAGACAAGCTACACCTTTCTTTCTGTTTGCACCCGACATTGCCTGGTACCCACCTGGTGCCACGCTGGTCACTGGCTATTGACTGTGAACACTGTCCCCTCTGCTTACAGGTCTTCAACATCTCCGATCCACTCTTGGATCCACCGCATCTCTCCCGGACCGACCGCCTGCAGCATCTTTGTCTTCAGGCTCCACGGAACAGATAGAAGAAACCCGACGCACTTCGAGGCCTATGCACCCGCTTCCTGTGGGTGAGGTAAAGCTGGCACTCCTGTGCCCAAGTGTAGTATTACATCTCTAGTGCCTGTGTTCCAAATCTTGAGTTCCTAGTCCATCCGGAAGATCCTCTTTGCAGTAACTTTGTACTTTTTACGCACCCATTGAAACCTATGGGAGCACGCGTGTGACTATTTGCTCTGCACACGCCACCCGTGGACCTCCTGGTCACTAACTGAAGTTAGCTCCTTGTAGGCCCAGCGATTCTAGAGGCCCTAGGCCTTTTCCCTTTTCTGTTCGTGATACTTATACCACTATTTTAGTATATGGTTTGAGCGGCCACCAGGGCCTATCCATATAAAGTGCAACTTCTGTGTATTCTACTGTAATCTTGTTTGACGATTTGTGCTCCTGTGCTCATAAAGAGACTAGGGGTTACTTTGAGAAATAAATACATATATATTTTGAATATATATCTGTGTGGTGTCCTTTCATTGGTATAAAAGGGGGTTGCATTTGGTAAAACAGCTGGCTTAACACGCTTCACGAGTTTAGCCTCAAAGACTGCTTAGCCTACGCTACCACTAGGGCAGCTAGTCCGAAAAGGTTGACTTACAACCACACCATAAGGGTTGCTTGGCATGGTACAAGGTGATCACTTTAACTAGTGAGCATCATATACCAGGCCAACTTCTCACAGCCACCATCATCGCATCAAGCATTGAACAGTGTTCCCCTCTGAGACACTGGTTACCTGGGGCTGCCTCAGGTGGAGTTTCAGAGTCCTGGTTGCTGTTCTTGACCACCGGGAACGGCGCGGCCCAGCATCGCCACGATAGGGGCCGCAGGTGAGCCTAAGGTCAAGCCCATTGGGCTTGTTGGGTGCGCGCCATCGCCCCTAGATCGGCTTTGCGTTGTTTAGCCTGGGGGCCCTCTCTGCTCTTGCTGCCTCTCATTACACCCCGCAGCCTCTCTATGCGTGTTCCACGGGGACAATGGGTCGCTCAGACTCCAAGCAACACAGATTGACCTTCAGCCAAGCAAAACCTGCCAAGGACACTGGCTCCCACTCTGTCGGGGAGGAGATGGCGGACCACGACATGGATAACACTACGGCCAGTGACATGACTGCCATCCTGGCGGAGCTCAAATCCGGCTTCCGGGCAATGGATTCCCGTTTCAATGCGCTTGCTGGACGCATGGACCGGTTGGAGGAGTGCTTAGGTCGTC
Source organism: Triturus cristatus (assembly GCF_964204655.1). Classification (NCBI taxonomy): domain Eukaryota; kingdom Metazoa; phylum Chordata; class Amphibia; order Caudata; family Salamandridae; genus Triturus; species Triturus cristatus. The sequence continues at coordinate 1,142,154,174 of NC_140590.1, read as the reverse complement.
AGGGGCGAGGATAGATGGGGCTGAGGAGCCGATCTGGGGGCTTGAGGACAGTAGCTCTACCATGCTGAAATAGCTGGACAAAATGGAGCGCGTTTTGAAGCAAGTTGCAATGAAAAATGAGGACCTTGAGGCCACGTCCAGATTAAATACCTTACACATAGCTGGTATCGTAGAGATCACCAACATGGGACATCCAGTTGTCTTCATCGAGCATCGCCTTTCAGAATTATTTGACTGCTCCAGCTTCTCCCACATGTTTACGGTGGATCGGGTCCACCGGTCCCTCGGGCCTCCCCCCCCCCAGAGGGGGCCCCTCCTCGGTTCATCATTGCCCGCTTCCTAAATTGCAGGGACACCGCCCACCACCTGGCCAGTGAGAGGGGGAGCTCTCCGTTATCAGAGTGCTAACATCTCCTTCTACCCGGACTTTACTCCCTTGGTGCAAGATGCCCGCCGTAAATTTAGTGACGTATAGAACTCACTTAAACAACTGGGCATTGGATACGCAATGCTCTACCCAGCATGCCTGGGCGTTAAGACGAAGGGAAAACTCACATCTTCGATGCCCGTCAAATGTCTCTGTTTTTTGCAAATCTCTGCGGGCCAAGTCTCCCTAACCCGGACCCTCTGACACTGACAAGACTGGAGGTGCGGGATGCTCGCGGTATGCCACTCCTGACTGCTTCTTTCCGGTGTGACTGCTCCGCTCCGGCCTGTTCACTGCAGGATAGCCATGTTCCTGCTGGTACTCCGGTGCCATTTACAACCTGCGCTCTTCTTTTCTTATTCTTTGTGTTCTCTGCAATTCATGGCTCAGTATAATTGCGACAGATTAAGCTCTATCCTTGCATGCCAATTTCTTTGTATTGGGGCCACTGACTGCCGTGTTGTCGCAATGCCCTCCATGGTGTCTACCACTAACTGGTTGTTGGGTTTTTGTTGTTTTTTTGGTTTGGCTCAATGGGATTCGCTGGACACCTTACGTTTTAGTGTGTGTGGGGGGGGAGGGGTATTCGTGTTTAGACTTAGAGTTTTTTTTTTTTTACCTTTCTCCGTCTCTCTGACCAACACCTCATACGTTTCATTTATATGTATTGCTATGCCACACTAACATGCTCTCTTTGAGGCAAGGTCATGCCCCCCCATCAGGGTAACAGGCCACTTGACCTCTCCTTTATCACCTGGAACATCCAGGAATTAACATCCCCAGGAAGGTGAAACAAGTTATGTCCTACCTGAACAGGCATGGAATCAGATTTGCCTTTCTGCAGGAGACTCATCTGCCTCTCATGACAGACTGCCCGCTCTCCATGCCGTGGGGTACACAGCTACTTTTCCTGCTAGAGTTCCTACTCCCAGGGCACCTGCATCCTTATACACAAAAACGTCCCTTTTACTATTCAATCTAGTTACTTAGTCTTGGAGGGCTGATATGTCCTTCTTCAGGGAATCCTTGCAGAGAAACGGGTAATGCTGCTAAAATATTTATGCCCCCAATGTGGACGACCCTGACTTTTTCCACGACCTTTCTGCGCATATGGACTGTGTGGAGGTGGACTATGTAGTGCTGGGGGAGACCTGAATATGCCGATATGCGCTTGTGTTGACTCTACCAATGTGCATCCTAGCGGTAAGCACCGGGCTTCACTGCGGTACTTAGCTGATACCCACATTTTCTTTAGCGCTTGCCGCTCTCGCCACCCCTCCACTTCCGGATTTACATTTTATTCTGCTCCCCACTTAGTCTGGACCAGGTTGGATAATTGGCGGCTCTCGGCCAATGTTGACCCTTGGCTGCAAGAGATCGTGGTCTTACCGTGTACTCTGTCAGACCATAGCCCAGTTCTTCTCCGGCTGCAGGTTCCCTATGGGTGCAAGGTGGAACACACTTGGAGGCTTCCGAGCGAGTCCCTTAGTGATCCAGTGCTCCAAGGGGAGGTGCTCACAGCCATAACTGACTATTTTGAGCTGAATGTCTTGTCGGTAGAAACACAGACTACGCTATGGGAAGCCTTCAAGGTGTTCATTCGCGGAGAATTTATCTTTAAACGTATGGGTATGCTGCGTGACATATGCACACAATTGCACAGTATTGAATCCACCTAACAAGACATTGATGAAACAGCTGCCGCGTGTGAAGACCCCTGTTTAGGTCATCACTCTACCCTATTGACGGAATTTCGGGATCTTGCGGACAGAGATCGCCTACACAGGGACGCATGTCAGGGCTTGCCAATTATGGGCAGGGTGAGTGTCCAGGCTATACTCTTGCTAGACTTATGAGACCCAATCACTCCCCAAAAAAATACATCACTGAGCAAATCTCGGAGTCAGGACAACGAGTGTCCGGCCACGAGAAAGTTGTGGCGGAGCTTTATCAGTATTATTTGAATTTATACTCTTCGTGAGTCACGAACCTCCCTCTGAAATATCTTTTCGAGGAGGTGGCGATGGTCTGGCTTTCGGGTGGTCAACGCCAATTCTGTGCTGAACCCATCACCGTCAAGGAGGTCTCCTTGGCCATTCATTCATTTGATGTCTCGAAGGCACCTGTTTCAGACGGCCTGATGAGTGCTTTCTACAAGACCTATAAGCAAATTCTAGCCCCTCATCTCCTAGCGCTATACAATGAATCTCAAGCTACTGGCATTCTATCCTGGAAAAGACCTACTATTATGCCCTATCTCTCCTGAACCTCAACAACAAGATATTGGCTGAAGTCCTCACCACAAGATTATCCCACCTGTATGTTTCAGCAATGTACAGCACCGTTCTACTGCCCTTAATCTGCACACCATATTTACTGTGCTCAATAGGTTCGCGCCATCCACTCTTGCGGTTATGGCGCTGTTGGATGCTGAGAAAGCCTTCTGGAATGACCTTTTTTTTAGAGTAATTCTGGGTGTTGGAAAGTAGGATCTGCTTTTATGGATAACCCAACTTTTTACCTGATGCTCTGCTGGGTCTGACTGCGATACTGCTAACCAGGACCCCCGTCTATATGCTTTCTCCCCTGAATTGGTTATGGTAAGTACTTCGGTACATCCCAGATTGGATATGGTCAAACCTTATAAGTCCCTAGCATTTGGTACTGAGGTGCCTAGGGCATAGGTACACCAGGGGTCCGTCATGGGCTGAAACATGTATTATGCCACCCATGGGAGATCACTAAAACTGTAACTACAGGTCTGCCGTTGCAGCCTGTGTAAGCTGGTGCTAGCACCACTTACGACAGATGTAGGTTTTCCTATATCTGCGGTCACTGCACTTAAAACCTACAAGTCATCATTAAGGCAGGCCTTTCAATCTTGAAGACAGGGTGCTCGGTTTTAAGTGTGAGGGTGCCCCTGCATGAGCAGGACACCCCTACAACTTTCAGACTCCATTTTCCCGGGTTGTGAGTGCATAAGCCATTACGATACATAGAGTGACCATGCGTTATTATGCGCTGATGATCTCTAGACTGGCTGTAACAAACCCGTCATGTTTGGTATCAAACATGTTGGTCATACTCCCACACAGGTATGATTCCATGCAATGTAAAGCTCCTCCGGGAGGCCCTCAGTGCTCCTGGTACCAGTCTTCTAGACCCAGACAGCACAACATGGATGCTACCGGCCAGAGACACGAATCTGCCCTCCTACTCCTGAGCCAAGCTCGAGAAGGGGAAGGCAGAACAATAGGTATCCTGTCACAGGGAGGTGTGACCACCTTCCGGACAGGGTTTAGTTTATTGGGGCCTGGTAGGAGCGCTTGCCAGTGCCACTCAGTCTGCTTGAGGGGCACATTCTGATGGATACATCTGCCTGTGGATTCCTCACTTTTTGAATTACCCCTGCGCCAGCATTCTGCAGAAACCTTTTCTAGTTCTCCCACGTCGACGATGACATCACAATGGCACGGCTCTGCTCGCGACTCCGTATGACGTCACCGGAGCCACAAGTAGACCTCATCGGCGTGCTGACGTCAGTTCCCTTTTTTCCGCGCCGTCGACGGGTAACGGTCTTCTGGGACTCAACATTTTCTTGAGTTACTTTGTAATTTGCTGTTTCCCTTTGTGTAGCAGGGCTATGGCGACATCGAAGAAGTCGGGTTTCAAGCCCTGCAGAGAGTGTGGGGGTCATATGTCTATTACTGACCCTCATGAAGACTGTTTGTGGTGTCTTTCTTCGGACCACGACGTCGGAGACTGCTCCTGTTGTCGGAAGATGAATCCGAAGGCTTTGAAGGAGCATGAGGCTAAGCTTTTAATGGAAAGGGCTGAAAAGGAGAAGAGTGGCCGTAAGAGATCGCAGTCAAAATCGAAATCGTCGACCTCGCATGCTTCGAAGTCGAGGAAACATAAGAAGAAGAGAAGGCACGGTTGCCAACGTCGTTCATGGAAGTATAGAGTTTGGAAGACGCTGTCTCCGGCTTTGCGACGTCGTTCTAAGGACTTCATCTTGCCATCGCCTTCTCCTCAGGCGACTCCGGCTCGCTCTCAGACGCCGAGGAGTTCTCCGGCGCAGTCACCAACGTTGAGGGGTTCTCCGGTGCCAAGGTCATCTCCGGCGCCAAGAGATTCACAGGGGCCTAGGTCATCTTCTCCTGTACCTGCGACCTCACTTGTTTTGGGTCCAATGGCCCCGATGCCAACTCGGCCTTGAGTGGATTCAGATTCGGCTCCTTATCCACCCTTTCCTGGATCCGGGTTGGATCCTTCTTCATTTTCCTAATGCGATGTATGGCATGTTTGCCAGAGCAGCTTACCCTACCGGTGCACCCTCGGGCCCCATGGGTACGCTTACTTACAATCTGGGCGTTCCACAGCAATATGCTCAGGCACCTTTCATGCCCTTTATGCTGATGGCGCCGTCCTGGCAGTTTCTGGCCCCAAGGTTCTCAAAGCCGTTTTCTCAGTCTCCGGCGCCATCTGGTGGACCTTCTTCCTCTTGGCTTCGTCGGTGCTGCCTTCATCGGAGGCTCTTCCATCGACGCCGGTGTTTCCGACGCCGTGCTGGGTGCCAGTCCCGAAGTTGCGATCAAGAATAGAGGCCCAAAGTCTGTTGGAAGAGGAAGCATTTCAGTGGGAGGAAGCCGAAGAAGGTAAAATTGATGAGACTGTGATTTGTTTGAAGGCCTACAAGAGGCGAGTGGTCTGGACACTTCCCCAGAGTGGTAGCTTTCATCACCTAAGGCCTCTCCTTCTCATGATGTGGCGCCTTATCATGCTGTGATCAGGAAGGCTGCTCAACTTTTAGACCTTCAATTGCCCACAGCTGAGTTCAGGCCTAATATTCTTACGGAAGTTTTATATTCCCCATCTTCTGTGATTGAGCCTCTTTTACCTTTTAATGAGGCTTTGACTGAGCCAGGTCTTGAAGTGTGGCGGAAGCCCTTTTCTGCTCCTGTTGTTTCAAGGTCGGTGGCAAGGAGGTACAGGCCTGCTCCTGGTGATCCTGCTTTTATTACTGCACATCCTTCACCGGAAAGTTTAGTTGTGCAGGCTTCCTGTTCTAAGCAGTCGACGGGATCATTTCCTCAGGCTCCTGCAGACAGAGACAAAATTGGAACAGTCTGCCAAGAAGGTCTTCTTTTCCTCCAGTATGGCGTTGTAGTCCACCAATGCTATGTACTTGTTGGGGATGTATATTCACGTCCTAATGGATTCGGCCAAGCAGTTGGCTCCCGAATTACTGGATGGTGATCATGGCCCCTTTTTAGAGGTACTGGCGGATACGCAGGCTGCAGCTCGTCAGGTCATCCAGTCTGGTCTGGATACTGCTGATTTGGTGGCCAGGGTGATGGGTTCCTCTATTGACACCAGGAGGCAGGCCTGGTTCAGGTCTTCTGGATTTTCACCGGATGTGCAAGCTACTCTCCTCGATCTGCCGTTCGATGGGTCCAAGTTGTTTGGAGACAAGGCTGATTCCGCACTGCAGAGGTTTAAAGATGAATGCAAAAACAACAGTTAATGGACAGAATGCAGAACAATGTCATTCATTCACCCCAGTACAGAGCTGGGCATAAATCCATCGTTTTTTTGCTCACCATGCCATTCCAGTTTGAACCCAGCCATATGCAAATCAGTCTTGACCCTGTGCCTCATGGGAACAGTCCAGCCCAAACTGCCAAGCCAAGTCCTCCCTGGACTGGAAACAAGCATCCTAGGACCGGTTTCGGGGTTTCACCCCTCTTCAGCCAGGATAGCTTGATTCCAGTGGCATGGAGAGCACAGGGCATATGGCTGGGTCCAAACTGGGGTGGCATAGTGGGCATAAGAACAATGGATTTAATCCAGATCTTTTAACTGGGGGAGAATGTTCGCATTGTCAGCATTCCGTCCATCATTTGTTTACTGTAACACTTTTCGCCCTAAGTGGAATGGGTATGCCCAGACGTGGGTCCCTTGCTCACTGTGCCACTGGATTCAAGCTAGCCTGGCTGAAGAAGGGTGACATATCCTGAAACCGGTCCCAGGATGCTTGTTTCTGGTCCAGGGAGGACCGGGCCTGGCAGTTCGGTCTGGACTGTTCCCATGAGGCACAGGGTCAAGACTGATTTGCATATAGCTGGGTCCAAACTGGGGTGGCATAGTGGGCATAAGAACGATGGATTTAACCCAGATCTTTTGACTGGGGGAGAATGTTTGCATTGTCAGCATTCCGTCCGTCATTTGTTTGCTGAGGTTTAAAAACAGTAGAGCCACTGCAAAATCATTGGGTCTTCTGTATCAAACCAGGGGTTTTGGTTATAAAAGATACCGTGGTTCTGGTAAGGCGGCTTCCTTTTGTGGCCGGCAGCAGACTCAACAGCAACAGCAGCAGAATCCTCTGTACAGATCTTACAGAGGCAAGGGCGGTGGTCGTCTGCGAGGTGCATCCTGTCAACTCTCCTCCTCTTCTTCCTCTCCTGCCCCCACCGCTGGTGCCACAGGAAAGCAGCTTTAGATCCCCCATCTTGGAGCATGCTGGTCCTGTAGGGGGTCGGGTGTCCCATTTTCATCTAGATTGGGAATCTATCACTTCAGACCTTTGGGTTTTGAATCTTGTGGAAAATGGGTACACCCTTCCCTTCCGGGAGTTGCCTCCTCCTTACCATCCTCGCCAGGGCTGCTGTTCAGAGGATCATTTGTTGCTTCTGCAGCAGGAAGTTCTTGCCTTATTGCAGAAAGGTGCGATAGAGGTGGTTCCAGAGCAGGAAAGGGGTCAGGGATGCTACTCCCGGTATTTCCCGATTCCCAAGAAGGATGGCAGATTAAGGCCTATCCTGAACCTCAGGGCCTTGAATTTTTGTCTCAAACAGGAAAAAAACAAGATGTTGACCCTAGCTCAGGTTCTTCAAGCACTGCAACAGGAGGACTGGATGGTGTTGATCGACTTGTAGGATGCTTATTTTCACATCCCCATCCTGAAGTCGCACAGGAAGTATCTCCGTTTTACGGTGGGGTCTCAGCACTACCAGTTTGCAGTCCTTCTGTTCAGTCTTACTTCCTCACCTCGAGTTTTCACAAAGGAGATGGCGGTGGTAGCAGCTCATCTCAGAAAGTCGCGGATTCCGGTTTTCCCCTATCTGGACGGCTGGCTGCTCAAAGCAAAGTCACCGGAGATGGTGCTTCATCATCTCCTCGTGACAGCACGGCTGCTGTTTGGCTTGGGCTTTTCGATAAATGTGCCTAATTCTCACCTGGTGCCCTCACAGCGCAACCTGTTCATAAGGGCAGTACTGGACATGGTTGTGTGTCGAGATTTCCCGTCTCCGCAGACGATTCTCGACATTCAAGAGAGGATTCCTTTGTTTCACGATGGAGCGGTTGTTCCAGTCCTGAAGGTTCTATGCCTCCTCGGTCTGTTCGCTTCCTGCATTCTGTTGGTCAATTATGCACGCTGGTACATGAGGGCTCTCCAGTGGTGCCTCCGCAGGCAGTGGTATCAGCACAACGGAGCTGTCAGGGAGACGGTCAGAATCTCCAGAGACACTGCAGCGGAGCCGTCTTGATGGAGTGTGGAGAGCAATCTGTCTCAAGGGAAGCTCTTTTATCTTCCTCCACCGGTGGCCACAGTGATTACGGATGTCTCCACTCTAGGGTGGGGTGCTCATCTGGGGGATCTGGAGATCAAAGGCCTTTGGTCTCTGGAGGAAAGGTTGTTTCATATCAACCTTATGGAACTGCCGGCGATCCGTTTAGCTCTCAAGGCCTTTCTTCCCTCCTTTCGCGGTCAGTCGGTTCAGGTCCTGATGGACAACACTACTGCGATGTGGTATATAAACAAACAGGGAGGGGTAGGGTTGTGTCGTCTCTGCAGAGAGTCTCTGCGACTCTGATCCTGGGATCAGGACCATCAGATTTGTGTTACGGCAAATCATCTGGCAGGAGTGCTAAATGTTCGTGCGGACAGTCTCAGTCAGCGCTTTTCGGCCGATCACGAGTGGCGGCTTCATCCGGAGGTGGCCCTTCTCATCTTCAGGATGTGGGGATTTCCTCGGTTGGACGTCTTTGCCACTCGCGAGAACGTGCACTGCCTGTCGTTCTGCAGTCTCCAGTTTCCGATGCAGGGCGTGTTGGGGGGACGCGTTTCAGTTGGATTGGGGTTCTCAGCTTCTTTACGCCTTTCCTACCATACCATTGTTTCCTCAGGTTCTGAGGAAGATTCGCCAAGACTAGGCCCAAGTCATATAGATCACCCCGGATTGGCCAAGAAGGGTGTGGTACACAGATCTACTTCATCTCTCCTCCACCCTTCGCTGAGTCTCACTCTAAGGGCAGATCTCTCGCAGTCGCAGAGGCAGGTTCTACACCCCTCCACATCCAGAGCCTGCACCTTCATGCCTGGAGATTGAACGGGGCAACCTGAGTTCTTTCTCTCTCCCACCAGATGTGGTGGACGTTATTTTATCTTCCAGGAGACACTCCACCAAATCTATTTATTCCTCCAGGTGGTCCAAATTTGTGAAATGGTGTAGAGAGAGGTCCATTGATTCTTTAAAGGCCTGTTTGTCTGATGTGCTGAGTTTCTCTCTTTTCTTGGCTCACCAGGGTTGTGCTGTGGCCACTATAAAGGGTTATTTGTTGACTTTCCTTTGTTTGCCGGACCAGACGTCTTTATTTAAATCTCCAGTTGTTATGAGGTTCATTAAGGGCCTCACCAATAGGTTTCCCCGCACTCCCTTCATTATGCCTCAGTGGGATGTAAATTGTGTGTTCAGTTTCCTTATGGGTTCCCCGTTTGAGCCTTTTCATAGTTGTCCGTTGAGGCTTCTCTCTTTCAAAACAGTCTTTCTGATCGCTATTACCTCGGCCAGGAAGGTAAGTGAGCTTCAGGCTCTTAGTTCCAAACCTCCGTTTTTAACCATTAATGCAGACAAGATGGTTCTCAGGACCAGGGCTGCTTTCCTGCCTAAGGTGGTTACTCCTTTCCATCTAGGGCAATTCATTACCTTACATACCTTCTATCCTCCCCCTCACGCTTCCAAGGAGGAGGAGAGCCTTAATCGCCTGGATCCTAAGAGAGCTGTCAGTTTCTACCTGGACAGAACCAAGGATCTGAGACTGGACGATCAGCTCTCAGTGGGCTACGTTGGACGAATGAAGGGCAAGGCTGTTCTCAAGCGGACTCTATCCAGATGGATCATCTTGGGCATCAAGATCTGCTAAACCTTGGCCAAGAAGGAACTGCCTGAAGATATTAGAGCTCATTTCACCAGAGCTAAGTCTCCTTCTGCTTTGGCTAGAGGTGTTCCTGTTGTTGACGTTTGTAAGGCAGCAACTTGGGCCTCCATCCACACCTTTGCGAAGCATTACTGCTTGGATTCGGAGGGATGGCCATTTTGCATGCTCTGTGCTGCAGGATTTTTTGGTATGAGTTGGTGGACACCCTTCTCCGGGAGTGGGACTGCTGTGGGATTCAATTGAAAAGGTGAGGAATTCACAGGAGATGTATCCATCAGAAGAACCAGTTACTTACCTTCGGTAACGTTTTTTCTGGTGGATACAGTATCTGCCTGTGGATACAGTATTTGCCTGTGGAATCCTCACAGACCCACCCTCCGCCCCGTTGTCCCACTTTCGAATACTAAGAGTTTTACTTTATTTGACATGGTTGTTTCTCTATGTCTTTTGATTGCCTTGTTATTGGTGTTTAGGAAATGCTTTGTTTCTTTAGCTTTTCCTATTTCTCTTTATGCTGTCTGTATTTATGTATATCGGTCCACCCGTTCACCTCGGAGGCACGGAAAAAATGGGTGGAACTGACGTCAGCACGCCAATGAGGTCTACTTGTTGCTCCAGTGACGTCATACGGAGTCGCAAGCGGAGCCGTGCCATTGTGATGTCCTTGTCGACGTAAGAGAGCTAGAAAAAAGTTTCTGTGGAATGCTGGCGTGGGGGTAATTCAAAAGGTTAGGAATTCACAGGCAGATACTGTATCCACCAGAAAAAGCGTTACCAAAGGTAAGTAACTTCTTCTTTGTGCATAGTCCGGTTCAACCCAGCCGTTGGCTCCCTCTCTGGCACGAAACTGGACAAGGGACATGGGAGTATCCTCCCCACTGTCAGACCCCTCCCCTGGGAGGAAACCCTGAATTGTCCCAACCCTTTCCTTAGGGTACTTAAGGGTTTACCTTTAGGTGGGTCCCTAGATTCGTTGTAGGACAAGATTCATTTCAAGACCCCACTTCTTCGACCGTCTGGGTACTCTGGACTTTGCTAGACCTTGCTCTGGGCTCCGAGACTGCAACTGGGAAGACTCCTGCTGCTCCTGGTTCCGTCGTCCTTCAAGTTTGCTGCATCTTCTGTGCCCCTGCTCCATACAGGAACCTTGCAAGGCCAGTGGACATCCAAGACACCTGAATGAATCTCCTTTGAAGTGAAGGAGTCACTTCCCTGCATCTGCAGGCACTGCAACAAGTCAGCTGATCCAGAACTCCCACGGACTCCGAAAGGCTCAGCAACCGAGGTGGTCTCACCAAGTTTGAGGCCGGTATCCTTCGTCAGAGCCGCAGGAACCAAACCCCTGTGCACCCCTTCGACTTGCCGTTGCAAAAGCTTGTTGGCTTTCTTCATCCAAGATCTTCGGGCCCCAATCTGCCCCAACATCAAGCATCCCCTAGATCTTCATCCTCACCGCATCACTTGCACCATGGGCCTGCATCTTTGGTGAGCTGCTTGAGGTCCTTTTGAGACTCCAGTGCCTCCGGCCTTCGGGTTCTCTTGGGGGTCTTCTTTGATTTCGGCGGGCTCCCCCGATTGCTCGGGGTCTGCTCCACTCCCCTGCTTGTGGTGAGTCACCTGGACCCTGCTGGTCCCAACACTGCACCTTCTTTGCTTTCCACAGTTTGTGGTTGCCAAGGCTTGTTGGTGCTCCCGACAGACACCGACCCCTCAACTACATTGGACATGGGACAGCTCGTGAACGGCTCCTGGTCTTCTACAGGTTCGCCTGGTCCTCACAGCGGCAGCCCCAAGGTCATAGTCCACTCTCCTGCACCACCCGACACCGGTGGGCATTCGTCTTCCGTGCCTCCTGGTCATTCCTGAGTAGCATAGACTCTGTCTCCTCAGCTTGCAGGTACTTCTCATCTTGAATCCACCTTTGGGTTCCATAGGAAACTTTCACCTTCTCCTGCAGCGGCATCTTCCTGAAGTCCTCCATTGGATTAGCTGGCGGTTTCCGAAGCCACTTCACACCTATGCACCTGGCTTCCCTGGTGTAGGTATCCTGGTTCCCAGGGTATCCACGGGTGGGGTGGCTCTCCAACCTTCTATCTTCCATGGGGTTTCTTCAGGGTCCACTGGGAAGGGTCCTTCTTTAAAATTGCAGCTGCGACTTACCCATTGACTTGTATTGAGCCCACGGTCATGTTCCCACTCAGCACACGGCCTCCATGGGGTTCCTGGTTACTTACTTCAGGTGGTTTCTCGGGTCCCTGGTACTTCTATGTCTTCTGGGTACAGTCTTGACTTGAGTCGTGGTTCGCATACCACTATTTTAGTATATGGTTTGGTCTCCCCCTGGCGTCCACTGTGTATCTGTGCTAATTACCTGTTCTGTTTCCAAAGTATTGTGTATGTCTCGGGACAGGAGATATTTATATATTAGTGAGGGTCATAATAAATACTTATTTTTATAAATATAGTGTGTCGTTCTTTTCCACACCTGGACTGCTCTCCACAGCTACCACTTAGAGAGCTTTCTAAGATTGTCTAAGACCACTAAAATCACCATAAGAGATGTCTGGATCAGTGCAGGGTGTTCACTTACATAAGTGTGTACCATATACTAAGCCAGATTCTCCCACTGGGCAAACAGGGCATTCCTCAGATTTCCATCCTGCTGTGGAACCTCCCATGCTTGACATACCCTTTATGGACTGGTTAATCTTTCGAAGGCTCCATAATATATTGCATTCTTTACTTCCTTCTTTCCCACTGCCCCCTGAGGAGTTCCTCCCTTTGATGCTCGTTGTGACAGACGCAGATCGACTTGTCTCCCGCTTAAGCACCACTTGCATCTCCCTCAAACCAGATCCCACCGTTAGGGTCCGCCAGGATTGGGTGAATGAACTCGTGTCCCTCTTACCGAAAAAAATTTGGTTGTATTGCTGCTCGCCAATTAGATATGTCTCAGGAAACTACAGGCACAAACTACTGCATTTCCAATTTCTCCATTGTACTCATCTCTCTCCCTCCGATGTTGTTAAATTTGATCCCAGCAGATCTGACAGATGCGTAAAATGCCATGCCCCTGGTGCTGATTTCATCCATCTAACCTGGATATGCCCTGCAATACACGGCTCTGCACGTCTCGACCACGGTGGAGGTAGAGCTCTCACTGTCCCCTCTTCTAGCACTTATGGGTTATACCAGACATATTCCGCGCCCTGTGCGCTGCTTAGTTTCCATGTGCCTCCTTCTGGCTAAGCGAGATAACGCTTCATTGGGGTGGCACCCGCTCAACTGCCTGGCTCCGGAGCTTCTCCTATTACAAACTACCTAGCGAAGATTATGCAGACCTACAACCCCCATCATCCCCCCCCAAACGTATCTGGGGACCTCTACGCAATTACCATAGCACATAAGAACCTGATTCCACACCATAATACTGGCTCCCTTCTGTCTTCGCAGGACTACCCCCTTGACTATCTCCCTTTCCTGTTTTCCCCTGGGGTTCATTCAGTCCCTGGCATGACTGTCTCATGATTTTTGTTCCTATTCATATTATGGACATTGATTGTGTTTTTTAACTATATCATGGTGTACTAGTATGGCTGACTTCATTTTGGAGATGTACTTGCAAGCAATATTGCACTCTTTTTCTTTTCCTGTTCTTTTTAGGCCTCGCCTAGCAGCGTGCATGTGCTACTTGGAAAAAGATATTTAGCCATCGATGCAGCTTTTGCCCTAAAAACGTGCACGAGTTTCATTGCCTTCAATGGCAATGCGTGCACGTCTGGCGATTCCCTTGCGAGAGCGAGCTTGACACCATGTTTGTAATTAACTTACAAACACATGGTGCCCCTGGCTCGCTCCCGCTTTGTGTGCTCTTGCACTCCCCCCAACCCTCCCACTTGTAGCACGCGCTTGTTTAAGCAGAAACTGTCAATGAAAGCAAATGTTTTCTCACTCACCCCTAGCGTGCGCAGTCAGGTAATTATTGGGGACAAACGCATGTGAAATAGTCATACTTAAAAAAAAATGCGAACGATGTCCTAGATCTGCCGAGCGACAACAGAATTTCTTAATGGTTTCTGTGGTTCTTGGGTTTGACAAAACTTTATCAGCCATCTGCAGCCAGAAGCCCGTTTTCATATCAGGCTGTTTAAGCGGAAAAGCAGCAGACTGCGTAAAAGTGGCTGTTGCAAGGAGCACGGCAACAGCGCGAGGTAATTATTTTTATTAGAGAGGCAAATTATAGGCCGCGGCGACAGCACTCAGTGCGAGCCCGCGGCATTCTGCGCATTACGAAGAGGAGGCCGAGCCGGCGACCTCGTCCACCTGCGAGGGCCGCCCGTCCACGCTTCCGTAAATGTCCAGTTTTCCCCCATAGTTCTTTGTATGTTTCTAAGTGCTCGTTTGGCACATTAAGGCACTGACGCATAGGAAGATTAAGTGGGTAGCAAAGAGACTCCAAGAGGCCCATACCTGCGTGGCAATTGGAACCAACCCAGGCTTTTCAGATAACTGCACGGTGCATTTTGGGATTTGTAGTTTAGCCTTTTACATAGGTAAACATCGTCTCAAAATAGAAGCATTCACGGTACTTTTGGGTAAGAAGCTATTCTTCCCTGAAGATGGCACGCATTACGTGGGGCCTCTTGCAGCTATAATTGTGTCAAGACTCAGGACGGTATGCAGAGTACGAAAGTCATGTCTCTTGCTTTCACAGTCTGAAATATATCCACCACGTTTCATTGCAAACATTAGGTGTCCTCACAGAATACAATCATCTTATGAGCACTCTGGTATGAACTGTCTGCTGGTAAAACACCTGACCCTGGTCACAGGGCTCTTTAAGTTTCCCAGGCCCATGCATGAGTAGCTAATCCAGTCCGGGTTTGTGCTTTGCATTCTGGTTCTTTTCATGGTGATTTTATAATGGGATGAAGCTTGACTGGATGAGTGACTCATGCATGGACTAATAAAGTTGGGAGATCTGAGGTTGTGGGTAGTCTGCCTTAGCAAGGAAACGGAAGGGTTAAGTGGAGATCCTTGTCTAGGGTCAGTCCATAAATAGCATCACCAGCTGTCAAATCCTGTTCAAGGCACCACAGTCTAGGCAGTAGTTACTGGGCCACAGCTGTGGTGGTTGAGGTAGTTTCTCTGGTGCCGTGGGGTCCATCCTACTATGGCTCTGCAAAGTACACCCCTTCCACAAGTGGCTCTCGGGGTAGCGAGTACGAGCACTCTAGGGCTTCACAGGGAGATAGTGTGGGGTTCAGAAACAGAGAACGCTCACAGTCAAGTAAGAGACCAATTAATTGTCGAGCCCAGCGTCTGTATTTTGGTTAAAAAATAGTCCTTTAATATCACAGCAAAACGGAGTACTCCACAATTAGATGGGGTTACAACTACAAGGCTAACAATCTCACTCACAGGGTTTTAGTTAAGCACTACAACATCTAGGGTACCCTTCTCGCAGCTCAGCTGTGTCCACCAATGTCTATGATGACTACCCAAAGATTCGGTCTCAGGGAAGATTAGGCACCGGTGCAAATATACTAAGACCTCACCCCACTGGCAGGTAACCAATAGAGAAATTAGAACAGTTACTTAGCCCAAAGAGTTCTCACTGGTAAAGGTAACTTCCTAAGGCTTGAATATTAGTGAATTAGTGCCACAATCTTTCAGTCTTTTGAAGACTAGCTCAGCAGAGACGTGGCTTGGGTGGAAGTGAATCGCACACTTGTCAGGTCGCATCATTGGCATATACTTCGGTGCAGGGCACAAGTCTTCAAAAACAGAAGTAGGGGGAATAACCGAATTAATCAGTATGCAGGTGGCATCACGGCGCGACACATCACGGTGCGTGAGGCGCGTGATATCACACGAAGTGGCATCTCAAGAAGTGATATCAGATCTTAAGCCCTCACATATATGTTTAGGAGGTCTATCATGAGTACATTTTGAGTATACTCGCAAACCCTCCTGATTTAGGCAGAAGATTCACACTTGTAAGCTTCACATGAACCAATTTTACCTTTTGTCAGCGTAAAGCTTCCTCCACCCATAGCGCTTTAAAAGGCAAAATAGTGATATTTAACTTATTACAACACCTCCTCCGGGCTAGTAAGTGCTATATAAATGCTATGTATTTTGTGCAAATACTGGGAAAGATCAACACGTGATATTCTTACAGAGCATGCATATCTCCTAAACAGGGAACTGAACAAAGTGAAAAGCTGCCTCTCAAGTATATGTGAAGTGCTAACAAGGTGTGAGCCTTTGTTTCCCCTCTGCTGCATTTGCTTCTAGGTGTGAGGCTCCTGACTGCTGCCAGCCAGGAGACTCGAACAAAAGGAGGTCTGATGAACCCTCAAATTCTGCCTTTCTTATGGGCCCAGCTGAAGTCAGAAATAAGAGAATCCCATACCCTCCCTGCCTGCACGTTGTTGCCGATGAAAAGCAGTTATCAACATGCAGGCGCTGCTGAAAGTGTCCCGGTGTTTGGAACGAATTCAGCATCTTTTTCAGTGAGGGCCCAACTTCTTGGCAGGGTGGACGGTGTCCACCCTGTGAAAAAAGTGGGTGGACACCATCCTCCCGCGTGTACCCCCGACCCGTGCCCTGCTCCGGTGCCACTTAATGGCAGCAGTGGCCTAGCTTATGACAGGTCGCTGAGTGGATCAAGGTGGCAGACTAGATCAATAGGTGCTCATCTTCTGCAGTTGCAAACTTCAGGCTGGGGTAATGTCTTCCAGTTTGGCAGCAACAAGGGCTCCCTAAGGGAATGTGCCACACATCAGCAGTGGCAAACCCCGTCCTCAGACACTCTGCAAGAGTGCTGGACAAGATGCTACTGTTAGGTTTAAAGTTTCTTTGCGCAGTTTGCGACATGAATTATGCTCTGAGTGATCAGAGAGCCGATCACAAATCAGTTCAGTCAAAAGACGCCCTCACTTTGCAGTCAGCTTCTTCTGGGTGCTGCTCTACATGCTGGGAACACTGCTGGGCTAGAGTAATTCCTCGGTTAAGAAGAACTTGGAACTAAGTGCAGTGGCATGAGTCCCACTTTAAGACACATTTTCCAATTGGGGCAGGTGGATCCACTGTCTAAGATTCTGGAACCAGGTTGCTGTGTTTCCCCTTCAAATTTTATTTCCTGGTTGTACTAGACACACAATCTTTGTGTAAAGTGGTTGCTCTATCCATAGATTGTGATTGATGATCCAAGCAAGAGTATCCACAACAATTAAGTGTGAAGTTACTGTAACTGGTTGTCATGAACCTTCCTGGAGTAGCGTTAGGTGGGGTCCTACTGGGGAACTTACAAAAGCTATTCCAATAAAAAGGGGAGTTTGCCAGGGGTGTGTACTGGCACCGACTTTATTTTCCCTGTTTGTTAATGATATTCCGTCATACATGGAGTGTAGTGACAATGATTCACCAAGACTAGGGGGCGAACGGGTTTCGTCCCTTCTGTTCGCAGATGATACCATTCTAATCTCCCAAACACCACGGGGCCTTCAAAAGTTATTAGATAGGTTTCAGTTGTATTGTTCCTCGAAGGGCTTAGAAATTAATACTAAAAAAACGAAATATATGGCACTGAGCCCACATAGAAATTTTAAGAAAAATCTAATGTTAAACGGACATAAGTATGATTATGTGCAGAATTTTATTTATTTAGGTGTCTCTATAGATTCTTCTTTAGCATGGAGATCACAGCTAGAAAAGAATAAAATAGTCTTTAAACAAAACTGTCTCCCAATTCTCAAGAGACATAAAAAATTCTTGTACAAGGCTGTGACCCCGGCCCTAGAGATTTTCAAGTATAAAGTTCAACTAGCGGTATTATATGGGGCAGAACTATGGGGACCTGCATGTAGAAATACATTTGAAAGCCTTGAGAACAAGTTCCTTAGGGGGTTGTTAAAAATATCTACTAATACCCCATTGACACCCCTTCTTCTGGATCTAAACTTGAAACGAACAGATCAACACGCAATATTAAGACCATTATTGCTGTGGGTTAGACTGTGGACGACTCCCGAATTACTTGACTACAAGAAAGGCCTGAAAGAAGTTATGGATCTCGATAGTTGTAACAAAGTTTATTGGTTCAAGCATGTTAGAAATTGGTTTGGCATGATCGGATTAGCCCATTTTTGGAATGATCCTGAGGCTATGAACTCGTGCTCTAGGAAAATTGTTAAATTATCCTTTTGGTCATACGTGAGCTACGAGTCAGTGTATATAAGAATCCATGGACCACTAACTGAAATTTTTTTATTGTTTAAGGATGTAGCATCTTTCGAACCCTTTCTAGACGAGATTCATCCGCCATTATCAAAAACTTTGTACCTAAAATTTAGATATGGTACACTTAGAACGAAGGCGCTTGAAAAAAGCTGGGCAAAATCAGGAAGTGATCCTTGTACTTCATGTACCCATGGTACTAAGGAAGATGACCTACATATACTTCTATTTTGCTCCAGCTATGCAATACCAAGGAAAAAGTGGATAGTGCCGCTTTGTCTTAAAATTGGTTCAAGATCCTACAAGGAGGCTGGCAGAATTCTAAAAACCGATACTAGCCAGGTGATAGTTTTTGGAGTTAGTAGATTTCTTCTCGCTGCAAACTTTACTAGAACAAAGTTGGGCTTACTTTTTTTTAAAAAAGGGGAAAAAATATATATAAACGCACAACTATTGTTCACTAGATATCTCCAAAATGACCACGACAATCAAACATTTAAATCGCATGTTTAATTACCCAACCATGAGGATGTTGTTGTTGTTTTTATGAACTTTTTTATAAAAATGCCCTAGCGGTTAGTGATTTAATACTATTTTAATAGTTTTTAAATTGTATTTATTATTAACTATATTTTTAACTATTGTAAATTTTCGCCCAGGTAAAATGTGTTGATAAAGAATTCTGTAATTAGATATTGTGTACTCGGATGCAATGGATACATATGAATAGGTTAGCTTAATTGATCCTCTTACTCTTTTTTGAGCTAGTAAATGTTAAATTGTTAGAATAACAAATGTTTTTTTATTGTATCTTTTATGATGCTAATGCGTCGAAATAAAGATTTAAATGAATGAATTCCTGGAGTAGCAATCAGGGAGAGGCAAAAGGGCAGGCCCTGAATAGAAACTTCCCTGTCTTTAACAGATTCTGTGGGCTCACCACTTCTCCATCACCTTTCACCAAATGGCAGTGCTGAGGAAGGATTAATCGGCAAGCTTTTGCTAAAAGGTCCTCAAAGAATTTCTACAGGTAACACTCTCTCCATCCTCTCTCACTTCAGTGTCTTGGTCTCCACCATGAAGCCTGAGGAATGCAAGCAATATATTTCCAGCATCTGGGAAGCTGTAGCCACTTGCCAACTTGTTATATATGAATCCCTCTGGGCCCAGCAAACATAAATTGGCGACCTTAACACCAGGTCCTCTCCCATTGTAATCTCCTGTTGGGCTCCTAAATGCCATAATGGCTGTTGCTGGGCCTTTATTGAACACACTGATAGCCTCAAATCAAAGCCATTCTTCAAGAACTGCAGGACAGCATACAATGGGCAATCAAAATGATAAATATCTCTATTTCCACCAGTTCTGAAAAGATGATAATGTGTCTACAAAATCGAGGGAAAGCTGGATTGTTGAATCTGGATAGTTAGTTTATCTATTATTATTAATTATTTTTTATATTATCTATTTGTTTTTTATTTCACAATCCAGGCCCCCTAGGGCAGACTATCTTTTTACAAAGCAGAAGGCATATTTACAAAAAACAACAAGCATTGGCATAGCCAATAGGTCTCGCATTTGGGACCTTTTAAGTGTTTAGCCATGCAACAGTTGGTGTTGTTGCACCAAGGTAATTCTGCTGCATTACTAAATACTTATACAGTCCAAAAAGCGAGACCTATTGGCTATGCCAATGCTTGTTCTTTCTTACTCCTTTCTCTTCTTGAAAATCAATTAAGACATTTAAAAAAAAAAAACATTCATCAGAATAAAAAGGTTTTGCTATAGAGAATACAGCACGCTTATTGTTATACATGATATAAATGTTACACAGTTAAGCAGACTTTAGAGTTTAGATTTAGAAATGTATTGTAGTATAACTATGTTTTGTATTTAGTTCTAGATTACAGAATCACACACTAGCGAATTCATTCAGACGTTAATATAAGATGGTGATAGAATCAGAACATCCTGGATGCGACTGAGATCCCTGAGGCACTCTCTCATCTTCCATTTTCCCCCTAATGTTATGCTACAACAAATTACCTTAATTTTGGCATGTGCAGTGGTGGTGGGGCATTGAGAATTATCTTCTGCTCCTCTGGAATTCACTTGCACATGGTTGGTTTCACACTAAGAGTTGGAACTAAATGCAATAACTAGACTCTCTGAAATTGGGGATGGTGTATTGGGGCCCAGAGATGTTCACCTGCGCTTTGTCAACTCCTCCCTTTCAATATTACATATTATTGATATTGGCTTAACAAAGCTAGATTGTTGGACTACAGTATACCACAACCCTTTTTAGGTCGAGGACTACCGGTCTGCCGAAGGCAGAACTGGAAGTCGGAGATTTAATGTTTCCTAGAGTGGCTATTTAGCCCGCCTCTCTTTTTGCTTCTCCTCCATTGGCTGGCTTCCTAAACGGAGGCCAGCCATTGGAGGAGAGAGCCGTCCCTCCAAATAGGCTCCGTCTTTTTCAGATTCGGGGGCGTGTTTCTTGCTGTTCTTTCCACTTTTTAGCAACGCCCTTTTTAGGCGTGTTTTTCTCTCCTCCTGCCAATGGCAAGAGGAGAGAAAAAGAAACACGCCCCCGAATCTGAAACCGCCGCTGCGTTTCTCCGAGGCATTTCTGCTTTGCCTCGGAGAAAGGCAGTGGTGTACTTGCCTTTTGCTCTGCCTTGTTCCTGTGGTCCCAGCGTTCCCAGCGTGTATAGATCATCTCGGGGGCGCCCGAGGGCTTCAGAGCGCGTCTCCCGGAGAGCGAAAACAGTCCCAAGTGCCATCTTCCTTCAGACCCCGCAGGGTAGCAGGGAGGCCTACAGAGTTGCGCCCCGGCAGTCGCTGCAGCCACCACCAGAGTCCCCTACTTCTACGCGCCGCGTCATCACCAGGGAGCGCGACAATGACCCCAGGCCGGACGTGCTACAGACCCTCTAGATGTCAAAATCCGGGGGGCAGAAAGGTCTCAGCCCGGAGTGATGCAAAAGCAGATAGGAGATCAGGGGGGGACCTCCACCACCCGTCCGCACCTGCTCCTCGTAGCGCCAGATCACCCAGCGGGCCAGAACGCCAGGAACGGATCACGCGTCACTCCGGTCCTCCGCGAGCGAGAGGGGCACACCTCCCCATCATCGAGGCGCTCACTGGAGGCAGGATCAAAGGCAGGTTCCGCTGGAAGGCGCCTCGCAGCTCTGTTACTATCGGCGTTTGGGCATCGGAGATGGCATTCTCGTGTCCCCTGGGTCGCTCTAAATCCGCAGCTGCCCTCGGTTGTCTCCCGCGGAAGGAGCCCCGGGGCGAGAAGGTTGAATTAGCCCACCTATGCCTTCACCAGTGTCAGGGAGCGCCAGCTGTACCTCCTCTGATAGCCGCCGCTCCTCCGCCTCTGCTCTAGGCTCGCGCGCCCCGCTGTCGGCAGGGAGTACCCGCCATACCTCCTCTGGTAGCCGCCCCGCCTCCGCTATAGGCCTTCGCGCCTCACTGTCAGCAGGAAGCGGGTCGGGCAAGGCGCCATCTTGTTGAAAGGCCCGCTGCACACCACGGCTTAATATGCAAATTTCGGAGCACCCGCTCAAATCTGTGGGTCTCGCCGCTCACCATCAGTCCCCAGGAGTCTCCGACACAGGTAGGAGTGGATGGCATTAGTCAACCAGCCCCCAAATGTGGCTTTGAAACAGACCTATACTGAACATGGTCATGTCTTGTGGGTAGCACCGCTGCTCCTCTCCGAGAATGCCACACCGCAACCTGGTTACAAAACACGCATGGATTTTCTAAAACGAGACTTATCCCCGCATTAGTCTGTATTTGAACATGCATATGGTAATAGCGTCACTATCTGATTTGTACATTGGCTCAAAGTTTTCCATCTAAACCGACTTTTGCACTATACTACACTCTTTCTCACTAACTCTCTACCTCACTCTCTAACTCACTACTCAACTCTCTCTTTCTCAAAGCAACACAATATCACTACCACAGTAACTATCTCTCACTCTAACACACTACTTAGAAACTTCACTCTCTCTCTATCTCACTACCTCACTCTATCACTACATCACTATCTATTTCTATCTCACTACCTCACTATATCACAACACACTCTCTCAAAACTTCACTACATCACTCTCTCACTACCTCGCAAATTCACTCTCTCTTTCTAACTCACTAATTCACTCTCTCACTACCTCACTCTCTCTCTCTCAAATACACTAAGTCACTTACACTCACTCTTTCACTACATCACTCTATCTCACTACTTCACTACATCACTCTGTTTCTATCTTAATACCTCACAACATCCCTCACTACCTCACTCTCTCTTTCACTACCTCAATCTTTCGCTCTCACAACATCACTCACTGTTTCTATCTCACTACGTCAGAAAATACCTCACTCACTAACTCACTCTTTCACTACCTCACTCTCTATCTACCTCACTCTCTCACTACCTCACTCTCTCTTTCAATACCTCACTCTCTCTCTATCTCACTACCTCACTCTCTCTCTGCTAATGCAATAGGTATCACATATGCAAAAAAAACTAATGCCAATAGAAATGACAATGCCATTTATTTAGGGATACAAAAATGATAAACAAATAATGAGCAATACCAATAGCTCTACCTATAATATTGCCGAGACCATTGCATTGTAAATGCTTGTTACATCTGTGCCTTAGACAGAATACCAGGCAGGAAGTAGGAATTGGAATACAGACTCTTGATTCTTTGTATACCAGCATTAATAGGGGAAGTTCAATGTGGACTTCTGGCCATACAGTGAGTTGCTCTACAATCTCCATCCTTGGAACAAACATACCTGCTGAACAATTTTATTGTTAAGTAATCTCCACACAGCTCTATTAGGGGTTGCTTTCATCACACAGTCTTCCCATACATTTGTTTGTTTTCCTATGTGGGAAGGACAAGAGAGCAGAAAAAAAATGCATTTACTTTTTAAAGCAAGTAGGTCAGGATTTCCTGCAATATAAAGTGATCTTTAGAGTTGCCATTTCTTGCTATCGGCGACCCTTCCTATCCATGTACAAAACAATAACAGCGCCATTTCAGCTTTCCCAAATCCAGGATTACTTCCTTAAAGCTTTTTAAACTTTTAAAGAGCTAAAGCCCCCTTGAAACATCACTTCCTCTGAACTTGATTCTCCCACAGTATTAATTAACTGTATTATTTTGACTGAAGGACGCCATCCTCCTTAAATGTTAAGAGCTAGTGGAAATACCGAGAATGGGAAGAATAATTTAAACTATGCTTTTTTCTTGCATAACATGATCTTTTTCTCAAACTGTGCAGTTCCTGCCACAAAATAGTTATGTTATCCTGGGACAGAGACTTGCATTATACATGGAACATGTCTTTTGGGCTGTGGGCAATGAAGCTAGGACTAGATCCAATCTCAGCTCCCGGCAATGAACAAGACAATATGTATCTGATATTTCCACCACTATACAACCGGTGGGATTGGACTTTGGAACCAGCATTGCAGTTGTGTCAGTTGTTATAGGCAAATTTCCTCCTGTTCTTAAAAAGTGATCATACATCACCTAAAAAAGCAGAAACAAACTGAGAACCATTTTCATAGCAAGGAAATCTTTAATCACATTAAAAAGTACAAAATTATCTCTTCTTGAGGTTAATTCTCTCAGAATTACTGTCTTTTTGATTTTAAACTTGCATTAAACAGTAAGAAATATTCAGTAGTTAAAAGCTCCGATTGAAGATTGAAGAGAGCATCACGGCAGTCCCTGGTACCGGGCCTCCTGCACTTGTCCCTCCCATGGGGGGAGTGAGATTGACAGCTCTGAGAATTCATATTGCCAAGACAGCTGTGGTCCCAAATCCTTCATCACACAAACTGTGGCTTCTTTTTGGAGGCTGCCTTGCTAGCCAAGTCCTTGGCTTTCTCTTTTGCTGCCAGTGCGGTTTCTCTGGCTTTCCCAGTTGCTTCTTTTGCTGTTTCCACTAGGGTTTTTGATGGAGATTCCCCTGCAATGAACATGGCAATAAAGTGACTTCAATAACTTCAGAAACATCACATTAACTAACAGCAGCACAATCCCACACAAACTAAACTCCTCTTTCTAATGCATCAGATTCAATTCAAGCATGGCCTGAAATTAGTCACCCTGGTGACAACAAGTGTGATTTGATCCCAGGAATCAATCTTCCCAACATGATACTGGAGGAAAATTCACCAAGGAGTAATCTGACAATCCAGGACTCCATGTAGATAAAAACCAAACTATTGAGAATATAAGATCTTTGAATGCAAATAATGTAATACTGATGATTTGAATTTGATGCTATATTATAAGAGAGTCTAAAGGCCTGATACTGAAATATTAAATGAAAATTACAGTCTAATCTCAATGCTTATATTGTGAAACTTGTCATCTGGACTAAAATGAACTTTTCCAACTGGAATCCATGAATCCCCGTAACCTGCATTAAGGTAAAGCGGGCAACATTCCATCTCGATTCTTGTATGTGCCCAGAGTGAGTAGGTCTGAGCTTGATTATACTTTTGCAGTCTGAGCATTATATAAAAGTGAGTCTAGCATCATACTGATCACACACTTCCACAGCATGAGCTCATACTACCAATCTGTGGAGACTGGAAAATGTGGCCACATGAACGTGATATTTCCTTTCTATATGCTAGCAACGATGTTTAATGATTTAGAAACTAATATAAAGACTGATGACTGAAAACAGAGTTGTTAGAACGTACAACTGGCCCTTGGGCTAGGCCAATCAGGTACTTTGAGGTATGGCAAAAATATTTGCTTAAAAAAATGTGAACACTTTATTATTGAATTAAACATAAGCACATGAAATACATGAAAGCAAGATAAACTTTGCAGTTCAGCTACCCATATCAGTTTTACTCTGACTGGGGCTCTACAGTCGGGTGTAGCTTGGCTCCAATGGCACAGCGAGCACAGGACCCACAACTGACTGAGCATACCCATGCCAATTAGAGCAGTACTTCAAAACACACAAAATGTGATGGGAGGAATTATTGCAATTTGTCTAACCACTTGCAATCAGTGCAAAACTGGTCTTGGGTTGCTTGTTTTTCCCAGTTCAGGGAGGACCTGGCCTGGCAGTTTGGGATGATTTGTTCCTATTGCAGCAGGGTCAAGACTGATTGGCATGTGGCTGTGTTCAAACTGAGGTGGCATGTTAAGCAAAATAAAACTAGGCTGGAATGCTACCAAGTTATTGCAAGTATCCTCCTATCACCTTTTGTGTGTTTAGTTAATTGAAAAGTCAGCTCTTCGGCTTCTTGCGGAATTCAAGAAGCAAGGAGGATACTCTAATGTGGAGTGGGAGGTTGTTCCGTGCTTTAGGAGCAATGTAAGAAAACACCCACCCTCCTGATCTGGTTCTATGAATGTGTGTGAGTAGTAGTCTGGCAGAAGGGAGATGTCTCAGTGGATGCTGGAAGGGGAAATGCAATTGTTCAGGTAGGTAAGGCCAAAGTTGTGTAGTACGTTGAATGTGTGCGAAGACTTTGAAATTAGCATATTTATGTATCGGGAGCCACTTGAGCTCCC
Source organism: Triturus cristatus (assembly GCF_964204655.1). Taxonomy (NCBI): domain Eukaryota; kingdom Metazoa; phylum Chordata; class Amphibia; order Caudata; family Salamandridae; genus Triturus; species Triturus cristatus. Next base: position 1,142,128,698 of record NC_140590.1, on the reverse strand, counting down.
CGAGGTGTAGTGTGAGTTCTGTGTGGGAGATCGAGGAGGGGTTTGGTGGCTGAGTTCTGGGTGGTTTGTAGCCTTCTGGTGAGTTGCTTGGTGATCTCGCCATAGAGGGTTTTCACATAGTTCAACTTACTGGTGACTAGGGCATGACTGTTAAGAAACTGTTACTATCTGCACTTCTGTTTATCTCTGTTACACTTTGTAAACTACTTATCACCTCACCCCATTCTTCCTCCGTCTTTTCCACAAAATTGTATTTACTACAATACTTGCATATGTACTTTACAGCCATGAGGAAGTCAATGAGACGAAACGCGTCAGTCCATTCCTACTAAAGGGGTTTTCGAGAACTATTGTATCAACATTTGGTTGTCTTTTGTGACATTGTGAATTGGACCTAGATCCAATTCATTCATTGTGGACTGTTTACTTCATACTTCTTTTACTTGTATTTACCCATTTGGTTTGCTCCAGGCTATTTTCCAGTTTCAGTGAGTGAGACATTGCACCCTTTTAGTAGCAAAGGTGCTTTATGACGAGGCACCATTATGAATGTATTTCTGTATCACTACAGTTGAATTCTCTTTTTTATTGCTTGAATACTAATGAGGATGTGTGGGTAACTGTACCCAGTGCTACCATTTGTAAAGTTGACATCACTACTCTGTGCTTCCCCAACAATAACGCCATATTACCTTTATGGTTTAGAAATATTTTAACATAGTCCAGCAGTGCCAACATCTGAGAGGGTTTCAGCCTACACGCAATCATTTCACAGTGGGTTACAAACGAAAACTTGAAGTTTCTGGCAATGCCCAAATACTCTTATGAAAGGTGTAAGAAGCCCCCTTTGGGGTGCCACATCTCCTACAGGCAGAGGTTTTCTGCCAGTCCCAATTTATAAACTGTTTTACATATACAATATATCCTATTCAGAAACCTAAAGTAGGCGAGCAAAAGCATTTCCTTAATATATATACTTCAAACATAATTCCAATTTTGATAAACTATATGATCAAATTAAAGAAAGAAATTAAAGAAAGAAATTCCAATCATGAAAATAAGTTGTTCTAGTATAAATGTTTATGCCAACAAAACAAAGGAAGTAATGGAGGTTACCCAAGGCAACAGTGTTTAGATATTCAGGCAACTGAGGTTACGGGCAAAATGTGAATATCTTTCCCTTATGTGCAGGCTTGCTAGAATAGGAGAGCTGTATGAATAGTTTTTTTTTCCTGGGAGCCTAAAGACAACAGAGGCCCCCAAATGCCAGCACAGTTTTGAATGATGCTGGAAAAAAATATTATCTAATTCAACAACTACAGACATTATGCTACTGTGGCCTTTTTAAAGATGTATGACAGACTTTCCGGCAGGAACACTGTTATTGGTCTATGATTCTAAAGTAAGGGTTCCAATAATGCTTTTTTCCTGTAAAAGGAGTATTTATATCCCTATTTTTAAACCAGCAATGACCTTCAAGATAATAGTACCAAGCCATTGGCTGTTGAAAAAACATGGTTTATAAAAAGGGGGAAAAGGGATTTCAAAAGAGTGGAGGAAAAGCAAGCAAAAATCTCAAAACTGTACTTAAATTGAGTATTTTCAATCTATAAATGGAATGGTTTATTTTGTAAATAGTTTTCAATCAGGAAATTCTGAACAATATTTAAAGAGAACAAGGTAGTTTAAAAGAAAATGCTTGCTGAGACCTAATGTACTTTCCACAAGACTCCGAACTGGAGCATGCGCCAACCAGTTTGTCCTTTGCAGTAGCCCAAGGAGCAGATTTATAGCTCTATGGAGAAGAGGCATCAACTTTTCAAGCACGCAAATTACACCTTCTGCCCGAGAAGCCAGCTGAATGGGAGCTTTAGCCAGCTCTTCCCCAGCACAATAAAAGCGGCGTTCTAGTGCAATATGTGGATTGTGGCAGTCAGGGGTTTAATCTTCCATTTTAAAAATTCGAGATCGGTCGGTTAAGAAAAAGCAGAGCCAGTTTAAAACCAGGCCCGGGGTTCCAAACCTTTGTCCTAACAGGGAGAAAAACTACGTAAAATAATAGTCTCAAACAAGACTCTGAGGTCTGGAACTTGAGAGGCATAAGTCACCACTATCCAAGAGCAGTAAACCTGAATGATTTTTAGAGGTGCAGTTTTTATGCAGGTGTCATACTCTGAGGACCTACTGAAGAGAGATGAGCAAGTATTCAGTGTTGATATAGTTGGTTTCTTGTAAGGAGTCCCATTTTTTCACTGTCTCATACAACAATGAGACATTGAGGACAGGATGGTAGATGGACAGCACCTTTTTGTTGAGACTTTTTTTTTTTAGTAGTGGAAAGATTTGTCCACATTGCAGGGTGCTTCGGAAGATACCCTTTTCAGGTGATCCACTCCTAATTTTGCAACAAGTATGAGCAAATCTAGTTAAGTTATCTTTGATAATATTTTATGGCGACGGACAAACATTCCCCTAGTATTTAGCGTTTCCGAAGTTATTGATTTGGTGTTGTAGGTCGTGGAATGCAGTCTATTTCAGATTATAAGACCTTGCTGCTTCAATCTTCTAGGAACTCTCTTCATTTGATTGTGGAGGTATTGCGAATAGATTTGCTAGTGGAAAGGATGTTAAAATGGATACATTGAAACAGCACTTTGAGTGGGTTTGCTGACTAATCTATTTGTGTTTCTAAAAGCTGGCTTTAGTTACAGTGTAGTGGTTATTGCCTTTATTTTTTCTCTCAACGATTTGATTTTTGTGGAAAATAATGCGAATTAGGACAGTCGCAAGGCATTTAGAAGCTTGCAGATCTCTCACCTGTTAGGAGTTTGGTTAATTGGAGACATATGGTTGGGACGGTTTCTGTCACTGTTTTTTCAATTTCAAATGAGTTATCTGCCATATACCTCTTTGACATGTGGGCAAAGGGGGGGCAGCAGGGGGTTGCTCTTCCAAGATAAGTAAACATTATAATGGCTAAAACAGGATTGTGAGTTCCATCACTCAGGTTGAACTCAAAGGGTTTTAGATTTCAGAGCAGGACCCCAACATGTCTTTCCACAACACTTAGAGCACAACTCAATATGCTGATGGCAGATTCTATTCGATCGTACTAAAGTATAGTTGCAGCAACTGTTGAATATTTTGGAAGCCTATAATGAACACAACACAATGTTCCAAATTTAAAGATAATGATTTTGAATAGTAAATAGTTTAAATACAGCAGGTTTATAACAAGACAACAAATTAAGGGAGCAAAAATGTATTGTAAATCACTATTTAATTGTGAATTATTTAGTAGAACCCCTACTGAATGGTAGCCAAATATTAGACCACAAACACAAATGTAAAATCTGTTATGGCGTGTTCACATGGAAAGACTAATTTCATGTTAGTTAAGATCCAATCTGAGTGATTTCTATGTAAACGTATTTGAGATTGTTAAGGCATTCTATTATGTAACCCAACGACTGTGATGCTGTTTGAAAGGTTTCTGTCAGTGCATCATCCCCGAAGGGTATGAGCCCAATTTTTCAATATTTTTATTGATACAAGAAATTTGAAAAGCTTGCGAGCCATGTGAACAAAATCTAGAAATATTATGTATGAATTATTTTGTTTCTTGTAAGAGTTATGAAACAGTAGTTTAAAGTATGTGGAATCAGAATAGTAAAGGAAGCCTATTTTTATTCTAAGAAATGTGTTTTAAAATTTTACATTTTCCAATGTATAACTATTAGTGAGTGATATTCTTTAAAAAAAAAGTGCATGTTAATTTACATTTTTGTAATACATATATTATGTTAAATAGCGGATTCTCTTCAAGCCAAACTCCCTAGTACCCTTCAAATTTCACTCCAATATTTGAGATTTAGCTGGTACGACCCCAACTGCCAGCAGAGGCCACTAAAGAAAAAGCCATCAGTCATCCCTAAATTTCAGCGCAAAATGGTTGGAGGTAGGTTCTTTTGCAGCTGCTTCTATTTGTAATGTACTACTATGTTTACCAAAATTTCTGAAAACCTGGTTGTTTCCTGGCAAGGTTTCCTTTTCAGTTTCTGTTCCCTTTCTGTGTCTTGATGATCATTTCTCTTTAGCCCCAAGATAGTTTGGGTAAACATCAAAACTACACTAAATAACTGAATATGCAAAAAGTATTTAATTCATTATTCATGTTCACCTATGAAGAATCCACAGAAAGGGCGGAACAGTAATCCAAGAAATATCAGATGCCCTGCAATTGGCTGCTATTTTAACCACCGTCTTGCTCAAAGAACCAGAGTACTACGTCATTAAAAGATAAATTCACCCCCTCCCCCACCAGTGGTAAGCATTGAACCTCTGTCCGCTCCATAAAGCTGTAAATAGAAGCACTTTAACATACCTTGCATTTTTGCCAAAATGTATTCATATCCTTTCATAGCCTTGTGAACGTTGCTCTTGAATCTTGCAAGACCGAATTCCTGCAAACCGTGAATCAAAAGAATTAAGCATAGATCACATACAGAGCATTTAGAGCAGTGAGTCACATGGTTAACTGTTTCTCAGTATCTTAACACTCTGTATAGCAGCCAATCTATTCCTACTTCTAACTGCATAATAACATGTCCACATCAACTATTAAGTAATAACTTAATCTTCTGGGAGGTAGGTTTAAGTAGTCCCAAATACATTCTTAAGAAATGCTCAGCTCACCTATGTATTGTCTAGTCTCCGGACAAAAATAAGAGTGTTTGACAAATGTTTTGAGTCCGGAGTAGTATTTCTGCTCATCTCCTATAGTGGGCTTTTTGCAACTAGGGTACGTAATGCCGATTTTGTCAGTTTTAGCGAAACTAAAAACCACTGGTTTCATACAAAGAAACTGTTAGCAACTAAGGTAAGAATTTAGAATGGTGAAGTTGTGTTTTTTTTGTATGTTTGCGCCACAGGAACTTTGTTTAAATGAAGTGTGGGAAAGTGCTGCTTTTCAACATGGTCCCCCCCACTTTATGCTTGGTATCTGATGCAATTTTGACTGTAGTGCACTGGGTTCCTGCTAACCAGGTCCCCAGTGCCCTTTCCCGAAAACAAGGTAACTGTTCGATTGTACCCCAACTGCCAAGACCTTTAGCACCTTTGCAAGTCTCTAGTAAATGGTGGGTACTAAAGTATGTATTGTGCCACCCTAAGGGACCGACCACCAAACTCGTGCAGACTGCCTTTGCAGGCTGCATGAAAAGGTGCAAACAAATGTGAAAACACGACATGGCACATACCCTGTGTGCCATGCCCACAGACACTGCATGCAGTATATGCAAGTCATCCCTGCAGCACGACTTATAGCCCTATGGCAGTGTGGATTATACTACATGTGAGGACATATCTGCATGAACAGCTATGCCCCTGTGCTTTCTAGTTCAATCACTAGATAGTACAAGTGAACAGGGAAGCCATTTTAAGTATATGTACTGGGCACTGGTCATTGCGAGTTCCCCAGCTACATGATGGCTTTACTGAAACCTATGGTGTTTGGTATCAAACACTGTGTCTTGATAAATCCATAAGGATTCCAGTAGTGGATTTATCAAAACATGCACCCAGAGGGCACCTTAGAGATGCCCCCTGAAAACCTACTAGCCTCTGTTGGCTGACTGGTATTGTCCAGCCTGCTACCACAGACATGTTTCTGACTCCCCTGCAGGTGAGAGCCCACCTTGACCGAGGCCAGAAACAATGCCTGCTCTGGAGGAAGGTGTTCACATCTTCTCCAGCAGGATGGCTAGTGATTTAGCGTATCAATACCAGGAGCTTCAAAGCCTTGCCGCCTTTGATATGCGACATGGGCTTCCCCCAGACCTGGGAGAGGCCACCTCCTGCCCCGAGGCCCATTTGGCACCAGGACAGAAGGGAAATTAGCTTTGCGTGTTGCACCACCAGGTTAGTTACACCCCTAAGGTGGGCTGCCTGATGTACTCCACGAGAGAAGGATTCCACCATCTTGTTTTTGCTGGAATTAGGACCTTGGGATAGGGTTATGCCCACTTCCTACAGGAAGGTGTCATATAGGGGGATATAGTGACCCCAAGGGTAAGTAGCCCATTGGCTACTGGCATTCACTCCCCTTAACGTCCCATAATTCCCTATTTAGGTGGCCCCATGACTCCAGGAACTCCGATTCGACGGACCTTAAAAGAAGAATGACAAAGAAGAGATGAAGAACATGAGAACTGAGGACTAGCTGTGGAGTTTGGCACTAATTCCTGCCTCCCTGCTCCTGTCCCGAATATTGCCCAGACTGGACTCGTCCAGCAGCTGTGCATCTTCCAAAAGCCTCGATAAGCAGCCAGCACTTTGGCAACCAGCCAGCATCTCCTTTGAAGTGAAGGAGCCACTTGCCTGCAGGCACTGACCACAACATCCGATACACCATCAGCTGACCACGGGGTCTACCATGCAGCAGTCACCCAGGAAGAGGTCAACGTGCTCCAGAAGGTCAGATCTGTCACTCCGCCAAATTTGGAGACACCAGGGCCCTCTGGAGCCACCCTGCACCAATACCCAGGGTTCTGGAGCCTTTTGGGAGCACCAAGGCTTGCTTGTGTTCAGTCCGAACACCACCACCAGCAAAATCGACCTGCACGTCGAGGGCCTTCACCAGAGGCCAGTTCCATGCCAGAAGTGGTTTTACTGTGTCTCGCCCCCTTCTGCATGTGCACTGAGAACCGTGGGAGCCTCAAACTTGATGATTCACCAGACAAAACACCTATACCCGAGCCCACGAGCCTGAGCCCATTAAAAACTGGCAGTTTATTTGTGTCCCTGTGACCCCCTTACTTTGGGTTTTGCCAGACTGGTTCCCCATTCCCTCCTTTCAGCCTCTTTTCTACAGGTACTTTTCCCATTAACTACAGAGTGTAGCATCCGTGGCTACCACTGCTGAAAGCACCTCTACACCCGGACACCCCAGGGCAGGTAAAACTGAATTCTTGGTGCTTTCTTGGACCTTGGCCCCTTCTCACCTTACTAAGTCCAGAAGAACATTCCAGTAAGGTGTTAGCAAGTGACTATGCTTCAAATCTGACATCTGTCATTTTCTACTGTCTAATTTGATAGCGTCTAAAGTACTTACCCAATTATAAAGTAAAAAATTATTTACAAATGTTATTTTTTTCTAAATTGGTCTCAAGCTTCTTGATTGTGTCATTTATTGACTCTTTGTGTACAACAAATGCGTATCACTACCCTGTGACAAGCCTAAACTGCTCGCCCACGCTGCCACAAAAGACAGCATTTGAGATTATTAATTTAAGCCCTGTACGCCATAAGCCTTGTCTGGACATTCTACATAGTGTACCTCATTTTGGTACACTGCTTAAACAGCCATCTTCCTACATGGAGTGTTAGTGTGTGCCATCGAGTAAGTGTGTGTGCGATTGGTTAGCAGGGCCAAGAAGTCATGGCTTACTCCATGCAGTGGATATACAGAATAAATAGAAACATTCATTAAAATCAGTGTCCATCAGTGCTTTATCTCCATAAAAATGTATTGGACATTTATTTGAGAAGATAGTTAAAACCAACATACAGACAAAAGTAAAGAAGGTCCTATCACCTTGGGGATAAAGATACAATGGCAAATGCTTTTGCAATAGGTGAATGTCTGCCGTACCCTGGTAAAAAGCTATATTTTAGATGAGTTAGTGATCCAAAAGCAGTGGCCCTGGAAATGCAATGCAAAGGAGAACAGCCACAAACATTTTGTGGTAGTTCCAACTGCAAGGTAATCTGCACCATGAGAACACTTTCAAAACAACTGTGGTGATAAATAATCAAGACATGTATATATTGTCTGCAACAGGACTCCACAGTAAAACAGCATAGTAGAACTCCCTGGCACTATGCTGCTCTTAGTTTTTAGTTACAGTTTTCAGCTATTTCCTCAATCCCTTCCATCTGCCGCCCAGCTGGTGTCAGGTATTGTCTTGACTGGCCTGAAGACCCATGTGATAGGCTTCACTTGTTCCCTCACCTCTCACTTAGGATCTATGCTCTTCCCTCCACTACCACCATCTTTACATTGATAGCATGGAGGACAATACGTGTCCCTTATGCCACTGGGTTCACCAATGTCTGTAGCGCTTTGTGTAACCCCCAACCCCACTTTTGTGTGGACCCATTAAAATGTATAGTCACCTTGGGCTACATTATCTCTGGTGTGCCATCTCCATCTCATATTGGAGTGTTTTTATCTACCATAGCTTCAAGCCATCACCTCCTGGTTGATCCCACAGGACCCGCAGTAAGGGATCTGTAAATTCTCCAAGGCTTGCAATATCCCACTGCTGGGTGTATTTTACTCATCCCCATGGGGGCTACCTCAGTGCTTTGCCAAGTTAAGGCATGTCAAAATCCAGAAGATGCATTGGACTACAAACAACCAATTGTTCATACACCTGTTAACAGGGGTACTGCTACTCCAGACCCATCACCACAGATTTCTTATCATAAGTGCTAGAAATTACCTAAGTCAAGATCGCCTTCAAAATCAACTAATGCCAATGTAGAATATAAATTAAAAGTGAGCTGCACAGATATTCTTGGTGTAGAGTACAGAAGCACTTGTCAGTAGGTCATTAGAACGAAATCTTTTTGGAGAGAAACCAACCTTAATTGGGGAATACCAGAATACATGTTTATGTAGATGCAGGTAACATGTTGGCTGATGAAGAGCATCAGCTACCACACTCCTCCCGAGACTGAATACACAGCCAATATTAAAAGGTAACCTAGTTCTCCTGTGCAAATATGTTTTATGTTACGGCTTAACAGGTGTATAAGGCTTCATGCAATTAGAAATAGTTCCAGCTTGTAAAACACAAAAGTAAGTAAAATGCGCAATAGTTCAGCCTTATACAGTGAAAAGCAATATGCGGGGCAGCCGATGTCTTAAAGCAGAAACTGCTAGTTTGCATTCTTCCAGGGTCAACACAGAATGAAAAGTGAGCAGCACATATATTCTTGGTGTGGACTAGAGAAGCACTGGCCAGGAGGTCATTGAACACAAGTTTAAATCTGTGCGCACATACATTTTTTCATGAGCACAGTTCTGTTTTTTATTTATCTTTCACAATCCCCTCTTTTGTGTTTCCTCAAGCACAACTGAAAGCATTGTTGATGACCTGTTAGTTTCTCTAGTTTTTTGTTATACAACTCTTTTGTTCTACCACTACATCACATGGAGTGCAGGCTTCGCAAGCCGCTTCTGCTGCGTGCCTTGTTTAGCACTGCAACAAGCACCCATTCAACCTTTCAGGCAATGATATATGCCCGAAACCTGTAGGCCTACAGATGCTGGAGCCTATACAAAACTCTGCAAACCTCAAACCCTTTGTTTTTAATCTTGCCAAGGGATCCGGGAATAAATAGAATAGTATATGCAATACCTGCAGGCACTTTTACTTTTGAGATCCATCCCTGAATAACTAAGTGCTCCGCAGGTTGTCAACGTAGAGCCTGCCCAGGAACACAAGGTATCCATGGCGAGGACCAGAGGATGAAACATGCCATTAGTGACCCTAGTGGGTGAGGGTCCTTTGAAACAACAATGGGTGACCCTGCTTGGTCGTATAGAGAGACTTAAGCATGAAATTAGTGACTTCTCTCTCCTTTGGTAATAACTATCCATGAAGAACCATTACACAGGTCGCCAACAAAAAGGTTCCCTCTTGCACCAATAGAAAGCCCTACTTCTTTTATATCCTCAACCCCTTTTCCACAACATCTTTCTCTATATAATCCTTCCCCTTAACCAGAGTCAATTTACTCTGATTGCCTCTGCAGAGACCTTTTTAACAGTTAACTTATTACTACACTCTTTTGTTAGTCTAAGTACATTCTAACACACCCTCGCGCTGATCTATTCATTTCTGCAATCTAACAACCACCTTAGTTTTCACGTTTTTCTCTCTAGACAGATTTCAAAAACACCTCAAAGATGACTTGCAACCATCTACCCCAACTCATGCCCCTTGTCATAATGACAGTCAAAAAAGACCAAGACCAGACTCGCCAACATACCCTTTTTCACCCCAACCAGATTGTCTTTCTGCTGCCTATCCTATCTTCCGCTCCCTCCTTTACCAGACCTCTCTCACAGCTTTCTAATTTGATTTGATTTCAGAATTTGTAAAGCGCATGGCTGCCCTAAGGCTTTCCAGCACTGATGATGAGTGCGAGGATCGGTACAATGCAGATTAATGGTCTAAGGAAAACAGCCAGGTTTTACTTTTTTTCCTAAAGGACAGTTCATTTTGCGTTGCTCTTAGGCCAAGAGGGAGCTCGTTCCACAGTTTGGGTATCAGGTGTGCAAAGGACCTTCCTCCCCATCTGGATTTTTTGATTCTGGTGGTGCAGAGGAGGTGTAGATGGGAGAATCTTAGTGGTCTGAGGGGAACGTGAGCGGCTTTCAGATTTCGAAGTTTTTCCGGGCCTTTGTAATTTACTGCCCTGTGAGCAATGCATAGAGATTTAAATTTGACTCTTGCTGCAATCGGCTTTTAGGGATTCCCTTACCGAGACGGGTCTAGGCAGTTTAAGCAGGAGCCTTGCTACCGCGTTCTGCACCGTCTGGAGTCTCTTGATCACGTACTTTGGTGATCCTAGAAAATGCCAATTACCACAGTCCAGGCGAGAGACTATGAGAGACTGCAGAACGGTTTTCCTTAGCCTCTCTGGGATAAGCTCTAGTACTTTTCTGAGCATTCTTAGAAGCCTGAAATATCTAACTATCAACCGTACCTCAATCCATTTCTTGCCTACTTCTCTATAAGTATCCACGTCTTACACCACCCAGATTAACCCTGGGGAAAAACAACACTGCATGCAACCTACAGCAACAAGTAGAACCTACTACTACATCACGCTCACTGTGAGAGGACACACCAGATGATTCAATGGATTAAACTGTGGCTAAGTAAGCTACTTAAACATCCACTTCATCATCTTCATCTCTAGTCGGACCAGTCAGCATCAAAAACATCTCTTTATCTTGACCTGACAAACAGACCAGGAGGCTGGCAATTTTATCCCCACAACTACACCAATACCGCTGAGAGGTAGGTGTCAAACAAACCATTACATGGCCCAGCTACTGACTTGCTAATAGCTAAGCCGAAACCCAACACAACAGCTCAATATTCGAATCCTTTGGGGCATAGCATACCTTTATTGAAGTAGCCACACTGTTGGCCAAAACAGAAATCACCCGTACCTGGAAACTGCTGCAGTCCCCTTCGTTGAAAGTATGGAAGAGCTCCTCTATTCCATACTTTCAACGAAGGGGACTGCAGCAGTGTGCTCACCAGGAAAAAACGATCTATGAGGCACAGGGATTCCCGAGAAAACACAATAAGATATCGAGCGGATTGTTGGCACATCATGCATAATGTGGTGGTCTTGATTGAATGTTGGTGGGTAATGCGGATACTTGTTAAAACTAATAAAAACTGGTTATAAAAAATAAAAATCACAGTAACAAAACAATCCTTGAGCACAAACGGCACTGTAGCAAAGTACATCCCTGGTGTGTTATTTATTATTCATCATAAGTATTCTTTTCAAGAAACAACTTCCATCTTCTACCCAATACGTCTACGATCCCATATTCATGGTTTTGGCATGCGGCATTTAATTTTTGCTCTCTTAGTGGCCCACTGGAAGTCTTCTTTCCCCTATTTTGCTCAGGGAAAAAAGAGACATCTGCCAACGGTTTGTTATCTGGTGGGTCAGTCACCCCTGCTGTTCGAGCTTTGGGTCATTTGCAAGTTTCTTAACTGTTTTGTTCGCTTCATCTGCGACTCTTCAGCAACTGACCCACCCAATCATATCTTTCATCCATGTCTGTAATCGAGGTTCCAGAGTCCTTAACCAGTAGACTGATTTTCGTCTTTTAAAAGGTATGGCTCCTAAAGCCAGAAATGTATACACCATTTCCATTTTCTGTGCAGGGACCACATCCAACAGACATTGATAGTGCATGTAGCTCCTGTTATATGATGCAATTTTGCCAATACCTCCATCCAGAATCTATGTTTAACAATACCAAGTCATATGCCGAAAGTCTGCTCTTGCCCCCACAACTTGGGAATACCATGTAGGAGATGAAGAACCTTGGCAAGATCACATAATCCAAGGTTTCATCCCAACCCCAAGTCAACAAAGCTTGCTCCAGTACAAGAACACTGACTTTTCATTCCTCACTTAAGCCTTTTAAACAGTATTCAGTTATCAATAGCTCTAATGTTGTCCCATCATCCATAGTCTCTACAACAAACTCTGTATGCACCTAACTGGCAACCAACAGCAGCTTAAGAATGTTGCAACTATGCATGTCCTAACTGCGTGCAGATGGGACCACTTTACCTCTGCTCTCCAGACTCTGTATTGGTTAACTGTTGCAAGAAAAATCCCTTATGCCTTGCTCACTGGCGATCCATTGCACAGGATCAATATTGATAAAACTGGACTAAAACTGTATAGTCAAAGAAGAAACTGTAGATCTAGAATTGCTCCACTCATTGCACTTTCCGTCAATCAAAATACCTGCATTGGCGGGAATTCTTTTCTGTAGTGATAAGTAATAACCACTGACACACACTCAAACAGAATAAGGGCCAGCATCTTACGTTGAAATCACACACAAGCAAAAGTCTAGGATCTTCCATAAATCAGTACAACTCTATCAGAACGAGAGGACAAACTGTTTTGTATATGCAACCTTAAAATATATCCCTCACTCTTCTCTGCATATCCCACTTCGTGTGCAAAATGCTGCTATTCCCCTGTGACAAGTCTGATGTATATTATCCAAAGCACATGCATGACACCACAACATCCTACTTTTATACTTCTCCCAAACAATCTTTCAGACCATGCACAACATACGGACTAGTTACTAACTTGACCAACTGGAAAGTGATTTGGGGCCTCATCAAGGGGTAGGAAAGTACTACAGAAATGCTCCAATACTGTAATCACACAAAAGTGCAGGAAACTGAGACGAGTCGACATTCTCCCTCAATCCCAAGCATTTATAAAGGCAATTTACCATTCACAGCAGTAAACTATACCTATGATAAATTACTTTTTGGTGAATAGGATTGAAAAAGGCCACCAAGCAGTTAAGCTAAGTTCTCAAAGACACTGCAGAAGTTCTAAAATGGAAAAAGCAATCTTAAGATGGAGCAAAATGAAAGTGGAATGGCCCGTTACATTGACTGGAACAGAAGAGTTAAATGTACAGAAATGCCACAACGTCTATGTCTACTAAGTCTACCTATACTAATATATATCACAGTCATGCTTAAAAATATGTTCATATTGTCCTCAAAGGCACACCGTAGTTTTAGCCCTTCATACTGCATTTGTACATTGATGGACGGGAGACCCAACACATTACGTACCTGAATGGCCATGCTGAAACCAATCATGCGAGACGACACCCAAGCTTCCCGCCGAATCTCAGTCCAGCCACTGTTCACTGGATCTACATGATAAACACAGCGTTCCTCTACCATCTGTGATGGAAATAAAAGTTATCAGTATTAAGATAGCAAAGCAACACACAAGAAGAGCTCTCTCTGGAGATATGGGCTACCAAGTAAATAGATCCTCCCAGGGTGGAATAGTGGAAGCCCTGCTCTGAAAGTAAGAGAGACTGCTTATTGAGTGTCTTATCAAAGGTACTATGATGCAAGAACACCAATCTCCTTGCTACTCACCATAAAGCGTGCATGGTTGATATTCCATGTATAAGTGGTCAGTGTTTGGTTAAGAGGATCAACAATCGAATCTTCCAGTACATAAACTGAGCGGGCGACATTGGCAGGAACAAATTTTTCTGCCCAGCGTGGTAGGCGATTGGTCTTGGTAAGCAACCGACGGGAAATCAGCTTGTGGTCTGGGGTGACTTCCCGATGTATAATGTCTTCTGTTAGGACATGCTTGCTTTATAAAAAAAAAATATATATATACACATCAAAAAGAGATTTTTTTCCAACCCATTGCTGTACAAAGTAGCAATAACTGAGGTAGAAAAATACTAAGACCCCCAAAACCTAGATGCTCCTGTTCCAAGCATTCAAATGAGGCTCTTCCGAAAGGTTGAATCTGTGGTGGTAGGGGTTCATTCTACACAAGTATTTACTGCTGGTGTTTAGGAAAGAGGTAACCACTTGGCCTCTTCATTACTATTGTAGAGGATATGTAATACATAAAAAGGAACCATGTGCTAAGGCTCAAAGTCATCATATCTTCTTGTAGTATCACAATTCATGAGCTTGAATGTAGAGTAGTTTATAAGGTCTGTCGTGACATTACAGGAACAGAAACAGCCCTACCCATTATTTTTTTAATTTCTAATCTTTCACTACATCACATACATGTCGAAAATCTGTAACTCGTGAACCCATGCCCGCAAATTACATCTTGCACTTAGGGAGTAGAACATCTTTCCTATGATCTATAAGTTATTGCAGTCTTTGCACCATAGTACAGCACAGATAAATCACTTGGAACAGTTGGGGAGTTGGTGGGGAGGTAGTAAATTAACTGTTTTCTGGTCCATGACCATATGTCAACTCATTATTACTACAGTTCTTAAAAAGTAGGACATCTCGAATACTACCAGCAGCACAAGACTGGGAATAAACCTGCAGGAGAACCCATACAAGAAACAAAGGCACAAAGACAGGGGAGAAAAAAGTGTAAACACCTGCCTGAAACCCCCCCCCCCCTCCCAATTCGAGTGCCCTTGCTCATCCTGTTGTCTCAACTCGGTCTGCGAAGTGTGCCTTTTTCTCGATTTACAGCTTTTAGTAATTGGATGCCGGGGGGTGTTTTTGTCTTGTGGGAATGTGAAATGCTGGTTATCACATAGTGAGACATCAAAGGATGCCGCACAAAGCTACCTTTGTGAGAACACTAGGTGAACATTAGGTATTGAACCAACACAGAAACGCTTTCAGAACGTTTTGGGTGCCACTCGTGTTGGGTGTCAGAGCTACAGTAGCATGTGTAATTCCCATACTATTTCCCAAACAAGGGCTCCAATTTTATATTCACCTGTAGGGGTTTGGGTACCGCTGCCAAAAAGCAGTGAATACTTGGTCCCAGGAACTCTTCAGCTCGCTCAGGCCTAGGAAGTACTTCATGGCTCCTACTCAGTTATCTGGCATAGCATGAGATGGGCAGATACTGGATGGTTCCCTTGGAGATCTTATGATTACAGTACCTAAAGAGAAACAGAATATAATGTGAGACCAACTCTATCAAGCCCTTATGTTCTGCCTGTTCCTTGCTATACAAATGCAAAGACCTGGAATGGTCTCCTGTGGTGACCTTCATTACTGATGATTATTGATATCCTGTGCCTGCGCTTGGCCTCTTTGAATTAATTTACTCTTTTTTTTTTTTTTTTTTTTTTGAAACCGTTTATTACAATCTCAAATAATTACAAGTATGGGCCTACAACCGTCTGGCCGGCCGCTAGAGTGGCAGAAGCATACGACATACATACAGAAAAATCTCTTGGCGGTGCAAAAAGGGTAAATCAGGAGATATCAGTAGTGCAGGCCACATAACTCCAAACCCACAATACGGTTTCCTTTTGTCGAAACACAACAACACAAAAACAACCACACCCGCATAATTTACTCTTTTTGACTTGCGCTGCCTCTGCTGGGGTTGTTCCAGCTATTCATAGCTCCTTTTAGACATTTGTCAGGCAGAGTATATAGGTATCATCAAGACCAAACGATATATTAAAGCCATGCACTGGAGGCTTCAGTGGATAAGGACGTGGAGAAGAAGGTAAGAGAGTGAAAAGTCAGACAAAAGAAAGGCAACTTTTAGTCAACTACTATTTGCCATTAATTAGCCTAGTATGCTATGGATGAGAGAACTGATACCAAGGGTTACAAACAAGAGGAAGATGTGGAAGTAAAATACATAATTGATCATTTCTCTAAATAGCCCAAGTTACAGGTGGTGGAAAAGCGGATGCTGACGTAGTTACAAAAAATCCTCGAAAGTCTTTTTGGGTTAAGTATTGTAAAATATGGTAGTCCGCAGTTCATGCCAGAGTAAGAGAAATTTTTTTTAATGACTCGTTTGGTTTATAACACTACTTCTGTTTATCACCTTGTAGGTAATGGAGGAGTGGAAAGGTTTAACAGAGTTTTCAATGGGGTCAAATAGTTGGCTAGGAGCAACAATTTGAATTGGAAAACTGAAGAGCAATAAAAAAATAAAAAAAAGCATTTGCAAAGCAATAGGTCTCGCATTTACGCCGGTTTTAGCTATTGGCATTGTAAATGCAATGCCTTTTATTTAGGTGGTGGTTTTTAAAACATAAATAAAAGGCATTGTCATATCCTCCATGCCACCCCCATGCGGCGGGGAGGATAGAAACCCAGCCGAAATGGAGAGGGCGGTGAAGAAGCCTCTGAATAGCTTTACAATAATCAGGGATACTTTGTGGCTCTGTGCCAGAGCAACGTTTGTTTCCGGATGTCTGCTTTTATTTTCCCCATCAATGCATTCTGGAACTTGTAGTTTTAGTGTAGTTCATTCAAAGCCATTAGAGCTTCACACATGCAATGCAATGAGTTGTAAAAGGAAAGTCAGGGACCGGAGCAGCAGAGGCCTCTTGACATGGAATGAATCTACAGTGCCCTGAAACCCCAGCTAAAATCCAGAAACGTAGGCACTGTCTAAAGAGAAGGAGTAAGTTTGCTGCTGGACACGTTTCTTAGCATTGTATGTGGGGCCAGTGATCTATAATATTAAAATAATGCCCCATGCACCCCACATACAAATGTAATACATTGCATGTTACATTTGCAAAATGCAGTAGCATAAAACCCGTATTGCACAGTGAACCGTGAAACATGGGACTATTTGACGGTTCCCTGTAAAATCCGCCCTGCTTCATTGTAATGACGGGCCTCAAACCACTTTACAGAGGTTTCCGTTACCTGGGCTCCTACAATTATGTGGCATGGAGGACCAAATAACCCTGCACATGCCCTACAAAAACAAACAGAACTAAAAAAAAAAAAAATATTGAAAAAAATGTGGGGATAATCATCTGATCCGTGGCTTGTAGAATACAGTAAAGGCCGGGCAAGTCCGAGGAGGGGACAAGGCGACTGCACCAATTTGGCCCCCAGAGCCAGCAGCTGTCACCCCATAATCCTGGACAAATGGGCTCTGTGTTATCTGTAAATGGCAACAGCCCTCGAGAAATGTCACACTGCAGCGTCGAGGGAAGCCAACGAGAGGGGGGCTAACTAATGGAGTGAAGGGGTAAGAAGAGGCGGTAATTATACTCCCCTCGAAAACGACAATTTTCCGAGAATCGTTTTACAACGCTCATTTACAATAAACCATATGTTAGCATTTAAGATGGGTGGCTTTATGTTTGCTTAGTCCGCACGTCTGATACAATTGAGCTCGTCATCCTTCCAAAGTCGATACACAGGCACCAAGTAATTCAATACCATAAAACTCATTATATAAAGCACTTAGAAAAAACACATAGCACAAAGCGGTGTTATCGTTTGTGGTAACCTTTCTCTAAGTAATTGCTGTGTAAAATGGTACAAACTGGCACATGGTAGTGACGCAGCGGTGACGTGGATACGTTTAAATCTAGGCCATCTTAGTTGGTCAGCTAAGGTGCCCCAAAGTCAGGTGTGACACCTTATACCAGCCCCGTTTTTTATCCAGCAGCATGCTGCGAGTATGCCATACTTACAGCTGTATAGAAAAAAACTACAAGTCCCAGAATGCTGTTTGCTAATAGCCAATAATGGCCGTCAGTGTTACATGGGACTTCTTGGAGCCTTATGTTGTGACAGATGTGATTTAAAACACCACCCATGTGTGGTAAGATCCTGGGAGTCCCCTGCCCTACCCTCGTTCTCCAAAACATTATGTTGTGAGCACAACACATGCCAGACTGACTGAAAGCAGGCGCTGCGATCAAAGTGCTGACCGTTGACCTGTTGGGTTCAACCGAATGTTCATGTCCAGCATCAGCATTTTGCCGCATTTTGTTTACAACCTAACCTGAATAGCAAAACAAAACAAAAAAATGATAATAAAGGGAAGGATTTAATTGAAATTATTCTGGTTAGAAAGTCAGTTGCTATGACTATGTATTTATTGTGTTAAAGATCATATTGCGGTAACATCTCACAAAGGTTTCACCCCTAATACACAATAAGCCTAGGTAGGGCGACCAGATCACTCCACGTCAGCATGAGACAACTTTGTCAGTTTTGCACTTTGATTTAGCATATCGGTGCATTCTGGGAATTGTAGTCTTGGTTCATTTTCATTGAGCCAATTGGACTAACACAGCTCATAATGGAATGTAAAAACGAAGTCCAGCAAAGGAAACGTGTATCATGTGATGGAGCCTTCTGGTACCCCTAAATATGGGACTTTTTTTAAGGCTTCCACATGGTAGGGATCAAGTCGGTCCGTGAGCGCCCGGGACAAGAAGTCGTCCATTCGGTAAGGGTGGAGAGCCTCTGCAGCTAGGCTGGTCTGTTAGTTCTTGATCTGCTGGATGCGTGGCTGAAGGTGGCATGCCGCGCTCCGCCGCTGGCACATTTTCTCACTGAGCTATCTTTCTAGCTTGTGAGTATTAGCATTTCTAATGCAGTTCTAATGCTCCCCCCCACGAGGTTTGCGCTGCCCAAGCCGTATGCTGTTGAAATATGGAGATATATTCAACGTCTATGGCGCTTAGTTTTCAAATGTATCGCCTTGAAAGGGGGTAGTAAGTGCTATATAAATAAAAAGAAGAAAGACTCCTGAACAGACCGGCTGACCAGTTATACTGAGTGAAAAGTTAGTGTTTACCGTAGCCAGCAAGTCATGAGCATAGCTTCTGACGGAGAATGTGGCGTAACGGCCAGAGCGGCCGACTTTGGAGCTGGGATCCAGGTTCGAGCCTTGCCCTCGGCTCAACTTCCTGTGATTCTGGGAAAATCACTTAAATCTCCCAGTGCCTACCCAAAACAAGCATTTGCCGTGCAGCCGCGAAAGTGACGCAGCAGCGCGGCCGTGAAAGTGATCGCGATCGGTGGGGTTGTGTGGACTTACGGAGGGCGGGGTGGGAGAAAGCAACTTATGGCTGGGAGCAACTAGGGGGTTCAAGTGGGAGGAATCAGCACAGAGAAGGCAAGAAACCGAGAGGCAGCAATGGGGAGGGGGGTACTAATGGATGAGAGAGAGAACAACGTGGAGCAGGGAAAGAGGCAGCAAGCAGCGGGGCTGGAGATTTGGGGGGGGAAGAAGCAGCACACAAGGGCAAGAGCATCACAGGGAGGCAGATGAGACTCGCACGAGGGAGACATTGGGAAAACACATGCACACTCGAGTGCTTAAACATAAACAAGCATTGGCCTCACGGCCGTGAAAGTAACGCGGCTGTGAAAGTGATCGCGCGCTGTAATGGTGCCCGCGAGCCATGCGCTTAATGAGCCATGACGAGAGAGGAAAGCCAGATGGCACCTGTGCGCGTAACTGTGCGTGTAACCGCAAGCTTTAGGCCACATGCAAAAGCGTGTGGTCGGATTTTTGAAGCCCGCTTACTAAAAGTCTCGCCAGAGCAGCGCATGCGCTGGCTCAGGCGAGACCTAAAAATGGTGTGGGCATACAGAATTCAGGCCTCGAAAAAAAAATCACAAAAATGTTGCTAGACCTTCAGGTCTAGTGACTAAAATAATCCACTCAACCTATCTGTAATGCTCTTGACCCATAAACTGGTTTCAAATGATGTGATTGTGAAAAAATATTTTTTAATTCATTGAGCTGCCATTTTCTTAGTTATCACATGAGAGCACCTCCAAATGTGTGAGTTCAGAATGTTTCCTGTCCAAAAAACTATTTTGTTTGATTTAATAGACTAAACTTTTTTTCCATATATAATACAAATCTAGCCACATACACGAGATACACATGACCTCTAACTTGCCTCTTAGTTCATTAACAGCATTGTCATCAGGGAAGGGGCAGGAAAGTTTCTCAAATCATGTTTAAAACCCATCACTTTTAATAAATACATAACGTGGTAGCACACCGTCATTTGTAATCAGCAGATTAAATATTGAAATGGCCTCAAACTTTCCCATTGACATGCAGCATTACTGATAAAACTACATAGTGTACAAACAATGTTTTGGAAATAGAGTTTCTGCAAATGTGTGTCATGTGCACATCACCAAGTAAAGGGTTCTGGTTTGTTTTGCTCCTATTTAACTCTTTGTTTGGATCACACTTCAAAATTACAAAAAAAGTTTGCTTTTGCAATTCCTGATATATTTTGAAGTATTTGTAATATTAATTTACAGGCTGTTTATTTAAATGTTATCTATTAGAGAAAAATAACCGACATCTTCAGCCAGCTCTCTAAACAAAAGCCTTTAACAAAGAGAAAAATAAACCTCATTTTCCAAGCAGCAATTAGCAAAAAGACAAACTGACATTTGACCTCTTTCCTTGAACAGACAACAAATATGTCAAGATAAAAACAAGATTTAATGGCATCTTTATTGTGCATTCACTTTCTGAATGAACAGAAACACATATTCCTTTCCAGACTAAGTTTACTCGCCAGATGGGACTAGTAGGTGCTATAAATAGCTTGTCTTGATAACATTGTACTCGCAATTGCAAGTAGATTTTTCGAGGCCTGGAATTACACCTAGTCGAGGTTACAGGTTTCAGTATGTTTGTAATTATGAAAGGAATTATGCTGTTTGCGAAGGATACTCTAAAGTGGCTGGCCAGATCAAGGCAAATATGATGGCCTCCAGAAGAAAAACTACAAAGTTGAAGTTGATGTATATGAGACTTTAGGATTGTACACATGGTGGTAAGGAAGTTGATTTAGAAGTTGAGCAATGGGTAAGAAATGATGGAATAGTGAAGCGTATTGGAGTTTGTTTTCGGATCCACTGAGGCTGGAAAAGTGTTGTGCACTTATGCTTTAGAGAGTGACGGAAAGGTGTGGCAAATGGGATGTCTAGATTTAAGTGTGAGGTCAAGGAGATGGAACAAGTAATAGGGTTTTATTAAATGGAAAATTCAACTTGGAGAGCATGCTGAAGCGCATGAAAAAGATCAAGCCGGAATGCATGAATGTCTGAAGAAGTGGAAGTAGCTGGTATTTTCTGCACTGGGCAGACTGAGAAAGGAAGGTATGGCCAGGTATCTATTAAATCCTATAAATTGGATGGTTATGAATGTGAGAAAATCTTTACATCACCATGGACAGCTTTTTAACAGTGCTGTGCATAATGTACATACACAGTTGATTCACACATCAATCTGCAACTTGAGCGCTACATATTGTACTATCCTATATATTGTTGTTAAATCTTCTAGCTGTCGTTTCTTTTAGATTTATTTGGTGTTAATGTGAATGAGTGCGTAGCATTGGCTTACATTGCAAGCCCAGCTTGTGGAGTTTAGTTAAGTGAATTCTATGTTCCAAGTTCTATGTTCTGTATATAAGTTCCAAGTTCTTAGCCTTCCCAGACAGTGGCAGGTGGGGCAAGAGATGCTCTGTGGTCCAGGCCTGCAATAAAAAGGACTTCGAAGCAACGTTGAACGTGTGTTGTGTGGTAACCAGATACTACGTGCATTAATCCGAAACGGTTAATAACATTGAGTCTATGTACGATTATCTCCTAGTTGTATGTTCCCACCGTCGCTCCAATGAAGCCACTGTTCAGCTTTCATCCTACTTCACCATCAGCATTCTGGACAGATTGATTTTTCTCTCTAGCAGGGCTCATCTATCAATCGTGCAGCTGGTCCAGTGGCAGAGGTGCCCCATGGCCCCCCTCTACCCATAGTTATTTTGTTATATTAAACCAGAAAATAAGATTACAATTTTCCGTGCTTGCACTAGGCCCTAGGCACCCTTGCTATACCACTGTTCCCTATACTTTAAATTGCAATTCTGTGCAATGTAAAAATGTACAATGTATGGAATGCAGTCAATGTATTTTCCCATTCAGCACCAACCAATTTCGCCTGGTAACTATTCTGCCACATTGACGTAATGTGCTACTTTTTCTACAAAGTATATTTTTCTAGAACAAGCGCTTCATCCATACTTGACATAGATATTAGAAATCGCCCTAGTTCTACAGTTAAAGTGCTCTCATGAAGCTCCTCCTCCCTGATACACTCATCACCTTGAGCCGCACTTCCTCTTCACGAGCCCTCTCGCATGCACTCTACGTCCTGCGCTCCCCGCGCGCCCTCTGCCCCATCTCACCTCTCATACTCTCTCACGTTGCCTCTTCATTCATCCTCTGGAGCTCATCTGGGCTCAGCCGCTTCAGCGGGAAGGACCCGAGGCTCCCTCCTGTTCCGGAATACCCTCGCGCACACTTCCGGGGCACGCGCCGTTACTTCCGGGAGATCCACCGGAAACGTTTCTTACAGCCAGCGAAGTATACTAAATACGAGCATGCGTAGAGAACTGATGCAGTAGCAACAGCGCCAGCTTCCTTGTGGTTTCTGGAGAGGAAGAGCCTCATAAAGCGAAGGTGACGAAAAGGAGCAGAGAGAAAGAAGTAGAAGAGGTAAAGCAGCTTTGTGTAGTCGACTTTGAGATAGAAAATGGGTAGGGAGAAAGAGCCTGGGTGTAAGGTGTAGAAAAAAATGATGTGAACGAAAGAGTAAGGGGGAGCATTTTGGGGAAGGTAACTGTAGGCACGATGAGGACATTGGAGGGCAGTCTAGGGGATTCGCTGTTTGACGGTGGAGATGTTTCTGGAGGTGGCGTATCGCCTGATGTATGGGGGCGGGGTTCGTTTTGCATGATAGGGCAGGTGGTAGAAGAAAGTGATGCTGTGAATGCCCAGGGTAGAGACGTCTGATTTGTTGATGGTGGCTATGTTTTGGCGGTGGGAGTCTTTTATGCGGCATCAGTGGTGGCTGTAAACGGGTTGTGTATGGCAGTCATAGACGTTAGATGGTCCACTTGGCATGGACCAAAATTCTGGACAGTAACTATAAAAAATTAGGACATGATGTTAGTTTTGCAGACACATCTCAGAAGGTCAGGCAGTAAGTAAGTACATAGAAGACCAATACAGAGACACGTCAAAGTAGGTTCATGCTCATTGGTTTGTATAATACATGGCAGCATTGAGCAAACATTCACTGCCTTTTTTAAGTAAGCTTATTTAAAGATGAGAAACTAGCTAACGTAGGTACACTAAGAAAAGTTTGACATAAAGGGCAGTTGTCACACAATTCTGGTCCCTTACCGTAAGTGATACTAACGGAAGCAGTGGTCGGTTAATCGACGTCGAGTTCCGGTATATAGTCTGTAGTGCTGCTACTAGAAACGGGACCTTCATAACAGGACAGCAATCGGGATCATTTGAGTCAGGCAATGCTCTTTTCAGGGTCTCGTGCTGGCAACAATATATCTATTTATAGAGCACAGAGTCGGGCGTTGCCTGCATTTATGATACATTCTCGAAGGCAGGTATCCTTACCTAACTGTAATATGTCACTATAAAACCAGATAAGGGGCAGTGTCTCGTTGGTGACCTTCTCTCGACAGAAGAGTCTCACAATCGTGACTAGATAGGGAGAGACATGTCACGTGGTTACAGCACATTTTATGGGAGCCAATACGTGCGTATGCATGTGAATTTTGCCATGATTGTTTTCTGACAAAACTGGTAAATGTTTGTCAGCCTCCTCTCTCTGCTATTTGCCGGGTACCCTTGCCTCTACCATTCTAGAAATGAATCAGTACAGGTCTTGACTTTTACTGACCTGTAGCCTGACGTCAAAATCGTAGCTGCGTGGAGACATAAGGTATGTGTACTTAGCCTGACTATCGCTTTTCTCTTGATCTCGGATCACACACGTCTGTTTTGTCAGCCTACTTGGCAGTGCCCTGGCATTGCGGAGTGACAGTCTTACAGGCAGAACTTCAAGTCTGGGCAGACTAGACTGCTGCAAAAGCCTGCTGTTCATCATCACATGACTCTCTGTGGAAAATGGAACAGTGCCGAAATTGCAGAAAAATACTGCATGTTGTGAGATAAATAGTGGACAGTAGAGTCATTTTAGGAAAGGCCTCGAAAAATCATACAAATGTTACTAGACAAGCAGGTCCAGAGACTTAAATCTACTCGACCTCTTTGTAATGCTCTTGACCCATAAACTGATTTCAAATGATGTGATCGTGGGCAAATATTTGAATTCATTGAGCCGCCATTTTCTTTATTATCACATGTGAGAGCACCTTCAAATGTGCAAGTTCAGCATGCCTGCTGTACAAAAAACTCTTTTGTTTGATTTAATAGACGAAACATTTTTCCATATATAATACAAATCTAGCCACACATTGGATACACATGACCCCTGACTTGCCTCTTAGTTCATTAATAGCATTGACATCAGGGCGGGGGCAGGAATGTTTCTCAAATCATGTTTAAAAACTATCACTTTTAATAAATACATAACTAATGCATGAAGTGGTAGCACACTGTCATTTGTAATCAGCAGATTTTACATTGAAATGGCCTCAAACATTTCCACTGACATGTGGCTTTACTGATAAAACTATATAGTGTACAAACAATAATGTTTGGAAATAGTTTCTGCAAATCTGTCATTTGCACATCACCAAGTAAAATGTTCTGGTTTGTTTTACTCCTGTTTAACTCTTTGTGTGCTTCACACTTCTTGATTACTAAAAAAAATGCTTTTGTAATTCCTGATATATTTTGGAATATTTGTAATATTTACAGGCTATTTATATAAATGTTATGTGTTAGAAAAAAAACTGACTTCTTCAGACAGCTCACTAGACAAAAACCTCTAACTCTAGTAAGAGAGAGAGAAAAAGAAACCTAATTTTCCAAGCCGCAATTAGTTAAAAGACAAATTGACATTTGACCGCTTTTCTTGAACAGACAGCAAATGTGTCAAGATAAAAACAAGATGTAATGGCATCTTTATTGCTCATTCACTTTCTGAACAAACATAACACATGTTCCTTTCCAGCCTTAGTTTACTCACCAGCTGGGACTAGAAAGTGCTGAAAATAGCTCTACCTAATAAAATGTATTCGTAATTGCGAGTGGGCGGCTAGATTTCTTGAGGCTCGTAGGGGCATTCTGTAATTAGTGAACAGGTGGTTGTCCTGTAAGATAAAAATTGACAAATACCAAGAATAGTAGTGTCTCACCTTATGCTCACACTTCTGATATCTAATGTGACCTACAGCTACACTATCAGATATCCAATTTAAATTTCACATTTCCATATTTTAGCGCCAAGTTCTCCTCCAGTTATACACAAACTAGACTATTATTGTTTTTCTTTACTGAAGGCAAGAAACAGTAGTCACTTTCCAGGGTCAATAAGGACTGTAGTTACTACTCAAGAAAGACATTCAGCCATAGAACTTGTACAAAAATCAGTTTCAGAAGGCTACATTGCAGTATTTGCTGTATCCCAAGACTATTACACATTACATAGGGATACACTTGCACATTACATACCTCATGGTGTATAGAAAAGACCACCCTAAGGTATTTCTTCTAACCGGGGGTTGAATTCCATTAATATGCTGTCACTAGAATCGTTCTGTGTCATTTTGATCATTTTATTCTGTTTCTCTTCTGCAGGTAAATTTGCTAGGTTGGTCCTTCTATCCCCTTATCAAGAATAAAGCTTTGAAAGTTGTTTTCTAAACTACCCCAAACAGACTGTGTAATACTCTCCGTTGCTGCTGTGGAGGAGCAAGGAAGTGTGAAGCACTGGCCCTTCCAGGCTGTGCTGCAGAAATGAGTGGACAGCGTGTGGATGCGAAGGTGGTGATGCTGGGGAAGGAATGTGTGGGCAAGACCAGCCTTGTGGAGCGATACGTCCATCACCGTTTTCTCATGGGGCCTTATCAGAATGTAAGTGTTTCTATCAACCCCTGTTTCTCTATTGAGTGCTTCTGCCTGAATATGACCTCCCCTACCACTTTGTCTGTATTGTTCTCTTTTCACTTTTGTTTAAAGGTAAGGGGTCTCACTAATTTGTATGACTTTTGCTTTAAGTCCGCCTTGGGTCCACCTTGACCAAAAAAACAGCTGGCTCACTGATCTCATCTAGTCTTGCTTAGCTTTATACTTTAAGATTCTTGAATATATTGACATTGAGAAACTGTATATTCCCTGTCTTTATGTGGCTAAACTCAAGTCATAGCCTAACCCCCTCTAGGTGGGTGCCCCCTAAGGTGCATTGGTGGGCTTGCTACTTTTCTTGCTTTCTGCCTAATTGCTCAGTACTGTTATTTCTTCCTTTATCTTCTCATGCCATACTCGCTAGTTGTTCTCAAAATCTTTTTAAATTATTGTCCTTGACTCAGCGCATTCTCACACTGATCTCTGCCGTCCTGTATTAGATATGCCTGCACTTACCCATGCTCAGTTCTTCAATAGCAGAAATGCTATATTTCTGTGATTTCTCCAGCCATCATTATTAACTCTACTCGTATCCTTCCTCTCGGAGGCTCTTCCTCTTCTCTAGCTGCCGAAAACTGTTCATGTTGGTTGACTCTCAGATGTGGCTCAATTCCTTCATTGCCAGATACCCATTTTAAATTTCACAATTCCTTTTTTTTTTTTTTAGTGCTAAGTAATCCTCCAGTTTTGAGAAAACTAGACTTTTTTAACAGCCTACTAAAAGAACTTCCAGCGTACACTTTGTTCCCCATGGACCAGGTTACCAGATTGGCCACATGCTTACATTTTTCTCTCTCTGTCTGTAGTACCCACCCACTCTACCTTAGAGGTGCCAGCCAGCTATCTGCTAGTAGTAGCGCTGACCTAAAACTTCATAGCATTATGGTTGGGGTAATTCAAGGTCTATTTACCCACCGACCCCATATGATTGTGATAGTGTCCAGACACACACACACACACACACCTACAGAAGCCACAAGTACTGCCCACCATTGTCATCTCATTCTCCCCATACCACCTTGTGCATCATTTTGCTTCAGCTTCATTCAGTTCCTTTGTTCTCATCACATAAATGTCCTTGGACTGTATTGCGGAGTGTGCTCTCTGTAACAGAATTCAAAGATGTTCAACTCAAATGTTTACGTTCTGGTTGATAGTTATATTAACAGTCTAAGCCAAAATTCAAGTGCTGGGATCACATACATTTCGGCTTAGACTGTTAATATAACTATCAACTAGAATGTAAACCAATTGATGCAGTGCTTCATCTGTTTGTATGCTCCAGTCCTCACCTTCCTTTTTTAACTCTCCTTAAACATGGTTGATGTATATTCATAACAGCATTTCAGTAAGTTATGTTCCTTATTTCTGCCAATTTTGTAAGAGCATATCTGATTTGAAACTTTCATGTCTGTGTTCCTTTACCAAAAAGAATTATAAAATGCATTCCCCAAATCTAAACTTCTCTTAACCATGTTCTTTGTACACAACTGTCTACACCAAAACACAAGCCTTCTTTCACCTTGTGTGACTAGCCCTAACAAAGTGGTTGTCCTCCTTTACCCTTTAAGTGTGACATTTCTGCCTCCATCATGTTGGATGCTCCCTGTCTGTGTTGTCTTATCAGTTACAGCCTGTATCAGAAGATAAGTTCCATTACCAACTCAGACTATGTGTAACTGCTCAGAGCAAAATGCAAGTTTCTGGACTGCCATCATCTAAACATGAGGTCATGTTACGTCCCGTTCTCTAGTTGTATAGCAGCAGTATAATGGGATATGAGTGTTTATGGAGTGTGTTCATCACCATGGGCTCCTATCTTTACAAATACATAGGTCTTGTTACTAAATAGTCTGAAAGATGTTGTTTTTATGGCCATGCACTTGGAGGCTTTGACCCTGTATTTTTGTGCATATTCCTTTTTAGGTCGAGCCTAGACAGCGCATGCGATGTCTCTCGACATGCTGTATTCACTCTGTGGGCTTACAGCCCGCCTCTAGCTTCTTATTGGCTTTTGTCTGTGTCCTTTAAAAATGTTGCTTATGTGCTCGTGTTACGTCATCAGCATTTCTATAGATTCGTTTTTGGTGGCTCGACGACCGTAGTCTCTTCACATACAGACTTGTTTTTGAGCGAAGGTCAATGTACACACATGTACATTCTTGTATATGGCTCGATGCATGCAGACCTGTATGTGCTTCGATATTCGTACCCATAGACTTTCATATAAATCAATATGTCTTCTAATCAATTTGTTTTGCGAAATAGAATCATATTCAGGGCTATGCGTGTATGGAACAATATGTGTACAAACATGTTTGCGTAAGTATGATGAATACATAAATGAGTATTGTAAATTGATCACTATATCCTCAGGCCGATTTGGAGATTATCAATCTATGCACACTCGATACACGATTTATAAATGTCTGCATTCATGCATACGCATTTATAAATTGGATGTAGACTTGTATACTGATTTGGTATATTGACAAACATACTCGTATAGCGATAGATTTATCCACATGCAGGCGTGTATACCGATCGGTGTATGCACATACAGTTATCTGAGGGTCGCCAAATAGACATGTATAGCCATTTGCAGTGCTTTGAATGGGCCGCTACTGGGTACAGACACTTTTTTATTTTGAGAGGGAAAGTACCTGCACTTCTCAAGAAAAACGTAATACTTTTAATTGGGAAGTACCAGCAGTTCTCAGAAACAAGCAGGTACTCTGGTGCAGGCTACCTGCTCTTCTTCTATTTTTCCATTTCAAGCACTGGCCAAATAATCTGCACACAGATAGGTGTGCCATGGTGCTCAGTATTTGCACATTTTATGCACACATGTAATTTTGGAAAACTGCCCCTTCCAGTATTTGTATTTAATTCAATTAAGGAGTGATATTTAATTTGGGTTTCTTGTGGCTTTTTTTTGGGTTGGAGGAGGTTGGGGCGACAATATTAGAACTTTACTGTAGAGTCCTTATAAATCTGCATTGCATGTACAGATTACAGACTAGAGATGACCCAT
Source organism: Triturus cristatus (assembly GCF_964204655.1). Taxonomy (NCBI): domain Eukaryota; kingdom Metazoa; phylum Chordata; class Amphibia; order Caudata; family Salamandridae; genus Triturus; species Triturus cristatus. Next base: position 1,142,099,610 of record NC_140590.1, on the reverse strand, counting down.
ACAGTGGGCCAGCACTAGCTCTAATTAAACGTGTAATAAAACAGAGGAATTCACAGTGGGTAGAAACATCCCAGGTGCACAATGTGTGTGTTCAACATACATCGCCACACGCAGGCACATATCTTGGGCACGCAGTGTGTGTGATAATTGCACATGTACATATTTTAAATGTTAAATGCAGAAATCCATTTGTAATAGGCACATCTCAGGTGCTCATTACCCCACAGGTGTGTTAAATGTACTGAACATTTGTGTCTGCTCCTCCCTGTGCACACAGCGTGTTCTAAATATAGGTGGTAATTCATCATTTAGAGTGAAATCCCGGGAGCAGGCAGCAAGGAAAATGGGCGCAGGTTCCCCAATTGACACACCCCAGGTACACAGGGTGTTTGTTACATGACCATATACATTAAGTTAACTTAGGCAGTTCCCAGGTGCTCACATAGATACACACGGATATGTAAAACCAAACGCATTAACAAGTTGTATATCAAAAGCGCATGCAAATTCCCCTCTAAACATATCCCAGGTGCACACGTTGTGTTAACTGTACACCTGCAAACACAGACAGGTCTCCGGTAAATACAGTGTGAAAATCCAATAGCTCTTGCTAAACACTTATAAGGTTTCGAAGTCGAGACCTGTTGGCTATGCCAATGCTTTTTTTTCCCCCCGTTTGTGGAGTGCTCAACTAATTCTTAGAGAGGTGCTATAAAATCACAGCTGTAGTTCACCTGCAACAATCCCATGTATACTGTACAGAACTGTACTGCTTCCTAACTAGGTTTTCACTATATATAACTACCAGTACATACATACTTCAGTGCAAATTAGCACAGGTTCAGAAAGTAGTATTAGCCCAGTCGGCTTATGTTGTAACTCGCTGGAAAAATCCCACATTAACACTAAAATATTCCTGCTTACTCTTCCCTCTTCACCTCAGCTTTCCTCTTGCTTTCCCAGCATTGTGTTCTACTGTTAACACATTTTGACCTCTGTTGATTTGAGCACCCCGAGATTCACTCATTGTCCCCTTTTGCGTTCACAGTGGTTAAACACCTGCTGTGGTGAGATGAGTGCAACCATCAGTCTCTTGGTCAACCTCGGCAGGGCCAATTCACTCTTTCCTGCTTGGACTCGATAAAACAAGTTCCATTAATCTTTTCATAATGTGCTATAAGTGGCATAATGTCATTCAGTTTTTGGTTTTAACCAGCATATGTATTAGTCAATATTTTATTACAATGACTTCTTTCATAGAGATTACACCATTTGTGAGACTCTTATAAATATTACCTATTTCATCGAAAGCAGATGTTTTAATTTAAAAGACGTAAATTAGATTAACTGATCTACCAGAAACTCAGGGATGAAAAATGCCACCAAGCAACTGAGCGACCGGTTCGGAAAAGGTTACATAGATGAATATTTTGTATATTATTAAATAAAGCGTGAACTCTGGTGGGGAAGTGACACGTGGAAACCTGTCCACCCTACGTATGCTCTCTTGCAGGGTGTGCTGAAAAGATGAAGGTTTGGGAGTATTCTCTTTTCCAAAAGATCCACCAAACACACTGAACCCTACTGCCGGACACACTGAAGAGAATTTAGCTTTTTAGATAGCTCAACGGACCCCTGCACTGGCTGAAGCAATATGTGCAGTAACTTATTTTTAATACAGGCTTCATACCTCACTCCTGTTTCTAAGCACTGTAAATAAGTTGTTACTTTTGCCCATAATAATGAAGCAGAGTTTACCTACCAGAAGAATGAAAGGCTGAATTGAACTTCCTGCAGTTTGAACCTGTGACCTGCAGATCACTGCATGTTTCTGTGGCAAAGTTAACGCAATTGGCCACTCTGACAGCATTAAGGTCTAGGCTGTAGGCAGGGCCACTGCATTTATAAGACAAGAGAGGACCAAATTATGCAGCAGGGTTTACTGAATTATGCAGCAAGAAAATGCATATTATGCTGCATAATTGGGATCGAATCAGTTCAATAGCTTGTCATTTATACATATAGTAACACTGTCTGGACAAAGATTTCACTTTATTAGCTCTAGTTTGACTCCCAAATAGACTAATATGCAAATGAAAGGTGAGCAGTCAACTTTTACGACTCGCCTTCCGCTGCACAGCAACACACATTGCTGCATTATTAATAACGTTGATCTGTTTGAGCTAGAAACAGTTTTTTATATTTAAAATCTACAAATTATGCACCAGATGACGGATTATGTGGCAAATCCATAATTGTGCAAGGACTCCGTGGCTGCAGAATCGCATAATTCCAGTGGCCCTGGCTATAGGTGTGAATCTTAGCAGGGCAATTCATATTTCGTCCTTTTTGAGGTTGATAAAATTATTATAACCCATTTCCTATTCATTAGTCTAATTGCAGTGGTATGCAATCATTTGTGTGTACACTTCAACTATTTACTTGGCAGAAATCATTGGAATGGGACTATTATCCAGTAGAAAGATCTTTTTTATATTTTACTTCTATTCAGTTTGTCAGTGTATCTTTGCAGGTGCTGCCATCAGACACACTATAAGGTGTGTTTAGGTCTTGTCTAGTAAACCGCGCATTGTCCACTAGAGTGCATGTGTTTCACAGATGTCTCCTAAGTGTGCTTCTTATTCCCTCTCCGTGATTCTCTGTTGCCCATGTTGTTCTCCCCCATCCCCTCCATGCTGCACTTGTTTGTTTGCTCACCAAACTCACATTGCTTTTTCGTCCATGTGCATCTCCCCCTTCTGACTCCACGTTGCTCGCACCCGTTTTGCTTTTCTCCCCGCTCCATGTTGCTCTCTCTCTCTCTCTCTCTCTCTCTCTCTCTCTCTCTCTCTCATCCTTTTGCCCACCCCACGCCCCCTGCGTTGCTTCGCCCACCCACATTCTCAGTGTTTCTTCCGGCCCCTGTGTTGCTGCAGTTCCCACTCATCCCCATGGTGCTTCCGTGCCCCCCTTCCATGCTCCTTTCATTGCCTGCTTTGCACCCATGTCGCTATGCTGCTTCTGTTCTCCTGCCTGTGATGATGAGCCCCACCCCCTTCTTCCAAAAACAATATATAAACGCTTCTGTGCATTTTCTTTGTTTGCTAATTTTTTTTCTTATATAGCAACGCTGCACAGCAATGTGGATTTTGGTAGCATGAGTAACAGGTATTGGCAAACCATTAAGTCCCAAAGGCGAGACCTATTGGCTTTGCCAATACTTGTTTTCTGTGTGATCTGAGGGAGGGAAGTTTTTCTGTGGAATGTTTTTCAGGGTTGGTTTGTTTGTTCTTTTGGGTGTTAGTGCAAAAGTTTACAAATTGTAATCCTGTCTTTTTGCTGATGTTTCATTTTAGACTATTGGTGCTGCTTTTGTTGCCAAAACGGTTTCCGTTGATGGGAAAGTAATAACCCTGGGAATCTGGGTAAGTACCCGTTTCTGGGAAGGGCTGTGATAACTGGAATAGTGCCACATGCTTATAGTTGATAATTGCTTTGACGGAGATTAGCTTTTGCTCTGTGTCAACAGGAATAATAATTGACGCTCTTTTAACTTTCTAAAAATCATGTTTCTTTGTCCATGTCAGTTTCTTTGTATCTGGCATTTTATGCTTGTTAAGGTACTGCAAATTATACATACCGTAGGAGGCCTTGCTCCAGATGTTTAGGACATTCGTGTAATGTCTCTGAGATGTTGTTACCAGTTGCCCATTCCCTTCTGGGTGATTGTTTGACATTGCAGGTTTAAGGAAAAGGTTCCCTCAATTTCATTATTTTTAGATATTTGTTAAATCTGGGGTTCAATTTGGTTCACCTGTTATCACATTTTTGAGGACTGGCATCTTTTGTGACTTGCCTGTTTGTTGCCTGGGTTCCTGAAATTTTGGGCAGTGACATTCTTATAAGATGTGGAGAATGGTGCGGTTTGTGAATAGTTGGTGCCACTATGGTACAGTTTACAGGAATACACAGAAATCTTTCCCCAGTTTGATTTCTGACAGAATAGAACACTCTAATGCATGTTGGTGGACCTGTCTATCACTCGTACAACATTGTGTAAACAAACTAGTGTAGACTGAGAGCTGCAAACCTTACTTCTCTAGCAATTGGGGATTACTTTAGAGGACAAACCAGAGCTAGGTTTTAGAGGCTAGTTTGTTCAGTTATGTTTTTTACTGTGTACTGGTGGTGTTTCAGGTGGTTGGATTTAAATGTGCTAATTATCTATACGCTTGAATCCGCATCAGAGGTTGTCTGGGTGCTTGCTTGGACATTGTAGCAACGTTCATATGTTGTTTGTGTTTTGCATTTTTTTTTTTCTGCAAACGTGTGTTGTATGAGCTGGATAATTTGTTTGAAGGTGGTTTCTGGGTTGTCTGGACTGCAGTACGCCCTGAAAAGCACAGTGAAGATTTGGACTAACCTTATGTTTAGGTCTTGACTGAAAACAGTTGACTGTGCTATTAGGCGTTGGGAAATCATGTTTTTTGGCAGATATGAGGATAGAGCATTACGTTAGTTTATTACCTTTCTAGCTCTAATGGTCTTTTGGCTCTTTTGCAGCAAGGTGTGAAAACTCAGTTGTTGATTACTACCCAAGGAATCTTATGTTTTTGTATAGCATGTTATGCACCATTTACATGGTTTCTTCCTGCTATTGGTGCCTCACGAGTTCATCATAGATGAGGGTGCTCCTTTCAGGAGAGCAGCTTTGCAACCTTCCAGCAAACCGATCTGTGCTGGTAGTATCCCGTGTTTGGAATGGTATATGTTCTGCTTTGCATGTTTCTAAGTTAGCATTGTTGAATTACGGGGTAGAAGCAATTTATATGGCTTTGCGAGGTGTACATGCCTGTTTTCTCTCTGCATGGAGTTTTTCCTAGCCAGTGTCTCTTTCGGGGTATTGGGCTGTGCCACCTTTGGACTAATCTGAGCACGTTACGTATATTAGTTGTTACCATGTGAAGAACGCGCTATGTGTCTGTGGGTGAGTAGCTCAATGAGAGGAATAATAGAACTTGTGGAGGCCCCTTGTTGCTAGAACAAATGGAGGAGCCGAGGATGTGATATAAGTAAAGATAAGAATTGAATCCTGTTTTAAAACTTGTGGGTTGCGCTAGGTACAAGGAGAGAAATGGACAGACTCCAACAGATCTAGCAGGAGGTGGCCGACATAAACCCTTTGTTTGGTAAAATAACAAATACAATGCTTATATAAGTATAACTTGGGTAATCTGCCTAATGCAGTGAGACCGTATTGTTTTTAGGTCTCGCCTAGAGCATAGCGCTGCTCTAGGAGTGACCTTTAGGAATCGGTCAGCTCTTTTCAAGCACTCGTGCTTGTGCTGGCATCCACCTTGCGGGAGCGAGCAGCGGTGCGCAACCTAATTGAAAACAGATGGCCAGCGCACGCTGCTCGCTCCTGCAAGGTGGATGCCAGCACGAGTGCTTGAAAACAGCTGTTTGCATTTGCCTGGTTTTTTTCTCCCCATGTTTTGTCTTGCCTTCGCTATCCCTTCTGAACTGCTTGTCTTGCAGTCGCTTTGCCGAACTGTCTGTCGGTTTAATTTCAAAATTAGATGTTTAGGTACATGTTTTCATGCACCCAAAAAACAGGAACAGTTTTGCATATTTGTGATTTCCTCTGCTAATACTGAATCATTTTCTGTATTTATGCTGTCCATGTTATGTTATGTTATACAAACTTATAAAGTGCACTGTTACCCGAGGGTGTCCTGGCGCTGCACACTGTTTTCCTGGAAGAGAGTCCACCCTCCCGAATGAGACCTGGTATTAGTCTGTAAACAGCCAGGTCTTCAAGTTTCGTCTGAAGGTTTGGGAGTTCCGTAGCAGACCTTAAATAAAATGGAAGTTTATTCCAGGCGGTGGTAGCTTTGAGCACAATGCTCTTGCCACCCCAGTTAGCCTTGTTTACCCTAGGAACTGCTGCCCTTTTGGCTTCTGATGACCGCAGAGCTCTCCCCGGGATGTACCAATGGATCCGTTCTCTTAGATCTTTGGGTCCTGTTCCCTGTAGGGCTCTGAAAACCGCGTAGAGAGCCTTAAATTGGGCTTTTTTTTTTTTTAATTGGGAGCCAATGAAGGTGGGAAATCCCTTTCTTAATTGATACCGATCTCGGAGTGCCAGTAAGCAGTCTTGCTGCTGCGTTCTGAGCCATCTGGAGTCTGTTAAGATGTTTATTGTTTATAGTCAAATAAAGACTGTTGCAGTAATCTAGACAGGATAAAATTAATGCAGAGACAACCGTTCTAAAACTATCTTCCTCCAGAAGGGGTTTAATTTTTTTCAGAGTCCTAAGGATAAAAAAGCAAGTGGATACAACTTTACTAACCTGATCCCCGAAAGAGAGGGTGTTATCCACCATCACACCCAGGTTTTTTACAGAGCGTGCGGGTTCTGGCAAGAGCCCCATCTCACTAGGCCACCACGCTGGGGACCATAGGTTGGGGTTATTTCCAAAGCTTATCACCTCTGTTTTGCCAGAGTTCAATTTTAGGCAATTGGCTGCCATCCAGCTAGTAATGGCCGCCATACAGTCTTGACAGCTAGAGGCCAATCCCTTTTCCTTCCCATTCTGTATGGATAGCACAATTTGGGTATTGTCCGCATAAGGGGTAATAAGCAGGCCAAAGGACCGTATAAGGGCAGCCAACGGTATTACATAAATATTAAAAAGCGAGGGGCTAAGGGAAGAGACCCCACAGGGAAGGACAAAAGGTTTCGATGTTTCCCCATCCAGGTCCACCGTTTGTGTTCTGTCAGTCAAAAAGGATTTCAATAGGTCCCAAGCAACACCTTGGACCCCCGACTTTCAACAATCGATCCAGTAATAAATCATGATGAACCGTGTCGAAGGCCGCTGACAGATCTAACATGATCAGGATGGCGGACCCACCCTGGTCAACTGCCTCACGTATTTCTTCCGTGGCTTTTATCAAGGCAGACTCCGTGCTATGCCCTGCCTGAAATCCATACTGGGAGTGATCCAGCAAATCATTAGTTTTCAGGAACCGGCTTAACTGCATATTCATAGCCTTCTCCAGGATCTTGGCCGGCAAGGGGAGGCGTGAGATGGGCCGATAGTTGTTGGGATCACTAGGCTCTAAGTTGTTCTTTTTAGGAGAGGTAGTATGGAGGCAGTTTTCCAGGATATCGGATAGTGCCCGTACCAAGAATTTGATTAAGTATCGGGGTCAAGGAATTAGTAATGGTTGCCGGAGACATCTTCAGTATGGAGGCCGGACAGGGGTCCTTGGGGGACCCGGATCTACAGCCCCTGAGCAGGTTGCAGACCTCCAGATTGGTCAGAGGGGAGAAAGCATTAAATATGGGGGCAGGGGGCGTTCTATTAGTCACAGGACTTCCAACACTAGCTGTTCTTGCTTGGTTATTAAAGGAGGAGAAGATGGTATCTACTTTATTTAAGAAGAAAGTGGCGAGCGTATTACAAAACTCCGCATCTCCATGAGCGATTGGCTTGGAGGGAGTCATAAGCAAGGTTACTGTATTGAACAGTTCTTTAGCTGAAGTTTTGGCATTTGTGATTTTATCTGAAAAATAAGCCTTTTTTTTTCTTCCTGCAGTGTTTTCTTATAGGCTAAGAGGCTAATTGTGTAGAGTCCTCTGTCATTTAAGTTAAAGCCCTTTCTCCATCGGCGCTCCAATTTCTTACACTCTGATTTGAGTTCTTGCAGTTTGTGTGAGAACCAAGGGGCAGATGGAATCAGTCGACTGGGGGAACACCATTTGACCGGGGCCAGTCTGTGGCAAGCTGCACTGATCCAGTCCTCATACATTGTTGTTGCTTCCTCTATATTGGAGGAAAGAGGAGGGACTGAGTCTGTCAGGGTTGAATCGAGATTAACTGGGTTTATACTTTTCCATGTCCGAATGGCTATTTTACCTTTGGGTTTGGGGTTAGACAATGAGGTGAGGGAGGAGGAAATTCCGAAGATAATGGCTGCATGATCAGTCCAGGGAAGAGGTAGGATATCTAGAATGGACAGAGTGGAGGAATTGGTAAAAATTCCATCTAAGGACAGAGACAGCCAGCAGCAACGTTGCTCAAAAGCCTACTGCACCCCCAATTATATGACAGCTTTCAATAGTGATACCCAACGGAAGGGAATGATCAGAATTAACCCTGGAATGTGAATGGGATGGGTAGCAAGATTGAAAGGGGTATGGCTAGTGTACCACTTTCTCAAGAAGACATGGTCCCGATCTGGCACTCCTACAGGAGGCCCATCTAAAAGGTACAACCTGCTAGCGATCGGGGGAAGCTACAGACTTTTGGCTCATGCAGACTATGCCTTCGACTCAGGGGGGGTGCGTGTAGCCATTTTAGGGAAGAAACCTACTCCCCTATTGGTGCACCACACAATAATGGACTCACAGGGCTGCCATGTGGTGCTGGCAGTTAGGTGAAGCAATAATAATCGTATCCGTCTATTTTCCACCCAGACTGCAGTCTGTGGCACAAGAAGATCTGGGAGCACTTTTACTATAGCTGCAGACTGGACTGTTACTGATGGGAGGGGGCTTTAACCATATGTATACAAATGTGTTATTCTTTGTCAGAAGAATCTCTGATCATTTGCCATTGGGGGCACATATAAGAGAACAGAAGCTAAGGAATAGCAGTGGATGGACTTAAAGTAGCTAGCTATTGACCGGAATGGTGTGGTAGATTTATTACAATTCCTAAAGGGGAATAACTTGGTGGAAAAAAACAGGGACAGTGGACTTGGAAGTGACGATATGGTAAGCATATAACATGGCAATAAGAGGACCTATTATCTCCCTGAACACTGCACTCAAAAGTTGAGGAGGATTTTCTGAAACTTGAACATCGCTGTCTACAAGATGGAAACCTTGAGATACCTAATCAACTTGACCCTAAAAGGCATTAATGTCAGACGCTCGTCTGCAATGAGGCCCAAAAATATTTTTTAGCAACACAATTTCTTTAATAAAAAAGGTGATAAAGCACATGAGATGCTTGTGTGTCTAGGGAAAAGAGACAAAACCACTACGTGGATAAGTGTATTCTGTGACACTTGGGAATAGTGTGACAGGAAATGATAACCTAGTAACTGCTTTCTTGTAATATTATCGGTCCTGCTATACATCCAAGTGTGACCTCATGGAGACTGAAATACACTATTTCTTATTGGAATTATCACTTTGCTTTTGACCAAGACATATTAGATTCTGACATAACAGTGGAGGGGCTAGAAGACCTGATGAAATCCTTACAGAATGGCAAAACACCAGACACTAATTGCCTCCAGGTGAAATTTCCTAAATACCTGTCCAGGAAACCGCCAGGAGCACTGTTCAAGATGTGCTTAGTGGCTAGGAGTGAAGATTTCCTGCCGCAAGACTTCGAATGGCCACTACTTTGGTTATTAAGAAGTCAGGATATCACCAAAAATTGCTTTTTTTTTTATGGACCTATTTTCTGAATGTTGAGATGAAGATGTTGGTGGCCCGATTGAGAGCGTATAGAGCAATTCATATTATAAAGAGTGATAAATGGGTATAAAGGAAACCGATGTATTCTGAAATAGACACAAGCTATGGAGTTTAGAAGTAGGGGTTATTTGCACATCTCTAAATTTGTGGTTACCCATCCAATCTAGCTTGTGAATTGGAGGGGACTTCTCAAAATGTATTTTTTCTTACACACTGGCTTACATTTGGAAAGTACAAATGCAGAGAAATACCATTGGACACATCACATTTTCCCACTGAAAACTGATTCTTTTTCTCCAGTATGTCTAGCTGTGGATGTGGGCCCTAGCTCGGCCTTCACCTAGGGAAACCTAGCAAATCTCCACATTTTTTAAAAACTAGACACCCAGGGAAATCCAGTGTGGGGTGACTTGCATTGTTCTCACCAAGTTTTTTTTTTTTTTTACCCAGAAGCCCTTTCAAATCTCAAACTTTGACTAAAAAAGCACATTTCCCTCACATTTCTGTGGATGGAAAGGTCTGGAATCTGTAGGGAGCAACACATTTCCTACCATTCTCTCGAGTATCCCGATTAAAATAGTACCTCACTCGTGGGGCCTAGTGGCCGCGACTGAAACTGATCAAACCGAGGTCGAGTGCCCCTTTTCGAGGATTCCACTGACCTTAGTTTGATCCATTCCTGTCATGGGCACTAGGCCCAGCTGCACAAGTAGGACAGCATTTGTATCGGGAGAAGCAGGGGAACTCTGGGTGTTAGGAATTTTGGGGATTCCTTCTGATATGTCGCAGAAATGCAAGGAAAAAGTGTGATTTTAGGCACATTTTGAGGTTTGCAGGGCATTGTGGGTAAGAACTTTTTAGGATCTAAAAGAGGCACACCACCTTGTATTCCCCTGGGTGACTAGTTTTCAGAAATGTCTGGGTTTGGTTGGTTTTCCTGGGTGTCAGCCGAGCCCAAGCCCAAAAACTGTAGCTACTCCTTATGTTGATGTTGATGCATTTAGTCTTGCAACCCACCCTTTTGCTAGGCCTCCTCACTCAGGTGAAGTACTATTTTTGTGTAAACTCTTGCTTGCAGGAAATTCGTGGTTCCCTGCAGATTCAAGTACTTTGAGTCCTAGAAATATTAAGAAAAGGTGTGTTTTTAGTCTGTTTGAGGATTGCAAGGACTTCTAGGTGAGAAAACATTGTCGGATTCATGCAAGACACACCACTCTGGAGTCCCCCTGGTGTCTAGTTTATGAAAATATCTGGGGTTTGTGGATTTTCCCTAGAAACAATGTACAATCTGGCAGAGAAACACAGAAAAGACAAATATCACTGCACCACCATCTACTGCTCACGTTCACACACATACTGGTTGGAATTGGCATGATGGCGAGAGAAAAGTTCAAAATGTTCATTTCTGAAAGGTTTCCTGAAAATTAAAACGTGGAAATCACTGTTAATAAGATAATTTTTTAACACTGATCCAGTGACTCACAGCTCATGATTTGTAAAGCCACGACAAGGCACCGACCGCTTTACAGGCAATTAACACACCTTTCATGTGTCACCTACACAAAACCATTCACAGCGCCAGCTGCGGGCATCTGCACCACAGGACTGACACAGCAATCACATCGACTGGCAGCTGGTGAAGTGTGTGGACTAGTCTTAGGCTTCCAGTGTGTGTGGTGTAACCAGCAGCTAGTCGCTACACACACACAGTCAGCCAAACGCTAGTTCACACATACCGCCAGCCAGATGCCAGTTCGGTCACAGCAATCACACCGTCAGGCAGCTGGCGGAATGTGTGGACTGGCATTTTGATGACCATTTGTGTAGGAAGCTGGCTCTATATGTGATATATTAAGAACTTGATATACCGTGGAAAGAGTCCAGGGGTTCCTTTGAGTAAACAGGGGCTTGCTATGCTATCCCAATGTGCTCTATTAGGAGGTAGTGTGGTCGAGCAGCCTTAGGCTTAACACAGAGGAGTGCAAGACATTTGCAAATATACACACAGTGATTAATAAATGACACACACTACTCAAAAAGGAGTTCCACACTAATTTTTAGGTCTCCCCTGCGTTGCAGCGCAAAGCGTTGCTCGCTGGGCGAGAGATTTTGTAGGAGAGTAGATTTGAGAAGGGGACAAGAAGCCCCGCCCCTCATTTTCATTGGCTGGCATCACCGTTCATGCTAAACGGTGGCCTGCCATTGGAAATGAGGGGTTTTTGGTGACGCCTTTTCGTCCGGCCGTCTGCTTTGCGGCTGTCGCAAAGCACTTTCTTATCTTTATGGGGCCATGTGTTTCTAATTAGCGTGGAGGAGCGCACTGCCCCAACCTCTCAAAGGAAAAAAATCTTGGTTTTGTCAAGAATTTTTTCCTTTGAGAGGTCGGGGGCAGTGCGCGCCTCCACGCTAATTAGAAACACATGTCCTTATAGAGATAAGAGATCGATGCTTGTTAATGGAAAGTTGAAGAATTATGATGTCCTGTTACAAATTATTTTGTCATTTAAGAAAGCACAGACTGTACACACTGAATCTAATTTCAGCTGTGGCTATGTACATATATGCCAAAAAAGGCGTCCGCGAAGGGATGAGATCTTTTCATATTGTTTTTTTTATTGTCAATCAAAGATTTAGTGGCAAACTTGAACAGGTTGTTTATTGTTTTTTTTAAAATTATTATTTTATTATGAAATAGAGGAATGTTTTCAAACGAACGCACTGATAGGTTAATCAACCGGAATATCCAACATACGATTAATTTGATTACCTCCAATGAGTAGACACGTGTGCGTGGAGCGTCAAAATACAACCTTCGGCCGGCGCTTGTCGGATCGGTTTTCAGTCTCCACCATATGAATCAAAATTGAGCACAATACGGATTCAAAGAGGCACGACTTCTTTAAAGAAATAAGAAGTGGCATGCATGAACGAGTTTTTCAACTCTGTCAATTCTTCGTGAACCGTCATTAAAACGTAGACGGTTGCCCCGGTAATTGTACGTACACGCGGTTGAGCGCACACTGAGCTGGTGGCTCAATGGAGACGGATGGCCATGACTAAGTGCATACATTGCGGCTCTTTCGGTAAGATATCCTCCCCACTAACCCCAAAAACCGCATGCCTCGATCCGTTGTTCGAGCTTCGTTCGATTTCCCTAATTTTAATTCCCTTTACAGCCCTGATTGAATTATACGTCTCGGCGACAAGCACACTGAGTGGGTGATCCAACGGAGACGGATTACCTTTGGCCGAGCGCATACATTGCGGCTAACGTGGTAAGATGTTCTGCTCAAATGATATTCTCCATTAATCGCATAACTCAAACCCATTCGAACCCCGTTTGATTTCCCTAATTGTAATCTATTTTTCGTTTGAACTCACAGCCCTGATTGAAATATACGTCACGATCTTAGTTCTATCACTAAGGTAAAGAAACTCCCTCGCGGCTGTGTGCATTCCTTTACTGTGAACTCGGCGACACGACTCTTCCAAGGTGATCCCCTTAGTTTAATTGATATTCGTAGGTTGTACTCCGCCAATTTTGAATCATTTCTAGTTTCATTATCTTTTTTCTTGACAGCTCGAATTGATTTTCTTAAAACACCATGAAGTCCCTGACCCTTGATATTTAGCCCTCCATCTATTGGAACGTGGGACATCGTTTTCGATTTAATTGGACCCTGAATCTGATCAGGTAAATGATCCATGAGGCTGTCTCTCGTTTTTTAACAAATTTGTTTAATTTAGGACAACATCCTCATTCCTCCCTGTTTTTAATGTTCTAGGTGCATGATTAACACCACCATCCAGTCAGGTTGCCCCCTTTTGGTCCTGATGAAGACCCGCACGGCCAATGTTTAAATTCCCTTAAGGCTATCAAGACGGGTCGAAACGTCGACACCCTCCCCTTACCGCCTGGGACACATAACATGTTTCTGTGCTAGACCATTCATTGGGTCTCTTATTTGAATCATAACAATGTGTATTGGTAATTTATGAATGTGACCAGGCTTTGGATTGTGGACGGTGAATTATAACCGATCCCTTTTGTTAACTCAATTGAATGTCCTCATTACTATGTACCTATCATTCTCTGTCTCAATCACTCACCCTTTAATCACTTTCTTTTGATGCACGTTCCCTCTGGAGCAACCCCGTACTGGTTTATTAGTAAACAAATTATTTCAAATTGTATAAAATAATAAACATATGTATAGTGATTTACAATTTCTGGATGTAGCCCTCCTTTTGATTGAATTGGTATATTGAATATTGTGAGCCACTTTAAAAAGATTTCTGTTCCTGAGCTCATAATTAGGTAAATTATTTAACTAAGTGAGAACGAAGTTGCTCTGATGTATTAATAATTGGTCCAGGACCACTGTTTTTGGTATCATGCATGAACGGGTGGCATCACTCGGGCGAAAACATTCTTGCGTGACTAGTGCATGCCATGCACTGTTTTACATGGAAATATAGAAGTGCAGGTACTCCCTCTCTATGGTGCTGCTTGCTTCTGAGACGGGCCGGTACTCTCCCATTAAATATATTGCAGCAGTACTGAGAAATCCAGGTACTGTTCCTTTCAAATTAAAGAAGGACATGTACTCCGTGCGGGCAGTACCTGCCTATTTAAGGCACTGATGCATTTAGAATCCTAGAAATGCAGGCATTCACTCCCCCCAGAGGACCTGCCTGCTATTTGAAAGGGCTGGTACTCGCCCGTTCAAAGTATCACACCCCTACCGAGAAACTGAGGTACTCTCCCTGTTGAGTTCTAGAGGTGCAGGCACTGAGTGCCTGGAAGTACCTGTCCACTTTCGTCACTATGCTTAACCGGAAGCTTTATGGAAATGCACGTGCGTATGTTCTTTCACATATGGAGCAGAGGTTTGATGTCTGCAACGCCTCGCCATCTCCTCTAGCTCTACTTTTAAAATAGGTGCAATATTGTGATTTCGTTATTTTGTGTCTAATGTCTGAAACAGAAATGTTGAAAACTGCAGTGTATCAATGTGTACAGCACACTCCGCCAACATAGAGGCATATATTTATTTCCAGTTTATACATTGTCACGTCTGTTGACAAGAATTTGACGGAAATTACAAAAACGTACAGAGGGAATTGCATGCAGACGCGCTTTCAAATTAACTCTTTCAACAGAATGTTGATTTTTTTTTTTTGCACATTTTGTATAGTGTGAACTTGACCCGAATGCTCTGGAGCAGTGTACAGGAGCACCGGTTGCTTTACACAACGGCACATTCATTCGTTTTTTTTGTTGTTTTTTTAGGCATCAGAAGTTTAAGTGATTTGCCCAGAATCACAGGATGTTGAGCTGCGGAGATTCAAGCCTTTCTCCCCACTTCTAAAATTAGCACCTCTGGCCGTAACCCCACATTTTCTGGCCATTTTCTATGAACTTTTTTTCCTCACCAGTGCACTATATGGAAACATTCTTCCATTTCAGCAGACTTTGCACTTATCCTCCCACAGTAATCAAAAACGTAATTTGCCATCTCGGCGCTTAAAAATAAGTGAGATTAAAAACTCACTTCTACACTCTATATCAAAGGTTTCCTGCCACCATAAATGATTCTCAATAAATAGCCGACATTAAGAATACAAAGATAATGTGTCTGGCGAACAGAGGGACTTTTTTTCGTTTTTCTGGGTGCAAGGTGAGTGGGTGGGGTCTCTTGTAGTGAATTGGTCCCTCAGCACCCCGCACGGCTTCACATGCCAGGCCTGCTCACCCAGGAGCCCCCTCCGCTGCCCCTCAGAGGGCCTGGAAGTGGGTGAATAATTGGCGCAACACAGCCTAATTAGGGCCAATTGGGCATGAGCTCTTCTCTTAGAGTACGTGTAATGAGGGCACTGTTTAGCCAACACGGCTTTAATAGATGCCATTAGGCGCCGCAAAGGTGTCTGGGAAGGCGCACTGAGGAACACCGTGTTCAGGTAGGTGATGGTGCAGTTGCCTTGCAGTGGGAACGGCCCATCTCTTTGCCCTGACCCCGCGAGCTCCCCAGGTCTGCAGCCAGGCTGCGAGTGGAAATTAAGGGAGGGCTAGTAAAAAACAAATACAGGGGGAAGGCTAGTGGAGGTAAATATATATATTCTGTGAGGTCAGGCCAGACAGCGATAGGCATAGTCATTTACAATGCCAATAGCTTAAAGTCGCCTAAATGCGAGACCTATTGCATTGCAAATGCTTGTTTAAAATAGCAAGTATCTTTATATATGTTTAGGCATTCGAGAAAAATCGTTCAAGTAAGTACGTTTTTGAATATAATTTTTTTTTTTTTTTTAAATTTTTTTTTTAACAAACCTTTATTGACCTCATTCAGATCTGACCCAGCCGGGTGCCTACATCCCAACGGGCCGGCACAGCGGTACGTGACATTCTTTGCAAAGGACAGTGGGGAAGCAAACACAGCAAGCCGCCTACATCCCCAGTGGGCCGGCCGCGTCAGGTGGGCAAGCATAACGGGTGATCATCAACTCGGGTCTCTAAACAAGTAGCCCCAAAACATCAAGGTTAAAAAGTCACAGTAGTACCGCAATCTTTCGCTTGTTATGCCAAAGCATTGTCAATTCAGTCTCCACTCAAAGTTCATCTCCGAAGTTCCTTTGCCCCTCATTTTCTGCCCCTATCACTACGACACAAGAAAGTGGTCAGTGCATCCCCATTTCCGGGAGGCCCTCTGCCTCATCACGTCCCTCCCCATCGTTTCCCTCGCTCTCCCCTCGGCCAGGGTCAGGGTCCCCAGTGTCAGTATGTGCCAAGAGATATGTTTGAAGAGGGGCCCATATATCTCTAGGGCGTGAGGTGGGTGGCATAAGTTCAGCATATGTGTGTAACTGGTCCTGGCAATATATGAGATCTTTCAGCCAGTCTTTGAATTTGGGAGCTCGGCCGCGCCCCCATCGACAGGCTATTCGTCGTTTCGCCAGAAGAAGGGCCAAGGAAGCATATCTCCGTATCCTGACCGGGACTTGTTCCGTGTACCCCAAGAGAACAGTGAGGGGGTCGTCGGGCACATGTGCCCCAGACATTTCGTCCAGCGCATGCAGTACTTCCCTCCAGTATTCCTGAACAGACGCGCAGTCCCAAGCCAAGTGCACAAAGTCAGCTCACCCCCGCCCGCATCTATCACAGCAGTCAGTGTCGCGCAAATGCAAACGGTGTAGCCGAGCCGGCGTGTAGTATAGTCGGTGAATATATTTATAATGTATAAGGCGTAATCTGCTATTGGCGGATATGGCGCCCGTTTGGCGACAGCAAAAGGACCATTGTTCCGTCGCGATGGAAGTTCCCAATTCCGCCTCCCATTTACCCTTGGCTGGGGTCGGATCCCTCTCCCATTCCCCTTGAGTTGAGCGATATAGCCGCGACTCTACATGTTCCGTGGGAGTGTGCTGTAAGAGAGTGTGTAGCATAATTGGGGGTTCTAACGGAAAGCACTGAGTCAAAGAACGCATGTCTTGCCCAAACCTCACATAATAGAACCGCTCCAAGGGAGTGGGGGTCATGGTACCAAAGAAGACCTCACTAGTTCTAAACTTTCCATTTGTGTACATTTGGCCCCAAGTAAGGCAGGACAGTTTCCGCAGCATGTGGCGGCATACCCCCTCTGTCGTGACTGGTAGGTCATGTCTCCCCTGTAATGGCGAGTAGACTATAGGGCATTTGAGTTTGTGCGCCAGATCGCGCCAGGCGCTGGTAGTGCATTGTACGGTTGTAGATGCTAGGTGTCTAGGGACTGCAGTAGTGCTTAGATATGCTGTACAAGGTGTGGGGGCCATATATCCATCTTCAATTGCTAGGTGAGCCATGTATGGGGGGGTTGCATCCAGTAAGCCGCAAAGTGCGCCTGGGCGCTGATTAAATATAATTCCATATCTGGGACTTCGAGTCCTCCAGACTCAAAGGGCCGAGTAAGAATGTCCCACGCCAATCTGGGTTGCCTTCCACCCCACGCTAATCGGATCAGCTGGGTTTTGATACGTTTAAAGAAATGACGGCTAGGAGCATGAGGAATGTTGGTAAAAAGGTAGAGTAGTTTGGGCAATATTACCATCTTGATCAAAGATACTCTGGCTGCCATGGAGAGAGGCATTGCGATCCATCTGGTGATCTTATCCGATAAAGATAAATGATCGTATCTCCACACCACGTCAGAAAGAAATCGGGAGCAAACGCCAATGTGGCATCTGTTAGTGGGAATATTTGGGATTTCCCCCAGTTCACGTTTATCCCACATAGTTGACCAAAAAGGATGAGCAACCGGAGAATGGGATTGAGGCTGACCGCAGCATCCCGCAGGTGTAATGTGAGATCGTCAACATACAGAGAAATTAGAATCTGCCTCTCTGGGTATATCAATGCATGCTCCCGAAAGTGTTGTCTGACTTTGGCTGCCAGAGGCTCGATGGCCATGGCAAAGAGAAGGGGTTACAGGGGGCATCCCTGCCGGGTGCCCCGTGTGATCGTGAAGGGAGCCGACTGAACTCCATTAACCATCACTCTAGCTCGTACCCCTGAATATAATAAATTGATCCATTCTAGGAAGGGGGCGGGGAACCCCATACGTTGTAAAACAAAGGCTAGGTAGTCCCACTCCAGGAAATCGAACGCCTTGGTGGCGTCGAGAAATATAGCCGCAGCGTTGATATCCGGGTCTATGTCGTGTAGGAGCGCGAATATGTGCCCAAGTTATGGGAGGTGCCTCTAGTGGGCACAAAGCCTGATTGATCAGGGAGCACCAACGCTGCCATAAGGGGACTAATCCGATTAGCAATCAATTTGGCTCAAATTTTTGCCTCCACATTTATTAAAGATAGGGGCCTGTACGAATCACAGTAGGTAGATGGTTTCCCCGGTTTAGGTAGAGATATGATACGCGCCTCTCGCATGGAAGGGGAAGTATACCAGTCTCACGAGCTTCCTCGTAGACGTGTCGCAGTACCTCAATGAGTAGGTGGTGGAAATTCGTCCGGGAGGCCATCCGGGCCTGGCGCTTTTCCTGATTGCAATAATTTCCTCATCCTCGTGATGTCTCAGAAGAAATTCCCTCTGCCCATCCCCCAACCAGGCGATCGCCGTATCCTCAAAAAAGAGGGCAAAGTCTATTGGCTGAGCTCTGAGTCTTGTAGAGACCTCCGTAGAACCTACGAAACGTCTCCACGATCTCAGTCGTGTTACTATGCCTTTGGCTGACCTCATCCTCCACTTCAAGAACAATGTTTGAAAATTGCGGAGGTCGAATTAAGGACGCCAGCGTTTTTCCAGGTCTGTCCCCCTCTCGTCGTGCCCTATGATATTTCCCTTTGTATTTGCATTTGCTTTCCGCTGTCTCTTGATATTTGCTAAGCACGCTGCGCAACTTATCTTGTAATTCAGGTGTGGGGCTAGTTTGCAACTCCGCCTCAATATTTTTTAGTTCCGTCTCCAATCTACGTAGGGTAGAACGGATGTCTCTCAAAATTCCCCCGCTTTTTGCAATACACAAGCCACGTATGGTCACTTTGAAAGCTTCCAACACCGTGGAGTATTGCGTCACCGAATTCTCATTGCGAGGGAAAAAGTCTGTGATCTCCTGCTTGAGTTCCTGCTTGAATACTGGGTCTAATAAGGAGAGTGGATTGAAACACCAAAATAGGAAAGGAGAGTCCACATGCGGGGGGGTTATAACGACCAGCACTGGAGAGTGGTCCGAATATGTCCGGGGAAGATGGGAGGTGTGTGTCACCCATGGGATAAGGCCTTTGGTAATGAGCCATGCATCACTTCTGGACCAGGAGGACCGGGCCGTGGTGTAACAAGTACCCTCCCGCCTCGATGGGTGTTTATGTCGCCATGCATCAATCAGCACATAGTCAGCGATTATCATTTTTAGGGTGGCTTGTGATTGGGAGTAGTGGTGTGGTTGTGGGTGTGAACGGTCCAGTGTGGGATTAACTGTGACATTGAAATCCGCCCCCTATAGTAGGTGTGTAGAACCAATCTCTAGGATCTTTCCCCAGAGCACGCGGAAAAATTCTGGGTCGTCCGTATTCGGCCCATAACATGAAACGAATGTAAAGGATTGGGTGGCGAGTCTTCCCCAGAGAATAGAATACCGGCCCTGCTTGTCTGTGACGGAGCCTATTGGTGTATATGGAAGGGACTTCCTTACTAGGATGCATGTGCCTCGAGCATATGATGAATAGGAGGAGAAACTAGTATATCTGGCCCATTGAGTGGCAAATGTGGAAGGGGTGGTGGGATTAAAGTGCGTTTCCTGCAGCATCGCACAGTGTACGTCATGACGGTCTAAGTAAGATAATATGTGCCTACGCTTGTGTGGTTCCCCCAGTCCTCGTACATTCCAAGTGAGGAAGTGGTATGTGGGGGGGTCTAGAATGTTCAGCCATGGTAGTGATTGGGATTACACATGTTTAAGCAGTGGTCTGGGACAAATTGGCAGAGATATCTAGGCATTAAAGTGGTAGTTAGGACTATGGCATGTGACGTGTCGCAACATCGTTCACTTCTCGCATGTTCAATCAAAACATTCCCTCCCACCTCCTACATCAGCAGCCCAATCCTGCCGTGGTCCTCGTTAGGACTATGGCATGTGACGTGTCGCAACGTCGTTCGCTTCTCGCATGTTCAATCACAACATTCTCTCCCTCCTACTACATCAGCAGCCCAATTCAGTCACCCCTAATCGAGCATAGACTCTGTTACATTTCCGTGTGGCATGGTCTCTATGGTCTCTATGTGAAAAGCAAATCTAGATCGCATTTGTTCATTCGACATCTGAAGTGTTTCCCCCACCGCCTGGGCGATGGGGCGGGGAGGCGCGTCCCGCCACCGGCTTCGGCAAGGATTTAAGGAAGTCCTGCGCAAGTTGTGGGGTATTGAAGAAGTGCTGCTTACTTTGATGTGTCACTTTGAGTCGGACGGGAAAGAGCATCGCATAGGGAATATTGAGCTGTTGTAATTTCTTCTTCACAGGGAGAAATTTCCGTCTCTGCTCTTGCACGGTCAAGGTAAAGTCGGGATACAGTGAGATATCCGTTCCCTCGTGGCGGAGTTGACCCCACTCCCTAGATAAGCAGAGGGCTGTATACTGATCCCGGTAATTGAGTAACCGAGCGATTATCGGACGAGGCGTGGCTCCGGGCAAGCCGCCAGCGAGCGGTAAGCCCGCTCAACCACCAATACCGGTGAAAAGACTTCCCTCCCAAATAGTGCAATGAGGAGGCGCTCTACGTATTCCTCCATCCTGCCGGTAGCTGTTGATTCTGGTATTCCTAAGATGCGGAGGTTGTTTCTTCGAGAGCGGGATTCTAAGTCCTCGTTCTTGGCCGCAACCACTCTCAGGACCCTCTCCATTTCCAGCGTTCGGGACGTTGTTGCAGTAGAGGTGTCCTCCAGGTCCGATATTCCCCGTTCCGTCTCCTTCAGCCTCTCCTCATGTTTGTCTACTGCTCTATGTGTGACACCATCTAGCCGCGCAGACATAGAGTCCATCTTGGATTCTATGGAGATCAGGCTGGATTGCACAGCCAGTAGTAGGTCCTTCAAATCTGCATTAGAGGGTGCCGGAGCTTCCGCCTGTTCTTCTTCCAGATCCATTTCGGAGCGGGTACATTTGCGTGCCTCAAAATTAAGCTTTGGATGCCGCCCGTCTGGTTTTCCCATTTTGCTTAAAGGCACAGAGTGTCACCGAGGAAAGGGCCAACTCTCCGCTGCGTGGCGCGTATTGAGGGGAGTAGGAGGTCAAACACCGGCAGCCCAGACCGCCGTCAGCGCGCCAACTCCAGAACCGGGTCCCCGATCACGTCTTCTCCTCCCGGCGCCAAACCTCCACGCTCTCCGGTTAGGGGGCGGGCCAGTAGTCGCAGTGTGTTCACCTTGTCAGCAGGGGCACTTCAGGTCGCCTGGGGTTCTTCTCAGTGCTGGGATATGTGCCCGCGTCCGCAGAATGGTATCATCAAATGGCATAGGCGGACTGCAGCCTAGACTTGCTCCAGCAGACGCTCCGCCACCCAGACCTGCAGGCCGCACCTCTCCGCAGACCCCTTCCCCCTTTAAGTACTTTCCAACCTGGTCTCAATGCTGTCTCCAAATAGGGGGGGTGGGGGTGGGGGGGGGGGGTAAAATGTCCGATCAGGGGCGCTGCACAGGCTGTAACAAGATCGAACCCCAGTTCGGGCCCCTGCTCATGTGGCCCTCTCGCTCGCTATATCCTCCCTAATCCAAGTCAGAGGAGGGGAAGGGGGGGGGGTCCCACTGCCTAGCGCTCCTCACCCCAGGGATCCAGCGCACTTCTGGTATCAGAGCCAGCACAGCTTCAAACAGCGGTCAGCGCCTTGCCGCAATCAGCGCATCACGAGCAGCTGGGACACAGTCCGCGCTCGGATATACTGCGTCTCCCCTGTCACAGCGCCACACAGGTCAGACAGCGTCCGACGAGCAGATCGGACCGCACCTCAGAGATTGCCGGGCGCTCATCTGTCACTGCTCCGGGTACGCCCCCGGGTCCGCGGCACATCCACACAGCGGCCCCCGCTATCGCAACAGCAGCCCAGCAGGTCGCGGCAGTCCGTCTTAAGTCCCGCAGCTCCGAGACCGGGGATGAAGAGCTCAATACTTCTCCGAGCCCGGGGATGAACAGCCCAATTCTTATCCCGGTCAACAAGTGGGCTCCAATCCCACGCAGGATCCTCCAAGCTACCAAGTTAGGGCAGGTCACTTCTGCCGATCCGCATTTCGCTGCCCATCCCCGAGGCTCAGGCCGCCACCGCCGCCATGTTGTGTGCGCCAGGGGTCATCCGCGATTTCCAAAGGACAGCGGGCAGGTACATCTGCTTTTTAGAGGAGCTTGCACTGCTGTCTCATTCCGATGCACATTTCTTTGCTTTGCTCTCTGTAGCCTGTCCAGATGACCAGGATATTTGACGGATAAGGGCCCGAACCGCAAGAGCCTCACGCGAGTGCGGCCATCTTGCTTGGCGCCCTCTAGCCGAATATAAATTATTTTCCCGTTAAAAAGTGCTCACTTGGTACAATTTCTTAGTTCTGCAATGTTATCCTATGGAAAGGAGAAACGGTTCTGCAAACAGGTATAGAACAGCGACTTACAAGGCCAATCTCCAAGAGTTAAGGTGAGGGGTGGGCAAGGTTCAAGGCAGCACCAATAGAACACCACCAGCGGCACCAGGGCAGCCGGGTGCAAAACAGTGTCTGAAGTCAGGAGGCCTGAACATGCAAGTGGTCTCAGGCCTTGTAATGCTCAGGGACAGGGGGACATCTTTGGTCCTCTTCTCGAAGGCCCTGGAGCAACAGGTGCAGGGATGTCCTTAGGCATAAAGAGCAGTCGTGGCTGAGGGGGGCCTGTGTGCAGAGGCTGCAGGCGACATCTGGGAGTATAGGAGGGGTAAAACCATAATGGACTCGAGCTCTAGACTGGGGGACCTTGTTGACACTATTGGCCAACTTCAACTCGGGCTTGAGGGGACGACTGCAGTGGTGAATTTGGGTGTTGGGTTTTGGCAGTTCCGGGGGACTCGGAGTCCTCTCTTTTCGAGTTTCCTCAAAATCTGTCTGCTATTCACAGGAGGTCTTGAGTTTTTTTCGAAGGCAGGCAGTCCTCCCAGGTTTCTGGTGTCAACAGCTGCAAGACGAGTCGACTTTGGTGCAGTTTTCGACAAGGTATGCAGAGCAGTCGGCAGGGTTGGTTCCCGATCAGCTGCTGCGTCTCTCTGCTTTTGCAGCTCTCCTGTGTCCTCTCTCGTCTTAGGTCATCAGAATCTGCTTCTCTGGCACCAGGCACTACCTTAAATACTGAATTTAGGGATGTTACGGGGGGCGAAGGGTAGTAGCCAGTGGGCTACTGACCCTTGGAATCACTACACCCCCTATGTGACCACTTCCTGTGGGAGTTGGGCAAAACCCTGTCCCAGAATTCCTAAGTATGCCATCATAAATATATATACTTCTGAAAAATCGTGTCCACCTCACAGTAGCCCACCTTAGGGGCGGTACTAGCTTCGATGTGGCACACCTACCCAACTAACTAATTTTCCTGGCTGTCCAGGTGCCAAAGGGGAAGCAGATTTGCATTCCAAAGGCAGCATCTCTTTGAAGCTTACCGACCCAAAAAGGCTAATCAGTAGGTCATCCTATGGGAGGGAGTGTTGCATCCTCTTCTTTTGTTATGGGTCTCCTGAGAGCAAAAGGCTCACACCGTAGGAGGTCAGAACAGCGTCTCAGGTGGTAGGCTGGCAGAAACCAGTCAGCAAGGTCACACCAGAGGCCGGTAGGTTTTCAGGGGCCACCTCTAAGATGCCCTCTGGGTGCATACATTGGTAAATCCAACACTGGCATCAGTGTGAGTTTACCAATACGAGATGTTCAATAGCAAACATTCCTATTTTCAGTGAAGCCATCATGTAGCTGGTGAACCCGCTTTCACCAGTGTCCAGCACATGTTTTAAAATGGCTTCCCTGGTCACTTGTACTGACAGTAATAGGCCTAACCAGCACAGGGGCATACCTGCATGCTCATCACATAATCAGAGCCCAGTCTTAGGGCTGTCAGGCCTGCTGTAGGGGTGACTTACAAATATTACATGCAGTGTTAGAGGACATGGCACACAGGGCTATGTCACATGTTGTGTTTTCACTTTTGTCTGCCCCAAGACACGCATCCTGCGATAGCATTCCTGCATGAGCTTGGTGGGGGTTCCATAGGATGGCACAATTCATGCTTTTGCCCTTGGGGGCCCTCTTTAATACCTCAGGCCCTAGGTACCAGGGGTACCATTTACTAGGGACTTACAGAGGGTGCTAAACCTTTTGCTAATTGAGGAAAACAATGGAACCTTTTTAGGGAAAGAAGACTGGTACATGGGACCTGGTTAGAAGGAACTAGGCCTGGGCTAAATTTCCGTTCCGCTCGTGGAAATTGCGATAATTTGACTTTTTCGCGTTCCGCGGAGAGCGAGAAAATTTCAAAATTTCCGCATTCCGCAGCTTAGCGATAATTTTGTTTCTTGCTCGCGCTGTAAAATAATACATGCGCGCGCGATCGCCTTACCTGAATCTTAGCGTTCGCCGTCAAGTTTTCCCGATCCGGTCGCGTTCTCCACGAGATGTTGGATTGTTGGTAGCCATTTGCGCTGTCTCGCGACAGTTTGCGCCCACAGTAATGTCATTGGTCGCGCGATCACGTCTTTCTTCTCGCGATCATGCACTGCGAGAAGAGTGAAAACAAGCTGGCCGCGCCCGCGAGCAACCGCATGGGTAAGTTGGCGAGCCGCGACCACACAGAAAATACCGCAAACGGGCGGGAAAAAAACTTCCGCATCTTTGCGATTATTTCCGCGTGTTTGCGGAGATTTTTAACATTTTCGCGATAATTTGCGAAAGTCACTTTCGCAAATTCCGCCCACCCCTAGAAGGAACCCAGTACACTTCAGTCAAAGTTGCATCAAATACTAAACAAAGAGTGTGTGGGGGAAGGGTCCTGGAACAAAAAAACTGTTTCCTGTGTAGTGACTTTCTGCTGGTCACTCCACACACACTGGCAGCCAAATGCCAGCTAACATGCATCGCCTGCCAAACATTACTCCGACATCACCTTGAATCTTTCATTTCTAAAATGCCCCCAATGAACAGATTGCACAAACAAAAAGCGCAGATCGGGAAAAAATAAAAATTCCAACTAAAAAGGGCACATTTTTTCACATAGAAATAACCAACCTATTGGTAGTATATGAAATACTTAATATGACAGCATACTCGCATCAGGTGTTACTAAGCACATCAAACTGCTGCCAACCAGCCATGTAATCAGAAAATATGTAGCAATACAGACCACAGCCAGAAGGACACTCTGAGCAGTACATACAACTCTCCTTTCGTACTTCTCTTCGGACACAGACTCTACATCTCCGACAAGGAAAGTCTTTTTTGGGTGTTGGAGGATTGTACTCAGGAAAATGTTGCTCTTTCAGTTTAGCCACATCCTTCACCACTCCGACTCTAGGAACACTTGCCTGTTGAACTGCAACAAGGCTGCCTTATACAGACTGCAGAAATTGTACAATAGTCATCTTGGATTCTGGAAAACTAACTAAGCATGCTAAATGAAATAAATGAACCGCCAACTTTTTGTGTCAGATATAGTACAAGCGCCCATTTAATTAGACCAGAGACTCATTCACAGATATAACTTTCCCTGAGACATAGATCTCTGAGAAACGATCTACTAAATGACCAAGGACAGGCCAAATCTTGAAGGAACATTCACAATTGGGGTGATCTTGTGGCAATGCTGTATCTTTATCCATATAATGCAGCATCCACTGCAGGAGCAAATATTGATTCTGACTCCTAGTTGCTGGAAATATAGCAGTTTTCATCAAGGGACTAGTAGACCAATATAAAGACAATGGTGGCTTCCTTATCAATCCCATCAGGAAAGTTAAGCCCCAGAACTGCCAAATCTCATGGAGATTTGTTGGAGTCCACCGGGTAGCTCTTGAGTGGGTCTTAAGTGTGGCACAGATGTCCCTCAAAAACTGTTCTGCATACAAATTAGTCTGCTCAACAAGTTCATCCAAAAACACATAATTAACAAACAGTTGAAAGAAATTGAAAGGCAAAAAGTTCTCTGTGTTGACTTTATACCCTGAAAGACCACTAAAGGTAGGCAAAACAGGCTGCACCTTGTTGGGGGCAAATTAGGGTTCAGCACATCCAATGGGAAGCCTTCCAGCTCCTGGCTGCAGTTCAGCTTGCTCTTGCTGTTCTACTGGCATACCTCTGTTCTAGAAAGAAAAGCACTTCACCTCTAATAGTGAAGTCATCATCAGATGATTCCCCTCAAACAAAAAATTCTCTGCCAGAATCTCCGTCTCAGAGCCATGTTCAGTGGCAGGTTCAAAAGACAAACCTACGACCTGCTGGAAGGTCAGATTGCGGGCAGCCATAATGCTTACTAATGAAACTAACACACAAAACAAAACCATCTCCTCCCCTTTTTTAAAAACCTTTTGCGCATTGCTGGCTCCGTTGCTGGTGAGGGTGTACAACTCGGTTGGAGCGGATAACCCCCCTCCCGTGATCAATGTTGGAGGCACTGATCACGGTGATTCCTAAAGCAGGCAAGGACAAACGACAGTGTGCATCCTTTCGTCCCATTTCTCTTCTTAACGTGGAGCTTCAAATGTTTACCTGAATCTTGGCGCACAGACACTTCCCACCCCACCTACCTGGTCTGATAGACCCTGACCAGTCGGGTTTTGTCCCCGGGCGTGAATGTTCTGACAATACAAAACGCCTCTTGTGGACAAATCTGAACATTTCCCTGTTGAGCACATGATATTCTCTGTTGACGCTGAGAAGGCGACCCTATCTCACTTCGGCCTCCCTCAGCGTTTTATAGATTGGGTGCTTAGTAGTTATACTAATCCTGTTGCTTCCGTGAGAGTGAATGGGCTCACCTCTAACACCTTCTCATCCAGCAAGGAACGAGACGGGGTTGCCCATTATCACCAATTTTGTTCGCCATGGCTCAGCGGGTTCGAGGCGATCCCCTAATTGCAGGAGTGCAATTTGGGGGCGAAGAGCATAAAATCGGTCTCTACGCTGACTAAGTGGTGGCCACATTAGAGAAGCTTAGGGGGTCCCTCCCAGCAGTACTGGCAGAGCTTGAGCGTTTCGCACTAGCGTTAGGCTTCAAGATCATTGTGCATAAGTCACAGGCTCTTAATCTTTCTCTCGGCCCTAATACCTTGGGAGCACTTAAGAGATCTTACCATATTCTTTGGGCACAAGAGGAGATTACCTACCTGGGCCTGCACCTCACGGCCAGTATTCAAGAAACCAACTCGTGAAATTACACAACGTTGCTGCAGCATGTGAGGGATTGTCTTCGCAAGTGGAGGCCTCACTCGCTGTCGTGGCTGGGCCGGATAGGGGCCATAAAAATTACCATCCTTCCTAAAATAATTTATTTATTCCAGACACTCCCCCTGGTTCCCCCTTCGGGTGCTCTACACTCCCTACAAAGGGACTTGGAGCGCTTTATATGGCGTGACCAGAAACCGCGACTGCGTAGGGAGCTAAGCTACAGGGACCCTGCTAAGGGGGGGTTGGTAGTCCCCAACTTGCAAGCTTACTGGTGGGCAGTTCAGCTGAGACCCTTGGTTTAGTGGTCTTGTCCGGAGTCTGAGAAACGATGGCTGTTCATGGATAGGTCTCTAGTCAGACAGCCCCTTGGGGAGTCTCCTTTCTTACGAAAACTGCCAGGCCACGGAATCCATCTCTCTCTAAGGTGACTCACCCTACCCTCCAAGCTTGGGATAGGGTAACTGGCCCCTGGGGACTCACGACCTTCCCATCCCCAATCACGCCCATTGCGAACAACCCAGATTTTGCACCAGGTCTAGACATGCAGGAGTTCACACAGTGGACTAAAGAAGGCCGGCGCTCCATTGGAAACCTCTTCGACACAGCAGGCCCCCTGACATTTGCTGACTTCCGCAGGGATCATGATCTCCCAGAGACGGAGCGCTACCATTATTTACATATCCGGCACTGGGTGATGCATCCGGAGGTGCGGGAAGGGGCAGAAAGACGACTCGCAACTTTCGAAAAAATGGCTACTCACAAGACACACAGATGCTTACCCGACTTCAGACTCGTAAAAATTCACCAAGAGCGTCCCTGGTATTGGGAAATCTCCTGGCAAGTTGCGCTGGGAAGCGGAGCTTGGCAGATCACTGACGCAGAAAGAATGGTCCGACATATACTACAGAGCTTGACACACAGCGCGAAACATGGCAAGTATTGAAACAACCATGAAAATTAACACCTGTTGGTACTTAACTCCCCCCTCCCCCCCCTCCGACTCCATAGGGGCAACCCATCACAAAGTTCTCAATTTTGGAGGGCCTGTGGCTCCGTAGGTACTCTTACTCATTTATTATTGGATTGCCCTCATCTGGTGGATTACTGGAAGCAGATAATTGATGACATTGATTCTCATTTTGATACCCAAATTCCCCCGATTCCTTGCTTACATTCTTTTGGGTCTCCCTAATCAGATCACCTTTCCACTCAAGGCGCGCAGAGGCAGACAAATGGCATTAGCACTGGGGGCAGCTGTACAAAATACTCTCTCTCCAATTGGGGCACCACAACAATCCCGACTCTTCTGGGATGGCTACACAGACTGTGGGGCATACTTGGGATGGACAAAACTTCATTATCACTCATGAACCCAGGCGCCTCCTTTCATAAAACGTGGGAGCTGTTCCTAAAACTGTTGACCTCAGAATTCACAGAACTTACCTGCCCCAAATATTTGGGACTACTGCGACTGGCCCGCCTCTAGAGGCAAAGGGGGTTCTAGCTTGCCTAATTTTTAGTCTAGTCCGCCAGGGACAAGCGATTATTGAACAGTCTAGTAGAATATTGATCCGGCCAAGGTCTTCGATAGGAGGAAGGGGTGGGAAGGGGGTTACTTTCTTGTTCTTTGTTTTACTTCTCATTTGGGGCAGTCCCCCTAGTGGGCTATACAAGATATGTACAGCTCAATTGTTTTGCCATTTCATTGATCTGAAATCAATAAAAGAAATCTAAACATAAAAACAAAACTGCACTAAACAACACTTTGTCAAATTACAACTCCACGAACTCCGCTGTATCAAAGAGTAAATATAACAATTGGCATATAATGATCCTGAGAACTATAAATACAATGCACTCGATACTCTAAAAAGATACCTCTTGCTTGCCATAGACAGCTAGGCAGAAGATCAACTGCACCTACTCTGCACAGACACAGCAAGCATCACCAACATTCCACTAGAAAGGAAAAACAAAAATTACACTCGAGGTAAGACAATATAGATCTTGCACAAATCAGAACGTGAATTTGGGGAAAGAAATCATAAGCTAAATATGCTACGACTATTCCAACCGTTAAAAATACATTCAAGCAGGGCAATGATACTCATTTAAAGTACATATTACAAAAAGGTTTCCTTTTTTAAAAATATTATTTTAATTCTAAAGAGCATACATAGATTAATGATGTATGTATAGTTAGCATGTAGCATGACACAGACCAAATATAGTCATGTAATATAAAGAAATGTCACAAGTCAATTAGTCATGGTTACAAATGAGCATTTTAAGATTCTGAATTTTGCGAGCAGCTAAAGATAACCTACGTGGTTGGGTACAGCCATTAATGGGCCAGCACATCTCTCCAAGTAGAGAACTCTCTGGTACTCCCCACAGCAAGAATGAATAGCAGACATAACCAGCAACTCTCTAGTCCACCCATCCCAATGTACAGGTTGTGTACCAAGCAGTCCTAATATTCATCACGGCCCACTGTGCCCTTGCAAGTCTGCTGGCCTGCTTTCCCCATCATCAGACACCACCTCCTCCCAAGGCCAAGCCAAGCAGACCTATTAAGGCCCCTCTACATCTCTCAGGCGACTGCAGACCGGTAGTAATTTGTGGTAAATATCCGATTGTGTATTGCAGTTTGCCATGTCCACATGCCAGTCCTACTAAGTCGGAAACGGCCCTCAGAGCCCAGCCTAGCGTTAACAAAAAAGTTTCCTTACCAAACATATGCAAATATACAACCTGCAGATCTTCCAGTTCCGGAACCGCAAGCAGGAGTCGCCACCAAGGAAATCAAAAGCTTTGCATTTGACTAAAAAGGAGAAATTGAACATTAAGATTGAAAAAGATGGCAAGAAATACAATAGTTAACATTGTAAAAGACTATGAAGTCTGCCCTTGGGGACAAATCGGCATCAGAAACATCCAATCTGCCCCCAAGGGGGGCACAAATCGAAGGCATAAAATTGACACCCTAGTGGGGGCATGACTCTTACCTCAGCCAAACACTAGTTCACACACACCACAATCCAAACGTCACCCACATACATCGCAAGCCAGAAGCCAGTCAACACGCACCATCAGCGAAACACCAGTCCAAACTCGCCTCCAGACAAAATGCCAGTACACATACACACACAGCCAAACAACGGTACATCGAGACCGCCAGTCAAACTCCAGTGCGCGCGCACACAGAAATTCATTCCCTGGTGTCTAGTGGTTCCTCCTCCCTAAGGGTGGCAGATTGGCCTAAAAATGCCTGACCTGCCCTAAAGAGGGGCGAGGGGGGGTTATGAGAGCAGAATACAGCCAAAACTAGTAGTAATATTTTTGGGCAGCACCCAAGACCCGAGGAGCCGCTCCTTGACATGTATTTAAATGTACCCCTGGTGTCTAGTGGTTTTCTGCCCTCTTGGGGGCGGATCCGCCTAGAAATATGACCAATTTCCTCCCGATTGGTTGGGGGGGTGGAGAAAATGGGCAAAAGCTGAAATATTTCCCCAATGTTGGTGAGCGACCCTTGCCCAAGGCTCTTTCCTTTCTCCCGGTGCCTCTCTGCTGTCGTGTTACCTCCCCGGAGGAAAAAACGTACCTCCTCCAGTGCTGTGCTGGAAGCAAATAGCTTCCAGTGCATCCCCATCGTGTTTTGATAATGTCAGTGCGCTATGTGCAAGCTCCCATCATCAGATTGCTGGGGGAGGGGTCAGGGGTAGCAGTGAAACAGCTTCTGCTGCCATCCCTGGTGGGGGCATGAGGTTGGGGGGCTCGCAGGGGGAGCGCTAGCATTTTCCTCGTGGTGGGGTGCTAGGACGTGCTGGACACATCCTTAGCACCCGAGCCCGGTGCTGAGGCCTGCCAAGTACCTCCTTGGCAGCGAAGGAGTTAAACTTGAGGTGGTTATTTGTTTGTATTGCAGTATCAGTCAATGAGTCTGCCCTGGTGGGGTCGCTTGATGATTACAGTGGCTTTCATTCTCTGGAATGGAAATGCCTATTTGTGGTGCTGGAAAAAAATGAACTTTGGCCCAGCTATACAGTATAGGTCCTACTACTTAGTCAGCAACCGATGGCCAGTGTCAAAGTTATGAGATGTACTCTGGTCCCTTCTCCTCAAAAAGGGGCACTCGTAGGGCTGCTTACTGTTCCCTCATGTATTTAGCTCTTGCCTTAAAGCCCCTAGTGTTTTGAATAAGGATCAGCATGTTGGTTAGTGGCCTAAGGTGGGGAAGTGGGTGGGATGAAAGAGTGTTGTATGCTGATGACATTTCGTTATTTAGTTCTGCATCATCTGGGCAAATCTGTACCTTACACACTTACATCCTGGACCCCCTGAAACACCTATCAGAGAATTACACTAATTGGGTGTTTGTCACATGAAACCAAGAGCACTTCCACCTGGAAAATCTTTATAAAATCCTCTCTAAATTCAGGGAAGACACTGCACATGGGAAAGAGCTGCCCCTCCCACTATTGAGAAGGGTGGTTTTGTTTAAAATAATTATGCTTCCAAGTTAAAATGTGTCCTTCAAAACAAACCGTACCAGACGTATTTAAATAAAAACAAAATAATAAGAGGCATAGAGTTAAGGCCGCTATTGTGGAATGATGGACCTCTGTTGATTCCACTTGAAAAACGAACTGGCAGGCTATATGAAGTTAGAATTGCCCTCCCAGATAATAAAAAGTACTACTGAGTGACGCAGTTGGTAGTAGTCAATGACTGGTTGTATTTGCCACAGGTGAAGCCTCCAGTCAGAATAGACAGATAATTAATGGGGAGTAGAGGATACAGTGCTGCTGTATATGGCAACCTTTGATGCTGGAAATGGCTCGCCTATTTAATGGTGATGTTGAAGGTGTGGAAAGCGGAATTTAACACACAGCTAGCATGACAAACAAACTAAAAAGACCCTTCTATGGGGCTCTTACAAGAAGTGGGGAAACTATCTGGATTCCAGATATGGGACCCGACTGGGATTACGAAACTCTGAGAAGTATGCAGTCAGTCTGATGTTGAATTCTTGAAATCCACAAGGAAGGATATGAGCTGTCGGAAGGGGCTGTTTTAGATATCTATAACTCCGACACGCCCTCTTGGCAAAGGTGCTGAGGGCATGCTTATGCATTGAGACTACAGGCCTCAAGGTGGATAGACTCCTACTAGAACACCTCCAAAGAAAGTCCATGGCCCTTACATAAAAAGAAATTCTTCTCAACACACCTGACACCTTTGGTGAACTAAGGGGTCAGTGGACGAGCAGCCTAGGTGAGCTGACGGTTGAGGACTAGGACAAGAATTTGCAGGGGCCAAGAGAGGTGGCAATCCAGGGAGGGTTCTAGCTGGTTCATTTAAATATACTTAATAGAGCCTACTTTTACTAGGACATTGCTAGCCAGGGTAGGCCGAGCTGACACCAAGGTTTGTCTCTATAGATTTAGGCAGACCGTAACATTTCTATACCACTTCTGGGAGTGCCCAGAAGAGACGAAATTCTGGGGGAAAATAGTAACTTGTTTGGCCACAGTCATTGAAACCCCACTAAACTCAAATAAAAAAACCCTGCTTTCTCTTGTGTGAGGACAGTGTACCTAGGGACCAAAAGTTATTCTGTAATTTAGGAATGATAGTTGTCTAATGTAATGTCAGCAGTTTACGGGGGGCCTCTGCAACCTGGAATTCAAACAAAGGGAATTGGACATGGAATGATGTATTGGGGTGGAAATGTTTGTCTATGAAGGTCAGGGATGTCCTCATAAATTGAAAACAGCCTGGGAAGCCTGGAAAAAATTCAGAGACTATCTCTAAACCAGATAGGAAGTGATGCTAGTGGGCCTAACCACAGGAGTATAGAGCGAAAATGTAGATCACACAAGACTGTCCGATTTTATATTAAGATACAAGTCTTCATTTCAATATACAGAATATAGGAAGCTGCCTCTGTATATGGTATGCCACTAGGTGGTTATACCGTTCAGGCGTTCCCCAAAAGTTGTCTCTAGGATGAACTCATTGCTGGAATCCCTATCACAGTTTTGCGACTTCTTTTTGCGTCCTATAGTGCAAAACATTTCGGCATACCTGAAGGACACGAGGGAAGTACTCCGCCTTATTAAGGACATTGAATTTGACCCCAACAAAGAAATCATTGTCGGTCTTGACATTGAGTCCTTTATATACGAACATCCCCCAAAGATAGACTCTGAGTGGTGGAGAACCTCTTTTTTTCAGAAAATTGGATCTACCAGACACCAAGATCGTTTATCCTGTATCTAGTGGAAATCGCTCTTACAATTATTTTTTCTCCAATATAACCTTTTACCTACAAGTCCATGGTACATCTATGAGGAATTCTTTTTCCCCCAGCTTGGCATGCGTGTATGTTTCATTCTTCGAGGGAGAGAACATCTACACACGGAAAAATCCATTCTTTGATCAGATAAGAATTTGGAGAAGATGTATAGATGATGTGATTGTAATTTGGATGGGGGACAAGGCCACAGCTGAGAAATTTCTGACATGGCTAAACCAGAGAAACCCTAATCTGTTCTCCACATCAACTGATTCCCTCCCATTTCTAGATCTGAACAACAAGGCAGAAAACGGGATCCTAGTGAGCAGTGTATTCCACAAACCAACAGATGGGAACAACCTGCTCTCATTCAAGAGCTTTCACCCGAAATCCCTGAGAGAAAATCTGTCCTATGGGCAGTTCCTACTCCTACGTAGGAATTGCTCAGCCCTAAATGATTACAAGAAAGAGGCAGAATTGTTGAGCCAAAAACTCAGAGAACGTGACTACCTAGACCAAGGATTTAAACAAGCATGGAAGCAGGCCAAAAACAACAATAGGGAGGCCCTGCTTGAAACTCGCCCACGATAACTGGAAAGTAGGAGTATATGCGTGACTACATTCAATACAGCATACAATGATGTGACGAGGATGATCAGGAGGAATTGGTGAATACTGAACTCAAACGGGCTGAACCAACTAAGTCCCCTATTCTCTTATTTAAAAAGCTCAATTATAAGAGACCTGGTTGTGCACACATGGCCAAGGAGCTCAAAACATACAGGAAAACGGGCAGACCCACCATGGGGCTTACCAACTATTAACGGACATTGTGCTTGTGGTTATTGTACAGCCTGTCCACTTACTGTCCATGGCAGAAGGGCTGACATAGGCTTACGTGACCCATGGGATCTCAGAAATCACACCACCTGCAGGTCTGAAAACGTGATTTTTCTCATTAGGTGACTGTATGGGCTCCCGTATGTAGGCATGACCACTCGGCGAGTGATGGTCTGAATACTGAAGCACATGAGTAGTATAAGATGTGGGAGGTACTACACAAAACTAACCACACCATACAAAGAAAAGACTCGCACAGAGAAAGATTCGAAGTGGATTGTGATTGATAAACGGAATCTTCCGCTTACAGCCAGGGACGTCACAGACCTACTTTTTCTGAGGGAGCAAAGGTGGGTGCATAGATTGAACAGCTGTAGAGTGGGGTTGAATGACTCCATTCCATGACATTAGTTGAATAACATGATAAAAACTTAGAACATGTCAATCACTACTTTGAAATAATAGGATCTGAATCCAGAAGACTAAGATATTGTGGGTTCGCCAGTTATCAGTTCCCAAGGAAACAGAAGAAACATAAACTGTCATTACTATTGCGCAGGACTGACCAATCGGGTTAAAATGAACTAGGTACTTAGGTCAACAGGTATATAATACTAGTGCCTGATTCTAATTATAGGGGCACTTACCCACTTTTTGTTTTTTGTTGAGACAATAGTCCATCATTCCGGATTCAGAATTGCTGAATTATAAGGGCACTCACTCACTCCATTATTCAAATTAGTGACCGCATGTTTTTTAACAGAGTGGAGTTAAGGACATTTTTCCCGAGTGAAGTTGAAACATGAACTTCAAAAGGGCCGCGCTGCCGAGACTGGTAGGAACGCTGGTTATGGGTCTAGTCTTTCGAAACCTTTGACAGGAACCGGAAGCCAACACAAGGCCAGGGCCCAGGCACACACTCTCTAAATATGCAGACGCAGCAGTACACAGTTATCGTCGGAGGACACGGAGTGGCTCAAAAGGGTACACCGACCCTTGACGAAGCAAGTGGGGGACTGGTTAGGTACATTTTGGACTAATGGGTTTACCTACCGGCAACGGAATGAAGTTGCAGAAAAGGCAAACCTGACTAACCGAGTTCAGACGGGAAGACTTTCCCCCTCATTTGTAAAAACGTCAACCTTTGTAGAGCGGCTAACGGCATCTACCGTATCTCCAAGCAGTAAGATTCCTCGCGGCATAACCACCTGGATCACAAATGAGTTTGGGAATGCTTACTAAAAAAGGATCCAGGTTGGAGAGCAAGTAGTTGACTAATTATTTCCAACACAACTACTTATCTCTTTGACATTGGGCACATTTTGGGGAAATGTAATCTATACCACTGCACTACCATTGCATCTCTAAACAGCACTACTTCGGCGGTATGACTGCTTTAGAAAGGAGGGCAGTGCCATAGGTACACCATTGAGAGTTTGAATCTGAGCATGGGCTAATGATCAATAATACCAGAAGTATACATTTCTTTGGGATGAACAGTATGAACAACAACATACCACATAGTCTGAATTGAGCAGTTTTTTTAGATACGGATTTGTTTGAGCATTTGATTTATCATGCAGTCTTAGGCCTAACACAGAGGCGTGTATGACATTTATTGCACAACATTGACCAATAATGGATACACAACTCAAATTAGATCCACACCAATTTTAGGAAAATGAGCTTTGTTTTTACTTTATTTTAAGACCAAGATCTTCGCAATAAGGTAAGTATGTTTTTTTTCCTAATAACAAATTTTATTTGGTCTTATAATGGTACAACACATCTGTAAATGTCCATGTGCATGTTGTCGTGTAGCAATGGGAAAAAGACAGAAAATAATAGAAAGAGAGTAACAAATAACGGTAAGTATGTTTTTAAAATAAAAATACTTTTCGGTTTCAAAAGTCGACACTGCAATTTCTGAAAAGTTCAATGTTCTTCTATGGGGAAAACATTATTACAGGTAAGTGTCACACTTACAGTTCCAGTCTTTGCGATCAAAGGTCACCAAGGGGGCAAGGGTCAAGTGAGTACCAAAACTGCACCACCAGGGGCACACGGGCTACTGGGTGAAGAGGGCAAAATCCGAGCTCAGCCCAATGCGTTTCAGTGGAGACTGGGGGGTGTTCGAAGCCACACTGCTTGTAGGTAAATAAATCGGTTGTAGGGGGCCAAGCTTTGGGGGTTGGGTTAAGCATGGGGCCACAAAGCAGCACCCAACATACACCACTAGCGGCACAGAGGTGGCCGGGTGCAATTTGAGCATCGGGCGCCCAGTGCTCTTCAATGAGGATTCTGTTGTCGACAAACGGGCTGCAGGCTTTGCATCGGAGGTTGCAGAAGGGAGACCAACGATAGCAGTGGTAAGTAGGGATGTAGGTCGTAGGGGCACCGTTGGTTCAGCTCACCAAGGCCGAGGAGCTTTGGATGCAGGGGTGCCTTTCAATGTCCTAGTCTTACCGGAGCCGGTCACGGTCAAGGGAGCCTCTGGATTCACACTGCAGGCGCCGTCGTAGATGCCAAGGAGGTCAGCCAACGCTGGACTTGTGGTTGGGATCGCTGGGTAGACTTTACTGGGCAGGTGAGCCCCTCATAATCGGGCCGTGTGCGTCTGGTGCTGATTGGGCAGGAGTCGCTGTTCTAGCTGGATCCGGAGCCGTTGGAGTTAATTTCTTATTGACTGGTCCACTGTCCACTGGAGATTGGAGTCTTTTTCGAAGGCAGCAGTCCTCCCGGGGGTTTCAGAGGTCGCTGGCTGTAAGACAGGTTGCCTTTTGGTCGCAGGCTCTTCGAAGCTGGAGACAGGCCGGTAGGGCTCGGTCAAGGCAGTCGCTGTCTTCATGCTTTTCTGCAGGGTCGGCTTCGGGGATGTCTTCTTTTTTCTTAGGTCGTCGCTGATCTAGTTTCCAGGTCTGGGGGAGCCACCTGAATATGAAATTTAGGGGTGCTTTAAAGGAGTTGCAGGTAGGTAGGGCTAATGGCACCTTACTTGGGGAGATTACACCTTCAGTAATGCCACCCTCCTGTGGGTGAGGGCTTAGACCTAGCCCTGATTGGAGGGGTCTCTACACCTTTCAGATGACGGCGGCTAAAAAAATGTGCTTCACATCGCCTCCCCTGCCTTAGGGTTGGACTTGGCAAAGGTAGACACACCTCCTATTCTTCTAGGGTTTCCTTCCCAAAGTGGGGATGTAAACTAGAGGCTGCTATCTGATGCTAGCAGCAGAGACTGGGGGTCACATTAAAAAGGCTACAGGCCTTTGAAGCTTCCCCTTCGAGCAGTAGTCCATCCTGGGGGAGGAGGTGTGACACCTCTGCCCAGGATGTACAATGTTTCTGGTCCCAGAGAGCAGAGGCTCCCCAACCAGGGGTCTAGAATCGTGTCTGTGTGTGGCCAGCTGCCTAAAGCCAGTCTGTGCCCACACCAGGGCCGGTAGGTTTTCAGGGGGCACCTCTGAGGTGCCCTCTGAATACATGTTTTAATAAATCTCACACTGGCATCAATGTGGCTTTATTACAAGGAGCTGTTCGGTACCAAACACTCCTGGTTTCAGGGAAGTCATTCTAGTGCTGGGGAACAAGAGTTGTCGAGCTTCCAGCCTATGTACTCCTTATGGCTTTCCCGGCACTTACAATATCTAAGAATGGACTGAAGTATTGCAGGGGCATATCTACTCATGCAGATATGCCCTCACCTGTGGTATAGATTCCACTGCTTTAGGGCTGTAAGGCCTGCTACAGGTGTGTAATGACGGGTCAGGGACAGACGACACACTTCTTTTTGTCAAACAGGGTTTTATTGATATATAGCTTTTCTTTTTTCTACTGGTCAGTCTTTCGCGGGCAAATGCGGCCGGGTCCGTGGTGCGGGGTGACGGGGAGTCTTCCTTCCCGAGTGATTGGGATTCCGGGTCGTCAGACGACACTTTTCTGACGTCCGTGTTCTCCGGGAACGTGGCAGGCCCCAAAAGCAAGGAAAAAGAATCTGGTCAGTGGTGCGATTTTAGCACGACAACGCCTGACCCTAGGACAGGGAGTGAGGAGACCCCTAATAGTGCACAGTGTTCGCCCCCCTCCCTTTGTACTTGACCCAGCAGTGCAACAAGTGACTTCCCCTGATAACGTGAGGAAAAAAACAAATCGGGGTAGGGAAGAAAGAAATACTCCTAACGAAACCCGCTTCTCTGCGACCAGTTGAAGGGTGTAGTACGGTCTAGGGAGGCTTCGGTTCCCGTATCCCCACCCAGCCCGCTAAGCGGTCTCGTACCTGTCCTAGCCACGCTCCTCCCCTGGGAACGTGGCGGGGCGCTGCGTGGTGTCCTGATTCTTCTCCTGGTCTGGTCTCGTCTTCTTCTTTGTTCGGTCCTGAATCCTCGCCTTCACTCCTCCTCGTTCTTCCTTCCGCCGCTCCGCTCGTCTCCTCTCCGCTGCTCCGCTCTCCTACTGCACTCCTCCGGGAATCGCCGTCAGTCCACTTCCTGGAGTCTTGTCCTTTTGACGCTGCGCACGTTGGGACGTCCTCAGGCGGCGTGTCTGGTGTTGTATCCTCCGCCCAATTAAAGGGAACCTGGCCGTCACTTTGAATCCAAGTCGAGGTATCGGGAGCCGGATACCAATCTTTCTGCGATAAGGGGATAAGAGGGGGTGAAAATGGTACATATGTCCACCAATCTTCCTTTGTGGTTCTGCCGTCTCCGTTACAAGGTGTGACTTAATTATATCACCAGGATTGCTGGCTGGAATGGCACAGGGGACCTGGCTGCCAGGGACCCTGTACACTACAATCAAAACCACATCCATTACCAGGCAGAAAGTTTGGGCTATCCATGTCGAAAAAGGCACTTTCTCACGCAATTATTTTTTTAAAGATACGAAAGATTAATTTGCAAGCGGTTTCAGGTTTTTGGGGTTTGAGAGATTAAGAGATGAGTTTGACAGAGCCATGAATTCTTCAAGCATTTAGATGGAAGTTAAGGTAAAATTGAGGGTGTCTCCATCTTTGGAGGATTGATTCTTTCAAGTGGTTGAGGTGTTTGCATGGCTCAGAGACCTGGAAAGCTATTTTTCTGGGAGTTTAGACTTCTGGCAGGGTCACCCAGCTGGCCAGTCCAAAGGGTACAGACCAGACAAAGCTGGATCCACTGGTCCTCCAGGTTGGGTATTGGGCAGAAGGCTAGCAACCAGGTCTTATAAAAAAAAGCATTTGTTTCAGAAAGGGCAAGAAGAACCTCTTGATCTTCTGGGCGCAAAGGAAATCCAGAGTGTCTGCATGAGACTTGCATGATTGACAGTAGTCAAAGTCGCAAGGAAACAACTGAGCCGATGACAGAAGTTCTGAGTGCCAAGTGCAAGACCAGAATCTGAATCTGGAATGTACGCACTATGTATGAAGCAGGATATTTGGCTCAAGTAACATCTGTATGAAACAAAAAGTCTGATTTTGGAGCGTAGGTCCTCTGAGATTTTCAAGAGACTCAAACTTGAGAAAATTAACCATTGCCTCTGTTTTGGTGATTGTAGTGTGAGCATAACGAGTCACTAAACTGTACTTAAAGCACCTAGAGAATGAAGGAAGTTTTACGTGGGGCATTCATGATCTTTTGTGTAGATTCTATGATTGTTCGCTTGAGGCGAAAGTTAATGGCATGGTGGTCACTCCTGGTAAGAACATGCAACAATAATGGACCTGGAAAGAAATATTGTGTCCAGTGAGTATCCATTAGATTAGTTAGGGTCAGTTATCAGCTAGTATAAATGTATCAGTTTTAAGTTCAATAAGACAGACCTAGATAAGGTGGATTATAAAAGCAAATGATGTCTAGGGCAGTGGAGTCAAGAAAGGCTTCAGCAAAGGCCGAGTTGTGTGGATATGTAGTTCAGCATGAACAAGTACGCAGATATGTAAGAACGCGAGGCCCTCGCCAATGTGTATTCACACTCTGTGCACATAACTTTGGGACACTGATGGTGGCTAAGGTGCTCTTAATGACATCTCATACTTATCTGCTGCCTTAATCATTTTGTGGTTTCAGATGAGGATTTTGTAACCTGGAGGTTCCCTCCCAGAGCGCCGGGGCAGTATCTTCTTTGAGCCAAATCTCCCTTTGCGAGAGTCCATTGGGAAATCTATAATTAAGATTGGAGTCTCTTTTGTACGCTATGTCATTGCAATCTGCTATTCTGTACGGCACCTTATACAAAACCGAAAAATAAAGTAATAAAAGGACCAGAGTATCATCTATCCATGCTCATCATGCATTAATGAGGATGCAGGATAGCGAGTGATTCGGAAAGAGGAAAGATAGGATGTTTGGGTGAGGTGGAACAAGATTGCAATGTGTACTCGCAGGCTGCACAGCATGCAGTAAGATACAAGAATTCTTTCCAGCATTCACAAATTCACATAATGTATAATAATATTCTAAATCTCAAAGTAACCACAGTGCATCAAATGTAATTATTGTTCATTAGAGCTCTTACAGAGGCAGTTTCAAGTAATTATAATGTAAGCAACAAAGTTTCCATGTAGATAGAAATACTTGTAACAGTGTAACATTGTTTAGATGCTACTTAAGTGCTCACTGAAACTTGCTCTAAACAGGAATAATAGAACACATTCAACAGCAGATGTTGTAACTCCAGCATGGATAAAAATAACTAAATCAAGCGTCCAAGTAATCAACAAGGCAAACTATCCAAAATAAACAAAACAAACCTACAGGAGCTCCATGTCCCATGTCTCGTCACATGCTCCCAAACAATGAGACATTCACGCCAATAAAAATCTTTGCTGTATCCCTTGTGACCTTTTCATTTCTCCTATATCTGCAAAAGTACATTAAAATCATGCTGTGAGTAGAATTCTGTTTATTGTAGAAAGAAAAGTGGGTAAAAATTTGCCTCATTTTTGGGGATTAATTCAATATTGCAACTCTTTCGCTCTAAAGGCGTCTGCCAGGTAAAATTTAACAGTTGCAGTTAGAACTAGTCCTATTTTTATTCCACTGTCTAAACTTGTGAACACAAAGAATATCTGAGTTTCAGAAATTCCTTTTTTTGTTTATCTATAAGACCCCAAAAGGGGAATAAGTCTGTTTACAACCTCTTAAGTGAACCCGGTACTGCATATATTGGTCCACATCGATGTGCACTTCTGAGAAATATCTATATGCATACATTTTGGTATCTGTTGTTTGTGATAAACCCACTTACTGCAGAATTAATGTATTGAAATTAAACCCAAATATTTGTGTTATGCTGTTATATTAATGAGCAATCTCAGTGCATTAAGATTCATGGAGATTATAGTGGAGGAAACTCCAAGTTTACCATCATTATATCAACTTCTAGTAGTGGAAAAGTGAAATGAAAGAATGAAAAAAAAGTGAGACAAACATGTCATTTGGAGCGATATAATGTACAGTGAAATAGAGTTCTGGTATGGAGAGATGCAGTTCCTAATTTGTGAAAGACAGAGTGCCATGCCCGAAACTCTGCTCAGAAGCTGGCAGCCGGTGCAATTAAACACCAGAGCGCCAGATA
This sequence comes from Triturus cristatus, assembly GCF_964204655.1. Lineage (NCBI taxonomy): Eukaryota > Metazoa > Chordata > Amphibia > Caudata > Salamandridae > Triturus > Triturus cristatus. Next base: position 1,142,057,508 of record NC_140590.1, on the reverse strand, counting down.
CCAAGTCCAGTAGCCTTTAATATACTACAAGATGCTCCCTTCTCATTTTTTTCATACTTGCAGGTTCCTGCTTTTTGTTTCTGACAGTTTTGCTATCTTTTTGTTAACCGTCTATCCAATCTGTCCCCTCACCTGCATTCGCTAAATCGGTGAGACAGGAAAAGTAAGTGCTGGTCACCAAAAATAAGTGTGTCCCCCGCTCGCTCAAATTAAGCACTGAAGAGGTGTGTAATATGGAGTGGTAAGGGTTTTTGAGGGATATATCTGATGTGGTGGTCATTGAACCGTCTTGGGATTTGTTTCATGGCAAAAAGCAACTGTAGTTTGCTTTGAAGTGTTGTAGTGTATAAAGCAGTCTACTACCCAATCTCTGATGTTTTAATAAATATGCTTGGGTCTGCTTTATCAGAAAATGGTGTTGTTGAGCCATGTGATGACCTAGTTACTTCTAGTCTTTCTTCATTTCTCATTGGACCAGGAAATCAACTACAGCAAGAGTGTCACACCACTGGCCTGTAGGAAGTATCTCCATCCTTACAATGCTGGAGTATGCTGAGAGAAGGCAAAATTCGGAGCCAGCTTATGTTATACCTGGATGTATTTTACATATGCTTTGAATTATATTTTATTATTTTGTATAGAATCATCTTAGGGCTGTTCTGCATCGCTTGGAGCTTTTTAGTTGTGGGGTCAGTTCAGAAGTCTTCAGCTGTGGAAGATGGAGGGTGTTGTCTTACAATGTTTGAAGTAAAAACGGATAGACATGGGTTCATTATGCAGCTGGTTGTGGTGTACTGTGACATTTTCAGATGGGTGTGGCCCCTGTGTAGTCCAGAAGCAAGATGAAAAATTCCTAGAAAATTCTGATCTTCAGTCCTCTCTCAGACAAATGCAGGCAGTCTTGGCTCCTCAGAAGTGTGCTCAAGGCTTTGCAGGGTTCTGGAACCATTGCTTTTTCTCCAATTGCTCTCTTACCTGATCTGTGTCATTAACTTTGTTTTTTTTTAACCCATACTCTACAGCAAGTGGTGTAGGTAAGTTATAGCTTCTAAGAGGTTTTTCACCAGAAGCTTGGAAAGTATTTCAGTATTTTTATGATTTTAAAATAAAAAAAATGTATATATCACTCGATATCCGCTGTTTCCCAGGTATGCCCAAGTAACGGAGACGGGCCCAATATTCGTGCTTATTTCTTTATTGTTGCTTGTGCGAAATCGGCATGACTCGTTTCCGCTCAAACAGGAGCCTTGATCACATGACAGAGTCCTACGTTCATCTCAATCTTTTTAAAGTGCCCTGTGCAATTACAAACTACATTGAATTCACCTGTGCAATCGTTCACCATAGACATAGAAGAGTTACATTGGTGTTTATCCAGTTAGAATACATTTTCTTTCGTAGGAGACAATTATGCGACAATGATATAAAGCAATTCTATAAAAAATTCATACTTAAACGGTTGATTTCAATGAATGCCTAAATGATTTTATAAATATAATTATATATATATATATATATATATATATATATATATATATATATAAATATTTGATTCAGTATATAAAATCAAAAAATAAAAACAACCGTTTTTATATAAAAACCATGGTAGTCCATTCATTGTAATCCTTTAACAGAAAAAAACACACAAAATGAGGTTGTCTCCTTATTCTGTATATATGAACGCCTCTAATGTCAGGTTTATATCTATATATCCCTATAATGTGCAAAATGTGCTAATAAATTAAACCGTCAGTGTAGTGAATTTTCTACTAATTCATTCTCCATAAGAATATAGAGATAAAATAGAGTATTCCATCAAAGTCATATGTTTTCATATACTTAAAATACCCCGTTCATTGTTTCATAAAATTAATGCGCTAATGTGGTATTGGAGCCCCAACACCCTCCATTTGAGATGTAATGTATCTGCTACAAGTATAATTTTATTGACTATGGGAAACCTTCAAATACTTTATCCCTGAATATCACTTTATATTATTTATTTTGCGATTTACTTTTGAATTATCTGGATTTTTTTATACTTCAGTACTCGTGGTCCTCTTGTCCACTACTGGGACGATTTTGTTGTTATTTGGCTCACTTTACCGACCCGTTTTCTTACTGTCCTTGTGTCATAAAATTGAATACATTCATGAGCTGTCAATGTCATTGTTGACATGTTTAATACTAAATATTTGTTAAAACATATTGGCCTAAATGCCATTTAGACAGCTTGACAACTGGGATGAGGTAGTAATGTGGCACTGTATTTCTGGATTTCTATCACAGATTTTACTAATTTGGTTGCCTAATCTTAACTTGACTATATCATTATATATATAGATGACGCACAAAATGGGGACGGACATTAGTTTAAATACTATACAATATATTAAATACATTATGGCAATCTCTAAGATTCTAGATAAAAAACCCTTTCTTCTGTTCTAAAATAAATTTATATTTTCACAACCAGAGTATCAAAATTCTAAAAGCCCATAAAAATCTCGTTATAGCAAAATTAAATTTCAAAGTTTAAAGATTTAAGTTTTGAAGACCTCCCTAATACAATCAATTATAGGTATGTATACATATATTCTGTTATGTTAAGACCATTTGGATGTTTAGAATTTAATTCCATTATGTATCTAGTCTCAAGTTGGCTTAACTGCTGTTCTCTATTCCCACTGCGTCTACTTGGTGGTACTGAATCGATCACAAAATATTTCAAGTCCTGACTTCCAGAGTTTTTTTTTTTTTTTTTTGAAACCGTTTATTGCAGTTTATAGAAGTTACAGGTATGGGCCTACAACCACACGGCCGGCCGCTAGAGCATCAAAAGCATTTTACAGACATACAGCAAAAAACTTTCTCAGCGGTGCACAGTAGGAAGACAGGAGTGATCAATGGTGCAGGCCTCACAACTCCATGCCCACAGTACGGTTCCATTTTCTTAAAGCAAAACAACGTAAACAAACCACAACCGCAAGGCAACCCTCGATCCAAAGCGACAACACGTGCTCCATAAGTGGGGGATCCAAACCAGCAGCAAAATTCTGAAGAGGGGGACGGGAGTAGATCAGGGACTGGGGGACCGCGCGCCCGCGACCAAGGGAGGGGCGCCATCTAGGGAGACTGAGCCGGCGAGGCCGCCGGTAGCAGCGGCGGCTCACAAATACCCCCGCGGTAGGCGTTCCAGGGGCCCCAGAGTTTCATCCACGCCCCAGGCTTACCCCTCGCCACATACACCACCTTTTCACGAAACATACACCAATCCATATGCTCTTTCCAGGCCGACACCGCAGGGGGCCTCTGGGATCCCCACAATTGGGCAATATCACGCTTGGCTATCATGTATCCCAGGGTCACCCACCGCGCCTGCGGGACCGAGTAGTCATTTGGTTCCCAGACATTCAGCAGGCATCTCCTCGCTTCAGGCAGCAGCGCGACACGCGTAACCATTCGTAGAACCTCATGCACACCACGCCAGAATCGCTCCACCTTCGGGCACTCCCACAGTATATGCATGAAAGTCGCCAACGCACCACAGCCACGCTTACACGTTCCATCACCGGCAAAACCCATACGTAAAAGCCTTGGCCCCGTCACGTAGACCCGGTGAAGGATCTTGAGCTGGACGAAACGAAGGCGAGCCGGGATGGCCACCTCTTTCGGAGAGGCCACCGCGGAGATCCAATCCTCGTCGTCCAGCTCCAGCCCGTCGGCAACCCAAGCCTCGCGGAGACTAGTCAGCAGACACGATCTATCGTTAATCAATTTGTTGTAAATGAGGGAGATCGTACTGTCCGGGACATGGCCATCTAGCACTCTGTCCTCCAGGGGGGAAGACTCCGGAATGGATGCAACATCCGGGAAGACGGAGCCCAGCGCATGGCGGACCTGTAGGTACCGAAAGTACTCACTGCCCTGCAGCTGAAACTCCGCCTGCAGCATCTCAAAAGTTTTGAATCCCCCCCTCGTCCAGAGATCTCCCACCGTGCTGATTCCGATCGTGTCCCACTTCTCGAAGCCCTTCGACGTCCACAGGGAGCCCAACCTCTCAGATGCATACAGCGGAGACGCTCGGGTCAAACGGTCCTTCCACCCCATAGCTGCATTAGCCGCGTGCCAGACACGCACCATGACACGCGTCGGTCCCGTCAAACGGGAGTCGGGCGCGCCAGAGTAGAGCGCTCGATTATAATCGGCACCGGGCAGAAGCGTCCTGTCCATCTCAAATGCCGGGTTCAAGGCGGGCCCGTAAAGGCCATGATTAATAGCAGCTAGTTGGGAGGCCCAGTAATACCGTTTGATGTCCGGGAGGGCGACCCCTCCATCGTACCACGGGAGCGTCAATTTAGCCAGAGCAATACGCGGCCTCCCGTCCCAGAACAGGCGCCGCTGGAGGCCCTCCACCTCGCGAAAGTAGCGTGCCGGGACCAGGTCCATGGTATTCTGGAGGGCGTAGAGGAAGCGCGGCAGGGACATCATTTTAAATAAGGCCGCTCGGCCGAGCGGCGAGAGCGGCAGCCGCCGCCAGCGCACCACGTCCTCCCTCAGACGCTGGAGGGGGGGCAGCAAGTTACGCTCATAGCGGGCCTCCGGGTCAAGAGTGATATATATACCCAGGTATCGGAAACCCTGGGAGGCAATCTGGATCGGACAGTCCCGTGGCAAGACCGGGGCCTCCCCGGAGAGCACATACACACAGGATTTCGCCCAGTTGATGACCAGGCCTGAGTTGCGACCGAAGGAGCGCAAAACATCAACCAGGACGATCAGTGACTTGCGCGGGGAGGCGAGATACAAAAGGATATCGTCAGCATAGAGGGACACACGGTCCTCATGCTCGGGGGTCCAGCGGAGACCACGGATAGAAGGGTGCCACCGCAACCACTCCGCCAGGGGCTCCATGGCCAGGGCGAACAGGAGAGGCGACAGGGGACAACCCTGTCGCGTGCCCCGCCCCAGCGCAAATGGGGCAGACACTCGCCCATTCACCACCACCTGCGCCAACGGGCCCGAATATAGCAATTTGACCCAGCTGACGAAACCCGGGCCGAACCCAAACTTCGCCAGCATCGCCCAAATATATGGCCATTCGAGCGTATCAAACGCCATGGTGGCGTCCAAGGACGCCAAGATGGCCGGCTCCCGCACAAATGGGACACGCGCGAGCACCCCGTGTAAGCGCCGCAGATTAAGCGCCGTGTTGCGGTGTGGTATAAAGCCCGATTGGTCTTGGTGGACCAAATCGCCCACCACGCCAACCAACCGGTTGGCCAACACCTTGGCGAGGATTTTGGGCTCCGCGTTCAGAAGCGAAATCGGCCTGTAGGATGTGACCCGCTCACGGGGCTTCCCCTCCTTATGGATCACCACAATTGTAGCCAGACGCTGGTCCGGCGGGAGGGAGCCCTGCGAGTGGGCCGCAAGGAACATCGCGCGCAGGTGGGGCGCCAACACATCCGGGCGTAGCTTGTATAGCTCAATGGGAATACCATTGGGGCCCATGGCCTTGCCGGATGCAACCGAGCGAATAGCCGAGGCAATTTCGTCCGAGGTGGGCGGGGCATCCAGCGAATCCCTGTCCTCCACCGTAAGGGAGGGCAGTGCGATGTCCCGAAGCAAGGCATGGGAATCTTCCTCCGAGCAGGGGGAAACCGGGGAGTAGACTTCGCGGAAATAATCCGCGAAGCAGGAGACAATGGCTTCCGGCTCAGTGACGCACACACCATCCACGCTCTCAATCAAAGGCACCACGCGACTCGCTCTTTCCCTCTTGTCCAACCACGCAATCAATTTGCCAGCCTTATCACCCACATCATACAATCGCCCCTGCTGCTCTCTACTGAGGCCCCTGGCCGCCTCCGTGACGAGGGCCCGATAGGCCGCCTGCTTTAAGTGCAAAACATGCAACTTGGCGTCTGTTACCCCGCTCCCCAGGTCACCCTCCAGTTCTGCAATCTCGGCCTCAACCCGGGTCACCTCCTCCCGCTCGCGCCGCCGGGCATTGGAAATAAAGGAGAGGGCCTCCCCTCTAAGAACCACCTTGAAAGCCTCCCACAGGGAGATGGCAGACGGGACCGACCCCACATTCTCATCGAAATAACGCTGTAAGGATTTGATCAAGTCGGCACGAATGGTGGGGTCGCGCAAATACCATGCATTGATCGGGGCCACTCTGCCATCCCCCCTCGGGAAGACATCGATATGCAACAACAATGGGGAGTGGTCTGAGATACCCCGTGCCAAATGGCGCACCTCCCCCACCCTCCCTGCCTGGGCCGCCGGGACAAGGATGTAATCAAGCCGCGAGAGGCTACCATGGGCCCCCGAGTGGAAGGTGTACTGTTGCAATACGGGATGCTTTAAGCGCCAACAATCCACCAGGCCCAGCGTGTCTAAGAGGCCGGGCAGCCACGCCTGTGCCCGGGGGAGGTCCCTAGGGGGATAGCGATCCATAGACCCAGAGGCAACCGCGTTAAAGTCCCCTCCAACCACCAACAGGCCACCCGGGAGGTCCAGGAGGAGGCGCCCCAGGTCCGCAAATGTAGTGGCTTGTAACCCAGGCGGGACGTACACTGATATAAAGATAAACACTCTACCCTCCATTCGTCCCACCAGAACAGTGTAACGTCCCCTCTCATCATGGCGCACCTCGTCAATCTCCAACGGGAGCGAGGTCTTGACCATAATACCCACCCCCCGCGAGCCCGAAGTGAAGCCGGAATGGGCCGCCAAACGATATCCCCGCCGATTCATTGCATGAAAGGTGTTACCTATAAGGTGTGTCTCCTGCAGGAAGACAACATCTGGAGAGATACGTTTTAAATACTGCAGGACCACACCACGCTTAATCCTATCCCCCAGGCCGTTAACATTCCAGGACAACACAATCAAATCCCTACCCCCCATCATACGGCAAAACAATCGGTGGCCCCCCACCGAGCATCTTAAAAACAACAAAACCGTTGCGGGTTTGCCTTGCGGTGCTAACAAACAACACACCCCCCCCACCCCCCGGTCCCAACAGAACTCCCCCCTCCCTGCACCCCTGCATGAGCCCAGACAGCCCCCCCAAAGTGCAGTGTGCCTGTCGCCCCATAGCTAAGTACTAACTAGTCCCCCCGAGGAGGAGGGAAGCCCCCAGCAGACCCCACCCGACCTCCATGGGAGGGGAACATACGAAAGCAATATATGGTAAAGGAACAATAACCAGAGCAAGGCCTATACAGTCACCCCTCAATTCTGATCCGGCGGGCCCTCCCCGCCAGCCGCGCCCCCCCCACCCCGATCTCCAGGCAAAGTATCTAACCAGTCCCCAGCCACCTCGGGCCGGTCGAAGAAGTGCGTACGGCCATCCACCTCCACCCTCAGCTTAGCCGAAAAGAGCATTGAGTACTTGAGGTTTAGGTCCCTTAGGCGACGTTTAATACCAAGAAAGCTCTGTCGCTGCTTCTGGACCGCCGGAGTAAAGTCTGGGTAGAAGTGTACATCCATGTTGTCCAGCCTGACCGGTCCCTGTTGCCTGGAGGTCTGGAGGATGGCGTCCCTGTCCCGGAAATTAAAAATCCGGGCAATAATAGGCCGCGGCGGGGCACCGGTCTTAGGGCGGCCCCCAGGGACCCGGTGGGCACGCTCCACCGCAAAAAGCTTACTCAGCCCCCGGGGCTGGAGATGGGTCAGGATCAGTTCTTCCACGAAGAGATCTGCCGCCTCCGCCTCTCGGCCCTCCGGCACACCAATAATGCGAACATTGTTCCTCCGGGCCCGACCCTCGGAATCCTCCAGTCGCCGGTCCATCAGGGCGCTCGCTTGGCCAAGCCGGCGCACCTCCTTCTGGAGGGCCACCACGTCCGTAGTGAGGCTCGTCGTGGTGTGGGCCAGGGAGTCAACTCGGTCGTTCGTTTTTGACAAGTCTGCCCTCACAAGGCCCACATCCACCAGGACCGAGTCAATTTTTTGCGCCAAGGTATCGAAACGCTGGTCCACTGAGGCCTTCATCTCTGCGATGGCGCCCATGACGTCCCGGAGGGTCAGATCCACCGGTTGGGCAGGCGCCTCCGTCGGGCCCACCAGGGATGACCGCGATGTCTCCGGAGAACCCTTCTGGAGCGTATAGCGATCCATACTATTGGCCTGGTGCGCCGTGCCACGGCGGGTTGTCTTCATCTTCGCCCGGTCGCCATCTTGTTTGGTGGACATGCTGGCCCTTCTACCGTCGTGCCAAGATCTCCAAACGGGCCGCCACACCAAGTCACGGGTGCCAGGGGGGGGGCAGGGGCGACCACCGAACCGCGGGTCAACCCACCGCCGGTGGGTCAGCCGGGCACCTGGACAAGGCAACACCACCGCACCCCGCTCCGCAGCCCGACCCCGCCTGAGGCAAGGAGGGCGCTAAAGCGAAAGTGAAAGTGCGGGGTACGCAAGTCGCCCAGCCCCGCTCGCCGCTGTTATTCACTTCGTCCCCGGATCGCCCCACTACTCCAATCCGGGGGGCCGGCGAGGAGAAGGCCGCAACCTTCAATCGATGCTCCCACCGGTGTTCGGGGTCCGATTCGAGCCCAAAAAACGGGTGGCGCCTCAGCTCGGGTTCACCGACACAGTCCCCTCAACAAGGACAGGATATCGCCAGGATTAATTCAGGAGGTCGCGGAGGTCCTCGGGAGCCTCGCACCTACGCGGCCATCTTGGTTGCGCGCTAGGCTCCTCCTCCCTGACTTCCAGAGTTATGCTTGCTTTTAAAATGGCGTGCCACGGGGGTAGGTATTATCCTGATTGTTTATTGCCCTTAAATGCTACAAAATTCTCTTGTGCACCGGTAATTTGCTGCTCCCCACATATTGTAGGTTGCAGGGGCAAATTAAAACATAAACCGCATATTCAGTTTTGCACGTCATGAGTTTAGATATTTTGATCTTCAATGTGCTAAATGGTGTCACATATATTATGCGATTCTCCCCTTGTTGGCATGCTTTGCAGGTTTTACACCTGAAAAAAACGCTATGAGTTTGTAGCCAATTGGTGTTGTCAATGACTTCTGGACTCGTCTTCACTAGCTCATCTCCCATCGATAAGCCTCTACTGTATGTAATAGAGGGACGAGTTGGTAAAGTTTTCCTTATGATAGGGTCACTTAGCACCATTGGCCAATTACATGTGATGATCGATTTAATTTGTTTATGTTGTTGACTAAACTGCAGTATCCATCTAAAATCCTCCTTGTTAATATGTGCTGGCTTTTGAATCATAGTCTAGTTCATAGGAGCAACCTTGGACAGTAGATCATATCTGTCCTTCCACATGGATTTAGAAATAGCACTGTTAATCACGTTCCTATGGTATCCCCTCTCTAGAAATCTTATTCTACTTATGGCTTGAGCTTCCTTTAGATCATCATCATCATTACTATGGATCCTTCTTAAGCGTAGCATCTCCCCATAGGGGATACTATTGAACAAATGTTTAGCATGGGAACCACTCGCATGTAGCGTGGAATTCCCGCTGTTTCCTTGCGGTACAATTTAGATTCTCTTTTTTCACCACGTACATATATTTTTATATCAAGGAAGCTTATTTCTGTTTCACTGATATTGGCTGTGAATGACAGATTTAGATTGTTGATATTCAGTGCCCTAATGAACTCATTGGCATCTCCGGTGCTACCTTCCCATATTACAAACAGGTCATCTATGAATCGTAGCCATATCTTGATGTTGTTGTTCATGATGTGTCGATATTGGGTATTGAGTACCAGCTCCTCCCACCAGCCCATATGCAAACAAGCATAGCTGGGAGAGAAGCTGGCACCCATGGCTACTCCTCTGACCTGTATGTATATGAGGTTATTGAACATAAATCTGTTATTCATTAGGCTGAATTCCACCATTGTAATCAACATAGTTTTTTGTGCTTCTGTCATTCCAACCAACTTATTCAGATAAAATTGCAGTGCCGTCAAAACATCCTGAGGTTGAATACTGGTATACAGTGCACAGACATCAAGGGCTATAAACAGATACCCAGGTTTCCATGCAAAATCCTTGAGCTTGTTTAAAAAATCCCCAGTATCACGTACATATGATTTCAATGACTTTAGAATCCTGGAGAAAAAAGTCAACATATTTGGACGTGTGTTCAAGTAGGCTGTTTCTCGCTGAACTGATAGGTCTGCCTGGTGGTTTGAGTGGATCCTTGTGGATCTTGGGAATAAAGTACATCGTTGGTCCCACCGGATAGTCATTTTTAAGATATTTGAATTCTTGGGTGGTTATTGTTCCCTCATTTTTCCATTTCGATAAAAGAGAATAATACCTTGTGTTGGTCAATTTGATTTCTGCAGTTGAGCTTTTGACATAACATGAATTGTCACGTAATTGGCTATATGCTTCGTTGGTATAGTCACCTTTGGACATTAAGACGATGTTCCCACCTTTATCAGAATTCCCAATGATTGTCATTGTTCTCCTTTAGTTTTCTCATTAGGAGATTGTATTCATGGTTTTGTTTGTTGAATTTCCATTTGGTATTCCGTATTGTCGTGTTGAGGTATTTTAAATCCTCTACCACCGTCTCATGAAATCCATCTATGGAATCCCGTGTCATGATTGGATTGAAGGTGAATTTCGCCTTGAAATTTGTCGTTCTTGATTTTTGTGATTTTACACTGACATTTGATTCACTGGGTTGAGTCATGTTAGTTCGTATATCAGGATCCATCATTGTGTCCTCGTTTAGCCATAATTCTTGCATTTCCATGAAAAAAGAGGAATCTGATTGTTGAGATACCATCCCGTGAGATGAATGATTATTAATAGTAATATCACCAGTGGTATCTGCAATATCACGATGATTTAAAGCATGGAATTTTTAAAGTTTTAATTTTCTCACTCCTTTGAACACGTCAAGTCTGGTTTTGGAGTAGTTGAAGTTTTTAGCTGGACAAAAGGATAGACCCAAGCTCAAGATCTTATTTTCTTTATCATTGAGACTTAGGTTGATAATCGTCCTGTTGGTATCTATTTGCCCCTCCTCCAACCTCCTCGTTTCCTGTTGTTTTGACCTGGATCTCTTGGCCTTTCTTCTCTGTCCACGTTTGTGGTTTTTGCTTAGCCGTAATTTGTTCGCTTGATTCTTGGTCGGAGGGTCTGTCTTCTGTCGTTGCATAAAAAACTAAATTCTTCATCAAGCGAATGTTTCGATTTGACATTTGCCCTTGTGTCTTGTTCCGTGTCACTATCAACGGCAGAGCTTAGGTCAGATTGTGAGGTGCTGGGGCTTGCTTCACCTGTTTTAGAAGGGCCTGATCTTTGAACTGACTTTGTATTGCCACCTTTCTGTGTTCGCATTGCCTCATATTTCTTTGCAAACGTAAATATTTGACCCAATTCATAATCTATTTTATCACGATGAAATGTAAAAGCTTTTCTTTCTTTAATCTTTTCCTCCTCTCTTTTTAATCGAACCAACATATCTTGCCTTAATTTTAATTGAACATAATCTTCTCCAAGGACCTTCAGTTCTTCATTGATTTATTTCAATTTCTTCCAATAATTTTGCTCTGTCAATGTCCGCGTATTTAATTAGTATTATCACAATTTTTTTAGATGATTCCAGGTTGCATTGAGCTAATTCACGCATCATAGCTGGATTTGGAGATTCATAACTTTGGGCCAGTAGTATGCGCAGGCCACGCGGTATTCAATCAACATCCAAGTATCTTTGGAGCGAACGGGACTCCCACCATTTGCTTTGTTCTGCGCGCATCTTTTTTTCTAATATTTTATATTTTTCTTTTATTGATTTATTATGACCATTGGTGTTATTAGTTACGCTTGTTGTTGTAGTTGTAACTTGTCTGCAGGCATCTAACATTGTCAGTGCTGCCACCTCCTTCTCTGGGACTGTCAGCCGACATCATTGCACACATATAGCTAAAGATTAATTAGGAGTTATTCTTTATACTGTTTCGCATAACTCATGAATGCACACCTTTCTACCCCTTAATGCCAATGTTCCGTACCTTAGTGCAAATTCGGTTCGTTCAAATCCTCCGACTCTTCCCGCTCCGCTTTGCCTTGGTATCCCGGCTTTTCTTGGCTCAGGGGGTCACGACCATGTTATTCCTTCTGGATTTCATTGTGTACTTCCGGGTCGCCCAGGAAGTTATTTCTCTTCACCTCGGTCGTTCCTTTGGAGAAAGGGGGTCCGTTTTCAAGCCGTGAAGAGATCTTTTCGGCTTCAAATATCACTCGATATCCGCTGTTTCCCAGGTATGCCCAAGTAAAGGAGACTGACCCAATATTCGTGCTTATTCCTTTATTGTTGCTTGTGCGAAATCGTCATGACGTGTTTCAGCTCACACGGGAGCCTTCATCACATGACAGAGTCCTACGTTTATCTCGATCTTTTTAAAGTGCCCTGTGCAATTACAAACGACATTGAATTCACCTGTGCAATCGTTCACCATAGACATGGAGGAGTTACATTGGTGTTTATCCAGTTAGAATACATTTTCTTTCGTATGAGACAATTATGCGACCATGATATAAAAAAATTCTATAAAAAATTCATGCTTAAACGGTTGATTTCAATGAATGCCTAAATGCATTTTACAAATATAAATATACATATATATATAAATATTTGATTCCGTATATAAAATCAAAAAATAAAAACAACCCTTTTTATATAAAAACCATGGTAGTCCATTCATTGTAATCCTTTAACACAAAAAAACCTCATTTTGTGTGTTGTCTCCTTATTCTTTATATAGGAACGCCTCTAATGTCAGGTTTATATCTATATATCCCTATAATGTGCAAAATGTGCTAATAAATTAAACCGTCAGTGTAGCGAATTTTCTACTAATTCATTCACCATAAGTATATAAAGATAAAATAGAGTATTCTATCAGTCATATGTTTTCATATACTTAAAATGCCCCGTTCATTGTTTCATAAAATTAATGTGCTAATTTGGTATTGGAGCCCCAACACCCTCCATTTGAGATGTAGTGTATCTGCTACAAGTATAATTTTATTGACTATGGGAAACCTTCAAATACTTTATCCCTAAATATCACTTTATATTTATTTTCCGATTTACTTTTGAATTATCTGGATTTTTTTATACTTCAGTACTTGTGGTCCTCTTGTCCACTAGTGGGACGATTTTGTTATTTGGCTCATTTTACCGACCCGTTTTCTTACTGTCCTTGTGTCATAAAATTGAATACATTCATGAGCTGTCAATGTCATTGTTGACATGTTTAATACTAAATATTAAATATTTGTTAAAACATATTGGCCTAAATGCCATTTAGACAGCTTGACAACTGGGATGAGGTAGTAATGTGGCACTGGATTTCTGGATTTCTATCACGGATTTTACCAATTTGGTTGCCTAATCTTAAAAACGTGACTATATCATTATATATATTCACAGCGAGGACTCGTTGTTGGCGGCATTTGACGCTCTTGGCGGTGCGGGAATTGTGGAGACGGCAGAGTCAGCCGTTGTAAGATTCAATCAAAGCTCCTGGGTTTTCAGGAAAAAATCCACACGCACTCCCTGGTATGGTGCAGTTCCAAATCAATTTAATAATATCCCAAGCATGGCAAGCAGGTTTACAGAACCCAACGCGTTTCAGTCAGCTTTGACCTTGTTCACGGGTAACAGTGATTTTTCACTCTTCTGTTTTTATACTAGTCACATGATGTTACATTTCGCATAGCCTTATGGTCCTTGTAGTTCAGCGACCATAGCGGGATTATTATTAACCATTTTGTCAGGTGTAAGATTCATATATTTTAAACACGTTTGTATAATCAATAATGCCAAATTATAAGTGATAAAAATGGCCGACAAAGGCGGAAATATTATCATACAAGACAAAGATCTCTATGCGGAAGAAGCCCATTTACAATTAAACAATACACAATTTTATGAAAGACTAAAAGAAAACCCAACCACACAAATCAAAAATGAAGTGGACATAAAACTGAAAGAATGGAGAGATAAACAGCTAATTGATCAAGATGAATTCAAATACCTCTCCACGGACAACCCGATAATGGCAACAATTTACTTTCTCCCCAAGATTCACAAAAATCCCACGAAACCACCAGGGAGACCAATCGTATCTGCGAAGGGTTCGCTATTAGAGCCAATCGCGAACTTTGTGGATAAATTTCTCTTTCCATATGTAAAAGAACTAACGTCATACTTAAGGGATACAAAAGACCTATTAAGAATTCTTGCAGAAATGGTATGGAAACCAACATATAAATTGATATCCATGGACGTCATCTCGTTGTATACCAATATCAACAACAAAATTGGATTAATGGCATGCAAATATTTCCTTAAGGAAAGGAATATCCACTACACAAATCACAATACTATGATAACAGATATGATCGAACTATGCCTAACAAAGAATGTTTTCTTATTTGGGGAAGAAATCTACTTACAAAAGAATGGAACCGCGATGGGTTTTTCTTTTAGCCCAAGCTACGCATGTCTCACAATGGGCTGGTGGGAGCAGAAAGTAGCTTGGGACAGTCAAAATGAACACCATGTGGAGCGAATAGTATCTTGGATGAGATACATCGATGATCTCCTTATAATCTGGGATGGATCGGAACAAGAATTTGAATCATACTTCAACATCCTAAACAACACAGATACGGATTTGCACTTCACATATAACATCAGTGACAACAGAATTGTGTTTCTTGACACAGAGATCTATGTCAAAGAGGGAAAGTTACAGACCACATTACACCGTAAAAGTACAGCCAGCAATGCTACCCTACATGCGGAGAGTTTCCATCAACCATCTCTAATAAGGAATATTCCCTATGGAGAACTATTAAGAATACGTCGAATCTGCTCTGATGACAGTGAATGGAGAAAACACAGTCAACAATCAATCAGGAGATTTAAAAAACGTAATTACAACAACAAAATCTTATCGGATTGTCTAAAAAGAACTGAAAAAACAAAACAGGGAAGATATCATCAAAGACCATAAGCCCTGTGAGAAACAGGAAGAGAATCCCATTCGATTGATCACGACATTATCGACTCAATCCAAACAAATCGAACAGATTCTACGTAAACATTGGAACATATTGACACTGGACCCTACGATGGCAAAAATAGTGGGAAATCACCCAAAAATAACATACAGACGAGCCAAAAATCTCAAGGACGAGCTGGTACACAGTCACTTTGTAACAACAGTAAAACAACCAACGTGGCTACAACTGAAAGGGTTTTATAAATGCTCGACGTGTAAAGTATGTCAAATTGCGCAAAACATCAAAGTAATTAAAATGGCAAACAACAAGAAGTGGACAATCAACCAAATGATCAATTGTAAAAGCCAATATGTGGTATATATTATTGAATGTCCATGTAAGCTAAAATACATAGGAAGCACAGTGTGCGAACTGAAAAAACGTATTTTAGAACACGTAAGAGCAACGATTAATAAAGACCGCAGCTACGCAGTAGCGGAACACATGGAAAAATACCATTCAAGTGACTGGAAACAATTGAAATTTTATGCTGTCGAAACGGTGGGTTGTCATGTGAGAGGTGGCAACCGTGAAAAGACACTGAGACAAAAAGAATCACGCCACATCTTAGGGTTCAGGACTTTGACCCCGTATGGTTTGAATAAAGACGAGGAGATGCACTCACACCTATGAGGAGAATCAAATGATCTGAACACAGTCTTAAACACCCCGTTATGAAATCCGTGTTTCTCCCCCCTTTTTTTCATCTAAAGTTTCTCTTTTTTCCTGGAAGCAACAGGAAAATGGTTATAAAAATTGATTTTCTCAGAATCAGGTGTACTAAAAGTATATTGTTTAAAAAGTTTAAAAAGTATATCACTCACCAGAGAGATAAAATATGTGGATACTTTCAATCTCGGCCCACTAGAGGGCTAAAGTGCAAGGTATAAGTTGATTAAAAGAAATTAGTCAATATGACTATTGGATTACTAAAATGTTTAATTAATACATGCACTTATAATTTGGCATTATTGATTATACAAACGTGTTTAAAATATATGAATCTTACACCTGACAAAATGGTTAATAATAATCCCGCTATGGTCGCTGAACTACAAGGACCATAAGGCTATGCGAAATGTAACATCATGTGACTAGTATAAAAACAGAAGAGTGAAAAATCACTGTTACCCGTGAACAAGGTCAAAGCTGACTGAAACGCGTTGGGTTCTGTAAACCTGCTTGCCATGCTTGGGATATTATTAAATTGATTTGGAACTGCACCATACCAGGGAGTGCGTGTGGATTTTTTCCTGAAAACCCAGGAGCTTTGATTGAATCATTATATATATATATATATATGTATATAGATGACGTCCAAAATGGGGACGTACATTAGTTTAAATACTATACAATATATTAAATACATGATGGCAGTCTCTAAGATTCTAGATAAAAAACCTTTCTTCTGTTCTAAAATAAATTTATATTTTCACAACCAGAGTATCAAAATTCTAAAAGCCCATAAAAATATCTCGTTATAGCAAAATTAAATTTCAAAGTTTACAGATTTAAGTTTTGAAGACCTCCCTAATACAATCAATTATAGGCATGTATACATATCTTCTGTTATGTTAAGACCATTTGGATGTTTAGAATTTAATCAAGTCTCAAGTTGGCGTAACTGCTGTTCTCTATTCCCACCGCGTCTACTTGGTGGTACTGAATCGATCACAAAATATTTCAAGTCCTGACTTCTAGAGTTATGCTTGCTATTAAAACGGCGTGCCAAGGGGTAGGTATTATCCTGATTGTTTATTGCCCTTAAATGCTGCAAAATTCTCTTGTGCACCGGTAATTTATTTATTCATATATATTTATATATTCCAAATGTCAAGGCGGGTTTTACTGAGTTCAATCCCGTTGTCAGGTGGTGCGTGGGGTGCCGATAACCCAGACCGGTTTGCCAATATACATCCAAGGATAAGTAATCGCGCACTCTCAGGGATCCAAATATTCAAACCATATGTTTTATTTTCAACCGCTACGCGTTTCGACACTCCTGTATATATATTTCATTATTATTGTTATTATTTATATATATTTATTTTTTTACCGGGTGGTAGTAATGATTTAATTTAAATGCTTTTCATTTCGGGCATAAACTTGTTAATTGATCTCGAATTCACCATAGCATCTGTATATTTTCTTTGGGTTACCCCAACATTGACTAGTGTGAGAATACAGCTGAGATACCACCATTGCCCCAGTGAATGTGATGAAGTGTCTCATCTCTTAGTAGTAAAAGGACTGTTTTCGGCCTCATGACGCATAGGGTATTTGTTGTATCTGCTGCTCGGCCAGTGTGTCTGTAGTATGGAATGTTGGTATGTGATGATGCTGTAGAATGTTGGATGTGAGAGAGTCAGTTGAATGATGGGCTGAGCAGCAGGTAGGCTGCTCCTGGTCGGGTTCCTTATTACAGCTTGGATCCTAACATCTTTATAAAGCAACGTACCTTTTCTACACTTGGACTACCGGATATCATCATTTGATGCACAAAGGAAAACTCTGACTCAAACCATACTCTTAAGATATCTGACTGACTTTGCAGGAAAGAGTATAGTTAACTGCACTTAGGCAAAGGAAATGTTGGGCTTGTCAACTGGGTGCCAGTAACCAGTGTCTCACTGTTTGAGCTATTCAGGCATGTCTCGTTCATCCAATTTTATATGTGTATAGGACAACATATTTGTTTTTAAGCTGATATTAGTCATTTTTATCCGGCCAGAGAGCTGGATGGTCTGCATACAGTTGTCTAACATTCGGTGTTCTTTTAGGTTGAAGATTCTTGGCATATTAAGAATGATAAGCATGCCTGCAACCATTATTTGAAGTTATTAGAAGTGTCTAGGTGTGCACAGCCTCACGTGGGAATCCCAACCTGGAACTACAACAACTTCTTGCCTACATCAAGTCCTTGAACGTAGATTTGTGGAAAAGTGGAAAAATCTGAGCCTTTCTTGAATCCAAATCTGATATAACATGGCCCCTCCCTTAATTAAAGTGGCTATTATGGGAGCTCTGCTCTACAGAGACGCTGCCATACTTTGTCATATCACTGTACAGAACCAAAAGGGATAAGGAGATTTCTTAAGTATACTTAATACATTTCAATCTTGCCAGTGCCAGAGTACATGCAGAATATCATATTAAGCCTTGAAGCATCTCTAATATTCATTATTCACTGCTTACCCTGCCTCAAAAGCCATACCCATGGTTCCTGAATTACTCTCTATCATCTTAAGTTGTATGCAGGGCTTTTCCCTTAATAAGGCTTGGGTGAGATTTGCCTCTTTTACTTAAATGAGTTCCCAAGCTAACTTGGGAGTGCACCCTTGCTTTTATTTCGCTGCTTCTCATATAGTCTCATTTAATGCTGTACTTTCCTATAACTTTGCTATAACTCTGCTTTGTGGTCCTTTCTTTACAATTCTTCTGCTCGTAGGTTTATCTTGTGGTATGGCTATGCATTATAAAAGTAGTTCTAGTTGTTTTTATGTGTGAAGTTAAGTGCATTGCTGTGTAGAAGCTGTTGTCAAATCCTGTAGCTTGAAAATGTTTTATTATGATTATTGAAGAGGTTATCATCCTCTTTAGCTCTGGATTATGTTACAAAATGTTTCACTGCAAGAAGCAGGCATGATGTTGACTGATGCGATAACCAGTCCATGGTTTTTAAAAGCGAGTTTTAGATGAGGGTTACTAAGCATAAAAGCAGCGCTGGTGCAGGTGTACAATTTTGTTACTGGCAATTGGAAATAGATGCTGGTTGAAGATGAGATGCACACCCTGACCAGCTAAGATTTACCTCTTGGGCGAATGGACATCACATGGTGACTCCAGTGTTTGGGCTACATTAAATGTCTGATTCATAGCTATGAGAGGGCTAAGTGTATGTTGTGTGTGAAATGTAGGTAATGGTGTACATAATGTGCAGTGGAAGTATATATATACTCCATTAAATAGATTCTTATCTTCATCCTCCAGATGGATGTGGGGCTCACACGAGGGAATGTGTGTTCCTCACATGTACAGAATTCACGTTCTTTCCCACTCATACGTAACCTTTGCAGCACACATGCAGGGTGACCCATATTCCAAAATCCCCACAATCCTTTGCATTCCAAACCATATATTGTGCTTGAGGACTAAAGGCTAGATCAAAAAGATAAGCGAATAGATCTAGACGGAACCTGCAGCCACCAAAGTAGCTCTATGGCCTTTTTCTCCTGTCTTAATGCTGATTGGGATCATGGTGGGTCTACCTCCTGCATAGAAGGTAGATGAGGGGCCACTCCTAAAGTCCTCTCTGATCACTGATTTGCCTTTCAGGTTGGGATCCCAGCAGTTACTTGTCTTATCTGGTTGTCCTACTCTGCATCAACATCTGGTATTTTATACACCCAATGTTCAAGCTTTGACTCGTCCTAATGCTTCACTGTTATAATTATGAATGACCTGTAAATGGCACAGGTCTTGGGTGAGAGGGGGGGCACAACAGGAGAGTGAATGCTGCATACCTTGAGATTTGAATTAGTCTCTTCAGCTTTCCGTTCACAACTGCTTGCTTTCACTTGCGCTGTAGTCATTAAACTAATCCAACTAACCAATCTCAGTCACCAGTTAACCTCCAGTCACGCACCCTTTTCTAAAGAAGAAATAATTGGCGCCATTGAGGCACTAAATAGCTCCACCGACCCTGGGCTTGATGGTTTCACGGGCATATTCTATAAAACATACAAAGACATATTAGCCCCATACCTCCTCGAAGTGTACAATGAAGCACTAGAGAAAAAGCTATTTCCTCCTAAGCTGCGCGAAGCAGTTGTAGTTCTCCTCTCCAAAGTAAGGACCCTCTATGCTGTGGATCCTATAGGCCCCTGTCCCTATTAAACTTAGACTATAAAATTCTAGCTAAAATGATTGCTTTGAGACTGGCGTTGCTTCTGGACCAAGTCATATTCCCGGCTCAGTCAGGATTTGTTCCCCACAGATCCACGGCGCTGAATTTGCGCACGCTGTTCGTAGTA
Source organism: Triturus cristatus (assembly GCF_964204655.1). Taxonomy (NCBI): domain Eukaryota; kingdom Metazoa; phylum Chordata; class Amphibia; order Caudata; family Salamandridae; genus Triturus; species Triturus cristatus. The sequence goes on along the minus strand of NC_140590.1, from coordinate 1,142,037,386 downwards.
TTACACAGAATAGTCCCGGAGGTCCCAGCCGCAGCGATCATGTTAGATACGGAAAAGGCCTTTGACTCCTTGGAGTGGTCCTTCATGTTGAAAGTGATGCGCAAATTGGAAGTCCCCAAGGGGTTCATTGACCTGACGGCCCTATTATACACTGCCCATACCGCAAAAATTCGCCTGAATGGCACACTGTCCTCAGCATTTGCTCTCACTTGTGGGACTAGGCATGGAAGCCCCCTGCCCCCACTGCTCTCTATATTGGCTCTTGACCCCCTGGTCAGAAATTTCCAGGAAAAGCACCGCCATAGAGGCTTGCAATTTAACATGGGTCCGCTCCTGATCTTGTTATATGCAGACAACATTGTTCTTTATGTCCGCCACCCTCAGGAGAATTTAGACCCCTTAATCAGAGAAGTATTCGGGGTTAGGTATAAACTGAAGTAAGTCTGAAATCCTTCCCCTGACAACGGGCACAGTTCGATGGGACTGCGAGTTTCCGCTGGCATGGTGCGATGAATCGGTCCGGTGCTTTGGAATTCATATACACCGCTATATGGAACAGATCATTCGCCGAAACTATCGTCCGGCGATGCACAGTTTGGAAATACAGATCGAGCGATGGTTAAAACTCCCGCTGTCCATGGCTGGCAGAATTGCATTAATTAAAATGATTGTGCTACCTAAATTCCTGTACCTTTTCCACAACATCCCTATCCCACTTCCAAACAGATTCTTTAATACTCTGAAATCACTCCTTGTTAGGCTGGCGTGGGGCGGTAAGAGGCCAAGAGTCCGCTGGGACACCATGACATTACCGTACGAGAGAGGTGGTTTCTGAGCCCCAGACTTCAGGCTTTATTATTTAGTAGCACAGTGCAGCTTCGCACACAGCTGGTACTATCTGGATGCTCGAATCCCCTATAGTAAACCAGAAGCTGATCTGGTGCTTCCGGCCCCCTCGCTTGCTTTATTGCCTTAGGGGTTCCCTTGGGGCCCCCACGACATACAGACAGACCGTGTCAACCACGAGCTGGGCTTGGTGCAAATTGTTGCGAATTACTGGGGGTACCACCCTCTACTCCTCCAAAATACCGATTGCAAATAATGTGTGGGTTCCCGTGCTTGAGGAGAAATTGGTCCTGCGCACACTGTCATCTCACTCTCTCAGCAAGTTCGGAGACCTGTTTCCAGATGGCCACGTTTTCTCTATCACAGAAGAGGAGCGATTTGGGGGAGTGTCATTTATGGACCGATTGGTCTTCGCAAGAGTCCACAGTGCTCTTCGAGACAAAATTGTGGAGTTCACGCTGGAGACACGTCCTTTGCCCCACTGACGTTAATAGCTAGCCCAAGCGGGGATCGGCTCCTCTCTAAAATGTAGAAAGCAAGCATGGCCGTTATCCTGACTCACAGCACTAAAATTCACGAGAGGAGGGAGCGAGACTTTGGACATCCTATATTGGACGACCAATGGTCATACTTTTGTGCTCAGATTAAAGAGGTTTCACTCAATCATAGGCACAAATTAATACATTTTAAATATCTATGGAGAGTTTACATGTCTCCTGAGAAACTACACGCCATTGACCCCACCCGCCCCCACAGTTGCTTGAAGTGTGGCAGCCCATACGCTGACTTTTCTCACATGGAATTGCCCTAAAATCGGCGATTTTTGGATAAAAAGATTTAGAATAATTTCCAAGAGGACACATTTGGAGAGAGCTCCCACGCCCGAAGTTGCGCTGCTGGGCTATGTGCAAAACATGCTGAAGAATAGACGCAAATACATTGCCATGACACTGTTACTCGCTAAATGAGAGAGAGCACTCAAAGGACATATAGGAACCACTCGGGGACTATCTAGAGAACTCCGATTCACACTCTCCCACGTCACAGCCCCCAGGAATTGTCCCGTCAGGATAGGCTAACCTGGTTGTCTGAAACATAGTGCATTGATATAAGTAACCGTCCTTCACTTGTGAATCCAGGCCTGGTTGCTGAATGGGGAGTGGGGTGAGGCAATCTATGCTATGCAAAGGAAATTGTGAATACAACATTGCCATGTCTCTTTTTGTTCAATGACCGACCGCCTTATGTACATGTTAACTTATTGTCAACATGTAGATTTGTGAATGCATTTTATTGTAGTAAATTACAACAGTCGGTGGTTGTCAGAAAATGATAAAATAACATTTAAAAAAATAAATATAAACCTCCAGTCACGAAGATGCACCTAGGCTGACTCTAGCTCTCCAGCCCTCTATCTAAGGAAGATTTAACCTTCTTCCTCAACCCCAGGATGGGCTCTTGTAGCACTGCTACCTTAAGGAGCTGGCTCTTATTCCTACACTCATCACTTACCCTATGTGTGGGTAAAAGTAAATTGGTAGAAGAAAAATCATAGCTGAAATAATATTGTGCAGTTTTTCTGCCAAAGTATTTTCCTGTGTGAACTGGTGAATGTCGTCGGTACAAATTTAAACAAACTATTCTCATTTCAAAGTATGCAGGCAGTTGAATTTAGACTTTTTGCATCTGACCCACAAGCCATTTTTCTTACAAAAAAAAAAATGAGAATCAAATGTGAAAAAAACTGTTTCTGTAGGCCATGGGTCTCCAACAGGTAGCCCGAGAGCTACCGGTAGCTGTCCAGCACCCTTGAGGTAGCTCTTCAAAGAGCAGCTCAGCCTAGTACCTCAGTTAGACAATTTATACACATAAAAGAAAACAGCACTGCTTTTCAAGACCCTTTGGGTGTCTGCCAGCCAACACAATCAAGGGGCCTTATGCTAAGACACAAACACACACTGTGTCGGCCTATGGAGCCTGCAATATGACCAAACGTATCACAAGGAGAGTGGACATGTTGCAGGCTCCACAAACCGTAACACTGGGTGAGATCAATAGGCCAGGAAAGAATTGGCCAGAAAGAGATAAAGTGTGTGAGTTTGGTGCATTGCCATCTCATGAGCTGAGGACTATAGGGGCTGCATCCAGAGCTGAGATCCTCTCCTGTCCCTCACTGTGCATGCATCTTTTTTCTTTCCATTATATGGATTCATCTCTGGCACAGTTATCTGGTCCTGGCATTGTAGCCCTGGCCTAATTGTTATCCTTGACCTATATTTGGCATTCTTGGTCTTGTTGTGCATTCTGGCAGCCATCACCAACCTACTTTAGGCATGAGTGACCTAAGTTTGGCCACCCGTGACATAATGGTGGCTGCCTCAGGCATAATAATGGCCATGACTGAGCATCCTCGCTGTTATGGTGTCACAGCTTTATCATAGTGGTGCCTCTGGTATAATAGTGAGCATTAATTTCATATTATAGGCTTTATGGCATTAGAGGGAACATCCGTGTGGTGTGATCGTAAAGTCTGGGCATTTGAAGCAGATTTTGTGCATGTGAATCATGTGTACATGTGAGTACTTGATGAAAATGACAAGCAGAGGTTTTGGGACTTCGTATATACTGAAAATCGAAACTGGTATTTTGAAGGCAACATTTAAGTTTCTTTCATAAAAGAAATTTGGGGAAATTATTTTGTTTGCCAGAATTAGAAGAGGTATTTGATTAAAAAAAAAAAAAAAAAAGTTTATCTTCAGAAAATGATAAGTTGTTGAAGCCAAAATGGCTGCATCTTTAAAGGTGCTAGTTGAATAATTCAAGCTGAGGTGGGATAGCGTATTGCTGTGATTATGTCTTTTGTGCCGAGGGAGTGTGATGCTTCGGCTATTCATACATTTGTCATGTGAAATCATTTCTTATTAATAATACTTTTTCTGACATTTTTGCTGGTAACCCTCCTGAAAGTTTTGAGTAATCAGTAGTGTTTTGTTAATACACGTGGCCATATTATACAGGGATTAGTGCAAACTGATTTTGCTTGAGCAAAAGTAGCTGTCATTGTACAAGAATTTGGAGACCCCTCCTCTAAACAGTATAAAGGGTTAGGAATATGTCATAAATACCTGCTGCATTTACTGAACTACAGAGCTCGCTCAAATCAAGCAGAAGTCCTAAATCATTGTGTATGTGAATGAATGTGTTAAAGGACTTTTTCCTGATCCAACTGTGTACAAGGGCATGACTCAACTCTGAAGCACTCGTGCTTTTTTCATGGTATGCACCTATGCTTGGTGTATCTTAGGTGTAGGTTCTTGGGTACTGCTGTTATGTTTGTAATATGCTTCAGTGTGACAGACTCTCTCTCCAACTGTATAACACAGAGGTTGTTGAGGCTGTAACTAAGAATTGCATAATATATCATTGAAATCAGTCCTTACCACTTATGCTTTTACCACATAGCACTCGTGTAATAGAACTGGTTGACATTTAAAATGCATTGTATTACATTGTTGTGCTAACTAGACAAAAGTGGTGGTATTGTTTTTTATATACAGTCTACCCCCCCCCCCATTTAAAGTAAAAATATATTTATATCGAATAATGAAATTTCCTCTTCCCATCCCTAAAAAACCCTACTCATCCCGTAAACTCTATAAAAAGAAAAGAAAAAAAACCCTTCTTACCCTTACCCCCTGAACTGTAGAAACCACTTGCTACCTTTTACCAATCTCTAATCCCTTAGACCCCCTTCCTACCATTTACCCCTACCCATCACTGAACATACGTATATATGTATGTCACCAGTAGGTAGTTATAGTTAGGACCATGTTCCCACAGAAAAAGTGGTTTTTTACTTGCCGATATCTTTGGCACTGTTTGATGAATCTTCAAGAAAGTTTCCAAAAGGTGTCATTGTGAGTAATATATAATAATCCACATTTGTAAAGCGCGAACAATCACCCGTAAGGGTCTCTAGGCGCTGGGGGCCGGCGGGAAGATTAAGCAAGCTATTGCCCAGAGTCACATGGTGCTGGGCTAATCTGCCACCGGCGCCGGTGATCGAACCGTGATCCCCAGATTCCGGAGTCAGTCGCCCTGGCCGCGGCGCCACACCTCTTCCATAGTCCTGAGTCTTGTTGTACATCACAATCTTTGGGATGATCTGTCAAGCGGGAGTCGAGAATAAGGGGTGTAAAAAAAAAAAAAAAAAGTGTGTTTTCCCATGTTAATTCGGACAGGGCCTTTAAACAAGACTACAGCCTGAACTGTTGGAATAAAAAGCACCAAATTTGGCAGACATCTAGCTTTTGGTCCGCAGGTAGTCCTTTTCAGGTCTCGCCTGAGCCAGCGCACGCGCTGCTCTGCGAGACATTTAGTAAGTGGGTTTTCAAAGTGCTACCACATGCTTTTGCTGGCCTCAAGCTTGCGGTTACGCGCGCGGCCGCCATCTGCCTTTCCGTCATACCTCATTAAGCACATCGCTTGCGGCACCCTTACAGCGTGATCACTTTCTTCTGCTGACGCGCGCGCATCACTCGCGTGCTGTCATGGCTCATTAGCAAGCGATCACTTTCACTTTTGCGTCTTCTGTTTCAGCACTGCGCGCGCCTCTCTTCAGTGCCCCTCCCCCACCACAGAGTGCCAGTCCAACAAGTGCACACATCGTGCAGAGTTTCGAAGCATACAAAACTGAAAATGTGGAGTCACAGAAGGAGTTACTGGGTTATCCGTCGATGCTTTCACCGTACCAAATGGTTTACAAAAGTTTCTTCAAACTTTGCAGTGAGAAAGGTCACGGCTTAACAACGCGATTAACACTTAACTGTCCAATTGTTACCTCCATGCAGCCGCCTCCAACAACTGTCCTTAATCTCCGCGGTGCCCCTCCAGCACCCCAGCAGCGCCCGACAACTGCCGCACGCCCACCGTGCAGCTGCCATTCTACCCCCCTGGGCGGACTAACTCAGTACTGTTTTCAGGGGGGTGGAATGAAACACGCGAGTGAACGGACTAACTGCGCGCCTGTGATCCCTTTTTGTATTTGATAACTACGCCCTCTATACTGTTCCAAACGCAAGCCGTGAATTTCGGAAAAGTAGCCTGCACCTTTGTTGCCACGTGGGCACTTAGCACATTCCAAGATGGCGGCCTCCATGATGCGGCGGTGCTGGCTGTCAAGCCGGGGTGCTTTTGTTGCATTAGCAGCCCCTCATCCTCTGTGTGCAGGTAACGGATTTCGGTTCACCACAAGCAGCCACTGTGCATACTAGGTGACCAAAAACAACCTCTGCGCTACTCCTGTCCATTGCATAGGAGACCGATGAAATTATCCCTGGCCCAGCGCCCTTGTCCTGCTGAGCTGCTTTATTGAGAAAAGAGCGTGTTTCTGGTTGCTTAGTGTGTAAGTGCTGTAAAAAAGTGCTCACGTTGTTTTATTTATGTTTTATTTAGCTCTGACATTTCCCAACACCTTTTTGATTTTAGTTTCCGTGTGTGTGTAATTTATTTACATAGGCTATGTGCCAGCCCTCTTAATGGGTCTATTGTGTCATTCACATTCTTCTGCCCACTATAGCATGGAGCAACGGACAATCCACTTCAGCTGACCTCACCCTGAGTGGCACCATTCTGCTGTTTAATAAGCAGACGACACTCACACAATGTAGTTCCGTTCTGTTTCAGGGACTTCTGTTGCAATGTGTCCGTTTCGATACAAAATGCCATTGCCACTTCCCTCCATTCCTCCATGACCATCTTGTGTACCCACCGCATTTGGGACATTTTTCAAATGTTCACGTCTCACGACTCTTTAAGAAACTGCAGGAAGGAAATCCAAATTAGTAACACACAGATCTTTCATCTAGGATTGTCCGTACTCTCAATGAAAACGAATCAAACTACCTCACAGAGGATTTAATAGGCCAGTACAAAATAACACAATGCCATTTTCAAAGTGAAAAGTATTTTTTTCTACGGACCAAATAGACAAAGAAATACATCATTCAAAGATAGCTTCATGTTCTGAAAGTCTTGCAAATTATATTTCCCTACAATCGAGGTCCGGTATACGTGTAGTTACGCAACTGAACTGCACCATTTTCTGTATGTAAAGTAAACACTTTAACTCCTTTTTCACCAACGAATCCAACATCAAACATAATACTAAACTGAAAAAAAAATGCCAAATACCATTTTCAGACCCAGTTTTCAACCCCATTTTCGAAAACCCGTGCAAATGCTGATAAAGGGTACTTTTACCCTCCCGTTTGACTCCTGCTTGACCTCCTTCTCCTGAGACTTAAAAACCCGGTAAGCAGGGTGAAGATCAGCTACTGCGTTTTACTTGTTCTCTGCATCAACCCTCTGGTACCAGACCTGCCACCTTGAACAACAAGCATTGGCATAGCCAATAGATCTCGCTTTTGGGACCTTATAAGTGTTTAGCTATGCAACAGTTGATGTTGTTGCACCAAGGATATTGTCCTGCATAACTAAATACTTATAAGTTCCCAAAAGCAAGACCTATTGGATATGCCAATGCTTGTTGATATTTGGTGTAAATCCATTCAGTAGTTGAGAAATTTAAGAGAATCCAGTTAGTGATACCTGTGGGAACAGATCTTTTGCGAATAATCACAAAAAATGATGAGCTTGTGCAGGGAAATGGAGAGCTCTGATTGGCTGCCAACACTTCAACTGGGAAGTGTTGGCAGCTGTCTTGGGACTCTTCCTCAGCCGAGTCCCACAAAAAAAGGTAACAAAATAAAGAAAAGGGTGCAGGGTAGGTATACCCTGACCCCCAAGACTTGGTCCTGGGGGGGTCCTCCTGAGATGCATGGAATAAAAAAGAAAAAAATTCCCACTCAATTGCGATATTCACAACAAAAAGCAAGCATGGGTGCCGAGCTTGCTTTTAAGTAACCCCAGGTGGGCCAGGGGTACATCAGAAAAATAGGACCGGGGCATGACCCCCCCCCCCCAACTAGGGCTTATGAAAGTCCATGGGACCGCCACCTCCCTGGGACCTTGTATGCATGCGGGGGTGCCCTCACAGGCCCCCACAGCCCCATGGAATTGCACTTCCCCGGGGCTAAATTTCAAATTGATATGGGGGGCCCACAAGGCACCCCTGGGTCTAGTCACCTCCCTGGGCTAAATATTAATGTGGAAGGCCTGCAGGGCACCCCCGGGGACCAGCACCTCCCCGGGGCAGTTTGTTTACATTAAGGGGGGGTCTGCCCCCGCTGCCCCGGGGACCACCACCACCCCGGAGCTATGTAGTGCAATAGAGGGGTGCCGTGCTGTCCACCTCCTGGAGCCATAGATGGCCCTGGGGACCGCCATGGGCAACTTCTGCTATGTGCCTGGGTACCCACCCCCAGGACATTGTTTGCGGTGGCTTGGTGGGAATTTTTACCGCTCCCGCCAACCCACAACAAACACTCTGGTATTAGCAAGTGAGATATGTGGAAATGCTCTTGCTTACTGAAAGCGGTCCATTCATCTGTTTCCATGCCCGTTCTCAAGGCAAAATCTTATAGTGTCTTTAGAGAGGGTTTTTTTTTCTTATCTGATGCTGAGACCAGAGATTGTGTTCTAAACTTTTACAAACTGGAAGTATGTAAATTTTGCCTACAAGCCCCACTTGTTTCACCCCGCTCCATATACGTTAGCGGTATGCAACGTCTTCCCACCTTTTTCTAAAGATGATGGTCAGCTTACAAAAAGAACACCCCCCCCCCCCCCCGCACGTGTTTCCTGTCCATTTTGGAGACTTATTCCTCAAGCCTAGAAATACGATTGCATTTCCCCTAAACAAAGAAAGCATTGCTTCTGCAAAGTACAAATCATCCAAGTGTGTTTTTCTTGCAGTTCCACTTTCTAAAGATATTCGGTGACTATGCACGGCGAACAACCACATTGGGAATGTTAGACACACAAGGTCACTAGAAACCTTTCATCAGCGTCCTTTTCACATTTGTTTGTTGAAAATGCACAGAGAAACAACCACTTATACAGTTTTGCTGTAAATATATCTTCATATCCATCTGGAGAACTATGTGCAGTATAACATTTTGATCAACCATTTTTGCACACCCAAAAGCTTTTAATTGGGGTACAGGTCCCCTTCTCGTATTTGTATCTTTATCCTACGGCATGCCCTTATGTTTTCTGTTTCATCCATAATTTCTCCCATTTCATAGGGTATCCCCAACACACATATACTTTTCTGACATTAGTGTATGTCTGAGGAGTTAAACACCAGTCATATCTCTGGTGCCAATGGTTCAACAAGTGAGGTTAGCGTCACAAAAAGTACGGAAATTAAGGAATATCCCTTATTTGTGAAAGTAAAGCCTGGTATGAGTAAGGGGGCAGACCTGTCGGAGAATTTTCAGTTTTTTGCTCCACAATGTACACTTCAATCTCTGTTATTCCATCTGGCCGTGACTCCAATATCTCCCAGCCATTGATGCCCTTGATGCAGAAGCCTCTGACTTTGTGTTCACCAAGAGTTACCAACCAGGCTGATCTGGGGATGGAAAAGGAACAAAATGAGTCCGGGCCCGTCTTGCCACACAAGAGTTCGCTACATGGGGGCACGTCATTCATTATGCAATGTGACGCCAAAAGTATGCTTAATCTTACCCTGGAGGAGATTGGGGATCTTAAAGCCTCACAAATTACAGAAATTGCAGCTCTTCATGCTATGCTTTCTAAGATTGAGGATACTGTGGCCCATATCCCTGAGAGGCTAATGAAGCGGAGGCTACGATCTCACAGCTAGAGGATCAGGTTACCATAATGCGTCCTTTTCACAGTGATAGTGTAGGAGATGCACTATACATTTACCCAACGAGGTAGCACTTAGCCAGTAGAAAGTACTCCAGTTGGGTAGACGTGTTGCAGAAAATGGTGGTGTTTCTTAGATTAATATCGAAATAAGGAGAGGGGAGAGGAGGATATGGCTAGATTCGTCCTCCTAGGTGCTAATAACGCAAAAAAAGATCCGACATCAGAGAACCTAGCTAGATGGGAAGGGAGGGGTCTAATTAGTGAGTAAGACGCACCTGAAATAGAGAAAAGAAAATACTTTTCTTGAGTCCCCTCACTCACCAAAGGTTTCCCCTAGGTGACGTGCTTCATCAATTACCTAGCTAGTCAGCGTAAATGAGTTTATTCGTGCTCCTAGGAGCACGAATAAACTCATTGACTAGCTAGGTAATTTTTAATTTAAACCCACACCACTCCCCTCTCACTGCACTACACATAGTCTTCACTAAATAGTGCTCCTACGTAACTGTCGCAAGTCGCAACACGCCCCAAGCAGTAGATGCTTGGGATGGCCCCAATGATGAAGCATGTCACCTAGGGGAAACCTTTGGTGAGTGAGGGGACTCAAGAAAAGTATTTTCTTTTCTCTATTTGAGGTGCGTCTTACTCACTAAGTAGACCCCTCCCTTTCCATCTAGCTAGGTTCTCTGATCACTGATGTCAGATCTTTTTTTGCGTTTCTTAGATTAATACATAAGGCAGGATTAATTCTGATCAACAGGTTACAGATGAGAAATTGAATTTTAAAAAACCTTACGAATTCACTGACAAAACCAAAGGTTACAAGGATGTTAGTTATGCTCACATTTCACTCATACAAAACCAGAGAATGTCAGCAGTTATAGTTACCTAAGCTAACTATAACTTGCGCCCCCACAATGCCCTGCTCATGACCTCACATATTACATCACTTATGACATGGTCAGTGACATCACTGATGACATCTCAAATGACAACCACAGAACCACTCGCGCCCACTGGCACCCACTCACCCAATGACATTTCCATTCACAAACCCATACAAATAGTCACACACCTACTCACTGACTCATAGAGCCACTTGCGCATCAACTAACCCATACAGCCTCTAACGCAAACAATAACTCACATATACAGCCACTCATGCTCCTACTCATTGACCAATACAACCACTCACACATCCAGTTATACAGTTGCTTACCCACCCACTCATGCACCCATACAGTCATTCTGACACTGAATCAGTCAAACATACACCTAGTTACACACATACTGACTTATCGCTACAGTCAGTCACACAGCCACTGTAGGAAGCTGGGTTTCTGTTGCAGTAAAACCCCCCCCCACACTTTTTGCCAGACTGCTGATGCACTTTGACTTGATGTGCCCTGGGTCCCTGCCAATCAGGTTCACAGGGCCTGTGTTCTTTCCCAAAACTGTACCTTGTACCCCCAATTGGCCCCTCTCTGGCCACATGTCAGTCCCTTGTAAAATATACCATGGGTACCAAGGGCACTGTGGCCAGGGAAGGCCTCTAAGGGCTGCAGCACTTATTGTGTCACCCTTAGAGGCCCTATACCTTCACACACACGCACACACTGCCATTGCAGGCTGCGTGTTTTGGAGCAGGACAATGAGTCGACATGGCACACATCCCTGTTTGCCAATCCTACAACCCACTGCCCTGGCATAGGTCAGTCACCCCTCTAGCTTGGTGCACTATACCAGTGGTAAGGGTACAGGTGCATAAGCTCTGTAACCCTACAGTGTCTAGACCAATTCTTAAACATTATAGGTGCAGTAATTCCATAAAGAGTATATGGTGCTGGGAGTTTGTCATTACAAACTCCACTGCACCATAATGGCTTTACTGAAAACTGGGAAGTTTGGTATCAAACTTCTCAGCACATTAAACCCACATTGATGCCAGTGTGGGATTTACTGAAAAATGCACTCAGAGGGCATCTTAGAGATGCCTCCTGAAAAACGACCAGCCTCTGGTGGATTCTCTGACTGTTACACACCAGCCTGCAAACACGAGACATGTTTCTGGACCCCTGGGGGTGGGAGCCTTCGCTTCCTGGGCCCAGGAACAAAGTCTTTCCTGGGCGGAGGTGATCACACCTCTCCCAGGCCAGGAAGAGCCATCTGTGGCAGGGTGAGCTTCAAAGGGCTTGCCGCCTTAGTAAGGAGAGGCTGGGGGTCGCATTACAATCCGAAGCAGCCCCCCTTCCTGTCTTCCCTCCTTTTCGACAGGAAGACAGGTGGGAAAAATTAGCACAGCCCAGAAGGTGGGCCCACCTCTGCCAACCCCACCCCTCAGGTGGGGGAGGCGAGGTGAAGCCCACTCTTTAGTGCCTGCCATCTTGTAGATGGTAGGCACTCTCCAATCAAGATTAGGGATGTGCCCACTCCCCCACATGGGGTGAGCACACCAGGGGTGTAGCCACCCTATTGTCAGTAGCCCATTGGCTACTGACCTCGAGACCCCAAAAAACGCCCATTGAAAACAAGAGGGCACCCGATGCCAACACAGCACCCAGCCGCCCCTGCTCCGCTGTGGGTCCACCTTGTGTGCTAACTCTGATCTCCCTTTGCCCTGAGCCTAACACCAGGAGCTCCACCAAAACCTTGCGGCCTGCTCCTGAGCACCCACCAACCGGAGGCCCGCTATCCCTCATTGGATAACTTTGGGCCTCAACGCTCTGCACCTGGCCGACCTAGTGCTGCTGAGGGTGCTTGAAGAGTGCATCCTCGACCCTGGGGAACCCTGGTTCTAACCCCAGAATACCAACTCCCACAAACTTGTACATACCTGAAAACCGTTAGCTACATTTTTCTAAATAGGAGTACATTGACTGTTTTTCCTTGATAATTGTTTAAAAAGTGTGGAGTTTGTTTGTATGAAACTCTGAAAAACTGCAAATGTACAAACACTGATTTACTTACCTTTTCTTTAGGAAATGTCCCAGTGTGATTTCTAGGCATATCACACTGAGTAGAAAAAGTTATTTAAAAAGTAAACTAAAAAGTAAAGTACAAAGTAATCTGTAAAGTAACTGAAAAGAAATTTCGAAACATTGACTTGCCTGTTACTCAATCAACTGCATTTGAACCTGCTTTCAACAGTAAAACATTGCTTAAGATTTTGCAAAGCCTTTATTTCACTTAACTGCACCAGGCTTGGCTTTGTTCTATAAATTAAATAACTAAATACTATTTTTGATACAAACAAATTGGCCTGAGTTCAGTCTTTGAGTGTGTGCGATGGATTTAGGCCCAGATCTCTGTACTGGGGTGAATGTATGACATTGTTATGCATTCTCTCTATCAATAGTTCTTTTTTGCATTTGTCACCCCGAGTGGGACGGGTATGCTCAGACGTGAGTCCCGTGCTCTCCATGCCACTGGAATCAAGCTATCCTGGCTGAAGAGGGGTGAAACCCCGAAACTGTTCCTAGGATGCTCGTTTCCAGTCCAGGGAGGACCTGGCCTGGCTGTTCGGCCTGGACTGTTCCCATTGGGCACAGGGTCAAGACTGATTTGCATATGGCTGGGTCCAAACTGGAATGGCATGGTGAGCAAAATAACGATGGATTTAGGCCCAGATCTCTGTACTGAGGTGAATGTATGACATTGTTCTGCATTCTGTCAATCAATAGTTCTTTTTGCATTTTTTTTTTTTTTTTTTTTTTTTTTTTTTTAAAAACCTTTATTCGTGCATCTTAAAAGAACAAATACGGGCCTACAACCGTCAGGCCGGCCACGATACAGTAAAGCACTGATACCCACATTACAGCCCCCGTGCATCAACGGTCAGGATTAACAACCGGTTATGAGTCACATACTGGAGATATCTTTGAAACCCGGGGAAGGAGAGGTGAAGGTTAATTTTAAGTTTTTTGATAATTTTCTCAGAGAAAAAAAAGTCAATGAAGGATAAGAGCAAAGTAGATTCGAGTCCGCAAGATAGCTTCACCACACGGGCGAGCAGCAACATCAGTAAGAACAACAATGGGAGTAAAATCTCAATCAGTGAGGCGGTGCAGAGATATATCAGGATAGTCACATGAGCAAGTACGCACCCCTCCAGAGCCGCCCCCACTCGATCCACCCCACACCCGGACCCCGAATCGAAGAAAGTAGAGCACAGAGACATAAAAGAAAAAAGGCCCATAGAACTAATTGAGAACAGAGTATTACCCCCCCACCCTACACCAATGCGGAGGCTACGGCCTACCCCCCCCCCAGCATAGTGCCTGTCGCCCAAGGAACCCGAAATATAGAGAAGAGAGAAAGTAGGAACAGAGTAAAGAAGGGAAGAAAACAAAAAAGAAGGTGGGGAGGAGCCCACTGGACACCAGAGCGCCCCGAACCATCAGCCAGTTATGGCCCCCACACACTGAGAGCCCTCTACGCCAAAAAACGGCATGCAAAGATACCATGGCACCACAGTTTAAGCAAGAGATACAAGTCGCGACGAGTGCGCGCAAAACCTACATACAGTCCCAGTCCCAGGCCAGCCCGTCCATAAACCATAGCGATAGAAGTCAGTCTAGCCCTGGCCCGATCGCGGGCTTGGGATTAAACCAGCTCCTGCGTGAAGGCCCCGTGTCCCGAGCAGACAAAGACAAGATGGCCGCTTGTGAGAGGATGGTGAAGTAGGATCACGAAATGGCCGCCGACCATCGATTGAGGTCCCTCGTTGCACCACATAAAATCCAAACCTGGCAAGTAAGGTACAGGAGTTCCACAAAAAGGCAGCAGTGGGCCACCGCGGACGGTCCCTCGAGGCCGTTAGGTATCGCTCAGCAGGATAGCCTCGCGGACGCGGTGAGGCAGGGAACAATAAAGCAGGCAGCCATGACCAGGGGGACAAAATATCCGCGGTTGAGGTGGAGAGCGGTGGACCCTGGGCGCCGGGAGCGCTAGATGAAGGCACCAGTGTAGCACAGTCATACACCGCCGCTGCTTCCCCGCAAGCGGACAAGAGCACCGAAGGACCCACGCCCTGTGGATGACAAACAGTGCGCCCACGGCCCGCAGCCGACAGTATGGGGTCAAACCTCTCACTCAGCGCCTGCAGGCCAGCGCACATCTGTAGTTGAAAGTCCCGCAGGACAGCCAGAACGGAGCCGCATGTCAGCGGAAGCCGGGCCCCAACATCGGCAGCAATCCGGGACGGCACTGTGGAGCTGGTGTCCGGAAGAGGGAGGGCGAAGTGAGCAGCGGGCGAGACCGGAGTGTCACCCCCCAGCCGCGAGCAGGCACTCAACGCCATGTTTTGCCGCTATACGGTGCAGTGGCCAGGGGGGGGGGTCGTGGCAAGGGGTCAATTCCCCTCAGGTCTACGCCGCAACAGGAAAGGCCGACAGTCGCTTATCTTCTCGCCGGTCCCCCTCGCCGCTGGCTAGGCAATAGGCAAAGGGGGCAGCAGCCCCCCACAGCTCGGTCCTCAGAGCGGGGCAGGAGACTCACCGCACCGGGGCCCACCCCACAGCTCCAGCCCGTCAGGCACAGGGTGCAGAAGGTGTCCGGCCGTCTCTCCCCGGGCTCATCAGGCAACGATCCATGGTGCGAGGCGAGATCGGGACCGCGGGGCTCAGGTTAGCGCTAGCTGGTCCGGTAACTGCGGAGCTTCCAGGAGGCAGGCAAAGGCCGTAAGGGCGCAGGGTTTCAGTGCCGAGGACAAAAGCACCCAGAACTCGGGCATCCGGGCGGGTTAAGACTCCGGGAAAGCAGCAGCGCGGTCAGCGCGTCTTCGCACACGGTGCACCTCGAGAATCGGCGAGGATGGGCATCAGGATAGTAGTCCGAGGCCACGGACCGACGGAGCCGGGCGCTCAAGCGTCTGCTCCGGTCGCCATCTTGGCTCCTCCCCCCGTTCTTTTTGCATTTGACATCATTTGCTGCCTGAGTGTGTAAAACAAATGCTTAACACTACTCTCTGATAAAGCCTTACTGCTCGCCCACACTACCACAAATAGTAAGCAAGCTGCTATCTACTTATACCTCTGCCTACCTTTGGGATTCCACTGGACTCTGTGCACACTATACCTCCTTTTGGTATAGTATATACAGAGCCATCTTCATACAGCCACTCACACCATCATGTAATCACTCACCTATAGTCACAGAGACCAGCACGTTCTCTCCTATACAACCTCGCTTGCATTCACTTACCCATACAGCCACTCACACCCGCCCATACAGCCACTTACTCAGCCATACACCCACCGACGCACCCATACACCCACCGACGCACCCATACACCCATGTACACACCCATTCAGCCACTCATGTGCCCTGTCACTCACCCATACAGACACTTATATACCTGCTCTGTCACCCATTCAGGCACTTATTCACAGCCACTGGCACACCCACTTTCACCCATAGAAAAACTCACACCCACTCACTCATGTATACAATCTCTCATACCCCCTGACTCTTCTATACAGCACTTACTCACCTACTCACTCACCGATACAGGCACTCCCACAGCCAGTTATCTTAGTATATATGTTTAACACTCAGTAACTTTTAAAAAACACTCACATTCACTGAACGATCTAATCAGTGATGTTATTTAAGATGTCATCAATGATGTTTCAGGCCGCAGCACAAGCCTCAATACTAAGACATGTTTCCGACAGCGCAGGACCGCGGACTCCCTGTTCGCCGGTCCCGTTCTTGACAGGATGGTGGTCGGACGCTCATCCAACCTCCATCATAATCAGCCCCTAAGTTTTTGCAATTTTAACATTCCGCCCATGTGGGCAATATCTCCTATACATTATATACAGCTGACATTGTACATAGAAAATGTTCCCTTTCATATGAACATATATATACATGTTACTAATTCACATATTATCCTAAGCATGCCATTGTACCGATCGTCGATTCGTTGATTATGTATGTGTGTGTGTGTGTGTGGGGGTGTGTCTGTATGTATGTATATATATATATATAGAGAGAGAGAGTATGCAGCAATGTTACTGATCTCAAAGCAGCACAGGTTCTGAGTAAACAAAGGTTCAGGGAAAGAGGCTATTCTATTGGTATTATTGATAGTGCCATAGCAAGAACTAATAACCTCAATCGTGATGAATTGTTAAAACCCACTATTAGTACTACATGTGTTGCAACAATACAAAATAATCAAGTGAGGAAAGACAAAAATTCAGTTGATGCCTTTAGAATTATCATGGGCTATAGTAAACAACAAGCAGATTTACGCAGGATCATAAACAGAAATTGGCCCATTGTACAGAGTGATCCTATCATTGGCCCTTTGCTCCCTCATCGAGCATTGATCACTTACAGTAGGGCCCCTACCATAAGAGAAGCCTTGGTTAACACAAATCAAGAAACTATTGACAAGACTTCCTGGTTACAACTCCATAGCGGGTTCTAGAAGTGTAAGACATGTAAGACATGTACCCATGGTACCAATACTAAAACATTCACTGAACCATTCAGCAACAGACAACACAAGATCAATAAGTTGTTGACTTGTAAAACCGAATATGCGATTTATGTCCTCACTTGCCCATGTAAACTCCGTTATGTGGGTAGCACAAAATTACCAGTACACAAACGTATATTGCAACACTTACGTGCTATTTCCAACCAAGATAACACCTACCCTGTTGTGAGACACTTCAAGGAAGCCCATAAAAGTGACACTAGGGGACTCAATTACTATGTAATTGATACTATTGAGCCTAGCCGTAGGGGAGGGGACCGTGAGACTAGTTTGCGTAGATTGGAAACACGCTACATTTTACAACTTAATACCAAGGCACCATCAGGTCTCAATATGACGGAGGATTTACACACATGTTTAGGCTAAATTCATCTACACTGTTTGGTTTGAACCTTTATGTATAATGATACCATTTGGTGATGATTGCATACTTTGTTATTTTGTATTGGATTTTATCCATAATACTTTTGACAAGAATTGGAATCTGATGTATATATGGCAATTTTTATCCTTTTAGCCATTTGTCTTAAACCTATTTATTAGTTTTATTTTATGGCTATTTATGTAGTATTTTACTATTTATTATGGATTAATTGTACTTTATATGAATATTCTGCGTATTTGCACATCTGTACTCACCAACCATTCCGTTAAACAAATGTATTGTTTTGGGGTGGATAATGATGATTCCCAATTGGCCAAAACCGTATCACCAACATCATTGTGCTAATTTTAAAAGCCCCACCTGACTCCGACTCCTTAAATTTATGAATTTTTGTATTTGTGATTATTTTGATGTTATTTTATGGGTCATTTTGACTTCATGTGATGCACTGTTGGTTATGACTATATTCGAATATGAGCATCCATTATATTCTATGGATTTTTTATTAACACAGGCACTGATACACTTTAAAATTGCACTTTAAACTATTTTCGTCACATTGAACATGGGGAGGTTGTTGTACCACCAACAGTAATTGTCACCAGGTTGCATTATTGACCTTGTCGACGGTACACTGTAGAATATGAACATGATGCTGTCTAACTATTTTAGTATTATTTAGTGGGGACAAATCGGCATTCATGCCGTTAGGTTCGAGCATGTTCTTTATTTCTCAGTACCCAATACGTCGTGTACAATATAAGTTTATTCCCGTGTGGTTTATATGCCATTACTGTGTAGATATCCATTGTGTATATATATTTTTTCTATGTCTATGATGACTCCCCCATGTGACGATATACGTAATCAACACTGGCACTTTAAATATGTGACACTATTGGTTAAACGCTGTCATGTGAACAAGACTCTAGGGAGCCGAAACGTTATGGCCGTCGCTCTGGGCAAATAAATTGACTTGCACTTTAAATTGGTTCGTGTACTTACTTCGCAAAGCTCCGGAAGGATTATCGAGGCTGGTGAATGTGGTATCTAAGATATATATATATGAAAAACCAAGAGTTGCCCCAAATGAAGAAGCCACACGCAAACAAGCTCAGTCCTTATATTTGCAAAGTGGATGAACATAAAAACCTCTTGCCCCCTACACAAATAAAATCAGCCAAACGCGTTTCGGGCATTGTCCAGCCCTTGATCACTGGCGGTGGAGAACCGCAACAAAGTGGAATCACCTACGCACTGTTTAAATATCCCCGCCCATGTGGGCGTGTGCGCTACGAATGTTGGTTAATGTAGTTCTACCATAATCAACCCAAGTGGGTGTTGCCGTGCCACCAAATGTTAATGTTAAACCCCAGTGGGCATGTTAGGGGCTCCAGGGCTTACTGTCCAACCAATATCCAATCCACAAAGCGGGCTTGTTGCTCTACAGCGCCTCTTTGTTCCCGGCACTGTAGACCCGCTGAATCGGCGGTGGGGCTTCCTCGCGGCTAGGCTGGCCGCAAACATGAAAAACCAAGAGTTGCCCAAAATGAAGAAGCCACACGCAAACAAGCTCAGTCCTTATATTTGCAGAGTGGATGAACATAAAAACCTCTTGCTCCCAACACAAATAAAATCAGCCAAACGCGTTTCACCAGGGCAACACTTGCGGTATTTTGTGTCGAATTAAATAATAAGGAGTTTAGTATTCATTGCGTATTTACGTAGGGTAATTTAAAAGTACATGAACTATCTTGATTTTTTTATTGACACAAATTCCGTTATGTCTGTTCTTGCTTTGATGGTGAATTTTAAATGAACTACGAGTCTGTTCTCCATTGCACTTCATGTGCACAGCTTTAAAATGGTGTTTTTTTTGGCAAAACTGTTGGTGAACAAGCCTGCTGGTTCAGGCGAAACGCGTCCGACACTGCCGAAGATTAAAATCTGATATAGATTGTCAAGACGTGGTGTTGTCATTCCTTTTCTGAGTGAGGAGTGTTTGTGTGTGTGTGTGTGTGTGTGTGTGTGTGTGTGTACATATATATATATATATATATATATATATATATATATATATATATATATATATATATACACACACACTCACACACACATTGTTAAAACTTGGTACAAATTACGAACTGAAAATCATGAATTAACTGCCTCTTTAAATTCAGTTTGGAAGCATGGACTGATGTCCCTTTTCAATGTCTAAAAGTCACGTTATTTAAACTCTAACGAACCCACCGATACAACATCACGGCATATGATTAAGAGTCTGCTGACTCGAAACGCGTCATGCCTATTATTCTTAAATAAAGGAAATGTTTTTAACAAGCATTTGTTGGTGTGGCCCGGATTACGCTGCTGCAGGAGCGCGTGTTGCTTTGAATATATATATATATATATATATATATATATATCCATGTCATGAATGATGTAATATGTGACGTCATCAGCAGTGGATTGCGGGCGCGCGAGTTATAGTTAGCAGAACTAACTATAACGGAGGAATTTCAATGGTTTTGTACGAGTGAAATGTCCAACTAACTATAACCCCCCTGAAAACTATGGTTTTTTCAGTGAATTTCTAAGATTTTTAAATGCTAATTTGTAATTATAACGTGCCTGAAACCTATGTTTTTTTCAGTTCATTTCTAAGGTGTTTTAAATGCTAGTTTCTAACTACGCCTACGGAGGTAGGACATGTGAAGAAAGAAGAAAAAACACATAGAAAGAAGGAAAAGAAATGCAGAAAGAAGCAAAAGAAGTACACAAAGACGAACAAAAGTGCAGGAAGAAGGAAGACCTGCAGAAAGAACAGAGGAGCAGAAAGAGGCCTTGTTGCAAAATCATCCAGTACCCTCAACTTTTTCAGATGGGTACTGGTGGTAACTGACTCTGACTAACCAATCCTAGAGCCAGTGCTATGCTAAAAGACACTTAGAATACAGCTAAAACACCTACATACACTAGGGAACACTATGCGTTGGGGTAACCCTGTGATAGAATGGCCTCCTCTGTAAGCTCCTAGTACATATTAGGGCAGGGGGATTAAAACTACCTCTTAAAATGCACCACAGGGCGCGTTTGCTATTTTAATTTGGGGGATAAAGTCCCCTTGAATCCTCAGTGTCCCTTGGGTCCAACTAGCTCACCAGGTATCTCCAGTTAGCGCCACAGAGCTACGTTGCAGAGAGGTGTAAAAAGTGTCACAGCCTGGACCACCTCTCCAACGCAGCGAAGTGGCGCTTACTGGAAGCACCTGGTGGGCTAATTGGCCCCTAGGGGCCCTCCGGATTGACGGGGAATTAATTCCCCAACTTAAAACAAGCCAAAGGGCGTGTTTGCACATGTCTCCTCTGGCCGCGCCCCCGCCCTTCACCACTGTGCAAACGCGCACGTGGTGCGTTTTAAGTTGGGGGATTCATTCCCCTTCAATCCTGTGGGTCCCTGGGGTGCAACTAGCCCACCAGCTACCTCCATTAAGCGCCACAGAGCTGCGTTGCAGAGAGGTGTAAAAAGGGGCATGGCCTCAGAATACCTCTCTGCAACGAAGCCCCCTGGCGCATACTGGAGGTTCCTGGTGGGCTAGTTGGCCCCCAGGGACCCCCAGTATTGAAGGGGAATTAATTCCCCACTTTAAAACGAGACACAGGGCGTGTTTCCAGATTGTTTTTGTGAGGGGGCGGGGCCTAGGGACGATCACGTCTTTTTTCAAAAAATTTTTGAAAGGGGGGCTGTGTGGCCCCCCTTCCTTTTACTTTTTTGGGGTCCTGGGGACCCCATCCCCCAGGGCCCGACCCCCTAGTTAAAAAAAAATAATATATATATATATATATTTACGGGAAGGGGGCCACGTGGCCCCCCTCCTGTGGCCAATTCCGGTCCCCGGGGACCCCATCCCCCGGGGCATGGCCAATTTTTAAAATATTTTTATGGAGGGGGGCTACGTAGCCCCCCTCTTCAGGCCATTTATGACCCCGGGGACCCCATCTCCCAGGGCCGGCCTGCCTCCTTTTTTTTTTTTTTTTAAATTGGGGAGGGGGGCTGCATGGCCCCCCTCCCGGGCCAATTCTGGCTCCGAGAACCCAATCCCCCGGGGCCTGGCCACCTCTGTTGGGGACCGTGGGGGGCTAACATGCTGCTCCCCACGTGGAAAGGCAATCTGCTTTGCTTCATTGAAGCGAGAGCAGGTTTCCCTGCAATCACTTCAATGAAGCAAAGCAGTTTGCAATGACAGGGTGGGAGCCGCGAGGCTCACTCCCTGTCATTGTAAACTACAGTGTCGCGGGGGTGGGCACCCAGGGACATTGCAGGAGCCGGCCCTGAGGGGTGGCGGTCCCCAGGCACACGACAAGGCTCCAGGAGGGGGGCCGTCATTTAAAGTCCCAGGGGTGGTGGTCCCCAGGGCTTGGGGGTCCATAATGGGTCCCCTATGTTAAATATTTAGTGCCCCATGAAGGTGGCCGTCACCGGGGTGTGCCCCCCAAAGGTTTATTTTTAAAAATAAAAGCCCCGGGGCTGGTGGTCCCCAGGGCTTGGGGGTCCGTAATGTTTAGTATTTAGTGCCCCGGGAAGGTGGTGGTCCCGGGGCGTGTGGGGGGGCTCAAGCCCCCCGTACAGGTTTATTTTTAAAAATAAAAGCCCCAGTGGTGGTGGTCCCCGGGGCTTGGGGGGGCCTTTGAGCCCCCCCACCTATGTATATTAAAGCCCCGGGGGTGACGGGCCCCGGGGGTGACGGATCCCGGGGCTGGGGGGGGGGAGCGGAGAGCCCCCCCCATAATTCACTAAAGCCCCGGGGGCGCCTCTGGGCCCCCCATTCAAATAGGCATATTGCCCCCGGGACTTGGCCCCCCCGGGGGCTAATTAAAAACGAAGCGCGGTTGACCGCGCTTTTTTCTTTTTTTTTTTCTTTTCACTGCGGGATGAGCGGATCCTAAGCGCATCCCTTGTGGGACCCCCTGAGCAGGCCTAGGGGGTCAGGGTGTTTCTACCCTGCCCCCTTTTTGCGTTTGTTTTGTTTTTTTCACTGCTTTCTTGTGCCTCGGTTACCGATGCACAAGATGGCTGCCAACACTTCCTGGTTGAAGTTTTGACCGCCAATTAGCATAAAGCTCGTGCTCTGGAGGATCCGCGGCCACTAGATATATCTATCTTTTTACTTTTGAATATCTCGGGGAACTACTGAACGGATTTTACCATTTAACCAAAAGGCACGAGTGTGAACCAAGGGCTACCTCTTTGCCAAATTTGGTGTAATTCCGTTCAGCAGTTCGGGCTGTAGCTGCGACTAACGGTCCCAATGGAAAATTGCATGGGGAAAACACGTTTTGGGACCCCAGTTTTTTTTCTCGGCCCCCGCTTGATGAATCACCCCGAGACTTTCAGGATAGGAACCGAGCGGGCCAAGAGTTTTGAAAAGTTATTCCAAATAGAATGTTGCGGATTTCCCGTAGATAATGGGTCCTAGCTATTACTACCTACTGGCGAACGCCAGTAGGATATGGAGATATATATCAACGCTCCACTTTCTGCCAAAGTGGTGGGTGGCCACTTCATTACAACACTACATCGAAGTCAACAGAGTGCCTAGGGGACTTAGGATCTACACGGTCCCGGCGTATGAAAACCCGGACCCCTAGACGAGTGGGCGGAATACACGGCTGATTCTTCAAAGGGGATGCTGGCAATCCTCGTGAAGTTTGCCCGGAGTGACAGAGACCAGGCAGTAAAAGCAATAGAAGAAGCCAAAAAAAAAATTCACCGGTGAGGGTGACAAAGCTACACATGATGAGCTGCGGGCACAAATGAAAAAACGCCTGGAAAATTATGAAATCAAGATCAAACAAAGGAAACTGCAACAGTTTGACTGCGACGCGCGGGACTACGAGCAGGGTAGAATTCTCACATTTACCAGAAAGTACGACGTGCCAAGACGAGATCTGCGGAACAATAGGTCCCGCAAGGTGGTTGAACCAAGAGACACGTCGGTATCAGAAGTTTCCAACGCAGAGCATTCTGAGGAGGAAAGTGGTGGAGCAAGAGCAAGTGGTCCAATACCGCCCCATTTTCACGAGGAATTCAACCTCATTCGGCAGACATGGCTACAGGGAGGCAAAGGAAGACCCCCGGAGCAGCCAACAACAGACGGACAAGAAGGGGGCGGATGGCAACCGAGGATGGGGCAATGCAGGCCCAAACGCAACCAGAAATTCAGACAGAGAACGGGGTTGATGAGGAGAACTTCACGAGCATCAATCTGACACCGAAAGAACTGACACCGGTGGAAGAATCTGTCCTTAAGCTAGGACTCTCATTCTGTCCAACAAGCAGGTTTGAATATGCTCAAACGCTGATCGACGTTTTCAAATTCGTGAGGAACAAAAAATTATTTAAATTCTTCAAAATGAGAGGCACAGACTCTGGAGCAGGCAATAGCATGACTCCGCCCACCGGAACAAATCTCTTTAGCGGGCAAGATCTAGAAATGCTTGCAGTCCTCGAGGAGTTGGGTTATGAGGGGACACAGAGAGAAGAGATGCACCCGGAAGCAGTGGAATAGGTGGCCAAGTTGGGGATCAGACAAGAGCGATCACCAAGCCCCTTTAGACCAACCTCCATATTTTATCCGCAAACACCAGTGCATACTATAGATGTCTTCTGCGATAAAGTGAACCAAGGTCTATTAAAACTGAGAGCGAGCTTGGAAGAACCTAAAAGTAAATGGAACCTTACTTAGGCATAAAGACAGGCACTCAAAGACTTAGAGGCAGATTCAGCCATTGTGATTAAACCCTCAGACAAGGGTGGAAATGTAGTGTTGCAAACTCGAACCAACTACTGCAATGAAGCTCTCCTCCAACTGAATAATCAAGAGAACTATTTACCGATCGCAGCCATGGAATATACGAACAGTATAACTGAATTCGAACAATTGATCATGAAGTGGCAAACTAAAGGCATGCGCTCAATGGAAGAGTTCAACTTCCTATCAACACCTTATCCTAGGCTACCAACATTCTATCATTTACCGAAAGTTCATAAGAACAATTTGAACCCTCCGGGCCGACCAATAATTTCATCGATTGGTGGCCTTCTTAAACAAAAGTCAAAATTCATTGACTACTTTTTGTTCCCCTTTGTACTAGAATTACCTTCGTACACTAGGGATACAAAGGACTTCTTGAGATGCATTGAGGTCACTGTATGAGAGCCAGATTTCCTAATGATAACTCTCGACGTAGCTAGCTTCTACACTAGCATAGCGCATGAAGATGGTATCTTTGCCATCAGATATTTCCTGAGAAATCGCCCTCTAAAGTTTCTGGAACACAGTGAAATGTTATTAGAGTTCCTACATTTCTGTCTGCACAACAACATATTTATTTTTCAGGACCAGATCTTTAGACAATGGTGAGGGCCTGCCATGGGAGCCTGCTTCACCCCCAGTTATATGAACTTGTTCATAGGCTGGTGGAAGAGGCAGGCCGCATGGGCAGACACTTGTGATAAATGGGTAGAGAGGACTGTCAGTTGGAGGCGTTACATCGACGAACTCTTTCTGATCTGGTGTGGCACTAGGAAGTCAGCAGCCCAATATATTGAATATTTAAATTCCTACGATCTTAACCTTCAGTTTACGAGCGATATCCGCTCAACTGAGGTTACATTTCTGGACCTGAGGATCTATGTAGCTGATGGCAAAATTCAGACAGCTCTGTTTAGGAAGCCTATGGCTGGGAACTCTGTACTGCACGCCAGAGTAGTCACCCAGATAACTTAAAGAACAGTATCCCATACTGGGAATTGTTGCGTATTAAACACAATAGCACCAGGGAAGTTGACTTCAGACAAGATGCATTGAAAAGTATAAAGAGATTCAAAGCGAGAGGGTACCGGAAGGGGATCCTGAAAGGAGCAATGAATAGAACAGAAGAGAAGTCCAGACTAGATTTATTGAAGGATGAGCCCAAAAAGGAAGATCTAGGGACGACAAACAATCTTAGACTGATAACAAGTTTTTCCTGTGCAGCCAATAAGGTGAGGAGAATACTTCAGGCCAACTGGAATATAGGAAAATCAGATATTGTCATAGGTCGGGAGCTGCCAACATACCCATCACTGACCTTTTGAAAAACACGTTCCATCAAAGATCACCTAGTTGTTAGTCACTTGCCACCTTTGAAGGTCCAGAGAGGACTACAAGGGATTGCAGGTTCTTATCCCTGTGGCGAGTGCAAGGCGTGTGCCAACTGTAGAAAGGGAATAACATACATGATTGGAGGTCTTAAGGACCCGATACATATCTGAAAGTTCATGAACTAAAACACACCGTATGTAGTTTACTGTCTAATATGCACCCGTGTGGCCTGAGGTACGTGGGCAGCACTATACACCCTGCCAAAATCTGTGTTTTGGAGCATCAGAGAGCCATTCAAAACAAGGATGTCAGTTACCCTGTCGCAAGACACTTTCAGTCGCACCATAATAGCAATAGGAAAATTGTGAAATACTTTTGCATTGACCACGTGGCTCGTAATTTGAGGGGTGGAGATAGAGAGAAACGCTTGCGGAGACTGGAATCACGCTATATTGTAGATCTGGCAATGAAATAACCGGTAGGACTCAATATGGGGGAGGAACGTGGGGTCCACTTGTAAATATGTATAGCACTTGAAGGATAACAGGCAGAGTAGGTGCTGTTAGGAAGTGGAGTGGCATTTTGGCCACACTTGCCATGCATGCTGCAGCAAATAGGAGGTCCATAGACAAATGGGGCTGCTAGGGAAACCTTCCGGCGCACTGGGAAGGTACATTGGTTCATGGCCCATACAGGGCCCAAATATGCGACATGTAAGACAATCATAAAATGTTGAAATGTTGAGTGCCAGAGGAAGCGATCCCAGATAGGGCGTAATTAGGCTGCACTGACACTTGTGTATACGGCCCATTTAGGGCACAAATATGTGACCTGTTTTCTGTATAATCACAAAATATTAAAATGCTGAGCGCGAAAGGAAGCGAGCCGATATGGGGTGTAGTTAATTTGCATTGCGCCATGGGGTCAGTGATCGGAATGTATATTTGTAAGCCTCGCTAGGGCATACAGGCTTCACATGCGCTGTGCGCGAGTGTTAACAGTAACATGCACAGCCTTA
Source organism: Triturus cristatus (assembly GCF_964204655.1). Lineage (NCBI taxonomy): Eukaryota > Metazoa > Chordata > Amphibia > Caudata > Salamandridae > Triturus > Triturus cristatus. The sequence continues at coordinate 1,142,010,682 of NC_140590.1, read as the reverse complement.
GTAACATACCACTTCGTATAAGGAAGCACCATGGTAACAGGACGCAATGTGAGCCGGATGGCCTGGCATTGTAATGACTTACCTTGCATGACCTTCAATTAGCTATGAGTGATGATGTATATATGATGAGTTTCAAACGCGGGGGTCTCCAACACTGAGGAAGGCTTACCGCTGAAACGTGTTTGTTTTGTAAAATTGTGTGCCATTAAAATCTGAACGAGGATTTACCCCCCACGAGTGCTGGTAATTTTTGTGGGAGCGTGGATATATATGTGTGTGTGTGTGTGTGTGTGTGTGTGTGTGTGTGTACATATATATGTATGTACATTTACTTACACACACACACACAAATGTTTGTCATTTAAAAAAATAAAAGTATGATGTGGTAAAGTCCCAAATTGTGAAGTACCTACAAAAGGCATGCATAGTATTTACCTGCGAGGTAAAGGCTGGGTTGTAAGAGAACGTACCATTCTTAGTTCACCGAAATGAGAGAATTCTTCCACTGTCTGCTCTAGTTGCAAAGTAGTCCTTCAAAGCTAGTAATATCATCTATTCTTTTGATCTATTCAGGACACAGCCGGCTCTGAGCGATATGAGGCCATGAGTCGCATTTACTACCGCGGAGCAAGAGCTGCTGTTGTGTGCTATGGTAAGTTATGTAGAACTAGGCTCCTAAATATGTATAATAGGTGATTTTTTTTTTGCTGCTCAGTGATTAGTTCATAAATCATAATAAAAGTGGTCAGATGAGGTTTTAGGAAAGGGGTAATGTTTCACAGTACTGAAACTAGCAACATAGTAAAGAATTCGGTCACTTGGGTCAAGTGATATACTTGCTCTTCCTGTAGTATTTGTGACATAATTTTGTATGGGCTTGGATAGCCATAACCTCTTTTCTACAAATCGGGCTCTGTCATCTCTTCTCTATTTTTTTTTTTTTAAACATGTTTTTATTGCAGCATTTTAAACAAAACATCCATTAGGGCAACCGGCACCCGCGTATAATCTCAAATCACACCCCTCGTTATAGCAATGCACACAGCCGTTTAGCCCACATCCCGGGGGCCGAGCGGCGTATTAAGACAGTGATTCAAATTATCATAACGATCTCCTCATAGCGAAGCCCGGTCCATGTCCCATGATAGCCTCTGCATTTATTCCTATCAGATTCTCTCCCCAAATCCAACTCGTCGTAACACTACAACCATACTCCAGTAACTCCCCCCCCCCCCCCCCCCCCCCAACCCACCCCACCCCCTAACTGCTGCTGATGTGGGCCCTACCAGTGGTTCCTAACACTAATGCGTGCCAGTCATCGGGGTTTGCATATAGTCTCCCCAGCCTCAAGGAACTCCGCTCTCCGAACGCTCGTACTCCGCACGCTCCAGCCGGTGATCCTGCAGAGCTTGTACGATCATCTCCCAAGCCCTTACCCACTCCAACCCCTTCTCGTTATCCGCCTTGGTGGCCTGCCGCCTTCTAATCACACTCTCGCATCTAGACCATTTCAGCAGCTCGGATATCCATCGCCCGACTGATGGGCCCTCCCGGGATTTCCAGTGCCATGTAATTTCTCTCTGGGCCAACATGAGACCTAAGTCAATGAATTTGCTCGTCACCTTCGTCTTTGCCGTGTGAGGGAACCAAAGCAGTAAACATGCCGCCATGTCAAACTCCACCTCCTGGTCAGCTACTGCATTCAGAAGCTCCCCCACCTCAGCCCAGTACGTCCCAAGCTTCGGGCACCCCCACAGCATGTGGTCGAGTTCGGCTCCCAGTGCTAAGCATCTCGGGCAAGCGGCATCCCGCCCCTTAAAGTATCGCTCTGTCATCTCTTCTCTATATGGGATGTCCCGTTGCCTCCGTGGTAGGCATGTGTTACTAATGCAGACCCTTTTGATCTTTTCTCTGAATGGATTACCCTGTTTGCATGTCCATACATTGCTCACCACATCTATGTGTACGGTTTTATCCTGGAACCTCTGTGACGTTGACCTTTTCTCTCCATACCAGCCAAATATTATTGATGACTGTAGCCCATTAACTATTGCGGTTCCCAGTGATCTTCATCTGGCATCAAACATGCTAACCAACAGAACTGTGCCATAACAAGTTTAATCACTCTGTACAGGGTTGCAATTTCAATCGATAGTCATGAAGCCCCTTTTAGATAAGAGTAGCTCCGTCTCTAGCTCTTATATGGCTTCCTGTATCTAGTTTCCAATTTAAACAAAAAAGATAAAGGTGAATTAGCTAGTTAAATATCTTGTAGGTTCTTTAGTGAGTAATAAAACGGCCAGACAATTATGGGTCTGTATTTATTCTCTATTAGCACTTTGTCTGGAACTGAAATGCAGGTGTGTCTACTTAGAGAGGTATCCAGGCCTGCTTGCTACAAAATGTAATAACCTCTCTGCATGGCTGAGTTCATATAACACCTGGCAGGCTGCATTGGCTACCTGTGTAAGCACAAGTGTACTTCAAAGCTTTTCCAACTGTGCAGAAAGCCACCTTTTACCTCACACCAGGTTACCTTAAAAAAGAGACCGTCTCCTTACACCTGCAAAAACTGTTTGGTCCAAAGATTATTTGCTTCTGAAAGTTTCTAGCATAAACCTAGCCAGACCAGGAAGGGTATGATTTCCCCTCTTCAGGCTAGAATTTGCTATAATGGCTGTCTATGTTGGTTTGAGAGAACGGTTCTCTGTGTGGTTCCAGAAACAATTAAAATCGTGTTTTTTGGTCCGGTCATCATGTTGGCGGTTCCAAAGTGTTTGGCTACATTTTGGGGGGTGTTAGTAGCAGTATGTAAGAAATATGTAGATGACCTTCCATTGTATCTTTTAGAAAGTGTCAGAATTACAAAGTAGTATTGCACAGCTAGGATGTGAACAAATAGATTTAGTTGGGTCATACATTTATGTTGAACAAGAAGCAGGAAAGTTGGCTAACAGAGAAGCATATATCTTGTGGAATCCCAAATCCACATCCTAAGGCATATTATTGACCTTTAAGTATGTTTAATGGTTCTAATACAAACAACTTTGACTTTATTTACAAGAATGTTGAATGTTTGTTTAGTATAAATATGTTAGTTGTTAAAATATACAGTATTTATAACCATTATTGCCTGATACTGATCATACCAAATAATCCTGCAGCTATGCTGTCCGTCCTTAATAATGTCCCAGCTTAGATAAAACTCTGCTTGTTGTATGTCTTTGCTGTTGTTGTGCTCTCTGTTATCAATGCTCTATTGTAGCAAACAAGATCGGATGGAAGGAGTGCCTAAATGAATTTCAGCCACTAGCGATTGCTTGAAGCCGTATTCTAGTACATTGTCCCCCACTATGCCATTCTAGACGGAGACCATGTCTTAGCGTACTTGTCGCGATTAGGGCATCCAATGGAACAGAATCTGGCTCGAGCAGTTGGCAGTGACTGAGATTAATTCGAACATTCATTCCATCACCTTGTTGTCTGTTGCAGTAGATACCCTAAGAATGATGGGTATGGCCAGATCTGCTTCCCTTGCTCCTTGTGCCACAGAACACAAGCTGTACCTCACTGATGAGGTCTAGGTAGGCCAGAACCAGCCTGGTGATCCTGGCTGGTGTAAACATGGCCTGGCAGTTCAGAACTGTTCCTGTTGGAGCAGTACCAAGACTAATTTGCATGTGACTGGTTTAGTTCTAGAGTGGCTTAGTGGGTGAAAATAATGGGCTAGAATACAGGAACAAATGATCACTATTTGTTGTGATTCATTCAAGCGTTCTTTTCATCACCATGCTCTTACTTGTAATGATTGCTTTTTCCCACTATGGTAGCATTGTTGATACTGTGCTCCCTAGTGTGTTGGCTGTGTTCACAATCTGGAACCATGCATTTTGAGGTGTTTGCTCTGGTGACATTTTTGTCTTCCTAATATACTAGCTGTAATGACAGTACATATTACTATAGTTGTTCTACACTTAAACAGAGAAGACATGATTTGTGGTATAAAGACCTTTAATTTTTTACTTTAATGTTTCCCTGTTATCGTATAGTTACTGATGCTGCCACCTATTACATAATCTCTGCTGACACTCTGCTTTCAGTTGGTATAGTTCTGCTTGTGTCCTGTTATTGTATATCTGCTTACAGTGTGCTACCCGTTGCAGATCTCACAGACAGCACCAGTTTCCAGCGTGTCAAATTTTGGGTGAATGAACTGAAGAGCTGTGAGGAGGTAAGTTGGGGCATAGGGTCAGACTGGGGTGTGTGCTTTGATCGGTTTCTGTCTTCGCTGGTGCTTACTCTGAGCACTTTGAGAGAGAGCGACAGAGGGGGAGAGTATCCTAGGCTCAGCTTGCTCTTTTCTCTTCGTAGCATTGCCGTATTTATTTATGTGGGACAAAGAGTGACCTGGTCGAGAGTGACAAAAGTCGGCGGCAGGTGGACTTTCATGATGTTCAAGATTTTACCGAAGGTATGTTCTATGCCCATCACTTCCTGCCCAGTTAGTGCTGAGGTTGCAATGACAGTATTATGTTACTGTTCTTCCCCCTCCAACCCAATGCCCATATGTATTCGTGATGCTGACTTCGATGCCGGTCTTTCCCAAGCAGCTCCTTTGCACCCCACACACGAGCTTGGAACGGTTTTGTGCATTGTCCTACACATATGACCCACCCACCAAATTCTGATCAGTGCCCACAATGTGACTTTATTACACACAAATACCCAACTCTAGTCACCAGGAACAGGCATGGTCCAGTCTAAGTTTTGCGCTTTGTCTGCCACATAGTGATACGAACCTGCACATCTGCACTCTTGAATTGCAGATCTGCAGCCAAACAGAACTCATACTTGATCTTTATATCTGATCAATAATTCAGCAGTTGCTTTGTAGATTCTCTGTCCTATAAGCAAGATGTGCTTTTTAACAGTGGATTGTGGTACCTTGACCTAGAGAGGTTGAGCTGAAAATGAAGTGTCTGTTTTCCTGTTTTACTAATCCTTAAGGCAGTAGAATTATTTTTTCCAGCCTGTTCGTCCTATTATTCCTAGTCCGTTTTAAAAGACGACTTTGCTTGTTGTATGTAATGTTGTTTGGAATTTTTAATTAACACTAAGAAATTGTTATCTCTGTAGAGATCAAAGCTGAACTCTTTGAAACCTCCAGCAAAACCGGACAGAGTGTTGGTGAGTATTGCATCCAAAGAATTGTATAGATGCAAAAAATGTTCTATGTATGAAGTATGTTGCGAGAGAAAATTGTGTGTATTTGCTTAAATGGAGCTTCTTTGTAGACAAGTTATCGCCAATCTTTTCTTGAATAACCGCTTTTTAGGTCTTTCCTGAGCGCTAGCGCATGCGCTAGCTCAGGCAAGACCTTTAGTTAGCGGGTTTTCAAAGTGCTTCTCGAGTGGCCTAAAGCCTGCGTGCATGTGAGCGTGAACGTGCACAGGCCTCTCCTTTCGCGCGCACCACTTGCGGGTTTTTTTTTTTGCGTGCGCACACGACTCCCTTGCTTAATTGCTTTCACTTTCCTTTTCCCGCTTGGCCAATGTTTGTTTCTTTTTCATTCTACACTATGAGGGTGCATTCGTTTTCTAGCTCTCTCATTCGTGTGCTGCTTTCTTCTCTCAAACACCTGACTGTCCCACATGCTGTGTTCTCTTTCACTTGTCTTTTATGCATTCCTTCTGCAGTGCAGGGTGACTGGCAGAAGGTCAGTAACTTGGCCGAAGGGTAAATCAAAACACAGTTTGACGTTCCAAACCTAAAGCGTTCACTTAAATGAAACTTGACCCATGCTCACGTTCACAAGTATTATTTGTTTCTAAATGCATCTTACAGGGCATTTTGCGAACACTGATCCACTGGTTGCACAGCAAAACGGCAGTGTTTTTAAGAGTTCTACTAATAATTTTGTCATCTTTGTCCACCTGGAATTTAGTTCAAACATTTTTATGCACATTTGTCATAGTCGAACATTCCAAATACAATGAGCTCATCTAGTAAGTCTGGTTAGCAGTGTTCGACAGAGTAGAAGTCCAGGAGATAAAATGCAAACAGATGTACCGCGAAGTCCGTGTGTACAATAAACGGAGCACAAAAACAGCACTTAATATCGCACCCGCACGTTCGTACTGATGATGCGCATCAATTAAATACCTCAGTAGCAACGGAAGTAGAAGCAACCTACACTACTGAAACCTGAAAAAAATACAATGTGTATACACACATCTGTACAAGCCTACAAAGCCAAGATATCTCAATCCAGATGCAAGAGGCTAAAAGGGACATGATAATATGCAAAGAACATGTATCATAAGCAAACTCGTTCTAAAACACAAAGATACAACATTAGTGAGATACTTTGGGGAAAATACTGTAAAGGAATAGCCAACCCAAGGCTGAATACCTATCAGGACTCTAGGCTGTATTACCAGCAGACACACACATAAGTTGAAGTACAAAAAGTGCACCATGACACAGTCTAACTAGTAACAGAGATCTATAGCTCTTCTTACAAAACTCAATGCCCACTGACTACCACAATTAACTGCCTCGCCAAAAACAGAAGCACCGAAGCTGCTAGGTGATACTCCTGGAAGGAACTCCCATACAACTGTGGGATGACAACAGGAGTGAACACACAGTATGAGTGCAATGCGTACAGATATAATGATTAGTAATGCGTGCCACAACTACCTTTTTGGTTCATTATAGTAACCATGCTGTAAAAACCTCCATCTCCCACACTAAACTTCGAAAACGTTTGACCCAGGGCTGGGCACCACGTTTGAAACCAAATGTAAAAATCAATTGCCAAATAATTACAAACTCGTCCGCATGCTCCACAATGTATGCACCTTCACCAATACACCTCTAGAGAACTTGTATTGTAAATTTACCTTACATGGAAGGCAGCTCTCAAGAAGCAAACATCTGCACATAACTGAACAGCTTCTATTTGCACCCAACCACCACCCCCCCTAGGCCTTATCACCTGTACTTCACTGCCACCACTGTATGCTGTTTCCTTCTGCTTTACCACGCTAAAAAAAAGTTGCCGTTCTTATATATTCCTGTTTAAAGTTCATTGTAACGCTCACAAGTATATGTCACAATCAGTTTATGTGCAGACCTTCATTTGAATATCCACAAGACATCTTCGGGGTTTGTTAACTCCACTGTTGCTACAAACGTTTTGGTTTACATGGTTTGGTTAAGTAGATCTGAGCTCGGTTTTAGAGTCATGAAGGCTGAATACCTTAGCATGTGTATTATGTGACTTCTAGTTCGCCTAATTTACATGCAAAGACATAAATAAACATGCATATCTGTAGCTAGATGCATTTTCCCTAACAAGCTATTTTCTTTGTATTTTTCATATACGGTGTCATATTGTGTGGTTTCATAGTTTATTTATTGCGACTGGTATAGCCACGTTTGTTGGAAGTATAATTTAATCAGTGTGGTCATTAGCTTGCATGACCATACAGTTGATATTGGATTTTTCTCTAACAGATATTGGGCGTTGGAGGCTGTGAGACGAGGATCTTGTATAATAAGCTATATAGCCTCTAAGAAATTGCAAGTATGCATATTAGTAAGCACACTACTTGTACGTTTGTGGTCACAGCTGCACTCTGATTTTGCCATTTAGCCATATGTGTCCATTGGTTTTAATGTGCAGTTTAATATACAATACTACCATGGTCGCTGTAAAGATACCAATCCACAACACAAAATACCATTCCACATAATTACACCCCATAACACATAAACCCACTGCCCATTATCCACTTACTACCACATAATTACTATCGACATAACTCCACAGCACACCATGGCACATAATTCCACGACACACTGTACAATTCCACAACTAACTAATCCAATGCAACCCACATAATTCCACTACACCACATACATACACTCAGTAACACATAGGTAAAAGACATTGCCATTTACAACTCCAATTGCTACTCCAAGAAATACGAGACCTATTGCATTTTCAATGCTTGTATTAACTTGTGTGGAGTACAGAACAAACGTCTTTGTGGAGCTTCCTCTTGTGTGGTTCGAGGCTTCGTCTGGTACAAAACTTGTGGCTAGTTCTTTTTCTACCACAACACCTTCTGTACAATAGCTGTACAGTCTTCCTTTGAGAGGTTGGTATAAGTACAAGATTGCTTTGATGGCTTACAAAGCACTGCTCAATTTCCGATCTGCCTGTTTTTATAGACCTGGCACTTATTTTAATTATAATGTTCTGTTCACTATGCTTATTTTTTTACAGGTAATAAGGGATTTAGAGCATGCTTCCCCAATTTTCTATAACTTAATGAGCACGTGGGCCAATTTAAGGATCTTTTCTGTGCACCTGCCTTCCAATTTCTTGCTTACTTTTATTAACACAATTTTGTGGCGTACGTTGATGCTCCCTTGGATGCGGAAAACTGTCTTCAATTTCTTTTTTTAGATAATTAATTGCATGTCTTGTTTTCTGATGAATTGGTTCCTCATCAGACGGTAATCTTATTTTCCACCTCATCTGATCAGTTTTTAGGTTTCGCTTGCGCGGTGCTTGCGAAATTTCTTGTTAATAAAAATAAAATCTTAATATAGGCTTACAGCCCACCCTTTTTTTTTTTTTAACATGTCGTAGAGCTGAGCAAGCGGCTGTGCAACATGGCTTAAAGAGCGGAAAAAAAGGCGAAAGTGCTATGACTCCGACGCCTACAGCGTAAGCTATTTTTTTAACCCAACTGCTGTCTGTTGTTCCCCACCCTCATCTCAATGTCCATTGGCCATACTGCCCCCCCCCCCCCCCCCACCCCCACTTTCCACCTTCGAGTTGCTTCCTGCCCTCCCAGTATATCTGCGCTGTTTGCTTTTTAAAAAGTATTATAACATGTACAGCAGCGCGGGCAGTAATGCAACATGGCTAACCAGCATTGGCATAGCCAATAGGTCTCGCCTTTGGGACCTTATAAGTGTTTAGCCATGCAACAGTTAATGTTGTTGCACCAAGGATATTGTGCTGCATAACTAAATCCTTATAAGGTCCCAAAGGCGAGACCTAGTGGCTATGCCATTGCTTGTTATATTGAATGAAAATGATCCTGATTTACTAACCTAATTAGTGTATTAAATCGTGACCACATCAGGCAAGATTACTTTACTGGCCATTATATGCACAATTACCAGCACTGATCGCCTTAGTGCACCAGGCACAGTTGCCAGCAGTAATGAAAGAAAAAAAAGAAAATCCTTAATCAATTTAAAATGCCTCGACAGGGGTACTACGTAACAACCATAGATGGAATGCCCCTGGCACCTATGTTATGTTATTAGTAATAACCATCCCAAAAGCCACATGATTTATCACTCAAATATCCACTTTAAATATATATTGGAAAGTCAAACATTTTTCTGTAAACATTAGCATATGAGTTGCGAAAATACACACATTTTCATTTCAAACACAAGATTTGCAAATTTGATGTTCATGTAGTCAAGCAAAAGCTTTTAATTTAATAGGCTGGCCTGCACCTGAACAGCTTAAGTGTGCTTTTCAGTACTCCACTAGCATTAAGCTTTCACCGATGAACAACTGTATCCGGGTTTCTCTACATTTAAATGTTGAGAGTGGGAAGTATGACATCAAATAAAGTGTTGTATGAAAAAGTATGTCAGAAAAGACACAGAAATTAGAGAAGAAATTATTCAAAGTGAATGTTAAGTGAAAAGTGTAGAACATTAATCCAGTGACTAGAAAGGATAGTTCTAAACAAATAAGGCAACCAACACATGGGCTCAAATGAAATTTGTAATCCTTTAAGGCAAACAATCGAATAGGATAGTTATAATGAAAAGTAAGAGACACCTACAAAGGACGTTTATGGCACCCAAGAAGGGAAAAAATTCATGTTTTAGCTGTAGTAACGAAGGGAGCAACATAATTCAAAAACTGTAACTAATCAATCAACTGAATGGAAATACATGTTCGAGGCATGTGTACAGTAGATACACATGCTTTGCATAAATCCGCCATCTAGTGTTTGTAGGAAGCTGGCTCGGTATATACTATAACAAAATGAGGTATAGTGTGCACAGAGTCCAGTGGAACCCCAAAGGTAGGCAGAGGTAAAAGTAGATAGCATCTTACTCTCTATTTGTGGTAATGTGGGCAAGCAGTAAGGCTTTATCAGAGGGTAGTCTTATGCATTTGTTGTACACACTCAATCAGCAAATTATGTCACACACTCGAACTGAACTCTGACCAATTTGATTTGTACAAAAATATTATTTAGTTATTTATTTTCTAGAACCAAGCCAGGCCTGGTGTAGGTAAGTGTAAATGGTACTTTTCAAGGCAGGATGAATAATACAAGCAAGCTGAATAAAAATGACTTTGTTACAGGTTTGTAAATGGTTTCAATGCAGTGGAAATTACTGTTAGAATACTTTTGATTACTTTATGGATTACCTTTTCTACTCTGTGTGATATGCCTAGATATAACTCTGAGAAAAGGTAAGTTAAACTGTTTTTAGTTATTTGCAGTTTTTCAAGTTCTCATATAAAACCAACTCCGCACTTGAAACATTTTCAGGAAAAAGCAGTCAATGCAATCATATGGAAGGAAATTGAGTTATCGGTTTACAGGTAAGTACAAATTTGTGGGTGTTGGTATTCTGGGGTTAGATCCAGGGTTCCCTCAGGGTCAAGGATGAACTCTTAAATGACCCTCAGCGGCACTAGAGCGGCCGGGTGCAGAGCGCTGAGGCCCAGTGTTATCCAATGGGGGATAGGGGACCTCCGGTTGGTAGCGGATCACGAGCAGGCCACAAGGTTGTGGGAGCAAAGCTCCTGATGTTAGGCTCAGGGCCAAGGTGGATCCGAGTTAGCACCCAAAGTATGCCCAGAGCGGTGCAGGGGAGGCTGGGTGCAAAGTGCTGGTTTGGCGTCGGGTGGCCTGTTCCCACCTCGAACCTGCTCCAGCAACATCCTGGTGTGTCCTGCAGCCAGCAGCCTCAAGGACCTGACCCGCCCTGCAAGTTGGGATGCTGAGAGACCGTCGGTTGGGCCACCCAAGGCCTTTGGACGTCGGGTGGAGGTGTGTCTTTAGGCATCCGGTTTTCCTTACCAGCTCCGGTCGCGGTTGTGGGGGATCCTAAGAGGCTGCAGGCTTCACTTGGAGATTTGAGGCAGGTCAGAGATCTCAGGTCAGGATCGCCGGGGAGACCTCCTCATGGTGTTGGGCCACTCGAACTCCGTCAGTAGGCGTCTGGTGCAGACTTGTGGATTTGGCCGGAGACAGAGTCTGTGGGCGAACAATTTCAAGAACAGCTCGATCCGAAAGAAAAAAGACTCCAAATTCAGCCTGGAGCCAAGAGAATAGTGATCCAGCCACCAAAACAACACGCTTCTAAAAGGCAGTTAACTTTTAAATAGGCTCCAGAGATTACTGTTCAACCTGTGAAAAAGAAAAGAAAGGATGCTGCAACTAGTCTATTGCACATTCCCATTCCATTTCAACTTCACCTACACCACCTCCATCCACCATCTACTCCACTACCTCACTCACCATGTTTATCTAAGGCAGGTAAGTCTCCTCAATCAATAAGTGAAGAAGATCCCAGTAGAGACACAACCAGGGGATGCTTGGGATGATGATGACATTGAGCCTCAAGGCGACACTGACCCCGACTTGTATCCCACTCGCCCATCGCCAACTGATGATACCTCTGCTTATCAGGATCTGATAGCACGAGCAGCTACCTTCCATCACTTACCCTTATATAGAGATTCAATAGAGGAGGATTTTCTTTTGAAAACTTTATCTAATGCACATAGAGAGGCACGATTCTTACCATTACTTAAGGGTATGACACGTCCTACAGACGACATTTTTAAAGACTCTGTCAAAGCCAGAATACTAACACCACGGTGAGAGCCAGTGGTTGATAGCAGCAAAAGGCTGGGGGCAGCTAACAAAGGTGGCAGACCTTTGAAGCTCCCTATTCGAGAACCCTGCCCATCGTGAGGGAGGAGTCATGACACATGTGCCCAGGATGTGCCTTGTTTCCAGACCTAGAGAGCGGAGGCTCTATACTCGGGGATCCAGAAACCTGCCTGGTGGTGGCAGATGGTTGGGAGCCAGTCTTGGTTGTTTTTCCGGGGCATCTCTAAGATGCCTTCTGAGTGCATTTTTCATTAAATCCCACACTGGCATCATTGTGTTTTTTTTATTTTATTTTTATTTTTATTTTTTTATTTTGTTTTTTGTTTTTTTTAAAATCTGTTTATTGAACAAAACATCAAAACATTGCATCAGTATTGCATAGACACGTCTCACTGGACATAGCAAATGTTTACAGCCTCTAAGACATCTTGTACACTCGTACATTAAGATTCCCTCTTCCATTCTCATCCGGGGTGGCATAATGGAATGGGAAGCTTGATACCAAACTTCCCAGATTTTAGTAAAGCCATCATGGAGCGGTGGAGTTTGTGTGGACGAACGTCCAGCCCATGCACTCAAAATGGCTCCACTGCACTTGCAATAATATCTGTAATTGGCACAGATACTGTAGGGGCATATCTGAAAGAAACACGTTAGTGATAGATTCCTTACCTTGGAATATCCCCAGGCGTCAGACTGTATCCGGAATGTTTTCATCAGCAGTACCCCTGCGCGTCTGTAGGCGTCGTCGTACGGCTCCGCGTACGCCGCTGGCGTCATGGGTGCCGAGATGATGATGATGACGTCGTCAGAGCTACTTAGACGCGCCCACACGCGCTGATGTCAGTTCTTTCTTTTTCCGCGCCAGCAAGCGCAGATCCGAGAGAGAGCGGCACTCCTAGTCAATAAATTTGACTTATTTATGAGACTTGGATGCCCGGGTTAAGTCCTGTTGGGACTGCCGTCGGACCATGTCGGTGACTGACCCGCTCAACGTGTGTCTCTTCTGCTTGGGGCAAGCCATCTCCCCGAGACGTGCCCCGATTGTCGGGCCATGGCGCAGACGGCTTGCGGGAGTGTTCCCAGTAGTTGTTGGAGGCCCGGCACTCGGTACCACGCACTCAAGGTCCCACTCCCGTGGGAGGTTGAGGGATCGCTGGCGCAGCCGACACCATCATTCATCGGAATCGGGGACAGGTATGTCACAAGTGCCATTAAAGGTCGAAGGAGCGGCGTTGCTCCTCATCTACCCCTCACCGGTCGCGGGACTCGGTGATGGGGGCGGGTGGTCACTCCCCCGCGGCTCCTTTGGGGCCTCCGTTGTTGCCTGCGGCTTACCCGCATTTTTGGGGACCGTACGTGCCTCCGGAAGAAGTACAGGTACTTCTGTCGGCCATGGGCCGTTTCTTTGTCCCATCGGGACCCTCTGGAGCGCCTTTGGGCCCTGTGGACCCCTTGGGTGGGTTTGGCCCCGGTTATGCCATCAATTTACCATGTGGCGCCGTTGGCTCCGGCCTCGTCGCTACCGTTATTGGCTCCAGCCTCGTCGCTACCGCCATTGGCTCCGGCCTCGTCGCTGCTGCCGTTGGCTCCGGCCTCGGCATGTCGGGGGATAACATGACACTTTGCAATCAGGAAGTTGCGGCACCCTTGGCGTAGGGGGCCATCGAGCGTGTTTTAGACCTTCGAAACGTCAATCGTTTCCTAGACCCGCAAGACTGGTAGAAGTGTTAGACTTGCAGGACACCTACTTTCACGTCCTGCCGGGCCACCGGCGTTACCCGTGGTTCACGGTTGGCCACGAGCACTTTCAGTTCACCGGGCTCCATTTTTGGGCCTTACCAGCGCCCCTCGGGTGTTCACTAAAGTGATGGAGGTGGTCGCAGCTTGTCTGCGCAGATCAGGGTTTTGTCTTCCCTTATCTCAACGACTGGTTGTTGAAGGCGGGCTCGCCCCAGGCAGTCGTCTCCCACCTACAGACTACGGTCGACCTCCTGCATTTGCGGGGGTTCTCCATCAACGTGCCGAAGTCTCATCTGATTCCCTCTCAGAAGCTCCTTTTCATCGTAGCGGTTCTGGACACGGTGCAATTTCGGGTTTGTCCTCCCGAACAGCGTGTCCGGGACATTCAGGCTATGATTCCGATCTTTCAGCCCTTATCCTAGGTTTCGGTCAGGAAGACCCTTATCTCAACGACTGGTTGTTGAAGGCGGGCTCGCCCCAGGCAGTCGTCTCCCACCTCCAGACTACGGTCGACCTCCTGCATTTGCGGGGGTTCTCCATCAACGTGCCGAAGTCTCATCTGATTCCCTCTCAGAAGCTCCTCTTCATCGTAGCGGTTCTGGACACGGTGCAATTTCGGGTTTGTCCTCCCGAACAGCGTGTCCGGGACATTCAGGCTATGATTCCGATCTTTCAGCCCTTATCCTAGGTTTCGGTCAGGAAGACACTGAGGCTGCTGGGCCTCATGGCCTCCTGCATCCTGCTGTTCAATCATGCCAGATGGCAGATGCGGGCTCTGCAGTGGAACCTGAAGTTCCAGTGGATGCAGTGTCAGGGACTCCTGTCTGACTACGTCCAGATCTCAGAGGGCACTGCACAAAACTTGCAGTGGTAGTTCCCTGGCCAGCGCTGGGTCAGCGGCAGATCCCTCTCCCTTCCCCAGCCGGAGCACACAGTGGTGACGGATGCGTCCCTCCTGGGATAGGGCGGCCACATGGGAGAGGCAGAGATCAGAGGTCTCTGGTCTCAGGTGGAGTTCAAGCTCAATAACAATCTTTTGGAGCTCAGGGCGATCCTACTTGCACTGAAAGCATTCCTTCCCTCTGTCAAGGGGAGTGTAGTGCAGGTGTTCACAGACTACACCACCGCCATGTGATACTGCTACCAGCAAGGCGGGGTGAGGTCGTGGACCCTCTTTCAGGTGGCTCTGCGCCTCTGGACATGGCTGGAACGCCAGGGCATTCTCCTGGTGGTGCAACACTTGGCAGGTTCTTTGAACGCCAGAGCGGACGAATTCAGCCGCAGGTGCATGATGGATCACGAATGGCGTCTTCACTCTGAGGTGGCGCAAGGTCTCTTTCAGCAGTGAGGAGAACCTTGGTTAGATCTATTCGCCACCGAAGAGAACGCGCAATGTCCGCAGTTCTGCGCGTTGGAGTTTCCAAGGCGGCACTCGCTAGGCGACGCTTTTCATCGCGAGTGGCATTGCGATCGGTTGTACGCCTTTCTGCCTATTCCACTTCTGCCCAGAGTGCTGAAGAAGATCAGGCTTGACCGGGCCCAAGTCATTCTTGTGGTACCGGACTGGTCTCGAAGAGTTTGGTATCCCGAGCTACTCCGTATGAGCGTAGATCCCCCGATCTAACTACTTCTTCGGGAGGATCTCCTGTCGCAGCAACAGGGGACGGTCCTCCACCCGAACCTGTCCAGCCTCCACCTCCTTGCGTGGAGACTGAGCGGCGACAGCTGATTCCAATTGACTTGCTTCCCGAAGTCTGTAATGTGATTCTCGCAGCCAGACGTCCCTCCACTAAAACGGTATACGCCTGTCAGTGGAAAAAATGTGTGGCATGGTGCACAGCGAAATCTGTTGATCCTCTTGCTGCCCCTCTTTCTGAGGTAGGTCCTATTGTTTCTTCTTTCTTTGACCCAGCAGGGCTCTGCTCTGGGCACTATCAAGGGCTACCTTTCTGCTCTTTCAGCCTTTCTTAGGCTCCTGGATCAGCCCTCTCTTTTCATGTCCCCAGTTGTCAATAGGTTTGTCAAAGGCATTACTCACCTTTTCCCTCCTATTCCTTTTGTGATGCCTCAATGGGACTTGAACCTGGTCCTCACATACTTGATGTGCGCTCCCTTTGAGCCTCTTCATAACTGTCCTTTGCGGTTATTAACTTTGAAAACTGTCTTCCTGGTGGCCATCACCTCCGCTCGGTGGGTGAGTGGGCTCCAGGCTCTTCCCTGCAAACCTCCTTTCCTGGCGATTCATCCGGACAAGGTTGTGCTTTGACCGCGTCCCTCCTTTCTTCCAAAAGTAGTCTCTGCCTTTCTTCTCGGGCAAACTGTCACTCTGCCCACCTTCTTTCTACCTCCGCACCCTTCAAGAGAAGAGGAGAGGCTCCACCGTCTGGACCCAAAACGTGCGCTTTCGTTCTATCTCAACCGCACACAACAGTTCCGGCTGGATGACCAGCTCTTTGTTGGCTACATGGGCGCCAAGAAAGGCCGGGCTGGGGACAAGCAAACTATCTCCCGATGGGTTGTCTTGTGCATTAAAGCCTGTCACTCTCTGGCTAAAAAGGAACCTCTGGTTGGGCTGCGCGCCCATTCTACCAGGGCGACAGCAGCTACTACAGCATTGGGACACGGTGTCCCCCTGTAAGACCTCTGTCAGGCGGCCACTTGGGCCTCGTTGCATACTTTCACTAAGCACTATTGCCTTGACAGTCCTGTCCGGAGAGATGGCTTCTTTGGCCGTTCAGTTCTCTGTGACTTTCTGGTGTAATCTCACTTTGCAGACCCACCACCGGGGTTAGTATTGCTTGGGTATGTATTCTAAGGTAAGGAATCTATCACGAACGTGTCTCTTTCAGATGCACAACTTACTTACTTGTGTAACGATATAGCTGTAAGAGACATTAGTTAGTGATAGATTCCTTACCACCCGCCCATCCTCCCCGTTCTGCCATCTGTTCTCTAGGGTTCAAGTCATCCCTTTCAGGGCCCTAGTTCTAGTGCACCAGTAGTCGGTCTCTTGCATGGCTCTGCGCTTCTGGCGTGGAAAAGTTTTGTACAGAACTGACGTCAGCGTGCGTGGGCGCGTCTAAGTAGCTCGTACGACGTAATCTCGGTGGCCATGACGCCAGTGATGTCGGCGGAGCCATACGACGCCACCTACTGACGCGCAGGGGTACTGCAGCCGAAAACTTTCCGGATCCAGTCTGACGCCTGGGGATATTCTAAGGTAAGGAATCGATCACTAACTAATGTCCCTTACAGATATATCTTTACACAAGTAAGTAACTTGTGCATTGCTCATGCAGCTATACCCGCACCTGGGTATGGTGCACCCTGCCTTTAGGGCTGTAAGGTCTGTTAAAGGGGTGACTTACACATGCCACAGGCAGTGTTGGTGGGCATGTGACACAGGGATGTGTGCAATGTCGACTCTACAGTTTGGTCTGCACCAAACACGCATCCTTCAATGGAAGAGTAGAGGTGTTGAGGTGAGGGGTCCTCGAGGGTGGCAGAAATACATGCTGTAGCCCTCCGAGGCTATCTCTGATCACAAGGCCCTTGGTACCAGGGGTACCTTTTACAAGGGACTTGCATGTGGCCCAGAGGTGTGGTAACTATGAGTACAAAGTTACAGTTTTTGGAAAGAACACAGGTGCTGGGGCCTGTTTAGCAGGATCCCAGCACACAGTCAGTCAAGTTGGCATCTGGTATCTGGCAAAAAGTTAAAGGGTACCCATGCAAAAAGGGGCACTTTCCTACATGCGCCTCCTCAAGAGGGGCTGGCAGGCTCCGAGACTACGAGAGTCACGGCTCAATTATGGAGGCCCTGCTGGGAATGCTTGGTGCTGCCACCGGGTGAGGGTCAGGCAGACCCAAGCCAACTAAAGATGGCAAAACATAAACCTGCACTTCAGCAAAGTAAACTTGACAAATGTTCTAAAACGCTACCATATAACAAGGAATCCATGGACCTCCCACAAACAACATGCTGCACCGATGGAGGCTGCAGCACTGGGATCAGCAGTCGCTATCAAAGCCCTCCTATTGGCCATCCAAGAATTTAGACTTTCCTTGGAAGCCAGAACTGGCGAGGTCAGAGTGGAGCGCTCGCTCCTCCGGCAGGACCTATGAAATACTATGGGACAATGACCGAGTCTTAGGGGTGTATCTTGGCCCTCAAACCCATTGTAACAACACTGCAGCAGATGACTCTCAAGCAACAGGCTCCGATATTGTAGCGAGATTAGAAGATGCACTGGGACGCTCCTGCTACAACAATTTTAGATTAATGGGCTCCCTGGAGGGCAACAAGTTTGCCAATCTGAAGACATTCCTTGAGACATGGCTCCACCAATGGACCAGATCTCCACCTTATTCGTCATTGAGCTTACACATCAGGCACTTACCCAACAGTCACTCCCCTGGGCCCCACCATGATCCAACTTTGCTTGGTTCCTTAATTATCAGAACAGGGGCTTCATCCTACGTGCGGCCATAACCAAAGGGTAAAGGCGACACCGCTTATGAAAATCCCCCCCCCATCTTTCCAGATTACACTAGGTCTTTCCAGGCTCACCAAAAATCCTTCAACCAGATGAATCAAACTGCGAACCATGGGCTTGAAATGGATTTTCCTTTTCCTGGCCAAACTGAAGGTACTCTTTCACGGAAAAACGTTTTTTTTTTTTTAGCACCTGGATAGAGCATGGGAATGGATTGAAGAGCGCCCCCCCCTATGTAATGGTTCTGGTGGCCCATGTTCAAGCAGAGACGGGCCATTGAGAGAGCCCTGGAGTGGCGAAAAGTGGCTGCAGACACACGCAGACACCAGAGACTTGGTCTAGAGACGGAGATCCCGATGATGTTTAAAATAATAAATGGGTGACATACTTCCAAGTGGGAAGTGTAGGGAGGGGGCTGTTTGGGAGCAACAGGGGTTTTTCTACTTTTTGTTTGGTTTCATTCTTTTACATTAGTTTATCGATATGCAAGGCATACACCATTATCTCATTTCAGGCACCAACGAACCATGCCTCATACACTGACAAGACTTTCTGATGGGCTCAAAGCTTAAGGTGCTATCCTGGAATGTCAGTGGTTTACTGAACAAAATTAAAAGGCTTGCAGATGTAAAGTACTCGAAAAGGTAGGCCCTCGTGGTTGATATGGCTACACCGAGTGTTCCATGCTGGATTTACACGCCGAGCGAGAGGAGTAGCGGCTCTTCTCCACCACTCATGCCCTTTAATTGTTACCAGGTACCACCTGGTCACGCCAGGTAGATCTAGCTTCCTGACGGGACGGCGTGGAGATGTAGGAAAGGGCCCCTTTTTGACATGGCCGCTCCCACTTTTTTGTCTGGTAAATGACGAATTTTGACTGAAAGTGTACTGGGTTACTGCTAATCAGGTCCACAGAGCCAGAGCTCTTTCCCAAAACAGTACAATTGTTCCCCCAATTGGCAAAACCTTTAGCACCCTCTGTAAGTCCCCAATAAATGGCACCCAGGGGCCTGAGGTACTGAAGAGGGCCCCTAAGGGCTGCAGCACAAATTGTCACCATAAGCTACCCCTCACCAAGCACATGCAAGACTGCCATTGCAGGCTGCATGTCTTGGTGCAGACAAAAGTGAAAACACGATATGTCTCACATTCCTGTGTGCCATGTCTCCTACCACTGTGTGTGATATTTGGAAGTTACTGCTACGGCAGGCCTGAAAGCCCTAAGGCAGGGTGCTTAGTACTACACGTGAGGGCAGACCTGCATGAGCAAATATGCCCCAGTGCTGATCATTTCCATTACTGCCAGTACAAGTGACCTGGGAAGCCATTTTAGAACATATGCTGGACACTGGTGAAAACGAGTTCCCCAGCTTCACGATGGCTTTACTGATGCCAGTGTTGGATTTACCATTACATGCACTCAGAGGGCACCTAAGAGGTGCCTCCTGGAAACTTACCAGCCTCTGGTGTCCTTGCTGGCTGTTTTGTGCCAGCCAAGACGCTGTTCTGACCTCCTAGGTAGAGTGCCTTTTGCTTTGTTGAGATCCAGAACAAAAGCCTGTCTGGGAAGAGGGTGTAACACCTCTTCCCACAGGATAACCTGCTGATTAGCCTCCTTAGACTGGTGAGCTTCAAAGAAGCTGCCGCCTTTGGAAAGCAAATCTGGCTCCCCTCAAAGGAGAGGAAGCCGCCCCTATGTCTAGAGCCCCTTTGGCACCTGGGCAGGTCGGAAAATTAGCTAGTCAGGTAGGCGTGCCACCTCCAGGCTACTGTGAGGTGGACACAATTTTTCTGAAGTTGCCATCTCGTGATCCCAAGGGTCAGTAGCATATTTACTACTATCCTACACTCTTCTAAAACCCGTAAATTCAGTATTTAGAAGAGCCTCAAAAGCAGAAGAGAAGAAGCAGCTGACCTGGTATCAGCCCCGCCAGCCTGTCTGCATCCCTCGTCGAAAACTGCACCAAAGTCAACTCATCCTGCAACACCTGACTCCAGAAACCTGGGAGGACTGCCTTCCTTCGAAAAAGACTCCTGACCTCTCCAGAACTGCCAAAACCAACACCTAAAGTCGCCACAGCACCTATCACCTCAAGCCAGAGTTGTAGTGTGCCAATGATGCCAACAAAGTTCCTTAGCCCTCCAGAGCTCGAGTCTACTGTGGTTTCACCCCTCGTGGACTCCCCGACATCGCCTTCAGCCTCTGCATGCAGGTCCCCACACCCGCGACTGCTCCTAGTGGGAAAACCTGATGTTTAAAGACACCTCTGTATCTGTCACCCCGGGCCATGAAGAAGAGGACCCTAGATGGTGCTACGTCCCCGAACATCAAAGCCTTGAACCCCCCTGTTTCACCTCGACTTGCTTCCCAGCCAAAGCCTACAGCCTCGTTTTGCAGTGACCGATCCCCATTGAAACGTATTGGGCTTCCGAAGTTGATTTGTACCCCGACCGCCCTCATGCCTCTGATGGTGTACTGCTGGACCTTGTTCACGGCTAGGTACAAATTGATACGGTAATTACATTAGTTAATATGTTCTTACAAGATGCAAACATTTGTTAACAGCGTAAACAAATGTGCTCCCAGGGTAAGTGTGAAACTATGGGTAGAATTATCCATAGATGGTATCATCAGGCTATAGTGTACTATCAAACACCGTGAGGTGTGGTGAGCACTAGCCATATCATATCAGTTGGTGATTGCCAGATTTCCTATATACTAACGTGTGAGTGATATATGTGAGATAATCCTGTGTGTGCCGGAACTTTAATCCAGTCCGCATTTAATCCAAAATTGCATGCGGTATGAACAGTCTAGTAAGGTAGAAAATGAGTTTCAGTGTAATAACTCTTATTGTAAAGATTTCTTCTTTATGAGTAAAAATAAAGGTGTGCCAAATGGAAAAAAGGGGGTGATGCAAAAAAGACAACTGACCTGTTTACGGTTTAAAATGCAGAGTCTGTGAAGTATAATCAATGCAAAGAGAAGTGTCAAAATGGTGACTATATAGACACTTTGTCAAACGTATTAGGAAATGGAGAAGTATTATGTTCAAAATCATATACATACGTCTAGTATGACGATAATTCCTGGTCATACAATCCGACGACGAGGGGGGGGTTTTAATTGGTCAATTATATCCAAATGAAATGTTATCACATTTCCGCATGTGCCCCAGATCTGAGCACCACGTCTGTAATAGAAAGGTAGAGAATCTAATTATAGGGCACAGCCTAGCATACATGGTCCGTTTAACCGAAATTGCATTATTGCGGCAATGTCGAAATCAGCTATGTATAGGTATATGAGGTCTGTATACGTCTCGTCTGCGTATACTATCAATAGCCAAGGAAACTACAAGTTCCTAATCTCCTAAGGATCGATACATGACTTCGGTTTCAGTATGTACGAAAACAGTCTCTGTGTACCCATTTACATAAGTTCTTCGCAATGGTATAAGTAGACTTCTTGCGCATGGTTATTAAGTTAATTCAAAAAAGTCAAACTCGTTGGAGCCCAAGTAGAGATCCTGATACTCCCACCGTCTGGCTCATAATCTATCCGTTTGTCTATTTAGGTAAGGAGTTAAGGACTAGGATAAGGTGACACGGCGTGCTCCGTGACTCGTTCTCCTTACGGCATAATTACAAGGTGTATCACGTTAATCGATACCCTCTTACCTCTCGGTCTGTATATTTGTATCTCCCCCAACCGCGTCTGGCTCCGAATCAGAGTTGCCGGTATGCGTATAGCTGTCAAGTATATACGTGGTTGTGAAGTCATGTGACCGGAAGTCGGACTGATGCGGATGTCAAACCGCTTTCGAACACAAGCGCCATATTCGAGAGGGTTGCGACATTAAGAATGGGTCTTAATTACCCTGAATCCATTCTTTCAGTAAATGTGGAATGCT
This sequence comes from Triturus cristatus, assembly GCF_964204655.1. NCBI lineage: Eukaryota > Metazoa > Chordata > Amphibia > Caudata > Salamandridae > Triturus > Triturus cristatus. The sequence goes on along the minus strand of NC_140590.1, from coordinate 1,141,988,563 downwards.
TTAAACCAGTATATCAGTATACCAGTGTTTCCAAATTCATATTGGTGTGAACGACATTGCTGTAATCCTAACCGATTCGAGAAAATATTAACGTAATATAAAATTAATTTGCGTTGTTTAGACAGAAGGACCATAGCTCGGCGTATCCAATTGTGAGGATAACACTGATTCCAAAAACATTAGGGTGTATATAGAGTTTCTAAGTCTGGCAGCCATCTTAGGTCAGGACACGCCAAAGGTATTGAAAGCAAAAAAAACTTTATAAATGTCAAAATGCCCAGAGACCACGACTCCACTTTAGATAGTCGTTGAATACATAATATTCAGGCATAATTTCATGGACAAGTCAAATTCCATATAATTTATCAGAATTACGGAACAAAGCGCGTGCCTGTAGTGAGAAAAAACTTTATTTGTGTGGTGTCTGAAATGTTTCTAAACTCAAAGACTGGACATACCGTGATGTGTGTAAAGTTGATGGTGGCTTACCATATACAATCCAGAGTGAATTATGGTGAATGGGTGAGTGACATCATGAAACATATACTCTGCAGAAATTCCCATATTCTCCTCAATGGAGCCATATCTATATCACAATCAAAAGGTTTTCAAAGGAAAAAAACCATAGGTTTGTGCATTATCCAATACACTCAGGAGATGATACAGTAATATGGTCATGTACATTGTCTGGTTTCATTTACCTAGAAAATAATGCATTTCATCATCAACATTAATCCCTAGCTCTGTCGTGCGTAATTTCAATATCCAGGAGGCTTCGTTCCTACGAAGCATTAGTTCTCTGTTACCCCCTCTGGGGTTCCTCATGGTTTGTTCTATACCATAGAATTTAAAGTCACTGTGTGTAACCTGCGAGTGGCATTCCAGGATGTGTGTTGCAATTGGGTATCTTTCATCACCCTGTTTTACTGCCCTCATGTGTTCCCCTATCCTGACACGTAAGGGGCGTATCGTGCTGCCCACATATTTTTTGTTACACCTACACTCAATGATGTATACAACAAAATTTGTATTACAATTGATGTTTGTCTTAATCTTGTAACTTTTCTCGTTTGGACCCATGAATTCCGATTTTTTATTGTACGCCCATTTGCACGCTGAGCAGTGTCCACATCTGTGGAAACCCTCCATATGTGTAGCCAACCAGTTTCTTCCGGTGGTGGCTATTGGATAGCTGGGGCTAAGGAGACCTCTAAGGGAGTTTCCTTTTCTATAGGTGATTTCTGGTTTGTTGCCAATAATCCCTGTCATGGTGTCGTCTTTTTTGAGGATATGCCAGTGTCTGTTGAGACTTTTAACTAGCACACCCGAAATGTCATTGTAGTTTGTGATAAATCTCACTTTGTCATCCTCTGTCTTCTTGTTAGTATTGTCCCTGAGGGTCGTTTCCCTTTTGATCTTCATGATCCTAGTTTTAGCTTTTTTTAGGATGTTGGTATTGTAACCCCTGGATTTGAAACGTTCGGTCATTTCCTCAGTGCATTTTGTAAATTCAGAGTCCAGACTGCAGTTGCGTCTGGCTCTGACAAATTCTCCATAGGGTATTGCATTGATCTGATGTCTAGGGTGCGCGCTGGTGGCATGCAATACTGCATTGCACGCCGTCTCTTTGCGATACAATCTACTGTTGATCTGATTGTTCTCTACATACAGTTCTATGTCAAGGAATGTAACTTTCATTTTGCTATACTCGTGTGTGAATCTGATATTCCATGTGTTACTGTTGAGGTGTTCAACAAATTTCATGAGTGTTTCTACATCTCCTGTCCAGATCATTAGGCAGTCGTCGATATACCTGCCCCAAAACAGAATAAACTCTATCCATTCTGAACCATGCTGGCCCCAGATCCACTCCTCCTCAAGCCATCCCATGAACAGATTGGCGTATGAAGGAGAGAATCTGGAGCCCATGGCAACTCCCTGTTTCTGACGGTACCACTTATCCTTAAATAGAAATACATTATTGTCAAGGATGAGTTCTATCATGGTAATTAGCATTTCTGTGTGTTCCCATGTACTTGCTGATCTGGTGCTAAGGATTTTTTTGATAGCTTTCAATCCACATTCTCTATTGATGCTGGTGTAGAGGGCCGTGACGTCTAGTGTAACTAGTATCATCTCTGGTCCCCATGTAATGTCCGATAGGAGTCCCAAGATGTGTTTTGTGTCCCGTATATACGATGGGAGGTTGCAAACCAATGGTTTTATGAAAATGTCGACATATTCTGACAGCCTTTCTGTTGGGCCCTCTATCCCTGAGATGATGGGTCTACCCGGAGGGAAAGGAAGGTTTTTGTGTATTTTGGGCAGTGTGTACAGGCAAGGGTATCTTGGTTTATTAACCTGCAGATAGCTGTACTCATCATGATCTAAAATACCCATGCCATACCATTGTTTTAGATGTCTATTAATGTGTTCTGTCAATTTCCAAATTGGATTGCTGGGAAGATGTTCATAGCACTCCAAATCTCCTAATTGAGAGAGAATTTCTTTTTCATATGCAAGGTTGGACATGATGACAATGTTGCCCCCTTTGTCTGCTTCCTTTATAATAATGTCGTCATCCGTTCTTAACTTGTGTAGTGCTTGTCTTTCCCCATATGTTAAGTTATCATTCAGTAATCGTGGTGTGTGCTTCTTTAGATCAAATCTGTCTAAATCACTGCTAACAAGTTTGTGAAAAATGTCTATACTGTTCCCACTCTGTAGCGTTGGTACCCATTTGGATTTCTCTTTTAGGCCACTTTCTATTCGTACATCACTTATTACATTCAAATCACGCATGACAATATCTGCAGTGGTAATTTCATCTTCACAATCTGTTAGTGATAACAGTAGCCTAGTATCAATAATTTCTTGAATAGTAACCGCACTCAGAGGATGTGGTTGCTGATCAATAGTATCTTTTTTATTCATTTCATTTGTGAACATAAAGTGTTTCTTGATTTTCATTTTCCTAACAAATTTAAACAAATCAATTTTCACATCCACCACATTACCATGACTCTTGGGACAGAAGCTAAGGCCTTTTTTCAAAAGTGTTTCGTCATCGTTTGTAAGAGTTCTGGTTGACAAGTTAACTATATTCACAGTATTTACTTTCTCTTGTTCCAAGATCTCGTCTTCATTCCTGCCTTTTCCTCTCTTCCTGCCTCCTCTCTTCCCTCTCCTTGTTTTGGGCTTATAATAGGGCGTTTGTTCTGTTCCCTGTTCCCTTTCTTGATGCGTAACACCTCTTGTAAAAAACGATTCCCTAACTCTGATGGGTCTGTCCGGGTATCTCCCTGTTCTGATTCGCTAGTTATTGGTGTATCTAGTGAGGTGTTACTTGAGCTTACGGGAGTTGCCTGTTTTGATTTCACGGAATCATCCTTGGATACAAGGTGATCATATTTAGCTGCGAAGGTAAAGATTCTACCATTACGGTAGTCAGCCTCATCTCTTAAGTTTTTTGGTTTTCCGTGCTTTAATTTCTGAGATGTGGTATTTCAAGATGTCATTCAAGATGTTATAGTTTTTTTCAGTTGGTTCTGGAAGATTTAGAGATTTAATTTCTGCCTCTAGGGTTTCTATCTCTGTTTGTAATTTAGCTGTTTTCCTATCGCAATTCTCAATCAGTATCTCCATAAGCTTATTAGAATTCTCTGCAAGTTCCTGTTCCCATGCTTTTAGTAAGTCTGGGTCTAGGTCATCGTAAGTAGGCAGAATTTGGGAACGGAGTCCCCTAGGTATTTGCTTGATCTTAATGTATTGTTTTAGGGTGGCCCCATCCCACCATTTGGAAGCCTCATTCTTCCGTAGTTTCTCAAGACGTTGGAATTTACTCTTGAGACCCTCATTCGGTCTAGATGTAGCCCCTGGGTTGGACGGAAAAGATGATGTATTATCATCCCTATTGTTAAAGAGATCATCCGCTTCTTTGTCTCTACTGCTTCTCATGTTTTCAAAAGTATTCATGGTGCACCACAGCAGCCTTCTATTCTGTTAAGTAGTTAACGTTTCGCACAGTGGTATTTATAATAGAAGTTAGGCGCTTATGGTGAGTACACCTGGTATCTATGAGCTTAATAAATCAGTGACGGTGCTCAAGGGTAGGGGAGAACCACCAGCCTCCCTAAAAACTGCGGTCAAACCACATATAATCAAGAAAAGGGTACCCAAGCACACGTTAAATCAAAGTAAAATACGGTTAGTATAAACATAAACAAATAACACAAATGGATCTTTGTTTCTTTCTTTTGGGTTTCTTCGGTTTATTGTTCTTTTCTCAAAGTGTATTTCATACTCTTCAAAACGTTCCCAAGCCAACACGTGTTTCGTCGCCTTTAGTAGTTTTTTACATGCGACTTGTTCACGGCTAGGTACAAATTGATACGGTAATTACATTAGTTAATATGTTCTTACAAGATGCAAACATTTGTTAACAGCGTAAACAAATGTGCTCCCAGGGTAAGTGTGAAACTATGGGTAGAATTATCCATAGATGGTATCATCAGGCTATAGTGTACTATCAAACACCGTGAGGTGTGGTGAGCACTAGCCATATCATATCAGTTGGTGATTGCCAGATTTCCTACTTTTTCTCACTACAGGCACGCGCTTTGTTCCGTAATTCTGATAAATTATATGGAATTTGACTTGTCCATGAAATTATGCCTGAATATTATGTATTCAACGACTATCTAAAGTGGAGTCGTGGTCTCTGGGCATTTTGACATTTATAAAGTTTTTTTGCTTTCAATACCTTTGGCGTGTCCTGACCTAAGATGGCTGCCAGACTTAGAAACTCTATATACACCCTAATGTTTTTGGAATCAGTGTTATCCTCACAATTGGATACGCCGAGCTATGGTCCTTCTGTCTAAACAACGCAAATTAATTTTATATTACGTTAATATTTTCTCGAATCGGTTAGGATTACAGCAATGTCGTTCACACTAATATGAATTTGGAAACACTGGTATACTGATATACTGGTTTAAAGCATTCCACATTTACTGAAAGAATGGATTCAGGGTAATTAAGACCCATTCTTAATGTCGCAACCCTCTCGAATATGGCGCTTGTGTTCGAAAGCGGTTTGACATCCGCATCAGTCCGACTTCCGGTCACATGACTTCACAACCACGTATATACTTGACAGCTATACGCATACCGGCAACTCTGATTCGGAGCCAGACGCGGTTGGGGGAGATACATATATACAGACCGAGAGGTAAGAGGGTATCGATTAACGTGATACACCTTGTAATTATGCCGTAAGGAGAACGAGTCACGGAGCACGCCGTGTCACCTTATCCTAGTCCTTAACTCCTTACCTAAATAGACAAACGGATAGATTATGAGCCAGACGGTGGGAGTATCAGGATCTCTACTTGGGCTTCAACGAGTTTGACTTTTTTGAATTAACTTAATAACCATGCGCAAGAAGTCTACTTATACCATTGCGAAGAACTTATGTAAATGGGTACACAGAGACTGTTTTCGTACATACTGAAACCGAAGTCATGTATCGATCCTTAGGAGATTAGGAACTTGTAGTTTCCTTGGCTATTGATAGTATACGCAGACGAGACGTATACAGACCTCATATACATAGCTGATTTCGACATTGCCGCAATAATGCAATTTCGGTTAAACGGACCATGTATGCTAGGCTGTGCCCTATAATTAGATTCTCTACCTTTCTATTACAGACGTGGTGCTCAGATCTGGGGCACATGCGGAAATGTGATAACATTTCATTTGGATATAATTGACCAATTAAAACCCCCCCCTCGTCGTCGGATTGTATGACCAGGAATTATCGTCATACTAGACGTATGTATATGATTTTGAACATAATACTTCTCCATTTCCTAATACGTTTGACAAAGTGTCTATATAGTCACCATTTTGACACTTCTCTTTGCATTGATTATACTTCACAGACTCTGCATTTTAAACCGTAAACAGGTCAGTTGTCTTTTTTGCATCACCCCCTTTTTTCCATTTGGCACACCTTTATTTTTACTCATAAAGAAGAAATCTTTACAATAAGAGTTATTACACTGAAACTCATTTTCTACCTTACTAGACTGTTCATACCGCATGCAATTTTGGATTAAATGCGGACTGGATTAAAGTTCCGGCACACACAGGATTATCTCACATATATCACTCACACGTTAGTATATAGGAAATCTGGCAATCACCAACTGATATGATATGGCTAGTGCTCACCACACCTCACGGTGTTTGATAGTACACTATAGCCTGATGATACCATCTATGGATAATTCTACCCATAGTTTCACACTTACCCTGGGAGCACATTTGTTTACGCTGTTAACAAATGTTTGCATCTTGTAAGAACATATTAACTAATGTAATTACCGTATCAATTTGTACCTAGCCGTGAACAAGTCGCATGTAAAAAACTACTAAAGGCGACGAAACACGTGTTGGCTTGGGAACGTTTTGAAGAGTATGAAATACACTTTGAGAAAAGAACAATAAACCGAAGAAACCCAAAAGAAAGAAACAAAGATCCATTTGTGTTATTTGTTTATGTTTATACTAACCGTATTTTACTTTGATTTAACGTGTGCTTGGGTACCCTTTTCTTGATTATATGTGGTTTGACCGCAGTTTTTAGGGAGGCTGGTGGTTCTCCCCTACCCTTGAGCACCGTCACTGATTTATTAAGCTCATAGATACCAGGTGTACTCACCATAAGCGCCTAACTTCTATTATAAATACCACTGTGCGAAACGTTAACTACTGCTGTACCTTGCCCACCACTCACTTAACTCCTGGAGGCTGGTCCTGTAAGTCGATGTACTGTACTTGTTCTTCCTTCCATAGGATAACAATGCAGAACTCGGAAATTGCACTGTGGGCACTTTTCAAAAGTGAGAAGAATTTTTATTTAAAAACTTACTTACCTGAATGATTTTTCTCTGATGCCTAATAATATAGAAAGATGCTTGCTATTTTTATAAATTGGTGTTGATCTCCTTCTTGAGTTGTGAAGTCATTTATCGATCATTGTGTGTATTTGCAAATGTCTTGCACTCTGTGTCGAGCCTAAGGCTGCTCGACCACACTACCCACTAACAGAGCACTTTGGGATTGCATAGCAAACCCATACCACTTATAATGGAACCCCTGGAATCATTACACAGTATATCAACTTTTTGATACATCACACAAAGAGCCAGCTTCCTACAGGAGACTTCAATGCGATCATGGACACATCCAAAGACACTACCTCACTGGCCCCCTCTGCTAGAAACCAGGACCTAGTAGAGGGGCGCACTCCTTTGGCATAGTAGACATATGGCACAGGTGGCATCCCCATGATACTACATTTACATACTACTTGGCATCGCACAAGACCTGATCTAGACTCAACTACTTTTTTATGCCACCAGACTCACTAACATTAGTCCAGGGCACTGCTGTCCTCCTCGGGGACACTCAGATCATATGCCAGTAGAGGTCAAAGTGGGGGCTATGCCTTCCACAGTGGGAGACATTTGGAGACTTCAACTGATTGTGGCTCAGAGAACACACCTTGGTTGACCTTCGCAATATTGTAAATTTGGACTACATCGACTTAAACCAACACTTTGACCTCTAAGACGTGCATGTGAGAAGCAATTAACACAGTTATAAAGGGAAGGGCGCTTGGGGACGTTCTTGGGCGCAAACGTGAAAAAGAGCAAGAGATTACACTCCTAGACACCCTAATACTTGCACTGGAACAAAACACTGAGATGACTACAATATCTGATCGCACACAACGACTTGAAGACCTCAGCGAGGCACTAAAACGCAAACTGCTCGACTCAAACTGTACTGCCGCATCACTGGCACATTACCAACTTTATTAGCTTGGTAATAAAGCAGGCAAATTGATATACTGTCTCTCTCAGAAACGCAAGGGACCCCATGTTGTCCCGGTGCTACTATTCTCTGAAGGTAGAGTTACGCATGACTTGAGAGTGGGATCGGGGGGGAGGGGGTTGGAATTCGCCTATACCTTTTAAGGCATACTATTGTACTTTATATAGTCTCAGATCTCTGCTACCTTGGGAAACCACCCATCCAATTGCCGTTGACCTCCCTATCCGTGCCCTTTCACAGACTCAGCCCAACAAACTTGAGGAACCCTTCACACTGGAAGAGAGCTGCAGGCATCCATTACCACTGCCGCCCTCTCTGGGAACACCCCAGGCCCAAAGGGTTTTCCACCCAAACTCTATAAAACTTTTCATCCCTCTTGGCACCCCACTTATTGCTCCTTTTTGAGGAGGGTACAAGTTCCATGCCACTTGACCATAGAATTGCCATCATTACCACAATTATCAAACCTGGCTAACCAACAACACCATGTTCTTCTTATAGATCCATCTCCCTCTTAAACACAGAAAAACTATTGGCCAAAATGCTGGTGACAGGCCTCACTGCGGTTATTAAAAAATACTATACGAAGACCAAAACGGCTTCATGCTTGGTAGAAGCCCGCGCCACTGCCTGCGTAGGCTTCATAAACCCTTCTCAACTAGACAAATTCCACAGTCAGCAGCACTACTACTGGAGGACTATGAAAAGGCATTCAACACTGTCCACTGAACCTACCTATTTCAGATACCCGCACAAATTAATTTTGGTTAAACATTTCTTGCCCTGGTCCAGGCATTATGCAACTGTCCAAGCACGAGAGTCCGTCTTAACAGGACACTCTCTATACCCTTCCCCATTCAGCCGGGCACAAGGCAAGGGTGCCCTTTGTCGCTTCTTGTCTTTGCCATGGTGATTGAACCACTTGCAAATTGTGTCAGAGCAGACACCCACGTCCAGGGCTTCTTTTGGTCTCCGCACCACGAAGACTGAGCCACCCTATATGCTGATGACCTGTTATTATATATGTAGTCAACCCCTCTCAACCAAATGTTAGACTTGATGGAGTGGCAACTGGGTTGAGGGATAATTGGAAAAAATCTGAATGTATACACGTGATTGAGATATACTCTATGGGAATTCCCCTCCCACCGACCTACCTACCTCAGATATCAGTGATCCCCTTCATATGCTGGCAGGCACTAGCAAACATGACTGGGGGAAGCCGAAGGAGCTAACCTCCCTATGGGGAAGGGCGTGGCTGAGACAAGTTACCCGACCAGAGGGCTTTAGAGCTTGGGACCGAATAGGGATCTCAACATTGGAGGACTTGTGGGACACATATCATATAGTCTCCTTCAATCACCTTAAAACTGAATATAGTCTACACAATCCTTTAAATACCTGCAAGTACGACATGGCTCTGAGTCAAATAGAGAGCTGCTTACAGAAGTCCCTGTATGTGATGCATTAGAGATTAAACTAACAGTGGCCCCATTTGGCCGCCAAAGGCCCTCCCGGCTATACAGGTGCTTCCTACTCCGTGCCCCAGGCCCTTTCTCACAAGTTCGAGCAAGCTGGGTAATGGATTTTGGGGGAATATTTTTGGCTCCCATACACATAATAAACATGGATATATTCTGAGTCTCTGTGCTGTTTTATAAACACACTCCAATTGTAATCTCTGTCTCCCAAAATTACAAGGCAATCTTGAACTGTCTCTGGGCCAGTTACTGTTATTTGGACTTGCAAGGCACTCTGATGATGTTACTCCACTGGATTTTCTTCGTTGGTATTTTCTCTGGAATTTCCTACTAAGAATCCATTGGGTATGCTTCTTTTGTTGATGGGCCTTTAACCTTGAAACTATAGTTACGGGCCAAACTGTGAGACCTCCACCAAAGCCTCTGCACAACTAGCTCTGGTGCAGGCAGCTATCTCTCTATACCTAAAACACAGCTAGATACAGCTACAGATGATTTTGAGGCAAAATGCTGTTAGCCAAAGACCAAACTTGATCTGAAGGATGCTGTTTTAGATTATAGGACACAATTCTCTGGATTTACACATTAAGAAGGACCCATGTGCACTTATTTTTAGAAGCCAGCAGTCCCTGGTTGTGACTGATTAGATTTGCGTAGTTTTCAGTAAATGTGCAGGATCATAGAAATATCAGTAGGGATTATTATATAAAAATATCTTTGGTATAGTCTTTGATACCAACATCCAGCTTTGGGGGCAGAGTATACGCAGCCGTTGCACAAACTGAATGAATGGTTGCCGAGATTGTAATATAGTTGATGGCTGTGTTTAGTGCTGCACCTCTATCTATAATAGATTAAATGTCGCCAGTGCAAATACTGCTGATAGATTGGATGGCAGAGTATGTGCAACCTCACTGACTCCTGCGTTTTGTTGTTTCAGATGAACTCTTTCAGAAGATAGCTGAAGATTATGTGAATTTTACTGCTTTCCAAGTGATTCCAGGTGAGAATCATAGAGTTCCGGTCAACTATTGCATGTGGATTGTATTTGTGTTTCTATCCAGGCAGCATTCTACTGTGTGAATTCAAAAATAACTTTATTCGGCACCATGGCCACAAAAGTATAGCAGACAAACAATACAATTGTTAAAAAGTTTAAATTCTTATTTAGGAGATAAAATCACAGTTAAAATTAATAAAAATAGGCACCTCATTAGTCATAGAAATTCATGTTTTTTAAAATGAGCTATACCATGTGTATCATGTCCCGGCCGGTTACTGAGCTTCATAACGTTTCCTAATGCCCATTGCAGTTTTAATAAAATTTGTCACCACACTACAGATAACGGGACTGGTCAGGGATTGCAAGTATCTAAACCCCGCCTCGTAAGTACAGGGGCGAATGGTCTTTAATAAGGGTACCAGAAATCTCCTCCTCGGTTTCTTATAAAGTGCATGGTGCTCTGGGATGCCATGTTATCACAAGGGCAAGGAGTAAGGAAGTCCATCCACCCAGATTGTCTGGGGAAAGCCACTAAAAAGTGCAAGGTGCCTAAGCGGAGTCTTGTTAATAAAAAACTTATCTGACTATTAGTAGTAAAGGATAGGTAAAATTGCTGTTTAGGCATAAAAGGGCAACTAGGACTAGCCGCCTCCAATTGAGAATGGCGCAAGGATGCCCAGATGTTATGCGCCTCTTTAATTGTTACCTTGGCATTTATGGGACTACTCAACAGGGTATCGAAGTACTCACCCAGCCCAATCTCACATAGCCTATCCCTCACAAAACGAAGCCAGGGGATCTTCAATGACTTGTCCAAATTGATACAGTCTTCGATGATCTTCCTAGAAAACTGTAACTTTTCGGACACCCACATTTTAGACCATAAGAGCAGGGGAGCAGAGCCTATACGGTCTTCTACATATTCCATCCCCACTTCTTGATGAGAGAAAGAAGTGACGGAGCTATTTGGGATCATCAATATGCGTTTTATAAACTTATTTTCAACCACTTGTAGTGCACGTTTTTTTTGGTTGCCCCATACTCCCGCACCGTAAGAAGCAACCGACAGGCATTTTGATTTATATAAAGTCACAAGCTCTGGCACTGGCTTATGACCCAACTTACAGGCAAACCTAAACAACCCCTCCACAGCTCTACTTGTTTGCTGAGCCCTTGACGTAACCAAGGAATCCAATTTGAATGCCTTATTGAACATATTCCCCAGATATGTAAAGGTTTCCACCTTTTTTATGGTATTACCCCCTTACATTAAAACTTCAGGTTTTTGTCTTTTTTGGACCGCAGGCCATTATAAACGACTTTGAAAAATTAACCTTCAGGTCTAGGGTCGACGTACTGTGTGTCACTATGATAGATGTTTCGTCTCTGGAAGCATCAGTCTCTCAACCACTAGGTGCTGAGCTCTAGACTCAAACCCAGCCTGTGAGATCAAGATAGGTCACTGATCATATGCCTAAAACACATTTAGCAGGGGTAGTCTCCAATGGACAGTTTAAGCTGAATTGTATAGATGTGCTCATACGGTGATGTCTGCACCATCTTACTAATGTCAGCTAAGGGAACTTATTTACGCTTTCCAAGCCTTGGGTGTGCCAGGGTAATGTTGTCATATTTTCTGTTTGCGCTACTGCTGCTCCATTTGAGGATGGCACACCCATCTCTACTGGAGAGGGTTTCCAAAAGCCCACACAGGTTTACCCCCTCTCACTTCACATTCACACACTAATTGCTAGCCCATCATGTTTCTGCCTGTTCAAATGCAGTATGATTTGGGCTATGACAGGCACCCTTCGAGTTACAGTCTCACAAGTCTCTGTAGATAAGTGAGTCAAGAAATATCTATACAAAGCTTAAGAGGTCCGAATCACCTAGCTATCTTTAAGCAGTTTCAGATTAAGGAAAAGCTTTTATGTAAAATCTCGATAGCTGTTTATTTTTCTCCAGAGTTGTACTGAATTGATTCTGAATTTGAAGACATTGCCCTATATCCTATTTTGATTTTATGCTGAACACTCTTAACAGGAGCTGTATCAGCAGAATTATAAAAGATGAAGGATTATGCCTTTATTGAAAGAATTTACAAGCAATATTAAAAGCTTTTTGCAAAATAGTGAGTAGTTTCTAGGAAATTTACATAGAGTTGAGAGTTTAAACGCACAGCTCTTTGTTTCTTATATATTATCACAAGATTGAAATTTAATATGTATCAGGAAAGTCCCAACCGACTTGTTTGGTTCCAGTGCACCTAATGATTCCCGATTCTGGCCATGCATGATAAATCATCGCCCAACAATAAGAGACTGTATAACCTGTAAATAACTCTACAGACCCAAGGTCAAAATCTAATCTTTCCTGATCGACAGCTCTGTCCTTTATTTTCAGAGACCAGGGGTGTGAACCTGAGGGAGAAGAAGGATTCCTATGTTAATTCCTGCTGCCACCACTAAGGGAATGTGAGCATAATGTGCTATAACAAGGGCTTGAAGGAAAAGCTGTGGCACAACCAGCATGCCTGCCTCACAAGAGACCGCTTCTTTTCCTTTGTTGTACTTGAGGTGGAGAGCACGTCCTATTGACTCTACCCACCAAGCACTGGTTTTATTTGCAGTGCCTTGAACTGGCACACAAGGAACTTGGCGGGAGAGTTGTACTGTACAGCACACTCTGCACTTCCCAGTTGCTTGGCTTCTTGAGGTATTGGCCTTGCTTGGTATTCAGCAGGGATGACTGAAGCTTCCTGGTGTAGTGCCTTGCACTATTGTGCTGAGAAAGAACAATTTTTTGGAAGATCCCTGGGGCGCTTATACTATTTGGATTTTGATTGTGCTCCAGGGCATTGTCCTTCATCATTTCTCCATGCCAAGAGAACATTTTGTGACTGAAACAATGAAGTGCACATATTATTTCAAATGGAATGAAATATTCAGAAGAAAGTATTAAAGGAAAAGATCTAAGGAGGTTTTAAATAATTATTATTTGAATTATGATGCGTTTCCTTCCTTTCATAGGGAATTCTGTGGCCTTGTTTTTAACACTGCCATTGTTACCTGCTCTGTGCCTCGCTCCTTTTGTGTGTATTTGTTGCTCAGCTACACAAGCAGCTGCTAGGGTTTTAAGCTTATTGTGCTTTTATAGCAGACAAGCTCTGTTTACCCGTTCAGTGAGTGGAGGCAAAGGTGGATGTACATGATCATAATGTTATATGAGGGTGGATAAAGGTCTTGCCTTTGTAGACAGTGTACCAGCATGCACAACCTCTCTGCCTGTATGCAGCTGGTGTGGGCCAGCTTGGATTACATACTCTACAGCTCACCATGAGAAATCTGTTTTCGTTCATGAGTTCTTAAGGACTATTTTCAGGATTGAAATAAAACATTGTGAGTTTCAAGTGTAGTAACTCACATCCTTGCACCTTATCTTGCAAGTCATAAGCCAGGACATTTCATTAGAACAAATCTGTTAAATATATGTACAAATGTGTAAAATATTGAGTTGATCCATAAGATGTCGCATTGCAGTATGTTTTTTTGCAACAATGGTGGCAATATTAAATAATTTTGCCAAACGTTTTAGAGATTTATAAATCTTAATAGAGACCACAACATGGCTACATGGGAACCTAATATGTGGTACGCCAGTTTGATATTCAATTCTAAAATGATTGAGTGATTTTTCTGTTTACCTTCCACACTTTTCAGTGGTCACAGATCTGCAATTCTCGAGGATAACTAACCCTTCTTGATTTTTAACTTTTAATCTTTAAAAAGCAGGCAATAAAACACCCAAATCCGCATCTGTATTATATGGCCCCTAGATGTTTGCGTCACCTGGGTTGCAGTAAAAAAAATATACATATTTTGTACAATAGAATAGTTTAGTCAAGTTTAAAAGCATGAAACATTTCCTGCCTTGATTTGTGTGTGGCAGTATACATACATACATATATAGATAGTCCCAGATGTACAACCAATAAAATTTACGACTCCTAAATTGCGAGTCATAAAACGATACCTACGTACCCAAGAGGTACCATGATTGAGAGTCGCTAATGACTCGCATCGCTATTTTGCGTCGCGGCTATTTGCGAGTCAGTAACCGCTCACAACTAGCGTCCTCATCTGAAAAGGACATTTAGCGTGCACAAATAGCGAGAGCAGAAACATTTAGTGCACGCAAATTGCGACACTTCCTGGTAGAGCTGAAGGGCCCCAAAACAGGAAGTGGTGTCCCAGGAGATTTCTGAGCATATTATCTAGCACATGGTTAGGTGCAGCACAATAGTTCAACACTGCAGGCAGCCTCTCAGAAAAACAATGAGCAGCAAAGCCAGTAACATGGCTGAAAAGGAGCGTCTGAGGAAGCTCGAATTCTCTGAAAAGGCGATAGAAATCCTAATGGAGGAATGCTGCAATAATTATGAGGAGCTGTTTGGCAGGACATCGCACAGTGTCCCTGAAGTGGACAAGTGTAAGAACTTGAGAGGAATACAGCAGCGCTTCAATGTCCTGGGTGTGGCACACAGGTCCCTGGACGACATCAAGAAAAAGATGGTATGATCTGCGCTCCAGGGCCAAGGAGAGGGTGGCAGCACGCCTGCGAGAAGTACAAGGGACAGGAGGAGGGCCATCTACCGCATCGTAACCATCTGCAGCAGAGGCCATGGTGGAGAGCACCCTGGAGAGGGTGGCAGTTGTCGGTTTGGGACCATTGACTCATCACAGCCACCACCAAACCCTGATAAGTGTGAAATGCGTAAGAAATGTTGAATTCACCACTAAAGCATATTCTGCACATACTAATCATCCAAACCCACAATTCCATTGCCACACAAAATAAACCCAAATGGTGCTTTATGGGAAACTTAGTCAGTGACATATACAGTGTAGTTACGGAACGACATGAGCTGATAAACATTGCAACACCACTGAGATAGTGACTCACAATTCATTTCTCCTTACATCTTTTGCCCCATAGATTCACCACTGCGAGGAAAGCACAGTGCAGATGACACTGAGGGAAGCCAGGATTAGGTCCAGATGGAGGAAGGGCAGGATGGGGGAGCATCAGATTGGCCAAGTT
Source organism: Triturus cristatus (assembly GCF_964204655.1). NCBI lineage: Eukaryota > Metazoa > Chordata > Amphibia > Caudata > Salamandridae > Triturus > Triturus cristatus. The sequence goes on along the minus strand of NC_140590.1, from coordinate 1,141,973,071 downwards.
GTCCTGAAGTCCCAGACACTGTTGCAGTAACCTCAACACAGGATACAGCCAGTGTGCCAGCATCACGGGAGACAGCAGCATCAATATGCACTCCTGTCACCAGGGTCCGTCTAGTGCGTACAACCCTGCATTCCATACGGCGAATGCAAGCCAGTCTGCACACTCAGCCCCCTGCTGGAGTACCCAATCAGGTGTTGTTTGGAGGCCTGGAACAGGTGATGCTCTGGATCCAGTGCCTGCAACAACAACCACAACAAAGGCAGATGAACCTTAAGTTGACCCAGGTATTCAGGGACATCCCACAAAAGATGACTGATAACCACTGCCGCCTGGAAGCTACATTTGATGCCCTCCCAGGTGCTATTGGCGATCTGTGCAAATATTTGGCTGAGGAATGGGGGCAGCACAGACGCATGGAGCGCAGCAGGGGACACAAAATGGACGCTTTGCCTAGGGCCATTGGTAGACTCGCTCATGCAACTACCCAACACACAAGGCACACCCTAGGTCTCCAGATGGAGATGGGCCACTACACTGGTGATGTGGCACACGGCCTGCAACAAATAACTGCAGCAGTGGAGACACTGCATACTAGTATGTTTGCCAGTGGTGGTGCAACAGAGGGTGCTGACAGTGAGGTTCCCAGCTGCAGTAGCCTCTCTGCTGTGGAAACTCCAATTCTGTGAAGAAGCAGCAGCCGCCAGGCTGGTATTCCAAGTTGCAGCTCTACCCAGGCTGGACATAGAGGTTGAAAGTTAATTGTGAAGACTAACTGCACAGTCGTTTGCCCACATCTTTGTCAACATTTGTGGTGATTTTAACCACAATACAGTTATGCATTTGTTTTATCATGCGTTTTGTGATGAACAGGTTGTCCTGAATTTGTTTGTGCAAGCTTGCACAATAAAGCTAAAATTCAAAGTCGATTTCACAATTTGTACTGTCTTATGTAGAGGGTAGTGTGTCATTACTTTGGACGTACCTTTAAAAATAATGCTTATGTGGTCCCTGCGCCTTCTCCCCCCTCTGCTGAAGAGCTCCCATCCCTCTGCTGTTGGGCAGTTGGTCCTGGTTCCTCATCCTCAATTCTGATTGACATCCATGTGCACTCCAACCCTGCAGGCTATATTGTGGAGCATGGCACATGACACCACTATTTTGCAGACTGTCTCAGGTGCATACTGCAGGGCTCTGCCACTCTTGTGCAGGCACATGAAGCACGATTTTAGGATGCCAAATGTGCGCTCAATCACAATCCTGGGTCACCTATGTGCCCAGTTGTACCGCCTTTCAAGTTCCTTGTTGGGAGACGGTACAGTGTGAGGATCTATGGCCGCAGGGCATACACACTGTCACCTGGTGAGAGATATATGATGGTGAGACAACATGCACACATACAGTAAAGTGCAAATTAATTTCCCTGTGGACATGACATTTCTGTACCTAGTAGGTATCCTTCATCAAAGTCACATCTTTCTAATTTCTGGTATATGCCACTGTCTGAAGATGTGAGAGTCATGAGTGCTGCTAGGATATTTGGCAACAATTTCTATGATGATTTTGTTTGCGTCCCAGACAACTTGGATGTTGAGGGAATGTGTGCTTTTCCTATTAAGGAATATGTATTCTATGCGGGATGGGGGACATATGGGCACATGGGTCCCATCTATGCACTCTGACCTGTGGAAACCTAGCTATTCTGTACAATTGTAGTTTTGTATTTTCAAGTTCCACATCATCCCTGGGCAGGTAGATGTGTTGATGGATGTGGTGTAGCATGGCATCTAGGAAATTGTTGAAGAAACGCGAAAGCGCACTCTGCGACACAACTCCGGCCACTGCGATGACCTCTTGGTAGCTACCAGTGGCCAGTAGGTGGAAGGAGCACAACACCTGCACATGTGTGCGGATTGCATTGCTGCGCAGGGTTCTACTTTCCATTTGTGGCTTCAGAGCGTCTATGAGGTCTAGGATGACAGTGCTACTCAGCCTGTACTGGTCCTAAATCTCTTCCTCTGTCTTCGCAAACAATGTTAGCCTGACTCTGAATATCCTCTCTTGTCTCCGCCTCTTATGCTGAGCAGCCAGTGTTTGCATCCTCCTCGCTATTGCGTACAGGGCAGCCATTGTGGTAAGGTTTCTGATGCATTCTGGGCCTGTTTTTATAGGTTGGGCCCGGTTTTCACCGGGTTCTGATTAGTGGTAATTTGCATGCGCAAAGGAGCCTTTTTGCGCATTTTCGCTATTTGCGACTGGTCTGTACATTAGAATTAGTGATTCGCAAATGAACGCAAATACCGGTCGCATTTTTTTGCGAGTCAGTATTCATTTGCTTTGCAAAATTCGGGTTTGCGAGTGCCTTTCATACGTTGCGTACAACCAATTTTGCATGTGCCAATCGGTTTGCGACCGCTTTTTGAGACGACTAAAAGGTCGTACATCTTGGCCAGAGTACTGTGTAATATGTTGTTTATTACCATTGTTGCCCCACTGTGCACAGCCAAAGGTCATGCAAAGCCTAACCGGGTTAGGCGCAGGTTGCCCGAGGGGGTTGGGCAATTGCACAATTTAGAAAATGACCAAAAGACCACAGAAGTTCACTGGAAAAAAACAAAAGTTAAAGTGACATTATACTTGGATGTTAAAAAGAGAAAAGAGCTAACATTTAAAAAAAAAAAAAATGCTGACATTCACCAGTTCTAGTTTAGAGAACTAACTAGAACTCACACTGGTGTCATGCACTGCTTATGACCTCCCATATTAAATCACTCATGACAAATCAGTTGATATAATTGATGAAATCTCTAATCACCTCAAATTACATACATGATGACACCGCTGATGACATCATTCATGATATTGCTGTTCACATGAATCCATAAATCCTTACATCATTTAAAACAAGCATTTGCATTGCAATAGGTCTAGCATTTACAAGAGCTGAAGCTATTGGCATTGTAAAGGACAATGTATTTTATTTATGTGTTTGGAAAACCTGCAAGTGGTGCGTAAATACCACTTTGTACTTGTAGCCCTTGCTTACAAGAAACAAGGCTGGCAGTAAAAGAGACTCCGTTACTGCCAGCCTTGCTTCTTGTAAGCAACGACCATAAGTACAAAGTGGGTGTTTATGTACAGCTTGCAGGTTTTCAAAACACATAAATAAAAGGCTTGGTCATTTACAATGCCAATAGCTCAAACTCTCACAAATACTAAAATCGGACTGTAGGTTAAAATATCCCAGTGGAGTAAAGCACCTTCTGCAAAGAACAGGTAAGCTATGATTCCATGACTATTGCTACTGTTCAGTGGTACTAGAATGTAATAGCAGGCCTTTACAAAGCAAACGAAACAAACGCAATTACCTCCCTTTGACTATACATTACGTGATTCTGATGCCTAGCTACATTGTTCTCAGATTTCTTTTTCTATTAGGAAGGATCGAATTCTTTCCTAGTCTGCTGTGACCATAACATGAACATAGGAGGCTGCAGATGGGCTGCATGCTTTTAAAGTGGTGCAGTTCTAAAAACCGATACTTTCTCAAAATCTGGTTAGGTTGAAATGTCTTGTTCGAGGCATATGAGCTGCAGATTATACACTGTGCATAGATCGCCATCTGGTGTTGGGCCCGGATGTTTGCAGTTTGTTTTTCCTCTTGGAAAGTCTTTGGAAGTCACGAGGTCGGTGACTCCTCCTTTGGTTCGTATTGCGCATGGGCGCTCCATCCTCAGATTGTTTTTTTCCGCCATCGGGCTCGGATGTAATACTTCGCGCTCCGGTTCCGAACTTTTCCAGTTCAACGATCGACGCAGATAATAAATCATCTTAATCACCTTCTCTTCGGCACTTCTTCGATTCCGGTCGTCGACGGCGGCCTTCGGGCCTATTCCGGCTCCGGTCTCGGCTGATGGAAAGAACTCCCTTCAAGAAGTGCCCTCGATGTGGGTCCAAGTTTCCCCACACCGATCTTCATGAGATGTGCAACCTCTGCCTCTCCCCTGAACACGAGGCCCGAGACTGTCCCGCCTGCAAGTCTTTTCGCTCTAAAAAGACTATTCGAGATCGACGGGCTAGACGCAACATGGCGCACTCCTCGACCTCCGCTCCAGTCGACATATTCGGGGACGACGTCGAAGCTCCGGGACAGCAGAACATCGAAGAAGAGGACGACTACCTCGTCAGTGCTTCCGAGGCCGACGACTCCGATGTGGAGGACATCACCCCGGCGCAGAGGGTCGTGAGTACAATACCCCCTCCCACGCCGATACCCAAAAAGGCATCGGTCACACCTTCGCCTTCGGGCCTAGGCAAGACCATGGATACTGCTTCTCACACCCCACCTTCGGGCCCGGTAAAGAAGCCTATTAAGCCTTCCGGCAGCTCGGGCTCGAGCCAGCCGACCAGCGGTACCGAAAAACACCCTTCGGCACCGAAGAAAAGATCGGCCTCCATCTCCACACCGAACCCAGTACCAAAGCCTTCGGTGTCGAAACCTGCCCTTCCGGTGCCGACCAAACATCACAAGGTCCTCTGCACCGACACTCCTGTGCCGAAACCTTCTTCGGCACCGACCCAAAAATTGGAGATCCCAAAGAAGCACAGCTTAGACAAGCCTAAAAAGCCGTCGCCCCGAAAACTTCGGCGCCGACCGAACAACCAGTGTCGCAAGAACTTTTCACACCGGATCCTCTGCAAAAGACACTCACCAAGAATCCAAAAACTGGACATTTGACATTGTCTTCGAAAAAGAGACACTTGGACAAACCAGCTCCACCTCCAAAGAGGAAAGACACTGCTACCTCCCCTTTCAGAGTGCCTTCCCCACCTCCTCCACCTCCTCCACCCTCCCCACCCTCTCCACCCCTGCCTCATCGTTCCCCAACCTTGTCTCCTGTCCCAGACGATTTAGAAGACCCTTATTATGATCCAGCAGATGTGCCACAAGACCCCACCCCTACTGGATCTCCAGACCCATGGGACGACTATAACAATCCGGACATCCCAGATGTCCCACAGGATGACCTTTACCCATCTAGGCCATCCCCACCTGAAGATTCCTTAGGCTTTCACCACCTATTACAAAGGGCGGCACACTACCACGGGGTGGAGTTACATACTGACCCAGTGGAGGAAGATTTTCTCCTAGACACCTTCGACAATGCACATAGGTCTACTGCCATTCTACCTATGTTAAAGGGAGTAATTAAACATGCACCGGAGGTTTTTAAAGACCCAGTCAGGGCCAGGGTCCTAAACCCCCGTATAGAAAAAAAATACAAAGCCGCCCCCACAGACCCTTCATACATTAAAGGTCCTGCACCATTGGATTCCCTAGTGGTATCTACAGCTAGGAAGCGCTCAAATTCTCAGGCGTCAGGCGAAGCACCACCACCTGACAAAGAGTCCAAGCTCCTAGACGCGTCAGGGAAGCGCACTGCGTCACAAGCCGCCAATATATGGCGTATCGTCAACACGCAAGCGCTATTGGCCAGATACGACAGGGCACATTATGATGAGTTAGAGACCATCATGCACCATCTCCCTGAAAAATACAAGAATAGGGCTAATGAATTGATCCAAGAGGGAAAAACAATAACTAATACCTCTATACGCTGTGCCCTAGATGCAGCAGATGCAGCCTCCAGGGCCATAAACACCAGTGTCCTTCTCCGTCGCCATGCCTGGCTCAGAGTTTCAGGTTCCACCATTCGACCAAGATCATCTATTTGGCCCAAAAGTTGATGAAGCCCTCGAAGATGAAAAAAGATACTGACACGGCGAAATCCATGGGAGCCCTACAGTCACACACTCCTAGGCGCTCTTTTCGCCGCTCTTCCTTTCGGGGCACGGGCAGAGGCTACTCCTCGGATAGTGCATCCACGTCATACAAATCCCCTCCTCAATCTACCTTCACAAAGGGTTATCAAAGAGGCGGATACAGAGGCAATAATAATAAGGGCAGAGGCAAGACAAATACCGCCCGCTCTGCCACACCTCCTACCCAATGACTTTCCCCCGCTCCCTCCAGACCATTCCACTCCGGTCGGGGGCAGAATACAACATTTCCTTCACGTCTGGGAGACAATCACCTCAGACAGATGGGTGACCCAAATTATTCATTCAGGGTATTGCCTAGAATTAACATCTACCCCCCCCCCCCAAACATTCCACCCAGGCAACGCCCTATGTCTCAAGAACATGCTATGTTATTAAAACAGGAGGTGATCTCCCTCCTGCAAAAACAAGCCATAGAGCAGGTCCCCATAAATCAACAAAATTTAGGGGTCTACTCCCTGTACTTTCTGATTCCAAAGAGAGACGAGACTCTACGACCTATCCTAGATCTCAGACCTCTAAATACTTACATACATTCAGACCATTTTCACATGGTAACCCTTCAACAGGTTCTTCCACTCCTCTCCCAGAACGACTTCCTCACCACTCTGGACTTGAAAGACGCATACTTTCACATCCCAGTACACCAGGCTCACAGAACGTACCTCAGATTTGTGGTGGACGGGCAACCCTACCAGTTCAAGGTGCTCCCGTTCGGGGTAACGACAGCACCAAGGGTATTCACCAAGTGCCTAGCAGTAGTGGCTGCACACCTCAGAAGACAGCACATTCACGTCTTCCCATACTTGGACGACTGGCTAATAAAAGCCACGTTCTACGAACAATGTGTGCAACACACGGCGGCTACAATCCAACTGCATTACCACCAGCTAGGGTTCACAGTGAACCATCAAAAGTCCCACCTGGTATCATCACACACACAACAATACCTCGGTGCTACCATAGACACCTCAAAAGCCATAGCCTATCCCAATCCTGCCAGGATTGCAAACATACAAGCTCTGCGTCAGAAATTCATATTTCAACACTCTCTCCCAGCAAGAGTGTTTACGCAACTGATAGGGATGATGGCCTCTTGCATTTTCATAGTGCCCCATGCAAGACTCCAGATGCGTCCACTCCAAGAGTGCTTAGCGCGCCAGTGGAACCAGGCCCAGGGGCAACTGACAGATCTGGTGTTGGTAGACTGTCGCACCCATCGCTCTCTGCAGTGGTGGAACACCACAAACCTTTCCAGAAGTCGACCGTTCCTGGACCCGGTTCCACAAATAATCCTGACAACAGACGCATCGCTCTCCGGCTGGGGAGCTCATCTATTACATCTCACAGTACAGGGCACATGGACGCCGCAACAGAAGTTACTCCACATCAACCATCTGGAGTTACTGGCAATCTTCCTCGCCCTAAAATCCTTCCAGACGCAGATTTCAGGCAAGGCAGTCCTCATTCGCTCAGACAACATGACTGCCATGTACTACATTCAAAAACAGGGGGGCACACACTCTCCACAGCTCTCTCAATTAGCACAGAGCATATGGAGATGGGCAATTCCACAAAAAATCTTTCTCCTGGCCCAACACGTCCCAGGAGTCCAAAACACCGTGGCAGATCTGCTCAGCAGACAAACGCAGCAGCTCCACGAGTGGGAACTTCACCCACAGGTTCTTCACCCGTTCTTTCAGATGTGGGGGCATCCACAGATAGACCTCTTCGCCACCCACGAAAACAAAAAATGCCCAAGCTTCGCCGCCAGATACCCACACCCATTGTCCAAAGGCAATGCGATATGGATGAACTGGTCAAACAAATTTGCATACGCTTTTCCACCTCTCCCACTAATTCCATTAGTGGTGCGAAAGCTACAACAGCATTCCCTAACACTGATCCTAGAAGCTCCAACATGGGCCAGACAACCGTGGTACACCACACTGCTGGAACTCTCGGTAGTACCACACCAAAAGCTGCACCTCTCACCATGCCTCCTAACCCAGAACCATGGAGAGATCAGACACCCGGACCCAGCTCAGCTCAACCTTGCAATCTGGCTCCTGAGGTCCTAGAATTCAGATACCTTAACCTTCCCCCTGATTGCATGAATATTATCAGGGAAGCTAGACGCCCTACTACTAGGGCATGCTATGCTGCAAAGTGGAAAAGATTTGTTGTTTACTGCCACAACAACACAATCAATCCTTTAAATGTGTCCATACAGCACATCAGTCATAGCATATACTTCCATTCGTTTACACCTCGCAGCAATTGCTGCTTATTTACAGAACAGGCAGCACCTATCACTTTTCAGGGTGCCTGCTATCAAGGCCTTTATGGAAGGCCTCAAAAGAGTAATTCCACCCAGAGTAACACCCTCACCTGTCTGGAACTTGAATATAGTTCTCACAAGGTTAATGGGACCCCCTTTCGAACCATTACATAAATGTGAGCTGCAATTTCTCACATGGAAAACAGCTTTTCTAGTGGCCATCACTACCCTCAGAAGGGTTAGTGAAATACAAGCACTCGCTATACAGGAACCTTTTCTCCAAATGCATCAGAACAAGGTTGTACTATGCACCAACCCAAAATTTCTACCCAAAGTCATTTCTCCATTCCATTTAAACCAGTCGGTAGAATTACCAGTCTTTTTCTCACAACCTCAAACCGTTGCGGAAAGGGCTTTACACACACTGGATGTTAAAAGGGCCTTACTTTACTACATCCAAAGAACACAACCTTTCAGAAAAACCAAACAGCTATTTGTCTCTTTCTCTCCACCACATAAAGGCAACCCTATTTCTAAATCAGGGATAGCTAGGTGGATTGTAAAATGCATACAGATTTGCTACCACAAAGCAAAACGAACGCTATCTGTTCCCCCTAAAGCCCACTCTACAAGGAAGATAGGGGCTTCTATGGCTTTTCTAGGAAACATACCACTAGATGACATCTGCAAAGCAGCGACATGGTCAACACCGCACACTTTCACAAAACATTACTGTGTAGATGTGCAAACCAAGCAACAAGCTAGTGTGGGGAGGAGCCTAGCGCGCATCCAAGATGGTCGCGTGAGCACAGGGCTCCCCGGACCCTCGCTGCTCCTCGGAATTTATCCTGACAATATCCTGATTTGGTTTATGGAATCTGGGAGATGACGACCGGCTGAGCACGTATCTCTTTTCAGAAATTTAATCGGACCCGGGAACCCTGAGTTATCGTTGTTTGAACTTTTGGGACCCACCCGACGGAGGTGCCCGGGGCGAAGGTGAGCCGTGGGGCCGTGTCGCAGTTGAACAACAACGGCTGCGGCGTGGTGCCAGGGGCCGCTCGGCCACTTTCGGTTTCACTTTTAGACCTCCGGGGGCTGGCCGGTGGAGCGATTGAGGTGGCGGGGTGTTTCCCTGACCTCTGCACAAAGCTTTGTCTCCGCCTGCCACTAGAGTGCCTATCGCCTTGGGTCCCCCCGCACCGCCATATTGTGGCCTCGGGTGAGGCGCTGGTTTCCAGGGCCGGTATCCCAACTACTTTTGACCGGCGGTCCCCCTCGGAGTCCGTGGCCGCATGGGGGGCAAGGGGGGCCCCGAGGGGCGTAAGACTAAATCCTCCCTCCGTGGAGGATCGGTCCAGACCAACAACATGGACCGCTACACTCAGGGCAGAGGCTCTCCTGGAACGGCCGGTCCCCCCTCAGACGTCGCCGGTGGTGGCACATCCGTCCCTTCGGAACTTTCCCTACAGGACATCATGGGCGCCATTGATGGCATCCGGGAGACCATCGCCACGCAATACGAGGCCCTGGCCCACAAGATCGATACGGTGGCGATTGATGTCACCTTAATACGGGCGGACCTCTCCAAAACAAACGAGAGGGTTCAAACTCTCGATGCGCGGACCTCCACCCTGGGTGCGGATGTGTCGGACCTGCAGGCCGCGCTTGGCGACATCAAGGTGGTCAATGAGCAGATGGCCCGGCGGCTGGAGGACTTCGAGGGACGGGCCCGACGCAACAACATCCGTGTCATCGGCGTACCGGAGTCCTCCGACGACCGCCCGGTTGACCTCCTGGTCGAGGAACTCATCCTCCAACAGCTGACCCCTGCGGGCTTGAGTAAATTTTTTGCCGTTGAACGGGCTCATCGAGTTCCGGGCGGGCGGCCACGGCCGGGGGCCCCCCCGAGGCCTATCGTGGCCAAACTGTTTTACTACAGAGACCGGGATGCGATTCTGCAGGCCTCGCGGGTCCATGGCCCGGTTCGACATGAGAACTCATCCATTAACTTTTATCCGGACTTTACTCAACTTGTCCAGAAACAGCGGATGGGATTCCAGGGGGTGAAACGTCGTCTTCGTGAGCTGGGCCTAAAGTACTCTATGCTCTACCCTGCCAAACTCCGAGTGGAACATGAGGATCGGACTGCCTTCTTTGACTCTCCTGTGGCCGTGAGTGACTGGTTGGACTCGCTGCCGGACAGAGGTGGCCATCCCGGGCCCTCTGCGGGTGCCAACGGTGACGGGTCCCCTTTGGAGTGACTCTTGGTCCTTGATTTTGCCAATTTGCACTGCTCAGCTGGGTTGTACTTCTTTGGTTCAGTGTGTTTTGCTAGTACCTGTATGGGGGGCGGGCGGGGACGGGTCCCTTTCCTCCTCCGGGGTCTTTTTGTAGACTGGGGTTAGTTGGGCGACAGGCACACTGCAATTTGGGGGGGTTTTTTGGCCCGCAGGGGTGCAGGGTGGGGGGAGTTGGGTGTTGGGTGTTGGGGGGGGTGGGGGGGGAAGGAGGGGTTGTTTTGTAGTGTGGTTTTTGTTTACAGGGCGAGGTATTGATTTTCTGCCACCTTTGGGACTTGTGCTACTTGCGGGGGGACCTCTGATCTATTGGAAGGGATGGGGGGGGACGGGTTGAAGCTGATGTCATGGAACGTCAATGGGTTGGGGGACCGTATCAAACGGGGTGTAGTTCTGCAGTATTTGCGCCGTCTGACTCCTGATGTGGTGTTTATCCAGGAGACGCATTTGGTTGGTAATGTCTGCCATGCAATGAACAGGGGGGGATACCGCCTCGTGGCTCACTCTGGTTTCACAACTGGCTCCAGGGGGGTGGGCATTCTCCTGCGATCCTCACTTCCGTTGGAGATCACGAGGGTGGTCTCAGATGACAGAGGGCGTTATGTTTGCCTGACTGGGAGGTGGGAGGGGCATCCCCTTGCCCTGGTCTCAATTTACGTCCCACCGGGCCTCCAGAACTCCACCTTCGCGGACTTGGGTCGAATGCTGCTTGAACTTCCGGATGGCCTTTTGCTTATGGGCGGGGATTTTAATTCGGTGGTTTCGGGTGACCTGGATCGTCACCCACCCAGGGCCCTCCCCGCTGCCCAGGCTTGGCTAGGTGGTCTGTTGGAGACCTTCGGTCTGGTGGATAGTTGGCGATTAATGCATCCGACCCAATGTCAATACACCTTTCACTCTGGGGCACATGGGAGTCTTTCTAGGTTAGACTATTTCCTTATGCCCGCGGTGCAGACGGGTCGAATTCGAGAGGTCAGGCACCTGGCGAGGGGTATCTCCGATCATTCCCCGCTGTGGCTTCTCTTTGACACCGAGTCGCGGTCTGCAGGGCGGATCGCTCCCATTAACCCGTGGTACCTGCGAGACCCTACGACCCGCGAGAGTCTGGTTAAGGCTATGGACCATTACTTTCTTGAAAACGAGGGGTCTGTGTTGTCTGCAATGTCCCTGTGGGAAGCCTTTAAAACCGTAATCCGCGGACACGCTCTCTCCCAGATAGTGGTGGCTAAGAAGCTCAGGAGTGAGGCGGTGGTGAAGCTGGAGACTGACATCTCGGGGCTGGAGTCGGCCTTGGAGGCGGGTGTCACTCCGGACGGGCTCCATGCCCTCAGCCTGAAACAGTTTGAATACAGATCTCTTGTCACCGACGCTGCCAAAACTATGTATAGGGAGCAGCAGGGTCGGTTGTATGATGCCGGGGACAAGGCGGGAAAGCTGATTGCGTGGCTGGACAAGAAGGAGAGAGTGAATCGTGTGGTCCCGGAGTTGCGTGTCTCGGATGGAGTGTGTGTGACTGAGCCTGGTGAGATTGTGGAATGTTTTGCCGACCACCTCCGGACGGTGTACTCCCCGGTGACTGATAGGGATGAGGAAGATTCTCGCCTTCTCCTGAGGGACATTGCTTTGCCTGGCCTTTCTGCCGAGGACCGTGAGCAGCTGGACGCTCCCTTGTCGGTAGATGAAATCGCGACTGCGATTCGGTCCCTTCGCTCGGGCAAGGCCATGGGTCCCAACGGTCTACCTATCGAATTATATAAGTTGCGCCCGGATAAACTAGCGCCCTTCCTCCGTCGTATGTTTCAGGAGTCCCTTGAGGCCGGTTCCCTTCTGGTCGACCAGCGACTGGCCACGATAGTCGTGATCCCTAAGGAAGGTAAGCCACGGGACCGCTGTGCCTCTTACAGGCCTATCTCACTGCTAAATGCAGAGCCTAAAATCCTGGCTAAAGTCCTTGCCAATCGTTTGTTGAGCGTCATCTGCGATCTGATTCATCCTGATCAATGCGGCTTCATCCCACATCGCAACACCGCCCTCAACTTGCGGCGTCTCCATGGCGCCCTCGCCAGGGCAGAGTACCTCTCCGAACCGGCCGTGCTGGTTTCTTTAGATGCCACGATGGCCTTTGACACCATCGAGTGGCCATTCCTCTGGGCTGTCTTGACCAAATTCGGCTTTGGGGAGGGATTTCTTGGCTGGGTGAAGCTTCTCTACACGGGACCCATGGCTCAGGTGGTGGTTAATGGGCGGGTCTCTCGGCCCTTCGCTCTCGGTAGGGGTACGAGGCAGGGGTGCCCGTTGTCCCCTCTGCTCTTTGCTCTCGCCCTGGAGCCACTCGCCGCTTGGCTCCGCTGGGAGCCCTCGATCAGGGGGATCCGGTGGGCCCCGGGCTTTGAGGATCGGGTCTCGTTATATGCTGACGATATCCTCCTGTATCTCACCTCGCCGCGGCAGTCGCTTAACGTTCTCTTCGATGTTCTGACTTCCTACGGGAGAAATTCGGGTCTCACGATTAACTGGTCTAAATCCTGTGTCTATCCTATCTCCGGTGGCCCCCCTCTCCTGCCGCCTCGGCTTCCGATCCAAATATCTCTGTCCGGCTTTAAATACCTGGGGATACACATCTCGTTGGACCCGGTAGCTCGCTATGAGCACAATCTCCTGCTTCCACTTCGGCGTTTGAGGGAGGACACAGCTCGGTGGTGTAGGCTGCCCCTGTCCCCACTGGGTCGGGCCGCATTGTTTAAAATGATGTCCCTTCCCCGGTTCCTCTATGCACTTCAGAACTCCTTCGACATCATTCCAGTGGCCTACTTTCGGGAAGTAGAGAGCCTGCAGAGGAGACTGGTGTGGGACGGACGGGCGCGTATCGCCCTGGCCAAACTCACTCTCCCCTGGTACGACGGGGGCATCGCGCTTCCCGACATTCGCAGGTATTATTGGGCCTCACAGCTATCAGCCATTAACCATGCCACGTATGCGCCTGGCTTGAACCCGGCGTATGAGATGGATAAATTCCTGCTTCCCGGCGGTAACTATAACAGGGCGCTCTACTCCCGCTCGGCTGGACGGACGCTGACGGGCCCCACTAAGATCGCGGTACGGATTTGGAAGGCGGCCAATGTAGCCATGGGCTGGAGTGAGCGACTAACATGCGCTACTCCTTTATTTGCCTCCGACCGACTGGGAAGCCTCTGGACAACGAAGGGGTTTGACCGTTGGGACACGATTGGCATCAGTAGAGTGGGAGACTTATGGATGAAGGGCGCGGTTAAGACCTTCGCGGCGCTCCAGAGCGAATACGAACTCACGGAAAAGGAGTTCTTCCGATACGCCCAGGTTCGGCATGCCCTGCTCTCTGTCTTTGGGGAGGGGACCAAGATCCCGGCCTCTTCGCCCCTCGAGGACCGCATACTTGATGGTCATGTTCCCGACAGTACTATCTCCTTAATCTATAAAAAACTCATTAATAATCGGGCTGACCTATTGGTGCGCCTTCGGGAGATGTGGACGGGGGACGGGGTGGAATTAGACGACGAGGACTGGCAGTCCGCACTATCGTCCCCCAAGGAAGTTGCCATTCCAGCCCGTCTCCGCCTGGTCCAGTTAAAGATTCTCCACCGGGTGTATGTGACGGGCCCCCGTCTGGTCGCGATGGGATTCTCGGAAGATGGGCTCTGCAAGCGGGGGTGTGGGCTCAGTGCCACCTTTCTCCATATCCTTTGGGAGTGCCGGGAGGTGGCGGAATACTGGCGTCGGGTTCATGGGGTCATGGGACAAGTCACCGGGGTGGCGCTGCTGCCGGAGGTGCGTCGCTGTGTCTTGAATGTGTGGGAGCCCAATGATTATAACGCGGCGCAGACTCGGTGGGCGGCCCTGGGCTACATGATTGCTAAGAGGGATATAGCGCAGCTTTGGGGCTCCCAGCGGCCACCCACCGTGTCAGTATGGAAGGAAAACATGGACTGGTGTATGTTCAGGGAGAAGACTGTATATGTGGCCCGCGGTAAACCCGGGGCATGGGGTAGAATTTGGGGGCAATGGAACGAGTATCGTGGGGGTATCTGTACGCCCCCCCTAGTGGACACCGATATTGCCTTGTCCCCCTGACCCTTGATGGTTCCTTGCAACTGATTGTAATAATCGAATATAGATGTTCCTTTCCCGTTGCCCCCCCCGATCTTTCAGTACTCCCTCCTGTTGATAGCTAATTGAAGGTTTGGAGTAAAAGTCCCCCGGATGTAGCCTGACCCACGCTTTTTGCCCGTATGCCTCGCCTTTTGTTTTTTGTTGTTATTTATGTTAAATGTATGTCTCCTGCTTTTTTCGAGCTATCCTGAGCCATTTACGGGGCTGGGCCCCAGGTGTCGCCTACTGCTTTAACTAATGTACGACCCTTTCTGAATCTAGCGGCCGGCCCTGGTGGTTGTAGGCCCATGCTTGTAACTGATTTATTGTTTCAATAAAAACTTTTGAAAAAAAAAAAAACAAGCTAGTGTGGGCCAGGCTGTACTAAAAACACTGTTCCAAACAACTGCAACGGATGCCGGTGGTCGCCGCTAGGGTTGGGTACTGCTATATAATCTATGTACAGTGTATAATCTGCAGCTCATATGCCTCGAACGGAATATGCTACTTACCAGTATGCATCTGTTCTTGGCATGTAGAGCTGCAGATCTATACACGCCCACCCGCCTCCCCGGCTACCTGTATCCGTTCCAGTTTATCTTATTTAGATACAACACACATGGGTTTCTTTACTGGTTCGAGGCATGTGGGCTGCTGAATTCATATCTGTGCATAGATCGCCGCCTAGTGCTGGGTCCGGATGATTGCATATTGTTGTCCTGGAAGAGTCTTCGAAGTATCACGAGATAGGTGGCTCCTCCCCTGGACTACAGTGCGCATGGGCATCCTCTCCATCCTCAGATTGTTTTTTTCCGCCATTGGGTTCGGATGTGCTTATCTTAGCTCAAGTTAGGAAACTTTATTTAAGGCCAAAAGCCTTTAGATATCGTCGGTATTGTTTGCGTTCGGTATCGATAAATTATTATACTTGTTCTCGAACTTATTCACCCTTCTCAGACCGAGTTTCGGTCCGAACATCGATCGACGTTCGAAGATGGAATCGAGGACTCCCTTCAAGAGATGTCCTCTATGTCACGCAAAATATCCACACGTTGATGTCCATCTGGTGTGTAACAAATGTTTATCACCGGATCCTGATGAGACCAGGTGTATGGCCTGCGCCCGGTTCCGGTCAAAAAAGACCCTTCGGAATAGACGAGCGGCTAGATTGGAGGCCAAAAAATCGGCGCCTAACCCGGTTAACATATTCAGCACAGAGGATGAAGAAGTCGAGAGCGTCGAAGAGGTAGAATCGGGCCCTGCTTCGGAGCATGAATCCCAATATGACGACGATGATGAGGAGATCTTCGAGGACGAAGACGTCGTCGACGAGGTAGGAGACGACGATGAGGCCCTTGGGGCCGAGGAAGATAGCTCTGGCGAGGAGCTAGGCCAATCCGTCGATGCGTAGGCCGATGGAGATAGTCTTGATAAGGCTCAGGTCGAGGGATCGCCTGCGGGCCTTACCCAAGATCGGTCGGATCGTTCTACAGCCCCGCCTGAAGGCCCAGCTTCAAACATTTCAAAAGAGCCAGAATTATCAAAAAAGACGGGAGTCGATTCCGTGAAATCGAAACCAAACCCTGCACCGGTCAAATCGAAACCGAAAGTGCAACTGGTTCAGGTCGGGTCAAAGGCATCGAAACCTTCCAATCCGTCGACACAAAAGAAGGACATCGGAGCCGAACGAACAAAGAAGGACTTCGGTACCGAGAAACCAAAAAAGGACTTTGGCACCGAGAAACAGAAGAAGGCCCTCTGTCCCGAGAAGTCGCAGAGGCCTATAGCACCGAAGGTTGGGGCACCAACGACCACGGTCAAGGTGGTCGATCCGACTACATCAACACCGAGGAGTGCTGAGACTGCCAAAATACCGGATCAACAAGGCGTCGATCCCAAACTTCGGATCGAAGCCCCGAAGACTGGAAAGAAACCGGAGACCGCGTCGAGGCCTGTCTCCAAAGAGCCTGTCGGATCAAAAGCACCGTCGGCATTCACGTTGCAACAGGTGTCGGAGTCCCTAAAGCGCATCAGGGAACGGGTCACTCTCGAACCGAAAACGGGTCCCGAACCGAACAAGGCCGCCAAGGCTCACTCGGCGCCGGCACCGATCAAGTTTGGATTGCCACCACCAGGGGCACCTAAGATGTTCGAACTTAGGAAGAGTATCGAACAACCAAGAACAGTGTCCACAGAAAGAACTGATGTCGAAGACTCACCGGACCAGTTTATCGACGTCGACACTGGTAGACTGTTGTTCTGCAAGCGGAGAATTGTTCCAGAAAAGGCTTTGGACTCATACAAAATTCCACTAAAAAGGAAAATGGCGTCCGGGTCGACACCAGTGCTTGTAGAACCTTACCACACATATGATCAGGAACCACCATCCTTTTCTCCCGCACACTCGGAGGCGGATGCAGGAGAGGGCTATACTGAGGATACCACTTATCCTGTGGATAATGACCCTGATGAACAACAGCATGACCAGGATCAAGCATGGGGAGACCCTAATGACCCAGGAGACCCACAAAATGCTCCTGACACTCCTCTTTATAATCTAAAACCATCTCCCGCTGAAGATACTGCTGCTTTTAACGCCCTCATTGAAAGAGCGGCTGCCAATCACGGAGTGGAACTTCATTCTGACTCTGTGGAGGAGGATTTCTTGGTGAACACGTTCTCCACATCAGAAAGAACGGTCAAGACTCTACCAATGTTGGTCTGTCTGGGGGAGGAGCCAAGATGGCGATCGGGACGGCAGCGTAGGCTCCCGGCTCCGTGAACCTCCGCATCCCGCACAGATATCCTGCATGAGATCCTTAGCCTGCACTACATGCCCGTGTTGGTGATTGAGAGCGGCAACCGATCGCGTGATTCTGAAGTTTCTGACGGCGGTACCGCCGGAGAAATGTTCACCTGAAGTTTGCGGCCTGTGCAACCCTGAAACCGGGACCTCGAGTGGACAACATGGCCGGGCAGCAGTTCAACAACAGCGGCCATTGGTGACTGGGTGGAGTCGGAATACCGGAGCGGTGCGGATATTGGCCTGAATTCCGCCGTGGTCACTCCTACCACTGGGCGTAGCGGAACGAGTGCATGCCCGAGGTGACAATTCCGAGATTCTTCGGTAATTGCCTGAGCCCTCGCCGGTGAGCTGCTCGGACGCTGCCTGTAACTCGTCCCGGTTTTCGCGGGCTGCTCCCGGATTTTTGCGGGCGCCCGTCCAGGGTGAGGATAACTGTTATCTGTGACCATACACCGGGTACATATTTTGCCTGCCCCCGGAACCCTGTTTGCAGTACCATGGAACTTGATGCGCTTGTGCCTGATTCCCGGTCCCAATCTGGGGTGGAACTACCCTGCGGCCATCTTGATAGGATGGATTCTATCATCCTGTACGCTGGGTCGCAGCAAGATTGGGAGTGTGTGGCTAAGAGGAGCGTAGCACAACGGGTGCGAGGTGCTGTTCTGGGGTACGGTGACCTTCTCGAAGCTCTCGGTGCCCTTCGTTCCACCCTGGTCCACGGTGCCTGGGTACTGGGGAGAAAGCTTGATGGTATTGCGTCAGCGTCGGAACAGTTGAGATCGGCCTGTCCCCAGGTAACCAGGGACTCGTTTTACTTCCCACAGGAGGACAGTGTCGTGGCCACCCCTGTGAATAGGGGACAGCCGGATATTCCTGACAATGCGCCAACGTGTGGTCGGCTGGCTGTTGGTCGGGTCTGTTCCGGAGGTCTTAGAGTTGAGCAGAAGGTGGTGGCTTTGTCTCACGCGCAGCCTCCGGCGACCCAGGCAATAATCAAGCAATGTTCGCCTGCTCTGGCTGATTTCTACATCCTGGACCTTGTGTGCAGGGCATGTCCTGGGGCAGTACTGGGAAAGATGATCCTCCACGATGATGACTGTGTTGGTATTCAGAGACGTCCACTCTACATGTGCGTGTCGCTTCTGGTTCCTTTTCGGACGCTCCCTTTCCTTGTAACATTGGACATGGCACTGGGTCGATGGGTGTGCATCGGTGGATTCGCAAAGAGAGGCCAAGGATAAGACTGATCCCTCAGAGGGGGTCATCTAATAGGCGGGCGGGCACAGGGGTTGCGTGCTCTCACGGCATAACTAATAGTGTAATAGGTGCATAACTCTCCCCATTTTTCTTGGACATGGGGAAAATTTTTTGTTGATTACTGTCTGCTGTGGGGAGGAACACATTGTGCGGGAGGGAGAAGCCGGGGGCATGTTTGAAGGCCCTCCTCCAGTTTATTAATACTCTCTCCACTCCCCCGTTAGGTGGGGTTTCTTTTCTTTCTCCTTTTTCTCTGTTTCTTCTATATTTCGGTTCTGGTTCTGGGGCGACAGGCACACTGCTGGGGGGGGGGGGGGCCGTAGTCATCTGCAGAGGTGCAGGGTGGGAGGCTGGGGGAGGAGATTTTTTAGTTTTTCTTTTTACTTTGTTTCTATGGCCTCTTTCCTCTTCTCTTATCTTTCTTTTGTCTTTCTATTCTGGGGTCAGTACAGTATGTTTCCTTCGCTGTCAATCGCTGCTTTTCATTTGTGCCTCAATTTCCGTGGTGCTTTCTGGGTCTTAGGGCAGGGGACTGCAGGCGCAAATGGCTCGTGATATTCTTCCACATCCTGAACCTCCTGTTTGTGCGCCATGGACTTGATAGATTGCTGTTTATTGTTGACGTTTACTATTCTGCCCGCCATTTTTCGCTACTGGGAAATTGTTCGGCACCTGATCCTTCCATTCTCTATTATAAAATGAAGACCTTTTATATCCTGGGTTCCTACTTGGGCTGCTAAGTGGCCAAGAGTATACTAGCATGGAGATTCTGCTCCCCGAGGGGCTGCCTGTGATTAAAATTTGTTTTTTTTGTTAATCCAACTGCTTAGCGGCCGGCCCCGGGGGTTGTAGGCCCATACTTGTCTTTGGTTGAAATGTCAATAAAGGTTTTTACAAAAAAAAAAAAAAAGACTCTACCAATGTTAAAAGGGGTTATTAAACATGCTAAGGACATCTTTAAGGAGACAACCAGAGCACGGGTATTGAACCCGAGAATAGAGAAAAAATACAAACCAGCCCCAGGAGACCCAATTTACATTAAGGGTCAATTACCGTTGGACTCCATGGTAGTTTCTAATGCTCGCAAGAGAGCTAACTCGCAAACTACCGGTGATGCTCCTCCTCCGGACAAGGAGTCCAAGGTGCTAGAAACATCAGGAAAAAGGATAGCAGCACAAGCAGCAAACATCTGGCGCATTGCCAACACTCAGGCACTCCTGGCCAGATACGACAGATCACACTACGATACCCTAGAAACACTGCTAGAACACCTACCAGATGACTACAGAGATGGAGCGGCTCTCCTCATCAGAGAGGGACAACTCATTACAAATGCGTCCATCAAATACGCACTAGATGCAGCTGACACTGCAGCAAGGGCAATCAACACTAGTGTGATGTTGAGGAGGCACGCATGGCTGAGAATATCAGGTTTCAAACCTGAAATTCAAAATAATATCTTGAATCAACCAGTCAACCCAGAATTTTTATTTGGCCCCCGAGGTTGACACTACACTAGAGAAGATTAAAAAGGACACTGAAACTGCTAAATCTATGGGGGCTCTACAGTCGCAGCAGTTTCGGAGTGGCTCCTTTCGTCGCCCCGGGAATAGAGGAGCAGCTAGAGGTCAGGGGTTCCAGCAGCAGTACAATAAAGGAGGTACCCAGAGTACCTATAATAAGAACAATAGGGGTGGATATCGTGGATCCAGCACCAAAGGCAGAGGATGAGGACACAACATTACCAGGTCCTCCGCCAATAACAAACAATGACATCTTGTCACTGCCCCCCGACTACATAACACCGGTCGGGGGCAGACTCCCAACAGTTCCTGCCAGTCTGGAGATCCATCACCACAGACAGGTGGGTCAGAGAAATTGTCCAGTACGGTTATTGTCTGGAATTAACATCCAATCCACCCAACATACCACCAAGACACCGTCCTATGTCCGCAGAGCACTTGGCATTATTGCAGCAGGAAGTACTAAGTATGCTGCAGAAAGGAGCCATAGAGCTCGTGCCTGTAGAACAACGAGGGTCAGGGGTGTACTCTCTGTACTTCTTGATCCCAAAAAAGGACGGGTCTCTCAGACCTATACTGGACCTGAGACCTCTCAACCAATACATTCTGTCAGAGCATTTTCATATGCTCACCCTCCAGCAGATTCTGCCGTTACTCAGTCAGGGAGACTTCCTAGCAACACTGGATTTGAAGGATGCGTATTTCCACATACCCATACACCCATCACACAGAAAATATCTCAGGTTCACTCTTCAGGATCAGCATTATCAGTTCAAAGTACTCCCTTTCGGAGTAACAACGGCGCCCAGAGTCTTTACCAAGTGCCTAGCGACAGTGGCTGCACACTTAAGGAGACAGCACATTCACGTCTTCCCTTACCTGGACGACTGGCTTGTTCAGGCAAAGTCAGCCCAGCAGTGTGCCAGCCACATATCCCACACCATTCACCTTCTTCACAGTCTGGGATTCTCACTAAATTATCCAAAGTCACATCTTCAACCCGCCCACGTACGGCAGTACCTGGGCGCGACCATAGACACTCTGGCAGCCAAAGCTCAGCCAAATTTAGTGAGGATCAACAGCATGCAACTGCTGATAAAAAAGTTCAGACCTCAACACTCCCTTCCAGCGCGAGTGTTCATGCAGTTGATAGGCATGATGGCCTCCTGCATCTTCATAGTCCCGCACGCGAGACTACATATGCGCCCGCTTCAGGAGTGCTTGGCACGTCAATGGAATCAGACTCAAGGACAGTTGAAAGACCTAGTGTTGGTGAGCGGTCGGGCATACAACTCTCTGCATTGGTGGAATCCACAAAACCTTTGCAAGGGCCGACCGTTCCAAGAGCCTGTTCCACAAATAATACGGCGGACGCGTCTCTCCAGGGATGGGGAGCTCATGTACTCAATTACACAGTGCAGGGACTATGGACGACACAGCAACAGAAGATGCACATCAACCTTCTGGAACTGATGGCAATCTTCCTGGCAATGAAGGCATTCAAAGTACACTTGTGCAACAAAGTCGTGTTGATCCGGACGGACAACATGACTGCCATGTACTACATACAGAAGCAGGGAGGAACACACTCTCCACAGTTGTCTCATCTGGCTCCGAGCATGTGGAGGTGGGCCATTCAGAGGAACATGTTCCTCATGGCAGAACACCTCCCGGGCAAGGACAACCAAATGGCGGATCTGCTCACCAGACACAGCCACCAAATGCACGAGTGGGAGCTACATCCATCAGTACTCCAACCGTACTTCCAGCAGTGGGGTCATCCAGAGATAGACCTATTCGCCAC
Source organism: Triturus cristatus (assembly GCF_964204655.1). Taxonomy (NCBI): domain Eukaryota; kingdom Metazoa; phylum Chordata; class Amphibia; order Caudata; family Salamandridae; genus Triturus; species Triturus cristatus. The sequence continues at coordinate 1,141,951,137 of NC_140590.1, read as the reverse complement.
AAGGGAAAACGCAAAATGCCAAAGCTTTGCCGCCAGGTTCCCGCATCCACAGTCGCAGGGCAATGCGATATGGATGAACTGGTCAGGCAGATTTGCGTACGCTTTTCCCCCAGCGCCATTAATACCGCTAGTGGCACGCAAACTAAGGCAACACTCAATGACACTCATCCTGGTTGCTCCAATGTGGGCACGCCAGCCATGGTACACCACGTTACTAGAACTTTCCATGGTGCCGCCTCAAAGACTGCGGCTAACACCCAAACTTTTAACACAGAACCATGGCGAAATTCAGCACCCAGATCCGCAACAGCTGGACCTGGCGATCTGGCTCCTGAAGTCTGAGTTTGGCTACCTGAACCTGCCTTCAGAATGTATGAATATCATCAAGGAGGCCAGGAGACCCACCACCAGAGCTTGCTATGCGGCTAAATGGAAAAGATTTGTCATTTACTGTAAAAACAATGACATTAATCCGCTGGATGCATCCATTCAGAAGATCATCTGTTACACTTATACCGATGCAATCTGGCATACAGCTCCATCCGTATACATCTAACCGCAATAGCAGCCTATCTTCAGAACAGGCAGCACCTCTCTTTATTCAGAGTGCCTGCCATCAAAGCCTTCTTAGAGGGACTCAAAAGAGTGATTCCTCCAACACACCCACTGGCACCGGTGTGGAACCTGAATGTGGTACTCACCAGATTGATGGGTCCACCTTTTGAACCTCTACATTCATGTGAGATTCAATTCCTCACCTGGAAAGTATCTTTCTTAGTGGCAATCACTTCGTTGAGAAGAGTTAGTGAACTCCAGGCACTAACCATTCAAGAGCCATTCATACAGGTTCACGCAAACAGAGTTGTACTACGTACCAACCCCACATTCATGCCTGAAGTGATAGCGCAGTTCCACATGAATCAGACTATTGAACTGCCTGTTTTCTTTCCAAATCCAGAAAAGGTCGCAGAGAGAATGCTCCATACACTAGATGTAAAGAGGGCCCTCATGTACTATATAGACAGAACAAAGGATTTTAGGAATACAAAACAACTGTTCGTTGCCTTTTCTCCACAACACAAGGGCAACGCCATTTTCAAAGCAGGGATAGCCAGATGGATCGTTAAATGTATTCAAATTTGCTATGAAAAAGCTAAACGCACATTAACGATTCCCCCAAGAGCCCACTCAACACGAAAGTTAGGGGCGTCCATGGCTTTCCTAGGGAACATTCCTTTAGAGGAAATATGTAGAGCAGCCACATGGTCCACTATACATACATTTACTAAACACTACTGTGTAGATGTACATTCAAAACAGCAGGCAGCTGTAGGACAGGCTGTTCTCAAGACCCTTTTTCAGACGGCTGCAGCTGACACGGGCTGCCGCCGCTAATGGAGGGACTGCTATATAGTCTATGCACAGATATGAATTCAGCAGCCCACATGCCTCGAACCGAATATGCTACTTACCAGTATGCATCTGTTCTTGGCATGTAGGGCTGCTGACCTTCATATCGCCCACCCTCCTCCCCGGCGCCTGTAGCGGCTGCAGCACTCAGAATTACTGTATAGCATGGTCATCACTTACTGTATCTACTCCATCACTGCCACAATGGCGAAAAACAATCTGAGGATGCCCATGCTCACTGTAGTCCAGGGGAGGAACCACCTATCTCGTGATACTTCGAAGACTCTTCCAGGACAACAATATGCAATCATCCGGACCCAACACTAGGCGGCGATCTATGCACAGATATGAATGTCAGCAGCCCTACATGCCAAGAACAGATGCATACTGGTAAGTAGCATATTCGTTACTACTACGCTCCATCTTTCCCTGCTGGCGCAAAACAATCGGAGGATGGAGCCGAAGCCCATGCGCAATACGAACCAAAGGAGGAGTCACCGACCTCGTGACTTCCAAAGACTTTCCAAGAGGAAAAACAAACTGCAAACATCCGGGCCCAACACCAGATGGCAATCTATGCACAGTGTATAGATCTGCAGCTCTACATGCCAAGAACAGATGCATACTGGTAAGTAGCATATTCCTTTTTGAGCATATACCTAACAAAGGACATACAATATCATTAAAAATAAAAAAATTCTGTACATGTTGAGAAACTGACTGTTCGGAGGTTGTTATTTTCCTGTCCATGCAGGAGCCAGTTTTTTCAAGTGGCCTTAATCTCTTTCCTGTAGATGAGCTCCTGTCACTCACCAGATAACTGGTTTCTATCACACCTACTCCCATTTGAGGATAGGTGCTTCAAACCCACTATTCAAAGCTTTTCAGAGACAAAGCCTTGCTGTCTGTCACTGTCCTTCTTAACTGTCCTCCTTAACAGACCGCCACCTGTCAAGGCAAGTTCCTGACGATGGTCTTCTCTGAATTCTTACAAATGAAAACCGAGGACTGTTGTTTGGAGAACTGGTTTGTAGATCTGAATTTTTATTCTTCAGATACTTTGCACACTATGGCCTTAGCTGTTATGAGTGAAACTGATTTAAGACAGCTGCTCACTTTTAAACAAAGGGGGCATTGCTGTGCTCAGCTAAAATGGTCCTCAATTAAGAGTTGATCTCTAAATCAAATTTTCTTGATGATTGTGTTATTTTAATAATTAAAAGTGCTTTCTTCTGAACTAATTTGGTTTTCACATTTAATCTTGTTTATTTCATAACGCTAATGTAGTTTTGGAATCACTGTTTGGATATCGCTGCAATGATATTGTTGAAGTCCTTTCTGTTTTTGCCGAGCTACCCAAAGAAATCCAGTTATTCCTCTCAGAAACAGGTTTTACTTCTAGGTGCTAGACTGCTTTGACTGTGTGCAAATTCAGTGACCGCTCATTCAAGTCCAGGGCTTACCTCTGTCACAATCTGGTTTCCTAACCGAACCTGTGCTGCGAGTATGACAACTCTATCTTTGAGAGCCATGCTTTGACATGGTATTCTGCAAGGCTTTCTCTAGGTGCTGAGAGTTGCCAAACATTTTGGAGGTTTGGACAGAGGGGGGAATTGTGTATTAAATGGTTAACTACTGAACAATATGTAGTCAGTCTTGCACCGGTTTATGGGTTACGTTAACAAATAGCCCTGCAAGGAAAATTGACTCAATGCTAAAGAATTTGTCAAAGGAAGGGCAAACGCCAAGAGGAACAGTTTCAGTACATTCAAATAAAGTAACAACAATTAAGAGAAAGGTCAGAGTCCTACTATGGCACTCTTAGGCCACAAATCATTCCACTAATTCTTACATGTTAATCACCTGAAGAACAAACATGTGCTCGTCCTCAACACTGCCTTCATGAAGCTGATATGACAGTGGTTTGTGACGAACAGGTCATGAAGCGAGAGATAGGTCATGCCATTTTTTTTTTTTTATGAAGGAGTGCGATTGCATGCCAAAGTGATGACTTAGAATCATGAAGCAGGAAAGAAAGCCCCTGCAAGCCGAGCGACAGTGGTGTAATTCACCCACAAGATTAGCACATGGTATTTGACGAACTACTGAATTTTCCAGTACCCCATCATGTCCCTGGGTTCCTTTTTCTGTATGTTCGTGAATCTGAATTAGAATCTTTAACCATTTCCAAACCCAATAGTTGGCTAATGCCTACACTCCTTCAGGACTGGATTAGTGGTTGGTGACTGTGACAGTTACCATCTTGCTTGTTCCTCTTTAAGTACACTGAACTCTCCTGTAACCTTCATTGTGAAATGAAATGTTTAAATCTGTACTGCAGGAAGAGGGTTCCTGCTATGAAACCAGCCGCTTGCTAAAAATGCTCTGTACTATGATAAATGTAGTTTATTTTATTTTATAATTAAATCTCACTGGCACGGAAACACACAATGAACAGTGGCAAACACAATAAACCCTTGCGGGCCCCATTTAAATTAAGGTACAGCTCAAATTTGGTTACACCGTTAAGGAAGAACTGCTGTGGGGTTCAGTGAGAGCAGGGACTTTGTGCATGTATGGACGGGCATGAGAGAAAAAAGTGGAGTAAGGAAACTCATTAATAAAACGCAAACCATCAGACTTGCATGCGAACGCTGAGAAGTAAGCGAGAAAAAGACTAATTGTATGAGCAGGCTTATGAAAGAGCAAAGTTCTTTCGAGTAAACTAAAAATTAACCCGAAACAACAATCTAGAGGAGGAGAACTAATATGAGTGGGTAAATCAAGCAGGTAAGCAAGGTGAGAACTTCAGAGACACTGTATTATAAGATAAATACTAAAGTGATGCCAGGAGATATCGCAACCCAAACACAATCGAACACCGAAAAACCCTATACCCCCTGAGTAAGAGTAAGCTCAAATGATGTAATACCATTCATGGCTCATAAAATGTAGGAATACAGCAATTTTATCAAGGATGCCTTAAGGCACTATCGTGGCAAAATAACAAGAACTTCTTAACGATAATTTGACATAACAGAAGGATTCTAAGTTAGTGTGCCTAAACCTTGCAGGTATGACACACTTCGTTCAAGAACAATGCCGTCTTCAGAATCTGCTGTACACTCCTCTTCTGTGTCAGTTTCAACATCTTTTCTCCGATACTGGGCTGGTGGGTATAGGCTACATTACTTTAAATAAGTTGCTGAATAAACAAGAATGAAAAGACCGAAACAAAAAGTAACGCCAGACAAAAACAACGCAAAATAATTTGTTGAAGTATAAAATGTACAAAAAAATAATAATTCAGGCGTAAAACAAGATTATTTTTTTAAACCCGACTGATCCACAATGCAAATGGTCTAATATTTTATTTTAGTGCAAACCGAGGCATACAGCAATTAAAGCGGCTGTCTTAAGAGCAGGCTTCGACTAGTGTAAGAAAGCACACAAGATACTAGTTTCAAGAAGGTACGAGACGCTGCTGCAGCAGACCGATCCTCTGAACAGGAACACTGAGCATGACCGCTGCTTCGGCGACACTGAATCTCCTGCCTGCTACCTATTGGACCCCTACAACGTCTTCTGTGGGCCACCTCCAAAATATAAACAACATTGGACGACCATTTTGGAATGAAACTTATCATACACTGTTACTACAATGGCAGCAGAGGAAAGTTAGCCTTTAGGAAAACAAACCTCATTCACTTCAGCTTTAGCAGTAAACATCTTAAGCTAAAGCGCGGGTGCCGTGGTTGCATAAAAGGTAAAGAAATAGAAAAAACATGTTTTCTATTTCTATACTTTTGATGCAATCGCAGCACCCGTGTTTTAGCTTAAACACCTGAAAGCTGAAGCGCGGGTGCCGCCATTGTATAAAAAAAGTAAATAAATAGGAAAAAAGGCATGTGGCCGTGCTGGATGCAAGTAACAAAAGAAAAGCGTGGCTGCCATTATCAGTTCTGAGGCTGATTCCATGTTATATAAAAAAAAAAAAGTGTTGCGAGAGCAAAGCCCTTTAAGAAAATAGTGCTCCAAGTCTGAAATGAAAACCTAGGAGTAACAACACATGTAACCGGGGGTGTTGTCATGGGAGGTTACAAGAAGAGATCAGGCGGTACCAAGGAGGGACTACTAAGCCTATTTACCAATGAATACAGCATATCTCGAAGAACCAGCGCAAAACCTGCCTAGGTGAGACAAAAAATGAAGTAGTTAGTAAAGGTCCTATAGTCATATATAGCATAGAATGACTGTGTATGCACAGCGTGATAGGGTTAGGTGCTGGTTGCCCCAGCGGGTTGGGCATATATAGATAGATCGATAGATGGAGTGTAATATGCTATTTATTACCATTGTTCCCCCCACTGTGTACAGCCAAAGGGGGTTGGGCAATAAAAAATGACCAACAGACAACAGATTTTCACTGAAGACATCAAAGGTTAAAGTGACATTCTTGTTGGGTGTTAAAATGACATAAGAGCTTACGTTTAAAAACAAAAAAATGCTTAAATTCACCAGTTCTAGATTTGAGAACTAACTATAACTCGCACCTTTGTCATGCACTGCTTATGACCTCACATATTACATCACTCATGACATATAAGGTTTAAATCCGTTTTATTGATTTTAGTCAATTCTTCAATACAACATTCATCCCACCTACATCCAAAGGCCAGTGGGGAACAATAAGAAAATCACGATAACAGGGCGATTGGTAGGTAGGGAGGGGAGAGGAAAAAGTGGAGAAGATGGGGAGAGGGGGATAGGGAATAAACTCCCTCAACAGCTCACTGCAGATGAGAATGTAGAGCATCTTGTACTAAAGACAGGGAAGAAACGGGGGATGCGGCCCTTAGCACCTCATTAAGTTTCATGGTCCAAGCAGGTAAGGCCAAGAACTTGTAAGTAGGCTGGGCAAGTAAGCTCCCTGAATTCATTGGACAGGAATCTTTTGCATGGCCCCCATGTTTTATCAAAGGGTGGTAGGGTACTGGATATGGCAGCTGTTACTTTCTCCATCCCCAGTAGATTCCAAAACTTGTGAAGCCTGTCCAGGCGCGATAGCGCCAAGTCCGAGCCCAGCGGCCAAGAGGTCCTGTTAGGCCACACCAAGCTTGTGAGAAGTGCCTCTTTTGCATTGTTGGCCCCCCACTTTTTTGCCTGGTTTTCATGTGGTTTCAGTTCTAGTGCACATGGTCATTGCCAACCAGGTCCCATGTGTCAGTACGTCTACTCCCTGTAAGTCCCTAGTAAATGGTACCCTGAGTACCTAGGGCCTGGGAACTGAAGAGGGTCTCCTGGGACCCCCTCACTGGGATATTGCCACTGCCCTTGCATGCCCTTGTGAGGGAGCAAAGCGACAGTCAACATGGCACCCTGCCTGTGTGCCATGCCAACCAGCCCATCGGTAAGTCACCCTTGTAGCAGGCCTCACAGTCCTAAGGCAGGGTGCACTATACCACAGGTGAGGGCATATCTGCAGGAGCAAATATGCCCCTACAATATTGGGGTCCATTCCTTAATATTGTAAGTGCCAGGAAAGTCATAGAGTATATTGCTGGAAACTCGAGTTCCACAGCACCATGATGACTCCACTGAACACAGTAGTGTTTGGTCCCAAACTACTCCTTTCAATGAATCCACACTGATGCCCTGGTGGGTTTATATTGTACCATGTACTCGGAGAGCACCTCGGAGGTGCCCCCTGAAAACCTACCAACCCTGGTGTGGTCTCCGACTGGCTGTAGGCAGGCAGCCACCACCAGACTTGTTTCTGGACTCCTGGGTAGAGAGCCCCTGCTCTCTGGGACCAAAAAACTTGCATATCCTGGGCAGAGGTATCACACCACCTTCCCCAGGATGGGCCAGTGCTCGAGGAGTGAAACTTCAAAGGCCTGCAGTCTTTGTAATGCGACCCCCAGCCTTTTTTTCTAGCAGCAGATGGCAGCCCCTGGTTTACACCCCTATTTTGGGCTGGAAAACAGGAAGGAAAACTTAGAAATATAGGTGATGTGCCAACCTCTGCCAACTCCACCCCTAAGGTCGGGGAGGCGAAGTGAAGCACATCTTTCAGTCTTTGTGAGGCTTTAACATTGTATGGATGGTTGTGTAAATAACTGTATTGGTGTGTGAGTGGGAGTATCAATGTATAGCTGGGTGTATGAGTGGCTGTATCAGTGTGTGAGTGGCTGTATGCGTGGGTGTGGTGGGGATGACTATGGGTGTGTGAGTCAAAGATATCTTTTCAAATTTATATAGAAATTCATGAGTCTATGTAAGTAGGTGCTTGCATGTGTAAATTGGTGTGTGACTAACTGTATGGGATCTTGAGTAGGTGTGCCAGTTCCTGTGTGAACAACTGTCTAGGTGGGTGAGTTCTTGTATGAGTACCTGTATGGTTGGGTTGTGACCTATAAGTTAACTTAATAATATACATTTTATCACTTTACAAATACATTTTATTAACGCATTACAATACCATATAAACCTAAAATGTATTAAGGAACATAAAATAACTTACAACTATTTATACATATATATATATATTTTTTTTTTTTAGGTCTCGCCTACGAAGCGCGCAAGTGCTGCTTTTGGAGTGACCTCTTAGAATCACTCCGTACTTTTTTGGAAACTCGTGCATGTACAGCACTGTTTTCAATGAGCACTCGTGCATGTATGACGTTTACCTTGCGGGAGCAAGCAGCGGCGCCATCTGTTTGCAATTATCAATGCTGTACATGGACTGAGCCTCGAAGCTCCGCCCCCGTTCCCCACCATGGCGTTGCCGGCCCCGCTCCACTCAAACCCCCTTGGGTTTGCCTAGAAGCACGTATGGCTTTCAGTGTGCTCTACACAAACGAATAAACATGGTAATGTCTGGCCTTTGTTTAAGCGAGCTGTGTCTCGCCTCACACCTCTCACCTCTCTCCTCCTCCTCCCCTCAGCGTGGTTCGCTCACACCCGTCTCCTCCTCCCCTCAGCGTGGTTCGCTCACACCTGTCTCCTCCTCCCCTCAGCGCTACTCGCTCACACCTCTCTCCTCCTCTCAGCGTTGCTTGGTGCTCAGTATTTCGTCCGTCTGCACCAAACTAGATTTGCTCAGACCCATAACTTTTTAGGTCTCGCCTAGGCAGATTGCTATAATATTATGCAGGCTCTGCTGCAATGTTGTTCCAGCCCTGGTGCTGGCTTGTACCAGAGGCGCTGCTTGAAGGTGACTGCTTCTTCGGCAAATGCTCATAGCCTATATTTCTGGCAGTTGTTCTCAAGCTCTTTTATACACTTCAATTTTCTAACAGACCTGAAAGATGTCTATATATTTTTTTTTATAAAGTATTTTATTGAGTTTTTCCAACCAACGTACCAATAAATCACTGTTACATACAATAGCATCTTATATAAGACCCAACCATCAATGCGCATATCAGGAGAAACCAGTTCTTCAACATTTACTACCCTAACTCCCCCCTACCACCCTCTCTACCCCCACCCCCTCTCTGTCAGCGTGCCCGCGTCAACCCCTCTTAGGTTTAGACTTTAAGCACCACGGTGTCCGAGACAGCCTAGCTCAAAGCAATAGAAAAGACATCATCAATGTTCTCACAGGACCGGAGGCTCCATATTCCCACCCATATACACTTCATGCTTCCGCCCCGACCACCCAAGCGCTCCTCAGCACTTTGTGCGGACTTAGACCCCTCCAAAGCATGCCTAAACGGCCTCATCCGGCGCAGTCTCCCCAGCAGTCCCAGAGGGCCCCGCCCCGGATCCCATACTCCGGTCAACGTCTACAGAATCCCTGTCCTCCTCATCCAGCTCCTCCAAAGAACGAAGCCCCTCTACCAGCGCTCCCCACACCCTTGCCGCATCCAGCGCCTTGTCATTAGCCGCCCGCCGGGCCAGCTGCAGCCGAAGCGTCCCTTCGCTCCCCTCCCAGGACAAGAAACTCGCCTTCCACCTCCGAAAGCTCGGCCCAGCCTTTGCCTTCCAGTGCATGGTGAGCTCCTCTTCGCCATTATCAAACCCAGATCATAGAATTTGCTCGTAATTTTAGTACTGGGGGTGTGCGGGAACCAAAGCAGAAGGCAAGTCCCCATCTCCGCTACCAGCTCGCGCTCAGTCACTCGATTCAGACATGCCACCACATCCGTCCAATAAGAGCCCAATCCCCGACAAGACCAAAACATATGACCGAAATCAGCACCTTCTGCCCCGCACCGGGGGCATGAGGAGTGGGAACCTCCAAAGTACTGCAAAATTTTGACCGGAGTTAAGTAAGCCCTGTGGAGAGTGAAAAATTGGACCAATTGAAATCTAGCGTTGCGTGTGCCCTTCCAGGCCCGTCGCAACAGCTGTGGCCATGTCGTCTCAGGAATGGGCCTACCAAGATCCCCCCTCCCATTTACCCCGCAAGGCATCCAAGGGTGTAAGCTTCTCTGTGGACAGTCGCCTATAAAGACAGGTAATGGCCTTGAACGTACCTGCCGCCATAGTGACGTATTGGCACCCCAAAGAGGTTGGGGGTTCTGACAGGCCCATCTTCCATTGTTTCTGAATCCCTGACACCAAGGCGGCGTGTAAAAGATAATCCCCCCTCGGTAGATCATAAGCCTCCTGCAAATCCTGAAATGGCAACAAGTCGCCATCTCTGTATAAGTCCCCGATCATATGAACCCCACACTCTTCCCAACCAGCCAAAGCCGACCAATCCCCACCATGTGGGAGGGCCGTACACATGCCCAGAGGAAGCTCCAGGGCATATGGAACTACAAATCCTGCCCGTTTCTGACTACGAGTCCAGCATAGCCGGAGGGTGCGCTCCTCGAGGGTGAGCTGATCCAACCGGAGCCGCTGTCGAAGCACAATAAAGGACAACACATGTCGAGGGATGAACCTGCCCCGGGGACCAACCATCAGGGCCCCTGAACTCACGCGCCACAGCCTGTGTAATCCATTGCAGCTGTGCCGCCAAATAGTACCACTCAAAATCTGGGGCCGCCAGACCCCCCTCCTCTCTTGGTCTCATCAGAGTGGCCAATGCCACCCGCCGTCTGCCAGATCCCCAGATAAACCCTGTCATCAATGTCCGAAGCGTCTTAAAAAAGGGGGCCGGGATACATATCGGCAAGGTACGGAAAAAGTATAGCAACCGCGGCAGCGCTATCATCTTCAGCATCGCTATCCTCCCAACTACCGAGAGAGGGAGAGTGCGCCAGAACGCCATACTACCCTTGAGCCCCCTCAGCGTGCCAAACTGAAAAATGTCTATAATAGTCGTTATTTTGCAGAATACCATCCGCCCGGCTCCTCTAAAACTCCGAGCCCCCGCTCACTCTACACCTCTCCACACACACATACCATCCATAGAGGGATACACTGCATGCTTGTCGGGAAATCTCGACTCAACTTCTATCGCCCACTACCCAACCTAGTCCCAGACCGCCGCCCCCAAAACTTGTGCTGGTCGGGACTGAACAGCCCACCCCCACCTCACTCCCGTTACACCACTGCCCAGCACACTGCCTCACCGGGGGATCTCCCAACTCCAAAAAATCTCAGACACTAAAATACGGCCCTAGTTATAAACCGTGTTATTAGCGGTTAAAGCGCTCCATTTGTTATTAATTTCTGGCACCTAAATGTATTTAAGAAACTTGCCATGGGCTCACAGGCTCAGACTGCACACCGACCGAATACTCAGATGATGCCAAAGGGAGTCCAGTCTGGGCATAGACATAGGGTAACACATACTGAAAGATTTAAAATTCACATACTTCTAAATGGTATGCTCAGGAGCAGAAGCCTTGCAAGTTCGAGGACAGAGGACTCCCAACTGCAGATGCTCAAAGGCTTCCGGATTACTGGCTTGATTACCATCCAAGTGGGCAAAATCTAGGAAACCGCATTGTTGAGGACTAAATTCAGAGGCTGCGGTTTTACAAGTTCAGTCACCGCAGACACAGTGTACAGACACAATCCTATTTTTTTAAAGGTTTTTACATATATTTTCTTTTTTTTTAGACTATAACCTAAAGGGCCACTAAATCACAGGCAGGTGATAGTAGGCCCGTAGACAACACACAAGCATTGGCCTAGCCAATAGGTCTCACCTTTGGGACCTTATAAGTGTTTAGCCATGCAACAGTTGATGTTGTTGCACCAAGAATATTGTGCTGGATAACTAACTAAACACTTATAAGGTCCCAAAGGCGAGACCTATTGGCTATGCCAATGCTTGTTTTTATATATATTGGGAGGATTTATTTACCATCAGCAAGGGGGTAGGCTCATGTGCCCATCAACTTTGTGCTTCTCTGGAGGGTCCTCTCTACTGCATACAATGCGGCTGTAACTCTCTGGTAGCTGCAACTTGCATACCTCCCCCTTTACACACTGTTAAACTCCTTAGCCTGAATTGCCGCTCGCTGGTGGAACATTTTGCCGAAATCTTTGACCTACCCCGTGATCAGACACCGGACATTCTTTTTCTTACAGAGACGTGGCTCACCGCCAATACGGTGGTGGAGCCTGGTCTGGCCTTGCCTCAGGGTTATAATATTGTGACACTGAACAGAGGGGCCTGGGGTGGCGGCATCGCAATTGTCTTCAAAATTGGTTATGCTTGCATCCTGGGTAAAGAGGCCCTGATAGGCAGCGAGTGTGCACGTTTCAGGATCTCCTTCAATGCCAATTTCACACTGTCTGGGCTCCTGATCTATCGCCCTCCAGGACTTTCCAAAGAGTTCAGGGATGCGCTCACTGCAGCTTCTGGTATATTAGCCATCAGGTTGGTCAATTTCAGCATCATTGGAGATCTTAACGTGCATTTAGATGCCAGTCAAGACAGTGAGATTGGCATATTCTTAGCTAATCTTGCTGCCCTCCAACTTACTTGACGTGTCCCAGGTTGTACACACTCAGCTGGACATCTATTGGATCCTGTCTTTTCGACCTACCTGCTCTCACAGTCAATATACCTATGCCTACGAGCTGGTCCGACCACTACCTGGTATCCATGGTACTACAAGGAGTCTGGCCCCGTCCAGGATGCTGCTCGTAAAGCGGTCTTAAAACGCCCATGGCATAAACTCGATGCCGAGCAGTTTCGCGCCCTCCTCCTGAGTCGCACACCCAGCCTTCCTGATAACCGTGAGGAGGCTGAAAGTACTCTATACAACTGGCTCACGCACTCCCTCGACACCCTTATTCCCGCCAGGTGGTCCCAGAGTCGAAGTACCCAGTCTAGCCCGTGGTACAATGGCAACCTTTCCTCTAATCAGCAATGCGAGTTCCTCGCCGCCTTCTTTATTAAGAATTCATGCAAAGGTAGCTTGTATTGGACATATTAAACTTCATATGTACAAGTACATGGGAAGGTAGCACTGCGTTACATTAATGGACATGTAACCAACAAGATACTGTGCACAAGTGCTTGTCACATGTCACTTGCACCGTCACAAACTTCACGAGCACTTGTGCAAAGTATCTTGTTGGTTACATGTCCATTAATGTAACGCAGTGCTACCTTCCCATGTACTTTTACATATGAAGTCCAACATGTCCAATACAAGCTACCTTTACATGAATGTGTCTCCCTGTGTTTCTCCTCCTTTGGATCAAATCCGCTGCAATTTATTGTGCCGTCTATATTTGCTCTTTAAATGATACCCATGTTCAAGACATTGTTGTTTGATATAGTTAGGCTGTCCGGAATTCGGTTTAAACCGATTGTGCTCGAAAATACCCTACCGGACGAAAATAAGATGACTCGGTTTAAACCGAGTATCACTGAGTTTTCACATTTGCACAACTTGGCCACTTGAGGGAGCCAAAGCAGTACAAAAAAGAACTGCGCTGGACGCGATCTATGCAAAATATATGGAAATTGCATCGACAAACGGCCTCGTTGTGCGCCCTGAGCAGGAGCCAGGCCCGGCTCAGGTTATCATTGGGGAGCCTTGTGCACCAGCGCCTTTGTCTCTAGGCGGTACACTGACACACTGTAGGAGAAAAGACGTGGCAACTCCTCAGCCGACTTCATTTTAGAAGTTCATTTACAATTGTGCAGAACTCTATGGGTCTGGTTTCCAAATTCAGATACATTTCTTAAAGCGTAGCTATATCCAACAATGCAGTTCCTGTTCGAAATATAGATGGAATTATGCTTACTCCAACAATTGTGCAAAAATAAAAACAGGTGTATGAGTGGAAGAAAAGATTGACGTGAGAAAGTATTTAAAAGCGTCTCCGAGAATGAACAACAAAGCCTCTTCCGTGCAGTGTGCAGAAGGTACACAGGTTCTCGCCTTTACTTTTGTCTATAAAACGGACGAGTGACCCTGACTCTGGCGCGATTGACCGCCTGCGCCCCCGGGGACAAATTAATGGAGACCTATCAGTTAATTAACAAGCCCTCACCGAGGGAACCGCAATCGTAATCATAGCGTGTGAGCTCCAGCAGCAGTTTACAGGGCTAGCTTCGCACGCACACAAAGCACGCACACACGTTACAGCCACTGTGTAGACGGCAGATGCACACAGCAGTCTCCTGCAACTCACCGGATGTGGTAATTGGCATGGGGGCCGAGGGGATAGAAATACAGTCAGAGTGAAGGAAGAGCTGATAGATCGATAAGTAAATCGATAGATCAATATGTGACACAAACATACATAATCCTACCTATATGTGGGTATAAATAGGCGCGTGAGTAAATCGTGGACTGTCGAGAGTCTGCGTGCGGCTTACAGCTCACAGACCTGGCCTTGGCCGGCCTTTTGTCTCATGCAGGCGGGCAGGGGGAACTTGCCTTTGGGGCTCCTAGTGCAAGCACGAGGACGTGCTTCGCTTACATTCAGCGCGCCGTGCCTGCGCAATCTGGCAGCACCCGAAGGGCTGGGCTAACCACTCTGTTTGGCCGGGTTTTACCAGATTGTGGGCCTGTTTAAGTTCAGGTGGGCCTATTTTCTTTTTTGTTTATTTCCCTCATATTACCACGAATACTACCTGCAGCAGCAAGCACAAACACGTCTCACACACCTTGCACAGCAGGTCTCTACCAGTTCACATATTCCTCATTTTGCAAATATGGGCCCTGTTTTCAATGTTTGGTTCGCTAGTGGTGGCCACTTTTTTAGTGTCCGGTGGATTACACGACTTTCCTGTTAGATTTCAGGAGAGAGAAGAGCGTTTGTGAGTGGCACCCGAGGCGGCCCGATCTCACCACTCACCCTTCAGCATCTACATCACTCGAGTAGCTCCCTGAAGCCAGCATGCCCTAGGTAAACAATGCGCAGTGAGTAGCACAGCGCCCGCACCGTCACGGGCACACACAGCCACCCCACCTCCATCCACACCACGCAGCTAGCCCGATTAAACAGCGCACACTGTACAACACGGCTGTCACAGGCACACACAGCCGCCCTCGCCACCCACCCACACCAGGCAGCCAGCACGACTTAGGTAAACAGCGCACAATGTACAACACTGCTATCTATAGCCGCCCCACCACCCACACCAGGCAGCCGCAACACTAAGGTAAACAGTGCACACTGTACAACACGGCTGACTCTAAATGTGTGTGTGCCTCGCTTGCACCAGTGTGAATGTCAGAGTTCTGCGTTTTCGGGTTATATAAAAACCAAAGAAAATAAATGGCAAAACTGGGAGTGCAGCATTATTTGCTGATGTTGGTGCGGCGTTAACTTTGCTCTGGTGATGCGTAGGGTGTTTGCTCTTCGGGATGCAGCCACTCGCTGTATTACCACACCGAGGCATTATTTATTCCAGAAGGCAGCCTCCAATGTTAAATGAATATTTCAATGTTTCCCTGGTATCTCTGCAGTGGCTCCGCGGGCTCTTTCCTCTGACCAGGGAGTCGGCATCACAAGCAGGGAAGCAGCTTCTCTGTGGGGTTTTAGACTCAGATCTGATGAGAGAGAAAAGAGCCTGATCTTTAAGGGCTTGATGGAGATGTGCAAAACGGTAGGCCCCAGAAGCTGAACAAAGGGGCGCCATGATACCCCCTGGCCTCTGTGGGACTGCAGGGGGCTGACATGCCCCATTTAGAAATAGCTGTATTCTCACTGCTGGAAAAGGGTACAACGCGGTTGTAACTCGTCCCGAGCAGACTCAAAATCCGGCATTTCATTCTCCGCACAAATTGACAGGTGAAGTTTGTGGGAGTTTAAAACAAAAATATCACACAATGCTGAGTTTCTTTCTGTAGGGTCCCTGAGTAGGAACGCTTTAAAGAAGGAGAAAGACAGATTCTCTGTACTCAAGGCGGGGCCTGTAGAAAACCTCATCAAGGAGAAGTTAAGGAATGTCTTTCGGATGGCTAAGGATTGTAAAACACATTTGATAGACTTGGCATCAAATTATCATCAAATGATACTGGCACAACTGGACCTCTCTTGAATGAACTCATAGAAAAACAAATTGCAACCACAATTCTAGGATTAAAATGTGTCGGGTTTAAGGAGAATGCCTTGTGCCAAGTGACTGTGGGTTTGGGGGCGCCGTCTTCGTGTTCTGATTATTATGGAAACGTACGGGCATCCAAGCTATGCATCAGTAGAAGCAGGCGCGCAAATCTCATTGGAGTCACAGGGCTTCAGCTCCCCCGTTGTGTGTGACGCCCGGGCTGAGACAGCTTCCCGGGCGAACACACAGACAGTTTTTGAGTTGCTGTGGGCTGGCGTCCGTTTTCTTGCAGCCGCACCTGAGCACTTCACACGTCTTTAAAAGACCATTCACTTGCTAACGAGCCTTTGTTGTTTTTCACCCCATCTTAGAGCCCCTGCATCTCCACTCTGCATATTGCTGGAAGAGTCAGTCCCCCTCCATACCCCCCCTCCCCCTCCGAAATGTCGCTCTAGTTGCGCCTCTGCCTAGATGCCGTTAGTATACAAAATCTAATATATTTCCCAAGAGGCCAGTATATTGTATTTATATAGTGCCTACCACCCCTGATGAGGCATTGAGTTGGTGTTTTCCAGTTCCCAAAACCATCCCCTTCCCAACATTAAGCTACATAGTGCAGTTGTATGTTTAGGAGTGTAAACCGTAAATGCCATCACTAGGTGGTAACACATTTCTAAATGTAATATGCCTACCATGGTTACAGAAATACACATTATTCCCTTCATAACCCACTATAATACAAGGCCCAACAGTAGAGACTGTGCTAGACATTAAAGAGCATTCATGATTTTTCCAAAATGTGTTATAATAGCAGAGTATTTAGCATTACAGTCAAAGAATAATTTTGGTAATAAAGCATTGGCAAAATCAAATGTCAGTTACCACAGCGAGTATCAGGCATTTCCAGGTCCCGAGATAAGATTAGATAACCACCCCAAGACTGACGCCTATGAGCTACTTTCTTAACACTTTACATAAAAATGCACTTCAAGGAAATCTCCAATACAAGTTACAGTTAGTATGCAAGGAAAGTCTCAAAGAATGATACCATGTGAGTCCCATGTTAGAATGCTTGCCACGCAAAGAAATGTTGAGGAGCAATTCAGGAAATGTTGTTTTACAATGCATGAGAAATGGCTTTCAATGATGCATAGGAATGTCCCTTCACCAACCCTCCCTGAGGTACTCTGCACAAGTTCTAGATCCCTTCCGTAAAGGGAAATTTCTCAGGACTTTGAAAAGTACTGCTTCATTTTTGACCGCTTCAATAACTCTGAGGGCATATGCACCCAGTTCAACACATATGTTGCAGAACTTGTCCCAGAGAATGTCAACCTTCTGGTGCACCAGTATTGGCATGGAAAGCTATGTCAGTGGCCAGAGTTGGCAAATTGTGTACTGGCTGTTTTGGCGTTGCCAGTCTCAAGTGCCAATGTCGTGAGGGCCTTTTCACAAATAAAAGTTTACATGGGAAGGAAAGAGAGAGCACGAATGACCAAAGACTCATGGAAGAAGTATTGTATGGTGTACTACAATAAGTTCGACTTGTAAGAATGTATTTGGACCTCATATACACTGTACGTACACTGTCTATATTCCATGTATCAATGAAGAAAGCAAGCAATAATAAAAGCAAAGCGTTCCATAAACACCGCTAAAACACTGTTTCAGTTGTTTTTTATGGCGCGAAAATGAGTAACCACTGAAAAGCACTGTTTTTTTGAGGTATTGAAATCACTGGAAAACACTGAAAAAACACCACCGGAATTGACCAAAAATAGAAACTGAAAACAGGAAAGCCTAGATATAGTTTACCGCCCCAGTCTCCTTGTGGTTTACGGCAACCTCCTGCGGTCTGATATTGATTCTTTATTAAGAAGGTAGAGAACATCTACAAGACTTTCTCCCTCACTGAGATTAGGACTGACCCCTCCCCGCGGCCTAGCGACACTCCTACACTTTGTTTTCCTAGCACTCTCCCAAGAAGCGATGCGCTTGATTGGCATCAAACTTAAATCGGGATCTCCTGCAGACCCTCTCAAATCGGATCAATTTGTTAAATTTCTACCTCGGCTTCTTTCTCCTTTCTGTAAACTTATCAGCCTATCTATGTCCTCCGCGATAGTCGCCTTGGCCAAGAAACATGATGAAGTGCTTCCTTTACTTAAAAAACCTACACTAGATGCTTTTAAACCGGATAATTTTGGCCCTATTTCTCTCCCCCGTTGGTATCTAAGATCACTGAAGCCTACATCAATTCTATTCTCACAACATTCATCGAAGATAACTTGCTGGACCCTTCCCAGAATGGCTTCCGCCCCATCACAGCACTGAAGCCACCCTCCTGGCTGTAACAGAATATCTAAGGGGCACATTAGATGTCGAACGCACCTCCACGCTGATCTTATTGGATCTAAGCGTTGCGTTTGACACAGTGTCCCATCAAATCCTGCTGCAGCGCTTGGAGGATATCGGCATAGGTGGCCACGCCCTGGGCTGGTTTGCCTCCTTTTTGTCGGAGAGAACCTTCCAAGTGTCCGTATCCCCCGCCCCCCCCCCCCCCTTCTGCTTCCAGGTACATGCTGTCCACCAGGGCGTTCCCCAAGGCTCTGCTGTGAGCCCAACCCTATTTAACATCTATATTCAACCCCTAGCAGCAGTAGTCCGGAGCAGAGGGTTAATTGTGGTGTCCTACGCAGATGACACACAGTTGGTGGTAGCACTATCAGATGACTCCCCGCAGGATATGATCAAGTTTAAGGAAGATCTAACTGCCATCGCAGGCTGGATGACTGCCAACTGTCTCCAACTTAATGCCAGTAAATCCGAAATATTGTTGGTGGGCAAAGATACTCATCTGTGGGGCGAGCATTGCTGGCCATCCACTTTGGGTCTTCCGATGCCCCAATGCAGGCAGTTAAAAATCTGGGAGTATGGGTGGACTCCGCTCTGTTTCAGGCTCAAACAAAGGTGGTAAGGAGGGGCTGTTTCGGGCTCCTATGAGGGCTTAAACTGGTGTTGGGCTTCTTTGACCCTACCATCCGCCGGTGATCATCCAGGCCACAACACTTTCCAGGCTGGACTATGCTAGTTCCCTATATCTAAGGGCTAACAGAGCTGTGGTACTTTGTTTTCAAAGGGCACAAAATGCTGCGGTTCGGACACTTCTCGGCTTGCCAAGATCTTGTTTCACCACGATCCTATTCGTAGACTGCATTGGCTGCCAGTGGAGAAACGTATCCAATTCAAAACTCTCTGTATTGCCCATAGAATCATGTATCCTCAATCCTCTGATATCTTGGTCAATCTTCTTACGCCCTACACACCCACCCGCCAGCTGAGCTCCATGGGCAGCATCGAGCGCACATCCCCCGGGTTAATAGAGCATGGGCTGTAGGGCACTCTTTCCTTGCTCGCACTCCGAAGTTATGGAACTCTCTCCCTGTGAGTAATAGAAGTATCCAAAACCACTCAATATTCCGTAAAGCCATAAAAACGCATCTTTTCTCTGCATAATCGGCTGCTCGGTTTGCCTATGACAGTTGCATTTCAGTGCTGGGATGCTCCTATGCTGGGGCAGCTGTTCACTCTATAAAACTTATACCGAACACAGGAACACACCCAAGCCGGAATGTCTGATTAGCTACACTAGGATCCCAACCATGTACTTGCAGTGCTGCTGTCTATTTACTTTACATCTCCAAATTTGATTGCCGGCGTGGGACTTATGAGCCCTGGTATCGTCGTCCTGGTGAGCTCAAGTGCACATATACTTTACCACTCTTTAGCAGTGGTAAACTGTTCACATTCCTGAGGCGAACTGGGTGTCAGTATGTGAGTGAGCGTCTTAGTGGCTGATTGGGTGGAAGTGACTGTATGGATTAGTAACTGAGAGGGTTTGGGTGTGTAACTGTGTGCAAGTGGCTCTATAATAAGTGGATATATGTGTTGTGTGCGTGGATCTGTAAGTGATTCTGTCCCTGAGTGGATGTGACAGTGGCTGAATGGTTTTCTAAATAGGTATGTTTGTGGCTGTATAGGTGGGTGACTGGTTCTAAAACTGGGTGTATGGGTCTGTAATTGCATGTGTAAGTGACTGAAACTTAAACGTTAATGTCTTAACTTTTGATTACAGAGCATCTCTGGCGTACCTTAGTGGTGACTTATGTGTAAAAAGATTAGAGTGTAAACATTGGCAAGAGGTATTAAACGCCAAGTCGGCTTGGCAGGAACACTGCACACACAGGCTCTGCTTTAACAGTCCAGAGACATATTCAAAGGGCTATTTGTCTGGATGGGTGACTAGGAGTGTCAGTACATATCTTAGTGACTGTGTCAGATTCTCTGTGGGTGTGTCACTGGATGTGTAAGTAACGATGTTGCTATATAACTGTCTCTCCTATTAACTCTATGGGTCGGTAAGTGTGTATGTAAGTGGCTATATGGATTGCTTACTGGCTGTCTTAGTGAGTGTTGGGGTTTGTAACTATGCAACTGACACTGTTACTGCTGGATACATAAGTGCTGTGTGTGTGAGTGAATGTGTAACTGTCGCTGTCTGAGTGTATTAGTGGCTCTATGCTTTTGTACATAGGTATGCGAGTCACAGTGTGTGAGAGAATAAATGTATAACCCGGCGCATGGGTCTGTAAGTGTGCTTATATCTCACTGAAACTACAAAGAATGTCTTACTTTGTAAGCACATAGCACCCTGCCCTATGTCCTACCCACGGCCCACCTTAGGGGTGACGTGTATGTAATAGAAGAGGAGTTTAAGGCTTGACAAGGGTTTCTAAATGCCAATTTAACATGGTAGTAAAACTGCACCCGCAGGCTCTGCAGTAGCACGCCCAAGACATGTTTAAACGGCTGTTTATCAGGAAGGGTGGCTATAAGTGTCAGTACATGAGTACGTATCTAAATAAGTGTATCAGTCCCTCTGTGAGTGTATCACTGGCTATGTAAGTAACTATGCCCGCATATGACTGGCTCTTTTAGTAACTCTATGGAGACTGTAAATATGTATGTAAGTGGCTGTGTGGATTGCTTACAGGCTGTGTTGTTTAGTATTGGGGTATGAAACTGTGCAACTAGCTTAGTTACTACTAGATACATAAGTGCTGTGTAGGTGTGTGAATGCATGTGTAAGTGCCTCTGTTGCACTCTCACTGGGTATGCAAGTGACTGGTTTTGTAAATGGGTATGCAAGTATCTGTATGGGTGGGTGACTGGGTGTATAACTGGGTTTATAGGTGTGTAAGTGCATTTGTAAATGACTGTGCTCGGTACATGAATGCCTGTACAGGTGTGTGAGTGGGTATGCCAGTGCCTTTGAGTGTGTAAATAATTAGATAAGGGTATAGGTGAGTACATTGGTATTTTAATGGTTTTATAGGTGTGTGACTGAGTGTGACAGTCACTGTCTGGCTATGCGAGTGATGGGTTCATAAGTGCTTTTATGGGAGTGTAACTGGGTGTGTTTAAGTGCTTGCCAGACTGTGAGTGGATACAAATTACATACTGTTAAATTATATACTGTAGGCAAACACCCACATCTAATTTCAAACACATTTATTTGTACTGGCTTCATAAAATTACTATATTTTTAGTCTACCAATTCCTCTTTCTCCTTTCGTGCTCACTCTACTTTTAGTTAATGTTCTCATTTAAACAAACTTCTATCTTGCCTTATAGAAGTTACATATTTTCTGACATCTTCTATAACTCACATTTTTTATCTAAATATTCTTTTTTATACTACAGCGTAATTAACATACCTGTAAAAGCTATTTGCTGTTTGCCAACTTTAATTTCTGTTAACATTTGTTTTAATTGAAAATCTCAAGTCAGAACTATAGCTATCCTTACTCCACTCTCAGTACAAAAGCAGCTAAAATGGCTACCCTTCACCCTTGGTTCTTACTTATACTCCTGTAGTTAACAAATCACACGCTTTCTTTCATCTTTTATTTTTGTTATACTGCTTTTAAATGGTCAGTATTTTAACCTTTCCCATGCTTCCGGGAAAGAAGCTCCATTTGCTTGTTTTTCTTCAGCAAATAGGCGGATCTACCGCGACGCTCAGCACAGCCCTCGTGTATCTTCACGGTGGACCCGGAAGCCTGAGAAGGTTTTAATAATCTACTATTATTAGTTTGCATTTATGTTTTAATTTGTAAAAACTACTCAATTAAATGGCAAATACTCCCAAATTAGCAATGTTTCAATACCACTCTTTTTGAGTTTCACAGTGCAGTCATTTTTGTTCCCTTCCCCCGTATTCTTTTAGCTCCGTGTCCATTGTGACCATGTTCGCAATACTCTCTACCTACCACTAGGTCAAAAGTACACATTACTTTCGCTGAGCAGCATACCAGCTTTAAATTAAACTGTAGCAGATGTGGTTGACTGGTTGCAATTTGCAGCAAATCACAAATTTCAAGAATATTCTCTACCACATTTTTGTTTGTTTTCAAAACCAATCACAAATGGAGTTACTTTTTGTCCAAATCACTACCTAATTTTAGTTCCATGCACATCTCCACCATACAATTAAATATATTCTTTTATGTTCTACTTGCTGTCCCCCATTTTAACTCCCTTTCATCTTCAAAACTGCCTGCTTGTACTACAGCCTTCTCCTATATACTACTCCTCCTTCCCTCCCAAATGGTCATAATGCATATTATTGGTCATAGTTTACTGTTTTGAGCATTGCGTATTCCAAACCAAAGCACACATTCAAAACATAATAGCAAAAGGTTTTCCTCAACTAAAACCATTTATGTAAAACAACACATTTAATACAGTAGGTGTGTAACTGGTTACATAGGTATCCAAGAGAGTGTCTCTATAGATCTGTCAATAGGTGTCCGTGGTTTTGATGTGTAAGTGCGTGTATAAGAAGGTGTATTAGGTCTCTAACTGGGTGTGTGAGTGGTGGTATGGGTCGCTGAGTGAGTTGGAGTGTGTGGCTAGGTGAGTGAGTAGGTGTTTAGCTGTGTGAGTAGGTGTGTCATGGACAAGATAAGTGTGTGACTGGTTGTGTGAGTATGTAACTGGGTTTGTCAATGGTTGTTAGAGATGTAATATGGGTATATGAGTCGCTGGGTGAGTGGCTATATGGGTGTGCGAGTGGTGCTATGGGTCTGTGAGTGGCTCTGGGTCTGTGAGAGGGTGTGCAATTGTGGATCTGTGAGTGGGTGTGTGAGTGTCTTTCTATATATCTGAGTGGGTTTGTGAGTGTGTTTTGTGAGTGGGTGTGTTAGTATCTGGGTCTGTGAGTGGGTATGTGGGTTTGTGAGTGTGGGTGGTTCTGTGAGTGGGTGTAGTTCTTTGAGTGGGTATACAAGTGCTTGTTTGGGTCTGTGAGTGGGTGTGAAATTGCCTCTGTGGGACTCTGAGTGGTTCTGCGAGTACCTCCATAGCTTGCTAAATAGTTGTGTGAGTGACTATGTGGGTCTGTGAGAAGGTGTGTGAGTGGACGCATTAGACTGTGAGTGCCTGTGTCAGTCTCTTGAGTGGGTGTGCAAGTGGCTGTGGGGGCTGTGAGTGGCTGTAATAGTACCTGTGTGGGTCTGTGAGTGGGTGTGTCAAAGTGCCTTTGTGGGACTCTTAAGTAGTTCTGTGAGTGGATGAATGGGCCTCTGAGTTGGTTTGTGAGTGGATGTGTGAGTACCTGGATGGGTCTGTGAGCGAGTGTGTGAGTGCCTGCATTTGTATGTCAATGGATGGGTTAGTGGCTGTGTGAGTTTGTGAGTGGGTCTGAGAGTGCTTGCATGACACTGTGAGTGGGTGTGTGAATATAGGTCTGTGAGTGGGTACGTGACTGCCTGTGCAGGTCTCCAAATAGGTGTATGAGCACCTCTGTGGGTGTCTGAGTGGGTTTGATAGGGTTTTTTTCCCCCCCCAAAGTGCACCAAGATTCGTGAATGCTTGCAGGGGGATATGCGGTTTCTTGAAGTGTATATAAAAAACGATATAACTTATTTTCAAACCCAACATAGGTACCCCTGCCTTTTTTTCTCTGCTCCTGCTTGATGGATCACTCCGAAACTTTCCAAGCAGAACTAGACAAGGTGCACCATTTTGGGGGTGGGGGATTTTGGGTTGGGGGGGGATTTTGTAAAGATTCGGCAAGCTGCGCCAAAGTTATAAGTAAGCCAAAAAACACTAGGTCCTAACTGCCAGTAGAGAGGGAGGGAGGGGTGTGTGTGTTCACTGAGAAAAACAAATGTTACAGGGACTTTATAGTTAGGCTCAGATTTAATTCGTACAAATCCAGTGACATTCAGCAGGTATAGGTAACTGAGCTAACTATAACTTATGCCCCACAATGCACTGCTCATGACTTCATCTACCTCCCTCATGACATGGTCTGTGACATCACTGATCAAAGGTGTGGGTATGCGAGTAGCTGTACAGATAAGTTTGTGGCTGTGTGAGTTGTTATATGGATGAGTGAATGGTTGTGGAGTAGCTGTATGGGTGAGTAAGTGGCTGTGTGAGTGACTGCATAGGTAAGTGAGTGGGTGGGTGTGTGAGTGGCTCTATGGTTGAGTCAGTGGTTGTATGGGTCTGGGAATGTGTGAGTGGTTCGGTGTGGGTGTGTGAGCGGGAGTATGAGAGGTTGTGTGGGGGTGTGAGTGGGTGTGTAAGTGGTTCTGTGGATGATGTCAACAGTGATGTCATCAGAGATGTCACTGACCATGTCATGAGTGATGTAATATGTGAGATCATAAGCAGGGCATTGCGGGGGTGTAAATTATAGTTAAATCAGGTAACTATAACTGCTGAATTTCTATGTTTTTGTACGACTAAAATCTGAGCCTAACTACTACAGCCTGAACCACTGACTTACACCAAATCACAAAAAGCACGCTTTTGGGTCAATCCTTGGAGTTTTTTCAGAAATATTTAAGGTGAAAGAATATAGATATCTAGGGACGCGAGTCCTTGCAGTGGACTCATGGATCCTACTCTCACACCCACATATCCATACAGTTATTAGCACACCCACTCACTTGCCCGTACAGCCTGTCTATACAGCCACTCATCTACCCATACAACCTCTCACACACCCAAACAGCCACTTACATACCCATTCACGCATCCATACAGCCACTCCCACTCACTCACTCATACAGCCACTCGCATAGACACTCTCCATTGTAGCACACCATGTCACTTAACCAAACACCCACTCAAACAGCCACTCACTCACCCACACAGCGACTTACACACTCAGTCATTCACTCAAACAACCACTCACATAGCCACTCAGTAACCCACATAGCCACACTAACACTCACTCTACTACCTATACAGCAACTCACACAGCCACTCATTCACGTAATTACATTTGTCATTTGAGATGTCATCAGTGATGTAATATCTGAGGTCATAAGAAGTACATTGCGGGGATGTAAGTTGTAGTCCGCTCCGGTAGCTCTAACTGCTGAATTTCTATGGTTTTGTTCAGCTAAAATCTGAGTCTAACTAGAATGTCCGTCTACCCTTTGTTTTTTTTCTGTGAATTTTTAAGTTTTTTTAATTCTATTTCCTAACTATACCATCCCTGTACCTTCCGTTTTTTTCCAGTGAATATAAATATTTTTGACTGATTCTTTATTTATTCCATATTAGTGAAAATAAATGTGGCCCAATAATGCGTTATTTACTTTATACTGGGGAAACCGCTCTCATAGTTATGAGGGGTTCTGGTGGAAAGCGGTGAAGGAGGTTCGTACTGGGGATAGCCAGTAGGGAAAAACAGTTCCTTGTATGACTTCTGACAACCAGCCAAAAAAATCAGTTTGCAGTTAAAAATAAAAAAAGGACAAAAATAGACTTTTAAAAAATCATACCAAAAGTGTTTAAACTCAAAAAATAGAATTACAGGGGGTGTGGCTAGCAGTCAACTGTAATGGCCGAGGCCTAGAGGAGCTCCGAGATTCAGCCGACATTCCCGCCGATCCGCTCATTAATCCGCCTGCGCTCTGCAACAAGACGCTGTGGTTTCAACGTCGAAGGTGTCTGGGCGCCCTAGGATCCTCCTTTGGGGCTTCTGCAGAGTGGCGCAGGGACCTACATTGTATCTCCGGGACGCGGCCTGTACCTGAGAGGAAAGCCTGGACCTCGCGTGATCTCCTGATCCGCTTACGAGGACGCGGTGAGGAGGCGCTACTGAGGAGGCGGTGGTGTGCCCAGACGCCCAGTGGACAGCTTGGTGGGACTGCGCGGGGTGCTGTAGCGGTGCGCTTTCCCCTGGGACCCGACAGGAAGACAGAGGGCAGGCTGGCAGGCGTGGGGCAGAGCCTGTGCCACATGCAACCCCCGGGTGCAACACGCCTTTGATCCGGGACTGTAAAGGTGGGCCTGGCGTCTGGGACACTGCAACGCCGATGCGCGAAGACATTCCGCCGGCCGCAACACATCGCGGGGGGCCTGCACGACCCCCCCCCCTCCCCAGCGAGATCAGCCAGGATTGAGGAGCGCACAACCCCCAGTGGTGCTTGGCGCCATCAACGTGCTGAACCGCGCCTTGACTGCGACGGCGCCAAGACTGTCCAAAACTGGCCACAACATAGGTAAATGACACTGGTGTCTGATAGCAGTGGCGCCTGCCCCTGGGGGCCCCCGGGGGCTTGTTGGGAGAACCCTGCAATTTGCTCATCAGCCTGCCTGGTCTCCATCACGTTTCAGTCTGATCGCCTTGAAGACATAGCCCCTTGCTGTGCCTAGGGCCACGTGGCAGAAAACCCGAAAGGCCGTGCGTGGCTACCAGCCACAAAGGCAGGCAGCGGCGACTACTGCCATGAGCACCCCACCGCCCCCTCGCACCATGGGATGCCAGGGTCAACGCACGGCGCAAGAAATGAAACTGGACAAATACGCATACGCCAAAGATCAACCGGTCCTGGCGGATAGAAACACGGCACAGGAAAAGACCCCAATGCCTGAGGGCCCAGCGGAGGTCACACTGCAGGACATAATGTTCGCCCTCATCAAGGTCCAAACCACTGTGGGGACGATTTCCACCGACATCTCGCTGCTGAGGGCGGACTTTCAGAAAATGGCCGCAAGAGTGTCCGAAGTCAAAAGTACTACGACGGCCCTTTCCACTGACACGGCGGCCCTGCAGCGACAGGTGCGCCAACTGGAAACGGACAATAAATTGATACTGGTTAAGCTGGACGACCAAGAAGGCCGCTCCCGCCGCAAAAACGTCCGAATCGTGGGCGTGCCAGAAAGTAACGGGGATCCTGCAATGGATTTATTTGTTGAAGACCTTATCAAGACCCATCTCCAGTCCAGAGGACTTTCAGCCTTATTCTCGGTGGAGGGGGCCCACCGTGTACCAGGAGGCAAGCCCCCCCCCCCCCCCCCCGGGCCATCCTAGCCCGCATTTTTTACTTCCGCGACACCATATTACAAACTGCGTGAGTGGCTCCCCCGCTGCGCCCAGAGAACTCTGTAATTTCATTCTTTCCGGATTACATGGCAACAGTCACCAGACAACGGCGTAGCTTCTTGGAGGTGAAGAAGGAACTCCGCCGACGAGAACTTGCCTACTCAATGCTTTTCCCCGCAAGATTGAGGGTAGTGGCCGATGACAAAACGTGGTTCTTTGAGATGCTGGAAGAGGCCCAGCACTGGCTGGAGGGCTGGAGACTGGCATCAGGGCCTCAGCAAGACCCAAGGTCAACGGCAACGAGAGCTGATGCCACAGGGCTCGAAAGACGCAGACTACGCAACCGACTCTACACAGCCAGAGACCCGAAAATGAAGGCGTTCGGACCACCCAGGCTCCCGTCCAGCAGCAAAGCAGAAATCCTGGGAGACGCGCGCCAAGACAGCACCCACATAGGGGTGTATCTGAGGGGCGGACCTCTCCGACATGAGGGGCCCTGAG
This sequence comes from Triturus cristatus, assembly GCF_964204655.1. Classification (NCBI taxonomy): domain Eukaryota; kingdom Metazoa; phylum Chordata; class Amphibia; order Caudata; family Salamandridae; genus Triturus; species Triturus cristatus. The sequence goes on along the minus strand of NC_140590.1, from coordinate 1,141,923,388 downwards.
TCGCCCAACAGCGGGACGCCCAGCCGCCGACGCTTTTCCTTTTTTTGAACTTGGACAGAATAGAGCAAACAATTATGGTATTGACGGAGGGGCTGGATCGGGGTGATCTCTGGACTACTCTCCCTCACAAGCAAGTAACAGTTAATGGGGACTAAGCACGCTGCGAAGTTGGGGTGGCAGGTAGTTATGTGTCTTGCAGGGAGGGGGGTGGGGAGTAGTTCAAGTTAATGTTCACAGTTCTCTCACACACATACACCGTTTGCTATTCACGCCAACTTGCCGCAGCTCACTAGCCACATCATGTTGCCCTCTGCACACCGACCCCACTGATACACCCACTGACGTGAAGGGTCACATTGACCGAACTCATGCAAGCACAACCAGAGCCTTCTGAAACAAAAGGCCCCCCTTTGGTGATTATCTCTTGGAACGTCAATGGACTATCTGACAAGATAACGAGGGGTCTGGTATTACACTATCTCAAGCGCCATGCACCGGCAGTGGACCTCCTCCAGGAGACACACTTATCGGGCTCGGCCACTAAAGCTCTGGACAGGTGGCGATTCAAAATGGTGGCACACTCTGAGTTTACCACCGGGTCAAGAGGGGTGGGTATTCTGGTTCACAAAAGTTTCACACTCGTCATAACTGGGTCCTGGACAGACATTCAGGGGCGCTTCACAGCTGTCTCATGTAAGTGGGAGGGACAACCATATAACCTACTCTCAGTTTATATCCCTCCCCGCACTTGGTGAATTCCTGCTCACACTCCCACGGAGTGAACTGGTTGTGGGGGGCGACTTTAATGCAACACTCGACGGACTCCCCGCTAGGGACCACTGTGGGGTCCAGCGACGTATGGAGGAGTTCCTTGACGGCTTCGGCCTGATAGATGTCTGGCGTCGGCGTTTCCCCCAGGTAAAACAGTACACTTTCCACTCCGGTGCTCACAATAACTCCTCCAGGATAGATTATATTTTGACACACGGGTCTGCACTGGAGGGTGTGTTGGAGATCTCGCACCTCCTCAGGGGTATCGCCGACCATTCACCTGTTATGATCAAATTTACGTCTTCCTTCTCGGGACGGCGTCGCACTTACTCTATATACCCGGAGTTTCTGAATGATCCAGACATCTGGAAGTGCCTACGCTCTGCCACGAAACACTATTTCCAAGACAACGAACACTCAGTAACTTCCCCGACTATCCTGCATGGGCAGGCAATATCTCTTCTTACATCTCACAAAGGAGATGAGAAGACGCGTGCAGACACTTGAACAGGCGGTGAGCCAGGCCGAAGCCGAACACTCCCTCGACTCTACCGATGCCAATGCTCATAAACTCAATTTAGCAAGACAGGAGTACAGGGATTACACATGGGAGGAGGCCAAAGCCAGGGTCTCCAAGACACAGCACACTATATACGAAGTGGGCGACAAAGCTAGACAGGAGGGAGTGCGCAAGTCGCTGGGTGCCACAATTACAGACAGACACCGGGGGGACGATCACGGATCCACAAGAAATAGTACAAGCTTTCGCCACTCACTATGAACGAATATACACCCCGGAGGCCACATCCACCCTGGAGGAGAACTTAGCATTCCTCCACGATATCCAGCTACCTAAACTTGCGCCACACAAGGCACAGGCCCTGGAGTCAGACCTGACACCAGAGGAGTTAACGCTGGCCATTAATGGGCTCCAATCGGGAAAGGCTCTGGGACCGAACGACATTCCCGTGGAAGTCTACAAAAAAGCCGCAAATACACTCACCTCACCTACTTAGAATGTATGAAGCTAGCCTGGAGCCGGGGCGTTCTGCCTCGGGATCAACGCATAGCGACAATTGTAACGATTCCGAAACCTGGCAAATCCCCCCAGGAGTACTCCTCCTATCGACCAATTTCACTGCTTAATGCATAAGCCAAAATATTGGCAAAGGCACTGGCCACCAGACTCCAACCATACCTTACAACACTAATGCACCCCGATCAGTCCGGCTTTATGCCAGGCCGCAATACGGCTCTTCACTTGAGATGGCTCCATGCCGTGATGGCCCGCATTCCCACTATCCAGGAGGAGGCCATAATACTCTCTCTTGATGCACGTATGGCCTTCGACTTAGTGGAGTGGCCCTTTCTTTTCGCGGTCCTACAACATATGGGCTTCGGGCCCATATTCTGTGCCTGGGTTCACCTTCTCTACACGCAACCGATGGCACACGTGGTGGTGAATGGGCGTGTCTCAGCGGAGTTTCCCTGGGTCGCAGAACTAGGCAGGGCTGTCCGCTCTCTCCCCTCCTGTTTGCTCTGGTGCTGGAGCCTTTGGTGGCCTGGGTTAGGAGGGATCCTGTCATACGCGGACTAGCGTGGACGGAGGGATGGGAAGATCGCATTTCCCTCTATGCGATGACATCCTCCTATACATGGCATCCCCAAAACGATCGATTATTGGATTGTTAGACATCTGTGCCTCCTATGGCAGGGTATCTGGCTATACTATAAATTGGGCCAAATCTGTTATTTTTGTCCTTAATGGCCAGCCTCCACGGCTGCCGCCCAACTGCCCACTGCTGGTCGCGCCCGAAGGGTTCAAATATCTAGAAATATACATTACTCCTATACCTGCACAATTTATCAATCAGAACCTCATGGTCCCCCTGAAGAGACTCCAGCGCGATGTTAAATATCGGCACTCCCTGCCATTGACTCTCCTGGGCCGCGCAACCCTGTTTAAAATGATGGCACTTCCCAGATTTCTGTACGAGCTGCAAAATACTCCATTCCCTGTCCCTCCCTCATACTTCAAGGCGATCGACGCTGAAGTTAGCCATCTCCTCTGGGAGGGGAGACCTGCTCGCATAGCCCAACTCAAACTAGTGCGGGGCTGGTACGATGGAGGCATAGCTCTACCCAACATTAAAACATTATTGGGCCTCACAGCTCACTGTGATAAACCAATGGGTACACGCTCCCCAGGACGAACCAGCGTTCTGTTTGGACAGACACACGCTTGAGACCGGGGGGTTCAGGGTGCAATCTACAACAAACCGCGCCATCGCGCACTTCTGGGACCCACTGCACATACCATCCAAGTTTGGTTTACGGCACTCCGGGCCCTCGTTGGAAGGGGGTATTAACGCAACACACACCACCCTGGGGCACCCAGCGCCTGGGACGCCTCTGTAACAGTAAAGGCTTCGCTAAGTGGGACCTTATAGGCATATTAAGGGTGGGGGACCTGCGGAAAAAAGGTGAGATCATTCCATTCTCACAACTGCAGAAAACCTACGAGATGGCTTCCACGGAACATTACCGCTACCTACAGATCAAACACGCGCTCACAAAAGCCATTCTGCCAGGCACCGACCTCCCCGAGTCCTCACCGCTCGAGGACAGACTGCTGACTGACCACTTGACAAAAAAGACCATTTCCCTGACCTATCGCAAAATAATCAATAACTGGAGAGACCCTACGGTGGCCCTCCGCGAGAAGTGGCAGGCTGAACTGGGGGAACTTGAGGAAACAGACTGGCAAGGAGCCCTTGCGTCCCCATGAGAAGTAGCCATACCCGCCAAATTGCAACTAGTACAACTCAAAATACTCCACAGGACTTACTACACATGAGTGTCACTACACAGAATGGGCAGGGCCGACGACCCAATGTGCTTGAGGGTTTTGTGGGTCGCAGGGCACCTTCTATCACACCTTGTGGGAATGCCCCGAAATCACGCAATACTGGGAGGCGGTTATGAACACCATCACACAGGTTTGTGGCCCCACTGTCCCCCCGGACCCGAGGCGTTGCCTCCGCAATATTTGGGAACCAACCGACCTTAACCACGCAACACAGGATTGGGTGACCTTGGGTATGATGTTGGCTAAACGTAACATAGCGCAGAAACGGGGCTCACAAGCAACCCCAACGCTTAGACAATGGTCCGGGGACATGGATAGAGCAATGGTGGCAGAGATAGCTGTTTTTGTCCACAGAAAATGCCCCAAAAAATGGACTTGGATATAGGGCAAGTAGAATGCATACAGAGAGAATATTTGCACTCCTCTTCTCGAGGAAACAGACTCGGACCTAAGTGCATAGTGGATATTCTCACCTTTGGCAAAACCCACGAGACCGATGTATTCAGAGTATATGAGAAAATGAGGCTTACAGGCGAAATGTACTGATGGTAATATTATTGATGTATTAGCACGGGTGTACCTTCTGTGTGTATTTCTATTGTGTTAATTCTTTGACTCACTTTCAATTACTCGAAAAGAACAATAAAAACTTTTTTTTTTTTAAATAGAAGTACAGACATCATTAAGATCTAAAAATTGAAAAATGTTGTGTAAGAACAGCGAATTGTCACCCATCCCCAAAAATCCCAACACCATTAAAAAGGGCACCATTGGACAGCTCAGAAATCATTGATTTTCCTTTAATACAAGCCTGGCGGTATAACTTTAATTACCTTTACTGATGGATGCATGCAGTTGATAATTCTCACCATACTAATAAAAAACTGTACAGAGATGATAATAGTTACACAGTAACTTGCTCGGGCTTAAAGAACAGAAACAGTTGGAAAGGCTGCAAGAGGCCATTGCTATTTTTTCAGTGTGTGATGGCAGCTCACATTCATAACGAGTTAAAAAATACAAGGTTGGCTCTTCCAGCACCCCACCCCTGAGATGCTGGTGGTCCAGGTCTCAGCCTCCTGGATAAATCCCAGGGCATTCCCTGCCACACCACCGGATAGGAAATCCAAGGGGAAACAGCCATCACATTGCATGCGTTACAACGCATGCAATGTAAACTACTATATTCAATTCAAGAGGCTAGATAACTTCAGTAAGAAAGTTTTCTCTTCCACCACCCTGGCACTGCAGTAGAACACTGTGTGGTTTTTAGGGCATTTTCCCACACAGTGTGAGATAAGGTTGCAAGTGCTGCCTATTGTCCCGGGTGATGCCCAGGCCATACTCTGCCAAGCAGCTGCTGATAGAGATGTAGTAAAGTTTACAATAAGATGCGGATTGGATACGACAAACTTGCTGTGCAGAGCTATTGCTTCAATGGTGGCACTTCAACAACACGCCTGGCTGAGAAATACTAGATTTTCGTAGAATGTTCAGGCCTCCCTATTTGACATGTCCTTCAATGGGACTCGTCTTTTCAGTAACAAGATGGATTCAGCTCTGGAAAGATTTAAAGACGGTAGGGGGGGGCTCTCTATGGCTTCATGACAGCTGCACTTCATTTTCCAACCCCCCATGGCTACGGTAGGGGCTATCAGTTGTGTCCATTACCCGCTAGCCACCACAGCCAGCAGGCACCACAGTCCTTTCGTAGCCACAACTCCCACAGATCTTGTGGGAGCCAGAGGATGACCCAATTGCCACCCCCCTCCCCACCCGACAACCACACCTTTATTCCAGCATGGGCATGTGGTTGGTGGCAGGATTCGGTACCACCTACATCAATGACGGGTAAATAACTTCAGATAAGTGGGTGCTTCAAATTGTCCGGTGGGGCTGTGCATTCCCATTCCAACAGACCCTCTGCCCCCACCTTTGCCTCCATCCTCTGATCGGCGAAGGGAGAACAACCGCTCGCTCATGCGACAGAAAATATTGGCACTTCTGGCCGAAGGAGCCATTGAGAGTGTACTGGCATCGGAAGTAGGTCTTGGTTTCTATTCTTGCTACTTTCTGGTTCCGAAGAAGGACTGAGGCCTCTGTCCCATATTTGACCTACACCCTCTAAAACTACTTCCTGAATAAGGAAAAATTAATCATGCTCACCTTGGCTCAGGTCATATCTGCCCTAGACCTAGCAGACTGAATAGAAGCATTGGACTTACAGGACACTTACTTCCATATCCCTGTCCTACCTCCCACAGACGGTATCTGCGGTTCACAGTTGATCAAGAACACTTTCAATTCACTGTGCTCCCCTTTGACACCCCACCCAGCCCTTGGGTGTTCACAAGGGTGATGGCGGTGGTCGCAGCACATTTTTGGATGTTAGGGATTCCAGTCTTCCCCTACATCAATGACTGGCTGTTGAAAGCCGGATCATCCCAGGCAGTAGTCCCCCACCTTAAGACTACAGCAAACCTCCTGCACTCGCTGTGGTTCAATATAAACGTTCCAAACTCACACCTGACTCCCTCTCAGATGCTCCTTTTCATCGGAGCTGTTCTCGACACAGCTCAGTATCGGGCTTATGCCCTGGATAAGCTAGACAACGTTATGATTTGATGTTTCAGGGAGGGGGGCGTGGCTTGGCGCCGATGTGAGCGGACCCCTCGCCCATAACTATCCTGACTGTGTGAGTGAGCCCTCACCCCAAAAAAGGTGTCCGAACAACTGGTGCTGCTGATGAATGCCCGCAGGGCGACAGAGGTGTCCCTGTGAAGGAGAAAAAGTTGAAATATCTCTGGATCGGCTCCGGGCACGGAGCTCTCAAGATGGCGACCGGACGCTGGTGAGCCCGATGCTCCTGCCGGTGTGCTGTACCGCGGCTTCCAGTCGTGCCGCGGCGCGGAAGACGAACTGTAGACCGATTGCCAAGGCGAGGAGACCCCTGGGTGTTAGCGGTGCAACGAGGATTGACCGGCGCGGCTCTGAGCGGGTAGCCCACCAGATGGTGGCCGCGAGCTGGTGCAGGGAATTGGCCGCGATAGGATCCTGTGACCGCTTGATCAGGTGTGTGCTATCTGCCTGCTGCACCGCTCATCATCGTGAATTAGAGGCGCAGTACGAGAGGGACTGGAGACCGGAGTGGGATCGACCTTCTGTAGGCCTGGAGAGAGTTCGGAAAGGGACGGTGACTGGGAGGATCCCAGGAGGATCTCATTCATCAGTCCGGAGCCCACCCGCAGGTACGGGGACGACTGCGGCTGGATTGCTGCTCCCTCTGCTGTCTGACTCCTCGTCTTGGGGGCCTTCGAGAATACCTTGGTGAAGCTGTGGAGCGGGGGAACTATCGCCGATGGGGCCCTGATGCGACAGAGGTGAGTGGCGGAGATTGACGCAGCGCGAGAGAGGACAGAACTGTGACAACCACCGCTGCGCTATCTGAGAGGTGCGAGGACTGTATTGAGTTGCTCATGAGGGTTGGAGGACCTCAGGAGCATGTATTGGGACACTGGGGGAGAGGGGCGCCCGCCCTATTGCCCTTCAGGCTTGGTGCTCCTGCGTACCCCTTTCTCCCTGTTGGCGGAACGGCCAGCAGCGTTGGTGTGCCTTCCCTGAACTTCCCTGTGTGCCCTGCTTTCCACAACATTTTCTTCACTTCTCAGTGCTCATTGCCTGGAGGACCTGCACGGCCCCTTGCAACCTGCCAAGATGGGGAGGGTATCCCGCCGGAAGGGTTTCACGGCCCTGCAAGTGGACGCGACGGGGCAACAGTCTGAAGATGAGGAGGAAGTGGTTGACCAGCTGCGGAGCGAGATATCAGGGGGGCCCCACGCTGGTGGACATAATGCAGGCTATCACCTCCTTGAGGGAGGCCTTGGAGACCAAGATGGACGCCATAGGGGTTGATCTCAACCTACTGAAAGACGACCACTGCAAACTCAAAGACCGGGTGAAAGTCAATGAGAAAGGCTTGGAGGTGCTCCCGGACGCAGTCTCAACCTTGCAGCGCTCTCTCAAGTTGGTGGAAGACGGGGTCAAGATCTTGGAGGCGAGGGCGGAGGACAGCGAAGGGCGCTCTCGCAGGAACAATCTCCACATAGTGGGAGTCCCGGAACGGGAGGAAGGAGATGACGTCGTTCAGTACATGGAGCACTGGCTCAGGACCGTATTGGCCCCGGAGGGGCTGTCCATCTTCTTCACCCTCGAATGCGTGCACAGGGTCCCAGCCAGACCTCCCAAGCCGGGAGCGCCTCTGCGGCCGATGGTTGTGCGCTTGCTCCATTATCGCGACAGAGACTACATCTTGCAGCAGGCGAGGGGGAGACCGGAACTTCAGATCGCGAACTCCAGGGTCATGATCTTCCCGGACTTCACCAGGGAGGTGCAGAGGCAGCGCGCTTCCTTCCTTGCACTAATGCGGAGACTCCGGCAACTGCAGTTACCGTACGCCATGCTGTTCCCGGCGCGGCTGAGGATAGTGGACGGGGCTGCTATACACTTCTTCACTAACCGGCAAGAAGCATGGCAGTGGCTGGAGGCCCGCACACCAAGAACACGGAATGCTTCTCCTTCGAGTACTGCGGTACGAGGATCACCTGTTCCTTTGGGGTCGCAGAGGTCTGTGATGCCGCTGGGACTCCAGCTTGAGAGAGATAGGGCTGTGCAGGCGGTTGCAGAGATCAGCCGGGACGAGGCTAGCCCGAACACCACTATCACTAACCGTAGCATGGACAGGCCTGCGGCTTCTCCTACCAGCAGAACGACTGGGCACTCTGGGCCTGAGCTTCCCGAAGTTACACCTCAGACGGCGGATTTACTCCTGTGAGATGGGCGTATGCAGCAGGCTGGGGAAAAGGATATGGTGTCGCCCGGGGCTGGCTCCTGAATGCACTGTATTCCGGGGACTGTGGGACGATGGCCCCAGACATGAGCTGTAGTCGAGGGCTCCCCTGCTTACTGCGGGCGGGGGTTGGCCGGGAGGGATCTGGGTTCTAGTGGGTCAACACACGCCTCACCGTATTTTGTGACCAGTTGATTGTTGCACTAGTTTGGATGGGAACTAGTTAGTTTGTACCTTTCCTGGGGAATGGAAGTTGGGGAATTCAGGGGGTTGACAAGGTTTCTGTTGGGAGCAGGCATGCCGCTGGGGGTGGGGGGGGGGGGGGTCAAGACGGGAAGACGCTGAAGAATGATCTATGGGATCCACCATAGGTATTAAATGTATGACCTGGAATGTCAGGGGAATGCACACTATGTCACGTGGCCATAAGATACATGTATACGTTGTGAGGAGAGGGGTGCAGATTGCACTACTACAGGAGACGCATCTCACGAAACGAGGGGGCATCTCTGCAGCGCAGATGGCGGGGGGCAGGTGTTCTCCATGGCTTATTCGGCCTTTGCAAGGGGCACGTTAATATGGATCCATGCGGGGGTCCCCTTTCAGTGTGCTGGACAGCTGGTATGACGGTATGTAGTGGTCGCGGGGCACCTTGACGGCAGGGACATTGTGTTGGGCAGCATTTACACCCCCAACATAGACCAAGCTGCATTTTTTGCGCATTTATCACGACAGCTGGCGACTATACTGATGGGGTCGGTGCTGTTAGGGGGAGACTTTAATTGTACTGCGGATGTTGACCTGGACCGATCGCATCCTCCACTTGCGGTTGCCCTGGCGGCGGCGAGACGGGCATGGCAGTAACACTGGGGACTGACGGACACTTGGAGGGCTTCTCATCCAGAAGATAAGGATTTTTCCTATTTTTCCTCGTTGCATGACTTGCATGTTCGCCTGGATTCGATTCTCTGTTCGCCAGACGTACATGGGGCGATCACCCATAGTGACTATTTGACTAGGACGATATCAGATCACAACCCGCTGTTGGTATCGCTAAATTGGTCGCCCCGCCATTCCCACCTGGAGACTGAGACCAGAGGCATTAGAGGATCCAATGTTCAGGGCAACAATAGGTACAGCGATAGAAGACTATTTCGGGGTCAACAATGGGTCCGCGACGGCTCCACTCATACAATGGGATGCCTTTAAGGTGGTGATCAGAGGGTGATGAATAGGGGAAGTGGTGGGAGTGAGAAGGGTGCTGTTGCAGGATGTCCACGGCGCAGAGCGTAAACTTAGAGAGGTGGAGAAAGAGAGGCCGGAATGACCTGATAAGCAGGAAGATCTCCTTGCGGCTCGCGAGGCCCTGGTTGTACAAATAGAACGCTTGTGAGCCATTGATTATAAGGCCGACACTGCATGGGCGCATGCCGACCGGGATAAATCTGGTGTGCTGCTGGCGTGGCTGGCCAATCCGGCGAGGAGGGGGACGTCGATATTGGAATTGAGGGATCCAGGGGGTAATGCAGTGTATACCCAGTGTGCCATTAATGAGCAATTTCTGCAGTACTACATGGGACTATATCAGAGTAAGTTTGCCCCAGGACTTCCCGGTGATGGGGACTTTCTGGCTGCAGTGGAGCTCCCCAGGATAGAGGAGGAGACGGCGGAAGAGCTTGGCGGGGACATAGAGGTGGGGGAAGTGCGTACCGCCATCAAGCACATGGCTAGGAACAAGACACCGGGGACGGATGGGCTTCCGGTGGAATTTTATTCCACATAAGTAGACACCCTGGCCCCTCGCTTAGTAGCTCTGTATAATAGAGCGAGACAAGAGGGTTTCCTCCCGGCGACTACGCGAGAGGCAATAATTGTCCCCCTTCTGAAACCGGCCTGGGATAGGACCTCCTATAGGCCACTGGCCATGCTTAACCTGGACTACAAGATATTGAGTCGTGTGTTGGCGAGTAGATTGCTGGTTCATATGATGACCCTAATTCACGTGGATCAGGCGGGTTTTTTCCCGTCTTGAAACACAGCGATGAATGTTCGGAAACTCCTGCGCATTCTAGGGGCAGACACTTATTGCAAGGAGGATTCCTGTGTTATCATGGTCGACATTGAGAAGGCTTTTGATAGTCTCGAATGGCCGGACCTTTTTTATGTCCTGAGGGCGTTTGGACTGAGGGACCGCTATGTTGAATGGTGGCGATCCTGTACAATAACTCCACTACCAGGGTCCGAACGGGAGGACTGATATCTGCCACATGTAGAGTAGGTAGGGGTACGAGGCAGGGGTGCCCGCTGTCCCCTCTGCTATTTGCTCTGGCAATGGAGCCCATGGCTGTCCATGCCAGGACAGTTCGTCACTATCAGGGGCTGTTAGTGGAAAGACAGGTGCAGCATATAGCGCTCTATGCAGACGATTTGCTTTTGTTTCTGGCCAACTCGGGTACTGCGCTACGTGGAGCTAAGAAATTATTAGACACACTGGGGAGGATTGCGGGCCTCCGCGTCAACTGGACCAAATCGTGCCTGTTTCCTGCCAACCCTGGCAGAATCGGAGAGCAAAGTGCGGAAGGGGTCCCATGGGAAACCAGTCGCTTGCCGTATCTGGGGACCCGGATCTATCACGACTCTGCGGACCTCTTGGAGGGCAATGTAGGGCGGGCGGTGCGCAGCGTTAAGAGCTGCTTCGAATTCTGGAGCACACTCCCGCTTCTGTTGCAGGTAGGGTCGCACTTGTGAAGATGGTTACCTTACCCAGGCTTCTTTATCTCTTTGGGACGCTCCCCATTTGGATCCTACGTAAAATCTTTGTGCAGCTTAATGCCATGCTCACGGAGGCCTAATATCATGCGGCGCAGCTTCAATGGTTTACCAAATGGGTGGCGAGAAGAATCCAGGACGCAGAAGATTTGGGGGCCCAGGATCCCACCTTAACTCAATTTTCCCGGGTGCTGTTGAGGTTGCCTGTGAGAGATAGCACGATTCCCCCTGATTTGCGAATGGTGAGACAGTGTTAGAATCGCCTGGCTAGAAGGGTGCGGATACGTACTCCGTATGCGCCCAAGATCCCATCACAGATATGTGAGGCGCTGCCGCATGGGGGTGATTGGAGCAGGTTGCGTCAGTGGGAAGACGCGGGGCTCATCACTATTGGTGACTTGTTTGAGGATAGAACACCCAGGTTTCAGAACACCCACCATCCACAGACACCAGCACCTGCTCCCACGAAGAAACTGGACCAGAATAACCGACGACCAGCTAGCCTCATCACTCAGCAACTCCACCCCAACCATCGTGGAAAACGACGACCCCAACACCGCAGCCCAAACCCTGCACAGATGGATCTCCGACAGCGCCAACACCATAGCGCCCCTCAAGAAAAACAACAACACCCACGCCAAGAAAGCTAGATGGTTCACCACCGAACTTCGAGAGTCCAGACGCACTTGCCACCGCCTCGAAAAGGCCTGGAGGAACACCAAATCCACAGAAGCCCACAACAACTTCAGAGCTGCCACCAACGCCCACCACCAACTCATCAGAAAATCGAGGAAAAAAGCGATTGAAGACAGAATCTCCACTCATGCACACAACAGCAAAGAACTCTTCAACATCATCAAGGAGTTCGCCCAACCCACCAGCAAGTCCACCGACATCCCTCCCTCACAAGACCTCTGCGACAAACTCAGCACCTTTTTCCACCACAAAATCAAGACCATCTACGACAACTTCGACGAATACTATACAGAGCCAGCTTCCTACAAACATGGCATACAAAATGGCCAACTCTTGAAGTTTTATCTTGACAGGTGCAACCTTGCAACGTGCATCCTGCACACGCTGAGTAAGTCTGGGAGAACAATAGGGTCATACCTTCATTGTGGATTGTGTGCTGCTTCTCCTGCAAGTCTTAAGATGGTAGCCAGGTCCTTGGTCTTCATCTCCCAAAGAAAAGATGGGACCTCATGGGATGACAATCCCTCTCAGCCGCCCTTCCTCCTTCTGCATCTTGGCAGTCAGTATCTTGTGGCTGTCTCTAGCTTTTACGGGCCTCAATATTCAGCCTGGATTGCCTGTCAGGCTTTCCCATGATCAAAGCGTTCCCACTGCGTCACAGTTTTGTACCCAAGGGATTTGGGAGGCACCTTAAGGTAGGGGCTCCTCGTCACTATCCCAGTAGGCTCCCCAGATCACAATGGAATGCCTGCAGTCACCGGTGTGGCGCTGAGTCTCCAGGGTCCCTAGTTTGCCATGCCACAGCGCACCATTGTGAGCAGCTTCACATTTCCTTATGGGTCCCAAGTGCTCCAGGCAGAGGAAAGGAATCTTTCAAGTGCCAGTTGCTGAAAAGGAGATGTGGTGCGGGGTTCGCACATACACTTATGGACCGCTCCCTTTCCCCCTCTGCTAGGCAGTGGCCCTCCAGGGGAGTCTCATAGGTTAGTACGATCTGCCAGTGCTGCATATGGGAACCAGTTGCCAGATCCCCTGGCAACGCCTGCTCCATTACCGGAAAAAGCAGAGAAGGCCACAGTGTGCTGTTTCCTTCCTCCGACTCTGCGGTGTCTCCCACGCCCGGGAGCAGAAATCGCAGTATGGGTTGCTCCTTTGGTTCTCGTCCTCAGATCGGGTAATACATGGTGGTGGCTGTGGGTTTTACAACTATATTGCTGTAGGGTGAGAGCTCCGGACCATGAAGCAAATTCAAGTAGCTGCCATCTTTCTTCAGGCTCTCTTGAGCCCCCCGGAGTTGACCCTTTTCTCCCCTCCTGGCCGGGCCATAGAAGAATCTGCATCCTACATTATGGTTATGAGTTGGATGGCTGAGGTCCTTTAAGGTGGTGATCAGAGGGTGATGAATAGGGGAAGTGGTGGGAGTGCGAAGGGTGCTGTTGCAGGATGTCCACGGCGCAGAGCGTAAACTTAGAGAGGTGGAGAAAGAGAGGCCGGAATGACCTGATAAGCAGGAAGATCTCCTTGCGGCTCGCGAGGCCCTGGTTGTACAAATAGAACGCTTGTGAGCCATTGATTATAAGGCCGACACTGCATGGGCGCATGCCGACCGGGATAAATCTGGTGTGCTGCTGGCGTGGCTGGCCAATCCGGCGAGGAGGGGGACGTCGATATTGGAATTGAGGGATCCAGGGGGTAATGCAGTGTATACCCAGTGTGCCATTAATGAGCAATTTCTGCAGTACTACATGGGACTATATCAGAGTAAGTTTGCCCCAGGACTTCCCGGTGATGGGGACTTTCTGGCTGCAGTGGAGCTCCCCAGGATAGAGGAGGAGACGGCGGAAGAGCTTGGCGGGGACATAGAGGTGGGGGAAGTGCGTACCGCCATCAAGCACATGGCTAGGAACAAGACACCGGGGACGGATGGGCTTCCGGTGGAATTTTATTCCACATAAGTAGACACCCTGGCCCCTCGCTTAGTAGCTCTGTATAATAGAGCGAGACAAGAGGGTTTCCTCCCGGCGACTACGCGAGAGGCAATAATTGTCCCCCTTCTGAAACCGGCCTGGGATAGGACCTCCTATAGGCCACTGGCCATGCTTAACCTGGACTACAAGATATTGAGTCGTGTGTTGGCGAGTAGATTGCTGGTTCATATGATGACCCTAATTCACGTGGATCAGGCGGGTTTTTTCCCGTCTTGAAACACAGCGATGAATGTTCGGAAACTCCTGCGCATTCTAGGGGCAGACACTTATTGCAAGGAGGATTCCTGTGTTTTCATGGTCGACATTGAGAAGGCTTTTGATAGTCTCGAATGGCCGGACCTTTTTTATGTCCTGAGGGCGTTTGGACTGAGGGACCGCTATGTTGAATGGTGGCGATCCTGTACAATAACTCCACTACCAGGGTCCGAACGGGAGGACTGATATCTGCCACATGTAGAGTAGGTAGGGGTACGAGGCAGGGGTGCCCGCTGTCCCCTCTGCTATTTGCTCTGGCAATGGAGCCCATGGCTGTCCATGCCAGGACAGTTCGTCACTATCAGGAGCTGTTAGTGGAAAGACAGGTGCAGCATATAGCGCTCTATGCAGACGATTTGCTTTTGTTTCTGGCCAACTCGGGTACTGCGCTACGTGGAGCTAAGAAATTATTAGACACACTGGGGAGGATTGCGGGCCTCCGCGTCAACTGGACCAAATCGTGCCTGTTTCCTGCCAACCCTGGCAGAATCGGAGAGCAAAGTGCGGAAGGGGTCCCATGGAAAACCAGTCGCTTGCCGTATCTGGGGACCCGGATCTATCACGACTCTGCGGACCTCTTGGAGGGCAATGTAGGGCGGGCGGTGCGCAGCGTTAAGAGCTGCTTCGAATTCTGGAGCACACTCCCGCTTCTGTTGCAGGTAGGGTCGCACTTGTGAAGATGGTTACCTTACCCAGGCTTCTTTATCTCTTTGGGACGCTCCCCATTTGGATCCCACGTAAAATCTTTGTGCAGCTTAATGCCATGCCCACGGAGGCCTAATATCATGCGGCGCAGCTTCAATGGTTTACCAAATGGGCGGCGAGAAGAATCCGGGACGCAGAAGATTTGGGGGCCCAGGATCCCACCTTAACTCAATTTTCCCGGGTGCTGTTGAGGTTGCCTGTGAGAGATAGCACGATTCCCCCTGATTTGCGAATGGTGAGACAGTGTTAGAATCGCCTGGCTAGAAGGGTGCGGATACGTACTCCGTATGCGCCCAAGATCCCATCACAGATATGTGAGGCGCTGCCGCATGGGGGTGATTGGAGCAGGTTGCGTCAGTGGGAAGACGCGGGGGTCATCACTATTGGTGACTTGTTTGAGGATAGAACACCCAGGTTTCAGAACACCCACCATCCACAGACACCAGCACCTGCTCCCACGAAGAAACTGGACCAGAATAACCGACGACCAGCTAACCTCATCACTCAGCAACTCCACCCCAACCATCGTGGAAAACGACGACCCCAACACCGCAGCCCAAACCCTGCACAGATGGATCTCCGACAGCGCCAACACCATAGCGCCCCTCAAGAAAAACAACAACACCCACGCCAAGAAAGCTAGATGGTTCACCACCGAACTTCGAGAGTCCAGACGCACTTGCCACCGCCTCGAAAAGGCCTGGAGGAACACCAAATCCACAGAAGCCCACAACAACTTCAGAGCTGCCACCAACGCCCACCACCAACTCATCAGAAAATCGAGGAAAAAAGCGATTGAAGACAGAATCTCCACTCATGCACACAACAGCAAAGAACTCTTCAACATCATCAAGGAGTTCGCCCAACCCACCAGCAAGTCCACCGACATCCCTCCCTCACAAGACCTCTGCGACAAACTCAGCACCTTTTTCCACCACAAAATCAAGACCATCTACGACAACTTCGACGAATACTATACAGAGCCAGCTTCCTACAAACATGGCATACAAAATGGCCAACTCTTGAAGTTTTATCTTGACAGGTGCAACCTTGCAACGTGCATCCTGCACACGCTGAGTAAGTCTGGGAGAACAATAGGGTCATACCTTCATTGTGGATTGTGTGCTGCTTCTCCTGCAAGTCTTAAGATGGTAGCCAGGTCCTTGGTCTTCATCTCCCAAAGAAAAGATGGGACCTCATGGGATGACAATCCCTCTCAGCCGCCCTTCCTCCTTCTGCATCTTGGCAGTCAGTATCTTGTGGCTGTCTCTAGCTTTTACGGGCCTCAATATTCAGCCTGGATTGCCTGTCAGGCTTTCCCATGATCAAAGCGTTCCCACTGCGTCACAGTTTTGTACCCAAGGGATTTGGGAGGCACCTTAAGGTAGGGGCTCCTCGTCACTATCCCAGTAGGCTCCCCAGATCACAATGGAATGCCTGCAGTCACCGGTGTGGCGCTGAGTCTCCAGGGTCCCTAGTTTGCCATGCCACAGCGCACCATTGTGAGCAGCTTCACATTTCCTTATGGGTCCCAAGTGCTCCAGGCAGAGGAAAGGAATCTTTCAAGTGCCAGTTGCTGAAAAGGAGATGTGGTGCGGGGTTCGCACATACACTTATGGACCGCTCCCTTTCCCCCTCTGCTAGACAGTGGCCCTCCAGGGGAGTCTCATAGGTTAGTACGATCTGCCAGTGCTGCATATTGGAACCAATTGCCAGATCCCCTGTGAATCAAGCAGGAGCCGGGCACCGCCTGTCACTGGGCCCCTGCTGCGCAGGGACCGTTCCCCTTCCTCAATTCCTTAGTTTAAATTCGGTCCCTCTCTGTGCTGCAGGGATTCTGTAACACCGATCATCACCGCCTCGGGAGGCATGCAAGCACGCCTGCTCCATTACCAGAAAAAGCAGAGAAGGCCACAGTGTGCTGTTTCCTTCCTCCGACTCTGCGGTGTCTCCCACGCCCGGGAGCAGAAATCGCAGTATGGGTTGCTCCTTTGGTTCTCGTCCTCAGATCGGGTAATACATGGTGGTGGCTGTGGGTTTTACAACTATATTGCTGTAGGGTGAGAGCTCCGGACCATGAAGCAAATTCAAGTAGCTGCCATCTTTCTTCAGGCTCTCTTGAGCCCCCCCGGAGTTGACCCTTTTCTCCCCTCCTGGCCGGGCCATAGAAGAATCTGCATCCTACATTATGGTTATGAGTTGGATGGCTGAGGTCCTTGACCATCAGTTTCCCACTACGGAGGTGAAAACCAACATCCTGACAGAAGTTCTGCGGACTGGCCAGACTGCTTCTGAGCCTCTCCACCCTTTTATTGAGGCCTTGGCCAATTCCCTCTGTGGGGTGTGGGTCAAATCTTGTACCGGTCTCGTGGTTAACTGGCAAATTGTTGATCGCCCTGCTCCAGGTGACCCAGCTTTTCTGACACAGCACCCTTCTCTGGAGAGTCTTGTGGAGCAGGCCCCCACCGGCAGGTCTAACCCCAACAATTTCCCTACCCCTCCCCCTGACAGGGAATCAAAGCGAGTGGATACATTTGGGAAATGCCTTTTCTCATCTGCCTGTTTGGCCCTTCGCTCCATTAATGCTTCATGCTTACTAGACTGCTACAGTCATGCCCTCTGGGACTCTGTAGCATAGTCCTCCCTGGTGTTTCTGAGGATCTTTGCCTTGTTCTATCACAGGCCATTCAAGATGATCGTGATGCTGCCTAGATCACAATTAATTGTGGCTTGAACACCACCAACTCCATCACAGGGGCTATAGGCACCAGTGTAGCTATTTGCCGCCATGCGTGGCTACGTAAAACCTGATTCTTGAGCGACGTCCAGTCCTCCCTGATGGACATGTTGTTCGATGGGACTCGCTCATTTGGGGACGAGGCTGACTCTGCCATTGAACATCTTAAAGAGATTAGGGCTACCGCCCGCTCTCTGGGCCTCACCAGCAATTCTTCCAATGTTCGTTTTGTGGCTTCGGTCATGGCATACCCTACGGCCAGCCTATCCCACACCAGCAGTGAACCCACCAGTTTTGCAGGAGAGGCAGTGTGCCCCCCACCCCGGCTGCCAAGGTCAGCATGCCTTCCAGTCCACCATCCCCCTGCTGTCCCACCTGCCAAACCCTTTTAGTGTACCTTTGCAGGGTCACAGCCACCTGGTGGGAGGCAGAATGAACCGCATCTACTTGGGTTGGCAAGCGATAACATCGGACAGGTGGGTTCTCCAGATTGTTTGCAAGAGCTATTTCTTGCCCTTCCTCTCGACCCCGCCGCACATTCCACCATCGACCCTTTGACTGATGGAGGACCACCTCTCCACTTTGTGTCAGGAAGTACAAGACCTTTTGGCCAAAGGGGCTATTGTGAGGGTACGAGGGCTAGAAGTAGGGCGTGGTTGTTAATTCCGCTGTTGTCTGGTGCCCAAGAAGGACTGCGGTCTTCACCCTATTTTAGACTTGTGCGATCTCAATTTCTTCCTTTGCAAGAAGAAATTCCGAATGCTCTCCTTGGCCCAGGTCTTGTCTGCCCTTGACCCTGGCGACTGAATGGCAGGACACCTATTTCCGTATTCCAGTCCTGCAGGGCCATCAGCGTTACCTGTAGTTCGTGTTGGAAGAGGAGCATTTTTAGTTCTTTGTGCTCCCCTTTGGTCTCTGTGCCCCTTTGGTGTCAGCGCCCCTTAGATATTCATGAGAGTGATGGCGGTGGTAGCAGCAAACCTTCAGAAATATGGGGTGTCAGTCTTCCTCCCCTACTTCGATGACTGGCTGTTGAAAGCTGCTCGCCCCAGGCAGTCGTCAACCAGCTCTAGATGACAGCGAACCTCCTGTCATCTTTAGGGTTCATTATCAACATGCCGAAGTCACACCTGACTATCTCAGATGCTCCCCTTCATCTGAGCCATTCTGGTCATGGTTTGTGTTTGTGCCTTTCCCCCAGGGAAAGAGAGTCTGGGACATTCAGTCTTGGATTTTGATCTTTCAGCCTCTGTTCTGGATTTCAGTGAGGTCAACTCTAAGCTCCTGGGACTAATGGCCTCTTGCATCCTACTGGTCGAGGAAGCTAGGCGGCAAATACGGGTTCTGCAGTGGGATTTGATGTCCCATTAGGTACAACATCAAGGGGACCTCTCGGATCACATCCAGATCTGCAATGGTGGCTGCTAGACAGTGATTGGGTCACAATGGCAGGTCTCTCTACCTTCCTCACTCAGAGTTGCAAGTGGTGACTGATGTATCCCTTCTGGGTTGGGGGGGTGCCATCTGAGAGAGGTTGAGGCCAGAAGTCTCTGGTGTCCAGCAGAGACCCAGCTCTGTGTCGGTTTTCACCCATTGTCAGCGCTTCTGCACATTGGAGATTCTAAGGCATCTCTCACTAGGATACGTGTTCCGCCCTAAGTCTGGACTCCTGTATGCCTTTCCGCCACTGAGCAAAGAGAGTGCTGTATCCAGAACTCCTGGGATTGAGCATCTGGCCTCCAATCAGGCTGCCCCTCCGGAAGGATCTGCTTTTGCAGCAGAACAGCCGGGTTCTCCAGCCTGGGCTTTGCAGCCTCCACTTTCTCATGTGGAGATTGAGAAGCAACAGCTGAATACCTTTGGCCTTCCTATGGAGGTGGCTTTCCTCGATGAATACTGTATACACCTGTCATTGGGACAAATTTGTGGTTTGTTGTGGCGCTCGCCGGATTGACCCCCTCCAGGCCAAACTGTCTGATGTGTTATCATTTGTTCTATCCCTCACTCGGTGAGACCTTGCTCTGGACACAGTTACAGGTTATCTTTCAGTTGCCTGATCAGCCTTCTTAATTTAAATCACCTGTTGTGATGTGTTTTTGGAAGCGGGTGCAACATCTGTTTCTTTCTCCTTTCATGATGCCCCAGTGAGATCTCAACCGCGTCCTTACTTATCTTGTGTACTCATTTGAGCGGCTTCACAGTTGTCCCTTACGGCCCCTCACCATCAAAACTGTGTTCCTCGTTGTAGGAAGCTGGCTTTTTATGTGGTGTACCAAAATGACGTACACTAAGTAGAAAGTCCAGAGGACCCTTATTGGCTTACAGATCTTAAATTATTAATCCCAAATGCTCTCTTTGTGGTAGTGTTTGCAAGCAGTTTAGGCTTATCAGAGTAATGTTAAGCATTTGTTGTACACACAGAGTCAATAAATGAGACACACACACAAGAAGAAACTTGAGACCAATTTAGAAAAATAACACAGGTTTTTATATCATTATTGACATCAAGATTATCGGAATAAGGTAAGTACTTTAGATGTTATTATTTTTTACAGTTTAACAGTAGAACATGAAAGCTGTCGAATTTGAGGCATGAGCCTCGAACACGGTAATGTTAAGTAGGGGCCAAGGTCGAAGAAAGCACCAACAATTCAAGTTTTTTTGCTTTGCAGTGTCCGGGTGTAGAGGTACTGTACGTGATGGTAGCCTTAAATGCTACCTGCTAAAGTCAATGGGAAAAGTACTGTAAGAAAAAGGCTGCAAGTGGGTACTGGGGGACCAGTCCAGCAGAACACAATGTAGAACTCGGCTCTTGAGGCTCTCAGGACCATAGAGACACCGTTGGTTTACTTGAGTCCAGGCTGGGGAGTTGGGGAGCAGTGGTGTTTTGTCCGGTGGGTCGGTGAGTTATCTGTCCTGGTGCCAAATGGGCCTCAGGGCAGGAGTGGCATCTCCCAGATCTGGGGGAAGCCGGAGTCACATATCAAAGGCGGCAGGTGCTTTGAAGCCCCTGGCCTTGGTATACTAAATCACTCTCCATCCTGGTGGAGGAGTGAACTCCTTCCTCTGGAGCAGGCATTGTTTCTTACCTCGGAGAGTGTGGGCTTTCACCTGCAGGGGTCTGAAACTTGTCTCTTGTGGCAGGCTGGACGATAGCAGTCATCCAGCACACTAGATATTGATATGTTTTTCAGTGGGCACCTCTAAGGTGCCCTCTGGGTGCATGTCATAATAAATCTAGTACTAATAGTACAGATTTATTAAGACAAGGTGTTTGATACCAAACACCTTAGGATTCAGTAAAGCCATCATGTGGCTGGGTAACTCGTAATGACCAGTTCATATTCTTAAGATGGCTTCCCTGTTCACTTGTACCATCTAGTAATTGAACTAGACAGCACAAGGGCATAGCTGCTCATACAGATATCCCCTCACATGTACTATAATGCACCCTGACTTAAAGCTTAAAGGCTTGCTGTAGGGGTGACTTGCATTTATTATATGCAGTGACTTTGGCATGGGACACAGTGAGTGTGCTATTTCTGGTTTTCCCACATGGTTTGCACCATGTCATACAGCCTGCATGTAACTTGTATGGGGGTCCCTTAGGGTGGCATAATACATGCTGCAGCCCTTAAGGGCCCTCTTAAGTAGCCATGCCCTAGGTGCCTGGGACTAAACCATTTACTAGGGACTTACAAGAGTGCTAAAGCGTGTGCCAATTGGAGTACAATTAGACAATTTTACCTTGTTTATAAAGGAAAGAGAATTGAGGCCAGATTACCAAAAACCCATTGCACATCAGTCGTAAGAGATCAGTACAATTGGCAAAAGTGGGGGTGACCATGACAAGAAAGGGCACTTTCCTAAACTCATTGCCATCACCTCTGCAAGGCGTATGAGTGAGCTTCAGGCTCTGCATTTTCATACACCTTACACCACCTTCTCCCCTGACAAGCTGGTTCTCTTTACTAGGGCATCCTTTCTCCCAAATATTGTGAAGCTGCTCATGTCAGCCAAACCATCACCTTGCTGGCATTCTATGCTCTGCCTCACCCTTCTAAGGAGGAGGAGAGGCTCCATCGCTTGAACCGTAAGAGAGCATTTAGCTTCTGCATCAATTGTACCAAAGACCAATGGGTGGACGATCAGATCTTTGTGGGATTCGATGGAGGGAAGAAATGCAAGCCCATGCAGAAGTGTACCACCTTGTGCTGGATCATGCTTTGTATTAAGATCTGCTGGCGAAGAAGCAACCTCCAGAAGAGCTGCGTGCCCATTCCACCAGGCCCAAAGCTGCTATCACCGCGCTAGCAGGCTAAGTTTCTGTCCTGGTCATCTGCCAGGCAGCTATGCCTATTTCTCTCTATGTGTTCATGAAGCACTATTGTCTGGGCAGTCAGGTTCGCTGAGAGGAGTGTTGTGTAGTTCCTATAAACCTATATAGGATCTGCGCGTTTAGACAATATACACTGTAGGATTGGTGTTCGGGCTGATTCTAGACACCCCCACCGGGTATGTTAGCCTGTGTACCAGCTAGCTCACAGTGCCACTAGAAACCCCTCTTACCAATGAGAGAATAGTTCTTGGCAACTATCGAACATGACAACCCTGATCCCTCAGGATCGTGGAAACAGTGCAATACTTTTCGCTCAGTCACTCGTGCTTCTAACATCGTGCTAAAACAAAGGTCAGGCAAGTGTATAAAATATATGACAGTAATAAATGCATACTCCTACGATGCAACCCTAACTAGATGTACCTAAGTGTATCTAGCATGTATGCAGGTGTAAAGCCAAGAATCCCTCTAGGATAATGTCAACCCCTTTACCTGAAGTGAGAGACTGTGGGACCCCGTCTTGGTCTTGAGATGGACACCTCACTAGGGATGTCAGACCACTGCGAGCTGGAGTGTCTGCATGTAGGAACCTCAGCGTCTCAGGTCAGTGTGTCAGCATGGAAGTCCTTTTCTCCTCTGACTCCCTCAGTAAGATGTGGTGTTTATATACCCAAAGTGGTACCCTCAGGGGTTCTACCTTGCTGTGTCATGTCGGACCTAGGATGACGTAAGGAATGACCCTTATATATAGTTATTATGCGGAGATGGTAGTCCTGCTGAGTTTCCAAAAATCCTCATGTATTATGGATGAGGCTAGTTTTCAGGGAAAACCCTACGTCCTGTAAGCAGTATCGTAACTAGGTAAAAGGTCAGTCCCAAGAACCGTTATGTAGTGTAATGGTAGGTGAGAATATAGGTGAAAGGTTAGGTGACTACCTGAGCTTATATTGGGTTTCCTATATGAAACATAACACCCACTCCTCATCCGAATGGATGTCATACTAAAAAATTAACGTACTTCTAGGCATTTGTACGCAAACAACTAATCAGTTCGAAACATTAGTGCGTTTAAAAAATATTTAAACAAATGCTAAAATCCTATTTTAAGCGGTAGAAATTTTACTAATATATGTTCGTATGTATAGTTCGAACAACTATGAGTGACTGAAAGCCATGCAGTTTTGACAAAAGTTTCTGTTTGTTGAAAATTCCAAATTTGGATGTTTTTGAAAAAGCCAAGTTTTTCCCAGCACCCGATGAGCCAAATGTTTGTATCCTGGCTGGGAGACGTAACATCATTGTTGCCTGCAATCGCAGACGTCAGTCCCTGCAACAACTTGCAGATCAGGTCAATCGAGCACAGATGTTCATCCGTATTCTCCCCAGCCGCCGATGGGGATGCCTGTGTGACAACCAAGGCGAGAATACTTGATGAGGAGCCGGTATCCATTCAAATAGGAGCTGAAGCATCCTGTGGTGGCTCAAAGAATGCAGACATCAAAATTGGAATATGCTGAGGACACTGCAAAACATGGCCCGTTATCGGGTCCGGTAAAGTGGAGTAACTGATTGAAGTGTTAGAAAGAGGTCCAACGCGCATTCTTGTCCGCAGAACAAGCATCGGAGGACAGGCAGAATACCGTTGATCCAGACTGGTCTAAATGATACGAACCAAGATTCACTTAGTTCCCAAAGGCGAGGTGTATCCAGATGGAGTACCATGCTATAACGGTATCTGCGCTTCAAGAGCGTTTTGTCCATCTCCTTGGTGACTGGGACGTCCATTGCGTAGCAGAAAAATGACAATCAGGATACCTGTTATTAGGAAAAGGATCAGCGGAAGCCCTCCAAAAATGCTTCCGAATACGGAGTGTATGAAGTTGGGAATAACTCCGAGGATTGTCTGAAAGGTGCTTAACAGTCCAGAACCTATGATCTTAAATAGGTGTACTATACCCGTCGTATCAGACATGTTAAAGACACGTTGTACCATTTCTGTGAAATGGAAAAGGCAGTTTGTTTGAACTAGTGTCTGTATCTTAGCTGAGGACCTTGCATCCTGGAGATCATAAGTTTCTCAAGCAGAGGTTAAGGGCACAGTTTGCTGTAAAAGCATGGCTTTCATTCGGTTCAGAGTATCAAGCCGCATAAAGGAAACATTCAACGAAGGCCATAACGGGGCGTCTCTGACTGTATGAGTCGGTGAAAACAATACTTGGATACAGCAAGTAACACTGGAGCTTACAGTGACAAGATATGTGATGCGTGGGAGCATCCAACAACAACCTTGATCATTCAGCATCAAGTAACTCCCATTTGAAAGCAACTTGAACACCGGATTAATCACAGCAGCCGGGAACCCTTTCAAGTGACAGGATAAGTTAGCAACTGAACCATTACAGGTCCCATGAAGCATGATATCCTGGCACATGAGAGATCCACTTACAGAGTTCTCGCACTTTGTACCGCTTAGAAACCCTTCCAGGTCCCCATTCCGGCATCGAAATCTGTAAGGTAATTCCCAAGATTCCTTGAATTCCCTACCCATCCCTTCATACCTGCCCACCTGTTGTTGTTCTAGGCAGTACTGAAACTGGAAAGTTGTGACCGGTATTGTTATATGGCCATGGATTAACCATTCTGTGGATGGTGACTCAGTAAAAGGTAATTGGTCCAGTTTTTCAATAAGCAGCATTGTAGATTTTGCTCCCCTTTGTGCCATTGTTACCTGCTTCTCAGTTAGATTGTATACAGAAAATAGGGACATACTGTTGATAAATCGCCAAGGCACATAACCAGCGCTCAATGATTGCAGCGTCCAGCTTAATAACATAATAGAACGTAATTGGGATTGTCCGTTTTGTAGTATGGACAAGTCCTGTTATTGTACATCTATAGCAGAAGATACAATGTTGCCCAGTGAATAAATCCTGGATGTTAATGTAGTCATACCATTGTCAACTACAGCTAACGCCTTTTCTAGGTTAATTCTTTCTATTTCACAAAGTCTGTCCGCAGCTTCTTGTTGAGAGATCTTACAGAAATCACCATAGACAGCGTATAAGAAACGTTTCTGACGTGGCTTTTGGGGACCTAATAAAAAATCCCTTAGATCCACCTCATCTGAGTTTAGGTATAAGTGCTGTTTCACCTGGGAGAGTGTCAAGGTTTTTAGCCAGTTGAGGCACAACTTCCCAACACAGTATGATGTCACCACCCCCGGATTTTCTCTTTGTACATAGCGTTGGTCCGGCCTGTGGATACTAAACCCATCAGTGGTACCCCTGAATCTTGTTTGACATCTGTTTGTGTCTGTGGGCCAAACTAACCATCCCTTCCAATTGGGGTCTGATTAATTGTACTGAATTATGTAAACTATTGTATCCTCTCCACGTGATGTCAAGTTTTGCCACCCCTCCAAGTGTGATGGTATTGGAATCTGAGGTGTGTTCAAATCCTCTTTCTTGGCTAGTCCAAGACAGGAATTCTGCTGCACAGTGTCATTCAGAAATATTATCTGCTGTGGAGTGAGGCACACTCTAAATAGTGCTTCTGTTCCTTGGACTTGCCATTGTTTGAACCCCAGCCTGATTTTATGTCTTTAGTGTACCTCCATAAGTCGAAACCCTCTGCAGACAGTTGGGCTATAAAGGATGAAGAATATATCTGTTTGGTGTTAGTTAGAATATTTTTCTGTGCAGTTGTAGGTGCTACCTTATAGTAATATGAGGTTGGGTCAGAAGTGTTAAACCCTGAAAAATAAGAACATTTCTGCGCAAACGTTTTTGAACTACCTTTTGGTGGTGTTGGGCAATGTTTCAATTGGTGGCTTGTGAAAACATTTCGTGGGATACTGGATTTGTGTAAAAAGTGATGACCACATTGATGGTCACGGTACATAGTGTCAAAATCAATCAATCAATCACAGACATTTATATAGCGCGCTACCTACCCGGAGGGTCTCAAGGCGCTAGGGGGTGGGGGGGAGTGCCGCTACTGCTCGAATAGCCAGGTCTTGAGCTTCTTCCTGAAGGAGAGGTGGTCTTGGGTCAGGCGCAGGTCGGTCGGGAGGGAGTTCCAAGTCTTGGCGGCCAGGTAGGAGAAGGATCTTCCTCCTGTTGTCGTTCTTCGGATACGGGGGACGGCGGCGAGGGCGTGGCTGGCTGATCGGAGATGTCGTTTGGGAGCGTAGAAGTTGATGCGGTTGTTGAGGTAGCTCGGGCATTGATCGTGTAGGGCTTTGTGTGCGTGGGTGAGGAGGCGGAAGGTGATTCTTTTGTTGACGGGGAGCCAATGCAGGTCTTTCAGATGTCCGGAGATGTGGCTGTGACGTGGGATGTCGAGGATGAGTCTGGCTGAGGCGTTCTGGATCCGCTGGAGTCTCTTCTGGAGCTTGGCGGTGGTTCCGGCGTAGAGGGCGTTGCCGTAGTCCAGTCGGCTGGTGACGAGGGCCTGAGTGACCGTCTTCCTGGTCTCGGTGGGGATCCACCGGAAGATCTTCCGTAGCATGCGCAGGATGTAGAAGCATGACGAGGAGACGGCGTTGACTTGTCTGGTCATGGAGAGGGAGGAGTCCAGGATGAAGCCCAGGTTGCGTGCGTGGTCTGTCGGTTTGGGTGCGCAGCCCAGGGCGGGGGGCCACCAGGAGTCGTCCCAGGCGGAGGGCGAGGAGCCCAGGATGAGGACTTCCGTCTTGTCTGAGTTCAGTTTCAGGCGGCTGGTCGTCATCCACTCGGCTACGTCTTTCATCCCTTCGTGAAGGTTGGCTCTGGCGGCGGCGGGGTCGTTGGTCAGGGAGAGGATCAGCTGGGTGTCATCGGCGTAGGAGATGATGTTGAGGTTGTGTTGGCGTGCGATGGCCGCGAGGGGACACATGTAGACGTTGAAGAGGGTGGGGCTCAGCGAGGATCCTTGAGGGACGCCGCAGATGACTTCGGTGGCCTCTGACTTGTACGGTGGTAGACGGACTCTCTGTGTTCTTCCGTCGAGGAAGGAGATGATCCATTCCAGTGCCTTCTCCTGGATTCTGACGTTGCTGAGGCGCTGCACTAGGGTGCGGTGGCAGACAGTGTCGAATGCCGCGGAGAGGTCTAGGAGGATGAGGGCCGCTGTTTCTCCGTTGTCCATCAGGGCTCGGATGTCATCGGTGGCAGCGATGAGGGCGGTTTCGGTGCTGTGGTTGGCTCGGAAGCCAGACTGGGAGGGGTCGAGGGATCCATTCGTCTCGAGGAAGGCGGCCAGCTGCTTGTTGACGGTCTTCTCTATGACTTTGGCTGGGAACGGGAGGAGCGAGATGGGGCGGTAATTCTTGAGTTCGGTGGGGTCCGCTGTAGGTTTCTTTAGAAGGGCGCTGAGTTCGGCGTGCTTCCAGCTCTCCGGGAAGGTGGCGGTGTCGAAGGAGGTGTTGATGATGTCCCGTAGGTGGGGTGCGATGACCGCGTCGGCCTTGTTGAAGACGTGGTGAGGGCAGGGGTCGGTCGGAGATCCGGAGTGGATGGAGTTCATCATGCGAATGGTGTCTTCGGTGCTGATTGGAGTCCAGGCGTGGAGGGTGGTGGTGGGGGGCGGTGGTTCGGTTGTGGCGTGCGTCGGTTGAGTGCTGAAGCTGTTGTGTATGTCCGCGATCTTGTTGTGGAAGTAGGAGGCGAGGGAATTGCAGAGGTCTTGCGATGGGGTGATGTCGTTGTTTCCGGCGTTGGGGTTGGAGAGCTCTTTGACGATGTTGAAGAGTTCCTTGCAATTGTGTGCGTTGTTGTCCAGCCGGTCCTTGAATGCAGTTTTCTTGGTGGCGCGGATCAGTTGGTGGTGCTTCCGGGTGGCCAGCTTGAGGGCGGTCGTGTTGTCTGGTGTTGGTTCTCTTCTCCAGGCTTTCTCGAGGGCTCGGCAGTTCGTCTTGGAGCTCTTGAGTTCGTCGGTGAACCATGGGGCTTTCTTGCTGCCGGGTCTGCAAGGCGGGGTCCTCAGTGGGGCGAGTTTGTCCGTGCAGTTGTTGATCCACTTCGTGAGGTTGTCGGCGGCCTGGCTGGGGTTCGCTGAGCTGGCGGGGGGGGTGCTGGCTCAGGGAAGCGGCGAGCTGGTCGGCTGAGATCTTGTTCCAGCTTCTTCGAGCAACCGGTTGCTGGTGGTGGTGGATCGTCGTTCTTTGGAAGGTGAAGTGGACGCAGCTGTGGTCCGTCCAGTGGAGTCCAGTGGCGTGGTTGAAGGCGATGTCTTTGCTGGATGAAAAGACTGCGTCGAGTGTGTGTCCGGCGAGGTGGGTGGGGGTGGATACCAGCTGCTTGAGTCCGAGGTTGGCGAGGTTGTCGAGCAGGGTGGTGGTGTTGCGGTCGTTGTTGTTCTCCAGGTGGAAGTTGAGGTCCCCCAGGAGGATGTAGTCAGCGGAGGGGAGGGCATGCGGGCTGACGAAGTCGGCGATGTTCTCGCTGAATTGTGTGCGTGGTCCCGGGGGTCGGTAGATCAGGGTCCCCCTGAGGGTGGTCTTCGGGTCGGTGTGGATCTGGAAGTGCAGGTGTTCGGCTGTTTTCAGGGTGTCGTCGGTGTTGGTCGAGATGTGGATGGTGTCCCTGTGGATGATGGCGATGCCTCCTCCAGTCTGGTTGTCGCGGTCTCTCCAGGTGATCTTGTATCCCTCTGGGATGGCGATGGCGATGTCGGGTGCTGAGGAGTCGTTCATCCAGGTTTCCGTGAGGAAGGCAACGTCAGGAGCTGTGGTGTCGAGGAGTTTCCAGAGTTCGATGGCGTGCCTGTGGATGGAGCGGGTGTTGAGCAGGATGCACTTGAGGTGGTTGCTGCTGGTGTTCGGCTTGGCGAGTGCTGGTGTGGGGCAGGTCCGGATGCAGGTGAACTTGCAGGCGTGGCAGCTGAAGGGTCCGTGGGTGTGCTTCGGGGTGGCTCGGTAACATCCAGGGATGCCGCCGGTGTTGAGTGCGCTGAGTTCGGTGGCCTTGTAGGACAATCGGGTCGTCTTCCGTCTGTGGGGGCCAGGGGTCCTGGCACTGGGCGCGGTCCAGGCGCGGACGGGCGCAGACGGGCTTACCTTTGGCGCGCCTTCGGCGCGCCCGCTGCGCGTTCGCACGGTCGCCATATATGGCGAAGTGCGAGGGGGGGCGGAGCAGCTGGGAGGCGGGAGCGGGGAGGGTACAGAAGGAGAAAAGGGGCATGGTTAGCGGCGGTGGCGGGAAGCGGGGAGCGGGGAGGGAAGAGACGGGGGCAACAAGAAAACAGGCAAACAGGCACTACAGAAATACAAATTTACAATACAATACAATAAATACAGGGGCACAGGGCAAGAAAGCGGGGCCCAGGAGCCTGCAGGTCAGGCGAGCACGGACCACGCCGCTCGGTGGCAGGGGGCGTGGTCACGCGGCGGCAGCCGGGGCAGCGAGGCAGGCAGGCTGGAGGCACACGCAGCAGCTGGTGGCCGTGCGGCGCGGGGGGGTGTCCTAAACTAGGTCATGATGTGTCCTCTAACATTTGAATGCTCAAATGCAGCGGATTGTTTTAAATCAGACAACATATTATTTACAGTTTCAAAATCTCAATCATCAGAAAATGTACTGGAGGTAATGATATCATTTAGAGAAATTTTAAATAAATGTGGTATTTTTAAAAGTTCAGTGGGACCAAATACACCATAATCAACCTTGTCTCAAACTATACCATCAGGAATTTGAACAGCTGTATTATTCACGAAAAACAGGTCTTTTTGTTCACGATGAGATGATGTATGAGGTTTCATGACCAAGTTCACATTTGATACTGCATATCGTTCTGGGAGATATTTTTCATTCATGAGTAAGTAAAAACAGTCACTAGGCCAATCCAGAACAGAAAAAAAAAATATTCCAGTTATTATCCAGAGCTGGAGCCAAGGTGATACTAAGTACGTCTTAGGCACAAATTTGTTGCTTATGGGAAACTGGAGCTGGCGTTGTCTTGGGTGCACTGGGATCAAGAGAGTAGGTATCAAAATCGGTGAAGTAGCCAGATGCACTTCGATCTATCTTTGGTAGCTCAGCAGGTTTTGTGGAACTGGCACATGTCTCTTGTAGAGACATATTGATGTAGACCTCGGTGTTAGGCCGAATTGATATTTTTCTTTCAGTTGTGTTCTGAAGTTCTGTTTCAAGGGGAACGAGTTCCATTTCATTGTTGGAAATTCCATCATGTTGTATTGGCGACTCTTCAAATGTTATGAGTCTTTCTGTCTGAACTTCCTGTATGGTAGCGAGAGGAGAGCGTCGGCTACCCAGGAGCCCCCAAGGCCTACTATTCAGTATTGGGCACATAGTGTGGTTTGAACAGATCAATGAAGACTAATCGCTTTTCTTTTTTTCCGGCAAGAGGCGGAAGAAGTACTGTTCTTGTTCCTTCGACAGCCAGGACAGGTACCGGCTTTCTGTATGATGGCTCAATTTTTTTCTTGTCCTCAATCTTTTCTATGACCAGATCCCTGACTTTTGGGATCCAGACAGGTCTTGCTGTGACTGATTTGACTTCCCCAGTGGCGGTGCGTTTTACTTGCACTTTCCTTAGTAGTGCCCGGGATTCATCCAAATCCTGTAAAACAGCCAAACGTTTATTGATGTCAAATAGTTTTTCATCCGCCACTGTGCATTCAAAATCGAGATCAGGTACCCACATTCTCTTCCCAAACAGGAACTCGTAAGGAGTGACACCTCCTAGGGAATTTCTTGGCATATTATTAAGGGCTCGTTGCACCCCGTATAAGTGATTGACCCAACTACCACCCAAACCTAATACTCTCGCCGTTAA
Source organism: Triturus cristatus (assembly GCF_964204655.1). NCBI lineage: Eukaryota > Metazoa > Chordata > Amphibia > Caudata > Salamandridae > Triturus > Triturus cristatus. The sequence continues at coordinate 1,141,892,638 of NC_140590.1, read as the reverse complement.
AGGCTGCTTTAAATCTCGTTTTTTCCTCTCCACTACCGAATTTCCCTCGGGATGGTACGGAGAGGAGTCCCACAGTGCAACACCCAGACTTCCCATGGCTTCCTTGTAAGCCCTAGAGCTAAACGCGCGGCCACAGTCAGAATGTAATGTGCCAACTGCGTATGCGCCTATAAAGACTCACAAATCTTTTATAACAGTTTGAGCGTCAGCCGAGCGCTGAGGCAATACACATAGGAATCTAGAGCATGAATCCACTGCCACCAAGATATACTTGTAAACCCCATCCGGTTGTAGGGGGCCACAGTAGTCCAAATAGGCACAAGCGAGTGGTCTGTCTGATATTAGCAAATGTGTCTGTGCTGGACGTGCCACGGTGGAACCCTTCATCTTCTGGCAGATGTCGCAATTAAGGACAAAATTCTTTGTTTGTTTAGTTAACCCTGGCCACCAATAGCGCTGTTTCAATAATGAAACTTTCGCTGTAACCCCTGCGTGTGCAGAACCTAGACCTTCGTGTGCAGCTAGTATTAAGCCTAATCTGTGATCCATGTTTGGTATTACTCTATCCCCCACTCCGGGAATCTTAACATACTGAATGTGGTTCGCATCTAACTTGTAGGAGTACTTGAGTGGAAAACCGTTCAGGAAGACTGTGCTGTTTTTACGTAAAGCAATGACAGCTACCATTATCTGTCTGTCTATTCTCATTTTCGAACAAGTGATTGCAGCTAAGGCAGCAGTTCGTACTGCTCCCTTTGCGGCTTCATCAGCCAATGAATTCCCTTCAACGTGAACGCCATTGCGTTGATGACTCAGCATGTGTATCACATGAGCTCTTGGTAGTTTGTTTTTCAACTCCGCTACCTGTTCCCATAGCATTCTATGCTTAATTGTGTCACCTTTTGAATTTTTAAACCCATTTTGACCCCAGTAGTGAAGATATTCGTTGTATGGCTGGACACAATAAAAAGAAATCGCGCACAATCAGTGTGGGGAATTCTTAATCCGTATTTATTAGTGCCAGTAACAGGGCTTTTAATTCTGCTAGCTGTGCCGTGCAGTCTCTCAGAGTCTGTGTTTTCGTACTGCTGGGATGGAACTTGCTATCCTGCATACAACCCTTCACAATCGCACACGCAGCGCTGTATTGCTGTTTACTTTCTATGGCCAGCTGAGCAGATCCGTCAGTGTAAATGATATATTCATACTGATCTAGAGGCATTATTTCATTTGGTAGATGATATTCTTGTTCATATTGCAGGAATGCTTGTGTTTTTAGACTAGGGTCATATCTGTATTCTACATCTGTTGCAGTGAGAGAATTTGCCCATTGTATCCATCTTGGATGTAAGGCTTTAGCATTAGGAATGCTTGCCTTTGTAGCAGCCTCTAAGGCTGGTACGGGAGTTATGACAAATATTCCTTTCTCCTGAGCCAGTGCTCTTTCCCATACTACACTGATCTGTACCGCTGCCAGGATTTTTTCTGTAGAAGCAAAACTCATTTCAGTGTTTGTGTACAAGTGTGATTTGTCTGCTATGGGTACCGTTCCTCCTTCATTGAATGTTAGGTAAGTATACCCAGATTGACCTGCTATAACACGGATCACAAGATTGCGGAGATTTATACGTGTGCAAGTGTTTTGATGCTATCATGTTAGCTTGTACGGAACAAAGGATATCTGTGCCTTCCTGTGTCCAATGCCTAACTGAAAAATAAGGTCTTATTAAGTCGTAGAAAGGTTTTATTTTTTAGCGTAATCTAAAATCTGTGTTCTCCCAAAATGTAGGAATCCCAATAAGGATTGTAAGTTTTTCAAAGATTTAGGAGGTTGGAGCAGCGCACGCTTTTCTAAAAAGTTAGTTGCCAGGCTTTTCCCTTCACTTGATCGCTCATATACCAAAAATAGAACACTCAGGTGGGCTATTTTTGATTTTGTAAAGTTCAATTTGTAGCCCTCAGAGGCGAACCCCAAAATTATGTTGCTCACCCTGGTCAAGTGATCCTGTAAATCATCATCCGTCAGATAAATATCATCTACATAGGACAATGCCTCTTCATCCAAATTCTGAAGTAACTCTGTTACCCTAGTGGAGAACAACCCATGGCTATTCTTATACCCTTAGAGGAGTCGACATAATTTTTTTTTTTTTTTTTAAACCTTTATTTAGCACTGTGTACAAGACAAATACGGGCCTACAACCATCCGGCTGGCCTCGACACTTCTGAAGCTTGATAGCAAAGTATACGTCCACTCGGTGGCACGGCAGCACATAAAAGCATACGACCTATGTTACAATAAATCCACGTGCACCGAGTGGCAGGAGACAGTAAGGTTAATTTTAAAAATTTGTATGTAAGGAGATACAGAAGCTAGAACGGATCAGTGTACAGAACAGACGATCATATGATAAATGGGTAACAGCCAACAGGAGAGTCAACTAACAGTGAACACATCTAAAATGGCGGCACGAAACTATAATACCAGGATATAGATACGCAGCGAAGTGTGCCTCCCAGCCGCTACCCTCCTAACACCAGTCCCCCCCACTGACCCTAGAAAAAGACGTAAGAAAAGGACGGAAAAAAGAAAAAGAAGGCCCATAGAAACAAAAAACGTGCCGAAGAAGACCCCCCACCCTACACGCATGCCGAGGCTATGGCCTACCCCCCCCTAGCTACGTGTCTGTCGCCCCATAGGAACCCGAAATGTAGAATGAAGGAAAGAAGAAAGGAAAAAGAACCATAAAATCACGGTTGAACCCAGGGAGAAAAAGAAGAGTGCACTACCCTACTACTCCCAGGAAAAGGAAAAGCGGGGAGGAGCCCACCCCACTGCCGAACTCCCGGACTCCCGCGCCGCCCATACATCCTGCGCCATGTACAGCACAGTATCAAAAGACCCACGTAAACCCGGTGGTCCCGAGTCAATACCACCCAGCACTTCAGCACTTCACAAGTCCTCCCCCCGGCAGAAGAAGGAAACAGGAGGCGAAATCACAGCGACATGTAGCAAAAAACAGGTCATTAAAAACTCAGCCAATATTGCAAAACGTGTATCAGTCCAGATCCCCGTCCGCCGATCCAACCAAAGCGACAACGAGCATGCCATCACCCCTGTCCGGACCGGCAGATGTGGCTCAGGCCCGTCCATTGCTGCGAGTCACCTTCAGCCAGGACAAAGAGACAAGATGGCCGCTCTCGAGGAAAGGGGACAATGAAGCCGTATCGTACCGCAGGGTCCCAAACGCAGCAGTAACATGCCACAGAAGCTCCAGCGATAGGTGCATTCAGGGTAACATCTGGCAAGGGAAGTGAAAGGCTAGGTCTCAACAGGTAGTTCGTAGGCAGAGTCACAGCGTTCAAAGTGAAGGGTGTCCCTGCAACTGTATCCGTGTCGATGGATTGACGCGTTACATTGTAGCCAGGAGGACTCCGCGCCACCGTCCCTCCGCTCTGCAACATTGTTTCACCTCCAGGAGAAAACATGGGCGGCGGGGGATCCTCCAGCCGGGAACGTCCCGTTGCAAACAGTGCCTCATCGATTCTCCGGGTCAGCGCCCGGCAAGTACTCTGCATTGCCACTTTTAACGCCACGAGGGCGGCCAATACATCCCCACAGGTCGGGTCTCTCTGTACCAAGCATCGGTCCGCCCTATCCCGCTGCTCCTCCGATGCGGCAATCAGCTCCGGGGCACATGGGCGCGCAGACACTGCGAGTCCAGGGTCAGCCAGCGTCTCAGCAAGAAGAGCAGTCGCCATTGTCATCTCCACTGCAGGCAATTAGTGGCGGGACAAAAGTGACAATGTATACCGGAGATCCGAGGATGTAGACACCGGAAAAGCTTCGTGCTCCACTCGGGAACTGCACAGGGCGAGAGCGCCCCACGGTTGCCGTGAGGACCGGCCGTTCGCCGCAGGAAGACACTTCAAAATGGAGTCCGCTCGCTTTTCTTCAGGGTGGCGGAGGAGAGCTAGTATTAGGGGGCCCCAACGTCGTCCACACCACTGCCAGCGCGAGGGGGAGTCCGACCCGGACGTAAGGGTCCGACTCCAGTCGCACAGCCAGCGTTTTCACCCCCGCGACCACCCGCAGTATTCCAGCTCAGCACCCCGTCCACATCCCTCGGCGTCCAGCGGCGGCCATCTACGCAGGGACCAGGGGGAGCGCCGGAGGTCGAAGTAAACACCGAGTCTGCTACCAAACCCGCCGACAAAGGTGTCAGGAGAACGCCAGTCACTTCAGTGCCGGTAATCCGCGGCGGTAGAGCGGCGCAGGTCAGGAGGATTGATCAGGATTAACAAAGGAAGCCAGACGGTCCACGGAGCCGGGAGCTCAAGCGTCCGTCCCGTCGGCCATCTTGGCTCCTCCCAGGAGTCGACATAATTGACGCTGGGAACCTAGCGCTGAGAATGCTGTTAAATATCTGCTCTCAGGCGCTATATTTTGGCAGAAAAATCCATTTGAGACATCCAATGTGGTTTTGTATTTTTTCTGCACAATGTTATTCATGAATGCGGCACGGTGTGCATTTTGTACTGCAAATGTTTTAGTGCATGTGTTCAGATGTCTGTGGTCTAAAACTAGACAGTATGAATTATCAGGTTTCATTCCGGGAAACAAAGGATTATTCATTGGAGAAGTGCAAATTTCAATTACACCCTGGTATTCAAGTTGATCTAGGATCTCCCTGACCTGTTTTTTCGCTTCTTGTTTTATTGGGTACTGTCTCTGTGGAGTTGGGGCCGTTTTTACTGGGATTGTATGGTGAGGTGACTCAGCATCCCACCCAACATGGTTGCTATATAGTGCTGGAACAAGGGCTACCGCCCACTCCTGTGCGTAGGTGTGTTTTAAGTATATTGGAACGAGGTCGGAAAAAGCTGGTAAAATTACAGTTTCTCCCTTTGGGCAATCCATAACAATTTCAGGCGGTCAATCTCTTTCAGTTTAAAGGATGTCATAGCCAAAAGTCAGGTTCTCCCAAAAGAGACCTTTCATTTTTCTGGGTTTTCCCCCTCCATTTGGAGTGTTATCTCATGTAACCTATGTGGGACACTCACCCTTGTATCAGGTGTTTCCACCTTGATATGCTCATTCAACTCCACTGTCACCAGAAATTATATCAGGTTCTGGCAAGCTATTGTTACTTCTGCTGCGCTGTCTAGCATAGTCAGAGCCCATTCCCTGTTCAGAAAGAGTCCTCAGAATTCTGGGCATGTCGAACTTTAAGACCTGCTACTTTCTTCTTTTTAAATTAAGGTTTTGATTTTGGCTTCTCTTCTTTTTTGGAAGTATAATCTGAAGTGCGTGGTGTGTCTCTGGACTTTGTACGCTTTTCTTGTCTGTGTTCTGACCGTCCTTCCCTCTCGAAGTTTTTTGATGAACCCTCAAAGGAACGAGAGTAATGTGAATCTGATACCATTCAGGTTTTTTTAAGGTTATCACAATTCCAAAGGTTGTACCGCCTTTCGGAGGGCTCCTTTTGAGGAGACCCACCCATGGAGTGTGATCTATTCTCTCTATACTTTTGTTTTTTATTATTATTATCCCATTTCTTCTTGGAAAAATCAGGTGCTTGCTTGATGTTATCCTTTTCAGGACCTCCCATCAGTTGAGGTTTTGTTGCTCTAGCTCCCAAACTATCTCTACCTAATTCAGCTTTGGTGTCTTCAATAATTTTAGGTAATTCACGTTCCTGTTGTAAAGGAGTGAAATCCCTCAGGCGTTGGCGTATTGCCATTGCTGCTGCATCCCCTTTAATGTTAGCTTATTTGATAGCTGATACTTGGGCAAAATTACCTAATAATTTTATCCTTAAGTTCAGAGCAGGTTCAGCTCCATACTCCATCTGAATTTGTCTTAATACATCTGGTATTACTGCTAATGACGGGATACCATGAGTTCTGGTATACATGGCAGCGGACACTGTACCCCAGTGGTACAACTCTCCATCTGGGGAGCTATCCCCATTAGCAAGCAGATTGTTAACATTCTTTGTTTTTCTTGAGGGCTTGTGTTTGGAAATACTGCCTCTAAGTGTGTTATTTTCTGAGCTATCCAGAATGGCATTGGCTAACGTTTAGTGGGGATTTTACCCATAACTGCGTGTAGCGTTTGTGATGTTATTTTAGTTGTAGATCCCTGAATTTGTCATGTTTGTGTAGCATTTTGTTGGCTGAAGTGTGAGCGTTCTCATCACGAACTGTGTCAGGTTTCTGTAAAGTTTTATTATTTCGTTATGAAGTGGACGTAAGTCTGCCACTGGCATTGAGTCAATGTCTGGATGTGGTGTGTGAGCTGAAAGGACTGGCCAAGTGGCTCCATCTCGTCCGAGCTCACCTAGTCATACTTTATCTTTTATGTGGGGTAGGGCACCTTTATGGTTCAAATCTTTTATTATTATTGTTGATAGTTTTAAAAATAGAAAACCGTGCCAACAGCAGACCTGGCGCAATTCTGGGCTACGCAGAGCCCGGCGTTGAATAACTTACAAGCCAGGATCTTATAGGCAGATGAACTCCTACCCTTCCCACGCCCCACGCCCCACCCACCCTCCATTCACCAATGTTTTAGCTTTGAAATGCAGATCTGAAAGAGACACGTTAGTGATAGATTCCTTACGTTAGAATATCCCCAGGCGTCAGACTGGATCTGGAAAGTTTTGCTAGCAGTACCCCTGCACGTCAGTAGGTGGTGTTGTGCGGTTCCATGTCTGTCGCTGGCGTCGTAAGCACCGAGATGACGACACGGAGACTACTTAGGCGCCACCCATGCATGCTGATGTCAGTTCTTTTCTTTTTCAGCGCCAGCGCAGATCTGGTTAGAGCACGTACCTTAGTCACTTTTTGACTACCCTTTTTGAGACTTTTTGTTTCCTTTTCTCCTTGGTGCACGTAGGGATGCCTGGATTTAAGTCTTGTGGGCCAGCTGTCGCAATATGTCGGTGGCGGACCCCCACGATGTCTGCCTCTACTGGCTGGAGACGGACCATGACTCCCGGGACTGTCGGGCCATGGCCCGAAGGCCTTGGGGGAGCGGCGCCGGAAGCTGCTGGAGGTCCGGCACTCGTCCCAGTGCTGTTCCAGGTCCAGGGACCGTTCCCGGCAACGCTTGCGGGGCCGCAGTCGTTGCTCCTCGGGCTCTAAGTCTTCGCCCTCGGATCCGGGTAAGTGACAACATAAAAAGAAGTCGAACAAGGGAGTTCGCTCTCCGACGTCCCCCCCTGCGGCTCCTTTGGAGCCTGAGAGTCCCGCAGCCTACCCGCCTTACCCGGGTCAGTCGGCGACTCCCGAAGAGGTGCAAGAATTTCTTGCTACCATGGACCTCCTTTTTAGGCCTCGGGCTCCCGCCGGCGCGCCTTCGTGCCCCGCGGTCCTGTGTCCGGATCCTGTTTGACCACCGGCGTCGCTGGCAGATCCAGCTTCGGCGCCACAGGATCCTGGCCCTGGCACCACAAGGTCCAGCGCTGCCGGCTCCGGCCCCAGCGCCACCCTCGGCTCCGCCTCCAGCGCTGCAGTGGGTGCCTTTTGTCCCGCCCTTGCCCCGGTTCCAGGACTATTTTATTCCTACCTGGGATCCGCATTGGGACGCGGCGCCGGCTTAGCCCCGGCTGGCACCGTTCCCGGTGCCGTTTCTGACGCTGTATGGTTCTTCTCCGGCTCCAGCTCTACCGCCGTGGTCTGTTCCCCATGCAACAGAGGTGGAGGACGACTGGGAGGGGTCCGAGGACCCTCTTGCCCGTCAGTGTGACTCCGAGCAGGACTGGGTGGACGACTTGGAGGGCGCCGGCGACCTCGACGTCTCTTCTGACCCGGGGCCTCTCCCCCGCCTACCATGGAGGAGGGCGCCTCCTACACAATGGTGCTCCGTTGGGCAGCTGAGGTCCTCAAATTCGATCTTCCTACGGTGGCCCTCAAAACTAATCTCCTCATCGCCCGGTGCCTGGTGACCCAGCGTTTTTGACCACTCATCCTACACCTGAGAGCATGGTCATCCAAGCCTCAACGTCACAGAGTGCTTTTCCCACGGCTCTGCCGGATAAGGACTCTAAGAAGCTAGAGTAGTTCGGTAAGCGGTTGTTCTCTTCGGCCAGTTTGGTGCTGCGGTTAGTGAACACCGCCTGATTATTGGACCGCTATTCCCACGCGGTGTGGGATACAGTTGCACAGGTGTTGCTTCAGTGTCCTGAGGAGGTCCACGCTGTGCTGTCCCAAGCTGTTGCTGAGGGTAAAGATGCGGCTAAGTTCGCCATTCGGTGTGGTTTGGACACCGCAGACTCACTGGGTAGGGTGATTTCTACGACTGTGGCGCTGCGTCGCCACCCCTGGTTGCGATCTACCGGGTTCTCGCCCGATGTCCAGAGCTCGCTCATGGACATGCCCTTTGATGGCACTCGCCTGTTTGGAGATAAGGCCGACAGTGGACTGGAGCGTTTTAAGGACTAGCGAGCCACGGCCAAGTCCTTGGGTCTTTCTGCAAAGAGCCCGGCCACTCCTGGTTTTCGTTCCTTTCGAGGCCACGGCAGAGGCACCCAGGCGCGTTCCTTCAGCAAGCCTGTGCAGACCCAGCCTCAGCGCGGCCGCGGCTTCCGCAGGGGCGGGTCTGGGAATCAGCGTGGGGGTCAGTCCACCTCCGCCCCTCTGCTTCTACCTCCAAACCTTCCTAATCCAAGCTTTGTGGAGCACCCCACGCCGTTGGGTGGTAGGGTCCGCCACCACCTCCCCCACTGGCGTGATATCACATCGGACAAGTCGGTGTTGCAGATCATCTGCAGGGGTTACTCCCTTCCCTTTCAGTCCTTCACTCCAGTCATGCCACCTTGGTGCCACCGCATGTCGGGGGATCACTTGGTGCTTCTCCAGCAGGAAGTCACGGCCCTCTTGGCCAAGGGGGCCATCGAGTGCGTTCCTGGGCCGGAAGTAGGGAGTGGTTGTTATTCCCACTACTTTCTGGTCCCCAAGAAGGACAAAGGGGGCCTGCGCCCCATCTTGGACCTCTGGAACGTCAATCGCTTCCGCCGGAAGGAGAAGTTCAAAATGCTGACTCTGGCTCAGGTCCTGGCTGCCCTCGACCCTGGAGACTGGATGGTAGCATTGGACTTGCAGGACGCATATTTTCACATCCCCGTCCTGCCGGCCCTTCGGCATTACCTGCGGTTCACGGTCGGCCAGGAGCATTTTCAGTTTGCCGTGCTCCCCTTCGGGCTTACCAGCACCCCTCGGGTGTTCACGAAGGTGATGGTGGTGGTCGCAACTCACCTGCGCAGGTCGGGGTTGTCAGTCTTCCCTTACCTCGACGACTGGTTGTTGAAGGTGGGCTCACCCCAGGCAGTCGTCAACCACCTTCAGACTACGGCCGTCCTCCTGCATTTGCTGGGGTTCTCCATCAACGTACCGAAGTCGCACAAGAGTCCCTCTCAGAAGCTCCCCTTCATCGGAGCAGTTCTGGATTCAACACTGTTTCGGGTTTATCCTCCCGAGCAGCGAGTCTGGAATATTCAGGCTATGATTCCGCTCTTTCAGCCTCTGTCCCGGGTTTCAGTCAGGATGACCCTCCGGCTACTGGGCCTGATGGCCTCCTACATCCTGCTGGTGACACATGCCAGATGGCATATGCGGGCTCTGCAGTGGGACCTGAAGTTCCAGTGGGCGCAGCATCAGGGCAACCTGTCCGATCATGTCCAGATCTCAGAGGGCACTGCACTGCAATTGCAGTGGTGGCTCACGAATCGCGATTGGGTCAATGGCAGATCCCTCTACCTTCCCCAACTGGAGCACACTGTAGTGACGGATGCGTCCCTCCTGGGATGGGGAGGCCACTTGGGAGAGGCGGAGATCAGAGGCCTCTGGTCTCCGGCAGAGTCCTGGCTCCATATCAATCTGTTGGAGCTTCGGGCGATCCGACTTGCACTGAAGGCCTTCCTTCCCTCTGTCCGGGGAAGTGTGGTGCAGGTGTTCACGGACAACACCACTGTCAGGTGGTATTGCAACAAATAGGGCGGGGTCCTGGACCCTATGCCAGGAGGCTCTGCGCCTCTGGACATGGCTGGAACATCACGGCATCACCTTGATGGTTCAACACCTGGAAGGTTCTCTGAACGCTAGGGCAGACAAACTCAGCTGCCGGTGCTTGATGGATCACGAATGGCGTCTTCACTCGGAAGTGGTGCAAGGTCGCTTTCTGCAGTGGGGAGAGCCTTGGTTAGATCTATTCGCCACCAAAGAGAACGCGCAATGTCTTCAGTTCTGCGCGTTGGAATTTCCAAGGCGGCACTCGCTAGGCGACGCTTTTCGTCGCGAGTGGAGTTGCTGTCTATTGTACGCCTTTCTGCCTATACCACTTCTGCCCAGAGTGCTGAAGAAGATTCGGTGCGACCGGGCCCAAGTCATCCTTGTGGCTCCGGATTGGGCACGAAGATACTGGTACCCTGAGCTACTCAGCATGGCGATCGATCCCCCGATCCGACTGCCTCTTCGGGAGGATCTCCTGTCGCAGCAGCAGGGGACGGTCCTCCACCTGAACCTGTCCAGCCTCCACCTCCATGCGTGGAGATTGAGCGGCGACAGTTGACAGCTTTTGATCTTCCTCCCGAAGTCTGTGATGTCATTCTGGCAGCCAGGCGTCCCTCCACTAAAACGGTATACGCCTGCAGGTGGAACAAGTTTGTGGTATGGTGCACAGCTAAGGCTGTGGATCCCCTTTCTGCCCCTCTTTCCGAAGTCCTTCTGTTCCTTCTTTCTTTAGCCCAGCAGGGCTCTGCTCTGGGCACTATCAAAGGATATCTTTCGGCCATCTCCGCCTTTTTACGGCTTCTAGACCAGCCTTCTCATTTAAGTCCCCGGTTGTTAACCGTTTCCTAAAAGGCATTACGCACACGTTACCTCCTGTGCCGTTCATAATGCCTCAATGGGACTTGAACCTTGTCTTGACACATCTGATGTGTGCTCCCTTCGAACCCCTTCATACCTGTCCTTTGCGTCTTCTCACTCTCAAAACGGCTTTCCTGGTAGTTATCACCTCTGCCAGAAGAGTGAGTGAGCTCCAGGCTCTTTCTTCCAAACTTCCTTTCCTTTCTGTTTATCCGGACAAGGTGGTTTTAAGGAACCGTCCTCTTTTGCCAAAGGTTGTCACGCCCTTCCACATCAAGCAGACCATCACTTTGCCCACCTTTTTTCCACCTCCGCATCCTTCGAAAGAGGAATGAGGCTCCACCGTCTGGACCCAAAACTCTGCCTGCAGCGCACACGACAGTTCCAGGTGGATGACCAGCTCTTTGTTGGCTACGTGGGCGCAAAAAGAGGTCGGGCTGTGCACGAGCGGACCATCTCTCGGTGGGTAGTTCTCTGCATCAAGGCGTGTTACTCATTGGCTAAGAAGGAGCCTCCTGTGGGGCTGCGTGCCCATTCTACCAGGGCAACGGTAGCCACTACTGCCTTGGGACGCGGCGTCCCCTTGCAGGACATTTGTCAGGCAGCTACGTGGGCTTCGCTGCACACATTTACCAAGCATTACTGCCTTGACAGTCAGGTCCAGAGAGATGGCTTCTTTGGCCGTTCTGTTCTCCGTGACTTTCTGGTGTAATCTTTTCGCAGACCCACCACCAGGGTTGGTATTGCTGGGGTATTTATTCTAAGGTAAGGAATCTATCACGAAAATGTCTCTTTCAGATGCACAAGTTACTACTTGTGTAACGATATATCTGTAAGAGACATAGATTCCTTACCGCCCCACCCATCCTCCCCGTTCTGCGAACTGATTTCTAGGGTTAAGGTCATCCCTTTCAGGGCCCTAGTTTCTTGGCACCAGTGGTCCGTTTTTTGCATGGCTCTGCGTTCCTGGTGTGGAAAGTTGTGTACAGAACTGACATCAGCACGCATGAGTGGCGCCTAAGTAGTCTCTGTGACGTCATCTCGGCGCTTACGACGCCAGCGACGGATGCGGAGCCGCACGATGCCACCTACTGACGCGCAGGGGTACTGCTAGCAAAACTTTGTGGATCCAGTCCGACGCCTGGGGATATTCTAAGGTAAGGAATCTATCACTAACTAATGTCTCTTACAGATATATCGTTACACAAGTAGTAACTTGTGCATTAGGTTCGATATGTGCTATTGCTGCTCAGGGGATGATGGCATAGGTGTCTCGGGTAGGCGTACCAAGCGCAGATACCTGGGGCAAGTGAGTTCCCAGAATTCCTGTGATAGCAGAGACAGGAAGGGTCGCCATGTCTCTCTGAAAGCCGTGCCCTGCCCGGCGAGCATGAGTGTTACTTTTTCCATTCCCAGAATGTGCCATCGCTGGGTTAGCCAACCTGTGTGTGTAGGAAGTTGGAGAGTGCCCCAGTGGGCGAGTATGTTCTGCATGGCTGTTCCCAGAGCCAGTCCGATCAGTCGCCCTCTCCTAGATTTTAATGGGTAAGTCAGTGGGTCAGGGACCCCTAGTAGAATGTGTGCGGGGAATCTAAGTAGATGGATGTCTAGGTGTGTGTCAATCTCGTCTAGCACATGAGTCCAGTATTGTTGAATCTGGGGACATTCCCATCTTGTGCGCCGCAGTTTCGCCAACAGTCTGCTCTTACTGAGGGTTTAATCTTGTGTACTCTCGTTGGTGTTTAGTACCAATAGGTGGCTACCTTTGTGAGGGTGTCGGTTAAGGCTATGTTACTGGCCGTGTGGCGAGTCCTGTTGCATATTCCATCCCACTCCTTGTTACTTAGAGTTCTCCCTATGTCCTTTTCCCATCTGCTTAGCCCTGCATTGTACATGTTTTTTTCCGCGCGTTCAGCATCTTGTATAGTTCCGAATTCACCTTCTTGTCCGAGGTCTTGGTCAGAAGCTATCTCTCATAGTGAGTGAGGTGACGTTGCGCTGCAGTTTTGTTTTGTGGCTGTAGTATCCAGTGTCTGAGCTGTAAATATCTGGGATGCCATATTCTGCCTTAATCTTCTGAAATGACAGTACCCCTTCGACATCAAAAAAGTGACCTATGGCACAGCACTCCGAGCAGCGCCACAAAATGAATTGGGTCTCACCCACCCTGATTCAAAATCTGAGTTGTTGAATAGTGGAGTGATAGGAGAAGGAAACGTCGTCAGATTGTGTTTAATACTGGTCTGGTCCCACACCACAGTTATCGCCTGTGTAATGGGGGACAAAAACAGGCTTCGCGGTCTGTGTGCTTTCTTTAAAAAGGGGATTCTCATCAGTAATGTTCCCGCTACCGCCCTATCCTGGAATAACCAGTGCTTTTCGGATTCGGAGCGGCTCCATTCTACTAAGTATCTTAGTTGCGCCGCTTGAAAATACAGTTGAAGGTTAGATATTCCCAACCCACCCTTGCTAGGCGGCAGAAAGCTGAGATTCTTTTTCATCTTGGGCTTGCGGCCCTGCCTTATGAAATGCATGATCTCTGCCTGTAGTTTGTGAATCATGCCTTTGGGTGGTTGTAGACGGAGTGTTTGAAACAAGTATAGGATTTTGGGAAGGACTATCATATTAATAGCTGCAACCTTACCCAGCCATGAAATTTGGTGGTATTTCCATCTATGTAGGTCAGTGCGGATTTGTCTATGTAGGTTATTGTAGTTGACAGTGACAGTGGCTTGTGTAGTTGGGGCTATTTGGACTCCCAGATAGAGAATAGTGTCATGGGACCATTGTTCCACCATATGTGGCAGGAGGGAAAGGTTCAGTGCTAAGGATTTCCCTACATTGACTTTGAACCCGGATGCCCTACCAAAGGAATCTAGTTCTGCGAGAAAGGCTCCAAGAGATGTGTCAGGGTTGTTAAGAGTCACTAAAACGTCATCTGCATAGAGGCTTATGATGTGTTTGTCCCCACTAAATGGAACTCCAGAGATCTGTGGGTGTGTTCGTACTTTTTGCGTCAGCGCCTGCATATATAACGCGAATAGCAAGGGTGATAGGGGACATCCCTGTCTCGTGCCTTGAGCTATTCAGAGAGGGGAAGATGTGTTGCCATTGACTCTCACTGTTGCTGTGGGAAAGCGGTAACAGTTTAAGATCAGAGTCCTGAATCGCTCCCCCAGACCAAAGTGGGACAGAACTTGTTCAAGGTAAGGCCAGTGGACCCTGTCAAAGGCTTTTTCAGCGTCTATATTTATTAGCATATAGTTGCCCGGGAATCTAGAAGCCTTATCTAGTATGTGTAGGACCCTTTTGGTGTTGTCGCTTGTCTACCTCTGGGGGATGAAGCCTGCCTGGTCGGGGTAAATCAGGCTGGCATGTACCTGCTCAGTCTGTGGGCCAGTATTCCTGTGAATAATTTTAAGTCTAAATTAAGTAATGAGATGGGCCAGTATTAGCTGTAATGTGTTTTGTCCTTCCCGGGTTTGGGGATAACTATGATGGTGGCCTCCAGCATCGAGGCTGGGATCGCACCTAGATTAGTAAAGGTGTTGAAAAGTCGAGTCAATAGAGGTGCCAATTCTGGACAACAGGTTTTATAAAAAGTCGCTGTAAAGCCATCTGGGCCTGGGGATTTAGCCAGTTTTAGCCGGGAGATTGCAGAGATTACTTCCTCAATTCGAATCTCTCCCTCTAGTGTTGACCTTTGGTCCTTAGTCAGTCTAGATGTTTGCATGTCATAAAGGTATCTAGTGCTCTCTGTATTGTCTAGCGTTTGGCCCGAGTAGAAATGTTCATAGAAGTCTCGGAATGTCTCGGCTATCTCAGTATCTGCCATCACTGGGTTTCCCTTTCGATCATTTATTACTTGGGTGCCTTGCTGCTGTCGGTTCTCGCGCAGGTTATATGCTAGGTGTTGACTGCATTTCCCCCCCCACCCTCATAGAAGGAATGGCGTAAGGGGAGGGCTGCATACTCCGCCCTGTCCAAGTCTAATGCAGCCATCTGGGAGTTCAATGTTGAGATTTTGCGCCATATCCTGGGGGCACTGTCCTCTGGTGTATGTGCTCCAATTCCCGGATCTGTAGGGCGAAACATTCTCTCTTCTTATCCAGAGTTTGTTGTCAGCAGCGGATATCGCCATGAACTCGCCCTGTACTACTGTTTTGAGTGCTTCCCATAAGGTAGATGTGCTGACCTCTGGAGTGTCGTTATGTGCAAGTTAATCCCCCAGTGTTCACTTAATTTGCTCCACTACTTCTATGCGTTTTAATAGTGAGTCTCTTAGGTGCCACTGCCTATAAGGGCGGGCCTGAGGGGGGAGCGACACCGTGGTCACCACCGCTGCGTGGTCCGAGAGTGTCGCCATGAGTATCTCCGTGTCTGTAGCCAGTGCATTTATATCTCTGGTGCCAAGGAGGGAGCCCAGTCTGGCATATGTTTTGCGGGCGCTAGGATAATAGGAAAATTCCCTTGTCTGGGGATGGGATGCCCTCCAGAGATCTACTAGACCCAATTCCTTTAGCCTGGCGTGTCCTATCTTGGTTAGAACTCCCACCTGGCTGTATCGTTGGGCTGTTCTGTATGTGCTGTTATCGAATACTAGGTTGAGCCCCCCCCCCCCAGTAGTATGTGGCGTTCTTCTGTGGCCAACACTTCCACCAATGCTCTGAGTAGGAATCCTTTCTGTCCCTCATTCGGGGTGTAAATTGTTCCCACTATCAACCCCTGGCCTCCCACTGTAAAGCGGTAAGTAAACAGTCTCCCTCTGATTTCCGCCTCTTTCTGTACCACCTTCCCCTGGAAGGTTTGAGACACCAAGATAACCACCTCCGCCGTTTTGGTAGCGCTTGAAGAAAACAGTTGGGTGGTGAACACACGCGCTTTAAGCCGATGACAGTCCATGGCTAGAAGGTGGGTTTCCTGCAGGAGACAGATGTCTGCCTTCGTATGTTCTAGGCATGATATGATCGCTTGTCGTTTAACCGGGTTATTGAGTCCCCTCACATTGAGGGTAAGAATTTTGAGACTAGTGGGTTGCATTCTTGGCACGTGAACATTGATCTAGCGTGAACCTTCCTAATCCTAAGTGTTCTAGCCAATCTGTGGCCCTATCCCGAGTACGCTTGAGTGTGTGTGCGATATGCCCTTTGGAGAAATTACACGGTGATTGGAGGCCCCAAAAACTATCCCCAACGACAGAAAGAGAAAAGGAGGAGGAGAAAAGGATGAATCCTATCTAAACATGAACTATGTTAAGCCACAAAAAGATCACGGTCGGTCCTTCGGCCATTCTTGGCCACCAGGGGATGTGTATGGGATGTGTATGGGGTCCATGTTGTGGCCAAGCTCCCATCGTACCCCATCCCCCCGGCCGCCCGCTGGTAACTTCTCAGTGAGACATCCCCCACTGGACTCCAAAGCCTCTTGCTGGCCTTAAGCAATTTCTGCTTGGTCTGCTTTGCTCGGACTTTGTCGGCGTCCCTGTCTTCGCCAGCGTGATTGCTGTTCTCCTTGGGCAGGTGACCCTGGCTTTTCTATCAAAGTTCTCCAGTGGGTCTAGTCCCAGCAGTCAGTAGGTCTCTGACAAGGAGTGTAGCTGCTGTAGTCTGCCTCCCCAGTGGAAAATGAGCCTGAAGGGATGGCCCCACGACTAGGCAATATTCTGATTACGTAGGTAGGTGGTGACTGGGCGAAAGTCCCTATGCTTTTGCAACATCAGAGAGGCAAGGTCCTGAAACAATGTAGGGGTCTTATCTCGAAATGTGATTGGGTGCTTTGCCCGTGCTTTACGTATTATCTCTTCCTTGGTTTGAAAATTGTGTAAACAGACCAAGATATCTTCTAGAGGGGCCTTGTCAGAGCGGGGTGTGCCGACTCTGTGCGCTCTATCTTGTTTGAGTATCGTGTCTTGGAGGTTGCTGAGCACGTGGTAAAACAAGTTCCGCACATAACCAAAGATGTCGCTGCCCTCTGCTTTCGGCACCACTCCTCGGATCCGAACGTTTTTCATTCAGGAACGATTCTCGAAGTCTTCCAGGTGCGACTATAGGTCTATATGCTGCTCTTGAAGACGGATAACTTCCTGCTTCAGTGCCCCCGTTTCTTCGTCCCGCTTGTCTCCTTAGTCTTCTTGTGCTGCAACTCTATCGCCTAGAGCGTCTGTGTCCCTTCGGATCTCTTTACTCTCTAGTGTGAGGTCTTTCTTGACCGTTTGCAGGTCCTCCTTCAGTGACATAAACAGTGATTCTATGCCGGGCTGACCGCTAGCGCTCGCAGCGCCTCCTCAGTGGATAGTGACTCCATCTTGCTGCTGCCTGAGGGCCGCGTTAGCATGTCCTTAAGTAAGTGGTCTTTCTTCACTCGACTGGTGTTCATTATCGCTCCGCGTCTCCCTCACTGTCTGCATCGGAGCTGGTTCCCAAGGGCCTGCTCTGTGGACCCCAACGTAGGGCCTGTAATTTCCCAGTCGTTTCTTGGGCCTGGAAGCATGTAGGATCACGTCTCTTGGTACGGCCTTCACCCTCTAGCATGTCGCAGGGGCAGTCGGGCGGGCCCGGCCGATCCGATCCGCTGGGGCGCTTCTCGTCAGTTGGTTCGTATGCCAGGCTATCTCCCCGAGTTAGTCCTTGTCTCTGTTCTGCTGCGCCACTCCGCCCCAGAGTCCTCACTGCCGGCGCCGCGGGGGCCCCGGGGCTCCCGGTGGTCGCTGCTTGGGCCCGACGGAGTTGAGCCAGTCAACCCCGTGTTGGGTCCCGCAAGGTCGACACAGCCATAGTGTTCCGCTCTTCAGCTAAGGGGCCAGGGCCCCGGGACCTCCACCAAGCAGCGAGTAGTACCTGCCTCTGCTGCAGTTGTAGTCTAGAGAGCCCGCACAGCTCTGCTTCTGCCCCTGGGTAGCTCCGTGAGGTCCCTGAAAATGCCTCTTTTCTGGGTGCCCTCGTTGCCACGCCTGAACCAAGTCAAGAATCTCTGGTGGATCTCATCTTAGTCCTTCTGAGGCCGGGGCCTATTGAGGGTGCGCCGGGGAAGCTCTGGTGCTGTTTCTCTTCAGCTCTTCATTTCCCTGATACGGGCCTCGGCGTCCACCTCCCAGCCACAGTATTGCGCTACTCACCTCAGGGCCCGGGGTGGTCCTCGATAGCTCAGCAGCACCTTCGGTCCGTGGAGTCTCGGGTGCCTCCGCTGGATCACACCAGGCCAGTAGGCTGCTCAGGCCTGCGGGCAGCACCTGCTTTCAGCTCCAGTGTAAGCCTCCCCCAGCGTCTCTCGCCACACTGCTTCGCCAGTCCCAGTTTCGTCAGGGCCCTCCATCCGCCGTAGGTCGGCGCTCACTGGTGTTCCTGGGAAGGGGCCTTTGGCATTTGCACTTTCCAGCCAGCTGCCCACGTAGGGCGGTCACGTCCTCACTGGTTCCGTCGCCTTCCCCGCCTCGAGACGATGCACGGTCTGAGGCCGTCAATCGGAGCTCTGCTTCTCTTGACTTGTGGCCCCCCACTAAATATGGGACTCTGCTGTCCCTGCCACCGCTTCCACGGCGTTTCTCCCTGAGGATAATGCTATTAGGCCGGCGGCAGGTGTGAGCAACGATGTAGAGTGCCCTACCTCGCTGCCAACTTGGCCACGCCCCCTTTTAGGGCGCCTTTAAACCAGTTTATGTGCTCCTGGTAGGTGAGCGGAACTTCAGTGTCCTCATATGGACAGTATTCATCTGGTATTTCATATTCAGTGTAAGAATGAAATGTATTTGATTGTACATCTGCTTGTGAGAATTTGACCCATGACTAGAATACCTCTGTTCTATATGACTTGTGAGCCTCAATCACGAATGTTACTGTCCCACCCCTATCTGTGACTCCATAGTCTGCTAGTTTTAAAGTAAGGGCAGTTCTAACATTTTCTGAAATGTTTATACCATCTTCCTCTCCTTCTTCCCTAACTATAGCACATTCTGCTCGCACAGCGGCGTCTTCGTCAGTCATTGTTTTTGAAAGAAGAAATTTCAAGGAAACTGAGATAAGGTTTTATGCACAATAGGAACCGTTCGTTCTACAAGCTTGATAAACCTACAGCCAATACATAGGATATGCCTACTCAGCTGTGGCGGATGGTTGCCTTCCCACTTAAGACATCCTTGGAGAAATGTGAGTAGGGGTATCTGAGAATAGCACGACTGAACTATTCAGATTTGACGGTCAAATAAGTACCAAACCAATGTTGGTGACGCCGTTTCGTGTAGTTCCTATAAACCTATATAGGATCTGCACGTTTAAACAACATACACTGTAGGATTGGTGTTCAAACTGATTCTAGACACCCCCACCCGGTATGTTAGCCTGTGTACCAGCTAGCTCACAATGCCACTAGAAAGCCCTCTTACCGAGGAGAGAATAGTTCTTAGCAACTATTGAACATGACATCCCTGATCCCTCAGGATCGTAGAAACAGTGTGATACTTTTCATTCAGTCACTCGTGCTCACTTTGTCTCTTAGAGATACACAGAATAAACGGTGGGAATGTTTTTCAATAAGCATTTATCGAACCAGCATCATGCTAGTATAAAATAGGTGTGCTGAAACAACCAGTAGACAGAAACAGATATAAATGATTAGAAGCAGTAACAAAGTAAAAGGATGGTAGATTTCTACCATTGTGCTAAAACAAGTATATAAAATACATGACAGTAATAAATGCGTACTCCTACGATGAGACCCCCAACTAGATTAACCTAAGTGTACCTAGCATGTATGTAGGTGTGAAGTCAAGAATCCCTCTAGGATAAAGTCAACCCTATTACCGTAAGTGAGAGACTGTGGGACCCCGTCTTGGTCTCAAGATGGACACCCCGCGAGGGATGTCAGACCACTGCGAGCTGGAGTGTCTGCGTGCAGGAACCTCTGCATCTCGCATCAGTGTGTCAGCATGGAAGTCCTTTTCTCCTCTGACTCCCTCAGTAAGATATGGTGTTTATATACCCAAAGTGGTACCCTCAGGGGTTCTACCTTGCTGTGTCAAGTCAGATTTAGGATGACAGAAGGAATGACCCTTATACATAGTTATTATGCAGGACATGGTAGTCCCGCTGAGTTTCCAAGAATCCTCATGCAAAATGGATGAGGCTAGTTTTGAGGGAAAACCCTACGTCCAGTAAGCGGTATCCTAACTAGGTAAAATGTCAGTCCCAAGAACCGTTATGTAGTGTAATGGTAGGGGAGAATATAGGTGAAAGGTTAGGTGACTATATGAAACATAACAGGAGCACTTTGCCCACTCGGTTTTACAGGACTTTCTGGTTTGAGTCCATCTACAGCACTCCTCTCGTTAGATACTGCTTTGGTATCTATTCAAAAGGTGAGGAATCCGTGGCTAGAGTTTCTGTCAGAAGAACAAGTTACTTACCTTTGGTAATGCTCTCTCTGGTAGAGACTCTGTCTAACTGCAGATTCCTCACCAACCCTCCCATTCTCCCCATTTTATTGTTGGACTCTAACTTTAATAAGATCCCAAGTCTAGGAATCAGCACTCTGCCTACCAATTTGTTTTTGGGGCTCTGCATCTGGAGTCGCATACAATCGCGAAAACAACTGACGTCAGTGCCTGGGAGTGGCGCCTTTATAGTGCTTTCAAGTAATTTCTGGAGCATTGGAACAGCGTTGATGTGAAGCTGCAGCCGTACTATGAAAAACTTTCCAGATCCAGTGTGACAGCTAAGGAATGAACTGAATCCACATGCTTGCCCAGTCCCAAATAGGAAATTGAAGTTAGCGTGTGAACTCTTGTAATAGCTCCTGCGTGTCAGCGGGTGGCACTATTGGCTTCTGTCATGACTCCATGTCACCTCTCGACTTGACAACACAAAGCCCCATAAAGGCACCACCACTGAGTACTGACGTCAGTTTATTCATTAATTATTTATAGTACCCCCAGATGCGAACCATAACTGACAGATTAAGAAACCCTGACAGTGTGCAAGCCTAAATTGGAACCTTATTAACCACATAAGGGAGAAAAGGGTGGTCGTTGAGCAATCTTCTGTTAGAGTGTCCACCAGAAAGAATGTTACCAAATGAACGTATTATTTTGATGAATACTTGTAGCTGCAGATTCCTCACCTTTTGGATCGGTACCAAAGCAATGACTCCTTCTAAGGAGGGGAGGGGGGGTCTAAGAAGTGGACTTTACCCCAAGAAGTCTTGCATGAGCCACTGGGAAACATTACCCTCCTTGCGGACCTGAGACTCAATAAAGTATTGTCTGGTGAAAGTATTAGTGTAACCCCAAATGGCTACCTTATAAATGCCCAAAACAAAGACACCCCAACCCAAGGCAGTGGTTGGGTCTTTGTGCTGGTGGAATGAGCCTAAAAGCCCTCACGAGGATACCTTTTGGCCATGAAAAACTACAGTGTAATGCATATGACAATCCATCAAAATTAGATCCATTTCCGGTCCAGTTTTCCTTTTTTCACACCAGTGAATCGAACAAAGAGCTGAGTGCCCAACCCTGTACTCCCCTTGACCTATCAATGTAGAAACCAAGGGCCCACTTGGGACCCAACCAGTGCAGCCTCTTTTCCTCCTTGAAGGGATGTGTCAGAGAGAAAGCTTGGAACATGATGGCCTGCTGTACATTCTTTTATTTTTTTTATAGAGTTTTATATAGCACGTACTAGACCCGAGACATCGGGTATCAGAGCGCTTTACATAGCACCAGTTTTGTTACAAAAGGACACATTCATTTTTGTTAGGCACGGGAAGATTAAGTGATTTGCCCAGACTCACAGGATGTTGAGCGTCGTTTCCGAGACTCGAACCCGGTTCCCCAGCTTCGATGTCGACCGCTCTCGCCATAAGGCTACATCCTAAGATCACACCACTTTCAGAAGAAAGGAAAAACAAGTCCAAATTACCACCTTGTAAGGAATAAAGGAAGTGTACAGAGGTTAGACCGACAGTGCTTGTAGTTCTTTGATGCAACGCACTATAGTGATAGCAATGAGAAATGGTCTCCAGATAAGAGCCTCGGAGTACACAACTGTGAAGAAACGTGAATGGAGCCCATATCAAGACCGATAGGCGGTCCAACTGAGACATAACAGAGCAGGCAGTGAGAAATGTGTATAAGCTCTTCTAGAAAGCACATGCCAATGGGTGACTTGAATAATGAGGGCTGATCATGCAAAAGAAGAAAGGCTGAAAGTGCTGAAAAGTAACCTTGAACTGAGCCACAGTAAATCTTTGCAGGTCCAATGACAAGACAAACAGAGCATCAGAGAGTTTCACCTTTAGTAGTCAGCTTGCTTCCTTTCACAACAGGTTACAAATTTAGCCCCACAGCCTGAATATACAGACTTGGGGGAGGCGAGCAGAGCAACCAGAGTGACATATGCCCCTTTCGAGAGATCAAAACCTGTTAGTTGGTTCTGATCAATCTCCATTAATAAATGTGTAGTTTGTGTAGGTTGATCTTTAGGGACAGCAGGTCCTCCTGAAGAGGAAGATGAAGAAGATGGCAGATGCTGACGGCCAGCATTTTATACTAAAAGGCCCTCCTTGTCTAATTCAGGTCCACCATAATCAGCTCTGCGCAGTACCACATTACATCTTTCTGGGCCTGCAGGATCAGAGGTAGAGGTAGAAATGCGTAGAGGAGGCTCAAATCCCATCAATCCGTGATAGGCAATAACAGGACTACCCTGTGCTCCTCAGAGCCTGGGCTTATTACAGTACAAATTCTCATGTGTTTCTGTCGGATTAGCTTATAGTATTTCACAGCTTCAGTGGGAGGTATGCACAATCCTCCCATATGCACATTCATTGAATTTAGAGAAAGTCAAAGTACACAAGAGTGTGTATATATATATATATATGTATATATATATATATTATCTACTGGCGGTCGCCAGTAGATAGTTATAGTTAGGACCGTGTTTCCATAGGAAATCTCAAAATTTTATTTTGAATAACTTTGGCGCCGGTTGACGAATCCTCGCGAAATTTTCAAAACTAATGGGGCGCTCCGTGCAGCTCCTACCCTGAAAGTCTCGGGGTGATTCGTCAAGCGGGGGCCGAGAAAAAAGGGGGGTCCCAAAACACGTTTACCCCATGCATTTTTCCATAGGACCTTTAGACGCAGCTACAGCCCGAACGGCTGAACAGAATTACTTGAAATTTGGCAGAGAGGTAGCCATAAGGTCAAGGAAGTGCCTTTTGCAGGTCTGGTGTAAATCTGTTCAGTATTTCCTGAGAAAATAGCATTTAAAAGCATATCAATATCTATACGCGCGCACCGTGCGAGCACCCTAACGTGCGCGAGCGTAATTCAGATTGGTGGTTACATGTTAGTCAACGTTCGAATCGGTCGAAATCAGGAAGTGTCGCCGCCATTTTGTTTGTTTTCAGTGCAAGAGTGAAAAAGGAAGGTGGCGAACGTGAAAAGGGGGCAGGGTAGATAGTTCCTGACCCCCTAGCCTTTGTCAGGGGGTCCCTGAAGGACCCCGAAGACAGAATTTTGTTTTTTTTCTTTTAAATCGCGGGGGTGCGCGCACGGTGAAAACCCCCCCAAAAAAAACCATTTAAAAAAAAAAATCGCGGGGGAGCGCGCATGGTGAAAACCAAAAAAAATAAATACTTTTTTTAATACGTAGTTTATTGTAAAATAAATATATAAAAATAATAATAATACATAAATAAATTAGCATTTAAAAAACCGTACAAATTCACTGAAAAAACCATAGGTTTCACACACGTTATAGTTAGGAATTAGCATTTAAAAAACCTTGCAAATTCACTTAAAAAACCATAGGTTTCACACATGTTATAGTTAGGTGGATATTTCACTCGTAAAAAACCAATGACATTCCCCCGTTATAGTTAGTTCAGATAACTATAACTCGCGCGACCGCCACTCTATCACAAGGATGATGTCATCAGTGATGTCATGAGTGATGCCACTGACCATGTCATGAGTGATGTAATATGTGACCTCATGAGCAGTGGATTGCGGGCGCGCGAGTTATAGTTATCTGAACTAACTATAACGGGGGAATTTCATTGTTTTTTTACGAGTGAACTATCCACCTAACTATAACATGTGTGAAACCTATGGTTTTTTAAGTGAATATATATATATATATATATATATATATATATACATACATACATACATACACATACACATACACATATACATACATACACATACACATACACATATACATACATACATACATACATGAACAAGGCTGCGTATGGCAGCCAAAACGCGTAGATGCTGTCACTGTACCAATAAAGTCGATTGGAAATTACCCCTTGGAGTGCTGGATTATTGCCCGTTACAGAGCGGTGATTTTCGTGTGATATACGTATGTGTATATATATATATATCTATATGGGGAGAAATGACGTGGTGGGTCATGTGATCAAGAACCCTTGGAGGTTCAAAACGCGTCATGGCGGCCATGCACTGAAGAAATAAAACACATAATCGCACTGAAAAAGGTGGAGTTCGTGCTTTTCTTGGTTCCGGGGGATTGGACCGTTGGGAGAAAGGAATACGGAATACGGAAAATTTTCAACCAAAGGCGGCTTCTTTGGATTACGCGAACCCCCTCTCGCTTCAGGGCTGTACGGCAAGAAGTCGGATCCGGTGTATACTGGAATACTCTAATTCTCCTGGAGGAGAAAGACGATCGAGCCCCCGGATAAAGGAATACAACCTCCGGACTGCGGCCGAGCAGTGGACTGGTGTCGGAGGACGCCGGTAGTGCGAGCGGAGGTCCGAGAGGAGGAAGAGCAATCCTAGAAAAATCCAGTGAGAGGTGTGCAAGAACGAGTGTCTGGTAAGACAGCGTACAGACATATCGTGAAATAACTTTAATAGTGCAGAATAATAATGGCCGCCGACATACTACGAGGGAGGGAGGAGGCAGCAGACAAGATGTTTTCAGATACAGCATGTGCCCCATTGCAAGCCGTAGCAAGTGTCATGAGTGACAGGAATGGGGGGGAGCAATACCAATGTGAAAGAACTCGATAAGAAATTGGAAAAGTCGATGCGCGCCGAACAGGAAAAATGGTGGGAACACAAATCACTCTCCAGATATCTGGAAGTGGGTAGGATCCCCCGTGGTTTGCGCATCATGCTTGCCCTCAGCTATGACAGCCCTAATCCAAATATGCTACGCGAATGGGGAGAATGCAATTTAGAGTCCTCAAGAAGATTGGTTGAAATTTTAGTGAAATATGCTGATATTGACAGGAGCGAATTATTGGCACAGATTGACAGTTTGAATCAACAAATAAACCAGTTCGAGATCAGTGGTCCAAATTTAAAAATGCGTGAAGAGATGTTGGCACGTCTAAAAAAAGAAGAAGAAATAATAAAAACGAGAAAAACCTATACATTTCAAAGGGACAAAAATGATTATGACTTAGGTCAGATATTCACCTTCTCTCGCAAGTTTGATGAAACTAGGGCAGTGCAAAAAAGAGATCAAAGGAGAAAAGGCCCAGTATCGTCAGCAGATATGAACAAGGATTTACCGACGACTCCGTCTGTATCAGACTTAAGTTCATCAGTGGAAACGGAGTCAGAAACAGAGTCCAATTTAAGATCAACTGATGGGGCAAATCAACATATCCCCAAACGAACAATAGGGGAAGAACTGAATTTTTTAAGGGAATCAAGACGACAGACCTTACGCCCCCGGAAAGAAAAATACAGAACAGAAAAAGGAGGAACACAAAACGAAGAGAGAGAAGGAGGTGCCAAAACAGTAAACAAAGAGAACAACAAGGGTAGGCGCTGTTAACAATCCCTATGAATGAAAATGCCAACACAGTCATCAACTTGTCAACTGTAAATTTGGACACAGCGGAGCAACAACTGTTGGCATTGGGGCTCACATACTGCGTTGAGAGTAACTTTAATTATCCACAAACCCATGCAGATATATATAAATTTATCAGAAAATTAAAGTTACAAAAATACCATCAGCTCAGGCAGGAGAAAAATAGCATCTGTACAGGTTCAGAAACAGCAAATGAGGCGGAAGATCCACTTACAGGCTCTGATGTGAACTTATTTCGTGATGTCCATGAGCTACAAAGTGAGAATAATGAGCCCCTGCTCCTGGATTCAACACAACAACTAATGTCACATCACAGAGTAAACATCAATAGGGCACCAACAACTACATTCAAACCCAAATCAAAATTCATCCCAGTATCAACAAGAGACTCTATTGATACATTCAATGACATTTTAATAAGGGAAGTGAGAACACTAAATTTTAAGACACAAGCAACAAAGAGAAAACTTGATGTGTACCAACTAAAAAACCAACAATTAATTAAGAAATTACGTGACAATGAAAACGTGATAGTACTTAATTCGGACAAAGGAGGCAACGTGGTTGTGTGGCCAAAGACCTTATACATGGAAGAAGTGTCAAAACAGCTAGAAGATCGCAGTTGCTACAGGATTAGCAACAAAATGACAACCGAAACTGCCGAGAATGAATTACACGCAAAGCTTTTAGCATGGAAAAGCAGTGGCCTAATCAATCAAGATGAACTGAAATTACTAAAAAATGATTATCCAATATTGCCGGTAATGTACTTCATTCCGAAAATACATAAAGACAGTACCAACCCACCCGGTAGACCAATAATCTCTGCTATTCAAAGTTTGACAGAATGTTTCAATATACATTGATTCATTTTTACAGGAACAGGTGAAAAAGTTGCCGTCATATATACAGGATACGAGTGATTTTTTGAGGCAAATACATGGATTTCAGTGGCAACAAGATTTCTTACTGATTTCTATGGATGTCAGCAACCTCTACACTTCTATCCACCATCAAGATGGAATAAAAGCTTTGGAACACTTTCTGGGAAAGAGATCTATTGAGTACCACACCCATAACAAAATGCTATTAGACTTGACTAAGTTTTGCTTGTATAATAATTATTTCCTATTTCAGCAACAGGTCTAGTGAGAGGCGTAGCAATGGGTGCGAGTTTTTCACCCAGCTACGCCTGTCTCCACATGGGGTGGTGGGAAGAAGTAACAGTAAAGACAGAATTTGCAGAGATTTGGTCTAAAAACATAATCAAGTGGAATAGGTTCATAGACGATCTGTTTCTAATATGGCAGGGTGATAAACACAGTGCTGAGGAATTTATAAGATGTTTAAACAACAACAATGTTAACATCCAGCTTACTTATACTATCAGTGAAAGCACCATCTGTTTCTTAGATGTAGAAGTGTATGTTTCCAACAACACTCTGGAAACTCGTCTAGATCGAAGACCAACAGCTGGGAATACAATACTGCACTCGAATAGTTTTCACCCTAAACATACAATTCTCAGCATCCCCTAAGGGGAGATGTTGAGAATTCGTAGAATATGCAGTAACGAAATTGATTTGAAAAAGGCACAGGATGAGTGTAAAATCCGCTTCCTAGCAAGAGGTTATAAAGAGAAGGTGATCGATGACGCTATAAGACAAACTAGAGCCAAAACACGGGAAGATTTACTCTTCAAACCATCAGCCAGTAAGATAAAAAAAAATGAAAATCTCTGCCACAGAGAGTAGCCCTCATTTAATACTTACATATAATAAACAGAAGGACAGCCTGAGAAAAATAATCAAGGACAACTGGCATTTAGTGCAGAGTGATCCGATCACAGGGAGTCAAATGCCAGCATTTCCCATGATAACATACAGGAAGGCACAAAGTACAGGAGATCACTTAGTCAGTAGCAATCCAGAGGTCACCACAAGTACCAACTGGTTGACCAATCGCAAAGGATTTGTCCGCTGTATGATAGGTAAGGCATGTAAACATGGGGAGAACAGAACGTCGTTTTTAACAGCTTTTAAAGACAAGCCCTCTGTCATTAACACATTTTTAACCTGTAAATCAGATTTTGTTGTGTATGTGCTGGAGTGCTCTTGTGGACTGCGATATGTGGGAAGCACAAAATTGCAGGTCCACAAGAGAATACTCCAGCACATGCGGGCCATCATAAATAAAGATATCACCTATCCGGTAGCCCGCCATTTTGAGGAGGTCCATTCCAGTAATTTGGACCACTTAAAATTTTACGCAATAGACAGGGTGCCATCTCCAAGAAGAGGAGGGAACAGGGAAGCCATGTTGAGGCGATTAGAAACTAAATATATTCTAGAATTAGACAGCAAAAGCCCTCATGGTCTAAATACGACGGAGGATCTACATACGTGGCTATAACAATAATAATTTTGGTATTTGGTTGGTAACAGGAAATCTATACTGATCCACAGCGCGCGTCAGTGGGGGTGGGCCCGGATACAGGATAGGGCAGGGCCCTTGATCCTCTAAGCCTGTGAGATCCGCTGACTATAATAGTAACATCTGTATACGATGGTCCAAGGGTACATGTTTACTGTAACTCCATAAGTGCATATATTTGCTATGTGTTTACTACAAATGCCAATAAAAAGAATTTTCAAAAAAAAAAACAGGAATACTATACTGGTACATGAATAAAATCTACAGGTATCTGTCTGATAATCATTATGATTTTAAAAATCTGAACCTCCAACAACACACAAAAAAAATCCCCCCCGATTCGTTTTTTCCTTTTAAGTGTTGTTGTAAAAACATGGGCTCATGTGTACAACACACTTTTAGACAAGATAGTTATAAGTACAATTTAGGGTATATTGCACTAGCACTTTTTTCTTACATCTTGCACAAATATAAGATTCATTTTACAATTAAAAATTGATTGTTTACATAAGTAGGAAATGTTTACATCCATTAGCGTACTTTGCACAGACATAACAAAATTACAATATTGTAGCTAAATCGGTATTATGTCATGATTTTAAAATATGTATTTATACTGTTTTAACAATCAATTGTCCATTTTATATAGAATTGATAATAATGTGCTTTGTTCAATATGATCTTTTGCATTATGCGTACATGTAGACAAGCTTTGAGGGGTGATAAAGCACAAAGCGTGAAGTGGTACTGAGTAACAGATAATACATAAAATCAGTACCAGGATAAAAATAACATTTCTGTTTTTCAAAATTTGTTGCATTTATGCAAATATATGGAATGTAAACACACTTATTAGTAAATGAATAACGTTTTCTGCTAGTTGTAGAAAGCACACAGATAGTCTGTTTTCTAGTTTCATGATGAGAGTGAAAGAGAAAAAAACTATGCACTTGTCACTTTAAAATGGGGAGAAATGATGTGGTGGGTCATGTGATCAAGAACCCTTGGAGGTTCGAAACGCGTCATAGCGGCCATGCACTGAAGAAATAAAACGTATAATCGCACTGAAAAAAGTGAAGTTCGTGCCTTTCTTGGTTCCGGGGGATTGGACCGTTGGGAGAAAGGAATACGGAAAATATATACATATATATATATATATATTTACATACATACACATTTTCTAATGATTAGAAATATATATATATATAAAGAGAGAGAGTGAGAGTATATATTACACAATAGTTTGTTTGCCAACAATATATCGCAGACATGCTGCTCTGTGCGCAGTAAAAAGAAGAGTGCTCATGCAATGTGCGAACGCATGTGAACAGAGTTCAAATACGTTTCTTGATTTAGTCAGTCTTGATTTGTCTCAAGCCTGGTTACAAAGCTGTTTTATATTTTGAAGTTGGGTAGGCAAGGATATTCATCAGCTTCTATACAAACCAATTCATCAGGTTGTACACAGCAAATTTTATGATCTGTCAGCATTTTGACCCGTTAAAAATATATGTGCTGTTTAGTTGTCCAGTTGGGTCTTCCTCAGGACAGCATGAAGGTTATGACATGCATGGTAAATTAAGTGTGTAAATTCTTGTGCATTCATTTTGTGATTATCTATATTAACTTATATACTTAAGATGCAACTCACCTACCTTTCGTGACCTTAAGTCTCCCCCCCACCCCACTTATGCTGCAGCACCTATATGCAGTCCTATTTCGTCATGTCCTAAAGTGAGACAATGGCTCTGCCTGCCAGCATGCAGAAGCTATTGCAAGAGTTTCTGGATCCAGTCTGGTGCCTGAGGAGAGTCACATTGTGAGGAATCCTCAATTAGAAGTATCAATCAGGGAAATGTTTCTGATCAGAAAGTAACTGCTAAAAAGTAATGGAGTTATTTGAACATTGGCAATAAGACCCTCATTAAGACTGTGTACTATCAATTTCCCAATTACATGCTTTAAATTAGCACAGGAACGTTCTCGTTGTGATTGGCCATTGAAAAATCCAGAACCTAAGAAGGTAAGACTTGTAAGGTCCTCATGCGAGCTTCCCCACGCTGCTGCAGTCCCACTCTGCACCTGCCAGCGTTTTGTTTCTTTGTGCATTTGCTACCTCTAAAATTGTCTCCCCTGCATAGCCAATACTTACTTTGTATTTCTTACTTTCTATTATCCCATGTTCTTTTGTTGCCACTGTGTCTGTTATAGGTCCTGTTAGCCCCTCATAGTCCTGTTTGTCTGTTGTTCTCTTGTGCTATTTTGATTGACTGTTACTTTGTCTGTTTGCTGTGCCTGTGTTTTTGCCACCTCTACCTGCAGCCCGCTCTCTCTTTCTCGCCGGTTTTCCCTGCTATGACCCTACTGTTTCCCGCCTCTTGACTGCACTGCCCACCACCTGCCAACACCCCTCTCTGCTCCCAAAACCAACTTATGGAGGCAGCACAGCCCCATTGAGCAGGTGCTTGTGCCAGCATCCCCAAGCTGCTGTGGTCCCACCCTTGGCCTGCCAGCATTTTGTTCCTTTGTGCGTTTGCTGCCGCTAAGTTTGTCTCCCCTCCTACATAGCCAATATCTACTTTGTATTTCTTACTTTCTGTTATCTCTTGTTCTTTTGTTGCCACTAATTCTCTGTTATTTTTACTGTGTGCCGCTCGAAGGCCTGTTTAAGTCTGTTGTCTGCTGTTCTCTTGTATTATTTTAATTGATTATTAGTGTATTTGTTTGCTGTGCCTGAGATTTTGCCTTCTCTCCCCCACTGTCTGCTCACTTTGTCCCGCTGTTTTTCCCTGCTCCCACCCTCCAATGTCTCGCCTTTTGCCTGCCCCACCCACCCCTATCTCCTTCCAGGGCCTATTTATTGAGGGCACAGCGCGGTCACATCAAAGGCGTGCCATAGGCAAGCCCATCAGCGCGTCCATTCCTGGACCCACCCAGCATCAGGAACCCTGGCTCTCCCACCACCCGTAGCTACTTCGCCACGGAACTCCGAACTCCAAGCACTGGACATGGGGTGCCACAAAAACAACTGCTGTGCACCTCTCCCTGATCCACGGTAGGACCTTTCACCTGCTGGCACTGCCTCTTCCCCTGCAACACCGGAGCATTAGCACATATGGCGGTCACAACCACTCCTACTACAACTACCCCAGACCATCTCCACTGCCAGCGGCTCGTGCACGATCTTTCTGCGAGCACGCTATTTAGATATGGGATGCCAATATATCCGTCACCCCAACGTCATCTTCCTCCCCGAACCCTGACTCAACCTCAGTTCCGCGCCCAACATCGCCACAGCTATGCTCAACGGCTATAAGATAACACTCTGAGACAATATCAACTAACACAGAGGTGGAATTCCCATCATCCACAAGCTCACCATATACTGCACCCCCACCACAGATGTGTCACCCAATCATGGAATACCGAAACTTCCAACTCTAAACTGAGCGGCAAAACCACCACCAGAGGCACCCTAGCCTAAAGACCTCTAGGACCTAGCCCTAGTTTCTAGGATGCCATTTCCAAATGTATCTCTCTTCTCCCATTGACTCCAAACACCACATCTTCCTCACCAACCTCAATTTTCACCATGACGACCTCAATGATACCAACATTGGAACCTTCTCTAGAGCATGTACATCATCAGCCTCCCCCAACTGGTCACCAACCCCGCACACATCGCAGGACAAACACTTGACCCGATCTTCACAGCCAGTGACAGATTCAAGTAGAGCCATGTCACCGAGCTCACCTGGACCGACTGCTCCATGTTCCACTTCACTGTCTTGGGACCCCCAAGCACAGCACAAAGTTGCCCAGCTCTTCACACCACAGCTGGGACAAAGTCTCATAGAGCCAATAGACCGAGGTCCTCAACACCTGCGTGTTAGACCTGGCACCATTGGCGTGAGTCTCCCTTCCATTTTTTCACTGTGCCTCCTCTGTTTTTTCTGGTGATAGATGCTCTGGGCGCTGCGCCACTGCCATTCAGTGCCGCAGCGCAGATGCTCCCTGTATAAAGATGACACATAGATTGGTGTATCCCTGATTGGCTTATTTGGTCTACCTGTTAGTCCCTAGTAATGTGGCCTGTGTGTGCCCAGGGCTGGTAACCCAAGTGCTACTGGTGGGCCTGCAGCAGCGCTGATTTGCGCCACCCACAGAAGCAGCTTGTAAAGTATGTCTCAGGCCTGCCACTGCAGTGTCTGTGTGCAGTCTAGAACTGCCATCTTGGCTGTGAAGTGCACCCACTTCCCAGCCCCTGAACCTTCCCTTGGCATCATGTAAGCCACCCCTATGGTAAGGTGCATTGTATGTGTAAGGTAGGACATGCTCTGATGTGTGTAGCATGTCCTGGTAGTGAATTACACCCAATTTCGTTTTTAACTACTGTAAGGCTACCTGTTCTCCATAGGCTAGAATGGGAGGTTTTGGCAATTACATTCTATAGTCCTAACTGACCCATAGAACATGGTAGAAAAACGAATTTAGTATGCCTGAGCTCAGAATATTAAAATACATCTTTTAGTGAAGGTTATTTTTATATCCTGTGTTTGAAACTACCACTTTTAGAATGTAGGTACTTTCTTGCCTAAGCCTTCCAGTGTGCTCTGCTATTATGTGTATTGGCTGTCTGGTTTTGGAGGGACAGGGCAGGCTGAGTCAGACCTAGGTTGAATAGAGAGATCTGCCTTGGAGTGAGGGGAGGGGTAGCTCCTGCACTTGAATAGGGCTGTGCCTGGCAAGGTGAATGCTGGCTCCACCTCCCACTGTGCGTCTGAGGGCAGGCCCCCTCTTTCTGAAAGGAAGGATGTAGCCTGGTAAACAAAGTGCTCCAGGGCTGGGCAGAACTGGTTCTGGCTGGGTTCAGTGACTTGTAGCTTCTAAGATCAAAGACTTTGGGGGTATAAATATTTGTGCCCAAACCCCTACAATTGGTATTGCCCCTGGATTTCAAGACGAACCTCTGTCTGTGGAACTGAAGAAAGCTGCAGGAGAGGACTGTCCTGGTGTTGTGTGCTGTTCCCTGGATTGGCATGCAGTAGTTTTCATTAGACTGGAAAAAGGAGGGAAAAGGAGCTGTAAGAGAACTTTTTAATCTTGACCCTGCAATCACCCAAGGGCTAGAGAGAGAATTAGCCTCCTGACTGAAGTCTCAGGACCAGTAGACTTCATTTTCCACGCTAAGGCCTGTTAGCGAGCCGCCGCAGCCGAGGAGCATGAAGAAAATCATCGGTGCACTTGCTGAGCATGAAGAAAATCATCGCATCGCTGCAGCTGAAGGCTCGCTGGCCAGATCATCGCCCCGCACGTTTGCGGCAAGAAAATCATCGCTGCAACTACTAAGCGTGAAGAAAATCGTCTCATCGCTGCCGACGAAGGCTCGCTGGCCTGATCTTCGCCCCGCACGTTTGCGGCCAGAAAATCATCGCTACAGCTGCTGAGCGTGAGGAAAAACATCGCTACCCGCCGGAGCGACATTTCTTGTCGATTATTTGTCAACATCTCAGAACTGAGTAGAGGGGTCGCAGAGACCACTGTCCTGAACTGAACCTTACCTTACCCCATGAAACTATTTTTGCAGCATCCAGAGGGAACTATTTTTGTACAGTATTGTGATTTCCTCGTTATTTGGTCTTGTGATAAGTCTCTATAAATATAACTATTTCCTTTGATAACTACCTGTGTTGTGTCCATTTGTAGTGTTCCTCACTGTATTTACTGTGTATGATTATCAACGCTTTACACATTGCCTCTGAGATTAGCCTAACTGCTCGTGCTACGTTACCACAGGGTGGAGCAGTGGTTGTCAAGGGGGTGCAGCCCTTCACTCTGACTTAGAAAGAAGGGTCCCTGCTTGGATAGTGGCCATCCACTGCCAACCAGAGACCCCCATTTCTTACACTGCCCAAGCACCACAAACAACCTAGAACAGCCTATCAAGACCTTCTCTGTCTGGGTCACTGACTGCACCAACAGAGTCACCCCCATTAAACCCACCAGGCCCAAGAGAGAGGTCCACCAAGCAAGCCAGCTGGTACATCATGGAACTAAGAACCATAGCTGCAAACGACTCGAAAGGAACTGGCGTACTAGCATATAACCCACAGACCGAGCCACATTCAAGACATCCCTCAACCAATACCACCAAATTCATTAAAAAGACAAAAGAAGCACCCTGGCCAACCACATTGAAGCAAGTTTCAACCACAGCAAAGAACTCTTCAACATCGTCGGAGAGTTCTCCAGCCCCTCAGCCACCGAAAACATCATCACACCCTTTCTCAGGAACTCTGCGACACCATGGCAGAATTCTTCCACCACAAGATCGCCACCATCGACAGAAATTTCGAACCCCAACCCACCACCCCCGATATCCTCAGCCATTTCGCCCCCACAAATGAAAAAAAGGACCGCCTGCTTACCACCTGGGACCAGCTCACCACACAAGACACCAGAGCCTTTGTGAACTCTGTGCACTCAGGAGTGCCCATGGACGCCTATTTCAACATCTTCAACCTAGGGAGGAAGACGATCAGCGGCGAACTCACCGCCATCTTCAAAGCATCTAACACCACGGCCACCTTCCCTGAAGATGAAAACATACAGAAGTCAGGCTCCTACTCAAGAAACCATCCTCCGACCCCCAATGAACTCAAGAACTACTGCCCCATCTCGCTGCTGTCCTTTCCTGCCAAAGTCCTTGAGAAAGCTTCAACCACCAACTCACAGAACACCTGGAGAACAACAGTCTTCTAGACACCTCTCAATCTGGATTCTGCACCAACCACAGCACCAAACTGCCCTGATCGCAGCCACAGACGACATCAGATCCCTCCTTGACCAGGGAAATTCGGTGACCCTGATCCTACTTGACCTCTCAGCTGCACTCGACACAGTATCACACTACACCCTGATCAAGAGGCTTCAACACATTGGAATCCAAGGAGACACCCTCAAACGCATCGCATATTTTCTCACCGGAAGAACCCAGATAATCCGCCTTCCTCTCTTCACTTCAGAACCAAAGAACACAATCTGCGGCGTCCCTCAATGCTCGTCCCTCTGTCCCACTCTGTTGAACACCTACAATACTCCCGTGGCCAACTTCGTCAGAATGCATGGACTGAACATATCTTACTCTGACGATACCCAGCTCATCCTCTTGCTTTCAGATGATCCCTCAGCCTCGCTAACCAACTTCTGCAGATGCAGGATGAGCATCGCTGACCGTATGAAAGACATCTGTCTAAAACTTGACACAGACAAGACAGAAGTGCTGAATTTTGGGAACACCACCTTCCAGTGGAACGACACCTGGTGGCTTCCTGAACTAAAACCTTCACCCACTCTGACTGACCTCGCCCATTACCTCGGCATCATCTTGGATAGTAAGATCACCATGAAAAGACAGATCAACCTAGTCTCATCTGCCTGCTTCCTCACCCTTCGCATGCTGTGTAAGATCTTCAAGTGGCTATTCATCAACACCAGGCAGAACGTCACCCAAGCCCCTGTCACCAGCCGACTAGGACTATGGCAATGCGCTCTACGTAGGAATCACCATGAACATCCTAAAGAGACTACAAACCATACAGAACTCAGCGGCCAGACTCATCCTAGACCTCTCAAGACAGACCCACATCACCCCCAATTCATGAAGCTCCAATGGCTTCCCATTTAGATGAAATGTCAGTTCAAGATGTTGATCCACACCTTCAAAGCCCTACACAACCTGGGACCAGCATGTGAGAAAGTGGCTCTGTATATACTGTCCCCAAATAGGTACAGGGTGTACAGAGTCCACAGTCCCCAGAGGTTTGGCAGAGGTTAAAGTTAGATATAACCTTACTCTCTAAAGTGGTAGCTTGGTCGAGCAGTAAGGCAGTATCAGAGGACAGTGTAAAAGATTTGTTGCACACACTCAGTCAGCAAATGGTCTCACACACTCAATAACTGAACTCTAGGCCAAAGGTTTTTATATAAAAAATATATGCTTGTTTTATTTTAGAACCAACAATAGGTATTAAAATATACTTTCGCAGAATGAGATGCTTTATATAAATACTTTTGCAATATGCAATTGGCTTTGGTAGAAAGTTACAAGTTGTTGCAATAGGCAACACAATTTTAAACACAATAATGCATTGAGTTCAATGGAAGATTCAAGTTATTTGCAATAGATTACTTTCAGGATTACTTTTGGGATTCCAGGACTGGATCCTAGATTCAGTCCTGGGACAGTACTTAGAAACAAGTGATAAAAGTCGACTTAGTTACTGTTATGATTTTTAGACAAAATTTTGCTATTTTAAAAGTTGACACTTAGAAAATATTTAATAGAAAACAGTCAATGATTCCCTATGGAAGAAAATTCAAGTTGCAGGTATAGTATGTTTTCGTCACTTTTGTAATCCAGTACTGGGTGCCTAGAATTCAGTACTGGGACCTTTATCCAAAACAGGTAAGTAATTACGTTGTCACAGTTTATACGATTCTTAAAGAATATTTAAAGTTTGCAGAAAGCGACACTTAGAAGAAATTTCACAGAAAAACAGTCAATGGTTTCCTATGGAAGAAAATTGGGTTACTGGTAAGTACGGTTGTGAATATTTTTCAGGGTCAGTGCTGGGCACCAAGATCCAGCACTGGGAGCTCACCTAATAGCAAGTGAGTATTTTCGTTTTCGTTACTCGGCTGATTTTTGGTGAATATTATAAGTTTTGAAAACTCCACACTTAGAAGAAATTGCAGAAGAAACCAGTCTATGTTACCCTATGGAGAAAATTGAGTTATCGGCTTTAAGGTAAGTAATCGACTGGCAAAGTTAAGGTTCTGGGCATAGACACAGGGGTCTCCCAGGGTCAGGTAGGTATAGTTGTTTTACCCTCAGCGGCACAGGGGCAGCCGAGTGCAGAGAGAGTTAGGCCCAATGTTATCCTATGGGAGGCAGGGGACCCTTGGTTGGTGGCTGCTGACTAGCAGGCCACGCGGTTGTGGGAGCTGGGCTCCTGGTCACTTGCTCAGGGCAAATGGGGAAGTAGATAGGTGTAGAGGTTACACTGCCAGGGCCACTCGGGCGGCTGGGTGCAGGGTGCTTTTGAGCCTTCGGGCGCTCAATTGATTTCAATGGGAAAGCTCCGGTTTAGAAAAAGACTGCAAGCTCGGGGACGAAGATTCTTCAGGTGCCACCACCACTTCGAGAGGTAAGTTGGGTAGTTGGAGGATAGGTAGGTACCCCGGAGTTGGGCACAGGGGGCCGCAGGGCGCCGGGTGCAGGGGTGCCTTTTGGTGTCGGGAAATCTTACCCTCTGTTGGGGGGGCACCTGGTTCTGAGGCTGCAGGCGTCGTCAGGAGCGTCGAGGGAAGTCCTTGGGTGCCGGACTCAGGGTCACAGTCGCCGTGGATCATCCTCGTGGTCTTTGTTCACTCCGGCACAGGCCAGGCTTGGCGGGTGCAGAGTGTGAAGGGTTCGCGGTTCCGGGCTGATGCCAGGGATTAGAAGCAGATTTTGAGTAGAGCCTCTACTCATGGGAGTCCCAGGTGCTTAGAGCCAAAAGGTAGCCAGGTACTTCGGGGTTTGTGAGGTTGCTGGCCACAAGAGGTGCCGGGTTGTAACAGGAGCAGGTTCGAGGGTCGACAGGCCGGTAGGGCTGGGGCCAAAGCAGTTTGTGTCTTCATCTTCTTAGCAGCTGCAGGGCAGGTCTTCTTTCTTCTTGCTCTTCTTTGTATTTCGGAATCTGGAATCTGGGGAAGGAAGGTTCAGGGTGCCCCTAAATACTAGATTTAGGGGTGTTACAGGTAGGTAAAGGGCAGGGTCCCTGTCCTGGGGTGGGTACACCCCCTATTCTGCCACTCTCCTGTGGGAGGGGGGCAGTAGCCTAGTCCTGATTGGGTAGGGCCTCCCATCTTCAAGATGGCGAGCGCCCGGAGATGTGCTTCACCTCGCCTCCCCCACCTGAGGGTTGGTGTTGGCAGGCTGGCACATCCCCTGTCCTTATTTGGGGTTTCCGGCCAAGCTTCCTGACAGAGTGGGGGGTTGCAAGTGGCCTGGGGACGCTCACAGAGGCGGCATGCCTTTGAAGCTTCCCCCTGCCCATCCTGGGGGAGGAGATCTAGCACCTCACCCAGGATGTGCATTGTTTCAGGCCCAGGAGAGCAGGGGCTCTCCTACCCAGGGGTCCAGCAACATGTCTGCTGTGTGGCAGCCTAGGCAGCCTCTTAGACCAGACGTGGATTGTAGGTTAGGTTTCAGGGGGCCTCTCTAAAATGCCCTCTGTGGTGCTTGGTACATTAAATCCCACACTGGCATCAGTGTGGGTTTAATGTGCTGAGCAGTTTGATACCAAACTTCTCAGTCTTCAGTGTTGCCATTATGGTGCTGTGGAGTTCGTGTTTGACAAGCTCCCAGCACCATGTACTCTTAAATGGCAGCACTGCACTTACAGGGCCCAGGAATAGACCTGGGTACTGTAGGGTCACAGAGCTCATGCTCCTGTGCCCACACCACTGGCATAGGGCACCCAGCTAGAGGGGTGGCTGATGTATGCCAGGGCAGTGAAGGTTGTGGGCATGGCACACAGGGATGTGTGCCATGCCGTCTCTCTGTTTTGTCCTGTATCCAGACACTCAGCCTGCAAGGGCAGTGTGTGTGTGTTAGGGTACAGGGCCTCTAAGGGTGGCACAATGAGTGCTGCAGCCCTTAGAGGCCTTCCCTGGTCACAAGGCCCTGGTTACCTAGGGTACCATTTACCAGGGGCTGACATGTGGCCAGGGTTTGCCAATTTGGGTTGGAGGTTTTGGTTTAGGGAAGGAACATAGGCCCTGGGCACCTGATTGGCAGGAGCCCAGGGCACACTTAGTCAAAGTACATTCAGTAATTCAGCAAAAAGTGGGGGCATACCATGCAAGAAAGATGGCACTTTCTCACACAGCATACTTCAACCACCACCTGAACTTCCACCTTCCCTCCAGACTCCTGTGCTTCCCTTCTTTCTAACTCGCCCACACCCCTTGCATCTGCCACAGCAGCACGCCTCATCCTCTCTGCTGGAATTCAGGAAAGGACTCAAGACTTGGCTGTTCAACTGAACCCCCAAACTACCCTCCCAACCCCCTTAATCACCCCCCTCCAGCAGCAGTATTCTCAGCGCCTGGATACCTTCACAGGGGATTAACAGCGCTATACAAACGCTGATTGATTGAAAAGGTGTTACTTCTTCAGCCTCTGTCTCTACGCTTCCATATTCAACCATACCCTGGAAGAGGTTAGCTTGAAGGTCTGGCACAAATCCATTACGGGTGCTCGTTTTTAGGTCGAGGACTACCGGTCTGCCGAAAGGCAGAACCGGAAGTCGGAGATTTGATGACTTGGAGAAGAGGGGCTTGAACCAGCCCCTCTTCTCCCCTGTTCTCCATTGGCTGGCCTCGTAAATGCTGGCCAGCCACTGGAGAAGAGGTCAGTCACTCTGATTAGGCCCCGTCCTTTTCGGATCGGGGGGCGTGTTTTTTGCAGAAAGTCTCATTCTCTCCTCCAGCCAATGGCTGGAGGAGAGAAAGGACAAACACGCCCCCGAATCCGAAAAGGACGCTGCGTTTCTCCGAGGCATTTCTGCTCTGCCTCGGAGAAAGGCGGTGCTGTCTTCCGGTGCCCTCGGCTTGTTTAATTCGGTATTTCTCTTAGCTGTTTAAAGGCTTGCATACGAATTTGATACAAGTCATGGTAAGCGAGGCCCGCACTGTTTGCTCCTGTTAGTGAGATTAATTGAGGGCTCGTCCTCTTGAGAAAGCAACAATTAGAAATCGGGCTCGTGCATGAATCGTAGTAACGATATTAACCCAGACTGGCTGAATGGCTGAATACACATGCAGAGCGAAGGGGTGAGATCTGTGGGGGCTAGAGGACGAGGTATACCAGGGGTTTCACTATTCTTGCCTGTTTACTTGAAAAAATGTGACGTCCGTAACCACTGTTGAAAGCAGGGATTCCATTCTATGGGAAGGCGGTCTGATCTCCAGAAAGCATCCAGTGCGGTTGGGTGAACGCGATACGCACCCTCGCCGCCAGGCCCATCTCGTGGAGGGCTGGTTGGTGGATACATCTGTTTCAGGGAGGATAGAATTAAATTCCTGCGGATCCTGGTCTCCTTAAAAGCCGGGGATATTGCTGCCGGGGCGAGATACAAACTCGCTTTCTGGGCTGCCTGGGGCAGTTGGGGACTTTGTTTAAAATACTTTTATTTAGGGCAGAATGCTGACGGTTTTGTGCCACATGATGGCACTGTGCCAGGAAGTGGTAATTCGGCACTAGCGAGCCCCTCTTCCACAGTCCGGTCAGCCCGCGGCTGCGCTGAAGCAGCGAGGTTGGGAGGGGGTACCTCCATGGCAGAGCGTCTGCCCCCTGGATTCTAATTGTGTCTTTGAGTTGGCGGGATATGTCGGGCCGCCGAGAGGCGCCCTCTCTCTCCCAGAGCGAACCTCACATGGTAGACGTGGGACTGCTTCCGCGCTGTTGACGTGCAACTGCTGCCATGGGACTCGCATTTGTGCGTGTCTTACTTGTGCTTCCAGTGCAAATCCTGTGTATGTAATCGCATATGAGAGATACTCGGCCTAAAAGCACAATGCAGACACATGCAGGCATTGCAATGCAAATCAATGCGCACGGTCACCACATTTCTGCTGTCTGCGCTCTAGCCCACCCTGCAAACATCTGTGTGGCGTGCACTAGTGAATCTTTTAACCTCTTTTTATAATTTTTTTTCCATTAAAAATTATTAAATTATGTATTACATGCAACCTGCAACGACGGTTGATACTCCTACAGACCTGACGCGCAACACCCATTGGACTCACAGGGCTTCAGAGCCCCCCCCCCCCCCCCTCCCCGTCGTGTGTGGCAGCCCGGGATGAGACCGCTTCCCGGGCAGACACAAAGCCGCGCCCGAGCACCTCACAGGTCTTTGAAAGACCATTTACATGTTAATGAGGCTTCGCTGTTGTTTCACCCCTTCTAAGAGCCCCTGCAGCTCCACTCTGCCTAGATTCAGCCCCCCCACCCCCGAAATCAGCGCCACTCTGCTGACTGTTTAAAGATTCAGCCCCCCCCCCCCGAAATTTTTGCTTAGCCCCCCCCGAAATTTGGCTCTAGTTGCGCCTCTGGTTCATGGAGACGTTATAATACACATACCACGGGTATAACACTCCTTGAATAGCAGCGCTCCACTTCTGTAGCAATCCAGGCGCCCCTGCATCTTTGTAAGATTTATGGAAGTAGTAAAACATTTTTACACAGTTCGGAAGCTCAGGTTGAACAATAAAAGTGAAGCTGATAGAACAGTTATCTTTAGGCTTGAAGGAAATGTTCTCTTTAATATTACATTTTCTCATCACCCTGCCAGCCCCGTGCAGATAGTAACTGTTCTCATGTGCATCGCCTCGGGGCTGGTTATTTTTCAATATGTTCTGTCGTCTGAAATCTGCTGCAGTCTTTACAGTTTTTCAATCTCAGGTCTTCTCCATCAACAGACCAGTTCATTTTGTTGTCTAAAGACACTTTGTATACACAGCGCCTTTATAGGGTTAGAGAAGTAGACT
The DNA here is from genome assembly GCF_964204655.1 of Triturus cristatus. Lineage (NCBI taxonomy): Eukaryota > Metazoa > Chordata > Amphibia > Caudata > Salamandridae > Triturus > Triturus cristatus. Next base: position 1,141,850,885 of record NC_140590.1, on the reverse strand, counting down.
TAAAACGTTTTAATGCCACGCCCCCTAGTGGAAAAAAAACAGCAGCACCCCCTCAACATTTTCGCAATTATTCTATTTAACTAGCAATGTTTAAACAATGCAGTTAAGTTATGTTACCGTTTTAAAAACGCAATCAAATACATGATTGCCAAACCTAGTATTCTGGTCAAGCGGCCCTTACTAGCGTGTAAACCACCGTGTGATTATTGGGGGTGGGGGTTTTGAAGAATTTTTGGAATCTCTTTCCTTGCAGAAATTGGGTGGATATTTTGTCCCTCATCAGTACAAGGAAGGGTAGAGGTGTGACATTGCTAGTTCCAGGGGCCTAGTTATCAATAGTGCACCATTTGCAAGTCAAAACACACGGGCCCAGAGGACTGAGGGGCCCACTGCAGGTCAGTTATAGTATTTTTCTTTTTTTAACTTCCAAACTAGGGCACTGGAGGCCCATTTCCCTATTTTGCATTAGGGGCGATGGCACCCTTGCTTCGCTACTGTTCGGCCTTGCCCCTAGGGCATAGACTCAGGGTTTCAGCTCTCAATGCCTTCCAACCTACCAGTTTTTCTCCCTACTTTTGAAATGCCTTAAGCAAATTATGATAGATTTTTTTTAAATGACAGATATTTCTGAGAGTTTTATTCCCTATGTGTTTTATGGGTTATCAACATTTTACAGTTTTTAAGAGTACCACACATCCTGTCGTCTATATAGATATTAGATGTGTGACCCAACCTGGTCCAGGATCGGATGCAGCCTCTGCGAGCATTGGACATAGTGTTTACTCTGGGGCCCTCACTACCAAAGGTAACCTTAACTGAAGCCTCGCTTAGGCACAGTTTCATGTAGGAAACATCAAACGTGACCAAGCGGGTCTAATTATGGGAGATGTGATGGAAGGTGGAGCAGTTTTCATTCATTAGTGTGCCAAGGGTACAGATTCATAATAGAGTTAAACAATTCTGGACTGTATCAAATTTGCATTTTTCTGAAAGGTCAACCCCAGATTTGTTGCCTCTCTGTGCACTTTGACCGCTGCTAACTAGTTATATAGTGTCCTTGCATCCCAATTAAAACATGTGCTGTACATTGAAACTCTTTATTTTGCCTATGTAACTTACCTATAAGTCCATTGTAAATGGTACCTAAAGTGTATCTGTGGCATGGGAAGTTCAACGTCATACATGGGCTGCAGTGTATTTTCACACCACCCACATAAGTGACTTAACATATTTCTGCCAGCAGTGCCACTGTTCGCTGCCTATGCTGCAGTTTAAATGCACTGCAGTAGACTCAGAGTGATAAAGATACTTGTCATTTCCAAGGTAGAAAACTATTACTATATAGTTTCTCAGGTCAAAAAAATAGCTTTCAGCCCCAGTAATGTGTTTGATAAATCAGGGTGGACAATGAGGACTTATTTAGGGTGGCAATGATTCCAGGTTGTGTCTGCGAGGACGGAGGGCATGGAGGAGGGAGTGGCTCTCATGTTAATGGGAGGCATGCATGGAATTGTTTTGGCCACCTTGAGGCTGTTACTTAAAGAACTAAATGCAGGTAAAAACCATTTATACCTAAATGCACTGCAGTGACACATGACAAACTGCCTTTGCTATGTGGAAAAAAGCTATTTTTATATATAACCATAAATCACCCGTAAAGTGTGCCTAGTTAGCCCATAGATCAGGGTGCTAATATATAATAAAATTAGGGTACACCACCTATTGGGGTTAGTGTGCCCTCACAGTTAAATAAAAGTCAAGTGCTGTTTAAGTCAGTAGGCTGAACTTCACTTTTCTCGTATAGGTATGAGTCGGATCAAACTCTTCATTTCCCATCTCCACTGAGGAACGGGCAAAACAGTAGTTTTCTGATTATTTTTACAATCTGACTTAATGATGAAATCAAATTTTAGATAACTTAAGCAGAAAATTACCTTTATAAAAAAATTAGTTAAGGCTGCCTGAGCCAGAATTGACTTAAAACCAGTTCTGCCACCTTCAGTGCTGAATACAAATCCTTGGCTGGGAGACTTAACCACCCTGACTCACAGAGCATTGGCTTGCTCTTGGGCCAAAGAAAGGCCAGTGGGTGTTAAATGCGGATGCTGCGCTTTGCCATGCCTATCACTCTCCTGTACCGGTTACTAAGAGGAATCGCATCTGGTCCAAACTTAATATTGAGGAGTTAAAGGATGCTCCTGAAGTCTCATACGTAAGTCTATCATAATCATCACAGTACAAAGAACCACGCGTCTACACAGCACGCAGTGCTTCCATAGGGAAAAGCATACCTGTCATCTGAATGTCAACATGTGTATTCTGGGGAAAAATAGCATTAACTCCAGTGACAGTCCCAGTCGGCTAAGAATAAGGGCTGATTATAAAGGGCCCATCCAGCAGTGAATCCTGCACTACACACATAAATCCCCACGCGTACGAGGACCTGCTCAAGAACTTGCTTTGTGAATTGTAAATAACAATGCCGTTTCTTTAAATGTTTTAATAACAAAAACATAAACAAAAATAATGTCATGAGCAATGCCAATAGCTCTAACTTTACCAATGCCGAGACCATTGCATTGTAAATGCTTGTTCCACTCCTCTCCGAACACCCAGCTGTCCTCATCCCCTGAGATGTCGACCATGGACGCTCAGCGATTGTGGGTTGTCCTGCTTCCTGCTCCAGCACCCAACGTCATTCCCAACATTTCATTCAATGCCCCTTCTGATGACTATGGTTTTGCCTCCACCAATATGTATGTCGCCAGCTTTTTGTTTTCTTTTTGCACAATTGCGTACTTGCCTGATGATTCCTACATCAGAAACTCAGTTACATTCAATGACGAGCGATCACCCATCATCCGCTTCACTTTGTGACGCTGGAAAGTCCATGCCAGTAATATTGACATGAGACGCCAGTATAAATAAGCATTGTCAAAGTCAATAGGACACACCTTTGGGACCGACTGTCGTTGCCAATGTTTTTTTTGTTGTTGTCAAAACTGTCTTTATTATGTTTTCAACTATACAAATAGCAGGACAGGTCATATAGTACAGTTCCTCCGCCAGAGTACACCTCTAATGGCAGATTCAGGGTCTCGTAACATACGGAACCAGCCAGTATCAGGTAATATGCCAATCGTCTGCATCAGCCATCACAAAAGATACAACCATTCTTCAATCCCCAACACCCTCCCACCAAACCTAACCGCCAACTAACTACGGTACATAAGGACTCATGTAATTATATAAATGGGGTCCTCAAATCCAAACTGGGATACAGCTAGCAAGCACCGGGGCGGCATAATCCTGCGCCCCCTTCTCCCCACACACATAGTGCAACGCCCCCATCAGAACAGAAAGTGATGTAGGGCTCTCCTTCAGGTAGGGCAGGCACATAGCAGCAGACCCACAGTGAGATACTGTACAAGAGGACCCCAGATATACTCGAAATTTGTATAAGTATCTGATAATATATCTGTCATGCTCTCCATAGTAACCGCTCTCCATGCCAATGGTTTTTAGCCATATACAACATCACTGATGCTGAGAAGCACATCTGAAGTTTTTTTAACACTGGCCTGCTGCCATTCGACAGAGTCCTATTCACATAGATTGACACATAGTTACCGAGGACCACCCTTTGAATTCAATCAAATAATTTTTGTAAGTAGCCTGGTAGAATCACTGGGCCATCAATGAGGCTCTTTAAAAGCTGTACCTAGAATGCCAAAAAAGCTGATAAAATATGTTTTGCAGTTTTGATTTCAGAATAGTATTTCTCATTTTTATAACTCTCTTAATAAATCTTGTTTGGCTACTTCTAGCTGCACCCATTTCAAAAACAGAAAGGAACTGAGCCGGACAGACAAAAGTGATTTGCCCTGGATTCCACAGTGTTGGTCTGGTGAGGAAGCTGGAATTAAAACTACAGTTTCCTCCCTCCAAAGTCGACATCTTCAGTCCACTGTAGCACATCACCTCCCTTCGACACTACCAAAACAACCAATGTGGGTAGTTTACACTCCAGTGCCAGATTTTTAACCAACAACACAGTGCATGATGGGAATTGTAGTTTTGCACTCCTGTTATAAGTATAGATGTGGCCTCTCCTGGCACAGGGCCAGCTAATAGCCATGCCACATGTGGACTGTTTATAAGACAAAGAGCTGAAGTAGTAAAGTAGTACAAAAATATACAAAGTGGGATAAACTTAATACAACAAACAGCCCAGTAATACGGCCACAATTTAGGACTTTATGTATATTTATTGTATTTATTTGCATGTGAGTATTGCACAGCGCTGCCCCATCACCCTAAAGTAAGGGGCTATTTATGTCAAAGTAATGCAGCGCAGCAAATCACCTTGCTGCATGCTCTACAGGGAAAGGGCAGGCATGTGCCGTGTTTATTACAGTACGGTGCATTCCTGTCCTTTCCCCAGCGCTGTTGAACAATCGGCTGCATAGTGCCTACACAGGCGCTCCTGTGCCAGGGTGCCTGTGTTGCATGCAGGATAGTTTTTGTGCAGGAAATGGCACCTTCCTGCACACAAACAATATTGAGAAGCATATTCCAATTTTATGTGTTCTGTAGAACGCAGCATACATGGAAAGAGGAATTAAGAGCACAAATGATGATATTTCTCTTCATTATGCGTCCCATGAGAAAGCGTATCTTTTTGGTGCATTCCCATTCAACCAGCAATGGTAAATCTGGGAATGCACCAAAATCCATGGGAGCTGTGTGGGAACACCTATGCAATGCCTATGAAATGCCTTTTCAGGGCAGAATAACGCAACTCATCGATTTGTGCTGCATTGCATTAATCCTGATTTATCAAGCCACGCAGGCCAACGCAAAGAGGCCCTACGTAAGTTGATAAATCGTATTTTATCGTTTGCATTGTGCAGGAACCTCATTGTCTGGTGCAAACGTGACATAAACCCTTGATATATAGGGCCTTAACTTCCCAGTGCTAGGTTTACAGTGGGAACAAGGAATTTGACAAGGGTATTTTAGAGCCAACCAGATACAAGGAATGAATGACCCTAAGCAGCATTCTGCATTCACTTTATTTTATCTAGATGGCAAGTACCTTTGTAAAGATATTAAAACCTAAAGTGTTAAGTTATCAGCATTTATGTTGCAATGAAACACTTTTGGACTCTGGGCGGCCTTTCCAGGAAAATTAGTCTGGGAGTGTTTGTTAGTGGATATTGCTTTGTTCAACGTATTATAGAGCAACGGTTATTGTTGCTGGTTAATGTGAAAAACAAATACATCTGATTACCGGGACACAACTATACTTGAACTTCGGGGGCGGGGGGGGGTGGGGGCTGTCCAAAATAAGGTTGCATACCCAAGAGCTCAAACAGTGGTGGCATTCACAATGCATAATAAGGGGAATACCTGTTCACAATTTAAAAACAAGCATTGGCATAGCCAATAGGTCTCGCCTTTGGGACCTTATAAGTGTTTAGCCTTGCAACAGTTGCATAACTAAATACTTATAAGGTCCCTAAAGCGAGACCTATTGGCTATGCCAAGCGGCCGCAAAAGTGAAAGTAATCGCGGTAAAGCGCGGCGTGCGCGCTCGTGCACATGCTCTGTGGCTCTAGGCTGGCCTGGTAGCACTGTTTGGAGCCCTCTCAATAAGCCTGCGCTGGGTCAGGCGAGACCTAACAAGTATGTGTTGATATTTAAATTGCACTAGCCTAGCTGGTTAGCAACAGAGCACTGTATATTATGGAAGGTGGTCTCAAGTGGAGGCTTAAATCTTTGAATTATAATTGATAAGCGACAAAGAGAGAATATAAAAGACAGAAACCAATAGATTAAGTAAAGCCTAGACTAATACTGCCCAGTTCCTCTCGCGCCAGTCCACACCTTATGTACATCAAATCAATGTATAGTATACAACATGAATGACACAATTTGTTTTATATCTCAGTGGGTGGGGGACCTCCGCAGGGGGTGGGTATCTGCTACATCAAAGGCATTCAGAAACATGAGGTGTAATGGCCGACTCCCACACTCACGCTAGTGGGTCATCAGTTTCTTGCTTGCTGGTGATTGGATGTGCCAGCGAGTATGTCCGGAGTGGGCCACATATGTCCCTGGGGCGTGAGGCAGTCGGGAGCAGTTCGGCATATAGGCATGTCTGATCCTGCCTTAGAATCATGTCACCAATCCAGTCCTTGAATTTAGGTACCCTCCTGCGACCCCACCGACAAGCAACCCATCTTTTTGCCAACATAAGACCAAAGGACACAAAGTTGCGATATTTTGCCGGGATCTGCTCGGTATATCCGAGTAGTGCCACCAGGGGAGATCACCGGATTGATATGGTAACCATGTGGTCCAATGCTGTGAATACCATGTTCCAGTATGCGTAAACGCCAGGACAATCCCAAGCGAGGTGGAGGAAGTCTGCAGACTCCGCCCTACATCTGTCGCATTTACTTGTGTCACGCAGCCCAAATTTATGTACCTTTAGTGGAGTGTAATAGCTACGCTGAAGGAATTTATAGTGAGTGATGCGTAGGCGGCTGTTCGAGGAGATTTGTTCTGTTTGTTTACAAGAATTCCCATTGCATGTCAGTGATAGGATGTTCCAGTTCAGCCGACCATCTTTCCCGGGCAGGTGAAAGGAAAGATTTTCCTCAACATTCTTAAAAGACAAAAACAAGAGGAAGACAACTTGTTGAACAGATCAGAATCTCCACAGTGGCCGCCACGAAAGCCGATTCTGTACTATGATTTTTCCTAAAACCATATTGTGCACCATCTAAAATTTCATTTTGATCTAAGTAATCAGAAAGAGCCATATTAAGATGCTTTTCAAGAATATTTGGTGATATAGGCACTCGTGAAATTGGACACAATGTATTTTTCTCCTTAGGATTGAGATTTTCTTTTTAATATAGGGAGTATAGAAGCCTTTTACCAGAGAGTTGGAAAGTATCTGGATAAGATAATATTGTTCAGAAGGGAGGTGAGAGGACCTGTAATTTTGTGGAGGAGGTTAGGGGGCAAGGGTCAGAGGGGGGACCTGACTTAGTGTCAAGTATAAGTTTAATCACTCCCTTTTCAGTAAGAAGTGGGAAGTTCAAGAACTTAGTAACCCTGGCGTCTGGAATCTCAGTACCTGTGCAGGAACATTAACATTACAACTAATGTCAAATTTCTCATAGACTATCTCTACTATTTTTTTAAAGAAGCAGGCTTGTTTATCACTTAAGGATTGACTAGGCGTCGGGGCATTCATTGAATTAAAGCCAGAGAGAATTTTTATAGTCTTAAAAAGTTCTTTTGATGAGTTTTAGCAGAGTCGATTTTCTCGGTAAAGATTTTATTTCTCTAGTATAATCCAACTCCTTATACTCTTGGATAAGTAATTTATATTTGTCTCTTTCAGCTAAGCTACAATATCTCCACTTTTTCTCTTGTCTATGACTCTTTTGTTTGAAGACCCTGAATTTAGTCGAATACCATGGAGCCGTTGGCTTATTTCTATGACTTTTGGCAGATTTGAGTGGAGGCAATTTGATAACTGCAAAATTGATCCACTCCACATAATTAACTGAAGCTATATTAGGATAATTCGAGAGAAGGGGCATAGTAACAGTTAAAAGAGCTGTGAAATCAGTTTTGTTGATCTTATTCCAGGACCAGTATTGAATGGCCTGTGCACTATTCTTAACTGGCTGGTTAGTGACTGGAAGAATTAAACTAAAATTTGCTGTATGGTCTGACCAGATTAACGGCTGCATGACTGACCGTGTGTGTAGATGAGAGAGAAAACGGGCTTGGGTAGCAAAGCAAAAAGGAACTAATAAATGTTTAAAAGTTGAAGTTTTGTCTGCGGACCAGGCTTGAGCTTTAAAATCCACTCTTTGTGCAGACATTAAAAAATGGCAAGTTACCTTGTCTGTGTCACAGTAGCCAGTGTGTTAACCCACAGGATGACACTTTCTGGTTTGAAAGTGGCATAGAGTTGTAGAAGGTGAAGCAGGCACCAGCGTACTGCAAAAATGGATACGTTTGAGGAACAACAGCAAGGCCCAGCAACTGCACAGCGTATATGCATTTCAAGCGAGCCTTTGAAATGTATGTGTGTCTCAGATCTAGAGCATGGCACCCTCCTCCCTTCATCTCAAGGTTTTCTAAGCACCAGCTGTCACTTGCAGAGATGAGAAAGATGACCAAGAGGTAGACCTCACAATTGCAGAGCTGTCTGGGGCATACCATGCTGTTGCAGCAGACATCTTCAGTAGATGCAGTGCCAGGTCTTGTCCATGCACTGTGCCAAGCTGATCCACCTCTTCAGTCTATTATGTGTTGCTCATCAAATACAAAAGGGGACAGGCACACAAGGATCTTCTGTGAAGTGGACTATGAGAGGTTGCCACCCAGTTGTCCTTAACAAGGCATAATGGAATATTGCACCTCATGTATGTCCCTTCTGTAGTGTGAATGTTCTGCTCTAGCCATACGTAGCCAAAGAGCATATTTTTGGCAGAGGAGCACAGTGGCGGCCTGCTCTGCACTACTGTCTGTGTATTCACTATTAGAGTAACTGTGTGACATGACGTTATATTCAAGCCGTCAACCTGAAGCCAATACTGCATGACAGTCTCACAGGCAACATCAGTGCTTGGGCCTTAGCTGGCCTTGCTTCTGAGATAGAACAAAAAGCCAGAGATATTTTACTCAGAGGATCTTCACTGCTGGACCATTTTTTTAAATACCCTGTCCCCACTAATAAATAGTGCCACTGGTATTATGCAATTCTGTGACCCCCCCAGTCTTTTTTTGCATCATTATCGATTTGCTTTTGCCTCATATTACAGATTTTAATGTATTTCCATGTCGAATGGATTAAACGTTACTGAAAATGCAGCGACGTGTTGCTGCACAGTGGAAGGCTTTACACAAAGGTTGACTGGCCATCATTCGTTGTTTATACCTGTATTTGGGTCATAGGCTTGTACTAGCGAAGCCAAACCTTAGCTCAGACATGAAAAAATGTTGAGCTCATGAAGTATTATTATCACAAAATGTGCCACATTACACCGCATAGTATCCCTATTCTTGCCGCATAATTTAGTAAACCCTTCCCTATAATTTGGTCATTCCCTGTCGCATAATTCCAGTGACCCTGTTCACTAGCAACCACAGACACAAAGTAATGCCCCTAACCCTATTTGCTGATAGTACTTTTCAGGTTCATATTTTTTTGCCTCTATTTGGCTTTGTTTTACAAGGAAAACCACAAGCCTCTTCCGCCCCAACAGAATTCTAGATGCAATGCAATTGACAGAAAAGTCTGTACTCTCTGGTGGACCCTGAGCGACTGCAAGCCCATTTAAAAAGGAAAACGATTCTCCCCTTCCTTGTATTTATATAGTGCTTGTACCGCTATTCAAGGGCAATAAGCGCTATATATAAATGCAAATGCACAAAATACAATTTGTCATTTTCAGCCTTGCGTTCAAGGTGCAGATTGTCTCTTTCATGCCTGTGCTAATAGGCAGTCAGTAGCTCTCCTTTAAAACAATATGAAGGCTCAAACACTTTGCCCTGCACAGCGAGAGCCCCCAGCATTAGGTCTGCACCATAGGATATTGTGAAACTCAAGTAACCTCCGCTCTTTTCGAAGAAAACATGTTGTAACAGAAGGAAGAGGATTAACTTGTCTTTTTTAAGAAAATGAAATGCCTTCTCCGAAGCTGCTTCCCGAACAGAGCCCCGAGCTCAGCTGTGCATGGCCGGGCTTTCACTGAGACCAGGGTCGGATTGGTAATGCGGGCACTCAGGAAATGGCCGAAGTTCTAGCTGTGGGCTGCTTTTACGGTCTCGTCTAGCGTTGCAGCGCATGCGCTGCTCAATCGGCGAGACATGTAGTGAGAGAGAAGATTTATGAAGGGGACTTGAAGCCCCGCCCATCATTTATTTTCATTGGGTCGAATCAGCGTTTATGCTAAATGCTGGCTTCCCATTGAAAATTATGCTTTGTGGCCACTGCCCTTTCTCCCTTTTGGACGGCCCATCCGGACTGGGTCGTCTGCTTCACGGCTGTCGTGAAGCACTTTCTTATCTTTAGGGGGGCCATCTATTTCTAATTAGCATGGCCTTAGCGCGGCCATGCTAATTAGAAACAGATGGCCCCCCCTAAAGATAAGAAAGTCTGCAGGCAATACCCTGCACACTGAGGTCTCCTCGCTTCAGCGTCCCCCCCTTCCCTTCTCGGAGCACACGTCTGCTCAGGGAGCCTCTCCTCGCTTTAGCCCCCTGCCCCGCTTCGGAGCACACGTAACTTGTTTTTGGAAGCCTCCGTTGATTTTGCACTGCCCGTGCATCCATCTGAGCTCAAGAGACACTGCTTCACGCAGATTCTACCTTGGGAAACAGTGCTCGCCGCACTTTGCTGTTGGGAAATATTGCGCCCGCTCCCCCACCCACACAACTCAGCTGAGAGTACCCTCCCCCACACTCCTGGGAAAACACTGTCCTCTCTCTCTCGCTCTCGCTCTCTCTCTCTCTCTCTCTCCCTCTGACGGAAACCGATGTAGATATACCTTTCAGAAGGGGGGGCAGGAGGAGCAAAACGAAGTTCAGAAAGAGCACTTTATTTCTTGCTTGTAGTTTGTACTACAGGCTTACAGGGGAGTAAGGGTTGAAATGACGGGCTCTTCTGTGACGGTCAGTCGTGTTTTCCCATTGTGTCATCGGGAATGCCGGCAAGCACCATAGCGCACAATGAGACGCTGGAAAAGTGAAACTGTTTTACTGCATCGTGACGCTGGATAATAGTAGCTGGTCGCTGTTTAAGAGCAGAAAAAGCTGCAGTGCTGTTCCCAGTGCAGAGAAGCACTTTGACTGGCATGCAACCTTCTAATTCGTGCTTAATTTCAGCCAGTGGGTAGGCCGGCACTTATTTTCCTCACAGATACTTACTGAGCGCAAGAGAATCAGGGTCGGTATTCGGCACGCCAACGTTTAATTGAATTGGCTGCGGTCTTGAGGGGGAAAATGAGGAGTTGGGCAGTAGTGGCTCATTAATCTCAGCCAGGGACAAGAGATGAGAAGAGACTTCGGACCTCCCCCAGACTTGGAGTCGCTGTAACAGGGTGGGGGGCAGTGTGAGGCTCCCACCCCATTCCAGGTGTACCACTAAATGCATGTACCTTCCTGATACGGCTTGTTAATACTGTAACCCGTGTCAAAAATGTAAATTCACTACGTGTTATGTATATGTCATCCAATGCTGGCCACCTTTGTGTTAAAAGTAGAAAGAAAAAAAAATGAGGCGGGAAGTCCACACGAGTCTCCCTCTAAACATCAGAGTTCATGCCTGGTCGGTGAAAGGTTGACATGCTTAGTGCCAGCCCTCAACACCGAGGCTGGGATTGCAGAGAGTCGAATGCAAACCTATAATTTAAATCCTTTTCGAAGAGGTTGGCACCTGTGTGCCTGTCTAGAGCATAGCTACTTAGGCTGCGGTGAGGCTGCTGCAAATAACAATGTCCTACTAGGTTTCTGCAATATCTCAATACATGAAAAATTAAGGAATCACCACAAACAGCATGTATCTGAGTGACAGCAGCAGGATTTTTAGGGTGCTGGCGTGGAATATCACCTTTGTGAGAATGATGTCTGAACTCGCATATTCACTCTCTCATGCTGCTATGTATTCCTCTCAGTGGGTTAAACACCTACTCTAGATATCTGTCTGTAAGCTATCAAACAAGACCAATCACCCATGAGGGTAACCAGGCGCTGAGGATCTTGTTGCATAGGCTCAGTGGAACAGCCAGGCCTTGAGCCCCTTCCTGAATTCTAGCAGAGGGTGAGGTTCGGAGGTGGAGAAGGAGGTAGTTCCAGGACCGGGCCACAAGGTAGGAGAATGAATGACTCCATCTTTCGCTTTGACATTTGTGATAGGTGTGAGCGAGGTGAAGGGAGGCATAGAGCAGGTGTCTGGGGGGGGGGGGGGGTTGGTGTAGGCTGGTCCGTTCCTTGGCTGTGCAGGGCCTTGTAGATGTGAATCAGCATCTTGAAGTGACATCTCTTCTGAATGTAGAGTCAGTATAGTTTCCTGAGGTGGCGGGTCGTGTGGGGCCGCTTGGCGAGGTCGAGGATGAGTCTGTCTGCTGAATTCTATAGTCTCTTCAGGAGTCGCGAGGCCTTAAGTGTACATGTTTTCTGACCAATGGAAGCTTGTACTAGTCTGCCCTGCTGGGAATGTAAGACTGCACTGTGAAAGTGAGAAGCTTGCTTGACTACTGCCAAACTCAAACAGGTCTGTGAGGCAGTGAAGCTTGCACTTCCGTTGCCAGATTTTTACCTGTCCTGTTATGGGAAAAGCTTGGGCTGATTCCAGCCTACCCACTGAAGGAGGGAAACTGTTTTGCCCAAGTTGTAGCTGTTCTATGAAGAGGGGTGTTTCAACTGCTATTGCCCAGTCTCGTAAAAACAAAGGTTATTTTGAATGCACTTACCTGCCCAGGCCAGTCAGAAACCTTTATTGAAACCAGGGCAAAACTAGTAGTGGGTCTTTTCAGTGACCATAACATTTGAGAGAACCTGGAATAATTCACTTAAGATGTGAACTGTACAAAAACATCTCGGGCCCGATTCACAGAACTAACTTAAGACAAAATCCTAAACTTACTACCATTTTGGTATTCACAGAAGGCACTTACTCATTTTGGTATTCACAGAAGGCACTTACTCATTTCGGTATTCACAGAAGTTAGGAGTCCTAACTTTAGGACTCCTAAATGCCTTCTGTGAATACCGAAAGTCTTAAAATTAGGATTTTTCTCAGTTTAGTAGTAGTATAGTTAGGACTCCTAACTTTAGGACTCCTAAATGCCTTCTGTGAATACCGAAAGTCTTAAAATTAGGATTTTTCTCAATTTAGTAGTCCTAAGTCTAAACTTAGGACTACTAAACTGAGAAAAATCCTAATTTTAAGACTTTCGGTATTCACAGAAGGCATTTAGGAGTCCTAAAGTTAGGAGTCCTAAATTTAGGACTACTAAATTGAGAAAAATCCTAATTTTAAGACTTTCGGTATTCACAGAAGGCATTTAGGAGTCCTAAAGTTAGGAGTCCTAACTATACTACTACTAAACTGAGAAAAATCCTAATTTTAAGACTTTCGGTATTCACAGAAGGAATTTAGGAGTCCTAAAGTTAGGACTCCTAACTTCTGTGAATACCGAAATGAGTAAGTGCCTTCTGTGAATACCAAAATGAGTAAGTGCCTTCTGTGAATACCAAAATGGTAGTAAGTTTAGGATTTTGTCTTAAGTTAGTTCTGTGAATCGGGCCCCTCATGTATATAGTTTAATATACCGTAAATTAGGCTTTCCTGTTTTCAGTTTCTATTTTTGGTAAATTCTGGTGGGGTTTTTTCAGTGTTTTCAAGTTATTTCAATACCTTAAAAAAACAGTGGTTATCAGTGGTTTCACATTGTCGCGCCATTAAAAACTACAGAAACAGTGTTTTTCTGGTGTTTATGGAATGTTTTGCTTTTATTATTGCTTGCTTTCTGCACTGATAGAGCATGATATATAGACAGTGTAGTTCTGCAACATTTGCGCTGATCTGGGCGCTTATGCCCTCAGTTGTCGAAGCGGTACCAGTGAGGTTTTATTGACTTCAAATGCCATTGGTGGTGAAGGGACATTTCTATGCATCATTGCAAGTAATTTCTCTTACATTGTAAAATAAAAGTTCCTGAATTGCTCTTTACTATTGCTTTGCTTGCCAAGCGGCAAGCACTCTAACATGGAACATGTTGCAGTGCAAAGTCACTAAAGGTGTCGCCCAGCCTACCCTCAAGGAGATGTTTCACATCTACACCAATTATGCTGAACACTTGGCAGACAAGAGTGTTTTCCGACTTTAGATTTTTTTATTATGTTCACTACAGCAGTTATGTTTTCCTGTAAAAATCTAAGAATGCAGTATAGTGTACTTTTTCACATCACTATCAATATGTGACCAAAGATCCTCACATTTCTTGCCTTTGGCATCCTCACTCAGCACAAAATCTGAAAACAGTTGCCACATGGATAATATAGCATTCATAGCCCCTTGGACTGAGAACCATCAGCTAAGGGACACAGTTGGGATGGCTCTTTCTTTGATGCCTCACAAAGCACAAAATGATAAATATTTAAATTTTACTTCTTGTCCATAAGAAAACAGTGCACCGGAATGGACTAAAAAGTCAATAGCATTACTCATTAACTCTGAAGATTGTAAGGATGCTTTCAGCATACCATCTAACAAGTGGCAAGGATCTCTTACAGGGAGGCACTTCAGCTCAGGTATCAATTTTGACAGGTCATCACAAAACTTTTTCATACACGTAGCTGAATCACTGCAAATACAAACAATATCACTCCAATCTTTGTTGAACTTGGAAAGAACCTTTTTTGCAGAGCATTCCAAGTGACACTGTGTTCCATGTTTTCTAAAAGTCTGGTGTCATGTTTTAACCACTATCCCAGATGCTTGGTGATAGCACTCTTTTAACATATACTTGTCACTATACCTTGCATTGAATGTTTAAAGACTGAGGTGTTAGCAATTCGCCTGATATCAATACTGACTCACTAGCAAGTGGGAGCTGATGTATTAAGGGTTTTTACCCATTCTCTTTGGGTAAATGTGATGACACATATTAGGAGAGATTCTTGTGAAACTAGCCATTTTACCTATCAGTGAAAGAGCCAAAATATCAAATATGATTTAGATATTTCCTGCTTCTTTACAGTTTATAAAATAATTAAACAAGACCTAAAACATGCTTCTAAAACCTGCATCTTTAGACCAAAGACCACAAAACTGACAAAAAAATAAAAGAAAAAAGAAACAATATTTTAGTGGCATCCCTAAACAACAAAACTCAAGCAGACTAATGCTAGCCCAGACATTCTTTCTGCTAGCTTGTATAACAAAGTTACAATGTGTTGGCCCCTTCAGGAAGAAAGAAAATGACTCTTTCACTCTCTTTTTCCTTTCTTTGAATTGCATTTAGTTTGTGGTTGTGCAGGTGTTTTTTCAGTGTTTATATGTTTTCACCGGTGAAAGCTATTTCTCTTTCAGTGGGGTTTTATCAGTTATTATAGGTTTAAACCTAAAACCGGACAGCCTAACCGTAATGTTGCTCTATATTTAACTACAATAAAGGCCTTGTATTTGAGGCACTAGATAACTGACTTGCATCAGGGGTAACTAATAAAATGGTCCTCAGGACTGAAGGGAGAAATAATGTATTAACTACTCAGGATTTGAATTGCACAATGTCTAATCGGGAAACCTGGTTTCAATCCCAGCTTCAAAGCATAAGGAAACAGTGTGACCCTGCGAAATTACATTTCATCATTGGGCCTCCATTTCAATGATCTTCACATTTGAGAGAATCTTGAAATAGTTCAGGATGTACTCTGTACATCATTCTCTCTTGTGTATAGTTTAATAGACCATAATCTTTGATCCATTTATTAAAAACAAATACAAATAAATGCTTATTCAGAATAAACAGGATAGCTGGAATCATTAATACAATTGTCACAGCACAATGGGTGTGGCTCACCAATTTTAATAAAGGCCATTCAGTGCAGTGATATAATCTAAGATGCGAAAGTGAAACAGTCCAAAATGCACTTTTTACATAAAAGGCATAAAGCGGCACTCAGTGATACTTCAGCAGAGCAGAAGGTCCAAGCTGAGCTATGAGCTATTCCCCTCACCCTTCATGAAGCTGCTTTTCCAGACAGGCTCAGCACGGATGGGGCCATGCAGAATTATGAGACCTGCCGTCACCGCCTCACTTCCACTGCCCTATTGGCACTCGTAGCAAGGTAGGACATGCTTTGGTGTTTGGTGCGTAGTTTGCAGTCTCAATGCCTATACATTCCAGTCTGATCACACCCAGTAAGCTACAAGTGTGACTCGGCGACGTGGGCATGGCCTGTCTCATAGCTTAGGCTACAGTTACAGTGACTAGACATGTGAAACATGCTGCACGTGCTGACAGCCTCACCGATAGCAAGTTGTGAGACCTCTTCAAGCGAGTGGGACATCAGGAAATTTGTCCCATCGCCCGGCCACCCTTCCGAGACTGGTTTACATGCCCTATGAAGCAGGGATTATTTCACAATATTTGATGGGGAGGACACCTGATGGGGAAGACTCCTGAACCTATGGGGGCCATATTGAAGCAAAGTAATGATAATGGAAAGGAGAAGTAGGGGGTCTTCTGCTTGCCCCTCCTGTTTTTAATTTTGAAGTAGGGAGACACCTGTGTAGGAAGCTGGCTCTGTATATACTATACCAAAGTGAGGTATAGTGTGCACAGAGACTAGTGCAACCCCAAAGGTAGGCAGTAGTAAAATTAGATAGCACCTCACTCTCTATTTGTGGTAGTGTGGTCGAGCAGTAAGGCTTTATCAGAGGGCAGTGTTAACCCTTTGTTGTACACACTCAGTCAGCAAATGAATTCACACACCCAAAGACTGAACTTCAGACCAATTGTTTTTGTATAGAAATATTCTTTTAGTTATTTTATTTCCTAGAACCAAGCAAGCCTGGCCCAGATACGTGATAAATACTTTGCAGTAAATATACAGTTTGTAAACAGTTTGAATTGCAATTGTAAATGTACTTTGATTTGATTACAGTAGTGTCACTGGTAATGCAATGCTTTTCAGAATACAGTACATATACTTTGTATGGGAGTTTTAGTAAAATGACAGGTAAGTTACTTTTGAGATTGCTTTTCTTACACAGTGCAGTATGCCTGGATACTGCACAGGGACATTTCCTGTAAACAGGTAAGTAAAAGCGTTTTTGTTAGTTAGTGCAATTTTAAAGAATTTCTTTATGTTTTTCAACTCCACACTTAAAAACTTTTCATAGAAAAACAGTCAATGTTATCCTATGGAGGAAAATAGTGTTATCGGTTTAAAGGCAAGTACTTTGTTGTGGGAGTTAGTGTTCTGGGGTTAGACTCTGGGGTCCCCCATGGTCAAGGATGCACTCTTGTTACACGGTCAGCGGCACTAGGGCGGCCGGGTGCACAGGGCTGAGTGCTATCCCCCATTGTTATCCAATAGGGGATAGGGGGCATCCGGTTGGTGGCTGCTGACGAGCAGGCCACTGGGTTGTGGGAGCCAAGCTCCTGGACTTAAGCTCAGGGCAAATGGGGGTTTAGGCCAGCACAAAAGATGCACCCTCATCGGCACTGGGCCGGCCGGGTGACAGAGGGCTGTTTTGGCGTCAGAAGCCCTGTATCTTTCAATGGGGAGTCTCCGGATTACAAAAGCACTGCAGGCTCGGGACGAAGGTCTTCCCGGTGCGACGACCACATGGAGAGGTAAGTTGGGATCTTGGGGGTTGGTTAGGCACCGTCTGTTGGGCCACCCAAAGCCGTGGGGCGTCGGGTGCAGGGGTGCCTTTTAGGGCCAGATCTTCTTACCAGCTCCTGGTAGCGGGTAGTGGGACCTTCCGGTCTGAGGCTGCAGACATCGGCTAGAGGCAGGTCAGGGGTTGCCGGATCTTGGGTCAGGATCGCCGGATCTTGGGTCAGGATAGCCGGGGGGGACCTCCTCTTGGTGTTGGGCCACTCGAACTCGGGCCGGGGCGTCGGGTGCAGATTGGTGCAGACCCGTGGATCCTTGCAGAACTGAAGTCTGTTGTTTTAACAAATCCGGTGCTCACGGGAGACAAGGTCTTTGGGATTGAAGGCAGGCAGGTCCTCTGGGTTTGTCGAGGTTGCTGGCTGGAGGACACACCAGGATTTTGCTGGAGCAGGTTCGAGGTGGGGACAGGCCGGTAGGGCTGGGGCCAAGTCAGTGGGTGTCCTCCTCTTGTTAGCTTCGGCACGGCTGTTCAGTCCTTCTTCTTCTTTTCTTCTTGCAGGTTCTTGTCTGCCTTCTTGGTTCAGGGCTACCCCCTAAATACAGTATTTAGGGGGCGTTTTAGTGCCTGCCATCTGCAAGATGGTGGGCACTGAAGAGTGGGCTTCACCTCGCCTCCCCCACCTGAGGGGTGGGGTTGGCAGAGGTGGGCACACCTTCTGGGCTGACTAATTTTTCCCGCCTGTCTTCCAGTCGAAAAGGAGGGGAGACAGGAAGGGGGCCTACTCCTGATAGCAGGAGAGGCTGGGAGTCGCACTTCAAAGGATGCCAGGCCGTTCAAGCTCCCCTGCCACAGATGGCTCTTCCTGGCCTGGGGGAGGTGTGAACACCTCCGCCCAGGAAAGGTTTTGTTTCTGGGCTCAGGGAGCAAAGGCTCCCACCCTACGGATCCAGAAACATGTCTCATGGTGGCAGACTAGTGTGTACCTGTCAGGGAACCCACCAGAGGCTGGCCGTCTTTCAGGGGGCATCTCTACGATGCCCTCTGAGTGCATTTTTCATTAAATCCCACACTGGCATCAGTGTGGGTTTAATGTGCTGAGAAGTTTGATACCAAACTTCTCAGTTTTCAGTGTGGCCATTGTGGTGCTGTGGAGTTTGTAAAGACAAACTCCCAGCACCATATACTCGTAATGGCAGCACTGCACTTACAATGTCTAAGAATGGACTTAGACACTGTAGGGGTACAGGGCTCATGCACCTGTACCCTCACCACTGGTATAGGGCACCTAGCTAGAGGGGTGACTGATCTATGCCAGGGCAGTGGGTTGTAGGCATGGCACACAGGGATGTGTGCCATGTCGACTCTTCACTTTGTACTGCACCAAAACACGCAGCCTGCAAAGGCAGTGTGTGTGTGTGTAGAGGTACAGGGCCTCTAAGGGTGGCACAATAAGTGCTCCATCCCTTAGAGGCCTTCCCTGGTCACAGTGCCCAGGGTACCTGTGGTACCATTTACCAGGGGCTGACCTGTGGCCAGAGAGAGCCAATTGGGTGTAAAAGGTACAGTTTTGGGGAAAGAACACAGGCCCTGTGAACCTGATTGGCAGGGACACAGGGCACATCAAGTCAAAGTGCATCAGTTGTTTGACAAAAAGCAGGGGGTTACTACAACAGAAACCCAGCTTCTTACAACCTGTAAAACAAATCTTTGGCTCACCTACATATAATTTTAATATAGATATGACAATCTAACAAAGGGAGAAATACATTTTGACATAAGTGACATAACCTTACCCAACCTAGAGAACCCATATCTAAGAGACTGTACAACCAGTGAACAGTAGTGCTCTTGAATGTTTCTCCGTGCTAGATGTTGAACCCACTGGTGAAGAACACAGTGAGTGTTTATCATGCGATGTGAATAAACGCGGGTTTTTTCCAGAAGAGGTTTGGCAATGTCTTTGAGGAGTTTTGTACTTCTTGTATATTTGTCTGTTTACTAAAATCATACAAAGGTCCTGTAACGCCTCTCATTCCTCTTACGTGTCTTAGATACCTCTGTTGTACCTGTCCTGTATAAGAGATAAAATTGTGGGCTGTTCCTTCTACTACTGCCACCCATCCTTAACTTATACTTTGCGTTAGGGAAGGTTGAGCTGCAGCTCACCATGTTGTACCATTGTTGTGTTGTGAAGCTCAGATTAAAAACATTCCACTGCACATAAGAAAAATCGATTTATATTGCCAAAGCTTGTTTTAATGCATGATGTGAGTGAATTCTCACAAAACATGTGAGCAATACTTACTTTTGATTTTACACGTCAAACAAGCAGTTTTGAAAATGGTGTAGACAACTTTGCATAATTTAGAAACCTAACTGGCAAGTAGCTCCATGTCATGTTCAACACATTCAGCCAATTGTGGCATTCTAGCCACCAGCACTTTGCATGCTCAGGTTATGAGCCTATTATGAAATTGTTAAAAGCAAAACTACAAGCCCCACAATGCAATATGGTGTTGGCTGAAACAAATATGTGTTGGTGTCCCGTGCCATAGTGCCAAAGCGCAGAATTGTGAAATGCAAAATAACATTTAGTTCCTGGCTTTCAGTCTGTTTTCTTGTAGGCGGTCACAGGTTAAACAGGTCAGGTGATGAGAGGGCAGAGACGGCTCTTCAGATGCAAATAAAAGCATTTCCTGTTACAAATAACACTCTTTGGAAACCTGCTTGCTAAGAGACCCTATTTACCACAACAGTTAGATCATCAGCAGTCAGACTGCCTAGAGTCACAGAGAAAGGAAAATGAATGACGTCACCCCCTCTTCTTGAGCCTATCAATGGGATTTGGGTGGCACATTTACAACACCACTATGATTTGCCTTGCCCTCAACAAGTGCAGCACATGCTGCAGGCACTGCCCCGTGAGGGCCACCTGTGGACATTCTGGTGATAATCTTGGACTGATTGAGAAACGTGCATGTGTCGGGGTGCCCAAGGTGGCCAGTGCTGTTCCCACAGCGACAAGTCAGGTGGCCAAAACGGGCTCTGGATTACAACAAAAGACTTTTGACTACAGCAAATGGAGTGCTGAACACCAAAATGCCATTCAAAAGTCCTTATGCTGCAGCCAGTGCCTACATTTGGGGTGGATCTGAGAGATTGAAAGAGAAAGCGACAGAGAATAAAGAGGAAAGGAACCCCGGATAAACCAAAAACAGGAACAGAAACAAACTGAGTAAGCAGCTGCAAGCATACAAGTGCTTGTGTTCACGCAGCGTGCTATTTGTTGCTACGTCGGGCCAGTAAACAAGTACATTATTTTGGTCCTAAATACTTATGCTGAAGAAGTGTTACTAATCTGAGTCTGCCTGAATTGAGTATGCACCTCAAAGGAAAAGGTGTGTGGTTTGTGCAAGTTTGCACTGTGAGTGCATGATGTGCTTTACATACAAGTCATTTATAAGTAATTTATGAACGATCCAAAGAAAGACAGAGGAAAAAGCAACACAGACGGCAAGGAGGAAGCATATGTGTGAGCACAAGAAGAAATGGGACATGGAGAAGTAGATGGGTGGCAAAGAGCAACATGGACTGCAAGGGAAGAGACTATGGGCCATATGTAGGTAGCCCAATACCGGTCGGTAACGGCCGATTTTCGGTAATTATACCGTTACCAACCGGTATTTAGGCTTTTGATATGTAGGGGGATCTTTTCTGTATTCGGTAATTTACCGAATCGGTAAAATTACCAAATCGGTAATTTTACCGATTCGGTAAATACCGAATACAGAAATGAGATGTAGGGGGAGTGTGTGGTGGGTGTGGGGATTCGTTATTTACCACCAACTGAAAGTTGGTGGTAAATGACGAATGACTCAGTAAATGCATTTTGTGGCCCTTAGATGTGTGCAATGTGGCAGACACACATGCCCTCAGGGCATGTATGTGTGCCACATGTGCACACATGCAGGAATCAGGGGTGCAACAGGGTGTCAATGTGACACCCTGCCACCCTTGATTGAGCTCCCCCCATTACCGATTCGGTATTTACCGATTCGGTAATGGTAACTGGCTTCCCATTGATTCCTATGGGCCACCTGGCCCATAGGAATCAATGAGATACAGGTTACCATTACCGAATCGGTAAATACCGATTCTAAAATACCGACACTTACCGAATCGGTATTTTTTTACCTACATTACATTTACCGATTCATAAATACCGAATCGGTAAAATTCGGTATTTAAGAATCGGTAAATGTAATTTACCTACATAAGGCCCAAAATGAGGAAGACAATGAAACCACAAGGACTCTCATAGCTGAATTAATCCAAAAGAAAAAAATTAGTGCTTGAAAAGCAAGCAGTGGAAGCAAAGATGTCAGCCAATGAAAGAGATTGTAAAGAGGCAGTGCTCCGTGGGAGGGATTAACAGGCGATTGACATGTTGGGACACAAATAAGAAGCAGGCAAATGAGAGTGATGAGGAAAACCAATCAATGGTAAGCAATGAGCGGTCGCCAAGCCCCTTTATTCACTTTGTAAGTCACTGTGTGTCTCACAGCTGACAGTGCACTGCACACCCTGTCTAATAAGTAGATTCGACCTAAAAAGGTAACAGCTTCAAATAAGACACATCAACAAATGAATGTTGAAACAAAAAAAAAATCGGAAAGAAAGAAGCAAAGAGATGAAATAATGAAAATGACAAATTCTGTCTGAAAGAAAGATGTTTGCTATTTGAGCAGCAGAACTTCAACATGGTACTGCGAGCTTAGTACAGTTCCAGCACAAAAACAATAGACAGCGAAGTACACACATACTGTATGGTAGCTTCCAGCAGAAAATGGGGGCAATGCGGGTGTGCCAATAGAATCTCCAGTAGAGAGAAGTCTGTTTCGGACTCCATAGAAGAGAGAGCAGTTGGACACCAATCCACATTAAGCCCTTTATGCAGAGTAGGAACGACAGTCACTCGTGGAGAATGTATATGACATACCTCGTAACCAAGAGTAATTTTTAGACGTTATACCAGCAGGGCAACATTATCCATGGGAGATGCTGCTCCCGAAGGTAAACTTATAGTGACCGACCCCGCTTAGATCTTACTGCTGTGAAGATTCTGCAACATATTTGCCATTAATGCAATTGATAGCAGAGGAATCGAGGTTGCTTAAGAAGTAAGATTCCAAAGAGCAGGTTTTAATTTACTCCAGAAGGGTTGAAAAGAATGCTTTTTACATCCACATTATATATATAAGTGTCGGGACACAGCCCCACTTTGCCTGGAAAAAACACTGAAACTGTTCAATGCCATCAGTAACATTGGGGCCAGATACGAAATTAAAGGCACTTGCTCCTGTCTGTCTTACCTTAGCTCTGTTGTGATGGCGATGCCTAGAAGATGCTCAGTCTGCCCAGTCTCTATAACTCTGGTTCATTTGGAGAAGGAGCGTACAAAAAAGGAATGAAGGTTTCAGCACTCCCTCTGGTAGGGCGTTGTTGAACTGTTAGAGAGTCAACAGTGCAATTGACCAAACCCATCCCTTTTCCCAGGTGACTGACAGATATCCTTTAAGAGGGATTAGCCTCTTAACTGATAAGTCCTCCCTTGAGCTAGCAGATGCAGGCTTCCTTTAGATCTATAAGTGGGATGTCATGACTCGAGAACAAGCCACCATTTTAGACTTGCAATTTAACAGTGTGTACTTGTTCTTTTATTTCGTAGTTAGATGTTGGCTGTAGAAGTCCACGTATATACAAAAACACAGATATGTATGAAATCATTAAAGAGCACATCATTTATAAATTGAGGGCAACAATAACATCCCTTAGAAAATTCAAAAATGTATGCATCTCTAGAACAGGTACCATACGATGCATATATATTCTCCTTCTCCACACTCCCAGCTATAGATGTTTATGTACCAGCACTCGTATAATCAAAGTTTTGAACAGGATTATTGATCAGCCCACAAAACCTGAAGGGGCAGTGCCTAGAAGCAGGGGACACTTCAGGTTAAAGACGCCTGACTCCAATCACATACTCTGCTCACATACTCCCGTCCACTAACGCGCAACACACGGAAATAAAGAAATTCTCAAGTTAATTTCATTACGAATGTAGATGAACAATTTATAATGGACCGTAGACTGAGAAGACAGGTTGCTGTTGCTTCAGACTATTCTGTATTATAATAGTTAATTGTTTAGAAACAACTGAATTAACGTGTAAAATTCTACAGGAGGAAGGTAACAAGTAACTCTTGATATTGAAGCAAATAGGAGCTAGTTGTAAACATGCAAAGGAATGCCTAGCGAGCTTGGACTGTAGACTATTGCCTGGCTAATTTTAAAATACCATATAGTGGTACGTCTATAGAGCCTTTGAAAATATCCTATAGTAAGAAAGTTTCACTGCAAGCTCTCCAAGGCAGTATGTGTTTATAAGTGATGAAAGGTGGTTTTGTTTTACTAGACTTGTAGAATGGAAGTGTTTGAAGCATACAACTGGAACATGAAATACACTACCTCAAGGTACAGGTAGAAGCCTTAAACTCAAAATGAATCCTAGAAGAAGACAATTAATCATACATTTACTGTTTTCTGGTACTATACAATAGAGCTGAAGTCTGGAGTCACGGATAGTGGCATGAATGAGCCAGTAATCAAAAAAGGTATAGGAGATATTATAAGGAGAAGAGATTGCAAATCGGCTTCAACTTTGATTATTATATTCAAGAAGTAAGAGCTAACTGAAGATGCTAATGAAATACAAAGAGGAATTGAGTTCAAGTTCATTTCTTAGAACCATGTATGACCCTTCTTTCTTTTCATTGCAAACTTAAGCCAGTTAGCTATACTGTTTATAAATTATGTAAATGATACGTGCTCATTTACAAAGAACATGCCGATGCGTTATTAAGTTGTTGCAAAACACTGTCCGCATGTTGTCTACATACTCCGAACTTCCTGTCTGTTAAGATTACTTAAGTCATTGTTTTTATCAGATAATATTGAAACTGTGGAAAGGGCTTTGGAATCCCTGTTTAAAATGGAAATGGACGGAAGGTACCTGCAAAACAGATGCAATAGTGTTAAAATGTAAATTTATCTGAAATTAAGTTAATATTTTTATTTTAGGTTGATCAGAAAATGTTTTCAATAAAATAACCAACTGTTTTATAGAACAATAACGATATGGGTATAATAATGAAATAACCAGAAACTTCTTTACCTGGGCCCATAAAACACAGTTTTTTTTAAATGCCCACACGTCATCTGCAGATGCACCTATAAGGGTTTAAATGGGGCACTGTTTACATTGAGCTAGTGTAGCGATTATTTGCATGTTTTTCCTGTACTGTCCCTCCCAAACTGATACTCATATGCAGGACGTCGCCATACAATGGGATTCTGATAAGCACCATGTGGACAAGGCAAATGTGATGAACATTGACCCTTCAATATGCACACCAATTTACTCTACAGGAATTTAGGCTGGCTGAGTGGGCCTATCTTAGAATTTGGTCATTTGTAGTTGTTCCAACGGTAGCTCCATCCAGGCCAAATCTATAGAACCACCCAATACATAAACTGCAAACTAATGTATGTTAGGATCCTGAACAAAAACCTTAATCTTGCAATCCACCTGGCAACTTCACGCTCACATCATTGCACCATGCTTGCATTAGAGTGCATTTGGCAGCAACATCACATTTACATAAGCAACTATATCAAGAAACATTTGAACTCATGCACAAAACTCGTCTGCGATCACAAAGTCTGTGAAATGCAAACAAATTAGCCATAGGCAAATAAAGAATATTTTGTTATATTTTGTTATATACAAAACCTCTTTTACAAGCACAAATGTTTTTTGACTCTTGGGTGTAGGCCCATAAAATAGTATTTTGTTATATACAACCCCCCTTTTACGAGTCACAAAAGCTTTTCTGATTCGTAAAATAGGTTTTAGCGCGCATTACAAACTGCAAATAGAAGGGTGCATACCCCTCCAAACCTGGGTGTCACAATGTGATATATTAATGCATTGTGACCACAGTTGTGGTCGCAAACCATTTATCAGATACCGCACACCATAAAACCAATGATATCTGAATCAAAAATGAGAAGCTGTCCCTGAAGGACATCTTCCTCTTGGGATTTTTGTAGGGTCCTCAAACTGACTAGACAATTGTTGAGGGGGCCATAGCACCCTCCCCACCAATGCATTCTCAATAAATGTTTTTTTAAAACACCACCTGTCCCATTAATGGATACCAGCTGCTTTAAAAAATCCCTTTTTTGGTAAAGCAAACACTAGGATGCTGGTCTGCTGTGCCTTGACAGTCACCATACCTTTATTTGCAGCCATTCACACGAGGCTGCAAATTGTGACCTTCCAATATTAGAAATACACTTTTGTGACCACAGATAATGTACAATTAGCAATGTAACCTATTAATACATAGTTTGCATTCCAAAGTGCACAGCCATTCGCAAACTAGTCGATGTGCATATTGTACACCCAGATTTGCCAATGGGTCATTGTATATGAGAACCCTAGTTCGCGCATTGCAGTGTTAGGTTTTTCCTAGAAAGATCACTTCCGGGTTTAAGATTCCTGCTCCAAGGCTTATGATCACTTCTTTCTTGCTTGTGCATTGTTATAATGTTTAATTTAGGGTGTGAAAAATGGCTTTTATCAACCACTGGCTACTAAATCAACCAAGAGTCAGAGAAATTCAAGTACTATCATCAGACGTCTTTTATCAGATTCAAGAATGGTTGTTTCCACCAGGATCCAACATCCGGCTTATGGCCAAGATTAAGTAAGACTGTCTTAAATAGGATGGTGTCTCTTCTGGTGTTCTTTAAATATGTAGATGAGATCCCTACACAAAGTACTTGTAAAGAGGGCCCCTAGTCATTACATTAAGACAACAAGAGATGTTTTCACCACCCCAGAAATATTCATTGCTTGCGGCTCTGCAGAGAAGGGGGAAACTGTAGCTATGGCTGCTATTGTCAAATTTATTAAGGCATGGATCAAGTTTGCATATGCAAAGATTAATCGGATGATTGAATGCTCATTAAACACCACTCTTTTATAAAACACTGAATTTGTTAAGATCTGCAAAGCAACAACATGGAAATCTTTGAATTTGTTCTGCTGCCACTATTCTCAGTAGTAATGGAAGAAAGGACAAAAAGGTTAAGGACCTATTCAAGTGCAATCAACCTCTAGCTCTTTCTCAGGTGTTCACTGATTTGTATTCTATTAAAAACCATTAAGTGAATTTCTAAAAGATCCAATCCTAAAATATAGTTACCTATTTGTAAATACAGTAGGGCAGCACTGGCCTCTTTTTTAATTTTTTTTATTGATTTAGGTAAGAAAAGCAATCTAAAACACAACTCAGCAAAAATGCATAGTGAAATAAATATAAGGCTAATACTGTAAGGAAAGAGGCGATCCACTTGGGGGAATCTTGCTGTATGCCTATGTTGTAGAGTCTGGTTATGAGGGTGTTGTGGGAGACGATGTCGAACGCCGCAAAGAGGTCGAAGAGGATCAGTGCCACAGTTTCTCCACAGTCGAAGAGTGTTCTGATATTGTCTGTGGTGGCAATCAGTGCTGTCTCAGTGCTGTGGTTGGCACGGAATCCTGATTGTGACTCGTCCAGTAGGTGGTTTTGTTCCACTCGTCCAGTAGGTGGTTTTGTTCCAGGAATTAGGTGAGCTGCTTGTTGATGACTTTCTCAAGTCCTTTGGCCAGGTAGGGGAGCAGGGAGATCAATTGATAATTTTTGAGACCGCTGGGGTTGGCAGATGCTTTCTTTAGGAGGGGTCTGAAGTCTGTGTGTTTTACCATCTGTCCCGGAAGGTTACTGTGGAGATGGAGGTGTTGAGGATGCTGGTGAGTTGCATGCTGATTGTGTTTATTACGAGGCGGTAGAGGTGGTGGGGGCCAGAGTCACTGGGCATCCCGTGATGGATGGAAGACATGATGGCTGGGTGGTCTGGGCAGTGAGCAAAGACCAAGTGGTAATGGCTTGGCTCATGATGGCTGGTTGGTAGAGGTCTTTAGGGTTGAGGATTGCAGGTTGGAGATTGAATTTGTTGTAGATGTTGGTGATCTTGCTGTGGAAGAGGGTGTTGAAGAGTTATTGGAAGGGGTGGATGGTCCTCTCTATGGCTGTTGGGTTGAGAAACTATTTGACTATTTTGAAGAGTTCCTTTGTGTGGTTGGCTGCGAAGTCGATACGGGTGGGGATGGGTGCTTCCTTGGCTTCTTTAATGTGCTTGTGATAGTTTTTTTTATTTTAATTTTTTATATTTATTTAGCAAATTCATGAGCAATTGAAGACAGAGAAAAACATTGAATACAAATGGATAGTAATCAACAATATACTCCATGAAGTTACAAAATTAGAACCAGATGTTATTTCAGATGGAACCAGACATTTAAAAACAGTATTACCCTGCACAGAAATAAAGTGCCTTAATGCCAAACTCAGATTTCTAGCTAACTAGTTCCTCGCCCTTAAATAAATTGCCCAAAAAGATTTGTGGCTACCAAATAGGGTGAAAAAAGAAACAATTCCCTAAGGTACGGAAAATCAGGGCTTCTGTAGTCTTCATCCTCCAGGTCACCCAGGCCTACATCCCATCGCTTCTTCAGCCGTGCCGGTGCGTCCAGTGTGTTGTTAAGCAGTTGCTGGTATGTTAGTGATGTGGATTTGCGCTGCATCTACTCATCAAGCAACCTGTCCTCTAGGGGTGAAGACTCCGGTAGCATTGTTCCCTTTGGCAAAGCCACCCTCAAGGTGTTACGAACCTGTATGCAGCGGTATGTTTCGGTTGACGCTAGTTGGTAATCATGTTGATTTACTTATGTTTTTGGGCCAACTGTCATAGTTTAGTTTTAACCCTCCATGGTAGAGAGTCACTTTTGGCCTAATGGTTAAGGTTTTAGACTCTGTTATCTTATGTTATATTTTGTTATTTTACGTGTATTTTTAAAGCGTACTATCACCGGCGAGGGTGTCCTGGCACTGAGCAGGTGTTCTGCCTAGCCCTGCCTATGGAATGTTGATTATTAAAAGGCCATGTCTTCAGCTTCTTTCAGAATTCAAGAAGAGAGGAGGAGGGTCTGATGTGGAGTGGGAGGCAGTTTCATGCTTTAGGGGGTTACGAGTTTGAGTTCTGGTGTTTCAAAGGTCATGTGTCTTGTGAAATACAGAGGGTTGAAATGTTTATCATATACTGGGAAGGATGATTTCTTTTTTCCTGACTGTTAGATATTTTTCTTCTCAATTTGCTTCAAAATGCCTCTTCTTCAGTAAATCATGTCTCAAAGCTTAAACAAAAATTCTCTTCCCCTCTACCTCGCCTTTCATACAATTCTGTAAATGAGGTAGCTGTCAATTTACACTCACCTATAGCACTGACTTCTGTTTTTATATCAAATGTCATATTTATGTTTTCACTCACAATAGCAAAGAGTCATTTGTGGCCTAATGGTTAAGGTCTAAGGGGCAGATTTTCAAAACTGTCATGCAACGCAGCAGCCACAAATGCTGCGCTGCATTACAGGGAGGGAGCAGGAGAGCACCATATCTACAGAGATATGGCTCTCTCCGCCCCCTCTCCCTAGCGCCGGTGCTGATTTCAGCTGTGGTGTGTCAGGCACACACCTTAGCGCCATAGCGCTAAGGTGTGTGCCTGAGTCTAGCATAGGTTTTGTACAGGAAGGGTACCCTTCCTGTACAAAATACTTTGCCTAGAAAAGTTCATTTTTCCCACTTTGTATGTGTGCTGCACAGTGCAGCACACATGCGAAGTAGAAAAAGAAAGGAGAAAAGAAAATATTCCTCCTTTTTACGCTTCCTTTCAGATGGCGTTAACTTTAGGCACTAAACCCTGTCTATAGTTGTTCGTAGATAGGGTTTTGCACCCAAAAGCATGGGTGGTTGCATGGGAACACCCATGTACCACCCATGTAACTCCCTCTTGGCGCTAAGTAATGCAAAGCAATGCTTTACGCTGCTTTATGCTACTTGTAAGGTACTGGTACGTAAATTGGTAAAATAAACATTTTTTGCTGGTTAGCGTCACTTAGCGCAAAATGTTTGAAAATCTACCCCTTAGTCTCTTACTCAGAAGGTTCAGCTTTTAAGTCCTGATGTTTTACAAGTCAAATGTCCAGTCAAATTCAAAGGGTTCCAATGTTTATCACATACAGGGAAAGATGAATGATTTCTTACTGATTGTCAGATATGTTTCCTTCTAAGTTTTGCAGAAAATACCTCTTTTTGAAGAAATCTTGCCCCACAGCTAAAACAAAATTTCTCTCTCCCTCCACCTTACTTTCCATATCACTCTGTAAATGGCCTAGCTGTCAAAGTACTCTCACCTTTGGCACCATACTTGTTGCATCCTGCAAGCCCAGGTACGCGCCAATAACTGCGCCACACACGTACAGTAGTTTGTACATGTCTTTATTACGCTGCATGTAAGTTCGAACGCAACATTCTAAGCCTTCCTTCAACTCATCTCTCCACCGCTCATATCACAGGCCTATGGTGTACAGTGGGAACCAAAAGAGTTCCAGCATTCCTTTATTTACAAGACACTACGGGCCAGATGTGTCAAACAGTTTTACCCATTCTGTGGCTATGGTAAAATGCGTTCATACATCTGGCCCTACATCTCCTGTTTTGTTAAATTAAAAGTTGTAAATTTTTCAAAATAGATAAATAAGCAAATAAATAGATAAATGCACATAATAAATACATCAATAAAAACACAGATAATCATAGAAATACAGGCAGTCACAATTCTTCAATTAAGAGTCAGGTGAGGTGGAATTATCAGTGAACACAGAGTCATCAACCATCTGTCGGTACCCGGTCTCGACATTGACTTCGATGTTTGGTGGGTGATGTGCCAAATGTTGAAAATGTAAGGAATCTCTCATAAGGGACTTCCCAAGATGCTGGGCCATCACCATGTATCCTTTGGTGTTAGTGATGGTAAAGGGTTCAGCTTCAAAAGAAGCATCAGACTTTTCTTTTTCTGTGTTGTCTGACAAGCACTCGATCTTTTCTTGTAAAGGTGACAACTTTTACATGACGTTGTCTATCGGCATATATTTTCATCTTCTGTTTGCAACCAAAGTCTGCAGTGTGAATATCTTCCTCATTTTTAGATCCGAGGTTAGTCCATTGAGGCAGCTTGGTTGTCATGGTTCTTCCAAATATAAGAGTTGCAGGATTTTCCCCTGTTGTTCAGTGAGGGGTGGAATGGTAAGCTTGAAGAGTAGTGTTCAAAACAACTTTGAGGTCGAGCTTCTCCAGTGCAGCATGCTGAACAGCTTTCTTCAGAGTGCTCATTAACCGTTCTAACCGACCATTGGCCTGGGGCCAAAGAGAAGTGTTTTTTATGCTTTATATTGAGGTGATTTAGAAATTCTTTGAATTCTCAACTATTAAAAGGTGGGCTATTGTAAGATTTTAAGATTGTAGGTTCACATCATGTCTCAAAGATGCTATCAAACTTTTGAATACCCTTTTCATATATAGTGAGTGAAAGGTCTTCTACAAATGGAAAACAGGAGTATTCATCAACGATAACTAGAAGATGATGAACATTCTCAAGAGGACCGAACAAATAGCAATTTTCTCCCAAGCATGATGTGGCAAATCTGACATGTTCACGGGGTGCTGAATAACTTAAAGTGAAAGACAGTTGAATATATGACAAGTCTTTGTCTCGTTTTCGACCTTTTTGTTGAGATACAGAAACCAGACTCGATCATGGAGAGCTCTCTTAGTGGCAACTATTCCTCAATGTTCCTCATGGGCATCGTCGATTACTTGTTGTTGGAGACTCTCTGGAATAACAATCAGTGTACCTCGCAGAATGGGGCCTTCTTAAGTCACTGAAAGTTCATCTCTTAAATTTTTTAACTTCACATACACACTGACATTAGTGACAGGTTTAGAGTGCTGGTCCCACAATGATGAGCAATAATGTCTTTTAACTTAAACATGTCACTATCTTGGCTCGTGGCTTTGACAATTTGTTTTAAAAACATGGCAGCTGGTGTGCTCAATTTCATGATAAAATTGATGAAAGCCTCGCCTGTCTTTGATGGGTTATCAGGGCATTGTAATGGTACTCTTGAAAAATAATCAGCAGATTTGTGATCTTTCCCTGGACGATGAAGAATCGTATAGTTGTATTCTTGTAACCTCAACCCCCAACATTGAATTCTAGGAGACATTTTGGCTTTGGGATTGCCAAATATCGTCAACAGTCTTTGATGGTCCATCACTTCTCTTAATTGCTTTCCATACAAAAACACATGAAAATATTTGCAAACCCAGACCACTGCCAAACTTTCTTTTTCAGGTTGCGAGTAAGCACGTTCTGTTTGTGACAGGCTTTTACTCGCATATGCCACGATATGTCTCATACCATTTATCTGTCCATTGTGCTGTTCAATTATTGTGCCTAACCTGACACTGCTACCGTAAACTACAACTTCTGTGTGAAGTTTAGAATCAAAGTACACCATTTCAGTGGCACTCTCCATAGCTTGTCTGATCTTTTGAAAGCTCTTCTCACATTCTCCTGGCCTATGAAAAGACACATTCTTTTTCGTTAGTTTTCATAACAGTGCACTGTCTATAGCAAAGTCTTGTATGTATCTAGAACAGTAACTGGCCATTCCAAGAATAATTGTAAAATAGAAATGTCTTGTGGGGGATTTGCAGTAGACAAGGCTTGTACTTTTCTTGTGAAAATCACATTTGTCAGCATGAAGTGTTGAACCCGCATCATTCAGCAAACAACATACTTGCATGAGAGTTTTGTCATGTTCTTTCTGTATAGCTCTGAAAACCAATCTGTCATCACTATAGTTAAATGCATTTAATACAAGCTGCATGCTACGGGGAATGATGTCTTGGAAATGTTTGGCAGCAGAGGATATACCAAAACTCAATTGCTTGTAGCAAAACAAACCAATATGTGCAGCAATGGTTGTAATGCACCTGGATTCTCCTTCAAGCTCCAATTGATGATATCCTTTATTTAAGTCGAACCGAGAGAAGAACTTCGCACTATTCAACTGAGTTATCATAACAGCAATTTGGGGGCCAAGATGTCTCCCCCACTCAGTTACCTTGTTGGCCTGACGCATTTCAATGCATATGCGTACAGCTTCTTCACAGTCTCTTTTAGGCACGAATACAATGGGGGACACACATGGTGTCGGACCAGTGGAGCGTTCAATGATGTCATGTTTAAGCAACAAATTAAGTTGCTTTTCAACAGCTTCTTGCAAGTGAAACGCAACTTGTCTGTGTCTTTGAGAAAAAGTATGAACATCCTCATTTATTTGTACCTTTACTTTAATTATTTTGAGTTTTCCTAACACATGAAATAATTAGGGAAATTGACTTACAATTTCATGATGAGCTTTCATATTGTAGTTAACTGATATCAGTCCCATATAAGCACAAATGTTAAAACTCAGCAAAAAAGCACTTGAAGCTGTTCCTTAAAGTATATAAATAGGCACTTGTATCACAGTTTTCTTATGTTTCATCATGGCTACAAATGAATTTTGACTCTAAGAGCGTTGAGGCAGCCCATGTGTTTACTTTAGTCTTTGCGTTCATAAATTGTAGTAACGAAGAAAATTCTTGACACTTCTCCTCAGGCATGATATTTATCTACGCACCACTATCAATTATGAATGGAACCGAGCACCTGTTTATCTATAGAGCGATCTTCGGACAATGTTTGACTATTTGTGGTGCTTTTTCATGTTGATTTTTCTTCACTTTGGATTTTGCTTCACATTAGACTACTCTCACATTTGCATGCCTTTTTAGAAGTGGTCTCAGCCCACAAGACCACTACGGCTGAAAGAGAAACACCTTCCCCGTTGGTTTATTTGCTCTGTGTATCTGTGTCAGTGTTGTGATATGGTTTGCTAGGATGGTATGATAGGTATGTTTGCAGTATGTATGAGTGAATGCAGGATGGGGGTTATAGTATAATTTTTTGTAACTTTTGTGTAGTATGTCTCATGTTCAGATTTTGTTAAGGAAAATGCTATTTTTTTAGATGTTGACTAAATGAAGTGTCAAATATTGTAAAATCAATAGATATATGAGAATAATACATTTATTGATGGTACTAAGTTGACAAAAAAAATGACCAAATAAAATAACTTTCAATAGAAAACCATTTCTACAAAGTGTGTATATTGTGTAGTGTCTTCGAGGTCAGAACACAGTACTATCCAGACGTAACAGAAGAAATACAGGTCAAGCAGGATTTTTTTCTTGTTCATTTGCCTTTTTGAAGTAAACATCGACATTGCACAATTATCATTGTCACTTTCACTGGAAACTGATACTGAGGAATTCTTTGTTGATGATTTAGATGACGATCGACTTCATTTGGTGTCAATTTGCCTCAGTTGGTTTGACCGGTTGGTCTTGTGGGAGTGCGTCGAATGTCGCTGAGGTAGCATTGTGTCGTCCATTTTCAC
Organism: Triturus cristatus; assembly: GCF_964204655.1. Taxonomy (NCBI): domain Eukaryota; kingdom Metazoa; phylum Chordata; class Amphibia; order Caudata; family Salamandridae; genus Triturus; species Triturus cristatus. The sequence goes on along the minus strand of NC_140590.1, from coordinate 1,141,816,920 downwards.
TTCATGCTCCGACGCACATCCTTTTCTGTTCGCCTTGCAAGTCGTCAAGAAATTGTACACTTTACCATAGCCGATGCCTATCTGTCCAATTACGGGACATTTGCTTTCATGTAGAAACGACAGTCCACATCTGTAATATGTTTTCTTTTTTTGTGGAGACATCACCATGTGTTCCTCGGCCTTGTACTTTGGCTTACTTTTCATCCTCATGACTGATGCATTTTGGGCGCCTTCGGACTTCATGTCAGTCGCTTAATAATCAGCACGGTCAGCCTTGAGGACTTGTTCTAAATTTAAAGTTTCTTTCATCATTCATTGGCGAATGAATCTGACAGACATCCATCGACTACCCTGAGGATGGTAGCTTTGTCATCAATAAATTCATTGAATTTACAGTGTTTCACCAGAACATCCAGTCTCTCGACAATCTCATCGATTGCATCACCTGGTCTCTGGCGTTCTTGACTGAATATGTATCTTTCCTAATCCATAATCCACATTTGGCACTGTACTAAATGTGGCATTCAAGGCTGTTTTGATTTGATTGTGTGTCACTTTCCCTTCTTGTGGTAACTTTTTCATGGCTTCTTTCACTCCTTCACCAGCCATGTTCTTCAGCCACTTTATAATCTTTTTATAATCTTTTTCAATTATTGCATCTAGGAAATCTTCAAAAGTCTCTATCCATGCAGTTCATCTATTGCCAGTGTTGTGTTTCTTGGCTGTATCAAATGCAGATGGCTGTTTTAAGAATGCAGCAGCTGTATATACATTGAGGAACACTAGTGGTCTCTCAGGCACTTCTTGTGGAGATTGATAAAACAGATTTTCTCTAGCGCCATGTGATGTGCTGGCTTCGGGGTCAGCCCTAACAACTTTTGGAGCTTAGATCTCACCTTGGCTCTCCATCGAAGCTCTTTACTGATGGCAGTCCGTGGAGTTATTCTGGGCCCCTATAAGGCAGCTTTGGTGGTGGGGTGACTTCTTCGGGGGAACAGCTCCAGAAGTACAACCCTCCTTCTGGGCCTGCTCCACAGCACGTTGTGATACGATTATTCGTTAATGGTTTTGGTAAGTAGATAAACCTTGTACACTAATAGTCCATAAAAGAAGATAACCTTATGATATTTGGTTAGCTTTGTGCTTAAATGTTTCTTCACAAACACCTAGTCAATCTCTGTTTCATACCACATGAATTTCAGTTTGACTTGTGCTGAACTATGGCTGTGCACTGATTTAGTAACCTGATTGCATCCGCCTTTAGCATTCTTACTCCGTATAGCATATGGCATTCATTTGTGTATTGGTGAAGTACCTTTTCTTCACGGCCTTTTCATTCAGTTCCTGGCCACTGACATGTGGACTTTCAATGTCCCTTTCTTTTTCTTTAAGCATTTTATACTGACTGGCGTTGCGCTGAGACTCCACCGGATCTAGCGTCAATTCTGCACTTCGACTGCGGCACACGTAGCACGCACTAGCAGTTTGCTGGACCACGGCAAACTCTCAGGAAGAGTGTTTGTAGTGTAGGGGCTTTGTATCCCCTACCTTCTTACCAGTTGTAGCATCTTGCCAGCCCAGGTACTCGCCTATAAACATGCCCCACATGGAGAGTAGTTTGTACACTTCTTTATTTGTTTGAGTAAGAACTCAACAGTCTAAGCCTGCCTTCACCTCATCTCTCCAATGCTTACATCACAGGCCTATGGAGTACAGTAGGAACCAAAAGAGTTCTAGCGTTTTTCCCATTTGCAAGACACTACAACACTGACTCGTGTTTTTGAGTTGAATGTCATGATCATGTTTTGACCCGCAAGAGTAAAGAGTCACTTGTCGCCTAATGGTTAAGGTCTTTGACTCTCATTCTGAAGTTTAAACAATTGAGACCTTGTATTTCAAAGGTCAGGTGTCTGATAAACATTGAAACCCTTTGCATGTGAACAAACTCAAGAAACAATTATTTGTTTCATCCTGATCACTAAATATTTTTCCTTTTTCTTTTGGCTGAAAACACTTCTTTTTAACTAAACCATGTCCTAAAGTTAAAACAAACATTCTCCCTGCCTCTCCCTCGCCTTCCATGCCATTCTGTAAATGATGTAGTTGTCAGTGTACCTTTAGGTATGGCATCACACTGACTTTTGTTTTTCAGGGCGAATGTCATACTTCTATTTTGACCTTTCATGTTAAAGAATATACAGATTGGGTGTAAGGGGTAACCTAGCGCTCCAACAAGATTCCACACGGTTTATTACTAATACTAACAGTACCATGCGGTGCTTTCAAACTCGGAGAATAACACCCAAATCCTCAAAAGCTCAATCAAAGATTGATTACATTATTTACTCATGTTGCCGCACACGCAGATTATTATAAATTACAATATGACATTAAATTAGAATAGAACAATAATCATTTGGGCTTCTGTTCTTTTTATTCATCCTCAATAAAGTCTTCCACTCCCTATTGAGTGGAAGACTTTATTGAGAATAAAAAGAAGAACAGAAGCCCAAATGACTATTGTTCTATTCTGATTTAATGTCATATTGTGATTTATAATAATCTGCGTGTGCGTCAACATGATTAAATACTTTCATGTTAAAGAGTCTCTTTTGGCCTGATGGTTAAGGTCTTAAATGCTAACTCCGAAGGTTAGTAATTTACGTCCTAGTGATTCAATTGTCATGTCTATGGTGAATATAAATTATTCCAATGTTAATCAGATGCAGGGACAGATGATTTCTTTCTTCCCGATCGTCAGATATTTTTCCATCTCACTTTGGCAACCATTAAGTGCTAACTTCTATTTGGGACCACCAAATATAGTACTTCAAGGTATCAAATTAATTGCTTCTTTAAATCGGACTTAATGCTGAAGAAGGATTTAAGGAAACTTTCAAAATAAAGATGACTTTGCAAAGTCACCATGTTCTTGCTTCAAGGTTCCAATAGCCCTTTCTGATTCACTACAGCAATTGTCACCTAAGACAGCTTGCTGCCCTCCTTCCAGGAGGTGTAAGTGGCTCATGGGAAAGGGGTAAAAAAATGCCTGTTGGTGTGACTTTTTCTTGACAGGATGGCCAGGTCTGTGGCCATAAATGGACCAGCATGAAAGAGGCAGCCACCTCTTATAGCGAAATGCGAGCCTGCCCTGTCCTTTGTTGAGGTGGACAGGCGGCATCTCCCCCAAATGGGAAAAAACCTATTGGTGAACTGTTTGGCCTGGGGGAGTTGCTCATTATGCTGGACACAACTCAGGGCTGTACCCACACCTCTGACCAAGGGAAGAAAGGTCCTGACATCTTAGATTTGAGTAGAAAGATGCACTGTGGGAGTTTTTAGTGCTAACCTCACTGGCAATGATGTAAGAGTGGGCAGGGTTGGTTCATGGGAATTTTGATCCCATTGGTTAGGGAGTCCTCCTCACTCACAAACTTGAAATTAGCATAAAAGTGGCACCCATAGCTTTCAGTCTCAGAAGACTACTGGACTCTGAAAGAAATTAAGAAGGACTACACCTTTTGAACCATTGAGATAGACTTGGCAAACCTGCCCAACCTGTTACTCTGGGAGCTGAAAGGCCAGTGCAAGGACAAGATCTCAAGATGGACAGTAGGGGTACCAAAGCCAATTTCCAGAGAGCCCTTTGGGTCTGGGAGTAAGCCAGGCTAGCCAAGGTCACCTCTGAAACAGAAGAAGTCACAGAGGTGATATACCGACCTGCTGACCACCTCACTTGCCTATAGACGTCCCCCCAGAAGTGGTGAGGCATCTGGGGAACTGCAGCGGGGCTCAGCTGCACACGGCCGTGGTTGACAGTGCTGTCAACACTGGGCCTACCACCCCGACTGTGAAGGAGATGGACCACCGCAATACATTCAGGCCGGATCCCGCCTCGATAGTGGGATCGCGCCAGAGTGACTCGCTCCATAGAGGGAGCCACCACGAGGCGCTGGCTGCTTGATTCTGTGCTCCCAACGGGGTCCCCCACCTGCAACCAGGACTGGCTCCAAGGCGGTGCGATCAGTGCCACTCACTGCACCGGGCACGGACTTGGGGGGTGGGGGTGTGTTTTCAAGTACAATATGGTTTTAAAAGCATCTGCTGGTGCGTTCCTTGCCTCCAGCAATTTTCAGACAACCATAAAAATGCCAAGATATCTCTGGTGATTGATGGACCTGCTGCAGAGAGATCAGAGTTTTGTCTAGTGGAAGTTTTGACTCATCATAAAGTAGCGCAGGAGGTTAAAATGCCTGCTGCAAAGCACATGTACCATGCAGATCACAAAGTGCATACAATGTAAATAGGTCAGTGCGTTACTGCTGCTGTCAGAGAGATCCTTTTGCTATTTGCAGTTTGTAAGTTTAAATTCTAATATAGAACCGTGAACTATTAACTATCATCAAAGAGCTGCATGAGAATTTCAAGGTATAGATTAGAGTGTTATGATTTTTCCTCCAGTCTTTCATTATTCTAATGCTGCAAAAAAACGTGGGTAGAAATCGATTCTTATTAGTAAAGCCAACCCCCTACAATGGTGTTACGTTTTAAATTCGGAGTTTGTGCTTCTTCAGACCGAGAACTCTTAAGCTATACTGTCTACCAGGAGGGATGACCTATGACTCCTACACCTTGTAATCCTCTGTCTGATGTAACATTTCCTACAACCTAATTTTCACACTTATAATTGATTGTCTCTGTGTAATGTGTATGTGATGTAAAGTGCTCTGACACCTTACACTTGTATGAGTGACACTATAAAACAAAAGAAATGCATGAGAGAGAGAGAGAGAGGGTGGTAGTGAGGGAATCCGTGGAGAAGGTCATTGGGGAGTGCTAACAAACACTGTCGCACCGGGCGTCACCAGCGCTAAAGCCGCCCCTGCCTGCAACAAGTGCTCTGCCTATGGGTCGAGTCCTCTCTACGACCCCTGCAAAATCGGCATCATCGCAGGTCGCAATCGGTGGCGGGACCGTCATCCGGAACCTGCTGCGGCCGGGGAGGTGAGGCCCTACCGGGCAGTGGTATTTTTGCGCAGACATGGGGGCGTATTCGCCAGCGGAGCCGCACTATGGGTGGGGTCGGTTCTCCGGAGGGTCCCGCACCAACGCTGGAAATAGTGTGAACCACCTGAACGGGGTTCCCCGTTTCTCTGCCATGCTTCAGGGCACTCACTCCTGCTGTTGACCCAACTGGGAATGGATGAAACTGGTTCGCCTGCTGTGTTCCTCCTTTTGTGAGCACTGAACTGCGGTGGCCCTGGGGGGCGGGGGAATACCCCCATATCTCTGTGATTGCTTGACTGTGCTTCCGTGCCCCACGGATCTATATGTATGACGGAGGGGCCAGAGGAACTCAATTTCCCCCCTGAGACCATGTGTTGACGCCTTGAGCCCTGCCGATACCCCTGGAGGTAGAGCCCCTGCGCAATGAGGCCCCCACGACAGTCATATGGGCTCAAACCCGTCAACACCTGATCACAGGCCCGACTGTCCTAGAGGGTCGGGGACCTGCGTGACTGCGCCTGAGCGGAGAGACATGCTTAGTGCTTAGCGAGCTTGCTCTGGTCTTCTTGTGCTACCTCTCTGAAAGACTGTCTGACTGCTGCTTTGTCCAGGTGTAGGGACCTCACGCTCATAGCGTCAGGGACCTTCGCTCCTGACCACTACCCCCCACCTGCTGGGACTACTTGCCGCTTTTCAACCACAGGTATCATGATGGGGAAACCCTGGGGCCCTCAGAAGCCAGACCCGACTGCTGAGGAGTCAGCCCTGTCGTCTGCCACGGACCTACCTGGGAATACTCTTCAAAGCCTGAGCGACGGTCTCTGAGCACCCAGCGCACTTTGAAAAAATCCTCCACGCTATTTTAGACAGTAAAACTTTGCTGAAAGCGAAAATAGACACAGTATCGTCGGATGTAACCCTGCTCAGGGCGGACCACGGGAAATAAGCAGACCCTGTGAAGGATGCAGAATCTACTGTAACGTCCATGCACCCCACGGTCCAGGACCCACAACAACAACTATGGGGCATATTAACAAGGGCTTTTTCTCCGCTTTTTTGGCTTTAAAAGCCAAAGAAGCGGAGATAAAAATATCGCCCTATCAACAACAGTGCAAAATCGCATGTTAGCACCCTTTTGCACTACGCTTCCCTTTGCATCTCTAATGAGATGCAAAGTGGGCGTTCCAGAGCAAAATAATAGGAGAAATGTCACTAAGCGACATTTCTCCTATTAGCAAGCTTCACGCTAACCCTGTTCGAGACAAAAAAAGCAGCCCTAATCACGGTTAACGCTGCTTTTTTACATCTGCTAATTTTCAGATTTAGCCATGTAATCCAATGGGAGGTGGATTGCATGGCTAACTCCACCATGGGCTATCAACAAGGATATCCCTATAGTTTTATTGCTGCATTACCAGCGATAACCTCCCAAAATGCCGCTATCGCTGGATTTTTTATCGCCTAGGCAGTTAGCGTTGTTAATAACGCGATAACCAGCCGATATTATCCAGCAATACCGGGCGTTAAAAAAATTAACGCTAAGTGCCCTTAGCGTTAATTTTTCCTGTTCCTTGTTAATATGCCCCTATGTGTCATGAAAGAGGAGTTAGCCATGTTGCACCCTAGAGTAGAAGATGCACAGGGCCGCCCAAGACGCAATAATATCCTGTTCCCGTTTATTACGGAACACGCCGAGGGACCTAGTGCTGCGCTCCTTATTGAGTCATGGCTGATGATGCCGGTTTTGGAGACTTAAGTGCCGAACTTGTTTTCTGTGGATGGGCTTACCGCATCCTTGGAAGGCCCCGCCGCCCCTCCCCGGCCTTTCATTGCCCGTCTGCTCAATTATAGGGACTGAGACCTGATCCTGCAAAGCTTCTGGACAAAAAGCTCCTGGTGATATGAAAATGTAGTGATATTAGCCTATCCCGACCTCACGACCGAAGTGCAGCATCTACGGGGATCCTACACAAAGGTCAAGCGGGGCCTCAGAGAGCTTCACTTCAAATATGCTCTACTCTTCCCTGCAAAGCTCAAGGTTATGGAGGGGGAGACCGCCCGCATCTTTAACTCCCCTGAGGATGTGTGGACCTGGCTCCAAGCGAAAGATTTGATCCTCACCACTGCTGAGTCTCAGGAGGAGGAAATATGGGTGACCCACACCCAAAACGCTGGAGATGCAGAGTTGCCAGGTCTCATCCTACACAATCCCAGGTGGCCAAGGAGCGGGTTTGTGTGATGGAAGTGGCTTCTCAACACAGCATGAACACTTTCACCGTCCTGCGTTTTAGACATTTATCGGAGTCTGGCTCAGACACGCCTGATTCGGCAGCCTCAACAGTCACTGTGTTTCGACGACAGGGCCCGGCCTTCAGTGACCATGGGACAGAGGCGCAACAATAGCCAAATTTAGGGAGGGGCTACGAAAAATTTCATGGGGGGACTATGAAAAATTTCGGGTGTGGGGGGTTGACTCTTTCAGTAATATGCAGAGTGAAGATGCAGGGGCTCTAAGTGGTGAAAAGTAACAAAGCCTCATTAACTCGTAAATGGTCTTTTAACGACCAGTGGAGTACTCGGGTGCGGCTGTGTGTGTGCCCGGGAAGCTGTCTCAGCCCGGGCTGCCACACACGACGAGGGGGGGGGGGGGGGGGGCTGAAGCCCTTTGAGCACAATGGGCGTTGCTCGCCTGCCGTGGGGAGCACTGGTTCCAAGCCCCACATGGTCTCCAATGTGGATTTGTTTTCTATGTTCTTGTGTTCTGTAGGTTTCTGTTACAAGTTTTGAGACTTCTGCCCTGGGTGGGAATTGGTCACTTGGGTCCTTTGATGTTTACATTATTGTATATCAGCTTACATAGAGTCGACTTCCGAAATTTTAGGGCAACAACAAACCATTACGAGACACAAATGGGCACAATGCGTTGGCTTCCCATTCAAAGCCCAGTATCACTTATTGCATTGTGCCATTGAAAGCACAGTCGTGCTGAAGTGTTCTACTGTCCCACTCAAAGCGCAGAAAAACTTTAGGCCACACTTTTTTTTTAAGCAATTGAAGCAACGTGCATCTGAATATAAAGAATCCAGGCCGTACAAATTCAAGGGATCACCTCACAGGGACTTTAAAGCTATATTGTCCAAAATAAAGCACAGTGAAACATAACTTTTGTAGAATACGAAAGATGGAAAAAAGAAAATGAGGGAAAGTGTCCATTTTACACTGAGCATTACCCAGCACTGGCCCGGTCACTCCTGCTCCCCCTCGCATGTGCTTCGAGGGCAAGCAATAGTCCTCGCCCCAGCCAGCAAATGCGCAGGAGGTCTCTGACCTCATCCGTTCCTAAAAAAACAAGCATTTGCAATGCAATAGGTCTCGCATTTACGCTAGTTTGAGCTATTGGCATTGTAAATGACAATGCCTTTTATTTTTGTTTTTAAAACATAAATAAAAGGCATTATTATTTACAATGCCAAAAGCTTAAACTCGCTTACATGTGAGACCTATTGCATTGCAAATGCTTGTTATGTTAAGCACGGGGGTTTTTTGTTGGGCACGGGGAGATTAAGTGATTTGCCCAGAATCACAGGGTGTTGAGTGTCAATGCCGAGACTCGAACGTGGATCACCAGCTTCGAGGTCGACTGCTCTAGCCGTTAGGCTACATCCAGGAGGGAGGGTTGCCTAGTCCTGTGTGCAGGTAGAACGATCTGAACCTTACGCCTTTGCGTGCCTCATACTACCATGTGTGCAGAGAGAGATGTGTATAAGCAGATCTCCATGAAACTGAAATGTGTAAACACAGCCCTGGGTTCTAAGAGTGTGTGCCCCAGCCGTCTGTGCCGGCGGAGTTGTATATAGTCTTTTTTTGTAAATCTTTTTACTTGAAAACTAGTTGCAGAATATAAACATTCTATTTCCATCTGGTACAGTGCATGCTTACAGTTTCAAATATACAATTACATAGGATATTTATACATTGTATGTATATACAATCTTGAGTGCAAGGACGGAGGTGCAAAGTTCACTGTACCAGGAGAGAAGTTCGTAAACACAGCCTTGTTTGCCAGGCGGGTAGTGTGAAGTTATGTGCTGGATGAGAGCTGTGTGCAGACAGTCCAGTGTGCCAGGAAGCAGGGTCCGTATAAACGCCTGTGCCAATATTGCGTGATATGAGGTAGCTGTAAGCCCGTGTGCAGGGAGGCAGGTGTACAGTACAATCACTGTCAGCTGCATGTGCTAAAGAGGTTTGTACACATAGCTTTGTGTGCCAGGAGACTGTGTCTCAAGAATATTGCCGGCCATGATTCAGTTGTACACAAGTTTTATGTGCCAAGGAGAAGGTGAACAGCCTCTTGTGCCAAGTGGGAGGTGTACCCCCGGGCGAGAGGGTGAAATAAGTGTGCCCTGGGTTCGTCTCGGAGTTCACACAGGAAGCGGAGGGTGGCACCCAGGTGAGGGAGGCAGATCTCCAGGAAGGGGCGGAGGCTCCCGACCAAAGCTCCTTTCCCCCGCTCCTTCCACACACTCTGAGGGGGCAATCGGGTACTCGCGCCTGATCCCGTCACCACCATGCCCGAAGATGTGCCCCCCTCCCATCTGTACCGCTTCCAGGAGCTCTTACAAGCAAACTCCCTGCGCTTTGTCACCCTGGTGGAACTATAACTTAACAACAAGAGCAACAAGCACATAAACGTGAACACAGAGTGTCCCCAGAAAAGACATCACAGCGCAATGGAGCCAGAGTTGAAGGAAGCCGGCGTGTTTAAAGTGAATGCACGCCACCATGCACCCGCACGTGCTCATCTCTTGAGGGAGCCAGAGTTGAAGGAAGCCGGCGTGTTTAAAGTGAAAGCACGCCGCCATGCGCGCGCGCGTGCACATCTCTTGACGGAGCCAGAGCTGAAGGAAGCTGGCGTGTTTAAAGTGAAAACACGCCGGCATGCGCACCCGCGTGCACATCTCTTGTCCATACACGTGCACATTTTGTCCACCCGTACGCGTGAATCCGTATTGATCACAAAAGGCCTTCGCATGGCGAGGGCAGCGCATGTGCGCTGCTAACGCTAGGCGAGACCTAAAAATACGGAATTTGTAATCAACACGAAGCAGTGAGCACTTCATTAGAAGCTGCTGCATTGCGTACAGTCTCTCTTATTTCCTCCCCAGTCCTAGTCCCGAAGCTAGTAGGGCAATGCCTCTTTCGCCCGTTAACAGCCGCCCCTGCCTTTGGCATCCTCCCTCCTGCGTGCCTGTCTCTCCTGCTCTGCCCAGGTCATGACGTTCCTCTCCCAAGTCTCTAGTTTTGGCCCTCTGTCTGATTTCCATGCCATTGCTATTCTATGGCGAGCTAAGGCCAGTGCCAGTTCAATGCATCTAGAGCCCATTTTACGTGCCCCGAGTCTGGGGATGCCCCCGCAGGGACAGATCTGTATATCGTACCGGGAAGGGTCTGCCTCAGGGTGGTCTGAAACCGCTGTTGTATTGCGGTCCAAAAGGACTGCAGGGCTTGGCATCCGCAAGCCATATGACAAAAGTCAGCATCAAACGCTTCACAGAACGTCCGGCATTGAGGTTCTCCTCCATGTATGAACTGTAGCCTGTGTGCGGTAAGGTACGTCATGTGTAGAAAGTTAAACTGTATATATTTTAGCTTGGTATTGCGGGAGAACTTCTTGAGGTATGCTATTACCCTTTCCCATTCTTTATTCGTGATATCATGCACCAGTATCGCTTCCCAACAAGCCCTCAGTGTCTCTAATGGTTTCCTCCCCATCTCATTCAGTGCTCGGTAGAACCATGGCACTGGGTGTTGTGCAGAGCCCATTGACAGCAGGAGTTGAAGGACCGTGTGGGGTGTGGGTTTTTCCCGATCCTTGGCCCACAGATCAACAAACGTCCGTGCTAGTGCTTCTTAGGTCAGAAATTGACCTCTAGGTAGGGCATGGGTGTCCGAAAAGTTCTCTAATGGGACTAGGACTCCCTGCACAAAACGATTTCCCACTGTACTGAGCACCACTTCCATCCACTGTAAGAGTTGGACTGCAGTGAAAAATATGAGGGAGGCCCACCAGCAGCAAAGCTGGTGCATACAAGGGAGCCCTCTGGTTTCACACAAGACATCGATGCCAACACTGCAATGCCACTTGTAACAGAACACTAGGCTGTGAAATGGATACCTCGGGGCAGACCATGCAGGCCAGCAAAAGTCCCCGAAATGGAGTTAGTCCCAAGAGGTCCAAGGCGGGTGCATGAGTGTCATCCAGCTATCTAGCTACCCATTGCAGCTGTGCCACCAGATAGTAGAGCTAAAAATCCCGCACTCCCAGACCCCTAGCATTTGGCGGGCATCTCACGATTTCCAGGGACACTCTATGGCGACTGCCATCCTTTATCAGGTCGCAAAGGAAGTATCAAGGTATTTAAACAACGTCACGTGTATCTTAACCGATAGATTCATAAAAAGGTATAATAAGCAGGGGCCATCACCATTTTGGGGAGCAACACCTGCTCGATAAGGGACTGATAAAAATATCTCTAAAAAGTCACACATGACCGAAGGGACCAGAGAGCTGTTCCCAAGTTCCTTTCTTGCATGTCGTCCAGGCCATGGCACACCCTCACTCTCAAATATTTTAAGTTGGTGGGGAATCATGTGAAGTCCGACGGAAGATCCAGTGGCCAAGTGGTCCTCCTTACGCACAGGAATATATACGTATTAGCTCGTTTAACCTTTAAGCTCGACATAGTCCAGAAATCTTCCAGGAGCTGAGAGACCCTCAGCACTCCAGCTGATCCGCCCAGCAAATATAGTAGAAGATTGTCAGCGTAGAGTGAGATGATGTGTTCATGGTCGTCTATCAATATACCAGTACCCCTGCCCTCCTTCCGGGACAGTTCTGTCAATGGCTCTATGGCCAACACAAAAAGAAGGGGCAACAGTGGGCAGCCCTGCCTGGTTCCCCTAAATATGCTGTATGCGGTGGAAAATGTGGAACCAGTCTTCACTCGGGCTGTCAAATCTGCATAAAGGAGGGAAATCCATTTAATACACAGCTCCCCCAACCCCATCTTGTTCATAACCTTTATGAGAAAGTCCCACCGAATAGAGCCGAAGACCATCTCGAGGTATACTGACATGATAAGAGCCTCCCAAACAGCCTCTACCTCAGGGTGATAAAGTATATAGTCCATCTCCTCAGGTTGAGTGATGTGCTACGGTTCAGGATAAAACCATTCTGGTCTCTGTGTATCAGCTTCTGCATGTATGGGAGAAACCTACTCACCAATATTTTGTTAAGGCGTTTGAAGTCCATATTTAACATGGACAGTGGGAGAAACACTGATGGGGGCACACCTGGTACAGCAGTCTTAGGCAGGGGAATCACTGTTGTACTCTGTGTGGAATCCGGAAGGTGGCCTATCCGGAAAAAATCAGCTTGGAGTATAACAAATCTGAAAGCCAGAGTGCCTGCGAAGGATGAGTAAAACTCTGCCGAGAGACCACCTAGAACCAGAGTCTACCCTTGGTGAGGTCCTTCAGTGCATCACATGCTTCCTGAGCTGTCACAGGGCCTCCTATGTTTTCTTGGGCCTCTGGTGGCAGAGACGAGAGAGTAATTGGGTCCAGGAATCGGTCTTGCGCCCCCTCAGGCAGCCTCCCTGGGCTACAGTACAGTGTTTCATAATACTTGCGGAACCCATTGTTGAAATCACCTGGTGCATGGATTTGTGTCCCAGTGGAGGAGTTGATGCGTGTGATGGGTGCACCCTGTAATTCCAATTGGATAAGCCATGCCAGAAATCTCCCAGGTCTACCCTCCTCTGCATGTACCCTAGCTAGTATTTTTAGTCATGGCAACTCAAATGCTCCAGTATAGTGCTGTAGCATTCTTTTGCATCAACTAGCTGTTTATTGGCATCTGGGTCCTTTCCCAGAGTACCCTCTAAAGTGTGGAGCGTATTATCTAAGGTGGCCTGTTCTGGAAGGAGCTCCCTAGTTACACCCACGGAATTGCTTATACAACGCCCTTGCACTACCACATCAAATGCCTCCCATTTGGTCAAAGAGGACAATTCGGAGCCCTGATTGTGTTCATAATAGTCAATAATACATGCATGAAGGGACTCCCTGTAACAGATGTCTTCAAGAGTTGCCGGCTGGAGACACCATGACGGGATAGCCGGTCTGTCATCAATGGGCCTAAACAATAGGGGGCTGTGGACAGAAAGTGTATGCCCAAGGTATTCAGTAAAGGTGGCATATTGACTCAGCCTCTCTGAGCATAAGAATTTTTCCAGTCAGGTATGGAGTGTGTAAATGGGTGAAATGTATGTATGTATGTTTGTATCCGGTATTGGTAAAGCACAAACTAATCACCCTTAGGGGTCTCAAGGCGCGGGGGGCTGTCAGGGGGGATTAAGTAAGCTATTGCCCAAAGTCACAGGGTGCTGAGCTGAGCTGCTGTCGGTGCCGGGGATCGAATCGTGAACCCTGTACTCCGGAGTCAGCCGCTCTGGCCACTGCACCACACCTCTCTCCCGAAAAGTAGGAATAGTCACGCATGGGTCATGTTGGGCATGCCAAAGGTCTTACAGCCCCCACTGTTGCGTCCAGTCCCGAAAGCCTGTTGCTAGGTTATGAGCTGCGGCTCCCGGCATGGTGGGGTGGAGTGGTTTAGGTCTACATCTTCAACACAGTTAAAATCCCCACCCAATATCAGATCGCTGCCCCATGTCTGTCCCAGTGACGCCGATAGTGAGTGAAAGTATGCCCATTGGACTTTGTTAGGGGCATAAATGCATCCCAGTGTGATCTCTTTCCCTAGTAATATACATCTCAGTAGTACATATCAACCTTCTTTGTCGCTGAGCGAGTGCAAACACTCAAAAAGGGTCCCGGCTCAAACTCATATCAGTGGTGCTCTCGCATATGCAGAGTAGGACGTTGCATGTAATTGAGCATGCCATCTGCGGCGTAATCGCTCCACTTCCACCCCAGTAAGATGAGTTTCTTGAAACATGGTAATTTGTACTCTCCTAAACCTCGGATAGCTGTGTATATTATGCCTTTTGGTGGTAGACCCCATCCCCGGACATTCCATGTCATACATTTAAAGCCTTGGGCCCTGGTGGCCATTATAGTGCCATAGACACTGATGGTGACTGCTTTGAACAGGCTGTCCCAAGGCCTACTCCCTCCCCCCTCCCACCATGCAGAGACAAACAAAAAGAATAACAATGAATTCCCCAACATAAGACTCCCCACCCCACAGAAAGAGCAGCAAACACTTTACAACCTGGGAGCAACAACATTAATAAGGTCCCACCAGACTCCTAAATGGAGTCAGGTGATAGGGGCAGGCAAAATCAGACCAACTGATGCTATGGCCACTCCCCCCACCAAGGTGCATCCATGGAGATTGGAAAGGGCCCTCCCGATCCCCTCCGCAGAAAACTGTTGCTGAACGTCCGCTTTAGGGAATGGTGTCCATTCCATCTCCAGCAATCTCCTCAGGCCCTCATCAATTCACAGTCTTGCAAGTGACAAGGTCAGAGACCAAGGACAACCCTCATGTCCTAAGTGTTAATCATCCAAGACGAGCCCATAACCCTTGTGCACAGCATTCTCCGTACATGTTGGCCACAAATCAAATAAGGTCCTCAACAGACTGCAGGTCACCACGGGGATCCCCTCACCATCCATCAGTGAGCTTGCTTGTTCCGAATCTATGGCCTGACTCCCAGAGGTGAAGTCACGTCCAGGTTTCAGCCCCGTCTGTGCAGCTATGTCTGCTGCCACCTGCAGTGCCCCGGCCTGCTACTCCCACAGAACTAAAGCAGGATATTGTAGACTATGTACTGTCTGTGGTCACACATGGCGCACTTTATGAAAAAGGCAAATAACAATTTGGAGGCAAGTCAGAAGCTTGTAAAGCACTGGTATGACCAGAAGGCTGCTTTGGTTGAGTACCAGCCAGGTTAAAAGGTATGGATGTTGGATCATATGGCTCCCAGGGCCCTCCAGGACAAGTGGCTGGGATTGACCAAATCTCTATCAAACAATAGAAAACTACCAGTTGACTGTCAAGGTGAAGGCCATCATCAAAGCTGAGGTTGCTAAGCTGCTGGAGGAGGGGGGGGGGGGTGATTGAGCCCTCATGTAGTCCTAGGTCTAGCCCAGTGGCGCAAACCGGACCCAAACCGGTGGGGAGCTACAATTTTTGGGGACTACCGGGGGCTCAATGCAGTAACCAAAACTCATGCTCCACTCACCCCAAAAACTGATGCACTCATAAACTGAGCACTTTTTACCTTACTGCAGATTGCCCTAACAGAGGGAGCCAAGGAGATGTCTACGTTCTTCACACCAGAGGGCCACTTGCAGTTTGAGGTGGTTTGAAGAATGCTCCCGTCATCATCCAAAGGTTGGTGAAGTGTTCTGTCTGGGCTGTCAGCATTCAGTGTAGCATATGTGGATGATCTTTCTATATTTACCTTCACCTGGCAGGATCACCTCACCCATGTGAAGGAAGTGCTTCAGGTCTGGCAGCAAGCAGGCCTGACCATTTAGCCAAGTAAGTGCTAAATATGGCAAGGGACTGTTGTGTACCTGGGCCATCATGCAGGTGGGGGGCATGTATAGCCTCTCTCAGCCAAGATCCAGATCATTTTGGCTTGGAAACCTTCCAAAACCACGCTAAAGCCTTCCTTGGCATGACTTGGTACTACAGGAGGTTTATAAGAAAGTATAGCTCTACTGCAGACAGAACTCATTTCCAAGAAACAGCCCAAAAGAAGTTGTTTGGACTGTAGAGTGTGCGAAAAGTTGATTATTAGTCAGTGTGGTTGTGAGACCTCACCATGTAATAATGTCACTAATCCATATGAGGTCCATTTACGTTTCTTTAGATCAAACCTTAGCTCAATCCTGGGTAGCTGTGGCACAGAGCAGTCAGGCTTAACTCAAAGGATAACATGTGCAAATCATTTATCATCACGAGAACAGTCAATAGTAAGAAACATGACACAATGAAAATCCCACTCCAATTTATATAAATAGACCACGTTTTTGTCTTTAATTAGACACCAAAATGACAAATATCAGATGAAGGGAATCGGAGTTATGAATTCTGCAACATTTTAATAAATCACTACTTTTCACTGTAAAAGTTTGGTAAATCACTGCTTTTCACTCTTAGTAGTACTCTATGAGACTGAAATGTGAGGGTCTGGGGCAAAGTCAAAGTTTCAGGCCGACCCCGGTGGAAGTCGGAGTTGGAGGTGGGTGCCAGGTTGGTCCCGATCCCAATTTTACCTTTGCACTTAGAGAAACAATTCTGTTTCTTTATTTCACCAACGGGAAGTTTAGGGGCATCCTATGCAGCTGGAGTTCAGGCTTGGGTTCAACGTTGATGGATGAATTAAGTCCAAGGGTCTGGTGGATGACTTGGTTCTCAACGGTATTCTAGGCAACCCACCAACTGGCATGTAGAGATGGTCCTCGGACTCTGTGTTTAAAAAACAATATTTTTGGCTACAGCTCACAAGCTGCAGTCCAGTGCCAAGAAAGTGCACACTCTAGCATTAGCCAAGGGTTTCAGGACCTAAAAGGAACCTCTTGGGGGCTAGGACTTGATTTCTTGGTTACATCAGCGGAGTGTTGTGCAAGTCCAGGGCAAACTGGTCAGCTGAATACTTTTCAGGTGGAGGGCTTCTTTAGTGTTTATGTTTCTGAAGCTTACCAGGAGGCTAGCCAACTAGCCCCTGAAGTCCACTCACTGGTCCGTGGCACAAGAGGTAGCAGGACCAGCTCTTAGGGTCTCTCTCCACAGGTTCAACAGCAGGAGCAGTCCATCTTTCTCTGAAATCCTGGCTTGGTCCAGCAAGTGCAGCAGGTGTAGTCTCGCTTGGTGCAGCCTTTCCTACTGGGGTCCACAGGTTCAACAGATGCAGTCCCACTTCTGTTCTTTTCAAGTCCAGAAGTGTTCTGAGGCTGGAGCCAGGGATGGCACTTTTATGCCAATTTCCAGTATGTGGTTGGGGAGGACTCGCAAGACAATGGGGAGACAATTCCCATAGGGCAACCCTACCCACTTTTACATCATTTTGTGCGGGGTTGGCACTAAACAATTGCACAGTGCAACTCTTTACCCATACGCAAGGTGTTGGAACACTTTTTCACTGGGACAGAGCCATGGGCTCACACCAGACATGAGTCCAGTATAATAAGCCACCCCTCCTGGAAAACCAGTTCTGCAACAGGTTGTCCCCTTCTGGAGGAGGGAGATGTTGGCATGTCCACCAGCATAAAGGAGCAGGCAGGCTAAGGTGTGACTCACATTTGCCTCTCAGAGTCGGAAGCCCCTTTGAAGCTGAGCCATCTGTGGCCACCTGGCAGTAGGTTGTCACACGTCCTCCCTCCAGCCAAACCTTTGTTGCCCTTTCCTCAGAGCCCTTCACACCTCTTAGAAGGAAGGCTGCAGGTTTTCTCGGGTGACAACTGCTGCAGTTAATCTGAAGCGGCTATTAGACGTTTGGGTCTAGAAAGCAGTGATTTTCTAAAGTCATCTTTGTGTTAAAATTACCTTTATTCCAAATTCAGCATTGTCAGGTTTAATGTAAAGAATATTTTGACTTGGAGTTCTAGGTTTGGTAGTCCCAAATAGAAGATAGCTGTTAGCTTGTGGGCTAGTGAAACCCCATATTAACCAATGTGGCCACCGGCCTTGCTATAGTGAAAAAGACAATTTCGAGTTTTCACTGTCAGGGTATGTGTCTTATGAAAGGAACATGTCCTTCTCCTTTAACATTTAGAAACCTCCTTTGTGGGCTACTAAGGCCTTCCCTAGGGGTAATTTATAAATGTTAGAAAGGAAGCTTTTGATTTGGCAAAAGGGTTTATTTTGCCAAGTTGGGGTGGCAGTTTAAAGGCTGCCCTGTCAAACCTAGAGTCATGTTTTCACATTGTCATTGTAGTGGTGGCACAATAAGTGCTCCAGTCCATGGAGTATGGGATGTATGTTAAATATGCCAATAAGTTATTAGCCAATTATAAATACACATTTGAAATTTAGAGCACTGGCACTTGGGCCTGGCCAGCAAGGCCCTGTGCATTTCAGCATTGAAACAACAGCAGCATCATTCTAAAAACGCGAGGGTGATCATACAAAAAGAGGCACTTTCTTACATTGCCCTGTCAGGATGAAAGGTGAAGAGCGACAAACCCACACCCTGGTAGTTCTTATCATCTAAGTGAAAAAACCTGGAAAAGCCATCTGCATTGCCAAGGCACTCCCTGGTCTGTGTTCTTTTGTCAAGTCCATTTCCTGCAGGAAGATGGACCACCTCAACAGCTTGGGACTTTACCCACTCATCTGCATGTGTCACCTGAGAGATCTGTGGTCAGTTTGAAATGTGAAGTGAGACTCAAACAGGTGGGGTCTCAGCTTCTTCATGGACCAGACCACAGCATAGGCTTCCCCTCTATGCACTCCAACTCTGCTCTCTGGGAATGAATCGCCTACTAATAAAGGCTCTCATAATTTACGTGTGCCAACACTGTCCCAATCCCATGTTCAGAATCATCAGACTGGACGATATACTCTCTGCTATAGTTAGGTATTTTTAGGATAGGTGCTGAGAAAATTGCTTCTTTCAGGGTGTTAAATGGCCTTCAGAGACTCTGGGGTCCAAACAGCCTTCTTTAACTGTTTCATGGAAGTGAGTTCTGTCAGGGGTGGTACAATAGAGGATACCCTTTTACAAACCTCCTGTAGTATCCAGTCAGGCTAAAGAACACTCTGACCTGGGTTTTAGTCTTGGGAGGGTTGCAAGCCAGAATTGTCTGGATTTTGGTCTGCAGACGCTGTACATGGCTTCCACCTACAAGATGACCCGGGCACACAATGGTTTCTTGCCCTATTTGACACTTTCCTGCTTTAATAGTCAGGCCTGCCTGCTACAGGGCATGTATCATTTCCTTCAGGTGGGTGAGGTGATCCTGCCAGATAGAGCGAAATCGTCAATATCATCTAGATATGCTGCACTGAATGCTTCCAGCCCAGATCGAACTCTGTTCACCAACCTTTGGAAGGTGGCAGGGGAATTCTTCAAACCAAATGGGATCACCGTAAAATGAAAATGGCCCGCTGGTGTGGAGAATGTATTTGCAGGCTTAAGTTTATCTATGAGCACATCAGCTCGTGGGGTGAGCATCCATCTTGGTTACTACATTGAGTCCCTTGTAATCCACACAAATCTTAACTCTGGGTTCCCACCATTTGGATTGGGTTTGGGTACCAGCACCACTGGGCTGAACCAAGGACTACTAGATGGCTCAATCGCACCGAGCTCCAGCATTTTTGCATCTCAACTTTGATGCTGGCCTTACCTGGTCAGACACCCTGTAGATTTTACTTTTGACAGGTAAACTGTCACCTGTATCTGTTCCATGAACTCACCACTGGATGTCGCCTGGTTTTGTAGAGAACAAACCAGCCAACTGCCCTAACAGGTTATGATCGTCTCTCTGCTGTTGTTCTGTCGGTGTAGCGGAGAGCACTACCGCCTCCACTGAACCATCCTTTACAGTCTGTGACAGGCGGTCTGTTAGAGGCTCACTTTCCACTTCCTCTCCTCCACCTGTCACACTGAGTGTTGTAATGTCAGCCCTGTCATAGTGCAGTTTCAATCGGTTGAGGTGGATTACCCTGTGAGGGTTTCTAGGTGTGCCTAGGTCCACCAGGTAGGTAACCTCCCCCTTGATTTTCAGTATCTTGGAGGGCCCTGACCTCTTGTCCTTTGAAGGCCCCGGGAGCCACAAGCTACAACACCCACACCATGTGACCTGGGTGGTACTCCACCAAGGCAGTCTTCTGGCCATACCAGTGCTTCATAAGCTCCTGACTAGTCTCAAATTCTGGTTTGCCTTCTTCATGTACTCTGACATTCATAATCGCAGGCCCAGTACATAGTCCACAATGTCCAGTTCAGGTTCTCTGGGAGGTTTTTACCAACCTGGCTCAAGGGAACTCTCACAGGGTGTCCAAACAATAGCTCAAAGGTATTGAAGCCTACTCTGGATTTAGGCCCAGATCTCTGTACTGGGGTGAATGTTTGACATTGTTGAGCATTCTGTCCATCAATTCTTCTTTTTAATTTGTTTTGTGACACTTACCTGTAGGCAAACATTAGGCAAGGCAGTAGGACATCCCACATTATTCTCAGTTTGTCAGACAAACCCATAATCATGCCTTCTATGTTCTTTTTGAATCTCTCAACTAAATCATTGGCCTGAGGATGATAAAGGGTGGTAAACCCGTACATTACTCCACATTCATCCCACATAACCTTCAGGAAGTAGACATGAAATGTGTCCTACAATCAGCTACAACCTCCTTAAGAAATCCCACACTGGTGAAGACACCAAGTAAGGCTCTGGCCACTGTGGGCACAGTCACACTCCTAAGGGGTATTGTATTGGCTCTGGAAATCTTGTTGCATGATCCACTACAACTAGGATGAACTATTGCCAGAAGCAGTTGGATCTCCACCCTCTTAAAAGGTGTCCCAACCACAGGGAGTGAAGTGAAGGGAGCCTTTGGCCTTTACCCCATCTTCCTATTGGCTTGACAGGTTGGACGGGAGTGTAAGGAAAGCAGTTTATGATATGGTGTGGTTGTGAAACCTCATTGTGTAATAAACCCACTACCTGTACTGGGTTCAGTCGGATTTGTTTGAAAACCTTAATCAGATTCGTTTGAAAAACCTTAGCTCAACCCTGGGTAGCTGTGGCTCTGATCAGTCAGGCTTTAACAAAGGAACCTAGTGTAAAACATTAAGAAGTACCAAAAGAGCGGAATAAGAAAGAAACAGGACACAGTAAAAATCTAACACCAATTTATAAAAATAGGATATATTTTACCTTCAAATAGGTACATCAACAACAAAAATCCACTGGAGGATTCTGGACGTAAGAATTTTTAAAGGCACAAAAAAATCACTGCTTTGTCCTTCAGCTCAATAAATCATTGTAATGGACAACGCTCATGGTCAAATTTTGCAAACTTTGGAAAACATTTATAAAGTTGTGAAATACTAATCTGGCCCTCTTTGGGTGACCACCTCAGGCAGGGTGCCAGGCACATGGGTCAGAGAGGCCTTGTTGGACAGTTACTTTGTAGTCAGAGCAGTCACCAATCCAGTTCCAGGCTCTATAGGTAAACCACAATATACTTCAATGGAGTGGTCCTGATGCAAGGGATACAAGATGCTGAAGGATACTGAGAATGGTGATCCGTTGTCGGGGGGTCTTCCTGGGGCTGCCCCTAGTCGACAGTCATCATGGCGGTGACTTTGGCCACAGGGATCAAGGTTCCTCAAAGTCTGGGTGAAATCCAGCCAAAAAACTGTTGCCACCAGTCTACAGGTCTCCGGTTACACCGAAACCAGCGGTTTCCGTTAACTGGTGATAATTTCCATCTTGGATGACCAAACTCTATTCAGATGACTCTCCTGGGGTCTGCAGACTCTGATGCAACTTTTGAGGGTCGGGACATGGTCTCCCAGGCTGCACATAGGTGGTCAGCTGTGATCAGGCGTTCTTGGATACCAACTCGCCAAGGCAGGCTTCTTCAGCTTTTGTGGCCCTGTAGCTGTGACAGGAAGTCAGCCAACTGACTCTTGGAGTCACTTCTTCTGTCTGAGGCTCAGGAATGACTTTTGTGGAGCAGGGCACCTCAGGCACAGTCCTGTCTTTGTTAGCCCAGGGAGCAGCAGGTGCAGTCTCTCTTTGCTGCATCCAGGGATCAGCAGGGCAGTCCTTCTTCAGTCCATTCTTCCGTACAGATATATGAGACCTGGATGCCAGGGGTGCTACTTTTATGACCTGTCTGTACCCTCGGTGGCTGTGGTGACTACCAGCAATGGGCTACCAGGTCTCCTTCCACCTAGTGTGGTCTTTCTGTGAAGCTCAGAATGCACTATTCTGCCCACACCGAAGATGGCAGAAACCTTCTCTTGGTGTGTTGAGCTCCCTGGCTCACCCAGAGGAATGGCTACCTAGGGGCTACACATCCATGGAAAAAACGATTTAGCCATGTCCAACATTTAAACATAATGCACACTGCCTTTAGGGCTTGGTAGGCCTGACTTTGGGGTGACTTATAAATATTTAAAAAAAAGGTTTGGGCTTTGCCATTGCTTTCAATGGCAAAGTTGTAAGCAGTTATAAAATAGGGACTGGGGAGGCATACCTTCCTTTGTCTCACTTGGGGTGGCACATGAGAGACACTTCAACTTACAGGCCCTGGGTACCCCGGTACTATATACTAGGGACTTATAAGAAAGTTAACTTTCAATGGTCAGAGCACTGGTACTAGGGGGTCTGTTAAACAGGCCTCAGTGCACTTTAAGAGCTAAAAAGCAAGGGGCATCAGTCCAAGAACATGGGGGTAATCATGCATATGCAAACATGGCATTTCCTTACAAGGAGCGACATACACTTTCACTTTTTCTGATATCTGGGCCCAGTAAAAATGGCTGACCAACCTATCCCAGGTCTTGGTCTGCCCCAGATACCCAGCCAAGGGAATGTCATGGGCCAGATTGAAGAAGAATGCCCTGTACTGTTGGGGGACCACCAGTCTCTTAGCTGCTCCAAGCGTAGGCTCATTTGCCTCACTAAACAGAATACCATCCTCCCAATAGACCCTGTGGGTTCCACTGACATGTCCCCTTTTTCTTGGTTCTGAGCCTGCTGCCGAAGACCTAAAGAGAAGGAGAGGTCCTCTGTCCTAGGCAGAAATCCTCCCTGGAGGGTCCTCCTGCCATTTGCAGTTCTTCAAGCTCTGGCAGATCTCTCAGTAGGGGAGTTTCCCCTTCAGGCTCCAAGTCCTGTCTTTGAGGTTCAGACTCGTTCTGGGCCATAGGACTCTCTGAGGTTGGTTTACCATACTTACTGTTCTTCCTCTTGTTTCTAAATTATTTCCTAGCAGATACTACATAGGGATGACAGGGGTCAAAGCAACCTTCTTCAGGTTAGTAACCCCTCTCCACTCAAGGTTTACTATAGCCATGGGGTGAAACTTTACCTCATTGTCAGCCCCAGAGTGGCCATTATGGCTGCTGTATCCTTCAGAGCCTCTTGGAATTGATGATTTGCCACTGCCTGTACTTCACCCTGCTGGGAGGTATGGCAAACAGTATCTCAGATTACACCCCACCGACGGATACTAAGTTGACGTTAGTGTATCCCTTGGTTTTGTGCAAAACCCCCTCCCAATCCCTATACTAACAATCCCTGTGGACTGCCCACCTGTGGGGACTTCTTAGAAGAAATAGGGTCTCCTCTCATGTCCAGACTGCCAACAGTCATAGTACACTCCAGCCTTTCGAGGGTCAAAATTCTTTCCCTAGCACCCCCACCCCTTGAACGTGGGTGGGTCACGGGACTACCGCTCTTTGGCAGACTTTTTGGGTCCTTTAGAGAAATCCTTCTTTTTGTCTTTAATGTTCCTCCTCTTGGGGGGGGGGGCTGACCCCCTTTCTTAGGATCGCCCACTTGGGACGCTTTGGGTACCCTAGTATGTACCCATTCATCAGCTATCTTACCCAGCTGTCTGGGGCTTAACAGTATTATGAGACAAGAACCGCCCATAAACCTTTGGGAACCTGGGCTACCAATACTTCTAATTTACAATGGTTTTCATTCAAATCATTTAGACATTTAGCAGTCAAATTAGCTGTATACAGTTAATGTAAACGGGAAATGAACATTATGACCACCATGTATTATACATAATAGCATAACATATTTATACGCTTCACATATTACAATTTCTGATAGAAGTGCAATGTTTCCCAGTGAAAAAGAAAAACCACAACCAAGTGCATCAAAAACAAGTGAAAACAAATTGCAATCACAATTCCACTTGTGTGTTTATTTTGGAAAAACAAGCAATATAAATCAATAACTATTAGGCCAATGCCCAATCTCTTTGTTTGTTTGCTCTATGTCGACGACGTTTCAACCCTCAACGTGATACAGGGGTCTAATCCGGTGAGGAATAATGCCTGGGACATCTGAAAGAATTAATCATAGTCAAGGGTGGTCAAAAGGTATAAGTCAGAATGGATAAGTAATTATTAGGGAATCCACCTCCATTGGCTGAGTAGTGAATGACTACAGTCCGGATCAAGAGTAAGAGGTACCAGTTGGTATGTGACTAATTATTTACACACTGCAAGGCTGTAGTGCCTGGTTGGGAGTAATGTGTGAAATAATAGGTAATGGCAAGTTGGCTAGATGCAGTTAGGCAAAATGGCACATAATTAAAGCTCTTCATATATCAACTAACCCTTAGGGGCAGTAGTAAGTATGCCAATGCAGGCAAGAGGGATGTTGCAGCTGTATGGGAGTGCCTCAGGGTGTTTGGCCACCAATTGCTTATCAGATGCAGGCTCTCAATGGGGCCCGGCACCGCTGCGAATTAGCGATAAGATGAAGCACACTATGGTGCGATAACGAGTTGGCGTGTATGCGGATGGTGACGCCCGACCCAAATGCTCATGGTATATAAGGTGGGGGCCGGCCGGAGCATGCATACACTCCCACCATAGAACGTCACTGTCTTTAGGGATACAGTGACGGAAACTACACCGCTAACCATGGTGTTCATCAAAGGCTCAATTGGGCTTCTCTGATTTGGATCTTGTGTTGCATTTGAATATTATACAGTCATATGGAAGTGGAAAGATGGAAATTAAAATGGATTCAAGATTTTAAGAACACTTTAAAAATAAAATTAATAGAATTACTAAGTTGGATTGTTGGTATAGACAATGACCCTAAGTAGGCTGAACGATAGCAATCACTATCTTCAAGTGTATATATGTCAGAGGCTGAATGGGCGTCTCTGGCTTCAGAATTGTATTTCATTTGATTTAATGAATGTGGCAAAACTAAATATTCTATATTAAGGAAGGGACTTAGGTAAATAAAAGATTAATTACTGTTGAGTTGGAATATTAGTATGGGTGGCAGACAGTGACTGCAAGTGGGACGAGCATTGGTCACCACTTTTGGGCCGGGATACTGCGAAGAGTTATGCACTGCTACCGCAGTATCTGTCACTGGCCGCAGCAGACAGAAGGGGCAGATTGATGGGTAGGTGTGCATAGTTGGCATGCCAGAGGGTATTGAAGATGAATAATAATTATGAAGACTAGACACCATTCATAATGTGTTGGAGACCTATTGCCAGCTTGACAGCTTAAAATCTATGAGATGCTGATGTAAATTCTCCAAAGTACAATAAGTGAAAATGTGTTTACAGTCAAATTGTGCAGCCCATCATATGTTCTAACTTCATTGTCCTTCAATCAACTTCCTAGTGTCTTTACCGTTACATCTACAAAGTCCACCCAGGCCTGCTGTGCCTCTTTGTGAGTGTCCCTAAACTTTTTTTTTGTTATTCCTCTGGGATAAGACCAAACATTTTGACTAGGGAAATTTGTCATGTGGGGATAAGACGTTGCTACCTCCTCCTCTGAAGTCAGAAGCCTATCCCTCCCACCAACTGGAACCAGCTCCCATAATAAGGATTCCCAGTGTTGTCTGCCCACCATTCTCATCCTAAGGGCTCTCT
Source organism: Triturus cristatus (assembly GCF_964204655.1). Taxonomy (NCBI): domain Eukaryota; kingdom Metazoa; phylum Chordata; class Amphibia; order Caudata; family Salamandridae; genus Triturus; species Triturus cristatus. Next base: position 1,141,791,269 of record NC_140590.1, on the reverse strand, counting down.
CAAAGGAGGCAAACCACTTGTCGATGTCATTCACAATCAAAAACCTTGCCACAATCCCTTTGGGCAACCTAGGGTCACGCGACCCCCCCCTGTAGACACATCATGTTCGCTGCTACCATCTTTCTCGGTCTTCAGGCCTAATTTGGTCCTTTTCTCTTCCAGGGCCAGTTTCTTCTCCTCAAGTGTCAGCCTCTTCTCCTCCAGGGCCAGGATGGCCACTTACTCCTCTAGCTCCTTTCAAGCTCTGTCAGACTGGCTGGTGCCAGCTGAACTTCATTCACTGCCAGCAATGAATGGTGACCTTGCAGGATTGCCTTGGGACAGACTGTCCACCTCCTCATCGTCCTCCAAGTAGGGATGCTGTCTTTTCCCCCCTCTATGGCTTCTTCTATTCCAGATGTGGCTTTGACTAAGGTCTCTCTGGAAATCAGTCTTACTGTCCCTGTTGCCTATTCTGAGATTCCTATCCTTGCACAGGGCTTTCAGCTCCCATGGAAACAGGTTGTGCAGGTTAGTCAGGTCTAGCTCCATACTCCCCTTAAACTTTAAAAGTGGCAAAAACTGGGATAAAAAGTATTTGGAAGAATCAAAAATGACCCAGGCACGTATTTAGACCCAATTACAATTCTAAAACAAATAGTTTTTGCCAAGTGGCAATTTATGAATCTTTAATTTATTAGCTTACTAGCTGAATGGTACTGCTAAACACAAGTTCCTGATCCCACCTCTGAAACACCAATGTGAGAAACATGGATTATTAGTTGGGGTGGTTGTGAGCTCTCACAAAGTAATAATGTCACTAATCTGTATCAAATCCAGTTAGTTTTTTAAAAACCAAACCTTAGCTCAGTCCTGGGTAGCTGTGGCACTGAGAAGTCAGGCTTAACTGAAAGGAAAACAAGTGCAAAGCATTTATGAATACCAGAACAGTCAATCAGTAAACAACATGGCACAATAAAACTTCCACTCCAATGAATAAAAATAGAATATATTTCCATCTTTAATTAGACACCAAAATGACAAACACCAGATGAAGGGAAGCTCAGTTATGATTTTTGCAAGGTTTTCATAAATGATTGCTTTTCACTCTAAAAATTTTTAAAAGTTGCAAGTCCAGGGCAAAATGGTTATCTGGGTACTTAGGCAGGTGTAGGGCTTCTTTAGCTTTTGTGTCCCTAAAGTTTAACAGGAGGCTAGCCAACTAGTCCTTGAAGTCCGCACACTATCCTTGGCACAAGTAGGAGCAGGCCCAGCCCTTGGGGGTCTTTCTCCACGAGTTCAACAGCAGGAGCAGCCCTTCTCTTTCTGAATTCCTGTCTTGGCCCAGTAGGTGCAGCATTCTCTGGTGAAGCCTTTCTTCCTGGGATTTACAAATTCAGCAGGTGCAGTCCTTCTTCTGTTCTTCTCGAGACCAGCAGTGTTCTGAGGCAGGAAGCCAGGGATGTCACTGTTATGCCAATTTTGAGTCTGTGGTTGGGAGGACTCACTAGCCAATGGGGCCACAAGTCCTTCGAGGAAATTCTACCCACTTTTACCTAATTTCCTGTGGGGCTGGCACTAAACAATCCCACAGTGCAACTCTGCCCAAATCCAAGCTGTCGCTGGGACAGAGCCATGGGCACAACCCTGCAGTGTCCAGAATAATCAGCCACCCTTCCTGGAAAAAACAGTTCTGCTATGTGTTTTCCCCTCTGGAGGAAATGCTACCCTTTCTACCTATACAAAGAAGTGGATAAGTTAAGGTGTGACTCATATTTGCCTTTCAGATGCGGTAGCCCCTTGGAAACTAGGCCATCTGTGGCCACCGCCCTTGTCTATCAGGGGAAGGAGGAGGTCACACAACCTCCTTCCAGCGGACGCTAAGATTCCCATTCATGGGAGTGCTTCATACGTCTTAGCAGGAGGGCAGCAGGTTGTCTCCAGTGGGTACACTTCGTACCATATACTTGGGACTTATAGGTACGTTTAATATGCAAATCAAGTGTTAACCAATTGCACATACACTTTGAGGTGTCACATGAACTGGGGCCAGGTCAGCAGGGCCCGCTGCACATCAGAGTCAGAAAACAAGCAAATTCGGTCCAAACATTTGGGATGGGGGGGAAGGGCTATTGTACAAAAAGAGGCATTTTCATACATGGCTCCCATCCACAGGAATAGTGATAAGCAACTAACCTACACCCTAGTAGTTATCATCATCTTAGTGGATAAACCTCGAAAGGCCATCTGCAAAGGCATGGTCACTCCCTGCTCTGTGTTCCAGTGTAAACACCATACTCTGTAGGGAGATGAACCACCTCAACAGTTTGGGGTTATCCCTGCTCATCTGCATGAGTCACCTGAGAGGCCTGTGGTCGCTTTGTACTTTGAAGTGAGTCCAAATCAGCTTCATCAGGGATGAAACCACAGCAAAGGCTTCCCTTTCAATGCAAGTCTGACGCTGTTCCCTGGGGAGGAGCCACCTACTAATAAAGGCAACTAACTGATCCTGGCCCTCATTATTTACCTGTGCCAACCCTGCCCCAATCCCATGTTCAGAAGCATCTGTCTGGACAATAAACGCTCTGCTATAGTCAGGTGCTTCAGGACAGATGCGGAGCACATGGCTTATTTCAGGGTGTCCAAGGCCTCTGACACTCTTTTAAGAAAGTTCCTCTTTTTATAAGACCGCGCCCCCTGCCCCCCCCCACCCCAACTGATGCTACTCTGAAATGCCCTATGCCCTGCTGACCAGGCCCTCAAAGGTATATCTGCAATTGGAAAATACCTGATTGGCAAATTGAACTTATCTACAAGTCCCTAGTATATGGTACATAGTGTACCCACGGCTAGTAAGTTAAATGTCACTAATGGACTGCAGAACTTATTGTGCCACCACTAGCGCAACAAGATGAGAATATGGCTCCAGATCTACCACTGCAGCCTAGTCACGCAGTTTTTAAACTGACACCCAAGCATGGCAAAATAAACCTCCTTGCCAGGTCCAGACCTTCCTTTTCAATATTTATAAGTCACTAATAGGTAAGGCTTTAGTAGCCCACAAGGCAAGGTGCTAAATATTAAAGAGAAAGATATTCTCCATTCATATGTTACTTGTCCTGACAGTGAAAACTCAAATTGACATTATCACTGTAGCAAGGCCGATGGCCCCATTGGGTTGTATGAAATTTCACTAGACCAGACACAAAGGACCTGAATTAGATCTCAGAAGACAGGTTACTCTGTCAAAATGCTGATTGATAACCTGTCCACCGACATATAAATCCCATAGAATAGAACAGGATTTATATTTCGGCTCACAGGATATGCAACACCATATTGACAGAGTAACCCGTCCACCTAAATCTAAATCGGGCCCGAAGTGCTAACTTTCATTTGGGACCATCAAACCTTGTAATCCAAAATATCTCATTGCTACATTAAACCAGACATTGCTGAATTTGGATTTAAGGTTACTTTTAATATAAAGGTGACTTTAGAAAGTCACCACTTTCTTGCCCCAAAGTTCTAGTAGCTGTTTCTGATTAACTACAACAGTTGTCACCTGAGACAGCCTGCTGCCCTCCTACCAAGAGAATGAATAGTGTCCAGGAAATGGGAACAAAGAGCCTGTTGGTGAGAGGCGGTGTGACCTCCTCTTGACAGGATGGTCAGAGGGATGTTGCCACAGATGGCCCAGCTTCAAAGAGGCAACTGCCTCTGATGGGCAAATTCAAGTCACACTGTAGCCTGCCCTGTCCTTTGTTGAGGTAGACAGAATGGCATCACCCACCCAGATGGGAAAACCTGTTGCAAGGTTTGCCAGGGGGAGTTGTTCATTATTCTGGACACACCTCAGGGGTGTGCCCATAGCTCTGACCCAGGGAAGAAGGGTTCTAACATCTTGTATTTGGGCAGAGATGCACTTTGGGATTGTTTTGTTCCAACTCTACAGAAAGCACTGTGGCACCTGCTGCCACTTGGTCAGTGCTACAGAGAATTCTTTAGCCCCACAAAACTGCAACTTTTGAGCCTAAAGCTAAAGATAATGAATTTTGGGCACAGACTTTGAGGCTCATACACTACTGCTACTTGACGGTTTGTAGATGTCCTCGAACACTGCTGAGAACTAAGGCTTCCACCCGACCCCTGGACTTCACATGTCTGTTGACATTAAACCCACCGCCAATCTAAAGCTGCTGAGTATCCTGTTGAGGAGCCAGTCAACGGGAAAAAAAAGCAGAAATTGTTCTAAGTGAGAATGTAAATGTTTGACTGGGACAAATCCACCGTCGGCTTGAAACTTTGACTTTAGCCCAACATAATTCGAGGCTCATAGACTACCGCTACACGTGAAAAGCAGTGATAAAACCTTTTAGAGAGAATTGCAGTGATTTACAAAAACATTCAAAAATCATAACTTCGGTTCCCTTCATCAGCTTTTTGTCATTTTGGTGTCTATGAAAAGATAAAATATATATACCGTTAAGTAAATTGGAGTGGGATTTGTATTGTGTCACATCTCTTACTTATTGACTGTTTTGATTCTGCTAAATTCTTTACATTAGTTCTTTCTTTGATTTAAGCCTGACTGCTCCGTGCAACAGCTGCCCAGGACTGAGCTAAGGTTGGATTTAAAGAAAACTATCTGGACCGGATACAAAATAGTGACATTATTACTTGGCAATGACTACCACAACTATTAATTCACTTTTCGCACACTAATGGTTACACTCTTACACTGTCACTCTGGTGGTTAGAGTTCTGGTGTTTCAAAGGTCATGTATCTGGTCAAAGAAATTGTTCTAATGCTTATCAAATTCAAGGAAAGATGACTACTTTTCTCCCAGATTGTCAAATATTTTTCATTTCCCTTTGGCCGAAATGATCTCTTTGTAAGTAAATCATGCCTCAAAGCTTAAACTAAAATGTTCTCGCCTTCACCTTCCATGCTATTCTTTAAATGATGTAGCTGTCAATAACACTTACCTATGGCACTAGACATTTGTGTTTGGGAGTCAAATGTCATAGTTATGTTTTGAGCAACAATAGTAAAGAGTCACTTGTGGCCTAATGGTCAAGGTTTTAGACGCTCCTTCTGAAGGTTGAAGGTTTGAGTACTGGTGTTTCAAAGTGCATGTGTCTGGTCAAGTACAAAGGGTTCCAAAGTTTATCAAATACCAGAAAAGATTATTTCTTTTTTCCTGATTGTCAAATATTTTTCCGTTTCAATTACGCTTAAATTACCTCTTTTTAACTAAATCATGCCCCATAGCTAAAACAAAAATTCTCTCTTCCTCGCCCTTACCTTTCATGCCATTCTGTAAATGATGTAGCTGTCAATCTACACTCATCTATGGCACCACACTGATTTGTGGTTTAGGTCGAGTGTCATAGTTATGTGTTGTCACCCCATTGTAAAGAGTCTCTTGTGGCCTAATGGTTCAGGTTAGACTTTCACTCTGAAGGTTAAGAGTTCGAGTCCTGGTGTTTTAAAGGTCTTGTGTCTGATCAAATACCAGGGATACCAATGTTTATCAAATATAAGGAATGATGATTTATTTTCTTCCCGATTGTCAAATATTTTTAATTTCCCTTTGGCCGAAAATACCTCTTTATAAGTAAATAATACCCCAAAGCTAATGCAAAATTCTCTGGCCTTTTCCCTCCCTTCCATGTCATTATTTAAATGATGTAGATGTCAATGTACGCTCGCTTATGGCACCACACTGACTGTGTTTTTCAGCCAAATGTTATAGTTATGTTTTGACCCATCATGGTAAAGTCTATCATGTGGCCCAATAATTAAGGTCTCAGACTCTCACGTTGAAGGTTAAAAGTTTGGGTCCTGGTGTTTCATATGTCTAGTCAAATATAAAGAGTTTGATTGTTTATCAAATACAGGGAAAGATGATTTCTTTTTTATTGATTGCGAAAGCCCTCACATACACAATCTTTGTCAGACTTCAAAATTCCATAACCCTACAACTTTCCCTCCAACCCAAACTGAAACCAGAGTACTAACCTCCCTACCAACACCAATACTGACTATGCCTTTGTTCCTTCCTCCCATTGTAGAACACACACCCCCCTTAAAGTACTGCTTCAAGAGGAAAGAAACACAACAACTAAAATGCTTACTCTTCGATGCAAGATCCAAGAACAAAAATGGTTCACTATTTCTTATATACGCTCAGAAAACCATACCAGACCTCACCTTTATGACAGAAATATGGCGCAGCAAAGACACCCACATGCCACAAATCCATCCCACCTGAATGTGGCATCATCAACTAAACCTGTATTGGCAAAATCTGAGGAGAGCTGGCCCTCATCCATAAAAAATCACTAAAAATAGCATATATTGTAAACCAAACCACGGACCACCCAAACCTATACATTATAGGAAATCTCAAAATATGGTTTGACAACAAGACTAACCATGGCTCTCAGAACTAACTGTGAGGCCTTCAACCTCCAACAAATTGTTTCTGGCCCAATTCATTCCACTGCACACACTGGATATCATAACTTCCCCCCATGGGGCTACAGATGCAGACAATTCCTCTGTAAGCTGAAGCAACCAAAACCTTCAAAAGGACAAAACTTCAAAGACACCAAAACCGAAGAGCATCAAACACAGACAATGGGAAAAACGGGATCTCCACAAACTGAGCAGTCAAATTGAAAGAAATCTAATAAATATATAACCTCAAAATATACACACCTTGTACAGCTGGATCTCCATTGCACTGGGCAAACAGATACCAATAAAAACCACATCCAGAGTTAACCACAAAAAGGACACTGTATGGATTAATGACAACATCAAAAGAATGAATACACTGCTCAACATACTAAACTGCAAGTGGAGAAAATGAAGAGATGAAATGGACACTATCACACTCCACCACTATAATATACAGAAGAGCCATCAGAACCATAAAAAGACAACACTGCTCTATGTAATATAGACCCATATGGTCAGGGACCAAAGAAAATGATACGCTCACGTAGGTGGCAGTCCACCCTTTAGCTATACCGCTGCTGACCCCTGAGCATTTAGCTGTGGGAGGGGTGGGCTGGCGCAGACAAAATGGAACATCCATGGTCCCTCGTGATGACAATATTTACATACAATATATGGGCTCCGTTATTGAAATGTGGATGTAATATGAGTGTGCTGTACTTTTTCAAATGCCAATCAAGATATGTTTAAAAAACAATGCTGCAATACAATACAATGTTAAGCCAGTTAACATCAAAATTTATAGAATTTTCCTTTTTCTTAAAACAGAATTGATTGCTTTTTCAAATGACACGGTTAAATAAAATTTCAGGTATCATTCGGATTGTTTGTGAACCCCAAGGGATCAGGTTAACACAGTAACCCCATGTTTCCGACTGCAATTGTCCAGCAGTATCTCTTATAAGATGGAAGGGTAATAGTCATTGCAGTCCCAGGTCCTGCTTTTAGGCTGCTGCCTTCCGTCGTCAATTTATAGAATTTTCATGTCAGGATCCAGGAAGAACATTCGGGTCACACAATCCAGTTCACTGACCTAAAAACTTATATACGGATATCCAAAAGCAACTGAGTTGCTGTTGATCCTGGCAGTTAAATTAAGTTCTAGGACGAGGCACCATTTTGGAGTTGGTAGACGGACTATCTGTTACTGGCTTGTAGAGATTCTGCAGTGAAATAGATGCTGGTCTTATAGCCTCAAATTACCTGAATTTGTAACAAGGTATTTAGGTCATTGTCAGCAACACAATGTGCTACTTAAAACTGTTAATGAGAACCACTCTGTGGACACAGCACAGGATGAGATAACTAACACGCGCATATGCCATCTTGAGTCACTGGTCGTGGAGTTCACAGGTGGTGAAAATAGGTTTTCTTAATTGATAAGGCCATCAAACAAATTTCCCCCTTCAGTAGGTCATGGCAAACCATCTGCCTCGCTTCCTCACACATATTCTCCTCTGTGCTCTCTGGAGGTATAAAAGTCTGGGGACATTATTGTAATAGTTAACAAGCACCATCTTGAATTGCCTCATCTATTTGTCAATTAGGACAAACATTCTTAATACCGAGGTGGGTCTTCTGAAGGTAAGTGCGCTACATTGGTCAGTTTAAATTATTCATCTAAAGTGGTGAAATCCATTCAGGTTTGCTTCATTAAGGATCCTGGATGAGACAATCCAAATGAATAGTAAAGTTCAGATGGGAATGGCTTGAACTGCTCTATAATTCAGAACCAGTGTCTTTTTTCCCTTTCTGTACTTTTCTTATCACACCTATAATTGAACCTATACTAATAAATTATTTAAATTATATTAAGCACATGTATGATTGATTGATGATTGGTTAAGCTAACTTTCCATTAGTCAAGGGAATTTCATCCGAAGTAAGGAGATTGTTATTTTCTATGCTTCCTGTTCGCTCTGAAAAAGTGAAGATCACAGTAAAAATAAGGTTAATGCAATTCACAATATATCTTTTAGAAATAGCCTATTCGCTTCATATTGGGTTCTTATCTTTTATTAAGTACAGAAACGAGAATATAAAACTCTTAAAAGTTATTACATAATAATAAATATAGAATCTACTGCAGTAGAGGTCATTTTATTACAGTCACCTTCACCCACACTTCCTTTTTATGCCTGGCAACTGTTCCAAGCAAAATAATGCTATTTTGGTGATGGCAATTTGAAGGTTCGACTAAAGTCGTTTCTCAATTTAGGTCAGGCAACTTAGCTGTAAAACAGCTAGTCAGTGCATACTGCTTACATAATGTGTGAGTGTAGCCTAGGAATCTGCTACGAGGATTGCTTCGTGAGAAATAGTGTGAAAGAGGCATTTGCTGTTTGAATGCTTTATGACGGAAACTTGAATCAGGGGCAAAGGTAAGGGGGCTGCTGTAGAGAATGATGTACAAGACAAATACCATCCAACAGACAATAGAATCCATGGAAACCTGATTCCCAAAATGAAGGCCACCCCTGTTAACAAAAGGTATGCTTGAATAACACCAATACGTTTTTTTTTCCCAATCTAGGTGACATACGGCTTGGAATTAGGTTTTCTAGACCCTCTGGCAAAGTGTATGCTCCATGCCAATTTAAGGCAGGAAATCTGGTAGATTGTAACCCACAAACCACCTACACATTTTATAAGAATGGTACGTTCTCTGCAATGATCATTCCTATGAGACTCACAAGGATGTGTTGTCAGAGAGCTGCAAATCTCTGTTCACCACGAATAGACACACTCAAGAATACACACTATGGGGGGTTTGGCCAAGTCAGTCAGTCAGTCAGAAATGCTTTATTCGGTTTGTACAAGTACAACCATATAGCAACATACATCAAGACAGTTAAGATTCAAATTTATGAAAGTTAAATAATGAAACATTTAAAATTACATCACTATCCATGCCAATATTGTTAAATCAATAAAGTATATCACTTTGTGTACAGAGTTAAATTTGATCATTAAATACATTTTAGCAGTAGTTGTTAAGGGGGGAGTTAATTCAGTTTTGATTAAGTCTCTGTATCCGCTATGGGCCATACGCAGAACAGAGGCATGTTCACCTAGAACTACATGATCACTAGCACAGAACTCAGTCAGTGCAGTGGATATCAAGGTCACGAGTCCACCCTTGGCTCGACCAGCTTGGGATGCCACAGCCTGCACGTTAAAGGAAGTATAGCCCTCAACGTGTACTTCGGCCCTATCCCAAGTTTCTTGCAGGCAAATAATATCATAACCCTGTTTAATAAAGTCAGCCCATATAGGGGTGTTTACCTTAGAGGCTAGCCCAGCTATATTCCACGTAATAGCCCTCAGGTTCTCTTCTAAGGCTATTTGGGGTGGGTTGGTAACTATTGTGCCTGATGGTATTATTGGGTTTATCATGCATATTTCGGCAGTACATATGGTGGTATCTAACACAGTTGGATCATTAGAACTTCTTATAGTAATGTCTATTGAGGATTCCTCAACTGTATTAACAGCCATCAGCCTGGGGTCCTCAGTTACAGATGGTTCTTCGACACGGGTATCCCCGAGTCAGTCATTTTCGTCTAAGGAATTGAATATCTGAAATCTATTCGATGTTGGGACTGCATATTGACCATAAATGTTAGTTCCCGGCCCAGGGACGTTATGGTTATTAAAATAGTTAGGGTTTGGCAATCTAAATAAGTTTAGTGTTTGCTGCGGAGCATACTGGTTATTTGGGTCATAAAAGGACAAAGGGTACCCAACTGATTGCACTAATGCCTGCTGTGCTAGTGGATACGGCGTATTAGTTACTCTGGGGTGTTTAAAGTTCTGCATGGGAATCTTAAATCCCACCAGGTTTCTGTAAAAGTAGTCCAATGGGAACAAGGTGGTATTGTAATCATTGTCTGAGGGGATGGGCGCGTTCAAGATGGAATCTCTTGCCCATTCAATGGTTTTGAAATTAATGATTACGCAGTCCCCACTAATTTCCTTTTTGCTGGGGCCCACCCACCCTACCCTTTGGGTTGAGAGGATCTGGCTAGCCCCACTTAAGGGGAATCCACAATTATGGGTAAGCCAGTACAAGATTTTATTTTTGAGTGTTTCGCTGTTTTCATATTTGGAGGGTTTAAGTTTTGGGACATTGGCAAGAATTGCCACATATGGTCTACTTTCTGGCGGGAGATTAATCACTGCAGGGATGATATTATTATAATGGCTGCGTGCTGGTGAATTCCCACTTACTGTAGTATGGCCCGTTGGCACTCCTCCTCTTACCCCAGAGAAAGAGGAAGAGGAGGAGGAAGGGCCACTTGTGATATTACCTAAGGTATGGGTATGTAAGTTGGTGGGCTTGTCGGGAGCTGCCGTGGGGGTCACATTTCTAATAGAAGGGAACTGTGATTTAGTTGTATTTGTGGCAGTCATAATAACCTTATTCACAGTGGGTACATGCAAAGGGGTTGGGGTAACTTGAGGACCCAGATGTTCAAGGATATCTAATTTAGCTAAACCCAATTTCTCCAGATTTTCCACTTTTTTACATATCTGCTCAAGTTTGTCATGTAGGGGGGCAATAAGGAGCTTCATAGCATCCATAATGTGGCCCATTGTAGGCTCCCCATTGCCACTGAGACCCAGTTTTGAGCTTGACTGTGGTGGTTCTCTTCCATTGGTCTGTTCAAATGATGGCAGAGTTACCTTCTTTCTTCTACCCCTTTGTTTAGCACTCCCCCTACTAGGGGCCAATAATTTTCTATTATGCATGCGTCTAGGTCTACGGTGAACAAAGCCGTGATCGGTTGTACTATCGACACAACTATTATTTGGTGAACCTATTGGGGGGACAGGGTCATCATTATCGCAGGGAATCAAGATTGTACTGGTCTCAGGCGCCTTACTAGGCTCTGGTTCCTCTGATGATATCGCAATAATCTGCAAATTAGGACTTAGGGACAACCGACTATCCCTATCTTGAAACACTGCAGGAAGCGAGGGTGGGTCTGCCGCGTGGGTTGGCACAGCCCCAGGGAGACCTGTATACGATTGCATTAGTATAGAATCATTTGATAATGATGTTACATTTATATTATGTTCATTACAATCAGCAGGTTGTAATATCTGCTGAACTAGACAGGTACTGGGTGGGAACGACAATCGTCTCTCGGTATTTTCAATGGCGTTTGCTACCACCACAATTGTTTGTTGAAGCATGCGGTCAATTGCAGTTAGCGTTGGTAGCGGTGTTTTAGTTTGAGCAGTATTCCTTGTAACTGAGCGTGTATGGATAGGTGTTTTTTTAACCGAGTTCTTAGCGGTAAGCTTGGACTCCGTGGGGGCCATTGCAAATATACTTATCAATGGGTGGCTGATCGGCCAGGGGTAGTGCCCAGCCCAGACTCCTCAGGCCACAGAGGGCCCGCCCTTGTCCCGGGCTTCTCCCGGCGCCGACCCGCGCGCGATCCCGCGTCGCGGGGGCTCCCGCTGGCTTTATGCGCCTTCAAGCGCGCTACTGATGACGTGGGCGGGTTCGTCCCGCAAGAGTTGCTGGGAGCAGTAGTTTCCCTGCGCACAGCGGCCGTGTGGGTGGTGAATACGGCAGCGGCAGGGAAACGCTAAGGTGCGCTTGTGTGGGCGTCCTCCGGTGATACAGGGACAGCGTGGCACAAGGAGCAGGTAGGCTGTGGGACAGCTTCAGCAAGGTTAAAAAAAGTCACCCCCGCTCTGCCGGGGCTCCCGCTGGCTTTATGCGCCTTCAAGCGCGCTTCTGATGACGTGGGCGGGTTCGTCCCGCAAGAGTTGCTGGGAGCAGTAGTTTCCCTGCGCACAGCGGCCGTGTGGGTGGTGAATACGGCAGCGGCAGGGAAACGCTAAGGTGCGCTTGTGTGGGCGTCCTCCGGTGATACAGGGACAGCGTGGCACAAGGAGCAGGTAGGCTGTGGGACAGCTTCAGCAAGGTTTTAGAAAAGTCACACCCCCTCACCTCACCTCGATCAAGTGGGAGCCGGGTGAGTGACTCCCACGCTCTCCCCTCCTGGGAGGTAGTGCAGGCAGTAGTAGTAGCCGGAGCGAAGCGGGAACAAGACCGGGGCTTAAAGTCCGCTGCCCGCAGCTTTCCCGGTTTCCTCCCAGCTTTTTTCCGGCTGCTCGCTCTGTTCCACTGTTCAACACCGAGAGTTACTCAGCTGTCAGCTGTCACCTTCCAACATAACCTAGCGATTTCTGCCGGGAGAACCCAGAAATCGGAGACGAAGATCTCGGGAGGGAGTGCTCAGAAAGCAAGGCAGTTCCCTCCCTCAGCCCCTTCGTTACCTCGAGTACACCTCTCAGCTGCCTCCACCAGTCCGGGATCAGAATGCTGGTTTTCGCCACTGCAAAAAGCTTCAGTCCTCCGCTTCCTGCCACGGCCACCACAACCAGGGCACAATCACCAGCCTATCCGCCAGAGTAAGCACCTTGGGGCAGTTTGGCCAAGTCGAGCATCAAGATGGCCGCCAAGTCCGTCGGCTCTGCCAACCGAGCATCAAATCCGCCGATAATCCGTTCAATTTCGCCCAAACTCGGGCTTCTTCTCTCAGAACTGTAACCGGAAGGGCTCCGGAATCGATCGCTACCTCCTGCGACTGGAACGAAGATGTGGAACATCCATGGCGAGAACAAAGTCATTGCAACAGAGAAACTGCCGTGCGGCCTGGCGGCTGTGTGGGCCCTGATACTGTGCGTGACCATTGGGGCGCCTGCCCCTGCACCAAGATTGCTGTGAGCCTGAAAATGGCACCCAGCCGAGTCTAGCGGGGAGATCCTAGACCGCCGCTGTCATCTACTGCGGGCCGCGACTCATTGGGGGCGTGCCACCGATGCCCCAGTGTGAAGATGGGCTGGTAGCGGAGTGAGTTTTAGAGCGACCTGCGGCTGCAGCGTCCGTCACCGGCGCCCGCATTGGCCGTCGCAGCGGCTCGCGGTGCCAGTGGTGTGATCGCGGTGCAGTGACGGCCCGGCGCCAGCCGGGAGTAATTTATGGGACTGGGCTGCTCGTTGTGCCACTGGAGGGACGTCCCGCGGCTCTGTGCATCAAGAAAGCATGGGGCTGTTGTTGCAGCGCCGTTGCGCTGCCAAACCACCCACACAGCATAGCGCCTGCCACGAGTGTTTATAACGAAGGCTGGCTGGGGCCTGGAACTGCTTATTGGAACTGGTGACATACCTGTATAGGGGTTCGTTAGCCCGGACGCTACTGTGACCCCTACTGCTGCTTCGCACCATCACATTGCAGCCCTGCTTTATTGGCCTCATGGTCGCTGTGGGGAGGTGAACTGACCTCCGCTGAATTGCTCCTGTGGTGCATATCCTCCCTCCCTACTTGCGTCAGCTCCGTTGTTGGGATCTGCCTCTATCATGGCGGGAGGCCGCAATTCGAAGTCGGCGCTCCAGACCAAGCTGTCTAAATATGCCTGGGAGGGGGACCTGGTGCCAGCCCCCAAGGAGGACTCCCTACATCCGACAAATCTGAGTCCGGTGGGAAGACAAAGGAGCCAACACTTCAGGAAATTCTGGAAGCCATCACTCCTGTCCGCACGTCTTTGGAGTTCCGCATCGACTCGGTGTCCACGGAGGTGTCCCTCAACAGGGAAGATATGCGATCAAAAAACTCGCTCCTCAAAGATGTCGAAATCATGGCGACCTACCTGGTTGAGGACATGTCAGAGTTGCAGAAGAAGGTGGAGGACCTGCAAAGGCACGCTACGAAGCTCGAAGCACAGTTAGATGACTATAAGGGATGCTCCAGGCGCAATAATGTCCGCATTATTGTGGTCCCAGAACGCGCAGAGGAGCCTTCGGCGGATCTTTTCGTGGAAGAACTGATCACTACTTACCTCAAGCCGCGTGGTTTCTCCAACTTCTTCTCGGTGGAGCGGGCGCACCGGGTCCCTGGGGTCGGCCGAGGCCTGGAGCCCCCCGCGACCGCTCCTTGCCAGGATCTTCGACTTCCGCGACAGAGATGTCATCCTGCAATGTGCCCACTCTGCCCCACCAGTAGAATTCCAAAACAGTTGCATCTCCTTCTTCCCGGACTCCACCCTCAAGGTGCAGAGACAACGACGAAGCTTCTTGGAAGTTAAAAAGGTGCTCCGTGACAAAGACTTGAAATATGCAATGATGTTCCCAGCCAAGCTGAGAGTGGAGTCGGATGGAAAATCCTGGTTCTTCTCCTCCCCAGAGGAGACCTGAGACTGGCTCGAGGGCTGGCGTACGGCGAGCCACCACAACAATCATGGCTGTGGTGTGAGGAGGGACGGAGACGGCCAAGCTTCTGGTGGTGGCTCACCACTGCAAGACTTGAATGGTGCGGCGGGAGGTGCAGAATGACTGGTCTGTATGTTTTTCCCTGGGGATGATGGAACGGTCCGGTTGGCCAGAGGAGTGCGGGGATAGACTTTTTACCGCCACAAGTGTCGAACCCTGTTATTTTGAGCTGTTCTGTCATATACGACTTGGTTGAATTGTTCTCCCCAAGTTTGCTTGTTCCCCGATTCAGCACGTGGGCATCGTGGGATGTACCCTGGGCCCTAGCTACTGCTCTAGTATAAGCATGTTAGACGTTTACGGTTACTGTTGATATAGCGACCATTTCTCAAACATGTATGCTCGGTCCGGCTGCACGACCCCGTAAGTTTTTGGACGGGTGGGCGATAGGCACTCTGCTAGTTTGGGGGGCGGGAGGTTTTGTTACCGCCGAGCAGGGAGGCAGGGAGGGGGGTTGGTGGAAGGTATGTTGGGTCTGTGGGGAAGGGGGGGTGGTGTTTGCATTGGAGTTTCGATTTTGGTATTGTTTTTAATTCAGGTATGTCATATTCAATTGGTTTTGTTTTTGTTATGTTTTACACGGGTACACGCTATTGCTCACCTCTCCACTCTCATACTCCACTCATCTGTCATTGACGAAAGGGGCATCCACCCGACTATTCCCAGCCATGCTTGACTATCCGACACCACTCGATTCCCATTAGATGGACGTGATGACACGAGGACTGAAACTTAACTTGTCCAGTTGGAATGTTAACGGATTGGGTGACAAAATTAAGAGGGGCATTTTGTTGCAGTACGTCAAGTGTAATGAGCTTGATCTGGTGTTATTGCAGGAGAGGAGTACACAAGGTAGGGGGAGGTGGAGGGTGTAAGACTAGGTCGCCCTCCTTACGCATACAAAAAAACAAGGCATTGGGTTTTGAGACCTAGTCCAAGAATGTGGATCCTAACCAGTGTGATCAGGAAAAACCAGAAAGAAAGAAAAAAAAAATTCCTACTCATCATAGTCAGGTTTCCCAGTGCAACCCCCCTTTTAGACATACCAACCTAGGAGCAACAATAAAAGTTTTTTAGGCCCACTAGCAAGGTATTTTTAATCACTTTCTAACCACTCCACCACACACTGTACCACACATAGTCTTCCACTAAAAGTGCTCCTACGTAATTCCGCAAGTCGTAGCACGCCCCAGTTCATAGAGAACTGGGATGGCCCCAATGATGAAGCATGTCACCGTGGGGAAACTCTGGTGAGTGAGGGGACTCAAGAAATACATTTTTTTCCCTTTCTTTCTGGTTTTTCCTGATCACACTGGTTAGGAGCCACATTCTTGGACTAGGTCTCAAAACCCAATACCTTGGTTTTTTTTTGTTTTTTATTTCAGGAGACACATTTGATTGGGAACTCCTGTGGCGCCCTGAACAGGAAAGGATACAAAATGGTGGTCCACTCCAGCTTCACTTCAGGCTCCAGGGGGGTGGGGGTTTTGCTTTGGAGGGGTTGTCCCTACATCATCCATAGATACGCGGCGGCTTCGGGCTCCTGGGAAGGATGGGTTGTTAACGTCGTCTCTGTCTATGCACCCCACGGTCTGCAGCTCCCGACGCTATGTGACTTAGGGACCCTGCTACTGGACCTGCCACTCAGGTTGTTGGGGGGGATTTCAATCTCATGATGGAGGGTTCTCTCGACCGTCTACCTCCCCGGGAGGACCCATCGAGAGGATCGCACTTGTTGGAGTTTGGTATTGCTCTGGGGGTTGTGGACGTGTGGCGGTGGTTTAACCCGTCGTACACCCGTTTCACGTTTCAATCCGGGGTGCACTGTAGTCAGTCGAGGATAGACTATGTATTTACTCATGCCCAAAACATTCAGCATTTCATGAGATCCAGTTGCCTGGCCCGTGGGATCTCTGACCACTCTCCCGTCCTGGCGACTCTGGGTTCTCGCAGTGGGGGACGCCCCTGCTCCATTTCCGTACACCCGTGGGCATTAAAAATTCCGCACATCAGAGACGCTCCGCAAAGACACTGGAAATAATTTTGCTGAAAATATTGGTTCGGTCGACTCTGCAGTGACACTGTGGGGGGCCTTCGGGCGGTCATAAAGGGCAGGGCTTTATCACTGATGGTGGGTCACAGGGTGGAGCGAACCAAGAAAGTATTGGAATTGGAGGCCGAGGTCTTACGATTGGAGGAGTCGGTAGCCTGGGATCCTGACCCCGCTACACGCCACAGCCTTGCACTTACGAGGCAGGACTATCGACAGCTCCTCTTCCTAGACGTCATGGTGCGCTCGCTAGCCTCCTGACAGGTAAACTCTTGGCGTGGCTTGAACGACGGGAACAGGCTGCTAGATGGGTCCTCGCGATAGCAAATTCGGAGGTTACCCTTATTACTGACCCTCAATAAATAGCTGGCATATTTGCTAGCTACTATGAGGAGGTATACACTAGCTCCCCCACGTCTCAGGCCTCACTGTCTGCTGACCTTTTGGTTACGCTCGATATTCCCACTATTTCTCCGCAAGACAGAGAGACCTTGGAGGCGGACATCACAGTGACGGAGGTTCAAAAGGCTATTCAAGACGTTCGTTCCGGGACGGCTATGGGCCCTAACGGGCTTCCCATTGAGCTATTCAAGCCCATGTCAACTCTATTGGCTCCCCACCTGTTAAATCTATACACTGAATGCTTCGAGTCGGGAGTCCTCCCCGCAGAGATCAGCACTGCAGCTATTGTGATCATCCATAAACCGAACAAGCCTGTTGAGGAGTGCAAATCGTATCGCCCCATATCCCTTTTGACGGTTGAGGCTATAATCCTGGCCAAACTCCTCGCAAATTGCCTCCTCCACTATATCACTGACCTAGTCCACCCGGATCAATCAAGGCTGCCCCTTGTCACTGCTACTTTTCGCCCTTGTCTTGGAACCGCTCGAGCGTTGGGTTCGAGGTGATCCGGAGATACGGGGGCTTAAGTGGACAGCATATCACGAGGACTGCATCTCGCTGTATGCCGACGATATCCTTTTATACTTGGCTTCCCCGGCGCGGTCGCTGCGACGGGTGCTCCACATCGTTCACATTTTCAGCGCCCACTCTGGATATCAGATAAATTGGTCTAAGTCCCAGATGTATGCGCTGTGGGGTCCTCCCCCGGCGAGTCCTCAGGGCTTTTATATTCCGGTGGCCCCTCAGGGTTTTCAGGACCTGGGCGTTTTCGTCACTCCCGACCCGATCTCTTTTTCGAACACAATCTACTCTGGCCTCTCCAACGTTTCAAATCCAACGCTGCACACCGGCGCTCTCTCCCTGTCACTCTTCTTGGACGTGCGTCCCTGTTCAAAATGTTAGCACTTCCACGTTTTATTTATACCCTACAGAATACCCCTATACCGATCCCAGATACTTATTTTTCCCAAATTGACGGTGTATTGCGGGGACGGCTGTGGGAGAGCCGTACGCCGCGTGTCACCATGAACAAGCTTACCATGGGATGGTATGACGGGGGCATTGGTCTACCGGATCTCAGACTATATTATCAAGCGTCCCAGTTGATTGTAGTCAATCGCTGGGTGTTTGAACCTCATGATGAGCCTAATTTCCGCACAGATCATTGGCTCCTGGGATGGGCGGTTATAACAGAGCACTCTACACCAACTCCCGCAAACTTAACTTAACAGGCCCCACGGCGCGCACGGTTGAGATTTGGCATGACGTTACCAAAATGTTGGGTTGACACAGGCGCCTGACGAAAGCGACCCCCTTGTGGGAACCCGATATTTTAGGTAATCTCAGCACTTCTCCAGGGTTTGACAAATGGGATTTAATCTGAATCTCCACGGTTAGAAAAATCTGGGTAAGGGGAGGCTAGCATCGTTTCCGGAGCTCCAAGCTAAATACCAATTGGCTCCTTCCGAGATGTTTAGGTACTTGCAGATGAAACACGCTGTGTCATCCGCCCTGCCGAGTGATGGCTCCCTCCCTGACTCGTCCCCTCTGGAAGACCGTCTGTTGTCAGATCCCATGGACCGCAAAACCATCTTGCTTACCTACAAGAAGCTGGTCAACAACCGTGCTGACCCGATGATGAAACTGAGGGAGAGGTGGGAGGGAGATCTGGGAGTGATGGGAGGACGACATGTGGCGGCACTCTCTAGCTTCACCCTGAGAAATAGCCATCCCCATGCGCATGTGGCTTCTCCAATTCAAGATCCTCCATCGAGCATATTTTGATGCCAAACTTTTGTTCAAATTAGGTAGACGCCCGATCCGTTCTGTCTCCGACATTGCAAACAGGAGGGTACTTTTCTTCACATCTTATGGGACTGCCCACATATTCAGGACTATTGGATGACAATTGCTCGTCAACATTAGGGGGGACGTCTGACCTCACACATGCTGACCAGACATGGTCCTCTATGGGCTTCATTATCGCGAAACAGAATATCAAGGGACGAGGTTGCCCCAAGAAATGGGATCGGAAGTGGAATAAGTACAGAGGGGACATCTGCATCTCCCCGACAGTGGAGCTTCGTAGAGAAAGACGAACACTGATGGCCCAGTTGACGGCAGAGATGCTGGCTTCTCCCCCTTAGGTGTGGGGTTCTTGTTCTCTCCAGTCCCAGCTGCCTGCTGCTATCTGTTTGTACTGTATGTATATCCTGGTTTCTTATTGCTGCTGGGGAATTGTATAAGCATATTGCTCTGCGTGGATCCCTATTCCACCACGGGTTGAATGGCACTACAATACTGTATGTATGTATTGGAGGGGGTATTTCTTACAGTGACTTGACTTTGTATGTACCGGTCTTTGGTTTGTGTGAAAATGCAATAAAAAGTTTTTTTTAAAGAATACACACTATGAATACATTATATGATTATTATTTTTTTTAAATGTCTTATTTTAGTGCAAATAATGGTTATCTTTATAATTATAAAAAATAAACAATAATGGCATTGAAAGTGATTATTAAACAGCATATATAAAAAAATTGCAACACTACAACAGTGTCAGAATTTCCTTGCATGAAATGCTACCTCTGTTCTCCAGTGAATCTATTCTTATCACTAGCTAAGTTGTCTTAGCATGAAAAGGGGCTGTATGAGTTTCGAATGTGGCCTTTCACCTGCATACCTTAGACGAACAATGGTCATGTTGTTATGTACTGAGAAGGTCGTTCTAGGTCTCTGTGCTCAGTAATTTGTTGAGTTCCCGGCAAGCCCATAAAGCCATCTGACTCAGACTAGCTTGCCTGTGGCCTTCACAAAGAATATTTATAGCTGTGCTTGCTCGAACCAAGTCTCACAGGAAGTCGAAGATTTCCCTCTGTCCTAATACTTGTCTGTATCCAGCTTAACTTTACTTTTTAAAGTGATTATTTTGACAAGAGTAGGCCTCACACTGAATTATGTCAAGTGCAAGAATTAACATGTTAATGGTATTGAACCTTCACCTTCTTCTGTAAAAACCATACAAATACATATATAAATAACTGATCAGCTGGCAAACACTAATAAAGCATATGTTATACTTAGGCAAACAATACTAAATGCAGAATGCATTTATAAACGAGAAATGTGCACTCAAATAAATGAATATGTGGAATATATTAGGTTCTATGGGGGCACATAGAAAATGCAAAGATTACGTCAATACAGACTTGGTAAGTCAAAATGTTTTAAAAAAAATCATGATTAATATGGGAGTCTGAGAATAAAATAAGCAGAAAAGTAGGAAAAACTTGGAGATTCCCTTATTCTTCTGTAACACTTTAAAGGGTTCTTAGCAGATTACACATGTAACTTGCTCTAAAGCAAAGTAAGATATCACATAGCCATCAAGGAGATTGTCTACCCTGTCACTACATTTGAATGGGTTGAAGCCCATGTAGGACTACCAGTCAGATCTTCCGGACATCTATCAGGTTACAGTCTAAAGAGCAAGTTACTTAGATTGGTAAGGATTTTTTTTCTGGAGGATACTCTAACCAAAGATTCCTCAATCTTTGAATTCTCTCCCGCACCCCAGAACTGATGCATTTTTTTCCCAGCAATCACTCTTGCATGTCGATCGATGGGATCATCGTACTCTGCAGCAGTCTAATCCTGCTTCCGGAAGTAACAGCATGAGCCATATACATAGGTGCCATCCCTGCCCGCTGATGTTAGTTTACAATCAAGCATTCTCCCACATTATATGCGAACAGCCAGGAACAGATTGAGAACCACAACAGTGCGAAAAAACTAAATTGAAAACTTATTAACAGCAACAAGAAGGCCCCTCCAACCGGCAGGTTAGATATCGGTGTCAGGGTCAGATCCAGAACTAGTACCTCTGAGCTAGTGGTAGCCCTGGCCTGGCCTAACTGGGACAGGTATAGCCTCTGCCAAAGCAGGAGAGGTGTGGGCCTGGAGCCAGTGAGGGACCAAACTGAGTCTAACAAGGGTCAGTCAGCACTGATGCGGGACCTGCCAGTAAAAGTCCAACTGTGGGATTGTTGCATGGGCAGACCTCATAGAACAAATTACACAGCAGTACACCTGTTTGTTTTAGTAAGTTGAATCTCTTTTATGAATCTCCATAAAAGTATTAGACAAGGTGAAAATATCACTTGCTGACGCTTGCCTTCAAAGTGTCCTTGTTCTTCTCCTTGCTCCAGGTGACAGTCAATGGTGGGCTGACCTCCGGCAATTCCCAAGCGGCAAGGTAGGCACAAAAGCCATTCCATACGGGCGCAACTGCTCCTCTTAAGTACCGCTGGGACCCGCCGTTGAGGCACTCCATCTCACTCAAAGGGGTAATAAACAGGAACACTACTATTGAAGTGTTCCCCTGAGTACTATCACTCAAGCAGAGCCTCAATTGAGGTACTATGGGATTATAGGGGTTTAGCTCCATGCTCCCATTTTTATTCTTCTTTTTTTCACGCACTTTATCACTTCACAAGGTCCTGAAGAAGAGCATTGGGATACACTAGGGACCCCCTCCCCAGTGCGAAACATGTCGACCAGTCTTCACTTTCACTAAACACACACGGGACTGAGAGCAGCAGAGTAACACCTCGACCTCTACCTCATTTGTTTTTAAGAGGTGCTCTAGTCTCCTACCACTTGGCTTTTATTCTTACCCCACAGACCTACAAATAAAATTCATTTAATGGTACCAATGGGTTAATTTTAACACCCCTACACCACATCTTCCCTTTAGGCCCACACACACACATGCACAACTGCAGCGTCTCCTAAAAGATCTCCGATAAAAAGCCCACTCGCGGGGCTCGTGGAGGACAGCAGCACCACCCCCACGAGGAGCAACGCCCGATGATGAAGCATGACACTAGCAAGAGTGTGTGAGGGCACTAATTTCCAAAGGAGAAATTCCCCATCTTCATCAGAGCAGTAACACACTAAGAGACCATTTATGCACATTTGTTTCTTGTAACCTAATGGGTTACCGCTTTCTTTAATAGGAACAGTTACCATCCAGTGAGTACACTTTTTTTTATAGAGCACAACCATAGCGACACTCCCCCATGTTGGTCCTTAAAAGAGATTCGATAGGTAAGTAGACATTAAAAAATCCTAAAGACTAAAGCCCACAAATATAGCCCTACACAAATCCTGACTGTTCTTACTTAAGATATTATCATATGGTTCTTTTCTCTTTTTTGTTCTTTCTACTTCTTCTGGTGCAGCCTTTCTGAACTAATTCCCATAGTACGAAAGAGTTTCTGCCTCGTTACTTTCTTTATTCCTCTTTTCAGCAAACAAATAAACCTCCCTTTCGCTACTAGGGTACTTGGTTCATAGAACAGGTTCTTGTAGTGGTTATACAGGTTAAGAGGGTTCCCATGCAATAACCCTCTTCTTGGGGTTCGTACCCATCTTTATTCTGTTACCTTTTCAAGGAAAATATAAATTCCGACAAACCCTGTGAAAAATAAATTACATTTGTGCTATTTGCTTTGATCCTGTTCTGAGCCCCACCATCCACCTGAGTAAGCAACAGCTCTCCTGAGCCATCATGTGAAGTTTCTCCTCATGGAGTAAGCCCATTGAAGAAGTCCTCCTCCAGCTCGTCGTCCTCACCTTCCCTCTACTCTCGTGGTGAAGCCGGCAAGTTGCTGTGCCCAGTTCTCTCTTTCTCAGTTGTTGTCAGTGCTCAGCCTTCCTCTGAAGGCCCATTTAGGTGAGTCTCTGATCTATGTGACATTTATGCCCTGTTGCAGCCTTTCCATGGAGTCGTCGCCACTCCTTGAGTTCTCTTCCTGCCATTTCATAGCTTGATCTTTCAGGATAATTACTTTTGTAGTCTGTTTTTATACGTTTCTGCTCCCTTTGTCCTATCCAGTCTTTCTTCCCTTCTTGTTCTTAGTTACTTTATCTGTCTTTCTTTCCTCTTCTTCTTGCACCTAGTTTTTCTCCTCTTTCCGACTGTTTACTACTAAGCCCTTCCTCTTTCTAACCTCATTTTACTCCCCAGCAATCTTCTCCTCCTATACGGTTGCATTGAGAAATCTAACCGGGAGGTGCATGAAAATCGCGCTAGTGGATGCAAATTCTCACTTGCGCTCGCCAACGTAATGTTGGCGAACTGTGCGCGGGAAAAAACTGTGCCACTCGCCGGAGTTATGCCGGGACCCACTTTCCAAGCAGAAAGCGGAGTGGGCAACACTGTTCAAAGTCCGCGGGCAGAGTGGAATTTTCACTCACCCCTAAACAAAAAGAGCTGACAGCAAGTATGGGTGACACTTATATATGGATCCACAACTTCCAGAGGTGCAACAAGGCTGCTGCAGAGTCCAATGGTATCACCTACAGGCATGCAGGAGCAATTACCAGAAAAGGTTTCCTGACCCACTCTGGCACCTGGGGGGAATTCAAAAGGTGAAAGGTTTGCAGTTAGAAGTATCCATCAGAAGAACAAGTTACATTCAGTAACGCTCTTTATGGTGACAATTCTAGCTAACCAAGGATTCCTCACCTTGTGAACCTTCCCAAGCAGCAGACTGGAAAACATTCTTCAATTGCTCCTGCAGTCCAATGGGTGGCACCATCAGGCACTGTTGCAAGTCTGCCCTGCCTCCACAAGTGACAATAGTGAGCAGCATATAGGTGCCACTCCTGCATATGGGCAATATGTTATAAAATGACAATTGACGTAGAGTATTACTGACAAATAGAGAACATTGGCATTGTGTGCAATCTAACTTGGAACCTTATTAATTCTGCAAAATCCAATACATAGAACAGGGAGGAGGTTTGGCAGTGAGGAATATTTACCACAGCAATGCCCCCTGATAGAGGTGATTCTGAGGAGCAGACTTTAAACCAGATGTCCTGCAGGGCCGAGTGGTCAGAATGACTGTCCTCAGACCCAAGAGTTGATATTGTAGTGGCTGAAGAAAGTATGGACAGATGCCCACAGGGCAGCTTTATTGATTCCCAAAGCAGAAACACTAAGAGCCAGGGTTACAGTAACAGCCTCCACCCTGGTAGAATCCTATTTGACTAAGCCGTAACACAAAGGACAAATATAAAGCGAACAACAACCCACAGTAATAAGATCTGTTTTGGACTGACTTTACTTTCTTCATACCAGCAAATCCAACAAAGAGCTGATCACCCACTCTTACTTAGTCCTATAAGTGGGGAAAGGATGTAGCCTTACGGCTAGGGCAGTCCACTTCGAAGCTGGGGAACCGGGTTCGAGTCTCGGCAGCGGCGCTCAACATCCGTGATTCTGGGCAAATCACTTAACCTCCCCGTGCCTTACAAAAATGAATGTGTCCATCTGTAACGAAACTGGTGCTCATGTAAAGCGCTCTGATACCCAATATCTTCGGGTCTAGTTCGCGGTATATAAAACTCCAAAAAAATAAATATAATTTTTTCAAAAAGTGTAGAAATGAAGTGCCCGTTTAGGATTCAAAGAATGTAACCACTTCTCATTAGAGAAGTAAAGATACTATTCAAATCCCACTGCAGCATTGTAAGGAAATGCCTCTTTTTGCATGATCACCCCAGTGTTTTGGACTGATGCTGCTGGTATTTCGACAGAGGACTGCTAACCAAACCTCAGTTCCAGTGCTCTAACCCTTAAAGGTGTAATGTTTGATTGGCTTATACACAATTGACATAATTTAACTGACTTATATGTCCCTGGTGTATGGTACCAGGGATACCTAGGACGTGTAAGTTAATTTGTCCCTGAAGGGTGCAGCACTCATTGTCCCTCCCTGAGTGTGGCAAAGTAAAACATGTCTCCCAGCCAGCCACTGCAGACTGGATGAAGCTGTTTTAGACTGCTAACTCGACTTGTCAATTTAAACTACTGACAAAGTCCACACCTCTCTTTTTAATATATACATTGGTCACCCTGCTTCATTTTAAAAAGTAGGACATGTATTTTTATGTCCTTAAAAAAAAACTAAAACTGTAATCTTTACTGTGGAAACGCTAGTAGGCCCATTGGCGAGTACAGGGTTACACGGTAATAACCCAGCATGCTAATAGGACCACTAAAGTTGGTACTGCAAGGTATCAAAATAATCGCTACATTAAACTCGACTTAATTCCTTAGTCAAATTTAATATACCTTTTGAATAAATTGAGCTTTTAGTACGTTGCTACGCTGTTGCCCAAGTTTTCCGATGGCCATTCGAAGATGCTGGCCACAAGACAGACTTCTGCCCTCCTAGGGAGAAGACTAAACGACTCCCAGGAAAGGAAACAATAGAGGCCTGCAGCTGGAAGAAGTGTCACCTCTCCCTGGCATTAAGCCACACAGGATATATGTCACTGAGGTTTCCTTGCTGTTTGGACACACTGTAAAATACACAGAAAAGCACTGGTAGCAGGAAACTTCAGTTAAGAACTGCATGGTATTCTGAAAATAGTCCCCAATGTGGTAAATTGTATTAAAACAAGACCAATGAAAGCAAGATATTTTGCTAAACTGTGTGATGACATGGGTGCCAAACACCCATGTTCATGCCTCATGTTCTACAGCAGTTTCCAGTGACTGTCTTTCGGTAACGCCCTGCTTAGAGTGTATGAGCCGAGGAAAAAAATATACTCATATCTACGTGATGATGAACATTTTTTCACTGACAAATTTATTAATGCAGACTTTCTAATACAAGTGGCTTTTCTTTCTGATCGATTTGAAAAACTGATTTCACTGAACAAGTCCTTGCAAGGCAATAATATGAACATCTTGCAATTTTCAGACTAAGAGCCTTATTTACAAGAAAGTGCTGCAGCGTAGCACCACAAGCCCTTAGGCTGCGCCATGCTGTGGTACTTTCAAAGCACAGGGATGCGTCATATCTACAAGGAGATGTCGGATTCCTGTCCTTTCCCCTGCGCTGGCACACAATTGAATGCCATGCGCCGATTCAGGCACCCTTACACCATGGTGCAAGTATGCCTGCCTCACGGGGATGATTGCTTATGTGCAGGAAGGGACACCTTCCTGTACATCAAAAATCACCAGAGGTGATTTCCTCATTCTATGTGTGCTGCAGAACGCAGCACACATAGAAAGAGATAAAAACAAGCACTGGCATAGCCAATAGGTCTCGCCTTTGGGACCTTATAAGTTTTTAGCCATGCAACAGTTGATCTTGTTGCACCAAGGATATTGTGCTGGAAAACGAAACACTTGTATGTCTTGCAGAGCAACGCATGCGCTGGCTCAGGCGAGACCTAATAATGGAAGAAATGAATACATTTCTCCTCGTTGTGCCTCTCTATGCCTTCCTCAGGAAGGCGTAGTATTCAGACGCATTTCCAGGTTCACAATTTCTCGTAAATCTGGAAATGTGTCAGGGTCCTTGGGTGTTGCGGGGTAACACCCACAGCAATACCCATAGAATGCTTCTTTCACGCAAAGTGCTGCATGTAAAGGGGCCGTATTTACAAGGAAAGGAAAACCACACAGGGTGGCTTTTCCTGACCTTGTAAATACGGTTTCAGGCTTTAAGAAGAAAGTGATTCTTTGGAAAAGCAGTGTTAGCAAAGGTGACTTTAAATGTTTTTAGTCAACCAGAAAAAGCCTCCTTATCATTTTTGCTGCTGTCAAAAGTTAATGAAAAGAACTTACGGCAGCATATATATGGATACAGCTCTCTAAACAATAAATGTGAGTTGTTTAACCATGACCACTATTATAAAAAATTATGTCTTTTTATGAAAATCGAATCTGACAGGGTGGTTGATTCCTCAAGAGCGTTAGTAAAGTATTAACATGCCCTACAACAGAAATGATAGCGTAGAAATTTAAATGCATAGAGTGAAAACAATTAGGACGTCCAGATGATAAATCCTATCTGGTTCTTAGCACCACCATAGGTGTATGTACTAACAGGACAGGTCTGTCTGTAGTGATATTAAGTGGTGTCTCCACTAATACAATAATAAAAAGAATTTTTCAAGATAATTTATACCTAGAATGTTGAAACTGACTGGCGTGTCTGTAGCATTTGCTTGGATTTGTGGGATAGTCTTTTTGAACAGTAGGATTGGTCAGAAATTGAGAGAATAAATTGAGTGTGCGAGTGACTAAAAATATGTTATGTATGTTTTTTTCCAGATCACTCGTTTTTATACATGATTGTTATTGGGAATTTATTTTAAATTTCCTGAAGAAGGTGATGGCAAGGAATCAGTGTCCACCGAAACGCGTCGATGCTCTCAAAGAGGAAACCACATAAAATCTTTGATTACAGTTTTTTGTGACATGTATAACTGAAAGCAATATTAATTGAGGTCGCAATTGATGAATCGTTGATTTGGTGATTTCCCTCTGTGAATAGGACTTATTGTCCTTTTTTAGATTGTTCCCAATCGTATGTTTTATGGTGTTCCTAAATTGTTACTGTGGATATTTTCGTCAATATTATTCTGATACTTAGGTATTATATTGTAATCGCTTCAAAATTAGCCTTATAACAATATATAGTATTGTATTTACAGAATCTTTGATAAAATTGTGTACAGAATTTTTAATGAAATCGTGAATAAATTTCTATGCCATATTTTTTCTCTCAATTGTTTTGACTATATCTGTGCTGTTCATTCTTATCCCGTCAGTGTGAAAGGTGTGTTGATTGTTGTGCATTCATGACAAGGAGGCTTTTTCTGGTTGACCAAGGTCATAATTGGTACCCCTCTCCTGTGTCTTTGGGGTCCCTCTCACTTCTCTAATGACTTTAAATGTTTTCCTTCATTGGACTAGTTCCTGCAAGACAATGAGATGGCGTTAAAGGAGGCACTGAGGACAGTTTTTGTTCTGTATTTGTCACAACTGCGTTTATACCGTCACAAATATTTTCCAGAGGATGAAGTAGAGCCAATAAAATGGGTAAGAGACCCCTTCAATGATGAGACACCTCAGCCTTTCAGTAACGAGGAAGCAGGACAGTTTATTGATGTTTCAGGTGACTCAACATTGAAAGTAAGGTTCCAGTCTCAGTCACTGCTTGAGTTCTGGTGCCAAACTGAAGCTGAATACCCAATGAAAAGCAAGAGAGCCCTGTGTGTTTTGATCCCGTTTGCTACTTCTTACCCTTGGGAAGCTGGTTTCTCAGCAGTTGCAGTGGTAAAGTGAAATATAGGAAAAAAAATTAACCTTGAAAAAGAAATGCGTGTTGTGATCTAAAAAAATAACACCAATGGTTCAGGAGGTATGTAAGGAAAAACATGCACATCTATCTCACTAGGATTTTTAAGATACATTCAGACCCCGTGGTTTTTCCTGTTCATTGAAAAACATATTTTCTACAGAAGTTTTTTAAATATTGTTGTGTGAACATGGAAACATTTTTGGCAAATAATATTGTATTGTTTCTTACTTAACCAATTAAGGTGTGTTACAATTATGATTATAATCCTCCCACCGGTAAAAAAAAAAGAAAAGTGACATGGTGGGGAGCTGCGGCAAACTGCCAATTAGGTCAAGGGAGTCAGGGTTGAAAACGTTTGGGAAACACTGCCTTAAGCCCTCAGGAGGCTGCTTTTTAGTCAGGGCATAGCAGATGTCTATACAGAATGACACTTGTTGTATAGATAATGGGGAAACCCTGTGTCCCTCAGAACCTGAGTACGTATAAGTAAAGCTACAGTGGTTACGTCGGGGAAGGAACACTTACTTTGTACAAGTCGAGGTTGCCACAAGGATCTGTACTTGTCTGAAAGGCTCAGGTAGGTAAACTCTCTGAGAAGAGGTAAAGTGAGTAATTCGCCTTGGAAGACAGCGGGGTGGTGCCCTATGTCCGGTGGGAAGATCCTTGTGGCAGCCTTGACTTCACGAGGGACGCCTAGGGGTACGTCCCACCTGTTGGGCTGTCTTTTGTCCTGAAGAAGACCCACTTTGACACCAGACTAACGCATTACCAGGGTTGAAACGTTGACGATAACACATGGCTCAGTCTTAGCAAATCTCTGGGTGTACACTAATGAGCGGCCCTGCCATAACCAGAGATATTGGCTCCGTTGTTGTTCTGACCATTCTACAACTTGTACATAAATAGCTTTACTCTTGTATATATGCCCTGCACCACTAGCACTGGGCACCCACTGTCACTTTGCAATATTTGTCACTTTATTTTTATGCCTCACTTTGACAGCCCCTGAAAAATGCTTTGAAAAAAACTGGAAAATAACAAATATTAATAACTTGTGAAAACTATTTGAATTTTCTTGTTGCACTGTTGTGTTGCATCATTTGTTTGGCTGCGTGCTGCGATTTAGCCCATTTTCACTCTCCAACTAATTAGTTAAGCAGACAGTAACAAGATACTATTTATAAATTGTTGGTTTCAAGATTCAAGGTCATGTACAAAGTAATTGTTCCTTCCCCGACAGACCCACTGTAGCTTTACTTATACAGAATGACCCAGCGCAAAATAGACCGCTTCTGTACTGCTCGACCATTTTTAGCCCAGGAAGAGTTGATTGTCCACCCGGAGCTCTTTTGTGCGATCGAGGTAGAACGACAACACTCTTTTTGATGTGAAGGAGCATAAAAGGAGGCCAGTGAAATCGATTGACCCAAATGGAATGGGGTCACCACTTTAAGTAGGAGAGAGGCCTGGGCGCGAAGCACCACCGTATCCAGAAATACCATAAGATAGGGAGGCTTGGATGATAGAGCCTGCAGCTCACTCACCTTCTGGGCACATGATATTGCCATTAGAAATGCTGTCTTGATGGTCAGCAACCGTAGGGGACAATTATGTTGTGGCTCAAAGGGAGCACACATGAGGTAAGTGAGAACCAGGTTCAGATCCCACTGAGGCATAAAGAAGGGCGTAGGGGGAAACACGTACATGCCCTTTCAGGAAACTATTTACAATAGGGGACTTGAATAAAGAGAGTTGGTCAGGCAGCCGCAGGAAAGCGGACAGAGCAGATAGATAATCCTTAAGAGTGCCTAAAGCAGAGCCCTGCCGGGGCAAGGGTAAGGATAAAGAGAAGAATATCAGAAAGAAGGTCAATAGAATTTTCTGTACATTATTTTACAATTTTTTGCCAACGGCAGGCGTATACCATTTTGGTGGAGGGCCGCCTGGCCGCCAGAATAAATGTACATACTGCGGGAGGAAGGTCCAAAGTTATCAACTGTTGCCGCTTAATCGCCACACAAGCAGGTGGAGAGTTGACAGGTTCGAATGGAGAACCCTCCCCCTGCTGCTGCGATAGAAGATCCTCCGGAAGGGGCAGCCTGGTTGGAGGATCGACGCTTCAGATTCCAAACTCTCCAGCTCAGTCGGGAGCCACAAGAATGACTTGGGCCTGGTCGCTCCTGATCTTCTTGAGAACTCTGGGCAGGAGTGGTATGGGTAGGAAGGCATACATGAGGCCTGAGCTTCACTTGCGAGGAAAAGTGTTGCAGAGCGATAGCCGTCTAGGAAACTCCAACGCGCAATACTGCTGACATTGCGTGTTCTCTTCGGAGGTGAACAGATCTAACCAAGGCTCTCCCCACTGCTGAAAGAGACCTTGCACCACCTCTGCCTGGAGACGCCATTCGTGACCCGCTAGGCGTCGACGGCTGAGTTTTTCCAACTTGGAATTTAGAGAACCTGCCAGGTGTTGAACCACCAGGTGTAGGAAGCTGGCTCTGTATATACTATACAAAAGTAAGGTATAGTGTGCACAGAGTCCAGTGGAACCCCAAAGGTAGATAGAGGTAAAAGTAGATAATACCTTACTATTTGTGGTAGTGCTGGCAAGCAGTAAGGCTTTATTGGAGGGTAGTGTTACGCATTTATTGTACACACTCAGGCAAAAAATGTTGTCACACACTCAAAGATTGAACTCAGACCAATTTGTTTGTATAAAAATATTATTTAGTTGTATTTTATTTCTGGAATCAAGCCAGGCCTGGTGCAGGTATGTGAAATAACACTTTGCAAGAATAATGTAGTTGAAATGCAGTAGAATGCAATTGGTTTGTTTACAGGTGTCAACAGTTAAAATTACTTTTAAGTTACTATTGCAATTGCTTTACAGTTACTATTGGGATTACTATTTTAGTTACTTTTCAGATAACTTTTCTTACTCAGTGTGGTATACCTAGATACCACACTGGGAAATTTTCTGGATGAAGGTAAGTAATGCAATTCGTTATCACAACACACGTGTATGCTTTTTCATAGAACTCCGAACTCCACACTTTGAACTTTTTATAGAAAGCAGTCAATGCAGTGCTATGGGAAGAAATTAAGTTATCGGTTTCAAAGTAAGTACTTTGTTCAGGGAGTTGGGTTTTTGGGGTTAGACCAAAGCACCCTTAGCGGCACTAGGGTGGCTAGGTGCACAGTGCTGAGGCCCAATGTTATCCAGTGGGAGATAGGGGGGCCTCTGGTTGGTGGCTGCTCACTAGCAGGCCACAGGGTTGTGGGAGCAAAGCTCCTGGACTTAAGCTCAGGGCAAAGGGGGATCCGATTTGGCGCCCACAGGGGCTGCTGGGTGCAGGGTGCTGTTTTGGCATCGGGTGCCCCGTTGTTTTCGTTGGGCATTCTCCGGTTGCAACAAACACTGCAGGCTCGGGGACGAAGATCTTCTGGAGGCAACCACTGGTTGGAGAGGTAAGATGGGATGTCAGAACACCGTCGGTTGGGCCACCCAAGGCCATGGGGCATTGTGTGCAGGGGTGTCTTTTGGCGTCGGATTCTACTTACCGGATCCGGTCGTGGGGATCCTCCAGAAAGGAGCTGCAGGCGTTGGCTGGAGACTTGAGGTAGGTCAGGAATCACCAGATCCCAGGTCAGGATTGCCGAGGAGACCTCCTCGTGGTGTTGGGGCACTCAAACTCGGGTCGTGGGTGTCGGGTGCAGAGTGGTGCAGACTCACGAATTTGGCCGGAGCCAGAGTCTGTTGGTGAGCAAATCCGGTGCTCATAGGAGATAAAGTCTGGTTTGGGAAGGCTTGGCAGGTCCTCCTCCAGTTCTAGGGGGCTGTTGACTGCAGGACACACTAGGATTTAGCTGAAGCAGATAGAGGTCTGCGACAGGCCGGTAGGGCTGGCGCCAAGTCAGTTGGTGTCCTCCTCTTCTTCTTTCAGCACGGCTTCTTTTGTCCTTCTTCTCTCTTCTTGTCTGAGGAGGCAAAGTTCGGGGTTGCTCCTAAATACTACATTTAGGGGCGTTACAGGTTAGGACCAATGGGTCCCTTCCTGGGGATGGGTACACCCTCTATTATGCCACCCTCCAGTGGGAAGGGGGCATAAGCCTCACTCTGGTTGGCTGGGTCCCCCCATCTTCAAGATGGCTGGGACTGAGAGTTGTGCTTCACCTCGCCTCCCCCACCTGAGGGGTGGGGTTGACAAAGATGGCACACCTCTCCTCCTAACTTGGTTTTCCCACTGATTCTCCCGTTCAAAGTGGGGGCCAGTTGCTGGGAGCAGCAAATGGCTGGGGTAGCTCACAAAAGTTGACCCTTCGTGGACCCTATCCATCCTGGGGGAGGAAGCTTGGCACCTCGACCCAGGATGTGCTTTGTTTCAGGACCCGGAAAGCGGCATGCTCTCGATGCAGGAGTCCAGAAACATGTCTGGTGGTAGCAGCTGGTGAGCAGCCACTCAGCCAGGACACTAGAGTTAGGTCGTTTTTCAGGGGGCATCCCTAAGATGCCCACTGAGTGCATTTGTCATTAAATCCCACACTGGCATCAGTGTCGGTTTAATGTGCGGAGAAGTTTGATATCAAACTTCACAGTTTTCAGTAAAGCCATTATGGTGCTGTGGAGTTCGTAATGACAAACTCCCAGACCATTTACTCTTTATGGCTGTACCGCACTTACAATGTCTAAGAATGGACTTAGTCACTTTAGGGGTACAGGACTCATGCACCAGTACCCTCACCATTGGTATAGTGCACCCAGCTAGAGGGTTGGCTTACCTATGCCTTGTAGGCATGGCACATGTGTGCCAAGTCGACTCTTCACTTTGTTCTGCACCAAAACACGCAGCCTGCAATTGGGGTGGGGGGTGGGTTGGGTGTGTGTGTGTGTGTGTGTGCGTGTGTGTGTGTGTGTGTGTGTGCATGTGCGTGTATATATATATATATATATATATTCACTGAAAAAACCATAGGTTTCAGGCACGTTATAGTTAGGAATTGGCATTTAAAAAACCTTAGAAATTCACTGAAAAAAACATAGGTTTCAGGGGCGTTATAGTTAGCTGGACATTTCCCTCGTACAAACCCTAGAAATTCCCCTGTTATAGTTAGTTCAGCTAACTATAATTCGTGCCCCCGCAATGCACTGCTGATGACGTCACATATTACATCACTCATGACATGGTCAGTGACATCACTGATGACATCACTGATGACATCTCAAATGACATCACTGATGACATCATCCATTGAGTATGTGTTTCTGAACAGTTTTAATATGTTTAATATATATAGGGAAAGGCCTGTTGAAGAATAAGTGGGTGTACAAGCGTGTGAATGGATGATTTTCTAGGTGCGTAACTGACTCTATAAGTGAGTCATTAAATTTATCTTACTGCAGACTAGTGACTAAACTGTGTGAATGTCTGTATGTGTCTGTGTGTTGGTGTATAAGTGGCTGCATGGTTTTGTGAATAGCTATATGAGTGTCTATATGGGTTATTGATTGGTTGTCTGAGTATCTGTATGGGTGCCTGAGTGTTTGTGTGGGTAGGGTGTGTGTGACTCTGTGACTAGATGTGTGAGTAGGTGATTCACTGGGTGCATGGTTTTAAAAGTGCATCTGTGATGGACTGTATGGTTGGGTGAGTGTATTTATGGGTGTGTTAGTGATTGAATGTATATCTCAGTTATACATGTGTCCCTAACTACATATGTGAAACGCAGTGTATATATGTGTAAGAGTATATAACTATCTATATGTGAGTGTGTGTGATTTTGGGAGTGGCTGTATGCGCCATAGTGCAAGGATATCTGTGTCATGTGCTGTTTGTTTTTTCTGCAGGAAGACACAGAATTTGTTAGTATTTTTATGAGTAAGTGAACTTGAGTGTGTTTAACTGTATAGGTGAGTAAATTGGACTGTGATTAATTATTTGCATGACTGACTAGATGTGTCAGTACCTCAATGGATGATTGGCGGTGTGTGAGTGTCTATATAGGTGTATAAATGCACAGAGTGACTGTAAGTATGAGTGACTGCAGAGGTGAGTGAGTCGACATGTATGTAGACCTAAAAGTCAATGAGTGGGTGAGTAGTTATTGGTATTGGAGTATCTATGGTTGTCAAAAGGGCCGTCTGAAATTTTGAGTCGGTGTATCAAAGGTTATATTAGGGTGTGAGAAGATGCACTAATTTATCACATGGATGACATCATCAGTGATGTCATTTGAGATGTCATCAGTGATGTCATCGGTGATGTCACTGACCATGTCATGAGTGATGTAATATGTGACGTCATCAGCAGTGCATTGCGGGGGCGCGAGTTATAGTTAGCTGAACTAACTATAACAGGGGAATTTCTAGGGTTTTGTACGAGGGAAATGTCCAGCTAACTATAACGCCCCTGAAACCTATGGTTTTTTCAGTGAATTTCAAAGGTTTTTTAAATGCCACTTCCTAACTATAACGTGCATGAAACCTATGGTTTTATCAGTGAATTTCAAAGGTTTTTTAAATTCTAATTCCTATCTATAACTTATCTCTGAAGATATCATGTTTAATGATTTTGATTGGATTTCTATATTTTTCAAATTCAGTGTGTCATTTCATTAATTACATTTTTTTAAAAATACTTTTTTATCACCATTTTTAAATGTATTTTTTCAATTAATTCTTTTAAAAATTAAAAAATACTATTTGAACTTAATGGGTTTTTCAAACATATTTTTTTATATTTTTCAAAATATTTTTTTAACTATATGTGCAAAACTTTATTTTATATATTTTTTTTCCATGTTTTTGGATCCGCGCACCCTAAGCGCACCGTTCTCGATCCCTACGCGATAGCATCCGCGCATAGTATGCGTTGGGTACGTGGTTAGTGCGCGATTCCAATGCGACCGGTACGCGACTCCCAGCCTATACGCGACACGTTCGGTGTACGTAACGCGACGTTTACACGCTTCCGCGATGCGTAACCTGCGTCTATGACGCGGTGGGTGCGCGGATCCCGCGAAGTATTTAACATTTAAAAAAACATATTTATGTATTTCATGTGAATATTAATTGAAGACAAACTCTAAACTAGTCTTAAAAGTAATATATTTTGACATCTAATCCTATATTTCTTTTTAATTTAATTTCGCGGATGCGCGCTGGGTGCGTGCTGCGTACGCGCTGGGTGCGCGGATCCCATGTGACCTGCAAAAAAAGAGATTTGATTGGGTCATTACACTTCCTGTTCTAACTACTGAAATCATTCTTCTTTGAGCTTCTTTGGAGAACCACCTCTTTGGAGAGAAGAAGATTTTTTAGACTAAGTTTACACTTAGCTCTAACTTTTTTCAACCAAAAATAGCTTCAGGGCAGCAGGCATCACCTGCATCACCTCATACTTCTGAGGATGAATTTTTGCCGGAGTTACCACGCAAAGAACATTTCTCTTCAGTGGTGTGGAAATTTTTTACTTTTCCAGAGGGGCAGAATAAGACCAATGCCACCTTGGTCACATGCAAGATTTGCAAAAGAGTCCTATCGAGAGGGGATCCTAACAAGAAATACTCTTGCGGCACGGCAAGTATGATGAAGCACATGAGGACCCTTCATCCAAACAATCTTGCACGAGAAGAGTGCCGACGGATGAGAAACACTCCTGCTCCTGCGCCATCCACCTCATCGCAGCCGAGCACATTAAGAGTGCATCCATCAGACTAAACCTTGGAAATCCGTCCTCAATTTCAATTTTTAAAAGTGCTCTGCACCAAGTGCAATAAGACTTTGTGCTATGGCGAGCAGTCGATCGATCTGATCTGCCGCCGCCAAGAAAGTCACATTTGCTAGGTTTTTTTTAGTTTTTTTTTTATTGTTCCCTGAAGTTCATTGTTTGGTTTCTCCCGGTTTTTTTTTTTCAGAAAAACCCAAAAAAATCACAAAATTGTTAGAAAAACCCAAAAAAATATATAAAAGAAAGAAGAAAAAAAAAAGGTTCCTGGTTTAAAAAAAGAGCTAAATTTCTTTGTTAGTGTGTCAAAGTTTAGATGAATGTATGTGTAGTACGTAATTGACTGAATGAATGCATTAGTAGCATATGGTGAATGTATAAGTGCAGAACTATAAGGAAGTGCTGCAGCATCACACAGTAACCTCTTTAACTGCAGAGTGCTGTAGTACTTCCGAAGCACAGGGATGCAACATATGTACATAAATATGTTGCAAATCTATGCTTCTGTCTGCACGGCTGCTTAAACTGCAGCCATGTGGTGACACAGGCACCCTTGCACCATAGTGCAAGGATATCTGTGTCATGTGCTGTTTGTTTTTCTACAGGAAGACACACCTTCCTGCACAAAAACAATGAGAAAATGCATTTTTCTCCTTCAATGTATGCTGAACATTTCAGCATGCATTGAAGATATAAAAATGTGGAGAAATTAAAACAATTCTCTTTGTTGTGCTTTCCTACACAAATTGTAGAATGGTGCAACATTCACACACATATCGAGGTTTATGATTTCTGATAAATCTAGACATGTGTCTTGTTCTATGAGAATTAAGTGCAATCATGCACAACGACACTTATAGAACACCCTTTCAACACAAAGTGGTCTAAATGATGAGGTTGTATTTACATGGAGTATAAAAAGTGCACAGAGTGCCTTTTCCTCTCTTTGTAAATATAGAAGAGTATCTTGCACAATAACTATGTTACAAAAAGTGAAATATTTCAGGTTTTAAATTTCCTTGCGAATGATAGAAGGTAAGCACAGAGTTTTGTCTCCAAAGATGTTCAAAGAAGAATGATTGAAATGATTGTGGTCCTTCAACAGCTAAAAAGGTGAAATATTATGAACCCCTCAAATCTCTTTTTTTGCAGGTCACATGATATCTGATTATGGTCAGATTTTCAAAACTACATAAACAGAGTGTTCTTAGAAACGTGTTTCAACTTTGTAGCTTCTTGCAGGCCTCTTCATTCTGCATATTAAACTTACCTTCACAGTAATAGGAATAAAAATGGTATTCATTTTTTGCTGTTTTTCATTCAAATATAAATTCTTAAAAATTGCTTATTTTAAAATTTGGATCTGTGAAAGAAAAGAAAAAAAAATTATAACATATAATAATACATTTTTTACAACACAACATAATTTCCACAAAGTAATTTGTTTGCCTTTTTTGCTGTTCTCAGAATATATTGAATTTCACTCGAAATAGTGATTTCAATGGTACTCATCACTTAACAGCGGGCAAAAAAAAAACAATCAGAAAGATTGTTAAAAAAAAAAACAACATACTATTGTCAGTAAAATACCAGAAAATACAAATCATACATATATGAAATGCTTACAGATTAC
The DNA here is from genome assembly GCF_964204655.1 of Triturus cristatus. Classification (NCBI taxonomy): domain Eukaryota; kingdom Metazoa; phylum Chordata; class Amphibia; order Caudata; family Salamandridae; genus Triturus; species Triturus cristatus. The sequence continues at coordinate 1,141,753,483 of NC_140590.1, read as the reverse complement.
AAAATGTTATAACTTTAACTTATAAAAACTGTAAATTATGCTGCATTAAAATAATCACCGAATAAATGACCACCAAAAAGTCCATAATTCAAAAATATACCTTTCCTTGAGGCCAAATGGTATTTTTGCACTTCTTCTTTATGTAAATTGTCCAATGGCAGTCCTATTAAATTATAATAATAAATTCCTCAGAGAGTGAATTATCTTCCTAAAACTATGGCTTTAAAAATATTAGGTAGGAATTTTGTAATTCCCTAGGCAAACGTTGTTTGAAAACCAACTGGGCATCATTACAAAGTGTCCAGCCTTTGTCACATTTTAGATAGGCAGTGTAATGTCCAGATGTGGTGGAAGGACCATCATGGAAAATTATTGCAATTGCTACAAAAGTCCTTCTTGATATTGATAGTTGAGCTGCTACAAATTGTTTTATTAAAGTATCCAATTTTCTTCTGTCAGCTGTACAACGTTGCATCATTAAAATGATGTATTTTCCATATTTTGTTAAGAATAATGTGCATAACATTTCTGATTTACATTGGCTACACTCCATGTTTTGAATTGCACCTTTCACTAATTTATTGAAAGACACTGATTTACAGTCTGGTAATGTTAAATACAGAAATCTCTCAGTGTCTACATTGGTGCTACATGTATACATGCAATTTTCACAATAATGTTCCCATTTGTAAGAAAGGCCAAAAATATTTTCTATTTCTACACTTTCATTTTCAAAAATTGTAAGCATATACATTAAAAATTCCTGAGCATCTTGTTGGATATTTTGTGTAAATTGTGTAGAACCAGAACACACATCCAACAGATTACGAACATCTGAAACAGATTGTATTTTACTTCTATCTGTTGTCAATTTTTCATAAACAGAATGCAACAGAGAACAAAATCTTTTTTCCCGATTCTGCATAATTTGTGCTTGCAAACCTTCCAGATATAAAACAACATTGACCACTACATTAGCATAGCAGTTGACATCAGAACTATTTTCAAACTGATAACCAACAATCTCTTCAACAGTGTCCAATTTGTTTTTACCTGCAATCGCAACATTATCTTGTTCTTTTCCCTTCTTGACATCTTCAGTACAGATATTCTCTAACCTTCTTTTTCGACCAACCACACGCTTTTCAAATACAGGATATTGACCTAAATTTGGAGCATACACCCTTCTTAACCTATTATACTCTTTTACACAGTTTGCATCTGCAGTAACCTTTGTCTCATCAAAATCAATCAAAAACAAACCAGATAATGTTCTGACTCGCGACAAAGCAACATATGCCATACCCTCTTTAAACACAGTAGATCCAATGTTCACCAATGCACTGTCTACACTTAATCCGTGAGATTTATGAATAGTCACTGCATATGCCAGAGAAAATGGAAATTGTTTCCTACGGACATATAAATCTTTAACAAGTAAAAAACGAACTGAACAACGACCAATTTCTTTAACTTCATCAATCTGATCAAATTTAATTTTTAAAAATTAAATTCCTTCTTTTTTCTGATAATTCACAAAATCCACCACTTTACCCATTGCACCAATTAACTAAACCTTTCTCTACATCCAAATTACACCTTAAAATTACTCAACAGTTTACACACACATACAGTGTCTTTTCCAAACCAGCAGTTTTAGATCTTTTTTTTTCTAAACAATCTAGTTTTGATCTCAACTTACCCGTCAAAATAATAGTGATTCCTTCATGTAGTATTTTATCGATGGCTTCCATTTTAACAATTTCTTCATTTTCCAATTTTACTAATTCTTCGTTGAATATTGAACACTCACGCAGTGTCGGCATTAAGCAAATCACTGACTTATTTTTAGCAATTTCCACGTACACTTTTGCAGCAACTGCATTTTTGTTTGGAAAGACATTGCAAAGTAATCGACTCTTCAAAGCTTCTTTCCCTTTTTTTGAAAGAATTCCAATTCTTATATCTTGAAGAATACTTCCATATTCAGCATCATTTGCCTGTCGCATATTTGTTGTCAGTTCTTTGTATTCAAAATTACTCCAAATGTTCACATTACCAACACTGCCAAGAGACTTTCTGGTATCTTCATGGGAAAGTGTTTTAAATACCGGTTGTCCTTTTACCGGTGTCAGTTGCAGTAGATCTCCAAAAACTATGACGTGTTTTCCTCCAAATAACACGTCATACTCTGTTTTAAGAATTTGCTGCATTCTTAAATGCACAAAGGCAAGCATCAAGTTTGAAACCATGCTCACCTCATCAATAATGAGAAGTTTCATTTTCTTCAGCACTCTTGAAACTTCACAACAAGCTTCTCCAGATAGCTTGTGGTATTCCAATTTGTTCTCATGCTCTACTGGCAGCATTAGTAAACAATGTAAAGTAATTCCTTTAATGTTATGTGCTGCCAACCCAGTTGGAGCAGTGACAACACAAGACAAATGCGACACAGTTGTTTTTTGCAGATAACTTGTAATTACTTTAATTAAGAAACTCTTTCCTGTTCCAGCTTGACCACTCACATACATTTGGATAGGTTGAAATGATGTACATGAGCACACACTCTTTTCATGAAGTAATCCATGATCAATCTGCTCTTTCACTTGCTGATATATTTGTTTCTGTTCAACATTTAGTTGCTCTTCCAAGTTTCCTAACTGTATTGCATCTTCTTGTGCTTGATACATTGCTGTTTCCACCTCATTCATTGCAATCGCTGCTTCATTTTCAACAATTGGTTGTCCTAGTGGATCTTGACTCAGTGCAGCAGAACTTTGACTGTTTTGAGAACTGTCTCTAGCAATCTCAACTACAATTGTAGCTTCTTGATCAATTTCATCATTCAACATTTTCACATAATTTGCGAAAGCACTGCATTGTATGCTATCTTTACAAGCATTAAATGAATCTTCATAGCTGGGAAAATCTCCAAGTAATTCCAGTTCAGAACGCCATGGTTTGAACATTTGCAAAAGGGCTAAATAGTAAAATTCCCTTTTGTCAGCAGTGTCGCAACTCAGTTTTCTGTGATTAATTAAATTTCCTTTCCTTTGTTTCACCAGACATCCTTCAGAACCAATCACTCCATACTTTCCATCGTTGATGTTCTCTGTAATATTCCGTTTAAAAGTGTAGTTTTGCATTACTTCATAGAGACACATGTTCTCAAGATGATGACTTCTCTTTGGATAGTATGTGTCCAACATATTGGTTTTCAAAATATCTGTACTTTCAGGGTCATTTTCTGCTAAATATTCAATTTCTTGAACAGATTTCAGTGCCCGATTTCGCATTCCTGCAAGACCTAGACTCACCCAAATGATTCTTCTACTTTTGGAATATAGACTTGCAGATGATAACCAATCTGAACATTCATATGCTCCAATTTCACGATGCGATAACATCTTCAAACTGAAACTGTATAATTTCTTACTTAGAGTCTTCTCGTGAGAAATCTCTTCCCACATTTCTTACAATTCAGTTTTTTCTGATTTAGGAATGTAAGACGTTACATATCAAGCAACAGCAATGGAATTGTCCGCAACATACTGAATATCCATGTTAGCGTTCCACATGGATAAAATAACTGGATTATAGTCATTTATGTATTTTGATTCTTTGCTTCTTCTTAAGTTGTAGGTGTTTTTCGGAGACTTTCTTGTGATGGTATGTCGTACAGCTGACATAAAACTGTTCACTCTTCCTTTGGCTAATACAGGACGTAGAAATCCAAAATGACATTTGGTATACAACTTATCCTTTGACTTGTACTTTCGTCGACAGTATTTTCCACACCTATGGCTTTGAAATCGTAAGACTTGTTGTTTTTAAGTTTTTCTCTTCTCTGCTATTTGGAAGAGCACATGTAGCATAATCTTCAATGAAAGACAAAACAGTTTCATCTGAATCTGTTCCAAATTTGGTGGCGTCCTTGACCCATAACAACATATGTATGTGAGGAGCACCTCTTGCTTGATACTCCTTTCTCCAAAAGAAATCCACAACTTCTCCAAGAGGAGGATTCTTTTTATTGCAGATGAAAGACATCATAGCTTCAAATCTATGATTGAAATATCTGATTACATTGACAGGATCCAAAGAGCACAATTCTCCAGGTGTCTTGTGTTCAATATTTTTATATTGGAATTTGCCTCTCGAAGAAATTCAAGTAAATCATCCCAAGCATACTCAGCACAGCTTAGTGTAACAAACCATGTAGGAGTTCCCAAGTTCCGTAGCATGCATTTCAGTTCTCCATGTCGACGGTACCAATATTCATTAGTCCCACGCTGACATGCCATCAGATTAATCAACTGAGATTCTAAATGATCATCTCTCTGATGCACTTTATCCATAAAATCCTTTGCAGTTACATTTTGAAGATGCATTCCAGTTTTTAAAATGTGATTTACTGCATATGAAAGTCCAGACAAGTCACTTTCAAACATAAGATGAAACATATAAGTGATACATTGTCAAAATCTTGGATCTTCTGCATATAATCTTGTTGTCCGATATTCAGATGCAGGAATCTGCACAGGACGTTCATCATATCGTCCACCTTTTCCTGTTGGAAACAACTGCGGGAAACAACGAGCTTCCAAGCTCTCTTCCCATACACTCATGGGACTTCCTGTTGCTTTTTTCATTTGAAACAACTCAATTGTATTCCCCATCACCTCTTTGGAATGAAGTGAATGCACACTGTAATGTTCATAGATCTCTTCACATCTGGACATGTCCACTTTTCCAATTTGTCCACTTAATGTTTCACTATCTTCTGCTAAATCAATTTCTTCTTCTCCAACAAACACATTTGGGCTCCATACGAACAATAGCCTGAAACGGGTGAACACATTGTATCGGAATAGACGCATACGTATTTAAATCAATCAGCTCTGAAGGAATAGCAACCAACTCTAGATTATTATGAACAGCTCTAGCAGGCATTTTATTCTCATCTAATTTATTATAACAATATTTGCAAATACGCTGCTCACATCCCAAATCAAAACAATCCTCTACCAACAAATAAGATGCAAATTCCATCCACTTATCATTATCTTCTATTTCACTTTTTAAATACAGATTGACACCCCTAGTCTGATTTTTATAGTGACTTCGCCGACAACAAATACAAGAAACATTTGGTTTTTCACCTGAAATTACCTTAAACTTTGTGATTTCATCATCAAATTTTTCTGTAATTACAGGTTCTACATTGTCTTCAACATTTTGTTCTACTAATCTGTGTCAGTTTCTTCACTCTCTTGCTGAGGCCCAAAGTAACAAAACTCACAGACCTGCTTCACATCTGAAACTGACCCACGTAAAAGAGCACTGTTCAACTCACTTAACTTTAGTGCTGGACTGTTTGCATAATACAACCTTCTCACTAACTTCCGCATTTGAGTATGATGTACTGCCAGCATTCTGAAATGGTGAAAAACACTTTCACAAACTTTCCTAGAAAGACAAGCCAGAGAATGACCTTGAAAACCAGTATGTTTTCTCACTCTGCAAGGGTCTAGTCCTTGCAACAGCTTAATCTTTTGTTTTACACTTTTTTAGTATAGACTCATAAAAAACGACATAATTTTTCAATAGATTCCTGTCGTACACTACAAACACTACTGCAATCCCAAGTGTACACGGGGTTTTTAGCACGTCTCCCTAAAACTTCATCAGCTATCACTTCTTCTGCATGTCTTTCAACCATTTTCTCTTTATCCATTGGACAACCATCACTAACCTCATAACCTCTACCACTGGTGTCAACTGCATGCAATAATTTTTCACTTAGTGAATAACTCTCTTCATTAAAAAAAGGCTCTGAACTAGAACTGTGTTTCCATTCTCCCAAAAAAACATCACAATTCTTTTTTATTAATAACTCTTTTCCTCCTACTTTTGGCCTTCATTACACATATTGGTTTATCTAGTGATCGAATTCTGTTTAACAGTAAAATAAACAGTTTCCTTTTTACTTCAAAAGCCTTTTCCACAATGCTTTCAATATGCTTCTTCATTTTATAAAATAAAGCTCTCTTTTTATATTTCTTCATCTTTCAGCAAATTATGCACTACTCTCTTGTAAAATATTTGTTTGTGTAATTCCTTATACTGATTTTGTCTTCTTTTACCATACTTTATCTCCTTTGACTGAACATTTGCTTTTTTACTTTTCCTCTTATTTTGATTTTTTTTCTTACTTAAAATTTTTTCTGAAGTTGCAGCATTCTCTACATTCTGTTTGCTCCTACAAACATTTTTAATAAATTGCTTCGTGATCTTACCAGATTTTTTTTTCCTTTTAGCCACATTATCTTGTTCATTCAATACTTGTGGTTGATGTTTCTTCAAATAATCATCCTGTCTCTGTTCTTTTTCCTTCTTGCATAATTTCTCTCTTTTAACGTTGAAAAACAGTATCTGCAAAAAAGAATCACAAATAAATGTATATTAATAACTTTCAAATTTACAGTATTCCATTACTGTACAAACACATTTTATATAAAAACAGACTAAGAAATTATAGCCCTGAACCACAAGTGTGACGATGATTAAAACACTACATACATAGTGCATACTACTTTGAAGCAGTTCATGCCCTAAAGCCTACCTCACTAAAAGACTACATGCTAAGTGACTGAATGATTACAGTACTAAAAGGAGACACACTGGGTGAGTAACAGGGTGTTTACTAGAAGTATATGAATACTAACTGGGGAATTGAAGGTGCAAAAGACAACTGTGTAGCTGATTAGAGAACTGAATGCATACTGGATCGGCATTTAAAGCAGTCCATGTGCTAAGGCCCGGCTCACTGCATGAGTACTTGGGTACTGACTGAATGATTAGACTACAGCAAGGAGACTGCCTGGATGAATTTATAAGTGGTAGGCTTTTTGCACTGGGAATGGATTAGTACTTGGTACTGAATGGGTCACTAGAAGAGTGCAAAGGGAGTGACAGGATGTTTGCTGGACTATATGGATACTGACTAGGGAATTGAAAGTGTAAAAGACAAGTCTGTAGGTGGTAAGAAGACTACATGCATAGTGCATAGGGGTTTGAAGCAGTCCATGTGCTAAGGCCTGGCTCAGTGCATGAATACTTAGACAGTGACTGAATCATTAGAGTACTGTAAAGAGAGTGTCTTAGTGAATTTATAAGTGTTTGGGTTTTGGCACAGTGAATGGATTACTACATGGTGCTGAATGGGTCACTAGAAGACTGCAAAGGGACTGACAGGGTGTTTCCTAGAAGTGTATGGATACTGACTAGGGAATTGAAGTTTTGAAAACAACTGTGTAGGTGGTTAGAGAACTACATGCATACTGCATAGACATTTGAAGCAGTCTATTTGGTAATGAATGGTTCACAACATAAGTACTTAGAAACTGACTAAATCATCAGACTACTTCTAGGACAGTGCCTGGGTAAAAATTTTACATTTTCAGCTCTGGTGCAGTGAAGACAATACTACATGTTACTGCACTTTAGTGTCAAATCATGACTCATTTTATCAATGCATAAGCAAACACTGGCTTTTAATGCTACTAAAACTTGACAACATGACAGGTTTTATAACAGTTATCTGTCAGCAAATACACGATGTTACCAAACGCTTCTCTCACAGTGGTTCCCAAATGTACACAGACTCACAGTGTGATTCTAGACAAGCAGCACTAACCCTAGGAGTTTACCAAAACTCATTCACTACACTGGAAGTGGTAAGGGAACTGCACACAATCTACATATTTCACGACTACACTTTACTGTCAATACCTAACTCATTTAATGGAAGCATAAGCCATAACTGTCTTCTAATGCTACTAAAACTTCACAACATGACATGTTTTAAAACAGTTATCTGTCAGCAAATACACGATGTTACCAAACGCTTCTCTCACAGTGGTTCCCAAATGTACACAGACTCACAGTGTGATTCTAGACAAGCACCACTATCCCTAGGAGTTTACCAAAACTCATTCACTACAGTGGAAGAGGTAAGGGAACTGCACACAATCTACATATTTCACGACTGCACTTTAGTGTCAATGCCTGACTCTTTTAATCAACGCATAAGCAAAGGCTGCCTTCTAATGCTACTAAAACTTGACAACATGACAGGTTTTAAAACAGTTATCTGTCAGCAAATACACAATGTTACCAAACGCTTCTCTCACAGTGGTTCCCAAATGCACACAGACTCACAGTGTGATTCTACACAAGCACCACTATCCCTAGGAGTTTACCAAAACTCATTCACTACAGTGGAAGAGATAAGGGAACTGCACACAATCTACATATTTCACGACTGCACTTTAATGTCAATGCCTGACCCATTTAATCAACGCATAAGCAATGACTGGCTTCTAATGCTACTAAAACTTGACAACATGACAGGATTTAAAATAGTTATCTGTCAGCAAATAAACAATGTTACCATATACTTCTCTCACATTGGTTCCCAAATGCACACAGACTCACAGTGGGATTCTAGACAACAACCACTATCCCTACGAGCTTACCAAACCTTATTTACTACTATGGAAGTGGTAAGAGAACTGCACACAATGTGCATATTTCAAAAGTGCACTTTTGTATCATTGCCTGACTCATTTAATCAACGCATAAGCAAACACTGGCTTCTAATGCTACTAAAACTTGACAACATGACAGGTTTTAAAAGAGTTATCTGTCAGCAAATACAAGATATTACTAAATGCTTCTCTCGCAGTGGTTCCCAAATGCACACAGGCTCTCTGTGTGATTCTAGACAAACAACACTATCCCTTGCACTATACCAAAACACATTTCTTCATCTACAAGGAGTACTACATTTTACTGCAGAAACATAACTCATTTCACAAATTCATAAACAATGACTGGTTTCTAATTCTACCAAAATATAAAAACTGCATAGTTATCTGTCTACAAACAGATCCTTATCACAAAATGGTTTCTACATTCACACACACTGTCAATAAGATTGTAGAGAAAAAAAAGTACTCCCTACACTTTAGCAGAAGAAATACATTAGTCTGATTAAAATAAAAATAGTCTACATACATCCCCTCACAATTAAATAACTCACCTTTCAACATGTTTTGTAGATTAAGAAGTATATCAGTCACACACCAGATATCAGTCACACACCAGATTTTCTTATACAGAATCTCTGCACTGTGCACCTGTCAGCAGAACCAAAGAATGGCAAAGTTTCCCTCTCATTTTCCACACATATACATGTAAACATCAAATCACATTCCTTCCCACATAAATTCAAAAGCAAACACACATTTCTATTGGTTAAACATTTCAACCCTTTCCAAATGACAAACTTCAACCCTTCCCCCCAATCTGCCTTCTGCCCGTTACCATAGAAACAGGTCATGGAACACTGTACTGAGCACACAGGTCACAAGTTCAGCACACACAATGTTGCTAATCAAAACAGCAAGTGTGCTTGACTTCTCAACATATCAGCTTTTCATATATAATGTTCCTTTCACGCACTTTTTGTTAACCAATAAGAATCATGCGTTTAAAAAACAGAAACATGCACCCTACCTTTCAGTGTTGAAGGTTGTTAAACAACCAATGATTTCTTGTCTTTTTTCAAAATTGCATCTTAGCCACCATTTTAGAAACATCTTACTTTCCAAACTGCCATTTCATTTACAGAGACCATCTGAGTGCATCCAGACCTCCTTACAAGATGCTTACAGTGTGGATCAACACATGGTAGCTCAAGATAGAGACGCACTCGGACTCTGGCGTAAGGTTACCAGGCGATCATGTGGGGGTCCACCCAGGGCTTCACATGCAGTTATTAGTGCGCTGGATTTTAACTGAATGTTCGGCACTACAACTCCCACAAGTCTCTACGAATTGAAGGCGGGACTTTGTACATATTTTGGGAGTTCGCCCACGACAGCACGAACTTTCCACATATCCCCTGACGATGAGGAAACTCGAAACGCGTAGGGAGCAAGGAAAGCTGCATAACTCACCTACATGGGATACTTGTCCGTACCTGATGAAATAAAGGCTGGTAACCTTACGCCAGAGTCCGTGTGCGTCTCTATCTTGAGCTACCATGTGTTGATCCATTGTCAGGCGGAGGCTCATCCGCCAGAGACTGCACCACCCCAGGATTACGAGGGGGCCACGAGGAAGAGATTCACTGTCCTCAAGTGGGGCAACGACGCAGGATTGAGGGCAGGCGATCATGTGGGGGTCCACCCAGGGCTTCACATGCAGTTATTAGTGCGCTGGATTTTAACTGAATGTTGCGGCACTACAACTCCCGAAAGTCTCTACGAATTGAAGGCGGGACTTTATACATATTTTGGGAGTTCGCCCACGACAGCACGAACTTTCCACATATCCCCTGACGAAGAGGAAACTCGAAACGCGTAGGGAGCAAGGAAAGCTGCATAACTCACCTACATGGGATACTTGTCCGTACCTGATGATATAAAGGCTGGTAACCTTACGCCAGAGTCCGAGTGCGTCTCTATCTTGAGCTACCATGTGTTGATCCATTGTCAGGCGGAGGCTCATCCGCCAGAGACTGCACCACCCCAGGATTACGAGGGGGCCACGAGGAAGAGATTCACTGTCCTCAAGTGGGGCGACGACGCAGGATTGAGGGCAGGCGATCATGTGGGGGTCCACCCAGGGCTTCACATGCAGTTATTAGTGCGCTGGATTTTAACTGAATGTTGCGGCACTACAACTCCCACAAGTCTCTACGAATTGAAGGCGGGACTTTGTACATATTTTGGGAGTTCGCCCACGACAGCACGAACTTTCCACATATCCCCTGACGAAGAGGAAACTCGAAACGCGTAGGGAGCAAGGAAAGCTGCATAACTCACCTACATGGGATACTTGTCCGTACCTGATGAAATAAAGGCTGGTAACCTTACGCCAGAGTCCGAGTGCGTCTTTATCTAGAGCTACCATGTGTTGATCCATTGTCAGGCGGAGGCTCATCCGCCAGAGACTGCACCACCCCAGGATTACGAGGGGGCCACGAGGAAGAGATTCACTGTCCTCAAGTGGGGCGACGACGCAGGATTGAGGGCAGGCGATCATGTGGGGGTCCACCCAGGGCTTCACATGCAGTTATTAGTGCGCTGGATTTTAACTGAATGTTGCGGCACTACAACTCCCACAAGTCTCTACGAATTGAAGGCGGGACTTTGTACATATTTTGGGAGTTCGCCCACGACAGCACAAACTTTCCACATATCCCCTGACGAAGAGGAAACTCGAAACGCGTAGGGAGCAAGGAAAGCTGCATAACTCACCTACATGGGATACTTGTCCGTACCTGATGAAATAAAGGCTGGTAACCTTACGCCAGAGTCCGAGTGCGTCTCTATCTTGAGCTACCATGTGTTGATCCATTGTCAGGCGGAGGCTCATCCGCCAGAGACTGCACCACCCCAGGATTACGAGGGGGCCACGAGGAAGAGATTCACTGTCCTCAAGTGGGGCGACGACGCAGGATTGAGGGCAGGCGATCATGTGGGGGTCCACCCAGGGCTTCACATGCAGTTATTAGTGCGCTGGATTTTAACTGAATGTTGCGGCACTACAACTCCCACAAGTCTCTACGAATTGAAGGCGGGACTTTGTACATATTTTGGGAGTTCGCCCACGACAGCACGAACTTTCCACATATCCCCTGACGAAGAGGAAACTCGAAACGCGTAGGGAGCAAGGAAAGCTGCATAACTCACCTACATGGGATACTTGTCCGTACCTGATGAAATAAAGGCTGGTAACCTTACGCCAGAGTCCGAGTGCGTCTCTATCTTGAGCTACCATGTGTTGATCCATATATATATATATATATATATATATAAATTTATGCCACGGAACGATCTGAAATTCACCAAAAAGGGGAGGGACACAGCGGGGAATAGGGAAAGGATTTATTTTCACTAAAAAAAGCTTAAGGCATGACGCGTTTCGGAGCAATTTCCTTTTTCAAATGCCAGCTTCAACAAAGGCACTCCCACCAGATCTTTGAAATAGCCCCAGTCATTCCGCCATTGGTGGCCATCCAGGTGGGCTGGGTCAAAGTTCCAAACGGACCTGCAGTCGCGTTGGCTGACTACAAGTCCCAACATGCAATTCTCACCGCATGCCAGGTAAGTTCCTTTGCTCAGCCTCTTGTGTCCCATCTGGGATACCGGATGAAATGTAGACCGCTGCTGTGATCTGAGGTGAAAGCAATTTCCTCTCCCAAGTCCCCAACACCTTCAACCGCATAGATTCCCGTTGCTTCTGGCCTGCAAAAAACAAGGATACAATGTTCCATGTCGACTCTTCACTTTGATCTGCACCAAAACACGCAGCCTGCAATAGGGGTGTGTGGGGTGTGTGTGTGTGTGTGTGTGTGCGCGCGCATATATATGTGTACAGGGCCTCTAAGGGTGGCACAAAAAGTGATGCAGCCCTTAGAGGCCTTCCCTGGTCACAGTGCCTTTGGTACCCATGGTACCTTTTACAAGAGACTTACATGTGGCCAGAGAGTTGCCAATTAGGTTTTGCAACTGTACAGTTTAGGGCAAGAACATAGGCCCTGGGTACCTGGTTGTCAGGAACCCAGGGCACACTCAGTCAAAGTGCATCAACATTGGGCAAAAAGTGGGGGGCACCCATGCAAAAAGGGACACTTTCATACAACAGGGTTATGCCCTGCTGTTCCAGCCATGTCCAGAGACGCAGGGCCTCTTGACAAGGGGCCCATGATCCCACCCTGCTCTGCTTGTTGCAGTACCACATGAACGAGTGTTGTCCATAAACACCTGCACTTCCCCTTAACGTAGGGAAGAAATGCAGGTCAAATCACCCGGAGCTCCAACAAGGTGATGTGGAGTCCCGATACGGGAGGAGACCAGAGTTCTCTGATCAGCACCTCTCTCAAATGGCAGCCCCATCACAGAAGTGATGTATCTGTTATATCTGTGAGATCTGTTTGGGGAAGGGATTGGGGTCTGCCTCTGACCCAATCACAGTTCATAAGCCACTGCTGGTCCTTTGTAGTTCCTTTGAGATCTGGACCACATTGGCGATTCCCCTGAGCCCGCATACGCCATCTGGCATGATTTACCAACAGGATGCAGGAGGCCATCACCTTGGTGAATACCTTAGGGGCACTGGTAAGGCCAAAGGGCCGTACAGTGAACGGAAAGTGCTCGTGGCCTACCTTAAACTGCTGGTGACGCCTGATGGCAGGCAGGATGGGGATGTAAAAATGTGCAGTCCAGTGCTACCAGCCAGCCTCCTTGGTCTAGGGCAGACAAAACCAGAGCCAATTTGAGCATCTTAAATTTCTCCTTTTTTTTAATTTCAGGAGAATTTTATTGAGAAAAGTTTGGTCAACAAATGAACAGAGAGAATGGGACAATCAGAGAATACAATGGTCCAGTTTAAAATATACATTACAAATGCTTACATTCCTGGAGGATTGATCGAGACCTGAGGATCTAGATCTACAAACAAAATCCAGGAGACTGATGATAAATAAGAGGAAAACATCAAATGGAGATTCGATAAACCCAAAGATGTGTAGTATGGCGTAAAAATAAGAGATAGAAGTAAAGTAAAATGAGTAAGATGAAAGGGGGGAAGAGGGGGGCACTTGTAGGTATGGAGACAATCACATGTTACAACTGTGTAAAATCCAAAGAGATCTTTACGAGTTTTAAGTGCAGGTGCAATCCCGATCATATGTTCCATTCAGTCAAAGGCTCAGTCCAGGGTTTTGAAAGGTGGTGCTAACAGTTTTAAATATCTCTCATATTTGTACACATGTGGTAGAGGAAAGGTGAATAAGAGTATAGGGGTAGACAGGAGAGAATCACTGTGGTTTTGTAGTGGCAAAATAGTTATCCAGGGAGTTCCATATAGATGTGCTGAGCTTAATCCATGGGGAGTTTTGTAATTAGATGTTATCTGCCCCTCTCAGGAAGGAGATCCAGTTTAGCCAAGGACGGAAGGAGGTGGCGGCTGTGTTTTTCCAGTTCGTTAGAATAGATTTGCAGGCAGCCGTAAGGAGGATATCAATTAGTAGGCTGTTGTTGCGAGATCTGATGTTTGGGTCTAGAAATCCCTTTAGTAGTGTTAAGAAAGATTTTCTCCTTTTTGAGGAAGAGATTGACGGTTAGGAGGTCTAGAACAGGACAAAATCTTTTGTTCCTTTTGGGTATCAGAAAGTAGCGGGAATAACAACCAATTCCTACTTCTGATGTCGGAACCCTTTCTATTGCCCCTTGGCCAGTAGAGCTGTAACTTCCTCTCAGACCAAGATAATATAATCCTCTGCCAGCCGTTCGTAAGATGGCAGTGAAGGGGGAGAGAAAGACTGAAAAGGGAGGGAGTAACCCCTCCGAATGCAAGACCCATTCATCTGATGTTATGGACTGCCAGTGGAGAAGATAATGTTGGATTCTCCAACTGGACACCCATGGTCTTGCAGAACCAAACTAGAAGTATGTAGAGCCTGCAGATACCGGGAGGTTGGTGGCAGACGACTTATGGCTACCATTCCTACAAGGTCGGAATGCACTGCGTCCACGTTTTCACACAACTTAGGAAGTCTGTGCAAGACAGTGGCTGACGTGGTTGAAAGCATGCTCCATTGGGAAGAAAGGCAGTCTGGGGGTGAGGTGTCATTGAGAGGCCAAGGACCTTGCGAGTTCTTGAAGTGCTCCAGCGCCAGGTCTGCCTTCTCTCCAAAGAGACGAGTCCCATTGAATTACATGTCCATGAGGTTGGCTTAGACATCCCTCGAAAAGCCAGATGTGATCTGGCAAGGCCACTGTCGACAAAACCACTCCACCCAGCGAATGAGTCGTATCCAGACCACACCTCATGGTGAACCTTTCTGCATCACCCCCATCTTTCACTGCTTGGCAGAGCACGGCCTGGGCTGCCTCCGGGACCTGTGGCAGCACTTGCGCAACCGTTTCCCATAAGGAATGCAAGAAATGGACCAAAAGGCAGCGATGTTCACCAACAGCAATGCTAGACTGGCGTAAGAAAACATCTCCTTCCAAAGTGTGTCCTACCCCTTGGATTCCCGGTCTGAGGGAGCAGAAGGAAATGCGTCATGGGATGTCGAGGCTTGAGCTACCAAGCTCTCAGGGGTAGGATGTTGGCTAAGGAAATTTGGATCACCCAGGGAAGGTCAATGGCGGCGTGCTCTTGTCCTGTTCACAGGAGCCCCTGTGCTAGACTTGGACCAAGTGCCTAGAAGAACTCCTGTCAGTGCTTCATTGAAGGG
Source organism: Triturus cristatus (assembly GCF_964204655.1). Taxonomy (NCBI): domain Eukaryota; kingdom Metazoa; phylum Chordata; class Amphibia; order Caudata; family Salamandridae; genus Triturus; species Triturus cristatus. The sequence goes on along the minus strand of NC_140590.1, from coordinate 1,141,738,164 downwards.
CAAAAGGGGTTCGGATGAGGAAGCCCTAGGCTGAAGCACGTAGGGCAAGAGGTTAGTCTTGACCAGCACCGAGGGCAGTTCCAGGTCAAGGAACTTCGCTGCCCTATTCACCACCATAGCATAAGACGCTCCCCTCTCCATAGTCACAGTTGGTGGAGAGAGCATACCAGTATCTGGAGAGGTGTCCAGTCCACTAGCTTCTGCAAGCTGCTCATACCAGTCCAATTCCTCAACAGAAGTGTCTAACTGGTGTTCTAAAGGGTCCAGATACCACTCTCACTCTTCTTCCATGCCTGTTACCTCCTCAAAACGTTCAGGCAACGACCTAGAGCTCCTGGGTTCCATCGGCACCTAATCAGCATTGATCGACGCTGTTCATACTCCGTGTCATTGGGAATCAGAATGCTGCTGGAGCCGGAAGCATCTACTTCAAGTCTGGGAAAGGTCATGTTGGCACAACCGGCGTCGATCTGGGATCGGATACATGAGACCCACCAGGCCGGAGCCAAGGCGCAGAACCTGATGGGGTCCCTTCTGACTCCAAGGGGCCCGGAGACGCATGGAGGGGTTTGCCCGCTCAAATACTTGGTGCATAGCCTCGTAAAACTCTTTTATTTGAGCGTTTCCGGAAATGGGGAGGGGCGCAGATTCGTATCTGGCAATGGCTCCACAGAACCGCACCTGGAACGTCGATGTTCTTCATGAGGTGAAGTCGATGTCCGTCTAGACTACTACTTCTTCTTGTGCTTCTTTCCCAAGTGTCCCAAGGATCTCGAGTGCGAAGAAGATGACTTGGGGCTCCTGGAGCGATCATGCAACCTTCTCTTCCTCGATCGGAGCCGAGATCTCCTAGGAGCTATGCTAGATGGCCATGACTACCAGGCTACAAGCAGCTTTTGGTACCGCTCCCTCAAAGCCTTCGGGCACCATGGCTTGGCAGTCCGAGCATGACTTCGAGACATGGTCGTGCTCAAGACACCATAAGCACACAAGGTGCGGGTCAGTAACCGACATGGCATGGTGCCAGGAGCCACACGGTTAAACCCTACCTTTCTAGAGGTCATCCCCTGACAGACAAAGCAAAAAAGAGAGGGGTAGCTCTTTTCTGGATCAGCGCTCACTGGCACGGAAAGAAAAGAACTGACATCTGCATGCCTTGGTGGCATCTATATAGGTGACTGCGACGTCACATCCGGCGCCAATGATGCCACATGGAACCGATTGGAGGCACACACAAAAAAATTCCGGATCCAGTCTGATGCCTGGGAAATTCAAAGGTAAGGAATCTGAAGCTAGAAGTCTCCATCAGATTATTTGAAACAAATGGTAAGTCTCTATGTTGATCAGTATCTACAAATAGTTCCTATATCAATATGGATCCCACTTATAGAAGGATATGTGGATGCCTTTGATTCAAACTAATTATCTGTCGATGTAAACATCCTTCAAACTCTAAAATAAATTTGAAGGATGACTTCATGATCTATCTATGTGTGTAGTTGTCCCAAGCAAAGTGACCCAGATTTTGTAATCTTATGTAAGTGCCCTAAAGGTATCAACCATAATAAGGCACCATTAGTTAGGAAACTGGGAGCCTACATGAGAAAGAGTGCTTTCGCTATTTAAACCTATACACAGAACATATTTGAATAGACCTAGATACCTTTAAACCATTGAAGTAAACAAGTCTAATATCTACCACAGTTCTGTGGGATGTCTTAATTATCAAACTATTGTATATAGTTGCCACCTATCGTGTGACGCAGTTGTTACCATTTTGTCAAGTGGCCTGGAGGTACACAACATGGTGATGGATCATTAATTAGACAACCAGCCACAAACTAGAGTTTGTGCATGTATATTTGAAACAAACGGTAAGTCTCTATGTTGATCAGTATCTACAAATAGTTCCTTTATCAATATGGATTCAACGTATAGAAGGATATGTGGATGACATCAGCATTTGAACAGCTGCATGTTTAGAGGTATCAGGTGGGACTAGGTCTTGTTGTGGTTTCCAGGATGAAGTCAGATTCCATCTGCGACTCAGATTTGTTGTCTAGAAAGGCAGATAACTCCATAGGGTGTGAAAAATTTCTTATCTGAACTTAGAACGTGATTTGAAACTTAGAAGGGCCAGAGAACGTATATGGAATTTCCATTTCTTTAAGTCTTTTCTGTAGGGCCAGAAAGCCTTTCTGACGGATGACAGTGTAGCCCTGGGAAATGGAGATTGTATGTTCTTTCCACTTAATCATTTTTTCCTATGGGCTAAAATCTGTTCAGTTTGTTAATGGCGTAGAGGTTTGAAGATCAGCGGTCTTGGAGATGACCTATTTCTAGGTTTGAAGGTTGGAACCCTATGGGCTTTTTCAATCTCAAAGTCTTTGTTGAACGAGATTTAGTACTTCTGGGATCCATGTGATTAAAAAGTCAGCCACCGATTTGGATGTGCTTTCAATTCCTTCTGGTAATCCAAAGATGTGAAGGTTACTCCTTCGATTACGATCTTCCAGTTCCATGAATTCTCGCTTCAGAGAGGATATTGAGCTTTCTAATCCTTGTAGGCATTTTGATTGGGCATTACTGTAGTCTTCGACAGAACTTATGATCGATTCAGCATTAGAGATTCTTATTGATAAGTCTTTATGATCTTTATGGATCCCAGTACCTTGGACCTGAAGCAAGCCAGTGTTTGCTGAGGTGCTCTACGCTATTTTGCACCCTGTATTCAGTTTGTGAAGATTGGCGTCTAATGTGGAGGAAAAGTCAGTTTTTTCCTTTACTGGTGATTCTACATAGGGGGAGATTTTTTGGAACGTTTCAGGTTAGCATTGGTTTCTCTCACATTCATATTGGTTTCTCAGAGGTCTGTCATGTTGAGCTTGTAGGACAGCATTCCCATTTGGAGAGGCAAAACTCACAGGTCTTAAGAAGGGCTTATTGTGACAAGATCTACAGTGAAACAGTAAACAGACTGCACTTGGGTGGTGTTTAGGCTTAGGCTGGACTGTGACATCCAAATGTTGAGGATTGATTGTTCTTGCTCACATGAATTGCCACATTTACTCAGTGCTTAATTTGTGCCGGTGCTTTCCGGTGCTCAGCACCGGCACTTATTTCACGGGGCCGGGTCTATGCGATCTTTCTCCTCCAGCAGATGGCCCGGTAATTATAAAAAATTAATTTGTGCTCTTCCTCGGTTGCTGCCTTGCAAAAAAAATAATTTGTGCTCTTCCTCGGTTGCTGCCTTGTATGTCCTCATAGGAAGGCCCACCCGGTCCAGGCATATTAAAAGAGTGACATCATCACGTTGGTGATGTTACGTCAGCAGATCGCGCCTGAGTTACTCAAGGAACAAGGTTTAATTTCCGGTGGGGAACTGCTTGAGGGCGGGCTTTTGGCTGTACTGGGGCAAGGCAGGCAAGAAGTGCGAAGTGCGCAGTACTGCAGGTAAAATGTTTTACAGTAACGTAAAACGTCCAGCAGAAGAGAATTTAAACAAGCGCCCACAGGTATGAGTTTTGTTGATTGGATTTACTTGCTTCATACAAGCAACAAGAGCCACACTGCCTGATTTATATTGCTTTGTATCAGAGCACACGCGACGGGGGGGGGGGGGGTGGCTGAAGCCCTGTGAGTCCAATGGGTGTTGCGCGCCTGCCTTGTATCATCCAACCCATGGTTGCCAGAGGCTGCGCTTGATTCACATAGTTTCATGTTTAACCTGTGTCAAGAACATTTTTAAAGCGTAGTATTCTACTGCTCTAGGGGCGGCGTGGGGTGAAGTGGGCTGCAAGGGTCTAAAAAGCGTGCTCCGTTCAAGCTAGCACAAGGGACAGTAATGAAAATGCCAGATCAAATGACCGGAATTTCAGATTCGTGCTGTTGTCCTTGTCGAATAAGTTTGAGCTATTTTTTTTCCCCTCAAAGTGTCCGTGCACCTGCGTGAATGGTCGCTCATTTTTCCGCATGTGGTATTAATTTTCCTCCAAAAATGTCAATCTCTGTAACCCACCCTCAACTGTGGATGATTACGTGGCTAACTCAAATGCATATTGATTTTCTGGATTTTCTAAAGAAGTGCCATCTCTTATGTAAGCCCAGAAAGTAGAGACTGTTCTTTGTTTTTATTCTCGCCAGAGGGGCAACTGAGGCTTCCCGACTTGAAATGGGTCTTTAGCCGCCGCCTCCACCAGATCCATACAGGTTGACATAACTTATGTACAAGCTCGACAGGGCAGAATGGATGTTCTAAATGCTCTTGCCAAGGTACTTATGGCCTCATTTTCAGTTTGACACGTATGACGCACAGGCAATGTCGGTTAGGTCTGCGGTAACTTTCATTCTGCAGCAGGTAACGGTCTCAAACGTCCTGCTGTTTTCTGCAATCTTCCTCTTGGTTGGCGATTGTGTTAAAAAGAGGGCGCCGAAGAATTACCCCCCAGGACCCTTCTCCTGGCCCATTATTAGACGTTACCATACCTCGACTTGGCTCAGCCTCATGTCTCTAAAAACGAGTTAGGATTACAGAAGCAATTTTAACGAACTGTGACAGACCCAAAGCTTTTGTCTTTTGTTTAAAGAAAATGATTTTTTATGACGTTTTAATTACAAGTGGGTGGCAGCAATACAAGTTTACGTACTCCAAGGAGACCATAAGAAGTACAGTGCAAGTCACACTCTCGTGAGCAGACTTTGCACAGAGCAGCAGCGCCAGCTTCGCTCCATACTACCCATCAGACATCCAATTTGTTTTTTCCCCTCTGAAAGGTGGTCTCACAGTGAGGCTAATACAAGAGCACCCTATCCCCCCTCCCATCCCTCCCAAACAAGGCTAAAAAGATTTGACAACACTCCTAGGTAGGCTACTTCTCTTACTTACCTCTTCCCCAGCTCACTATAGACTAAGGGCCATGAACTGGGATGGGTCATGGTCCAGCGGGGGATGATACGGTTTCTGGCAGGGAAAGTTACACACGGGGGGGTTGCGAAACACAGTGGTTAGGGTTACATTTACTAATAAGAATTTACTTCTACCCAAACAAACCCTTTTAAGCAACATTAGGATAATGAAAGACTGAAAAAAACATAACTTTCTAACCTGTACTAAGTAGTTTGCATGCAGCTCTTTTTGATGGTAGTTCATAGCTCACTGGGCAAGATTACTATTGTAACATGAACTGTACAGAAACAAAAGGATATTTTGTGACAAAAGCAGTAACCCACAGAGCTGTGCACATAAAATACATTTATGTGATCTGCAAGGTGCACATTCTTGCAGCAGGCATATTCCCCTCTGCGTTACTTTGTAGATGAGTTAAAACTGCCACTAGACAAAACTCAAAGAACTCTGCAGCTACTGCTTTTAAAAAGCAGGGAGGCTGGAAACAAAAGTGATTGCTGTGTTAGTTATGCTAGTATGCTAATTTTGTTACTGGGGGCCGAGAGTGCAGCACTGCAAAACTTGCCTCCCAGTAACAAAACTGGCCTTCCATCCTCCCAAGGAAACACCCGATGCCTGGTACGGAAGTCTGGCCTTGATTCATAGAGGTGGGACTGGATACGAGTGGTCTGATAGGTGCCCCGTGTGCTGTATGGCCCGCCTTACGTTCCTGGGTTCTACCCAGAGCTCTTGGTCTTCCCAGGGCGAGCCTGATGTTGTTGGTCAGTGAGCCTCTTTTTATGCCGCTATTGCACCGTCTAAAGCAAATACAGTTAATTCAGAATTTGCCCTTGTTAATGCTCGAGTGGATTCACAGCTCATGAACACTGAGCACTGATTGCTTCTTGTCGTTTGAGCTATGCTCTCTGTAGGTCATGCACTAACTCAGAGAAATTCCCAGTTAAATGTTTATGCTGCAAAGCGTGCACTCACATACAACTAGGCTACAGCTGAGTTCTCTGTCAATGAACACCTTCGTCCTGAGGCTCCAGTTTTAAGTGATTGCCTTTGAGTAAAGTGCAGACCTTTAACTAGAAATTTCTCTGTATTAGTGCATGAGCTGCTACAGCGCCACTTTGAAAGAAGGATTTTTATTCATTTGATCTTCTTTTTCAGAACATTTTGGTTTATTTTGTGCCAGAAGATATATAAAAGTTGCATCTTTGAACTCATGACACACAAATATACTCTACTAAAAATGACAACACAAAGCACCTTTGCACATATCCCAGTATTGTCCTTTCCCCAAATCGGCACATGGAGCACTGGAATATTTCACGTGCCCCCTTTCAATGCATTTATGATTGTAGCTAATTTATTCCAAACTTATGCTTTAAATTCACTTTTGATTTAATCTTTTTAAAACTTTTCGCGGGGCAGTGGACTTCATATCAAATCTTTACTTGAGGAAGGCTCCTATGCTGAAATTCAGATCAGGAATTACATCTGTCTTTCAGCAGTGCCAGTTGAGGATGTGGGTGGAGCCAATAGTGAGTGGGTGGAGCCGGGGAAAGTGGGTGTTGGCCTCCAACAAATATTTGAGCACCTGGACTTCATATTTTACAAATTAAGCACTGCATTTACTGTGGATGCTGAACTGTATCTAGGTGATTGGTCAAGCAGTTGTTTTCGTATACCGCGTTTGTATCCTTGGCACATGTGGCTCTTTTAAGATGTAGTAGTAAGGAGTGCCCCCAATTCGTCAATAAGTGCTCCTGATTGCAGAGAGGGCCGATTGGGTAGAGCGCTGCAAGCTTGTCGTGATCCCAAATGTGGTCTGTTCAGGCGCGGATTCACATAGCAGGCTGGTGGCATTGGGATTGGAAGTAAAGGTAAGAGGTGGACGACTTTCACTGTTATAGCTGGATTTGAAAAAGGGATTATCAGGGGAAGGTGAGCGATGTTGCTCGTACAATGAGGTATGTTTGGTGCAGTTTTCTCACCGCTGGAGATTGAAGTCGGCTGCAGGAGTGACAGGGTGATTTCAGGGGATCAATGAGGTAGAATCGCATCTCCTAACCTAGCCTCCTCGCATCCGTTTATGTCTCCCAGCCCAGACCTTTGAGTACTATCTGGCGCAGCAGTGGGGATGGTCACAGCAGGACTAGGTGGTCGCAGCCATTTTGTTAGTACATGTGCACAAGCATGGCTCAGAGGCCCAAGAAAATCATGGTCTCAGAATGATCTTGAGGATCGAGAGTATTACTGCTGTTATTATGGAATTCCGCTGCATGGTTGTACGATAGAAAAATTCAGGTGAAGGCTTTTATTTCATGTCTTGTGGCAGAATCTCGGGATTTAGTCTAGGTGTGCGCTACGTACTGCTAGAGCTCTAGATGGTGTGCTGTTGTAGCAGGTGAGCTTCATTGGGTAATCGATTTCACTATCCGGCCTCACGACAGTCTCTTAGTTCAAGGCCCCTTCCTCTGACCTTATTAGGTGCTGCAGAGTTCAGCGATCAACGGGGACCCCGATGGGTCAGGCAGTCTCCGCCAACTTGATTGTGCTTGAATGTGGGTGCAGGAGTTGGTTTAAAGAAAAACTACAGTATCTGTGTAGTCTGGAAGTCCACAGGCACTCCCTTTGATCTCTAGGTGTTCTGCCGCATGATTATGTCTTTGAACAGTTCAGTAGAAGCATCCAGCCCAAAAGACATGCCGGAATCTCGAGAGAGCTTAGAGTCGAGTTACCATCTTAGCCGTGCACCTAGCCACGCCGAAAGGTACCCTTTAACTAAGCCCACAGCAAGGCTTTGCCAGGCTAATAAAAGAACAAATATCAACACCTCTGATAAAGGTGCAGAATTTAGTAGCACACCAAATCACAGTTTTGTCGCAACAGCAGGCATATACAGTCTTGGTTGAGGTACACCGCTCAATCTCTATGCATGAAGGCAGAGCGTGCGCAGGTTCGGGTGCAGGACCCTTCCCTGTTGCTGCGACCGAAGATCCTCCCAAATGTGGCATCGAACGGAGGACTGATGCTCTTGCTCAGGAGTTTGGGTAAACCATACTCTCCGTGCCCAATCCATAGTCACAAACATGACTTGGGCCCAGTCATTCTTGATCTTCTTGAGAAGTCTGGGCAGCAATGATGTTGGTGGATAGGCATACAGAAAGCCTGAGCTCCACTCGAGATAAAACGGGTCTCCGAGCGAGAGTTGCCTAGGAAACTCCAGCACGCAGAAGTGCTGACATTGCATGTTCTCAGCGCTGGCAAACAGATCTAACCAAGGTTCTCCCCAGTCATGGAAGAGACCTTGTAACTTCTCCGAATGGAGACGCCATTGGTGATTCACTAGGCATCGATGGCTGAGTTCATCCGTTCACAGATCCCACCAAAGAGTAGTGGGAATAGCAAGCACGACCTGCCGGCACTTCCTCAATGGCTCCTTTGGCCAAAAGAACCTGCACTTCCTGAGGGAGGAAGGAGAGGTGGTCTGAGGAAGCTGGCATTAGTGGTGGGGTTTCCATGAAAAGGTTGGAGTAACCCCGATGAACAATTTGAAGTACCTACTCGTCTGATATTATTGAATTACAGTGGGGCAGGTGGTGTCGGATCCTGCTGCTAACCAGTTGCCCGTGCTGGTGAGAGGGCACACTAAAGGGGTTTGGAGGTTGCGGCTGCTGGAGGTCTGACAGACGGGGTAGATCTCCGACTGGGTGTCCTGCGGAGGTTGTGTGAGCCATGTTTGTAGCCATGAAAGTACTGGGGAGCCTGTTGGACTGTTGGACTTGGTAGCTGGGCGGGAATGGATAACGCTGATAGCCCCTTGCCTTAGCCACAGAAGGGGTGAAAGGCAAAATGGGGTTGGCGTGGAGCCATAGAGAGACCTAACAACTGGGCAGTGGCTCTGCGGTCCTGAACGCACTCCGTATCAAGTATGCAGCAAATGGTGATCTCTGCTTCATCCCTGCCATCTGCAATAACCTCTGAGACCATGGGCAGCACTTACGCACCTGAATCCCAAACTGTGTGGGTTTATCTGCCCAAGAGGCATGTGGTGTTCATTAACCGCAGTGAAAGGCTGGCAGAAGAGAATATCTTTTTCACAAATGTATCCATCCTCTTGGGCTCCCTATTCGGTGGTGTGATAGGGAATGTGCTAGGGTTGACCTTAGAGGGCAGGCCTGGACAACCAGGCTCTCCAGGATGGAGTGCTGGGTGAGGAAAGCTGGGTACCCAGGAGAGGTGTGGTGGTAGCCGACAACTGTCCTATGCACAGCAGCTCCTGTGCAGGGCTTGGCCCATGCTCCCAGCAGGAAATTTGCGAGGGCTTCATTTAAAGAGAGAAATTCTGTAGAGGTGACTCCCAGCTGAAGCACCGGTCAAGACGTTCGTCTTGACTGCCACTGAGGTGCAACGTAAGGTCTAGGACCTCAGCCACCCTCTTCACCACTGTGTCAAAGGAAGCTCCTTCCTCTGTAGCCACACAAGGAGAAGAGACCAAGCCAGTGCTAGGATGTTTCCAGACCACTGGCATCCACCAGTTCCTCATAGCAGTTGTCTTCAGGCTCTTCCAAGGGGTTCTGGTAACCGTAAGAATCCTCAGATCCTCCCTAATCCTACTCCTCACAGGGCATGTCGAGAAAAGAAGGCCCTGGCTTCGACTCAGAAGGTCCAGTTTCGGCCAGCACCAGAGTCATCGGATGACACCGATCCGGTTCCATATCAGTCAGGTATGATGATCGGGTCAGAGCCATTGTGGGGCATCAGCGCTGCCAGGAATAACGTTACTGGAACGGGCTCCAGGGAAGGCCACAGTCTCGAGACCGGAGCCATTCCAGATCCAGGGGCACAACTGGTGCCAAGGACAGACTGGTCCATGGAAATCCAGTGTGGGCATCCCCCAAAGGCGCTCCAAAGGGGTCCGCTTGCCCAAAAATTAGGTGCATGGCATCATAAAACCTCCTTAGCTGGCTGGAGTTCGCTACAGCTCCTGGAAATCCTGAGAAGCATAAAGCGGACCCAGAAACAGGCCCCATGGCAGAAACGTGGGCACAGGCCTAGACTAATAGTGTTGCTCCAGCACCTCTTCCAATGGCCTGGCGCAGTGAAGTCGAAGAGCGCTTAGATTTTTTTTTTTGTGAGACTTACCCAACAACTTTGAGCACAATGACTAGTGCTGAGGACAGCTATGTGAACGGGCCCGGGTCCTTCCACGTAACCAGGACCTGGAGCATCGCAGAGTCAACTTGTGTCGGGCGACCAGGAGCTCCAGGGATCCTTCTTGTAGCACCTTGGGATTCATGGCACAACAGTCTTCATAGGTCTTGGAGTCATGGCCTGGCTCCAGAGGCAAACCGGATAGGGGTCTGTGACAAGAACCACAAGGTTTAAGCCCCACAGGTGCCCCACAGGTTTTTGGGGGGACATCCATATTATACTGGGAGACAAAGATCAAAAGAATCCGAAAACATTTCTAATGGTGTCCAAAATTATGGTAGTGCTAGCTCTCACTGGATCTGTGCTGATCACGGAAAGAAAAGAACTCATGTTAACGCGCTAGGGTGGCGCCTATACAGGCACCGCTCACCTGACGCTACCTACCCGTGCAGAGGTACTGCTAAAAAATTTCCAGATCCAGTCTGACACCTGGGGAATATTTTAAGGTAAGGAATCTACAACTAGAAGTCTCTATTAGATACATCGACTTTGAAAGTAATGCGATCTGTTATGTGGGCTCTACATCAATGTATCTGTTTTAATGACACTAGAGGTGATATGTGAAAGGGGACGTTCAGGTAAATTCTTTCATCCAAGGTCGTGTGGTTGTCTGTAACCACTGATAATCCAGACACTGCTAAAGAGGTTGTGTGTGAAGTAGGGCATTCAACACTATGAAGATGTAGGAAGAAATGTAAACTAGCAGTGATATTCGTAAGAAAGTGGTTACCACCACTGCCATATACTTTGAAATAGGGTAGGCATCATTTTAGGCAGAACCATATTACAGTAGTTTTACTACCAGAAAGAACAGAAACTTTCAATATCTTCTTGCACCTAGAATGTGTAAATGTGCATCCTACAGATCAATAAATTGTATCCAATCTCCCTGATGAAATTAGCAAAAAGTATTTTCAGAGCTTACATCTATTTGGCTAAAGCTTTTACATCCAGAACAGTTTTTATCCTTTCTTTCCAACCAGAAAGTATCCTAAGTAGAGTCCTTTGCCTCTTTGCTTTAATAGTGTAGTTCTACTGTCTGTGTCTGCAGGAGTATTGGTTTCAATTGAAGAAAGTCCTTTCTGCTAATAAAGAAGCACAGAAAAGGGGAAGTGTGGAAGTCATTGTTTTACTGAACCAGGGGTTTCAAAGATCCTGCTGCTGAAGCGTGGTATGCTGCAGACAGTGTTGTCTTTGTTGTGGACGCTAATATTGCCACTAAGGACTTTTGATCCCTGTGATGCTTATGATGCTGGTATGGACCTTTGTGCAATTTATAGAATTTCTACTTTTATTCTAAGCTCGCTGCATTCAGTTTCCACCACTGACTTCCTCTGATGCATCTAACTTCGGTAACGCTTCTGGTGTATATTCTATCTAAACACAGATTTAAGCATTCTTCAAAAATGCTCCCATGCGTCAGCAGGTGGTCTGGTATGGCTCCGCAGGGACTCTATACCACCCACAAATGAGTAGGACCGCATATAAGCACCACTCTTGCATACTGATATCAGTTTCATGTAACGGTCTCCTTCCGTGCCCTCAGACAAAGGCAACAAAATGGTAAGTTGGAGGCAGTGTGAAATCCAAGGTTAGATAGAGGATCAATCAGAAAGAGTGTTACCAAAGGTACGTAACTTGTTCTTCTGGTAGATACTTCTAACTGTATATTCCTCAGATTTAAAATGGATTCCACAGAAGTACCTCAGAGAGGTTGAAGGTAAGGGGAGTGAACACAGCCTAAACATTCCTGCAGAACTGAGCAGGCGTAGTGACTTTTCACCTGCAACCATTTGTCAAGTCAGCAGTATTTCGTGAACATGTGCACTAATGCCCACATCTCAAGTATCTAAAATAGGCACTCGTCTCACCAAAGCCATTGAAGAATCTTTGGAAATGGTGGAATGGGCCCACGGGTTGCTGCTTGGCCAGTGCTTAGCAGATTGTTTGTGCATTGGACCAATCACCTTGAGAAGGTCCACTATTGCACTGCCTTGCCTTTTTTTTGCTCCTGAAAACCTGACACAGTCTGCCCAATATTCCGTTATACAGTTGAGATAAAAACTAAGTATTCTCTTAGGGTCACCGTCAAGACAATGGAGTTTCTCTTTTTCCTTTGAGTGATAAGGCACAGCAAGGAATACTGGCAAAGTGATCCACTGGTTAACGCTAAAGGGTGTCATGACTTTTGGAAGGAATGCGCTTTGTGTTACCAACTTCAATTTGTCCGGGAAAAACAGAGGTGTAGGGCTGCTGTATCAAAAGCATCTGTACTTTGTTTGTGGTGAGCTGATGTGATGGCAATAATGAAGATGGTTTTCAGAGTCAAGAGACTTAAGGAACAGCTATGCATCAGCTCAAAGAGCATGTACATAAGAAATGACGAGACCCGATTAAGGTCCCCGGAGTCATCACAATTAACTTGGTGGGAAACGTGCATCAAACCTTTTTAGGTCTCGCCTACGCAGCGCGCATGCGCTGCAGAGGAGGGCCTTCAGCCGCAGAGCTGCTCATTTTCAGGCACACACTCGTGCTTGTAGCGGCATCCACCTTGCGGGAGCGAGCAGGGGCGCGCCACAAGCACGAGTGCAGTGCTTGAAAATGAGCAGACTGCGCACGCACGCACCACTCCCGGGCTTGTTTCTTTGGCAACTGTCACATAAATGCAATGCCTCTCCTGCCCGATCATGGCTATCCTCTCACCACAGTTGTACAGTTTGTTCACTTGGGTTCCCAAATACAGGAAAGTAGACATTGCCTCCTTTTCATTGGCTTTAGTTCTTCGTTTTTGATTTATTATTATTTTCTCACTTTAAATTGCCTCCGCTGCCATTAATGGCTTTGTCACTGGGAGAATAATTAATGCAAATCCCTTCTTCCCTGCTTCTGGACATCTGTATGCTTATTTGGCGCACTGTGAGGCCGTTGTGTGGTTTACTTGACTTGCCAAATATCCCTCCTATGTATTGAAAGGAGAGACACCCGACTTCAACATGGCTTCCTTTTTGTCACAAGATCCTGCATCCGAGATATCGTGACTCCTGGTAGGCATCACTCTGCGGAGGTTGGCAGCCTTGGCCTTGTTGCTTGTGTCAGCTGTGTCTTGTGGGTGCTCCTAGCGACGCTTCCGACACTAGGCAACGGAATATTGTAGTTGCCGCATCAGTGGGGGCGCTAACCTTCCAGTCAGTGTGCTTTGCAGGCTTGGGACCTGGAGGAGGTTGCGTGGTCTCCCACACTTTTCCTTCAGCGCGTGCAGTGCTGGAGCTGCAAAGGATTTACCACTGGACCTGCACCCGAAACGGCTCATGTTTTGAGACCGTCTCTTTGTGGGGTTACAGAGTGAGGCATTACCTTCTTTGTCACGCCAAACGTCACAGCATCCGATTACCATGCATGCTATACGACAGAGGGTTGAGCAACAAGGCCAATATTTACCCGAGTTTCTTTGGCCATGCGGTTACCAGCCCTTTTCTGCAGAGAGCTCTTTAAATCTTCAACCTCCTAAGAAATGCCTCAGGGCAGGCAAACTAGATGTGTTATCTGTGTACTGCAGTCAAGGAGAAGAGCGCTGGCTTGGTCACACAGCCTGGGTGTGCGTTCCAACCAGCGGATACGAGCTGCAAAAACGAGTCAAGGCAGTATTTTCCACTATTTAAGAAAATAGAATACTGAACATATGTTTGATGAACCAAACATCAATTATGTTTCGTTTCACCAGCATTTTTTTACAGGTTTAATAATCAGAGAAAATTCGTCACTTTCTTCTCGTGAATAAGTGGTAGAAATGACTGGACAATACGTTATAGAAGGAAGATGATGTATACCAGAAAGACATACTTTATGTAATAACAAAACTATCCTAAGAGACAAGTGTCGGCAAACAGCATTTGAAAACCCCGTGTTGTCATATTTCTAACATAATACATCATGTGCACCTAACGGGGAAACATTCATTAACAAATTAGAAAATAAAAAGCATACTTGGAGAACAAAAATACAACAGTCACTCCTTTTAGATCAACATGTTCAGCTGAAATATGCATATATATTTTTAGAATATCTCAAAATGTACAGTTTTGAACTTTTTCTTTTTTCCCAGAACTTAAAGTCGATGCATCCCCTGTAATTATATACCCACCGATAGGCCTCATGTCACACGTGACGGTTTCAACCAGTGCTGTCTTCGTAGCCAACAGCACGTGGGATTCTTGGGCATTTAATTCCACAGGTATAATGGAAAACATAAAACTACAAGCCCCAGAAAGCAAGGGACCACTTGCTAAAAAGCTAGAACTGGCTGATGGTGCCGCACGTGACATGGAGCCACGTGGCAGCTTCACAGCCATCATTCCGTGGTTTTCCAAACACAATTCACACCACGTGTATGAAAAGCACAGGGGTTGCATTGGTGATTCAGTGCTAAGACAGAACACCTCGCCACTCTGCTCTAAACCGAGGAGCTAACAGAAATAGCATCACAGCTTCTTCGTTGCTTGCAGGGTGTGACTTTACACAAGTGCCTCCGTTTACTCACCTCCCATAATTGTAAGCGTGCCGCGAAGCACTTCGGTTTGCAATGTGAGAAGTGCAGAAATCCATGAAAAATGAAACAATGTAAGGTTTACCCAGCAAGCTCATGTTTTCCCATCCATGTTGTGAGTAATTCATTCAGGCCTGCTTGTAGCATTGCATTCTGGTACTTGTAGTATTGTTTTGCTTCAATATAAATACAGGGCTACAGTTGAGAGATTTACTTCAAAGTAACTGTGGTGGGTCCCTTGCAAGCACATCTGTGAGAAAGGACTTACAAAGTGTGCAAAATGCAGATATTTTCATCAAAATGGAATACACAATATAATACAATATGCGTGGGTGAAAGAATGGTGCAATCCATAGCTGTACATACCCAAATTCACATCTCGTGATCCCATCTTCTGACTAACCCCATAGCATGGTAACACAAAATGATCAATCCATCTTACAATATATGTGGAGGGTGAACTGAGATACACACCTGTTATGGCGCCCCTGCATAACCAAAACCCCTCCGACCAGAACCTCCACTGCCCTCCAGAAAAACAAGCATTGGCATAGCCAATAGGTCTCGCCTTTGGGACCTTATAAGTGTTTAGTTATCTAGCACAATATCCTTGGTGCAACAACATGTTGCATGGCTAAACGCGTATAGGTCCCAAAGTCAAGACCTATTGGCTATGCCAATGCTTGTTTTAGAAAGCTCATCAAAACTGGAGATTTAAATGATGGTGGGTCAGGTAAACCCATGAAGGCTGAAAGGGCCGACAAATAGCCTTTAACTGTGTCCACTGCAAGGCCTAGTAGGGCTAATGAAAGAACAAACAAAAGCACATCAGAAAGTTTAGCTTGTAAGGGGTGCAGTGCTTTCGGCACCACACTAAGCAACAAACGCTTTCCAGTGCCCAACATAGACATACTTCATGGAAAGGCATCTGGCCCCAAGGATGACATTGACCACCTTGTCAGCAAGTCAAACAGATTTAACTACCGCCCTTAATCTCCACGCATGGAGGTATAAGTTGTGGAGAGTCAGGATTCTGCCCTGTTGCGGAGACAGCAGGTCCACCCCACCTGATCAGTGGATAAATGCCCAATCCCAGAAGCTTCAGGTACCACACTCTCCTGGCCGAGTCTGGGGTGATGAGAGTGGCATGGGCCTATTCTGACTTAATCTTCATCAGAACCTGGGGTAAGACAGTTAGGAGAGAAAAGGTGTACAGGTGTCCCTCCTTCCGTTCCAGCTGGGATGCATCGCCGAAGGAGCCCCTAGGAGGAAACTCCAGAGCATAGAATTGTAGCTCCAGCATGTTGGACAGTGGAGAATAGATCTACCCATGGCATACTCCTTTGATCGAAGACTTATCGAACCACATCTGGGTGAAGACGCCACATGTGATCCATCAGAAGATGCATTTAGGGACCTGCGCTAGGTAGTTCACAACCAGGGAGATGCTCCATTGGTCCAGCCACTTCCAGGACAAAAGACCTTTTGGGACAGAATCATGAGCTCCACTCCGCCTGATATGTTGCAATACCACATAATTATCATGTTGTCCTCAAGCTCCTGCACCAGCTTCTCTCAGATTAATGGCAGTAAGGCTTGCAGGGCTAGACGGATTACCTTAAGATCAAACAGGTTGATAAGGAGCTGGCTCTCCACACCAGACCAGATGCTTTTGATCCACCTCTACCAAGTGACCTCCCAACCCAAGCAGCGACACATATGTCACAACTATACACCTTTGGTTGGCCCTACTCCTACACCAATTTAAACAAGACAGTACACAGTGAGCCGCCCACTGCACCCCAGACCCCCACCAGCTCAAGCGACCAGGAACTCACCTGCAGGATCACACCCAAGGCCCCAACCAGCCACACACCTGCAACATCCCATAACTCATACAAATACCAGGAACACGGGTTGGCCCACAGAAACGGTCGCATACCCCTCACATACTTAAAACACACAACACCGACAGCATAACGATCCACAGGTAAAATGCTCTCGCCTGAACACAACTGATAACTTTAGGTCTAACCAGGGTTATATGGGGGAGGGTGGGGGGTTGTGTTGGGGTTAAGAAACCACACCAGTAGTTACCAGACCGAAAAATCCAGGAAGGATGTACATCTCATAAATGTAAACAGAGTATACAATAAAGTAATCAGACAAACACGCAAGTTTATGTACATGACATGGCACATACTGCCTCATCTACACCACAGAAAAGATAAACAGTTAGAGAAGGAATGTATAAAAAAAAAAATGTATGAAGCAAATGTAATGCAAATATGTGACTTTAAGACGTATATAAAGATACAAAATTCCAATAGAAAGTATTTACTCAAAAAAAAAACTACACCCTTGGTGAGGAATGCAAAGTGGCTAATTGGCATCCACCAGTCACAACTGCTTTGAGGTCCCACTGCAGCAGCCACGTGTACCATCTGGCATTGGGGACGAGTAGGATGCAGGAGGCCAAAAGACCAAGAAACCTCAGTCATCCAAAGACTGATCGTGAAGTATTGGGATCATATCCCCAAATGTCCTGGGTTTGCTTCATTGGAGGAAACGCCTTGAACTCCACTGTCTAGGATTACCTCAGCAAATGTGATTATTTGGGTGGGTCTCAGATGTGACTTTGGTTCGTTGATAGTGAATTCCAAGAGAGGACTAGCTGCAGGGCTAGGATGGGCACCCTGGAGGGTGACAAAGCTGCTGGCGGTGCAGGAAGGGAAGTGCTGTCCTCCGGCAGAGTGATGTCCATGAGCTCTAGCTCCAAGGAAGACTTTGTTGGAAAATGACAGTGCATAGGTGACCTACCTAAAGACTTTGATCCTCCTCCTCCTCTTCTCCGCCGGGAGGACGCTGATGAACTAGAGTTTCAGGCTGACCTTGACCAGAATTGAGTACTATGCTCAGTGTGTGCGGCCATAAAAAGCGTAGCCTCCTGCTCCTTAATAGCCTTAGAGAGCATTAGGCCACATCTGTCACTCAATTAAAAGGCATGCTTCAGCCCTGACATCACAGGCAAACCTCAGCGTGGCTCAGAAATGGACATTTTCTTGCGGTAGACACCCCATAGCACTGTGCTGAAGTTGAATGAGCACCACCTGCTGGCGAAGGCCAGCTATTACAAAAGTTCCAAGATCCATTCTGCTCCTAGGGATATTCAGATACCTGCATGTAAAAGTATCTACAAATGTGGCTTTGTGGAGATTGAGGGACACCAGTAAATCAGCATTGTTGAAAGCCCCAAAAACCCATCTCTCAGTGGCAGAATCTTGACATTGTCTTGCTTATTGAACAAGTTACTTACCTTCGGTAACGCTGTATCTGTAAGAGACATATGTTAGTTATAGATTCCTTACCTTAGAATTAACCCCAGGCATCAGACTGGATCCAGAGAATATTTTCTTAGCAGTACCCCTGCGCGTCATTAGGTGGCGTCGGTTGACTCCATGTCCGTCATCGTGTTCGCCGGGATCTTCGCAGTGTCTATTTAGACGCCGCCCCTGCGTGCTGATGTCAGTTCTGACACAACTTTCCACGCCAGAAGCTCGGAGCCATGCAAGACACTGACCACTGGTGTACTAAAACTAGGGCCCTGCAATGGAGTCCCTGTCCCTGGAAATCAATTTGCAGAGCAGGGAGGATGGGTAGGGCGGTAAGGAATCTATAACTAACATACGTCTCTTACAGATACATCGTTACCGAAGGTAAGTAACTTGTTCATCTGAAAGAGACCGTTATAGATTCTTTCCCTTAGAATAGATACCCCAGAAATACCAAACCTGGAAGACTTGGCTGTTCGCACATCTGGTGGAATGAGCTTGGAGCCCCACTGTAGGTTCCTTTTTTGTCAAAGCATAACATATTTTAATACAAAGGACAACCGAGCTAGAGATGGTACGCTTTTGAACAGCCCAACCTTTCTTGGCACCCATGTAGCCAACGAAGAGTTGATAAACCACCCAGAAATCTTCCGTTGGGTCAAGGTAGAAAGACAGCGCACGTTTAGGGTCCAGACATGGAGTCCCTCCTCCTTCTTGGAAGGGTGCAGAGGTGGGCAAAGTAACGGTTTGTCCAATGTGAAAAGGTGTAACCACTTTTGGAAGGAACAAGGTTATCGTTCTAAGCACCACTTTGTCCAGGTGCAGAGAAGAAAGGGGACTTAGAAGAAAGAGCTTGAACCTCACTTACTCTGCGAGCAGAGGTGATGGCAACAATGAACGCTGTCTTCAGAGAGAGGAGCCTTAGAGGACAGTTGTGAAGAGGCTCGCAGGGAGCGCACATAAGATAGGTTAAGACAAGGTTCAAGACCACTGGGGTATTACAAAGGGAGATGGAGGAAAGAGATTAGTAATTCCCTTAAAGAACCTATTTACAATAGGGGACTTGAACAAAGATGGCTCACTGGTAGCCGAAGGAAAGCAGAGATGGCGGCAAGTTAGCGCTTAAGCTTGATCAGGGCAGAGCCCTGCTGGGCCAAAGAAAGTATATGAGGACCTCTGGAAGAGGGGCAGAAATGGGATCTACAGCCTTTGCTGTGCATCATGCCATAAATTTATTCCATCGACAGGCATATTACGTTTTAGTGGAGGGACACCTGGCTGCCAAGATGACATTACAAACTTTGGGTGGAGGTCAAAAGCTGTTAACTGTCACTGCTCAATCTCCACGCAAGGAGGTGGTGGCTGGACAGGTTTGGGTGAAGAACCCTCCCCTGCTGCTGTGACAAAAGATCCTCCCGAAGAGGCAGTCTGATAGGAGGATTGATAGCCATGCTCAGGAGCTCTGGGTACCAGACTCTTCGTGACCAGTCCGGAGCCAAAAGTACAACTTGGGCCCAGTAGGGCTTGATCTTCTTCAGCACTCAGGGCAGAAGGAGTACAGGCAGAAAGGCATACAGAAGGCCGCAGTTCCACTCGTGCTGAAAAGCATCACCGAGCGAATGCGACCTTGGAAACTCCAACGCGCAAAATTGAGGACATTGCACGTTCTCTTCATTGGTGAACAGATCTAATCAGGCTCTACCCACCACTGAAAGAGAACTTGCACCACTTCTGAGTAAAGACAACAGTCGTCATCTACCAGGCACTGGCAGCTGAGTTTGTTCGCCCTGGCGTTCAGAGAACCTGCCAGGTGTTGAACCACCAGGGTCATGCCCTGATGTTCCAGCCATGTCCAAACACGAAGTGCCTCTTGACATAGGGTCCACGACCCCACCCCGCCCTGTTTGTTGCAGTACCACATGGCAGTGGTGTTGTCCGTTTACACCTGCACCACCTTTCCCTTTAGAGAGGGAAGGAATGCCTATGGTGCCAGGCGGATCGCTCGGAGCTCCAGAAGGTTGATATGGAGCGCGGACTTGGCCGGAAACCAGACGCCTCTGATCTCCACCTCTCCCAGATGGCCACCCCATCCCAGGAGTGACACATCTGTCACTACTGTGACATCTGGTTGGGGTCGGGAGAGGGATATGCCTCTGACCCAAGCGTGGTACGTTAGCCACCACTGCAGTTGTTGCGCAGTTCCCTCCAAGATCTGGACATAGTCTGAAAGATTACCCTAATGCTGAGCCCACTGGAACTTCATGTCCCACTCCAGAGCCCGCATATGCCATCTGGCATGATCCACCAGCAGGATGCAGGAGGCCATGAGGCCAAGCAGCCTCAGGGTCATTCTCACCAAAATGCCAGGATAGAGGCTGAAACGTCGGTCTCATAGCTCGAATATCCTGGACTCGCTACTCGGGAGGATAGGCCTGAAACGGACTGTGTCCAGTACAGCTCGGATAAAAGGGAGCGTCTGAGAGGGAGTCAGGTGTGACTTCGGAACGTTGATAGTGAACCCCAGCAAATGCAGGAGGTCCGCCGTAGTCTAGTGGTGGGAGACAACAGCCTGGGGCGAGCCCGACTTCAACAGCCAGTCGTTGAGATAGGGGAAGACTGAACCCCTGACCTGCGCAGCTGAGCTGCGACCACCACCATCACTTTCGTGAATAAGCCAGGGGAAATGGTAAGGCCAAAGGGGAGCACGGTAAACTGAAAATACTCATGGTCTACTGTGAACCTCAGGTAGCATCTGTGGGCTGGCAGGATGGGCGTGTGAACATAGGCGTCCTGCAAGTCCAGCGCTACCGTCCAGTCTCCAGTGTTGAGGGCAGACAGGACCAGAGCGAAGGTTAGCATTTTGAACTGCTCCTTCCGGAGGAAGCGGTTGAGGGCCCTGAGGTCTAGAATAGATGCAATCCTTTGTCCTTCTTGGGCACCAAAAAGTAGCGGGAATAACAAACACAACCTACTTCTGGCATAGGAACCCTCTCAATAGCTCCCTTGGCCAAGAGAGCTGAGACTTCCTGGCGGAGAAGCGCCAAATGATCCTCCGACATGCAATCGAAAGACGGTGGCATGGAGGGACAGGTAGTCTCAAAGGGGAGGGAGTAGCCCCTTCGGATTATTTGCAAAACCTACCTGTCCGGCATGATGGTTTGCCAGTGGGAGAGGTGATAGCGAATCCTGCCGTCCACTGGCCGTTGGTGACCCTGAAAGATCGGACTTGGAAGGCTTGGAGGCTGCTGCAGGGGAGGAAAGGGTGGACTGCCCCCCCCCCCTGGCTCCCAGACCCGCTGGGTCCCAAGTCCGAGGCCAATCAGAGGCTGGGCAGCTTGCGTGAACCGATGGCTGGACTGGGCCAGATGTGATGAGGTGCTCCTTCTGTAGCCACGAAAGGGGCAAAAAGCAGACTAAAGTGGACGGGATGCCGCTGCGAGGCCCAAGGATATGGCCATAGCTTGAGAATCCTTAAAGCGCTTCGGCCAGAGTCTGCTTTGTCACCAAAAAGGAGATGGCCATCAAAGGGCATGTTCAGCAAAGTTGACTGGACACCCCCCGAAAAGCCAGACATCCTCAACCAGGCGCAGCGCCAAAGGGCTACCGACGTGGCAATTGTTCTGCTCAGTGAGTCGGGGGTATCCAGTCTACATCGAATCGTGAATTTTGCTGCGTCCCTTCCATCTGCCACTGCTTGGGAGAGACCGGCCTGGGCCTCCTCCAGGCACTGAGGCATTACCTGCACAACTGTATCCTAGATGGTATGGGAGTATCGACCCAAGAGGCAGGCAGTATTCACGGACCGCAGTGCCAAGCTGGAGGAAGAGGACATGCACTTCCCAAGATGATCCAGCTTCTTGGATTCCCTGTCTGGGGGAGCAGAAGGGAATGCGTCCTTGGAAGAAGAGGCTTGGACCACCAAGCTCTTGGGGGAAGGGTGTTGGGTGAGGAAAACTGGGTTGCCCGGAGCCGGGTGGTGGTGTCGGGCAATCCTCTCAACAGTGCTGGGCTTGGGCCAGGTGCCCAAAAGGACGTCCGTGAGGGCTTCAGTGAAGGTCAAGAGGGGTTCGGAGGAAGTTGAAGCAGGTTGAAGACCCTCCGTCAGGAGATTAATCCTGAGTGCCACTGTAAGAAGCTCCAGGCCCAAGGCCTCAGCTGACCTTCACACCACCACAGCGTAAGACGCACCCTCCTCCGTAGCCACGGTAGGGGGAGTAAGCATGTCATGGTCTGGGAAAGTGTCCAGACCACTGGTGTCACCCAGGTCCTCTCTCCAGTCCGGCTCTTCAAGCTGGTCTGTTAAAGCTTCAAGTGTCCCCTCCCAATCCTCATCACCACCTTCTGGGGCATAGGGAACACCAGGAAGGAAAAGAGGAACAAAAGTACTCTGGCATCGGATTAGAAGTTGGCTAACGTCGATCCGGCTCAGGTTCTATCATGGGGGTGAGGTTGGGGACGGCATCCGTCAGGGGCACGACCGACGCTGGGGGCGTTGTCACCGACATCGGCACTGGGGAAGGTCGACTGGCATAGATCCGGATCGAGGCCTGCATCCTCGGCGTTCCACCAGCACCGGGGCCAGAGCTGCTGGCATCGAAGGCCCTGGACCACCCATCGGCTCTGCGGGGCCCAAAGGCGTGCCGGCGGAGTCGGGCTACCCAAAGATGGAATGGAGGGCTTTGTAGAATGCAAGAAACTGGGCAGAGGACGCTGCAGCAACCGGAAAGGGAGGGAGGTGTGGAGTCATCTTAGGAGTGGGCACGGCAGACGGAGCCTTAGAGGAACGACGCTCCAGGTCCTGCGTCGCATCAGCCGACCGACAGGGAGAAGGCGAAGAGCACCGGTGCTTCTTCGCCTTCTTCTTGTGCTTCAACTTACATGAAGACTTGGAGGACTTTGAGTGCG
Source organism: Triturus cristatus (assembly GCF_964204655.1). Taxonomy (NCBI): domain Eukaryota; kingdom Metazoa; phylum Chordata; class Amphibia; order Caudata; family Salamandridae; genus Triturus; species Triturus cristatus. The sequence goes on along the minus strand of NC_140590.1, from coordinate 1,141,715,273 downwards.
GTGTGGTAGCTCGGCGATCGGTCCTGAGACCTTCCTCTCGACCAGGACCTCGAGCGACGCGAAGCAGACTGCTGGCCTCCAAAAGCTTTCGGGACCACTCCCACAAAGACTTTGGGTTCATGGCCCGACAGTCGGAACATGACTTCAGGTCGTGGTCATGCTCCAGGCACCAGAGGCACACGAGGTGCGGATCCGTGACGGGCATCAGCTTGTTACAAGGCTTAAAGCCGGTCCGACAATGGGACATCCCTCTTGATACCAGGAGTCGACTAAGGGTACCGCTCTCTCCGGATCTGCGCTAGGCTGTCGCAGAAAAAGAAAGAACAGACGTCAGCGAGCAGGGGTGGCGTCTAAGTAGTCACTGTGACGTCATCCCGGCAACCACAACGCAGATGACTGACGCAGAGTCGACCAACGCCACCTACTGACTGGGTACTGCTAAGAGAAAAATTCTCCGGATCCTGTCTGACGCCTGGGGGTAATTCTAGGTAAGGAATCTATAACTAATGGTCTCTTTCAGATTAGCGCTCCAGCTCCTTGTTGTGAAAACTAGTATGTTAGCTTACCCTACCCTGTGAAACACGGAGAAAGGGGAATCTGAGCACAACCACGATGGAGAGAGAGAGAAATCCAATAAATGCAGAACTAAAGCATTGCGAAAAGAACGTTTGGTAGGAACCACTCGCACTCGGATAAAATCATTCTAGAGGGAAGGTAACCCTTCTGGACTATGTAACGTAGAAGGCTAGAGGAGAAAGGGAAAAATGCATAAGCAACAACCAAGTTAAGGTCGAACTAGAGCACCAAGAAAGGTGTAGTTACAAAAGCAGATACATTTGCCCTATGGAAGATGTTCAGCACAACCATACTTGCAATATATACCGGTATATACGTGAACACACATACACATAAGTCTATCAGAATACACAAGGTTTTATCCTCCCCCATCATGAAGTGAACCTCGATCTCCAGCGACAAACTGGGCTACTGACCAGTATAGGAATGAGGAACACCTGTAGAATAAAGGTATCCATTGAAAGATACACATAATGACCCACATACATTGACAATAGACCAACGATGAGACAACAACGGAGTGAAAATGATAGATATAAAGATATTAGTACAGAGCTGGGTAACCAGCAACATGGTTCTGGATAAGAGGAGAGAGGGAGTGGAGGGCACCACGCACCCCAGAAAAATAATGACAAAACTACCACCAGGTGGTTAACAGGGAATCAAGATTAAACAGCAGCTGTAGAAACCCCGCTATGAAGGGAATGAAGACCATCAACGGGGTCCGTAAAAAGGGATAGTTGAAAAAAAGGCCAACACACAGAAGGCCTCAAATGATAACCAATTTCAAATCCAACAGAAAGATATCAGGCAGAGAAGAACTGACTGTAGCATTAGATAAAAGATGGAGTGCATAGTCGCGGAGGGATCAAGCCCCACGAAATGGAAAAGCCACAATGGATGGCAGAGCGTAAAAGCACAAAAAGGATTGAAGCCAATAAAGAGTGTGTCTAGAGGAGACAGGATCTATACAATGCATAACATTCAATATACCACAACCAAAAAAGGCAAAAAGACCCACATCTTCAAAAGGAAGAGAGGGGGAGAAAGAGAATAAATTCCGTCAAGCAGAAGGAATTCGCAAAATAAGGTGGACCTTTGAGGAATAGAATCCTTATTACATCCAAGGAGTAGGAAGAAAACCCTTCAGGAAAAGGATGCTAAGGGAGACCCCAGTTCCCTTGGAAACCAATTCTCAAAGAGATGGAACCATATGTTGATGGGACACGTTCCAGAAGGAAAACCAAAGATGAAAATTAGCCACAACACAAACAAAAGGGGTGAGATGGAGACATCTGAAGAACAACCAATACAGTAAGCAAATGCCATGGCTGTTATCTGAATTGGCAAATAAATAATGCCTATGGAAACACAGGTACAAGGCATTCCAGAAAGCTACAAGCAATAACATCCTCTCCCGGGATGAAGCATAGAAAAGGCAGCCAGGTCGGTGACACAGGTCTAGGCAACCTAGTGGTAGGATATGAACCATTGCATTAGAGGGGCCTCTGATACCCAATACATCACTGAGCTATATCCTAGCAAGGAGCCTGAAGGAGCAGTGGCAGGAAGCCTTCTTGCCAATGCACAACAACAAAAAGTTTCAAAGCCCTAATTGAAGACATAAGTGGGAACACTATCTTAGGCCAGAGCGGAAAACCTACCCAGCCTAAAGAACATGCCACCCGTTCCACTGCTTCCGCCAAGGAAAGAAGAACACTAGTTAAAGGGAAGAAAAGCCCCATTGTGATGAGCGATAACCCCTAAGATGTTGGGGGGGGGGGGGGGGGGGGGGGTTATATCGGGAGCTGGTGCAAGGTAGAATGCCCAAGCACTATGTTTTCAGAGGCAGATAAAATGAAGTCCCTATAAGAGATACTAAGTGGCAGAAACAGACCCCAAAATGCCTATAAGACATACAAAAGATTGTCCCTGTAGAACAGGGAACATGGAAACTGTGTATCTGCCCAATACAAGCATAATACCCTCTATAAAATAAGAACTTGGGTAGAAAACTAGTTTCAGAAATAAGCCTGTAAAAGCAGGCACCCTAAGGGGCCACATATGAATATACACCCCAGATAACTGGAACCATAAACTTTCATAAAAAGTCGAAAGTAGAAGAAAAAAAGTATTTGCAGAAGGCAGGAACACCTCACCGGTGTCACCTTTAGAAGGAAAGGGGATTTGAAAAGAAAATTCAATGGGCTCTGTCCTGGATTGACTCATATGTAAATCAAAAAGGGGCTTTCTCGGAAAAAAACTAGTACGGTAGAACTAGAGAAGCAGACAGTAGAGTTAAAAATCTGCTCCACCTCAACTATCCCGAAAATCGCCACAAAGTTGAGTCTGCATGTGCACCAAATAGACTGGCATGATTTGATTTTAATTTTATATAGCGCTTGAATGCCGGGAGGCTTCTTGGCGCTGCTGCCGTGTCATTCAAAAATGGAGAGGGGATGGTGTTGGCTAATAATTCCCATTGACTCAATACCCATGTCTTTACTAATTTCCGAATAGCCAAGATATCTGAACATTTTCTTATGGTAATTGGAAGACCATTCCATAACTAGGCGGCTCTTAGAAAAAAGCTTCTGCCGCCCCAAGTTGCACGCTTTGTTCTTGGAAGTGTTAATAGCATTGCATCTGAGGATCTAAGCTTCCTATTTGGGGTATACCAAACAAATTTCGAGCGAAAATAATTAGGTCCCATATTATACAGTGCTTTAGAAGTAATAAAGAGAGCCTTAAAATCCAAACATCTGGTTATTTGGAGCCAATGTAGTTTGAGCAAGGCATGGGACGCTGACTTATGTTTGGGAATTACTGTTAGGAGACGAGCTGAAGCATTTTGCAGCATTTGTAGTTTTTGCAGGGACTTTTTTCGACGCCGATAAAAAAGGCATTTCCATAATCTATTTTGGCGAGGACCAAGGTGGACACTACTGTTTTTTGAAAATCATAGGGGATATAGGGACACATTTTCCTTATTATTTTCAGAGTAAAAAACACAGAGGAAGTGAGTGCATTCACTTGATGTTCAAAATTAAGTTTGCCATCAAAGATGATTCCTAGATTCCTCCCTTTCTGTACTGGTGTTGGTAGTGGACCCATATCCTGAGGCTGCCAAGTTGGCAACCAGAAGGATTTGTCTTTCCCAAACAGAAGGACCTCTGTTTTCCCGGCATTAAGCTTTCAGCATCCATTGTTGTATTTGGATCATACAGGAACTAAACATGGGTCCAACTTCTTCATGGCTTTTAAAAATTGATGCCACAATTTGGGTGGCATATCAATCAAGGTGGCTTGAACAGCCTCCGAAAAACCAGAGGTGCGCAACCAGGCACAATGACATAATGCCACAGAAGAGGCTATAGCCCTGCCCACCGAATCAGGGCCATCTGTACCACAGTGGATTATCAATTTAGCTGTTTGCTGCCCATCTTGTATTAATTGGGCAAGTTTGTTCTGGGTGTTATCTGGAACCGAAGGCAGCAGATGTGTCAATGCCACAAAATGCATAGGGAAAAAGTCTGAGAATGCAAGACGTATTGATGGATCGTAGTGCAGAACTGGTGGAGGAGAAAATATGCCTGCCAGAAGTGTCTAGTCTCCTAGAATCTATGTCATGAGGGACATCAGGAAGAGAGTCGGAATCATGGGAGGCCTGTACCACCAAATTATGAGTAGAGTGCCGAAGGAGACAGGCCAGTTTCTGCGCAAAATAGACCTGTATCAGGTTTAGCCCAAGCTCCCAACAAAATGTAATAGAGTTTCACTACAAAGGAACACCTGCTCCAGCCGTTTCACCCTGATGGAGGATGCTAATTAGGGGATAAGTAGTCAATTCCACAGAAGGAAGTGTAAAATACAAAACCACAGAAACACTCCTCAGCATGTCAGCCAAGGTGAGCTTGCTTCTGGGGCAAGGCCGGGAGGAAGGAAGAAGAGACCCGAGAAGACTAAGCCACTAAATTCACCCAGCTCCGTCAGCCAACTTTCCTGAAAGTGAGGCTAGGCATTGTCAGACATGGAGTGCAGATATCAAAACTCCTCCCCATCACCTCCAAAACGATGTCCCCAAAAAGGAAAAACAGGAGCGGGCTCCACAGAGAACAGAGGGAGGCGGCACCACCAGCATTGTACCTGTTGCCGAAGTGGCGTCGTTAGAGGAAGTGGTGTAGAGTTGATAGGTGCCGCTGGCAGCAGCCAATCGGATACCGGCGCTGAAGGTGGGAACCCCGAAGGACTGTGCAAAGGTGCTGAAACGGATTCAACAATGGAATGAGAAGATCTTACAGAAGCAGAAGGTGAACCCGCCGGCGTGGACACAGTCAAGGCACTTCGCACCTCCTTGGGCACTTCGCACCTCCTTGGGGCCCAAAGGCACCCCAGGGGAAGGTGAACACCCAAAGGTTGCATGAAGAGAATCATAATATTCTCACATCTGGGTCAGAGTCACCCTGGCTCCATGAAAGGTAGGGAGGCGCATGGTGGACTCACGTATGTACCCCTCCACCGAAGAGTGGGAGGACGTGGGAGAAGAGTGTTTACGCTGTGAAGTCGGGAGATGCCGCGACTTCGACCGTCTGCACCTAGCCTTACCTCGGGACGTCCACAGGAATTGCTCCTGGAGCGGGACCGCAAAGTTACCTAGGAAGGATACCGAAGTCGATGGGAAGTCTTGAAAGGCTGCAACAGCTGCGCCGCTAGGAGCTTTATCTGAAGTTCCTACAGCTCCTTCTGTCTAAGTTGACGACAGGTGCTTCCCCTAGGCACCGAATACAGAGTGATGATCTGTGGCCAACATTTGCCGTCCACAGGACACAAGGTTTGAAACCTGTAGACAGAGGTAGAAGGCACACTGTTCTGTTGACAAAAACGTCAAAGTAGGCCAAAAAAACGGCCTGAGGAACCACTACTGGATCGCGTTGTAAGTGTGGAAAAGAAGAAACAGGCATCAGCACTTCAGGGGAGGGCTTATATGGACTCCGTCGACATCACATCTGGAGGACGACAGTGCTACGGAGTCGCTCGACTCCCTCTACCGACGTGCAGATGTCATACTGTAAAACATTTCTGGATTCAGTCTGGCACCAGGGGATAATTTCAAGATAAGGAATCCGCTGATAGATGTCTATCAGATATAAAGATAAACACTTTCGAAAAACTCATAATAGGGGACTTGAAGACGGATGGTTGATCTGGTAAACATAAGAATGATGAAATAGCTTAAAGGTAACCTTTAACTGTTGTTACTGCAAGGCCTTCCTGGGCCAAGCACAAACATAACAGGAGAACATCCAATAACTGTGCATTCAAAGGTTGGATGCGTTGGGAGGAACACTAAGCAACAAACTTCTCCCAGCATCCTCCATAGAAACATTTTGTAGATAGACGACTGGCTACCAAGACGACAACAACCACTTCGGGAGGAAGATAAAAAGTAATCAGCTGTCCCTGTTCAATCTCCAGGCATGGAGTTTTAAACTGTGCAGGCTCAGGTGAAAATCTTAGCCCTGCTGATGTAACAGGAGATCTTCTTTGAGAGGCAGCCGAATCAAAGGACAAATGCTCATGGCCAAAAGTTTTCTCACCCAGTCCAGAGCCGCTAGGATAACTTGAACTCAATCTCTTTCGATATTCTTCAGTACTCTGGACAGGAGCGGTAGGGGAAGTAAGGCATGCAGGAGTCCTAACATCCAATGTTGGCAGAAGGCACCACAAGGGAGGACTCCCATAGGAACACCAACACACAAATGTTTTGAGACTACATGCTCTTTGGATGCCGAATAGATCTAGACAGGTTCTTCCCATTGCAGGAAGATCCTGTGGCACCTCTGAGTGCAACTGCCATTCATGATACACTAAGCAACATTGGCTGAGGTTGTCTGCCCTGGCATTTAAACATCCTGCCAGCTGCTGGGCCATCAGGGAGAAGTCCTGAGCGGTCAGCACTTCAAAAGATGCAGTTTCTCCTGGCACAGAACCCACGGCAACCCCCTTGTTGCAATACCACAAGGCAGCCGTGAGAATCTGCACCCGTTGGTTGGGAATCCTCTGTGCCAAGTGAATTACCAGCACATTCAAGAAGCCGATGGGGGTGTGAGACTCCGTCAGGGTCCTCTGATCTCCACTTCTCTCAGATGATTTCCACACCCCAGTATCAATGTGCCTGTTACAACCGTTAATTCTTGGTGGGGTAGGGAGACTAGTTTGCCGCCGGTCCAATCATAGTGGAAGCAGCCTCCACTGCACATCTTTCGCAGTATCCTTCCACACCTGGATGAAATCTTATTGTGGCTAAGCCCACTAAGAGCTCAGATCCCACTGCAGATCTTGCATATGCCACTTGGTGAGGTTCATGAGAATGATACAGCAGGCCAAGAAGCCTCACAGCCGCTCTCACTGAGACCCAGGTCAATGACTGAAACATCGGGATCATAGCCCAAATGTCCAGGGCTTGCTGAGGTAGAGGGATGTCTCGAAAAAGCACCACATCCAGGGTGACGCCAATGAAGGGGAGCCGATGTGGAGTCAGTAGTGACTTCAGCTCAACAATGTCAATAGGTCTGGAGGTGGCTTATGACTGTTTGAGGTGACTCTTCCTTCAGTAACCAATTGTCAAGGTATGGGAAGACTGGTATTCCCAACCTCAGCAGATGAGCTGCGACTACCATCTTCATGAATACCAGAGAAGTGTGGGTCATGCCAAAAGTGAGCACGGAGAACTGAAAATGCTCTTGATTTACCTAAAACTGCATGTATCGTATAAGGGACTGAAGGAGGCAGATGTGAAACATATGTCCTGTAAGTTCAGTCCCAACATCCATTCTCCTGGAGCCAGGGCACACAGACCTTTGGCCAGGGTGACGTTCTTAAGCTTGTCCTGCTGCATGAGGCAAGATGGTGAAGGCCTATGTCATTCTTCAGCAACAGAAAATAACTGGAATAGTAGCCAGTACAGATATCTGATGCCTGCAAAGTTTCTGTTACCTTGACCAAGAGAGCCAAAACACCTCTGCACAGTATGGACAAGTGGTCCTCCGTAGGTGTTGTGGTGTAGGTAGCATATCCGGATGAAAGGACAGGAAAGGCAGGGAATAGCTATGTTGCACAATCTGGAACACTCATTGGTCTGACTGATGCTCCTCCCTGCTGGTGAGGTGGAAGGAGACCCTACCTCTGACTGGGTGATCGTGTACCGCCAATGACAAATTAAAGTGGTTTTGTAAAGCATGCAGTGGGGAGGGGTTGGTGCTTGACTAGTGCGTTGTCCTTGGGGGCCTGAACTCTGTTGTCCAGCTTCCTTGCCTCTCCCTCGAAACTTCTTGGGAGCCTGTTGTTGCTCAAGCAGGTACTGGCGCTGCCTCAGCTGATATTCCTTACCGAAGCCTCGAAAGGGGCGCTGCTGTTGGTGGATTCCCTCGAACAGTGGTCTTGCTCTCCTAAAAGTTCGAGGGAAGAGTAAGCCTTCACTCTGAAAAGTTTTGAGCTACCAAATGTTATGTCCATGAGAGATTGCTGGACGTCCAACGAAAAGCCCATCGAGTGATTCCATGTGAGGTGCCCGAGCACCACACTGGTTCAAACTGCCCAACCCAAGCAGTTAACTCCAGGCCAGAATAGATTATTTCGCAGCATTACTGAGGATCAGACGGAGCGTTAGCCGGACATCTTCCAGGTCAACTGGCAAGATGTTCACTACTCAGCCCCACAAAGTGTGGGAACAAGTACTGTTGTATCAGAAGGCTAGGCTGGCACTGGAAAAGATGCTTTTTTGCGAAATTTTCCATTCTCTTGGAATCCTTGTCAGGTGGGATGGTAAGGTTTAGGAGACTGGATGAAGCTTTAACCACCAGATTCTCCACGGTATGGTGATCGAGTAAGAAATCTGGGTCCCGGAAGCGAGCCTGTTTCACCGGTCTGTTTACCGAGAGACAATATATGGTTTTGCCCAGGTGTCCCCCAGTATACTTTGGAGTGGCTCACTCAAAGGTAGCTGAGGTTCCTGGGTGGTGACTGTGGGGTGAGGCCTTCTGTCAATATGTTGGTTTTGACCTGCTGATGGGTAGTGTTAGATCAAGAAAGTCCACTGCCCTTCTGATGACAGTTTCAAAGGAGGCAGATTCTTCAGTGACTATGTTGTTTAGAGCATTCAATCCCATTTCAGGGGAGGTGTCCAACCCACTAGCATCTTGTCACCGTCATCAACATCGTACAGGGTGTGTAACGGCATTGTTCAGGATAGGTTGAGCTTCTGAATGAGATCAAAGTATGAGATCAGAGTCTGACGTCTGTGATTGTGTTGAGTTTTGGCATTGCAGACAGTGTCAGACGTTGCACTGGGCTCATTGCTGGGGCAGACCTCGGGTGGAAGCCATGTGGCGCAGTCAGAGCCAGATCCACAGACAGGCTATCACCTTGCACCTTGAACCCTTGAGACAATCGCTTCAGTGGTATTCGTTGGTGTACCAAAAATGACAGTTACGGACACCTTCAGACGTTGTATTTTGTCTGCTGTAGCTGTCTTATGAGGCAGAAGGTAGAGCAGTGCAGCTTCAGGAGCCCTGTCGGTAACAGTCACAACGTGGCTTGAAACCTGTTGTTTTACCGCCCATATCTGCACCGTGAAGAAGAAGTTGAATGTTCTTCCTGATGTGATCCACGTGGGAAGGCGCAAAAAGAAAGGCGCTGGCGTCAGTGCGGCGAATGTATGTGAACCCTGACGCCATACACAAAGCAGCCAGATCCAATACGGAGCTACATGGCTCCACCTGTTATGTGCGATAGAATTGCTGAAAAGTTTCCACATCCAGTCTGGCATCTGGGGAAATTCACAAGGTTAGGAATCTGCAGTCTCTATCTGAAAGATGATTTTAGTTAAGGGATGCCTGGCTGCTGAGATGACACTCACTACTTTAGAAGGGAGATCAGAAGTAGTCAACTGGCGCCACCCAATCTCCAAGCACAAAGGTGCAAGTTGTACAGGCTTGAGGGCAGGGCCCTGCCCTGCTGCTTTGAAAGGAGGTCTTCCTGAAGGAGTAGCCGGATCACAGGACAGATGCCCATGGCCAGGCAGTCTCAGTGGCACACTCTTCACCCAGTCCGGAGCCTCCAGGATGACTACAGTCCAATCATTCCTAAGCGAGACTCATTTTGGGAACCTCAACGCACAAAAGCTTGTATACTATGCGTTCTCTGTGGTGATGAAAAGATAAGCACCAGGGTTCTGTCCATTGCTGGATGCCAGCCTGTGCCTCATCTGAGTGCAGCCATCATTCGTGATTTGCTCGGCAATGTCGGATGAGTTTCTCCATGCTGGTGCTCAAAGATTGTGTCAGCTACTGCATGACCAGGGAGATGCAGTGGTGATTCCGACAGTTCCTGAGGCGCAAAGCATACTGGCACACGGCCCCACTCTGCCTTATTGTTGCAAAACCACATGGCAGTAGGGTTGTCTGCGAGAATCTGTGCCTGTTCTCCGTTGATGGATAGGAGGAAAGTTTTCAATGCCAAGATAACCAGTTGCAAGTTCAACAGGTTGATAAGGAAGCGAGTTTCCGCTGGTGGTTAGAGTCCTCTAATCTCCTCTTCTCCCAGATGACCCCCCCAAACCATCAACGATGTATCTGTCACAACTAATCTCTGGGTAGGGATAGGGGTCTGCCACCGGTCCAATTGCAGATCAGCAGCCACCACTTTTGATCTATTTCAGTCCCCTCCGACACCTAGATTGAGTCCTAAAGGTTCCATTGTTGCCGAGCCCACTGAGACTTCAGATCCCACTTCAACACCTGTATATTCTACCTAGCGTAGTCCACTAGCAGGATGCAGGAGGCCAAGAAGCTTTGCAGCTGCACTCACTGGGATCCAGGTCAAGGGTTGAAATATCGGGATCATAGCTCGAATATCCCGGACTCACTAAGGTGTAGGGAAGGCTCAGAAAAGCACAGTATACAGGATGGCTCCAAAGAAGGGGAGCCTCTGCAAATGAGTCAGATGTTACTTTAGCACACTGATGGAAAACCTCAGCAATAGCAACAGGTTGGCAGATGTCTGGAGGTGGTCCATGATTTTCTGAGGCAAATATGCCTTAATCCACCGGTCATCGAGGTACGGGAAGACTGGTATTTTTAACCTTTGATGATAGGCAGCAACCATGACCTTCACTTTTGTCAGCACTCAAGGGTCATTGGTAAGGCGGAAGGAAAGCACTGATAAATTAAAATGCTTATGGCCAACCAGAAACCACAGATAACGTCTGTGGGACAGGTATGTGAAAAAAGGCATTTGCAAATCTAACACCACCATCCAGTGTTCTAGATCGAGAGCAAGCATTTTGAACTTTTTGTTCTAGTGAGTTCAGAAGGTGAAGATCGAGGATAGGATGTGGTCTCGGTTATCTTTGGCACCAGGAAGTAATCGGAGTAACAGCCAGTCCTGACCTCTGATGCTGGCATCCCCTTGAAGGCTCTCTTGTCCAAGAGAGACTGAAACCTCCTCACATAAAGGACAAGTGATCCTTAGTATGTCATTGCGGTGTAGGTGTCCTGTTTGGAGGGGTGGAGAGGAGGATGAGGGCATATCCATTCTGAACTATTTGGAACACTCACCGGCCTGATGCGATGCCATGCCACCTGTGGAGCTAGTGAGTGTTTTGATATCTTACTGGGCAACTGTGTGTCACCCAGAGAAACCTAAAGTTGTTTTGTGGTGGCTGCAGAAGGAGGAGTGAAGGACTGGGTAATTCACTGTCCTTGGGGGCCTGGACACTGGCAGCCAAATCCCCGCTGCTACTGAGGCAAGATCTAGCAAAGCCTCTGCCAGATCACGCTTCTGACGCCTCGAAGGGGCAAAATTGCTTGGGGAATTGCCATGTAGGCAGTGCGAGCATAAGAGAGAGCTTTGTGGCCTTCCTCTCTCTGAAGGGCTCCAAGGGGGAGTCTGCCTTGTTTCCGAATAGACATATGCCATCAAGAAGCATGTCATTCAGAGATTGTTGCACGTTGCTAGAGAACCCTGTGGAGCAAATGCGAGCGTGGCACTAAAGCACCACAAAGGTTCTCACTGCTTTACCCCAGCAATCAGTAGCATCCAGACACAAGTGAACCACATTTTTGGCTGCGTCTTACCCATAGCTTCTGAACTGATGGAAGTCTGATCTGAGGTCTTCTGGGACAGCAGGCAAGATCTTCGCCACCATGTCCCACAACACATTAGAATAAGGACTCAGTAGTCATCTAGAATTGACTGAATGTAAGGCAAGGCTGGTGGAGAACATACTCTATGTGCTTCAACAATCTGGCGGGGTGGTTAGAAACGCATTGGAGTTGATCCTGCGGATAGAGGCCTGGACTACCAGGACTATCTGGAGTGGGATGCTGCAGGAGAAATGCAAGACCCATGTCTTTTCCCTATCAACCTCTTAACTAGTGGGCAGGCCCATGGATACAACAAAGTGCCCAGCAGAGGAACAGTGAGACTCATTGAAAAGTAAAAGGGGTTTCTATCACGTGCCCTGGCTGCTGGACTTCTGTAAGAACATTGGTCTTAACCTCAGTTGTGGGTAGTTGCAGGTTGAGGACCACTGCTGCCCACCTGATGACCATTGTGAAGGAGGACGACTCTTCTGTCGCATTGCTAGGAGGCGATGAGTATAAGCCAGTGTCTAGGTCGGCATCAAGTCCACTGACAGATGAACAAAACAGGCTTCCTTCATCATAAACTAGACAACTATTGTCATCATTGGTGCCATTTGGATGAATTGTGTCCGAATCCGCTAACAAGTGAAATGGGTGCGACTTCGGTGGAGGTCAGGCTGGATGCGCTTGAGAGTCTGAAAGGACTACTGGCTCATACTCCGGCATCAGTAGTGCCGGGATTAACGCTCAGGGTTCAGACATTGTTAGTGGTGGACAAGAATCCGGGCTGAGCCCAGAGAGCGTTGAATAGTACAGATCCTCCAATGTTAGACTGACTAGTGGGCTCCTCAGATACTTATAGTGCTCCAGAGGGATACCACACATTTTCTGTATGGCCTCTCTGGAGGCCTGGGCCAGCTGCGGCATTGCCTAAGACCTGAGTGGACTTGTGGTCAAAGGTGGGATCGGGTCAAAAGTCAGATAGCTCTACTTAAAGGTACCCTGTGAGCAGTGCACTTCCTTGTGGCAGAAAGAGGCGGAGCCATGCTTCGACTTCTTAAGCATATACTTCTTAGACTGACCTGATGACTTTGATCATGAAGAAGTGCGTTTGTGGGATCGGCTTATGGAACAAGGATCCATCCGCGCCCTGAACTTCGAGCAGGACCGGGCCTTTTGGCAATGTTCATCGATGTAGAGCTTGGGCTGCTGTCTCTGAATTCATCTGAGGACATTTGTTGTACGATGTGGAGTCGTGTGAGAAGCCCAACGACTGGAGACAGGCCTTGTTTGGGTCCGTCACTGACACCTGCTTGTGGCAATCCTTGTATGGCTAGAACCCTGCTGTCTTAGACGGAAACATATCCCTTGCACACTATAAAAGTTCTGAAAAATAAAGACTGTCAGGCCTGAGAATTTGAAGGAGCAAGCTCTGAATCCACATTGAAAAACGTGGACAGAAAAGAACTGAGGTCAGCGCACAGAGGTGCAGCCTATGTAGGGGACCAGTCACATCCAGAGTGGGACAGAGCTGCACAATGCCTCACATTGACTAGCAAGAGAATTTTTTAAGAAAATTCTCTGGATCCAGGCTGGCTTCTGGGGTTATTCACAAGGTGAGGAGTCAGAGGTAAAAAGCACCCATCAGAAGTCAACATTCAGGTGTGGCACCTAAATTTGGCTACGCTCAGTTTCAGGCAGAATTAGGTCAACGCGGAGCTGCACAACATCACTTCGTGGCATACTAAAGACACTGCTGTGAGAATTTCATGATTTAGTCTGGCACATGAGGAATATTCTAAAGGTAAAAAAATCTTTAATTAGAGATTAGACTGTTAACATACACTTCAACATTGATGATGTCTTTGACTCCGAAACGTTCGACTGCAAGGTCCTTTTTGGTAGCACACAGGGCCCTTCATGCCATTACAGACTCTAAAGTGACATGGAGACGAGGTGCTTTGCCCAACATCAAATGTGAGGAACACATATTATACCCTGCAAGAAGAATGATGGATAACTGCAGAATGACCATGTTGTCCGGTCATTCCTATCTGCTCTGCCTCTCTTATCTGTTGGAACGTGATGACATCTAGTGTTATTCACAATCCCTTGCATTCCTCATCAGCATGTCTCTCCAGGTCATCTACTGTCAAATGTAACTTTTCAACTGTGTAAAAGTAAACCGGTAGGCAACACACATTGCCTGTGAGTCTTTCTGAGCTTTCCTTCTGCCTAAGGATGGGCACACGACACAAAGTGATGGTGACTTGCCAGTTAAAATGACTGAAAAAATATTTTAATCAGAAAACAAATTCACAACAGCCATCTTCTAAATATGACAAAAGAAAGTGCAAGTAATAGATGTATAGGAAAATCTCAAGTCAAATGTATTTAAAGGTCAGAGCCCAGTGGTCAGAGATCCTTAATACATGAACCAGGAAAAAAATCCGAACAACTATCTTTATAAAGAATGATGGGATGCTGGAGTTGCTCAATATCGTACAGGATGGTCACATTTTAGCTCTATAAAGCTGTTGTCTAGCGAGCATCATTTCTCTAATTTTTAAGGGAAGGTAAAGTTGAAATCAAGCAGCTCATTTCAACACTGGGCAAATTACCTTCTTTTAAAAAAGGACAGAAAAATACAATTCAGTAAACATAGCATTCTGATAAGATAGACTATTCTACATTTTTGCATTTAAAAATGCCAGTTTTAAATTTAAGCTATTAATAATAAAAAGTGCTGCTGGATTTTCCACATGGATGGACAAACTGTTATGATTCTCAATGAAGACCCCACAATGGAGAAACAACCCCTACTGTCTTCCATGATGAAACAATGCTGCATGAAACAAACATTGATGGTAAGATTAACAAAGATGAAACTGTAAACTGTTGAATGCCTTTATATTACCTATTTTGACAGTTAAAAAGAAACCGTTTGGTGTATAAAAGACTGGGGCCCAAAAGACGACTGGTTACAGCGGATCACACCGACAGAAGGAAAATTCTTGCACCCTTGTCTTCTAGGACCTGGTATACCAAGAAGATGCTTGCTCCACTTGCCCTTAGTGTGGACCAGTCCTATCCTAAATCTCTTATATAATATCTCCAGTGAAACTGCGTTTTTTGGTGAAGTGAGAATATGGAACGCAGAGACTTCTTCCCACCAACAGACATTTCTCAGACTAGCCTAATGACTTGGACAACAGACTCAGAAGCGGCAACATCTTGAGAATAAAGGAGAAAAGCATCAATAGTAAAATACTTCAATTGAAACAAACTGCTTAATACTGCAATAAAAATGGTTTTCAGTGCTAGAGTCCTCCTCAATGATACATAAAAGACCAGCAAAAAAAAACGGACTGATCCTGTAGGATGTGATTCGATAGGCAAGTTTCAGAAGGTTTTCTTTAGAGGTGGTGGGGGCTTGAAAAAAGGTGAGCGGTGGTGTCACTTTTCAGACAGTTTACATTCTATGATTAGTGTCAGTTTCTCAAGTTTTCCGTCTGCCATTTTCCATCATATATTTGTTATGACCATTTTGGTTTATTAGGTGCATTTTTTTAAAACTTGAATCTCTAAATAAGTTATTTACCTTCAGTAACACCTAATCGGGAGTAGAGACTATCTAACCACAGGTTCCTTACCTTAGAATTATCCCCAGGCGTTAGACTGGATCCGGAAATATTTAGTGAGCAGTACCCCTGCGCAACGATAGGTGGCGTTGTTCGACTCCGCATGGCAGTCTGTGCCGGAAATGATGATCGTGGTGCCGATATAGGCTCCACCTAGGCATGCTGACGTCAGTTACTTTTTGCGACTTTCCACGCCAGAAGCGCTAAGCCACGAAGTACATTGCCCACTGGTGTGAAAAACTAGGGCCCTGAAAGGGGAAAGCCCAGTCCCTAGAAATCAATTGGTACAGTGGGGAGGATGGGCGGGCTGGTAAGGAATCTGCGACCAGATATTCTACCAGATAAGGTGTTACTAAAGGTATGTAACTTGTTTTACTCATCTAGCTTCCAATTCCTTACCTTAAAATAGATACCCAAGATCTCCCTGGAGGTAGGTCTGCAGACCAATTTCAGATGAGGAAGTCCTGCAGAACCAAAGGGGCAAAGTGCCCATTCCTACGGACCAGATTGTCCAAGCAGTAGTGTTTAATGAATGTGTGCATGGAAGGTCACATTGCTGCTTGTCAGATGTCGAGGACCGGGACTCCATGAGTTAATGCAGTGGTTGCAGCTTTAAATATCTTCCCCAGCACTCGCTAGTGTCAACATACATTACATAAATTACAGATTTCAACAATTCTTGTTTTTCTTTGCATCGTTGAACAAGTTACTTACCTTCGGTAACTTTGTATCTGGTAGAGACACAGCCTAGCCACAGATTCCTCAACTTAGAATATCCCCAGGCGTCTGGATCCAGAATTCTTTTTCCAGCAGTACTTCTGCGCACCAGGGGGCGATGTCGCCTGGCTCCGTCCTGACGTCGTACATGGATATGACGTCAATGGAGCCATATAAGTCCCTTCCGTCGCGCTGATGTCAGTTTTCTACTGTGAAACCTTTCCCCGCCACAACGCGGAGCCACTACAAAAACTGTGAGAACAGTGTGCCAAAAAAAGATCAAAAATCTTTGAAACAATGACAATAATGCATAGAATGTTCAGAAACATCACCATGTATGTCTAAGAAAGAGTACTTGAAACTGTAAGGGACTGAAGGGAGAAGACAGAGTACCCGCCCCTAGAAACAATTTCGCAGACACAGAGCCATGCCCTCCTATGTGGCAAAACGGCATTAGAAACAAATGTCATGACAAACGACAGGCAGTCTGCAACCACAGGATGTAACTGTAAAGGGCAACAAGACTGGAACAACATGACTGATGGTAACTGACCACATTTCTACAACATCAGAGAAAGTGCAACCCTACACCCCAGAAATGACCTATTGACTGTATCACAGCCAAATCGACCCTCAAACCAATTGACCACAGCGTAGTCAAGGAGGCCACAAAGTAATGGGAAAGGAATAGATGAGGGTGGAAGGGAGGGTAGAAGAACATGAAAAATCCCCACACTGGAAGAGCCAGGATGGAGGAACGGTGAAGGAGGCATAACTTCACCACCCAAGGACGAGAATGGTGTGGAAGAAACAGACAAGCAGAATGAGACATTCTGCCCTGGAGAGAGGTGATACAGACCACCCCCCACAAGAAGACCAAGGCCACCTGTAAGGAGGCAAGTGGGTTGAACCCAACCTGGTAATGTCTTCGCCGAAATTGGAGGCTGGGTGGGCGCCATGGAATCTGCGGCTAGACTGTGTCTCTACCAGATACATCATTACCAAAGGTAAGTAACTCGTTCATCTGATAGAGACATCTAGCTGCAGATTCCTTAACTTAGAATAGATACCAAAGCTATACCCCATTGGAGGGCCTGTGATGGACCGCAATGTCAGCGTGGCTGACACCAGACCCATCAAGCTCAGGACGGTGAGCATGAGCAAGGGGAGCAAAGGTACCACAAACCGTCTGAGGACGGCACAAGCCCTCTTTCGTCCAGACAAGAACGAAATCAAAGCGCAGAACCAAATTTGGTCAGTGCATAATGGAAGAATGCCACAAACTTCAACAAAGGAAATAAAATTGAGCACAGGATCCCCATGGATCCGCAAGAGACAAAGTCCCAGAGAAGGGACAAAAACAGTATGACCGAGTCAAGCATACAACTGAGCATGCACAACAGTGGATGCTAAAAATTACATGGCAGGGGACAGATGGTACCATGCTGAGATATACAGACCATGACTACCAGGAGACACCTGTATGTGGATGACAGGAATACACATAAGCAGACAGTGTGTACAGCGAGAACCACACCACACAAATGCAAAAGCCCAATGAAATGGAACGACGACACCAGGTGCGCGTTACCGAGAAAGACAGGTGCATCACCAGATAGTCAACCGACCAACCGCTTAGAACTGCTTTCTACTTTGCATGTATCTCACAGGCCTCATGGAACCCCGCCCTCCGGCCCGTCTCGCTCTGTACTCTCCAG
The DNA here is from genome assembly GCF_964204655.1 of Triturus cristatus. Taxonomy (NCBI): domain Eukaryota; kingdom Metazoa; phylum Chordata; class Amphibia; order Caudata; family Salamandridae; genus Triturus; species Triturus cristatus. The sequence goes on along the minus strand of NC_140590.1, from coordinate 1,141,697,477 downwards.
CTGGTAATCCTTCATAGCCTGTACTATCAGCTCCCATGCCCTCACCCATTCCAGTCCCTTCTCATCTCCTGCCCTGGTCGCCTGTCGCCTTCTAATCACACTCTCACAGCCCGCCCACTTCAGCAGCTCAGCCAGCCATCTCCCATACGACGGACCCCCCGGGATTTCCAGTGCCATGTAATTTCTCTCTGGGCCAGCATGAGGCCTAAGTCTATAAATGTACTCGTCACTTTCGTCTTCGCCATGTGAGGAAACCAGAGCAGTAAACAGGTCGCCATGTCGAACTCCACCTCCCGGTCGGTGACTGCATTCAAAAGCTCCCCTACCTCCGCCCAATATGTCCCCAGCCTGGGGCACCCCCATAAGAGGTGGTCGAGCTCCGCTCCAATCACTAGACATCTCGGGCATGCCGCATCCTGCACCTTAAAATGCCTCCGAATCCTTCCCGGGGTCAGATAGGCCCTATGCAGTACGAAGAAGTGTACCTGCTGAAAGCGGGCATTCCTACTCCCCCTCCACGTTCTCCGTATGATATGATTCCACACTGTATCCGGGATGGGTTTGCCTATACTGCCCTCCCATTTCTCCTTAAGAGCCGTAAGCGGTTCTATACCTTCTCGTAGCAGTCGGGAGTGGAGGCAGGTTACCGCCTTGACTCTTCCCGCCGCCATCACCACATACTGGCAGGTCATGGCCACGGCGGGTTCCGCCAGTCCCTCCTTCCAGTACTTTTGTATCGCCGCACTCACCGCCGCATGTAGGAGGTAACTCCCTTCGGGGAGGCTAAACTGTTCCTGTAATACCTCAAAGGGGGCGAGCGCCCCGTCCACATATAGGTCTCCCACCATCTGTAACCCCAGCTCTTCCCACTCCGCCAACGGGGACCAGTCACCGCCATGCGGCAACGCTGTCAGCACTCCCAGCGGGATCTCCGGCGCATATGGCCGTGTAATTTTCGCTCTCCTCATGCTCCTGTGCCAGCACTGCCGGAGGGTTCTCTCCTCTATGGAGAGGTCTCTCATGTCTAGTTTCTGTTGCAGGACTATGTAAGACAAAATGTGTCTCTGGATACCGGTCTCCCTCTCATGCTCCGGGCCTCTAAATGCTCTAGCAATATTTTGCGTTAAGACCTGTAACTGTGCTGCCAGGTAGTATAATTCAAAATCAGGGGCCGCTAATCCACCATCGAGTTTAGGTCGCACCAGAGTGGCCAAGGCCACCCGCCGCCGCCCCCCTCCCCACAGGAAGCCAACAATCATCGTCCTCAACTCTGCAAAGATCCGCTGGGGAATCCAGATCGGCAGGGTGCGGAAGTAGTAGAGCAGCCGCGGTAAAGCCACCATCTTCAAAAGTGCCACCCGGCCCAGCACCGACAGCGGTAGAGAGGCCCAAAAGGCCATACATCCCTTTAGGGCCCTCACACTACGCCCTATATTGCCTTCCAGCAGGTCCCCGACGCTGCGGTAGATCCGGACCCCCAAATAGGTGAAGCACGTGGCCTCCCAGGCCACCTCCATCGTGAGCGGGGGGTACGGTACTTCTGCCCGCAGTGGGAAGACACAAGTTTTGGTCCAATTCACCTTGAGACCCGAGAACCCCCCAAAGCCCGACAGCAACTCCACCGCCCCTTCCAGAGCCTCCTCAGAATTCTCGAGGTACAGCAAGAGATCATCCGCGTACAGGGAGATATAATGCGTCACCCCCCCACACCTGATCCCTCCATACACTCTCTACGGCTCATTTGTCCAAAATAGCTGTCACTTCCTGGCGGAGAAGAGATAGGTGGTCCTCTGTCAGCCAGTCATCAGAGAGTGGCATGGAGAGAGGAGTTGACTCGAAGGGGAGGGAGTAGGCCCATTCAGATAATCAGGGAAAAAAACTGTCCAGTAATATGGCCAGCCAGCGGGGAAGGGGATGACAAATACTGCCACCAACTGGGCACCCACGATGACACGCGGGCAGACTATGAAGGTTTGGAGGTTGTGGCTGAAGTGCGTTGGTTGACTGACCAGACCGCTGGCCACTCGACCCACAGGGCCGAAAGGACAGACTAGAGAGCTTGTGCGCTGCGGTGGCTGGATGGGTAATGACGCAGCTGCCACGTGGCCATGAAAGTCGGATTGAGGGTGATAAGGGGTCCTAGAAAGGCCCAAGGACCTGGCCATAGCCCTGATGTCCTTAAAGCGCCTCTTTGGCCAAGAGGGCCGTAACTTCCTCCCGCAGAAGATTCAAGTGATCCTCCGACATACGGTGGCATGGCTGGAGGGGTCGTCTCGAAGGGGAGGGAGTAGCCCCTTCGGACGATTTGCAGCACCCACCTGTCCGATGTAATGGATCGCCAGTGGAGCAGGTGATGGCGAACTCTGCCGCCCACTGGCGTGGAATGGGCCTTGAGGCGGATGCTGCCGGGGTGGATGTGGACTGACCGGCACGTTGTCCTCCAGTACCGCCCCGGCGGAATCCACGTCCGCGTGCAGGTTGGTTCTGCGGCCGGTGGCTAGGCGGATGTGAGGAGGCACCCCTTCCTTGGCCGCGAAAGGTGGAAGTTTGCGGCCGCGGGCCGAGAGACCCAAGGACTTAGCCGTAGCCCGGGAGTCCTTAAAACGAGCCAGCGCACTATCCGCCTTCTCACCAAAAAGACGAGTTCATTCAAAGAGCATATCCATGAGGGTACTCTGGACAGCCCCCGAGAAAGACGTGGAACGCAGCCAGGCGTGGCACCGGAGCGCCACCGTGGTGGAAATCGCCCTACCCAGCGAGTCCGTGGTGGCTAGTCCACACCGTATGGCATGTCGTGCTGCATCTCGCCCGCCAGCAAGTGCCTGGGAGAGACATGTCCGGGCCTCCTCCGGATACAGGGGCAGCACTTCCTCCACCGTATCCCACAGAGAGTGGGAGAAACGGTCCAAGAGGCAAGCGGTGTTTAAAGACCGCAGGCCCAAACTCAGGGAAGAGAACAGCTTCTTTCCGAACTGTTCTAGCCTCTTGGATTCCCGATCCGGAGGAGCGGACGGGAAGGAGGATTGGGAAGTTGAGGCCTGGATAACCAGACTCTCGGGGTGGGGTGTTGGGACAGGAAACTGGGGTCGACCGGAGCAGGGCGGTGACGCCGGGCCATGTTCCGATCCACAGGAGGAACTGTGGAGGGCTTGGAGCAAGTGCCCTGCAGAACGTCGATGAGGGCCTCATTGAACTGCAGCAGAGGCTCTGTGGAGCTTGCTGACGGTTGAAGCACCTCTGTGAGGATGTTAGTCCTCATGGCCACAGCAGGCAACTCGAGCCCCAGGGCTTCGGCCGCCTTGCGCAGCGCCACTGAGAAAGCTGCACCTTCAGAGGAGAGATGAAACCAGCGTCCGGGGAGGTGTCCAGACCACTGGCATCCCCCAGTTCGTCTGCCCAGTCCTATGAAAGTTGGCCCTGTCTGGCCATAGGGTCCTCAGACCCCTCCCAGTCGCCCCCATCATCCGATTCCTAATAAACATGGGGAATGATCAGAGCCGGGCGGTAGATGAAACGCTCATCCAACGGCGTTGGAAGCGGCGCCGCGCCGGGCCCGGACTGGGGCTAAACCGGTGAACGGCGTCGTCCGGAGACGGCGCCGGAGTTGTCGGCGGAGGAGGCGTCGTGAGGTCGACTGGCGCCGGCAGAGATCCAGGCCTGGATCCCTCGGGGATCTGCGGCGTCGAGACCGAAGTTGTCGACGGCGCTGGGGCTGGAGCCGCCAGCACACGCGGTCACCCAGTCGAGCCCGCGGAGCCCGAAGGCGCGCCGGCAGGCATCGATGGCAGAGCCAGGCCCCTCATGGCCGAGAGGAAAGCACTGACCTCCACAGGAGTCGCGTCAGTCCCAGGGACTGGCGGGTATGGGTACGGACGGGGCTCCTGCGGCTCCGATGGAGCCGCGGGGGTGGGACCACCCGGACCCTTGGCTGAGGCGCGCGACCGGCGAGGGGAGTCCGAAGAGCGGTGTCACCTCTTGGACTTCTTTGATTGCTTCGACTTACCCGAAGACTTTGAGCCTGACGAGCGATGATGGTGGCTGCGGCTCCGCGACCGGTCCTTGGACATCCTCCTGGACTGGGACCGTGAGCCGCGCGGAGCCGAGTGCCGAAGCTCGAGAAGCTTAAGGGACCTCTCCCGCCTAGCCTTCGAGGTCAAGGCCTGACAATCGGGGCACGACTCCGCATCGTGGTCGGCCCCCAGGCAATAAAGGCACCGGCGATGGTGGTCCATCACCGACATCAGTCGATGACAGGAGTCACAGGCTTTAAACCCAGGCATCCTACCGGCACCAGAGTTGAGTCGACAGAAGACCAAAAAGAGTCAAAAAGTTTAGTCAAAAAGTGACTAAGGGATAAGCTCTTCCCGGATCGGCGCTGTATGGCGCGGAAAAAAGAAAAACTGAAGTCAGCGCGCGAGGGCGGCGTCTAAGTACTCCGACGATGTCATTCCGGCGCTCGACGCCAACGACGGACGCGGAGCCGCAGACTACGCCTAGCGACGCGCAAGGGGTATTGCTACAAAAATCTTTCCGGATCCAGCCTGATGCCTGGGGATATTCTAAGGTGAGGAATCTAACTAACGTGTTTCTTTCAGATTTTGCCAAATAAAGAAGATAAAGCTCAACTGTCTCTTCTTGCATGTTCGCAGTCTGCCTGCTTGCTGATACACCGTAAGCAGATCCTCTTTCACTGGAATGTATATCCAGACGCCATGGAGGGTCTTCGCTGAATAGTCATGCCGTCATCCGGGTGGAAGCTAGGCTGTCAAGTTCAATGATGTAAGACTGTGGTGAAAGATTTAGTAAAATCATTGTAACTATTATCTACATTTGTGCATGTTTTAACTTTCTCGCTTCCAATGTGGGCACAATTTTTTTCACACATGATCCAAATTAGAAGCCACTTTGCCATCTTAAAAAAGTATAAAAGTTTGCATGATCTTTGGAGGTTTTCGCACTAATGACCACTAGGCACTTACCTCAGTGGCCCTAGTAGCGCCACATCAAGCACACAGGGTGCCTGCGCCATCATCCACGGGGCTCCGTGGACCAGGCACCACCGCTTTTGCAGTCACTGTCTAGCGCCATGTAACGCGCACTGTTTCACCTAACTGCCCATCACTGACAGGTGCTGCATGCACAGAATCTCCTGCATGTTGCCACTAACATGGGCTACATAGCCAATCACTGTAGTAGTCACCCAGACAAAGACTACAACAACAGGATTTTGCTAAGATTGCATTTTACGCTGCTATAGTATCTATGTTTTGTCTTGTCTTTTCTTCTCTCCCACAGGAATTTTTCATTTTCAAGTGTCAGTGAGTTCGCTGACATTTTTTACCACACACCTTAGCACGTGTGCTGGTACAGCACAGGTTTCACGTGGCATCCTACGCCTTTGCCACTCACTTTGCACTCACCTGGTCCTGAAGAAAGCCCTTATAAAATCCTTCATGGACTGAAACATGTAGACCACCACACATAGCCAACTGAACGGTAATAACTCCAGATTAGTTGCATCAATCATTTTGATTTTAAACATATCCTGAGTCGCCAACATTAAAATTTAGGGCAAGGATTCTCAGAGATATTTTTAACTGTAAAATATCACTTCACATCACACTTAAGCACCACACCAGCTCCGCTGTAATCAGGCGTCGTAGCACAACCGGGGAGCATTCGGCCGCCCAGTTGGGACCCCAATGATGAAGCATGACACCAACCAGGTTGGTGTGTGAGCGGTCTTAATGGGTCCATGTCCATACTATATACAGTGATTAATTTACACTCACATAGTGGGTCCGTTCACATTGTTTAAGTTTAATATCTTTTTGGGGAACAGGACGCACCCTCTGCCCTATCCCTTGCTCTCCCCTTGATTTCTTCTAGAAGGATTTAGTCCAACATCACGAACAGAAGTCATCTAAGATTGGCAGCTTCTTGTGTGGCAGAAGTGACATATGAAGCGGTTAGGATACCACCACACTGGGGTGTCCAATTCCGACAGTCAGTTTTGCTTGCAGAGTCTTAACTTGGTGCTTGAGACATGAGATCGGAGGAGAAGCACAGAGAAATACTTTTGGTCAACTTGCTGCCAAATGCCACTCACCAACATTCAGTACCAAACTGTCTGAGCTTCATATAATAGCACCAATGAATTTGTACACCTTTGCGTCTTAAGATTGGATATGATTGATTTATTGTTCATAAAGCTTGATTTGAAAGACTTCGGTAGCAGTTGAATCACCATCTACTCTGACAAGTTGTTAGAATACCCCTTATCTATAGGAAACCACAGCCTCAGTATCGTTAAGATTTTACATGTGGGCTTCTCAGCCCTGCAGAAAAGCAAACGTTAAGGTTTGTGAAGGCATGGAGGATGAAAGTGCACCCCAAACTGAAGGTTTCTCCTTTTGCAACTCCACTGCAAGGACAGAAGAGCATGTGATGACACCTGCACTTTGCTGTCCCAGTTTCCTCAATGTCTGGCACCACTGATTGTTTAAATATTTTCCTACAACGTCTTATATGTATCTTACATTCAGATCAGAGACATACATAAGGAGTGAAGACACCGGACAGACTGAAGGAAATTGAAAAAGTAGGAGGTGAAGGCACTTATGATGTATCGACGAACTTTTCGGAAAAGAGACACCGTTACTCTGTGTGTCCAGGACTGCTTTGAAGTGTGGATATTTTGTGTGACTTAAGGACGATGTCTTGAGATCCAGCTGAAGAACCAACTTGAACAGCAAGTGTACAGTCAACAGCAGATCCTACTGAAGAGGTTTGGGCGAGAGGAAGCCTTGAGCAATCATTTATTCAGGTAAGGGTAAATAAGTACTACCTTCCTGTAGAAAAATTCTATCACTACAAACTTCGAAAAAACTTAGCACGCAGACTTCGGCCCGAAAAAAAGAACCTTTTACTGAAAATCTTCCTTTCCAATTTTCAGTCTTAGGAAAAATCTATAACTCTTGCATATGGATACATGAAAATAAGTTTTGCAAATCCAGAGCACACATCTAATTGCCCTGCTGAAGAAAAATGTTATGAACACCAAACATTCTGGATTTTTTTTCTTCTTCACCTATATGACCACCTTTTCAAAATCTAAAATAGGACACAAATCTTGCTTGGGAACTTGACTTTTGAATAAAAAAAATAAATAATGGAAGTAAATTTCTCTTGGTACCTTCTCTATTGAACCTTTCTGTAGAAGAGTAATTAGCTGATCTAATATTGCAGGAGTCAAACCCCTTAGAGGGATATGAAGTGGAACACTGGAAAACCTCAGTTTGTACCCATTCTGCAGAATACCTAGTAACCACTGATCCTTTGTGATTTTCTGCCGTGCCTGGAGAAGGTGGAAACTACTCCCTCAAAGTGTGGTGCTGGTTGGTAGAGGCAGGACAATAGATTCTTGTTTTTCTGGTGCCTTCCCTTGGGCAGTGGAAAGCTGTTGGCCGCACTTCTAAGTCAGTAAGACTTCTGAAACTACTGTTGATGCTATTTCTTTTCCTGGCTCCTATGTTTCCAAAAAGGGATGCACAATTGTTTGCTTTTTCTGTACAACTGAAATTTCACCAGTGGAAAATACTTTATCTTCTCCAGTCTGATAGACTTTATTATCCCTTTCTCAGTATTCACTTTTTGGATCTTTTTGGATCTAATCTGCTTCAGGACAAAAAGAGATTTACTGTTAAAAGGTATACTTGCACCTTCAACTGTGCAGAAGAAAGTGAAAGCCAGGAGGAGCACCGCTTGTATCCCTATCAAGTTGTCCAAAGCCAACTTTCTGTTCTTCGCTATTTCCATTAACAAAAAGGCAAATGCTACTTACCAGTATGCATCTGTTCTTGGCATGTAGAGCTGCAGATCTACACACTGTGCATGGATCGCCATCTGGTGTTTGGCCTGGATGTTTGCAGTTGTTTTTCCTCTTGGAAAGTCTTTGGAAGTGACTCCTCCTTTGGATCGTATTGCGCATGAGCAGGGAAATGATGGAGCGTAGCAATAAGCAGGGAAGATGCCCATGTGTGCTGTATCTAAATAAGGTAAACTGGAACAGATCAAGGTAGCCGGGGGGGGGGGGGGGGCTGTGTAGATCTGCAGCTCTACATGCCAATAACAGATGCATACTGGTAAGTAGCATTTGCCGTTCGAGGCATGTGAGCTGCAGATTACACACTGTGCATAGATTATATAGCAGTACTCGCTCCTAGCGGCGACCACCAGTATCTGTTGCAGTGGTTTGAAACAATGTTTTGAGTACAGCCAGGCCCACACTAGCTTGTTGCTTAGTTTGCACATCTACACAATAGTGTTTAGTGAAAGTGTGCGGTGTAGACCATGTAGCTGCTCTGCAGATGTCATCTAAGGGAATGTTTCCTAAAAATGCCATGGAAGCCCCTATCTTACGTGTAGTGTGGGCTTTAGGGGGAACAGATAGCGTTCGTTTTGCTTTGTGGTAGCAAATCTGTATGCATTTAACAATCCACCTAGCTATCCCAGAGTTGGAGATGGGGTTGCCTTTGTGTGGTGGTGAGAAAGATACGAACAGTTGTTTGGTCTTACGAAAGGGTTGTGTTCTCTCGATGTAGTAGAGTAAGGCTCCTTTGACGTCTAGTGTGTGGAGAGCTCTTTCTGCAATGGTCTGTGGCTACGAGAAGAATACGGGCAGTTCCACAGATTGGTTTAGATGAAAGGGAGAAATGACTTTAGGGAGGAATTTTGGATTAGTGCGGAGAACAACTTTGTTATGATGCATTTGCAGAAAAGGTTCTTGAATGGTGAGTGCTTGTATCTCACTGACCCTTCTGAGGGAACTAATGGCTACCAGAAAAGCAGTTTTCCATGTTAGGAATTGAAGTTCACCTTTGTGTAGAGGTTTAAAGGGAGGCCCCATTAGTCTGGTGAGAAAGATGTTTAAGTTCCACACAGGTGAGGGTGGCACTCTGGGGGGAATTATTCTTTTGAGGCCTTCCATGAAAGCTTTTATGGCAGGTACTCTAAAGAGTGATAGATGTTGTCTGTTTTGTAGATAGGCTGCTATGGCCGCAAGGTGCAGTCTAATAGACGTGCAGGCTAGGTTGCATCTTTGTAGGTGTAGTAAATATCCTATGATGTGTTGAATGGACACATCTAGGAGATTGAAGTTATTGTTGTGACAATAGACCACAAAACGTTTCCACTTGGCTGCGTAGCAAGCTCTAGTGGTAGGTCGTCTAGCTTCTCCAATGACGTTCATACAGTCAGGGGGAAGATTTAGATGACCAAATTCTAGGATTTCAGGAGCCAGATCGCAAGGTTGAGCTGAGCTGGGTCCGGGTGCCTGATCTCTCCATGGTTCTGGGTTAAGAGGCGTGGAGAGAGGTGTAACTTTTGGTGCGGTACTATAGATAGTTCCAGCAGTGTGGTGTACCACGGTTGTCTGGCCCAAGTTGGAGCTACTAGGATGAAAGTGAGGGAGTGTTGTTGTAGTTTGCGCACCACTAATGGAGTGAGTGGGAGAGGCGGAAAGGCATACGCAAATCTGCCTGACCAGTTCATCCATATCGCATTGCCTGTGGACGATGGGTGTGGATACCTGGCTGCGAAGCTTAGGCATTTGGCGTTTTCGTGGGTGGTGAAGAGGTCTATCTGTGGATGCCCCCACATCTGAAAGTACGGGTGAAAGAACTTGTGGATGGACTTCCCACTCGAGGATCTGTTGTGTTTGTCTGCTCAGCAGATCGGCCATAGTGTTTTGGACTCCTGAGACATGTTGGGCTAGGAGAAAGAGTTTTTTGGAGTATGGCCCACCTTCATATGCTCTGTGCTAGCTGAGAGAGCTGCGGAGAGTGTGTGCCCCCTTGTTTTTGTATATAGTACATGGCTGTCATGTCCGTGCGGACTAAGACGGCCTTGCCTGAGACATGTGTTTGAAAGGCCTTTAGGGCTAAGAATATGGCTAGTAACTCCAGATGGTTGATGTGGAGTAACTTTTGTTGAGGCGTCCAACTGCCCTGCATAGTGTAATGTAGTAGGTGAGCTCCCCAGCCGGAGAGCGATGCGTCCGCTGTTAGTCCTATCTGAGGAACCGGTTCCAGGAACAGTCGCCCTTTGGAAAGGTTTTTGGTGGTCCACCACTGCAGAGAGCGATGGGCCCGGCCGTCTACCAACACCAGATCTGTCAATTGACCCTGGGCCTGGTTCCATTGGCACTCTTGGAGAGGACGCATCTGGAGTCTTGAGTGAGGTACTATGAATATGCAAGAGGCCATCATTTCTATAAGTTGCATGAACACTCGAGCCGGAAGAGAGTGTTCCGGTTGAAATACTTGCTATCCTGGCAGGACTGGGATAGGCTAGCGCTTTTGAGGTGTCTATAGTGGCACCGAGGTATTGTTTTACGTGGGACGGTTGCAGATGGGACTTCGTGTGATTTACTGTGAAGCCCAGTTCCTGAAGTAGTTGGATAGTGGCGTGTGTGTTGAACACACTGGTTGTATGAGTTGGCTTTTATGAGCCAGTCGTCTAGGTATGGGAAGACATGGATGTGTTGTCTTCGTAGGTGTGCTGCCACTACTACTAGGCACTTGGTAAACACCTGTGATGCTGTGGTGACTCCGAATGGGAGCACTTTGAATTGATAGTGTTGACCGTCCACTACACATCTGACATACTTCCTGTGAGCCTTGTGAACAGGAATGTGGAAATAGGCGTCCTTGATGTCTAGGGTGGCAAGGAAGTCGTTTTGGGAGAGCAGGGGAAGTACCTGCTGGAGTGTGACCATGTGGAAATGGTCTGAGTGTATATAGTGATTTAGGGGTCTGAGGTCCAGGATGGGCCTTAGAGTGTCGTCCCTTTTTGGTATGAGAAAATATAGGGAGTAAACTCCCATATTTTGTTGGTGGGTAGGAACTAGTTCTATCGCACTCTTTTGTAGGAGGGAGATTACCTCCTGCTTTAGAAGTGACCAGTGTTCCTGTGACATTGGGCATTGTTTGGGTGGAATGTTTGGGGGGTAGATGTTAGTTCGAGGCAGTAGCCTGACTGAATTATTTGTGTTACCCATTTGTCTGAGGTGATAGTAGTCCAGACAGGAAGGAAATTGTGGAGTCTGCCCCCGACCGGAGTGGGATGGTCTGGGAGGAGTGGAGGGAAGTCATTGGGTAGGGGTGAAGGCAGAGCAGGAGGTGTTAGTCTTGCCTCTGCCTTTATTATTGCTGCCCCGTAGCCGCCTCTTTGGTAACCCCTTGTGAAGATGGATTGTGTAGGGGGCTTTATAGGAAGCAGAAGCGTTATCGGAGGAGTAGCCTCTGGAGGTGCTTCGAAAAGAAGAGCGGCGAAAGGAGCGCTTGGGAGGGTGCGACTGTATGGCTCCCATAGACTTCGCCGTATCTGTCTTTTTTCCTTTTTTCCAGGGCATCGTCAACTTTGGGGCCGAACAGATGTTCCTGGTCAAAGGGTGGTTCAGGATGGAAGCCTGCACCTCGGGGTTGAAACCTGAAATGCGTAGCCAGGCATGCCTACAGAGGAGAACACTGGTGTTAATTGCCCTAGAGGCGGTGTCAGCTACATCTAGGGCGCAGCGAATGGCGGTGTTGGTGATGGTTTTACCCTCCTGGATTAGCTCGTTGGCTCTATTTTTGGATTTGTCAGGGAGGTGTTGCATTATGGCTTCCAGTTCATCATAATGTGCCCTGTCATATCTTGCCAAAAGCGCTTGTGTGTTTGTGATGCGCCATATGTTGGCAGCCTGGGATGCAGTGCCCTTGCCAGATGCGTCCAAGAGTTTGGACTCCTTATCAGGTGGTGGTGGTGCCTCGCCTGATGCCTGGGAGTTTGCACGCTTTCTTGCAGTGAACACTACTAGGGAGTCTTGTGGTACTGGCCCTCTGATGTAGGTGAGGTCTGTAGGGATGGCCTTATACTTCTTCTCGATGCGAGGGTTGATGATCCTAGCCCTGAGCGGGTCTTTAAAGGCCTGCGGCGCATGCTTGATAACCCCTTTAAGCATGGGCAGGATGGAAGTGGCCCCGTGTGTTGTGTCAAAGGTATCTAGGAGGAAGTCCTCCACCACGGGGTCTTTATGGAGATCAACTCCGTGGTAGTGTGCAGCCCTATGGAGTAGTTGATTAAACCCCATTGTGTCTTCCGGGGGGGGCGGGGGCGGGGGGGGGGGGGGTGTACGTTCTGGAAAGGTAAAGATCATTCTGCGGGACGTTAGGGATGTCTGGGTCTGGAATGTTCTAGTCGTCCCATGGGTCTGGGGAGCCTGTAGGAGTGGGGTCCCCTGCGGGTTGGTCATGGGGCTCGTCCCCTGTGTCATCGTAGACATCGTCATCACCCTCATCCGGAGAGGTTGTGGGGGAATGATGAGGTGGGGAAGGAGGAGGAGGGGTAGCAAAGCATTTCCTCTTTGTAGGTGGAGCTGGGGCAGGATTGAGCATCAAATGTCCAGTTTTAGGGTCTTTGACAAGTGTTTTTTGTACTGGATCAGGCCGAAATAGTTCTTCAGTGAGTGGCCGATCCGTCGGCGCCGAAGCCGTAGATTTTTCAGTCTTGGAGTCGGCATCGGTTAGTTGTTTTGAACTGTGCGGCTGGTTGTTTCCTCGGCTCCAAGATGACTTTCGGCTTCGAGGTGTGGGTGTCAATGGCTTTGGTTTTTTTTGCTCGGCTCCGGAGACGGTGTCGGTACCGAGGAGCTGGTGCTTATCTTGGCCGCCGAGTGCTTCGGTGTGGAGCTCGGCGCGGAGGGAGGCGACCATTTTCTTTTTCGGCGCCGGTGTGGAGGAGTGTTTCTCGGTACAGACTGTAGGCTGGCTCGAGCCCAAGTTGCCAGAAGGCTTGATAGGCTTCTTAACCGGGCCCGAAGGCGAGGTTTGGGAAGCAATGTCTTTGGTCATGCCTAGGCCCGAAGGTGAAGGCGTGACCGAAGCCTTTTTCGATGCCGTCGAGGGTGTTGGTGGACTTTAGTACTCATGCCCCTCTGTGCCGGAGTGATGTCCTCGACATCTGAGTCGTCGGCTTCTGAGATGCTGACGAGGCCCTCTTGGGTGTGCTGTTCTTCTTGAGCATCTCCGAAGATGTTGTCTGGGATCGCTGTCGACGAGTGTGCCATGGTTCTCCTCGCCCTTCGGTCTCGAATGGTCTTCTTGGACTGGAAGGATTTGCACGCCGGACAGTCTCGAGCCTCGTGTTCAGGGAGATCGGTGTGGGGAAATTTGTACCCACATCGAGGACACTTCTTGAATGGAGTCCTTTCCATCAGCCAGGACCGGAGCTTAGGTAGGCCCGAAGGCCTTCGTCGACGACCGGAATCGAAGACTTCGAACGATGAGTCGCGTCGAGTGTGGAGATCATGATCGAAAACAATACCGCAGAAAGGGGAGGATTGAGCGCCGATCAGAAGAACTGGAAACTGTTCGGAACCGGAGCGCGAAGAACACATCCGAACCCGATGGTGGAAAAAAAAACAATCTGAGGATGGAGCCGAAGCCCATGCGCAATACGATCCAAAGGAGGAGTCACATACCTCATGACTTCCAAAGACTTTCCAAGAGGAAAAACAACTGCAAGCATCCGGGACCAACACCAGATGGCGATCTATGCACAGTGTGTAATCTGCAGCTCATATGCCTCGAACACTACATTTTCCAGTACCATAAGAAAGCTCATAGAGGCTCCAAAGAGCAGAGGAAATGCCTGCTTTCCCTATGCCTGACTTCCCCGCAGATACTATTTTCTAGTATACTTTTCAGGCAGACTGGAGCAAGATGAGCCAGCTGTAATATACTCTTGCTTGTGGTGGCCACACCTAAAGAGTACATAAGAACCTGGAATTATAGTCATTTGTTCTAAACTTCTTTTCCAGGTGAATTTTTGAAGCATTGGGAAGACGATCGATTAACAAAATTGGCCATCACAGGTATCCACCATTAGACCGCAGATAAATGGAACTATAGGACAATCTTGTGGCTTCATCTGGATTGTCTAAAAAATGTGCGGAACCATGGAGTTATGGTCTGCAGATTAAACCTCCTCGCAGCTCTGTTCATTATCTTATGGAAAGCCCCCAGATCGTCAATTGGAGAGATCCTAGATTTAACAGAGTTTGCAGAAACTGAAGAGAGGACCTGCCATCAAGAAAACAACAGATTGGAGTTGAGATCCTGAGGCGAAGACATGCACAATGTCCTATTTGTTGACCTGAACAATTTATTTTGCGAGTCAGCATGACAGCTTTGTCTGCATGGAGCCTTAGCTTTTTCAGTCCTCGTGCGCAAATGACCAGATAGAGAAGCATCTTTGTACTTGTGACACCAGTCACTCGAAGATCTCTGCTGAGGCAGCTGGATGCATAGTGTTTTGGGCTGCTGCTGATCTAGGATTTCCTGGATGGTTGAAAAGGCAGATGTTTAAAAATCCCAAATCCTCTGAGGAGGCCGTGTTGCAGGAGTCAGAGTTTATTAACTTTATTGGTTGTGCCTCCCTTTCTTCTCTGCAGCCCAGCAATGACACAATTTTGCCTCAGACCATAGAAACATTAGAAATTAAGTTCTGAGGGTGTCTAGAAAACAATTGAGGTGACAAATAATAAGTATGCCCCTTACTTGTTCATTCTATCCATTCTGCTAGAGCCATGTTTAAGTTTGTGGTTTATGTTAGAGCAGTCTAGGATCTAGAGGGTTATACAGGCTCTCCCCTTCTGCAGTTTACACACTGGTAGAGGAAGGACATCCTGATGTAAGGAAAAACAGTAAATACTGACAAAAGCAAGTTGTACCATCAATTCTAAAAAAAAGAGAAAAAAAAACCTAAAACAACTTTCCTTTTAGGACTAACACAAGTTCTACTGTAAAATAACTACTTAAATTGATCTTTGATTTTGTAACTATCACACCACATCTCCAAAACATGGATAGCTAAATCAAAGGATATTTGAGCTGGTTAGACTTAATTTAACAGGGCAAGATAGAAAAATAAATGTCAATTCATTGGTTTTTATCAAATATGTAGCCATCTGAAACCTGGCACAACAAAACACTGA
This sequence comes from Triturus cristatus, assembly GCF_964204655.1. Classification (NCBI taxonomy): domain Eukaryota; kingdom Metazoa; phylum Chordata; class Amphibia; order Caudata; family Salamandridae; genus Triturus; species Triturus cristatus. The sequence continues at coordinate 1,141,682,440 of NC_140590.1, read as the reverse complement.
TTTCGTTCAAGCTTCGGGTTATGATGTATGGAGCACTAGTACCACAGGTAGAATAGGATCTCTTGTAGACATTGCATCTTTCAATAGAACTCTTAAATCATCCAAGAGACACAGAGCTAGCTCTGAAGGAGAAAATATTTGATACTGATTAGCTAGAATTTGTGAGGCCTAAATAGAAATTCCAGTGGTCACTTGATGAAGGAAAATTATTCCCCCACTGAATTATTAATATTTAACTCCTTCTGGGTCTTAGAATGATGGTCTTCGTATAAAGTTCTTTTGTATGTTGAAAATATATTGTTTAATAACTCCTTTAGTGCTTGGGTTAGGAGATTTGAATGAGATAGTTACTTAAAGAGTTTATTAATACTCCCTAGTTGCAGGTCATGATGCTATCTAGGTCGATGGGCAGAATACTCCTCAATTCCATACCACAAGGTCAGAATCTAGAGAACTACATTTTCAAATTGAAGCACACAACTTAACTGTACAATGTTAAATGGCTACTGTAGCATAAGTGGTGGTGTCACAAGATCAGCTGGAAGAGATGATGATCCTATAACTGTATTTCAAAGTTTAAGGTGCATACCCCACGCATAGGATCTCAGCGCTCCCCTGGATAATGAGTTGCTGATGAAGAAGCAACTAATAATCAAAATTGGAGAGGACATGATTTTTAGGAGCACTATTAGCCTCTTGACTAGACAGAAATATTAACTGCTACATTGAAGATAAGATTTCTGTATCCAGTTTTAGAGCAAACCCAAATGCGGACTACATTAGGGGCAGTGTTTGAAGAGATGAGTGGGGGCGTGTGATACTGTAAACGAGCTGATGGCTTACCTAAAGATGAAAATCATATAAGAACTGCAATCTGTAAGAAACTGGGTTTTTGTTGCAGTAGCCGCCCACTTTTTGCCTGGTATTTGATGCAACTTTAAGTGAGGTGCACTGGGTTCCTGCTAAACAGGTCCCCGGTGCCAGTGCTCTTTCCCTAAAACAAGGTAATTGTTACTTGTACCCCATCTCTCAAGACCGTTAGCACCTAAGTCCCTAGTAAATGGTACCCGTGGTTGAGAGGAAGTGCCATCTTTCATGCATGGTATGCCCCCACTTTTTGCTGAATTGCTGAATGTACTTTGACTGAGTGTGGCCTGGGCTCCTGCCAATCAGGTGCCCAGGGCCTATGTTCCTTCCCTAAAAACTGTGCTATAACCTAAAACCCACATTGGCAAACCCTGGCCACTTGTCAGCCCCTGGTAAATGGTACATTAGGTACCCAGGGCCTTGTGACCAGGGAAGGTCCCTAAGGGCTGCAGCACTTATTGTGCCACCCTTAGAGGCCCTGTACCCTGACACAAACACACTGCCCTTGCAGGCGGAGTGTCTGGGTATAGAACAAAACAGAGTCGACATGGCACACAACCCTGTGTGCCATGCCCACAACATACACTGCCCTGGCATTCATCAGCCACCCCTCTAGCTGGATGCCCTATGCCAGTTGTGTGGGTACAGGAGCATGAGCCCTGTGCCCCTATAGTACCCAGGTCCATTCCTGGGCACTGTAAGTGCAGTGCTGCCATTTAAGAGTATATGGTGCTGGGAGATCGTCAACATGAACCCCACAGCACCATGATGGTTTCACTGAAGACTGAGAAGTTTGGTATCAAACTTCTCAGCACATTAAACCAGCACTGATGCCAGTGCAAGATTTAATGTACAATGCACGACAGAGGGTATCTTAGAGATGCGCCCTGAACCTAACCTACAATCCACGTCTGGTCTGAGGGGCTGCCTAGGCTGCCACACAGCAGACATGTTGCTGGACCCCTGGGTAGAGAGCCATCCGCTCTCCTGGGCCTGCAACAATGCTCATCCTGGGCAAGGTGCTAGCTCTCCTCCCCCTGGGTGGACAGGGGAAGCTTCAAAGGCATGCCGCCTTTGTGAGCTTCTCCAGGCCACTTGTTGTACTCAGGAACTGGCCCCTACCGGTTCTAAACCCCCACGCTGGCAGGAAGACTGGCCGGAAACCCCAAGGAAGGACAGGGGGTGTGCCAGCCTCTGCCAACCCCACCCCTCAGGTGGGGGAAGGCTAGGTGAAGCACATCTTTGGGCTCTCGCCATCTTGAAGATGGGGAGCTCTGCCCAATCAGGACTAGGCTACTGCCCCCCTCCCACAGGAGAGTGGCAGGATAGGGGGTGTACCCACCCCAGGACAGGAACCCAGTGGTCCCTGCCCTTTACCTACCCGTAACACCTCTAAATTTAGTATTTAGGGGCACCCTGAACCTTCCTTCCTTAGATAAAGATTCCGAAACAGCAAAGAAGATCAAGAAGAAAGCTGCTAGCAGCTGCTAACAAGAGGAAGACACCAACTGCTTTGCCCCAGCCCTACCGGCCTGTCGACCCTCGAACCTGCACCTGCTAAATCATGGCATCTCCCGTGGCCAGCAACCACACAAACCCCGGAGTTCCTGGCTACCTTGTGACTCTGAGCATCTGGGACTCCCACGAGCAGCGGCACTGCTCAAAGCAAGTAACTGACCGCCTGGCATCAGCCAGGAACCGCGAACCCTGCACACTCTGCACCCGCCAAGCCTGGCCTGTGCTGGAGTGGAGTGGACAAAGACCATGAGGACGTCCACCCGGTGACTGTGACCCCGAATCCAGCACCCAAGGACCCACCTCGACGCTCCTGACAATGCCTGCAGCCTCGGAACCAGGGACCCCCCCAACGGCGATCAACAGAGGGTAAGATTTCCCGACACCAAAAGGCACCCCTGCACACGGCATCCTGCGGCCCCCTGTGCCCAACTCCTGGGTACCTACCTATCCCCCAACTATCCAACTTACCTCTCGAAGTGGTGGTCGCACCTAAACAATCTTCGTCCCCGAGCTTGCAGCCTTTGTTCGTTCTTGAGCTTCTCCATTGCAATCCATTGAGCGCCCGACGGCTCAAAAGCACCCTGCACCCAGCCGTCCGATTGGCGCTGGCAGTGCAACTTCTACTCTAATCTACTTCCCCATTTGCCCTGAGCAAGTGACCAGGAGCTCAGCTCCCATAGCCGCGTGGCCTGCTAGCCAGCAGCCACCAACCACGGGCCACATGCCTCCCATAGGATAACATTGGGCTTACCTAACTCTGCACCCCGCTGCCCCTGTGCCGCTGAGGGTGTAACAACTGTACTTACCTGACCCTGGGAGAGACCCCTGAGTCTATGCCCAGCACCTTAACTCTGCCAGTCGAGTACTTACCCAAAAGCCGATAACTCACTTTTCTTCCATAGGGTAACATTGGCTGGTTTCACTTGAAAATTCTTCCAAGTGTGGAGTTTCTAAACTTTTAAATATTCACCTAAAATCAACCGAGTAACGAAATCGAAAATAATCACCAGCTATTAGGAGAGATCCCAGTGCTGAAAAATATTTACAACCATACTTACCGCTAACTCAATTTTCTCCCATAGGAAACCATTGACTGTTTTTCTGTGAAATTTCTTCTAAGTGTCGATTTTTGCAAACTACAAATAGTCTTTAAAAATCGTACCACTGTGAAAACGTAATTAATTACTTACCTGTTTTAGATAGATGTCCCAGTACTGAGCCTAGGAGCCCAGCACTGGATTACAAAAGTAACAAGAACATACTTTACCTGCAACTTGAATTTCCTTCCATAGGATAACTTTGCCTGGTTTTTGCTGAAAAGGTTTCTAAGTGTCATTTTTGCAAACTTACAAATATTCGTTAAAAATCGCCTGTATAACCTAAACGCATTCTCTCAACTGCTTACAGGTGGTACACTAGTGCTGGATCCAGGAACCAACACTGAGCTAGAAAAAGTAACAATAACCCCACTTACCTGCTAAGTAAATTTGCTTCCATAGGATAACGTTGGTGATTTCATTAGAAAAAGTTTCAAAGTGTCAACTTTTAAAATACCAAAATAATGCTTAAAAATCACCACAGTAACTAAATCGTGTTCACTCGCCTGTTTCGAGGAACTGTCCCAGGACTGAATCTAGGACCCAGTCCTGGAGTTAGAAAAGTAATCCTAAAAGTAATCAAATGCATTTAACTTGAAATTCCCGTTGAGCTCAATGTATTGTGTTTGAAATTGTGTTGCCTATTGCAACAAACTAACTATTGCATTCAAAAGTCTATTGCCTATTGAAAGTATTTAACTAAAGCATCTCATTCTGAGAAAGTATATTTTGATACCTATTGTTGGTTCTAAAATAAAACAAACATATTTTGTATATAAACCATTGGCCTAGAGTTCAGTTCTTGAGTGTGTGAGACCATTTGCTGACTGAGTGTGTACAACAAATGCTTTACACTGTCCTCTGATACTGCCTTACTGCTCGACCAAGCTACCACTTTAGAGAGTAAGGTTATATCTAACTTTAGCCTCTGCCAAACCTCTGGGGACTGTGGACTCTGTACACACTGTACCTATTTGGGAACAGTATATACAGAGCCCCTTTCCTACAGTGGTACCTAGAGCATGGGAACTAAAGAGGGTCTGTAAGAGCTGCAGCATATCTTTTGTTGCTCTCAGGGACCCAGCACCAAACTCACACAGACCGCCACTGCAGGCTGCATGACAAGGTGCTCTAATGCACAAGTTACTACTTGTGTAACGATATATCTGTAAGAGACATTAGTGATAGATTCCTTACCTTAGAATATCCCCAGGCGTCAGACTGGATCCGGAAAGTTTTTGTAGCAGTACCCCTGCGCGTCAGTAGGTGGCGTCGTGTGGCTCCGCATCCGTCGCTGGCATCGTAAGCGCCGAGATGACGTCACGGAGACTACTTAGGCGCCACCCATGCGCGCTGACGTCAGTTCTGTACACGACTTTCCGCACCAGGAACGCAGAGCCATGCAAGAAACTGACCACTGGTGCCATGAAACTAGGGCCCTGAAAAGGGGGATGACCTTAACCCTAGAAATCTGTTCGCAGAACAGGGAGGATGAGTGGGGCGGTAAGGAATCTATCACTTACTAATGTCTACCAACCCCGGTGGTGGGTCTGCAAACAAGATTACACCAGAAAGTCATGGAGAACAGAACGGCCAAAGAAGCCATCTCTCCGGACCCGACTGTCAAGGCAGTAACGCCTGATAAACTTGTGCAGCGATGCCCACATAGCTGCCTGACAAATGTCCTGCAAGGGGACGCTGCGTCCCAAGGCAGTAGTGGCTGCTGTTGCCCTGGTAGAATGGGCACAGCCCACAGGAGGCTCCTTCTTAGCCAACGAGTAACACGCTTTGATACACAGAACGACACACCGAGAGATGGTCCGTTTGTGCACAGCCCGACCTTTTTTGGCACGCACATAGCCAACAAAGAGCAGGTCATCCACCCGGAACTGCTGTGTACGCTTCAGATAGAATGCGAGCGCACGTTTTGGGTCCAGACGGTGGAGCCTGTCCTCCTCCGTGGAAGGATGCGGAAAGAAGGTGGGCAATGTGATGGTCTGCCCGATGTGAAAGGGCGTGACAACCTTTGGCAAGAAAGAAGGACGGGTCCTTAAAACCACATTGTCCGGATGAACAGAATGGAAAGGAGGTTTGGAAGAAAGAGCCTGGAGCTCACTCACTCTTCTGGCAGAGGTGATAGCTACCAGGAAAGCCGTCTTCAGAGTGAGAAGACGCAAAGGACAGGTATGAAGGGGCTCAAAGGGAGCGCACCTTAGATATGCCAAGACAAGGTTTAAGTCCCATGGAGGCATTATGAACGGCACGGGAGGAAACGTGTGCGTAATACCTTTCAGGAAACGGTTAACAACCGGGGACTTAAAAAGAGAAGGCTGATCAGGAAGCCGTAAAAAGGCAGAGATGGCCAAAAGAGAACCTTTGATAGTGTTATAACTACAAACAGGAAACCTAGGGTCAGAGCAAAGGAAGAGTGATAAAGCAAGTGGAGACCTCTCTAGGTGAAAATAAATCCCATCAGCCACCTAAGTAGCAACAAACATCATTTGGGATTCGATAGCCCTTACTGCGCCCTCCAACAAATCAGGGCAACAGACTGAGTGGGCAACAAGAACTTTTCTATTGATTTAAGATGTAATATCTCCCATAGTTCTTAATAATGTGTTTTTTTGTTAATGGTGGGGAGGGAGGCAGTGCAAAGAAAAAATTAAATGTGTCAAGGTGAAAATAATAAAATCATCTACCGGAACAGATATAATGCTTTATTGGTTCTGTCCGAGTGACGAAATTAAAACCAGTGCAGGAGCTGTTTTGAAAGAATAACTGCTCAAGTCCAGCTAGGAAAGGGTCTACATGTTTCAGCCACACGATTAAATGATAATCAGGCTTTCGTCAGGACCTAAGAACTTTTGCTACTGCTTTATATTCGTGTGTGATCCAAAAAATAAAAACACACCAGTGAAGGAAATTATACAACCTACTTTGGTTGCGGATTTTTTCAAAACACTCTGAGAATGTTTCAGGAGTATTCATCCATATCCTAAAAAGAAAGAGACATTCAATGCCAATTACTGTGCATCAAAACCTGCTTTATCATTAGCAACTGTATATAATGAGTCCTCTTACAACTCAAGGCATACTATTGTATTTTATCAATGTGCCTTGAAGAGATAAAGAAAAGCAAAGAAGAAGAAAAGAAAAGACGCTTACCCGTCAATGTACGGGAGCTCTCCTCACCTCACCTGGCATCCGCTCAGAGAAATGAGGCCCCGCTCTATATGGAGACAAATGGGTATAAGACATATTTGAAGAGCCAAACCTTGTGTCTTAAAATCAAACAAAAACGCAAATTTTTCTTGCCAGACGTCATACATAAATGTCCGGGAATGTCTAAAATTGTGGCAATCCAGCCAAACAGTAATGCCTCTTTTTTAGATTAGAAGATATTATTACGAGCGTGTATTTGAAATAAAATCTCCAACCAAACGCTCAGCTTAACATATCTGTCTCTGTGGTCAAGCTCTCATGAATAGTGAAAGATACATGTTTATCTGGTTTCAAATAATAACAGAGAAAGTCACACAAATAGGACAAATAATGTCAATCGAGTTAATCAGGTGGTCTTGTTAATATGCATTCTCTAATCATCCGATACAGATTCTCTCTGCGGCAAATCGCCACTTATAGTATATGTGACAACAAACGGCCAAATAGGAATGAGGCAATAACATTAAGAGTTGCCTACGCACCCGTCTAAATGCTTCCTGGTGGTAAAGATCTCACTCACACTATCCAATCTAGCCTGTAAGTATCAGGACGTATAGAATTACCTAAACTGTCAGTCGGTACCTCAGTCATGTACAGATAAGGATGGGGACGTGCCGGCGCGCGTGTGACGATGGTTTAAATACACAAAATCTCTTGGACGAGATTCTTCCAACGTCAATGATATGAGCCGAAGCATCATGGGAATTATAGTTTCCTTAACAAAAAGGGGAAGTCGACGTGAGCTAACAGTGTAGTGTTCTTACACCTACATATTAGGTTACAAAATCAAGACATTTTTGAAGACTTGATGCCTAAAAATTTCTTGTGTACTTAGGACAAATACTTTTTTCAAAATACCGTGCTCCTTCAGATCTGAAATATTGGAGCGTTTGTGGGCCATGAAACATTTTATTTGCAACTTTATTAAGTTTCTGCCTTTATCAATAGCGTTGTTTATAATTTAGAAGACTTGCCTTGAACTTATGAGGCAATCGCAAAATGTCTGTATAATCATCGAAGATATCTGCAATAGAATCTCCGACAAGTATATAAACAAACAGCTCCGGAATTAGTGAAATGTCACCCTCTGCTGGCTATTTGGATAAGGCTCGCTATTGATGTAGAATCCTAAAACCACTACATTTATCTAATCACAACATTCACTGCAACTACAGACAAGTTGTCTTCCTGATTCTAACACGACCTCTAGACCACTAAGGTCTGTGTATTTGTCTTATGTGATTAAAAGAATCTGTTTACTCATAAATACTTAGTCCAGTCATAGACCGTAAGATTCATCAATATCCCTATGACAGGTGTCTGAGTGAATAAGGAGGTTTCTTTATCTTCCGGATGCAATGCATCTACGAAACAAGTTGTGTAGTTCAAGCTAATACAATTCAAGCCAATTTGCTGAACTAGCAAAAACCTAGAGTGCCGCCCATGGTATTTCGTCGTTCAATCCCTGTGTATCACTCTTAAGTTTATAAATCCATTTCTGTTCTCTCTTAAAGAGAAAACGTGTGATATCACTTATGTGTGGAGGGATATATGGTTGTTATAGCACTATCCATTTCAGGTCTTCAACCTTGTTTCTGTGTACAAGAAAATGATTGGTTAATCTTGTTGACTGTTTTTTGCACCGAATGGTGCTTTTGTGTTAATTAATCCGCAGCTTAATTTTGCGCGTGGTCATCCCCACATAGCGGAGATGACATGGACATGTGATGAAGTAAATTACCTTGTCTGAATTACAGTTCGTATGTTTTTTCAGGATCCATGGTCTTTCTGTCCCTATGTCTACTTGTTTGGTTTGTTGAGTCTGTGCACATATTGGGCAAGATCCGCAGGGAAAATGACCCTGCACTGCGGGTAAATTCCACAATGTATTTGCTCTTGTTGGTGTTACATTCTTGGGTCTAGTATGTACCAAACTGTCACGTATGTTGTTGCCTCTCTTAAAAGAGAAAAGTGGAGATGGCAAAGACTCTGATCCTATTTTCAGAATACGCCAGTGTTTGCGTATAGTTTTTTGTACCTGATTAGTGAGGGTGCTAAAAGTGTGAACAAAAGTTAATCTGGTCAGAGGTGGTTTCATAATTGGAGGTTCTAGAATGGCCTCCCGGTTATTGTTGGAGGCTCTCTTCCATGCTTTCTTTACCAAATGTTGGGGGTAGCCACGCTCTCTCAGTTGTGTTGACAGATTTTTTGCGTGTTTCTGAAAATTTGCTGATTCTGAACAATTTCTTCGTACACGGAGAAACTGGCCTACTGGCAAATTCTCTCGCAAAGCCTTTGGGTGATGACTTTCAAAGGTTAATAGTGAATTTCTGGCAATTGTTTTTTTTTATAGTTCACTGCCCAGATATCCTTGACAAGGATATATAGAGATATCCAGAAAAGGCAAACATTTCTTGCTAAATTCCACAGTGAATTTAAGAAAAGCATTCTGCTGGTTAAGCCACTGGTGGAAAGCTGTAATGTCGAGTATTGTGCCTCTAAAAACGACCAGGATATCATCTATGTATCGCTTCCACAGCAATATCTGATCCCAGAATGGGTTGCTGTGGGTAAGAACATGGTCTTGTTCAAATAGATGGACATACAGATTCGCCAATGAAGGAGCAAAAATACTGCCCATCGAAGTGCCCGAGATTTGCAGATAAATATTATCTTCAAATCTGAAAAAATTCTCAGTCATTGCAAGTCTGGCACATTCTAGAATGAACGGTATTGGTGTGATCGTATCTGTATCCCATGTTGTTTGTTCCAGAAGGTCACGAATGGCATCAAGAGTTTCTCCCTGTGGGATGGACGTATATAATGGTTCTATATCAAATGATACCAGATAGTCCATCTCCAGATTAAAAGGTGTCTCAGATAAAAGTCTAAGGACATCTTTAGTGTCTTGTAAGTATGTCGGCATTGTTTTGACCATAGGTTTTAGAAAGAAATCAACAAAAGTAGACAATGGCTCCAATAAAGAACCAATGCCCGAAATAACAGGGCGGCCAGGAGGAGGTCGCTGTGTCTTATGAATTTTCGGGAGGGTGTAAAAATGAGGCATCACTGGATATTTTGTCACCAAAAAAAATCAGCTTCATTTGATGTAATCCACCCTTCTGTTTTTGCTTCTTCAACTAGATTTTTAATTTCATTGGTCAGTCTAGACGTTGGGTCTACTTGAAGGAGGCGATAGGAACGTGTATCGCCAAGCTGGCGAAGACATTCTTGGCGATATGATTCAGTGTCTTGAATCACAATCGCTCCTCCTTTATCTGCTGGTTTTATCGTTATCGTGGCATCATTCGATAAAGTCAGTAAAGCATTCTTTTCTTTTGCTGGTAAATTCTGGTAAGATTTTTTCTGAGTAGCACTAAGAATGCCCATATCATGTGTAACAGCTTTCTCAAAGGTTAATACCTGCTCAGGTACCAGATGATATGGAGGATTGAAATTTGAAGGTGGTTTAAGGCCTGTATTAGTGGATGTTATCGCTATAGGTGCTTCAATGTTACTTTCTTTGCTTTTGAAAAAGAAATGTAAGCGGATCTTTCTAAAGAATCGCGCTAATGCACACTTAATTTGTAAAGGGTCTCCAGTATTCGTAGGAACAAACCCTAGTCCTCGATCAAGTACCGAGTTTTCTTCTGTGGTGAGAGTACGTGAACTAAGGTTCACCACTAAGTTGTCATGTTTGTGCTGGGCTGTTGCTGGCCTCTCCTGCTTCTCGTGTTCGGAGGAGGGGGGTCTTGTTCCCAATGCACTTGTTGTTGGCCTCTTCTCTTTCCCCTGTTTCTTCCACGACCCTGTCCTAAAAAAGTCTGATTATCAAAGAATTGTGGTTGTGGTGGAAAGTGTTTCATAGGATGTTGGTACTGGGGAAATGGATAATTCCATACCAAGGACCCTGCTGTTGATATGGACCTTGTCTACCTCGTCTCCGATTGTACCTAGGGTATGTTATTGTCCCTTGATTCTGCTGCACCTCAGTTAGAAGATTCTGAATCACTCGAGAAAATTTCGGATCCAGAAGAAGAATAGTTAGAACCAGTGCGTCTACCTTTCTGATTAAACTCTGGGGCTACATACCCTTCTTTGGTGTATGGGTATACTTTCTCCAATGAAAATCTTGCTAAATCCTTTTTGAATTTCTCAATCTTATTCACAAGAATTGAATCTTTATATTCTTTATTTGATTTATTGGTTTCATCCATATTTTTCTCAAAGAGAGCATTTGTAATGGTTGTTTTAATCTGTCCTTCCAAAACTTGAATCTCTATTAATATGGCATCAGCAATCCTTTTAGCTGTACTTATGATCAATATCAGCCAATCGCGTGTACACCACACGATCAGCAACCAATCTTTCATAAAGGTCTTATTGGTCAGAAAAAGTCGAGGAGCATTTGTCACTAACAAACCTGTGGGGGCGCAATTGCCTCGAAGATATTCTGTCATTATTGCACCATGAACAAATGTTCGTGAGGGTGTCCTTTTTAGATCGAGTAAAGATTGCCAATCGTCTTGTGAACTCGATGGTGTGTCTTGTATCGTATCTAGTATACTCGGATTGTCGGCTAGAATTTATTGCAGGACATTGTCATCAAAGGATAAGCCTGTGTATTCGGCCATGGTAGAAAAATGTGCGATGTTTGGGAACGTGAATAAATCTATCTCACATTAGAGAGATTAAAAAACTTGAGCCGTAGCTGCTCTCAACACTAAATAACTGGATATATCTGGAATTTGCCAGATATATCAAGAAGGTCTAAGGGAAAAATATTTATTGACCAATAGGTTTCTAATCCCTTAATTCTCAAAGTATTATAACTACAAACAGGAAACCTAGGGTCAGAGCAGAGGAATAGTGATAAAGCAAGTGGAGACCTCTCTAGGTGAAAATAAATCCCATCAGCCACCTAAGTAGCAACCAACATCATTTGGGATTCGATAGCCCTTACTGCGCCCGCCAACAAATCCGGGAAACAGACTGAGTGGGCAACAAGAACTTTTCTATTGGTTTAAGATGTATTATCTCCCATAGTTCTTAATAATGTGGTTTTTTTGTTAATGGTGGTGAGAGAAGCAGTGCAAAGAAAAAATTAAATGTGTCAAGGTGAAAATAATAAAATCATCTCCTGGAACAGATATAATGCTTTATTGGTTCTGTCCGAGTGACGAAATTAAAACCAGTGCAGGAGCTGTTTTGAAAGAATAACTGCTCAAGTCCAGCTAGGAAAGGGTCTACATGTTTCAGCCACACGATTAAATGATAATCAGGCTTTCGTCAGGACCTAAGAACTTTTGCTACTGCTTTATATTCGTGTGTGATCCAAAAAATAAAAACACACCAGTGAAGGAAATTATACAACCTACTTTGGTTGCGGATTTTTTCAAAACACTCTGTTAAATTTTCAGGAGTATTCATCCATATCCTAAAAAGAAAGAGACATTCAATGCCAATTACTGTGCATCAAAACCTGCTTTATCACTAGTAACTGTATATAATGAGTCCTCTTACAACTCAAGGCATACTATTGTATTTTATCAATGTGCCTTGAAGAGATAAAGAAAAGCAAAGAAGAAGAAAAGGAAGGAGTAGTTTCTTTTCTGCAACTCCAGTTCTGTAGTAGGGGTATCTCTGTTATAGTCATAATCTAGTGAATAGTCCCGCCCATGTGCGTGGACCCCGGAGCAATAAAAAAATAATCTCTAAAGGTGACAAATCATGCAGACCTGCATACACCTTTAAGAGAGAATTTAATTTAAAGACAGATAATGCAGCCTATACCCACAGGCTACACTGTCCAGTACTTCAACTAGAATTCCACCAACATCCACAAACAGCACTGCCTGTCCAGCTTTTCTCCACATAGGAAAAAACCCTGCCTCTACCAGTAAAAGCCTCTGGAATGATAGAGAGGAAAGAGTGGACAGACAAGCCCCATAGGCTGCCATTATGTGGCTTAGAACAGGATACTGTGCCTGTAAGAAAACTTTCCAGATTTCCAGAACTTTCCCCAGTATCCCAGAATGCCCAGCAGGTCCCATTTACTTTCAGTTCTTTTTGAAGGCGTAGCACGCCAGACCTGTAGCATTCTACATATGAATAAGTATCTCTCCACCGGGGAGGAGGGCGGGCGCTTATGACTATAACAGAGATACCCCTACTACAGAACTGGAGTTACAGAAAATAAACTACTCCTTCTGTAGTAGGGGATCTCTGTGTATAGTCATAATCTAGTGAATAGAATGGCAAGCCCATCCCCACACAACAACAGCGGTGGAGAACACACAAGACAATACCACTACTGTGCGAACAAATTTCGCAGCGAAGCCTGCCCAACCTGAGCATCTGCCCTGGCATCCGTGTCCAGACAGTAATGCGCAGCAAAGGTATGGACCGACTTCCAAGTGGCCGCCTTGCAGATCTCCGCAATCGGAACATTACGCAGCAAAGCCGTCGTGGCAGCTTTGCCCCTGGTGGAATGAGCCTTAGGTTTACCCCCTAAGGTCTTATTAGCCTTTTGATAACACAATTGTATGCAGGACACAATCCACCGAGAAATGGACTGCTTAGAGGTCGCGAGACTGGTCCTGACTGATCCATAATTAACAAACAATTGGTCTGACCTACGAATATCCTTGGTCTTATCCAGATAAAATTTCAACACCCTATGAACATCCAGGGAATGGAGAGACCTTTCCGCTGGCGAAGAGGGATTCTGAAAGAATGTAGGTAAAGTTATGGTCTGGTTGACATGAAAATCAGAGATAACCGTAGGAAGGAATTTAGGGCGAGTACGCATCACAACCTTAGCAGCATGAAACACAGTATAAGGTTCTTGACAACATAATGCCTGAAGTTCACTCACCCTGCGGGCCGATGTAATGGCCACTAGGAACGCCGCCTTCCAGGATAGGTGCTGCAATGAAGCCTTGTGAATGGGTTCAAAAGGCTCCTTCATCAGTCTGGACAGCACCACATTCAAGTCCCAGGAAGGCGAGGGAAGTCTGACGGGAGGAAACACTTTTTTCAAGCCTTCCAAAAAATCCTTGACCACAGGAATCTGAAAGAAGGAAGTCTGTGAAGGGCATTTCCTGTAAGCAGTCAAAGCAGCCAGATGAACCTTAATGGAATGGAAATTAAGGCCAGACTGCGCCAGATGTAAAAGGTACGGAAGGATGACATCTTCCTTACATGTCGTCGGATCAAAGTTCTTGGACTTACACCAGATACAGAACCTCTTCCACTTGTAAGCATAGGATGTCCTAGTGGAAGGTCGTTTAGACTCCTTCAGTATGTCCATACAATCGTCTGGTAGATTCAGATGGCCATATTGCACTATTTCAGGAGCCATGCCGCCAAACTCAAAGACGAGAGGTTGGGGTGCACCATCCGCCCCCCGAACTTCGTGAGAAGGTCCGGCCTGCACGGCAACCGCATGTGAGGAAGGAGAGATCGGCGAAGTAGGTCCGTGAACCACCACTGCCTGGGCCACTCCGGGGCGATCAGGATCATCCGCGCCCTGGACTGGGACAGCTTGATGAGCACTGCCGGAATCAGGGGAATGGGTGGAAAAGCGTACAGAAAGCTGTTCGGCCAATCGATCCATAGCGCATTCCCCAGCGTCCCCCGCTGGTAGTACCTGGATGCGAAGTCTCGGCATTTGCTGTTTTCGGCGGTGGCGAACAGATCTACGTCTGGAGTCCCCCACCTTGCGAAGACTTCTCCTAGTACCTCGTCGTTTATGACCCATTCGTGGTTTTCCTGAATCAGCCTGCTAAAGGCGTCCGCCTGAGCATTCTGCACCCCTGGCAGATGCGTGGCCGTAATCGTCAGTCCTCGGGCCAGCAGCCAGTGCCAGATCGCCTGCGCCTCCTGCGACAGAGTGCGCGATCTCGACCCCCCCTGCTTGTTGAGGTAATACATCGTGGTTGTATTGTCCGTCTGTATCAGCAGCGAGTTGGTCTGGAAGGACGGAAGGAAGGCCTTCAGTGCCAGGAAGACAGATCTGAGTTCCAGGAAATTGATGTGGTACGTCGATTCCAAAGGAGACCACTTTCCTTGAATCTGCAAGTCCCCGGAATGCGCTCCCCAGCCCTGGAGAGACGCATCCGTCACGACACTCGTCGTGGGAATGTCCTTGTGGAAGGGAACCCCCTTGAGGAGGTTTTCCGCCGAACACCACCACTTCAGAGACTGAAGAGCATGCAGCGACAGTCGTATCTTGTCGTCCCAAGAGCCTGTCCTCTGATCCCACTGATCCTCCAAGCACTCCTGCAATGGTCTCATGTGTAGCCGTGCGCGAGGCGTGAGAAAGATACAGGAGGCCATCGATCCCAGTAGAGAAGACACCTTCCTCACTGTCGTCGATGGAGCAGTCCTGAGGTCCTGAGCCTTCCGAAGGAGTGATAACCGTCTCTCCTCCGAAGGAGACACGCTTGCTGACCGCGTATCGATGGAGGCTCCCAGGTACTGTATGCACTGGACCGGGGTCGGGACCGATATGGACATGTTGACGTGTAACCCCAGCCTGTGCAAGAGAGCGCACGTCCATCGGAAGTGATCTTGCGCTTCCGAGAAGGATGAAGCCTTGATCAGCCAATCGTCCAGATACGGGTAGACAAACACCTTGTTCCTTCGCAGATGTGCCGCCACCACCGCCATGCACTTCGAGAAGGTCCTGGGCGCAGACTTTAGCCCGAATGACAGTACTGTGTATTGATAGTGATTGGCGCCGACTTGGAATCGCAGGAACTTCCTGTGCTTCCGTGCTATGGGCACATGGAAGTGCGCATCCTGTAGATCTATGGCACAGTGACAGTCTCCCCGTTGCAGCTGAGGGTAAATCTGGTGCAACGATAGCATGCAAAACTTCTCTCTGCGAATCCATTTGTTTGCCTGTCGCAAATCCAGAATGGGCCTGAACTCGTTCTTGTCCTTCTTGCGAACGAGGAAAAACCGAAAGTACAGACCTCTTCCCCTTTGAGACAGAGGTACCTCTTCTACCGCCTTTTTTCTCAACAAGATGTCTGCCTCCGCCTGGAGCTCTCTCAGCTGGAACCGAGAGCTGACCGGCGGAATCGCTGGCGGCGGGCTGATAAACCGAAGACTGTATCCATTGCAAACAATATTCAGCACCCACTTGTCCTGAGTAATTTTTCTCCACTCTGCCGGAAAAAGTTGAATGCTTACCCCCACTGGAGTGGGTAACGGTTGAGGGGGAAGTAGCCGCTCAGGGCCGAGACCCGGCCGGGCCCTTGGTAGTGGTAGTCGCCTGCTGGCCTCCTCTACCCCTCTGGCGTTTCTGGAAGGGCTTCCGGAACTGCTGCTGTTGGTGCTGCTGCTGTCCCGAACTCTGCCTACGCCCTCTGCCCGAAGACCCGAACCGCCTCTGGAACGGGCGCTTCTTCTTTTCGGCCTTCTCCAACCCGACGGCCGTCAGGGTTTCCGCCTCCGCCTTCATGCGGGCCATCTCATCATCCGCATGTTTTCCGAACAGGGTTTCCCCCGAGAAGGGCAGGTTGGCCACTTTGTGCTGCGCCTCTGGTTTGAGGGACGTCAGGCGCAGCCACGAATGCCGCCTCTGGTGGACGCCATGACAGTAGGCGTGGGCAGCCAACAAGGAGACATCCGCCGCCGCGCCGATCACCTGATTAGAAACCAGCATGCCTTCGCGCACTGTTTCCAAGAAGTCCTCCTTCCTGTCCCGGGGCAGCAGGTCCGCATACTGCTGCAGGGACTCCCACATGGCCCGGTCATAACGGCCCAACAAAGCCCCTGCACTCGCCGCCTTCATGGTGGTGCCGGCGGTCCCACACACCTTCCTGCCCGCAGAATCCAGCCAGCGTCTTTCTTTGTCAGGCGGGACCGTCGATGAAGGGGCGGTCGCATGTTGTTTCCTCGCCGTCGTCACGATGACTGAATCCGGCTTCGGGTCCACCCTCAAAAAGGTAGGGTCCAACTCCGGGGCCCTATACTTTTTCATGAGCCTGGAGGGGGCGGCTTTCGTCACCGTGGGAGTGAGGAACAGCTCCAACGCGGGTTCCACCAGTCCTGGTACAAGGGGCAGTAGAGGGCGAGACAGATGTTTCTTATGAAGCGTCTCGAATATCACGGACGTCGTGGGTGTTGGAACCGTCACCGTGATACCCAACTTTGCTGCCCCTCTCAACAGCACCTCTTGGAAAGAGACCAAATCGTCCACCGGAGACACCCTAGTCCCCGGCGAGTCCGACAGCGTCGGGGAAAAATCTCTGGTCGAGGATCGCGTGTGCGACCTGGACCTGTGCCTCCTACGGCGTCGTCCTGAGTCCGACGATGACCGTCCATGGCTCCGTGATCTTCTCCTCCTAAGAGAGCGGGAGCGAGACCTCTTCGGCTTCGGTCTTCCCGCTGGTCTAGCCGGACCCGGCGACCGCGGGCGTCGCGGCTTCGGAGTCCCCTGCGGCGGAGTCGGGTACCTCGGAAGGGAAACCGACCGCGGGGGAACCGCCGGCAGCCCCAATGGAGTGCGTGGTAACGACCGAGGTGGGGGCGGCGGAGGCAGTGGCTGCGGATGTGGAGGCGGTGGTGGCGGTGGAGGTGGTGGTGTTGGCGGTGGTGGTGGAGGCGGTGACGTAGGCATCCGAGGAGGCGTATACACCAGAGTACACCGATCCCGATGACTCTCTCTTCCTCGACGGCGACCTTCGCCTCGACGGCGACCTTCGTCACGACGGCGATCTGCGCCTCGACGGCGATCTGCGCCTCGACGGCGATCTTCTTGACCTCGAGCGTCTCGACGTCGATAGTCTCTTCGACGGCGACGTCGACCGTCTCCTCTTCACCGACGGCGAACGGCGAACTCCCCTCGACGGCGAGCGCCGACGCCGGGTCCGATCTCGACGCCGACTGCTGGACGGCGACGGCGTCGTCGCCGAAGACGCCGATGTAGTCGACGGCGGCCTGTTCAGGTCCCTCGACGTCGACGCCGCTTCTCCCCAGAGCCCTGGGGAGACGGCGAACAGAGGGTAGTCATCCTCCTAGACGCCGCCGTCGACGGGGAGTGGGAACGCTTACTGGTCTTCCTGCCCCTGGGGAGCCCCCCAGAGGCCTCAGTATGGGCCAAATCAGCCCCTCCAGACCCACCTGGTGCCTTCAGCCTTCTCTCCTCCAGGACTTGAAGCCTGATCTTCATTCTCTCCCTCAGGGTCCTGGCTGAGAACGAGTGGCAGATATCACAGTCTTCAGGCACGTGGGACTGGGGAAGGCAACAGATACACACCTCGTGTGGATCTGTTTTAGCCTTCTTTCTACTACATTCCGGGCACTTGCCGAACAAGCCAGGCATGTTGATAGTACCAGCCACTAAGCACTTGAAAAAGTGACAAAAATTGACAAAAACTACAATAAACCCTTGAAAAGGGGAGAGCTCAATGCTCCAGGGTCCTGCTAGCAGGAGCCGGAAAAAAGAACTGAAAGTAAATGGGACCTGCTGGGCATTCTGGGATACTGGGGAAAGTTCTGGAAATCTGGAAAGTTTTCTTAAAGGCACAGTATCCTGTTCTAAGCCGCATAATGGCAGCCTATGGGGCTTGTCTGTCCACTCTTTCCTCTCTATCATTCCAGAGGCTTTTACTGGTAGAGGCAGGGTTTTTTCCTATGTGGAGAAAAGCTGGACAGGCAGTGCTGTTTGTGGATGTTGGTGGAATTCTAGTTGAAGTACTGGACAGTGTAGCCTGTGGGTATAGGCTGCATTATCTGTCTTTAAATTAAATTCTCTCTTAAAGGTGTATGCAGGTCTGCATGATTGGTCACCTTTAGAGATTATTTTTTATTGCTCCGGGGTCCACGCACATGGGCGGGACTATTCACTAGATTATGACTATACACAGAGATCCCCTACTACAGAATGACGCTTACCCGTCATTGTACGGGAGCTCTCCTCACCTCACCTGGCATCTGCTCAGAGAAATGAGGCCCCGCTCTATATGGAGACAAATGGGTATAAGACATATTTGAAGAGCCAAACCTTGTGTCTTAAAATCGAAAATCAAACGAAAACGCACATTTTTCTTGCCAGACGTCATACATAAATGTCCGGGAATGTCTAAAATTGTGGCAATTCAGCCAAACAGTAATGCCTCTTAGATTAGAAGATATTATTACGAGCGTGTATTTGAAATAAAATCTCCAAACAAACGCTCAGCTTAACATATGTGTCTCTGTGGTCAACCTCTCATGAATAGTGAAAGATACATGTTTATCTGGTTTCAACTAATAACAGAGAAAGTCACACATATAGGACAAATAATGTCAATTGAGTTAATCAGGTGGTCTTGTTATGCATTCTCTAATCATCCGATACAGATTCTCTCTGCGGCAAATCGCCACTTATAGTATATGTGACAACAAACGGCCAAATAGTTTCTTTGCAGGAATGAGGCAATAACATTAAGAGTTACCTATGCACCCGTCTAAATGCTTCCTGGTGGTAAAGAACTCACTCATCAACAGATTCTAACCGATGTCTGGCAAGAAAAATTTGCGTTTTTGTTTGATTTTAAGACACAAGGTTTGGCTCTTCAAATATGTCTTATACCCATTTGTCTCCATACAGAGCGGGCCTCATTTCTCTGAGCGGATGCCAGGTGAGGTGAGGAGATCTCCCGTATATTGACGGGTAAGCGTCTTTTCTTCTTCTTTGCTTTTCTTTATCTCTTCAAGGCACATTGATAAAATACAATAGTATGCCTTGAGTTGTAAGAGGACTCATTATATACAGTTACTAATGATAAAGCAGGTTTTGATGCACAGTAATTGGCATTGAATGTCTCTTTCTTTTTAGGATATGGATGAATACTCCTGAAAAATTCACAGAGAGTGTTTTGAAAAAATCCGCAACCAAAGTAGGTTGTATAATTTCCTTCACTGGTGTGTTTTTATTTTTTGGATCACACACTAATATAAAGCAGTAGCAAACGTTCTTAGGTCCTGACGATAGCCTGATTATCATTTAATCGTGTGGCTGAAACATGTAGACCCTTTCCTAGCTGGACTTGAGCAGTTATTCTTTCAAAACAGCTCCTGCACTGGTTTTAATTTCGTCACTCGGACAGAACCAATAAAGCATTATATCTGTTCCGGTAGATGATTTTATTATTTTCACCTTGACATATTTAATTTTTTCTTTGCACTGCTTCCCTCACCACCATTAACAAAAAACACATTATTAAGAACTATGGGAGATATTACATCTTAAACCAATAGAAAAGTTCTTGTTGCCCACTCAGTCTGTTGCCCTGATTTGTTGGAGGGCGCAGTAAGGGCTATCGAATCCCAAATGATGTTGGTTGCTACTTAGGTGGATTTATTTTCACCTAGAGAGGTCTCCACTTGCTTTATCACTATTCCTCTGCTCTGACCCTAGGTTTCCTGTTTGTAGTTATAATACTTTGAGAATTAAGGGATTAGAAACCTATTGGTCAATAAATATTTTTCCCTTAGACCCTCTTGATATATCTGGCAAATTCTAGATATATCTAGTTATTTAACCTTTTATAGTGCCCAGAGCAGAACCCTGCTGGGCCAAAGAAAGAAGGAAAAGAAGGACTTCAGAAAGAGAGGCAGAAAGGGGATCCACAGCCTTCGCTGTGCACCATGACACAAACTTGTTCCACCGGCAGGCGTATACCGTTTTAGTGGAGAGATGCCTGGCTGCCAGAATGATATCACAGACTTCGAGAGGAAGATCGGAAGCTGTCAACGGTCGCCACTCAATCTCCACGCATGGAGGTGGAGACTGGGCAGGTTGGGGTGGAGGACTGTCCCCTGCTGCTGCGACAGAAGATCCGCCTGCCTCTTCGGGAGGATCGAGCCCCATGCTGAGGAGCTCGGGATACCAGTATCTTCGTGCCCAATCCGGAGCCACAAGGATGACTTGGGCCCGGTCGCGCCGAATCTTCTTCAGCACTCTGGGCAGAAGTGGTGTAGGCGGAAAGGCGTACAACAGACCGCAAATCCACTCGCGGCGGAAAGCATCGCCTAGCGAGTGCCGCCTTGGAAATTCCAACGTGCAGAACTGCTGACATTGCGCGTTGTCTTCGGCAGCGAATAGATCTAACCAAGGTTCTCCCCACTGCTGAAAGAGACCTTGTGCCACGTCCGAGTGCAGACGCCATTCGTGATCCATCAAGCACCGGCAGCTGAGTTCGTCCGCCCTGGCGTTCAGAGAACCTGCCAGGTGTTGAACCACCAAGGTAATTTGATGTTCCAGCCATGTCCAGAGGCACAGAGCCTCCTGACATAGGGTCCAGGACCCCACCCTGCCCTGTTTGTTGCAATACCACATGGCGGTGGTGTTGTCCGTGAACACCTGTACCACACTTCCCCAGACAGAGGGAAGGAATGCCTTCAGTGCAAGTCGGACACCCGAAGCTCCAAAAGATTGATATGGAGCCCGGACTCCGCCGGAGACCAGAGACCTCTGATCTCCGCCTCTCCCAAGTGGCCTACCCATCCCAGGAGGGACGCATCCGTCACCACTGTGTGCTCCGGTTGGTGAAGGGAGAGTGATCTGCCAATGACCCAATCGCGATTCGTGAGCCACCACTGCAATTGTTGTGCAGTGCCCTCCGAGATCTGGACATGATTGGACAGGTTGCCCTGATGCAGCGCCCACTGGAACTTCAGGTCCCACTGCAGAGCCCGCATATGCCATCTGGCATGTTGCACTAGCAGGATGCAGGATGCCATCGGGCGCAGGAGCCAGAGGGTCATCCTGACTGAAACCCGGGACAAAGGCTGAAAGATCGGAATCATTGCCTGAATATCCCGGACTCGCTGCTCAGGAGGATAAACCCGAAACAGCGTAGAATCCAGAACCGCTCCGATGGAGCACCATCGTGTAGGAAGCGCCCTCCTCCATTGTAGGCAGGGAAGAGGCAAACCCCGTGTCAGAAGAGACATCAAGGTCGCCGGCGTCCTCCAGATCATCCACCCAGTCCTGCTTGGAGTCACATTGACGGGCAAGAGGGTCCTCGGACCCCTCCCAAGTCATCCTCCACCTCCGTGGCAGGAGGAACCGGCCGTGGTGGCAGAGCCGGAGCTGGAGAAGGGACAAACGGCATCGGAAACTGTACCGGCCGGGGTTGGGCTGGCGCCATCTCCCAGTGCGGACCCCAGGCAGGAACGAAATGGTCCTGAAACCGGGGCAAGGGCGGCACGAATGGCACCCACTGCGGCACTGGAGGCGGAGCCGAGGGCGGCGCTGGGGCCGGAGCTGGCAGCGCTGGACCTTGTGGAGCCGGGGCCGGAGCCGACATAGGATCCGGTGGCGCCGAAACTGGATCCGCGGGCGGACCAACAGGATCTGGACGCGGGACCGTGGGGCCCGAAGGCGCACCGGCAGGAGCCCGAGGCCAAAAAAGGCGGTCCATGTGGCAAAAAACTCTTGCACCTGTTTGGGAGTCGCTGACGGACCCTGGTAAGGCGGGTAGGCCGCGGGACTCCCAGGCTCCAAAGGAGCCACAGGGGCAGAATCTCTGTCTCCCTCGTCCGCATCCTAGGACCGACGGGGGGACTTCGGAGAGTGAACACACTTCTTTGACTTTTTTACGTCGTCGCTTACCGGAATGCGAGGGCGAAGACCCGGGGAGCGATGACTGCGCCCCCCGCGAGCGGTCCCTGGACCTGGAGCGGCGCTGTGACGAGTGCTGGACCTCCAGCAGCTTCCGGTGCCGCTCCCTCAAGGCCTTCGGGGCCATGGCCTGACATTCCCGGCAAGACCAGGAGTCGTGGTCAGTCTCCGAGCAGTAGAGGCAAACATCGTGGAGGTCCGCCACCGACATATTGCGACGGCAGGCCCACAAGACTTAAATCCAGGCATCCCTACGAGCACCAGGAGAAAAAAGGGGGAGACAAAAACTCTCAAAAGGGTAGTCAAAAAGAGACTAAGTTATGTGCTCTATCCGGATCTGCGCTTGCCGGCGCGGAAAAATAAAGAACTGACGTTTTTTCTTGCATGGCTCTGCGTTCCTGGCGCGGAAAGTCGTGTACAAAACTGACGTCAGCGCGCATGGATGGTGCCTAAGTAGTCTCCGTGGCGTCATCTCGGCGCTTACGACGCCAGCGGAGCCGCACAACGCCACCTACTGACACGCAGGGGTACTGCTACAAAAACTTTCCGGATCCAGTCTGACACCTGGGGATATTCTAAGGTAAGGAATCTATCACGAACGTGTCTCTTTCAGATAAGTGAAAATAGGACATGTAACATCTGTGTGCTAGTCCCCTAACACTGCATATAATATTTATAAGTCACATCTACAGCAGGTCTTACAGCCCTAAGGCAGGGTGCCTTATATTACATGTGTGGACATATCTGCATGAGGAGATATGCCCCCGTGCTGGCCAGTTCAATTACTGAGTGTATGGGACCAGGGATCCTATTTTAAGTACATGTGCTGGATACTGGTCACATGCTCAGCAGAATCTTCAGATGGATCCCAACCAACACCAGAAAGACAGTCACTCTGGCCTTCATCACCAGCCGCCTCGATTACGGCTGCGCTCTCAACACCGGCATCTCCGCTCAGCTCCTCAGAAGACTCCAGACCATACAGCCAGAGCCGTACTGGACTTCCCCATATGAACCCACATCATCCCCACCTGAAAGACCACCACTGGCACCCCATCCAGAAAAGATTCCAGTTCAAGTTCCTCACACACACCTACAAAGCCCTACACAACCCAGGACTTGCCTACCTCAACCACCGAACAAACTTCTACTAACCCACTTGACACCTGCGCTCCTCTTCACATGCCCTCGCACACCCGCCCTCATCCGTCGCATCCGCAGTGACTGCACCTCCTCCTCCTACATTGCTGCCAAGAGACAGCACCCAGATACCCCTAGGGTTGACAGTGTTGAGCTTTTTTAAAAATGCAGTTCAATGAACATTGGGCACCAGACGCTGAAAAGTACCTCTGCACCCGGCAGCCCCAGTGCAGTCCATGGTGACCTGTTAATGCAGGCTTGGCGCTTGACCCATACTTACCACAAGTCCAGGAGATTGGTCCCGTAAGTCGCTGTGAAGTGCCCAAATGCAGTACATGTTTTCCCTCCAATAGGATAACATTGGGCGCCCGATGCTGAAAAGCACCTCCGCACCTGACCGCCCCAGTGCCGCCAGAGGTGACCTGTTGGTGCGGCCTTGGACCTGGCCCTATACTTACTTTAAGTCCAAGAGATTGGTCCCGTACGTCGTTAAGTACCTGTATGCAGTGTATATATTTCCTCCATAGGATAACATTACTGCTTCAGAAATTGTATTAATTGTTGTTTTCAAACCTGTACAAATTCACAACTCAAAACGTACTTGAACCTGATTTTGATGATCTTGCTGCCGATCTATATATCTATATATATATATTCACTTAAAAAACCATAGGTTTCACACATGTTATAGTTAGCTGGACATTTCACTCGTGAAAAACCATTGAAATTCCCCCGTTATAGTTAGTGCAGGCAACTATAACTCACGCGACCGCAATCCTCTGCTGATGACGTCAGATATTACATCACTGGATTTAGACTCTTATTTATCCATGTCTTCTTCCATTAATCTTTAGCTATACATATATTACAAATATTTTTTTTTCAGAAAGACACATATGTCATCAGTGATGTAATATCGGACGTCATCAGCAGAGGATTGCGGTCGCGTGAGTTATAGTTGCCTGCACTAACTATAACGGGGGAATTTCAATGGTTTTTCACGAGTGAAATGTCCAGCTAACTATAACATGTGTGAAACCTATGGTTTTTTAAGTGAATTTGCAAGGTTTTTTAAATGCTAATTCCTAACTATAACGTGTGTGAAACCTATGGTTTTTTCAGTGAATATATATATATATATATATATACCTATATTTACAGATAGACCAAATGTCAAAGAACATAACCATCTCCCCAATGTAACTGAAATTGAGGTTAGAGATGCTCTCCAGACGGTCAGAGAAGCAAGTACCAACTCACAACAGACAAGTACCCAAATACTTTCAAAACATGTTAACTAGGGTACCTGAACATGTCACAGAACAACTACCATCTATCCCCATTCTGAAGAGGTTAATTGCCCGAACTAAAAGACCTACAGCTCAAACACCATGAATCCCCCTAACTTCTGCAGAAATGCAAATATTACCAGAATATACCATCACCCACGAAGATGAAACGCGTACTCCTTGATTTTTCGAAAAAAAATTAAAGGAAATTTTGGCCCTTGGGGGTCCTTCTGGGACCCCCTGACAAAGGCTACGGGGTCAGGAACTGTCCACCCTGCCCCCTTTTCACGTTCTCCACCTTTGTTTTTCACCCCCTCAGACTGCCAGAGACAAAATGGCGGCAGACACTTCCTGGTTTCGACCGATTCGAATGTTTACTAAGATCTAACAACCAATCAGAACCGCGCTCGCGCAGGGCAGCGTGCGCGTACGGTAAGTTTTACCGTACGCGCACGGTGCGCGCTTATAGATATATATATATGCTTTTAAATGCTATTTTCTCAGGAAATACTGAACAGATTTACACCAGACCTGCAAAAGGCACATCCCTGACCTGAGGACTACCTCGCTGCCAAATTTCAAGTAATTCTGTTCAGCCGTTCGGGCTGTAGCTTGGACTAAAGGTCCTATGGAAAAATGCATGGGGAAAACACGTTTTGGGACCCCACCTTTTTCTCAGCCCCCACTTGACGAATCCCCCCCGAGACATCAGGGAAGGAGCGGAGCGGAGCGCCCCACCTATTTTGAAAATTTCGCGAGGATTCGTCAATCGGCGCCAAAGTTGTTCCAAATAGAATGTTGCGGATTTCCTATGGAAACACGATCCTAACTATAACTATCTACTGGCGATCGCCAGTAGATAATATATACACACAAGTTTTTTTTTTGTAAATTTGTGTGGTTCTGCTTATCGAGTTGTGTGTATCATTTGACTGAGTCTATATATTGCAGATGTCTAACAATCCTCTCTGATAAGCCTATAGATGCTTCAACACACTACCCCCTAGAAGAGCACCTTCAGATTGCTAGAGCAAGTGCCTGCCCACTCATAATGGATACCTGGTACTCTGCTATTTATGAACATCAGAGAGACAACCAAAATGGAGACTTGGTTGAAAGCTCCAGCATAGATGGCCATAAAGTCAAATATGTAGAAAAGACAGACACCTACCTAAAAGAAGAAGCCGTGCTTACGATCAGTCAAACCTTTCAGTGAAAGATCTCACAAGAGGTCCAAAACCCAAGCAAACTAACACAAGAACATTTTAGAATGCTTATTGCTGGAAACTGTTAGAAATGCAGGACTGGGTACATTTTCTTTTGTTCTCTAAACTATACGGCCCCTTTAAGAAAAATCTGGCTTTAAGCATGACATCCGATAGTGAATAATGTCTGGGTAAAGCTAAATGGATATTCTGTACAAAGACTGCAAACATTAATGTCTGATCACAAATATGGTAAACAGAACTAATTTGTTCTCAGCCTGACACAAAGGCACTCCAACATGGGAATTCTCAACATTCACATTCTTAGAATCCCCCTAGGCAGAATGTATAGACCTTCTACAATCAATAATATTAACAGCGACTATGGATACTGATTTCCTAAGCATGTAAAGTTTTCCTGAGATCCTCCTCCACATATCTGGCGACACCTAAAACAGGTGGTTATTACAGATCCAGAGTGGGAAAACAAAAGCCTTTAGTATATTCACATCCACTTGTCACATATCCCCTTCTCATCACACACAATCTGTCTCCCTTTACATGAAGACCAATCCTCAATGAACCCATAACTGGAAACACAGAGGTAGTCACAGTTCTACATTTCTAAAACATCAGCATAGCTACAAAATATCATACCAATAAGTTGTTTCTTGCCTTATTCAACATAGTTTTTTCCAAAACAATAATTTCGACAGCTCCATTCAGTGTTTAATCATTGGAACAACAACAATTCATAAAAGTTTCCCTCACCCGCCCACAGAGCCAAACACTAGTATTGGTGTGAAGTGAGGGAATGAAGCTGCCATTTTCCCGATTCTACACGATTACAAAATGCATTTTGTCCTTAAAGGGAGTTCCCCTTTCTGTTCAAGCATAATTCTGTGCACTTAGCATTCTCATCCTGCATATTAGGGTCATGAGGGATAGAACCTGATTGATAAAGATGATTGGAACTGAAAATCGGTAATTCAGGGCAGTCGTTCATTTCCATTCAGGTCATTTGATAAAAGAGCCAGCAGAAACGCCTCCTGCTACTCTTCCTTCGTATGTGCATAGGAAGTCCTCAGCAGGCCTAAGCTCATTTCAAGTTCAGCTGAGCACAAACACTATATGCACCATTCTTCCTCAGTAAAGGGCTAGCAGAACTTAACAACCAATGTTGGTTGCTTTGAATTACAGTATGACCAAAAGATTTTCCAACAAAACAAAGCACAAATGCTTCTTTACAACTTGTGTTTAGCACCAACACTTTAGTCAGCAGTCTGGGAGTTGCTTACATCCTGTTCAACTGGTCCTAAT
Organism: Triturus cristatus; assembly: GCF_964204655.1. Lineage (NCBI taxonomy): Eukaryota > Metazoa > Chordata > Amphibia > Caudata > Salamandridae > Triturus > Triturus cristatus. Next base: position 1,141,655,157 of record NC_140590.1, on the reverse strand, counting down.
TCTTTCTTTTCAGAACTCTTTCCCCGAAGATTTGGAGTTCGTATTCTCCCTTCAAGAGTGGAGTTTGGATTATCCAAATTTGCAGCCAATGAGGTGGATAGTCTCTCTTCAGGAGTAAAGTTTTGATTCACTGGTGTTGGTGGCCTAGACTTATCAGGATCTTGACCTAGGGGAGTTGAGGGCCTGGATCTCGAACCTAGGCACTCTGTGGCTGAAGAGGATGACCTAGATTTAAGAATACGGTACTGGCCTGCAGGGGTGGATGGCCGTGATTTAAGGGTTGCCTTCTGGCTCACTGGTGTGGATGGCCTTGATCTAGAAGCAGCATTCTGGCATAATCGTCCTGGTGGCCTCCCTTTTGAAGCAAGAGTTTTACTCACTGGAGTATGTTCTCCATTTACAGGGGCAGAGTTTTCACCAGTTTGTGTAAGTGCTTTGTCTTTATAAGTCAAGCTCTGTTCAACAGGTGTAGCCTTGCCCAATAAACAAGCAGAATCCAAACCCGATGCAGTTACATCTTGGTGCACAGTGTTCTTTAAGATAAGCAACTGAGTTTTCTCTATAGAACTGGGACACTGACTAGTGGGTGTTGAAGTCTCTTCAAGTGGGCAGTTCATATCCATAGATTTCCCTTTAAGCTCAGGATTCTGACCAAGAACCGGGAGGAGGTTTTGAGAAGACTTTGCCTCCTGAACTGAAGATGATATTTCTGCTGCAGGTAATTCATTTTGCCTTGAAGGTGATGCTCCTTTCAGTGTCAATGTGGGAGCTGCCACGGTAGTTGATGGTTTTCTTTCTTTTGGGACAGGTTGATTGTTTTTATTTTTAAACGCTTTATCTGCAGAATGTTTGGAAACATCTAGAAGGGAAGGGGGCACATACTCGCGGATTTCTCCAGGTTCTAGTGGGTAGGGCCCACAGGGATCATGATCTGTGCAAGAGAGTCGCCCATCCAGCTTAGAGATAAACAGCATGCCTTCCCTGTGATGCTTACAGAAAGAGCTGGGGCACATCTCACAAAATGAGGCAGCTTCCTTGCCACAAGAATCACATTGATGCCAGGGGCACTCCCATTTGCCTGTAAAGGGAAGAGAAGATGACAGAATATAAATCAGCCAGGTCAATACTCAAAATGTCAGCCATGTGCCCTTCAAACCGAAAGCCCAACTGTCACACAAGAACCATAGCAGAGAAAGCTATACATATTTCAAACAAACAGCATTTCATCAGATTTGATCAGGCCAGGAAGAAACTCAAGATATAGAACACTTCCCATATATAGAAATTATGAGGGAAGAAAAGCAAAGGGTAGAAATCAGGAATTCATAACTATATATAAAAAGGTACAATAAAATCACTTTCAAGCATCATTAAATTAACAACTCTGCAAACTACTTTGACTCAAAAATCCAATCACTAATGTACTCTTGGGTTAACTAAAGTAGACAAGGCAACATTGGCAGCACTTCATGAAATGGAACTGGCCGTACATTATGGCTGAATTCCAACGCATGATGTTTGTGTTGCTATGGAGAATAAATGAAGGATTAGGTTCAACTTACTTTCAACTAGAACACATGATTCCAAACTGCTTTTTATTTTGAATCTTCCTATTCGGTAGAAATTTGTAGTTAAAAAAGACAGGAAGCAACCACATGTCTTTAAAAGCATTTTCCTTAATTGCTACTAGGTATAGAGGTGCCAACATTCTTAGCCATTCGGTCAAGCTACATTTTTAAGATTCCATCCTGTTCTTTTTAAAGATTTCATCCCCATCTCCAGTCCACAGTTTCTTTTTAACAACTTGAGACCTTTGAGAACATTGAGGCAGATTACATTTGTAAGGGGCAGGAAAGGAAATGTGTGAAACTGCTCTTCAACTTTTGGATATTCAAAATTACACCATGAAGGTAAGCATACATGATCATCTCCCACAGTTCCAGCAACAGTGGGACACACTGCAGCGATGGAGATTTGATTAGGTGGGCAGTACTGATGCAAAACTATCTTTAGCACAGCAGCCCCCACCAAACATGAATATCTTAATCCAAATAGCACCTTCACAAATGTGTGGGCAGAAACTAAGGTGGCTGCTCTACTAACGTTGGTAGCAACATACACGTCAAATCAGAGCTGGGTTAATAAAGCAAAAACATTGGGAAAAAAATAATATAAGGGGTTTGGATTAAAGAACAAGTTACTTACCTTCGGTAACGATATATCTGTAAGAAACATTAGTTAGTTAGATTCCTTACCTTAGAATATCCCCAGGCGTCAGGCTGGATCTGGAAAGATTTTGTGTCAGCAATACCCTTGCGCGTCGCTAGGCGTCGTCTGCGGCTCCGCGTCCGTCATCGGCGTCATGATCGCCGGGATGACATCGGAGTACTTAGACGCCGCCCTCGCGCGCCAACGTCAATTCTTGTACATAGCTTTCCACGCCAGGAACACAGAGCCATGCAAGAAGCAGACACTGGTGCCAAGAATCTAGGGCCCTGAAAGGGATGACCTTAACCCTAGATGTCAGTTCGCAGAGCGGGGCTGATGGGTGGGGCGGTAAGGAATCTAACTAACTAATGTTTCTTACAGATATATCGTTACCGAAGGTAAGTAACTTGTTCATCTGAAAGAAACACGTTAGTTAGATTCCTTACCTTAGAATAGATACCCCAGCAAAACCAACCCCGGTGGTGGGTCTGCGAACCAAGATCACACCAGGAAGTCCTGGAGAACGGATCGGCCAAAGAAGCCGTCTCTCCGGACTTGGCTGTCCAGGCAATAATGCTTGGCAAATGTGTGCAGCGAGGCCCACGTTACTGCCTGACAAATGTCCTGCAGAGGGACTCCCCGTCCCAGGGCAGTAGTAGCCGCTGTGGCCAGAGTGGAATGGGCCCTCTCCCCACAGGAGGTTCCTTCTTAGCCAAGGAATAACATGCCTTAATGCACAAAACGACCCACCGAGAGATGGTTCGCTTGTGCACTGCCCGCCCCTTCTTAGCGCCCACGTAACCAACAAAGAGTTGGTCGTCCACCCGGAACTGTTTTGTGCGCTCCAGATAGAAGGACAGCGCTTGTTTTGGGTCCAGACGGTGGAGCCTCACTTCCTCTTTCGAGGGATGCGGAGGCAGAAAGAAGGCGGGCAACATAACAGACTGGCTGATGTGAAAGGCAGTTACCACCTTAGGGAGAAAGGAAGGACGAGTCCTGAGAACAACCTTGTCCGGATGGACTGAGAGGAAAGGAGGCTTAGAAGAAAGATCCTGGAGCTCACTCACCCATCTGGCCGAGGTGATTGCAACCAGGAATGCAGTCTTAAGAGTCAGAAGACGAAGAGGACAATTATGAAGTGGGTCAAAAGGAGCGCACATCAGATAGGTCAACACCAGGTTCAAATCCCACTGAGGCATTACGAAAGGGACAGGCGGAAACATATGAGTAACGCCTTTAAATAATATAGCAACAACAGGGGACTTGAAAAGAGAAGGGTGATCTGGAAGCCATAAGAAAGCAGAAACAGCTGGATGATATCCCTTGAGGGTGCCCAGAGCAGAGCCCTGCTGGGCCAGGGAAAGAAGAAAGAGGAGAACTTCAGAAAGAGGGGCAGAGAGGGGATCCACAGCCTTTGCTGTGCACCATGCCACAAATTTGTTCCACCTGCTGGCGTATACCGTTTTAGTGGAGGGACGCCTGGCTGCCAGAATGACATCACAGACTTCAGGAGGCAAGTCAAATGGCATCAACTGTCGTCGCTCAATCTCCACGCATGGAGGTGGAGGCTAGACAGGTTCAGGTGGAGGACCGTCCCCTGCTGCTGCGACAGAAGGTCCTCCTGAAGAGGCAGTCGAATCGGGGGATCGATTGATAGACTGAGTAGCTCGGGATACCAGTATCTTCGTGCCCAATCCGGAGCCACAAGGATGACTTGGGCCCGGTCGCGCCTGATCTTCAGCACTCTGGGCAGAAGTGGTATAGGCGGAAAGGCGTACAACAGACCGGAACTCCACTCGTGACGAAAAGCGTCTCCGAGCGAGTGCCGCCTTGGAAATTCCAACGCGCAGAACCGATGACATTGCGCGTTCTCTTCGGTGGCGAATAGATCTAACCAAGGCTCTCCCCACTGCCACGTCCGAGTTCAGACGCCATTCGTGATCCATCATGCACCGGTGGCTGAGTTCGTCCGCTCTGGCGTTCAGAGAGCCAGCCAGGTGTTGAACCACCAGGGTGATGCCCTGAAATTCCAGCCATGTCCAGAGGCGCAGAGCCTCCTGACAAAGGGTCCACGACCCCACCCCGCCCTGTCACATGGCGGTGGTGTTGTCCGCGAACACTTGCACTACACTTCCCCGAACAGAGGGAAGGAATGCCTTCAGTGCAAGCCGGATCGCCCGCAGCTCAAATAGGTTGATATGGAGCCAGGACTCCGCCGGAGACCAGAGGCCTCTGATCTCCGCCTCTCCCAAATGGCCCCCCATCCCAGGAGGGAAGCATCAGTCACCACCACATGCTCCAGTTGGGGTAGGGAGAGGGATCTGCCACTGACCCAATTGCAGTCCGTAAGCCACCACTGCAACTGTCTTGCAGTGCCCTCCGAGATCCGGACGTGGTCGGACAGGTTGCCCTGATGTTGGGCCCACTGGAACTTCCGGTCCCACTGCAGAGCCCGCATCCGCCACCTGGCGTGATGTACCAGCAGGATGCAGGAGGCCATTAGCCCCAGCAACCGCAGCACCAACCTGACCGAAACTCGGGATAAAGGCTGAAAGATCGGAATCAGAGCCTGAATATTCCGAACCCGCTGTTCCGGAGGAAAGACCCGAAACTGCGCCGAGTGCAGAACCGCTCCGATGAAAAGGAGCTTCTGGGAGGGACTCGGATGCGACTTCGGCACGTTGATGGAGAACCCCAGCAAATGCAGGAGGTCGGCTGTAGTCTGGAGGTGGGAGATGACTGCCTGGGGCAAGCCCGCCTTCAACAACCAGTCGTCGAGAAAGGGGAAGACTGGAACCCCTAATCTGCGCAGATGAGCTGCGACCACCGCCATCACTTTCGTGGGCACTGGTGAGGCCGAAGGGGAGCACGGTAAACTGAAAGTGCTCGTGGCCTACCGTGAACCGCAGGTAACGCCGGTGGGCCGGCAGGACGGGGATGTGAAAATATGCGTCCTGCAAGTCCAACGCTACCATCCAGTCTCCAGGGTCTAGGGCAGCCAGAACCTGAGCTAAGGTGAGCATCTTGAACTTCTCCTTCCGGAGGAAGGCATTGACGCTCCTGAGGTCCAAGATAGGGCGTAGGCCCCCTTTGCCCTTCTTGGGAACCAGAAAGTAGTGGGAATAACAACCCGACCTACTTCTGGGCCAGGAACGCGCTCGATGGTCCACTTGGCCAAGAGGGCCGTAACTTCCTCCTGCAGAAGTAACAAGGGATCCCCCGACATGCGGTGGTACTGCGGTGGCATGGCTGGAGGGGTCGTCTCAAAGGGCAGGAACTAGCCCCTTCGGACGATTTGCAGCACCCACCTGTCTGACGTGATGGTACCCCAGTGGAGAAGGTGATGGCGAACCCTGCCTCCCACTGGCGTGGAATGGGTCTGAAAGGTCGGACTAGGAAGGCTTTGAGGCAGATGCTGCTGGGGCAGATGTGGGCTGACCGGCTCTCTGTCCCCCTGCTCCACCTTGACGGAATCCACGTCCGCGAAGAGACTGGGTCTGTGGCCTGTGGCTAGACGGACGTGTGGGGGTGCCCCTTCCTTGGCCATTAAAAGGGGCAAAAAGCGGAAGTTTGCGGGCGCGGGCCGAGAGACCCAAGGACTTGGCTGTAGCCCTGGAGTACTTAAAGCGCTCCAGCGCACTATCCGCTTTGTCGCCAAAAAGGCGACGGCCATCGAAGGGTATGTCGATGAGGGTGCTCTGGACATGCCCGGAGAAATTCGTGCATCTCAACCAGGCGTGGCGACCATATGTCTAGACTTAGACTTTGTACCTGGAGTCTTCGAAGTCGACTGTGGAGACTTGGACACTGAAGGAGCGCACAGAGGTATTTTCAACGTCGATCTTTCCCTCGACGGCAAATTTGACCGATGTTTTCTTTTTTTTCTCCCTTTTTCTTGTGCTCTGATCTTACTTGAGAGGAGGGCTCTTTAGAGGGATGTTCTTCCAGGCCACTTACAGTCTCCTTTCCTCTCCTGCATGGCATGCAGATTGATCTTCTCCCTTTCACGAAGAGTTCTTCTGGAAAACTGCTGGCAGTAGTAACACTGGTCAGGTCTGTGTTAAGATGGTAGGCTCACAATACAGACAGAGAGTGGATATGACTTCGACATTTGTTTCCCACAGGAAGGGGACTTGTTAAATAAGACTGGTATTCTGACAGGACAAATAGCTGTTAAGTCAGAAAAAATGATGGTACTAGTACTATAAGTACTAAAAATGTAGATTGAAGACAAAAAAAAAAAAACACTTGAAAATACCAACTAGTGACAGACAGACAAACCCTAACTGACAAGCTCAATGCTCCAGGATCCTCACAGAAGGAGCCGGGTGTGAGAAAGTGCCATCTTTCTTGCATGGTATGCCCCCACGTTTTGCTGAATTGCTGATGTACTTTGACTGAGTGTGCCCTGGGCTCCTGCCAATCAGGTGCCCAGGGTCTGTGTTCCTTCCCTAAAACTGTGTTGAAGCCTAAACCCAATTGGCATCTCTGGCCACATGTCAGACCCTGGTAAATGGTACCCTAGGTACCCAGGGCCCTGTGACCAGAGAAGGCCCCTAAGGGCTGCAGCACTTATTTTGCCACCCTTAGAGGCCCTGTACCTTGACACACACACACACACTGCCTTTGCAGGCTGAGTGTCTTGGTGCAGAACAAAATAGAGAGTCGACATGGCACACATCCCTGTGTGCCATGCCCACAAACACACTGCCCTGGCACACCTCAGTCACCCCTCTAGCTGGGTGCACTATGCCAGTGGTGTGGGTACAGGTGCATGAGCCCTGTACCCCTACAGCACCCAGGTCCATTCCTGGGCACTGTAAGTGCAGTGCTGCCATTAAGAGTATATGGTGCTAGGTCGTCATTACGAACTCCACAACACCATAATGGCTACATTGAAGACTGGAAAGTTTGGTATCAAACCTCTCAGCACATTAAACTCACACTGATGCCAGTGTTGGATTTAATGTAAAATGCATGACAGAGGGAAACTTAGAGTTGCCCCCTGAAACTAATCCACAACCCGTGTTCTGACTGGTTGCTGGCCCCCTGGGAACGCTCTTGTGGGCCTACAACAATGCACATCCTGGGGCGAGGTGCCAAGCCTCCTCCCCCAGGATGGGCAGGGGAAGCTTCAAAGGCATGCCACCTCTGTGAGCCTCCCTAGACCACTTGCTGTACTCAGCAACTGGTCCCCACCAGTTCTGACCCCCACTCTGGTGGGAAGACTGGCACAAAAACCCAGTGAGAAAAGGGGGTGTGCCAGCCTCTGCCAACCCCACCCCTCAGGTGGGGGAGGCGAGGTGAAGAACAACTCCGGGCTCTTGCCATCTTGAGGATTGGGAGCCCTACCCAATCAGGACTAGGCTCACCCCCCCCCTCCCACTGGAGAGTGGCAGGATAGGGGGTGTACTCACCCCAGGGAAGGAACCAATTGGTCCCTGCCCTTTACCTACCTGTAATGCCCCTAAATTTAGTATTTAGGGGCATCCTGACCCTTCCTTCCTCAGATCCCGATGCCAAAACAAGAAGAAGAAAAGAAGAAATAAGACCTGCCGTGCAGCTGCTAACAAGAGGACGATAGTGTGGCTCAATGATTAGAGCGGCAGACCCTGATGCAGAGGTCTATCCCGGGACCAGGGTTCAATTCCCCGCCTCGGCGGGTCTTGGGCTCAAAAATTCCACGGATCTGATAATTCTCGCCTCGGTGCCTATTCCAATCATGGAGTCCCACTCTGCAACTCTGGGCAATAGCTCGCTTAATCTCCACAACGGCCCCCACAACGCTAAGGATGCCTGGCCTCCACCTTGGGGGTGCCCAGGAGTGGACGCCTCACAGGGAAAGCCAGGATGGGTTCCACAGCGGTATTCGTACAAGCGCCTTGAGACCCTTGCGGGTGAGTAGTGCGCTATACAAGTATCAAATTTACATTTAATTTACATACCAACTGACTTGGCCCCAGCCCTACAGGCCTTTCGACCATCGAACATGCTCCTTCTAAATCCCGGCATCTCCTGTGATCAGCAACCTCGAAAACCCCGGAGGACCTGACTGCCTTGCTCATCTAAAGACTGGGACTCCCACGAGCAGTGGTTTTGCTCAAACAAGCAACAACCCCTGGTGCCTGCCAGGAACCGCGAATCCAGCACACACTGCACCTGCCGAGCCCGGCCTGAGTGAACAAAGACTACGAGGAGTCCCCCTAGCAACTGTGACCAAGAATCCAGCACCCAAGAACCCTCCTCTATGCTCCTGATGACGTCTGCAGCCTCAACTCCAGGGACTCCCCCAACAGCGACCAGCAAAGGGTAACATTTCCCGACGCCAAAAGACACCCCTGTTCCCGGTGCCCTGCGGCCCCCTGTGCCCAGCTCCTGGGTGCCCACCTAACCTACAGCTCCCCAACTTACTTCTCGAAGTGGTGGTCGTACCTGAAGAATCTCCGTCCCCAAGCTTGCAGCCTTTGTTCATCTTGCAGCTTCTCCATTGAAATACATTGAGCGCCCAACTGTCAAAAGCATCCTGCACCCAGCCACCCGAGTGCCACTAGAAGTGCAGCATCTGTCCTATTCTACTTCCCCACTTGCCCTGTGTAAGTGACCAGGAGCTCAGCTCCCACAGCCACGTGGCCTGCCTTCTAGCAGCCACCAACCAAAGGCCCCCTGCCCGCCATAGGCTAACATTGGGCCTACTCTCTCTGCACCCGGCTGCCCCTGTGCCGCTGAGGGTGTAACAACTGTACCTACCTGACGCTGGGAGACCCCTGAGTCTATCCCCAGAACCTTAACTCTGCCAGTCGAGTACTTACCTGAAAGCCGATAACTCACTTTTTCTCCATAGGGTAACATTGACTGGTTTTCACTTGGAAATTCTTCCAAGTGTCAAGTTTTGAAACTTGGAAATATTCACTAAAAATCACCCTATTAACGAAAACGAAATTACTCACCTGTTACCAGGAGAGATCCCAGTGCTGGATCTTTGTGACCCTGCAAAGCAATTACAACTGTGATTTTCCGATAACCGAACATTCCTCCTTAGGATAACATTGCCTGGTTTGCCAGAAATTCTTCTAAGTGTCGATTTTTGAAACATACAAATATTCCTTAAAAATCGCCTGTGTAACAAAAACGATTTCTTTCCACTGTTTACAGGAGATGCACCAGGGCTGAATCCAGGATCCAGCCCTGAGTAAGAACAACCTATGCAAAGTAATTTATATTGCCTTTACTTAAGAATTCCCATTGAGCTCAATGTTATAATTGTGTTTAACTTGTGTTGCCTATTGCAACAACTGTAACTATTGCATTTAAAAGTCTATTGCTATTTGAAAGTATTCAACTAGAGCATCTCATTCTGAGAAAGTATTTTTATACCTACTTGTGGTTCTAAAATAAACCAACAATATATTTTTATATACAAAACAACTGGCTTAGAGTTCAGTTCTTGTGCGTGAGACCATTTACTGACTGAGTGTGTACAACAAGTGCTTTACACTGTCCTCTGATACTGCCTTACTGCTTGAACAAGCTACCACTTTAGAGAGTAAGGTTATATCTAACTTTAGCAAAACCAAAGGGGATGGTGGACGGAGTGTTGAACATTGCAAACACTCACCTTCAGTCAACTGATCTGGGTTTAATCCATCATCACCATCACCATCACTCACCCCCAGATCAGTTGACTGGGAGTGAGTGCTTGCAATGTTCAACACTCCGTCCATCATCCCCTTTGGTTTTGCTATATCTAACATTAACCTCTGCCAAACCTCTGGGGACTGTGGACTCTGCACACTGAACCTTACTTTGGTGCAGTATATACAGGGCCACTTTCTTATACCGGGAAAAAGAACTGACCTATCACCTGTGGGGCATGATGGGAGCCTGGCGGTCCTAGAGGTCTTAAAGGCACGGAGCCAGTTTTCTCTAATGAGTGTTCTATATGCAGCCTATAGGCTAATCTGCCTGATATCACCTTGCCTTTTCCTTTGAAAATAAAGGCTATGTTCAAAAACAAGTTGGATGTACAGACAGAAGCGCACCGGGAGGATTTTTAAATCTCCTGATTGCGAATGAGTGTACTCTCCTTTTTTTGAAAGGAAGGAAACCGTGTTTGTAAACTTTTTAAATTACCTTTTACTTGTTCCTGTAATTGAATGTGACCACACGTCTCACTTTAGCTCTGTGAATCCCTGCTTTACCCGGTCCACCACAGCTTTTGCGTGTCGTTTGTGCGGAGGGACGCAGCTCCTCCCCCAGCCCTCGATACTTCCAGGTGGGGTCACACTATATAAAAATCATGGTTGCTCGGTGGCGCAGCGGACTTGCGCAGCGGGCTCGCCAAAAGCAAGCCCGTCTGCGCCCGTCTGGGACCAGGGGCCATGAGCCCTAGACCAGGTGGGACGCAGAGACTAGTTTATTCTTCAAGTCTGTTATTTACTTACATGACTGTAGGCTTCTGCAACCTTGCAATGAGCAACGAGCCAGAGACTGGTAACCTCTTTAAAGGGTAATAACAACAATAAATCTGCAGCACAAACTACAAAGGAATTTTTTTTCCTCAGTACTAACTGTCGTTCTCTTTTCAAGCATAAAATGGACATTTTTGACCTCCTGGTTAACGACCAACCAGACGCCCTTTTTCTTACGTAAACATGGTTGCACGAGAGTTCTGGTCCAGATGTCACTGCCGCTCTCTGCCTCCTAATTATGCTATGGTTAGGAGGGACAGGGGCCCAAAAATAGGTGGGGGCATAGCCATTATTTTTAAGAAGGACTTTCAGTGTAATTTTGAGCCCTTAACATTCACAAATTGTTATTGTTCTTTAAACTGGCCTTAACCCCAAATTTTACCTTTTCTGGAGTACTTGTATATCGTCCTCCCGGGCCCTCGGCTCTTTGGGCTTCCTCGTTCCCCAACTTAATAACTCCCCTACTTATGAGTTCTGCCAATTTTTCCATTCTGGATGATTTAAATATTCACTTGGACGACTCTACATGCAAAATCAGTACTACTTTTATCTCTGACTTGGTATTCAGCGCTCCCCCGCGCTTACCTCTTGCTGGTCGGACCATTTTATCATACGGTTCGGCCTGACACCTCCTGACAACGCCATGCCAAATTCTCAGATCTTAAGGACATTAACCAGAAACTGGAGGAAACTAGACATGACTGTCCTAAATAAAATCCTGGGCTCGAACCTGCCCATTTCCAAACAAAGGGTGAACCAACTTTGACACTGTGCAAAAGTGGCTTCTCACTGCCATAGACACGTGTCTCCCCCTCTCTAAAAACAGGATTAATAACCATCGCCCTCCAGCTCCTTGGTTTACTGACATTCGAAAAAGGGAGAAAGCCAAATGCAAAACGCTGGAACGCAGATGGAGAAGGAAGTACGCCCCGAATTAAAAACTCTCTATAAAAAGTCCCAAAAATATATCATGGTGTCTGTAAATCAGCTTGTGCTGAGTAGGTCTCTACAACTATCTTGGATGCCCTAAACTGCTCCAAAACTCTTTTCAACATGGTAAAGGAACTTGCTGGCTCTGTAACTTTGGCCAGGCCACACCCCCCCCCCCTCCCCCCCAACAAACAACAATGTGAAGATCTGGCATACTTTTTCACCCAGAAGGTTGAAAATATCTATCTGGATATGGCAAGCGCGGGGTGATAACCCCCTTCCTTTGTCATCTGCTAACCCCCCTCCAATCGCTCATGATGCATCTAGAGCGGACACTATTCATCCTGATCAGGACTTATCACTTCGCGCTCGTTCGAACATCCTGGACTTGTGGCCCTTACTTAACGCAACCTCCTTTGAAAAACTTTTAGATAGTACCAAATCTGGATCTCTCAAGGACCCCTTGCCAATCTCGTGTTAAAGCAATTGGACTCACCATCCTTGCTTGCCATCATGGACCTTCTTAATGCCTCCTTGCAGGAAGCCATAGTTCCATCGGACTGGAAGCATGCTATGGTGGTCGCTCTCCTAAAAAAAGCCAACGTCGACCCAGGGTTACTTTCTAATTACCGGTCTATTTCCTTACTACCGGCTTTTTCCAAGATCTTGGAGAAACATATCCCCATTCAACTTTACATCTTTGTCGAAACCAATAGGCTCCTCTATTCATCACAATCTGGCTTTAGAGCTGGTTTTTCTACTGAGACTGCTTTACTAGGGGTAACGGAATGGCTGCGACGTCACTTGGACGTTGGAGATAGTCGCGCTCATTTTATTAGACCTGAGTGCGGCGTTTGACACTGCATCTCATACCATACTGGTCAATACACTTAGATCTTCGGGCATCAGTTGTTCTGCCCTGGATTGGTTAACTTCCGACCTAGCCTACAGCATCTTTCAAATCTTTTCCTCAACATCCAGTTCCGATTACCACTCCTTACCCTACGGAGTACCCCAGGGCTCAATCCTTAGCCCCCTACTCTTTAATCTTTATATGAGACCCTTAACAGACGTTGCGGAAGAGGCTGGTTTGTCCCTGTTTTCCTATGCCGATGACTCCCAAATCATTTTCTCTCTCTCCATGGAGAATGAGGCCGGGCCTTCTTCCCTTCAGCATGGACTGGGCAAAATTGCAGCATGGATGCAAAAAAACTACATTAAGATCAATGGAGAGAAGATGGAGGTCTTGATTTTCGGAAAAGATAAATACCTCTGGGGCCCACAACATTGGCCCAGTGAAATGGGAGCACTTCCTCGGCCCTCCAGCCAAGTTCGCAACTTAGGCGTCATTGTTGATGACTCGCTTACAATGCACCGTCAAGCAGTCAAAGTGTCCTTTACATGTTTTCCCATCTTGAAGTGGTTAAAAAAGATTCTCTGGAGGCTGCCAGAGTCTACTCAAAAAACAGTAGTCCAGGCTCTTATTACTTCGAGACTGGACTACGTGAACTTTCTCTACCTTGGATCCAACAAAGAAGTGACTCACAGACTGCAGATGGTGCAAAACACCGCGGCCAGACTACTTTATAGGGTCCCTAGATTCGCTTGTCTCTAGTCATTTGTGGGACCTCCATTGGCTCAGGGTAGAGAACAGAATCAAGTTCAAAGCCCTTAGTTTTATGTTTAAAATCAAAGCATGAGTCGCCCCTCAATACCTGCAGTCTCTGGTCAGCCCTTATGCGCCTTCTCGGTGTCTTCGCTCTTCCATCCAAGTGAAATTTTCTGTGCCGAGAAGCAGACTGTCTTGAATGGGAGGTAGATCATTTGCATAGCTCGGTCCCTCCTTGTGGAATGCACTTCCTATAGCTATCCAGCACGAAACGGTCTTCACGCTATTTCGTAAATCCCTCGGGGAGAGGAGTTGACCTAACGGCTAGGGCGGTCGACCTCGAATCTGGGGAACCCGGTTTGAGTCTCGGCAATGACGCTGAACATCCTGTGATTCTGGGCAAATCACTTCATCTCCCCGTGCCTGAAAAAATGAATGTGTCCTCATGTAATGCAACTGGTGGTATGTAAAGCGCTCTGATACCCGATTCGGGTCAAGTTCGCGCTATATAAAACTGCAAAAAAAAAACCCCCCCAAAAAAAGACATGGCTTTTCAATCAGTAAATAAATAAGCTGCCTCTCCTTTTTTGTCTTTGTCGGCGCCGGGAAACGCTTTTTGGGTAGCTGTTGCGCCGTATAAATTCAATAGTAATAATCTCTGTCATGAAAATGCTATTTGATATGATTTACATATTTCAAATGAAAAATACAATGTAATATTGGCATATTTGAGCCTAAAATTAGTTTTTTGGGCTGCATATTTAGATACGTGTGTATATTACCTACTGGCGGTCGCCAGTAGGTAGTTATAGTTAGGACCACGTTTCCATAGGAAAACCGCAACATTCTATTTTGAATAACTTTGGCGCCGGACGACGAATCCTCGCGAAATTTTCAAAATAGGTGGGGCGCTACGCTCCGCTCCTACCCTGAAAGTCTCGGGGGGATTCGTCAAGCGGGGGCTGAGATAAAAGGGGGGGTCCCAAAACGCGTTTTTCCCATGCATTTTTCCATAGGACCTTTAGACACAGCTACAGCCCGAACGGCTGAACAGAGTTACTTGAAATTTGGCAGAGAGGTAGTCCTCAGGTCAAGGAAGTGCCTTTTGTAGGTCTGGTGTAAATCTGTTCAGTAGTTTCTGAGAAAATAGCCTTTAAATCAATATATATATCTGAGCCAGCTTACGGTGCGCTTACGGTGCGCTTACCGTACGCGTATGGTGACGTGCGCGAGCGCGATTCTGATTGGCTGTTAGATCTTAGTAAACATTCGAATCGGTCGAAACCAGGAAGCGGCGGCCGCCATTTTCTCTCTCGCAGTCTGAGAGGGGGTTAAAAAACAAAGGCCAAAAACATGTAAAGGGGCTGTTTAGACAGCTCCTAAGCACCCAGCCATGTTGAGGGAGTCCTCAAAGACCCCCCAAGGCCAAAAACGGAATTTTAATTTTTTCGATAATTTCGCCGATTACGCTTACCGTACGCGTACGGTAAAAATTAATAAAACAAAAAAAAAAATATCCATATTCTCTCCACCCCGTGTGCAAATGGTGCCCGAAGTGCACCATTTGTGCATGGCTTAGAACACTTCTGAAAAATTAAAATATTACCTTTCACAATGAAGCGCATCATATGTCCTCCATGTGCGCACGGTGCGCGAAGCGCATCGTGCGTACATGGCCCATGTAGCGTAACGTGGGCACGCGGTGCGTGTAGCGCACCGCGTGCCCACCGTGCGTGCACGGCACTAACTGCGTAAAGTGGGCGCGCGGTGTGCGAAGCGCACCGCGTGCTCACTGTGCGCGCACGGAACGAACTGCGTTAAGTGGGCGCGCACGCCACGAATGGCGTAAAGTAACATAGCATTTAAAAAAACGTACAAATTCACTGAAAAAACCATAGGTTTCACACACGTTATAGTTAGGAATTAGCATTTAAAAAACCTTGCTAATTCAGTGAAAAAACCATAGGTTTCACACAAGTTATAGTTAGCTGTACATTTCACTCGTAAAAAACCAATGAAATTCCCCCGTTATAGTTAGTGCAGGCAACTATAACTCACGCGACCGCAATCCTCTGCTGATGACATATGTGTCTTTATGAAAAAAAAAAATATTTGTAATATATGTATAGCTAAAATTTAATGGAAGAAGACATGGGCAAATAAGTGTCTAAATACAGTATTAGCATCAGCAGTGCATTGCGGGCGCGCGAGTTATAGTTGCCTGCACTAACTAGAACGGGGGAATGTCATTGGTTTTTTACGAGTGAAATGTACAGCTAACTATAACTTGTGTGAAACCTATGGTTTTTTCATTTAATTTCTAAGGTTTTTTAAATGCTAATTCCTAACTATAACGTGTGTGAAACCTTTGGTTTTTTCATTGAATTTCTAAGGTTTTTTAAATGCTAATTCCTAACTATAACGGTTGTGAAACCCATGGTTTTTTCAGTGAATTATATATATATATTATCTACTGGCGGTCGTCAGTAGATAGTTATAGTTGGGACCGAGTTTCCATAGGACATCTGAAAATTCTATTTTGAATAACTTTGGCGCCGGTTGACGAATCCTCGCGAAATTTTCAAAACTAATGGGGCGCTCCGCTCAGCTCCTACCCTGAAAGTCTCGGGGTGATTCGTCAAGCGGGGGCTGAGAAAAAAGGGAGGGTCCCAATATATATCTATATATATATATATATATATATTCACTGAAAAAACCATAGGTTTCACACATGTTATAGTTAGCGGAAATTTTACTGATAAAAAACCAATGAAATTCCCCCGTTATAGTTAGTGCAGGCAACTATAAATAACGCGACCGCAATCCTCTGCTGATGCTAATACTGTATTTAGACACTTATTTGCCCATGTCTTCTTCCATACATTTTTAGCTATACATATATTACAAATATTTTTTTTTCATAAAGACACATATGTCATCAGCAGAAGATTGCGGTCGCGTGAGTTATAGTTGCCTGCACTAACTATAACGGGGGAATTTCATTGGTTTTTTATCAGTAAAATTTCCGCTAACTATAACATGTGTGAAACCTATGGTTTTTTCAGTGAATTTGCAAGGTTTTTTAAATGCTAATTCCTAACTATAACGTGTGTGAAACCTATGGTTATTTAGTGAATTTGTACGTTTTTTTAAATGCTAAGTTACTTTACGCCATTCGTGGCGTGCGCGCCCACTTAACGCAGTTCGTTCCGTGCGCGCACGGTGCGCGAAGCGCACCGTGCGCGCACAGTGAGCACGCGGTGCGCTTTGCGCACCGCGCGCCCACTTTACGCAGTTAGTGCCGTGCACGCACGGTGGGCACGCGGTGCGCTACGCGCACCGCGTGCCCACGTTACGCTAGATGGGCCATGTACGCACGATGCGCTTCGCGCACCGTGCGCGCATGGAGGACATATGATGCACTTCGTTTTTAAAGGTAATATTTTAATTTTTCGCAATAGTTATAAGCCATGCACAAATGGTGCCCTTCGGGCACCATTTGCACACGGGGTGGAGAGTGTGGATAATTTTTTTTTTTTATATTTTTTTTTTTTTATATTTTCGTTTTTCACTTAAGTGATAAGCCATGCACAATTGGTGACCTTCGGTCACCAATTGCACACAGGGTGGGGTTAGTGTGGATACTTTTTTTTTATTTATATAGTTTTACCGTACGCGTACGGTAAGCGTAATCGGCGAAATTAGCGAAAAAATAAAAATTCAGTTTTTGGCCTTGGGGGATCTTTGGGGACTCCCTCTACATGGCTATGTGTGTGGGAGCTGTCAAAACAGCCCCTTTAAATGTTTTTGTGCTTTGTTTGTTAATCATCTCTCTCAGTGCGAGAGAGAAAATGGCGGCCGCCGCTTCCTGGTTTCGGCCGATTCGAATGTTTACTAAGATCTAAGAGCCAATCATAATCGCGCTCGCGCACGCCACCGTACGCGTACGGTAAGCGTACCGTAAGCGCCCCGTAAGCTGGCTCAGATATATATATTGATTTAAAGGCTATTTTCTCAGAATCTACTGAACAGATTTACACCAAACCTACAAAAGGCACTTCCTTGACCTGAGGACTACCTCTCAGCCAAATTTCTAGTAATTCTGTTCAGCCGTTCGGGCTGTAGCCCTGTCTAAAGGTCCTATGGAAAAATGCATGGGAAAAACGCGTTTTGGGACCCCCCTTTTATCTCAGCCCCCGCTTGACGAATCCCCCCGAGACTTTCAGGGTAGGAGCGGAGCGTAGCGCCCCACCTATTTTGAAAAATTCGCGAGGATTCGTCGACCGGCGCCAAAGTTATTCAAAATAGAATGTTGCGGATTTCCTATGGAAACGTGGTCCTAACTATAACTACCTACTGGCGACTGCCAGTAGGTAATATATATATATATATATATATCTCTATATATCTATATCTATACATCTATATATATATCTATATCTATATTCACTTAAAAAACCATAGGTTTCACACATGTTATAGTTAGGTGTACATTTCACTCGTAAAAAAACAATGAAATTCCACGTTATAGTTAGATCAGGTAACTATAACTTGCGCGCCCACAATAAACTGCTGATGACGTCACATATTACATCACTCATGACATGGTCAGTGACATCACTCATGACATCAATGATGACATCTGAAATTACACATTGTGGATTGCGGTCGCGCAAGTTATAGTTACCTGATCTAACTGTAACGTGGAATTTCATTGGTTTTTTACGAGTGAAATGTACAGCTAACTATAACATGTGTGAAACCTATGGTTTTTTCAGTGAATTTGTACGGTTTTTTAAATGCTAAGTTATGTATTTATTTTTTATTTTTTTTTCTGGTTTTTCACTGCGCGCACACCCTGCGCGCACGGTGCGCTTCGCGCACCGAGCGCCCACGTTGCGCAGTCCATGCCGTGCGCGCCTCCCCCTTTTTTACACAGTAACATTTGTTTTCCCTTGTGGGTCCTTTAATTTATTTAATAAATGTGATTGTTACTTCTTTATTTATTTTTTTCCCGTGCGCGTACGGTAAGCTTACCGTACGCGCACTCCGCGATTTTTT
The DNA here is from genome assembly GCF_964204655.1 of Triturus cristatus. Lineage (NCBI taxonomy): Eukaryota > Metazoa > Chordata > Amphibia > Caudata > Salamandridae > Triturus > Triturus cristatus. The sequence continues at coordinate 1,141,636,881 of NC_140590.1, read as the reverse complement.
TTTAAAATTATTAAATGTATTTTTCGTACTTTTGGGTCCTTCTTGGACCCCCTGACAAACACTAGGGGGTCTGCAACTCTCTTCGTTGCCCCCTTTTCACGTTCCCCACCTTTGTTTGTCAGTGCGAGAGACAGAAAATGGCGGCCGACACTTCCTGATTTCGACCGATTCGAATGTTTACAGTCATGTAACCACCAATCAGAATTGAGCTCGCGCACGGCACCGTACGCGTACGGTAAGCTTACGGTAAGCGCACGCAGCGCGCTTACAGATATATATATTGATTTAAATGCTATTTTCTCAGGACCTACTGAACAGATTTACACCAGACCTACAAAAGGCACATCCTTGACCTGAGGACTACCTCTCTGCCAAATTTCAAGTAATTCTGTTCAGCCGTTCGAGCTGTAGCTCGGACTAAAGGTCCTATGGGAAAATGCATGGGGAAAACGCGTTTTGGGACCCCCCTTTTTTCTCAGCCCCCGCTTGACGAATCCCCCCGAGACTTTCAGGGTAGGAGCGGAGCGTAGCGCCCCATTAGTTTTGAAAATTTCGCGAGGATTCGTCGACCGACGCCAAAGTTATTCCAAATAGAATGTTGCGGATTTCCTATGGAAACACGGTCCTAACTATAACTATCTACTGGCGACCGCCAGTAGATAATCTATATATATCTATCTTTTTGTTAATGCTCCAGGGTCCCCGCACATGGTCGGGACTATTTAGTGCTTATGACTTTTATAAGTATCCCCTGGAAGATAACTAATGGAACACTGTGTTCAGAAGCACCATATGCCTGCATTTATTTTTTTTGTCCAACATGATGTTTTCAGAATGAGAAACAAAAAGGCACTTGTACCAAGGCAAAATGACAGATTGAGCAAAGTCGGAACGAACAACAGCTTGAAGAAATCTCGAAAAATAAAACTGGAGCTAGGGGAATCAACTCTTCTATACTAATTGTGATTGCCAGACGGCAAAACAGAAAGGAGTGTATCGACATTCTAGGGACACCTTAAGGTAACATTATGAACTAATGACATTAATGCTCCTGTTCTTACCCACTAGCATACGTTTCCCACTTGTTACAGATATTTACCTGCTGGCCTTCTACTGAGATTGAGGCAGTCGGCATGATACACCTTTGGACAGCCTGGCTTCTTGCAAGATATAAGTTGCCCCGCATCACCACAACTAAAACATTCATCCTCATGCTCTTTGATCACTGCTGTTGGTGCCCTGCGTCTAAACTTCCTCTTAGTCTTTTCATCCGTAGACGCAGGCTGATTCTAAAAGGGAAAAAAACGTAAGTGAACATGATGGTTTTTACAAAAAAGTGGGAAATTATCTCAAGAACAAACTAAATGTTAAAATTCTCATAGAACAAAAAATGTAGACTAAGGCTGTACCTTTGGACGCACACCAAGAAAGCCACTGCAATTTGGAGCACCACATTTGCAAACAGTTTTTCCGTTTCCCAAGCATTCCAGGTTATAGTTGAAAGTCAGCTCTGTTTCTGTAAAAGAGTTAGGAAAAGAATCCACATTTAAATTAAAGCTATAATACATAACAGGCTACAGATGGCCTCCTTTGCAGGGTAACCATAGAATTAAACAGCAAGGGCTGCTTTTTCTTTGGTTCCCAATTCTGCCATCTTTGGACACCCCTGCTCTTGAGTGTGCTAGTTTTGGCCAACTGCAGCCTTTATAAACTAGAACTTGCCATCTTCAGCACAGGCACAGGAGCAGGGTAATTACATGGTTGCACATGGAGGAATCTGCAGTTCCAGATTCACGGTTCTGAGACAGTAGGGCCTTATGACCCTCACCCTAACATGACGCTTACTACCGTTACAAACTTGCATCAGCTTCAAAGCCAGCAGCATAATCTACAAGTTAGCAAACAAACATCACTCAACCCTAGCAGGCCGGAAACAAAATACCAGTGGCTAACACAATACACAAAGTTTTGTTACAGTGTGACTGGAAATCAAAAGGGGAAAAATGGAAACTGGCACAAATCAAGCGTTTTTAGATTTTGGCCACAGACAGCTTTAGGTGTCTGTTGGCATGACCCATTATTTCCAAGGCATTATATATGCTTAGATTGGGCTTTAATTCAGGCCCCTTGGTCACGAGTGGTTTACTTTGTTGTCAATCTTGCATCCCTGCTCCCGATTAGATGACTCTCTCCCTTACTCTGTTTGCCCTGCACAGAAGCATTGAGGTGTTGCACTGTTCTTTTAGGATTAGTTGTATGCTTCCACTGTATACTTGAGGGGACTTTTTTTTTCTTTCATATATTAAGCTATAGGCACTCCCGGGTCATAGATATGTTTATCTACTCCGCCTGCTTCTCGCTCTTCACTCCTTTCCCCACAACCATTCAGTTTAATACTATTATTGTTTAGTTAAATTTTTTATGAGTATCTGGCAGCTGCAAAGTGCTGCCAGGCAGCGTTCTCTTTCATCACTTCCCACTTTACGCTGCTGGCAAACTTGCTCCCCATCTCACATTGATTATTTTTGTTTTCAAGGCTGTCAGCTGGAACGTGGTGCTGGGCCAGTCACTAGCTTTTATCACGTTTGAAGCAGCTTGCTGTATTGCTATTTTTTAAAATCAATTTACCCGTCAAATAGTCGCCTCCATGTGCGCTGAAAACCATTTTGAAACGTTTATTAAAAAAAAAAAAAAGTGGAAATCACATTCTAAGCCATGCATTCACATGCATTAATATACATGAACACACAGGCATTTGGAAAAAAAGCATTAGCAAAGCTAATAGCTCAGCATTTTAAAGCCTAGTTCTATTTGCTTTGCAAATGCTTATTGAACTACAGACCCATGATGTGGAACTATGTCCCGCCAAGGTGGCACTTTGGTGCTTCTCTTCTTCACTTTGAGAAGGTGATGGAAAAGCTTCTCTTCAAAAAAACATCTAGTCCAATATTCTACAGAAACATATTGGCTCGTCTTATTTTAATGGATGTTTTAATAAAAGAAACCACAACCAAAACCTATGTACTCTTTCTTGTGTCGCTGCCCTCCGCACCCTGTGCTTATTTACAAGATGCTGAATCATTCCCCATTGACCTACATGTACGAAATTAGACTGCTTCCCAGCTAGGAATGCACTATACAAGCCTCAACCAATGCATACATTCCAACTTCAGAAACCACCATACCAGCTTGGATGTCACAAAGAGCAAAGAGGCCAACTCGGGTGTCTCCATTTACAGTCCACTTCTGTGTTTCGCAGTTGGGCTGACAGCAGTGATTCATAAATCTTGAATGGTTTCCTTTGGGTCCAGCATCAATGATACGATCCTAAAATTAAACCATGACCAATGGTGAGGACTGTGAAAAAAGCACTGTTCCACATATGAAATCCAATTTGCATTATAGTCGCAATTTGTAGAAAGGGATTCAATGACGCATGTGAACATCAAGTTCACTAACTTGAAGACCATACGGTGTGAATCAATCAAGGGTTTATGTGGAATGAATGAGGAGCGAACCAATGAAAAGGGGTCAATAAATTCAAATTAATCCAGAATACACTCAGTGTAGTATGTTGTGTCGAGAAAAACTGAAAGAAAATGTCAAGCAGCTGTTTGGGGGTTGAAGTACAAGTTACTTACCTCCGGTAACGATGTATCTGGTAGAGACGATTCTAGCCGCAGATTCCTTAATGTAGAATTATCCCCAGGCGTGAGACTGGACCCGGAAAATGTTCTTGTCCTAGCATCTCTGCGTGCCAGGGGTCGGCACCACGCGACTCCGCCCCGTCTTCCGCGGGCGTGCCGTCAACGAGGTCACATAAGCCCCACCCCGGCGCGCTGACGTCAGTTTGCTTCGGAGAACTTTTCTGCACCACAACGCGAAGCCATCACAATAAAACTGAGGAGAGCATGGGAACAGTGTGCGAAAAGTAGACGAACAAAACAGAGAGAAACAAAGGGTGAGGAACAGTACCAGTTGGCACCAAGGTACCAGAAAGCCATAGCAGCGAAGCCATAGCAGGGAAAGAGCAGAGCACCACTTTGAGAAACAACTGTGCAAGCCAAGGCGATAGCACCAGTCGGCACTAAAGTACCAGAAGGCCAAAGCAGCGAAGCTATAGCAGGGAAAGAGCAGAGCACCACTGTGAGGAACAACTGTGCAAGCCATGGTGTTAGCATCCCGGAGGCACAGGGATATGAAAGCGCCGGAATAGAACGAGAGAGAAGAGAAGAGAAGAGAAAGAGAGAGGAGAGAGAGAGAGGAGAAAGAGGAGAGAGAGAGAAAGGGAGAGAGAGAGAGAGAGAGAGAGAGAGAGAGAGAGAGAGAGAGAGAGAGAGAGAGAGAGAGAGAGAGAGAGAGAGAGAGAGAAAAAGAGAGAGAGAGAAAGAAAGAGGGAGAATGAGAGAGAGCGAGAGAGAGAAAGAGAGAGAGAGATAGACTGCAACCACACACCAGACAGTGAAGGGCCACAAGCCCGGAACAGGGGAGCAACGGCAATCCACCCCCAGACTACACAGTCAAGGAGGGCGAGGGCCCCTGAAAGGAGCAGGAGGCCAAATGACAGGTAAAGAATCCCCAACGCAGGAGATCGCAAAGGGATCAGAAACTCTAAACAACAGAGGGAAAAAAGAGCAAGAGGAGACCCCTACACTGGAGAGAACCCAGCTGGAGGGAAGCAAAGGCACGCAGCAACCAACCATCCCGTTATCAAAAGAAAGAAGGGGGGGTGGAACCATAAAGCAGAACCAGACAGCCTGACCAAAGACAAGCCACCCAGAGGGAGGCAAATGCAGAAACACAAGCAGAGAGTCCTCGCAGAACGGGGAGGAAGGGCGGGTCGTGAAGGAATCTGCGGCTAGAATCATCTCTACCAGATACATCATTACCGGAGCTAAGTAACTTGTACATCTGATAGAGACTACTAGCCGCAGATTCCTTAACGTAGAATAGATACCCGAGCCATACCCAGACGGGAGGAGGGCCTGCGAGAGAGCCGCCTGAGCAGGAGCGACACAGGGCCCCAGCAGGGGACATTTCACAGGAGCAAGAAGGGAAGGCCAGGAGATCCCAAGCCCAATTAAGGGAGGACCGCCCAACACTCTGCAGGTGCAGACAGCACCTCAAACCCCAGGGAGAAGAGGCAGAATTGGAGGTAGGGCCCACCGTAAGAAGCACATTCAGTGATGGGAAACAGCCAGACACACCTCAGCCTCAAGCAGCGGACAAGGCAGGAATGGCCCCACTGCCAATACCGCAGGCGTAAGAAGAAAAGCACAAAAGCACCAAGCCCCAGCGGAACCAGAGGCAGGGGCACAAGGGAACACATTAAGGGCCACGACGGTGGACCAGAACAAGCCAGGCGCAAGCCAGCAGCAAGCAACACCATGGAGCAGCGCACCAGAACAAGCCAGGCGCAAGCCGAAGACAGAGGTCAGGACACACCCTTTGGGAGGGGCCGGTTCAGAACACACACTGACCCACAAAAGTGGGACCAGGCAGAAGAAAGAGAGTGAGAGAGAAATAGAGAGAGAGAGAAAGAGAGAGAGAGAGAAAGAGAGAAAGAGAAATAGAGAGAAAGAGAGAGAGAAAGAGAGAGAAAGAGAGAGAGAAAGATAGAGAGAGAGATAGATAGAGAGAGAGATAGATAGAGAGAGAGATAGATAGAGAGAGAGATAGAGAGAGAGAGAGATAGAGAGAGAGAGAGATAGAGAGAGAGAGAGAGAGAGCCGTCAACCAGAACACAGAAAGCCAAAGAAACCCAGTCCCTCTGGAACACTAGATAGAGGACCAGGCCGAATCGCCGGACAGAAGGGCGGAATCGCCACAACACCACGCCGCAGACAGCAGGCCAGACTGGTCGAGCGACGTAGCAAACCTGGAGAAGGACAGACCTGGGCGCAACGCAAGCTGCACCAAGACCATCGCAAAGAGACCGCACCAGCGATATACCGTAACGCCAAGGAGAGAAAGGAACCCGAAAAGGGTGACCACCCCCCCAGTACATGACAGAGCTATGTAATAGCTACAAGTACCCCACATAGGGTATGCTACGTCACAAGAAAACATGGGAACACCTCTTAGGAAAAAATTCCGCAGCAGAGGACAAACAGAAAGGCCTGCGGGGAAAACCGCAGACGGCTTGCCAAGCAGCCAATAAAGAAGACACAAAAGGCCCAATACCAGAACCTACACTGGCTTACCAACAGCCAAAACCACAAGGCAAAAAAGGGGGCTGAACCAGCAGCCAACAGCACCGAATTGTTTAAAAAAACACAACTCCAACTGCTTTCACAAAAAGGAAAAATAAGTCAGGAGATGGTGTATGCAGGCATCACAAGTTACATAAAACATTTTTGTCACGGGTCCTTTAAGGAATCTAGGAACTTCTGTTAGGCAGCTCATTTTCACGGGTAGGTGGGAAAAAATACCAAAAAAATAAACGTATAGAACTGTACTTCTGATTTAATGGAGAGAAGGGTTGTGTTATGAATTCTAGGGTGATACATCTGTTAGAGAACTAGGTTTACAAAAAAGATACATCTAGTTCGTCAATGGAGGACTAATATTCATAAATGAAGACCATTCCACTATGCTAAAGGTGAGCATGTGAGGAGTAAAAGGGACAAAGAATACAAATCAAGCAGACATGTCACACAGACGGATCAGATACTCTAAGGTAACAGCTTTATTTTTTCAGTTTTAATGTATTAATATTCTATAAAGATATGTACTGTTTGTCAGGTGACGGAGAATGGATCATGTAGGACATTAAACATCTAGCTATGAACTGAGTTTATAATACAAAGTTAGAGGGGGTGATTTCCTATTTTCCATGTAGTTATTTTGATTTGCATGCATTTTTTATTGGAAATTTGGTATATTTTTTAAAAAAAACACAGGTCCACTCCAAAGGTCCATTCATAGAGGTAAAATACCATGTATGGAGCATGGCCCCACACAGTTGGGGGTCCCATTCACTCTTCCAGTTGAATTTTGAATTACAAAAGCCACATATGCAAGACTTTGAGGAAAAAGCCCATAAGGATTAATAATCATCAACTCCCTAGAAATAGGGTACTTCTTTATGGGCAAATACCTTGTAATTAAATGTAAAAGTAAATGCAGCCACATGTACATTTATAAAATATACCTGAAACTGATATTTACCCACATATGTAAGATAAGGTAGTACCCAGGTTGAGTTAGGACAGTGCAGAACTCATGCAAATGAAGATAGCTCTCTCAAATAGGGGGAAAGAACTTTTAAAAACAAAGCGAGGTGGAAGGGGCCTCCGAAGGAACTGAAAACAAGGTGGCTGCAATTTAGAGGTCACTTACCTTTTTCAAGAAATGCCTTTCTGACAATGGGAATGTCCGCTGCATGGTATAGGGGCGTTCTGCCCTCCGTGACCCACTGCATATGTAATTGGTGTCCTGACTTATTTTGACCTTAGGATTACACTAATATAGTATGCACAGAGACCTAGGCCTGTTCCTGACTATGTGAGGTCCTGGACCTGTCCATTGATCTGGAGGCGCACACCAAAAGTGTCCTCCTTGTTGGCAAAAATATATTGCAACTATCCTGGGTATAAGCACTTACAGAGGTGGTAGCAGCATACTGAGGTTTGGAAAGATACACTGTGTGACCAGACCTTTTTATCTCAGTGACTGGAAGAGTCCCATCGACCCAACTCATGTAAAATGGGCACTTCTGATGGACACTGCAGAAACCCTGCAGAGGTGGCTAGAAGACTGTAATTGGACCTGTTGCAGACCATTCTTCACATAGTCATGATGGATGCATCATTGCAGATGTCATCTGGGAGAGGTGGAGATCAGAGGACTCTTATGCGCCGGAAGATCGTCTCCACATCAACTTGTTGGTACTGTGGACAATACACTCAGCACTGAAACTGTTCGATCAAGGAGAATGGGTGCAGGTTCTCACAGACATTACGTCATGTGGAAATGAAACAGACAGAGGGGACTGGAGTAGTGGATAATGTGCCAGAAGGCTTTGTGCTTTTGGAAGAGGCTAAATCATCATGGCATGTCCCTGGTCATCCAGAACCTGACAGGATCTTTAAATGCCAGGGTAGAGGAACTCAGCCGACATGCCTAGTGGATCAGGAATGGTGTCTGCACTTGGAGGTGACACAAGGTGTCTTCCAGCAATGGGAAGGATCCTGGCGATATGTTTTTGAGAAAGTGCAGTGTCCAAGCTTCTGTGCACTGGAGTTCCCATGGGCCCCAGAAGAGTACCAGAAATCTGCAACAAAGCCTCCTTGAAGGCTTGAATCTGTTGCAGTATCACAGATGGACCCAGGAACTCAGGCTGGATCAGGACTAGTGAGGGCATCTGTTCCTGTTCCGTGGTGGTGACTGAAATTGAGATCTGTAGGTACCAAGACATCCATGGGCCTTCTCCTGGCGAGAATGGCAGGAAAAAGGGGTGCCATGTTTGGAGTAGTGTTTTATTCTTCTTGGACTTACTTAAGGATTTGGAGTGGTATGACGACATCTCAGGAATGGCCTCAGGACCTAAAACTCATCTGCGTCCTCAACTGGATCTTCTGAGCGGCCGTAAGGTGATGTAGAGTTTGGCCTTGCGAACCCAGGTGGCCTTTGGATTCATCACAGCACCTTTATTACACGGCTTCGAGACATTTGAGGAGCTGAGACAGCAGAGACAGACCTTGAAAGTGCAAATCACTGACACTTGTTTGTGGAAATTCTTGCAGGGTTTGCAACCTGTCATTTTAGAGTGAGATATGTCCCTTGCACACTGAAAAATGTTTGGGAAAGTTTTCTGCCTGGTAACAGAAATTTAGATAGTGAGCTTTGGATGCATGTCAGAAGTCATAAAATGAAGGGAATCGACGTCGACGAGTTGAGATGGCAATTGTATTCTGGCTACGGCATCACTTCTGGGTCAGGACAGACCCGATGAACAGCCGCATCTACCGGTGCACAAGAGTATTGCTGAGAAAAAAAATCTCTGGACTTAGTGTGGCGCCTGGGGTTATTCACAGGGGGAGGAATCTGCAGATAGAAGTGTCCATCAGAAAGCGATTTATTGAAATCTAGGCGTAAATTGTTTGGAATAACAGCACTTGTATATCTTCTTTTGTGGCAGGAGCGTGAAGATCAGGAGCGTTTGAGGATCACAAAAGTTGCGCAGCCTTCGTGTTCTTTGATGCTTGCACATGGATAGCATAGTGCTGTAGCAACTCTTTGATAGATGTCCCTTTGCGTATTTGTGCTCAATTGGCTCCCACAATATAAGTGGGGTGATGAAAGCCAGGAGTTACATAATAAGCAACTGTGGAAAGACTTGGGGCACTTTAGGTTCCTTTCTAAGTGATGTGCAGCATGGCTCAAAATAGTTAGTTCACATTTCAAACCTATAAGCCTGAGCAAGGATTAACATCACATGTCTAAGTCATGGGTTGCAAGGTCCAACTAATCTGCAGCTGCACTTATGATATGGGTTGAGACCATCAACCCTTCCGTCAATACCTCGTCAAAATCTAACCTGTCTTCTCACAGTTGTGTTGAGTCCCAGAGGGATCTGTCAAAAAATTTAAAATTGTTGTACTGGCAGCTTTCATGGTAGCAGCAGATGTCACAATGTCATGCCTTCTGTCCAGGCATTTACTTCCTTTCTCAGGAAGATCTGTTGATGGAGCAGTGGAATGGTATTTCCTTGTTCCAGAAACTATCAGAGATTCTGGTTGCCGATCCATTCCTAAGATTAGAGGATTCTATTCCCAGACACTATTTTTCTGTAGCCTTGAAGGACATGCTTTGGTTTAAGTTGGTGTCAAGGAATGATCCACTATTTTTTCCAAAATGCTATTAACAAGAGAAAGCGATAGAATCGCTGTAAAGTGATGATATAGTCTCAAATATTAGAGACGTCAGTGATGTCACGGTAGGTATATGCATATTACATTTTGCTGCAGTATTCATCCAACCTCATTAAAATTGTGTATGTCATGAATAGGTGATACTCTGCATTGCGATGAAATCCCCTTTAGGTTAAATTCCCAATCTAAACTCTCTTATCCCGGGCGAATTAGAAGGAAACTTGACATGCCAAAACCCTAGCTAGCGTCTTACAATCGCAGATTAAAAACTTTTGTGCAGAATCTTCAAAAAGTGCTGTCATATGCCAAAAGAAATATACGTTTGTGGTGGAAACTGAGGCTTAACCATAACTACGAAGTCATTGTTACTAAATATGCAACATACATACACACAAAAAAGATATAATTAATATTTCATGCATGGTAAAACGTTATAGTATTTTGTCAGAGAATCACAATTGCAGAGTGACTGTTCTGTCTTTCACTGCCCTATGTTCTAGCATCTTTAAGTGTCCTCAATATACTTCCAATGAATCTCAAACTACAGGGGCATGTTAGCACATATATACCATATCTGCTTGCACGTCTTATATCTCTTTAGTGTGGTTAACTTCTGATTCATATGGTATCAAGTTTATTCCAATTGTGCATGCTTTTAAGTGTTCACACCTCCAAGTAATTTTGTTGCGATAACCATAAAGATTTTTATTTTTTATTTGAGCAATATCTCTTATTGAATTTGCTCTCCTGTATATGAATGTAGGTGTATATTCTAACAACGAGCAGATGTCTGGTCACTTTAGATTATACTCTAGTGTACTGCATTATCCCTTTGATAGCTTTTGCCTCTCTTGTACAGGTCATGATTGTTCATAATTGATTATCTTTTGTTCGTTCACGTTCTCTTTTCTCTCAAGGGGAGAAAACAAAAAAACAAATTACCTATTTAAGTAATTTTCTATTTGCTGGACAGGACAGCTTCCGCTGATTCCTTATATGCACCTTCTTCCCAGCCACCAAACTAGATCAGTGATATCAGGTCACCAGTTGAAAGGGCCAACGTTCAGTGGAATTGAAAGACTTCAATGGAATGGATGATGGAGAATCTTATCAAATGAACCACAACGGCTTGTGATGACAGATCTACCACAATGTTTTCCACACAACCACAGTAGCTACTGTAGAACACCATCCAGAGAAGGGGAGGTGGGATAGCAAGGAAAATGAGGACACTTCTCATAAAGAAATTTCATGATAAATAACTTGATGTTCTAATAGACATTTTCCCCTGCAGATTCCATATTTGAACCACAAGGGTGGCCTGTAAGACTTTAAGCTGATTTGAAGCAATGCTTTCTCAAATTGCAATTAGAGGCCCTAGTGACAGCTTGACTGATGGAGTGAACTGAAACATTACGCAGGAGAGCCAAAGTAGCTGCTTTCCGTCTCAACTCTAAAGGGGCCTTGGCCACCATATCATAAATATGTTTAATCCACCAAGAATTTTTTTTTCTGGTCCAATTTGCCAGAAAGGGAGTTGGTAAAGACAATGAAAATATTAGCATCTATTCTGCAATGACCACTCTGTGAACGAAATGTGAAAGAGTTTATCTGCGGTCAAGCCAGAGCAGCCACTCTTCATCCCTTAAGATATGAGGAGAAAGTAAAAAAAACGGTAAGGAGAGCACTCGTGTCAAATTCAGACGAGTTGAGCATATAAATGGCCTAATCTATGTCCTCTCAGAGTAGGTTTAATCAAGTTCCTAGTAACAAGGTTCAGATTGTACATGGAAGAATGAAGGAGCAGGCTGCTGAGTTACAGGTTATTAATCAGCAGAAGGTGCCATGGAGTGTTGGCTCTCAAAAGAAGGAAGATGGGATGCTCCGCCGTCTTGCTCAATCTAGGGCTATTAGGTCAGCAACAAGAATAACTGCCCCCACACACTGCAGTGTGAATATTCGCAATGGTAAGCGAGAAGACAGACACCAGGACCCGGGTTTCTATTATTTATACTAGTTTCTGCAAACACCTATGCAAACTCTAGATATAGGCCCCTGGACCTGGCCTCAGGCAATTTCTTACACTTCTTCATTAGTCCTACACTGGTTATTCTGAAGTCTTTTGTCAATCACATTCAGCATAAAGATGGATGAAGCTGTATGTGTTCTGAGAGAAGAATATGAGATACAGGCATCACAGAGAAGGAGGTTTTCCCACTCACATACACCACCACACAACAGTCTGCATTAACACCTCTACAGAAGACTACAGCAGTTGAGGGGGGGAAACTCTCCTAACACTTCAAAGGGAAATCCTTCTGTTTCCTTTCACAAGAGGCCCTTCAATGGTTCCCAAGAATACTACTACAGCCTACATTACCTGTCTGGAAGGTCCTCCCCAACTAGTCAATCATCCACACACAGGAGATTCAAAATAAATCGGTCTACATAGAGCAAAGCACAACAGACACACAGAACACTCACCCTACTCCACACAATTCCTGTAAATCGAATCTATAATTCCTACAACTCCCTTCTATCATTGCCCCTTTCCAGGCACAGTGCTACTCAGACTGTCACTGACCTTTATGGTTACTTATATGTAGGTTTAGTTTTGCAGCTTGAAGAAATGTGTGGATTCACATGTTGTGCATTATTTTGCTTTCTAGTGGGTGGGTCTGGAATTCTCTCTGTAGCGTTTTTTGGGTGTGTGGGGGTTGTTGTTGACCATTTGGGGCTTTATCCCTCCATACAGGATGTCAGACATACAACAACCAAGAAGCCCGTCTGCATGGTCCCATTTCAAATTACACACATTCCCCCTTTGGTCGACCTTAGTGTAATTCGGACTATTTTATACAACACACATAGTTCCTCCATTTCTCCACTCTAATTCACTGCTTTTCTGAGAAGGCAGGACAATCGCATGTGAATACAGAAAATTATTTAAGCTGAAAACTACTCCTACAGGTAAATGACCATTTTGTTTTGCAGCATGAATCTTTTCTGGATTCACATGCTGTGCACAGATTTTATAGCAGTATTCTCTTCTTATTGGAGGCAGTCTCTTGAAATAAGTGTGCATTAGCCAAAGGTATTTTAGTATGTGTTGTCTCACTTGCACTTCTTTGTCAGTTATTTCAATACGTTTTGTTGCAGATTTTACAGAAAACGGGAACTGTCTGAACAAGACTGTGGACAAAGTCCCCTATAAACGTCCCCTCACAGAGTCAGCTCTGGTCACAGTAAACAGGCATGTGTCATCAGTCCTCTGGAGACCAATGGGCCCCAAAGCACCGGACAACCGAGAGGGCCAGGCTCAGGGCTCTCAGGGTTTAGGGTTCATTAAGCCCAGTGGGTTTTTGTTAAGGTAAGAGAAAACAGGGCTCCACAATTTGCGGAAGAAAGAGGACTGGTCCGCTAAGATATAGGCTAGCTTCTCATGCCCCAGAAGACACCAGAGTTTATGGAGCTTTTATTTGCAGATTTGAGAAGAAAATGAGTTACTTACCTGTAACGGTAGTTCTCCAGTATTGGTATCTTTCATTCATTCACTTGCTTGAATCATTCCCAGTCGAAGTGGGAGTTCCACGGTACTACAATAAAGCAATGTACATTCTACAATGGATAGAATGGCAACGAACCATACATATTATAGCCTATCTATGTCCATTTAAAAAAAGGATCAAACTACAAACTTTAACCAATCAGACGACAGCACCACCTCGAAAAACCCCAAGAGAGGCTGAATCCTGAGTTTTGAGAACAAGTGTAATATACTAATATTTGATATTGAGGAGAGCCTCTCAGGGGAGGATAGTGGGTCGCATGTGAATATATGAAAGATACCAATACTGGAGAACTACAGTTACAGATAAGTAACTAATTTTCTTCTCCAGTATTGGATCTTTCATAGATTTACATGCTTGAATCAGAATAGGCAGCAGTAATGTGAATACTTATGATCGTATCATTATATTTCAAACATATCAAGATAGTTGCAACACCAACAAATAACATCTAGGAGATTGATAGGCAATATTTTCTCGACAGTCGTCCACTTGCCACTGACTGATAGCTCCTGAAGATGAGCACCACATCCCTCCAGGGACGTGTCCGTGGAAAAGACTAAATCCATTGCCTGAGACAAAAAAGTAATCCCTTGAGAAACGTTGGTTGATATTATCCACCATTGCATAGCTTTTATCATTGGTGGGGTTATCTGAATTACATTGTTGAATGATCCCAGAACCTGCAGCCACTGCTTGTCTAGCTACTCCTGTAGAGGACACCTATGATGTCAGCAGTTTGGAATTAGCTATGGAGGAGGAGCACATTCCTAGGAATAATTTGTACAGTTGGACAGAAGTGGACTTTCTTTTGTAGAGCTTTTGCACCAGCTGTTTGATTTTGTCCTGCCGTTGTCTGGAGAGACAAAGGCCTTGTCTGACTGGGTGTTTTTAAGACTGCTCCAAGAAACATTAACAATGTTGGTTCGAGAATTGATTTCTGAAGGTTTGGTTAGAGACCCAACCGTTTGAATAATGACAGGCATTGTTCAGTATCCACTTTGGCTTGACGGAATGGCGGAGCCTTTATGAGCCAGTCGTCCAAGTACAGAAAGACCTGCACTCCGTTCAGCCTCAGTCATGCTTCCACTGGTGCCTTGCACTTGGTGAATATTCTTGGAGCTGAACGTAGTCCAAACGGGAGCACTTTGTACTGAAAATGTTTGTCTGCTACCTGAAAACGCAGAAACCTCAGGTGACTGCGATGAATCGAGACATGAAAGTATGCATCTTGACGGTCCAAAGCTGTCATGTAATCTCCATGGTTCAGAAGGCTCAAAATATCCTGCAGGGTGGCCATTCGAAATGACTAACAAGTTATTTACCTTCGGTAACAATGTATCTGTAAGAGACATAGGTGTAGGATCTGCTTCTATGGTTAAGTGTGGAATTTGAAAACCTAAAGAGATTCTTTAAAATTGCACTAACAAACAATTTTACTTACCTGTTTACAGGAAATGTCCAGAGTAGTATCCAGGTATGCTACTCTGAGTAAGAAAAGTAATCTCAAAAGTAACTTGCTTGTAATTTTACAGGCAAGCCCATTCAAGTCTATGTATTGTATTTACAAAGTATTGCATTTCTCTGAAACCATACTGTTAGTCAAAACAAGTTGCATATACAATTTCAATTCAAACGGTTTACAAACTGCATTAGTACTGTAAAGTATGTATTGCTTAACTGCGCCAGGCTTGCTTCGTTCTAGACAATAAAATAACTAAAATAATATTTTTATACAAAAACAATTGGTCTGAAGTTCAGTTTTTGAGTGTGTGAATTCATTTGCTGACTGAGTGGGTACAACAAATGCTTAACACTGTCCCCTGATAAAGCCTTACTGCTCGACCACACTACCACAAATAGAGTGAGGTGCAATCTAACTTTACCTCTGCCTACCTTTGGGGTTCCACTGGTCTCTGTGCACACTATACCTCACTTTGGTATAGTATATACAGAGCCAAGTTCCTACACAAGTGGAAAGGCATATAGGAGGCCGCAGTCCCACTCGTGACTAAAAGCGTCGCCGTGCGAGCGCCACCTTGGAAACTCCAACGCGCGGTAGTGCTGACATTGCGCGTTCTCTTCGGTGAACAGATCTAACCAAGGCTCTCCCCACCGCTGAAAGAGATCTTACACCACCTCCGAGCGAAGACGTCATTTGTGATTTACCAGGCACCGACGGCTGAGTTTGTCCGCCGAAGTGTTCAGAGAACCTGCCAGGTGTTGAACCCCCAAGGCCCTGATGTTCCGGCCATGTCCAGAGACGAAGAGTCTCTTGACATAGGGTCCACGACCCCACCCCGCCCAGTTTGTTGCAGTACCACATGGCAGTGGTGTTGTCCGTGAACACCTGCACCACATTCCCCTTTAATTGGTTAGTGTCTAGGGTTGGCCCTTTTTTTTTTCTTTTTTTTAAAGGTCATAAATAGGCTATTAAATTCATGGCCTTGTGCCATCTTAGCCTATGCTACTAATTTAATTGCTTTGATATAATATCGTGGGACTCCCACTTCGACAACGGGGAATTATTCAAGCATGTGAATCTATGAAAGATCCAATACTGGAGAAGTGTTGACCGCTCCTTCGGGAAAGGCAGTTTCAAGATTATGCTACCTCCTCTCGTTTGATTCTAGGTCTTAAATAGAGTACTGCTCAAACTGATCTTCATCCAGGTCGCAATGCTTTTAGAGCATTTCCTAATGCTCTTTTTAGAGCTCCGAAGATGTGGGAGGCTCCAGCGCTACATGTTCCTCCTCATGGGCTTTGTCCCTCGGAGGCTTTAAAGGGATTCGGAATCCCCTAAGGGAATTGAATTGTTGAACTCCCTTCTTTTGAAAACTTTCATCTCAATCTCATCTTTTCGACATCAAGCACTTTTTGTTTAGTGTTGAATCCTTCTCTCGAGGTTACTTGCCCCTCCCACACTCATGATCCCCTTTCGGAGTCGAAGCTGCTTCTGAGGGTTTACTGTCAACTGTGTCTTAACCTCGACCCCTGGGCTCTCTGTGCTTATGCTTGCACTTGATCTCTGGTGATTTTGGTGTTGTAATAACTTTCGAGTCCCAGTGTTTTGGCTCTTTCCTATTGCAACCCTGTGGTGTTCCCTGGAACTTCTTCACCTCGCTCTCCTCTGGCATCCTCTTAGATGCTATCGCCCTCTCTGCTTTGGCGAATTCCTTGGTGGCAGAGCCCTCCCATCTTTTTCTGATGCTCCAGTAAGTTTCTATTTACTAAGGGCCTAATTTAGATATTGGCGGGACTGGTTCAACCGTCCCTTTATCGGCAGTCTTCCCGCCTGCCGCCTTGGCGGCCTGCCCCTTCGATTTAGATGTTCGCGGGTGACTGGAGGGAAGATCGCTGCAGTCAGGCTGCCTCTGTCAGAATCTCTAAGACTCCAGCCGTCCCGATTACAATGTGCCTTTCCATCGAGGCAACTGTGGCGGGAAAACCTCTAAGCTCGAGTTGCCGGAATCAAAGAAAGAGAGGTGAAAACTCATTTTTTGCCAGGTCCCACCACCAATTCAGTCTTGAAAGCCATTGTCCAACTCCTTCCTGTGCTGCTACTTGACCACAACACTCAGGCACCTCGTTGTCGCCGGAATCTAAGGTAGGATTTTGTGGTGGGTTTGTCAATAGTATTGTGTATGTTGTTGGTGTACAATGCTATATGTAAAAATATGGGCAGTACACATTATCTACATATACATATTGACAAATTCACAACATATATGTGTATTGGGATGATGATAAGAAGTACTTAACTGCCTCCACAACACCATGGCCCCACTCCATCATGACTCCGCAGCCAGCACAACATGACCATCTAAATCGGCTTGGCGCAAGCCTGATTGCCACGGAGTACTGATAGAGAGCAGAGAAGACCGCAGCGGGACACTATCTATTGCTGAAATAGCTCAATACGGCAGACGGACCACTGTCAGTCTGACCGAATACTTGAAACCGTAGCAGAGAGACGACAGTAATACCGCTAAGATCTAAATCTGGCCCTTAGTGAGTGTCCACCTTTGCCCTCATTGCATCTTTCATCAAACCCATTTCTCAAATCATCAGCTACAATTTCTGCACTGCTCCTTTGCTAATGCTCAACTCTCCTGCCTTATATTTTCAAGCCCTGTAGCCCCATTTTTTTATTTTACAAACTTTATCCTACTGCACATTATTTCTTCCATTCCCCGCTCTTATGCTGCTGCCCATGCCCCTAAAGCCCCCAGTCTCTCATGTCAATATCCCTCTCATATTACTACTCATAACTTTGGTCATCTTCCTTTCCCTAACACAAGCTCCTCGCATCACTGCCAACCAGCTGGTGCCTCTGAAAAGTTGAGTATACTAAGGAAGAGCCTGCTTGTGACAGACTCCAAGCACTAACAGCATTTTAGAGGCCTGGTTTGGAACATTCCAACACCGTGCCCTCTGCCCTGTTCTAACCCAAGTAAAGTTCTCAGAAATACTAGAGGCACCCTGCTGTGAACCCTCTTCTCCAAATTTGTCCCAGGCCTGGTAAAATATGGGCTTTATCATGGAGTTAACAAAAGAACACAAAAAAGAAAAATCCTTTTCAAGTAAATGTTGTTAGGTTTTGCATTATAAGGTATGAGTAGCTGTGTGGGTGGAAGTCTCTGGATTTCTGGTGCTACAGCTTTAAATGCCCATGGTTTATAGGTTGCACATTCCTCGTAAATGCCTACACCCAAGAGCCATTGTGAAAATAGGTATATAGAGGGATAGAGGATTGTGCCCTCTTAATATGTCAAAATGAGTCTGGATAAATCATCAAACGTCTTCTTATGTTATTCGTGCTTGGTTTTTATTAGACTTTTTTCGTGAAGATGAGAAACAGACTATTGAAAGATAGCCGACACGTGTTTCGCCCTAGTGGTCCATTGACTGTGGGCTTTTTCAAGGCTAAACAGTTGAAAGTTAGAATGGAAGGTGATTAAGGGTAATGACAGTATCATAGGAGATATAGAAAGTGTGGAGGTCACAGAATAAGAGGTCATAGGATAGTTATTAGTGGACGATTAGTCATTAAGTCAGAGAGTGACGTGATGGAAGCCAAGTATGTAGGGTGAAGACGGGAGGGGGCAGGGTGGGATAGAAATAGAAAAGTGAAGGACGAGAGAGATAGAAACAAAATATGAAAAGGGATTGTGAGGGGATGGGGAGGGAGAAGTTAGCATAGATGTGTTAGATGAATATATAGTAACAGAGGGTAATCTGTAATAATCACGAGTATAAAGAAACCAGAAGTAAACTGTTACAATATTAAAGCGATATAGACATTTTAAGTAAAAGGAAAAAATGTGGTAATCACAATGAGACCATGTGCATAGAGCCAACAAAGGTAAACGGGTACAGTGGTAAAGGCGTCCGCGTAATAATCACGAGTATCAGGCAACCAGAAGTAAGCTGTTACAATTACAAAGCGATATGGACATTTTAAGTAAAAAATAAATAAATAAAAAATGTGGTAATCACAATGAAACCATGTGCATAGAGCCAACAAAGGTAAACGGGTACAGTTGCAAAGGCGTCCGCGTAATAGGAATATATATACAGATTCTATTTATCAAGTTGGATTAATCATTGTATGCATATGTATATATGTGCAGGTACGTCAGCTGGGAGGCATTTTCATATAAAGATATAAACATATAAACATTGCCTCATGTAGTAATTTTAGTTTAAACATTTGAAACATAAAACATGGAAATGAGAAAATTAGAGAAAGTTAGAAGAAGTTGGAAAAAGAAATGGGCAGAGAGAATGTAGGAAATATGTGAGATAGGATGGTTGCTTACCGAAGCTTGGTTATAAGCAGAAGTAATCTTCGTGTTTCTAAAATTGAGAAAATGGAAAGAGAGGGACACTGTGGGTGGTTGAGGTTAAGGATACGAAATTACCGAGAATAGGGGGAAACCAGGATGAAATTTGTTACAAATCCAAAGAGAGAACAAAAATAGAGCATTGCGCCAATCAGAGCAAGATTAACGGTGGAAAACTGGCCACGGAGATAAAGTTAAATTAAATTGGAACAAGTGCTCATAGCATTAAGAATATGAACGAGGACGACATGGGAGCACTCGTGAAAGGAGCAATGGCTTGACAGGTCATGAGGCAAAGGGCAGACAGAGGTCGTGCTTACGTGGCCTAGGAGGCATAAACAAAATTGAAGATACAAGTTGGCTATTGCCGGTTAAAAGCATACCAGAGCGATTTCAGGATGCTAAAATTAAATAAAGGAAGGCCAAGAAGGTGCTGGGAGAGGCGTGTGGGATTAGAACAAAAGCTCTCTAAAGGGGAAAAGGATCTTTCTTACCTCAGGAAAGGAAGTTGATTTAGTCTCTGCAGTCACGGAGCAAAATGAGTTCCGTCAGGCGCCGTTATTTATGACCCGACATCAGAGTCAGTACAAGCAAAAAAGGAAGAAGGCATGCTTTAGAGAGTGAATGCCACTGAAAAGTTACTATTGATGGTTGCAGAAAGCGAGGGATTTTAATTTTAAAATGGCATGATGCTGGAAGAAAGAAGAATATATATCTATATATCTATATATATATATCTATATATCTATATCTATATATATATATAATCCTCCAAGTGGGTCATTCCTGGATTGAGCCCGAAGTCAGGTGGTGCGTTTGCCGGTATGCCCTCGCCGGTAAATAATCTTTTATCCTTCTTCAAAGTAACACGCACTCTCGAAGTTAAATGCTTAGCAGGAAGCCAATTTATTGTTTGCAATAAATTGGCTTCCTGCTAAGCATTTAACTTCGAGAGTGCGTGTTACTTTGAAAAAGGATAAATATATATATATATATATATATATATATATATATATATATATATATATATATATATATATATATATATATATATATATATATATATATATATATACTAGAGAAAAAAAAGAGAAAAATTGGAAGAATAAGGGAAAAGGTGGTTAGGTTAATCCATGTAAATGCGGAAGACTAAAATGAGTGGTAGGAATATCCGAAACCAAACGATTCGATTCAAGATACAAGTGTAAATACGGCGTGAATGGGTGGTGTTACAGAAAAGGTAGGTCATAGAATATGTGTACTCTTGGTCTGAAGGAAACGCAAGGGAAACCATTTATAATAAGGGGGTAGTAATCATACGTGTCATGGTCCTGGATCCGTTGCGAGGGTCATAGTAAGCATCATGGAATCTGTAAGAATAAAAGGTGGCATAGAGGGGTAGTGAAGTTCATGGTAGACCAGTCACCAACTGTGATTAAAATGTACAGAAAAGGGGTGCAAGAAGAAAATGGAAAGATTATGAAATCATGGTTGACATATGAGTAAGTTTCAAAAGGGGCAAGATCAGTATCTAGTGTGTCACTTGATTAGTACAACCAATAATGCATTTCTTGATCTTTGTTGAGTCCCAGGGTTGTGGCATTCAGGCGTATGATGTATTCACTCTCTCTGCGTCTCATGGTGAGTTCGCGGTTTCCTCCTCTGGAACTAGATTTAACAATCTCCAGTCCAAAGAATTTGAAGGTCTTTCTGTGTGGGTGAAATTCTTGAAAGTGTTCTGTTAACGGTGGTCCCACCTCATCCTTGTTGATATTTCGATAGTGCTCCGTGATCCTGGTTTTGAGTGCCCTGATTGTGCTCCCTTTGTAGATTTTGTTGCAGGGGCAAATTATTATGTAGATTACATGTGTGGACGTACAGGTGATCCAATCTGTGATGCGGATGGTGATGTTCGGGTCATGTCTGTATTCCATTTGTTTGTTTGCTCCCAATTTGCAAGCGTTGCAATCATGGCAGATGTAGAAGCCGCCCGGTTTGGTCAAGAAATTGGTCTTCATTTTGGTCCTTTTATCCGATTTACACAGAATTTGTTTAATATTCTTGGCTCTCCTAAAACCCATTTGAGGAAATTCCTCCATCGTATTGGTTAGGGATGGGTTAGAAGTCAGGAGATGCCAGTGTCTTTTTAGAATCTTTCTGATAGAGTGATGTCCATTGTGATAGTCTGTTAGAAACCTGATTGTGTTTGGTTTCACGTTTTTTGTGACATCTTTCGGTTTAAGTAAATCATCCCTCGAAAGTTTTTCACAGTCCTTGGAAGTCTTTTCAAGGAGTTGTTAGGGGTATCCTCGGTTCAGTAATCTCTGTGTTAAAAGCTCTGATATTTCTTTGTAGGTATCTAGTTTGCTACAATTTCTTCTCATGCGCTGAAATTCTCCTTTTGGGATGTTCCCAATGGTTTTTTGTGGGTGACAGCTGTCTGCACGAAGTATTGATTTTGCCGAGGTAGGTTTGCGGAAAGTCTTGGTTTGTAATTTGTTGTCTTCAACATATATGGTGATGTCCAGGAAATCTATTTGCTCGGATGAGATGTTGCTTGTGGTTTGTATATTCCATCTATTTGTGTTAATTTTGTGTAGGAATTCTTTGAGTCTGGGCTCCTGGAACCCTGCCAATTGTATAGAATGTCATCGATATAGCGGCCCCAGTAGGTTATATGGGCGGTATATTCGGCAAAAACATCATCCCGTAACCAGTATTTTTCAACAAGTCCCATAAGGATACAGGCATTTGGGGGAGCGAATTTGGCTCCCATAGCGCTGCCCTCAATTTGTAGGTAGTATTTGGAATTAAATGTGAACACATTGTTTGTTAGGCAAAAGTGAAGCATCTCCAGCGTCATCTCATTGGATTCTAGGAAGTGAACTGATTTGGTAGCTAGTGATTTCTGTACTGCTTCCATTCCATCCTCATGACGAACTGAGGTGTAGAGACTGACCACATCAATGGTGGCCAGTAGGCAATCGTCATTCCATGGCATATTGTTCAATTTTAAGAGGATGTCCTTTGTGTCTCGGATATATGAGGGTAGGTCCTTCATGAGTGGTTGTAACAAAGTCAATGTATTCACCCAGTTTCGAGCAAATTTCAAATGTTTAAACTAAAATTACTACATGAGACAATGTTTATATCTTTCTATGAAAATGCCTCCCAGCTGACGTACCTGCACATATATACATATGCATACAATGATTAATCCACCTTGATAAATAGAATCTGTATATATATTCCTATTACGCGGAAGCCTTTGCAACTGTACCCGTTTACCTTTGTTGGCTCTATGCACATGGTCTCATTGTGATTACCACATTTTTTCCTTTTACTTAAAATGTCTATATCGCTTTATTATTGTAACAGTTTACTTCTGGTTGCTTTATACTTGTGATTATTACAGATTACCCTCTGTTACTATATATTCATCTAACACATCTATGTTAACTTCTCCCTCCCCATCCCCTCACTATCCCTTCTCATATTTTGTTTCTATCTCTCTCGTCCTTCACTTTTCCATTTCTCTCCCACCCTGCCCCGCCCCTTCCCGTCTTCACCCTACATACTTGGCTTCCATCACGTCACTCTGACTTTTAATGACTAATCGTCCACTAATAACTATCCTATGACCTCTTATTCTGTGACCTCCACACTTTCTATATCTCCTATGATACTGTCATCACCCTTAATCACCTTCCATTCTAACTTTCAACTGTTTAGCCTTGAAAAAGCCCACAGTCAATGGACCACTAACAGGTCTAATAAAAGCCAAGCACGAATAACATAAGAAGACGTTTGATGATTTATCCAGACTCATTTTGACATATTAAGAGGGCACAATCCTCCATCCCTCTATATACCTATTTGCATTATAAGGTAACATGACATCAATCACAACCAAATTACATTGCTTTAAAAATGTGTTTCTTATTGCATATTTCAAAGTTGTCATGGCTTCAATGTACAAGTTACTTACCTCCGGTAACGATGTATCTGGTAGAGACGATTCTAGCCGCAGAGTCCTTAACGTAGAATTATCCCCAGGCGTGAGACTGGACCCGGAAAATGTTCTTGCCCTAGCATCTCTGCACGCCGGGGGGCGGCACCACGCGACTCCGCCCCGACATCTTCCGCAAGCGTGATGTCAGCGAGGTCACATAAGCCCCACCCCGGCGCCCTGACGTCAGTTTGCTTCGGAGAACTTTTCCGCGCCACAACGCGGAGCCATCACAACAAAACTGAGGAGAGCATGGGAATAGTGTGCGGAAAAATCAGAGAAACAAAACAGAGAGAAACAAAGGGTGAGAAACAGCACCAGTTGGTACCAGAAGGCTATCGCAGCAAAGCCATAGCAGGGAAAGAGCAGAACACCACTTTGAGGAACAACTGAGCAAGCCAAGGCGATAGCACCAGTGGCACTAAAGTACCAGAAGATCATAGCAGCGAAGCCATAGCAGGGAAAGAGCAGAGCACCACTCCGAGGAACAACTGAGCAAGCCAAGGCGATAGCCATTCTGGAAGCACAAGTATGGGAAAGCACCGGAACAGAAAGAGAGAGAGAGAGAGGCTGCAACCACAAACCACACAGTGAAGGGCCACAAGCCTGGAACAGAGGAGCAACAGCAATCTACCCCCAGACTACAGTCAAGGAGGGTCACACCTCCTGAAAGGAGCAGGAGACCAAAGGACAGGCAAAGAATTCCCAACGCAGAAGACCGCAAGGGGATCAGAAACTCCAAACAAACAGAGGGAAAAGAGCAGAAGGAGGCCCCAACACTGGATAGAAACCAGCTGGAGGGAAGCAAAGGCACGCAGAAACCAACCATCCCTGTACCAAAAGAAAAAAGGGGGGGATGGAACAATCAAGCAGAACTGGACAGCCTGACTGGAGGAAAGCGAAGAGGACACCCACAGAAGAAAAGCCACCCAGAGGGAGGCGAGTGCAGAAAACCAAACTGAGGGTCCTCGCAGAACGGGGAGGAAGGGCGGGTTGTGAAGGACTCTGCGGCTAGAATCGTCTCTACCAGATACATCGTTACCGGAGGTAAGTAACTTGTACATCTGATAGAGACTACTAGCCGCAGATTCTTTAACGTAGAATAGATACCCTAGTCATACCCAGAAGGGAGGAGGGCCTGCGAGAGAGCCTCCCCAGCAGGAGAGACACAGGGCCCCAGCAGGGGACACGTCACAGGAACAAGAAGGAAAGGCCAGGATATCTGAAGCACAACTAAGGGAGAACCGCCCAACACCCCGCAGGGGAAAGACAGCGCCCGAAAGGCCTCAAGGAACAAAAGAACCACCTCGAACCCCAGGGAGAAGAGGTAGAACCGGAGGCAGGGCCCGCCGCAAAAGGCACACACAGTGATAGGAAACAGCCAAACACACCTCTCCTGCAAGCAGCGGACAAGACAGGAACGGCCCAACCGCCAAAAGCGCAGGCGTAAGAAGAAAGGCACAGGTGCACAAAGCCCCAGCTGAACCAGAAGCAGAGGCACAAGGGAACACATCAAAGGCCACGACGGTGGACCAGAACAAGCAGGCATGCGCAGCCAGCAGCAGGCAGTGCACAAGAACAAGCCAGGCACAAGCCGAAGACAGAGGCCAGGGAGGGCCAGGACACACCCTAAAGGAGGGGCCGGTCCAGAAACACACACTGACCCACGAAAGAAGTGGGACCAGGCAGAAGAAAAAGAGAGAGAGAGACTAAGGACGGACCAGGCCGTCAACCAGAACACAGAAAGCCAAGGAAAGCCAGTTCCTCTGGAACACCAGACAGAGGACCAGGCCGAAACGCCGGACAGAAGGGTGGAATTGCCACAACACGATGTCTCAGATAGCAGGCCAGACTGGTCGAGCGACGTAGAGAACATGGAGAAGGACAGACCTGGGCGCAACGCAAGCTGCGCCAAGGCAATTGTCAAAGAGACCGCACCTGTGATCTACCGTGATGCCAAGGAGAGCAAGGAACCCGAAAAGGGAGACCACACCTCCCCAGCACAAGACAGAGCTATGTAATAGCTACACGTACCCCACATAGGGTATGCTACGTCCCAAGAAAACATGGGAATACCTCTTAGGAAAAGATTTCGCAGCAGAGGACAAAGAGAAAAGCCTGCGGGTAGAACCGCAGATGGCTTGCCAAGCAGCCAAAAAAAACAGAAGACACAAAAGGCCCAATCTCAGGACCTACATGGGCTTACCAACAGCCAAAACCATAAGTCAAAAAAGGGGGGCTGGACCAGCAGCCAACAGCACCGAAGGGCCAACAGCAGGACCCTGAAGGCACACCGACCACACAACCGGGACTACCGCACTAGACCCCTGAAAACAACGGGAGAACACCTCCCAGAACACAGCAGAGGACCAACTACCAGGTTTACTGAGGGGGAGGAGGAGGACGACGAAGCACCGCAAGGAACCGCTGAATGGCAGAATTCGCAGGGGCGTGAAACAAAAGAGCGCCATTGAAAGGGAGGTCAACCAGACGCTCCCTAACATTCTCAGGGAAAACACTATCCCTCAGCCAAGCATGGCGACGGAGGGCTACCAAAGAAGCCATAGTGCGACCAAGAGCCTCAGAGACATCCAGAGCCGATCGAAGAATAAACGCGACAAGCTCCCGGCCATCCAACACATGGTGCCACAGATCAGCGCAGGCACCCTCCTGGCTTTCTCGCCCTATGTGCGCCAGGCGTGGGTCCTGGGCTCACTGTGCCACTGGAATCAAGCTATCCTGGCTGAAGAGGGGTGAAACCCTGAAACCGGTCCTAGGATGCTGGTTTCCGGTCCAGGGAGGACCTGGCTTGGTAGTTCGGGCTGGACTGTTCCCATGCAGCGGCGTAGCTAGGGGGGTGCGGTGGGGGCGGTCCGCCCCAGGCGGCACCATTTTGGAGGCGGCGGCCGCGCAGCACTGGTGGCCCGTTCCGGCAGCCTTTATAATTTATTTGGGGACACTCACTGACTGACACTACTATCAGTCGTTACAGAAGTGTCCCCAAATAAATTATAAAGGCCGCCGCAACGGGCCATCAGTGCTGCGCGCGCGGCCCCGTTGGAAGTGCACCTGCTACTTGCAACTAATGCCTGCAGCGTGCAGCGCACGCACGCACGCCACGCCACGCCACGACCACCTAGAATAGTCCCGTCGCACGCAGAATTAACTGCTGCAAGGTTGACTGCGCCGGGCATGCTTGCGAAGACGGGACATTTAAAACCAGCAGAAAGCTTCCTCCGCCGCAAGAGCACTGTTTGTGGAATGTGAGGGGAGCTTCATATGCAAGAAACCGAAAGGTGAGCAGTTTACCTTGCAAATGAGCGACGGTATTAGCAGGCATAAAACGTAAAAGTGCAATAAAACTCACTTTCTTTCCATTTCTTGCAAGACTGGGTTAATCTTAAACTTCAGTATTATCAGGTTCGGGGGGGGGGGGGGGGTGAGGTAACTGTTTGATGGTGTGCTTAGAAGCAAGTCGACTTTTTGTCGGGAGATATTTACATGTGGTCGAGATTTTGTCAGTCTTCGTTTCTGAGGCTATAATTTTGCAGTCAATGTGCTTAGGTCTGGCCTAGAGACGCCTAATGTTATCCCAAACGTAATGAAAAAATGAATACAGGGCTTTCGGTTCCCCCAATTCATCCATTGGTCTGTTCATATTGTCAGTCAGATTTACTTCCGCCCACCGTGGTATGGGCTCAATGCGTCAGTCAACTTGATTCCTTTGGCGATGTGCACTGTGAGTGACAGCACTTTATCTGCTCGTATGTGCTTAGGCGCCTGAAAAGGATGGCACTTTAGTATCAGGGGAGGTATGTCAAGGCTGCTGAGACACTGCTTCATTTTCACTTTTTAATACATTTGGCAATTTATTTTTGGATATTGCAAATGTTTAGAAAAAAAGACATTAAAAAAAATGTTCACGCTTTTCAAGGCCAGGTCTATTTTCTTTGCCAATCCTGGTTTCATCAGGTTCTCAGAAGCTACACTGGGCCGTTCAAGGACCTGTGACGACTTATTGATCTGTTTCCCCATGTTTTGATGGTTTTAAGCTGTGCTCATGCTATGTATCTGCATTGCAACATCTCATCGCACCTTATTGTTGGTTATTCTGGAATGGGAATAGAGTGTGACAGAATTACAAATGAGGGGGTGCATTCGAATACTGGTATCAGAGCTGTCCTGCAATTAATTGTAGTGGGACGTGTGTGACACTCAAGGAGGGGTTGGTCGTGATCTGCCCGATGTTACCCCTGCACACCAGGATTGCTTTGGTTTAGCGCATGGTGATGTGCGCAGGTTAGGGAAAAGCTAAAAACGCATGCCTCTGGCACTTGGATGGTTAGCAAAGCAGTCCGTGTCCTGTCATTTGTCCGTCTCAACATACCTGTCAACAAGGAGGCGGCCTTATGCCCTGACCGCAGAGCTGATGATGCACCACAAAAAGTCTTCCTGCACAGACTGTGCTGCTCAGGGCCAGCTTTAGTGCTGGTGGCATCCGGTCAATGAAATGATCTTCTACAGCTGGAAACTGTATGGCACCAACTTATGTTGCATCTGAGCTAGAAACGTTTTATGTAGAGATCTGCAATCTATATAGCAGATGGCGGATTATGTGGAAAGTGCAGCAAATCCATATTTTTGTGGAATAATTCTAGGACGCAGAGTCTAATAATTCCAGTGGCACCTCTGGCATAAGGTTTCTCCTCTCTGTCATAGTGAGACGTCACACGACATCACAGTCCCAAAATACTAATTGAAGGGGGGGGGGGGTTTATTAAGGTCTGCCTTTTCAATG
Organism: Triturus cristatus; assembly: GCF_964204655.1. NCBI lineage: Eukaryota > Metazoa > Chordata > Amphibia > Caudata > Salamandridae > Triturus > Triturus cristatus. Next base: position 1,141,608,784 of record NC_140590.1, on the reverse strand, counting down.
GCAAATGGGGCACTATTAAGTTGAAACTCCCTTGGACAGGGAGTGTACTAAAAACAAAAATCACCTCCCCTTGCCTCTTGTTGGCCAGCGCACTTCACCTGAGCGTCTTAATTTGCCATCAGAAAGAAATGCTGTAAACTCATCCTAGGAGGGCATGTGAGACATTCGCAGGGGACACTACCACCGCAATCTATAAAGCAGGACGCTCTGAAATAACCATTGTTTAAAATAATGAAATATAACTAAATAAAGTTGGTCAAAAGAATCTTCCTAGGGCGATGAAGACATGACAACAGTCACCAACCACTGTCTTCATTACAGTGACTGCCCGATACCATGAAAAATCGGACATCAACATGAACCCTAAGGACACCAGTGGCGTAACACAAAATGATGGGGTACCCCTCCAGATTGTGATAAGGGGCCCCAAGTCCCCAATATCTTGTGGAAATGTGGATTTTCCTGATCAATTATGTCCCCTATCTTGGACCCCAACGGTTCTATATGCATGTTACAAGTACATGTATGTTCCGTTCCCTCCAGTTCCAGTTTCTAAGACGCAAACATATGTGTGTCTACCGTCAACATGTTCTCTGTCAGATCCGCCATCAATGGGCTGGATATTCGATTCCTAAGTATAAAAGGCCACCGACTTTATATGGCTAAGTTACTTCATCTTTACAGTTCAGGCGAGTAGGCCCGATTCTGTCCTCAAAGCCTTTCCCTGCTCTCTGTCTCTGACAGCTTCAGCTTGAGCTCGCATCTGTATCCATGAACTTTGTCCTACTCCCTGTGCAGCTAACGGTGCCTGCCTCGGCTAGTTTTCACCTGTCTGCCAAGAAGTTGTATTTCACCTTCGAATTATCTATTTTGCTCTTCAGCCGATGCATTCCTGTCCAGTGATTTAGGTAAACATTTCCTTTAGCTCACAAGCAAAGGACTCAGCCTTTCCGTCCTCCTGCAAGTGATTCATAGCCCTGTTGCCATGGAAAGTTTTCTGCCCCTCGCATCTCATATAGACACTTAGACGCTTGTACACGCACACAGTCAGTATAGAATAGATTCTGTCCGAGAGTCTCTTCCTTGTGGATAACATAGTTCTTTAAACATAGGATGTTAGATATGATTTGGGATTAGGATGACTTGACCCCAGACTTCTCGTCTCCACATGTAGAGCTAAATGTCAAGTCCCCTTCACCCCCTAGTTGCACGTCAATTACACGTCATGCTGCTGCGCGCGCATCTATGCCAAGTATTATCTTATAGATCCACCTATGTCTGATAATTCTAACCAATCATGTTTCTTTTATTCCTTATTACGCCTAGTTTCGATTATGTCACTGTCACGTCATTTTTCTTATCAAATGTTACGCCTTCTACATTCGTTTCATTGTAATGTACTTATTATAAAAATACATGTCTGTTAATAAATTATTGTACTTCACTTCCTGAACCTTCGTGGTGACGGAACCTGAGGGCCGCGACTCGAGTCGGCCATTTTGAATGGAATAAAGCCCATTAGAAACCTCTTATACCACGGATTCTGCCTCTCGTTATTTTGAGCTATTTTACTTTAATTTAAGATTCCGCATGAAATTCAGTCCGGTAATATTTATTTTATTTACCACATAATGGCGCCCGAACAGGGACACTTTCTCATCTCACGCGCCGGCGGTGCGTTGCAGGCCCGGTCTCCTGCCACAGCTGGACGGACCATAAACGCGTACCAGCAGGATTTCCTGTAAGCTCCCTCCGGTCAAGCGGGGGCGACTGAGGCTGCGATCAACCCAGACGAGGCGGTGAGAAGTGCGAAGTATCCCGACCAGAGCCTAGCTGAGAGAGCAAGATCCGAGGTATACAGAGGCCCACCAGGTTTTCCGAAATTCCGACGTCCAGAGGGTCCGATGTCCGCAGTTATCGAGTCCTGTCCATTCTCTGAGGCCTTCCGTTTCAAGGAGCTACTCGGTGAGTACCATCGCCGGGGAGGCGTGTTGACGCGCACATAGGTTGTGCCGGTCAAGACGGATTTGGGTACACAAATCCGGTCTGCACTGTTTAGCAGTGTATATGTACTGTTTAGCAGTATATCAAGTATTCCGAAGTATTCAGTTATTGTCAAGAATTCAGCGTGGTGATTAGTTAGGCAGACTGTCATCATTGTCGATCATTGTTATAATGTTTAATGTTTAATGTTTAAAGTATTCAGAAAATGTCTTGCATATTGTGGTATGAATGACTGTTCATTGTTCACTGTTCATTATTGTGTTTCTCGTATTAAGCAAGTTCAAGAGTAAGTATCAGGTCAGTTGTCAATATGCCGCTCTTCTCGAAGTTAAGACAGATTACTACCAGAAAAGGGGTGCTTGAAGAAGCAGTTCCTATTCCTCCTAGAGACACTCCAGGACATTTCATGTACCATAAACATGGCTTAGATGCCATATTGTTTCTTGATCTATGGGCAGATTATACCAAAGGATTACCGGAAAGTCAAAGGTGGCCCATAGCGGGAACCTGGGATGCAGAGTGCATCATGAAAGTGGAGGAAGAGTTATGGAAAAGAAAGGTCAGACAGTCACAGAAAGACGCTGTTGAGTTATGGCGTAAAGAATCTCATAGACGAACAGAAAAAGCACGTAGACAAGAAGAGAGGAGTAAAGAAAGTTCAAATAAAGTTCAAGAAAATCTATTAATTGAGGAAGGTATCCGAGTGAAATCAGAACAAGTAAATAGACAAAGAAATGCTCTTATGAATGGTATGTATCCCCTTCTAGCCGAAGGACTACCTAAGGCTGTTACGGAGGTGCCAAAAGACTTGCCACCCCCATTATTTCCAATTAAGGTACATCCAAAGGGGCATCCCAGAACCGCAGAAGATGTTTTTCTTTCCTCATATCTAGACGATGCAGCCCCCGAGTATGCTAACGCCACACCACATAGACCGTCTGGCGGAGGGGTTCAACGTCAGGATCAGGTATCTGTCCCCGTGCAACAGCAAGTCCCGACGCAAGCTTCGGCAAGCACATCTGTTTCCGCATCTGTCTCCGCAGTCGACTCTACAGGGGTATCGACGCCCATAGTTGCTGTATCACGTTCGACGAACCCTTTCACACCCGACGCCCCAGATGGGGCCACGGGAGGTGCTAGCAGTATTTTTACACCACCTAGAATAAATAAACTTGTTTTTCAAGAGTCAGCACATTCACGTACACCTAAGTTCGTAAATGAACGTACGCTTAAGGAACTTCTTGTAAATTGTAGATATGACCCGGTGGTTGGTAAAGAGGACGAAATGGTCCCGGCATCATTACGTATCAGACGAGCCGCAGAGTATTTAGCAAGGTTACCAGGGATGGCTACGCATCTAGATAACATATATCATTTTGTTCAAACAGGACGAGATCCAGGATGTATTAACAGAGCTATGGAATTCCAGAAAGTAGAGATACAAGGGGAACTGTTACGTTTCCTCATAAACTGTGTGATCAGAAATCAAGATCGTCCGGGGGTAGACCGGAATGCAATGCTTATTCTTACAAGATGGAGTCAGAATATATCAGAAGGGAGACACGATAAGCAAAATTGTATAATAGCCATGTGCCGAAAAATACGTAAAGAAATAGAGCGTATTCATGAAGAGAGATTGGGAACAGACGAGTTTGAGCAAGATGAAGTGTCCGAATCAGGGGACTCTGCAAGACAGTCAGAGACCATAGCCTATGTAGGCAGAGGAAGATCTTGTGAAAATACTAGATGTTTTTCTGATCCAATACACTCTGTATGTCCAAATAATAGCAGAACGTATCCGACGCCTGTAATAAATCTGAAATCTCCTGAACATTCGTTTCAAGCCGCAGATAAAATACTACGAGAACGAAGGGGTTATCACCTCCTCGATTCCATGGATGAGCAAGAATTAGCCAGATCAGCCGTTCACTGGATTGTTAGTCCTGAAAAATACGGTGATGAGACCGTAGCACACACGTTTCTCAACCTCAGTACAGATGAACAACGTTTAGCTGGAATCTATATGATTCAGCAACTCCTCATATTATATAAGAGCCAACATGCTGACCCTGGTCCTTTACCTGATATATTAACGGAACTACTTACGTACAGATGGAGAGGTTCTAGTAACAAGCTAATTAAAGAGATATTAGTGTCACGTAAGCAGTACGTCCTTTTTGTAAATCCAGATTCTCTCTCCCTGCCCCCCAGAGAAAGAGCACCGTACTACATGGATAGACAAAATCCTTTACGGGAAGTGCACCCAATAAAAGGCGAAGACAATGAGTTTCACCGTGTATTTGTTTACACACCCATATCAAAAATGGAATTATTAGAAATGAAGAAAGTAGTACCTAGTCATGACAAAGACCCAGCGGGTTTCCACCGAGAAATTAAAGACATGTTACTGATGGGAGAGTACACCTTTCCTGATATTATGACGATTTTAAAAGTGCTTTTACCTGCTGGCATATATGAAAAACTGAAAGAAAAAGAGTGGGAAGTGGGAGACCAAAAGATAGACTGGACAGCATTAGCAGAGGAAGAAAGGGGCCGAGCCGCAGGTTCAGGGCTCGGAGATAAAGTTAAACTATTACCAGGTTTACTAGTACAGGTACTGCCACGTTTATTAACTACAAAAAAGGAAGATTGGGGTGCAATCACAGCCTGTAAACAAAAGCAAGATGAAGACACAAGTGATTATTATGCTCGATTTGAAAAATGTTTTGGTATAAATAGTGGTATAAAAGCAAGTAGTGACTCATATCCACATTTATTTGTGACAAAATTAGTGGAAAATGCATTGCCTCCAGTGAAGAATAGAATATTGAAATTCGAGAGTACCTGGCAAAGTAACACTCCGTCGCAAATGCTACAAATGTTACAGTATCATCACAATAGAATTAGGGATGAACAAGAACACGAGCATAGACGCATGAAGGATACAAAAATGAAAATGCTAGTTTCTCAGACAGTACCAGCAGATGGTCACAAAAAGGGTGTGACACATTCTGGTGATTCTGCAGTTCCTGTAAAAGGAACCTGCAATTACTGTAAACAACTAGGCCATTATGTACATGATTGTCAAGTCCTGAAACGAAATATAGCTACAGGTATTGCAAAAGAGAGACCACGATTAGTTAGACAAGATCAGAATGAAAAAGGAGCTATGCAGCATGGACAGTCCGTGCCAGTTCAGCAACAGTCTATGCCAGCCTCACAGCAACCCATACAGTTTGTGCCAGCTGCACCACCGTTGCCTGCTACTGCCACACAAACCACAACACAACAAATGTATCAGACTGCACAGTATGAATACCCTGAGTATCAGCGTTACACATGAACCAGCCTAGAGAGGGAAGTTGACTTACCGCTTATCGAGATTCCGGTAGATCAAGAAGGACCTTATGTACATAGTGAATTATTAGGTCAAGATAGAAAATTCTTACTCGATACAGGGGCAAGTCGAACAACCATAAAACGTAGTGAAGTTCCAGGGGCACCCCTCTCAGGCTCTCAAAATGTTTCCCTTGGTTTTTCAGGAAAACCTATTGTTAATGAAGTATCACAGCCTCTACCACTTACGATAGGACCTTTGACACGAATTACAGATTTATTGCTTACTAAATCATGCCCAGAAAATTTGTTAGGAATTAAAACTCTGAAAGCACTAGGAGCCATAATATGTTGTTCTCCGGAAGGAGTAAGGTTGTTTTTGCGTGATTTTAAAGGTCACTATGTGTCTAGAGACATGGATCCCCGACTACAGATTTTACCAGCACATCTATGGGCACAAGGCCCTACGGATGTTGGCTGCATGAACATTACACCCTATCGAGTTACATTGAAAGCAGGAGTGGTACTACCACGAATGCGACAATACAAGTTACCGCATGATGCTGTAGTGGCTTTGTTGAAAATCATTGATGAACTAATTGCCCAGGGAGTAGTTGTAGAAACAGACTCCAATGTATGTAATTCACCGATAATTCCGATTCTTAAACGAACTGATCCCACTGCTCCGCCAGTATACCGATTGGTTATTGATTTGCGTGAACTAAACAAGTGTATTGTACCACAATTCCCTGTGGTCCCTGATATATCATCATTGTTGACAGCAATTGATTCCGAAGCAACATTCTTTACTGTAATTGATCTCAAGAATGCCTTTTTCAGCGTCCCAATAGATCCGGAAAGCCAATACTTGTTCGGATTCAGTTTAAATGGGCGCAGCTTTAAATTCTCACGCGCTCCCCAAGGATTTACAGAAAGCCCCAGCATCTACAGCCAAGCACTGAAACGAGAACTTGACAGTATACACATGCCAGTCAATACTGCACTGCTTCAATATGTCGATCTGCTGATCACCGCGAGAAGCGAGCCAGAATGTGAAAAAGCTTCTCTGACAGTTTTACATTTCCTAGCCGACAAGGGGCACAAGGTGTCCCCTTCTAAGCTGCAATTCTGTGTTCAGCGAGTTATTTATCTTGGTCACTCGCTGTCCAAGGAGGGAAGGCAGCTTACACCAGATCGTATCCAGTTAATTGCTAACATGTCAATACCCCAGACACAGAAGGAGGTGCGGGCTTTCATAGGCCTCACTTCATATTGTAGGCAGTGGATCCCTCAGTACGCATTTCTAGCAAAACCACTCATTCAGTTAACCACACAGGAGGCAGCCACATCGACTGTTCTCCCTTGGACTCAGGAACATACACAAGCTTTTGAAAGCCTAAAGGAAGCTTTATGTCAAGCACCTGTTTTAGCAACACCATGTTATAGCAAACCTTTTACACTCTTTGTTACAGAACGCGAAGGTACTGCCTTGTCAGTACTCACTCAGGATCAAGCAGGATCACGCAAGCCATGTGCTTATTTTTCCAGTACATTAGATCCCGTAGCTCAGGCTTTGCCTGCATGCCTGAAATCAGTGGCAGCGACAGCTTTAGCAATCAGACAAAGCGATGCCATAGTATTGGGACACCCATTGACAGTTCAAGTACCACATGCAGTAGAGGTTCTTGTGAACCGAACACAAACGCAACACTTGACCATAGCAAGACTTACCGGTTATGAACTGACATTGTTTCAACCACACGTAGAGATCCGACGGTGTAATACATTGAATCCTGCTACACTATTACCTGTAATTGGAACAGACCCACTAGCTCATGATTGTGTTGAAATCATTGAAATAAAGACGAAACCTAGACAAGACTTGACAGACGTTCCATTGTTAGATCCAGACCTGACGTTGTATGTAGACGGATCATGCATGAGAGCAAGTACAGGAGATTTAGTGGCCGCGTATGCAGTCACAACAGACACTGAAGTTATTGAGACACATTGTATAGATATTCTGTCAGCCCAAGCAGCAGAACTTATTGCTCTAACGCAAGCCTGTATTCAAGCCACAAATAAGAAAGTTAATGTATACACTGACTCACGTTATGCATTCGGAGTTGTACACGACTTCGGTGTGCTGTGGCGAGAGAGAGGTTATCTAACGTCCCATGGTGCCCATATTCAGCACGGACCCCTCATTCATGCCTTGTTAGACGCAATACATCTACCCACTGCTATATCGATTATGAAATGTAAAGCACACACGAAGGTTACTGATACCATTTCTCAAGGCAATGATTTAGCTGACAGAACAGCTAAACAGACTGCTCAGAATCGCACATTAGACATGACAAAGCCAATAGTTCAGACACCAACACAGTGTATGACAATTAAGGATCCCACACTTGACGTAATTGACATACAGACACATGCCACAGCAGAAGAAATAAAGAAATGGACTGAACTAGGAGGGATCCAGACAGATCAAGGATGGATGACGAAGGAGAAATCTGTATGGTTTCTCCCCGATTCCATGGTTCAAGCCATTATAGCTACAGTTCACAGTCCAGCACATTTAGGAGAGAAGGCTATGCTAGACAGCATTCAGCACATTTGGTTCAACAAACATTTACGAGCAGCAGCTAAACAAAAAGTTCGTACCTGTATGATATGTTGTCAGTTTAATCCAGGAAAGAGTGTTCCCGTAGAGCAGGGTGGATTTCAGCCTCCTGACCACCCTTTTGAAGTCCTCCAGATGGATTATATTCAGATGGAACGTTGTCGAGGATTCAAATATGTCCTCGTAGTTGTCTGCGCTCTCTCCCGTTGGACAGAGGCGTATCCCGTATCAGATTACACTGCCTCGACTACTGCCAAGCAGCTAGTTCGAGAATTCTTCCCACGGTACGGTTTACCACGTGTTGTATATTCAGATAACGGTCAGCCTTTTTCATCCGAATTAATGAAACATGTCTCACTCCTGTTGGGATATCAGTGGAAATTCCACTGTGTCCGACACCCCGAAGCAGCAGGTCTCGTAGAAAGACATAACCAGACACTGAAAATCAGACTGTCCAAAATATGTAGATAGAAAGGTGTCGACTGGATAGTAGCATTACCAGTTGCACTCTTTTACATGAGAATGGTAGCACACTCTAGAACAGGGCTATCCCCGTATGAGGTGATCTTTGGTAGACCGCCGAATATGTGGGGGACGCCTATACCACGTAAAATAACTGATGTTGACTGTAATATGCTGACAGATTACCTGGCTTCCTTGATGTCTGCACTACAATCTTCTCGTTCACAGGTAGCTGCAGCCTTTCCCGACAACACTGAGGCGAAACCCCATGACGTTGTTCCGGGTAATCTTGTCTTTGTGAGAAATTTCGACAGGAAGAGTCAATTGGAGCCCCGGTGGAAAGCACCCAAGTTGGTCCTGTTGACCACAAGAACAGCCGTGAAGATCGAGGGACGAAAAGGGTGGATTCATTCCAGTCACGTAAAAAAATTTCATGGACTTCCTCCTGACACAGACAGTACTGCCCGTGTGTCTTCCCCCATAGACTCAAAGCTACCTTTGGCTGAGGCCAGTAGCACCGAACTCTATAAACAGAAACTCAGGTCCAGATCTAAACTGTCGGACGATTTGATTGTTTAAGTCCTCTCCAAGGTGAAGCGGTTGAATCTGTCCCGACATGTACCCCTTAGGTCTGAATCATGTAGAGTCCAGAATCATAATGAAACGACATGCTTATTGTAAATTACTGCGTAACCACTGTATTGTGACATTATTAATTTTGTTTTTATTGAGTTTTTTAATAGTTACTGCAAGTATATTGTTGCATATGTATTATCCTGTTTCTAAACGTGTTTTCAATATAACTGATGAACATTCTTTTAGTGACCTACCGCCACATGAATTATCCTATAGACTTGCGCTGCGCAATAACACATTCATTAGTATGTTACATCATTCCCATCAGACTAGTAATGCGACCAATTGTTGGGTGTGTGGCCGACTCCCTCCCTATCAGAATAACAAAGGAGTTCTGCCTTTCTTTCCACATCCGTTCACACACAATGGCTCCTGTGGAGCATGGTTTAGTTTATTAAATTCCATAGACCCAGACACAGCAGTTTATCAACAACATTGGATATGGGGAAATCTGAATCTAGTTTTATTCAAAGTCTGTCACCCTAATAAGGAGGGTCACCTCAGTAGAACAGGAACTGATCTAGAAAATGAAGTGTATAAATTAGGTAATTTTACACCTAATCTTATGATTTTGAATGTCAAATCCGAAGTTGAACTAATTCTGCCCACTATGTCAGTATTTCCAGTTAAGGGTGAATTATGTGTTAGAAAAGTTGGTTCCAAACACATGGGCCATAGCCAATGCGTTACTACAGTAGAATATAGTGATCAAGGTAAATCTTCATTTAGAGCTTCTCGCCATTCCTACTTCATATGTGGTCAGACTGCATATATGCGTCTGCCTCTAGATTGGGATGGTACCTGTTACATAGCATTCCTTTTGCCACCTGTTTTCCTAGCTCCCCCTGATTATTATCGAAATGTTCATTTAGTACACAATAGAGAGCAAAGAGATCTCCCAGTTGTCGATTATACTGAGACATCATGGGACAAGTATGTAGATTTCAATAAAGGTATCTTTCCCTATATAGGTACTATATCAAATAGTAAGCTGATACGCAGACTCACCAAGACTCTTGAAGCTGTAGTAAACGAGACTATAGCCGCCCTAGGCAATCTGACAGAGGAACAATCAGTGATGAGAATTGTTGTTCTCCAGAATCGTCTTGTCCTTGACGTCATCCTGGCCGATAGGGGCGGAGCTTGCAGGGTCATCGGATCCAGCTGCTGCATATTCATACCAGAAAATTCGCCATCTGTATATAAAGCTATAACACGCCTTCATAAGATTGTAAGCCAGATACACGAGAATCCAGGCACTTGGACGTGGTCCGGGTGGTTTAGGAGTGTGATATCAGCCTGGGGATGGAGAGTTCTATCCGTCCTAGGTATTGGCCTTCTTATGCTCTTCAGTTGTTGTCTATGCCTGCAATGTGGACCAGCGATTTGTGGTCTGTGTGCCACATCGTGTATCCCACATCAAGGTTTTCGCTCAAGATCCCGGAAGAAGAAAGAAGAAGAAATGATGCTCCATGAGCAAATCAATGGAATGATGAAGATTGATGTCTCGTGAAGGGCAAGAAGGGGACAAGGAGGGAATGTGGAAATGTGGATTTTCCTGATCAATTATGTCCCCTATCTTGGACCCCAACGGTTCTATATGCATGTTACAAGTACATGTATGTTCCCTCCAGTTCCAGTTTCTAAGACGCAAACATATGTGTGTCTACCGTCAACATGTTCTCTGTCAGATCCGCCATCAATGGGCTGGATATTCGATTCCTAAGTATAAAAGGCCACCGACTTTATATGGCTAAGTTACTTCATCTTTACAGTTCAGGCGAGTAGGCCCGATTCTGTCCTCAAAGCCTTTCCCTGCTCTCTGTCTCTGACAGCTTCAGCTTGAGCTCGCATCTGTATCCATGAACTTTGTCCTACTCCCTGTGCAGCTAACGGTGCCTGCCTCGGCTAGTTTTCACCTGTCTGCCAAGAAGTTGTATTTCACCTTCGAATTATCTATTTTGCTCTTCAGCCGATGCATTCCTGTCCAGTGATTTAGGTAAACATTTCCTTTAGCTCACAAGCAAAGGACTCAGCCTTTCCGTCCTCCTGCAAGTGATTCATAGCCCTGTTGCCATGGAAAGTTTTCTGCCCCTCGCATCTCATATAGACACTTAGACGCTTGTACACGCACACAGTCAGTATAGAATAGATTCTGTCCGAGAGTCTCTTCCTTGTGGATAACATAGTTCTTTAAACATAGGATGTTAGATATGATTTGGGATTAGGATGACTTGACCCCAGACTTCTCGTCTCCACATGTAGAGCTAAATGTCAAGTCCCCTTCACCCCCTAGTTGCACGTCAATTACACGTCATGCTGCTGCGCGCGCATCTATGCCAAGTATTATCTTATAGATCCACCTATGTCTGATAATTCTAACCAATCATGTTTCTTTTATTCCTTATTACGCCTAGTTTCGATTATGTCACTGTCACGTCATTTTTCTTATCAAATGTTACGCCTTCTACATTCGTTTCATTGTAATGTACTTATTATAAAAATACATGTCTGTTAATAAATTATTGTACTTCACTTCCTGAACCTTCGTGGTGACGGAACCTGAGGGCCGCGACTCGAGTCGGCCATTTTGAATGGAATAAAGCCCATTAGAAACCTCTTATACCACGGATTCTGCCTCTCGTTATTTTGAGCTATTTTACTTTAATTTAAGATTCCGCATGAAATTCAGTCCGGTAATATTTATTTTATTTACCACAATCTCATAAGTATTCATAGGCTTTGGGCTGAATGGGGGCCCCCTAAAAGGTTTGGGGCCACCCTGCGCCACAGAGGATTGTGTTTTGCCCCTGAAGGAGACCTCTGATTTGCAGAGATGTGCAGCTTCTGAACTAAAGCTTAGAGCAGGTGCGGCCAATGCAGCTCCAGATTCCTGCCATATTTTCAAAGTAACTGATATGTCAATGAGTCCTATTTAGATTTGCGGCATGTAAATGTATACCATGCACATAATCTGAAACGGTATCATGCATCAAGCCATGCTGGCCCAGCCGCCTATTGATGGCCACCGCTGACTTAGATAATCTTGCAGTGAACATCCTGCAGCACCCCATTGTTCCCGCTCTACATCAATATAACCCTGGTGTCAAACAAATTGAGTAGAGGAATTTTTTTTTTTTTTAAACATTACCCTACTACACTGGAAGCTAATATATACTGTAGCCCTTATATAGTGTATTCAACTGTGTAGCCTTGGACCGTGTCCTGTGACTTGCATGATCGAGGTAACTATTAGCAGCGATCCTACGTGTCAATTGGACCTCTTTCAAGTGCTCGCCGTCTATTTCCCCAGCAACACCCCCCCACCCCCCCCCGGGGGCGGCAATCTGAGGGATAGCCCCGGGCGCCACAAGCTCTAGCTACGCCTCTGTTCCCATGAGGCACAGGGTAAAGACTGATCTGCATATAGCCAGGTCTAAACTGGGGTGGCATGGTGAGCAAAAGAATGATGGATTTAACCCAGATCTCTTGACAGGGGGTGAATGTTTTGATTTGTTCTGCATTCTGTCCATCAATTGTGTGTCTTTTACCCTCCTCAGAAGCACCAGACAGAAGGGACTCCGTGGAATCCCACAAGCTGGAAGTGGCTCTGGCCAACACACGTGTTAAGCGCCTGCAAGGCAGCACTGGAGGAAGCGAAGATGTTACGCCCCCATGAATCTAACCACCGGCCTCCCGAGACGGAGGAGACAACACCGATGGCAAGGAGGGAAAGGCAGTCTGCAGAAGAGGGCCCCTGGTAGAAGGGTGGAAGGAAAGGCAGACAGGACCATGCGGAGCAGGACGGTGGCGGTGCAGGAGCAGCTGGGGCACCGGGTCCCCCGTGGCAGGACACCCCCATGCCCCCAAGAGAGAATTATGGAGTGAAGCTTCGAAGGGAAGAAGCAGCTCCCGTCCACCAGTGCCCTGAAGAAGAACCTCAAGCAAATGATCCACGGGGAAATGGGCAGCCAGGTCGCCCATGCGCAAAGTCCCCTCTGCCGTGGAGACAGCCCGGGCGAAGGCAGCACTCGCCTCCGTAGGGCAACGCGGTGGGGAGAGCAATTCCTCCGTAGGCGACGGCGGTAAGCTAAGCCGGCCGGCCCCCAGCCCAACCGGAGGAAGAAAAGGCCAAGCTCGGAATGGGGGAAGGTTGACGAGTGGGGAACCTGAAGCGCCTCTGGGCAAGACTGTGGGCGCGGGGACGGCGAAGAGCCCTCCTTGGAAGACGCCGGGGAATAAGCCACAATGTGGTGTACCATCTCCGGGGAAGAAGAGACAAAAAGTTGCCGAACCTCTGGAGAAGAGGGGGCATCCGAAGACGAATCGACGACCCAAAGCCAGCACGGCACCGTGGAGTCCACCACTGGCGCCAGCGCGACGTCGACCGAGACGACCTCCACCACCACCTGCACAGTGGGAGAACGGGGCAGGGTCGGAGCCGGGGTGGCGAAAGAACCGCACAAAAAAGGCGCCGACTCGACCTCTGACGAGGCAGCCGCCTGCGTGGGCGGGGCAGAGGCGACGTGGTCCAAAGGGGGGGGGGGAAGCCCTTGAGCCGCACCCCGATGGCACCACATCTCCAAGACCTGAAGCCGAACCTGTCGGCACCGGGGCCGGACCCGACTCCGCAGAAGGCCCGCACATGGCAAGGGATCCGCAGGCGTCCCAGGAAGAGGAGCCGCCAAGGAGGCCTGCAGGGCCGGGAAACGGAGGGGAGGGTGGCGACGCGCGAGGCCGCACGACCCGAGGATAACCCGCGCCCCCACAGGGCGGGGACCAGGCCTTGGAACCAAGCTGCGACACTTACCCACGGGCGAGCGACGCCCTTGCGGCCTCGGAGAGGGAAGATGTCGGAGATGGAAGCAGCGGTTCTTGAACCCTTCCGCGAGGGGACGGACGCGGTGACGACGCAGACCTGGACATACGGGCTGAAAGGAGTTTCATCCGTAGCTCCCGCTGGGACTTCGGCTTCATCTGCTGACAAGCCTCGCAGTCCGTGGAGTCATGGTGCTCTCCCAAACACCACATACAGATGGGGTGAGGGTCCATCACTGACATCTGAAGCGCGCAAGATGAGCACGTCTTGAAGCCCGTAGGCATTCGCACACTGTTCCCAAAAAGGAAACGCAAAGCGTGAAAAGAAGGCCTAAAATCAGGCCAGGGACACGATCTGGATCCGCGTTGCACGCGGAAAAGAAGGAAGTCAGCGTGTCGGGGTGGGGCTTATGTGACCTTGCTGACGTCACGCCCGCGGAGGACGTCGGGGCAGAGTCGCGTGGTGCCGCCTCCCCGGCGCGCAGAGATGCTGGAGCAAGAAAATTTTTCGGGTCCAGTCTCACGCGTGGGGATAATTCTACGTTAAGGAATCTGCAGCTAGTAGTCTCTATCAGATATTCAGAGTTAATGATGTGCTTCCTTTGCTTCCCATAAAACATTGCAATGAATCTATTTTTCTCTGTCCAGAGTCAGGGTAGTTTTACTATGGAGACTGTGAACAGAACAACCATACTAAACCATAAACCTTAGACTGATAGGAAGAATCCTACTAGTTATTTTATGGGTTAAGCGTGTTTTGAGGTTCTGTTCATAAACAGGTGTGCTTGTTTAGCATAAGAGCAATACCAAGCAAGATTCTTTGGCGAGTGACTTGCTCCCCCCATTTTTCTTTCCTACCCCCAGGTATGCTGCAACATCTAAACTGGGGGATTGGGGTTATCCCACACCTTAGGGCCTCTCTTTTACTGTACAGTTCCAAAGGTTGCAGAATTATAGAACTTTATTATACCATAAAACTAGTACCACCAGTACTTTGATATCACAGCCATGAAAACAGCTTAAACAGCAAAATCAATTCCCCCATTTTAAAGTAAACTTAAAACAGCAAATATATAAGATCATGTCAACACTATTTTAGACTTGTCAGGTTATTTACAAAGGACTGAGGCAAAATTAGCATGCTGAATATAAACTCGAGGATCTTACATAAAATGTTATTCAAGTACCAGCTTCCAACTGTCTTGGAACCTGAAGCAATCAATACTAGCCAGTATTACCCTGAGGAAGGCGGCAAACCCAGCACTTGCTAACATGTACTGGAAGCATACCAAGTGATAACATTTCTTAAGCACGCCCAATGGTCCCTTGCTTCACAGCATGATCTCTCTAGTTTCCTAGGTTAGAGCTATACCTCATTCACGTGAAAGGTTTCATAGTGGGAAGGACCAAATCACCTATGCTAACTCCACACCTCAACGACTCTGCCTTAGTATTGACCACATAAAAAACACTTTTACACAGTGAACTATAATTCCAGTTGAGGTGATCCCATAACTGATCAATTAGAGTGGAAAAATGAGCTTCTAAACTAACAAATGTGCATTTTGGTACATTGGAGCTCCTGGATTCCTTAAAGCAGTAGTGTACTGTAAAAATATATTCTTCGACTCTATTGAAATGTGTTATGTAAAAGATATTTTACTGTTTATGTAAATGAGGATTCCATGATTGAGAAATAGGGAAAAACAGTATCCTTTTCTTCTGACGTGGAGAAAAACACTGATCACTTGGCTACAAATCACAATAACTGGAAGCAGAGAACAACAGTCAAACAAATTGGAACACCCTCACCCAATATCTTACTGGTTGGAAAACAATCTATTTTAGGTATAAAGCTACCACATTAGATGGTAATTGAGCCGAGAGTGTGTTTAACACTTCTGTTGTTTTACCTTGTCCAAAGTCAACATATAGAAGTTGGATATATCATTGTCCTGGGCATGTCTTATTCTTGCTCGACACTCCTCTTCGTCTATTAGTTCACCAACATACTCATTCACAAACTCCCCCTGAAAAGAAAAACACACAATAGGTAGAAGAACATTTCACTAACCACAGCTATATTACTAGCGCAATAAAACAGACCTCCAATAATTCCAAGGCAGCCTGTTTTTCACCAATAGCCTGTTAAAGCTAGTATAATCTTACCTTTCTGTTCTACTTAATATTGCTGTACAAAATTAAACCTAAATCAATTTAGAACAATAATTAAAGAAGATTAAGCAGACCTTTTATTACCATTAGTAGTTATCCTGGAAGTAGTCATCGAACAAAACTGTTAAAATGTTTGTTAGGGATTCCACCCAGTTACTGAATTACTAGATGATATGAAACAGTTAGGAACCAGGCATTTGACAGACATTCCATCTAATGGATGCACATTATTAGATTTCTTTTGCCTTGGTTAACAGAAAACACAGTTAGTATCCAGCCTCTTCTCTCACAGAAGGCACTTCCTAGATATCACAATGTAAGACTATTCATTAACAACTACTTAACACCCAAGTAGCCACCAGGGGATACTTGACACATACCTTTCTAAGGTCTACTTTGCATCGTAAACCCCAGCCACGGCTTGCAGTCCGGAACACCTCCACCTCAGGGTACTGCCTTTTAGAGAAGCACTGATTCTGGCATTTTTCTCCAGTAGGACATACAGACGGATGACACTCGTACAGAAGCATTCGATTGATACACTCAGAGTCTTGGCCACAGGGGTTCTCATCAGTGGCTTTGCAGTTGCAGCGTGGAATTTCAGACATATCCGCCGTGAAGATCTGGACCCCCCCTATTGGCCTGTTCACCTAGGGGTATACATAATGTTTATGAGACAGTTCAAGCAGCCTCCTTTGTCCCATTCCCAGAAAACCATGTGAGACTCAACGTTGTCCCTCACACATTATTACAGAAATGGAGATCAACAATTTTAGAAGTGTCATTTTAGACACTAGATGTGTTAGTACAAGGAACAAAAACTATAGAGAATTCTCACTTGCAAACTCAAAATCAGAAAGATAACCCATGTTAGTTATGGTACAAAGCCCATCTGAAGATTTCAATGACAGTGGTGGTGCTGGGAATCATCTTACATCACATTAATTCAAGCATTCTCTCCCTACACCTTGTTGTTGCTGCAGCTGACACCCTAAGTGTGATGGGTCTGTCCAGATGCGAGTCCTGTGCTTACTGTGCCATAAGACTCAAGCTACAACCTAATGATAATCCTGAGGTAGGATGAAACCAGTCTGGAGGTGCTTGTGGTCACTTCTGGATGGGACCTCGCTTGGCAGTTCAGGGCAGACTGTTTACATGAGAAGGATCGTTAGAGATTTGCGTAAAGCAGTGCTTTATCTAGAGTTCAATGGTGGCAGAAAACAATGGACTTGAGGATGGCCCAGGCAATTGCTAGGGGGCTGTAATTAATTTGGACATTCTATCTATCACCTTTTGTAGGAAGTTGGCTCTGTATATACTATACCAAAAAGAGGTATAGCGTGCACAGAGTCCAGTGAGTCCCCAAAGTAGTAGATAATACCTTATTCTCAATTTAGTGGTGGCCGAGCAGTTAGGCTTATCGGAGGATAGTGTTAAACATTTATTGTACACATTCAAGCAAGAAATGATGTCACACACTCAAAGACTTAATCCAGACCAACAGGTTTGTATAAAAATGTGTTCGTTTGCAGTTTTATTTCTAGAACCAAGAATCACTTATATAACTTACAGTATTAAGAAAGTTTTCTGTAAATGTCAACAAGTACACTGGTATGTTTTTGCAGTAATCAGATTAGACAGTTTATTGCAAAAGATAGAACTACAATGCAATCCTATGGAGGAAAACAATGTTAAACGGTTTGCAGGTAAGTACTCCACTTACTTCCCCAGGCTTCAGGACAACACAGGACAAGCTTCAAGACAAGGTAGGTACTGCACCACCAGCTGCACCGGAGCAGTCGGGTGCAGAGGTCACTGGTGTGAGAAAGTGCCATCTTTCTTGCATGGTATGCCCCCACTTTTTGCTGAATTGTTGAATGTACTTTGACTGAGTGTGCCCTGGACTCCTGCCAATCAGGTGCCCAGGGCCTATGTTCCTTCCCTAAAAACACAAAACCCAAATTGGCAAACCCTGGCCACATGTCAGCCCCTGGTAAATGGTACCCTAGGTACCCAGGGCCTTGTGACCAGGGAAGACCTCTAAGGGCTGCAGCACTCATCGTGCCACCCTTAGAGGCCCTGTACCCTTACACACACACACACACACACACACACACACACACACACACACACACACACACACACTGCCCTTGCAGGCTGGGTGTCTGGGTGCAAGACAAAACAAAGAGTCGACATGGCACACATCCCTGTGTGCCATGCCCATCACCTACACTGCCATGGCATACATCAGCCACCCCACGAGCTGGGTGCCCTATGCCAATGGTGTGGGCACAGGAGCAAGAGCCCTGTGCCCCTACAGTACCCAGGTCCATACCTAGGCACTGCAAGTGCAGTGCTGCCCTTTAAGAGTACATGGTGCTGAGAGCTCGTCAAACACGAACTCCACAGCACCATAAAGGCATCACTGAAGACTGAGAACTTTGCTATCAAAGTTCTCAGCACATTAAACCCACACTGATGCCAGTGTGGGATTTAATGTACCAAGCACCCCAGAGGGCATCTTAGAGATGCCCCCTAAAACCTAACCTACAATCCACGTCTGTTCTGAGGCTGCCACACAGCAGACATGTTGCTGGACCCCTGGGTAGGAGAGCCCCTGCTCTCCTGGGCCTGCAGGGGGAAGCTTCAAAGGCATGCCGCCTCTGTGAGCTTCCCCAGGCCACTGCAACCCCCCACTCTGGCGGGAAGCTTGGCCGGAAACCCCAAATAAGGACAGGGGATGTGCCAGCCTGCCAACCCCACCCCTCAGGTGGGGGAGGCGAGGTGAAGCACATCCCCGGGCTCTCGCCATCTTGAAGATGGGAAGCCCTACCCAATCAGGATTAGGCTACTGCCCCCCTCCCACAGGAGAGAGGCAGGATAGGGGGCGTACCACCCCAGGACAGGGACCCATTGGTCCCTGCCCTTCACCTACTTGTAACACCCCTAAATCTAGTATTTAGGGGCACCCTGAACCTTCCTTCCCCAGATTCCAGATTCCAAAATACAAAGAAGAGCAAGAAGAAAGAAGACTTGCCCTGCAGCTGCTACGAAGAGGAAGACACCAACTGCTTTGGCCCCAGCCCTACCGGCCTGTCGACCCTCGAACCTGCTCCTGCTCCAACCAGTCATCTCTTGTGGCCAGCAACTTCACAAACCCCGGAGGACCTGGCTACCTTTTGGCTCTAAGCCCCTGGGACTCCCATGAGTAGAGGCTCTACTCAAAACCTACCTCTAATCCCTGGCAGCAGCCCGGAACCGCGAACCCAGCACACTCTGCACCAGCCAAGCCTGGCCAGTGCCGGAGTGAACAAAGACCACGAGGACGACCCCACGGCGACTGTGACCCCGAGTCCGGCACCCAAGGACCTCCCTCGACACACCTGAAGAAGCCTGCAGCCTCAGAACAAGGTGCCCCCCCTACCGCGATCAACATAGGGTAAGATTTCCCGACACCAAAAGGCACCCCTGTACGCGGTGCCCCGCGGCCCCCTGTGCCCACTCCCGGGGTACCTACCTTTCCTCCAACTACCCAACTTACCTCTCGAAGTGGTGGTGGCACCTGAAGAACCCTCGTCCCCGAGCTTGCAGTCTTTTTCTAAACCGGAGATTTCCCATTGAAATCAATTGAGCGCCCGAAGGCTCAAAAGCACCCTGCACCCAGCCGCCCGAGTGGCCCTGGCAGTGCAACCTCTACACCTACCTACTTCCCCACTTGCCCTGAGTAAGTGACCAGGAGCCCAGCTCCCACAGCTGCGTGGCTTGCTAGTCAGCAGCCACCAACCAAGGCCCCCCTATCCCTCATAGGATAACATTGGGCCTAACTCTCTCTGCACCCGGCCGCCCTAGAGTCGCTGAGGGTGAACCAACTGTACCTACCTGACCCTGGGGGACCCCTGAGTCTATGCCCAGAACCTCAACTCTGCTAGTCGAGTACTTACCTTTAAACCGATAACTCTATTTTCTTCATAGGGTAACATTGACTGGCTTTTTCCTGAAATTTCTTCTAAGTGTGGACTTTTCAAATCTTAAAATATTCACCAAAAATCAGCCGAGTAACGAAAACGAAAATACTCACCTGCTCTTAGGTGAGCTCCCAGTGCCGGATCTTGGTGCCCAGCACTGACTCTGAAAAATACTTACAACTGTACTTACCAGTAACCCAATTTTCTCCCATAGGAAACCATTGACTGTTTTTCTGTGAAATTGCTTTTAAGTGTCAATTTCAGCAATCTTTAAATATTCCTTAAAAATCGTATAATATCTGAAAACGTAATTACTTATCTGTTTTGGATAAAGGTCCCAGTACTGAGTCTAGGTACCCAGTACTGGATTACAAAAGTAACGAGAATATACTGTACCTGCAACTTATTCTAAGTACTGACCCAGGACTGAATCTAGGATCCAGTCCTGGAATTCCAAAAGTAATCCTAAAAGTAATCTGTTGCAAATAACTTGAAACTTCCATTGAATTCAATGCATTATTGTGTTTAAAATAGTGTTGCCTATTGCAACCACTTGTAACTGTTTACAAAAGTCAATTGCATATTGCAAAAGTATTTATATAAAGCATCTCATTCTGAGAAAGTATATTTTAATACCTATTGTTGGTTCTAAAATAAAACAAGCATATATTATATATATATATATATATATATCATTGGTCTAGAGTTCAGTTATTGAGTGTGTGAGACTATTTGCTGACTAAGTGTGTACAACAAATGCTTTACACTGTCCTCTGATACTGCCTTACTGCTCGACCAAGCTACCACTTTAGAGAGTAAGGTTATATCTAACTTTAGCCTCTGCCAAACCCTTGGGGACTGTGGACTCTGTACACCCTGTACCTATTAAGGAACAGTATATACAGAGCCACTTTCTCACAACTGGGCCCAATGTTATCCAACGGAGTCGGGGGGAGGGGGGGGTTTGCAGGTAGGTACTCGCGGTCTTAAGGCAAATGCCCCAGGGGAATGAGGTGAGCACAGGGGGGCACAAAGCAGCACTAAAGCTACACCACCAGATGCACAGGGGCGGCTGGGTGCAAATCTTCATCGGGCAGCCAATGTTTCCCAATGGAGGTCGTCGGTTATGGAAAGAGGCTGCAGACTTGGACCAGGAGGCTGGATGAAGGCGACCAATGGCTGGGCAGGTAAGTTGGACAGCTGTGGGACACCTGGGCAAAGTCAGCTCGGCTCCCCCAAGTCAGGGGCGGAGGAAGCAGGGGTACCTTTTGGTGTCGAGTTTTCTCAGCGGGTTCCGGTTGCGGTGACCCTTCCGACAGAGAGCTGGCTCTATATATACCACACCAAAATGAGGTATAGTATGTATAGAGTCCAGGTGACCCCAGAGGTAGGCAGAGGTTAAAGTTAGATAGAACCTTACTCTCTATTTGTGGTAGAGTGGTCAAGCAGTAAGGCAGTATCAGAGGACAGTGTTAAGCATTTGATGTACACAGTCCGCAAATGAATTCACACACTCAAGAACTGAACTCTAGGCCACTTGTTTTTGTATAAAAAAATGTACTGTTTCATTTTAGAACCAAGCAAGCCTGGCACAGTTAAGCATTAAATACTTTACAATAATAATTTTCTGAATGTAGAACAGCTTGAAAATGCAATAGGAATTGTACTTTGTTTGATTTACAGGGGATGCAGTAGGTTGCAATACTTAGCAAATACAGTACATTGAAATTAATAGGCTTTTTCAGTAAATTACTGGTAAGTTACTTTTTACGTTACTTTTCTAACTCAGTGCTGAATACCTAGATTCAGCACTGGGACATTTCCTGCAAACAGGTAAGTAAATACGTTTTGGTTATTCGTGCGATTTTTAAAGAATATTTTTAGATTTCAAAACTCCACACTTGAAAACTTTTTGGAAGAAAATTGTCAATGTTATCATATGGAGGAAAAACAGGTTATCGGTTCACAGGTAAGCTATCGACTGTGGGAGTTAAGGTTCTGGGGTTAGACTCAGGGGTCCCCCAGGGTCAGTGATGGACTCTTGTTGCACCCTCAGCGGCACTAGGGCGGCCGGGTGCAGAGTGTTGAGGCCCAATGTTATCCAATGGGGAATAGGGGGCCTCCGGTTGGAGGCTGCTGACAAGCAGGCCACTGGGTTGTGGGAGCAAAGCTCCTAGGGTTTAGGTCAGGGCAAATGGGGAAACAAAGTAGCACAAAAGGTGCACCCTCAGCTGCAGTAGAGCGGCCGGGTGCAGGGTGCTGTTTCAAGGTCGGGTGCTCTGTTTTCAATGGAGAACCTCCGGTTTGCAAAAGCACTGCAGGCAGGGAGACAAAGGACTTCTGGGTGCGACCACCACTTCCAGAGGTAAGTTGGGAAGTTAAGGGTTGGTTAGGCACCGTTGATTTGGGCACACATGGCCGTGAAGCGTCGGGTGCAGGTGTGCCTTTTGGGGTCGGTTCTTCTTACCAGCTCCGGGTCGCGGTCAGGGGAGCCTTCTGTATTTAGGCTGCAGGCTGGAGGCTTGGGGCAGGTCAGGGGCCGCCGGGGTGACCTCCTCGTGCTGTTTTTCCACTTGAGCTCAAGTGCAGAATGGGCTGGATTTGCGGTCTCCGGCTGCTGCCAGAGGTTGCAGTTGAACAAATCCGGTGTTCACGGGAGAAGCAGTCTTTGGAAGTGAAGGCAGGCAGGTCCTTCGGGGTTTCTGAGGTTGCTGGCTGCAGGACACAGGGATTTCGCAGGAGCAGGTTCGAGGGGAGACAGGCCTGTAGGGCTAGGGCCAAGTCACTGGGTGTCTTCCTCTTGTTAGCTGGCTGCACGGCTGTTCGGTCCTTCTTGCCGCTTCTAGATCTGGCAGAGCGGCACTAATTCTACTCGATCTCGCTGCCGCCTTTGATACGGTCCACCATGTGCTCCTTAGAAAACGCCTGCATGTGCTGGGCTTCAGGAGCATGGCACTATCGCTGCTGAGCTCCTTTCTTGAAAACAGGCAACAGTGGGTTGAGATGGGAGGGGTAAAATCCCGTCCCTTCTCTCTCCCATGTGCAGTGCCACAGGGCTTGGCGCTTAGTCTTACGCTTTTCAATGTATGTGTCACCCCTTTGGTACAGCTTATTGTGAGTTTTGGCTGGTCAGTGCTCTCTTACGCTGACGACACACACATTGTGGTGTCGGTATCATCTCAGGTGGAAAATGATGCCAACAATTTCCGCAGCTGCATGACCGCAGTTGCAGATTGGATGGAGGAGAACTGTCTCAGGGAAAACAGTGGTACTGCTTTTTGGGAATGACACCTCCTTCTGGAACGCATCTTGGTGGCCCCAGGAGTTAGGGGATCTACCAAAACCAGACTAAAAATCTGGGAGTAATCTTTGACACCAAGCTATGTTTCAGTGTTCAGGTTAATGCAGTGACCTCCGGGGGCTATTTTCTGTTACGGATTCTAAAAAAAATACTCCAGTTTATTCCAACAGAACTTCAAAAGACCGTATAGTTGGCCCCCGTTGGGTCGAAGCTAGACTACTGCAATGCACTCTAGCTAGGTATCCCGAAATACTTGATAAAAAAAATTGAAGTCTCTCTTAAATGCGGTGGTCATAACACTCTTGAACACCCCCAAGTTTAAACCGGTGTCGCATTTACTGCATGGCCTTCATTGGTTACCAGTGGAGAGAAGAATTTCTTTCAAAACATTGTGCCTAATGCATAAGGCACTTCATGGAACTGGCCCCCTCTATTTTCAAGAGCTATTCACATGGTATACACCCACGCTTAGATCCAGCACGGAGCATAAGGTTCAGATGCCGAGAATTAAGCGAGTAAAATGGGGTGGGAGGACTTTGACATTCCAAGGGGGAACGTTATGGAATTCCCTCGCTCTGGCCCTCCGCTCCCAACACAGCCTGCAGCTGTTTAAAAAGCAGCTAAAGACTTGGCTGTTTCCACCGACTGAGCGCTAGTGTTTCTTGACTTATTTCCTTGACCTCCGCCCCTTTCCGTCTTTGATTCGCTCAGCAATAAGACACCATCGGGTATTGCGCGCTTTATAAAATCAACTCATTCATTCATTCAGCTAAGGAAGCAAGGTTCAAGGTGCCCCCTAAATACTAGATTTAGGGGCGTTACAGGCAGGTAAAGGGCGGGGACCAATGGGTCCCTTCCTTGGGGTGGGTACACCCCCTATCGTGCCACCCTACAGTGGGAGGGGGCAGGAGACTGTCCCTGGTTGGTTGGGTCCCCCCATCCTCAAGATAGCGGTGACTCAGTTGTGCTTCACCTCACCTCCCCCACCTGAGGGGTAGAGTTGGCAGAGGTGGGCACACCGCTTTCCCTCACTTGTTTTCCCGCCGGCTCTCCTGCCCAAAGAGGGGGGTAGAACCAGTGGGGACCAGTTACTGAAAGCAGCAAATGGTTTGGGGAGGCTCACAAAGGTGGCATGCCTTTGAAGCTTCCCCTTCGTGAACACTGCCCATCCTGGGGGAGGAGGTTTGGCACCTCGTCCCAGGATGTGCATTGTTTCAGGCCCGAGAGCAGCAGGCTCTCGACCCAGGGGTCCAGAAACATGTCTGTTGGTGGCAGCCTAAGCAGCCACTCAGGTGGGTCACTAGAAGTTGGTCGAGTGTCAGTTGGCGTCTCTAAGATGCCCTCTGTTGCGCATTTTACATTAAATCCCACACTGGCATCAGTGTGGGTTTAATGTGCTGAGACGTTTGATACCAAACTTCCCAGTTTTCAGTGGAGCCATTATGGTGTTGTGGAGTTCTTAATAACAAACTCCCAGCACCATATACTCTTAATGGCAGCACTGCACTTACAATGCCCAAGAATGGACTTGGGCACTGTAGGGGTACAGGGCTTATTCACCTGTACCCGCACCACTGGCATAGTGCACCCTGCTAGCGGGGTGACTGATCTATGCCAGGGAAGTGGTTTTGTGGGCATGGGATACAGGGGTGTGTGCCATGTCGACTCTTCACTTTCTTCTGCACCAAGACATGCAGCCTGCAAAGACAGTGTGTGAGTGTCAGGGTACAGGACCTCAAAGTTGTGGCACAATAAGTGCTGCAGCCTTTAGAAGCCTTCTCTGGTCACAGTGCCCTGGGTACCTGTGGTACCATTTATCAGGGGCTGACATGTGGCCAGAGATACCAATTTGGTTTAGGCTTAAATGCAATATTAGGGAAGGAACATGGGCCTTGGGTACCTGATTAGCAGGAGCCCAAGGTACACTCAGTCAGTCAAAGAACATTAGCAATTCAGCAAAATGTGGGGGCATACCATGCAGAAAGAGGGCACTTTCTCACAGGGAGTCACTCGAACTCAGGCCGTGGGAGTCGGGTGCCCAGGTTACAGATCTGCCTGGATCCGGAGTCCTTGAAGTTGGAGTTTCTTCTTTAGACAAATCCGCAGAAGGAAAGAGTGTTTAATGAAGTCAGCTCAGGTCCCTGGAGAGGTGCTGGCTGCAAGGCACGCCAGTTTCTACGAGCAGGGTTGCTGGAGGAGAAGACAGGCCGGTAGGTCTGGGGCCAAGTCAGTTGTTCTTCTACACTGCTGACAGGCTCTTTGGTCCTTCTTCGTAGGTCGTAGTAAGCTGAGTAGCAAGGTTCAGGGGTGCCCTTAAATACTAGATTTAGGGGCGCTTCAGGGTTGTGCAGGTTGGGACCAATGGGTCCCTTCCCTGGGGTGTCTACACCCCCTCTTATGCCACCCACTATGCCCCGTCTTGATTGGGGGAGTCTCCTCATCTCCAAGATGGAGGGGACTGAGATGTGTGCTTCACTGCTCCTCCCCCCACCCGAGAGGTGGGGCTGGCAAAGGTGGGAACACCTCCCTCCTTGGGGGTTAGAACTGGTGGGAGCCAGAGGCTGGGGGTAGCTAACAAAGGGAGCAAGCCTTTGAAGCTTCCCCTTTGTGGACCCTGGACATCGGTCAAGGATATGCTTTTTTTAAGGACCCCCAAAATGGAAGGCCGTCTACCCAGGGTTCCAGAAACCTGTCTGGTGGGGGCAGATGGAGGGTAGCCATTCAGGAACTACACCAGGGCTGGTCGCTTTTCAGGGGGCATCTCTTAGATGCCCTCTCAGTGAATTTTACATTAAATCCAACACCGACATCAGTGTGGATTCAATGTGCGGAGACGTTTGGTACCAAGTCGCACTGACAAATTCACAGCCCATGTACTCAAAATGGCTTCCCTGCACTTACAATGTCTGAACGGCACGGACACTGTGGGGGCACATTGCTCATGCAGCTATGCCCTTACCTGTGTTATGGTGCCACTTGTCTTTAGGGCTGAAAGGCCTGCTAGAGGGGAGAATTACCCATGCCACAGGGATGTGTGCCAAGTCGACTATTCAGTTTGGTCTGCATCAAAACAAGTAGTCTGCAATGGCAGTTTGTGGGTGTTAAGGCGAGGGATCTCTGAGGGTGGCATAATACATGCTGATACTACGAGGGGCACTAGGGCAGGTGAGGTCGAGTCTATCCGCAGCGGCTCTACTCGCAAGCGACCGCGTCAGCTGTAGCCAGCCGCTGCCGTGTGCACCGGGGGCTCCCACAGAAGCGGACTGGTTAGAGCCGGGTGCTACTTGCGGGCGTTACGGTGGCCGCTCGCACAAGCAGAGCAACTGTGTGAGCTGCTAATCAGCCTACCGCTCACCTGCCCAGCCCTCTGTGCTATCTGTGCCCCGAAGCTCCCAACAGCTCCGGAGCGACAGCAGAGGTGGATGACGCGGCGGTTAGCCTCATAGGGCACCGTACTCACTACAGAGGGAATCGCAGCAGATCCAGAGCTTGGCCTTTAGTACTGGTATTCCACGTCAACGCTTCTGTAAAAATTATTCAATTGCATTTAGGGTGCGGTAACAACAACCTAATAGAGCTGTGTAATATATTGATTGTTGCTGGACATTACTGTTGTTCACCAAAGCATCTGACCGCAGATTTCTCTGAACTCTTCGATTGGGGGCCCTCCCAAATCAACATGCCATTCCTACAGGCCAGTCCCCGCCTGTTGCAGCCGCCCCAGTCTTTTGACGGTCGGCTGCGGCGTGTGAGGAAGGAAGGAAGGAGGTAAAGGGAGTATGCTTAGATGTGTTTACACTACACGTTCATGGCGGTGGCAAATAGATGTAACCAAGGTTTTCCCCAGTCGCAAAGAGACCTTGTGCCATCTTTGGAGGTAGATGCCATTTGTGATCCACAAGACGATAACAGATAAGTTCATCCGCCCTGTTCTTCTGAGACCCCGCCAGGTGTTGCACAGCCAGGAAAATGCACTCCTATTATAGTTATATCCAGAGGCACAGAGCGTCCTGACACAGGGTCCAGGACCCCACCATGCTTTATTTGTGGCAGTACCATATGGCGGTTTTATTGCCTGTGAATGCCTGAATTAGGCTTCCCTTGATAGGAAGAAGTCCTTTAATGCCAAGCGAATCACTCTCACCTCCAACAGGTGGATTCTGGATCATAGACTCCGCTGAAGACCAGAGTCATTTGATCTCCATCTCTCCTCGATGGCCGCCCCAAACCAGGATTGATGCATTTGTCATCACTGAGATCTGGGAGGGGAAGGGAAAAGAGTCTGCCACTGACCCAATCTCAGTTCGTGAATCACCACTGCAGGTCATTTGCAGTTCCCTCTGATATCTGGACCAGGTGGGAGACATTCCACTGTTACTGCACCCATATGAACATCAGGTCCCACTATAGAACCTGCATATGCCAGTGGGCATGTTGTACCAGCAGGATGACGGAGGCCAGAACACCCAGCAGCCTCAGAGCCAGACTCAACGAAATCCAGGATGGAGGCTGAAATATTGGAAACATAGCCTTAATATCCCAAACTCTTCCATCTGCAGGATAGGTGCGGAACTGCACTTTGCCCTGGAGAGTCCGAAGGGGAGCACAACAAACAAAGTGCCTGTGGGCTACTGTGAACAACAGATAATGTCTGTGGGCCATTAGGACAGGCGCATGGAAATATGGATATATGCGTTCTGCAAGTTCAACGCTACCATCCAGTCTTCAGGGTACAGGACAGACAGCACCCGAACCAACATGAGCATTTTGAATGTCTCCTTTTTCAGGAAGTAGTTGAGATTGTGCAGTTTTAGAATAGGGTGTAGGGTCCGGACTTCCTCGGCTCCAGAAAGTGGCAGGAATAGCAACCACAACCTACTTCTTTCTGAAGGTTGCACCCTCTCAATGGCTTTTCTGGACTGGGAGGGTCTTGATCCAGTCGGTGCCAGAGTCTACTTTGGACAACGCCGGTCTGGCTCCGTATCATAGTTGGAAAAGACAGTGGGGTTGGCAGCACTGAAGGTTGCGGATTCAAACGGCACAAGTGGTTGCGAGGGCGAACATGTCGACTGAAATTCAGTCGGGGCATTTGCAAACCAGTGCAGATCAAAGGAGCTCCAGAGGGGTCGACTCACACAAATATGAAGTGAATAGCCTCATAAAATTCTTTCAGTTAGGCGGGGGTAGCTCGGGGAAATTCAGGGAGGCATGGAGCGGACCCAGATTCAGGCTTTTTGGGGGAAATGTGGGAGTGGGGCCTAGACTTGTGGTTTTGTTCCCCATGCT
Source organism: Triturus cristatus (assembly GCF_964204655.1). Lineage (NCBI taxonomy): Eukaryota > Metazoa > Chordata > Amphibia > Caudata > Salamandridae > Triturus > Triturus cristatus. The sequence continues at coordinate 1,141,580,172 of NC_140590.1, read as the reverse complement.
TCGTCTGATGACTTGAACTGGGGCAGTGAAGTCAAAGAGTGTTTCAACTTCTTGGTCACTGTCTTCTTGTGGAACTTACCTGACAAAGATTTAGATGTCGCCGATGACGATGACAGTGACTCCGAGAGCATGCCTGGGACCTTCCACACGCCACAGGGTTTAAAACCTATAGTTTTTTTTTTGTTATAGGGGACATCCTTAATGTACACTGGGACCTGAAGCTCAAAACGTGTTTGACAAAAAGTTGAAAAAAGCAGTCAAAAAAAAAAATGAGGTAGCTCTTCTGGATCTGTGTTGATGGTGCGGAAAGAGTAACGCATTACTCTTTCCACATATTACTTACCTTCAGTAAAGCCTGATCTGGTAGAGACTATCTAGCAACAGATTATTATTTTATTTTTTTAAACCGTTTATTACAAAGTTCAAAGAATATACAAAGATGGGCCTACAACCGTCAGGCCGGCCGCTAGCAGACAAGAGGAGCATATGATACACACAGTAGAACGCATGCTGCGGCAAAGGGAAACGTACAGGAGTTAGCAGCGTCGATGGCCACACCATCCGAACCCCACATAACGGTTTCTTTTAAACATAAATAACAACAAAAAATCAAACCACAAGGCAACCCACAATCGAAAACAGCAGCATGTGCTCCCCTAGAAGGGGGACCCTACCGATCCATAGGAGTATCAAGGGGGGGGAGAAGCTCAGGACAGGGACTGGGTGGATTTCGTGCCCGGCACCGGAGAGCTAAACCTGCTAGGGGGACGGGGCAGGCGAAGGATCAGGCAATAACGGCGGGGTACAGATTCCCCCGCGGTAGGCGTTCCAGGGGCCCCATACTTTCACCCATGTCCCAGGCTTACCTCTCGCTACATACACCACCTTTTCCCGAAACATGCACCAGTCCATACTTTCCTTCCAGGCCGAAACAGTCGGGACCTCTGGGAGCCCCACAATTGAGCAATATCGCGCTTGGCCACCATATATCCCAGAGTCACCCACCACGTCTGTGGCGCCGAGTAGTCGGTTGGTTCCCACACGTTCAACAAACATCTCCTCGCTTCAGGCAGCAGCGACACACGCGTGACCACCCGCAGGACCTCATGCACACCATGCCAGAATCGCTCCACCTCTGGGCATTCCCACAGAATATGAAGAAAGGTCCCCAAAGAACCACACCCACGCTTACACAACCCGTCCACAGCATAGCCCATACGCAATAGCCTTGGCCCCGTTATGTAGACCCTATGGAGTATCTTGAGCTGGACGAAGCGAAGGCGGGCCGGTATGGCCACCTCTTTCGGGGAGGCCACCGCAGAGACCCAGTCCTCGTCGTCCAGCTCCAATCCATCGGCAACCCAAGCCTCACGAAGATTAGTCAGCAATCCCGAGCGGTCATTAATCAGTTTTTTATAGATCAAGGAGATCGTGTTCTCCGGTACATGTCCATCCAGCACTCTATCCTCCAGAGGGGAGTACTCCGGGATGGAGGCGACGTCCGGGAAGGCGGAGCATAGTGCATGACGGATCTGCATATACCGAAAGTACTCCCTGTCCTGCAACTGGAATTCCGTCTGCAGCATCTCGAACGTTTTGAATCCCCCCCTCGTCCAGAGATCCCCCACCCTGCTGATGCCTATCATGTCCCACTTCTCGAAGCCCTTCGAGGTCCACAGAGAGCCCAACTGCTCAGATGCGTATAGTGGTGATGCCCGGGTCAAACGATCCTTCCACCCCATCGCTACATTAGCCGCGTGCCACACTCGTACCATGACGCGCGTGGGGCCCGTCAGACGTGCGTCGATCGAGCCGGAGTAGAGCGCTCGATTATAGTCACCACCCGGCAGTAGCATCTTGTCCATTTCAAAGGCCGGGTTTAGGGCGGGCCCGTATAGGCCGTGATTAATCGCAGCCAGCTGGGAGGCCCAATAATACCGTTTGATATCCGGGAGGGCAATCCCCCCCGTCATACCACGGGAGCGTCCGCTTCGCCAGGGCGATACGCGGTCTCCCGTCCCAGAACAGGCGGCGTTGCAAACTCTCCACCTCGCGGAAGTAGCGCGCCGGGACGAGGTCCATTGTATTCTGCAGCGCGTACAGGAAACGCGGTAGCGACATCATCTTAAACAATGCCGCCCGGCCGAGCGGCGAGAGCGGCAAACGCCTCCAACGCACGACATCCTCCTTCAGACGCTGGAGGGGGGGAAGCAAGTTCCGATCATACCGGGCCTCCGCGTCCAGAGTAATGAAGACACCCAGGTACCTAAATCCCTGCGGGGCGATCTGGATAGGACAGCCCCGCGGAAGGATAGGAGCCTCCCCAGAAAGAACATACACGCACGATTTAGCCCAGTTGATGACAAGGCCGGAGTTACGACCAAATGAATGCAATACATCAACCAGTACTATCAGTGATTCACGTGGGGAAGCCAGGTACAGGAGAATATCGTCAGCGCATAGAGATACGCGGTCCTCATACTCGGGGGTCCAGCGGAGACCACGAATAGAAGGTTCCCACCGCAGCCACTCCGCCAGGGGCTCCAAGGCAAGCGCAAAAAGGAGCGGCGATAACGGGCAACCCTGCCGCGTGCCCCTGCCCAACTCAAACGGAGCCGACACTCTACCGTTCACAACCACCTGCGCAAGTGGGCCAGAGTACAACAATTTAACCCAGCTAATAAACCCTGGGCCAAACCCAAATTTCGCGAGCGTCGCCCAAATATATGGCCATTCAAGTGTGTCAAACGCCATAGTGGCGTCCAAAGACGCCAAGATGGCCGGCTCCCGTATGAACGGGACACGTGCGAGCACCCCATGCAAACGCCGCAGGTTAAGCGCTGTGTTGCGATGTGGAATAAAGCCGGACTGGTCCTGGTGGACCAAGTCACACACTACGCCGACCAGCCGATTGGCCAACACCTTGGCGAGAATTTTGGGCTCTGCATTCAGTAACGAAATGGGTCGATAGGACGTGACCCGGTCCCGTGGCCTCCCCTCCTTGTGGATAACCACGATGGTAGCCAGACGCTGGTCTAGCGGGAGGGAACCCACCGTGTGGGCCGCAAGGAACATAGCACGGAGATGCGGCGCCAGCGTATCTGGTCGCAGTTTATACAACTCGATGGGAAGACCATTAGGACCCATGGCCTTGCCAGAAGCGACCGAGCGTATGGCGAGGGCAATTTCTTCGGAGGTTGGAGCGGCGTCCAACGACACTCTGTCCTCCTCCGAAAGGGAAGGCAGCGCGATATCTCTGAGCAGGGCATGGGAATCCTCTTCAGAGCGGGAAGACACCGGGGAATACACCCCCTGGAAATATTCCGCGAAGCAGGAGACTATTTCCTCCGGTTCAGTGACACACACACCATTCGTTTTCTCAATCAACGGGACAACTCGACTCGCTCTCTCCTTTTTGTCCAGCCACGCAATCAATTTACCAGCCTTATCACCCACATCATACAGTCTCCCCTGTTGCTCTCTACTGAGGCCCCTGGCCGCCTCCGTGACGAGGGCCTTATAGGCCGCTTGCTTGAGTTGGAGAACATGTAATTTGTCATCCGTCACCCCACATTCTAGAGCCCCCTCCAACTCGGCTATCTCAGCTTCAACACGGGTCACCTCCTCCCGCTCGCGCCTCCGGGAGTGGGAAATGAGGGACAGGGCCTCTCCTCGGAGTACTGTCTTAAACGCCTCCCACAGTGAGACCGCCGATGACACAGACCCCACATTCTCATCAAAATAGCGCTTAAGGGATTTAATCAGCTCTGCGCGAATGGTGGGGTCACGCAGGTACCAAGGATTAATCGGGACCACCCTACCCGCTCCCCTCGAAATAATATCAAATTGCAACAAGAGTGGAGAGTGGTCCGAAATACCCCGTGCCAAATGGCGCACCTCCCCTACCCTCCCAACGTGTGCCGCCGGAACCAGGACATAATCTAGCCGTGAGAGACTACCATGAGCCCCTGAATGGAAGGTGTACTGTAGCTGCGTGGGATGTTTTAAACGCCAACAATCCACCAGCCCCAGGGTATCCAAAAGGCCAGATAACCACGCTTGGGCCCGGGGGAGATCCCTAGGGGGGTGACGATCCACAGTTCCGGAAACTACAGCATTAAAATCCCCCCCCACCACTAGAATCCCCTCCGGAAGGCCAAGGAGGAGGCGCCCCAGATCCGCAAAGGTGGTCGTCTGCAGCCCCGGCGGGACATATACTGACACAAAAACGACCACTCTGCCCTCCATTCTGCCCACCAAAACCGTGTAACGTCCCCTATCGTCATGGCGCACCTCATCAATCGCCAACGGGAGCGAGTTTTTAACCATAATGCCCACACCCCTTGAACCAGACGTGAAGCCCGAATGGGCCACGAGGCGGTAGCCCCGTCGATTCATAGCGCAAAAGGAATTGCCAATGAGGTGCGTCTCCTGCAGAAAAACTATATCAGGCGAAATTCGCTTCAAGAACTGCAGGACCACACCTCGCTTTATCCTGTCCCCCAGTCCATTAACATTCCAGGACAGCAAACTCAGTCCTCTACCCCCCATCATAAACAGAAGTCATCACTCGTCCCCCAGAGAGCACTATGGAGATAACACAATGATACATTTACCTTGTGGTGTAAACAAACAACAACCCACCCCAACCCACACATCCCAACAAAACTCCCCCCTCCCTGCACCCCTGCATGAGCCCGGACAGCCCCCCCAACTTGCAGTGTGCCTGTCGCCCCTATAGAAGAAACTAGCTAGACCCCCTAGAGGAGGAAAGAGTACCCCTCCAAGACCCCACACAACCTCCATGGGAGGGGAATGTACAAAGACAGACGCTTGATCGAAAATAGCATCGTATTCGTCCAGAGTGAGGCCCAATATTGAACCCTCAGTCACGATCCAGTGGGCCATCTCCTCCCGCCGCCCCCCCCCCGCCATCCCGATCACGATCCCCAGACAGAGTGTCCAGCCAGTCCCCAGCCGCTTCGGGACGATCAAAAAAGTGCGTGCGACCATCCACCTCCACTCGCAGCTTGGCCGGGAAGAGCATGGCGTAGTTTAAGTTCAGGTCCCGAAGTCGGCGTTTGATGCCCAGGAAGCTCAGTCTCTGCTTCTGGACCGCTTGGGTGAAATCAGGGTAAAAGTTCACCTCCATATTTTCCAGCTTGACCGGCCCTTGTAGTCTGGAGGCTTGCAGAATAGCGTCTCTGTCCCGAAAGTTAAAAATCCGGGCAATGAGAGGTCGCGGAGGGGCTCCGACCTTCGGCCTTCCCCCGGGAACTCTGTGGGCCCTCTCCACGGCAAAAAATCTACTCAGTCCCCGAGGCTGGAGATGGGTAGCGATCAGGTCTTCCACAAATAGATCCGCCGCCGCTTCCTCCCGTCCCTCGGGTGCGGATGTTGTTCCTCCGGGCCCGACTCTCGGAATCCTCAAGGCGGTCGATCCATAAGTGCACTCGCCTGAGTAAGCCGGCGCACCTCCGTTTGCAGTGCCGCCACCTCAGTCGTAAGGCCCGATGCGGTTTGGGCCAAAGAATCAACTCGTCGTTGGTCTTGGAAAGATCGGCCCTCACCAGGCCGACATCCACAAGGACCGCGTCGATCTTCTGTGCCAGGGTATCAAACCGCTGGCCCACCGAGGCTTTCATCTCTGAAATGGCGCCCATGACGTCGAGGAGAGTCAGATCCGTGGGCAAGTCCGGGGCATCAGAAGGGCCCTCGGGGGACTTGTGCGGTCCGCCGGGAGATCCCCTCTGGAGGGTATAGCGGTCCATGCTGTTGGCCTGATGGACGGTGCCACGCCGGGTCGACTTGGCCTTTGACCGATCTCCATCTTGTTTCGTGGCCATCGCCACGGGTCCCACAATCGCACCAGCAACGCCGTAGAGGGCAGGCAATCAGGGCCACAATCTCCGGGGGGGGCCACCCCAGATCGGCAGGGTGGGTCACAGCCGACAGGGTCCCCCAGCGAGGCCACACCAACACAAAAGGCTCCGCGATCACACTTGCAGAGACGGTGCGAAAGCGAAAGTGCGGGGTACGCGACTCGCCAGGCCCGGCCCGCCGTTGTTGTTCACTTTGTCGCTGGGTCACCCCCCAACGCAAATCCGGGGTCCGGCGAGGAGAAGGCCGCAAACTTCAATCGGTGCTCACTCCGGAACCCGAGGTCCAATTTGAAAACGGAAAACGGGTACCACCTCAACTCAGGTTCACCAACACTGTCCCCTCAACCGAGGCAGGATGAAATCAGGATAGACGTAGGAGGTTGCGGAGGTCCTCGGGAGCCTCGTACCTACGCGGCCATCTTGGTTGCGCGCTAGGCTCCTCCCCCCCAGCAACAGATTTTTTACTGACTCTCTCTCCCCCCCCCCCCCACCAAGTTTCTGCAAACCAGTCTTCCTACCTAAAAGGTCTGTGTAGGCCCTTAGTTTCTGTACACTGATAAATCAGACCTCTGACCTGGCTCAATGCTTCTGGCATGGAAAGAGTCACATAAAGAAACTGATATCAGCGTGCTGGTGCAGCGCCTATAGAGGCGCCGCGCAAGTCACATCTGGCACTGCTGATGCAAAGCGGTTGGCGCCACCTACTGGTGCACAGAGTTACTCCTCATTCAGTCTGATGCATGGGGAATATTTGAAGGTAAGGAATGTGTCGCTATCAGTCTCTATTAGATGAAACCTTTTCCACTTGGCAGGCCCAGATGGTGGATCTGCGTGCTTCTTTGAAGACAGACATGCACTCTGAAGGAAGGCTGAGATAGACTTCAGAAGCCAGATTGCACAGCCTGAGGTTGTGGGGTCAGTTTTTGCCTTGGTTCTCCTTGGTTCTACATGAGAAAGCCCTGCCTATTGGGGAGCTTCTTGTGTGAAACTATTGACATTTTAGAAGGGTCGAGAACGAATAGTTTCTTACCTGTCGGTGTAGTTTTGCAGTTTGAAGATTTTTCTGGATTCACTATGCTGTGCATTATTCCGCGATCTGGTGGTTGGGTCCGGATTCGTAGTCTTTCTTTTTTTTCCTTTTTTTTTTGTAGCCCAGGTGGGCGTTGACGCCCCACCATTTGGTGTACATCTCGTGACGTCGGCGTGCTTCCTGCAGAAGTCCCACCTTTGGGGCGCCATCTTCGGGTTCTTTTTTCCCTTTCTCCCTCTTTTTTTTTTTTTTCTTAAACCCTAGGCGTTCTAGTAATTTCCATTTTTCTTGTTCTATATTCTTTGTCCTTCCACCTCTTTCTCCTGCCTCATCTTCCTGGCGGAGGTGGGTGGGTTCGCTAGTGAATCCAGAAAGATCTTCAAGCTGCAAAACTACACCGACAGGTAAGAAACTATTCGTTTAGCAGCGTGAATCTTTCTGGATTCACTATGCTGTGCATAGATTTTGTAGCGGTTTGTTATCTTTGTGGCGGCTGGGTGGAAGATGAGCGTTGGTCGTTGAATATATGTTGAAGCACCTTCTGTCCTACCTGTGCTTCCTTGTTCATCTGTATATCCACGCAGTAGTGCTTAGTGAACGTGTGCACTGAAGCCCAAGTTGCCGCCAGGCATATGTCTTGAATGGGTATGTTTGCCAGAAAGGCAATCGTTGCTCCCTTCTTCCTTGTGGAGTGGGCCCGTGGCCCCTCCGATAGCTCTTGCCCTGCCTGTTTGTGGCAGAATTGTATCGTTAGTGCGATCCATCGTGCAATGGTGCCTTTTGTCACTGGTCTACCCAGGAAGCTTGTTGCGAAGGACACAAAAAAATGCTTGGTTTTCCTGTGCTCCTTGGTTCTCTTGATGTAGTGCATCACCGCCCTTCTAGCGTCTAGAGTGTCCAGTGCCCTTTCTGCGCTTGTTGCTGGGTTCTGAAAGAAACTTGGTATTTGAATTGTCTGGTTCATATGGAATGCTGACACCACCTTTGGCATGAAGTGTGGGTCCGTTCTCAATACGACTCTGTCCTTGTGTATTTGGATGTAGGGCTCTTGCAGCGTTAGCGCTTGCAGTTCGCTTACTCTGCGTAGTGAGGTTATTGCCACCAGAAAGGCTGTTTTCATTGTCAGCATTTGTAGCGAGGCCTTGTGGATGGGCTCAAAGGGCGCCTTCATAAGTTCTGTGAGGACTATGTTGAGGTTCCATGCCGGTGGCGGCATCCTCTTTGGTGGCGCTATTCTTTTTGCCCCTTCCAGGAATCTCTTTACTACTCGTGACGTAAAGAAACTTCCTCCCGTCTCACCTCGTGTGTAAGCTACGATCGCTGCTAGGTGGACTTTTAGCGAGGAGGAGCATAGCTTAGCCTTTAGTAGGTGTGTGAGGTATCTAAGCACCGTTGATTCCCGTGTCAATTTATTTTGCAGTTTATTTTTGCTGCACCACATTGTGAACCTTTTCCATTTCTCCCCATAGCATTTTCGTGTTGTTGGTCTCCTTGCCTCCCGCAGCACTCACATAGTGTGGAGGGCCCTGTGCCATTTCCACTATTTGTGAGTACCATGTCTGTCGTGCCCACTGTGGTGCCACTCGGATCAGTGTCATGTTGCTGGTCCTGCACTTGTTGAGTACCCTGTGTATCAGTGGTATTGGTGGAAAAGCGTAGGCAAATGTTCTTGCCCAACTTATCCATAGGGCATTCCCCTGGGATTGTTTTTCTGGTTGCCTGGATGCGAAGTTTCGGAATTTTGCATTCTGGTGTGTTGCAAACAGGTCTATTGTCGGTGTACCCCACCTTTTGAATAGCCTTTGCGTTTCCTGTCCATTGAGCTCCAACTCGTGGAATGCCGAAGTCTGCCTGCTGAGCCAGTCTGCTTCCACATTGTCCTACCCTGGTAGGTGTATGGCCAGCAGGTCTATTTTGAGTGGGATGGCCCATCTCCAAATCTCCTGAGCCAGAGTGGAAAGGGGGAACGATTGTGTTCCTCCCTGCTTGTTGATGTAGAACATTGTTGTAGTATTGTCCGTCTGTATCAACACTTTTTGGTTGTATAGCTGCCTCTGGAAGGCCTTCAGGGCTAGCAGTATGGTCTTCAATTCCAGGGAGTTGATGTGTCTGACCACATCTGCTGGAGTCCACAGACCCCTCACTCTGAGCTTGTTCATGTGTGCTCCCCATCCTATCTGGGATGCGTCTGTGGTGATGGTCACAGTTGGGCTTGGTGGTGTCAAGGGCTTTCCTATAGTTATGTTCTCCCTGTTCCACCATGCTATCTCCTCTTGCACTGCGTGCGTAACAACCACTAGATCCTCCCAACTTCCGCTTGCTTGTGACCATTGCTGTTGCAGCCATTCCTGGAATGGTCTCTTGTGAAGGCGTACATTGGGGACTAGGTGAATGCATGACGCCATCATCCCCATGATTTTGCTCGCTGTTCTCACTGTCAGAGCTCGCCCCTTCTGGTAGAGGCGCATCTCCTTCAGCAGGGCTATTGTTCTCTTGTCGCTGGGCATCACCGTTCTGTCTATGGTGTTGATCTCTGCCCCCAGGAATATCTTTACCTGCTCTGGTTTCAATGAGGATTTCCCCCAGTGTATTGAGAATCCCAGGTTTGTTAGTGTCTTTGTGACCCGCTGTGCGTGTTCCTCGCATTTTTTGCGTGAACTTGCTTTTATTAGCCAGTCGTCGAGGTAAGGATACACATGAATCCCTTCCCTCCGCAGGTACGCTGCTACTGCTGCAAGGCATTTCGTGAAAACCCTTGGTGCGGACTTCAGTCCGAATGCCAGGGTTGTGAATTGGTAGTGATCCTTGTTGATTGTGAAACTTAACAGTCTTTTGTGCTGCCTGTTCATTGGGATGTGCAGGTAGGCGTCCTTGAGATCCACGGTGGACATGAAGTCTCCGTCTCCCATCTGTGGGAGTACCTCTTGTAGGGATGTCATTTTGAATTTTTGCGTCCTTACGTACTTGTTTAGGAATCGTAGATCCAGGATGGGCCTTAGTGTCTCGTCCACCTTTGGTACCAGGAAGTAGTTTGAGTACACTCCTTTGTTCCTTTCCTTGAATGGTACTGGTTCCACGGCCTCCTTTTGGAGTAGCTGTAGTGCCTCCTCTGCGAGTTGTGCTAGCTCCTGTCCTGAGTGTTCCCTTCTCCTTGGTTTCCTGTTTGGAGGGCTCCTTTCCAACTCTATGCAGTACCGTACTGTATGATGTTGAGTATCCATTTGTCTGTAGTTATTCCTTGCCATTCCTGAAGGAAAAGCCTCAGTCTTCCGCCTACTGGTGTTGCATGCTCGTAGGCGTTCGGTTCGTGTACCCCCCTCATTTTGTTCTTTTTGTGCTCTACCCTCAGAGGTATCTTGTGGGTGAGCAGTTTTCTCCGTGCGACGTCACTTTGAGGCGGGTTAGTCTCCCCCTCTTCTTCTTTGTCCTCGTCCGTTTCCCCTACTGCGAAAGGACTGGCCTCGAGGCTGGTACTGCCAGTTTTGTTTCTGCTGCCCCTGTTGGCCGTGACTCTCGCTTTGCTGGCCTTGCTGGAATGTTTGGTGTGACGTTCCCGGCTGGTTTCCTCCCCTTCCGTAAGGTCTTCGAGTCGGGGTACCCCTTTGCATCCCCCTGAATTGAAGGGCCCCCATGGACCTTGCAGTCTCATTTTCTTTTTTGAGTTGGGTGAGTTTCTCATCCACCGGTGCCCCGAACAGCGTTTCTCCGTTGAAAGGGGTGTTCAGTATATTGTTTTGGACCTCTTGTTTGCATCCTGAAATTCTGAGCTAGGCCTACCTCCTTTCAGTGATTCCTATTGCCATCAGTCTGCTTGATGTCTCTGCCCCGTCTAATGCTGTTTTAAGGCATGAGTTTGCTAAATTCTTCCCCTCTTCCACTAGATGGGAAGCTCTCTGTTGGTATTGTTCGGGGAGATGTTTGATTAGTTTCCCCATCTCGTCCCAGTGTTGGTACTGGTGCCTGTTCAGCAGTGCATTCGAGTTCGCCATGCACCAGTGCATTGCAACGTTTCTCTCTATTTTCCTTCCTGTGAGGTCCATCCTTCTGCTCTCCTTGTCAGGAGGTGGCCCCGAGGTCGCCGGGACATTGGCCCTTTTTCTGGCTGTGGATGCAATAATGGAGTCAGCAGTGACAGATCCCTTGATATATGGAGGGTCCTGTGAGGAGTGTTTGTATTTTTTCTCAGTTCTGGGTGTGATGGATCGGCAAGTTGCTGGGTCCTTGAACGCCTCTTTCCCTTGGTTCATGACACTCTGGAGCATGGGAAGGAACTGGCTCCTAGTCTGGATGGGGAGCAGTGTTTCGAGTAAGAAATCTGCTTTCGGTTTTTCCTCCTCTAGCTTCACGCCAAAAGCTGCTGCCACGCTTTTGACGACCATGTTGTACGCCCCAATATCATCTGGCGGCGAAGGCCTCAAAGGATAGGTCTCCACGGGCTCTTCTGGATTTTCGGCGTCGAGGTCCTGCCACTCCAGCTCTTGCGTCGTCGACGGTGCCGAGCTGTAGATCGACTGCTGCTCCTCCTCTTCTTCTCCCTCATAGTAGAGATCTTCCTCCCCTTCCTTGGGAGCTTTCGACTGCTCTTCGGCGTCGAACTCATCCTGCTCCTCAACTTCGACGATAAAAGTCGATGGTTTCGTTGGGATTGTGAATCTCTTCATCTTCTCGTCGAACTCCTTCCTTTGAAGGATGCTCTCCATCTCCAGCCTTCTCTTTTTCTTCTCCATTTCGGCGTCGAGCGCTGGTCTTTGACGGAGCTTGCGTCGACGCGGCCTTGTCCTTCGTAGTCGAACGCCCCACCTCGTGGGCCTGTTTCGACGAACTTTGTCTTTCGGCGGTTTTCGGCACCTGGGAGTCCTTCTCGAATGATCCGCTGGGCCTTTCGTCCTTGGATCCACTCGCGGTCGTCGAAATTTTCGGCGCCGGTGTTCCTTTCGAGGACATAGACTCTGGTTTTCGAGAGTCAGTGTCTGTTTTTCGGGACCCTTTCGGGGGTTTTGTGCTCGACGTCTCTCCTACCTTGTCAGACGTTTTCTTATCGGTCTCTACGACCGTGAAGTCATCAGGTCCCTCGGCGATGTCATCTTCATCGTCGGTGGAGAGGCCCAGTTCGTACAGAGACGGGGCCTTACCCTTGCCTTCCATGTTGAAGTTGGCTCTCCTCTGCCTTTCTCTCACCCGGAGTGTCTTCGGCGTGAAGGCGGAACAGGCGTTGCAGTCCTTGCTCTCGTGGTCGATCGGCAGGCAAAGGTTGCAGACCGGATGTTGGTCCTTCTGCGCGTATTTGTGGTGGCAGTTACGGCAGAATTTAAAAGGTGTTTTGTCCATTCCTGCGCTCAGAGTTCCTGAGTGCGCATTCTCCGTTGGACGTCGTAGATCTCGAGGTTCTCTTCCTTCTTCGTCGTCCCTGCTGTATGTTCTTCCTCTCTGTAGTCTTTACTTTATATCTTTTCGATGAAACTTGTGCTCTTCTTTTTTCTTCGTAAAACTCTGGAGCTTCTCATTGACGATCCAGACCCAACAGCGGAAAAAAGAATCTGAAGATGGCGCCCCAAAGGTGGGTCTTCTGCAGGAAGCATGCAGACGTCACGAGAAGTACACCAAATGGTGGGGCGTCGACGCCCACCTGGGCTACAAAAAACAAAACAAAAAAAAAAAAAAGAAGAAAGACTACGAATCCGGACCCAACCACCAGATCGCGGAATAATGCACAGCATAGTGAATCCAGAAAGATTCACGCTGCAAAACCATGGTTGTCTAGTCCATGTGGGAGCCACCCGGATGAGAGTGAGTAAAGTTTGCTGAACCTCCAAACCACATAGGGAATAAGTGGGAGAGGAAGAAAAGAGTAGGCAAAGATCCCTCACCAATACATGTATAGAGCATTGCCCATGGACAGTGCGACGGTGGCATTTTGGGTGGTGTCGAAGAGGTCGAACTCTGGAACAGCGTAAGCATAGGAGTAAGACTTGTGGGTTGAGATCCCATTCATAGACTTGGTGCTGCATCCTGCTGAGTAGGCCTGAAAAATCGTTGTCCACTCCCGGAAGGTACTCTGCCAACAGGTGTATCCAGTTGTGAAGTGCCCAATGCCAAATGCTTCGTGCCAACGCTGACAGATGCAATGACTGTGTGCAGCCTCGCTTTTGGAGAGAATACATGCTGGTTATGTTGTCTGTTTTTATCAAGACTACCTAGTGCTGAACCTGGTTAAAGAAGGCCTTGAGAGCCCGCTGGAAAGTCAGGAGCTCGAGGTAATTGATGTGGAGGCCCCTTTGTTTGTGGCAATCACGTTCCCTAAACGGCCAGCTGCTGAAGATGCGTTCTCCACCCTGAGTGCGAGACGTCCTTGGTGATGGTCACCTGCGGTACCGGGTCTATGAAGGGCCGTCCCTGCAACAGATTGCTGCTGTTCCACCACTGGAGAGATAGATAGATGCTAACCCGTATGAATGAATGAATGAAAGGTGAGCTTATATAGCGCAACTGTCACTCCAGACGGAGCCTCCTGGCGCTGAAGATAACCGGGTTGACTGTACTGTACTAACTAGATAAGGGCAAGAGAATGGGCGTCGGAAAGACCAAATATCCAGGTCTTCAGGGCTCGTTTGAACGGTATCAACATTAGATCCTCCCAGTGACCCTTCACTTGTGACCAGTGTTCTGAAAGACATCACTGGAACGCACACATGTGAAGCACAGCATAGGGACTTGCATGAGGCAATCATTCCAAGAAGGCGCATAGCCGCTGTGAGTGTCAATTGATGATTAGGCTGAAAACGAGGCAGAAAACCACTGGAATGCTTGTACTCTTGCCTGACAGGGGTAAGTCTTTTTCTTCAGATCAAGGGCAGTCATGAAGTCACCCTGCTGCAGCAGAGGGATGACATCCAGCACAGTGACCATGTGAAACTGTTCTGAAAGGATCTACTTGCTGACAGGTCTGGAGTCGAATATTGGCCTTAGAGACCGAACTTCTTTGGGCTGAGAAAGTACAAGGAGTACACCTGCTTGCAGTGATGCCACAAAGCCACTGGTTCTATTGCCCCTTGGAAGATTAGCGACTGAACGTCTTCCTAATAAAGGCTCTAGTGTTTGCGGGGAGGGATTTTTTGGCTGAGCCTCCTTTGCCCCTACCCCTGTTGTTGTTACCTCTGTACCCTCTTCATGATACCCCTGTATTGACCTTTGGTGGTATTGCTGATGCTTCGTTTGGCAGGAGGGGGACGAGTTTGGGGCAGTGATCTTACTGCCTACCCTGTGCTGTGCCGTGTGAAAGGACCATAAAGGAGGGGAAGTCTTAAGTACTTCCATCACCTTGGCTGAGTCCATGTCTTTCTTGAGATTTTCAAGCATCTGGCCCACCTGTGGTCCGAAGAGGGGTTAACCCTCGAATGGCAGGTTCAGTAGATGATGATGTACTTCTGACTTCAAGCCAGAGATAGAGCCAGGAGTGATGCCTGATCAGGATGCTTGTATTACCCTTACCGCGGGACTGGCTGCGTCTAGAGTGCAGTGCATGGTGGCAGTTGAGATAGTATTGCCCTCTGTAACCAGCTCTTGCCCACACTACCTATACAGCCCAAAGAGGTGCTGGAGAAGTTCCTCCATTTCATCGAAATTTGCCCTGCTGTACCTGGAAAGCAGTCCAACTAAGCTGTCAGCCCTCCAGTGTGTGGCAGAATCATGACACCAGATGGACATGAACACCTTATAGGATTTTAAAATGGATTGTTCATATATGAAAAAGTGCTCCATGGCCCATGCAGGCAGCGTGGAATTATTGTAGTGTTTATAACAACCAATGAAGATCCTACGATGAAGAAACAAATGTTCTCTGCTTTGAAAGAAGAAAGATACTGCAGCTAAATTTAAATGATTAAAGGATTATGCAACACCACTTTTTGCTGACGTTAAATATAGCAGATAATCTCTTGCACAACTGCTTAAAGGGAATCTATTTCATTACCCAAACCGTAATGGACAAATCTTGTCCATGTTGCTACATGGAAGCATGTGTGGTAAGTTTACCTGCTTCACGCAGCACTGGAATACACTTCTTTGAAGTTTGAGATGGCCAAATTAAGACCTCAAGAGCAAGATTCAGCAGCCTGAAGGCCAGTTGTCTGAGCTCACTCTAGAGCAGTCAGTAGATCTGGTCTCAGCAGAAGTTGTTCACAAGGATGTATCAACATTTTCTACAGCATTAAATACCAGGGCTGTCTCGACAAGTATTACTACCAAAATGAGGGCCAAGGATACTTTTCTCATTTTTTGCACAACACATGGGCTAAGAGCAGTGGTGGAAAAGCATAGGCAAATATCCCTGACCATTTAATTCACAGTGCATTGCCCTGGAGTGTCGGTACCTGGAGGCAAGATTTTGTCCTTTTGTGCAATGCTTAACAGGTAGAGTGAGGGAATGCCCAATTGGTAAAAGTACCTATGAAGGGGTTGGGGATTTATCTCCAATTCATGGACTTAATGACATGCCCTCTATGACATGTCTGCAAAGTCGATGTCCACCCCAGCAAATGCTCCACTAGGAGCTCAATGAAATTCAGAATTGCCCAATTGCCAAATGTTTTGAGATACAGCTGACAGCTGGAGCACTCGTACCCCCCCCCCCCCACACACCTTTTTCTTCTGGATGTCGCATATTGCAGTCGGGTTGTCCATTTTTCTAAGGATTGTTTTGACTCAGATGAGTCTGTAAAAATCTGAGCGGCAATCTGATTGCTATGTGTTCCAGATAGTTGATGTGGCAACTCTGTTGTTGTAGTGTTGAGGTATCAGTCGTGGTTGAGAAGTGCTACACACCTATGAGTGAGGCATCTGTGACCGCATTTAGCACAGACCCTAGAAGGGGTTGGATCGACTGCGGCTTAAGATACCACATTTTGTATAACAGTGATGCTGCCATCTGAGTGCGTTCTAGGCATTACTCTCCGCTAGCACTTTTTACAAGACAATCGTCCAGTTAAGGAAAGACGTGAATTGCATTTTTGCAAATGTGCAGCTATGACTGCTAGGTATTTCATACCTACAGACTGTTGTGACAACAAGGGGTAGACTTTGGAATCAGGAGTGTTGAACACTCACCACAAAGTGCAGATAGCAGACAAGTCTCTCATGTGTGGGGATCTCGAAGTAGGAGTCTTTGAGGTTGTAGGTCACTATGTGATCTCCTGTGCAGAGCATCAAAATTACGTTCAGTAGCAGCTTAGAGGCCTGAGGTCTAGGATAGGCCACAGGGTTCCATCCTTCCTAGGGATCAGGAGGTACAGGGAGAAAACTACCTTACTCAGCTGGTGAGGGGGCATCGGTATGAAGGCAACTCTGGTGAAGAGAGCTTGCACTTCTTCCTGTAACAGTTGTAGATGGCCTCAACTCATTATTTAACAACAAAGTGGTATGTTTGGTGGGATGAAGTGAAATCCAGGCAGTACCCCCGCTGTACAGCAGAGAGCTCCAAACTGTCAGAGGTTATTTCCTCCCACTAAGGAAGGAATAACCTCAATCTTCCTTTGACAGGTGTTGTGTGATGGAGCTACCTCTACTACTGCAAAAAACACTTGGGTCCCTGAGTGCCCTGAAATGACTGCCTTTGAGTGAGGTCACTACCTCTAAGTAGGAGTGAATGATTTAGGGCCTTCTCTCACCTGCTGTTTGTGGAAGGCAGACCTGGGTGTTTGGGTCTTCAGTGCACCCATGACTTTGGCAGTCTGTATCCTTTTCAATTTTTGAGCACAGGTTCGACCTGAGAGCCAAACATATGTTACCTATCCAACGAGAAGCTGATGAGGTGCTCTTGAACTGCCAGTCCAAAGCCTTGGACTATTTGCCAGTCAGAACATCTGAGAATGATGATTGTATTGATCTCTTCGGAGGTGCTGTCAGTTGAGTTCTTAGTACAACAAATGTTTGCACTCAAGATGACTTTCACTTCTGCAACCATTTCTTGCTCCAATTTGTAGTAGGGTTCAGGGAGGTGCCTCACCAACTCCCCCTGCTCCTCCCATGGATGGTGATCATATCTGGAGAGAAGTCCAAATTAACTGGCAATCCTCCACTGAACTGTTGCCCCCACAGCTACATGCTTCATCAAGAAGCATCAATTTTCTAGCTCTCCTTATCTGAAGACGAGTCCCTTGTTGCCTCTGTGGATTCTCTCTTTCAACTCGTCTGCACAACAAACCAAAAAACATAAGAGGCAGGACTTGGTCCCTGGTGAATACTTGGTTGTCTGGGGATGGCTTATATTTCTTCTCAATCCACGGGGAGATGACCCTAACCGTGACTGAGTCCTTTTAGTTGTTTATGCTGAATTACACCTCCTCTAAACCATGTGGTGTATACCACTGTAGTGCTGTGCTGCCCTCTCTATGACTATTGTTGTTGCTGTTTGCAGGAGGATTTCCTGGAAACCAGGGGGTCTCTCACGGCAGAGAGGTTCAAGAGCCTGGAGCCAGACCTGAAGGTGGCTACCTTTTGTCAACTGCCTTAAGGCTGAATGCCAGACTCTCCTTGGGGTTGATCTTTGAGTGAGCATGGAGGAATGGAAGCTCAAGGGGTAGTTTTAACTGGGATCTGGAGGAATGGGAGTTCAAAAAGCTGGAGGACAAAGTATCAGATTTGGTCTCCCTGCACAGGCTGGATACCTGAACGCCCAGGCGTTTCTTGTTCAGCGCTGATTATGCCTCCGGGTCTGACAGGTACAGTGTTTTGGGTGAGTTTTGAAGCGGTCATATGAGTTTGCATCAGTAACAAATAGTTTCTTGCAATTGAACAACTTAAACCATGAGTGGGACCCCTTCTTGATCTCTGGAGACAGGTAGAGGTTACACACCTAAAGCTGGTCAACAAATGAATTACCAAGTTAAATTTATGATAGCACTGGAACAAGAAAGCAGAAAAAAACAATCTGAGGTACCTCGTGAACAGAAAATTCTTCGAATTAAAATACTTGCGAACATCTGTGCCCAACAACAGATGTCAGGAATATGGAGAGCATGTGTGTGTATCCAGAGGAACATTTGTAACCAACAAGCAACATTTCATTTCACATAACACACTTCATAAAAGTCATGACCATTTACCTTTCAAAATGTTTCACAATACAATTAATTCCATTTGTAAGCATGAGAGTTGGAAGAGAAATGCACAGCCACCTTCCAAAGTCATGTCAAACAACCTAATTCAGAATGATGAGCAACTCTTAAAATAATATGCCCTTACCCTGATGTGTTTATATGGAGGGGGCTTCTTGTCATTCTTTTTGTCTTCCTGCAGCTGTCTGATCTCCTTCTGAGTCCGCAGTTCTTCAAATCTGGCAGCAGCTTCCAGTAGTGCTGAGGAACAACAGTCAAATTTCATAAATACAAAAAAAGACCAATGCTAAACTAATTAGAAGCTCCCCAAATAACGTGATACAAAGGTTTTCAATGGTGATTATTTTCCAAGATCTGTTTGACTAAAGATATGCAGAAAAATATCAAAGGGAGAAAAGGAAGCAGAAGGAACAGGCTCTGTTTATAAAAAAAAGCGAAAGCTGCAAGGATAAACATGGACACTCAAAACATGCCCCGTTGAGCCCTTATACATACCACATTGCTAGTTTTAGTGTTAAGAGCATTGCCGCTAAACGGTGAAAAAAATTCCACGACATGGTTCAATACCAAGGACCACTGTAACATCGGATGTAGAGTGGGTAGGAAGCTGGCTCTGTGTATACTACACCAAAGTAAGGTATAGTGCTGACCGTGTCTGGTTGATCCCAGAGGCTTTACAGAGGCTAAAGTAGACAATACTAATGCCCTCTTCTGTGGCAGTGTGGGTGAGCAGTCAGGCTTATTAGAGGACAGTGCTAAGCATTTGTTGTACACAGACAGGCAAGTTATGATTACGCACACTCAATGACTAAATGCGAGACCAATGGTATGTAAAAATATTACTTTTAGTATATTTATTTTATAGAACCAAAAATACTTAGTTGCAGTAAAATATGTTTTGCAATATCACTGTTTTTGTATGTCAAGAGTAGACTCAGTACAATGTTTTCCATTAGGAGGAAACACAATCAGCAATATGCAGGTAAGTAAACAATTTACGGTATTGAGCTTTTGGATTAAGAATCAATACCAGGCATGGTTCAGGTAAATGAACTCTCTGCACCACCAGCGGCACTGGGGTGGCCGGGTGCAGAGGTCAAACTCTGGATCTGGTGCCAATGTTATCCAATGGGGAAAGGGGGCATTCAAAGTTGTACTACTCGCAGGCGAGTAGCACAATTTTGGGACCCAGTCTCCCGAGGTTAAGGTAAGAACGGGGAGCGGGGGAGGCCACCAGGCAGCACCAAACTTACAACTCCAGCACAACAGGGGCGGCCGGGTGCAGAGTGCCAACACAGCGTCAGGCGCCCAATGCAAACGACTGGGGAATCTCAAACTTGGAAAAAAGCTGCAGGCTCAGGCCTGGTGGGCGATCAATGGAAACCTACAGCAGCAAGGGTAAGCTGGGATGTGCTGGGGCATCAGAACACGGTCGTTCGATCTACCCATGGCCCAGGGGCTCTAGGTGTAGGCGTGTCCTTTGGCGTAGGTAGTCAGCTTATCAATGTGGTTGGGGGGGTCGTCATGCACAGGCTGCAGGCATCAACGTGGAGTCCGGCAGTGGTCCACTCACAAGGTTCTCTTGCTCAGGATCGCTGGGGAACCTTTTCTGGACTTATGGGCCTCCCGGACTCGGGCCGTGGGTGTAGAGGTGGTCAACTTCACGGTTCCACAGGCAGAGCTTTGGTCTTTAAACTTGGTTTTCTTCTGGACAGATCCGCTGTTCAAGAGAAGGAGTAGTTTCTTACCTGTAACTCCAGTTCTGTAGTAGGGGTATCTCTGTTATAGTCATAATCTATGAATAGTCCCGCCCATGTGCGGGGACCCCGGAGCAATCAAAATATCTCTTAAGCTGTCCTGCATTTGAAAACCTGCAAAGACACTTAAGAGACAAAAATAATACAGCCTAATAACAACACGGCTGCACTGGCCAGCACTTCCTCTGAAGTGAAAACAAAAGCCAAAATAAAGTTTAAATGTCATTTTTATTCACATCTGACATGTTCCTTTATTGTATCACACTCCCTTCACCAAAATCCCTTTAAAAAATAGAGAGGAAGGGGTGGACAGACAAGCCCTATAGGCTGTCATTATGTGTCTGCTAAAGGGATACCGTGCCTTTAAGAAACTCTCCAGAGACCCCCGGTATCCCAGGATGCCCAGCCCAAGCAAGTTACTTTCAGTTCTTTTTGAAGGTGTATAACAACAGGCCTGATACTGTCAGAATTACTCCACCGGGGAGGAGGGAGGGTCGCTTATGACTATAACAGAGATACCCCTACTACAGAACTGGAGTTACAGGTAAGAAACTACTCCTTCTGTAGTAGGGGATCTCTGTGTATAGTCATAATCTATGAATAGAATGGCAAGCCCATCCCAACCAACAAACAGCGGTGGAGTAAGACCCAAACCCCAACAAATCACTGTGCAAACAAATTCCTCAGCGAAGCCTGTCCAACCTGCGCATCTGCCCTAGCATCAGAGTCCAGGCAGTAATGCTTTGTAAACGTATGGACCGACTTCCAGGTGGCAGCCTTACAAATGTCAGCAATTGGAACATTCCTAAGCAAAGCTGTAGTAGCTGCTTTGCCCCTAGTCGAATGCGCTGTAGGCTTACCCCCTAACGTCTTATTAGCTTTCTGATAACAAAGCTGAATACAGGACACAATCCATCTAGAGATGGACTGTTTTGAGGTAGCTAGACCAGTTCTTACTGAACCATAATTTACAAACTGTTGATCCGACCTGCGGATGTCTTTTGTCTTATCTAGATAGAATTTCAACACCCTACGCACATCTAGTGAATGCAGAGACCTCTCCGCCGGAGAGGAGGGATGCTGAAAAAACTGTAGGCAAAGTTATCATTTGATGTACATGGAAATCTGATATCACTTTAGGATTAAATCTGTTTTTTATTAAAGGAAACAAAGTATCGAATCTACATCAACAGCTGGCGCCTACAACCCTGCGGGCCGGCGGATCACAGCCCCTGTAAGTCAACCCCCCCAGGATCCCCGTTCGAACCCCCCAGGCCGATCCCCTTTATACACAGCGTGTCGCCTACAACCCCTTGGGGCCGGCCGCGTCTAAAATGCAACAGTCAAGCGGGTCTCCAAATTCTCCTCAGGGTGTGGCAATTGCCCCCTTCGGGGCTGACCAATGGGGCCCACCCCTGGGGAACCCCCCCCCCCCCCCCCCATGGGCGTGGCTGGAACAGATATTCCCCTGTGAAGGCTAAGAGTCCATACTGGTTATGAGGCTACCCGCCCCAGGGCTGCCTTAAGGGGCAACTCCGGCTTCGATACATCCGGAACCAAAACAACAAACCAAAACCGTAGAACATCCCCCCAGAGTCCCCCCCACTCCCACTCCCCTGCCCCTCCCCGCCCCTTCCCTCCACCCTCCCTCGTCGTCCAGTGCGTGTCGTCAAGCCTACTAGGAGGTCGCCCTCCGTTCCTCGCAAGTGGCCCCTGTCGGTAGTCCTCAGGAGGCGTCCTCCGCCTGCGTGGTGAGCCCTAGAAGCCGAAGATAGCGTGGGCAGGTCAGCTCTCTAAATTCCGTGACCAGTAACGACTGGAACGGCTGCCATAGGTCCGTGAACCGATCTGCCTCGCCCGCTGCCGCCAGCGACATCTTTTCCATACCCAATACGTGCCACAGTCTGTGGAGCCAGCCCGTGACCGAGGGGGGCGTGGGCGTGCGCCAGTGTGACAGAATATTCTGAACCGCCGACCCCAGTGCGATGGCGATTTGCCTCCCTCTACGGGATTTCAGTGGGTACATCAGTGGATTCGGGAGGCCTAGCAGAACATAGACCGGCAGGCGTGGCAGCTCAACATCAAAGTGGGAGTCTACGTCATCCAGCACTTCTTGCCAATAGGTGCCCAAGAGAGGGCAATCCCATAGGAGATGTGTAAGTGTCCCCACCTGCCCACATCCCCGCCAGCACTTATCCTCTTTACTGTGGTCCATAGCGTGGATGCGTTCAGGGGTGTAATACCAATAGATTGAAATTTTGGTGAAGGTTTCTGTGAGGCCCGTATGGTACGCCGAGTGCCGGGCCCTGTAGGCTATCCCTCCCCATTCTTCGTGACTCATGGTTCTGCCTAATTCTTTTTCCCACCTTTCCCTCCCTGGGTTGTAAAAATGTGACGGGGGCGTTTGGAGAAACTGGTAGAGGTCGCTTATAAGTTTAGTACCTGAGGTCCGCGACAGGAGCCAGCGTTCATAGGGAAGGAGTCGTCTGTCCGCCGACTCTCGGACCTGGGGCTGCAGCGCCCAGTGTCGCACCTGCAAGTAGCGCATCCTCTCCGGCTCTGGGAATGCATATGTCTGTCGGAAATCCTGAAAGGGAAGCACCCCTTCCGTGTCATACAGATGACATAAAGCCCTGCAGCCCGCCGCGCGCCAGTGAGCGAACGCGCCTCTCTCCATCCCTGGGGTAAAGTCACGGTTATCTACCAGGGGCGTCAGCGGCGAGGGGAAGGTCGTGAGGGCGTGTGTGACGTTGGTGGCGTCCCACACCCGCAGTGGTACTCGAGTAATGAAGGAGGCGTACAGGTTAGCGGGGCGGTGCTCTCTACGCAGAAACGGCACCTCCTGCAGGGGCCTGCCCGCGACCGCCTGATCCTGGAAGAGCCAGTGTTTGTCAGACTCCCACTTGCTCCATTCTACTAAATAGCGCAGTTGCGTCGCCTGAAAATATTTGCGGAGGTCCGGAATCCCCAGTCCGCCCGCCTCCGGCGCCAGCATCGAGAGCACTCTCCTCATCCGGGGTTTCTTGCCTTGCCAGATAAAGCGACCGAGGTCGGCTTGCGTCTTCCGGAGCCATCCGGCCGGGGGCTGAAGCGGCAGCGCTCGGAATAGATACAAAACCTGGGGTAAGATCATCATCTTGACCGCCGCCACCCTGCCCAGCAATGAGAGGGTATTGCGGTCCCAGCGGGTTAGTTCCCCCTGTATTTTCTTGCCGAGCGCAGTGTAGTTCACCGCCACCATAGCGGGCAACGTGGGAGACAGCTTAATTCCCAGATAGGGGACGGTATCCGACGACCAGATGATCGACACCTGACGCTGCAGAAGAGTTCTGGTTGCCCGTGAGAGGGAGAGGTCTAGAGCTACCGATTTCCCCATGTTCATTTTGAACCCCGCGACCGTCGCAAAGGCATTGAGCTCCGTTATGCACGCCGGCAAGGCCTGTAGTGGGTCGTCGAGGGACAGTATGACATCGTCGGCGTATAGGCTGACTGTGTGGCAAAAACCGCCAAACTGCATTCCCCTCACTGCCGCGTTATCCCGAATTCGTTGAGCAAAGGGCTCCATGTAGAGAGCGAAAAGCAAGGGTGACAGCGGGCATCCCTGCCTCGTGCCTCTCTCAATGGCAAAGCACTTGGAACTCTGCACATTCACTCGTACCACGGCCGATGGGGATTGGTAGCAATTGAGTACCATGCGGCGAAACTTCTCCCCCATCCCTATTTTCACCAGTACCTGTTCTAGATACGGCCAGTGGACGCGGTCGAACGCCTTCTCCGCGTCCACCGCTAGCAGCATTCTCTCCCCTGGGATCCGCGACGCTTTTTCAATGAGGTGGGTAATCCTCTTGGTATTGTCCACCGTCTGCCTTCCGGGAACGAAACCCGCCTGATCCGGATCGAGGATGCCCGGTAGATGCGGGGCCAGTCTCGCCGCTAATATACCAGTGTACAGCTTGAGGTCAATATTTAAAAGAGAAATCGGCCTATATGACCCGCACTGCGTTCTGTCCTTCCCTGGTTTGGGGAGGACCACCAGGGCCGCCTGCAGCAAATCCGACGGGATGGCCCCCGGGTCCGCGAAGGTGTTAAAAAGACGTGTAAGGACCGGTGCCAGTGTTGTACAAAACGTTTTGTAAAACAGGGACGAGTAGCCGTCCGGGCCCGGCGACTTACCGTGCTTAAGCCGGGCGATGGCCGAAACCACCTCCTCTATCCTAATGTCCTTATCTAGGGCCTCCGCCTGAGAGGCCGTCAGGGACGACAAGGAAACCGAGTCCAGGTATTCGTGCGTCGCGTGAGCGTTTGGGGACTCCCCGGCGTAGAGGTCGGCGTAGTACCGGCGAAAGAGATCTGCCATGGCAGCATCCTCCGTGACTAGCATGCCCGTCGGGCTAATGAGCTCCTTCACCCTCTGCCGCTGTCGCACCTCCCGGAGCTTACTCGCCAGTAGTTTGCCGCATTTGTCTCCCCCCACGTAGTAGGCATGCCGTAAGCGCAGCGCCGCATACTCCGCGCGGTCCATGTCTAGCGCCGTCAACGTTTTCCTCGCCTCCTTGAGCTGCCGCCAAACCCGGGGGGCCCCCGTCCGGCAGTGCATCTGCTCCAGCTCGTGGACCCTCTGGGTGAGTTCCTCCCGCTTCTGCTGCCTAGCCTTGTTATCTGCCGCGGAGATCGCAATAAATTCCCCTCTCAGGACTGCTTTTAAAGCCGCCCATTGGGTTGCTCTGGATGTGCCGGAGTCCTCGTTATGTGCGAGGTAATCCCGGATCGCCGCCGTGACCTGTGTGACTACCTCCTTCCTGTACAGCAGAGCGTCTCGGAGCCGCCAGGTCCGTGGGGGTGTTGACCACCGGTGGCACAGTAAACGTCACCATAACCGGGGCATGGTCTGACATGGAGATCACCCCCATTTCTGCCGAGGTGGCCAAAGAGTACATTGGTCCCGTTACCAGAAAATGATCTAGCCGAGCGTACGTTTTGTGCGCATGCGAGTAATAGGAGTAATCCCTAGCGGTGGGATGCAGGCGGCGCCATAGGTCATGTAGGTCCAGCTCTGCCAGCTGGGCCTTGCAGCCAGCGGAGAACTCCCCTACCTGCGGGGAGCGGTGAGCCGATCTGTCTAGGGCCGTGTCAAAGACCATGTTGTAGTCTCCCCCGACAATAATATGCCTGTCCGGCGTTGCCATAATCTCCCCTATGGCAGATCTAAGGAAGGGTTCCTGCCGGTCATTTGGGCTGTAAAGGGACCCTATCGTAACTGAGAGGCCTGCTATTCTGAACCTGTATGCCAATAGCCTGCCTTTTTGTTCCGCTTGTTTATTGAGGACCTCCCCTCTAAAGCGGCGGGCCACCAGAATCGCTACCCCCGCCGTTTTCATGCTGTTAGATGAGAAGAATTGCGAAGGGAACGCGCGGGAGCGGAGCCGGAGGCAGTCTCGGGGTACTAAGTGTGTCTCCTGGAGCAGACAGATATCAGCCTGAGTGTTCTCCAATAGAGACAGAACTGCCCGCCGTTTGACTGGGTTATTGAGACCCCTGACGTTAAGCGACACAATGTTAAGAGTCGTGGCCATCCTTGGAGGAGATAGCTGCCGCCCTGTAGCCATGCCTCCCTTCTGCTGCCCGCTGACTCGGGCCCTAAGCTCCGCCACCATAATCGGGACTTTGGACACGCACTGGACCCCCCCCCTCCCACCCTGTCCCCCCTCTCTCCCGCCCCTGGAGCCCCTCAGCCCCCCTCCCTCCCCCCCTCCCCCCCCCCCAACTACCACCCCGCCTGTCCCCCAACCCCTCCCCCTGGCAACGTGCCATTAACTTAGGGCTGCGACTCCCCTTTCCCTTCCCCCATCCCCAGAACTTCATAGTCCAAGTCCAGTCCCCCTGGCAACCAGACTGTGGTAGGATAATCAAGTGGACGTCTAGCCACCCGCCCTCCCCTGCCCGCCTCCCCCCCCCAGGCCCCAAACCTGCAAGTTGAAGATGGCAAAATCGGTCTCCCCCCGGAGTGATTCATGCAGTGAGCGCCACAACGTGGGCGCCGTTGTTTTCCGCCACTTCCATCACCGCACTGTCCATGCCAGCTCTGATGGTGGGCGAGTCCGGTCTCTCTGAGCGCCCCCGGGACCGTCTCCTGGAGACGCGCTGCCAGCCATTCCCCCCGGAGCGCCCTCTTCGCTGTAGTGTCGCTTCGTCCTCTTCTGATGCGGTGATGCCCAGGACTCCGCACGTTTCCTGCAGGGACCTGAGGTGATACACAGTTCCGTTCCACCTAAAAATGAGCCGGAAGGGGTTTCCCCATGCATACGGCGTTCCATGCTCTCTGAGAAAGTCCGTGGCGATTTTAAAAGATTTCCGCTTTTGCAATGTGATAACTGATAAGTCCTGGTAGAGGGCCACCGGGTGTCCCCTGAAGGTCAGTGATGGCCGCTTCCGTGCCTCTGCTAGGATGCGTTCCTTAAGCGTGAAGTCCGGCAGAAAGGCGAGGATGTCCGGGGGCGGCGCCGATGTTCTCCGAGGGGGGCCCACCCTATGCACCCTGTCTATGCGGATGGGAAAGTCCTCTCCTTCGCCCAGAACCTCTCGAAACAGGTCGCGTATATATCCCGCCACATCCGCTCCTTCCTCCTTGGACGGCACACCTCGGACCCGGACGTTATTCCTCCGTGACCTGTTTTCGAGATCCTCCGCGTGCGCTTGGAGGTCAATTTGCTGGTCCCGGAGGCGCAGCACCTCCTGCTGTAGGGATTCAAATTCTTCGTCTCGTCTCTGGCCGGAATCTTCCACCGCGGCCACTCTTTCTCCTAGGCCGTCCATCTCCCGGCGTAGCTCTCGTACTTCCCCCGCCACTTCCGTTTTCAGGGTTTGAAAGTCCTCCCGGAGAGAGCTAAATAGGGACTCCATAAAGGACCTGGTGACCGGGGGCTCTCCGTTAGCCGCCCCCCCCGAGCCTCCGGCGGACCCAGGCGAGGGCAGCCCCCTGTCGGTTCTGTGTTGAGTCCTGCCGAGGAGCTCGGGGAGTGTGCGCTCCCCCTTACGGCCACCTTTGCTGCCCGCCATGTCGAGGAGGAGACCAGGCTAGGCCCCCCGTTGGCCGGACCCCTCTCCTGTCCGCGGGGCCCGCGGTCTTCTGCGGCTCTGCAAGGAACCCTCCGTCCAAACCACTCCTGACCTCTCAACGGCTACCGCGCCTCCCTCCGAAGGCCGGGAATGCTGGGTCCCTCAAGTCCACCGTGCCAGGCCCCTGCCCTGTCCGCCGTCCAGGGCTCTGCGTGCCGCTTCAATCTTGCCCGGGAGCGTGTGGGTTCCTTCCGCTGTCTGCTGCTGCGTAGCGGCTGGTTCAGACCTCCCCGAAGGGCAGAGATACGACCCCGGTGCCCCCGGAGCCGCGCGTGCGCCACGGCCTGATCCCATTGAGGACTGTGGGGCTGGGTGGAGGCCTCTGTCCCTCGGTCACCCTCCTCCGCTCCTAGGCGGCCGCTCTTTCCGCTCCGTCGCGTCTCGTTCAGGCCCCCAAGTTATGGCCGGGCCCCCTTCTGCGAAGCCACACCTCACCTCCTGGCCCAGCTGGGCTCTTGGCCGCCGCGCTCTTCTCCCCCCGATGGCTACCGCTCCCCGATCAGTGGGCCCAGGCTGGCTGCCTCCTCCAGCCCCGGGATACTCTGGTCTCTTCCGTGTACGTTCTCCCTCTGATCGCCGCCTGCAGGGTGCTATGCGCTGTGCCCGCGTGTCGGAGCTTGTCTGCGGCGCCCCTGGATTCACGCGTCCACTCGCTTGGTGCTCTATGGAGCCAGCCACCCCGCTGTGGGGCTGACCCCCTGCCTCCACTGCTGCTCCGGTCCCTCGCACCTGAGCCGTCGCTCTCTGTCTCTACGCCACTCTGGGCCAGTCCGAAGCGGGGCGCGTACCTTCGGGGCCTCAGGCACCCCCTCGTCTGCTGCTGGCGCCGTGCCTCACTCGGGTCCCTCAATCGTGAGTCCGACCGCCTCCGCTCCGGGCAGCAGGGGTCGAGGTCGAGCAGCCGGGCCCGCTTCCTCCGCGCCTCACGGGGCCTCCTCCCACGCAGTCCGGTGAGCGCCGACAGTGCACGTTAGGTCCTGGCACCTCTCCCTGGCGCACAGTTGACGCTACGTCTCCGTCTCTCCCTCGGTCGCGGGAGCCCCGCTCCGCTAACCGCCGCCGGGTCTCAGCGTGGGCCTCCCCGTAGGCCCTCCCGTTCCACCGCCGCTCCTAGAGTCTTCTGATGCGGGGGGGGCTCTCCGGCCCTCGGTGGCCCTTCTTCCGGCTTGTCCCGAACACGGGGCTGCTCCTTCTCCGTGCTCCACTGCGTTCTGCGAGACCCCGCTCGCAAGACCGGGCTCTCGCTTTGAGTCTCGGCCGGGGCCGCTCTTGCCCGGCTGGCTCTATGCTCCGCCCCGTCCCTGCGTCTCCTCTCCGACGGCGAGTCACCTCCTGTCCAGGCTTCCCAAAGGCTACCAGCGGGATCACCGCCTCCGTCTGTGCTCCGGTATCGCTGCCGCCACTGCTCAACGCTGTTTGGGGGGAGAAACAGCAATTATACCGGGATCTGGGGCCCAGTAGAGCGGGAGCCGGCAGGGAAAGCGTCCGTTCACGCCGCCATCTTGGCCACGCCCCTCTGATATCACTTTAGGCAAAAATTTAGGATGAGTACGCATTACCACTTTAGAAGCATGGAACACAGTTTACGGCTCTTGACAACACAGAGCCTGAATTTCACTTACCCTCCTGGCCGATGTAATGGCCACAAGGAAGGCAGCTTTCCATGACAAATGCTGCAAAGAAGCCTTATGGATAGGCTCAAAAGGCTCCCTCATCAATCTGGACAACACCACGTTCAATTCCCATGGTGGCGAAGGTCGTCTAACAGGGGGAAACACCTTACGCAAACCCTCCAAAAAATCTTTAATCACAGGGATTTGAAAAAATGAGGTTTGGGAAGGGCCCTTTCTATACGCAGTCAAAGCTGCGAGATGAACTTTGATAGACTGAAAATTAAGCCCAGATTGAGCTAACTGCAGCAGATAAGGCAAAATAACATCTTTACAGGATGTAGGGTCAATGTCCTTCGCCTTGCACCATAAACAGAATCTCTTCCACTTATAGGCATAAGACGTCCTCGTAGACGGTCTCTTCGCCTCTTTCAAAATCTCCATACAGTCCTGGGGTAGGTTCAAGTGTCCATACTGCACTAGTTCAGGAGCCATGCTGCCAAACTCAAGGACGAGAGATTGGGGTGAACCATCTGCCCTCCGAACTTCGTGAGAAGGTCCGGCCGACACGGCAGGCGCCTGTGGGGCAGAACAGACCGGTGAAGAAGGTCGGTGAACCACCATTGCCTCGGCCACTCCGGAGCAATCAGGATCATCCTGGCTCTGGATTGCGACAGCTTGATCAGCACCGCCGGAATCAGGGGAATGGGTGGAAAGGCGTAGAGAAAGCTGTTGGACCAGCTGATCCATAGGGCATTCCCCAGTGTCCCTGGTTGGTAGTACCTGGACGTGAAGTCGCGGCATTTGCTGTTTTCTGCCGTAGCGAACAGATCGATATCCGGAGTGCCCCACTCTGCGAAGACGTCTCTGAGCACGTCGTCGTTTAGCACCCACTCATGATTTTCTTTAACAAACCTGCTGAGCGCATCGGCTTGGGCATTCTGCACTTCCGGCAGATGGGTTGCCGTGATCGTCCGGTTCCTGGCCACCAGCCAATTCCAGATCGTCTGTGCCTCCCGAGACAGCGTGCGAGAACGGGAGCCCCCCTGCTTGTTGAGGTAGTACATGGTAGTAGTATTGTCCGTCTGAACAAGCAGGGAGTTCGTCGTGAAGGAGGGATGGAACGCCTTCAGGGCCAAGTGTACTGCTCTGAGTTCCAAAAAGTTGATGTGGCAAGTCATCTCCGTCTGCGACCATATCCCCTGAATCTGAAGAGGGCCCGAATGCGCTCCCCAGCCCTGGAGAGACGCATCGGTCACTATGGTCTGGACCGGAATATCCTTGTGGAAAGGAGTCCCCTTGCAAACATTCTCTGAGGAGCACCACCATTTCAGAGATTGGAGAGCGTGTTGGGACAGATGAATCTTGTCCTCCCAACGCCCCCGCCTCTGGTCCCCTTGATCCTCCAGACATTCCTGCAGAGGCCTCATATGCAGACGTGCATTGGGGGTGAGAAAGATGCATGAAGCCATCGACCCCAGCAAGGAAGACACCGTCCTCACTGTAGGAGAGTGGGCTGAGAGGAGGTGCAGGGCCTTCCCACGGATCGATAAGCGTCTCTCCTCCGAAGGACACACGCTTGCGTTCAAGGTATTGACTGAGGCCCCCAAGTACTGGAGACACTGCACAGGGATCGGCACTGACTTCGACATGTTGATGTGCAGTCCCAGGCGATGCAGCAAGGCAGCTGTCCTGTTGAAGTGACACTGGGCTTCCCGGTACGTGGAGGCTTTGATCAGCCAGTCGTCCAGGTATGGATACACAAACACCTTGCTCTTCCGCAAGTGTGCCGCCACCACTGCCATGCACTTGGAGAACGTCCGTGGGGCAGACTTCAGCCCAAACGGGAGTACTGTATACTGGTAATGGTTGTTGCCTACCAGAAACCTCAGGAACTTGCGATGCTTTAGTGCGATCGGCACATGGAAGTAAGCGTCCTGCAGATCTATGGCGCACAGCCAGTCTCCTCGATGCAACGGAGGGTAAATCTGATGCAGGGACAACATACGGAACTTTTCTCTGCGGATCCACTTGTTTGCTTGACGCAGATCCAGAATAGGCCTGAACTCGTTTTTGTCCTTTTTTCTGACGAGAAAGAACCTGGAGTAAAGACCTTTTCCTTTTTGCCTCAAAGGAACAGCTTCTATGGCCTTCTTTTCCAACAGAACGTCCGCCTCCCGCTGGAGCTCCCGCACCATGTAGGGAGAGCGCACTGGTGGAATCTGTGGAGGCGGGCTGGTGAAACGAAGACTGTATCCATTGCAAACAATATTCAGCACCCACTTGTCCTGAGTTATTGTCCTCCACTCTGCCAGGTAGTGTTGAATACTTCCCCCCCCCCACCGGAGCGGGTAACGGATGAGGGGGAAGCGACCCTTCAGGGCTTCAACC
The DNA here is from genome assembly GCF_964204655.1 of Triturus cristatus. NCBI lineage: Eukaryota > Metazoa > Chordata > Amphibia > Caudata > Salamandridae > Triturus > Triturus cristatus. The sequence continues at coordinate 1,141,549,275 of NC_140590.1, read as the reverse complement.
CGGCCGGGCCTTTGTTCCCCGACGAGGATTGATGCTGTCCCCTGCCCCTCTGGCGCTTCTGAAAGGACTGCCTGGGGAACTGTTGCTGTTGTTGCTGGTGCTGTTGTTGGTGACCAGACTGACGCCCTTGACCTCGTTGCTTCGAATAGCGCCTGCCATAGGAGCGGAACGACCTCTTCTGCTCCTTGGGTCTTTCCAACCCCACGGCCTTCAGGGTCTCCGCTTCGGCCTTCATGCGGGCCATCTCGTCATCCGCATGAGTCCCGAACAGCGTCGCGCCGGAGAAAGGCAAATTGGCGATCTTCTGCTGCGCCTCAGGCTTCAAAGAGGCGAGCCTCAGCCAGGAATGCCTCCTCATGTGTACCCCGTGACAGTACCCATGGGCCGCCAGCAACGACACATCCCCCGCAGCACTAATGATCTGGTTAGAGACCATCATGCCCTCGTTCAGAACCTCCTGGAAATCCTCCCTTTTATCCCTAGGCAGGGAGGCAGCAAACTGTTGCAAGGAGTCCCAAAGTGACCGGTCATAGCGACCCAACAGAGCGGAGGCGCTAGCAGCCTTCATCGTGGTGGCCGACGTGGAGCACTCTCCTCCCCAAGGAGTCCATTTTGCGACTCTCCTTATCCGGAGGGGCCGTGGAAGAGGGCGTCGTGGAGTGTTGTTTACGAGCCGCAACCACAATGACCGAGTCCGGGGGAGGGTCCACCCTGAGGAACGCCGGATCCGAATCCGGGGCCCTGTACTTTTTCTGCAGTCTTGAGGGAGCCGACTTCACCACGGCTGGTGTCAAGAAGACCTCCATGGCTGGCTCCTCCAGCCCCGGGACCAAAGGAAGGAGGGGACGTGACAGATGAGCCTTGTGCAATGTTGCAAAGATCACCGAGGTAGTGGGAACCGGGACTGCTACCGAGATCCCCAATTTCGCCGCTCCCCTCATCAGCACCTCCTGGAACGTGGCAACATCATCCACCGGCGAGATTCGGGTAGGCGGTGTCTCCGACAGTGAGGGAGAGAAACGTCCAGTGCCAGAAGAGTCCGTCCTCGTGCCTCTGGAACGAGATCTATATCTCCGCCGTCCGTGTCTTGTGCGAGTGGACGACCTGCGTCTACTCCGTGACCTACGTCGAGAGCGAGACCTCGGTCTTCGTGGAGCCTTAGGAGTCGCCGGTCGCCGAGGAGACGGCGGAAGCTGTGGCATCGGCGGCGTAGGTCTCTTAGGCGGAGGAGGCGGAGGAGGAGGAGTGGGAGGAGGAGGAGGAGGAGGCGGTGGAGGAGGAGGAGGTGGTGTAGGAGGACGTTGAGGCAGCGGCTGAGAGAGAGGCTGCGGGGCTCCATCACTCCGTGCAGGAGAACCCGGACCAGCACTGTCCAGACTCTCGTCCACCCTTCTCTTCTTGGCGGGCCTGTCCCGTGTCGAAAAGCGCGAGGTGGAGCGCCGCCTTCTCCCAGATCCACGACTGGAGATTGAGATCACCGAAGACGTGTCACCAGTTGTCCTCGACGTCGAACTGAACGTCGACCTCGTACAGTGTCTCTTCGCCGATCGCCGTCTCCCCCTCGACAAACGGCCTCTCGACGTCGACGGCTAGCGGTGCCTCCTCGACGTCGACCTTCGTCGCCCCGCCGGCGAGCCTCGTCTCAACGTCGATCTCCTTCGCTTCGCCGTCGGTCTTCGCCTCGACGTCGACCTGCGCCTCGATGGCGATCTGTGCCTCGACGGCGATCTGTGCCTCGACGTCGACCTGCGCCTCGACGGCGACCTGCGCCTCGACGGCGATCTGTGCCTCGACGGCGATCTGTGCCTCGGCGGCGATCTGTGCCTCGACGGCGATCTGTGCCTCGACGGCGATCTGTGCCTCGACGGCGATCTGCGCCTCGACGGCGATCTGCGCCTCGACGGCGATCTGCGCCTCGACGGCGATCTGTGCCTCGACGGCGATCTGTGCTTTGACGTCAGTCGCCGGTGTCTCGGCGTCGATGTCGTTCCAGGGGGCTCGGTATGACGTCGATGTTGTGTCGACGTCGACTGCGGAGTCTTCAACGGCGACCCGGTCCCGGGTCTCGCCGGCCCCTCTCTCGACGTCGAACGCCGAGAATGCCGAGATCCAGAGCCCTGGATCGACGGCGAACATACCGTCGCTTTATCCCTCGCCGTCGTCGCCTTCGACGGCGAACGCGACCTACCAGCCGGTAGGCGCCGTTTCTGCCCGGAGGTCCCTCCAGTGGCTGAAGCATGGGCAGAGGAAGGGGAAGGAGATCCTCCGAGCCCCGAAGTCCCACCTGTCCGCCGCTCTTCTTGTCCCTGGAGGTGAATCTTCTCCCTGTCCCTCAGGGTCCTCTTGGAGAAGTTCTTGCAGATGGCACATGCAGCAGGGACATGAGATGATGGCAAGCAGAGGATGCAGACATCATGTGGGTCCGTCTTGGCCTTCTTCCTCCCACATTCAGGGCACTTATCAAATAAAGCCATGTTAAAAGTGGCCAAACTGCCCCAAATTGCAGGATGCAATTGAGGAAGGCGCGAGACGTCGAGTGAACAAACTATTTATCCAAAAATATCAAATATTATCCAAATATCCAACCAAAGGGTAGAGCTCAAGCTCCAGGGTCCTGCAAGCAGGAGCCGGAAAAAAGAACTGAAAGTAACTTGCTTGGGCTGTGCATCCTGGGATACCGGGGGTCTCTGGAGAGTTTCTTAAAGGCACGGTATCCCTTTAGCAGACACATAATGACAGCCTATAGGGCTTGTCTGTCCACCCCTTCCTCTCTATTGTTTAAAGGGATTTTGGTGAAGGGAGTGTGATACAATAAAGGAACATGTCAGATGTGAATAAAAATGACATTTAAACTTTATTTTGGCTTTTGTTTTCACTTCAGAGGAAGTGCTGGCCAGTGCAGCCGTGTTGTTATTAGGCTGTATTATTTTTGTCTCTTAAGTGTCTTTGCAGGTTTTCAAATGCAGGACAGCTTAAGAGATATTTTGATTGCTCCGGGGTCCCCGCACATGGGCGGGACTATTCATAGATTATGACTATAACAGAGATCCCCTACTACAGAAATCAGGAGTCTTTTTAGAAGGCGGGAAGTAATCCCAGGGTTCTGGAGGTCACTGACTACAGGCCTGTGAGAAAGTGCCCTCTTTTTTTGCATGGTATGCCCCCACTTTTTGCTGAATTGCTGATGTTCTTTGACTGAGTGTGCCCTGGGCTCCTGCTAATCAGGTACCCAGGGCCTATGTTCCTTCCCTAAAACTGCATTGAAGCCTAAACCCAATTGGCATCTCTGGCCACATGTCAGCCCCTGGTAAATGGTACCACAGGTACTCAGGGCACTGTGACCAGAGAAGGCCTCTAAGGGCTGCAGCACTTATTGTGCCACCCTCAGAGGACCTGTACCCTGACACTCACACACTGCCTTTGCTGACTGAGTGCCTTGGTGCAGAGCAAAGTGAAGAGTCAACATGGCACACATCCCTGTGTGCCATGCCCACAAACCACTGCCCTGGTGTACATCAGTCACCTCTCTAGCTGGGTGCCCTCTGCCAGTGGTGAGGGTACAGGAGCATGAGCCCTTTACCCCTACAGTGCCCAAGACCATTCCTGGGCACTGTAAGTGCAGTGCTGCCATTAAAAGTATATGGTGCTGGGAGTTTGTCATTACGAACTCCACAACACCATAATGGCTACACTGAAGACTGGAAAGTTTGGTATCAAACTTCTCAGCACATTAAACCCACACTGATGCCAATGTGGGATTTAATGTAAAATGCACAACAGAGGGCATCTTAGAGATGTCCCATGAAACTCGACCAACCTCTACTGACCGGACTTGAGTGGCTGCCAAGGCTGCCACCACCGACATGTTTCTGGACCCCTGGGTCGAGAGCTGCTGCTCTCAGGGGCCTGAAACAATGCACATCCTGGGACGAGGTGCCAAGCCTCCTCCCCCAGGATGGGCAGGGTTCACGACGGAGAAACTTCAAAGGCATGCCGCCTTTGTGAGCCTCTCCAGACCACTTGCTGCTTTCAGCAACTGGTCCCCACTGGTTCTACCCCCCACTTTGGGCGGGAGAACCGGTGGGAAAAACAAGTGAGGTAGAGAGGTGTGCCCACCTCTGCCAACTCCACCCCTCAGGTGGAGGAGGCGAGGTGAAGCACGACCTAGAGTCCACGCCATCTTGAGGATGGGGGGACCCAGCCAACCAGAGACAGGCTCCTCCCACTGGAGAGTGGCAGAATAGGGGCTGTACCCACCCCAGGGAAGGGACCCATTGGTTCCTGCCCTTACCTACCTGCAACGCCCCTAAATTTAGTATTTAGGAGGCACCCTGAACCTTCCTTCCTCAGATCCAGCCTACCTACAAGAAGGACGAAGAGCTGTGCAGAGCTAACAAGAAGATGCCGCCCACAGACTTGGCCCCAGCCCTACAGGCCTGTCTCCCCTCAAACCTGCTCCTGCGAAATCTTTGTGTTTTCAGCAGCCAGCAACCTCACAAACCCTGGAGGACCTGCCTGCCTTCACTTCCCAGACTGTCTCTCCTGTGAACACCAGACGTGTTTAAACTTAGGTTCTGGTGCCATCCAGAGACCGCAAATCCAGCCCACACTGCACCCGCCGAACCCGGCCTGAGCTAGAGTGGAAAAACACCACGAGGAGGTCAACCCGGCGATCCTGACCAGAGATCCGGCGACCCCTGACCTGCCTCAAGCCTCCAGCCGATGCCTGCAGCCTAAATCCGGAAGGCCCCCTAACCGCGACCAAGAGCTGGTAAGAAGATCCGACCCCAAAAGGCACCCCTGCACCAGACGCCCCACAGCCTTGTGTGCCCAAACAGACAGTGCCTAGCCAACCCTTAACTTCCCAACTTACCTCTTTAAGTGGTGGTCGCACCCAGAAGTCCTTCGTCTCCCTGCCTGCAGTGCTTATTCAAACCGGAGGTTCTCCATAGACAACAGGGCACCCGATGTCGAAACAGCACTCTGCACCCGGCCGCCCCAGTGCCGCTGAGGGTGCACCCTTTGTGCTACTTTGTTTTCCCCTTTGCCCTGACCTTAACCCTAGAAACATTGCTCCCACAACCCCAGTGGCCTGATTGCCAGCAGCCACCAACCGGGGGCCCCCTATCCCCCGTTGGATGACATTGGGCCTCAACACTGCACCCGGCCGCCCTAGTGCCGCTGAGGGTGCAACAACAGTGCATCACTGACCCTGGGGGACCCCTGGGTCTAACCCCAGAACCTTAACTCCCACAGCCGTTTACTTACTTGTGAACCGTTAACCTGTTTTCTTTTCCTAAGATAACATTGACACTTTTTCTCCAAAAAGTGTCAAAGTGTGGAGTTTTGAAATCTGAAAATATTCTTTAAAAATCATGCAAATAACCAAAACGTGTTTACTCACCTGTGTGCCATGCCCACAACCTACACTGCCCTGGCATACATCAGCCACCCCTCTAGCTGGGTGCCCTATGCCAGTGGTGTGGGCACAGGAGCATGAGCCCTGTGCCCCTACAGTACCCAGGTCCATTACTGGGCACTGTAAGTGCAGTGCTGCCATTTAAGAGTATATGGTGCTGAGAGCTCGTCAAACACAAACTCCACAGCACCATGATGGCAACACTGGACTGAGGAGTTTGGTATCAAACTTCTCAGCACATTAAACCCGCACTGATGCCAGTGTGGGATTTAATGTACAAAGCACTACAGAGGGCCACTTAGAGAGGCCCCCTGAAACCTAACCTACAATCCACGTTTTGTCTGGGAGGCTGCCTAGGCTGCCACACAGCAGACTTGTTACTGGACCCCTGGGTGGGGAGCCCCCGCTCTCCTGGGTCTGCAACAATGCACATCCTGGGCGAGGTGCTAGGTCTCCTCCCCCAGGATGGGCAGGGGGAAGCTTCAAAGGCATGCCGACTTTGTGAGCTTCTCCAGGCCACTTGCTGTGCCCTGCAACTGGCCCGCACTGGTTCTGACCCCACTCTGGCAGGAAACCCAAAGGAAGGACAGGGGATGTGCCAGCCTGCCAACCCCACCCCTCAGGTGGGGGAGGCGAGGTGAAGCATATCTCCGGGCGCTCGCCATCTTGAAGATGGGAAGCCTTGCCCAATCAGGACTAGGCTACTGCCCCCCTCCCACAGGAGAGTGGCAGGATAGGTACCCACCCCAGGGCCGGGATCCCATTAGTCCCTGCCCTTTACCTACCTGTAACACCCCTAAATCTAGTATTTTGGGGCACCCTGAACCATCCTTCTTTAGATTCCAGATTCCGAAAAAGCAAAGAAGAGCAAGAAGAAAGAAGACCTGCCGTGCAGCTGCGAAGAAGAGGAAGACACCAACTGCTTTGGCCCCAGTCCTACCGGCCGGTTGACCCTCGAACCTGCTCCTGCTAAATTCCGGCACCTCTTGTGGCCAGCAACCTCACAAACCCCGGAGGACCTGGCTACCATGTGACTCTGAGCATCTGGGACTCCCATGAGCAGTGGCTCTGCTCAAAGCAAGTTTCTAACCCCTGGCATCAGCCCGGAACCGCGAGCCCTGCACATTCTGCACCCGCCAAGCCTGGCCTGTGCCGGAGTGGACAAAGACCCCAAGGACGTCCCCCCGGTGACTGTGACCCCGAATCCGGCACCCAAGGACCCACCTAGATGCTCCTGACGACGCCTGCAGCCTCAGAACCAGGGACCCCCCCCCAACTGCGAACAGAGGGTAAGATTTCCCGACACCAAAAGGCACCCCTGTGCCCGACTCCTGGGTACCTACCTATCTTCAAACTACCCAACTTACCTCTTGAAGTGGTGGTGGCACCTGAAGAATCTACGTCCCAGAGCTTGCAGCCGGTGTCCGTCCTGGAGCTTTCCCGTTGAAATCCATTGAGCGCCTGAAGGCTCAAAAGCACCCTGCACCCAGCCGCCTGAGTGGCCCCGGCAGTGTAACTTCTACTCCTACCTACTTCCGCGTTTGCCCTGAGCAAGTGAGCAGGAGCCCAGCTCCCACAGCCGCGTGGCCTGCTAGTCAGCAGCCACCAACCAAGGCCCCTCTGCCTCCCATAGGATAACATTGGGCCTAACTCTCTGCACCCGGCCGCCCCAGTGCCGCTGAGGGTGTAACAACTGTACCAACTTGATCCTGGGAGACCCCTGAGTCTGTGCCCAGAACCTTAACTCTGCCAGTCGAGTACTTGCCCAAAAGCCACTAATCCAATTTTTCTTCCATAGGGTAACATGGACTGGCTTCTTCTGAAATGTTTTCTAAGTGTGGAGTTTCTAAAACTTAAAATATTCACCTAAAATCAACCGAGTAACATACTCACCTGCTATTAGGAGAGATCCCAGTGCTGAATCTTGGTGCCCAGCACTGACCCTGAAAAGTACTCACAACCGTACTTACCACTAACCCAATTTTCTTCCATAGGAAATCATTGACTGTTTTCCTGTGAGATTTCTTCTCTGTCGATTTTTGCAAACTACAAATATTCTTTAAAAATCGTACCAATTGTGAAAACGTAATTACTTACCTGTTTTAGAGAGGTCCCAGTACTGAGCCTAAGAGCCATCCCTGGATTACAAAGGTAACGAGAACATACTTTACCCGTAACTTGAATTTTCTCCCATTGGGAATCACTGACTGTTTTTCTATGAAATTTCTTCTAAGTGTCAACTTTTAAAATAGCAAAATATTGCCTAAAAATCACAACAGTAACTAAGACGAATTTACTCACTTGTTTCCAAGAACTGTCCCAGGACTGAATCTAGAATCCAGTCCTGGAGTTAGAAAAGTAATCCTGAAAGTAATCTATTGCAAATAACTTAAAACTTCCATTGAGCTCAATGTATTATTGTGTTGCCTATTGCAACAACCTGTAACTATTACCTACAAAAGTCAATTGCATATTGCAAAAGTATTTAACTAAAGCCTCTCATTCAGAGAAGGAATATGCTACTTACCAGTGTGCATCTGTTCTTGGCATGTAGAGCTGCAGAGTTGTACACTTAGCATAGATCGTCATCTGGTGTTGGGCCCGGATGTTTGCAGTTTGTTTTTGTTCTTTGGACAGTCTTTGGAAGTCACGAGTTCGGTGACTGCTCCTTCGGTCTGTACTGCGCATGGGCTTCGGCTCCATCCTCAGATTGTTTTTCGCCAACAGGGAAATGATGGAGCGTAGTAATAACAGTGAGAAACCCATGTGTGTTGTATCTAAATAAGATGGACTGGAACGGATACAGGTAGCCGGGGAGGCGGGTGGGCGTGTACAACTCTGCAGCTCTACATGCCAAGAACAGATGCACACTGGTAAGTAGCATATTCCGTTCGAGGCATATGAGCTGCAGATTGTACACTTAGCATAGATTATATAGCAGTACCCAACCTTAGCGGCGACCACCGGTATCCGTTGCAGCGGTTTGAAAAAGTGTCTTTAGTACAGCCTGGCCCACACTAGCTTGCTGCTTGGAATGCACATCTACACAGTAATGTTTTGTGAAGGTGTGCGGTGTTGACCATGTGGCTGCTTTGCAGATGTCATCTAAGGGTATGTTCCCTAGGAAAGCCATAGAAGCCCCTAACTTTCTAGTAGAGTGGGCTTTAGGCGGAACAGATAATGTTCTTTTTGCCTTTTGATAGCAAATTTGTATGCACTTTACAATCCACCTAGCTATCCCTGATTTAGAGATGGGGTTGCCTTTATGTGGTAGAGAGAAGGAAACGAACAATTGTTTAGTCTTCCTGAAAGGTTGCGTTCTTTGTATGTAGTACAGCAAAGCCCTCTTAACATCAAGTGTGTGTAAGGCCCTTTCTGCAACAGATTGAGGTTGCGAGAAAAAGACAGGTAATTCCACCGATTGATTGAGATGGAAGGGGGAAATGACCTTGGGCAGAAACTTCGGATGTGTACGAAGTATGACCTTGCTGTGATGTATTTGTAGGAAGGGTTCCTGTATAGTGAACGCTTGTATTTCACCAACCCTTCTAAGGGAAGTGATAGCTACGAGGAAAGCTGTTTTCCAGGTGAGGAACTGTAGCTCACATTTATGCATTGGTTCGAAGGGTGGACCCATTAGCCGTGTAAGAACTACATTTAGATTCCACACAGGGGAAGGTGGTGCCCTGGGAGGAATTACTCGTTTAAGGCCTTCCATAAAGGCTTTAATAGCGGGCACTCTGAACAGTGATAAATGCTGTCTGTTTTGTAGATAAGCAGCAATCGCTGCTAGGTGTAGGCGTATGGATGAATATGCCAGGTTACACCTGTGAAGATGGAGCAGATAGCATATGATGTGCTGTATTGATGCATCTAAAGGGTTGATTGTATTGTTACGGCAGTAAATTACAAATCTTTTCCACTTTGCGGCATAACATGCTCTAGTGGTAGGACGTCTGGCTTCCATGATAATGTTCATGCAATCAGGGGGAAGGTTAAGGTATCCAAATTCTAAGATTTCAGGAGCCAGATCGCAAGGTTGAGCTGCGCTGGGTCCGGGTGCCTGATTTCTCCATGGTTCTGGGTTAGGAGGCGTGGGGACAGGTGCAGTTTTTGATGTGGCACCACCGATAGCTGTAGTAGTGTGGTGTACCACGGCTGCCTGGCCCATGTTGGGGCTACCAGAATGAGTGTGAGGGAGTGCTGTTGTAGCTTCCTTACCATTAACGGAATTAGTGGGAGAGGTGGAAAGGCGTATGCAAATCTGCCTGACCAGTTCATCCATATCGCATTGCCCTTGGACAATGGGTGTGGGTATCTGGCGGCGAAGCTTGGGCATTTTTTGTTTTCGTGGGTGGCGAAGAGGTCTATCTGAGGATGCCCCCACCTTTGGAAGAATGGGTGAAGAACTTGTGGATGCAGTTCCCATTCGTGTAGTTGTTGCGTTTGTCTGCTGAGCAGATCTGCCATGGTGTTTTGTACGCCTGGAACGTGCTGTGCCAGGAGAAAGATGTTTTGGGGAATTGCCCATCTCCATATGCTCTGGGCTAAGCGGGAGAGCTGGGGAGAGTGTCCCCCCCCCTGTTTTTGGATATAATACATTGCAGTCATGTTGTCTGTGCGAATGAGGACTGCTTTGCCCGAAATCTGTTTTTGAAAAGATTTTAGGGCTAGAAAGATCGCCAAGAGCTCCAGCTGGTTGATGTGGAGCGATTTTTGCTGTGGCGTCCATAGACCTTGCATTGTGAGGTGTAAGAGGTGCGCTCCCCAGCCGGAGAGCGATGCGTCCGCTGTTAGAATCACCTGAGGAACCGGGTCCAGGAACGGCCGCCCTTTGGAAAGGTTTGTGGTGTTCCACCACTGCAGAGAGTGATGGGTGCGGCCGTCCACCAACACCAGATCCGTCAGCTGACCCTGTGCCTGGTTCCACTGTCGTGCTAGGCACTCTTGAAGTGGACGCATGTGGAGTCTTGCATGGGGCACTATGAAAATGCAAGACGCCATCATTCCTATGAGCTTCATAAACACTCTTGCTGGAAGAGAGTGTTGAGGAAGGAATGTTTTGCGCAAGGCTTGTATGCTTGCGATTCTGGCTGAGTTTGGATAGGCAATACCTTTGGAGGTGTCTATAGTGGCCCCGAGATATTGCTTTGTGTGATATGGTATGAGGTGGGACTTTTGGTAGTTCACCGTGAAGCCTAGCTGGTGGAGCAGTTGGATGGTGCTGTTTGTATGTTGCACACATTGGTGGTAGGACGCGGCTTTTATCAGCCAGTCGCCTAAGTAAGGGAAGACGTGAATATGTTGACGTCTGAGGTGTGCTGCTACTACCGCTAGGCATATTTGGTAAACACCCGTGGTGCGGTGGTGACTCCGAAGGGGAGAACCGTGAATTGGTAATGCTGACCGTCCACCACGAACCTGAGGTACTTCCTGTGAGAAGGGTGTATTGGAATGTGAAAGTATGCGTCTTTCAGATCCAAGGTAGTGAGAAAGTCTCCCTGACAGAGGAGCGGGAGGACTTGTTGTAGGGTGACCATGTGGAAATGGTCTGAATGTATGTACGCATTTAGAGGTCGGAGGTCCAGAATGGGCCTCAGGGTCCCGTCTTTCTTTGGTATTAAGAAATACAGAGAGTAGACCCCTAGATTTTGCTGACTTATGGGGACCTGCTCTATAGCGTGTTTTTCGAGGAGGGAGAGCACCTCCTGTTTGAGTAGTGTGGAATGTTCTTGAGACATTGGACGGTGCCTTGGTGGGATATTGGGTGGGGCAGATGTTAGCTCGAGACAGTACCCTGACCGAATAATTTGGGTCACCCATTTGTACGATGTTATGGACTCCCATGCGTGGATAAAGTTTTGCAGTCTGCCCCCGACCGGAGTGGGATGGTCTGGGGGGAGCCAAGGGGAGTCATTGTGCGGGCGGGGTGGCAGAACGGGTGGTGTTAGTTTTGCCCCTGCCCTTATTGTTGTTGCCTCTGTAACCACCCCTTTGGTAGCCCTTTGAAAAGGTATTTTGAGGAGGGGACTTGTAGGAGGTAGAGGCGCTATCGGTGGAGTAGCCTCTGCCTGTGCTACGAAAGGATGAGCGTCGAAAGGAGCGTTTAGGGGCCTGTGATTGGAGTGCCCCCATAGACTTTGCTGTGTCTGTGTCCTTTTTCATCTTTTCGAATGCTTCGTCCACCTTTGGCCCAAAGAGAGTTTGTTGGTCAAAGGGGTGGTTTAGTATGGACGCCTGGACTTCAGGTTTAAACCCTGAGATCCTGAGCCAGGCATGGCGACGAAGCAGGACGCTGGTATTTATGGCTCTAGAAGCGGTGTCGGCTGCATCGAGGGCACACTTAATGGAGGTGTTTGTAATTAGTTTACCCTCCTGTATCAGGTCATGAGCCTTGCGTTTGTGTTTTTCGGGGAGATGCTGCATAAGAGCCTCAAGCTCGTCGTAGTGTGCTCTGTCATAGCGCGCAAGTAGCGCTTGTGTATTTGCAATGCGCCACATGTTTGCAGCTTGGGAGGCGGTGCGCTTGCCAGATGCGTCTAGAAGTTTGGATTTCTTATCTGGCGGTGGGGCTTCCCCTGAGGACTGGGAGTTAGCCCGCTTTCTAGCTGTGGAGACAACTAGGGAATCTCTAAGAGAGCAGGGCCCTTAATGTATGCAGGGTCTGTGGGTGCTGCCTTGTACTTCTTTTCTATCCGAGGGTTCAATACCCTGGCCCTGACAGGGTCTTTGAACACCTCTGCAGCATGCTTGGTGACACCTTTAAGCATGGGCAAGATAGACGTGGACTTGTCCTGAATGTCAAATGTGTCCAGTAGGAAGTCGTCTTCCACTGGTTCACTATGCATTTCCACCCCATGGTAGTGTGCTGCTCTCTGCACTAAGTGATGAAACCCTAAGGAGTCCTCAGGGGGAGACGGCCTGGATGGGTATAGGTCGTCCTGAGGCATATCTGGTATGTCAGGGTTATGGTAGTCTTCCCATGGGTCAGGGGTCCCCGGTGGAGTGGGACCATTGGGGCGTCCGCCGGGTCATTATCTGGATCCCCGTAATCCGGATCTGGGGACGGGGTCGTGGAGCGATTAGGTAAGGGTGGCGGAGACCTGGGGGGGGGGGGGGGAGAGAGGGGGTGGAGGAGGCAGAGGAGGAGGTAGTGGGGAGGGTACTCTGAGAGGAGAAGTAGCAGAGTCCTTCCGCTTGGGTGGTGGAGGAGGAGCCGGTGTGTCAAGACGTCTTTTCTTGACAATTAAAGTCAGTAGCCCAGTCTTTGGATCTTTAAATAGAGTCTTTTGCAAAGGGTCTGGTGTAAACAGATCCGGTGGCGCCGAATCGTCCGCTGGCGCCGATGGTTTCGGAGCCGAGGGCTTCGATGGTTTCTGTGCGCCATGCTTTTTTGGAGCTTCCGGTTTTTTCGGCGTCAAAGGAGTTTTCGGCGCCGGAGCGTCGGTGCCGACAGATTTGTGTTTGGTCGGCACCGAGAGTCCAGGCTTCGGCACCGGTGGCTTCGGAGTCGAGCTGGGTATCACTTTCTTCGGTGCCGGATGGTGTTTTTCGGCACCAGGCGTCGGCTGACTCGAGCCCGAGCTGCCGTGAGACTTTTGAGGCTTCGACACCGGGCCCGAAGGTGGGGTGATGGAAGCTGTGTGCTTGGTTTTACCCAGGCCTGCAGGCGAGGGTGTAACCTGAGTCTCTTTGGTTTTGGGCGCGGGGGTGGGAGGGGGTACAGTACTCACAACCCGCTGCGCTGGTGTGATGTCCTCCACGTCGGAGTCGTCGGCCTCGGAAGCGCTGACGACGTCGTCCTGCTTGGTGTGTAGTTGTCCCGAAGCTTCGGCGTCGTCTCCGAAAATGTCCGGTGGAGCTGCGGTCGATGAGTGCGCCATGGTGCGTCGAGCTTTTCGATCCCGGATGGTCTTTTTTGATCGAAAAGACTTACAGGCGGGGCAGTCTCTGGCCTCGTGTTCTGGAGAGATGCAAAGGTTACACACCTGATGGAGGTCGGTGTGGGGAAATTTAGACCCACATTTTGGGCACTTTTTGAACGGAGTTCTTTCCATCGGCCGGGACCGGAGTCGAGGAGGGCCCGAAGGCCGGTGCCGATGTACGGGATGGAGAAAAGTGCCGCTTCGAGAGATGAAGATAGATGAAGAAACTCGAAGAACGAGGATTTTCCGTCGAGGCTGGAACCGTAGAAGTTCGAAGCCGGAGCACGAAGTATCACATCCGAGCCCGATGGCGGAAAAAAACAATCTGAGGATGGAGCCGAAGCCCATGCGCAGTACGGACCGAAGGAGGAGTCACCGAACTCGTGACTTCCAAAGAACAAAAACAAACTGCAAACATCCGGGCCCAACACCAGATGACGATCTATGCTAAGTGTACAATCTGCAGCTCATATGCCTCGAACAGTATATTTTGATACCTATTGTTGGTTCTATATAAATCATTGGCCTAGAGTTCAGTTCTTGAGTGTGTGAGACCATTTGCTGACTGAGTGGGTACAACAAATGCTTTACACTGTCCTCTGATACTGCCTTACTACTCGACCAAGCTACCACTTTAGAGAGTAAGGTTATATCTAACTTTAACCTCTGCCAAACCTCTGGGGACTGTGGACTCTGTACACACTGTACCTATTTGGGAACAGTGTATACAGAGCCACTTTCTCACAATACTCCATAGGAGGAGGGTCTGCGAAACAACCACCAAGTTCCAGGAGAACATATCCGTCAACGGCTGACGAAACACGGTGGGAACCGCAATGCCAGGGGAACTAACATTAGACCCTGGAAACTCCGCAAGGAACATGAACCAGGGACGGCAAAGGCACCACAAGTTGGCGAGAGACTGTGTGAGACCTCTCTCGTCCAGACACAGACGAAGGAAATGTGGAACTAGAAAGGTCAGTGCCAACGTAAGAAAAAATGCAGTGACTCCATCGAAAGAAAGAGCCCCGCACCGGTTCCAATGATACACGAGGAAGAAAGGCCCAAAAGGTCCAAACAACATCACAACGGTAGAGCATACCGCCTGAACATACAACACAGTGGATGTAAAAACAGGGGACAGTCCGAAGAATGTTTGGCCAAGATCAGGAGCTACAACAGGAGGCCCGTGTGCGTAAGAAAAACACGTAATGTGTACCCCCTTGGACATGTGACAACAGAAGATTTACCCTTGAGGAAGCTCAGGAGGTAGGCATGCAGTCAAACGTACCAAAAGGTACAATTTTGAGTGGATAACCGGCAAAGCCAGGAACACACAGGGGACTCTATCCCTAAAGGAGAGAGAGAGTGTGAGCAAGACGGCCTGATACTAGGGCAAAAAGAACCTAGTATGTGAGCACCCCTGTGGTGTGTAGAACCTACGACATATACTCCAAGAGACAGGAATTTCGCCACACAAACGTGTAGTGACTAAACTGTAAACAGGGGAGTTGCTCAACCAATACCACTTGACCGGTGTGCAGCATAACAGGCGGAAACATAGACCACGATACTGCCAGTAAAGAATTGAGAGAAGGCACAGGCAGAAGCCTGTCGCCAAAAGCATACACCGCCATAGACCGACACCATCCACCAACAAGGAGAATGTCGAGAAGAAGACATGCACAGAAATTCAACGTAAAGAAGCAATGGCGCCCGAATGGAAGCAAGAACTCACACCCAGAAAACCTCAGGGGTGGAGCACAGATGCAGTGGCAGAACTGCATAGACAAGAGCCACTCCTTGAGAACTAACCAGATACGTTGCCAGGGAAGCAGGGTAGGAGGCAACACACACAGCCATGAGAGAGAGAGAAACAGTGGGAACATACCTACCTTAGGCAAGGACTACGACAGTGCGTGAGCCACAAGAAAGAACCAGAGCATAATTTGTATGCACCAACAATGCAAGTATTCACAGAATACAGAAGAGACTGTTCTGGAATGGAACAGAGGAACCTGCCCCCCCCAAGGGCACATGTCCACCCTTAGACAGGAAAGACGTGCACAGCGAGGCTGCAAGAACACGCCAGGAACGAACAGGTGTGATCGAACACACTGTTCCTTGACACAAAAAGGCATTGAGAAGGCCTGAAAAAAACAACAACAGGCCAGAGGTATTATTTTCCCGGATCCGCGTTAGGACGCGGAAAAGAAGAAAAAGTTATGTCAGCACGCCGGGAGGAGCTTATATGGCTCCATTGACGTCACTTCCTTGGACGACGTCAGGACGGAGCCGAGCGGTGCCACCTCCCGGTGTGCAGAGGTATTGCTGGGAGAAAAGGAATATGCTACTTACCAGTATGCATCTGTTCTTGGCATGTAGAGCTGCAGATCTACACAATTTTGCATAGATCGCCATCTGGTGTTGGGCCCGGATGTTAGTAGTTTGTTTTTCCTCTTGGAAAGTCTTTGGAAGTCACGAGGGCGGTGACTCCTCCTTTGGATCGTATTGCGCATGGGCTTCGGCTCCATCCTCAGATTGTTTTTCGCCAGCAGGGAAAGATGGAGCGTAGTAATAACAGTGAAGACACCCATGTGTGTTGTATCTAAATAAGATAGACTGGAACAGATACAGGTAGCCGGGGAGGCGGATGGGCGTGTGTAGATCTGCAGCTCTACATGCCAAGAACAGATGCATACTGGTAAGTAGCATATTCCGTTTGAGGCATATGAGCTGCAGATTACACACTTTTGCATAGACTATATAGCAGTTCCCAACCTTAGCGGCGACCACCGGTATCTGTTGCAGTTGTTTGAAAGAACAATTTACTTACCTTCGGTAACGATGTATCTGTAAGAAACATTAGTTAGATTCCTCACCTTAGAATATCCCCAGGCGTCAGACTGGATCCGGAAGATTTTTCGTCAGCAATACCCCTTGCGCGTCGCTAGGCGTCGTCTGCGGCTCCGCGTCCGTAGTCGGCATCGTGCGCCGGAATGACGTCGGAGTACTTAGACGCCGCCCTCGCGCGCTGACGTCAGTTCTTGTACATAGCCTTCCACGCCAGGAACGCAGAGCCATGCAAGAGACCGACACTGGTGCCAAAAAATTCTAGGGCCCTGAAAGGGATAGCCTTAACCCTAGATGTCAGTTCGCAGAACGGGGAGGATGGGTGGGTCGGTGAGGAATCTAACTAACTAATGTTTCTTACAGATACATCGTTACCGAAGGTAAGTAACTTGTTCATCTGAAAGAAACACGTTAGTTAGATTCCTCACCTTAGAATAGATATCCAAGCAATACCAACCCCGGTGGTGGGTCTGCGAACCGGGATCACACCAGAAAGTCCTGGAGGACAGAACGGCCAAAGAAGCCATCCCTCCGGACTTGGCTGTCTAGGCAATAATGCCTGGCAAACGTGTGCAGCGAAGCCCACGTTGCCGCCTGACAGATGTCCTGCAAAGGGACTCCCCGTCCCAAAGCAGTAGTAGCCGCTGTGGCCCGAGTAGAATGGGCGCGCAGCCCAACAGGCGGTTCCTTTTTTGCCAAGGAATAACAGATTTTTATACACAAAACGACCCACCGGGAGATGGTCCGTTTGTGTACAGCTTTTCCCTTCTTTGCACCCACGTAGCCAACGAAAAGCTGGTCGTCCACTCGGAACTGTTTAGTGCGGTCCAAATAAAAGGAGAGCGCACGTTTTGGGTCCAGACGGTGGAGCCGCTCTTCCTCTTTGGAAGGATGCAGAGGCGGAAAGAAGGTGGGCAAGGTGACAGATTGCCCAAGATGAAAGGGGGTCACCACTTTCGGTAGAAAGGAAGGACGAGGCCGAAGGACAACCTTGTCCGGATGAACAGATAGAAAAGGAGGCTTGGACGATAGAGCCTGGAGCTCACTCACCCGTCTAGCCGAGGTGATGGCTACCAGGAAAGCAGTCTTAAGAGTGAGAAGAAGAAGAGGACAATTGTGAAGAGGCTCAAAGGGAGCGCACATCAGGAATGTCAAGACAAGATTCAAGTCCCACTGAGGCAACGTGTGAGTAATGCCTTTAAGAAAGCGTGACACTAAAGGGGACTTGAAAAGAGAGGGCTGATCTGGAAGCCGTAAGAAGGCAGAGAGAGCAGCAAGATATCCTTTCAAGGTGCCCAGGGTAGAGCCCTGCCAGGCCAAAGAAAGAAGAAAAGAGGAGAACCTCAGAAAGAGGGGCGGAGAGGGGATCCACAGCCTTTGCTGTGCACCATGCCACAAATTTGTTACACCGGCAGGCGTATACCGTCTTTGTGGAGGGACGCCTGGCTGCCAGAATGATATCACAGACTTCAGGAGGCAAGTCAAATGGCATCAACTGTCGCCGCTCAATCTCCACACATGGAGGTGGAGGCTGGACAGGTTCGGGTGGAGGACCGTCCCCTGCTGCTGCGACAGAAGATCCTCCCGAAGGGGCAGACGTATCGGAGGATCGGTCAACATACTGAGTAGCTCGGGATACCAGTACCTTCGTGCCCAATCCGGAGCCACCAAGATGACTTGGGCCCTTTCGCGCTTGATCTTCTTCAGCACTCTGGGCAGAAGTGGTATAGGCGGAATAGCGTACAACAGACCGCAACTCCACTCGCGACGAAAAGAGTCGCCGAGCGAGTGCCGCCTTGGAAATTCCAAAGCGCAGAACTGCTGACATTGCGCGTTCTCGTCGGTGGCGAATAGATCTAACCAAGGCTCTCCCCACTGCTGAAAGAGACCTTGCGCCACCTCGGAGTTCAGACGCCATTCGTGATCCATCATGCACCGGCGGCCGAGTTCGTCTGCTCTGGCGTTCAGAGAGCCCGCCAGATGTTGAACCACCAGGGTGATGCCCTGGTGTTCCAGCCATGTCCACAGGCGCTGAGCCTCCTGACAAAGGGTCCACGACCCCACCCCGCCCTGTTTGTTGCAATACCACCTGGCGGTGGTGTTGTTTGTGAACACCTGCACGACACTTCCCCGGACAGAGGGAAGGAAGGCTTTCAGTGCAAGCCGGATCGCTCGCAGCTCCAACAAGTTGATGTGGAGGCGAGACTCCGCTGGAGACCAGAGGCCTCTGATCTCCGCCTCTACCATATGGCCACCCCTTCCCAGGAGGGACGCATCCGTCACTACGACATGCTCCGGTAGGGGTAGGGAGAGGCTCTTGCCCGTGACCCAATCGCGGTCCGTGAGCCACCACTGCAACTGCTGTGCAGTGCCCTCCGAGATCAAGACATGGTCGGACAGGTTGCCGTGATGCTGGGCCCACTGAAACTTCAGGTCCCACTGCAGAGCCCGCATGCGCCGCCTGGCGTGATGCACTAGTAGGATGCAGGAGGCCATCAGCCCCAGAAGCCGCAACACTAGCCTGACCGAAACCCAGGATAGAGGCCGAAAGATGGGAATCGGGGCCTGTATATCCCGGACCCGCTGCTCCGGTGGATGGACCCGGAACTGCGCCGAATCGAGAACCGCTCCGATGAAGAGGAGCTTCTGAGAGGGGCTCAGGTGTGACTTCGGCACGTTGATGGAAAACCCCAGCAAATGCAGGAGATCCGCCGTAGTCTGGAGGTGGGAGACGACTGCCTGGGGCGAGCCCGCCTTCGACAACCAGTCGTCGAGATAGGGGAAGACTGGAACCCCTGATCTGCGCAGATGAGCTGCGACCACCGCCATCACTTTCGTGAACACCCGAGGGGCACTGGTAAGGCCGAAGGGGAGCACGGTGAACTGAAAGTGCTCCTGACCCACCGTGAACCGCAGGTAACGCCGGTGGGCCGGCAGGATGGGGATGTGGAAATATGCGTCCTGCAAGTCCAACGCTACCATCCAGTCTCCAGGGTCTAGGGCAGCTAGAACCTGAGCCAAAGTCAACATTTTGAACCATTCCTTCCGGAGGAAGGCATTGACGTTCGAGGTCCAAGATAGGGCGTAGGCCCCCTTTGCCCTTCTTGGGAACCAGAAAGTAGTGGGAATAACAACCACGACCTACTTCTGGGCTCGGAACGCGCTTGACGTCCCCCTTGGCCAAGAGGGCCGAAACTTCCTTGTGGAGAAGATTCAAATGATCCCCCGAGATACGGTGGTGCTGCGGTGGCATGGCTGGAGGGGTCGACTCGAAGGGGAGGTAGTAGTCCCTTCGGACGATTTGCAGCACCCACCTGTCCGACGTGATGGAACGCCAGTGGAGCAGGTGATGGCCTCGGCGGAAACCACGTCCGCGACCACGTGCAAGCTGGTCATGCGGCCGGTGGCTAGGCGGACGTGAGGAGATGCCCCTTCCTTGGCCACGAAAGGAGCGAAAAGCGGAAGTTTGTGGCCGCGGGGCCGAGAGGCCCAAGGACGTGGCCGTAGCCCGGGAGTCCTTGAAACGAGCCAGTGCACTGTCCGCTTTGTCACCAAAAAGGCGAGCGCCATCAAAAGGCATGTCCATGAGGGTGCTCTGGACATCCCCTGAAAAAGACGTGGACCGCAGCCAGGCGTGACGTCGAAGCGCCACCGTGGTAGAAATCGCCCTACCCAGCGAGTCCGTAGTGTCGAGTCCACATCAGATTGCATGGCGCGCTGCATCTCTCCCATCGGCCAGGGCCGAGGAAAGCCGCGCCCGGGCCTCCTCCGGGCACAGTGGCAGCAAGTCCTCCACCGCATCCCACAGAGAGTGGGAATAACGGTCCAAGAGACAGGCGGTGTTCAAAGACCACAGGCCCAAACTGAGCGAAGAGAACAGCTTCTTACCAAACTGTTCCAAGTCTCTTGGAATCCAGGTCCGGAGGAGCGGACGGGAAGGAGGATTGGGAGGTAGAGGCCTGGATAACCAGACTCTCGGGGTGGGGTGTTGGGACAGAAAACTAGGGGTCGCCCGGAGCAGGGCGGTGGCGCCTGGCAACGTTCCTATCCACAGGAGGGACTGTGGAGGGCTTGGACCAGGTGCCCTGCAGAACGTCAGTGAGGGCCTCATTGAATGGCAGCAGAGGCTCAGTGGAGCATGCGGCAGACTGAAGCACCTCAGTGAAGATGTTAGTCCTCACAGCCACGGCAGGCAGCTCAAGCCCAAGGGCTTCGGCCGCCTTGCGCAGCACCACAGAAAAAGCTGCACCCTCCTCCTAAGCCACAGTCGGAGGATAAATGAATCCAGTGTCCGGAGAGGTATCCAACCCACTGGCCCCCCCAGTTCATCTGCCCAGTCCTGTGCAAGTTGGCTCTGAAGGGCCATAGGGTCATCAGACCCCTCCCAGTCGCCCCCGTCATCCGATTCCAGGTAAACAGGAGGAATGATCGGAGCCGGTCGATAGACAATATGTGTCTCTAGCGGCGTCGGATGCGGCGTCGGGACCAGACAGGGGCTGAACCGGGGATCGTCGTCGACCAGAGCCGGCGTCGGGGGTGGTATCGGTGTCGGCGCCGGCGGCGTTACGAGGTCGACCGGCGTCGACAGGGGCCCAGGCTCGGGCCCCTCGGGGACCTCCGGCGTCGGGGCCGGAGCCTCCAACGGCGCCGGGGCCGGAGCCGCCGGCATGCGAGGTCGCCCAGTCGAGTCCGCGGGGCCCGAAGGCGCGCCAGCGGGCGTCGACGGCGGGGCCAGGCTCCTCATGGCCGAGAGGAAGGCACTGACCTCCGCCGGCCTCGCGTCAGTCTCAGGGACCGTCGGGTTTGGGGACTTGCGCGGCGCCTGCGGCTCCTGTGGAGCCGCGGGGGTGGAACCACCCGGACCCTCGGCCGAGTCGCGCGACCGGCGAGGGGAATCCGAAGAGCGGTGTCGCTTCTTGGAGTGCCTAGACTTACCCGAAGACTTCGAGCCAGACGAGTGACAATGTCGGGCGCGGCTCCGCGACCGATCCTTGGACCTCCTCCTGGACCGGGATCGAGAGCGACGCGGAGCTGAGTGGCGAAGCTCGAGAAGCTTGCGGGACCGCTCCCGCCTAGCTTTCGAGGTCAGGGCCATACAATCTGAGCACGACGCCGCGTCGTGGTCGAGGCCCAAGCAGTACAGGCACCGGCGGTGATGATCGGTCACCGACATCAGTCGGTGACAGTCGTCGCAGGCCTTGAAACCAGGCATCCTACCGGCACCAGAGTCGAGAATTGACCAAAAAGAGTCAAAAAAGTTAGTCAAAAATTGACTAAAGGGGTAGCTCTCCCGGATCTGCGCTTACTGGCGCGGAAAAAAGAAGAACTGACGTCAGCGCGCAAGGGCGGCGTCTAAGTACTCCGACGACGTCATTCCGGCGCACGATGCCGACGGACGCGGAGCCGCAGACGACGCCTAGCGACGCGCAAGGGGTATTGCTGACGAAAAATCTTCCGGATCCAGTCTGACGCCTGGGGATATTCTAAGGTAAGGAATCTAACTAACGTGTTTCTTTCAGATTAGTGTTTTTAGTGCATTCTGGCCCACACTAGCTTGTTGCTTGGTTTGCACATCTACACAGTAGTGTTTAGTGAAAGTGTGCGGTGTTGACCATGTAGCTGCTTTGCAGATATCATCTAATGGGATGTTCCCTAGAAAAGCCATAGAAGCCCCTATCTTTCGTGTAGAATGGGCTTTAGGGGGAACGGATAGCGTTCGTTTTGCTTTGTGGTAGCAAATCTGTATGCATTTTACAATCCACCTAGCTATCCCTGATTTTGAGATGGGGTTGCCCTTGTGTGGTGGAGAGAAAGAGACAAACAGTTGTTTGGTCTTTCTGAAAGGTTGTGTTCTTTGGATATAGTAAAGTAAGGCTCGTTTGACATCTAGCGTGTGTAGAGCCCTTTCTGCAACGGGTTGAGGTTGCGAGAAAAATAGCGGTAATTCTACGGATTGGTTTAGGTGAAAAGGGGAAATGACTTTAGGTAGGAATTTTGGGTTGGTACGGAGAACAACCTTGTTCTGGTGCATTTGAAGAAAAGGTTCTTGTATGGTAAGTGCTTGTATCTCACTGACCCTTCTAAGGGAAGTGATGGCTACAAGAAAAGCTGTTTTCCATGTGAGAAATTGCAGTTCGCATTTATGCAAAGGTTCGAAGGGCGGCCCCATTAGCCTTGTGAGAACGATATTTAAATTCCACACAGGGGAGGATGGTACTCTGGGGGGAATTATTCTTTTGAGGCCTTCCATGAAGGCTTTAATGGCAGGTACTCACTTAGCAGCGTAGCAGGCTCTAGTGGCAGGGCGTCTAGCTTCTCTGATGACGTTCATACAGTCAGGGGGAAGGTTTAGGTATCCGAATTCTAGGATTTCAAGAGCCAGATCGCAAGGTTGAGCTGAGCTGGGTCCGGGTGTCTGATCTCTCCATGGTTCTGGGTTAGGAGGCATGGTGAGAGGTGTAGCTTTTGGTGAGTTACTACGGAGAGTTCCAGCAACGTGGTGTACCACGGTTGTCTGGCCCATGTTGGAGCTACTAGGATCAGTGTGAGGGAATGCTGTTGTAGCTTTCGCACCACTAATGGAATTAGTGGGAGAGGTGGAAAAGCGTACGCAAATTTGTCTGACCAGTTCATCCATATCGCATTGCCTTTGGACAATGGGTGTGGGTATCTGGCGGCGAAGCTTGGGCAATTTTTGTTTTCGTGGGTGGCGAAGAGATCTATCTGCGGATGCCCCCACATTTGAAAGAACGGGTGAAGAACCTGCGGGTGAAGTTCCCACTCGTGGATCTGCTGCGTCTGTCTGCTGAGCAGATCTGCCATGGTGTTTTGGACTCCTGGGACATGTTGGGCTAGGAGGAAAATTTTGTGTGGAATTGCCCATCTCCATATGCTCTGTGCTAGTTGACAGCTGTGGAGAGTGTGTGCCGCCTTGTTTTTGAATGTAATACATGGCCGTCATGTTGTCTGTGCGAATGAGGACTGCCTTGCCTAAAATCTGTCTCTGAAAGGATTTTAGGGCTAGAGAGATTGCTAGTAAATCCAGATGGTTGATATGGAGTAACTTTTGTTGCAGCGTCCATGTGCCCTGCACTGTGAGGTGTAATAGATGAGCTCCCCAGCCGGAGAGCGATGCGTCTGTTAGTATTATTTGCGGAACCGGGTCCAGGAACGGTCGACCTTTCGAAAGGTTTGTGGTGTTCCACCACTGCAGAGAGTGATGGGTGCGACCGTCTACCAACACCAGATCTGTCAGTTGCCCCTGGGCCCGGTCCCATTGGCGCGCTAAGCACTCTTGGAGTGGACGCATCTGAAGTCTTGCATGGGGCACTATGAAAATGCAAGAGGCCATCATCCCTATCAGTTGCATAAACACTTTTGCTGGAAGGGAGTGTTGAAGTATGAATCTTTGACGCAAAGCCTGAATGCTTGCAATCCTGGCTGGATTGGGGTAGGCTATGGCTTTTGAGTTGTCTATGGTGGCACCGAGGTATTGCTTTATGTGGATGGTGTTAGCTGGGACTTTTGGTGGTTCACCGTGAAGCCTAGTTGGTGAAGTAGTTGGATTGTAGTGGCGGTGTGGTGTACACATTGGTTGTAGGACATGGCTTTTATGAGCCAGTCGTCCAAATATGGGAAGACGTGAATGTGCTGTCTTCTGAGATGTGCCGCCACTACCGCTAGGCACTTGGTGAATACCCTTGGTGCTGTTGTGACTCCGAATGGGAGCACCTTGAACTGGTAGTGTTGCCCGTCCACTACAAATCTGAGGTACTTTCTGTGAGCATGGTGTACCGGAATGTGAAAGTATGCGTCTTTCAAGTCCAGTGTGGTGAGAAAATCGTTCTGGGAGAGGAGCGGAAGCACCTGCTGAAATGTTACCATGTGAAAATGGTCTGAATGTATGTATGTGTTTAGGGGCCGGAGATCTAGAATAGGTCGTAGAGTCTCGTCCCTTTTTGGTATTAGAAAATATAGGGAGTAGACCCCTAAATTTTGCTGATTGGCGGGAACTTGTTCTATTGCCTGTTTTTGTAGGAGGGAGATTACCTCCTGTTTTAGTAATGTGGAATGTTCTTGTGACATTGGGCGTTGCCTGGGTGGAATGTTTGGGGGGGTAGATGTTAATTCCAGGCAGTATCCTGACCAAATAATTTGGGTCACCCATTTGTCTGAGGTGATGGTCTGCCAGACCTGAAGGAAATTTTGTAGTCTGCCCCCGACCGGAGTGGTATGGTCTGGAGGGAGCGGGAGAAAGTCATTGGGTAGGCGGTGTGGCAGAGCGGGCGGTATTTGTTTTGCCTCTGCCTTTATTGTTATTGCCCCTATAGCCGCCTCTTTGATAACCCCTTGTGAAGGTGGATTGAGTGGGGGATTTGTAGGAAGTGGACGCGCTATCTGAGGAGTAGCCTCTAGATGTACTCCAAAAGGAAGAGCGGCGAAAGGAGCGCCTAGGAGGGTGTGACTGCAGGGCTCCCATACATTTCGCCGTATCAGTGTCCTTCTTCATTTTTTCAAGGGCCTCATCTACCTTAGGGCCGAATAGGTGTTCTTGGTCAAAGGAATGATTTAGGATGGAGGCCTGTACCTCTGGTTTGAAACCAGATATTCTCAGCCAAGCATGGCGACTGAGGAGGACGCTAGTATTAATGGCCCTGGAGGCTATGTCTGCTGCATCTAGGGCACAGCGTATGGAGGTGTTCGTTATTGTCTTACCCTCTTGAATTAATTCATTGGCCCTATTTTTGTATTTTTCTGGGAGGTGGTGCATTATGGTTACTAATTCATCATAATGCGCCCTATCGTATCTGGCTGCCTGTGACGCAGTGCGCTTTCCTGATGCATCCAGTAGCTTCGACTCTGTCAGGTGGTGGTGCTTCGCCTGACGCCTGGGAATTTGACCTCTTTCGTGCAGTGGAAACCACTAGGGAATCTAGTGGCACTGGCCCTTTGATATAGGCAGGATCTGTGGGGGCAGTTTTGTACTTTTTCTCTATGCGTGGGTTAATGACCCTGGCCCGGACTGGGTCCTTAAAAACCTCTGGCGCATGTTTTACCACCCCCTTGAGCATAGGTAGTATGGAGGTAGACCTATGTGCGGTATCAAATGTGTCGAGGAGGAAATCCTCCTCCACTGGGTCAGTGTGTAACTCTACCCTGTGATAATGTGCCGCCCTCTGAAGTAGGTGGTGGAAACCTAATGAGTCTTCCGGTGGAGATGGTCTGGAAGGGTAAATGTCATCTTGTGGGACGTCTGGAATATCTGGGTTATTATAGTTGTCCCATGGGTCTGGGGATCCTGTAGGGGTGGGGTCTTGGGGCACATCCCCTGGATCCTGATAAGGGTCCCCCTGATCATCGTCTGGAGACGGGGTCGGAGAGCGATGAGGTGGGGGTGGAGAAGGCGGAGGTGGAGAGGGTGGGGAAGGCGGAGGTGGAGAGGGTGGGGAAGGTATTCTGAAAGGGGAGGTAGCAGAGTCCTTCCTCTTTGGGGGTAGAGGTGGAGCCGGTTTGTCCAAATGTCTCTTTTTGGAAGAGAGTGCCAAATGTCCAGTTTTTGGATCCTTGGTAAGAGTTTTTTGTAAAGGATGTAAACAGTTCCTTTGACAATGTTTGTTCCATCGGCGCCGAAGTTTTCGGGGCTGATGACTTTTTAGGCTTGTCCGTGCCGTGCTTAGCACTGGGCTTGCGAACCTCCGATTTCTTGGTCGGCGCCGAGGTGGGCTTCGGCGTGGAAGTGTCGGTGCCGAGGGCCTTATGGGGTTTGGTCAGTACCGAAGATGGCGTCGGTACGGAAGCGCTGGGTTTCGACACCGAGGACTTCGGTGCGTAGCTCGGTGTCGAGGTAGAGGCCGGTTTCTTTTTTGGTGCCGAAGTGTGTTTCTCGGCACCGCTGGAAGGCTGGCTCGAGCCCGAGCCGCCGGAAGGCTTATTTGGCTTCTTCACCGGGCCCGAAGGTGGGGTGTGTGAAGCAGTGTCTCTGGTCTTGCCTAGGCCCGGAGGCGAAGGCGTGACCGAAGCCTTTTTGGGTGTCGGCACGGGTATGGGAGGGGGTATAGTACTCACGACCCTCTGCGCCGGAGTGATGTCCTCCACATCTGAGTCGACGGCTTCGGAAGCATTGACGAGGTCCTCTTCGGTGTGCTGCTGTCCCGGATCTTCGACGTCGTCTCCGAAGATGTCGACTGGAACGGAGGTCGAGGAGTGCGCCATGTTTCGTCTGGCTCTTCGATCCCGAATAGTCATTTTTGGATCTGAAAGACTTACAGGCCGGACAGTCTCGAGCCTCGTGTTCAGGAGAGAGGCAGAGGTTGCACACCTCATGAAGATCGGTGTGGGGGAATTTGGATCCACATCGAGGGCACTTCTTGAATGGAGTTCTTTCCATCACCCGGGACCGGAGCTTGGGTAGGCCCGAAGGCCGCCGTCGACGACTGGAACCGAAGATTTGTCGATGAGAAGGTGATTGAGGAGATCGCGATCTGAACAATACTGCGATGAGTGAGGATTCTGCTTCGATCGTCGAACTGGAAATGTTCGGAACCGGAGCGCGAAGATTACATCCGGGCCCGATGGCGGAAAAAAACAATCTGAGGATGGAGCCGAAGCCCATGCGCAATACGATCCAAAGGAGGAGTCACCGACCTCGTGACTTCCAAAGACTTTCCAAGAGAAAAAACAAACTACAAACATCCGGGCCCAACACCAGATGGCGATCTATGCAAAAGTGTGTAATCTGCAGCTCATATGCCTCGAACAGAAGATTTTCCGGCTCCAGTCTGACGCCTGGGGAGATATTCTAAGTTAAGGAATCTGCAGCTAGATGTCTCTATCAGATATAATCTAATGGAAGCATAGGCTAATGTAGCCTTTTGCAAGGGGCATGGCTTGAGGAGTCAAAATGGTGGTCGCACAGTGCTCCTGACCCCTCTGTCATCTGCCTCCGACAGCATCCAAGTGAACAAAGGGTTGCCACGGCCCCCATTGCTGCCTCCGACATCTGAAGCCCTTCATTGGCACGTATAGTGCAGAGATCCCTGGTTTTGGCGCTGTGGACGGTCGCGGCCCACAAGATGGTGGATCCGACCCGGCTCTGAGCATTCCCACTGCTACCAGGAGCAGGCACGGCAGACCGGGGAAGAGCGGTCGCAGCAGGAGATCAGGAGCGGGACTGTGGAAAGGTTGATTGCACTGTGGCTGAGCTGCGCAAAAGCCTCAGGTGACTGAGTGCGGCCCCTGTGCACAGTTTAGGCCTGCGCTGCCCGGGACCGCTCCTCACAAACTGCCATCACCAGTGGGGGAAGGCAACCTACACCAGGCCCTCCTACTGCCTCAAGCTGCAATAGTGAATCCGGGATCGCAGGATCCACTGCCCATCGGTGGAAGGGATTTCAAGTTCAGGCACAGGACTGCGTCGACAAACCAGGTGCAGAGGCCCGGGCCAGCCCTCAGAAATAATGTCTCCATTTGTTCACAACTGTTGCCACCATAGATATTGCACCGCTCTCTGCCTGTGTTCCTAAAGTGCATATTAAATGAGGATCGGCAGCCTGCGGTTACTGTGGCCTTGAATGGGTCTATTCTGCCTATATCGCTAACCCCACTAGGCCTAGACTGTTTGTGGTGAAACCGAGAGGCAGGTGCATAGAGGCTCGCCTTCCCTCCATCTCAACTGAAAATTGCTTCTGCCTAGGCGACCTGACCTGGGGGTGCGAAGGGTCTGTTGCCCCGCGACCTGTGATCTCCTTAGACCCTGAGGCCCCCTCTCTCTTAGCTGGAGTCGGAGACTGATGTTAACTGTGTAGGAAAGTAGATTTCTGTTGCAGTAACCCCTCACTTTTTGCCACACTACTGATGCACTTTCACTTGATGTGCCCTGGGTCTCTGTCAATCAGTATTCCAGGATCTGTGTTCTTTCCCCAGAACTAACCCATCACTGCCCACAGGTCAGCCCCTGGTAAATGGTACCACAGGTACCCAGGGCACTGTGACAAGGGAAGACTTCTAAGGGCTGCAGCACTTATTGTGTGTGTGTGTGTGTACACCCCCCCCACCCCCTTTGTAGGCTGCGTGTTTTGGCGCAGAACAAAGTGAAGAGTCGACATGGCACACACCTCTGTGTGCCATGCCTCCAACCCACTGCCCTGGCATAGATCAGTCACCCCTCTAGCTGGGTGCACTATACCTGTGGTGAGGGTGCAGGTGCACGAGCCCTGTACCCCTACAGTGTCTAAGTCCATTCTTCGACATTGTAAGCAGTGCTGCCATTAAGACTATATGGTGCTGGGAGTCTGTCATTACGAACTCCACAGCACCAGAATGGCTACACTGAAAACTGATTAGTTTGGTATTAAACTTCTCAGCACATTAAACACACACTGATGCCAGGGTGGGATTTAATGAAAAATGCACACAGAGGACCTCTTAGAGATGCCCCCTGAAAACTAACCTACCGCTAGTGTCCAGGCTGAGTGGCTGCTTTCAGCTGCCACCCCCAGACAAGTTTCTGGACCCCTGGGTCGAAAGCCTGCTGCTCTCTGCGGCCTGAAACAATGCACAAGAGATGCCAAGCCTCCTCCCCCAGGATGGGCAGGGTTCACGAAGGGGAAGCTTCAAAGGATTGCTGCCTTTGTGAACTTCCCCAGGCCCCTAGCTGCTTTCAGCAACTGGTCCCCACTGGTTCCGACTCCCACTTTGGGCGGGAGAATGGGCCCACCTCTGCCAACTCCACCTCTAAGGTGGGGGAGGCGAGGTGAAGCAAAACTCCCAGTCCTCGCCATCTTGCAGTGGGGGGTCTCTGCCAACCAGGGACAGGCTCATGCCCCGATCCTACTCGAGGGTGGCATAATAGGGGGTGTACCCACCCCAGGGAAGGGAACCCTTGGTCCCTTCCTTTTACCTACCTGTAACGCCCCTAAATCAAGTATTTAGGGGCACCCCTGAACCTTGCTTCCTCAGACAAGAAGAAACTACAAGGAGAAGAAGATGGACCGAACAGCCGTGCAGCATCTAACAAGAGGAAGACGCCCACTGACTAGGCCCCAGCCCTACCAGCCTGTCTCCACCTCGAACCTGCTCCTGCGAAATCCTGGTGTGTCGTGCAGCCAGCAACCTCAAAAACCCCAGAGGACCTGTCTGCCTTCAACCACAAAGACTAGGTCTCCCGTGAACAACGGATTTGTTCATCTGCAACCTTTGGCTCCAGCCGGACACATCAAATCTGCTCTACTCTGCACCTGCAGTCCACGGCCCGGGCTAGAGTGGGCAACCACCACGAGGAGGTCAACCCGGCGATCCTGACCTGAGATACGGCGACCCCTGACCTGCCTCAAGCCTCCATCCGACGCCTGCAGCCTAAATCCAGAAGGTCGCCCCAAACGGGACAAGGAGCTGGTAAGAAGATCTGACCCCAAAAGGCACCCCTGCACCCGACGCCCCACGGCCTTGGGTACCCAAAACCGACGGTGCCTAACCAACCCCTAATTTCCCAACTTACCTCTCGAAGTGGTGGCCACACCCAGAAGACCTTCGTAATCAAGCCTGCAGTGCCTTTGCAAACCTGAGGTTCCCCATTGAAATCAACAGGGTGCCCAACGTTGAAACAGCACCCTGCACCCAGCCGCCCTAGTGCCGCTGAGGGTGCTACTGTTTTTCCCCATTTGCCCTGAGCTAAAGTCCGGGAGCTTTGCTCCCACAACTAAGTGGCCTGCTTGCCAGCAGCCTCCAACCGGAGGCCCCCTATCCCCCATTGGATAACACTGGGCCTCAGCACTCTGCACCCGGCCACCCTAGTGCCGCTGAGGGTGTAACTAGAGTGCATCCTTGACCCTGGAGGACCCCTAAGTCTACCCCCATAACCTCAACTCCCACTACCAAATACTTACCTCAAAACCGATAACACTATTTTCCTCCATAGGATAACATTGACTGTTTTTCTTGGAAACATTTCCAAGTGTGGAGTTTGAAAACCTTAAGAAATTCTTTAAAATTGCACTAACTAACAAAAACGATTTTACTTACCTGTTTGTGGGGAATGTCCCAGAGTAGTATCCAGGTATACTACTCTGAGTAAGAAAAGTCCGCTCAAAAGTAACTTGCCTGTAATTTTACTGAAAAGCCCATTCAAGTCTATGTACTGTATGTACAAAGTATTGCATTTCTCTGAAACCATACTGTAAGTCAAAACAAAGTGCATATACAATTTAAATTCAAACTGTTTGCAAACTGCATTATTACTGTAAAGTATGTATTGCTTAACTGTGCCAGGCTTGCTTGGTTCTAGAAAATAAAATAACTAAAAGAATATTTTCATACAAAATCAATTGGTCTAAAGTTCAGTCTAAGTTTGTGAATTCATTTGCTGAGTGTGTACAACAAATGCTTAACACTGTCCTCTGATACTGCCTTACGGCTCGACCACACTACCACAAATAGAGAGCGAGGTGCTATCTAACTTTACCTCTGCCTATCTTTGGGGTTCCACTGGACTCTGTGCACACTATACCTCACTTTGGTATAGCATATACAGAGCCAGCTTCCTACAAACTGCCCTACTACTGCTGCATACATTCGTAATTTCTGGGGCGGCACAAAACAGCCTACCAAGACTCTCCTTTGTCAGATTGCTGATTAACCTGATGTACGGTGGCTCACTGGGTACCTGCTCTTAGGGAACTGGCCCCTCCTTCACTACTGCCCCATTTCAGCCTGGTGTGGACGGAGGGGTGAATGTTTAGCTGCTCGTGCTGTTGTGAAACCCCAGCAGGCAGGCTGAGCGATGGACTGGATCGCTGCCCTACTCCCTGTGAAGATGGGGAAAGGCAAAGCCACATAGCCCCCTCCTCGCAACCGCATATTGACCAACATACAACACTAACACAAGCTAGAGGAGAGACGTCGAATAAGGGTGCCGCAATCGTAGGCAGCCTGGACAGGATTCTCCAGGCCTTCCATACCGCACAGGCTGTCATCGAAACCAAGATTGGGGAAGTCCGGGTGGACGTGGCGCTGCTCCACCAAGATCTACACAACCCTACTGGCCGTACTGCAAAAGCGGAAAAAGTCTATTCACCGTGGAAGAAGAGGACGCTGACCTCAAGCCAAAGTGGCCCGCCTCCGTACCCATACAGGGGAACTCCATCATTGCACCGAGGATGCAGAAAACCGACGTAGAAGCAATAACATGCACTTTGTAGGTTTCAGTAAAGATGTGGAACGCTCCGAACCAGCTGCATTTCTAGAAGATTGGCTTAAATCCTGGATGCCGAAGGAAAATCTCTCAGCCTGTTTGTGGAAGAACAGGCACACAGGTCCCTTGCCCCTAAACTCCTCCAGGTGCACAGCGACGGCCCACGATAGCGAAAGTTCTCAACTTCAAAGACAGGGATTGTATCCTGAGAGAAGCCAGAGCCCACACAGGCCTCCACTATCAAAACTCCAAAAAAAATAATCGTCAACTGGGAGATCTAGGCACAACGTAGACCATAATAAGCAGTTAAGCAGAAGCTCAGATTTCCAGTTGTCATACATGCTTCTGTTCCCAGCACGACAAAGTTTTCCATGAAGGTAGATCCCATTTTTTTGTAACTCCAGAAACCGCCTGGGATTGGCTTGCAGAGGAGATACACCTGAGCCGCCCATCTCGATCATCGCCCCATCTCCTCGCCAATCATCGACCAACTGTTGACAGGCGGATGGACATCTAAAGAGGACCGGTACCTGCTCCCAAAGGCACAATGCTGGGACCAGGTCACTCTCCCCGCAATCGGAATCTTCAGCGAACCCAGCAGTCACACAGGCCGGAGCTCTCAGTAAATGACAGGAGGGCCCCACAAGAACTGACCTAGTGTGAAGCTCAGGATTGAGGTGTAGACGAGCAAAGGTTTCTGCAAACTGTACCTGAATGTTTCATAATTGCTCACTTAGCTGGGGATGTCATGCTGTACTGATCCTGTTATCTGGAGGAGTCCACCACACAATGCCCGATCAAAGTTCTTTGATTCCTAGTTGGGGTACTTGTTACAGGGTGACCGATGCCTTTTTTGGGGGGGGGGGGGGGGCGGGGGGGTTGTATGTGTCATGGGGGTTGACAGGCTTTTGCATATAATATGCATGAATGTTATTGTCTTGTTGTTTGTTTATGTTTTCTTTCTCACTTAAGTTGTCACATTGACCTGTAGACTCTTGCTCAGGCTTATATTATTATCCAACGTCTTACCATGACTCCATATAGTTTCATGCCGTGGAACGTTAATGGTCTCCTAGACAAGATCAAGTGATTCACAGTGTTACGCTATACTCAATGCTTCCTTCCCTCCATCTTAATGCTTCAAGACACCTACCTCCTGGGTGACAAACGGCCGTTTCTTGCACGGGAAGGTTATGACAGGGTCCCCCATGGTGGGTTTGTCAGGGGGTCCCAGGGTCTGGCAATACTTTTACAACGCTCCATTTCCCATGGTGCGGACCCAAACCCAGTCCGACTCCCAGGGACAATATCTTGCTCTTACAGGCTCTATAGAAGGCAACTAACTAAATCTCTTATGTATCTACGCCCCTCCGCGGACTCTGGACTCCTTACTGAACACTCTCCTTGACATGGTGGCTCAGTTGCCACCTGGCCTTACCCTCATAGGAGGTGACTTTAATGCAGTCCTCCACCTGAATGGACTCTACTGGCCCCATTTCAGAACCCCACCACATTCTAACCCGCTCACTGCAAAAATGGGCAACAACATTGGGTCTCTGTGATATGTGGAGGGTCTGGAACCCTCAGCAACAAAAGTACAAACACACTTTGGCTGCACACCACACACATGCGCGCATTGACATGATTTTTATGCCAGCTCCAGATGCTCTTCTAGAGTCTCATATTCAGATACTTGCTCATGGGATTTCTGACCACAACCCGCTACTGCTTCAAATGGGTGAATCCAATACACACAGCCGCAGATTGTGGCAGCTTAATGCCTGGTTTCTCCAGGACAACCCACACGCTCACGCAGTAGGAAGGGAAATCCGACGCTATTTCCACCTTAACAATGGATCGATGCAATCACCGGGTATCCTCTTGGCAGCATGCAAGACCACCGTTTGAGGCCACGCCAGGAACATCCTCCGACAAATTGAGCAAATGCAGCACCTTCGTGTCACACAATTGGAGACCAGGGCATTTTAATTGGAAAAGCAGCTTGCTGACAGTTCAATTGACGACACCAATAGGCATTGGTTCAGGAGAGAACACTCCTCTTAGAAGCAGCAAAACAAATTTGTCTGGCATCCATGGCATGGATCTATGGATGGGGGGGACCAAAATGGGAAGTTATTATACTGGCTGGCATCTTGGCCCCTGGCAAGTAGGGTTATCCCAGAGATCATTGATGATGCGGGTCTCGTTCACCGTACCTCCCCCACCATTGGCCAAGCGTTTGCGGATCACTACATGTCACTTAGTAGGGGCACCTCTCATGGAAAAGGTACAGCTGCCCCACCTTTCAGGTGCTGAGAGTCATGCACTAGAGGGCCCCATCACAGAGGAGACAGGTATTGCCAATGCGTCAATGGCGGCAGGCAAAATGCCTGGCACGATGGGTACCCTACTGAATTGTACACCAAATATTGAGACATTCTTGCCCCTCACCTCTTAAACCTTTACAAAGAGGGGACGGAGGACGGGTTCTTTCCCAGTGAGTCAGATCGGGTTGCAAATGTGGTCGTAACTAAAACAAAACCTCTTTTGGTCCCTCCTACACCTGGATCAATGCAGCTTCATGCCAGCGAGGAGCACAAGACATTGTATACAGCGCCTCCACATGGTACTCGCGCACTGCCACCTTTTGCCGCACACATTGGCATTGCTTTTAATAGATTTCGAAAAAAAAACATTCAATACTGTAGACTGGGGATATTTGACCAAGGTACTTGAGAGAGCAGACTTTTGACCCCATTTCCGGAGCCTGGTTCGGGTTCTTTATTCCAACCCCACTGCCAGGGTACAGATCAATGAAGTGGTCTCTGATGAATTCCCTATATTGCGAGGAACCAGTCAGGGATGTCCCCTGTCTCCCCTCTTTTTCGTGCTAGAGATTGAACCCCTAGCTAGACTCAGGTTGTGACGCACAGATTCGGGGATGGAAATAGGC
This sequence comes from Triturus cristatus, assembly GCF_964204655.1. Taxonomy (NCBI): domain Eukaryota; kingdom Metazoa; phylum Chordata; class Amphibia; order Caudata; family Salamandridae; genus Triturus; species Triturus cristatus. Next base: position 1,141,514,938 of record NC_140590.1, on the reverse strand, counting down.
CCAAGGACATGAAGACCGCATCACCCTATAGACGATGTGGCTTTTTTCTCTGTCAGACCCCTAGTGGCCACCGGTGTCTTCGGATCTTACAACTCTTTGAGCAGGCCTCAGGACTGAATGTCAATCCAGCCAAATCAGCGTTGGTCCTACTGGCATCCTCACAAGCCTCAATATACCAGCAGACGACCATCCCTATACGCAGTCTCAGCTTTCGGTACTTGGGCAGAAGGGTGGCTCTGAGTCCACAACTGATGTGGTCCCTCAATATTACTCCACTTGTTCATAAGATTAAGGAGGATCTTAAGAGATGTCAAACACTCCGATTGAATGTCTTTGGGAGAATGGAAAATGCTACTTACCCAGTATGCATTTGTTCTTGGCATGTAGAGCTGTACAATCTCATGCTTATGCATAGATCGCCATCTAGTGTTGGGGACGGATGTTTGCACTTTGTTTTTCTTCTTAGAGGTCTTCCTAGTCATGAAGTAGGTGACTCCTCCTTTCGGTGATAATGCACATGGTCATCGACTCCATCTTCAGATTGTTTGCCCGCAGAGGGTGAGAGAATGGAGTAGTAGTAAAGAGAAGAAATGTTCATGTGTATGTATGAATAGTAACAAGAGAACAACAGCAGCTACAGGTACCCGGGGAGGTGGGTGGGCGCATGAGATTCTACAGCTCCTCATGCCAAGAACAGATGCATTCCTGTAATTGATGGAGTTGTCTGAAACAGTGTTTTAAGTACTGCTAGGCCCACATTAGCTTGCTGTCTGGCTAACACATCTACACAATAATGCTTAGTGAATGTGTGTGGTGTGGACCATGTTGCAGCTTTGCAAATGTCAGTAATAGGGATGTTCCTTAAGAAAGCCATAGTAGCCCCTAGCTTACGAGTGGAATGTGCTCTAGGGGGTACCGTTAAGAGTCCTTTTGGCTTTTGCATAGCAAATCTGAATACATTTAACGATCCACCTAGCAATACCTGATTTGGATATAGGATTGCCCTTGTAAGGTGGTGCAAAAGTGACAGTTGTTTGGTCTTATGAAAAGATTTCATTAATTCAATGTAATACAACAGAGCTCTTCTAACATCTAAGGTGTGTTGAGCTTGTTCTGCAATGGAGTCAGGTTGAGGGAAGAAAACAGGCAATTCAACTGACTGATTTATGTGAAATGCAGATACTACCTTAGGTAGGAATTTGGGACTGGTACGAAGAACCACTTTATCCTTGTGTAACTGGAAACAAATGTCTTTTATGGTTAGTGCCTGAAGTTCACCCACTCTCCTCAATGAAGTGATTGCAATGAGGAAAGCTGTTTTCCGAGTGAGGAACTGGTTCACATTTGTGCATGGGTTCAAATGGTGGGCCCATTAACCTTGTGAGGACTATATTAAGATTCCACACTGGGGCAGGTGGACGTCTTGGTGGTATAACTCTTTTTAGTCCTTCCATAAATGCTTTGATTACAGGCACTCTAAAGAGCGATAAATGTTGCCTATTTTGAAGATAGGCTGCAATTGCAGCGAAATGCAGTCTGATTGATGTATAGGCCGATGATGACTGCTGCAAATGTAACAGGTAGCAGAGAATGTTTTGTATGGAAGCATCAAGAGGGTTGATGTTATTGCAATAGATAACAAATCGCTTCTATTTGGCTGCGTAGCAGGCCTCCTTAATAATTTTCATAGTCTGGTAGAAGGTTCAGATATCCAAACTCTGACTTCAGGAGCCAGATCGCAAGGTTCAATTGTTTGGGATCTGGGTGTTTGATTTCTCCATGGCTCTGTGTGAGGAGACTGGGAGTTAAATGTAAATTTTGATGCGGTACCATCGAGAGTTCCAACAGGGTTGTGAACCAGGGTTGACCTGCCCATGTTGGAGCTACTAGAATTAGTGTGAGAAATGTTTGCCTGACTTTCTGAACCACTGATTGAATGAGTGCAAGAGGCGGAAAAGCATAAGCAAATATTCCTGACCAGTTCATCCATAGAGCATTGCCTTTGGATAACGGGTATAGGTACTTGGAGGCGAAGCTTTGGCATTTTATGTTTTAGGCGCAGTGTTTCCCAAACTGGGGTCCGAGGACCCCCAGGGGTCCGTGGCACATTCCCAGGGGGTCCGCAGGCAGCAGTTTTAAAAGCACTGCAAAGTTCCTTGTAAAATTAGCAGTTTTCCAGCAACTATAAAAGTGTCAAGAAAATGGCAGTGATTAATGTACCTGCTGGTGAGAGATGAGAAATTTGTCCAGTGGCAGCTTTGACTCATCTAATATGACACAGAGGGTTAATATGCCTACTGCAAAGAACGTGTACAATGCATTTTAAAAAACAGTATTTTATGTGCATAGGTTAGTGGGTTACTGATTTTGTCACAGAGATTCTTTTGTCACTGTGCAATTCATAAGGGACAATTGTAATCTAGCAGTGTCCTATAAACTGTCATCAAAGAGCTGCTTGCAACCTGCATAGTAAAAGTTAGCAACATATGTTTATTCCCAGTCTATCATTATCCTGATGCTGCTATGTTCCCACTTCCTGCACATGAACAATTTTGTAATGCAGTTTTGTCACTTATGTGTGCTGCCTAATGCAGCACACATGGAAGTTACAAAAAGTCCTTTTTATTAAAGATTGTTTATGTGCAGGGATGGGCCACCTTCCTGAACATAAACAATCAAAGGTGTTTTCCTTTTTCCGTTGGAAAAAGCAAAAATGAGGAGAAATAAGGCACTTCTCCTCATTTCGCCAAGTTAAGACCAGGTTTTTCATGGTCTTAATTTTGGTGCTGTCTCCTATTTAAGCTGACCTTTTAAATAGAGCGCAGCGTCAAAATCAATGGGTGTTGGAGTGAAATGCCCACTGCAACTCCCACTGCCCACCTTTTTTCCGCTAAGCATTGCGTGAAAGGGGGCCTTATTTACAAGGCAGTGTTAAGCCACAATAAGTGACTTAACGCTGCCTTGTAAATAAGGCAAAGCCCCTATTGCCACAGGAATATCGCAAAAAGTGACGTTCCCATGGCAATAGGAACTTGTAAATATGCCCCTAAAATCCGTAGTAATTTGAGTATTTGTTTTGTGTGCACATGTGTGTTTATTTTTTTCGAATTACTGTTTTAATGTTTGAAATTTAAATCCTACAAATTGCTTGGGGGTCCCTGGCTTCCAGTGGTGACTCAATGGGGGTCCTCAGGAGTCAGAAGTTTGGGAACCACTGTTTTAGGGTGTTGCAAACAGACCTATGTGAGGGACTCCCCAAGCTTGGAAGTATGGGTGGAGAACTTGAGGGTGAAGTTCCCATTCGAGTATTTGATACCTCTGCCTGCTGAGGAGGTCCGCAATCTGGTTGTTGACTCCTGGGAAATGTTCCGCTAGGAGATAGATTTTGTGGTGAATAGCTCACCTACAGAGGTCTTGGGCTAGGTGGGACAGCTGGAGTGTGTGTGTGTCCCTTTGTTTCTGGATGTAATACATAGCTGTCATGTTGTCGGTTCGAACCAAGACAGCTTTGCCAGACAGGTGATATTGAAAGGCTTTGAGAGCTAGAAAGATTGCCATCAGCTCTGAATGATTGATGTGAAGCAATCTTTGCTGCTGGCTCCACAGACCCTGCACTGTGTGCTGCTGAAGATGAGCTCCCCAGCCAGTAAGGGACGCGTCCGCAGTTAATATTGTCTGTGGAACCGGGTCTATGAACAGCCGTCCTTTTGACAAAGTTTGTGTGTCTCACTACTGCAGAGAGCGATGAGTACAGCCGCTTACCAACACTAGATCGGTTAATAGACTGTGTGACTGGTTCCACTGACTGGCTAAGCATTCTTGAAGTGGACGCATGTGCAGTCTGGCATGGGGAACGATCATGATGCAAGATGCCATTATTCCCAACAGCTGCATAAAAATTCGATCTGGAAGTGACTGATTGGATCGAAACTGGAGAATTAACGCCGGAATGTTTTGAATTCTGGCTGTGCTGGGAAACGCCAGAGGCCTTTGAGTATTTAAAGTGGCTCCTAGGTAGTTCGGAGTTTTGGCTGGCTGAAGATGTGATTTTAACACATTGACTGTAAACCCTAGGTGTAAAAAGTAACTGAATGGTTACGGAAATATGCTTGCGGCATTGTTGATACGTGCCGGCTTTGATGAGACAATCGTCCAGGTATGGGAAGACATGGATGCTTTGTCTTCTCAGATGAGTAGCTACTACCGACAGACACTTTGTGAAGACTCTGGTGGCAGTGGTGACTCCAAATGGGAGTACCTTGAATTGGTAATGTTGACCTGCTACTACAAGCCTGGGAAACTTGCGGCGAGCCGGGTGGATTGGAATATGAAAGTAGGCTTCCTTTAAGTCTACAGTAGACAGAAAGTCATCCTTTTGCAAGAGAGGTAGGACCTGTTGAAGTGTTACCATGTGGAAATGGTCTAACTGTATGTAAATATTTAGTTTTCTGAGATCTAATATTGGTCTGAGAGAGCTGTCTTTTTTGGGAATTAGGAAGTAAAAGGAATACACCCCGACCTTTGATGTAGTGCTGGTATGGGCTCTATAGCTCCTTTTAATAGTAGGGACTGTACCTCTTGTTTGAGGAGGTGTAGGTGATCCGGTGAAAGTTTGTGTGACTTTGGGGGAGTGTTGATAAACTCCAGGCAGTAACCAGAATGGATAATTTGTAGAACCCACTTGTCTGTTATTGACTGCCACTTAGGTAGGAAATGTGACAGTCTTCCCCCGACAGATGTTAAGTGGTTGAGGGGGACTATGGGCAAGTCACTGCATTGTATTGGAGGGAGAGGTACGTGTGTTAGAACCTCTACCTCGGCCGTTGTTCCCTCTGTAACCCCCTCTGAAGTAATCTTTAGAGCCTGAGTGTTGGTTATTGCCCTTATAGGTGGATGCAGTTTCCGAAGAAGTATTTTTGGACCCTGCCCGATAAAAAGAGCGCTGAAAGGAACCACGGCCTTGTGTAGACTGAAGGGCTCCCATAGATTAAGCCACTTCAGTATCTTTTTTCATCTTCTCAAGTGAAGAATCTACCACTGGCCCAAAAAGGCGTTCTTTATCAAAAGGTGTGTTCAATATGGAGGCCTGAAACTCAGGTTTGAACCCTGATATGCGTAGCCAGGCATGTCTTCTTAAAAGGACACTAGTGTTTACCGCTCTGACAGATGTGTCAGCAGCATCTAGGGAGCACCTAATTTGGTTGTTTGAAATTCAATGTCCCTCACGTACCAGGCCTTGCGCTTTAGATTTATGTTCTTGGGGTTGAAATTGGATGAGTTGTTCCATTTCATCCCAATGAGCACGGTCATATCTGGCTAGCAACGCTTGTGTATTAGATATGCGCCAGAGGTTAGCTGCCTGGGAGGCTACCCTTTTCCCTGAAGCATCGAGAAGCTTTGACTCCTTATCTGGGGTTAGAGCGTCTTCAGGAGTTTGCCCTTTTGCGTGCATTGGAAACTACCAACGAGTCTAAGTGTAATTGTCCTCTTATGTAGACCGGATCAGATGGTGCAGGCCTGTATTTTTTATCCACCCTAGGGGTAACGATGCGTCCCCTGACAGGATCATTTAATATGTCATCTACATGTCTGGTCATTCCTTTCAGCATGGTTAACATATGAGTTGACTTTTGTGTGCTGTTCAATGTTTCAAAAAGGAAATCCTCTTCAAGGGATTCTTTATGGAGCTGCACCCCATGATAACTGCCAGCCCTGCCTAGCAATTCAATATAGCCTACACTGTCGTCTGGTAGAGAGGGCCGGGTAGGATATAGGTCAGGATCATTGTCTGTGGGCGAGTCAGTGTTGTAGTCATCCCACTCATCTGTAGGTCCTGGCTGACCATCATCATTCCCATCACCCTGATTGTCAAGTGTATTTGGTGGTGAGTGATCAGGTGAAGTTGGCACAGGTAGAGACTGAGGAGAAGGTGGTGATGGAAGATGAGGAGGAGGGGAAGGGTTTGTTCCAATATTTTTCTTCAATGGAATGTGATATTTCTCTTGTATTAGTCCTTCTCTTTAGAGTCATTTTAGTGGTAATGTGTCCAGTTTTAGGATGTATGTACAATATTTTCTGTTTCCGGCCCGGTTTTTCGAGCGGATCACCTAAACTGTGCTTTTAGGTGGCTTTGGTGCATCAATCTGTTTTGGCGGCAAAGTTTTGGGGCTGGTGTTTTCAGATCCGAGGTGGTTTTCGGTGCCGAATGGTGAGGTTCGGAGCCGGATTTTGGTTTCGATCCCGAAGGCTTTGGCTCGGTACCAGAGTTGGCGTGCGGCTTTTCGGAGCTGGAAGGCTTTTTAGTAGGCTTCCGTGCAGAGGTAGAAGGTGAGGCATTGAAGCGTGGTCTCTGGGCCGACCGGGGCCCGAGGGCACAGGTTGGTCCAGAGCCTTCTTTTTCGATTGACTTGGGATTCGGGGCGAGGTAGGGACTGTACTTACAGTACGTTGTCCACGTGGGATGTCCTCATCCTGGTAGGAGCCATCCTCTGAAAGTGAGATTGGATCCTGTTCCTCCTCATCCCCGATAGCGGCGACGGCCTCTTCTTCCGATTCAAGTCCGAAGAGGTCCGGAATGGAGCTTGTGTGTTGGCTCTGCATGTCGAGTCGTCGAGCCCGCGTAGCGGAAGCCTTGCACACATCGCAGTTCTGTTCTCTGTGTTCTGGTGATAAACACAGGCTGCACACTTCGTGTGAGTCGGTGCGAGGGTATTTCGCGTGGCACCGAGGGCAGAATTTAAAGGGAGTTTGTTCCATCGACCGCAAGTCGAATCGAGGCGGTTCAGCCCAACAGCATACCACGAGCTCTGATCGACCGAGGGTTTTCTGTCGAAATGACACGATACACGAAGAATGGAATACACGATCGGAAACAATACCGTCGAGGGTGAGCGTTCTACTCACGAAAGGAAACGTGTCGAACCTGAGCGCAGCGAGTAACATTCGAACCCGATGGCAGAAAAAAACAATCTGAAGATGGAGTCGATGACCATGTGCACTATCACCAAAAGGAGGAGTCACCTACCTTGTGACTAGGAAGATTTCTTCCAAGAAAAACAAAGTGCAAACATCCAGGCCCAACACTAGATGGCGATCTATGCATAAGCATGTGATCTACAGCTCACATGCCTCGAAGCACAAGTTACTTACCTTCGGTAATGATATATCTGTAGGAAACATTAGTAGTGATAGATCCCTTACCTTAGAATTACCCCCAGGCGTCAGACTGGATCTGGAAAGTTTTCGTCAGCAGTATCCCTGCGTGTCGGTAGGCGTCATCGCGCGGCTCCACGTGCGTCGTTGGCGCAGAGATGACGTCGCTGGAGGTACTTAGACGCGCCCACGTGAGCTGACGTCAGTTCTGTACACGTCTTTCCGCGCCAGAAACGCAAAGCCATGCAAGAAACTGACCACTGGTGCCATGAAACTAGGGCCCTGAAAGGCATGACCTTAACCCTATAAATCAGTTCGCAGAACAGGGGGGATGGGTGGGGCGATAAGGAATCTATCACTACTAATGTTTCTTACAGATATATCGTTACCGAAGGTAAGTAACTTGTGCATCTGCAAGAAGCACGTAGTAATATATTCCTTACCTTAGAATAGATACCCCAGCAATACCAATCCCGGCGGTGGGTCTGTGAACCAAGATCACACCAGAAAGTCCTGGAGAACAGAACGGCCAAAGAAGCCGTCTCTCCGGACTTGGCTGTCCAGGCAGTAATGCTTGGCAAACGTGTGCAGCGAGGCCCACGTAGCTGCCTGACAGATGTCATGCAAGGGAACTCCCCGTCCCAAAGCAGTAGTGGCTGCCGTCGCCCTGGTAGAATGGGAGCGCAGCCCCACCGGAGGCTCCTTTTTAGCCAAAGAATAACAAGCCTTTATGCACAAAACGACCCAGAGAGAGATTGTCTGCTTGTTCATGGCCCGACCTTTCTTGGCGCCCACGTAGCCAACAAAGAGCTGGTCATCCACCCGGAACTGTTCTGTGCGGTTCAGTTAGAATGAGAGCGCACGTTTTGGGTCCAGATGGTGGAGCCTCTCTTCCTCTTTAGAGGAATGTGGAGGCGGAAAAAAGGTGAGCAAAATGAAGGTCTGCCCGATATGAAAGGCGGTGACAACCTTTGGCAGAAAAGATGGACGAGTCCTTAGAACCCCTTTGTCCGGATGGACAGAGAGAAAAGGAGGTTTAGAAGAAAGAGCCTGGAGCTCACTCACTCTTCTGGCCGAGGTGATGGCTACCAGGAAAGCGGTCTTTAAAGTGAGGACAGTTGTGAAGTGGCTCAAAGGGAGCACAGATCAGATATGTCAGAACCAGGGTTAAGTCCCACTGAGGCATTATGAAAGGAACAGGAGGGAAAAGAGGAGTAATGCCTTTTAAGAATCTATTTACAACAGGGGACTTGAAAGTGGAAGGCTAATCTGGAAGCCGTAAAAAGGCTGAAATGGCCGAGAGATAGCCCTTGATAGTGCCCAGAGCAGAGCCCTGCTGGGCCAAAGAAAGGAGGAATAGAAGGACCTCTGAAAGAGGGGCAGAAAGGCTATCCACAGCCTTTGCTGCGCACCATGCCACAAACGTATTCCACCTGCAGGCGTATACAGTCTCAGTGGAGGGACGCCTGGCTGCCAAGATTACATCACAAACTTCGGGAGGCAGGTCAAAAGACGTCAAATGCCGCCGCTCAATCTCCACGCAAGGAGGTGCAAACTGGACTGGTTCGGGTGGAGGACCGTCCCCTGTTGCTGCGACAGAAGATCCTCCAGAAGAGGCAGTCGGATTGGGGGGGGATCAATAGCCATGCTGAGTGGCTCGGGATGCCATACTCTTCGAGCCCAGTCCGGAGCCACAAGAATGTCTTGGGCCCGGTCATGCTTGATCTTCTTCAGCACTCTGGGTAGAAGTGGTATAGGCAGAAAGTCGTATGGTAGACCGCAACTCCACTCGCGACGAAAAGCGTCACCTAGCGAGTGCTGCCTTGGAAATTCCAACGCGCAGAACTGATGACATTGCGTGTTTTCTTCGGTGGCTAATAGATCTAACCAAGGCTCTCCCCACTGCTGAAAGAGACCTTGCACCACGTCAGAGTTTAGACGCCATTCGTGATCCATCATGCACCGGCGGCTGAGTTCGTCCGCCCTGGCGTTCAGAGAACCTGCCAGGTGTTGAACCACCAGGGAAATACCTTGGTGTTCCAGCCATGTCCAGAGACGCAGAGCCTCCTGACATAGGGTCTACGACCCCACCCCACCCTATTTGTTACAATACCACATGGCAGTGGTGTTGTCTGTGAACACCTGCACTACTCTTCCCTTGACAGAGGGAAGGAATGCCTTCAGTGGAAGTCAGATCGCCCGAAGCTCCAGAAGGTTGATATGGAGCCGGGACTCCGCCGGAGACCAGAGACCTCTGATCTCCGCCTCTCCCAGGTGGCCGCCCCATCCCAGAAAGGACTCGTCCATCACAACTTTGAATTCCGGTTAGGGAAGGGAGAGGGATCTGCCATTGACCCAATTGCGATTTGTGAGCCACAACTGCAATTGTCGTGCAGTGCCCTCCGAGATCTGGACGTGATCGGACAGGTTGCACTGATGCTGAGCCCACTGGAACTTCAGGTCCCACTGCAGAGCCCGCATATGCCATCTTGCATGATCCACTAACAGGAACCAGGGATAGAGGCTGAAAGATCGGAATCATCGCCTGAATATCCTGGACTCGCTGTTCAGGAGGATAAACCCGAAACTGCGCCGAGTTCAGAACGGCTCCGATGAAGAGGAGCTTCTGAGAGGGAATCAGGTGCGACTTCGGCAAGTTGATGGAGAACCCCAACAAATGCAGGAGGTCGGCCGTAGTCTGGAGGTGGGAGACGACTGCCTGGGGCGAGCACGCCTTCAACTACCAGTTGTCGAGATAGGGGAAGACTGGAACCCCTGATCTGCGCAGATGAGCTGCGACCACCATCACTTTCGTGAACACCCGAGGGGCGTTGGTAAGGCCAAAGGGGAGCACGGTGAACTGAAAGTGCTCCTGGCCTAGAAGGAACCGCAGGTAAAGCCAGTGGGCCGGCAGGACGGGAATATGAAAGTAAGCGTCCTGCAAGTCCAACGCCACCATCCAGTCTTGCGGGTCTAGGGCAGACAAGACCTGAGCAAGTGTGAGCATCTTGAACTTCTCCTTCCGGAGGAAGCGATTGACGTTCGGAAGGTCTAAGATTGGACGCAGGCCCTTGTCCACAGAAAGTAGCGGGAAACAACCACGACCTACTTCTAGCCCAGGAACGCGCTCAATGGCCCCCTTGGCCAAGAGGGCCGTGACTTCCTGTTGAAGAAGCGCAAGATGGTCCCCCGACATGCGGTGGTACTGAGGTGGCATGGCTGGAGGGGAAGTCTTGAAGGGGAGGGAATAGCCCCTTCCGACAATTTGCAGCACCCACTTGTCCGATGTTATGTTGCGCCAGTGGGGGAGATGATGGCGAATCCTGCTGCCCGCTGGCGTTTGATGGGCCTGAAAGGTCAGACTAGGAAGGCTTTGCAGTGGATCCTGCGGGGGTCGAGGTGGACTGACCTGCCCGCTGGCCCCCAGAACCGCCTCAACGGTTCCCGCGGCAGCGCTGAGGATGTTGCTGCACAGGCCTGTGGCTCTGGAACGAACGTGTTGGGGCACCCCTTCCGTGGCCACAAAAGGAGCGAAAAGTGGAAGGCGGAGGAGGGCGAGTGGCCGACAGGCCCAAGGACTTGGCCGTAGCCCGTGAGCCCTTAAAACGCTCCAACTCACTATCCGCCTTATTGCCAAAAAGGCGAATGCCATCAAAGGGCATGTCCATCAAAGTGTTCTGGACATCCCCTGAGAAGCCAGTTGTCCTCAGCCAGGCGTGGCGCTGAAGCGCCACCGTCGTGGAAATCGCCCTGCCCAGCGAGTCGGCGGTATCAAGCCCACAACTAATAGTGAACTTTGCTGTGTCTCTGCCAGCTGCAATAGCTTGGGAGAGTACTGTCTGTGTCTCCTCCGGACAATTGGGCAGCACCTGCGTAACCGTATCCCACAGAGAGTGGGAATAACGGCCCAAGAGGCATGCGGTGTTCACCGACCGCAGCCCTAAGCTGGCAGATGAAAACCGCTTCTTGCCAAGCTGCTCCAGCTTCTTCGATTCCCTATCCGGAGGTGCGGAAGGGAACGCGCGCTGGGAATCAGAGGCTTGGACAACCAAGCTCTCGGGAGTGGGGTGTTGGGAGAGAAAGAGGGGGGGGTTGCCCGGAGCCAGGCGATGGGCCACGTTCCTGTCCACAGGAGACCCTGTTTTGGGCCTGGACCAAGTGCCCAAAAGGACGTCAGAAAGTGCGTCATTAAAAGGCAGCAAGGGCTCCGAAGAGGTTGCCGCCGGCTGAAGCACTTCCGTCAGGGAGTTAGTCCTGACGGCCACTGTAGGGAGTTTGAGGTGGAGCAACTCGGCTGCCCTACCTACTACCACTGCGTAACTGGCTCCCTCCTCCGTAGCCACGGTAGGAGGAGACAGCATGCCAAGGTCAGGTGAGGTGTCAAGACCACTGGCATCCCCCAAATTCTCTACCCAGTCCGGATCATAATGTGTGAGGGTCCTCCCCTTCCTCCGAAGTCTGCGAAACAGGCTGAAAATAAGGAGGACGGACATAGGGGAAAAAGGGTCCCATCGCAATCGCCGCCGAGTGGTGCCGACCTTGCACCGTTTCCGGTTCAGGGCTGAATCTGGGGCCGACGTCGTCCCGAGGAGCGGGCGACGTCAGAGGGGGTGCGGGTGGAGTCAACGTCGGTGGAGGTGTTAGAAGGTCGACCAGGGTCTGATCCCGGATCTCGGGAGGTCCTGCTGCGCCGTGGCCGGAGCCGCCGGTGATGGAAGGACAGGACCCCCAGTCGGGCCCGTAGACGCACCGGCGGGGCCAGACGGCCCAAAGAGTTGGGCCATGGCAGCAAGAAACTCTTGCATCTGAGCAGGCGTCTCGGACAGACCTGGAAAGGGTGGGTAGGCTAGCGGCAACGTCGCAGGCTCTTCTGGAGCCGTGGGGGTGGCACCACCCACACCCTCAACTGTCTCGCGCGACGGGAAGTCGAGGAGCGACGACGCTTCTTCGCCTTCGTTTTGGAATGCGAAGACTTACCTGACCCCGAGTGCGAAGACTTAGATCCAGAGGAACGATGGTGATGGCTCCGCGACTGGTCCCTCGACTTCCCATGGGACCGGGACCTTTCCAGCAACTTTCGGGACCGCTCCCGCAAAGTCTTCGGCGCCATGGCCCGGCAGTCGGGGCACGACTTGGAGTGGTGGTCGTGCCCCAGGTAGTAGACACACACGCGGTGTGGGTCCGTCACCAACATCATGCGGTGACAGTCCCCACAGATCTTAAAACCGGGCATCCCTACGACACCAGGAGTCGATCGACTCGAAGAAATTGAGACGAAAGGCCTTGAAAAAACTCAGTCAAAAAGTGACTGGGGGTACTTGCTCTTCCTGGATCTGCGCTTGCTGGCACGGAAAAGAAAGAACTGACGTCAGTGCAGGTGGGCGCGTCTAAGTAGCTCCAGCGGTGTCATCCAGGCACCAACAATGCACGCGGAGCCGCACGACGCCGCCTACCGACACGCAGGGTTACTGCTGACGAAAACTTTCCAGATCCAGACTGATGCCTGGGGGTAATTCTAAGGTAAGGAATCTATCACTACGTGTTTCTTTCAGAACACATGTTTATCAAATATTTATATATCCTTTGGCAGATGGAGCAGGTGGCAGATATCTTGCTTCCTTTAATGCTCGACATGGGCAGGTGGTCGATCGGTGACAGCTAGGTTGTGTTCACTCCTTTTTTGGGCTCGCATTAGGCGGACCTTAGAGCTCCTCCCCTATGCTGAAGCCCTCACTGAGGCCACACAGATGGACACTGGCCGCAAAATAGGTTGGATTTCAAACATCAGGAATGGGGCTCCAAGCGCATTGGGATAGGCAGGAACCCCCAAGGAAAGACCAGCACAAACGTTTGTATTGGGAATGGGTGGATCAACAGGAAACCTGCAAACCCAATGTGGATAGATTAACAGCAGAATTTTATTTATATAAACAGATTAGTTATCTAGAGCCCTTTTTAGATACAATTCAGGCTCCAAGGGACAAGATGTTGTACATCCACTTTAGGTTTGGCACACTTCCGGTCTATGACTTAGCTGCGAAATGGCACCCATGCAAGCAGACACCAAAGGATTGACCATGTTGCAGGGCCCAGTTAGAAAGTGTTGCCCATGCTATGTTTGCTTGCTCGGCATATAACATCAAAAGGGCCAAGTGGCTAAAACCGATCTGCCGACAAACTGGGCACACGGGACTACCGGGTAGCCCTGCGCATCCTTAGGTCCGATTCAAGACCTTTTTTTGCGTGCTGCGTGGCAAAGTTCCTTAGTCATGTATGGTTTATTAGACGGAAAGCCCTGATAAGACCAGAACAGCACCATGCCGAATGAAGCTGAGATGAAATTGCCGCAGAGCTCTAAGGCTGCTCATTTAAGCTTCAAAAACATATACTATGCACGTGCGTATTATGCTTCAACCCTCCGCGCTGTTATTTTATTTAAGGCTAGAGCCTTTTTAGCAGGTCTAGTGGGGGTTGCTACCTGAGCCTATTACAAGGACCGTATCAAGATGAATTGTCATGCTGTTTCTTCTTTTTATTTGTATTCTATTTAATTTATGTTTTTACTGATGTGATGTGTATTAACTCTCTAACTTATCTTGTCAACTGCGCTCCACACGGAGTATTTGGAGGGATTGCTTGTGCATATAATTTTTACTATGTTGCTGTATGATACGCTTATTTTATATTCTATTTATAAAATGCTTTTATAACTTTTATGACACTAGTTGTCGAAATAAAGCTTTTACAACAACAACAGCTTCCTTTAATAGGATCAATTTGTTTAGGTTGGAAGTAGTAAACCAACACTTTCTATTTTGCAGCAGAACATGCTCTAGTAATGGGCTTGCATGAGAATGTCCATGCATTCTTATGGTAACTTGAGACAGACAAACTTTAAGACCTCAGGAACCAAACTGCTAGATTGAGAATTTTGGGGTCCGGGTGTCTGATCTGTCCTTGATTGCGAGTGAGAAGATCCGGCCCGTTTGGTAGTTTCTCGTGTGGAACTACAGAGAGTCCAGTAGTGTTGTGAACCAGTGTTGATGAGCCAAAGTGGGAGCTACCAGGAACATGGTAAGGGATGTGTGCCTGAGTCTCTGAACCAGAAATGGAAGGAGGAGAGGTGGAAAAGCGTATCCAAATATCCTTGACCAACTGTTCCATAGTGCAGTGCCCTTGGACAGTGGGTGTGGGTAACTGGAGGCGAAGTTTGGGCATTTGGTGTTTTCGGCTGTGGCAAAAAGGTCTATTTGAGGAAACCCCCACTTTTAAAAGTAGGGAAGGAGAACTTGGGGGTGGGATTCCCACTTGTGGGTCTGTTGCTGCATCCTTCTGAGCAGATCTGCAAAACTGTTGCTGACTCCTGGTAGATATTCCGTCAAGAGATAAATGTGTTGGTGAAGAGCCCAGTTCCAAATGGTTTGAGACCGTTGTGATAGTTGAGAAGACTGTCTCCCAAAACCCCCTCCCCCCCCTATTTTTTGTAAATAATACAGGACTGTCATACTGTCTGTCCGGACTAGGACAACCTTGCAAGATAGTTGAGGAAGGAAAGCTTTTAGGGCTAGGAAAATCGTCTGAAGCTTCAAGTAGTTGGAGGGATTGATGTTTGGCATCCCTAGATCTTGTACAGTAGGTCTTGTAGATGGCACCCCAACCCATCTCCAATGCATCTGTGGTGAGAGTGAGGTGAGGAACAGGGTCCAGAAAAGGCTGCCCCTGCAGCAAGTTGCTGGTGTTTCACCATTGCAAAGATCTTCAAGTGGCCATGTGAATGAGATCACTGGCGAGCTAGACACTGCTGTAGGGGATGAATATTCAAACTTGCGTGGGTGACTATGGCAATAAAAGAAGCCATCATCCCTAGCAGACGCATCACAATCCGAACTGTGAGAAATGAGGTGGGTTGGAAATGTGGGAGAGCTATTTGAAAGTTCTGAACTCGAGTTGGATTGGGATATGCCAACCATGACTATGTAGAGGTTTGCTACCAGTTATGGTTGAGTTTGGAGAGGTTCAGGGTGAGACTTGCGAACAATTATTGTAAACTCCAAGCTGTGAAGTAGATCAGTCAAATGAGTGTACTGCTGCCACTGAATGTAGGTACTGGCTTTGGTGAGCCAATCGTCCAGGAAGGGAAATATGTGAATGTTTTGCCTTCTGAGATGTGCTGCCACTACTGTCAAACATTTTGTGAACACCAGAGGTGCTGTGGTCACCCCGAAATGTAGAACTCTCAATTAGTAGTGTTTTCCTGCTATGACAAACCGGATGTATTTGCGGTGAGCAGGATGTATGGGAATATGAAAGCAAGCGTCCTTTAGATCTTGTGTTGCCATGAAGTCGCCCTGTTGTAAAAGTTAAATGACATCCTGTAGAGTAACCATATAATAGGATGTAGTAGTTGAAATGTCTGAGGGCTAAGATTGGTCTTAGTGACCCATCCACTTATGGAATCGGAAAGTATGGAGCACGGGTACTCATAGTACAGCCCGCGGGCCGCCAGCGGCCCGGCAAGCCTTCATTGGCGGCCCACGGACCTTGCAGGCAACATACCTCTGTTTTTTTATATCGCCGGGTGGAGCAGCGCGGAGCTATGGGGGCCGGGCGATTCTTTTAAAAACCATTCACTTGTTAATAAGGCTTTGTTGTATTTCACCTCTTCTTAGCGCCCCTGCATCTCCACTCTGATTGAGTGGAGATGCAGGGGCCATTTTGAGTGAAGATGCAGGGGCGCTAAGAAGAGGTGAAATTCAAGAAAGCCTCATTAACAAGTGAATGGTCTTTAATAGACCTGTGAAGTACTTGGGTGCGGCGGCTGTGTGTGTTCCAGGGAAGCTGTCTCAGCGCGGGGTGAGGTGACCAGGACAGCAGGGTGATGTGAAGGGTGGGGGGGCAGCAGCTAGTGAGAGCAGCGGGTGAGTTTACAGCGGAAGGAAGACAGTGCGACAGAGGGAGGGAGAGGGGGAAGACAGAGAGCGGGAGACGGAGAGACGGAGGGAGACAAGAGAGAGGGAGGGAGACGAGAGAGGGGGAGGGAGACGAGAGAGGGGGAGGGAGACGAGAGAGGGGGAGGGAGACGAGAGAGGGGGAGGGAGACGAGAGAGGGGGAGGGAGACAAGAGTGCGCGAGGGAGACAAGAGAGCGCGAGGGAGACAAGAGAGAGCGAGGGAGACAAGAGAGAGCGAGGGAGACAAGAGAGAGCGAGGGAGACAAGAGAGAGCGAGGGAGACAAGAGAGAGCGAGGGAGACAAGAGAGAGCGAGGGAGACAAGAGAGAGCGAGGGAGACAAGAGAGAGCGAGGGAGACAAGAGAGAGCGAGGGAGACAAGAGAGAGCGAGGGAGACAAGAGAGAGCGAGGGAGACAAGAGAGAGCGAGGGAGACAAGAGAGAGCGAGGGAGAGAGACAGAGCGAGGGAGAGAGACAGAGCGAGGGAGAGAGACAGAGCGAGGGAGAGAGACAGAGCGAGGGAGAGAGACAGAGCGAGGGAGAGAGACAGAGCGAGGGAGAGAGACAGAGCGAGGGAGAGAGACAGAGCGAGGGAGAGAGACAGAGCGAGGGAGAGAGACAGAGCGAGGGAGAGAGACAGAGCGAGGGAGAGAGACAGAGCGAGGGAGAGAGACAGAGCGAGGGAGAGAGACAGAGCGAGGGAGAGAGACAGAGCGAGGGAGAGAGACAGAGCGAGGGAGAGAGACAGAGCGAGGGAGAGAGACAGAGCGAGGGAGAGAGACAGAGCGAGGGAGAGAGACAGAGCGAGGGAGAGAGACAGAGCGAGGGAGAGAGACAGAGCGAGGGAGAGAGACAGAGCGAGGGAGAGAGACAGAGCGAGGGAGAGAGACAGAGCGAGGGAGGGAGACAGAGCGAGGGAGGGAGACAGAGCGAGGGAGAGAGACAGAGCGAGGGAGGGAGACAGAGCGAGGGAGGGAGGGAGACAGACAGGGAGGGAGGGAGACAGACAGAGGGAGGGAGGGAGACAGACAGAGGGAGGGAGGGAGACAGACAGAGGGAGGGAGGGAGACAGACAGAGGGAGGGAGGGAGACAGACAGAGGGAGGGAGGGAGACAGAGGGAGGGAGACAGACAGAGGGAGGGAGACAGACAGAGGGAGGGAGACAGACAGAGGGAGGGAGACAGACAGAGGGAGGGAGACAGACAGAGGGAGGGAGGGAGACAGACAGAGGGAGGGAGGGAGACAGACAGAGGGAGGGAGGGAGACAGACAGAGGGAGGGAGGGAGGGAGACAGAGGGAGACAGACAGAGGGAGGGAGACAGACAGAGGGAGGGAGGGAGACAGACAGAGGGAGGGAGGGAGGGAGACAGAGGGAGGGAGGGAGGGAGGGAGACAGACAGAGGGAGGGAGGGAGAGGGAGGGAGGGAGGGAGACAGAGGGAGGGAGGGAGGGAGACAGAGGGAGGGAGGGAGACAGACAGACAGAGGGAGGGAGGGAGGGAGGGAGACAGAGAGGGAGGGAGACAGACAGAGGGAGGGAGACAGACAGACAGACAGAGGGAGGGAGACAGACAGAGGGAGGGAGACAGACAGAGGGGGGAGGGAGACAGACAGAGGGGGGAGGGAGACAGACAGAGGGGGAAGGGAGACGGAGAGAGGGAGAGGGAAGGAGAGAGAGGGAGGGAGACAGAGAGGGAGGGAGACAGAGAGAGGGAGGTAGGGAGGGAGACAGACAGAGGGAGGGAGACAGGCAAGAGGGAGGGAGACAGGCAAGAGGGGGGGGAGAGAGAGAGAGGGAGAGAGAGAGAGGGAGGGAGGGAGACAGAGAGAGGGAGACAGAGAGAGGGAGACAGAGAGAGGGAGACAGAGAGAGGGAGACAGAGAGAGGGAGACAGAGAGAAAGCGAGAGAGAGGGAGGGAGACAGACAGAGAAAGGGGAGAGAGAGAGAGGGAGGGAGACAGAGGGAGACAAACAGAGTGAGTGAGACAGATGGAGGGAGGGAAACAGAGAGGGAGGGAAACAGAGAGGGAGGGAGACAAGAGGGAGGGAGGGAGACAAGAGAGAGGGAGGGAGACAAGAGAGAGGGAGGGAGACAGAGAGGGAGGGAGACAGACAGAGGGAGGGAGACAGACAGAGGGAGGGAGACAGACAGAGGGAGGGAGACAGACAGAGGGAGGGAGACAGACAGAGGGAGGGAGACAGACAGAGGGAGGGAGACAGACAGAGGGAGGGAGAGAGAGGGAGGGAGGGAGAGAGAGGGAGGGAGACAGAGAGAGGGAGGGAGACAGAGAGAGGGAGGGAGACAGAGAGAGGGAGGGAGACAGAGAGAGGGAGGGAGACAGAGAGGGAGGGAGACAGAGAGAGGGAGGGAGGGAGAGAGGGAGGGAGACAGAGAGGGAGGGAGACAGAGAGAGGGAGGGAGGGAGAGAGAGAGAGAGAGATAGAGGGAGACAGAGAGGGAGAGTGATTGAGAGAGAGAGTGATAGAGGGAGGGAGGGAGACAGAGCGAGATAGATAGATAGATAGATAGAGATGTGTGAATGTCGGTTCTGGTGGCTCAGTGGACAAAGGCGTCCGCTGCAGGGGCCTGTGTTCAACCTCATGGTCACAGTTTTCTTTTTGCTCTAGCCCCGCCCCCTCCCCCACTGCCCCCGCCGGTGCGGCCCTCGGCCACAAACCACACTGTAAATTTGGCCCACGAGAGAAAGTTTGTGAGCACCCATGGTATAGAGAATATACCTCTGTGCCTTGTTGTTGATGAGGGACTGGTTCTATTGCCCCATTGAGAAGGGCTTCGACCTCTTGTTTAAGAAGTGTTAAGTGATCCTGTGAGTGCAAGGTGGGATGTTTAGTGGCGTGGCAATGAGCTCCGGACAATAAATAGCTATGTTGGATAATGGCTTATACCCACTGGTGTGTGGCGATAGACTCCCAGACTGGGTGGAAAAAATTGTAGTCTTTTCCCAAACAGGTGTTGTGTGGTCAGGGGGAAGTCACTATTTTGCAGTGGATGTATGTAGCTCCGCGTGCGGCGGTACCCCTGCCCCTTCCTTATTGTTACGACCTCTAAAGGAACCCCTGAAATAGCCCTTACTGTAGGTAGATTGGCCTGTTTGTTGCTGAGAAGTGGAGGCATCTTTGGTGGTAGATTTATATCCTCCCTTGAAGCCGGAGTAATGGAAGGAGCCTCTAGGTGTAGTAGTTTGTTATGCTACCATAGCTTTAGCAGTATCTGTGTCCATTTTATATAAGGTGGTGTCTACCTGTGGGCCAAAAAGATGGTATTTGTCAAAGGGCATAGATAGAACTGCCTGTTGGAATTCTGGCTTGAAGCCAGAACGTCTGAGCCAAGCATGTCTCCTAAGGAGTATTGATACCTCTAGAAGCTGCATCCGCTGCATCTAAGGCAACCCTGCTGAAATTGCTGAAGATGGCTTGACCCTATGCAACAATTTGTTGCCCTCTTTTACGATAGTCCTCAGGGAGATACTGTAGTAGCTCCTCCATCTCATCCCAATTGGCCCTTGTTGGAAGGTGGCTCTATGTATACTATATCAAAGTAAGGTATAGTGTGCACAGAGTCCAGTGGATCCCCAAGGGTAGGCAGAGGCTAAAGTAGATAATACCTTACTCTCTATTTGTGGTAGTGTGGGCGAGTAGTAAGGCTTTATCGGAAGGTAGTGTTACGCATTTATTGTACACACTCAGGCAAGAAATAATGTCACACACTCAAAGACTGAACTCAGACCAATTTGTTTGTATAAAAATATTATTTAGTTGCATTTTATTTCTAGAACCACGACAGGCTTGGTGCAGGTAAGTGAAATACTTTGCACAAACAATTCAGTTGAATGCAGTTGTATGTACTTGTTTTGTATACAGGTAGGTCAATTATTTAGAAACAGTTAAGTTTACTTTTCAGTTACTGTGCAGGTACTGTATGATTACTTTTTAGATTACTTTTCTTACTCAGTGTGCTATGCCTGGATATCACACTGGGACATTTCCTAGATAAAAGGTAAGTAAAACAGTTTTTCTCAAAACACACCCTCCACACTTAAGTTTTTCAGAGAAAAACATTCAATGCAATCCTATGGAGGAAAATAGGGTTATCGTTTTGAAGGTAAGTAAACGTTCTTGAGAGGTGAGTTTCTGGGGTTAGAACAAGGGTTCCCCTAGGGTCAAAGCACCCTCAGTGGCACTAGGGCGTCCGGGTGCAGAGTGCTGAGGCCCAATGTTATCCAATGGGGGAGAGGAGGCCTTTGGTGGTGGCTGCTCACGAGCAGGCCACAAGGTTGAGGGAGCAAATCTCCTTGACTTAAGCTCAGGGCAAAGGCAAATTCAAGTTAGCACACAAAGTGCACCCACAGTGGCACAGGTGTGGCCGGGAGCTGTTTTGGTATCAGGTGCACTGTTGTTTTCAATGGGAGTTGCCGGTTTTGGATTTTGACTGCAGGCTCGGTCCAGGGAATCTTCCGGGAGGAAGCACCAGCTGGGCAGGTAAGTTGGAGGGCTCGGGGACGTAGATGCACCTCCGGTCCACTTCTCCAGGGTGCAGAGCAGCCAGATGTAGGAGTGCCTTTGGAGGTCAGATTTCACCTTACTGGGTTAGTCACGGAGAGGGTGGGTACAGAGAGGTGTCTCCGTGCAGAGGCTGCAGGCGACGTCTGGAACCCCTGGAGAGATTAACCCTTGGTGGACTCAGACTTTGGCGCGCTTGGGGACATCACTGGGAACGGTGAGCCATTCAAACTAGGGCCGTAGGCGTCACGTGCAGTGGTGGTTCCAGGCGTCTGGTTTATTTCTCATCAGCAGGCTCATAGTCTTTCTTTGGTGATTCTTTTGAAGAGAGCTGGAGATCTGGTCTTTGTTGAAGCCAGTCAGTCCTCCTAGGGGTTCTGGAGGTTGATGGCTGCAGGACAAGGCGATTTTTGGCGCAGGATCTCTGGACACTAGACGGGCAGGTAGGGCTGGGACCAAGTCAGTTCTTCTCTGCAGTCTCTTCTGCTGGGAGTCTTCTTAAATCCTTCTTCGGTTGCAGGAACATCCTTTCTTGGTTCAGGGCTGCCCCCCTACATACTATATTTAGGGGGTGTTTTAGGGGTCTCAAGGTCAGTAGCCAATGGGCTACTGACCTTAGGGTGACTACATCCTTGGTGTGCTCACCCCACGTGGGGGAGTGGGCACAATCCCTAAAACTGATTGGAGAGAGCCTGCCATCTGTAAGATGGCAGGCACTGAAGAGTGGGCTTCACCTCCCCTCCTCCACCTGAGGGACGGAGTTGGCAGAGGTGGGCACACCTTCAGGGCTGTTCTAATTTTTCCTGCCTGTCTTCCCGACGAAAGGGAGGGGAGACAGAAAGACGTGCCGGTTCCTGATAGCAGGAGAGGCTAGGGGGTCGCGTTACAAAGGTGGAAAGGCCTTTGAAGCTTCTCTACCACATATGGCTCTTCCTGACCTGGGGGAGCTGTGATCACCTCACCCAGGAAAGGCTTTATTTCTGGGCACAGGGAGCGAAGGCTCCCACCCCAGGGGTCCAGAAACATGTCTCGTGGTGGCAGGCTGGTGTTTACCAGTCAGGTAACCCACCAGAGGCTGGTTGTTTTAGGGGGCATCTCTAAGATGCCATCTGAGTGCCTGGTATAATAAATACCAAACTAGCATCAGTGTGGGGTTATTATGCTGAGAAGAACAAGTTACTTACCTTCGGTAACAATGTATCTGTAAGAAACATTAGTTAGTTAGATTCCTCACCTTAGAATATCCCCAGGCGTCAGACTGGATCCGGAAAGATTTTTGTAGCAATACCCCTTGCGCGTCGCTAGGCGTCGTCTGCGGCTCCGTGTCCGTCGTTGGCGTCGTGCGCCGGAATGACGTCGGAGTACTTAGACGCCGCCCTCGCGCGCTGACGTCAGTTCTTGTACATAGCTTTCTACACCAGGGACGCTGAGCCATGCAAGAGACCGACACTGGTGCCAAAAAATCTAGGGCCCTGAAAGGGAGAACCTTAACCCTAGATGTCGGTTCGCAGAACGGGGAGGCTGGGTGGGTCGGTGAGGAATCTAACTAACTAATGTTTCTTACAGATACATTGTTACCGAAGGTAAGTAACTTGTTCATCTGAAAGAAACACGTTAGTTAGATTCCTTAGAATAGATACCCCAGCAATACCAACCCCGGTGGTGGGTCTGCGAACCTAGATCACACCAGAAAGTCCTGGAGAACAGAACGGCCAAAGTGGCCATCTCTCCGGACTTGGCTGTCCAGGCAATAGTGCCTGGCGAACATGTGCAGTGAAGCCCACGTCGCCGCCTGACAGATGTCCTGCAAGGGGACTCCCAGTCCCAGGGCAGTCGTCGCCGCTGTGGCCAGGGTGGAATGGGCTCGCAGCCCAACAGGAGGGACATTTTTCGCCAAAGAATAGCAGAGTTTAATACACAACACGACCCACCGCGAGATGGTCCGCTTGTGCACAGCTTTACCCTTCTTCGCACCTACATATCAAACAAAAAGTTGGTCGTCCACCCGGAACTGGCTTGTGCGGGCCAAATAAAATGACAGCGCACGTTTTGGGTCCAGACGGTGGAGCCTCTCTTCATCTTTTGAAGGATGCGGAGGCGGAAAGAAGGTGGGCAGCGTGACAGATTGCCCGATGTGAAAGGGAGTCACGACTTTAGGAAAGAAAGAAGGACGGGTCCGGAGGACAACCTTATCCGGATGAACCGAAAGGAAGGGAGGCTTAGCTGACAGAGCCTGGAGCTCACTCACCCGCCTAGCGGAGGTGATAGCCACCAGGAAGGCAGTTTTCAGAGTCAGAAGACGAAGTGGACAGTTGTGAAGGGGCTCAAAGGGAGCGCACATCGGAAAAGTAAGAACAAGGTTCAAGTCCCACTGAGGCATTACGAAGGGAACAGGAGGGAACATATGAGTAATGCCCGTGAGAAAACGGGAGACAACAGGGGACTTGAAAAGAGAAGGCTGATCAGGAAGCCTCAAGAAAGCAGAGATTGCAGCAAGATAACCCTTCAAGGTGCCCAGAGCAGAGCCCTGCTGGGCCAAGGAAAGAAGAAAGAGGAGAACCTCAGAAAGAGGGGCAGAAATGGGATCCACAGCCTATGCTGTGCACCATGCCACAAATTTGTTCCACCGGTAGGCGTATACAGTCTTTGTGGAGGGACGCCTGGCTGCCAGAATGACATCACAGACTTCAGGAGGCAAGTCAAATGGCATCAACTGTCGCCGCTCAATCTCCACGCATGGAGGTGGAGGCTGGGCAGGTTCGGGTGGAGGACCGTCCCCTGTTGCTGTGACAGAAGGTCCTCCTGAAGAGGCAGTCGTATCTGAGGTTCGATGGACATACTGAGTAGCTCGGGATACCAGTACCTTCGTGCCCAATCCGGAGCCACCAAGATGACTTGGGCCCGGTCGCGCCTGATGTTCTTCAGCACTCTGGGCAGAAGTGGTATAGGCGGAAAGGCGTACAACAGACCGCAACTCCACTCGCGACGAAAAGAGTCTCCGAGCGAGTGCCGCCTTGGAAATTCCAACGCGCAGAACTGCTGACATTGCGCGTTCTCTTCGGTGGCGAATAGATCTAACCAAGGCTCTCCCCACTGCAGAAAGAGACCTTGCGCCACGTCCGAGTTCAGACGCCATTCGTGATCCATCATGCACCGGCGGCTGAGTTCGTCTGCTCTGGCGTTTAGAGAGCCCGCCAGATGTTGAACCACCAGGGTGATGTCCTGATGTTCCAGCCATGTCCAGAGGCGCAGAGCCTCAGCAAAGGGTCCACGACCCCACCCCGCCCTGTTTGTTGCAATACCACATGGCGGTGGTGTTGTCCGTGATCACCTGCACGACACTTCCCCGGACAGAGGGAAGGAAGGCTTTCAGTGCAAGTCGGATCGCCCTCAGCTCCAATAGGTTGATATGGAGCCGAGTCTCTGCCGGAGACCAGAGTCCTCTGATCTCCACCTCTCCCATATGGCCCCCCCATCCCAGGAGGGACGCATCCGTCACTACGACATGCTCCGGTTAGGGTAGGGAGAGGGATCTGCCGCTGACCCAATCGAGATTCGTGAGCCACCACTGCAGCTGGTGCGCAGTGCCCTCCGAGATCAGGACATGGTCGGACAGGTTGCCGCGATGCTGGGCCCACTGAAACTTCAGGTCCCACTGCAGAGCCCGCATCTGCCATCTGGCGTGAGGTATCAACAGGATGCAGGAGGCCATCAGCCCCAGAAGCCGCAGCACCAAGCTGACCGAAATCCAGGACAAAGGCCGGAGGATGAAAATCAGGGCCTGAATGTCCCGGACCCGCTGTACCAGCGGATAGACCCGGAACTGCGCCGAATCGAGAACCGCTCCGATGAAAAGGAGCTTCTGGGAGGGACTCAGGTGCGACTTCGGCACATTGATGGAGAACCCCAGCGAGTGCAAGAGGTCGGGCGTAGTCTGGAGGTGGGAGACGACTTGCTGGGGCGAGCCCGCCTTCAACAGCCAGTCGTCGAGATAGGGGAAGACTGGAACCCCTGATCGGCGCAGATGAGCTGCGACCACCGCCATCACTTTCGTGAACACCCGAGGGGCACTGGTGAGGCCGAAGGGGAGCACGGTGAACTGAAAATGCTCCTGACACACCGTGAGCCGCAGGTAACGCCGGTGGGCCGGCAGGACGGGGATGTGGAAATAAGCGTCCCGCAAGTCCAACGCTACCATCCAGTCTCCAGGGTCTAGGGCAGCCAGAACCTGAGCTAAAGTGAGCATCTTGAACCGGTCCTTCCGGAGGAAGGTGTTGACGCTCCTGAGGTCCAAGATCGGGCGTAGGCCTCCTTTGCCCTTCTTGGGAACCAGAAAGTAGTGGGAATAACAACCACGACCTACTTCTGGACAGGAACGCGCTCAACGGCCTCTTTGGCCAAGAGGGCCGAAACTTCCTCTCGTAGAAGATGCAAATGATCCCCCGACATACGGTGGTTCAGCGGTGCCACGGCTGGAGGGGTCGTCTCGAAGGGGAGGGAGTAGCCCCATCGGACGATTTGCAGCACCCACCTGTCCGACGTGATGGAGCGCCAGTGGAGCAGGTGATGGCGAACTCTGCTGCCCACTGGCGTGGAATGGGCTTGAAAGCTCGGACTAGGAGGGCTTTGAGGCGGATGCTGCCGGGGTGGATGTGGACTGACTCGGCGGAATCCACGTCCGCGTGCAGGTTGGTTCTGCGGCCGGTGGCTGGGCGGACATTAGGAGGCGCCCCTTCCTTGGCCACGAAAGGGACGAAAGGCGGAAGTTTGCGGCCGCGGGGCCAAAAGACCCAAGGACTTGGCCGTGGCCCGGGAGTCCTTGAACCGAGCCAGTGCACTGTCCGCCTTCTCACCAAAAAGGCGAGTGCAATCAAAAGGCATGTCCATGAGGGAACTCTGGACATCCCCCGAAAATGACGTGGACCTCAGCCATGCGTGACGCCGAAGCGCCACCGTGGTGGAAATCGCCCGACCCAGCGAGTCCGTGGTGTCAAGTCCACACCGTATGGCATGCCGCGCTGCATCTCGACCGTCAGCAAGAGCTTGAGCGAGTCGTGTCCGGGCCTCCACCGGACACAAGGGCAGCACGTCCTCCACCGCATCCCACAGAGAGTAGGAATAACGGTTCAACAGGCAAGCGGTATTTAAAGACCGCAGTCCCAAACTCAGGGACGAGAACAGTTTCTTGCCAAACTGCTCCAACCTCTTGGATTCCCGATCCGGAGGAGCGGACGGGAAGGAGGATTGGGAGGTTGAGGCCT
Organism: Triturus cristatus; assembly: GCF_964204655.1. Classification (NCBI taxonomy): domain Eukaryota; kingdom Metazoa; phylum Chordata; class Amphibia; order Caudata; family Salamandridae; genus Triturus; species Triturus cristatus. Next base: position 1,141,489,054 of record NC_140590.1, on the reverse strand, counting down.
GGATAACCAGACTCTTGGGGTGGGGTGTTGGGAGAGGAAACTGGGGTCGCCCGGAGCAGGGCGGTGGTGCCGGGCAACATTCCGGTCCACAGGAGGGACTGTGGAGGGCTTGGACCAAGTGCCCTGCAGAACATCAATGAGGGCCTCATTAAACTGCAGCAGAGGCTCAGTGGAGCTTGCTGTCGGTTGAAGGACCTCAGTGAGGACGTTAGTCCTCACGGCCACAGCAGGCAACTCCAGCCCGAGGGTTTCGGCCGCCTTGCGCAGCACCACTGAGAAGGCTGCACCCTCCTCCGAGGCCACAGTCGGAGGAGAGATGAAACCAGCATCCGGGGAGGTATCCAGACCGCTGGCATCCCCCAATTCCTCTGCCCAGTCATGAGAAAGTTGGGCCTGAGCGGCCATAGGGTCATCATACCCCTCCCAGTCGCCCTCGTCATCCGATTCCCGATAAACAGGAGGAACGGTCGGAGCCGGGCAGTAGATGAAAGGTTCTCCAGTCAGCGCAGTGCCGGCGTCGGGCCCGGACCAGGTCTAAACCGGGGAACGACGTCGCCCGGGGACGGCGTCTGAGGTGGAACCGGTCTCGGCGCCGTCGTGAGGTCGACCGGCGCCGACCGAGATCCAGGCCTGTATCCCTCGGGGACCTGCGGCATCGGGGCCTGGGCTGTCGACGGGGCCGGAGCCGCCGGCACGCGAGGTCGCCCAGTCGAGTCCGCGGGGCCCGAAGGCGCGCCGACGGCGGAGCCAGGCCCCTCATGGGCGAGAGGAAGGCACTGACCTCTGCCGGAGTCGCGTCAGTCCCAGGGACCGGCGGGTATGGAGACGGACGCGGCTCCTGCGGCTCCGACGGAGCCGCGGGGGTGGGACCACCCTGACCCTCGGCAGAGTCGCGCGACCGGCGAGGGGAGTCCGAAGAGCGATGTCGTCTCTTGGACTTCTTGGAGTGCTTCGACTTACCCGAAGACCCCGACGAGCGATGGCTGTGGCTCCGCGATCGGTCCTTGGACCTCCTCCTAGACCGGGACCGAGAGCGGCGCGGAGCCGAGTGCCGAAGCTCGAGAAGCTTACGGGACCGCTCCCGCCTAGCTTTCAATGTCAAGGCCTGACAGTCGGGGCACGACTTCACGTCGTGGGCGGCCCCCAGGCAGTAAAAGGCACCGGCGATGGTGATCCGTCACCGACATCAGGCGATGACCAGCGTCACAGGCCTTAAAACCAGGCATCCTACCGGCACCAGAGTCGAGTCGATAGACCAAAAAGAGTCAAAAAATTAGTCAAAAAGTGACTAGGGGTAAGCTCTTCCCGGATCGGCGCTTACTGGCGCGGAAAAAAGAAGAACTGACGTCAGCGCGTGAGGGCGGCGTCTAAGTACTCCGACAACGTCATTCCGGCACACAACGCCAACGTTGGACGCGGAGCCGCAGACGACGCCTAGCGACGCGCAAGGGGTATTGCTACAAAAATCTTTCCGGATCCAGTCTGACGCCTGGGGATATTCTAAGGTGAGGAATCTAACTAACGTGTTTCTTTCAGATGTTTGATACCAAACTTCCAAGAATTCAGTAAAGCTATTACGGTGCTGTGGAGTTCATAATGACAAACTCCCAGCCCATATACTGTTTTATGGCTTTACTGTACCTACAATGTCTAAAAATGGACTTAGACGCTGTAGGAGTACAGTGCTCATACAACACTACCCTCACCAGTGGTATAGTACACCCAGCTAGAGGCGTGTCTTACCTATACCATAGGTAGTGGGTTGCAGGCATGGCACACAGATATGTGTTAACCACAACAAGAGCTGCTCCTAGTGCAGTGACCACTGTGAAGTTATGGTTAAATTGTGAGTGAGGGCATCTCACAAAATGTGACGGACTGGTCTCACACACCACCTGGTGTCATGCTTCATCATTGACCAGTTCTCGCCCTCTAAAACCTTGGTTTGATAGAGGGCGGGCATACACCTGACGACAGGGATGCAATTCTAAACTAAGTGGGGGCCCGTGAAAAAGTGAGCGAGAGTAAAAATCATTACAGTTATCAAATTGTGTTTTTAATGTGACTGGTAACTATATGATATTAAAATCAATGGACGGTGTATGGTGAAATAATTGTCCCCTAACCGTAGTGTAAGCGGCCGACATGTTTCTGCCGGATTGGCCCAAGTGGGTCCAGGGCATTCAAAGAATGGGGTGGGGCTCCGTTCTTACCAACTGGTGGTAGGAAGATATCACTGTGCGGGTGTGACCTTTGTCACTCCCCACTTTTAAAATGGCTTCTAAGTTCAAGCTCTAAATAACAAAACTACTTGCGACACAGGAGGAGGGGAGAGGAAAACCCCTGTTGTCAAACCTGCCTCAAGGAAAGTTATCCGCGGTGCTCCTAGGTCACTGCTCCCGGTCCTCCCAGATGTACCGCCCGTCCTCTATCAAACCAAGGTTTTAGAGGGCGAGGACTGGTCAATTATGAAGCATGACATCAGGAGGTGTGTGAGATCAGTCCGTCACATTTTGTGGTTAACATTTATTGTTGGAGGCTGCTAGGTCCTGGAACCCTGCGCCTCTTGCTCCCTTCTCCACGCGTCGTGGAGCTCATTTGTGATTGTGACACAGGTATGTGTGCCATGTCGACTCTTCACTTTTATCTGCACCAAAATACCCAGCCTGCAATGGCAGTGTGTGTGTGTGATGGTACAGGACCTCTAAGGGTGGCACAATATGTGCTGCAGCCCTAGAGGCCTTCCCTGGTCACAGTGCCCTTGGTTCCCATGGCATCTTTTACAAGGGACTTACATGTGGCCAGAGAGGTGCCAATTGAGGGTACAAAGATACAGTTTTGGGAAAGAACACAGGCACTGGGAACCTGACTGGCAGGGACCCAGGGCACATCAAGTCAAAGTACATCAGAAATCTGGCAAAAAGTGTGGGGGTTACTTCAACAGAAACCCAGCTTCCTACAGGCCTATCATAATGTGTTAGAAGGCCCTGAGAATTGGCAATGCACCAGTGATTAGCTGCCCGCGCTGCTACTCTTTTCACCGCTGTCTCAAAACCTTACTCTCCTTCTCAGGAGGTGGCATATTCCCTGTAGCCTGAGTGTTAGCTCTCTAATGAGCAGTAGTGGCAACTATGGAGTCTGGTGGTACTTGACTCTGTATAAAGAGGGGGTCTGACAGAGTAGCTTTATATTTCTTATCTACCCATGGGATAATAATACTACTTTATCCAATTTGCCAAGAACCATCAAAGTGTTCATACTCAATACATTAAAAATATGTATAACAATATAAAACAGCACATTCCGCATCAGTATATAGTTTTTAAAACTATCTATTCAGCCATAAATAATCTTGATAAATATGGAGTTCAATTTCATAATATAATAATCGTATTAAGTAAAAAGGTATACTTAAAAAGATCAGTGCAAAAACGCCCAAGGCCTAAGTGCAAAAGAGCAAGATACACATTTAAGATCAAGAAAATCTAAAAAGGCAATAAAAATATACACTAGTTGGTAATCAGAAAAAATGAAAAGACACACAATATGGAGGCTTTGGGGGAAGTGGTCTTGGAACCTCCAAGGTAGGATGAGAGGCGAAGGCCCCGCGATGGGAAGGAGTTTGAAGGGCACCCATTGCATTCGCTGTTTCATGGTCTTTTTAAATTATTTTTTCAATGAAATATCTACCTGCAAAAAGATGTTCCCCTTTAAAAGGCAGATTACGTTGCCTTCGCTGGACGTACGGTTTGAAACCAGAGACATGGAGTCATGCATACCTGCCTAGAAGGGCACCAGAATTACCTCCTCATCCCTCCAGCAGCAGTATACACAGCATCTAGGGCAGAGCGTATGGTGGTGTTTGAGATCTGCTTCCCTTCAGAGACAATTTCATAGCCTCTCTTTTGTGTTCATCTAGGAGATATTGGAGGAGTTCCACCATTTTGTCCCAATGTGCCTAGTCATATGGAGAAAACAGCCCAATGGAATTGGCAATCCACCAATGGTTGAATGATTGCGCACACACCCTTTTGCCTGCAGCATCTATAGTCTTACTCTATTTATCTGGTGGAGGGGCATCACCAGTGGTCTGAGAGTTGGCCTTTTTGCATCTGGTAGCTACCAATATAAAGCTAGGCTTGGGAGAGAGAGACAGATTGCAGACCTGATGGAGATCGGTCAAAGGGTATTTTGCCTGACAACAAAGACAGTAGTGGAAAGGTGCCCGCTCCATCATCATGTGAACATGGTGGGGGATACATCTAAGGATCGACGAAGGCCCTGAAGACAGTAGGCACAAATGGGTACGAAGGCGATAGAAAAACACCCGGTCGATTCAGGAGTAGACTAACCGAATGGAAGGGAAATAGGAACTTGATCGTTAACCGATCGAGGCAAGAACCGTGTAAATCGAGAAGAGAGCACAGTGTCGAACTAGAACAAAGGTATGAACCAGAGAGCCGAAGAAAACAATTTGACAATGGAGTCTATTACCGTGCACATTGGCAGCAAGAGAAGTCACATTACTTTATGACTCAAAAGACTTTCATAGAAGAAAAACAACTTGCACACATTCGAGCCCAACACTGCATGACAGGATGATGCACAACATGTGTATCTACAGTCACACATGCCTCGAACATAAAGTTCAGGGTCTTATCTTATGCATATCTTTTTTAATTGCACTATTTACTTCACTGAATACTATTTACAGTATGCTAATGAAACTGCAAGCCTGACCGCCCCCTCCAAGACCTGGACTAATCCTAGATTGCACAGCCTACTACCAAGTCGCAGTCAAGTGTCCAGAAGAGCATGATTACTCTAGTACTGAGGTGTCAGTGGCAAACTACCAATATAATTTCATCAAAGTGTAGCAAGTGGGAATCAAATGAATAAATACTGTTTATTTTCAATATATTTGTAATATTGTGGGCTTCCCCTTGTTTAGTGCTCCATTTTGCCCTCCCCTTCTAACCCAGCTCCTTTGATCCTCCTATTTCTTCCAAGTGGGCAGATGGGCTGTATACAGTGGTTTCAATGCCAAGTTGTCATGTGGAATTGTGACATTCCCAATTTGGGCATCTTTGTTTTGATGATTTTTCTTAACTGTTTCCACTGTTGATTCCAGTGAAACAGATTTAAACCGAAAAGATAGCAAAAGTGAAAAAAACAGGCAGACATATCTGTAGAGGATTAGTGAGACACAAGGCTATTTATGAGGTTGATCCATGGAAATTAGCACTTTTTGAATCAGCAGGAAGGTCTGATATATTTACTCATCCCCGACACCTCTCAAGTATCAAGGAACTTAAATATGCCAATAACGCAGAGCATACAGCACAGTGCTTCGACCACTCTTCTTTTCACAACATATTTATCTAGATCATATAATACTATTATTCCATAGAAGAAAAACATTTACCTTTCTTATAGGTCCCATCCACTCCCTTGCCCATCTTTTCCTTATTGCTGGCATCACCTTCCATGTAGTGGAAGACTCTTGCCTGATGAGTCCAGAGATAATCATTAGAACCAAAGAACATGACCGGAAACTCGCCAATACTGTGCTTCATATTCTGGATGTTAACAGGAATGCTCTTGGGATGACAAACTTCGGCTGGCCACCATCTGTTAACAAAGATTGCCAGTGCATCACTATCCACACACCAAAGGTTGGATAAAACTGCAATCGTAGGAACAATTCACCACAAACGACCTTACTAATGCGGTCATACATAAAATCACATTTTTACTGTTTTGGTGAAAGGAATTATACACTCCTAATTTTTTTTCGGGATAACATTTAATTGCTTTTACTTATTGAATTTACAGTTGATTGCTTTGTGCTTGTTCTGCTTTTGGAGCAAATTGAGAACTAAATAAGGCAGGATGAATTTTCTAACATTTATAATGGGCTACTGCAAGATTTTTCAGAAAGCCTCCATAAACATTGTTCTTTAAATCTGAAGCTGGCATTCTAAACTAAAATACCATTTTGTTGTCCATATATTTGCAAATTAAAACCTAGCAAAGAAAATATTTGGATATCTGCGGCCGTATTATACAATTGGCCGGGTGGGGATTTGGGGGCAGCAGGCGATTGCACCAGCTTCGCGCGCGCCCCCCCGGGGTACTTTGGTATTTATTACAGAAGGGGCTACAGACACTTGTGCGGTCTCTTCTGTAATACCGATTGCGCTGGCGCATATAAAGTGCCAGCGCTATCTTCAGAGGCCGTTTCCTCACTTGCATGGGAGCCTGCCCCCATGCAAATGAGGGAATCCCTTTGATTCTGCGCCATATTACTATAGGGGGTGCAGAGGCAAAGAATCTCTCAGGAGGCACACTGTCAGTATGCCCCCTGATGGCAGCCCTCTGGAGGGGAGAAAGGGGGACCCTCCAGACATCCCCTTGGAGGCGGGTGCAGTCACTCACTGCACACGCCTGCAAGGGGATTTCTATTCCTCTTTCAAAGTACAGGCAGGTGCCACCTGCACTTAAAAAAACTTGAGCGGCTTCAAAGCAGCCGCTTTGTTTTTCACATAAATGCGGCAGCGCGAGTTAGCGCAGCCCTGAAGGTAGCTCATTCATCATATTACAGCATGTTTTCCTTCTTTGCGTCGGGCACACCTTTCAAAGGTGCACCAGGCAAATTCAAGGAAAATGCGCCAAATGTGTAATACGGCTCCTGAAGCAATCTACTGCTTTGTAACATATACAATACATGGTTAAAATGATTGAAAAATGCAGGTTTCATTAAAATGTTTCATTTTCTAATATGCATCTAAATATATAGTGCACCATTTCTTGTGCTCTAAGTCAAACAGTTAAAAAACAATTCCTAGAGCACGTATTCTCCGATCCTGTGTTGTGCTACTTAGCAACACCACATACATAGTATGACTGGTGCAGGCCAAAACATTTCCAAGTTGGGAAATCACAAATTTGGAGGGCCTAATGAAAGGAGTGGTTAAAGGCATAAAGTTGAGGTCAAAATCACTGCCCTCCAATCAGTCAAGAAATCTTTATTCGGCAAAACCTGAAATAAAAGAAGCATACCAAAAAACAACCATGCATTAAAAAAAAAAAAAAGCTAAAAGTGATTTCGTCTAGAGAAACTAGTTATATGTATCTGAGTCTAGTACAATTCAAGTGCATGACATTGTAAATACCGAACTAAAGAAATACCCCAAAAATGTGTAGAACATTCCTGTAAATATAAAAAAGCAGGTCTATAAAATCTATAATTATGGGAGTGCACCAAGTGTAATAAAAACCCTTTCCTTGGTTCCTTATAAAAATTACAGAATACAATAAAGTGCATATAGCATTGGACAGAGCGATTATCACAGGGACACGGGGTCTTATTTATATAGCTTTTTGTAGAAAGGTCAGTAAGACATGTAGTATGTTCAACCTGAACCTAGTAAGAAGAAATCTATGGTGGACATCCATCACAAAAACACAGCTATGGCTCAATCATGTTTGCTGTTGGGATCATTGAATAAGTGCACACCATGCTCTTAATATTCTCAACTTTCAATCTCATCTCCCTATGCTTTTTTAATAATATTTTAAACATGCATTTAGAACAAGTATTGCCTTGGCAAGGAGAACAAAATATCTCAGGTTGCCGTATTAACTTAAACCTTTCTTCTATAACTTTAAACCAGGGGAATTGAAAGTAGTTGAGGGCTTGTAGGTCTAGGATAGTTTATGATAGTATAGGGCTATGGCCTTTGCCTTTATTCGGGACCAGAAAATAGCAGGAATAACCACCACAGCCTACTTCTGGCACCGGAACCCTCTCTATGGCTCCCTTGTCCAAGAGAGTCATGACTTTCTCCTGGAGCAAAATCAAATGATCCTACATCAGCCAGTCGTAGGCTGGAGGCATGGAAGGAGGGGTGGTTTCGAAGGGGAGGAAGTAGCCCTTTCAGACTATCTGAAGCACCCACCTGGCCGATGTAATATTTTCTCGGTGGTGGAGGATTCTGCCACCAACTGGCCACCCACGCTCTGGAAGGGCAAGACTAGGAGGTTTTGGAGCTGAAGCTACCAGGGGGTGGTTTGACTGAACCTCTGGCTGCCTGACCCAATTGGCTGGAATGAGCCGTGCCCTCGGCCACGCTGGGGTTGTGGAACTTGCGCGGCTTTGTGGCTGGGATACAGCTGGTGTGGCTGAAAGCCACTTCGCTAGCCATAAACTGGGGATGTGCCGCCACTGAGAGGCCCAAGGACTTAGCCGTAGCCCGCGAGTCCTTAAAGCACTCCAATATTGTGTCTGCCTTTTCTCCAAAGAGAACGGTGCCATTAAAGGGCATGTCCATGAGCGAGGCCTGGACATCCCCCAAAAAGCCAGATGTTCTTCGCCAGGTGTGGCATCTTACAGCCTCCGTTGATCGCTCTGCCCAGTGAGTCAGTCGGGTCTAAACCACACCTAATGGCGAACTTTGCTCCCATCTGATACCGCCCAAGAAATGACAGCCCGGGCCTCCTCCAATGCGGCAGAACTTGCACCGTTTACAACAGAGAGCAGGAATAACGACCCAAAAAGCATTCGGTTTTCACCGACCGCAAGACTAGCGGAATAAAACATTTTCTTGCCCCGAATGTCCAGCTTCATGGATTCCCTGTTCGGGGGAGCAGACTGGAATGAAGTAGAGGCTTGGACTACCAAGCTCTCCGGGGTAGGGCAGGTAGTGAGGAAGTTTGGGTCGCACGGAGGAGGGCGGTGGCGGCAGACAAACGCCCTATTCACAGGGGCACCTGTGCTGGGCTTGACCAGGTTCCAAGTAGGACGGTTCTGGGGGCCTTATTAGAAGGGAGCAAGGGTTCAGAGGAGGAAACTCCCGGCTGAAGCCCCTCTGTCAAGATGGTAGTCTTGACCGCCACTGAAGGAAGCCGAAGTTCAAGGACCTCAGCCGCCCTTTGCACCACTATAGGATAAGACGCTCCCTCTACCGTAGACACGATGGGCGAGCGGTGAGGAGCTCCGGCCGGGAGTTCCCGATCAGGAATCAACTTTCTGGCTTAATCCCCGGATTTCCACCTTCCTCCGGGATCAATCTACTCACCAGAGGTCCTGTCTTGTAAGCGGTCCTCGATGCTCCAATCTGACGCTTGGGAAGCTCGAAACTCTCTAAAGAAATGCGTGTGAGGTTTCTCCTGCAGAGTCTGGGCAAGCATGGCTGATGCTCGGTGCAGCCAACCAGTTCAGCTATAGGGGAGTCTGGCTCCGGCTTCCCGCCGCGGCCGACACCTACCCAGCCGGGCATCGGACACAGCCCCCCCCTCTCGTCTCCGCTGCCTGTTCTTCCTCCTTCCTCGCACTTTCTACGCACTCCCTGGTGACCAGCATTCGGCGGAGCCTGTCTCAGTGCTGCCGATGCCTCTTTGGCTTCCACGGATAGCCGCAGAGGAGCCGGGCTGTGGTTCTCCCCTCCGGACTCTCCTCCACCTCCAGATCCGTCAGCCGCTGCTTTTCACTACTACTGGCCCACCTGCCTCACCTCCCGCTAGACAACTGGAATGATTTGGGAGGTTGGTGGAGGTAGGAATTGTGCCTCCACTTTGCTGGACTCTTTCAGCCTGTCTTCTTCCGTCCTTGACGGTGAGACACCCCCTCCGGTTTCAGTTTTGCTGCCTACCGTTCTCTGGACTGCTGCCCTTGTCTGCTGCCGTGGACTGCTGCCCATTCCTTCCTTTGACCCGTGGAGTACGGATAGGACACTGCTGCCCCAGATGCCTCAGAACTTATGCATGCGGATGAGACGGCTGTGCCTCGGATGTCGCCCGTCGTCCCTCCTCCCGACTCTTGTGCTCCTACCTCTCCTAGTTCCTCTCCGTGACTGTAGCTCTCCTGGTTTGCTTTGTTTTTTTTTTCTTTCCAAAATGGCCCCCTTTGACCTCTTGTCTTGGACTCGTGTGCACCCCGCCATTTAGGGACATACTTCTCCGAACTCTCCTGTCCTTGAGCTGCCATTTTGGCTATCTCCATCCGTTCCTCCGTCCCCATCGGTCCTGAGCTGGGTGACTTTTTGACCGTCTCTCTCTCTTGCACAGACCTACTTCCTGTTTTTAGATTTCGGCTGATGCTCCTGGTGCCAACTCAGTTTTGGTCTCCCGCTCGCTCTCCTGTCCTTATCTGCTTTCCTACCCTTTCCTCTCTATTCTTCAACCGTTTTCCCTCCCTTGAACCTCCGGTTGTTCTGGTTTTCACTTTGCTTCTGCTTCTTTGTGCTCCACTGCTTTACTTTGCCTCATCATGCATTCTTTTTGCCATCCTCGAGTATTTCGCATGTTCTTAACTCTTATTTATCATTGTGTAACACTATGTATTGCTTTGCAACTTATGTAACTTGCTTCTCGCTGGCACTCTGTAAAGCGCTCTAATACCTGCAGGTCTAGCCAGCGCTATATAAAACTAATAAAAATAAAAAATAAAAATAAACCCCTCCAAATGATCTGCAAGATTCATCAGTCTGATGTTATGGACTGTCAGTGGAGGAGATGATGTAGGATTCTTCCTCCAACTGGGCACCCATGGTATTGCAGAACCAAACTAGGAAGCCTTAGAGCCTGCAACTGCTGGGGGGTTGACGGCAGACTACATCCTGGCTACCATGTCCACAACGTCGGAATGCACCGCGACTACGTCCTCGCACAACTTGGGCAGTCTGTGCAGGACGGTGGCTTGGGTATGGCTGGTGCGGTTGAAACCCTCTTACATTGCCACTAAAGTGGCGTAAGGCAGACTGTGGGTGAGGTATCACTGAGAGGCCCAAGGACCTGGCTTTAGCCTGCAGGTCCTCTAAGTGCAACAGCACCGAGTCTGCCTTCTCTCCGAAGAGAGAGTCTCATCAAAGGGCATGTCCATGAGATTGGCCTGGACATACCCCAAAAAGCCGGATGTTTTCAGTCAGGCATGGTGCCGCAAGGCCACCGTCAACGAAACCGCTTTGCTCAGTGAGTCAGTTATATCCAGACCACACCTAAAGGTAAACTCCGCTGCATCGCTCCCATCTCTTACTGCTTGGGAGTGCACGGCCGGGGCCTCCTCCGGGATCTGTGGCAGCACTTACGCAAATGTTTTCCACAAGGAATGCAAGAAACAGCCCAAAAGACATGAGATGTTCACCAACCACAATGTTAGGCTGGCGGAAGAAAACATCTTCTTCCCAAGTGCGTCCAGCCTCTTGGATTCCTTGTTCGGGGGAGTGTAAAGGAATACGCCATGGGGTATTTAAGCTTGAACTACCAAGCTATCAGGGGTAGGATGTTGGCTGAGGAAACCTGGATCACTCGGGGCAGGGCAATGGAGGGGTTATATTTTCCTGTTCACAGGAGCCCCTGTGCTAGGCTTGAACTAGGTGCCTACAAGGACATCCGTCAGTGCTTCATTGAAGGGCAAAAGGGTTTAGGATGAGGAAGCCCCAGTCTGAAGTACTTTGGTCAAGAGGTTATTCTTGACCTGCACCAAGGGCAGGTCAAGGACCTCTGCTGCCCTCTTCATCACCATAGCATAAGATGCTCTCTCCTCCATAGACACAGTAGGTGGAGAGAGCATACCAACATCTGAAGAGGTGTCCAGTATTTGGCTTCCGCAAGCTCCTCATACCAGTCCAATTCTTCACCAGGAGTGTCTAACTAGTGTTCTATAGGGTCCAGTGGCTCCTCTCACACGGCGGTAACCTCCTCATAATGTTCAGACAACGACTTAGAGGCCCTGGGCTCCATTGGCACAGTAGTGTCGATTGAAGCCGTTCAGACTCCTGAGTCGTCGGGAACTAGAAATAGGTTGGCGCCAGGGAAAGTTGCGTTGGCAAGACCACCATCGATCCGGATCTGGGATAGGGTCCATGAAACCACACCAGAGCGGAGGTTGGAGCCGTCGGCGCGGATCCCGATAGGACCTCTTTCGACCCAGCAGGGTCCTGAAGTGGACCAGAGGGGTCGGCCCGCTCAAATACTCAGCGCATGGCCTCAAAAAAACTCTTATTTGAGATGGGGTCACACCCAGAAACAGAGAGTGGTAAGGGGGGGGCATGTAATCAGACCTGGCAACTGCTCCACAGAACCGTGCCAGGAATGTCAATGTTCCTCACTCGTCTAGTCAATACTCAGTGGGCAAGGTGAAGTCGAAGTCTGTCTGGAGGACAACTTCTTGTGCTTCTTCCCAGAGTCCCAAGGACCTCAAGTGCGAAGTAGACGACTTGGGGCTCCTAGTGTGATCCCACCACCTTCTCTCCCTTGATCAGGACAGAGATATCCTAGGAGTTGCACTAGATGCCGTTGACTGCTAGGTCACAAGCACCTTTAGGGACCACTCTCTCAAAGCCTTTGGTGCCATGGCCCGGCAGTCCGAGCACGACTTCGAGTCATGGTTGCGCTCGAGACACCATAAGCACACAAGGTCCAGGTCGGTAACACACATGCCATGGTGAAAGGCCCCACACAGCTTAAACCCTACCTTTCTAGAGGTAATTCTTCGATCCACAAGGAAAAAATCTTCCGAAAAAACATTGAAAAAAGTCTGTCAAAAAGAGATCGAGGAGTAGCTCTTATCCGGATCAGCGCTAAGCGGTGCAGAAAAAAAAACCCTAATGTTTGTGCACCTGGGGTGGTGCCTATATAAGTGATCGTGACGTCACATCCGGCGCCAAAGATGCTGCAAGGACCCAAACTAAGCTATCCGACAGAGCAAAGGGGTACTACTCACGTAAAAAGTTTCCGGATCCAGTCAGGCGCTGGGGGAATTCAATGATAAGGAATCTGCAGCTGGAAGTCTCGATCAGCTATTTGAGAGTCTGTGCTCAGTTACCTAAAGCTGAGCTTATGAATTTGAGCTGTGCAGGTCTATAGTTTCTTGAATGATCCTAGAGCGCAGGTTGCAGGTGCAGAATTTCATGGTATGGCAGTTATCTGCATCACATTGAGGACATTTGCAGGTGCAGAATTTCATGGGATGGCAGTTATCTGCATCACATTGACGGAATTTTAGTTAAGAAGAATGAATATAGGGATATCACTAGTAGACTTTAGGAGTTGCAAGATGCATGGTAGAACTGGATGGGTTGGGAAGTTGTTCACAGAACTACTTGAATCATCCCAGTCAGCATCCATAGGGAAACAGCAGCTTATTTTTTATTAAATCCCTTGGCTCAAATCGATCACTCCCCTGAATATGGTTGCGGGAATTGAGGAATGGATTAAACAACAATGGATGACAAGGAACCTACTGCAATTTAGCCAGTTGGTTGGTTTTAAGCACAATGAACAAGTTACTTACCTTCGGTAACGGTATATCTGTAAGAGACTTAGATTAGTTATGGATTACTCACCTTAGACTTGCTCCCAGGTGTCAGACTGGATCCGGAAAAAATGTCTTCCGCAGTACCCCTGCGCGTCGGTTGACTCTGCGTTCGTCCTCGTGGTAGCCGGAATGACGCTGCGTTATCTACTTAGACGCCATCCCTGCGCGCGGACGTCGGTTCTTTACACTACATTCCATGCCAGAAGCGCAGAGCCATGCAAGACACTGACCACTGGTGCACAAAACTAGAGCCCTGAAGGAAAGTCCCTTACCCTAGAAGTCAGTTTTGCAGAACGGGAAGGATGGGGTGGGGTGAGGAATCCATAATTAATCTATATCTCTTACAGATATATTGTTACCGAAGCTAAGTAACTTGTTCACCTGAGACAATTAGTTATAGATTCCTCACATTAGAATAGATACCCCAGCAATACCAACCCTGGAGGTGGGTCTGCGAACTAAGTTCACATCAAAAAGTCTTGGAGAACTGAACTGCCAAAGAAGCAGTCTCTCCGGACTTGGCTGTCCAGGCGTTTGGTAAACATGTGCAATGAAGCCCACATGGCTGCCTGGCAGATGCCATGAAGAGGGACTCCATGTCCCAAAGCAGTAGTGGCTGCCCTCGCCCTGGTGAAATGGGCAAAAACCCCACTGGAGGTTCCTTTTTCGCTAAAGAATAGCAGATTTTGATGCAAAGAATGACCAATCGAGAGATGGTCCGTTTTCGCACAGCCCGACCATTCTTGGCGCCCACATTGTCAACAAAGAGCTGGTCAACCACCCGGAATTGTTTTATGCGATCCAGATAGAATGAAAGCGCATGTTTTGGATCCAGACGGTGGAGCCTTCCCTCGGGGCGGGAAGAAGGTGGGCAAAGTGATGGTCTGTCCTATGTGGAAAGAGGTAACCACTTTGGGAAGGAAAGAAGGCCTAGTGCAAAGGACAACTTTGTCCGGATGAACAGCCAGGAAAGGAGGTTTTGAAGAAAAAGCCTGAAGCTCACTCACCTTGCGAACAGAGGTGATGGCAATCAGAAAGGCAGTTTTAAGCGTCAGAAGTCTGAGAGGACAGTTTTGTAGCGGCTCGAAAGGAGCGCACATAAGGTAGTTCAGAACCAGTTTCAAGTCCCAGTGGGGCATTACGAAAGAAATTGGAGGAAACAAGTGAGTAATGCCCTTAAGAAAGCGATTTACAATAGGGGACTTGAAAAGAGAAGGCTGATCAGGAAGCCGAAGAAAGGCCGAAATGTCTGAAAGATAGCCTTTTAGAGTGCCCAGTGCAGAGCCCTACTGGGCCAGAGAAAGAATGAAGAGGAGAACATCTGAAAGGGGATCAGAAAGGGGATCCACAGCCTTTGCTGCGCATCATGCCACAAACTTGTTCCATCTACAGGCCTATACCGTTTTGGTGGGGGAACGCCTGGCTGATAAGATAACGTTACAGACTTCGGGAGGAAGGTCGAAAGCTGTCAACTGTCGCCGCTCAATCTCCACGCAAGGAGGTGGAGGCTGGACAGGTTTAGACAGGTTTAGGTGGAGGCCTGTCCCCTGCTGCTGCGACAGAAGATCCTAAGTGGCAATCTGATCAGAGTATTGGTGGCCATGTGCAAGAGCTCGGGATACTAGAATCTTCGTGACCAGTCCGGGGCCACAAGAATGACTTGGGCCCTGTCGCGCTTGATCTTCTTCAGCACTCTGGGTATGTGAGAAAGTGCTATCTTTCTTGCATGGTATGCCCCCACTTTTTGCTGAATTGCTGAATGTAATTGACTGAGTGTGCCCTGGACTCCTGCCAATCAATTGCATATTGCAAAAGTATTTATATAAAGCATCTCATTCTGAGAAAGTATATTTTAAATCCAATTGTTGGTTCTAAAATAAAACAAGCATATATTTTTTCTTATATATAAACCATTGGCCTAGAGTTCAGTTATTGAGTGTGTGAGACCATTTGCTGACTGAGTGTTTGCAACAAATGCTTTACACTGTCCTCTGATAATGCATTACTGCTCGACCAAGCTACCACTTTAGAGAGTAAGGTTATATCTAACTTTAGCCTCTGCCAAACCTCTGGGGACTGTGGACTCTGTACACACTGTCTCTATTTGGGAACAGTATATACAGAGCCGCTTTCTCACATTGGTGGATCAGCGGTGGGATACAAACTTGCATTTGTTGGACTACTTGGTTACCATCTGATCACACTACAGAACTCTTAAAATTGCCTTTAGAATTCCGATTGGTCTTTTCCAAAATTACTAAAAGTCTTGCTAGGGCCTTGCTTAAGTCCCATTAGAATTTTAGAAAAATAAAAGTCACTATAGTCAGGGTAGAGGATTAGAACAGTCAGCTTAGAATGACTCAAACAAACCCAACTGTTAGTAACAATAATAACATGGACCTGGTGGAGGAGCTCGACCTCACACCTTATTTACACTGGTCTTTCAAGGAATTTAAGTCCCTATGCAAACTTAAAAATTTACCAATGGGCCTGCATCCAACCAAACTAGGGCTCCAGGAGCTCTTGGTTGAGTATGCTAAGGACCACCCATCTGAACATGGTGATGGCCAGTCAGATGAGGAAGGGGAAGCAGAGGAGGTTGACAATAACCCCCCCCATACTATCCCCTAGGGCGGAGAGGGCACCCATACCCTTCAATCCAAGAATTGGCATCTGGGCACCTAGAGATCACACAGGTAACTCTGGTACCAGAGAGATCACCGGGGGACCCACCCGTGAAGAGGACAGCCTTATGAGGCTGGCCAGAAGATTAGAGCTAGAGTCCAGGCTCCATAAAGGAGAGAGATGGGTTTAGCACCCATCAATGGTGGCAGCAATAATAAAAATAAGGATAGGGAGGAAACTTCTGACCTTAAAATCCCCAAAGGGATTGTCCCTAAATTTGAGGAAGGTGATGATATCACCAAATGGTTCACAGCCTTTGAGAGGGCTTGTGATATCAGAAAAGTAAAGAAACCTCTCTGGGGGGCACTCCTGTGGGAACTGTTCTCTGGTAACTGCAGAGACAAGCTTCTGACCCTCTCTGGGCCAGAAGCAGGATCCTATGACCTCATGAAGAAAGCTCTGATTGAGGGATTTGGATTCACTACTGAGGAGTATAGAATTAGATACAGGTAGTGGTCTCTCCAAAGTTGCCAGCTGCATGTCTGCATGGAAATGATCTGGAAACCTCAGCCTGGGCTGAGGTTGAGCTAAAGGCCCATGCAGCCATGCTGGGCCTCCCTGAATTGGTGTGTGTGCAAACCAGAGCACAGAGCAAGAGGAAGGGTGAAAAAGTAGGTCTGCAGCCTGAAATAATGGCCCAACCAACCAAGAGAAAAGGTATGAAGACTGGGGAACCAGCTTCTACACAGCAAAACATTCAGGACCCCTCTCCACAGGGAGAGGATTTGAATACCCCTGAGGGAACTGAGTCCATGGAGCTTGACCCTTACCAGGTTGAACTCTTGGGCCCAGGGGGACCCTCTAGGGAAGAGCTGTGCCAGGGTCAGCGAGACTGTCCCACTCTTGAAAGCCTGAGGCAGCAAGCTGTCTCAGAAGCAAGGGGATATGTCAGTGGTACCCACAGAGCTTATTGGGAAGAGGGATTACTGAATGCTGAGGCAAGAAACCCCACTCCTGGGTCCACCAGGAGGGTGGTAGTGCCACAGAAGTACAGGGAGTTCCTCCTAACTTTGGCTCATGACATCCCCCTAGCTGGACATCTGGAGCAATCCAAAACTTGGGAAAGGCTAGAGAGTCACTTTTACTGGCCCCAGATGCACCAAAAGGTTAAGGAGTTTGTCAGCTCCTGTGTTACCTGTCAAGCCAGTGACAAGACAGGTGGCCACCCAAAGGCCACCCTCATCCCACTACCAGTGGTGGGGGTCCCCTTTGAAAGGGTAGGAGTGGACATTGTGGGGCCACTTGAACCTCCCACAGCCTCAGGGAACAAATGTATTCTAGTAGTAGTGGATCATGCTACTAGGTACCCTGAAGCAATTCCACTTAGGACTACTACAGCTCCTGCAGTAGCCAAGGCCCTCCTGGGTGTCTTCACCAGGGTAGGGTTTCCTAAGGAGGTGGTTTCAGACAAAGGTTCCAACTTCATGTCTGCTTACCTAAAACACATGTGGAAGGAGTGTGGAGTGCAGTACAAGTTTACTAGACCCTACCACCCCCAAACCAATGGCCTTGTTGAGAGATTCAACAAGACATTGAAAGGTATGATCATGGGTCTCCCTGAAAAACTCAAAAGGAGATGGGATGTCCTGTTACCATGCCTGCTTTTCGCTTACAGGGAAGTACCACAGAAGGAAGTAGGGTTCTCACCCTTTGAACTTCTGTTTGGTCATCCTGTGAGGGGACCACTTTGTCTTGTAAAAGAGGGCTGGGAGAGGCCTCTTCAAGAGCCCAAACAAGGCATAGTGGACTATGTGCTTGGCCTAAGGTCCAGAATGGCTGAGTACATGGACAAAACATCCAAGAACCTTGAGGCCAGCCAGGAGCTCCAGAAGCACTGGTATGACCAAAAAGCTGCACTGGTTGAATTTCAACCTGGGCAACAGGTGTGTGTTTTGGAGCCAGTGGCACCAAGGGCTCTCCAAGATAAATGGAGTGGCCCTTACCCTATCCTAGAAAGAAAGAGTGAGGTCACCCATTTAGTTGACCTGGGCACCACTAGGACACCCAAGAGGGTCATCCATGTGAACCGCCTTAAGCTCTACAATGACAGGGCTGACATCACCATGCTGATGGTGACTGATGAGGAACAGGAAGCAGAGAGTGAACCTCTCCCTGACCTCCTCTCCTACAGCCCAAAAGATGGGTCAGTAGATGGTGTGATCTTCTCAGACACCCTCTCTGCCCAACAGCAGAATGACTGCAAGCAAGTCTTGCAACAGTATGCTAGCCTCTTTTCCCTGACCCCTGGTCTGACAAACTGGTGTACCCATGACGTGGACACTGGTGACAGTGCACCTGTCAAAAACAAAATCTATCGACAGTCAGACCAAGTTAAGGAAAGCATCAAAGCGGAGGTCAGCAAGATGCTGGAGTTAGGGGTCATTGAACCCTCTGAGAGCCCCTGGGCCAGCCCAGTGGTTCTGGTCCCCAAACCTCATCAACAAGGTGAAAAGAGAGAGATGAGGTTCTGTGTGGACTATAGAGGGCTCAACTCTGTCACCAAGACAGATGCTCACCCTATTCCAAGAGCAGATGAGCTGATAGATAAATTAGGGGCTGCCCAATTCCTCAGTACCTTTGACTTAACTGCAGGGTACTGGCAGATTGGCATGGCCCCAGGAGCAAAAGAAAAGACAGCATTCTCCACCCCTGATGGGCATTATCAGTTTACTGTGATGCCCTTTGGGTTAAAGAATGCCCGTGCCACTTTCCAGAGGCTGGTGAACCATGTCCTGGCTGGGCTGGAGTCCTTTAGTGGAGCTTATCTTGATGATATTGCTGTCTTTAGCTCCACCTGGCAGGATCACCTGATCCACCTTGGAAATGTTTTAGAGGCACTGCAAAATGCAGGTCTCACTATCAAGGCATCCAAATGGCAGATAGGGCAGGGCACTGTGGTGTACTTGGGCCACCTTGTAGGTGGAGGCCAGGTACAACCCAAGATCCAGGCCATCAAGGACTGGGTAGCTCCAACAACCCAGACCTTAGTCAGGGCATTACTTGGCTTGACTGGGTATTACAGGAGGTTTGTGAAGGGGTATGGGTCCATTGTGACCCCCCTCACAGAACTTACCTCCAAGAAGATGCCCAAGAAGGTTAACTGGACAGTTAGTTGCCAAAAGGCTTTTGACTCCCTAAAAGAAGCAATGTGCTCAGCACCAATTCTAAAAGCTCCAGATTATGCCAAGCAGTTCAGAGTGCAGACTGATGCCTCTGAGCTAGGGATAGGAGCGGTCCTATCCCATACCAATGATGATGGCCAAGACCAACCTGTTGCTTTTATAAGCAGGAGGCTACTCCCCAGAGAGCAACGTTGGGAGTGCCATTGAGAGGGAGGCCTTCGCTGTGGTTTGGTCCCTGAAGAAGTTGAGGCCATACTTGTTAGGTACTCACTTCCTGATTCAAACTGACCACAGACCTCTCAGATGGCTAATGCAGATGAAGGGGGAAAATCCAAAACTACTAAGACGGTCCATCTCCCTACAGGGAATGGACTTTGAAGTGGAGCACAGACCAGGGACTGCCCATGCCAATGCAGATGGACTTTCCAGGTTCTTCCACTTAGACAATGAAGACTCCATAGGGCAAGGTTAGTCTCATTACCTTTCGTTGGTGGGGGGGGGGGGGGGGGGGGGGGGGGCAAGTGGAGGGGTTGTGTGAGATGCCCCCACTTTTTGCTGAATTGCTGAATGTACTTTGATTGAGTGTGCCCTGGACTTCTGCCAAACAGGTGCCCAGGGCCTATGTTCCTTCCCTAAAACACACAAAACCCAAATTGGCAAACCCTGGCCACATGTCAGCCCCTGGTA
Organism: Triturus cristatus; assembly: GCF_964204655.1. Lineage (NCBI taxonomy): Eukaryota > Metazoa > Chordata > Amphibia > Caudata > Salamandridae > Triturus > Triturus cristatus. Next base: position 1,141,469,242 of record NC_140590.1, on the reverse strand, counting down.
AATGGTACCCTAAGTACCCAGGGCCTTGTGACAAGGGAAGGCCCCTAAGGGCTGCAGCACTCATTGTGCTACCCTTAGGGGCCCTGTAACCTTACACACACACACTGCCTTTGCAGGCTGGGTGTCTGGGTGCAAGACAAAACAAAGTCGACATGGCACACATCCCTGTGTGCCATGCCCATAACCTACACTGCCATGGCATACATCAGCCACCCCTCTAGCTGGGTGCCTTATGCCAATGGTGTGGGCACAGGAGCAGGAGCCCTGTGCCCCTACAGTACCCAGGTCCATTCCTGAGCACAGTGCTGCCATTTAAGAGTACATGGTGCTGAGAGCTCGTCAAACACGAACTCCACAGCACCATAATGGCAACACTGAAGACTGAGAAGTTTGGTATCAAACTTCTCAGCACATTAAACCCACACTGATGCCAGTGTGGGATTTAATGTACCAAGCACTCCAGAGGGCATCTTCCAGATGCCCCCTTAAACCTTACCTACAATCCACGTCTGCTCTGAGGCTGCCACACAGCAGACATGTTGCTGGACCCCTGGGTGGGAGAGCCCCTGCTCTCCTGGGCCTGCAACAATGCACATCCTGGGCGAGGTGCTAAATCTCCTCCCCCAGGATGGGCAGGGGGAAGCTTCAAAGGCATGCCGCCTCTGTGAGCTTCCCCAGGCCACTGCAACCCCCCACTCTGGCGGGAAGCTTGGCCGGAAACCCCAAATAAGGACAGGGGATGTGCCAGCCTGCCAACCCCGCCCCTCAGGTGGGGGAGGCGAGGTGATGCACATCCCCGGGCTCGCGCCAACTTGAAGATGGGAAGCCCTACCCTATCAGGACTAGGCTACTGCCCCCCTCCCACAGGAGAGAGGCAGGATAGGGGGTGTACCCACCCCAGGACAGGGACCCATTGGTCCCTGCCCTTCACCAACCTGTAACGCCCCTAAATCTAGTATTTAGGGGCACCCTGAACCTTCCTTCCCCAGATTCCAGATTCCAAAATACAAAGAAGAGCAAGAAGAAAGAAGACCTGCCCTGCAGCTGCTAAGAAGAGGAAGACACCAACTGCTTTGGCCCCAGCCCTACCGGCCTGTCGACCCTCGATCCTGCTCCAATCCGGCATCTCTTGTGGCCAGCAACCTCACAAACCCCGGAGGACCTGGCTACCTTTTGGCTCTAAGCCCCTGGGACTCCCATGAGCAGAGGCTCTACTCAAAACCTACCTTTAATCCCTGGCAGCAGCCCGGAACCGCAAACCCAGCACACTCTGCACCAGCCAAGCCTGTCCAGTGCCGGAGTGAACAAAGACCACGAGGACGACCCCACGGCGACTGTGACCCCGAGTCCGGCACCCAAGGACCTCCCTCGACACACCTGAAGAATCCTCGTCCCCGAGCTTGCAGTCTTTTTCTAAACCGGAGATTTCCCATTGAAATCAATTGAGCGCCCGAAGGCACAAAAGCACCCTGCACCCAGCCGCCCGAGTGGCCCTGGCAGTCCAACCTCTACACCTACCTACTTCCCCACTTGCCCTGAGTAAGTGACCAGGAGCCCAGCTCCCACAGCCGCGTGGCTTGCTAGTCAGCAGCCACCAACCAAGGCCCCCCTATCCCTCATAAACATTGGGCCTAACTCTCTCTGCACCCGGCCGCCCTAGAGTCGCTGAGAGTGAACCAACTGTACCTACCTGACCCTGGGGGACCCCTGAGTCTATGCCCAGAACCTCAACTCTGCCAGTCGAGTACTTACCTTTAAACCGATAACTCTATTTTCTTCATAGGGTAACATTGACTGGCTTTTTCCTGAAATTTCTTCTAAGTGTGGACTTTTCAAATCTTAAAATATTCACCAAAAATCAGCCGAGTAACGAAAACGAAAATACTCACCTGCTCTTAGGTGAGCTCCCAGTGCCGGATCTTGGTGCCCAGCACTGAAAAATACTTACAACTGTACTTACCAGTAACCCAATTTTCTCCCATAGGAAATCATTGACTGTTTGTCTGTAAAATTTCTTCTAAGTGTCAATTTCTGCAATCTTTAAATATTCCTTAAAAATCGTATATCTGAAAACGTAATTACTTACCTGTTTTAGATAAAGGTCCCAGTACTGAGTCTAGGCACCCAGTACTGGATTACAAAAGTAACGAGAATATACTGTACCTGAAACTTGAATTTTCTTCCATAGGGAATCATTGACTGTTTTCTTTGAACTATTTTCTAAGTGTCAACTTTTAAAATAGCTAAATATTGTTTAAAAATCATCACAGTAATTAAGTCGACTTTCATCACTTGATTCTAAGTACTGACCCAGGACTGAATCTAGGATCCAGTCCTGGAATTCCAAAAGTAATCCTAAAAGTAATCTCTTGCAAATAACCTGAAATTTCCATTGAGCTCAATGCATTGTTGTATTTAAAATAGAGTTGCCTATTGCAACCACTTGTAACTGTTTACAAAAGTCAATTGCATATTGCAAAAGTATTTATATAAAGCATCTCATTCTGAGAAAATATATTTTAAATCTAATTGTTGGTTCTAAAATAAAACAAGCATATATTTTTTTTTATATATAAACCATTGGCTTAGAGTTCAGTTATTGAGTGTGTGAAACCATTTGCTGACTGAGTGTGTACAACAAATGCTTTACACTGTCCTCTGATACTGCCTTACTGCTCGCCCAAGCTACCACTTTAGAGAGTAAGGTTATATCTAACTTTAACCTCTGCCAAACCTCTGGGGACTGTGGACTCTGTACACCCTGTACCTATTAAGGAACAGTATATACAGAGCCACTTTCTCACAGACGACTCAAGCCATGTTGACTCCGGGAAGGGAGGAAGCATTAACTGAGGCAAGGAAGGGATGGCAGTTTGCAAAACAAACCCCTGCACGTCTGGGTTAACAAATAAGCAAACTGGATCATATGCAGCAGGACGGCGGCCGTGCAAGACAGAACAAGCCACCGGATCACCGGAAGCTGGCCGAGCCCAGGAGCCCAAAAGGGCGTTATAAAGAGAAGCTTCAAAGGGCAGAAGCGGCTCCACATTCCCCGACCCATGGTGAAGGACATCAAACAGAGGGTCCACAGGCAAAGGGACCGAAGGGGTTTGCATGTTTAGAACACGAGTGGCTAAGGAGACTACTCTAAGAAACGCCGCACCGGCCTCGGTGGCCCTCCGAGGAGGGGACAGCAACTCATCTGTAGGTGAGGGCTGTAAACTAAGTCGTTCAAGATACTGAGGCTGCGACCAATGCCCAAAGGAAGGGAGCCCCACTGACGAATGGGGGTCCTGATGGGGCTCCTGAGGAGGCGGGGATCCTGCGGGGTCCACAAATTCTTAAGGGAGGGGAGGGGGGGGAGGCACGGGCAAGGATAGATCCGGCTTCGCCGGACGTGAAGGCAACGCCAAACTCTCTCCAGAAGCTTCCGGAGAAGAGTCAACAACCCGGCATCGATGCGGCACCAAAACGACTTTGGTTGGCGCTGACCCTGCCCCGTCCGGACCCGACCCGGCTCCGTCGGCCGCCGAGTCGGCCCTATTGGGCGCCGAGTTAAAGTCCACCACGACAAGCTCTGCTTCCAGAGAAGGGGATGGCGCAGGAGCCGGGGAGGCTAGCCTCCGGCCCCGCACCGGCGCTGCCTCAGCCTCAACCACAATAGGCTCCGACTCCGAAGTAAGAAGCGGAGTCGGAGAGGCGAGTTTACGGCGCCGGAACCGGGTCGACCCCGGCTCGAAGGCTGAGGTGTGCTCGAAGCAAGGCTTTGAGCACCAGCAAAAACCTGCGGCGCCACAGGGAGCCCCACGGGACTATGCGGCGCGGCAGGGGTGCTATGGGTCTTAGAGGGGGACCCAGTCAAGCCGCAAAATGATGACACCATATCTTCTTTGTCCCTGGGCTTATTTGTCACCGGGGGCGAACCCACCGGCGAGTCTGTCGGGGACCGCGTAAGTAGCTAAGTAGCGGAGGCCCCAGGGACAGGAGAGGACCCAAGGGAGGCCTGAAGAGCCGTGGCATAGGCCTCCATTTGGGTCCGAGTCACCGCTGCGCCCGGATAGGGGAGGGATGACTCCCGGGGGCGCACGTCTGGAGGGCTCCGGGAACTGGTGCCCCCGACAACAGACGGAAGTGAAGTCTAGGACCACGGCGACATGCGCCGCGACTTACCCACAAGGGGCGAACGACGTCTCCGGGCCCCAGTGGGTGAACGCCGCCGCAATCGGAAACCAGAGGGGCCTGCCGGTGATGAGAAGGCTGGAGGACGAGATGACTCCAACCGGGACAGGCGAGCTGAAAGAAGCTTCAGCCGGCGCTCCCGCCGGAACTTCGGCTTGAGGTGTTGGCAGGCGTCGCAATCCGTTGAGTCGTGGTGTTCGCCCAAACACCACATACAGATAAGATGTGGGTCCGTCGCAGACATTTGCTGCGAACAGGAGGTACACATTTTAAAGGCCGAAGGCATCGCACACTGTTCCAGACGCGAAGCGTCAAAAGGGGCTTGAAAACAGGCCAGAGGAACTGCTTACTCCGGATCCGCGTTGCACGCGGAAAAGAAGGTAACGGACGTCAGCGCGCCAGGAGGGACTTGTATGACCTCGCTGACATCACGAACGTGGACAACGTCAGGGCAGGGTCATGTGGCGCCGTCCCCCGGCGCACTGAGGTGCTGCTGCAAAGAATTTTCCAGATCCAGTCTGACGCCTGGGGATATTCTAAGTTAAGCAATCTGCGGCTAGATGTCTCCATCAGATACAGTGGTACATATATTTTTCAGGATAGTTAGAAAGTAGATTATTTTTACCATTTCAAGAGGAGAGACACTGTTTGGTCACCAATAATCTATACAAGCCAATTACTGGAAATGTTACTTAATAATGAAAAACAGGATTGGATGGCCACCCATGGTTCAAAGTACTCTGCGAAAGCAGATTTATCACAATGAAGGCAACAAGAATGGGTAGGTTCAGCAAACTGAATTCCACCAAGATCAGAAGACTGGCAAGGGGGTCAGACCGAGGTCGGGAGCATATCTAGCAAGCTATCACATGGATATTATGTAATGATTTGACTGATTAGTTTAGTAACATGGCAGTAAATGAAGCATTCATTAATACTGTTTTCTGGTCAACATGAGTCCTCACGAACTTGTGGCGCAATCTAAGAATCATAAGATGGAAAGGAAAATTCTACTTACCAGTTTGCATCTGTTCTTGGGATGTAGAGTTGTAGAGTCATATGCTTGTGCATAGAACACCATCTAGTGTCGAGTCGGGATGTTTGCACTTTGTTTTTCTTCGAAGAAGTCTTACTAGTCACGAGGTAGGTGACTCCTTTAGGTGATAGTGCGCATGGACATCGACTCCATTGTTAGATCGTTTTCCCACAGAGGGTGATAATGGAGCCAGTAAGAGTAGTTAGAAGGAGATGTCCATGAATGTAGTATCTCAGTAAGATGTAACTGCAACAGGTAACTGTACCAGGGGAGGCAGGTGGGCGCATATGACTACAGCTCTACATGCCAAGAACAGATGCATACTGGTAAGTAGCATTTTCCGTTCGAGGCATATGAGCTGTAGATCATATGCTTGTGCATAGACTATACAGCAGTAATCTACGAAAGCGGTGGATAACCTGTAGCTGTTGCAGTAGTCTGAAAAAGTGTACGTAAAACTGCCTGGTCTACTCTAGCTTTTTGTGCTGCTAACATATCCACTGAATAGTGTTTTGTGAATGTGCGAGGGGTAGACCATGTTGCAGCTTTGCATATGTCGTCTATGGATATATTCCCTAGGAATGCCATAGAAGCCCCCAGTTTACGTGTAGTGTGTGCTCTAGGGGGAACTTGTAATGTTCGTTTAGCCTTTGCATAGCATATCTGAATACATTTAACAATCCACCTTGCAATACTTGATTTTGATATGGCATTACCCTTGTGTGGTGGAGCAAAAGCTACAAAAAGTTGATTGGTGTTACGGAAAGGTTTTGTCTATTCAATGTAATACAGTGGTGCTCGCTTGACATCTATTATTAGGCAATTTATTGAGCACACAAATACTCTTAGGTGTCTCGGCGCTATGGACAGCTGAGTTGAGAAGAGAAGGGGAAAGGAAGATTTATTGATTGAATAGCCAAGTTTTTAATTGTTTACGGAAGGATAACAAGGTGGGAATGGTTTTACTATGTAAAGGGAGTGTGTTCAAGAGTTTGGCGGTGGCGACAGTGAATCTTCTGTCACCCCAGGAGGCTTTTTTGGTTCTGGGGAAAGTTAGCAAATGATCTGCTGCGGAGCGTAGGGTTCTAGTTGGTCTGTAGAGGCATATGTTTTTTTGGAGAAATTCAGGACCTGTGTCATGCATTTCTTTGTAGGTGATGCATAGGGCCTTGAATTTTGTTCTGCTTTTGATGGGCAGCCAGTGTAACTGTCGAATTACCCTAGAGATAGGTTTAAACTTAGGAGTGCCTGAGAGAATTCTAGCTTCTGCGTTTTGAACCATCTGCAATTTATGTAGGACTTTTTCCTGGGCATTAATAAGTAGGCTGTTACAGTAATCCATTTTTGACATGACGAGTGTACTGATGAGAGTTTTGCCTGCATTAGAAGGAAGGTAGGGCAGAAGTTTTTTTTATCATCCTCATAGTAAAAAAAGATGATGAGACGACCGAATTTACATAATGGATAAAAAAGTTTGTCATCAAACAGGACTCCCAAGTTTCTGACCTTAGTAATAGGGAGCGGAGGAGGACCCAACTCTTCAGGCCACCAGGAAGGGGACCAGCTGGGGGAGAGGTTTCCGAGTTCAGATTTAAACAATTGTTTGCCATCCAGGTACTGAAAGCAAACATTCCCTCTCTGAAATTATCCGAAATTAACTTGCTGTTATCATGGATCTCCAACACAATCGAAGTATCGTCAGCATAGGACGTAAGCCGCAGATTGTGTGACTTGATAATTCTAGCCAGGTCCGATACGTATAGGTTGAACAGGGTCGGGCTTAGCGAGGATCCCTGAGGAACCCCGCACGGCAGAGAGAAAGAAGGGGAGTTGAAGTTACCGAACTTTACACGTTGAGTGCGGTTGGACAGGAAGGATGTCAATAGGGCCTTTGCTTTGTCTCTGATGCCTATAGCGGAGACACGGTCAATTAAGATCGAGTAGTTGACCGTGTCAAATGCTGCTGAAAGATCCAGCAGCACCAATACCGCGGCGCCTCCCTTATCAAGAGTCATCCTGATTTCGTCGGCTGTCTTAATGAGTGCGGCTTCTGTCCCGTGGCCTTTCCTAAATCCAAATTGGGTGTCGTCCAAGAAATTGTTGTTCTCAATATAGCTGGCTAGCTGGATATTCATCACTTTTTCGCTGATCTTTGCGGGGAGGGGAAGGCCTGCAATTGGTCTGTAGTTCTTGGTATCTGTGGGATTGAGGTTGTGTTTTTTGAGCAGAGGTTTAACAATGGTTTCTTTCCAGATGGAAGGGTATATTCCTGTTGAGAACATTGAATTACAGATGTTGGCCAATTTGGGACCTATGATCTCCGGTATAAGTTTTATTATGCTAGGAGGGCAGGGGTCATTGGGGGAAGCAGATTTGGAGGTGGATATGCGGTCAATGATGTATTCTGTAGTGATCTGACTAAATTCTGAGAACGGGGGGGTTATAGTTAGTGGTGTGTGATGCTGATGAAAGGTCAGTGGAAAATGAATCTACGTTAGTTGTGATTGTTTGTTTATAGAGGAAAGAGCTGAGAAATTGGAGTAAATGTGAGTGACTTTTTCCTGAAAGAGTATAGCGAGAGAATCACAGAAGGTTTGTGAAGGGGTTATAGAAGAACTGGTCTCTGGTCCTGAGAGCTTAGTAACGACTTTGAATAGTTGTTTCACAGAATCTTGAGATGTTTCAATTTGATTCAGATAGAATTTACTTTTTACTGTGATGAAAAGATTTTTATATTTAGACAATACTTCCTTATAGCATGTCTTCATGGTACTATTGTAATTTCGGCGCCAATGGCGTTCTGAGTTTCTATATTTCTGCTTTTCTAGTCTTAATGCCTCCGAGAACCAAGGGGCGGATGGCATCTTTCTGTTTTTAGAGGCATTTTTTATCGGTACCAAGGTGTCAAAGGCTGTGTGGAGCCATTGTGTGTAGTGGATGACTGCCTGATCAGGGTTATCCGTTAAGTTTTGATGGGTGGATAACAAGTGCTATTTTATATCTGCCACTGAATCTGTTTGAGGGAAGAAAACCGGTAACTCATCAGATTGATTAATGTGAAAGGCAGAAATGACTTTAGGAAGGAATTTAGGGTTGGTCCAAAGAACTCTTTGTTTTGGTGCATCTGCAAAAAAGATTCTTCTATGGTTAATGCCTGGATCTCACTGACTCTTCTGAGTGATGTGATAGCAACTAGAAACGCTACTTTCCATGTAAGAAATTGAAGTTCACATCTGTGCAATAGTTCAAAGGGTGGACCCATCAGTCTGGTGAGAACAATATTGAGATTCCACACTGGGGCAGGTGGACGTCTTGGTGGAATAACTTTTGAGTCCCTCCATAAATGCTTTGATGACAGGTACTTGAAAGAGACAGATGCTGTCGATTTTGGAGGTATGCAGCCATTGCAGCAAGATGTAAACAGACAGATGTGTATGCTTAATTGGAACGTTGTAGATGTAACAAATAGCATATAATTATGGCTCTCGGTTTTATGGTATTTTTTTTTAACATTTCCGTCTGTATTTATTCATATTTATTTCTCCGCCATTTTCTCTGTATTTATCCATATTTATTTTGCATATTAATGAAGTTGTAAAACTGAACATTTCCATATTTAACTGATAGACGCGCTCTCATACTTTGAGGTCTGTCGTGTTTTAGCTCTTTAAGCTGCAAAATATTACATAACAATACATCCACTGGTAAATACTAGCATTGTACCACAAATGTACATTGACACATGTCATTATTTAAAAAAGTTCACCCTGTTTTTTAATTACCCATGCTGTCCATCTTCTCATCTGTTCTGCTATTGTTCATGACAGACAGTGCAGAGAGATACTATTTTTCCCCTTTTACAGATAAATGCAGACAGAAAACACATTGTTTTCGGTCTGTATTTATCTGTAAAAATCCGTAAAAATGGAAAACAGGGAGCCTTACATATAATGTATTGTACCAAAGCATCAAGCGGGTTGATTTGTTACAGTAAATGACAAACCGCTTCAACTTGGCTGCATAGCAGGCTTTTGTGGTAGGACGCCTAGATCCTTGATGATATTCATACAGTTTGGCGGTAGATTTAAACTCTAGGACTTCAGGTGCTAGATCGCTAGATTGAGTTGACTGGGATCTGGGTGTCTTATCGCGCCATGGCTTTGGGTGAGAAGACTGAGTGAAAGACGTAGTTTTTGATGAGGAACTACTGAGAGTTCCAATAGGGTTGTGAACCATGGTTGACGTGCCCATGTGGGAGCAACTAGGTTTAGCATCAGGACGTTTGTTTCCGTTTCCGAACCACTAATAGAATGAGTGGGAGAGGCGGAAAAGTGTAAGCAAATATCCCTGACCAATTCATCCATAGTGCATTGCCTTTGGACAATGGGTGTGGATACCTGGAAGCGAAGTTTGGGCATTTTGCTTTTAGATGCATAGCGAACAGGTCTATGTTTGGAAAGCAACACATTTGGAAGAATGGGAGGACGACTTGAGGATTTAGTTCCCATTCGTGGATCTGTTGTGTCTGGTGACTTAACAGATCTGCTATCTGATTGTCCACTCCTGGGAGGTGTTCTGCTAGGAGAGAGATTTTGTGATGAATGGCCCATCTCCAGATTTCCTGTGCTAGCTGGGGCAGTTGGAGGGAGTGCCCCCCCCCCCCGTTTTTGAATGTAGTACATGGCTGTCATGTTGTCTCTACGAATTAGTACGGTTTTGCGTACTAACTGAACTTGAAATGCTTTCAGAGCTAGAAAAATCGCTAGGAGCGCTAGGTGATTGATGTGAAGCCGTTTCTGTTGGGGGCTCCACATGCCTTGAATTGTGTGGTTTTTGAGATGTGCTCCCCAACCTGTTAGTGATGAGTCTGTTGTCAGTACTATCTGTGGAACCGGGTCGCTGAAGGCCCGTCTTTTTAACAGGGTTTGTGTGTTCCACCACTGCAAAGAGCGATGGGTGCAGCAGTCAACCAACACTAGATCTGATAACTGACTCCGAGCCTGGTTCCACTGATGTGCTAAGCATTTCTGCAGGGGACGCATCTGAAGTCTTGCGTAGGGAACTATGATGATGCAAGACGCTATCATTCCTAAAAATTGCATGAACACTCGAGCTGGTAAGGAGTGTTGAGGCTGAAACTGAGACAGTGTGTTCTGAAAAGTCCTGAGTCAGGCTGGAGTTGGATATGCTACAGCTTTGGGTGTCTCTATGGTAGCTCCAAGATAGTCTTGACACAGAGGGTTGGAGATGTGATTTGGCCTGGTTTATTGTGAACCCTAGTTGGTGAAGGAGTTGCACAGGCTTCGCTGTGTGTCGCAGGCAACTGTTGTGTGAACTGGCCTTTATAAGCCAGTTGTCTAAGTAGAGGAAGACGTGAACATGTCTCCTCAGGTGGGCTGCGACTACTGGCAAGCATTTTGTGAAACCCTGGGAGCAGTTGTCACTCCGAAGGGTAGGACCTGGAATCGATAATGTTGGCCTGCTACCCCAAAACGGAGTTATTTGCAGTGGGTAGGGTGTATTTGTATATGGAAATAAGCGTCCTTTAGATCCAGAGCGGATAGAAAGTCATCGTGCTGAAGGAGAGGAAGCACTTGTTGAAGTATCACCATGTGAAAATGGTCTGATTGAATGTAGAGATTGAGCTCTCGGAGGTCCAATATGGGCCTGAGAGAGCCGTTCTTTTTGGGAATTAAAAAGTAGAGGGAGTACCCTCCTGTTGACTGGTTCTATTGCACCTTTTTGCAATAATGAAAGAACTTCTTGCTTTAGAAGCGTTCTTGTGACATGAGGTGTGACCGTTGAGGAATATTGGGTGGACTGCTTCTAAGTTCAAGGCAATAACCAGATTAGATAATTTGTAGAACCCATTTGTCGGATGTAATCGTATTCCAAATGGGTAGAAATTGTGAGACGTTCCCCGACAGGAGTGGAATGATTGGGGTATGGGAAATAAGTCATTGTTTGTTGTTGTTGGCAGGGGAGGTGCGTATTGAATGACCTCTGCCTCTTCCCCTACCATTATTTCTTCTATATCCTCCTCGAAAATAACCTCTTGAAGAGGTCGACTGATTGTTGCCCTTGTAAGAGGAGGAGGCATTGTCTATAGAGATGTTTGAGCCGCCCCTGTAGAATGAGCGACAAAAGGAACCTCTGTTGGAAGATGCTTGTAAGGACCCCATGGACTTAGCAACCTCTGTGTCTTTTTTCATCTTTTCTAAAGATGCGTCAACAGCTGGGCCAAAGAGATGTTGCATATCAAAAGGTTGATTAAGGATAGAGGCTTGCACCTCAGGTTTAAACTCAGATATCCTTAACCAAGCATGCATATGGAGAAGTACACTAGTGTTGACAGCCCGAGCCGCATTATGCTCATCAGGAAGGAACTCAATGAGCTTCTGGAGTTCATAATTATGAGCTCTATCATAACTTGCCAGCAATGCCTGGGCAATGCGCAGACTATTAGCCGCTTGTGATGCTATCCGTTTACGGGAAGCATCCAAAATTTAGGAGTCTTTATCAGGAGGCGGGGCATCCCCTGTGGTTTAGGAGTTACCTCTTTTACGAGCATTAGAAATGACCAAAGAGTCTAAAGGTAACAGGCCTTTGATGTTGACTGGGTCATTATGTGCAGCCCTGTATTTCTTCTCTACCCTGGGAGTGATGAGTCTAGCTTTGACAGGGTCCTGAAAGATATCCTCAGTATGTTTAAGCAGAGCCTTTTGAAGATAGGGAATGCACACCCACTAGCAGTGGGTATTAAAGAGGGGGGAGGGAAGCATGAGAGAGAATAGAGAGCATGCGAGAATGATAGGATGTGTGATGAAGTTGCGTCGGATGTGGGGACGGATATGTGGTTGAGATGTGGTAAAGGGAGAAGTGGGTGGAATAACAGCTGCGTAAGGAGGGGGTTTGATTGTGTGATTCTGTGGAAGAGAGGGGAACATGGTAGCAGATGAAAATAAGAAAGACAGATTGCGAAGATGTGAAGTTTAGTTTAGGATTCAGGTGCATGTCAGAGGCATTTTCCGTTTGTGTTAAGGGAGTGAGTTGGAATCGGGCAGTGTCAATGGTTTTAGCGATAATACACGGAATGAATTTTGAAGGGGCGATTTTAAAAAACGTGTAAGACGATGTCTAGAAGGGACTTAAGGTGCAATTATTCTGTTATGCTTTTGTTTTTGCTGTTCAGATTATGCAATGTTGGATAAAATAACAACGCTTGTTTCATTGTTATTTTTAGTTACCCCTGACGAAGGGCGTGATGTGCCCGAAATGCATTGGGTTATTAAAATACTGCTTCGGATGAACTTTTTGCGTCTGTACTTGTTCTTGTAATAAGGTCTGGATGGACCAACTCGAACATGAGAAAACATTGAAAATTGGCATGTTTACCTTACGTGTGAATCTTAAATGCGAAATCAGAGGAAAATATAGGATGAATGGAAGGAAAATCAGGAATAAAATTGTGTATAAAGGAAGAATTGTGCAAATTGCATTACGCTGTGCGGTTGGAATTGGGGCGGAGATCCGTCCCTAAAATACAGCTAAGCAGAGCCTTTAGCATCGGTAGGGTTTGGGTAGCCCTTTAAGATGAACGAAGGGTCTCCAATATGAAATCCTCCTCTAGACTCTCCTTATGGAGCTCTACCCCATAGTATTCTGCATCCCTATTAATGAGCTCAATGAACCCAATATCATCATCTGGAGGGGAAGGTCTAGATGGATACAAATCAGGTTCATTATCAGGTTGACGGACATTATAATGATTCCATGGATCAGGATCCTGTGGGACATCTTGTGGTGCATAGGCATCTAAATCATCATCATCTCCTGTATCTTGTGGGTCAGGTGATGGTGGTGTAGGGGAATTAGCAGGTGAAAAAAGAGGGTCTTCAGAAATGTAAAGAGAAGAAGAGTCAATAGCCACATTTTCTTTTTTAAAGGAATGTGGTAGTCCTCTTATATGCCCATTTTCCTCTTTTCTGAAAGTTTAGCATGAATGTGTCCAGTTTTTGGGTGGATTGCGATTTCTTTCTGTTTCGGATACGGTGGATTTTCGGTCAGAGACTCTTAAGTCGCTGCACTGTCCTTAGACGTCGGTTCGGCGTCGAAAGTTTAGTCTCCGCAGTTTCTGCCTCGGAAGATTTCAGGTCAGGACCGGCATGTGGATGGGTAGAGCCAGAGCCTGAAGGCTGTTGTCTCTGCTTCGGCACTGAGCCTGAAGGCGGGGTGCTCGAAACTTTTTCTCTGTGCCAACCTTAGCCCAAAGGCAGAGGAGGGACCGGAGCCTTTTTCTTGTAAAGGAGATGATAGGGGAACGAAGGCTCTTAACTCACGGTCTGTGTGCCGGGGGAGGTCTTTGGCATCGGAGTCAGCGTCGGATACGTAAACGTGCTCCTGCTCCATCTCAGCTTCCTGCGCTTGCGCTTCGTCATGATCTGACTCTTCTGTGCGGAGGTCTGGCGGCAGGCCGCTTTGCTGGTACATTTCCTGACGTCCAGCCCGACGATCACGGAGGGTTTTCTTCGAACGAAACGACTGGCACGTGTCGCTGTCTTTCTCGTCGTGTTCCAGGGCTAGGCAAAGGTTGCACACTTCGTGAAAGTCGGTGCGCAGAAACTTAGAGCGGCACCCTGGACATAACTTGAATGGGGTCCGTTCCATCAGCTGCGACGATCCTGCGCGGGTACGTCCAACGGCCTTCCACGAATGTTCCGATCGAAGATTTGAGAGCAAATCAATACGCGGAGAGAGGGAAACGCGATCGATAAACAATACCATTGAGGGTAATGGATTGCGTGTCGAAGGGGGCCCGAAGGAACGGTGCCTAACCGGAGCGCAACAATTAACATCCGAACCCGATGGCGGATAAAAACAATCTAACAATGGAGTCGATGTTCATGCGCACTATCACCTAAGGGAGGAGTCACCTACCTCGTGACTGGAAAGACTTCTTTGAAGAAAAACAAAGTGCAATCATCTGGAGCCAACACTAGATGGCGATCTATGCACAAGCATATGATCTACAGCTCATATGCCTCTAACACATTATTTCTGAAATGTGACCTAGGATCCCTACACATACGCAGATATTATATTGTTAGCAAATGTTAATTAAGATACTATAATGAACAGCTACTGGAGCAACTAAAATGCCTTGCAACTACAAAATAGCCCACCTTTGATACTATGCAAGGTCTCAAAATGCCCATTAAGTTGAAAAGAGTGATGACACCACCCTTTTCAGGGTTCAGATTGAAAGCAATTTAGCTGCTGCTGGATTAAGCTTTATGCTGATAGACAAGACCCATTAGCATTTGTAACAGTAATAAAATCCAGAATCTAATAAAGTAAATAGAAGAGAGTCACCATGACAGCCTTCTACTACTGATACATGGTACAATGAGGGCCGCAGCCGGGATATGCTGTGTTTAGAGATGTAAAGGTAAACGTCAGGGAGAAGTGGAGACTTAGAAGCTCCTTACGTTATCTTAGCCAGCAGCAAGAAACTTCATTATTGGTGTATTATACAAGTAAGCATTACAGAGGCAAGTTTCGCTTGTAGGTAAATTATGATTTGCATTGAACAACACTACAGATATGCACAGCTTCTACCTACCTGTAGCGACCCACTTTCACCCAAACCACCTCTTTATAATGTGGCTTTTTACCAGCCCTGCAATCATTGCAGAACCAGTTTCCCTCTGGTATGTCGATGTTTAGACACTCGCGATGAAAGGCAGCAGGGCAAGAATCGCAGCATATGAGACTGCCTCCTGAAGAAAAAAATAATAATGACAAAGCTATTAAACAAATTCAGCTCTCCACAGCCATTAATTTCTGTAGTAAGTACAAAAAGAAGCCATCCACCTTCAACTCCAAAAGTAACCTATATTCTCGACAGGTTCAACTACCTATGGTGAAACATCAACCTTGAATTAATTTAAACAAATTAATAGATATGCTAAGTTCTGGAAATTAAATCACCTCAAAGCACATCTGGCTTTGAGGAATGGCATGCTGCAGAACTTTCACCCACTAGTATAACCAGTCAGAAACCGCACGTCTTCTTAAGAATTAACATAGATCAGCAGGCATGAATACATTGAGAACCAAGCAGGAATCAGAGGTGACTGAGGAGAGAATCGTCCAGTGTTAGCAGAGGGAAGCGTTAAAAAAAGTGACACACAAAGAACAAGCAGAGGTGAATATCTTCAAAATCATCAAGGCTTAGTGCCAGCAGAATCTTCCATGTTGAAGTTAGTCACAGTATCAATTCCTACATTTGTAGCCGTGCAACCCCTTACAAATAGGGCCAACCTTCTCTTGGGTGGTAACTAAAAAGATGCTTTGTCAGTTACAACTGCTTAGTAGCCACACTGAGGAACAGTAGGTGAACTGAGCACATTTATTTAAAGTTTGTACTTCAAATATTGTACGAAGCGGGCTCTGTATACACTATACCAAAGTGAGGTATATTGTGCACAGAGTCCAGGGGATCCCCAGAGGTATAGCAGAGGCTAAATTAGATAATCACTAACAGCTCTCTTTGTGGTAGTGTGGTTGAGCAGTTAGGCTTATCAGGAGGGTATGTTAAGCATTTATTGATATACTCAATCAAAACTGATGGCCCACACTCTGAGACAGAATCCAGACCAATTAGGTAAGAATAAAAAAATATATACTTATGTTTTTGGAATAAGTTTAGATTACACTGCCTACTCGGGGGGATATGCCTAGATATCACACCGTGGATCCTACAATACAAAGGAAAGTAAGACACTTTTTGTTTAAAGAACAGTTACTTTTCTTTCATACAAAACACAGTTCAACACAGAACATTTTAGGAACAAAAACTTGTAAAATTGTTTCCTATGGAAAAAGAGTGTTAATGGTTTACAGGTAAGTAAACCACCTGTAAGTATGGCTTTTGGGTTTTAGGACCAAGGTTCCCCATAGTTCACTTAGGCACTCAAATTGCACAACCAGCGGCACTGGGCGGCCGGGTGCAGAGACCCAGTGGCTTTTGAGGTCAGATTTGACCTTACCGGGCCACTTGGCTTTCCCGTCCATACTCCAGCCTAAAGTCGGGATCAGAACTGGAGGGAGCCAGTTACCGGGGGCAGCAAAAAGCAAGTTCAGCTAGTAAAGGCGGCAGGCCTTTATAGCTTCCGCTTCGTGGACACAGCCCATCCTGGGAGAGGAGGCATGACACCTCTGCCCAGGATGAGCTTTGTTTCTGGACCCGGAGAGCGGAGACCCTCTACCCAGGGGTCCAGAAACCTGTCTGGTGGTGGCAAATGGCAGGTAGTCATTGAAAAACCACACCAGGGCTGGTCGTTTTTCTGGGGGCCTCTCTAAGATGCCCTCGGAGTGCTTGTTACATTAAATCCCACAGTGGCATCATTGTGGGTTTAATGTGTTGAGAAGTTTCTACCAAACTTACCAGGTGTAGGAAAGTTGGATCTGCTTTCATGGTTATCCCCACTTTTTGCTGGTGTCATTCTGTTTTTTGACTAGTTTGACTGGGATTCTGCTAATCAGGAACCCAGTCTCTGTGCTTCCTCCCTAAATTGGACCATGGCGAGTACTTAGGTACCCCCAGATTGGCTACTGGTGTACCCTTGTAATTCCCTAGTATATGGTATTAAGGTACCAAAGGACTAGGTACACCAGGGGTCCCCCATGCGCTGAGGCATGTATTATATTCACCCATCAGAGACCACTCAAATTAGGATTACAGTCCTGCCATTGCAGCCTGTGTAAGATGGTGCTAGCACCACTTACGACAGATATAAGTTTCTTATATCGGAGGTCACTACACTTTAAACCTATAAGTCACCCCAAAGGCAGACCTTTCAATCCTGAATGCAGGGTGCTTGATTACAAGTGTGAGAATGCCCCTGCATGAGCAGGACACCCCTACAATCCCAGAGTCTATTTTCCAGGCGTTGTAAGTGCGTCAGCCATTACCATACATAAAGTGCCCATGCATCATTACACAATGGCTAACTATAAGCTGGCTGTAACGAACCCTGGCATGTTTGGTATCAAACATTTTGGAATCATATCCCAACACCGTAAACGGTGTTGAAGGTATGATTCCATGCACTGTGGGGCTCCTTCTGGAAGCCCCACATGCTTACGGTACGAGTCTTCCAGAGTCTGACAGAAAGCTAGGACTGCTGCTGACCCCAGACACTATTCTGCCCTCCTGCTGCTGAGCCAAGCTAAAGTAGGGGAAGGTAGGCCAATAGGTTTCCTGTCACAGGGAGGTGTGACCACCTACCAGACAGGACTTGGTGAATTAGGCTGGGGTGGGGGCGCTTGCCAGCGTCACTAGACTGCTGTGAAGGGCACATTTGGTGCCCTCCTTGCATACTCCAGTTGGCTCCCGCTCTGGCGCAAAACTGGACAAACGACACAGGAGTATCCTCCCCACTGCCCAGCCCCTCCTCTGGGAGGCACTCCTAAATTTTCCCAACCCTTTCCTTAGGGTACTTAAGGGCTTACCTGTGGGTGGCTCTTTCGATTCATCGTGGGACAAGATTTAGTTCCGAAACCACTTCATCTTCAACCGTCTAGGCACTTTGGCCTTTGGGAACCAAGACTGCATCTGGAAGACTCCTGCTGCTCCTGGTCTCGTAGTCTTGTGCCTATGCTCCCTACAGGTTCTTCTCCAGGCCTGTGGGCACCAAAAAAACCCCAAAGGAATCTCCCTTGGAGTAACGGAGTCCCTCCCCTGCGTCTGCAGGCACCGCAATGGAGTCTGCTGTTCCTGAGCTCCCAAGGACTCCGAAATGTTTAGCAACACAGGTAGTGGTTCTCCAATGCCCCCAAGGCCTGCACGGTCTGCTCAGCAAGTTTGAAGTCAGTATCCCTCGTCAGAACCGCTAGTGCAGGATGCTCCATTTAAATAATTGTGCACCATTTACTAAGGCAGACTCCTACACCAGGTTTCAGTAAAGCCTTTACGGAGACAGAGTGCCAGGTGACCTTTGTTGTTATTCAGCTCACAGGGGCATGCAAGCAGGGCAGTGACATGGTCAAAGTGAGGGGGTCCAAGGGGACCCCCTTCAACTCCAAGGACCTAGGTACCCAGGGTACCACTTACTAGAGACTTGCAGGGCAGAAGTGGCAATTGTGGGTATGTTCTAGGGAAGAAGCACTGGCCAGAATCACAACCAGGTAAAAGTGGGGGATAAACATGTAGAAAAACAGACACTTTCTCAAAGTCTGTGGATAATTCCACTGAGGGAAGTTGGCAACCTAAGACTGCAGCTGCCCTTCTCAATACTGCAGAATAATAAGAACTCTCTTTTGTTTCCATACCAGGTGGAGAAACTAATCTGAAACTGGAGAGGACTCGAGTACACTAGCCTCCCCCAGTTCAGTCAGCCAATTTTCCTCCAATGGAGGCTGGACAGTATTGCTCAAAGGGTTTCGACACCCTATATTCCCCCCTTCACCTGCCAAACTGTGCATTCCTGTAGGAAAAGCAGGAACTGGTAGAATAAGACCAGATGAGGAGTTGCCCAAAGCAGACTGCTCCATGGGCACCGGATCTGGCACCATCAGGGCACCGTTGCGGCATCATATCGAAGTTGGAAAGAGTAATGGGATCCACACCGATCAGTATCGCCAATGTCATTGGCTGACCCAACGCCAAAGGTGAGAACCCCAAAGACGGATTCAGAGGGCCTAACTGTCACTGTGGGCGAACCCGCCGGCGAGGATCCTGTCAGGGCACCTCCCACATTCTTGGGTCCAGAAAGCGCAGCAGAGGGACACTGAAGCCCAAAAATCTTATGCAGAGAAAAGTAAGGGGTCATCTGCAGAAGAACCAGATTCCATGACTATCCATTTTGCATTTTTTTGTCTTTCCTTCACAGGTGTGGCAGAAGAGGCACCTCAAATTGCAGCTTTACCAGGGTATACAGCATCTTTTGCTCTGAGGAGGCGACTACCTCTATCACTCGAAGTCTTGGAACTGAATGTTCAAGCCAGAGATCTAGGGGGGGGGGGGGGGGGGGTGGGGGTGTGTGTGTGTGTGTGTGTGTGTGTGTGTGTGTGTGTGTGTGTGTGTGTGTGTGTGTGTGTGTGTGTGTGTGTGTGTGTGTGTTAGTGTGTGTTAGTGTGTGTTAGTGTGTGTGTGTGTGTGTGTTATGCTACTTACCAGTATGCATCTGTTCTTGGCATGTAGAGCTGCAGATCATTTGGGTCACCCATTTGTCTGAGGTGATGGTCTCCCAGACCTGAAGGAAATTTTGTAGTCTGCCCCTGACCGGAGTGGTATGGTCTGGAGGGAGCGGGAGAAAGTCATTGGGTAGGCGGTGTGGCAGAGCGGGCGGTATTGATTTTGCCTCTCCCTTTATTGTTATTGCCCCAATAGCCGCCTCTTTGATAACCCCTTGTGAAGGTGGATTGAGTGGGGGATTTGTAGGAAGTGGACGCGCTATCTGAGGAGTAGCCTTTAGATGTACTCCGAAAGGAAGCGCGGCGAAAGGAGCGCCTACGAGGGTGTGACTGCAGGGCTCCCATAGATTTTGCCGTATCAGTGTCCTTCTTCATTTTTTCGAGGGCCTCATCTACCTTTGGGCCGAATAGGTGTTCTTGCTCAAAGGGATGACTTGGGATGGAGGCCTGTACCTCTGGTTTGAAACCAGATATTCTCAGCCAAGCATGGCGACGGAGGAGGACGCTAGTATTAATGGCCCTGGAGGCTATGTCTGTTGCATCTAGGGCACAGCGTATGGAGGTGTTAGTTATTGTCTTACCCTCTTGAATTAATTCATTGGCCCTATTTTTGTATCTTTCCGGGAGGTGGTGCATTATGGTTTCTAATTCATCATAATGCGCCCTATCGTATCTGGCCAATAGCGCTTGGGTGTTGGCGATACGCCATATATTGGCTGCCTGTGATGCAGTGCGCTTTCCTGACGCGTCCAGTAGCTTCGACTCTTTGTCAGGTGGTGGTACTTCTCCTGACGCCTGGGAATTTTACCTCTTTCGTGCAGTGGAAACCACTAGGGAATCTAGTTGCGCTGGCCCTTTGATATAAGCAGGATCTGTGGGGGCAGCTTTGTACTTTCTCTATGCGTGGGTTAATGACCCTGGCCCTGACTGGGTCCTTAAAAACCTCTGGCGCATGTTTCACCACCCCCTTGAGCATAGGTAGAATGGAGGTAGACCTTTGTGCGGTATCAAATGCGTCGAGGAGGAAATCCTCCTCCACTGGGTCAGTGTGTAACTCTACCCCGTGATAATGTGCCGCCCACTGAAGTAGGTGGTGGAAACCTAATGAGTCTTCCGGTGGAGACGGTCTGGAGGGGTAAATGTCATCTTGTGGGACGTCTGGGATATCTGGGTTATTGTAGTTGTCCCATGGGTCTGGGCATCCTGTAGGGGTGGGGTCTTGGGGCACATCCTCTGGATCCTGATATGGGTCCCCCTGATCATCATCGTCTGGAGACGGGGTCGGAGAGCGATGAGGTGGGGGTGGAGAAGGCGGTGGGGGTGGAGAAGGCGGAGGGGGCGGAGGTGGAGAGGGTGGAGGAGGTGGGGAAGGTATTCTGAAAGGGGAGGTAGCAGCGTCCTTCCTCTTTGGGGGTGGAGGCGGAGCCGGTCTGTCCAAATGTATCTTTTTGGAAGAGAGTGCCAAATGTCCAGTTTTTGGATCCTTGGTAAGAGTTTTTTGTAAAGGATCCGGTATAAACAGTTCCTGGGACAATGTTTGTTCCGTCGGCGCCGGAGTTTTCGGGGCCGATGACTTTTTAGGCTTGTCCGTGCCGTGTTTAGCACTGGGCTTGGGAACCTCCGATTTCTCGGTCGGCGCCGAGGTGGGCTTCGGCGTGGAAGTGTCGATGCCGAGGGCCTTATGGGGTTTGGTCAGTACCGAAGATGGCGTCGGTACGGAAGCGCTGGGTTTCGACACAGAGGACTTCGGTGCGTAGCTCGGTGTCGAGGTAGAGGCCGGTTTCTTTTTCGGTGCCGAAGTGTGTTTCTCGGCACCGCTGGAAGGCTGGCTCGAGCCCGAGCCGCCGGAAGGCTTATTTGGCTTCTTCACCGGGCCCGAAGGTAAGGTGGGGTGTGTGAAGCAGTGTCTCTGGTCTTGCCTAGGCCCGGAGGCGAAGGCGTGGCCGAAGCCTTTTTGGGTGTCGGCGCGGGTGTGGGAGGGGGTATATTACTCACGACCCTCTGCGCCGGGATGATGTCCTCCACATCTGAGTCGTCGGCTTCGGAAGCACTGACTAGGTCCTCTTCGGTGTGCTGCTGTCCCGGATCTTCGGCGTCGTTTCCGAAGATGTCGACTGGAACGGAGGTCGAGGAGTGCGCCATGTTTCGCCTGGCTCTTCGATCCCGAATAGTCTTTTTCGATCTGAAAGACTTACAGGCCGGACAGTCTCGAGCCCCTTGTTCAGGGGAGAGGCAGAGGTTGCACACCTCATGAAGATCGGTGTGGCGGAATTTGGACCCACATCGAGGGCACTTCTTGAATGGAGTTCTTTCCATCAGCCTGGACCGGAGCTTGGGTTGGCCCGAAGGCTGCCGTCGACGACTGGAAACGAAGATTTGTCGATGAGAAGGTGATTGAGGAGATCGCGATCTGAACAATACCGCAATGAGTGAGGATTCCGCTTCGATCGTCGAACTGAAAATGTTCGGAACCGGAGCGCGAAGATTACACCCGAGCCCTATGGCGGAAAAAAAAAATCTGAGGATGGAGCCGAAGCCCATGCGCAATACGATCCAAAGGAGGAGTCACCGACCTCGTGACTTCCAAAGACTTCCAAGAGGAAAAACAAACTGCAAACATCCGGGCCCAACACCAGATGGTGACCTATGCAAAAGTGTGTAATATGCAGCTCATATGCCTCGAACATTATAATTTAAGAACTGCATAAAATGTCATGTAACAATTCTAATATTGGATTATAGTTTCATTTCTGACACAATGTCGCAATTATAACAAACCAATAAGTATATTCTTAGTATTTTCCAAATAGGCTCAGATATATACAAATGGAACTGTGTCAGTGAATCATGCTATGTGGTTGGTGTCATTCAATAGTGCTTGTAGTTTCTATGACCATATCTTAATTATCCAATTTGGTCTTTTGCGATATTGCTAAGTAAAATTAAATGTGTGTATTATAAAGTGTGTTATTTATTGTGTATATGTAAACCAATACCACCTAATCTAAAACCCATAAGTGCGACTGTGATAGAAACAGAGAGATAGTTGTTTTTTTCTTTTAGCATAAATGTTGATTACTTATTTTTTTTTGGAATTGATTTCAGACTCCTAAATTATACAACTTTATTTATAGGCAAGTATAGAGATCCTCCGTTCCGTTGAGGCCCAATGGTTGTTTACTGTCTAGTTGCAGAATGTACCTGGTTTCTAACTTTCTCAAGGCTTTTTCTCTGTTGCCCCCTCTCTTGTTCTGCGGCACGCAATCAATCAAAAAATATTTTAAGCCATTAGGGTCTCCATTATGTGACTCTTCAAAATGGCGTGCTACAGGGTAAGTTTGATCTTTATTTTTTATGGCTCTCATGTGCTGGAGTATCCTTTTGTGGCCCTGGAGCTCCCGACGTATTGAAGGCCACATGGACACTGCAGCACATAGATCACATATTCAGTTTTGCATGTCAGATTTCTGTGTATAGATATTTCTTTATCACTGAAAGGTGTTCTGTATGAGGATTTATTTTCTCAATATTGACATGCTTTGCATGATGTGCATTTAAAAAAGCCCTTTCTTTGGTTTAACCAAGTAGTCTTTCTGCAATCCATGGGTCGTTGTGGACCAATTCATCCCTCATTGAAGGCCCTTTACTGTATGTGATTGCTGGTTTGATTGGTAATGCATGGCCTATGATAGGATCACTTAATACAAGCGGCCAATTTTTCTTGATGATGTTGTTAATAACTTTTGCTTGTTGGCTATACTCAATTATGAATCTGAATGTTTCCACATTTTGTGCAGATTCTTGTTGAATCTGTGTTTTTAAAAGACTATCCCTACTAATTTTGCTGCTTCTTTTAATGGCCATGGCTATTGTTTTTTTGGAATATCCCCGCTCAAGAAATCGTTTTGTACTAGCCACTTGAGCAGTCTGTAGGTCATCTTAATTGCTGCTTATGCGTTTTAACCTAAGCATCTCACCGTATGGTATGCTTTGTATGAGATGTTGGGGGTGAGCACAGGTAGCGTGCAATATAGCATTACCTGCAGTTTTTTTACGGTGCAGTTTAGTGGCAATTTCTCCATTTTTTATGTAAACCTGTACATCTAGAAATTCCACCATCTGATTACTTATATTGGCTGTAAATTCTAAGTTCAGGTTGTTGGAATTAAGGTCTTTGAGGAATTCTTCCGCCTCTGGCCGGGTATCCTGCCAGATAATAAAAAGATCATCAATATATCTTAACCAGACTTTGATATTGGTATTGACTATATGTTCATGTTTTTTGAGGAGGACCAGCTCCTCCCACCAGCCCATGTGTAAACATGCATAGCTGGGGGAGAAGCTGGCCCCCATCGCAATGCCTCGTAATTGTTGATACAGCGTGTTTCTATACATAAAGATATTATTGTTCAAACAGAACTCTGTCATATCTCTAAGCATTTTGTTGTGATGTGAACATTGTGAGGGTCTCTGGTCAAGGTAATATTGTAATGCCTTAATACCATCATGGTGATTAATTGAAGTGTAGAGCGAGGAGACATCTAATGTAATTAGAAGATAATCAGTTCCAATTAAAACACTTAATTTTAGATAGGAAGTCCCCTGTAGCACGAATATAAGATGGTAAATGTTGCACAAAGTTCTGGAGAAAATAGTCTACATATATAGAAGTTCGTTCCAAAAGACTATTTCTTGCCGAGATGATTGGCCTTCCCGGTGGATTTTTGGGATCTTTGTGTATTTTGGGAATGAAGTACATGATAGGAGTTATGGGATGATCATTTCGTAGGTAGGAATATTCATCTTGTGTCAATAATCCTGCATTTTTCCAGGCAATCAATTTCATCCTGTAGATGTTGTAGGTATTTTTGAGGGTTAGTTGGTCACTTTTGCAATAGCAATTTCAATCTTGTAGTTGCTTCATAGCCTCATTGTTATAATCAGATTTGTTCCATAGGACTAAGTTTCCTCCTTTGTCTGAATTGCGAATAACAAGGTCAGAGTTGTTTTTTAGTTTCATCATTAATGAATGATATTGGAACTCAGTTTTATTTTTCTTTGTTCTCATAATTCTTTGTACTCTATGGTTAAGTTTTTTTATTTCTCCTACAACATGTTCATGGAATATTTCAATTCCATCACGAGGCATTATTGGATTAAAGGTAGAGGTAGGTTTGAACCTCGTATTTTCCTTGTGTGGATCCTTACATTTGTTCGATGCCTGTTGGTCTTGTGAATATTGAGTAGAAGTCATATTTTAATCTAACAATGTTTGCAATATGTTCAACGTAGGTATGTCCGCATTTGTCACATCAATAGGTGGAGATTTTGGCAACCCAGATTCTTGTTGTGTGTTCCCTTTTGCCTCTATTGGTTTCTGTAGCATAAAGTATTTTTTAAGTTTTAATTTACGTATGCTTCGGTATATATCCATACGAGTTGAGGCATAATCAAATGAACTTTCAGGACAGAATGAAAGTCCTAAGGATAATAGTTGTTATTCTGCTTTTGTTAAATCTATATTAGCCAGATTTATTATTGTGGGGCTTATTGCTGGTTTTGCCGTCTCCAATTCTTGCGTGTTGATCCTCTCTTTCTGGAAGCGTTTGCGTTTTGCTGCTCTCCTCTCTCGGCGTTTTGTGGTTGATTTTTTCCGTGTGGTTTTCACTGATTTCTGGGGCATAGCGTTTGTCTGCGTTCTCTGCATAAAAAATCCACTTCTTCTACCAGAGAGATTTGCACAGGTATTTGTCTTGTAGTGTGACTTCCGGCATCTGCTTCTGAGTCACTTTCCAATGCAGAGCTGAGATCTGAGTTGGAGACTGTTCACATTCTATTTGTGCCACCTACTGCATTTGATTTGGGATCTTGTATCATACCATATTTGGATGCTTTGATAGAGTCAAATTTTCTTGCAAGTGCAAATGTACAACCACATTCATAGTCCATACGGTCTCTATGGAACTTAAATGCTTTTCTTTCACAAATAATTTCCTCCTTTTTTTTTTTTTTTTGAAACCTTTATTACAGAAGTCAAAAGAGTTACAAAAATGGGCCTACAACCTTCGGGCCGCCGCTAGCAAACGATAAGAGCATAGAATACAAGTGGGAAACACACGCTGCAGCGTGAGAGAGATCACAGGAGTTGGAAAGAAAAAACATTGGCGGCCACACCGTCCGGACCCCCCAGATGGCGGTTCCATTTTTATGTAAGAAATAACAAACAAATCCACAAGGCAGCAAGAAATCGAAGCAGCAGTATGCGCTCCCCCGGGGAGGACCCTACCGATACACAGGAAAAGCGGGGGGGGGACAGGCCAGAGCGGAGACAAAGTGGACTCTGTACCCAGAACTAAGGAGACAAGGAGACTAGGGAGACGGGGCCAGTGCCAGTTCAGGCGTCAGCGGCGGGGTACAAATTCCGCCACGGTAGGAGTTCCAGGGGCCCCACACTTTCACCCATTTCCCAGGCTTACCTCTCGCGACATACACCACATTTCCCGAAACATACACCAATCCATGTTGTCCTTCCATGCCGAGATCGTTGGCGACCTCTGGGAGCCCCACAGTTGCGCTATGTCACGCTTTGCCACCATATAGCCCAGAGTCACCCACCACGTCTGCGGCACTGAGTAATCAGTCGGCTCCCACACATTTAGCAGACACCTCCTCGCCTCAGGAAGCAGCGGCACATGTGTGACCGCCCGCAACACCGCATGCACACCACGCCAGAATCGCGCCACCTCCGGACATTCCCACAAAATATGGACGAAGGTCCCTAATGAACCACACCCACGCTTACACAACCCATCCACGGAATATCCCATACGCATCAGACCCGGCCCCGTAACATAGACCCTATGGAGTATTTTGAGCTGGACGAAGCGAAGGCGGGCCGGTATGGCCACCTCTTTCGGGGAGGCCACCGCAGACACCCAGTCCTCGTCGTCCAGCTCCAATCCATCGGCGACCCACGCCTCACGAAGGCTAGTCAACAGTCCCGAGCGATCGTTGATGAGCTTTTTGTAAATCAAGGAAATCGTGCCATCCGGCACATGCCCATCTAGCACTCTATCTTCCAGAGGGGAGGACTCCGGGATGGAGGCAACATCCGGGAATACAGAGACCAGCGCGTGACGGACCTGTAGATATCGAAAGTACTCCCTGTCCTGCAACTGGAATTCCGTCTGCAGCACATCGAATGTTTTGAATCCCCCCCTCGTCCAGAGATCGCCCACCCTGCTGATGCCTATCATGTCCCACTTCTCAAAGCCCTTCGAGGTCCACAGGGAGCCCAGCCGCTCAGAGGCATACAGTGGCGTCGCCCGGGTCAATCGATCCTTCCACCCCATCGCCAAGTTTGCCGCGTGCCACACCCGTACCATGACCCGCGTAGGGCCCGTCAGACGCGCGTCGAGCGATCGAGAATAAAGCGCCCGATTGTAGTCACCACCCGGCAGTAATAGTTTATCCATCTCAAAGGCCGGGTTTAGAGCGGGCCCGTAAAGGCCGTGGTTTATCGCGGCCAGCTGGGAGGCCCAGTAGTACCGTTTGATGTCTGGGAGGGCGACCCCCCCGTCATACCACGGGAGTGTCAGCTTCGCAAGGGCGATACGCGGCCTCTCATCCCAGAATAGTTGGCGCTGCAAACTCTCTACCTCGCGAAAGTAGCGCGCCGGGACAACATCCATCGTGTTCTGTAAAGCATATAGGCAACGTGGCAGCGACATCATCTTAAACAATGCCGCACGGCCAAGCGACGAGAGCGGCAAGCGCCTCCAACGCGCCACGTCCTCCTTCAGGCACTGGAGGGGGGGGGGAGCAAATTTTGTTTATATCGGGCCTCAGCATCCAGGGTAATAAAGATACCCAGGTACTTAAATCCCTGCGAAGCGACCTGGATAGGGCAGCCCCGCGGTAGGATAGGAGTCTCCCCGGAGAGGACATACACACAGGATTTAGCCCAGTTGATGACTAGGCCAGAATTACGGCCAAAGGAATGCAAAACATCCACTAATACAATCAGCGATTTACGCGGGGAAGCAAGGTATAAAAGGATATCATCTGCGTAAAGAGATACGCGATCCTCATACTCAGGGGTCCAACGGAGACCACGAATGGAAGGCTCCCACCGCAGCCACTCCGCCAGGGGCTCCAAGGCAAGCGCGAAGAGGAGCGGCGACAGCGGGCAGCCCTGCCGCGTACCCCTGCCCAGCTCAAACGGAGCCGACACTCTACCGTTCACCACCACCTGCGCCAGAGGTCCGGAGTATAACAGTTTCACCCAGCCAATGAATCCCGGGCCAAAACCAAACTTCGCCAGTATCGCCCAAATATATGGCCACTCAAGCGTGTCGAACGCCATAGTGGCGTCCAAGGACGCCAAAATGGCTGGCTCTCGTATGAACGGGACCCGCGCGAGCACCCCGTGCAGATGCCGCAGATTAAGCGCGGTGTTGCGATGAGGGATAAAGCCGGACTGGTCCTGGTGAATCAGATCGCACACCACGCTAACCAGCCGATTAGCCAGCACCTTGGCGAGAATTTTGGGCTCCGCATTCAACAGAGAAATGGGCCTGTAGGACGTGACCCGATCCCGCGGCCTCCCCTCCTTATGAATAACCACGATAGTGGCCAGACGCTGGTCCAGCGGGAGGGAGCCCGCCGAACGGGCTGCGAGGAACATAGCGCGGAGATGTGGCGCCAGCGTATCCGGTCGCAGCTTGTACAATTCGATGGAAAGGCCATTAGGACCCATGGCCTTGCCGGAAGCGACCGAACGTATGGCGAGGGCAATCTCCTCAGATGTAGGGGCGGCATCCAACGACACTTTATCCTCTTCCGAAAGGGAAGGCAGCGCAATGTCCCTGAGCAGAGCATGGGAATCCTCTTCCGAGCGGGAAGATACTGGGGAATACACCCCACAGAAATAGTCTGCGAAGCAATCAACAATTTCACCCGGATCAGTGACACACACACCATCCAATTTCTCAATCGACGGGACAACTCGACTCGCTCTCTCCTTTTTATCCAGCCACGCAAGCAATTTACCAGCCTTATCACCCACATCATACAGTCTCCCATGCTGCTCTCTACTGAGGC
Source organism: Triturus cristatus (assembly GCF_964204655.1). NCBI lineage: Eukaryota > Metazoa > Chordata > Amphibia > Caudata > Salamandridae > Triturus > Triturus cristatus. The sequence continues at coordinate 1,141,440,726 of NC_140590.1, read as the reverse complement.
CCCTGGCTGCATCCGTGACGAGGGCCTTATAATCCGCTTGCTTGAGTCGGAGAGCATGTAATTTGCCATCCGTCACCCCACATTCCAGATCACCCTCCAATTCAGTTATCTCAGTTTCAATACGGGTCACCTCCTCCCGCCCGCGCCTCCGGGAATGGGAAATGAGGAACAGGGCCTCCCCCCGGATTACCGTCTTAAACGCCTCCCACAGAGAGACCGCAGACGATACAGACCCCACATTATCTTCAAAATACCGCTCCAGAGATTTAACCAAATCTGCGCGAATTGTGGGGTCACGCAGATACCAGGGATTGACCGGGACCACCCTCCCCTTCCTCCTCTTTTTTTAATCTTTTCGTCATCTCCTCTTTTAATTTGTTCAATTCTTCATTTTGTCCCATTGTATTCAACTCAGTGTTGAGTATAACGATTTCTTCTTGTAGTTTAATGCGATCTTTTTCAGCATATTTTACCAAAATCATTACCAGTTTTTTTGATGAATCCAAATTTGTCTCTGCCCATATATATATATATATATATATATATATTACCTACTGGCGGTCGCCAGTAGGTAGTTATAGTTAGGACCACGTTTCCATAGGAAATCCGCAACATTCTATTTTGAATAACTTTTGCGCCGGTCGACGAATCCTCGCAAATGTTTCAAAATAGGTGGGGCGCTACGCTCCGCTCCTACCCTGAAAGTCTCGGGGGGATTCGTCAAGCGGGGGCTGAGATAAAAGGGGGGTCCCAAAACGCGTTTTTCCCATGCATTTTTCCATAGGACCTTTAGAGACAGCTACAGCCCGAACGGCTGAACAGAATTACTTGAAATTTGGCAGAGAGGTAGTCCTCAGGTCAAGGAAGTGCCTTTTGTAGGTTTGGTGTAAATCTGTTCAGTAGATTCTGAGAAAATAGCCTTTAAATCAATATATATATCTGAGCCAGCTTACGGTGCGCTTACCGTACGCGTACGGTGACGTGCGCGAGCGCGATTCTGATTGGCTCTTAGATCTTAGTAAACATTCGAACCGGCCGAAACCAGGAAGCGGCGGCCGCCATTTTCTCTCTCGCACTGAGAGTGTGGATTAAAATACAAAGCACAAAAACATGTAAAGGGGCTGTTTGGACAGCTCCAAAGCACCTAGCCATGTTGAGGGAGTCCCCAAAGATCCCCCAAGGCCAAAAACGGAATTTAAATTTTTTCGCTAATTTCGCCGATTACGCTTACCGTACGCGTACGGTAAAAAAAATATTAAAAAAAAAAAATTATCCACACTCTCCCCACCCCGTGTGCAAATCGTGCCCGAAGGGCACCATTTGTGCATGGCTTATAATAGGTGTGAAAAATTAAAATATTACCTTTCAAAACGAAGTGCATCATATGTCCTCCATGTGCGCACGGTGCGCGAAGCGCATCGTGCGTACATGGCCCATCTAGCGTAACGTGGGCACGCGGTGCGCGTAGCGCACCGCGTGCCCACCGTGCGTGCACGGCACTAACTGCGTAAAGTGGGCGCGCGGTGCGCGAAGCGCACCGCGTGCTCACTGTGACATATGTGTCTTTATGAAAAAAAAATATTTGTAATATATGTATAGCTAAAAATTTATGGAAGAAGACATGGGCAAATAAGTGTCTAAATACAGTATTAGCATCAGCAGAGGATTGCGGTCGCGTGAGTTATAGTTGCCTGCACTAACTATAACGGGGGAATTTCATTGGTTTTTTATCAGTAAAATTTCCGCTAACTATAACATGTGTGAAACCTATGGTTTTTTCAGTGAATTTGCAAGGTTTTTTAAATGCTAATTCCTAACTATAACGTGTGTGAAACCTATGGTTTTTTCAGTGAATATATATATATATATATACACACACACACACACACACACACACACACATATATACATATATCAAAAACTATAAACACATTGGTAGTAGTGTTTTCCTCTAAAGGAAACGGAATCGCACATCAATAATTCAATCAGTATCAAAATACAAGGTAATGCAGTGTGAGTAAATAACAAAATCTGTCAATTGGGGTTTGGCGTGCTTTTATCACTCTACCACATCTACTACCAAAAGATGTGATTCACACAAAAGAAACCTCTTGTGTGTGTCAATTGTAAAGAAAAGAGCATCGATAAGCCCACCCTCCAACAATTAGAATATCCCAAGTATCGGAAAAGTAAGAATGTTCTGAGTCACAAGTACCACACAAAAATCACTTGATTAATGATTTGAAAAGGTCCGGTAGGAAAGCCTGATTGTTATGGCGTGTCACGCCATAACAAGGCGTGCGAGTACCGTTTGGAGAAGACATAACGTTTTGCTTACAGAGAGGAGCTTACCAGGGTTCCCTACCGGGCCTTTTATCAGTGATTCATACGGCTAGGAGATGGATTAAGGATTCATTCCTTCCGAGGATACTAAAACCCGAGAGCAACTATTATTGGGTGCATTTTCAAGTCCTGGAGATTAACGTGAACCGCCTTAACGATAACCAGTCTTGTTTTTAAAGCCTCTGATACATATCCATTCAGGAGAAATAGTCAACTTGAGTCCAGTTTTTCACGCTGGATGGACCACGATCGTTTTTGCAATTGCCTGGATAAAGTCAAAGCGGAAACGAAACACGTGTTGGCATAGTCACAGTCCCATGCTGGAAGTAATACCAACAAGAATAAAGAAACGTCATATTGAAGTATCTGAATTGTTTGGACTTTGTATATTGACCAAGATCATGAAATAGAATATGGTTATGAGCAAATCGATAATTAAGTGATTTTTGTGTGGTACTTGTGACTCAGAACAATCTTACTTTTCCGATACCTGGGATTGAATATGCTACTTACCAGTATGCATCTGTTCTTGGCATGTAGGGCTGCTGACATTCATATCTGTGCATAGATCGCCGCCTAGTGTTCGGTCCGGATGTTTGCACGTTGTTGTCCTGGAAGAGTCTTAGAAGTATCCTGGGATAGGTGACTCCTCCCCTGGACTACAGTGCGCATGGGCATCCTCTCCATCCTCAGATTGTTTTTCGCCATTGTGGCAGTGATGGAGTAGATATAGAAAGTGATGACCATGCTTACAGTAATTCTGAGAGCTGCAGCTGCTACAGGCGCCGGGGAGGAGGGAGGGCGATATGAATGTCAGCAGCCCTACATGCCAAGAACAGATGCATACTGGTAAGTAGCATATTCAGTTCGAGGCATGTGGGCTGCTGAATTCATATCTGTGCATAGAATATATAGCAGTGCCCTCTTATTAGCGGCGGCTACCAGTGCCAGCTGCAGCGGTCTGAAAAAGAGTTTTGAGAACAGCCTGTCCTACAGCTGCCTGCTGTTTTGATTGCACATCTACACAATAGTGTTTGGTAAATGTATGTGTAGTGGACCAGGTGGCTGCTCTACATATGTCATGCAAAGGAATGTTTCCTAGGAAAGCCATTGAGGCCCCTAACTTACGTGTTGAGTGGGCTCGTGGGGGAATCGTTAAAGTACGTTTAGCCTTTTGATAGCAAATTTGGATACATTTAACGATCCATCTGGCTATTCCTGCTTTGGAGATAGCGTTACCTTTGTGGTGTGGGGCAAAGGCAACGAAAAGTTGTTGTGTTTTCCTAAAGGGTTTGGTCCTGTCGATATAATACATGAGGGCCCTTTTGACATCTAGTGTATGGAGTGCCCTTTCTGCGACAGTTTGTGGGTTTTGGAAGAAAACGGGCAGTTCAATGGTTTGATTCATGTGGAACTGCGATACCACCTTTGGCATGAATTTGGGGTTGGTACGTAGTACGACCCTGTTGGCGTGAACCTGTATAAATGGCTCTTGAACGGTTAGTGCCTGGAGTTCACTAACTCTTCTCAAAGAAGTGATCGCTACTAGGAAAGCTACTTTCCAGGTAAGGAATTGAATCTCGCATGAGTGTAGAGGTTCAAAGGGTGGACCCATCAGGCGTGTAAGGACCAAGTTGAGGTTCCACATCGGAGCCGGTGGGTGGCTTGGTGGAATGACTCGTTTGAGTCCTTCCAAGAATGCTTTGATGGCAGGCACTCTGAATAGAGAGAGGTGCTGCCTGGTCTGCAGATAGGCTGATATTGCGGTCAAATGGACACGTATAGAGGTGTACGCCAGATTGCATCGGTATAGGTGTAATAGGTAACAAATAATGTTTTGGATGGATGCGTCCAGCGGGTTAATGTCATTATTAATGCAATAAATGACGAACCTCTTCCATTTTGCTGCATAGCAAGCTCTGGTAGTGGGTCTCCTGGCCTCCTTAATGATGTCCATACAGTCAGGTGGCAGGTTTAGGTAGCCAAACTCTAGGACTTCAGGAGCCAGATTGCCAGGTTCAGCTGTTGTGGATCTGGGTGCTGAATCTCTCCGTGGTTCTGCGTCAAATGCTCGGGTTTGACCCGCAGCCTTTGATGGGGCACCACGGAAAGTTCGAGAAAGGTGGTGTACCACGGCTGGCGTGCCCACGTTGGAGCAACCAGGACGAGCGTCAGTGAGTGTTGACGCAGTTTGCGTGCCACCAGCGGTATCAGTGGTGCTGGGGGAAAAGCGTACGCAAATCTGCCGGACCAGTTCATCCATATCGCATTGCCCTGCGACTGCGGATGTGGGAACCTGGCGGCAAAGCTTTGGCATTTTGCGTTTTCGCTTGTGGCGAATAGGTCTATCTCTGGATGACCCCACTGTTGGAAGTACGGTTGGAGTACTGATGGGTGTAACTCCCACTCGTGCATCTGGTGGCTGTGTCTGCTGAGCAGATCCGCCATCTGGTTGTCTTTGCCGGGGAGGTGTTCTGCCATGAGGAACATGTTCCTTTGAATGGCCCACTTCCACATGCTCTGAGCCAGATGAGACAACTGTGGAGAGTGTGTTCCTCCCTGCTTCTGTATGTAGTACATGGCAGTCATGTTGTCCGTCCGGATCAACACGACTTTGTTGCACAAGTGTACTTTGAATGCTTTCATAGCGAGGAAGATTGCCATCAGCTCTAGAAGGTTGATGTGCATCTTCTTTTGTTGTTGTGTCCATAGTCCCTGCACTGTGTAATGGAGTACATGAGCTCCCCATCCCTGGAGAGACGCGTCCGCCGTCAGTATTATCTGTGGGACAGGCTCTTGGAACGGTCGGCCCTTGCAAAGGTTTTGTGGATTCCACCAATGCAGAGAGTTGTATGCCCGACCGCTCACCAACACTAGGTCTTTCAACTGTCCTTGAGCCTGATTCCACTGACGTGCTAAGCACTCCTGAAGCGGGCGCATATGTAGTCTCGCGTGGGGGACTATGAAGATGCAGGAGGCCATCATGCCTATCAACTGCATGAACACTCGCGCGGGAAGGGAGTGTTGTGGTTTGAACTTGGAAATCAGCATTTGCATGCTGTTGATTCTCACCAAATTTGGCTGAGCTGTGGCCGCCAGAGTGTCTATAGTCGCACCTAGGTACTGTTGTACGTGTGCGGGCTGTAGATGGGATTTTGGGTAATTCAGTGAGAACCCCAGACTGTGAAGGAGGTGAATGGTGCGGGACATGTGGCTGGCACATTGCTGGGCTGACTTCGCTTGAACGAGCCAGTCGTCCAGGTAAGGGTAGACGTGTATGTGCTGCCTCCGTAGATGTGCCGCCACAGTAGCTAGGCACTTTGTAAACACCCTTGGTGCCGTTGTCACGCCGAAGGGAAGGACTTTGAATTGGTAGTGCTGCCCTTGAACAGTGAACCTGAGGTATTTTTTGTGTGAGGGGTGAATGGGTATGTGGAAATACGCATCCTTGAGGTCCAGTGTGGCTAGAAAGTCTCCCTGCTTGAGCAGCGGGAGGACTTGCTGTAGAGTGAGCATGTGAAAATGCTCGGAAAGAATGTATCTGTTTAGGGGTCTCAGGTCTAATATAGGTCTGAGTGACCCGTCCTTTTTCGGTATTAAAAAGTACAGGGAGTACACCCCCGTACCTTGCTCGTGGACGCGTACGACCTCTATTGCGCCTTTTAGAAGCATACTTTGCACCTCCTGCTGTAAGAGCGTTAAGTGCTCTGAGGACATAGGACGTTTTTTTGGAGGTATTGTGGGTGGAGTGGAGGTTAGTTCTAGACAGTAACCGTATTTGACAATATCTTTGACCCACCTGTCTGTGGTGATGGAGGTCCACGTGGACAGGAACCTTTGTAGCCTTCCCCCGACAGGTGTTATGTGGTCGGGAGGAAGGGAGAGGGCGTCACTGCTTGTTCTTGGGGGAGGACCTGGTGTTGCCGTAGCCGCGTCCTCTGCCCTTTGTACTGGAGCCACGATATCCACCCCGGGTGTTTTTATCGTAGGTGGTTTGTGTATTGCCCTTGTTGTATGTTTGCTGTGACCCCTGTCCTCTACCTGCTCCTCTATTTCCGGGGCGACGAAAGGAGCCGCTCCGAAAGGACTGAGTCTGGAGAGCCCCCATGGACTTTGCAGTGTCCGTGTCCTTTTTTATTTTCTCTAGGGTGGTGTCAACCTCCGGGCCGAATAAATAGTCGGGGTTGACAGGCTGGTTGAGTATGTTGTTTTGCACCTCAGGTTTGAATCCGGAGATTCGTAACCAGGCATGTCGTCGCAGCATGACGCTAGTGTTTATGGCCCTGGCAGCTGTGTCTGCGGCATCCAGCGCACACTTGATGGATGCGTTTGTGAGGAGCTGTCCCTCCCTGAGGAGGATCTCTGCACCTTCTCTGTATTGTTCAGGGAGATGTTGGATTAGTTGCTCTAATGTGTCGTAGTGCGCTCTATCGTAGCGAGCGAGGAGTGCTTGAGTATTGGCAATACGCCATATGTTGGCTGCCTGGGCGGCAACCCGTTTGCCAGAGGTCTCTAACACCTTGGACTCTTTGTCCGGGGGAGGAGCGTCACCTGTTGTTTGTGAGTGTGCCCTCTTGCGAGCATTCGCAACGACAATGGAATCCAGAGGTAATTGGCCTCTGATGTAAGTAGGGTCCCCAGGCGCTGATCTGTATTTCTTGTCGATCCTGGGGTTAATTACTCTTGCCCTGGTGGGTTCCTTGAAGATGTCCTTTGCTGGTTTGAGGACACCCTTCAACATGGGTAGAGTTTTTATATTCCTTTCTGAGGATGCAAAAGTATCCATAAGAAAGTCGTCCTCGACGGTGTCCGAGTGAAGTTGCACCCCATGATTGGCCGCAGCACGTTCAATTAGAGCGTTGAACGCTGCAGTGTCCTCTGTGGGAGATGTTTTTGCTCCATAGAGTTGCGGGTCTTGTGCATCCATAGGTGCACCAGGGTCCACAGGGTCATCCCAAGTTTGATCAGGGTCCTGTTGGCCGTCAGGGTCCATGTCTCCGGGGTAGGGGACTTGGTCACCCATGTAGTCCACCAACGCATCCGTGTCGGAGTGTGTGGGAGAGAAGGATTGTGGATCCCGGTAGGGTGAGTGGAAAGGTTCGTAAAGAACTGGTTCTGAAGCCACAGGCAGCTTTCTTTTAAGTGGAATCCTGAAGGAGTCCAAATCCGGCTCCGAAGTTATTTTCCGTTTGTGGATAATCATCCTGCCGGTGTCGGCGTCGATTAGATGCGATGGAGACGTCTCCGCAGAGCGTTCGGCAGGCGTGATCGTGGTATGGGTCACCCGTGTCCTGATTTGGAACAGTTTCGGGGCCGTGGATGGTGGCAGGCCAAAAGTAATGTTGGCTGGTGTCGAAGAGGCTGCTGGAGCTTTAATTGGTTCGGAGCCAGACGTGTCCTGGAGGACCATTTTCTTTTTGGTGCTTTGCGCAGCAATGGGTCGCGTCTGGAGCGCCCTCGATTCTTTCGCACCGACCGGTTCTGTTGAGGCGGTCGTGGATTTTTTCGGCGCCGGTGGGTCATCGAGTCGAGGGGCGGGAATGGCCGTCGACTTCTTCGATGAGTGTGGCTTTGGTGTCGCCGTGGAAGCGGTGTGAGACGCAGCAGGCTGTTTGACCTTTAGGGTCGGAGTCGATTGCGTCGGTGCCGGGAGCCGAGCAGGTTTGGTGGTACCGAAGGCCTTCTTCCTTATGTCGACTCCGACGTCGGCCGCTTCGAGTTCGGCACCGAAGTCTCGTTTGGTGCGCTCGGTGCCGATGTGTTTTGCTGGCGTCGAAGGTGTGGAGGGCCTCGATCCGACCAGCGCCACTTTCGGTTTCGGTTTCAATTGAACCAATACAGCTTTCGGTTTCGGAGAAGGGAAACCAGCAGTTTTGGGCATTAATGGCTGCCGCTGAATGTCCGAGGCCGGGCCCGAGGGCGGGGCCGAAGAACTGCGGGATAGGTCTTGGGTAAGGCCCGAAGGCGATCCCTCGACCGGAGCCATAGACTGTTGCACTGGGCTTTCTTCAGTCTGAACGGGTAGGCCTTGCTCGTCACCGGAGCTACTCTCTTCGGCCCCTAAGGCCTCATTGTAGTCTCCTACCTCGGTGTCTTCTTCATCTCTGCGAAAGAGTGTTTCGTCGACGTCTTCCGATCCGGAGTCATGTTCGGAAACGGGACTGGAGGGTAGGTTCTCCACTTCTTCGACATCTTCGGTCTCGGCGTTGAAGATGTTGGCCGGGGCCGGTGCCGCTTGCTGCGCCTCGAGTCTCGCCGCTCGTCGATTCCGTAGAGTCTTCTTGGATCGAAATCTGGCACAGGCCATGCATGTAGATTCGTCGTGATCCGGTGAAAGGCATTTGTTGCACACCGGATGGACGTCGACGTGGGGATATTTCGCATTGCATAACGGACACCTCTTGAATGGTGTCCTCGATTCCATCGTTGATGTCGAATCGACGGTCGGGTAAGATGCGAAAGTTTGTTCTGTAAGTTAGTAAACTAACAAAGATACTATCGATACCTATCGAGAACAGTACCGACGCGAACTAAAGGCCTTTTGGCCTGAAAAAAGATATTCCTAACTTGAGTCAAGATAGCACATCCGAACCCAATGGCGGAAAAAAACAATCTGAGGATGGAGAGGATGCCCATGCGCACTGTAGTCCAGGGGAGGAGTCACCTATCCCAGGATACTTCGAAGACTCTTCCAGGACAACAACGTGCAAACATCCGGACCCAACACTAGGCGGCGATCTATGCACAGATATGAATTCAGCAGCCCACATGCCTCGAACATTCTAATTGTTGAAGGGTGTGCTTATCGATGCTCTTTTCTTTACAATATATCCATACACACACACACACACGAGAGAGAGAGACACACACACATACGAGAGAGATAAGAAATAGTGGTAAGTGTAAGTAAGACAAAATTCATCAGCTTTTGGTCACTAATGTGCTTCCAGTCCAATCTAGTTACTGCTGTAATTTGTGTATTCTTCTGTTAACAATTTTACTTTACTTGACAAAGGAAAAAATAAAAACAAATGTTTGGTTAGTCCAGATTGCAAACTCCAATTGGTTTCAAAAGAATTCTCAAGATACACAGAGCCCAATTCACCAAGGAAAATTCAGTCATAATCCTAAATGTACAACAGAATGCAACTATTTAAGTCTGCCAGGATTTCACACAAGGAATTGTGGCTGGTGTAAATGCATTTACAACTGTATTCTTGTCTGCCATGAGTGAACATAAATCTGTGCTCATAAATCCCACTCATGGAGTTTAAAGTAGGCTTTCCCAGGCGTGGCTTTCACTGGAAGTTTGTGAGAATGCCCAATCTCCACTAACGTCTCTTACCATCCTGTAAATGGTCAACGATTCCAGGGTGAAAAGGTGAACAGATTACCATGAGTTTTGGGGGTAAACGAGAAAGGCCTTACTTCAGTGTTTACACTTGGTGTGGGGGCTATGGGGGTTCACTTTCTCCAGTGCATAGTTTATCTCTATGCAAAACACCTTACAGCAAGAACAAGAGAACAAGTGAAGAGTCAACGGACATTCCCAGTTGTCTGCCTGAAAATATGCACTGCTTTACAGATGTACTAGTGAGGATAGTGGCGAAAGAGATTACTAAATCTGCACACAAATATAGTAGCAGATTCACAACGAAATGAAAAATAAAACAGAAAAAATTCTGAACTCATATCACCAAAATGCAATGAATATCATGCTAGACTGTGAGGGTGCTGACACCACTGTGTGGCCACAGAAACAAAACTAAATTAATTCTTTCTTTTTTTTTTAAAGAAACTAATTAGAATTGGAAAAGCTACTTAAGTGGAAATAGACATCCGAGTTATCATTTTAGAATGACTTTATCAAAGAAGACAGAACCAATTGGAAAATAAATTCAAGATTTAATTCACTTGAAGAGAATTATAAATCTGATTTCGCCAAAATGAGTTGATACTGTAGCAGTGTCTCTTCCTATTCGGCAAGGAAGCATTCCAGGTTGCAACAACATTTTGAGATATTCGGTGTTTATGAACACTAGTAAAGATACCATGATGGATAATATTAGAAACCCCAAAGCTGCGTGTGTGCAAGATTCAGGATGCTCACTGTACACCTGCAGGATTCTCAAAGCCAAGTACAGTCAATGTGACTGAGTTGCTTGCAGCCTAAGAGCATGGTTGCCTTAAACCCTACATATTAAAACACAGACCCTTTAGTCCAAGGACATGGCATCTCAGAATAGCACCCCACTAATTGTGAGAAGTGAACTCAAGGACCTCTGTTGAACCCTCAAAAAGGAAAGGTGTGTTATTCTGGACCCCCTCCCTTATACATACAATATAGCACATGCATAAAACTAAGCCTCAACACTTTTTTAAACTTTCTTTTTTGGCCAATAGAGGGCAGGTTTGAAAGATAAGTTTGTGACAATATGGAACACTGCACGTCAAAACATTCTGGGTCAATGCACCCAGAAGCACAGTTTTTCGTAAGCACACTGAGACAATAGCAATGCATTGCCCCTAAGTAAAAGTAATACAATTTGTCCCCTCTCAGTATCATAAAGAGCAGACAAAATCACCCATATCCTGCAAAGACATTTAGCATTAAGCAGAGGTCCAAAGCTTTACCTTCTGAACAGACAAAGCACCAGCTGACGTTGATGTGTTCGTGGTTCTTGCAACCCCTTCTTGGGGTAAAATGGTTGGGGCAAATCATGCTGTTTGAGGCAAGAATCACTGTGCCTGCAGCTAGGCAGAAGTCATTGGCATGATACGCTACTGGACATCGCACACAGCGCATCAAACGACCTAAAAAAAGATAAACATCCAAAATGCAATGACAAATATATCAAAAGATTCAACGATCTGCAGGCACACACAGTGGATTCATAGGAGTTACCTTTCGAGGAAGAAAGATTGGTGGGGTTAGTAGCATGGCAGGTAATGCAAATATGTAAGGAGCAGCGGAATCCTCTGTTCTGGATCAAGGCAGGTGGGTACTTTGTCACACATGTTTCATGATAGTATTTCCCACATAACGTAACTGTGCAGCGTTTCACAGCGGGATCAGCTTCCTTGCACACAAAGCAGGTATGAAGACCTGGGGGTGAGATGTACAATCAGCATATTGTGAGAGTTCCTTTACTTTAGCATATTTTTACTTTAGTCTTATAACAAAGCCTTCAAAAGAAAACATGCTTTTAATCTACAAAGTGCATTGCCAACTTCCTGGACATCCATTGGCACCCTCCACAGAATCTGTCTGGACTAAATCAAAACAATAAAAACAGTGGGTAAGTGATGCTCATTTGAAAACACATGCTTTATTTTCTATTCTAGTAGATTTTTACCTATTACTTTCTTTATTAGGGTGATCACTGAGGTTGTTTGCTATGAACAAATTAAGAGACACCAACTCAACAGAACTCTGTGCTGCCATTAGCGTGATCAGTAATGGTGCAGCATCGCTTGCACACAACTACAATAGTTTTACTAAGATGCTGCAGTGTGTAACAACTCTCTTTCGGGTGGAAAATTAAACGGGCATCTAACAAGACCAGCAGACCGTTTTGCGGAAGCAGGAGTGGTTACATGGTATAAGCATACCATGTTTAGTTGCTCAAAGAATCTACTTCGATTTGTTTGCACTACACTCTATCAGCCGCGTAGATTACCTGTCAGTAGACCACTTCATGAAACGCTTTGCAACTAGATTGTCAATATGCTGAGCACAAATTGGAAAAGGCTACAAAAAATATACAGAGGTGAAACTCTTATAGAAAGAAGCACACACAAACGTATACAACTCATTTCAGGGAGGAATATAAAGAGAGGTGACCATACAAACCAATGCATTATGAAAAGCTGTTTTTAAAAACCATGTTCAGTTGTCCAGCCTAACATATGTCAAGAAGGTCAGCCCTACAGACATTCTGCTAGACACCTACTTTCATAAAAACAGACGATAAACTAATTACACCACAATTATTGTCACTAAATTCATACATAGAAGAATATCTTTCCATGTGATGCAGCCCAGAACCCTTTAAACAAACAAAAAAAAGTATAACTTTTGTTCTGAAATATGTAATATGCCAATCTGAGGTCACATTGTATTTGTGGTTTTATCACACATTATGCATAGTATAAACCCCATATTTGAGAGTGACACATGAAATGTAGAAATATTTCACAAGTGCCTGTCAAGTATGGATTTCAACATCATAATAACACCCATATTCAACCCTGGTCAGGTTTAGCAATGTCCACTGTTAAATAAGTTATTACTTTAATCAAAGATAACCCATTAAGAACATTCTAATTCTAATCAGTGCCATTATTTTCTGCTTCAATAACCTCTCCTGTCTACACACAGAATGTGTTTGGTTGACAAAGCAAATGGACTATTAAAAAAATTCTGTCGTCTCAACTAGGTACAAAGGCAGTTTTTTCATCATGTTTTACAAAGATAACCAAGCTGTATAGCTCAGTATTTTAATATTTCCCTGTTTTCAATCAATCTGGTTCAAAACATGTCATAAAAAAAAGAAAAAAATGAGAGTTAACACCTAACCTGCCGTGTAAATATATTTTAATAATGCAATCTCAGGGTGGTGGTGACCGTTACAAATTGCTCAGCCTCACGTGATTTGACATCAACAGAACAAAGATATTTATTCTCACAATGACCCCGAGTGGTCGAAATGTGTTGGTGGAGCATGTGTAAAGCTGCAATAAATGTTTGAAATCCAGTTCACGGAGTGTGGCGTCTCCTTTGTTAAAATAAATGTTGAAGGGCGAGTGGTCTAGCTCCAACGCCAGCTGTAGAGCGCGCTGATTGACTGAGACCGGATTACTGGGGAAAGGAAAATGCTACTTACCCAGTATGCATCTGTTCTTGGCATATAGAGCTGTAGTCATATGCTTGGCATATATCTCCATCTAGTGTTGGGTCTGGATGCTTGCACTTTGTTTTTCTTCGAAGAAGTCTTTTCCAGTCACGAGGTAGGTGACTCCTCCTTTCAGTGATGATTTTCCGTTCGAGGCAAATGAGCTGTAGATCATATGCTTTCCATAGACTATACAGCAGTTATCTCCCAAAGCAGTTGCTAACCTGTATCTATTGTAGTGGTTTAAAATAGTGTACGTAAAACGGCCTGGCTCACTCTAGCTTGTAGTCTTGCTTACACATCCACACAATAGTGTTTTGTGAATGTGTGTGGTGTAGACCATGTTGCAGCTCTGCATATGTCATCTATGGGTATATTTCCTAAGAATGCCATAGAAGCCCCCAGTTTGCGTGTAGTGTGCGCTCTAGTGGGAACTGTTAATGTTCCTTTTGCTTTTGCGTAACAGATTTGAATGCACTTGACTATCCACCTAGCAATTCCTGATTTTGATATGGGATTGCCCTTGTTCGGTGGAGCAAAAGCAACAGAAAGTTGATTTGTGTTACGTAAAGGTTTTGTCCTTTCTATGCAATACAGCAATGCTCTTTTTACATCTAATGTGTGTAGAGCACGTTCTACTACTGAATCTGGTTGAGGGAAGAACACTGGTAACTCAACCGATTGATTGATGTGAAAAGCAGAAATGACTTTAGGGAGGAACTTAGGATTAGTCGGAGGAACTACTTTATTTTGATGTATTTGTAAGAAAGGTTATTCTATAGTTAATGCCTGAAGTTCACTTACTCTCCTAAGTGATGGGATAGCCACAAGGAAAGCAGTTTTCTATGTGAGAAATTGCAGTTCACATTTGTGTAATGGCTCAAGGGTGGACCCATTAGTCTAGTGAAGACAATGTTGAGATTCCATACTGGAGCAAGTGGACGTCTTAGGGGAATGAGTCTTTCGAGTCCCTCCATAAAGGCTTTCATAACAGGTACTCTAAAAAGAGATAGATGTTGCCTATTCGGTAGGTATTCAGCTATTGCAGCCAGGTGTAAGCATATGGAAGTGTACGCTAAATTGGACCACTGTAGATGTAACAAATAACATATAATGTTTTGTACAGAAGCATCAAGCGGGTTGATGTTGTGGTTATTACAGTATATTACAAACCGCTTCCATTTTGCTACATAGCAGGCTCTTGTAGTAGGACGTCAAGTCTCTTTGATAATATTCATGCAGTCTGGCAGTAGATCAAGATAGTCAAACTCCAAGACTTCAGGAGCCAGATCGCCAGATTGAGTTACTGGGGTCCGGATATCTTATGTCTCCATGGCTCAGTGTGAGAAGATTGGGTGTAAGACGTAATATTTGGTGAGGAACTAGTGAGAGTTCCAATAGGGTTGTGAACAACGGTTGTCGTGCCCATGTGGGAGCAACTAGGATTAGTGTCAGGGACGCTTGTTTGAGTTTCTGAACTACTAATGGAATGAGTGAGAGAGGCAGAAAAGCGTAAGCAAATATCCCTGACCAATTGATCCATAGTGCATTGCCTTAGGACAATGGGTGTGGATACCTGGACGCAAAGTTTGGGCATTTTCCATTTTGGTATGTGGTGAACAGGTCTATGTGAGGGACTCCCCAATGTTGAAAGTATGGAAGGAGGACCTGAGAGTGGAGTTCCCATTTGTGTATTTGCTGTCTCTGCCTGCTGAGGAGATCTGCCATCTGGCTGTTGACTCCTGGGAGATGTTTCGCCAGGAGAAAAATGTTGTGGTGAATGGTCCACCTCCATATGTCTTGGGCCAAGCTGGACGTTTGGAGAGAGTGCCCCCCCCCCCCCCCCCCGGTTTTGTATGTAATACATGGCTGTCATGTCTGTAAGAATTAGGACAGCTTTTCCCTTTAGGTAAGTTTGAAACGCCTTGAGTGCTAGGAATATTGCAAGCAGCTCTAGGTGATTGATGTGAAACAACCTCTGGTGTTGGCTCCACAAGCCTTGTACTGTCTCCAGTTGTAGATGAGCTCCCTAGCCAGTGAGGGACGCGCCCGCTGTCAGTATTATCTGTGGAACCGGGTCTAGGAACGGCCGTCCTTTTGATAAATTGTGTGTGTTCCACCACTGCAGGTCAAGTTCGCCGGGGGGACCTCCTCGTGGTATTTGTCCGCTCGGGCCGGATTCGGCAGGTGCAGAGTGTGCGGGATTTGGGGTTCCTGGCTGGCACCAGAAGCTGCAGTTCAAACACGTCCGGTGTTCACGGGAGAAACAGCTTGGAAAGTGAAGGCAGGCAGGTCCTACGGGGTTTTTGCGGTTGCTGGCCGCTGGACACGCCGGGATTTAGCAGGAGCAGGTTCGAGGGGAGACAGGCCTGTAGGGCTGAGGCCAAGTCAGTGGGCGTCGTCCTCTTGTTAGCTCTGCATGGCTTCTCATCCTTCTCTTCTTTTTAGGTCTCGCCTACGCAGCGCACATGCGTTGCATAGGAGGAGACCATTAGAAATAGATTCCGTTTGTCAGGCAAAAACGTGCACGCATTGCATTGCTTTGAATGGCAACGTGTGCACGTTTGGGGATTCCCTTGCGGGAGCGAGCTTTGAAACCATCTGTTTGTAATTAACAGATGGTTCCTGCTCACTCCGGCAAGGGGAACAGGCGCAGGCCCCCTCCTCTCTTCCCTCCCCCGGATGCCTCCTCCTCAAACTTGTTTTTTTACTTTTAGAGCGAGGCGCTAGCTTGTTTATTTTTATTTTCATCCACTTCAGGTTGGGTTTGCACTTTTGTTTTGTGCCTCTTTTTGAAATATTCTTCACTTACTTAACTTTCACACTTAGTTCACTTTCATGTACATATCCAATTGTGTAGATCGACTTTTGTAAAATGTAGAGATAATGTATCAAATTCATCGCACAGATCTAGGTTCAATTTCAAGAAAGCAATTTTTTTTGTACTGTGTTTTTTTTATTGTTTGCAGTTCCCAACTGTGTTTGGTGCACTGTTGCTGCAGTAATGGTTGCAGTGTTAGATGCAGTTCTGTTCAGCATGATAGTGTGCCGTGTGCTTAACATGCACAGTAAGTGGAGGATTCCAAGCTTGGAACAGTCGCAGTGCAGTGAAGGTGAAGTGCTTCGTAGAGCAGGTCTAGGCGCACCCCACATGTAATGATGCTTTCAGTATTGTTCTGTGGTAGGTGGAGTGCGGGGTGCAGAACTGGTGCTCTCTAACGCTGAAGTGTGGAAAAGAACAATGGTTCGAGTTGGCCTGAGAAGGTCCGGTGAAATGAAAGGCCCTTAGGAGGGCGAAATGATTTAGTATAGGTTCAAGGACTCACATTTGGAGAGTGATACTTAATATAGAGGAACAAGGGACAGGGGAGGTCAGTGTATGACACTTATTTATTGAATAAAGATTGAATTCAAAATGCTCACATATTTAGTGACAAGAAAGCGTGACATGCAGGTGAGGGTGGAGACTTTAAAAGAGAACATCGCATTGGCAACAATTGAGAACCATTTTAAATTAAATTAGTACAAAATAGGTTCGAGTTGCATAGGGTCGACGGCGTTTCGAACTCAGTTATTTGAGTTCATCATCAGGACAAAATGTGAGCATATGAACTTGAGTATATGAGCGGTAAGGTGACCGGATAGTCGTCAGTGAAAAACGTGTTCGTCGCGGGAGTGGACGTCTTGATTTGAAACCATTAGTTGAAGTAATAAAATGGGTCCAGACTTCTCAATAAATGGAAGCGCGGAGTCAGTGCCGAAACATATTCAAGCAGGTATCAGGAGGAAGTTACTTGAGTTTGGATTGTAATCATGCCTACTCAGCGAGTTGAGGCGAGTTTGCGGTGCCGAGGAAATTAATTTAATCCATGCGGCACTTGGTGCAATCAATGGGGGTCACGGGGAGTGGAGCGAATCCTGTGTGCGTGTGGTTACGCGCGGCGACTAGCGTAACCACACGCACACAGGATTCGCTCCACTCCCCGTGACCCCCATTGATTGCACCGAGTGCCGCATGTATTAAATTAATTTCCTCGGCACCGCAAACTCGCCTCAACTCGCTGAGTAGGCATGATTACAATCCAAACTCAAGTAACTTCCTCCTGATACCTGCTTGAATATGTTTCGGCACTGACTCCGCGCTTCCATTTATTGAGAAGTCTGGACCCATTTTATTACTTCAACTAATGGTTTCAAATCAAGACGTCCACTCCCGCGACGAACACGTTTTTCACTGACGACTATCCGGTCACCTTACCGCTCATATACTCAAGTTCATATGCTCACATTTTGTCCTGATGATGAACTCAAATAACTGAGTTCGAAACGCTGTCGACCCTATGCAACTCGAACCTATTTTGTACTAATTTAATTTAAAATGGTTCTCAATTGTTGCCAATGCGATGTTCTCTTTTAAAGTCTCCACCCTCACCTGCATGTCACGCTTTCTTGTCACTAAATATGTGAGCATTTTGAATTCAATCTTTATTCAATAAATAAGTGTCATACACTGACCTCCCCTGTCCCTTGTTCCTCTATATTAAGTATCACTCTCCAAATGTGAGTCCTTGAACCTATACTAAATCATTTCGCCCTCCTAAGGGCCTTTCATTTCACCGGACCTTCTCAGGCCACCTCGAACCATTGTTCTTTTCCACATTGTATCACCCCAGGTTCGCATAAGGGGTACCCTTGTTCTTTAAAACACTCTAACGCTGAAGAGCATTTGGAGGTGCAGTACTAAGCAGATCAGTACGTGATGTGGAGGATATGTTACTGTCAGGGCGGTGCTCGGTGCAGAGCGAAATGCAATACTGTCGTTTGGCATGGACTGCTTTTTTTGTGAGCTGGGTGTCCCAGTTGTATTTTTCTGATGGCGTCACTATGGTCCTCACCTCCCAGAGCTTGTGACATACGTTCTTAGGCTCTCGTTCACACTCTTATATTTCAAGCCCATCTAGTGTCTGTTTTCAGTGCATTATGCCTCGACATATGCATCTCTCTGTTTCCCAGTGCCAGGCAGAACAGAGGACTTGGTTTGGGTGCTTGGTTACCAGTAAAGAGCAGGCTCTGCGCTGCAAGCAGATTTGCAGCATTAGAAAGTTTCTTTAACCTCTGAAGCACCAAGGTATAACTTGCCCCATGCCTTCTTGGAAAGTATTAGTACTGGTTCGGCGGCTTGAAATTTTAGTTGATAATGGCTATTTTTTATTACCTGGCATTTTTGGATTGCACGAGTTCAAATTGTGGCGATGGGGCCTTTATTTCTCTCACCATCCCGGTTCCGGCAGCTGGGCAGGTCTACGAGCTGCTGCGTTACTACATGCTGGACCCTAATTGGAGTCCATTTTACCCGCCGGCAACTGTTGCAAGATCTCCTTACTAGCAGTGCAGGTTACTGTACAGAGCGGTATGTAGTTTTTCCACATGTCCACCTAGTGTAGATAGTTCCAACACTGATCCTGAGGAAGTGCCCTGACCGCTATGGCAAGAAACATGTAGATCCCATTGAGAGTACGGTATACATAACTAGACTCATCATTTCTAGCTTCAATACCCACCTCAACCATTTTTTTAATTAGGCCGTTTACCACCATAATAAAATGTATTCATGGACGAACTGACCTATTTTAAAATCACTTCACCCACACTCACATCTACACACACTAGGGCCCTCACCCCCACTGCACCCATCGGCAGGAATAAAAGATCCCCGCTAAAGAGCCCCAATTTTTGGGTGCCCGTCAGGTATTGCAGCGCCGACCTGACGAGGGGCAGGCTCAAATGATGAAGCATGACACCTAGCTTGCTGGGTGTGTGAGAGCCCTAGTTCCAACAAGGGAATCTTCCCTTCAACTTGCTTACCCTATAGCAAGGCCCACTTGGTACCTCCTACACATGCCAGTACTTTTTCTTATCTTCTCCAGAGGAACTCTGTACCTTTCTTGTACACAACCTTGATGGGGTATGTACATCGGACCTCATTAAACTTACCCCTCTGTCCCTACGTTTGTTGAATAGAAAATGCCTTTATTTCTCTGTCATCCATTTAGAATACTATCCAAAGTAATTTCGTGAAAGGCCAAGTTTTCCTTTGCTATGAGAAAGAATGGGCATTTTCTGACTGTCTTGAAAACATGCAATGTACGCAGGGGCGTAGAGCAGGCCCTGCAGCGCAGGGGTCTTCAACCCGCCAGTGGGTCCTTTTTAGGACAAGGCCATTGGATATCTCTGAGATAGGGAAGGCTCAGGGGCCACTCATCTCATGTTACAGGGGGGCGCCGTCATTTTGCGGCATGCCAGTGAATGCACGGAAGAGCTGCCTTGGTGTGGTTGAGCCTGGTGGAGCCCTCTTTCACAGGGTATCCGAGCTGTACATCACACAGACCTTTCATTTTCCACACTATGCTGTGTCAACAGCTACCTTACAGCTGCACAGCAGTCTGATGCAGCCCGTCGTGCAGCACTTCTGTGGTGCAGCCCTGGGGTGCTGGAAAGAGAGCCCTTGGTTTCCATTCCCCGTCATACCCCACGCCCTGTGAAAATCTCCCCTTCTCACCCTTCAGGCTCACTCATGTGGACTACTGCAATAAGAACAATTGATGGACCGAATGCTGAATGCCAAACATTCACCTCAAATACAGAGATCTGGGCCTAAATACATTGTTTTTTGCCTACCATGCCATTCCAATTCTTTGACAGCCATGAATATGCAAATCATCTCCGTGAATCTAGTCTTAGTTTTTTTTTTTTGTTGACAGGAGCTCTCCTGTTTCTTTCCTGGGTGCTATACAACTCCCCCCAAAGACAAAAACAACCATTGAAAATATTTTTCGCCACAAATATTTTTCTGGATACATTTTTACCAAGTCTTCAAATGAGAAGGCATGCTATGCAGAATCAAATAATGTGGGATTCTAGCTCTAGCAATGCCCTCGTCCAAATAGAAGACTGCATCTGGCAACTTCCTAGAATCTAATAAACCGCAAGCCCGGACCGGCCTTCCTGCGGTCTGCTGCTGCAGTACAGGGACTGTAGCTCTTTCATAGAGTCCGAACTGAAGGGCTGTTGTGAGGGCTGGTCGGAAAGCATCCATCTCGGGCACTGCCTCCAAGGCATAAGTATGAGCTTCAAGGATGCACGCAGTCTCCTATATAGGCCTTCTACGAGTATTGTGATTTAAGTGCCTTTATCCCAGTACAACGCCTCAAAGCACTTAGCTAAACAAGAAGGAGCTCAAAGAAATATGCTACTTACCAGTATGCATCTGTTCTTGGCATGTAGAGCTGCAGATCTACACACTTTTGCATAGATCGCCATCTGGTGTTGGACCAGGATGTTTGCAGTTTGTTTTTCCTCTTGGAAAGTCTTTGGAAGTCACGAGGTCGGTGACTCCTCCCTTGGTTCGCATTGCGCATGGGCTTCGGCTCCATCCTCAGATTGTTTTTCGCCAACAGGGAAAGATGGAGCGTAGTAATAACAGTGAAGAAACCCATGTGTGTTGTATCTAAATAAGATAGACTGGAACAGATACAGGTAGCCGGGGAGGCGGGTGGGCGTGTGTAGATCTGCAGCTCTACATGCCAAGAACAGATGTATACTGGTAAGTAGCATATTCCGTTTGAGGCATATGAGCTGCAGATTACACACTTTTGCATAGACTACATAGCAGTTCCCAACCTTAGCGGCGACCACCGGTATCTGTTGCAGTGGTTTGAAATAGTATTTTCAGTACAGCCTGGCCCACACTAGCTTGTTGCTCGGTTTGCACATCTACACAGTAATGTTTAGTGAAAGTGTGCGGTGTTGACCATGTAGCTGCCTTGCAGATATCATCTAATGGGATGTTCCCTAGAAAAGCCATAGAAGCCCCTATCTTTCTTGTAGAGTGGGCTTTAGGGGGAACAGATAGCGTGCGTTTTACTTTGTGGTAGCACATCTGTATGCATTTTACAATCCACCTAGCTATCCCTGATTTAGAGATTGGGTTGCCTTTATGAGGTGGAGAGAAAGAGACAAACAGTTGCTTTGTCTTTCTGAAAGTTTGTGTTCTCTGGGTGTAGTAAAATAAGGCCCTTTTAACATCCAGTGTGTGTAGAGCCCTTTCTGCAACAGTTTGAGGTTGCGAGAAAAAAAACTGAAATTCTACCGATTGGTTTAGATGAAAGGGTGAGATGACTTTGGGTAGGAATTTTGGGTTGGTACGGAGAACAACCTTGTTCGGGTGCATTTGGAGAAAAGGTTCTTGTATAGTAAGTGCTTGTATTTCACTGACCCTTCTAAGGGAGGTGATGGCTACAAGGAAAGCTGTTTTCCATGTGAGGAATTGCAGTTCGCATTTATGCAAGGGTTCAAAAGGCGGTCCCATTAGCCTTGTGAGCACTATATTTAAGTTCCACACAGGTGAGGGTAGCACTCTGGGGGGAATTATGAGTTTTAGGTCTTCCATAAAGGCTTCAATGGCAGGCACTTTGAAAAGTGATAGGTGCTGTCTGTTTTGTAAGTAAGCAGCAATTGCTGCGAGATGTAGCCGAATAGATGTACATGCTAGGTTACATCTTTGTAGATGTAGTAAGTAGCATATGATGTGCTGTATGGATGCGTCTAGAGGGTTGATTGTGTTGTTATGGCAGGAAACAACAAATCTTTTCCACTTGGCAGCGTAGCAGGCTCTAGTGGTAGGACGTCTAGCTTCTCTGATAACATTCATACAGTCGGGGGGAAGGTTAAGGTATCCGAACTCTAGGATTTCAGGAGCCAGATCACAAGGTTGAGCTGAGCTGGGTCCGGGTGTCTGATCTCTCCATGGTTCTGGGTTAGGAGGCATGGTGAGAGGTGTAATTTTTGGTGTGGCACTACTGAAAGTTCCAGCAACATGGTGTACCATGGTTGTCTGGCCCATGTTGGAGCTACTAGAATGAGTGTGAGGGAGCGCTGTTGTAGCTTTCGCACCACTAATGGAATTAGTGGGAGAGGTGGAAAGGCGTATGCAAATTTGCCTGACCAGTTCATCCATATCGCATTGCCTTTGGACAATGGGTGTGGGTATCTGGCGGCGAAGCTTGGGCATTTTTTGTTTTCGTGGGTGGCGAATAGGTCTATTTGTGGATGCCCCCACATTTGAAAGAACGGGTGAAGAACTTGCAGGTGAAGTTCCCACTCGTGGATCTGCTGCGTCTGTCTGCTGAGCAGATCTGCCATGGTGTTCTGGACTCCTGGGACATGTTGAGCTAGGAGAAAGATTTTGTGTGGAATTGCCCATCTCCATATGCTCTGTGTTAGCTTAGAGAGCTGTGGAGAGTGTGAGCCGCCTTGTTTTTGGATGTAGTACATGGCGGTCATGTTGTCCGTGCGGATAAGGACTGCCTTGCCTAAAATCTGTGTGTGAAAAGATTTTAGGGCTAGAAAGATTGCTAGTAGCTCCAGATGATTGATGTGGAGTAACTTTTGTTGCGGCGTCCATGTGCCCTGCGCTGTGAGGTGTAGTAGATTAGCTCCCCAGCCGGAGAGCGATGCGTCTGTTGTCAGGATTATTTGTGGAACCGGGTCCAGGAACGGTCGACCTCTGGAAAGATTTGTGGTGTTCCACCACTGCAGAGAGCGATGGGTGCGACCGTCTACCAACACCAGATCTGTCGGTTGCCCCTGGGCCTGGTTCCATTGGCGCGCTAAGCACTCTTGGAGTGGACGCATCTGGAGTCTTGCATGAGGTACTATAAAAATGCAAGAGGCCATCATCCCTATCAGTTGCATAAACACTCTTGCTGGGAGGGAGTGTTGAGGTATGAATTTTTGACGCAAAGCTTGAATGCTTGCGATCCTTGCCGGATTGGGGTAGGCAATGGCTTTTGAGGTGTCTATGGTGGCACCGAGGTATTGCTTTATGTGGGATGGTGTTAACTGGGACTTTTGGTGGTTCACCGTGAAGCCTAGTTGGTGCAGTAGCTGGATTGTAGTGGCGGTGTGGTGTACACATTGGTTGTCGGACGCTGCTTTTATGAGCCAGTCGTCCAGATATGGGAAGACGTGAATGTGCTGTCTTCTGAGGTGTGCCGCCACTACCGCTAGACACTTGGTAAATACCCGTGGTGCTGTTGTGACCCCGAATGCGAACACCTTGAACAGGTAGTGTTGCCCGTCCACTACGAATCTGAGGTACTTTCTGTGGGCATGATGTACCAGAATGTGAAAGTACGCGTCTTTCAAGTCCAGTGTGGTGAGAAAGTCGTTCTGGGAGAGAAGCGGAAGTACCTGCTGAAGTGTTACCATGTGAAAATGGTCTGAATGTATGTATGTGTTTAGAGGCCGGAGATCTAAGATAGGTCGTAGAGTCTCGTCTCTTTTTGGTATCAGAAAATATAGGGAGTAGACTCCTACATTTTGCTGATCGTGGGGGACCTGTTCTATTGCGTGTTTTTGTAGGAGGAAATCACCTCCTGTTTTAGTAACGTGGAATGTTCTTATGACATTGGGCGTTGCCTGGGTGGAATGTTGGGGGGGGGGGTAGATGTGAGTTCCAGGCAGTACCCTGAACAAATAATTTGGGTCACCCACTTGTCTGATGTGATGGACTCCCAGACGTGAAGGAAAGTTTGTAGTCTGCCCCCGACCGGAGTGGGATGGTCTGGGGAGCAGGGGAAAGTCATTGGGTAGGCGGTGTGGCAGAGCGGGCAGTACTTGTTTTGCCTCTGCCTTTATTGTTATTTCCTCTATATCCGCCTCTTTGATAACCTTGTGTGAAGGTGGACTGAGGAGGGGATTTGTAAGACGTGGACGCGGTATCTGAGGAGTAGCCTCTGCCCGTGCCACAGAAAGGAAGAGCGGCGAAAGGAGCGTCTAGGAGGGTGTGACTGTAGGGCTCCCATAGATTTCGCCGTATCTGTATCTTTTTTCATCTTCTCGAGGGCCTCATCTATCTTTGGGCCGAATAAATGTTCCTGATCGAACGGGTGGTTTAATATAGGGTTTAATATAGAGGCTTGTACCTCGGGTTTAAAGCCGGACACTCTCAGCCAAGCGTGCCGACGGAGTAGGACACTGGTGTTAATGGCCCTGGAAGCTGTGTCTGCTGCGTCTAAGGCACAGCGTATAGAGGTATTGGTTATGATCTTACCCTCTTGGATTAGTTCATTGGCCCTGTTTTTATATTTTTCTGGGAGATGGTGCATGATGGTTTCTAGCTCATCATAATGCGCCCTGTCGTATCTGGCCAATAGCGCTTGAGTGTTGGCGATACGCCATATGTTAGCTGCCTGTGACGCAGTGCGTTTTCCTGATGCGTCCAGGAGCTTTGATTCCTTGTCAGGTGGTGGTGCTTCACCTGACGCCTGGGAATTTGATCTCTTTCTTGCAGTGGATACCACTAGGGAATCCAGTGGCGCTGGCCCTTTGATGTAGGCAGGGTCTGTAGGGGCAGCTTTGTACTTTTTTTTCTATACGTGGGTTTAGGACCCTAGCCCTGACTGGGTCTTTAAAAACCTCTGGCGCATGTTTTATTACCCCTTTGAGCATAGGTAGTATAGCAGTAGACCTATGCGCTGTATCAAAGGTGTCTAGGAGGAAATCTTCCTCTACTGGGTCAGTGTGTAGCTCTACCCCGTGATAATGTGCCGCCCTCTGAAGTAGGTGGTGAAAACCTAGTGAGTCTTCTGGTGGTGATGGCCTGGATGGATATAGGTCATCTTGTGGGACATCTGGATTATTATAATCATCCCAGGGGTCTGGGGATCCTGTAGGGGTGGGGTCTTATGGCACATCTGCTGGGTCGTAGTATGGGTCCCCCTGATCATCATGGTCTGGAGACGGGGTCGGAGAGCGATGAGGCAGGGGTGGAGAAGGTGGAGGGGGCAGAGGTGGAGAGGGTGGAGGAGGCGGGGAAGGCACTCTGAAAGGAAAGGTAGCACAGTCCTTCCTCTTTGGAGGTGGAGGTGGAGCTGGTCTGTCCAAAAGTCTCTTTTTAGAAGAAAGTGCCAAATGTCCAGTTTTTGGATCCTTGGTAAGTGTCTTTTGTAAAGGATCCGGTGTAAAAAGTTCTTGCGACACTGGTTGTTCGGTCGGCGCCGACATTTTCGGGGCCGACGGCTTCTTTGGCTTGTCAGTGCCGTGCTTTTTAGGAACCTCCGATTTTTTTGTTCGGTGCCGATACAGGCCTCGGCACGGGAGTGTCGGTGCCGAGGGCCTTATGATGTTTGGTCGGCACCGAGAGGCTAGGTTTCGACACCGAGGGCTTTGGTGTGGAGCTCGGTGTCGAGATAGAGGCCGATCTTTTCTTTGGTGCCGAAGGGTGTTTTTCGGCACCGCTGGCAGGCTGGCTCGAGCCCGACCCGCCGGAAGGCTTACTTGGCTTCGTCACCTGGCCCGAAGGTGGGGTGTTCGAAGCAGTGTCTTTGGTCTTGCCTAGACCCGAAGGTGAAGGCGTGACCGAAGCCTTTTTGGGTGTCGGCGCGGGTGTGGGAGGGGGTATTTTACTCACGACCCTCTGCGCCGGGGTAATGTCCTCCACATCCGAGTCGTCGGCTTGGGAAGCACTGACGAGGTCCTCTTCGGTGTGCTGGTGTCCTGGAGCTTCGACGTCGTCCCCGAAGAGGTCGACTGGAACGGAGGTCGAGGAGTGCGCCATTTTTCTTCTGGCCCTTCAATCTCGAATACTCTTTTTAGATCTAAAAGACTTGCAGGCGGGACAGTCCCGAGCCTTGTGTTCAGGGGAGAGGCAGAGGTTGCACACCTCATGAAGATCGGTGTGGGGGAATTTAGACCCACATCGAGGGCACTTCTTGAATGGAGTTCTTTCCATCAGCCGGGACCGGAGCCTGGAGAGGCCCGAAGGCCGCCGTCGATGACTGGAATCGAAAGTGCGTCGAAGAAGGTGATTGAGGAGATTAGTATCTAAACAATACCGCGGAGAGCGAGGATTTGCTTCGATCGTCGAACTGGAATGTTCGGAGCCGGAGCGCTAAGTATTACATCCGAGCCCGATGGCGGAAAAAAAACAATCGGAGGATGGAGCCGAAGCCCATGCGCAATACGAACCAAGGGAGGAGGCACCGACCTCGTGACTTCCAAAGACTTTCCAAGAGGAAAAACAAACTGCAAACATCCGGGCCCAACACCAGATGGCGATCTATGCAAAAGTGTGTAATCTGCAGCTCATATGCCTCGAACACTTAGTTTAATTCTTCTAAACAGAATATTGGTTTTTGTTTTCCACCTTCCAAAGTTATAAGAGGCAGGCAACTAGTGGTTTTCTATTACTGATTTGTTTTTAGTTCGTCATATTTTCTTCGTAAACATTATTTTTACTACTTGCACTTACATTTGTCTAAGGTAAACCAACCACATAGGAGATCATTTTCTTTATATCACGTGCCATTAGTAATGCAGTAAGCAACACAACAATGCTAAATATTTAATTTAGATATTGTTACCAATGCTTGAATGTAGTGTCAATGCACAACATCATGGCTCCAACCTCAAGCGAAACAAGCATTAGCATAGCCTATAGGTGTCGCTTTTGGGACCTTATAAGTATTTAGTTATGCAGCACAATATCCTTGGTGCAACAACATCAACTGTTGCATGGCTAAACACTTACAAGGTCCCAAAGACGAGACCTATTGGCAATGCCAATGCTTGTTCTTGTGGTTGCTGGGTATGAGGAAGGAAGGTTCAGGGTGGCCCTAAATACTATATTTAGGAGTGTTACAGGTAGGTAAAGGGCAGGGACCAATGGGTCCCTTCCCTGGGGTGGGTACACCCCCTATTCTGTCACTCTCCAGTGGGAGGGGGGCAGGAGCCTGTCTCTGGTTTGGGTGGGTCCCCCCATCCTCAAGATGACGGGGACTCGAGGTTGTGCTTCACCTCACCTCCCCCACCTTAGGGGTGGAGTTGACAGAGGTTGGCACACCTCTCTTCCTCACTTGTTTTTCACGCCGGTTCTCCCGCCCAAAGTGTGGGGTAGCACCAGTGGGAACCAGTTGCTGAGTACAGCAAGTGGTCTGGAGAAGCTCACGAAGGCGGCAGGCCTTTGAAGCTTCCCCTGCCCATCCTGGGGGAGGGGACCTAGCACCTCGACCCAGGATGTGCATTGTTGCAGGCCCTCAAGAGCGGATGGCTCTCGACCCAGGGGTCCAGCAACATGTCTGGTGGGTGGCAGCCTAAGCAGCCACTCAGTCGGCACACTGGTTGTGGGTCGAGTTCAGGAGGCATTTTTAAAATACCCCCTGTCGTGCGTTTTACATTGAAACCCACACTGGCATCAGTGTGGGTAAAATGTGCTGAGAAAATTGATACCAAACTACCCAGACAGTGCATCCATCATGGTACTGTGGAGTTTGTGATGACAGCCTCCCAGCACCATATACTCTTTAATGGTACACTTCACTTACAGTGTCTGAGAATGGACTCAGACACTGTAGGGGCACAGGGCTTATGCCGCTGTGCCCTCACCACTGGCACAGTGCGCCCAACTAGAGGGGTGATTGACCTAGGCCAGGGCAGTGGATGGTAGGCATGGCACACAGGAATGTGTGCCATGTCGACTCTTTACTTTTGATCTGCACCAAGACACGCAGCCTGCAAGACAGTGTGTTTGTGAAAAGGTACATGGCCCCTAAAGGTGGCACAATTGGTGCTGCAGCCCTTAGGAGCCTTCTCTGGTCACAGTGCCCTGGGTACATGGGATACCATTTACCAGGGACCTACCTGTGGCCAGAGTTGCGAATTGGGTTTTGTTTTGGGGAAAGAACACAGGCCCTGGGGTCCTGATTGGCAGGGCCCCAGAGCACATCAAGTAAAAGAGCATCAGTAGTCTGGCAACCAAAAAAAAAAACAAAAAGGGGGGGGGGGGGGAGGGGGTGTTTTACTGCAACAGAAACTCACTTTCTCACACGCATCTGAAGTGTGTTTCGGCGCCGAGGGTTGTGGGTCGAAGCCGGACTTAGGCTTCGAACCTGAGGTTTTCGGCTCAGTGCCTGATTTGGCTAGAGGCTTTTCAGAGGCGCAAGGCATTTTTGTAGGCTTTGGTGCTGAGCCAGAAGGCGGGGCGTCAGAAGTGTGGTCGCGTTGCTGACTGGAGCCCGAGGGCACGGGTTGGTCCGGAGCCTTCTTTCTAGGTTGGGGTGGATTTCGGGGCGAGGGAGTATCTATATTTACAGTACGCTGTCCATGTGCGATGGCTTCATCCTGGTCAGAGCCGTACTCTGAAATAGAGATCGGTTCCTGTTCCTCCTCAGCCCCAATAGCATCGCCGGCTTCATCCTCCGATTCAGGTCCGGAATAGAGCATGTGTGCTGACTCTGCATGTCGCGACATCGAGCCCGACGGTCACTAAGAGTCTTCTTGGAGTGGAAAGCCATGTACGCGTCGCAGTCCTGTTCACTGTGCTCAGGGGAAAAGCACAGGTTACACACTTCGCGTTAGTCGGTGTGCGGGTACTTCGCGTGGCACCGAGGGCAGAATTTAAATTGAGTTCGTTCCATCGACCGAGTCGAACCGACGCGGGTAGGGCCGACGGCCTACCACGAGCTCTCTGATCGAAAGAAGGTTTTTATCAAAAACACGACACGCAAAGAATGGAATACGCGATCGGAAACAATACCGTTGAGGTAGAGTGTCTTGCGCACCGAGGGAAACCGAAGGAACGAGTCGAACCGGAGCGCAGCGACTAAATCCGAACCCAATGGTGGAAAAAAACAATCTAACAATGGAGTCGCTGCCCATGCGCACTATCACTGAAAGGAGGAGTCACCTACCTCGTGACTCGAAAGACTTCTTCGAAGAAAAACAAAGTGCAAACATCCGAACCCAACACTAGATGACGATCGATGCATAGCAGATGATCTACAGCTCATATGCCTCGAACATATATATATATATACACACACACGTACATACACCCACAGCAAGTTCACACGTTCGGCCAGCTGAGCTCTACCACCTCCAGCCTCAGTGCGGGCAGGCAGGTTAGATGAGTCATTCCACGTGTTATATTCAATAGCACAGAGATATGGTGGGAGCGGCATATACCTACCCACAAAAACGGCAGCGGTGGTAGAGCCCCACTGTGTCAAATGAGTGAACTTGATTGAGTAATCTACGGGACTCCCATGGCCCACCAACAGACAAGGAGAAGAGTGCCTAGATGGGGCATAGCAAGAGGATAAAGTATTATTGTGCTCGTTGAGCAAGGCTTAATAGCCAGTTGGAGAACTAGCTAAAAGACACAGTCTCCTGCTAATTCACGTCATCAAAACGAGAAGACGATAAGGCGATTGAGCAGGTGTTTCAGAGCAAACCGGAGCCATGGTGATGCTGTAACAGGAGAGGGCAGAGTGCGGCGAGCATAGCTGCTTAGGTGAAACTCTCACATGGTGGCGCTGAGAAATACACCATGAGAGAAAAAAATACTGAATGGGAGAAAGTAGCCAAAAATATATCTAGGGAGAAACAAGAGAAATACAAGCACAAAGCAACGGGGAGCCCGCAATACAGGAAAACAGGACTTTTAACCAGAAACGTACAGTTTTAGAAAACTTAACAAAGAAAGAGATCAGTAAATGGTGGGAGATATTGTCCCTGAAGAATTATTTACAACTCAAGACGGTCCGAAGAGGATTTAGGATCTTCACCCTCACTTATCAGCACCCTAATCCCAAATTGCTAGAGGAATGGGGGGATCTGACCGTAGACTCGGGGTGAGGAATGAATGAAGCTCTTGATCAAATTTGTAGATGCTGACCTAGTGCAGATATGTTCTGAAATAACAATTAGTAACTGAGATTGATGCCAACCACGACAAAGACAACAGAACTTGCAACCAAAGACATAACTGAGGTGGCAGACTTTGGCCTACTTAAAAGGAAGAAATAAAACAGAGACAGAGGCAAATTCCTTAGAGGCAAAATAGGACTATGCAGAGAAGAAAATCTGACTCCATTAGGAAAGAAGCAAGCGTGGAGGACAACCCAAAACAACAGTGTTTTGGCTCAGACACAGGAGGGACATACATAGAAAGAAGAAGAACAACAACTTTTTTAGACTAGCTCCACCTCACCTACCAGGAAAGACTAACTACTGTGAGAAAACTAAGAGGAAGACCAAGGGGAGGGGACAAAAGAGGAAAAGGTCAAGGTAGTGGTGAGGGTGTGTGATAGGCAAGAACGCAACACTGAGAAAAGGCAGGTGCAAAGGAAGGATCCACAATGAAGAACAGATCGTGAGAACAACATAACTGTTAACTTACCTAAATACATCTTAACAGATGTTGAACTATCAGTCCTTGACATAGGGCTGTCTTTTGAACCAGACTAAACGTCACATGGTGATAGCTTTCTGTTTATTCGTAAATTGAAACATCTCCTTACAGGCAAGAGACATGAACATAACATTGGACCCAGCCAGCCTTAAGATCGACGACATTGAAGAGTTAAATACGTGTTATATGTTAGAAACTGATTGTGAGGAATTATCAGAGGAAAGTTTCATGAATATGGGCATTGAAACCGATTCAGCCAGCCACAGTGGACTTAAACTTAAATTCAAATATAACCTGAATTCCACTAAAGATAACATTGACTTGTTTCATGATATCCTTGTACATGATATTAAAAAGAATATGGGTACCAAGAGTATAGACAACACAATATAAATTAGTCCCAACAGAGGGAAACTACGGAATTACCACAGCATAATCGCAAAACCCTCTCTAATAAGGGGGGCAATGTTGTACTCTGGTACACCAAGGACAATAGAGAGGAGTAAATGTAAATGTAAATGTGGGTGTACTTGTAAAACGCACTGTGACTCCATGGAGTATCCTGGCGCTGAAGACCGCTGGGGAACCCGTCCTGGTTTTCCCTGTGAGATGGTCCCTTTCTGGGTATCTCCAAGGTGAAACCAGGCATCCCCGGCATCTGTGGGGGGCCGTTGTAGAGATGAGGCAAGCTTAATGCCGAGAGTTGCAGAGTGTGTTTCTGGTTAGAGTAGGTACCGAGGCGAGAATTATTGAGTCCGTTTTGACCTTGGTCCACGACCCTGCCGCGTCAGGAATTGAACCCTGGTCCCTGGCCGATTCTCTGCTTACGGGTCTGCCGCATTGTGAGAAAGTGGGTTTCTGTTGCAGTAACCCCCCCTTTTTTGCCTAATAGCTGATGCACTTTCCCTTGTTGTGCCCTGGGCTCCTGCCAATCAGGTGCCCAGGGCCTATGTTCCTTCCTTAAAACACACAAACTCCCAATTGGCAAACCCTGGCCACATGTCAGCCCCTGGTAAATGGTACCCTAGGTACCCAGGGCCTTGTGACCAGGGAAGGCCTCTAAGGGCTGCAGCACTCATTGTGCCACCCTTAGAGGCCCTGTACCCTTACACACACACACTGCCTTTGCAGGCTGAGTGTCTGGGTGCAGGACAAAACAAAGAGTCGACATGGCACACATCTCTGTGTGCCATGCCCATTACCTATACTGCCAAGGCATATGTCAGCCACCCCTCTGGCTGGGTGCCTTATGCCTATGGTGTGGGCACAGGAGCAGGAGCCCTGTGCCCCTACAGTACCCAGGTCCATTCCTGGGCACTGTAAGTACAGTGCTGCCTTTTACAAGTACATGGTGCTGAGAGCTCGTCAAACACGAACTCCACAGCACCATAAGGGCAACACTGAAGACTGGGAAGTTTGGTATCAAACTTCTCAGCACATTAAACCCACACTGATGCCAGTGTGGGATTTAATGTACTAAGCACCCCAGAGGGCATCTTAGAGATGCCCCCTTACAGCTAACCTACAATCCACGTCTGCTCTGAGGCTGCCCAGGCTGCCACACAGCAGACACGTTGCTGGACCCCTGGGTGGGAGAGCCCCTGCTCTCCCGGGCCTGCAACAATGCACATCCTGGGTGAGGTGAGAAATCTCCTCCCCCAGGATGAGCAAAGGGAAGCTTCAAAGGCATGCCGCCAGTTGGAGTTTCCCCAGGCCACTGCAACCCCCCACTCTGGCAGGAAGCTTGGCCGGAAACCCCATACAAGGACAGGGGATGTGCCAGCCTGCCCACCCCACCCCTCAGGTGGGGGAGGCGAGGTGAAGCACATCTCCGGGCTCTCGCCATCTTGAAGATGGGAGGCCCTACCCTATCAGGATTAGGCTACTGCCCTCCTCCCACAGGAGAGAGGCAGGATAGGGGGTGTACCCACCCCAGGACAAGGACCCATTGGTCCCTGGCCTTCACCTACCTGTAACGCCCCTAAATCTAGTATTTAGGGGCCCCCTGAACCTTCCTTCCCCAGATTCCAGATAGAAACCTACAAGAAGAGCAAGAAGAAAAAAAGACCTGCCCTGCAGCTGCTAAAAAGAGGAAGACACCAACTGCTTTGGCCCCAGCCCTACCGGCCTGTCGACCCTCGAACCTGCTCCTGCTCCAGCGCGGCATCTCTTGTGGCCAGCAACCTCAAAAACCCCGGAGGACCTGGCTACCTTTGACCTCTGATTCCCTGGGACTCCCATGAGTAGAGGCTCTACTCGAGAAACCTATTCCTAACTCCTGGCAGCAGCCCGGAACCGCGGACCCAACACACTCTGCACCAGCCAAGCCTGGCCAGTGCCGGAGTGGACAAAGACCCTGAGGACGACCCCACGGCGACTGTGACCCCGAGTTCGGCACCCAAGGACCCCCCTCGACATCCTGGACGAAGCCTGCAGCCTCAGAACCGAGTGCCACCCCAGCCGCGATCAACCAGAGGGTAAGATTCCCGACGTCAAAAGGCACCCCTGCACCCGGCGCCCTGCGGCCCCCTGTGCCCAATCCCGGGGTACCCACCTAACCTACAACTACCCAACTTACCCCTCGAAGTGGTGGTGGCACCGGAAACATCCTCGTCCCCGAGCCTGCAGCCTTTTTCCAAACCGGAACATTCCCATTGACTTCCATTGAGCGCCCGAAGGCTCAAAAGCACCCTGCACCCAGCCGCCCGAGTGGCCCTGGCAGTGCACTCTCTACACTAACTTACTTCCCCACTTGCCCTGAGTAAGTGACCAGGAGCCCAGCTCCCACAGACGCGTGGCTTGCCAGACAGCAGCCACCAACCAAGGCCCCCCTATACCTCATAGGATAACATTGGGCCTAACTCACTCTGCACCCGGCCGTCCTGAAACCGCTGAGGGTGAACCAACTGTACCTACCTGACACTGGGGGACCCCTGAGTCTATGCCCGGAATTTCAACTCTGCCAGTCGAGTACTTACCCTTAAACCGCTAACTTCATTTTCCTCATAGGGTAACATTGACTGGCTTTTTCTTGAAAAATCTTCTAAGTGTGAACTTTTCAAAACTGCAAATATTCACTAAAAATCAGCCAAGTGACAAAAACGAATTTACTCACCCGCTCTTAGGTGAGCTCCCAGTGCTGGATCTTGGTGCCCAGCCCTGACTCTGAAAAGTGTTCACAACTATACTTACTTCTAACTCATTTTTCTCCCATAGGAAACCATTGTCTGCTTTTCTGTGAAATTTCTTCTAAGTGTCTACTTTTGCAAATTTGAAATATTCTTTTAAAATCGTACCATTTCTGCAAACGAAATTACTTACCTGCTTTTGATAAGGACCCCAGTCCTGGGTCTAGGCACCCAGTCCTGGATTACTAAAGTAACGATAAAGTACTCTACCTGCAATTTGAATTTCTTGCCATAGAGATCCATTGAATGTTTTCTGTGAAATATTTTCTAAGTGCTAACTTTTGAAATAGCTAAATATTATTTAAAAATCATTACAGTTATTAAGTCGACTTTCATCACTTGATTCTGAATACTGACCCCAGGCTGGTTCTAGGATCCAGACCTGGAATTCCAAAAGTAATCTAAAAAGTAATTTATCACAAATAACCTGAATTTACCATTGAGCTCAATGCATTGTATGTTTAGGAAATAGGATTGTTTACTGCAACCAACTGTGACTGTTTACACAAATTTATTGCTTGAAACAAAAGTATTTATATTCAACCTCTCATTCTGAGAAAGTATATTTTTACCCCCTTTGTGGTTCTAAAAATAAAACAAGCATATATTTTATATATACAAATCATTGGCCTAGAGTTCAGTTATTGAGTGTGTGAAACCATTTGCTGACTGAGTGTGTACAATAAATGCTTTACACTGTCCTCTGGTACTGCCTTACTGCTCGACCAAGCTACCACTTTTTGAGAGTAAGGTCATACCTAACTTTGACCTCTATCAGCCTCTGGGGGACTGTGGACTCTGTACACCCTGTACCTATTAGGGAACAGTATATACAGAGCCACTTTCTCACACGCATCTAACCAGTGAGCCACACCTCTCCATATTGGCAACTAAATGACAGCATGCTACGAAAAAGTATCCATCGTGGATTATTGGGAGACAATATGTAGGTATGTTGACGTGCTGGGAGAATGGAGAGATGGGAGAATAATCGACCATTAGGAATGTAAATATTTAAGAGATGACAAACCAGTCATCACCCTGGTGTTCTATCTTTTGCCGACAGTACATAAAGGTGCACTAAAGCGACCAGGTAACACACTGCAGCATCAATTGGTAGCCTTCTGGAGAACTCAAAGTTCCTAAATCACTTCATGCTATTATTTGTCCTGAATATTCAATCATATTGTAGAGATAGTACTGACTTCATATGTAAAATAACTGGAAAAAATTGGAAACAAACCTAACTTTTGGTAACTTTGGATGCATTATCTCTTTACACCTGCATTGAACATCGGGATAGGCTCAAAGCATGTGAATACTCATTTAGAAGCAGATCATTAGCCTTGCATGATCATAATGTTATGCTAAGATAAAGATCATCCTCAATAATAATGTCTTTTTTGTTGTGGCTAGTTAATTCATACAAAAAACTGTAACCGGGGTGGGCACCTTTTTTGACCCTAGCTATGCAAATCTATTCATGGACTGATGGAAGGAGCAGGTGGCCTGGACATCTGAAATTAAATACCAAATGAAACAAAGTGCTATGACCCAGATAGACAACCGGTTTTTGATTTGGAATGGGAAAGGCAGCAAGGTATTTTGCATATCTAAACAATACCCTCAATCTTAAATTTACCAGCAGCATCCATTGATGTCCTATTTACTTATTAGACATACACATTGAGACAGAAAGGGCCGCTTTAACAAAAAGATACAGCTGGGAAAAGTGTGCTCCATCCAGCTAGCCAACCACAGCCAGTTCTCCTGCCGACACTGCTGCCAAAACGTCACTACCCTCCGCACCCCCAAGGCAGCCTCCCACACACCAGAAGCCAACACCACCGAAGCCCTGAGGTGCATCCTCAACATGTGCTCCCTGAACAGACACGCTGTAGAGATCTGGGACCTCCTCGACACCCTCTCGCCAGACGTCACATTCTTCACAGAAACTTGGACCAACTCCACCTCCGACATCGCCACTGTCATCCCAGATGGATACAAGATTCAGAGGAAGTACCACCCGATCTTCCCAGGAGGACTTGCCATCGCACACAAAAGCTCCCTCCAACTCGTGCAACGTCCTGTACACCACTGAACACCTCCATTTCCAGATCCAGATCAGCCCCAGAACAACCGTACGAGGCACCCTCACCTACAGACCTCCCGGACCGCGAATCTCGTTCACCACTACCATCGCTGACCTCATAGCGCCCCACGCCATCGCCTCCATGTTATGTTATCCAGTTTTTTAAAGCGCAAACAGCTGCCCCAGCAACGGGGCGTCCCGGCGCTAACCCAACCAGTACCTGAGGGGTGAAGGAGGATAACCAACAGAGGACTAGATAAGGGAAAAGAGATGCGTTTTTAATTCTTTCCGAAAGGCAGTTAAGTTGGTTAGGGTGCGGATGTGTAGAGGCAGGGAGTTCCACAATCTTGCCCCCAAGACCTTGAAGGAACGTCCACCCATTCTACACAGCTTGGAACGGGGGACTGTCACAAGGTGTTGTCCTAAAGAGCGTAGAGTACGCTGAGGGGTGTAGGGAACAAGGAGCGGGCGTAGGAGTTCAGGGCAGTCCGAGTTAAGAATTTTGAATGCCGTGGTGAGGGTTTTAAAATGGATGCGGGATTCAATTGGCAGCCAGTGCAGATTGCGGATGGTAGCTCTGGCCGAGCACCTACGTGGGAGGCCAACCACTGCTCTGGCGGCCGAGTTCTGAATACGCTGCATCCGTGCTAATTCTGCTTTATTTGCCCCTAAGAATAGCACATTGGCATAGTCCAGCCGGGCGAGAATCATGGACTGGATGATGAGTTGGCGGGTTTTAGAGTCGAAGAAACCGAGTATCGGGCTAAGACTTCTCATTAGGCCCACACACGTAGCTGCCACTTTCTTTGTGTGGGACTGGAAGTTAAGAGAGGAGTCGAGCCAAACACCTAGGTTCTTCACCACGTCTTTCGGCACGGGGGTGGGACCAAGCAAAGAGGGCCACCAATGGTCACTCCAATGGCTAGGGTTTTTGCCAAGGAGAAGCACCTCCGTTTTCCCGGCGTTCAGCTGCAAACAGTTGTTTGTCATCCACTGTGCAACTGCCGCTAGCCCATCCTTGAATTTAGTGGCCGAGGTGGAAGGGCCTTCAGAGAGTGTGATGACCAGCTGTGTCTCGTCGGCATACGATACAAGCGTAAGGTCCCACTCTTTAGCCACTGCTGCAAGAGGCTGGACGTATAGGTTGAAAAGTGATGGGCTGAGCGCCGATCCTTGGGGGACTCCCTGTTCGATGGAATGGGGTTGGGAGATGTAAGGTGGGGCTGAAACTTGAAAGGACCTGTCTTTGAGGAAGGACCGGAACCACTCAAGGGCGAGTTCGTTGATCCCTATGGCCTCAAGTCGAGTCAGCAATATGCTGTGTGAGACCGTGTCAAAGGCCGCGCTGAGATCCAACAGGATCAGCGCGGCACTTTGACCAGCGTCCAGGGCGTCCCGAATGTGTTCCGTGGTGGTCAGCAGGGCCGACTCGGTGCTATGTCCTGGCCTGAAGCCATTTTGGGAAGGATCAAGGACGTGGTTGGACAGCATATGATGGGATAGCACTTTATTGACATGAGCTTCGGCCAGTTTAGACGTCCAGGGGAGCAGCGAGATGGGTCTGTAGTTTTCAGGTTTTGTGGGGTCTAATGTGGGCTTTTTAATAATAGGAGAGACCCAAGCGGATTTCCAGCGGGTGGGAACCACAGCTGAGGAAAAAGAGAGATTGAGTAAGCTAGAAAGCGAGGGAAGAAAAAATTCCAATGAGTCCAGGAATTTGGATGGTCTCATGGGGTCTGTGGGGGAGCCAGACTTAACCTGTCTGCACAGTTTTGCGAGGTCGTCGGGGGATATGTCAGGTATTCTTGACAGTTTCGACGTGTCCACTGCAGAGTTGGAAGTGTTAATGGGCACTGGCTCATCTTGAGGAAAAGAAGTATAAATTTTCCTCACTTTCTCAATGAAGAAAGTGGCGAGGTCTTCGCACTGTTTTGAGGAAGTGATATATGAGCCAGTGTTGGAGACTTTTTGGAGGCTTTGCACCAATTTAAAGATCGTTTTGGTGGGGTTGGGGCTTTGTTTAATTTCCTTTGCGTAAAAGGAGGCTCGGGTGGTACGTATCGTCTTGTGATATATACGCAATTTTGACAGGTAGAGGGCTTTGTCGCTATCTAGGTAGTTTTTCCTCCATTCTCGTTCGGTTTTCTTGCAGTCCTTCCGTAAGGTTTTAAGCGTATCGTTGTACCATGGGTTGGAGGGGGAGCTGCGGGTTTTAGTCCATTTTGCAGGAATAACGGCGTCAAGCCCTGTCACAATCCAGTCATGAAAAGCAGCGTAGGCTGTGTTAATATCTCTGTTATTGTCGGGGAGATGGAATTCTCCTAGGTTTTGAATGAGATTTTCTGAGGACAGTTTGTGCCATGGTCGTTTGTGGCAGGGGTTAGCCGCAGCTTTAGCGTGCGTTTTTTTTGCCGTGATAGTAAGTTTGATGAGGGAGTGGTCGGTCCAACCCATGGGTTCAGGGGGCTCAGCACTGGCTTCCAAGATGTTGGTAAAAATAGGGTCTAATATGTGCCCGGCAATATGAGTGGGGGAGTGGACCAGGGAGTTTAGCTGCAGGGCCGTAAGGTCGGCCAGCAAGTTTTTAATGGTGGGTTCATTGACGGAGTCCAAGTGGAGATTAAGATCACCCAGTATGGTGAAATTGGGAGAGGAGACTGCCAGAGTGTGGGATAGTTCGAGGAGTTCATCAATAAATCTGGCAGAGGGGCCTGGTGGCCGATAGATGTAAAGACCAGAGAGGGTGAATTGAGGGCAAATGGAGATCTTGAAGCGAGCACATTCGCAACCCCAGATGTCTTCTTTCGTGAAGGAGCAGTTATACGTGGTTCGGTATATAACGGCTATTCCCCCACCCCTAGAGTCTCTGTTAAATAGTTTTACGGAGAAACCATTGGGCAGCGTAAGGTTCAAAATGCTAGTCTGGTCGTCATGAAGCCAGGTTTCGCATATGAACAGAATGTCGGGGTTTTCATCCGTAATGAGAGTATGGACTTCCGCATGATGCTTTCCGAGAGATCTAACATTCAGTTGAAGAATCCGAAGGGGAGAAAGCTTAGGTGTAGTCGCTATGCAGCTAGCTAGGCACGGCTTAGGAGTGGTAAATTTACAGGACTCACAGAGAAGTGCTGTTTGCCCGAGACATCCTCCCGGCTTGTCGCATCTGGTGTTGGTATTTAGTGCGAGAAGATGTTCTCTGTCATAGCAGACTCTAAGCTGTGAATTTGGTGCAGGGGGTCTGGCGAGAGGCGATGTCCTGGCGATGACGGGCGCAGACGGGCTTGCCTTAGGCGCGCAAACGGCTCTCCCGCTGCGCTCGTCCGCTGCGCTTCCTCCAGATGCACATTTAACCCGGAAAGAAAGGGGGTGTGGCCTCTAGGGGGCGTGGTCAGCGCGCACGCCGGCTCTGATGGCGGCCGCTTTGAATAGAGGAGAAAGCGCGCCAGCTAGTGATCAGCTGTGCGCTGCGAGCAGAATATCAGGCGAGATGCCCTCTGCGTTTAAAAACACAGTAAGTGACACCACGCAGTGAAATAAAATTTTTAAAATGCTTTGCTGAAGTAAACAAGTACCGCCAGCTCCCGGCTTCCGCCTCAGGACTGGGAAAGGATTTGACTGACAGCTGCTAGGATCGAGGGTTAAGTAGTCAGAGGAGGGGGCGTGGCCTCTAGGGGGCGTGGTCAGCGCGCACGCCGGCTCTGATGGCGGCCGCTTTTGAATAGAGGAGAAAGCGCGCCAGCTAGTGATCAGCTGTGCGCTGCGAGCAGAATATCAGGCGAGATGCCCTCTGCGTTTAAAAACACAGTAAGTGACACCACGCAGTGAAATAAAATTTTTAAAATGCTTTGCTGAAGTAAACAAGTACCGCCAGCTCCCGGCTTCCGCCTCAGGACTGGGAAAGGATTTGACTGACAGCTGCTAGGATCGAGGGTTAAGTAGTCAGAGGAGGGGGCGTGGCCTCTAGGGGGCGTGGTCAGCGCGCACGCCGGCTCTGATGGCGGCCGCTTTTGAATAGAGGAGAAAGCGCGCCAGCTAGTGATCAGCTGTGCGCTGCGAGCAGAATATCAGGCGAGATGCCCTCTGCGTTTAAAAACACAGTAAGTGACACCACGCAGTGAAATAAAATTTTTAAAATGCTTTGCTGAAGTAAACAAGTACCGCCAGCTCCCGGCTTCCGCCTCAGGACTGGGAAACAACATGCTCATCGGAGACCTCAACTTTCACCTCGACAACCTCAGCGACCCAAACTCCGCCACTCTCAGACAACCACGCCAACCTCTGACTGAAACAACTCGTCACCACACCCACCCACAAGGCAGGACACACCTTCGACCCCATCTTCACAGGAGGTAAGAACATCCACTTCAGCCACACCATGCAACCCCCCTGCAAAGACCACCACTGCGTACACTTCACATCAACAAACCCACTTCCCCCTAACCTGCACACCGCCAGCTGCGAAGAAACTGGAGCAAGGTCACTAAGGAGCAGCTCAACTCCACCCTCAACCGCGATGCCCCCCCCCCAATCTGACCGACACCAACCTCGCAGCCAAATAACTCCACAGATGGATCACCAACTGCACAGACGAGCTCGCACCCCTACGTAACACCGACAGACAGCGCCCCAGGAAGGCCACCTGGTTTACCGCCAAGCTCCAAGAATCCAGACTACCTGCAGACACCTCGAGAAGAACTGGAGAAGCAGCAAATCCTTGGAAGTGCGCACCACCTAGAAGAACGCCATGACAAAATACCACCAACGCATCAGATCCACCAGAGGACCTTCATCCAGAACAAGATCCTCGCCAACTCTAGCAACTCTAAGGAACTCTTCAGCATCATCCAGGAATTCACCAAACCCCCCAGCGAAACCACGGACATCACCCCCTCCCAGGACCTCTGCAACAAGCTCGGTTCCTACCTTCATCTGAAAATCAAGGCACTCTATGATAACTTAGGCGAACAGACTGCAGACACCAACCTTCCCTCCAGCGACGACAGCCAGACTTGCATCACCACCTGGACCTCGTTCAGCACCGAAGAGACCACCACGATCATGAACAATCACTCAGGAGCCATCACGGACCCATCTCCGCCGAACATATTCCACAAAGCCGCTGCTGCCATAGTGCCCGAGCTACAACGCACTATCAATGCCTCCTTCGAATCCAGCACTTTCCCCGACGACTGGAAACACGTAGAAGTTAAGCCCCTACTCAAGAAACCTGCTGCAGACTGACCTGAAGAACTACCGACACGTCTCTCTCTGTCCCTTTGCAGCCAAAATCACCGAGAAGATAGTCAACGCCCAGCTGACAGACTTGATCGAAGAGAACGAAACTAGTTACTTACCTGTAAGAAAATTTCTTCAGCATAGACTCTTCTAGATTGACATACTGTGCCATCTAGTGGTTGGAGTCGAAAAGTGTTTTTTTTTTTTTTCCTTTTCTCTTGGATGGTTGTGAAATCCGATCCCTGCGGTCAGGCTACAACGCCCCGTGTGTGTGTGTGCAAACTCTCACATTATTTTTTCCGCCACGTAGAAGGTTAAGCCCCTCTTCAAGAAACCCGCAGCTGACAAACTTCATCGAAGAGAACGCCATCCTCGACACCTCCCAATCCGGATTCCGCAGTAACCACAGCACAGAGACCGTCCTCCTTGCAACCACAGACATCTGCACGCTCCTTGACCAAGGCCACACCGCAGCCCTCCTCCTACTGGACCTCTCGGCAGTCTTCGACACCATCTCCCACTGCACCCTTGCAGCCAGTATCCTCGCCGGCAGAACTCAAAGGATCAGACTCCCACCTTACCTCCCCGAACCCTCAGAGATCAACTGTGGAGTACCCCAAGGATCATCGCCTAGTCCCACGTTCTTCAACATCTACATGCCCCCCCCCCCCTCGCTGCCATCGTCAGACAGCATGGACTCAGCATTGGATCCTACACCCAGCTCATCCTCTCCCTCACGAAGGACCTCGAAGCCACCAGACTCAGCTTCTAAGAAGGAATAAAAGACGTTGCAGCTTGGATGAGCAGCAGCTGTCTGAAGCTCAATTCGGAGAAAACAGAAGTCCTAGTCTTCGAACCCACCCCCTCAGCCTGGGACAACTCCTGGTGGCCCACTGCCTTCGGCAACCCTCCCCACCCCCACAGACCACGCCCGGAACCTCAGGATCATACTCAACTCCTCCTGCACCATGACCAGACGGATCAACGCTGTCGCCTCCACCTGTTTCAACACCCTCCGCAAGACCTTCAAGTGGATCCCCCCTGAAGCCAGAAAGACCATCACCCACGCACTCATGACAAGCAGACTGGACTACGGAATCACCCTCTACGCTGGAATTAGCAAATCCCTGCTACGCAAACTCCAGACAATCCAGAACACTGCGGCCAGACTTGTGCGTGGCATCCCACAACATGAGGATATCACCAACACCTGCAAGACCTCCAATGGCTCCCCGTCGAGAGAGAAAAACCTTAACGCTACTCACGCACACCTACAAATCCCTTCACAACACTGGACCAAAATACCTCAACAAAAGGGTCTCCTTCCAC
The DNA here is from genome assembly GCF_964204655.1 of Triturus cristatus. Lineage (NCBI taxonomy): Eukaryota > Metazoa > Chordata > Amphibia > Caudata > Salamandridae > Triturus > Triturus cristatus. The sequence goes on along the minus strand of NC_140590.1, from coordinate 1,141,398,393 downwards.
GTACCCAAAAGGAACCTTCGCTCCGCCGACCTTGACCTAGCAGAAACCCAGCGCATCCACAGAACCTGAGTGGGTGGAAGACCCTTCTCCTATATCGCAGCCAAAGCCTTGAACGAGCTACCAGTCAACATCAGACGCTCCCCCTACTCTGCACACCTTCAGGAAGACCTGTCTTTTCAGCTTGATCGGAACTGCTCGTTCGAACAGCCAGGTCTTAAGGGCCCTTCAGAATTCCGGAAGTGAGATGATGGTCTGGAGTTGTGTGGGGAGGCTGTTCCAGGTCTTTGCTGTAATGTGGGAGAAGGAGAGTCCACAACTTCAGCATTAGCAGAAAGCGCGGGCAAGTGACAATGAAGCGGAGCAAAACTTTATCGACAGTTGGTGGAAGTTCAGGCGGTGGTTAATGTAGGCAGGTCCTTAGTTGTGTAGAGTCTTGTGTGCGTGGGTCAGTAGTTTGAATTGGCATCTCTTCTGTACAGGGAACCAGTGGAGCTGCCTGAGGTGGGGTTTGATGTGCGTTCATCAGGGATAGTTGAGGATGAGTCCATCTGCGGTGTTCTGAATAGTTTGAAGTTTCGGTTGGAGGTGTGTGGAGATACTTACGTAGAGAGCGTTGCAGTAATCCAGTCGATTGGTCTTGAGAGCCTGTAAGAAACTGGCTCTATATATACTGCACCAAAGTGAGATACAGTGTGTATAGAGTCCAAGAGTCTCCAGAGGTTTGGCAGAGGTTAAAGTTAAATAGAACCTTACTCTCTAAAGTGGTAGCTTGGTCGAGCAGTAAGGCAGTATCAGAGGACAGTGTAAAGCATTTGATGTACACACTCAATCAGCAAATGAAATCACACACTCAAGAACTGAACTCTAGGCCAATTGTTTTGTATAAAAAATATACGGTTTTATTTCTAGAACCAAGCAAGCCTGGTACAGGTAAGCATATAAATACTTTGCAGTAGTAGTTTACTTGTATGAACACAGGTCAGAAATGCAGTATAACTTGTACTGGTTTTCGTTACAGTTTTAAGAAAGCAGTTTGCAACACATTGTAGGTATAGTACATTCAATTGAATGGGTTTTTTAAGTAAAATGCAGTTAATTACTTTTCAGATTACTTTTGTAACCACAGGACTGGATTCTAGATTCAGCCCTAGGACATTTCCTGAAAACAGGTGAGTAAATGCGTTTTGGTTAAGGGTACAATTTTTAAGGAATATTATTGCATTTCAAAAGTTGACACTAAGAAACTTTTTCACATAGAATCACCAATGTGATCCTATGGGAGGAAATTCACTTAGCAGTTAAGTTAGGTTAGGTTATTGTTACTTTTTCTTACTCAGTGCTGGATCATGGATTCAGCACAGGGACATTTCCAGAAAATGGTTGATAAAATTGTTTTTGGTTAATCGGCTGATTTTTAAGGAATATTTGCAGTTTTCAAAAGTCGACACTTAGAAACTTTTTGGGAGAAAAAGTGTCAATGTAATCCTATGAGGAAAAATTAGTTATCAGTTTCAAGGTAAGTAATCGGTCTTTTGAGTTAGGGTTCTGGGGATAGACTCAGGGGTCTCCCAGGGTCAGTGATGCACTGTTGTTGCACCCCCAGTGGCACTAGGGCGGCCGGGTGCAGAGTGTTGACGCCCAATGTTATCCTATGGAGGATAGGGGGGCTCCAGTTGGTAGCTGCTGGCAAGCAGGCCACAGGGTTGTGGGAGAAAAGCTCCTAGGGTAAAGGGCAGGGACCAATGGGTCCCCTCCCTGGGGTGGGTACACCCCCTAGTCTGCCACTCTCCAGTGGGACGGGGGCAGAAGCCTGTCCCTGGTTGGCTGGGTCCCCATCCTCAAGATGGCAGGGACTCGAGGTTGTGCTTCACCTTGCCTCCCCCACCTTAGGGGTGGAGTTGGCAGAGGTGGGCACACCTCTTCCTCACTTTGATTTTCCCGTGGGGTCTCCCGCCCAAAGTGGGTGGTAGAACCAGTGGGGACCAGTTGCAGAGTACAGCAAGTGGTCTGGAGAGGCTCACAAAGGCGGGATGCCTTTGAAGCTTCTCCTTCGTCAACCCTGCCCATCCTGGGGAGGAGGCTTGGCACCTCGTCCCAGGATGTGCATTGTTTCAGGCCCCCGAGAGCAAAAAGCTCTCGACCCAGGGGTCCAGAAACATGTCTGGTGGTGGCAGCCTGTGCAGCTACTCAGTCGGGTCATTGGGAGTTGGTCGAGTTTCGGGGGGCATCTCTAAGACGCCCTCTCTCGTGGATTTTACATTTAATCCCACACTGACATTTAGTGTGGGTTTAATGCGCTGAGAAGTTTGATACCAAACTTTCCAGTCTTCAGTGCAGCCTTTATGGTGCTGTGGAGTTCGTAATGACAACCTCCCAGCCCAATATACTCTTAATGGCAGCACTGCACTTACGCGATACAGGAACAGAAGAGAATGTGCAACAACTTCGACAGACTTGGGTAAGAGGGCAGCAGGAGGTAATGGAGTCGTCGAGACAGGCAAATTAGTAGAGGGACCGTGGATGCACATACTTAGGGGGGCGATCAACAGGCGAGAGATGAAGAGCATGAGACGGGACAGTGTGAGGGAGAGAGGCCAGGAAGTGATGAAAAGAATGAAGAGGGCTGGTGTGAGGGGGAGAGGCCAGGGAGTGTTGAAAAGAATGAGGAGGGCCGGTGTGAGGGAGAGAGGCCAGGGAGTGGTGAAAAGAATGAGGAGGGTCAGTATGAGGGAGTGGAAGCCAGGGAGTGATGAAGAGAATGAGGAGGGTGTGAGGGAGTGAGGTCATAGAGTGATGAAGAGAAGAGGAGGGTCGCTATGAGGGAGAGAAGCCAGGGAGTGAGGAAAAGGATGAAGACTGGAGGCAGGCTTAATGCAAAAGTATGCCCCCAACACCCAGCAAAATGTGATGACCCATCTATATCTCAGATATTCATTGACTTGGTTTGGGGGGCCTGCTGTATGCCCCAGATTTTGAGAGAGGTTGAAAGAGCGGGCCAAATACAGTGGCGAAGCAACGGTGCAGCAGGTCATTTTTTCAAGCAAGTAAATACCCCTTCTTTCTAGCACTTGGGTAGTAAAACAGAACCAAAATTGGGTGCAGAGGGATCCTCGGGTCTCAGTGCACTGGTGCAACCGCGCCGGCTGCACCGCTGATAGTTGCTACCCTCGTCTATTGAGCACCTCTGGAATAGCAGCGTTTGTTAGGTTTGTTGTATGTCGATGTCATTCAGCCGGGTCAGCATGGTGTGTGTAATACTAATGCTGGTTACAGTCATCTGCACGCCACGTCACGTCACTGTAACTCAAGTGAGTGAGGTGAGCTGGTGGGGGATTCAAAGTCTTGCTCGCTCAAAATCCCCAAAGATCTAAAATCGCTTTTCAGAGTGACGTCAGAGGCTCCAAAATCACCTTGTCCCGAGAGATTGCAGGACCGAAGCATCAAAGTGCAAAGGAGACCAACAATAAATTAGCGCATTATATTCCATGCAGCTGCCTTGCATATGTCAGCCATGGGTATTTTTCCTGAGAAAAGCATAGCATCTCCTCCGAGTTGAATAAGATTTTGGAGGAAAAGGGAGAGTTCTTTTTAACTCTTGCATAACATGTCTGGATACATTTTACAATCCATCCTGAGATGCCCGATTTAAAAAATGCTCTTCCTTTGTGTGGTTTGTTGAATGCCAGAAAAAAGTTGTGTTTTTCTGAAAGGTTGAATTCTATGAATATAGTACAAGTGCCCTATTCACTTCTAGTGTGTGTGTAACGCTCTTTCCGCAACTGAATCTGGTTGAGGGAAGAATATGGGCAACTCAATAAGATTGATTTAGATGAAACAGTGAAACCACATTTGAAAGGAATTTTGGGTTTTTACGTAGTACAACTTTGGCCTTATGAAGCTGAAAGAATGGTTCTTCTAGAATAAATTCCTGAATCTCACTAATACGTCTGAGTGACATGAATGCAAGGAAGAATGCAACCTTGCATGAGAGGTAGTGGAGGGGGCATCTATGTAGAGACTCAATGGGGGGACCCATTAACCTTGTTAAAACAATGTTGAGATTTCAAACTGGAGTTGGTGAGACTCTAGGCAGAATAACTCTTGAGATCCTGTAGCAAAGCTGATTACAGGAATGCCGACTATAGAGGTGTGCTCTCTATTTTGTAGATATGCAGAAACTGCAGTGAGATGTATTTATATGGAAGTGAAAGCGAACCCTGATGTTTCTAAATGTAACAAGTAACAATGTCTTGAGATGGTACGGTTAATGGGTCAATATTCCTTGATTTGCAATAGTGGACAAAACGTTTCCACTTTGCTGCATAGCAGGCTCTAGTAGCAGGTCTACTGGATTCTTTTAGAATATCCTTACATGGTTGAGGTAAGTATAAGTATTCCAATTCTAAGACCTCAGGACCCAGACTGAGAGTCCTGGGATTTGGATGTCTTACCACTCCCTGGTTTTGTGTTAGAAGGTCCAGCCAGTTGAGAAGTACCGGATGTGGGACTACTGATAGCTCTCTGTGGTGAACCATGGTTGTCAGGCCCATTTGTAGGCAACCAGGATGAGAGTTAGAAACGTCTGTCGAAGTTTCAGAACCACAAACGGAAGCAGTGGGAGAGGTGGAAAAGCGTATGCAAATATCCCTGACAAACTCACACATAGTGCATTGCCCTTGGAATGAGGGTGTTGGAACCTGGAGGCGAAATTTAGGCATTTTGTGTTTTCTGCGGCTGCGAACAGGTCTATGTATGGGTGACCTCAATGTTGGAAGAATGGGATTGGTACACGTGAGTTGATCTCCCACTCGTGAACTTGTTCTCTCTAGTGAGATTTGCAAGTTGGTTGTCCACTACCGGTATGTACTCCACTAAAAAGTGAATGTTGTGCCGGAGAGTATATGTCCAAATGTTTTGGGCTAGATGAGACAGTTGAAGTGATTTGGTGCCCCCGTATTTGAAGATAATACATGCTAGTCATGCTGTCTGTTTTGATTAGAATCACCTTGCCTATGAGGTGAGGGATGAACGCTTTCAGGGCTAGATGAACAACTAGCGGCTCTATGTGATTGATGTGGAAAAGAATTTGATTGGGTGCCCAGTATCCCTGGACAGTTACATCCTGTGAGTGTGCTCCCCAGCGAGTAGTGATGCATCAGTTGTTTATTTATTTTAGAGGCTTTAAATAGTGCTGGCTGGACCCGAAGGTATCAGAGCGCTTTACATGATAGAGCTAGTTACGGTAAGAAACATATTCCAGCATCATGGAATAACAAAACATCAGAGCGGTTTACACAACAGAGCTAGTAACGGTAAAACAAAATTACATCATCATGGAATAACAGCAGGTAAAACAGAGAAAGAACGCTTGAGATTATACATATCATGTAAACAGATAGTCAGAGTAAAGAGTTAAATACCTATAAGATATGGAGTTTAATGCGCAGGTAAAGACCCCCAATATTTGTTGAGGAGGTGCATTTTGAGGTCTTTTTTTAAAGCTGGAGTAGGAGGGGTTGCATTGTAGGTCTTTGGGGTGGGCATTCCAGATGTAAGGGGCATTTCCGGAGAAGGAGCGGGATTGTGTGGACTTCTTTTTTTAGCAGGGGTGTGACAAGGAGGAGATCGTTAGTACTTCTCAGAGGTCGTGTGCTGCCCGCTTTGCAGAGTTAATTGGCGAGATATGGGGGAGCATTTTGGGGGAGGACTTAGTGTGTGATGCATGAGTTTTTGTAGGCGGATCTGCCTTCGATGGGGAGCCATTTAAGAGTTTTGAGGGCTAGGGAAATGTGGTCGAACCGTTTACAGTCGGTGATGAGCCTGGCTGCAAGGTTGAGTAGATTTGAGTGGAGCTAGGTGGACCTTGAGTATTCCGGTGAGGATGGCATTGCCGTATGCAATTCGCGAAAGGACCAGGGATTGAACTACTCATTTAAAATCTTCAGTTGGGAGAAAGGGTTTGATTTTCTTGAGATGACGAAGAGGGCTCTTTTAGCCGAATTTTTGATGTGGACATTGAGGTTGAGACTTATCAATGGAGATACCAAGAGATTTTACTGAGTTGGACAAGGAGAGAGAGAGCAGTTGAGGGCATTGAGGTCAGAGATCCAGGTTTGAATGGGGAGAGGGTTGTTTTTTAGGGGAGAAGAGAATGATTTCAGTTTTTGGGGGGTTGAGTTTGAGATGATTAAGGTGGAACCAGGATTGGATTTTAGTGAGGGTGCTATTAAGGTGTATGATGTCAGCGTGGGTTTTGATCTTATAGTAGAGTTGGGTGTCATCGGCATTAAGGTGGTAGTTGATACCAGCTTGTTTAAGAATGAGGGTGAGGGGTTCCATAAAGAGGTTAAAGAGAGAGGGTGAGAGAATAGATCCCTAGGGGACTCCTAGGGAGACCAGAGTGGGGTTAGATAGACAGTCTTGAATTTTAATTTGCTGGGTTCGATGTTGAAGATAGGAGACGAACCATTTGGGTAGTACCAATGAGTCCGAAACTATCTTTGAGCACATTAAGTAGGGCAAAGTGGTTAACAGTGTCAAAAGCTGCGGAGAGATCAAGGAGGATAAGTAGACATGTCTCACCATTATCAAGGGAGTGGTGGATGTCGTCAACAATGTTTAGTATGGCAGTTTCAGTGCTGCATTCGTCCCTACCCAACTGAAGCACAGAGGGTGCTCTTGGATTTCATTTCGCCTTGCCGCAACCTCCACAGCTGACCAGGGACCCAGGAACACGCTGCTGACATTGGGCGCTTACTGCCGGTCACCGGGAGTGGGAGGGACTGCATCTCCCAGCATTCCGAGCAGCGCGCCGGCTGCTGACGAGGCTCCAAGCGCCAGGAGGCGCATAAGTATCACTGAGGGCTTCCGCAGAGCGGGAGCTCTTGGATTTAATTTCGCCTTGCCTCAAGCCTTGCCGCAACCGCCACAGCTGACCAGGGACCCAGGAACACGCTGCTGACATCGGGCGCTGACCGCTGGGCGCTGACTGCCGGTCACTGCGAGTGGGAGGGACTGCATCTCCCAGCATTCCGAGCAGCGCGCCGGCTGCTGACGAGGCCCCAAGCGCCAGGAGGTGCATCAATATCGCTGAGGGCTCACGCAGCGCGGGACAGTCGCGGGCGTGCCCGGGCGAAGCCCAGGCCAAGGGCAGGCCCGTTCGAGTCCGTCAAAGACCGGAGGAGACTGGGCTGGGCCATCCCTCTGTCATCGGAGTCCTGCTGAACTTACCGAGGTGAGTTCATCTAACCCTGCCGCATCCCAATCAGCCCATCGCAACTATGGGTAAGCGAGGGGGACAGTTGGCTCTAAGGCCCGCCAGCATTGTATCTAATGAGATTAAATTGACTGAGAGACGCCTCTCCCTCGGCCTGGGGGTACCTCCCCTTCCTCTCGCTTTCAATGTGGTGGCACCAATTTCAATGCTAGTGTTCCAGATGGTTCTATCAATTGTGCGGTCTCCCATGATGACATTACATCTCATGCTCCCTTACCAGTTGCTACCTTGTTGGATATCCCGATGGCCCCCGAGGCAATCACTGGGGCGAAACATAAAAGGAAGCCTGCTAAAGTTACTAGTGCTAAGAGGAAGCAACCCATCCGCCCTTGCTCATCTCGCTCAGCCCTGAGGTCATGGATACGCGCTTCCCCCAATCCCAAGTCTGTCGCTGCTCATGTGCATGCTCCAGCCACTGATCCTTGCCGCTCTATCGGTACCCAGACTGAGACCGGTCTATTCCCATCCGAGAGCCACAGTCATGGGGAAGCCATCATCAGGCGCATTGTGGATACCGTTTTGGAGCGTCTAAAAAATGTACTTGACAGTCACTTTGCCACCTTGAGGGATCATTTGCCCCTGCTTCAGCCTGAGCCACTTAATACGAACTCTACCACTCAAGATAGCCCCACTGTGCCCATTACATCTGGAAGGACAGAAATATCTGCAGCACCAAACAATGTGCCAACACCTACCTCAAACATTTTGACTTGTGTGCTAAATTCTAACTCATTGGCTAATTCATGTGATGTTTGTAACAAAATCAAGAAGTGTTTTGTACTCGAGGGTAATGGCGCAAAAAACAGTATCCCCAATAATGGCAGTGTAAATCGCCCACCTGTTAACGTGTCCCGTCTCACGACCACTGCTAGCATTTCCACTGTGGCGCTAACTAATACTTCCGCAGGAGGTAGCACACCACGGGAGGGTGGCACTGATATAACATGCTTGTCAGGTTCCACGGGTAGCAGGGAGGTGTTAAATCTGCCACCGGCAGCCAGCCCCTATGTAGTGGTTTTGGCAGGCGTGCCCCCTCTAAGGTTAAATCAAAGTGAATCGTGGGACCAACTACGCCATAAGAGCGCAGATTGGTTATTTAAATATAAAGGGTTCAGGGCGTCATTCATCGATAACATCATTTTGGTACGTAGAGTTGGTTGGGTGGGGCAGTCTTTCAAGATTATTAAGGGGGACTGTATAGTTATCAACTTTTGCAATCCGTCAGTGGCTAAATCAATTAGAAATGGCACAGGAGGCCCAATCTAACATAATTACCAGCATTTGGGCCTTATCCCTGGGTTACTTTTACAAACCTTCTCCCGGGTTTACCATTCCCTGATGTGCCTCTCACTGTCACTGCCACCCCCCCCCCCTCCCCCCTCTCTACACAACAGATTTTTGCCATTATCGGGTTTGGACAGCCAGGATTGTCGGTCTTCCCCATTGTCAACACCAGTATTATCTGAGTTAGCCTCTCTCCCACTTGTGTCTCCATCCTGCGAACCGGATATCCCAACTGCACTTAACGTAGAACCCACTCTTAAAATATTGAGTTGGAACGTTGCAGGTCAAGTGTCTTAAATGAACCTGCCTGATTGGTTGGTGCTAATCTATAAACAGGACATTTTAATGTTTCAGGAGACTTGGGCCACACAGGAGTTATTTTTGGAGGGGTTTGAATGTTTTAACATCGTAGCTCCTACCCCAGATTCTGGTCGGCCGGCAGGAGGCCTCTCAATCTGGATTAACATCACGGCAGGTGGTTGCGCTAGGGCTCTTGCTACCAATAACGATAAATTTCAGGCCATTATTTATAAACGGGGGGTCTCGTTCCGTCTAATTAATTTCTATAACGACGATTTTAAGAATGTCCCAAATATGAATTTTATTGATTTGTTTAAATTCATTTCTAACTTACAGACTAAACAGGTCGTTAACCCTGTAGGGATTTGTCTAGGTTGTGATTTTAATGTTAAGTTACCTAATGGTATCTACTCTGCCATTCATCCCACTAACAAGGCATCATTATGTAATAGGGGCGCCCAATTATTAAACCTCTTAAGCACTAATAATTTTTTAGATTTGATGGAGTTTGTCAGAGTTCCGACAAGAGCTAGCTACATAGAACCTACTTATAGAGGAAGGGGCTCGGCCTCTACTATTGATTTTATCTTTATTACTCGTCCCTTAGAGAATTGTGTGCTAAAAGCTGAGGTAGTCTCTAAAGTACATGGGGATCATAACCCCATCAGCCTAACCCTGAGTCTTGCCTCCAGGCCAATCTATAACAGAGTGTGGCGGAAGGGATTTGTCCCCCTCCACCGACAACCTTAGATTGGTCTGGCGTGGTATAGACAAAGTCTTATTTAGCAGGATGGCTAGAACATACCTCGACTTAATTGAAACTTGCTTGTCCTTTAAGGAACATAATTTCGAGGCAGTCGAAGCTTTCACGCAGCTTTGTGCGGGCATCAAAACCTTGCTGTCTAGACCCATTAAGAAAACCCATTTGAACCTAGGCTGGTTTAACGCCGACTGTTCTGCTGCCAATAGAGCTCTCCGAAGGGCGCTTGTTAATAAACCCAGAGATAGCTCCCTTATTAAATCACGTAGACTACGCTATAAACTAGCCATTGCAACTAGAAAGGAGCACAGAGACAATCTTGCTCGGGCAGTCGCGATAAAAAATGGTAAAGATTTCTGGTCAGCTGTGAAAGATATGAGGTCTTTGGGACACCCCATGTCCACAATTAGTTGCAATATCTCCAGTGAGGCTTGGGAAGCACATTTTAAGAAGTTATTCCGCCCCAGCCTCACCTATAGCCATTAATGAGTATGAATTAACTACTATGGTCTCTATTAATCTATTAGAAGTAGAGGAGGCTATCGATCAGAGTCTGGGATGTAAAGCCTGACTGTTTGCCCATTGATCTTATCAAAAGTCAGCCAGACTTCTGGGTGCCCCCTATTGTTGAACGTTTTTAATAACCTTACAAACTCCACTATACCCAACACATGGTCCTCCAGTATTATTGTGCGGATTTTTAAAAAGGGGGACCGTTCTAACCCAAGCTGTTACAGGCCGATCTCCCTGATTGATAATACGTTGAAGTAATATTGGCACTGTTGAGCAGTGCCTCAACCTCAACTTGATTATTGGTAAATATAATATTGCCAAAAAAACACCTTCACTTCATATTTAGCCTTTATGGATCTCACCTCGGCCTTCGACTTTGTCAACAGGTCGCGGCTTTGGACTATTCTTTTAAACTATGGCCTGGATGAGCCCCTTGTACATCTTTTAGCCCATTTGCACAAAGACCTACAAGGTATCCAAGGACATTGAAGTTGGGAGAGGGGTCAGGCAGGGTTGTGTCCTGGCCCCTCTCCCATTTATCTTGTATATCAACGACTTGAATAAGTCTTTGGTAACACTTACCCATGATGTTCCCTGCATCAATGGCAACAAACTTCCCGCCCTGTTATATGCCAACGATGCGGTGCTAATGGGCCACACCCCAAAAGCTCTCCGCATTTTGGCACGGGGCTTTGTTGATTTCATGGCTGGTTTGGACCTATGCACCAATTACAAAAAATCTTTTTAATGGCTTGTGGGTTGAAGAAGTATTTTAACACATCAATTGTTTTAGATTCAAACAGTTTACAAAGCATTCGCACTTTTCCTTATTTAGGGTTGGTATTTGCCTCTAACGGACTGTGGGCTGACCATGTGGCTTACTGTAGGAGAAAGTTTGCTAATTCTATTAACATGATACTCGGTTTGCACAAGCCGGGGAATACAGAGGTTTTATCTGCCACTGTTAAAATCTTTAAACTTCAATGTATAACAACTGCCACCTATGGTGCAGAAGTTTGGGGTTATATGTGGTAATATCCAGGAAGAAGAGAATAGATTTTGTTGTAAAATCCTGGGCGTACCCATTTCCTCCTCAAAGTATGCCTGTCACTGCGAACTGAACTTGCCATATATTGAAGACTATATTAAGGCTCACCCCGCATTAATTTGGTTCAGAGTTTGGAGAAACCCCGCGGCCCAACTTACCAGGGAGATTATTTTAGATTGTTTAAAATGCGATAGGGGGATGGAAATACCCTGGCTGGCTGCTGTCCATAACAGTTTAACCTGTGTGAACCATGAACATTTATTCTCAAACCTCTTAGACCCTGGTATCATTAGTAAGAAATCCCTCCAAATGGCTCTTTACGCATCTTATAGGAATGGCAGACTCGACATAGAGATGAAGAAAACATCCGCTGCTAGATATATGCGTATTGAGAATATTTTGTACGCACCATCTAGCTATCTCTTAAAACCTATCGGTCGTTGGGAAAGGGGCTTACTCTTCCGGCTGAGGACTGATACTATAAAATTTATGCTCTCTTTTACTGCAGGGTACCTTCTTATCTCGACCATTTGCCATGCCCTTGCAACAGCCAACACAAACAATCTATGCTGCACCTTATATTTTTCTGTAGCTACTATTTAATACTTACCAAAAGGTTTTTTTATACCATATTTTAAGGCTTCACCTGCAATTGACACATGGCAGCATATGGGAAGGTTATTGCTTTGATAGATGATGAGCTAACCTTTCAGGTTGGTTCTTATTTTGAAAGCGGCGGTGCGCTGAACCATGCTTATTTCATCTTGTTCTTAATCCCAATTTTTAATTTCTGGTATACAAATATTCTGATACATTTCTTTTTCTCCTTTGTGTATTGCACCACTGGAGGACCAGTTTTATTTGGATTTTTTTTTTTAAATGCTTCCTTTGTCGTTGGATAATTTTTATTGTACATGTTGTTGTCTGTCTGTACTTTTATGGATATGTATTTGTATCCAAATAAAGATACTATTGATTGATTGAAGCACAGAGGTTTCGTTACTCTGCCTCAACAATTGATTTGCCATGCCACCGTGCTGTGTTACCCCTGGATCCTTTCCTGACTTCGACCTTCAAATTTCGTCCTTCACTCCCACTAACCGGGTGGTTTCTGGACTCTATGCCAAGGCTCCCCCCGGTCCCTCTTTCATGGCCTACCACGCTCTTGGACTATATCACCTAGGACTTACAGCTTCCCTGAAGACCCACAGATCTTGAATTACCCGTGATCCCTCTTCCACCTCACACTCTCTTGACTACAGCACTGCCCTCAAACTAATGACCATTGTCCTGATGATGACCTGCAATCATTCAGGTTGAAACGCCGTCGTCTATTCAGCCTAGAACTCTGGTGCTACTGTGGTCAATCTATTTATCTGACTGTTTTGTATATAAACACTGTATATATACTTGGACATTTCGACCACTCTAATCGAACCTATTATCGCCATTCACGCTGTTTTTGCACTCTAATGTCACTGCGCCGTCCACCTTCACTAGCACGTCCAGTGCTCACCTTGTGTGTTATGGTCATTGTATAATCATGTACTGTAGTGCTTCTTAACTACTTACGTAATTATAGTTTAATTTACTTCACCCAAACCTTTCGTTGTGGTCTCCCTTCCTTTTGTTCCCCTTCCCATTTGTGATTTAATTCACCACTTTGAAACTGGCCTACTTTTATTAACTTCCAGTTGTGACATTGTTTTTGTTGCAAACCTGGGTTAACGAGCCTTAATCCTGTTAATTGTTATTGCAGCCCTTTCTGAAGTCTGATTGTAAGGGGTCCAGAAGGTTGAATTTTTGGATGTGTTTGTCTAATTGGAGCAAGACATTTTTCGAGGGCTTTAGAAAGAAATGGGAGGTTAGTGATGGGGCGGAGATTGTTTAAGTCCTTAGGATCAGCATTAGTGTTTTTAATAATGGGGGAGATTTGCCCAAGTTGAAGGGAGCTAGGGGCACTTTCAGTAGCAAGGGAGGTGTTGATGATTGTGATCCAGGATGGGACAATGATATGCTTTAGGTCTTGGACAAGGTTAGAAGGGAGGGGGTCTTTGATATGAGAGGATGGTTTTAGTTTAGCAATGATGCTGTGGACTTCACGCTCAGTTACAGGGAGGAAATTTTGCCAGGAGGCATTGTTTTTTGGTCGTGAGTTTTGGTGTATGGGTACGAGAGGAGTACTGGTGGGAAGGTGTGGGGGGTACTTTAGGGTGGTAATAGGAGAAGGCATGTGTGAGGCGGTGTGAGGCGGGGTTAGGGTGAAGTGAAGAAGCGGGTGAGTTGTTATGGTCCTCTGTGGAACTGGGTCTAGAACAGGCCATCCGTTTAGTGGTGTCTGATTAACACATTAGTGTTAATTTCCCTGGCAGCAGTGTCAACTGCATCCAGGGGGCATCAGATTGATGTGTTGCCGATTAATTTCCCTTCTGAGGCAGTTTCAAAGCCCCTCGTTTTATATTATTCTGGGAGATGTTGGAGAAGCCCCTCCGTCTCGTCCTAATGTACCATACTGCAGTGGGAGAGGACCCCAAAGGAGTTAGCAATTTTCCACTGGTTTGCATATTGCACTGCATGCCTTTTTCCTGCTTCCCTTGTCTGCGGGGTGCCTCCTCAGAAATATGCCCTCTTTCTTACAGTGGCGGTGGATCCGGACCACTTTTGCAAGAGCAGTACACTTGCATGCCGGCAGGTGCCCTCCGTCGACTCCACGGGATGTCGTTGGCGTCATCCGCACCAGATGTGGTGTCCGCATCACCTATATAGGTACCACCTCAGCGCGCTGAATTCAGTTACTTTTCACGACTTTCCTGCGCCAGGAGCGCAGAGCCATGAACTCCACTGACAGTAGTGTGTTTAGAACTACAGCCCTGATTCTAAAAACCTGTCTGCAGTAAAGGGAAAATGGGTGGGTCAGAAAGCAATCTGCGACTAGATCATGGCTCTACCAGATAAGGCATTACTGAAGGTAAGTAGCTTGTCCATCTGATGGCGACATCTAGTCGCATATTCCTTACCTTAGAAAATATACCCCAGTAATACCATCCCAGGAGGAGGGACAAAGAACAAGTTTAGACTAGGAAGTCCTGCCTGACAGAACGGCCAAAACGGCCATCTCTGCGGACTGGATTGTCCAGGCACTAGTGCTTAGTGAACATGTGCAGTGATGACCACATTGCTGCATGACAAATGTCAAGGACTGGAACACCATGCTGCTATGCTACTGTAGCAGCCTTAGCTCTGGTAGAATGAGCTGCTAAGCCTTCAGGAGGATGTTTCTTGGCCATACCGTAGTAAATTCTGAAGCAGAGGACGACCCATTGCAAGATGGTCCTCTTCTGCACCGTACAAACATTCATTGATCTAATGTACCCCATGAAAAGTTGGTTGTCCACCGATACTCTTTAGTGCAGTTAAGGTAGAACAACTCCTCTTTAGAGGGGTGCGGAGGAGCAAAGAGGACGGATTGCCCCACTTGGAATGATGTTACTACTTTTGGTAGGTAAGAGGCCCTAGTGGGAGGCACCAACTTATCAGGGAAGATAGTCGGGTAAGGAGGCCTGGATGACAGAGCCTGCTCTAATTCGCTCACCCTTCTTATTGCTTCCAAAAAGGCCGTTTTGATGGTAAGACGGAGGAGGCAGTTGTGCAGAGGTTCGAACGGAGCACACATGAGGAAGGTGAGAACCAATTTAAGGTCCCACTAAGGCATGATGAATTAGGCAGGTGGGAACTTATGTACAAGCCCCTTGTGAAATCTAATTGCAATAGGGCATTTAAATAAAGAGGATTGGTCTGGTAGCCTCAAGAAGGCAGACAGGGAGGAAAATACACTTCAAGAGTGCCCAGAGCGGAGCCCTGCTGGGCAAGGGTCAAAATAAAGAGAAGGACTTGAGAGAAGGAAGCAGAAAGAAGATCAATACACCTTTCTGTTCAATATCTTACAAATATTTCCTACCGGCAGGTGTACACGGTCTTGGTAGAGAGACGATTGGCTGCCAAAATAATATTGCAGACCTCAGGAGGAAGGTTGAATGCTATCAACTGCCGCCGCTCAATCTTCACGCATGAAGTAGTAGAGTTGACTGGTTCGGGTGGAGGACCCTCCCCGCTGTTGCGACAGAAGATCCTACTAAAGGGGCAGCCTGATCAAAGGATCGATGCTCAGTTGGAGAAGCTTGGGATTCAAGACTCTCCATGCCCAGTCCGGAGCCACAAGAATTACTTGGGCCCAGTCGCTCCTGACCTTCACGGGACAGGAGTGGTATTGGAGGAAAGCGTACTGGAGTCCTGAGCTCCACTCGAGACGAAAAGCATCACAAATTCAGTGCCGCCTTGGAAACGGTAGCGCACAAAACTGCCGACATTGTGCATTCTCGTCAGAGGTGAACAGATCCAACCAAGGCTCTCCCCACTTCTGAAGGATACCTTGTGCCACCTCCGGATAAAGGACGTCATCTGTGATCCGCTAAGCAGTGATGGCTGAGTTTGTCCACCCTGGCATTCAAGGAACCTGCCAGGTGTTGAACCACCAGGGATATGCCCTGCTGTCTCAGCCATGTCCAAGAACACAGGGCCTCTTGACAAAGGGTCCACAACCCCACCCCCCCTGTTTGTTACAGTACCACAGGAGGTGGTGTTGTCCGCGAACACCTGAACAAGCTATCCCATGATGGAAGGAAGAAAACCTTCCGATGCCAAGCGAATCACTTGGAGCTTCAGCAAGTTGATGTGGAGTCAGTATTCCGCCAGAGACCTCCGACCTCAACCTCTCCCAGATGGCCGCCCAATGTCAGGAGTGACGCATCTGTCACTACTATATGATCTGGTGGGGAAGGGAAAGGGTTCTGCCTCTGATCCATTTGTGATTGGTCAGCCACCACTGCAGGTCCTGTGCAGTTCTCTCCGAGATCTGCACCATGTCTGAGAGATTCCTCTGATGCTGCGCTCACTGGAACTTTAGGTTCCACTACAGAGCCCGCATATGCCATCTGGCATGTGTCACTCGCAGGATGGAGGAGGCCATGAGGCCTCAGAGTGACTCTCACCGAAATCCAGGATAGAGGCTGAAACATGGGTATAGCCTGAATATCCTAGACTCGCCGTTCAGGACGATAGGCCCGAAACTGCACTGTATCCAGAACAGCTCTGATTAAAGGAAACATCTGAGAGGGGGTCAGGTGGGACTTTGGCACGTTGATAGTGAACCCCAGCGAAAGCAGGAGGTTTGCCATAGTCTTGAGATGGGAGAGGACCGTCTAGGGCGAGTTCGCCTTCAACAGGCAGTGTTCGAAATAGGGGAAGACTGGCACATCTGATCTGGGCAGATGAGCTGCGACCACCGCCATCACCTTGGAGAACATCCGAGGGGTGCTGTTAAGGTTAAAGGGGAGAACTGAGAACTTAAAGTGCTAATGGCCTACTATGAACTGCAGGTAACCCAGATGGGCAGGCAGGACGGAAATGTGAAAATAGCCGTCCTGCTAGTTCAATGCTACCGTCCGGTATAGGGCCTAGGGCAGACGAGACCTGAGCCAGAAAGAGCATTTTGAACTTTTCCTTTTTGAGGAAGTAGTTGAGGGCGCGCAGGTCTAGTATAGGACGATGGCCCTCGTCCTTTTTCGGGACCAAAAAGTAGCGGGAATAGCAACCATAGCCTACTTCTGGCACTGGAACTCTCTCTATGGCAACCTTGGCCAAGAGAGTCTGGACTTCCTCCTAAAGCAAGTTCAGGTGGTCCTCCTTCAGCCGGTCATAAGTCAGAGGCATGGAGGGAGGGGTAGTCTCGAAGGGGAGGGAGTATCCCTTTCGGACTATCTGAGGAACCCACCCGTCTGATGTGATGTTTTGCCAGTGGTGGAGGTGATGGCTGATCCTGCCACCAACTGGCTGCCCATGATCCTGAATACTAGGAAGGTATGGAAGCTGTAGGGGAGGAGACGTGTGTGACTACCTCTGGCCACTCTTTTCACGGGGTGGAAAGGAGCGACGCAGAAGGTACTGAACTTGCGTGGTCTTCTGGCTAGGATATGGCTGGCGCGTCTTGAAGCCCCATCCATAGCCGTGAAAGGCAGACAGGGGATGGGTTCTTACTGAGAGGCCAATGGACTTAGCTGTAGCCCGTGAGTCCTAAAAGCACTCCAGGCTATGTTTGCCTGGTCTCTGAAGAGATGCATGCCATCAAAGGGCATGTCCATAAGAGAGGCCTGGACCCCCCCCATACGCCAGAAATTCGTAGCCAGGCATGGCGTCAAACAGCTACTGTTGATGACATTACTCTGCCTAGTGAGTCGGAGGTGTCAAGCCCACAACAAAAGGTGAACTTTGCCGCATTTCTCCCTCTGATCCTGCTTGGGAGAGAATGGCCCGGGACCAGAGGCAGCACTTGTGGAACAGTTTTCCACAAAGAGTGGGCGTAACAGCCCAATAGGCATGCAGTGTTCACCGACTGCAATGCAAGGCTGGTGGAAGAAAACATTTTCTTGCCCCAACTATCCAGTCTCTTGGACTCCCTTACCAGAGATGCACAAGGGAACGCGCCTTGTGAGGTAGAAGCTTGGACCACCAAGCTCTCGGGGGTTGTAGGGAAATAGTTTTCTGTTGTAGTAACACCCCCCACACATTTTGCCAGACTACTGATGCAATTTCACTTGATGTGCCCTAGGTACCTGCCAATCAGGTTCCCAGGGCCTGTGTCCTTTCCCCAAAACTAACCCAATTGGTATCTCTGGCCACATGTCAGACCCTGGTAAATGGTACCACAGGTACCGAGTGCATTGTGACCAGGAAAGACCTCCAAGGGCTGCAGCACTTATTGTGCCACCCTTAAAGGCCCTGTACCTTTACACACACACACACACTGCCTTTGCAGGCTGCGTGTTTTGGTGCAGAACGAAGTGAAGAGTCGACATGGCACACATCCCTGTGTGCCATGCCTACAACCCACTTCCCTGGCATAGATCAGTCTCAACTCTAGCTGGGTGCCCTATGCCAGTGGTGAGGGTACAGGTGCATGAGCCCTCTACCCCTACATTGTCTAAGTCCATTCTTCGACATTGTAAGTGCAGTGCTGCCATTAAGAGTATATGGTGCTAGGAGCCTGTCATTACGAAATCCCTAGCACAATAATGCCTACACTGAAAACTGAGAAGTTTGGTATCAAACTTCTAAGGACATTAAACCCACACCGATGCCAGTGTGGGATTTAATGAAAAATGCACACAGAGGGCATCTTAGAGATGCCCACTGAAAACAAACCTACCACTAGTGTCCAGGCTGAGTGGATGCTTTCATCTGCCACCACCAGACATGTTTCTGGACCCCGGGGTCGAGAGCCTGCTGCTCTCTGGGGCCTGAAACAATACACATCCCGAGACGAGGTGCGAAGCCTCCTCCCCCAGCATGGGCAGGGTTCACGAAGGGGAAGTTTTAAGACTTGCAACATTTGTGAACTTCCCCAGGCCACTTGCTGCTTTCAGCAACTAGTCCCCACTGGTTCTGACCCCCCACCTTGGGTGGGAGAACCGGCGGGAAAAACAAGTGAGGAACAGAGGTGTGCCCACTTCTGCCAACTCCACTGGACAGACTAGTGCCCCCTGGAGGCCTGGCATAATAGGGGGTGTACCCACCCCAGGGAAGGGACCCATTGGTCCCTGCCTTTTACCTACCTGTAACGCCCCGAAATCTAGTATTGAGAGGCACCCCTGAACCTTGCTTCCTCAGACAAGAAGAAACTACAAGGAGAAGAAGAAGGACCGAACAGTCGTGCAGCAGCTAACAAGAGGAAGATGCCCACTGACTTGGCCCCAGTCCTACCGGCCTGTCTTCACCTCGAACCTGCTCCTGCGAAATCCCGGTGTGTCCTGCAGCCAGCAACCTCGAAAACCCTGGAGGACCTGCCTGCCTTCAACCACAAAGACTTTGTCGCCCGTGAACACCGGATTTGTTCATCTGCAACCTCTGGCTCCAGTCGGACACCGTGAATACACCCCACTCTGCACTCGCCGTCCTCGAGGAGGTCCCCCGGCGATCCTGACCCGAGATCCGGCGACTCCTGATCTGCCTCAAGCCTCCAGCCGACGCCTGCAGCCTAAACCCGGAAGGTCCCCCCAACCGCGACCAGGAGCTGGTAAGAAGATCTGACCCCAAAAGGCACCCCTGCACCCAACTCCCCACGGCCTTGGGTGGCAAAACAGACAATGCCTAACCAACCCCTAATTTCCCAACTTACCTCTTGAAGTGGTGGTCGCACCCAGAAGACCCTCGTCCCCAAGCCTACAGTACCTTTGCAAACCGGAGGTTCCCCATTGAAAACAGGGCGCCCGACGTCGAATCAGCACCCTGCACCTGGCCGTCCTAGTGCCGCTGAGGGTGCACCTTTGGTGCTACTTTGTTTCCCCATTTGCCCTGAGCTAAAGTCTAGGAGCTTTGCTCCCACAATCAAGTGGCCTGCTTGCTAGCAGCCACCTACCAGAGGCCTCCTATCCCACATTGGATAACATTGGGCCTCAGCACCCGACCGCCCTAGTGCCGCTGAGGGTGTAACTAGAGTGCATCCTTGACCCTGGGGGACTCCCGAGTCTACTCCTAGAACCTAAACTCCCACTACCAAATACTTACCTCAAAACTGATAACACTATTTTCCTCTAAAGGATAACATTTACTGTTTTGTGTGGAGATTGAAATTCTTGAACTGTTTAACAAAAAAGATTTTACTTACCTGTTTACAGCAAATGTCCCAGAGTAATATCCAGGTATACTACTCTGAGTAAGAAAAGTAATCCAAAAGTAACTTAACTGTAATCTTACTGAAAACCCCATTCAAAGTATATGTACTGTATTCTGAAAAGTATTGCATTATCAGTAACACTACTGTTATCAAATCAAAGTACATTTACAATTGCAATCCAAATTGTGTTACAATCTATATATATATATATATATATATATACTGCAAAGTACATATCACTTACCTGTTCCAGGCTTGCTTGGTTTTAGGAAATAAAATACCTAAAAGAGTAATTTTGATATTAACAATTGGTCTTAAGTTCAGTCTTTGAGTGTGTGAATTCATTTCCTGACTGAGTGTAAAAAAATGCTTAACACTGTCCTCTGATACTGTCTTATCTAACTTTACCTCTCCCTACCTTTGGAGTTCCACTGGATTAGGGTAGCTGGTGAGGAATTTTGGGTCACCCGGTGCAGGGCGATGGTGGTGGGCGATTTTCCGATCCACAGGAGGCCCTGTGCTGAGCTTGGACCAGGTTTCCAGAAGGACATCAGTCAAGGCCTCATTGAAAGGCCGAAGGGGTTCCAAGGACCAGACATCCAGCTGCAGGACCTCTGTCAAGATGCACACCTTGACTTCACCCAATGGGAGCTTAAGATTCAGGACCTCAGCTGCCCTTCCCACCACCATAACATATGAAGCTCCCACCTCCGTAGCCATGGTAGGGGAGAAAGCAGGCCAGAATCTGGAGAGGTATCCAGTTCCCTGGCCCCACCCAGTTCCTCATACCAGTCCATTTCATGCTCAGACTGTTCTTATAAAGGGTCCAGTGACCATTCCCAAGGCTGAAGAACCAACCTAGGACTGAAGGGTGCAGTCAGCACCAGAATCAGCATCAGTAGGCGCCGATCCAGCTCCGGGAAGTCGGAGATCAGAATGGGGCTGACACTACTGGGGGACGCCAGCAGTGTCGGGAGTCTCTGCGCGGGGGCCGGCACCGGGGAAGGTCACTGGGGCATGACCGCCGCTGGTCCGGATCCACCACCTGATCCATTGGGGGGCATCGGCGTCAGAGCTGCCAACATGGAACCCAATGGAGCCCCCTCTTAGCTTCTGGGGCCCAAAAACACGCCGTAAGGGTCAGGTCACCCAAATATGAGGTAACTAGGCCTAGAGTGTTGAGATTCATCCATCACATCGACCGACGGACCGGGAGAAGTTTAGGCATGCTTCAACTTCTTCTGTTTCAAATGCCTCTTACCTAACTAACTCAATGTCTTTGAGCAGGGAGTACGAGTACTTACGGCCTTTGGAGCAGTACCCGGACCTTCCTCTCAACCAGGACCGAGATTGACACCTCCAGGGCAAACAGTGTGCAGCTGAGCGCCGGGCTGCAAGCAGCTTTAGGGACCGCTCCCTCCAACCCTTCAGAGCCATAGCCTAGCAGTTGTGGCACGACTGAGTCGTGGTCACGCTCCAGGCACCAGACACAAATCAAGTGTGAATCTATCACTCACATGGCGCGGTGGCAGGCACCGCACGGTTTGAATCCAGAAGTCTTCCTCAACATTGTGGAAAAACCTATACACTGAAAATCATCGACAAAACATTGACAAAACCGGTCACAAAGCGGCAGAGTAGCTCTCGTGACATATCTGGGCTAGCTGGTGCAGAAAGAAAAGAAGTGATGTCTGAGTTTCGAGGTGGCTTCTATAAAGGTGACGAAGACGTCACTTTTGGCATGGACAATGTCGTCACCTGGAGCCAACTGACGCCACCTACCAGCACACAAGGGTATTGCTGGAGCAACAGCCTTCTGGATCCAGCTTACTCCTGGGAAATTCTATGGTAAGGAATCTCTGGCTAGATGTCTCTATCAGATATATTATCATGCACTGCAATTACCATAGTGCACTGGGGAAATTGAGAGCTGGGATGTCAGGCAGTGTGCTCCCACCCTCAGTCTGTTTGAAAAGGCTCCCTTGAACTACTGAGCTGATGAGCTTGTGTTGAAGCAGCTGCGCTTATTGAGTGGTACAGAGACCTGGGAAGACTTTGGGCAGAATTTCCAGCACCCCAAATCGTCTTGCTGCTCTCTACTGATGAAGGAATGCATCCAGAAACACGTGCTTAGAGTTACACGGCACAGGCTGCACCAACAAGGGTGAAAAAGTAGACTACTATTGAAGTAAGTGTTACTATGTACTGCAGTGCAGGGATATGAGACAGTGGGCTCCCACCCGCCTCCTGTTTGACATAGCTTTAGCAGTCTGTGTCCTTTATTTTATCCATCATCTCATCAACCTGAGTACCGAAGAGGAGCTCTCTGTGAAAGGGCAGGTTGATGTGGTGCTGCTGACCTTTGAAGCTTAAAGCCAGAAAAACAAAGCCAGGAGTGGTGGGTGAGGATGATAGAGGAGTTTACTCCTCTAGCAGCTGTATCAGTGGAGTTTAACGCACACCGTATGGTGGCATTAGAGATGGCTTTGCCCTCCTCCACAATCTCCTTCTCCCTCTTCTTATATTGGTCAGGGAGCTGTGGAGCCAGCCATCTATTTTCTCCTATTGAGCCCTGTTGTACCATGACAAGAGACCTACAGAATGGTAGATGTGTTGGTGTGTAGGAGCACCAACCGCCACCTTTTTAGCAAGCCACATCAATTCGCTTATTCTCCTTGCCAGTAGGGGGAGCGTCATCTGTGGCTTGGGCTGTTGCTCTCTTATGGGTGGTGGAGACTACCAGTGAGTCAGGGGGGAGGGGGCTCAGATACTGTAAGCTTAAACTTTGCTCCTTCCTGGGTTTTAACAATTGGGATTTGTGAGGCTCCCTGAAAATGTCTGGTGCAGATTTGTCCATAGAAAACACAACAATGGGGGAGGGTCCAAGGGAGAAAAGTTTATAGACCTGCAAGATAGTAATACCCCAAACAAGTTTACTACAAAACACAAATAACTATCTTGGGTCTAAGAGTGAACAATTATCACAAGTGACAGAGGTTAGTTACAGTAAACTCCCACTAGGAAAAATCCCTTTATAGGACTGGAACCCTCACTCACCCTAGGTGACATGCTTCATCATCGAGTTCTTTCTCCCGATGGAAAAACCTAGTTCCACCGAGGGCTACAACCCCCTCACTGTGAGGGAGGAGTCCAGGGATGTTATATGTAAAGATGAGGCTGTATACAAAGGAGATCCTTTTTAGTCCCTTATGCGGTGAGTGGAGTGAGAAAACAGCAGCGCAAACAATAAGCTAATTTAGGAAAAAGAGTGTGGTGAGGTTAAAACTGAGTGGTGAAAACCAAAATATTTTTATTTTGTAGGTTTCACCATCAGGGTTAAAAAGCAGTGCAAATAGAGCAGTATAGAGCTTTAAACTGCTCGATGTAAAAGGTCAACATGTTTCAGCCCTATTGATCTATAGAGAAGTATCCGGGCTTTCTTCAGGACCGTGTGTAAACAATAAGCTGCTGCTATTTGGTGCTTAGACAAACGAACAATAAATTTTGATACTACACCAGTAATCAGTTCATATGCCTTCGGTATTACTGGGTATATCTAAAAGAATAACGTAAACAAAAACTCTGTCAGAAAAGTGTCAAAAGTTCATACAACACTATTGTAGTATATATTTACTACTAATATACCAATTAGAAATAATTGGAAGCCCGTGCTCTGGGCAAGGCACTTACCCAAATAGTTGGATATCCACCCTCACCTCAACCTGGTAACAACTCAGGGAAGGGGGGCCCCGCTCTAAGAAGAATAAAAAATCCCTGTGTCAGACCGTGGAGAAACCTACTTGCTGACAAATTGGTCTATTCCTCAAAATATTCTTAGGTGTCACAGAGAGACACATCAGCAAACAAACCAACTTTAAGACTATGTATGAATATTAGGTAGACTCGCCTTCAGACAAAAGAGGAATAAATCATGGAATTTAAGTAAGGTTGTCTGGTGACATACAACTATTGAGCAAAAAAAGGGGTTTGGGAATGCCAATCAGACAGTATGTGAAAGTATATCTGATGGAGCTCATTCTCCCAACACACTCTCTTTGTAATGCTAGTTTCAAAATCAAAGAGAATCAGAGGGTAACAAAATAATAGAGAAAAAGAGTAGGGGACATAATCTAAACTGTTTCTGAACCAAAGTTCCTATTCTGCTCATGCAAGCCCTTACCTCTCCGTCGGTACCCCAGACGGTCGTTGAGCTGGAACCGGAGGTACCGACTGGAGGCTAACCCACTCTGTTAAATAGTGCCTGTGATCGAGGTTGGCTGCCGGCAGCTGTGGTGGACCCAGAAGGTGCCTCCGAGTGTGTCTGATTGGAAAAACGGTAGTTCCACGTACCGAGCATGCCCAGTAGAGAGGCGGTGGTTCGTACTGAGCATGCTCAAAGGGGCAGCCGCTAACATAATGTAGTGTCCCATCAATCGAGCATGCGCAATTGAAAGGGAACACATACAAAGAATTCAATGGAATATTCCACAGTGTTTAAATGAAACTCCATGCACGAAATGGTAATTACATGAATGTTTTTAACAAAAGAATATAGTAGGTTATTTGTAAACTTGATGAACTGTTTAAGCATAACACCCAATATTAGAGAGGCAAAGTATTATCTGTGTTTATAACACACGCGCAGAAAGTGTAACATGTAAATGGTTCATCAAATTTGTTTAACAAAGTAAACACCCAAATAGTACCATCAAGAGTCCTAGCTGGTGACTAGGTCAAGAAGGATGCCAGTAACGATGGTATTTACCTAACTAAGAAAGCTTATGAGAAACTCACATTAAAGGATGCAATACATGATGAGAAGGGCCATTAATGTGAACAGAGCAATATGTCACAATCATGAACTTGTATCAGGAAAGCAGACTACTGATTTTTACTCATGGCTAGTTCTAAAGCGATAGCCATGAACCATTTACATGTTGCACTTTCTGCACATGTGTCATAAACACGGATAATATTTTGCTTCTCTAATATTGGGTGTTATGCTTAAACAGATCATCAAGTTTACAAATAACCTACTATATTCTGTTGTTAAAAACATTCATTTATTCAACATTTCGTTCATGGAGTTTCATTTAAACAATGTGGAATATTCCAATGAATTCTTTGTATGTGTTCCCTTTCAATTGCGCATGCTCGATTGATGGGACACTACATTATGTTAGCGATTGCCCCTTTGAGCATGCTCAGTACGTAGAACCACCGCCTCTCTACTGGGCATGCTCGGTTCATGGGACACTGCATTAGGTTAGTAGCTGCCTCTTTGAACACGCTCAGTACGTGGAACTACCGTTTTTTTTAAATCAGGCACACTCGGAGGCACCTTCTGGGTCCACGACAGCTGCCGGCAGTCAACCTTGATCACAGGCACTATTTAACAGAGTGGGTTAGCCTCCAGTCGGTACCTCCGGTTGCAGCTCAACGACCGTCCGGGGTACCGACGGAGAGGTAAGGGCTTGCATGAGCAGAATAGGAACTTTGGTGCAGAAACTGTTTAGATTATGTCCCCTACTCTTTTTCTCTATTATTTTGTTACCCTTTTGATTCTCTGCGATTTTGAAACTAGCATTACAAAGAGAGTGTGTTGGGAGAATGAGCTCCATCAGATATACTGTTTGATTGGCATTCCCAAACCCCTTATTTTGCTCAATAGTTGTATGTCATCAGACAACCTTACTTAAATTCCATCATTTATTCCTCTTTTGACTGAAGGCCAGTCTACCTAATATTCATACATAGTCTTAAAGTTGGTTTGTTTGCTGATGTGTCTCTCTTTGACACCTAAGAATATTTTGCGGAATAGACCAATTTGTCAGCAAGTAGGTTTCTCCACGGTCCGAAAGAGGGATTTTTTATTCTTCTTAGAGCGGGGCCCCTCTTCCCTGAGTTGTTACCAGGTTGAGGTGAGGGTGGATATCCAACTATTTGGGTAAGTGCCTTGCCCACAGCACAGGCTTCCACTTATTTCTAATTGGTTTATTAGTAGTAAATATATACTACAATAGTGTTGTATGAACTTTTGACACTTTTCTGACAGAGTTTTTGTTTACGTTATTCTTTTAGATATACCCAGTAATACCGAAGACATATGAACTGATTACTGATGTAGTATCAAAATTTATTGTTAGTTTGTCTAAGCACCAAATAGCAGCAGCTTATTTTTTACACACGGTCCTGAAGAAAGCCCGGATACTTCTCTACAGATCAATAGGGCTGAAACATGTTGACCTTTTACATCGAGCAGTTTAAAGCTCTATACTGCTCTATGTGCACTGCTTTTTAACCCTGATGGTGAAACCTACAAAATAAAAATATTTTGTTTCTCACCACTCAGTTTTAACCTCACCATACTCTTTTTCCTAAATTAGCTTATTGTTTGCGCTGCTGTTTTCTCACTCCACTCACCGCATAAGGGACTAAAAAGGATCTCCTTTGTATACAGCCTCATCTTTACATATAACATCCCTGGACTCCTCCCTCACAGTGAGGGGGTTGTAGCCCTCGGTGGAACTAGGTTTTTCCATCGGGAGAAAGAACTCAATGATGAAGCATGTCACCTAGGGTGAGTGAGGGTTCCAGTCCTATAAAGGGATTTTTCCTAGTGGGAGTTTACTGTAAATAACCTCTGTCACTTGTGATCATTGTTCGCTCTTAGACCCAAGATAGTTCTTTGTGTTTTGTAGCAGATTTGTCCATACCCTTTCCCATAGGGAGAAACTGCAGAGCATATTATTCTGGACAGTGTTTCCACTAAGAAATCATCACCCTCTAGTGTAACATACACATCAACCTTGTGATAGGTAGCTGCACACTGGATGACACAGTGGTATGCAGAGGCATTGTCTGGGGAAGAGAGCCTTAAAAGAGCCATGCTTGAGGTCATCAGGGTTCCCCTGAGGGCTCCACATCATAGACCCTCCCCCCCCCCCCCCACACAAAGACAGTCTGAGGGATGAAGGTAGACGGGTGATTCAAAGTCCTCCGAAGAAAAGGAACTATGGCTACATGAGTCAGAGTGAAATCCTGGTAACCCGTGTGTGGGAAGCCACAGAAGAGAGGGGGTGGTGGAGGATGTGTGGAGAGGGGTGAAGAGTTGGCCGCCATGGTAGGCCTGTTGTATTCCTCCTGTTCAGCCCCGAACAGG
Organism: Triturus cristatus; assembly: GCF_964204655.1. NCBI lineage: Eukaryota > Metazoa > Chordata > Amphibia > Caudata > Salamandridae > Triturus > Triturus cristatus. The sequence goes on along the minus strand of NC_140590.1, from coordinate 1,141,371,322 downwards.
TCCCCTTTGCCCAAGATTTCCTACGTCTCAGTACATTTTGTTGTGGGCCCAGCGGCTTTCTCCCTAATGCCCAAGAATCTCCTTGCTCCTGAACGCCGAGCAGGAGTCACAGCGAGTATCGTTCTGCTCTGGGGAGAGGCACAGGTTACAGGCGCTGAGGAGGTGGGCCGAGGGGCACTGCAAATCACACTGGTGGCATCTCTTGAAGGGCATCTGTTTCATCACCCAATGCCTCTTCATTATCCAGGTAAGAGCTCTGAGAAAGATAGAAGCATGTCATTTGTTAAAGCTCTTAAAAGAGACTGAGGGGGGGTTTAGCAAAGGTACTAAAAAGGTTGCTGTAGGAAAGTGATGGTCACTTCAGGATACAATGAGTAAATCACTTAAATTTCTGAACCACAATGTTCCATTTGTGAGATGAAATGCTCTTCCATATACTTTAAGATTTGTTATGGAGCAAACATTACTCCCCATCACCGTACAAGGAGGGGGAAGAAAGCCAGTTTACACATGAAGGTTCCTATGGCAGATAACTGGTGATTCAGTTTGCATCCGTAAGGGACTGTGGTGATCCAGAAAGAGAGGATGTGCTGAATACGCAGGCAGTTGTAGCTTGTTTTGAAAAATGTGGGTTGGCAAGTCTTTTAGCAAGTGTGAGTTGCATTCCACAGAAGGTCCACCAGACTTGTGAAAAATAGAGTCCTCTGCAGAGCCTTGTCACGTTGGTAGGCAGCTTTCATCAGCAAACCATAGTCTTGCCAGAGGTGATGTAAGCTCTGTGAATTGCATCCAGATCAAGTAAAAGGGACACCACTCATTTAGCCTGGAGTAAGGCATTATAATAATCCAGGTATGGTTAGAAGTCGCTAAGTAGTAGAAGTTTGGCATTCCATGTTAATCAGAGTGAACTTGAAGAATTTTGTAGAACACTGATAAAGGCTTGAGTTCTTAAATTAAGGTGACAATAGCTTTCCAATCACTTCATCACTAGAGTGAAATGTACTGTAAAGGTCAGATTAGCTTTGCATGTAAGTGTCAGCTCTTTGAGTTGGAGGATGTGAGGAAATAATGCCTGAAGTATGGAAAGTCGCTTCATAGAGATCTTCTTAAACGACCATCTTGACCTACTTTAAACTCTTTCAAAATCCACATCTGGCAAATCCACAAAAATCTACATCTGGCAACACAACTTTAATTATTCACATAAGTTTAAAAAAAATATATTGACAACTATAACGTCCCCAAAATGTTTGAGCCCAAGAGTTAAACTTTTAGACTGTATACCTGGTAACAAAAACAAGCCTGGAAGCAGTTAGTGGGTAATATGTTTTTGACTTACCAGTAGAACACTCATTGCAGACAAACTTGCCAGATGGCACTTCTGTCATTCCCAAGCACTCCAGGTGGAAGGCCCCACAGCACTGAGACTCGCACAGTAGCAGCTCTCCGGGCTTCTCACACATCTACAATAGGATCAACACACAACATGCTTAAGACCTGAGAATTAACCCTTTCTCTTCATATGAAAATGTCTTGATTTTCAGCACACCTGGAAAAATGTAATCCATTAATTTTTCATATTTTGAAAGTCTGTTACCAACAATCAACCAACATTACAATACTATGCTATGCTATTTAGCCATTGATTTTCAAAACATACATCTGTCACTTTCCCAAAACAAGTAGTTTCACTAAGGATCAGCTGAGAGGCTGGGGAGGTTCTCTGGAAATTGAAACAGTGCCTAAACATAGAGGATTATTCAATTACTCATTTGGACAAACGACTCACAAAAGTTTGGACAGAGAAGGATGGCATGGTAATTAGAGAAGATTGGTTATCAGTGGACTATGTTTGATTCTCAGATGAAGTGATAAAGTATTTTGCATTGGACAGGTCAGCCAGTTCAGATCTCAATCATGGTACATAACCAAAACAGCTACACAGGCAGCTATTGAAGATGTTTATTACATTTTAAATGAGGAGGACAAAAGGCGATAGCTGGCCACATGGAGTTAGTAGGGAACTCGCACAATTGTTTCCCCATAGTTCATATTATTCCTTTCTTCTTCAGGAGGGGTGTAACAAGTGGAACACGAAACATTCTAATCCGCATTATTTGCCAAGACAACTGAAAAGTCTGGTGGAAGAGTTTCTGCAATAAAGCTGATGGACAACTTAGGCTTGTATTACTTCTCCATATAATGTTCCACTGGTGAAATGGAGAATGCTGTCAGGAAGGTCTGCTTCTTAGGTTCCATTAACTTTGGAGGTACAGCCACCACAGGTCTAGATTTAGAAACCAGGAACACATATCACCGAGTTCTTGAACAATGGAGGAGGTGTTAAAATAATAAGTTATTTGCCTTCAGTTAAGCTATTTCTGGCGGATACTCTAACTGCAGATTCCTTATCTGTAGCATATTCCCCAGGCACCACATGAATGAAGGATTTCACAGCAGTGCTCACGCACACTGCTAGGTAGTGCCATGCGGCCCCACTTTGGTGTTTTGCCCCAGAAGTGACAGAACAGAGGCACAAATAGGAGCCACCACACCCTGTGCACTGATGTCAGTTTCTTGCTCGTCTCTTTCTGCGTCCTTGGACATGGAGCACAAAACAACTTGAGGAACCAAAGTGGGACCTTTTCAGATGGTAAAGAGAGGCCGCTCCACAGAACAGCGAGGTGGAAGGGGCAGTGAGGAATTTGCAGATACAAAGATAACCACCAGAAGGAGAGTTACTAAAGTTATGTAACTTGTTCTACGATTGATACTTCTAACGGCAGATACCACACCTGTAAAATGGATACCAAAGCCTTCCCCAACCTGGGAGATCTGTGGAGTAGACTCAGACCAAAATGTCCTGCAGGACCTAACGGAGAAAGGAAAATGCTACTTGCCAGTATGCATCGGTTCTTGACATTAAGAGCTGTAAAGTCATTTGCTTGTGCATAGATCGCCATCTAGTGCTGGGTCCGGATGTTTGCACTTTGTTTTTCTTCGAAGAAGTCTTTCCAGTCACGAGGTAGGTGACTCTTCCCTTAAGTGATAGTGCGCATGGACATCAACTCCATTGTTAGATTGTTTTCCCACAGAGGGTGATAATGGAGCTAGTTAGAGAAGTTAGAAGGAGATGTCCATGAATGTATGTATCTAAGTAAGATGTAACTGCAACAGGTAGAGGTACCCGGGGAGGCGGGTGGGCACATATGACTCTACAGCTCTAAATGCCAAGAACAGATGTATACTGGTAAGTAGCATTTTCCGTTCGAGGCATATGAGCTGTAGATCATATGCTTGTGCATAGATTATACAGCAGTTATCTCCCAAAGAGGTGGATAACCTGTAGCTGTTGCAGTAGTCTGAAATAGTGTACGTAAAACTGCCTGGCCTACTCTAGCTTATTGTGCTGCTAACATACCCACTGAATAGTGTTTTGTGAATGTGCGAGGGGTAGACTATGTTGCAGCTTTGCATATGTCTAAGGGTATATTCCCTAGAAATGCCATAGAAGCCCCCAGTTTACGTGTAGTGTGCGCTCTAGGGGGAACTGGTAATGTTTGTTTAGCCTTTGCATAACATATCTGAATAAACTTAACAATCCCCCTTGCAATACCTGATTTTGATATGGCATTTCCCTTGTGTGGTGGAGCAAAGGCTACAAAAAGTTGATTAGCGTTACGGAAAGGTTTTGTCCTTTCAATGTAATACGGCAAGGCTCCTTTGACATATATTGTGTGCAGAGTACGTTCTGCCAATGAATCTGGCTGAGGGGAATAAAACGGTAACTCAACCGATTAATGTGAAAGGCAGAAATGTCTTTAGGAAGGAATTTAGGGTTGGTCGGAAGAACTACTTTGTTTTGGTGCAGCTGCAAAAAAGGTTCTTCTACGGTCAATGCCTGGATCTCACTAACTCATTGAGTGATGTGATAGCAACTAGAAAAGCCACTTTCAATGTAAGAAATTGAAGATCACTTCTGTGCAATGGTTTGAAGGGTGGACCCATCAGTCTAGTGAGAACAATATTGAGATTCCACACTGGGGCAGGTGGACGTCTAGGTGGAATAACTCTTGAGTCCCTCCATAAATGCTTTAATGACAGGTACTCGAAAAAGAGACAGGAGCAGTCTATTTTGGAGGTATGCAGCCATTACAGCACCGGGTAAGGGGATAGATGTGTATGCTAAATGAACAAGTTACTTACCTTCAGTAACGATATATCTGTAAGAAACATTAGTTAGTTAGATTCCTCACCTTAGAAAATCCCCAGACATCAGGCTGGATCCGGAAAGATTTTTCGTCAGCAATACCCTTGCACGTCGCTAGGCGCCTTCTGCGGCTCTGCATCCGTCGTCGGCGTCGTGATCGCCGGGATGATGTCGGAGTTCTTAGACACCGCCCTCGCAGTTCTTATACATAGCTTTCGGCGCCAGGAACGCAGAGCCATGCAAGAGACCGACACTGGTGCCAAAAAATTCTAGGGCCCTGAAAGGGATGACCTCAACCCTAGATATCGGTTCGCAGAACGGAGAGGATGGGTGGGTCGGTGAGGAATCTAACTAACTAATGTTTCTTACAGTTATATCGTTAACGAAGGTAAGTAACTTGTTCATCTGAAAGAAACACGTTAGTTAGATTCCTCACCTTAGAATAGATACCCCAGCAATACCAACCCCGGTGGTGGGTCTGCTAACCAAGATCACACCAGAAAGTCCTAGAGAACAGAACGGCCAAAGAAGCCGTCTCTCCGGACTTGGCTGTCCAGGCAATAGTGTGAGAAAGTGGCTCTGTATATACTGTTCCTTAATAGGTACAGAGTCCACAGACCCCAAGGGTTTAACATAGGTTAAAGTTAGATATAACCTTACTCTCTAAAGTGGTAGCTTGGTCGAGCAGTAAGGCAGTATCAGAGGACAGTGTAAAGCATTTGTTGTACACACTCAATCAGCAAATTGTTCCACACACTCAATAACTGAACTCTAGGCCAATGGTTTATATAAAAAAAAAAATATATGCTTGTTTTATTTTAGAACCAACACTTGGAATTAAAATATAATTTCTCGACAGGAGATGTTTCATATAAATACTTTTGTATATGCAATAGACTTTAGTAAACAGTTACAAGTAGTTGCAGTAGGCAACTCTATTTCTAAACACAACAATACATTGAGCTCAATGATAAATTCAAGTTATTTGCAACAGATTACTTTTTAGATTGCTTTTGTAATTCCAGGACTGGATCCTAGATTCAGTCCTGGTCAGTTCTCAGAATCAAGTGATGAAAGTCGACTTAAGTACTGTAATGATTTTTAACAAATATTTAGCCATTTTAAAAGTTGACACCTAAAACAGGTAAGTAATTACGTTTTCAGATATTATATGATTTTTAAGGAATATTTAAAGATTACAGAAATCGACACTTGGAAGAAATTTCACAGAAAAACAGTCAATGGTTTCCTATGGAAGAAAATTGAGTTAAGGGTAAGTACAGTTGTGGGTATTTTTCAGAGTCAGTGCTGGGCACCAAGATCCAGCACTGGGAGCTCACCTAAGAGCAGGTGAGTAAATTCGTTTTTGTCACTCGGCTGATTTTTGGTGAATACTTGAAGATTTGAAAAGTCCACACTTAGAAGAAATTTCAGGAAAAGGCCAGTCAATGTTACCCTATGAGGAAAATAGAGTTTGCAGTTTAAGGGTAAGTACTCGACTGGCAGAGTTGAGGTTCTGGGCACAGACTCAGGGTTCTCCCAGGGTCAGGTAGGTACAGTTGGTTCACCCTCAGCGGCTCTAGGGCGGCCGGGTGCAGAGAGAGTTAGGCCCAATGTTATCCTATGAGGGATGGGGGGACCTTGTTTGGTGGCTGCTGTCTGGCAAGCCACGCGGCTGTGGGAGCTGGGCTCCTGGTCACTTACTCAGGGCAAGTGGGGAAGTAAGTAGGCATCGAGTTTTCACTGCCAGGGCCACTCGGGCGGCTGGGTGCAGAGGGCTTTTGAGCCTTCGGGCGCTCAATGGATTTCAATGGGAAATCTCCGGTTTGGAAAAAGACTGCAAGCTCGGGGACGAGGACTCTTCAGGTGCCACCACTACTTCGAGAGGTAAGTTGGGTAGTTGGAGGATAGGTAGGTACCCCGGGATTGGACACAGAGGGCCGGGTGGCCTTTTGATGTCGGGAAATCTTACCCTCTGTTGATCGCGGTTGGGGTGGCACACTGTTCTGAGGCTGCAGGCTTCTTCAGGATTGTCGAGGGGGGTCCTTGGGTGCCGGACTCGGGGTCACAGTCGCCGTGGGGTCGTCCTCGTGGGTTTAGTTCACTCCGGCACCGGCCAGGCTTGGCTGGTGCAGAGTGGGCTGGGATCGCGGTTTCGGGCTGCTGCCAGGGGTGAAAGGTAGGTTTTGAGTAGAGCCTCTACTCATGGGAGTCCCAGGGGATCAGAGTTCAAAGGTAGCCAGGTCCTCCGGGGTTTCTGAGGTTGCTGGCCACAAGAGATGCCGGGTTTGGAGCAGGAGCAGGTTCGAGGTCGACAGGCCGGTAGGGCTGGGGCCAAAGCAGTTGGTGTCTCCCTCTCCTTAGCAGCTGCAGGGCATGTCTTCTTTTCTTCTTGCTCTTCATGTAATTTCGGAATCTGGGGAAGGAAGGTTCAGGGTGCCCCTAAATACTAGATTTAGGGGCGTTACAGGTAGGTGAAGGGCAGGGACCAATGGGTCCCCGTCCTGGGGTGGGTACACTCCCTATCCTGCCTCTCTCCTGTGGGAGGGGGGCAGTAGCCTAGTCCTGATAGGGTAGGGCTCCCCATCTTCAAGATGGCGAGAGCCCGGAGATGTGCTTCACCTCGCCTCCCCCACCTGAGGGGTGGGGTTGGCAGGCTGGCACATCCCCTGTCCTTATTTGGGTTTCCGGCCAAAGCTTCCCGCCAGAGTGGGGGGTTGCAGGGGCCTGGGGAAGCTCACAGAGGCGGCATGCCTTTGAAGCTTCCCCCTGCCCATCCTGGGGGAGGAGATTTAGCACCTCGCCCAGGATGTGCATTGTTGCAGGACCAGGAGAGCAGGTGCTCTCCCACCCAGGGGTCCAGCAACATGTCTGCTGGGTGGCAGCCTAGGCAGCCTCAGAGCAGACGTGGATTCGTAGGTTAGGTTTCAGGGGGCACCTCTAAGATGCCCTCTGGGGTGCTGGGTACATTAAATCCCACACTGGCATCAGTGTGGGTTTAATGTGCTGAGAAGTTTGATACGAAACTTCCCAGTCTTTAGTGTTGCCATTATGGTGCTGTGTAGCTCGTGTTTGACGAGCTCTCAGCACCATGTACTCTTAAATGGCAGCACTGCACTTACAGGGCTCAGGAATTGACCTGGGCACTGTAGGGGCACAGGACTCCTGCTCCTGTGCCCACACCATTGACATAAGGCACCCAGCTAGAGGGGTGACTGATGTATGCCATGGCAGTGTAGGTGATGGGCATGGCACACAGGGATGTGTGCCATGTCGACTTTGTTTTGGTCTTGCACCCAGACACCCAGCCTGCAAAGGCAGTGTGTGTGTGTAAGGGTACAGGGCCTCTAAGGGTGGCACAAGGTGTGCTGCAGCTCTTCGAGGCTTTCCTTGGTCACAAAGCCCTGGGTACTTGGGGTACCATTTACTAGGGGCTGACATGTGGCCAGGGTTTGCCAATTTGGGTTTGTTTTGTTTTAGGGAAGGAACATAGGCCCTGGGCACCTGATTGGCAGGAGTCCAGGGCACACTCAGTCAAAGTACTTTCAGCAATTCAGCAAAAAGTGGGGGCATACCATGCAAGAAAGATGGCACTTTCTCACAAATAGTGTTTGGCAAACGTGTGCAGCAAGGCCCACGTTGCAGTCTGACAGATATCCTGCAAGGGAACTCCCTGGTCCAGGGCAGTGGTAGCCGCTGTGGCCCGAGTGGAATGGGCTCTCAGCCCTACAGGAGGTTCCTTTTTTAGCTAAGGAGTAACAGGCCTTGATGCACAAAACGACCCACCGAGAGATGGTTCGTTTGTGCACCGCCAGCCCCTTCTTAGCGCCCACGTAGCCAACAAAGAGTTGGTCGTCCACCCGGAAAAGTTTGGTGCGGTCCAGATAGAAAGACAGCACCCGCTTTGGGTCCAGACGGTGGAGCCTCTCTTCCTCCTTCGAGGGATGCGGAAAGAAGGTGGGCAGAGGAACAGACTGGCCAATGTGAAAGGCAGTTACCACCTTAGGGAGAAAGGAAGGACGAGTCCTGAGAACAACTTTGTCCGGATGGACAGAAAGGAAAGGAGGCTTAGAAGAGAGCCTGGAGCTCACTCACCTGTCTAGCAGAGGTGATGGCAACCAGGAAAGCAGTCTTAAGGGTGAGAAGACGAAGGGGACAATTATGAAGTGGCTCAAAGGGAGCGCACATCAATCCCACTGAGGCATTACCAAAGGGACAGGAGGAAACAGGTGAGTAATGCCCTTAAAGAATCGAGAAACAACAGGGGATTTGAAAAGAGAAGGCTGATCAGGAAAGCATAAATAGCTGAAAGACATCCCTTGAGGGTGCCCAGAGCAGAGCCCTCCTGGGCCAAGGAAAGAAGAAAGAGGAGAACTTCAGAAAGAGGGGCGGAAAGGGGAGCCACAGCCTTTGCTGTGCACCATGCCACAAATTTGTTCCACCTGCAGGCGTATACCGATTTTGTGGAGCAACGCCTGGCTGCCAGAATGAAGTCACAGACTTCAGGAGGCAAGTCAAATGGCATTTACTGCCGCCGCTCAATCTCCACGCATGGAGGTGGAGACAGGACAGGTTCGGGTGGAGGACCGTCCCCTGCTGCTGCGACAGAAGGTCCTCCTGAAGAGGCAGTCGGATCGGGGGATCGATCGACAGACTGAGTAGCTCGGGATACCAATATCTTCGTGCCCAATGCGGAGTCACAAAGATGACTTGGGCCCGGTCGCGCCTGATTTTCTTCAGCACTCTGGACAGAAGTGGTATAGGCGGAAAGGCGTAGAACAGACCGCAACTCCACTTGTGACGAAAGGCGTCCCCGAGCGAGTGCCGCCTTGGAAACTCCAACGCGCAGAAATGCTGACATTGCGGTGGCGAATAGATCTAATCAAGGCTCTCCCCACTGCTGAAAGAAGCCTTGCGCCACGTCCGAGTTTAGACGTCATTCGTGATCCATCATGCACCGGCGGCTGAGTTCGTCTGCTCTGGCGTTCAGAGAGCCAGTCAGATGTTGAACCACCAGGGTGATGCCCTGATGTTCCAGCCATGTGCAGAGCGGTAGAGCCTCCTTCCTGACAAAGGGTCCGCGATCCCACCCCGCCTGGTTTGTTGCAATACCACATGGCGGTGGTGTTGTCCGTGAACACCTGCACTACACTTCCCCAGACAGAGGGAAGGAATGCCTTCAGTGCAAGACGGATCGCCCTCAGCTCCAGAAGGTTGATATGGAGCCGGGACTCCGCCGGAGACCAGAGGCCTCTGATCCCCGCCTCTCCCATGGCCCCCCCCCCATCCCAGGAGGGACGCATCCGTCACTACTACATGATCCAGGTGGGGTAGGGAGAGGGATCTGCCACTGACCCAATCGCGGTCCGTGAGCCACCACTGCAACTGTCTTGCAGTGCCCTCAGAGATCAGGACGTGGCCTGACAGGTTGCCCCGATGCTGGGCCCACTGAAACTTCAGGTCCCACTGCAGAGCCCGCATTCGCCATCTGGCATGATGCACCAACAGGCTGCAGGAGGCCATCAGACCCAGAAGCCGCAGCACCAACCTGACCGAAACCCGGGATAGAGGCCGAAAGATGGGAATCAGAGCCTGAATATCCCGGACCCGCTGTTCCGGACGATAGGCCCGGAACTGCGTAGAGTCCAGAACCGCTCCGATGAAGAGGAGCTTCTGGGAGGGACTCAGATGCGACTTCGGCACATTGATGGAGAACCCCAGCAAATGCAAGAGGTCGGCCGTATTCCGGAGGTGGGAGACGACTGTCTGGGGCGAGCCCGCCTTCAACAACCAGTCGTCGAGATAGGGGAAGACTGGAACCCCCAATCTGCGTAGATAAGCTGCGACCACCGCCATCACTTTCGTGAACACCCGAGGGGCACTGGTGAGGCCGAAGGGGAGCACGGTAAACTTAAAATGCTCTTGGCCCACCGTGAACCGCAGGTAAAGCCGGTGGGCCGGCAGGACGGGGATGTGGAAATAAGCGTCCTGCAAGTCGAATAGAACCATCCAGTCTCCAGGGTCTAGGGCAGCCAGAACCTGAGCTAAGGTGAGCATCTTGAACTTCTCCTTCTGGAGGAAGGCGTTTACGCTCATGAGGTCCAAGATAGGGCGTAGGCCACCTTTGCCCTTCTTGGGAACCAGAAAGTAGTGGGAATAACAACCATGACCTACTTCTGGACCAGGAACGCGCTCGATGGCCCCCTTGGCCAAGACGGCCGTAACTTCCTCCTGCAGAAGTTGCAAGTGATCCCCCGAAATTCAGTGGCACTGCGGTGGCATGGCTGGAGGGGTCGCCTCGAAGGGGAGGGAGTAGCCCCTTCGGACAATTTACAGCACCCACCTGTCCGATGTGATGGTGCACCAGTGGAGCAGGTGATGGCGAACTCTGCCTCCCACTGGCGTGGAATGGGCCTGAAAGCTCGGACTAGGAAGGCTTTGAGGCGGATGCTGCTGGGGTAGATCAGATAAAATAACTTTTTCAGGGTTTTAAATAGGCCAACGCATGTCCCTACAATCTTTAGTGCATGGGGTTTAAAGTCAAACCTGCCAAATGACTGCAGAAATAAACATTTGTATACTTTAAATATACTATGACTAAGACCTTATAAGGGTAAAAGATAAAGACCATGAATATATATCTCTGCCAGTAACCAGCCGGTCCATGATCAAGAGGCAGGAGCCTTGAAACGCGTAGGACCTTGTTGAATACTCTGAAATGAAAGCTGGTTTTGCAACTAAATAAAGGACCCTTTTGAAATGGAAAGGGGTCCTGCTTTGTTCTTTGAGTGCAACTCCAAGCAAGTGGCAACACAATTTGGATATGTAATACGGCCAGCCTCGGTCGTGGAGCTGCACCGCCATAAAAATTAATGGACTGCAGCGAGATACTGGAATTTCGCTACATGCAGAAAGACAAAGTTCTGCTTTAAATTCAAACCGGATTCCTTTCTGAAACACCCACTGGAGGGCAAATACTAATTACAAGCAAGGCTACATGGCGGTAACGTTGGACAAAATACAAATCCCATGATACCCTTTGAACTGAGCACCAGAGCCAGCCCACCTGGGGGCAGGTAATTATTTAAATGTGGGGCTTGTAAAGAGGACGTAATCTCTGCCAGTAACCAGCCGGTCCGTGATCAAGAGGCAGGAGCCTTGAAACGCGTAGGACCTTGTTGAATACTCTGAAATGAAAGCCGGTTTTGCAACTAAATAAAGGACCCTTTTGAAATGGAAAGGGGTCCTGCTTTGTTCTTTGAGTGCAACTCCAAGCAAGTGGCAACACAATTTGGATATATATATATATATATATATATATATATATATATATATATATATATATATATATATATATATATATATATATATATATATATATATATATATATATATATATATATATATATATATATATATGTAGTAGTCTTATATTGGATATATATATATATATATATATATATATATATATATATATATATGTAGTAGTCTTACAGCAGAAAGGAAGGAGGGGTGAAGGAGAGAGCGCACCGTCACTGGAAAAGGTTCCTCAGCACTGCCTGGCCTACTGCTACATCACTGTGATCTGCGGCATTCAAGCAGTAATGTCTGGTGAAGGTATGGGTACTCTTCCAGGCTGAAGCTCTGCAGAGGTTCTGGATAGGTACCGTGGAAAAATTAGCAGTAGATGTAGAGATCGCTCTTGTAGAGTTTGACAAAACTGAAGGGTTTCGTAGGAGTGAAGGAAGTAATGGCGCTCTTGCGTGTGCGTGCTGGATTGGTAAGTTGAGAGATGTGGACGGTGCTGCCAGGTCAGGGGAACAAAACCCGAGAAAAACAACCCCTGCAAATATGTGGGTCGGAACCCACACAGAAAATATAACCAAGTTCCTGTGCACACGTATTGGAGTAAGGGTTACAGGTGTACCCAATGAAAACTTAAACGAAGATCACGAAATATTCTTGTTTCGGAAATTAAGGAGATCCACATCAGGTGTGTGATGGGTGAATGTCTTTTATACTATTATAATCCAGATCAATACAGAGTACAATATAGCCAGCCGACACGTGTTTCGTCACACGTGGTATACTATGCGACTCTTCAGGGCGTAGGGTAGGTGAAAAAAATGTAACCGGGTCAAGGTAGAGTACAGATGTGGGAAGAGTGCGGGAAAGAAGAGGGGGTCCCCTCTAATGGTCCCCGGGAATCGGGACACGTCGTAAAGACGGGTAAGTCTATACGGATCTCGAGAGAAGCACTCAAGTGAGTGAGAAAGGGTCTTCCGGTAGACCCTTTCTCACTCACTTGAGTGAGAATCCGTATACACTTACCTGTCTTTACGGCCTGTCCCGAGTGCCGGGGACCATTAGAGGGGACCCCCTCTTCTTTCCCGCACTCTTCCCACATCTGTACTCTACCTTGACCCGGTTACATTTTTCTCGCCTATCCTACGCCCTGAAGAGTCACATAGTATACCAAGTGTCGGCTGGCTATATTGTACTCTGTATTGATCTGGATGAGAATACTATAAAAGACATTCACCCATCACACACCTGATGTGGATCTCCTTAATTTCCGAAACAAGACTATTTCGTGATCTTCGTTTAAGTGTTCATTGGGTACACCTGTAACCCTTACTCCAATAAGTGTGCACAGGAACTTGGTTATATGCTCTTGTAGAGTGAGCACGCACTTGTGCCTGCAGAGGTTTTCCTGCCGCTTGGTGGCAATACTGAATTGTCCTCAAGATCCAACACACAATCCCCCTTTTGGATAGAGGATAGCCCTTCCGCGGCGCACTGAAGGATACAAAAAGCTGGGTTGATTTGCGAAATGTCTTGGTTCTTTGTAGACAAAACTTCTGACAGTGCTGAATATCTAGTGAATGAAGAGCTCTTTCCGCAGCAATTGTTGGACGTGGAAAGAAGGTTATAAGTTTAAGAGGCTCGTTTGGATGAAAGTCGGATGTAATTTTGAGGATGACCCTGTGAATAGTACCAAGGACTACTTGGCCAGCCCTAAAGAGAAGAAACGGTTCCTGTATTTTCAGAGCCTGAATTTCCCCAACTATTCTGTCAGATGTCAACGCTAGAAGAAGTGCAACCTTCCATGATAAGAATTTAAGGTCCGCCTTATGTATAGGTTCAAAAGGATGTTTCATGAGTTGTGCCAATAATATATTAAGATGCCAGAGAGGTGGCGGAGGCTTGACAGGTGGAAAGGTGCGGAATAGGCCTCTCATGAATAGTTTAATGATCCTTTCTGACAATAATGATGGTGCTGAAGATGTCCTCCTAAATAGGGATATAGCAGCTAGATGGACTTTAATCAAGGTGGGTGCTAATCCGGATTTTGCTAACAGCAGAATGTACGGAAGGATCTCATAGGGTGAGGACCGGAGAGGATAGACATTTGAATCTTGACACCATTTACAGAACCTTTTCCATTTCATCTTGTACCTTCTATTGGTGCTTTGTGCCCAGCCATTTGAAAGAACATCTCTACATTCAGATGGGATTTCTAGATGCTGAAATTCACATTGTTCAAGAGCCATGCCGCTAATCAAAGCGATTTGGGATCTAGATGTAGCACTTGTCCCTGGGATCTGGGATATCGTCAGAAGAGATGGAATGGGACGCAGAAGAATAGGTTGTCTCTGAAAGGAGAAGTTCTGTAAACCAATGTTGACGTGGCCATGATGGGGCTATTAGGATCATCCTGCAGGGCTCCCGTTAAGCATCGCTCACTTCCAGATGCACTGAGCCTCCTGAGAGGCGGGGGGGGGGGGTGTTGGATCTGGTGTCGCCTTGCTGTTCGAGATAATGAATCGTCATTGTCTTATCCGTTCTGACCAAGGGGAAGGATGTGGTGTCGCCTTGCTTTTTGAGATACTGCATTGCCATTGTGTTATCTGCTCTGACCAACATAGCAGAGTTCCTTATCTTTGGCAGGAATGCCTGCAATGCCAATCTCACTGCCCTGAGCTCCAGCAAATTGATGTGAAGATGCTGGTCTTGATGCTGCCAACGGCTATTGACCTTTAGCTCTTGCAGGAAAGCTCCCCATCCTTCCAGGGCGGCATAAGTGGTGATCAAGTGTGGAGCTGGCATGGCGAGAAAAGAGAGACCGACTGAAATATTTTGATGCCGGGTCCACCAAGAGATGCCGTTGATCATACCTGGCACGACTGTAATTGCATCCTCGAGAGAACTTACTGCCTGACTTCATTGCAATTCAGCTCTTCCTGTAATGTACGCATTCTCAATAGGCAGAAAGGAATAAGAGGGATGCAAGATTACATTGTTTCCAGGAGAGACATGTAACGGTGAGCTGAAAATTACTCTTCTTTTGAATGGCCAAGACAGTGATATTAGTTTTGCCTGCCTCTCTCGAGAGGGAAATGCTTTCTTTACTGTGGTGTCCAATATTGCAACTAAGAAGGTGATGCTTGTGGAAGGGCGCAGGGTCGACTTTCCTTCATTCAGGTTTAGGCCTAGCTCGGCGAACAGTCTTGTACATGCCTCTGTGGATGACTGGACTGATGTGTGAGGGTGCCTTGATTAGCCAGCCGTCCAGTTAAGGCAACACTTGATGCCGTTGCTTGGTTAGAAAGGCTGATAATGGAGCCAGGAATTTGGTGAATATTCTTGAAGCGGATTTTAGGGCAAACAGCAGCACATTGAATGGCTTCTGGCTATGGCAAATCAAAGGTACTACCTGTGGGTGGGATGGACGGCGACGTGAAAATATGCATCTTGTATGTCTAAGGTGGTCATGTTATCTCCTAAGGAGGTCATGTGATCTGCTGGGTTTAGGAGTATTAAAATGTACTGAAGAGTGACCATGCAGAAGGACTGCTTTTTGAGGTAGGTGTTGAGTCCTTAAATCCAGGATCAGATGCCATTGTTTGGAGTTTTGCCGTACCAAAAAGAAACTGGAATAGAACCCCTTCCCTCTCTGGGAGTTTGGCACCGGTTCTATTCCTCCTTATCAGAGCATTGCCAGAATATCCAAAAGCAGGAGATGTTGGTGTTTAACTTCTTGTCGACCCGGAGGAGTACAAGGTGATATGAAGGAACTCTAAGGTACGACCGATTTGTATTAGATTAAGGACCCCTCGGTCTGTTATTTTGTCACTGATGAAGGTGTAAAGAAATTTGCCCCCCCCCCCCCCCCCCGGGAAATCTGTGGATAAGTTGGGGGAAAAGATAGCCGGAGCCTGAAATCCATCATTGGCGTTGAGGTATCTTTTCCCTGACACCCTGCTCTTCCTCTGGGGGTAGATTTTGAATACGCCCCTGACTTTGGCTGTCGTTGACCATACTGCGGTCGATATGGTTGGGAAGAGGTAGTGTAGGAAGGATACCTTAACTGCTAATATCCACCTCTATAAGAAGGAAAGCCCCTTCCTTCCGCTCCCCTAAAGGGTACTCTTCGATATTTAGGCATTCCCAACACCTTTGCGATGTCTTTCTTTATATCCTGCAGTGCATCGTCGATGTGCTTCCCAAATAACGCTTCTCCATCCAATGGTCAGGAATCTTATTTTGTACTGACAGCCTAAACAAAGTGGCTCTCAGCCATTCTTGACGGTGCAACACTGCCGCACCTCCCAGCGAACTGAATGCTGTTGTCGATATCCATTGCTCAATCTCTCACCTCTGCAGAGGTCCCTCTCCTTCCTGGAGAATTTTCCTCAGCTACGATTTACTGTCTTCAGGAAGTTGATCCACATACGGAGCCAGGTCTCACCACATTTGTCGATCATATCGACCTAGAAAGGCAAGAGCATTGGCTGCTTTGACTATTAGAGCGGACATCAAAGAAAAACACTTACCAGCGTGATCCAAGTGCCTGCCATCTCTATCCGAAGGTGTGGTGATGGGCGCAGAAGGGTTCTTGGACTTTCTCTGAACTGCCTGAGAGAGTACAGAGTCCGGATTGGGATGACCCACCAGGCAGGCAGGGGCATCCTCCGGAACGTTGTATTTGTTTCTCCAATCTGGATAGCACCAGCGTCACTGTCGCTGGCGTTCTCATGACCTTGAGTCCTTCCTCCCATATATGACTTACAATAGGAATAGCGCTCACCGATTTTCAAAAGGGCTCTTTAAAGTCATATAAAAACAGTCAGTTTGAGATGTTGGCATTGGTAGATCAAACCTCTTGGCTGCCCTTTCCAGTAAGTTGTGAATACCACCAATATCCTCTGGTGGCGAGTCAATGGGTACAGGAGAGGGAGAAGAAGGCGCGGGAATGAGGTAGTTGTCCCATTCTCTATGTGGATCTCAGAGTTCCCCCTCTTCCTGATCATCATCTGTAGTTCCTGGATCTTGTTAAGTAACTGATGGTGGTGATTTTCTGGAGAGGTTCCGACTGTAAATCTTGAACGCTTTTAGGAGTAGATGGGATCGATCGTAGCCGAGGAGCCAATGTAGACTGTTCAGGAGACGCATGTGTTGGCGGAAATCTTTCTCAAGTCAGCCAACGCAAATTGCAGGTCTGTTAGCCACGATGATGTCATGCAGACTACCTCTTCTTGATAGTCCCGATGGTATTCCCGCTGAGGAATAATATATTGATGCTCTCCATATTCCTCCTCAAAATCATCGTCTTGGCACTTAACATGCAGTTGGGATGGGCTACTAAATAGAAGAAGCTGAGCAGAGCTCAGAGGAGACTCACTAGGCACAACATGCGGTTGAAAGTCTGAGTGTTTACGGTTCTCTCAGGAGTGTTCTAGAGGGTGAGAGGTCCGGATTGGTTCAGGATTGTCTTTTGGTCTCTTTTACAAAACAATGGAGATAAGTTACAAAACAGAAACGGGCCTAGGCCTACTTTCTGCTTTGTATTAGCTTTACTTTGCTTTTTTGATGTACTGAGGACTCCTTTCTCGACGACGAGGAATGATTCAATCATTTGAATCCATTAAAGTTCCAATACTGGAGTAAGTTGGAGTTTCCTTCAGGACAGGGCTGCTGTCCTCAGGAGATCTGGTCTTTATTGAAGAATAGATGGCAGCCGTCCCGGGGTTCTTGGAAGTCGCTGGCCACAGGGCAGATGTCTTCGCAGGATCGAGAAGCAGGAGACAGGCCTGTAGGACTGGGGCCAAGGCAGTACGTGTCTTCTTGCTTTGCTGCACGGCGTCCTCTTTGTCCCTCTTTTTCTTGTTGCAGGAATCTGAGGATCAAAGTTCAAGGGTGCCCCTAAATACTGAATTTAGGTGTGTTACCGGGCTGGCAGATGGTAGCCAATGGGCTACTTGCCTTTAGGGTGACTACACCCTTAGAGTGTCCCTCCCTTTGGGGTGGGGGCATCCCCCTAACCTGATTGGGCTGAATCCATCCTTTCAAGATGGAGGTCTTTCTAAGGAAGTGGTCACCTCGGTCCAGGGCACCTTAGGGGCAGAGAGGGAACACATCTCTCCTGACTAATTTTCCCACCAACCTTGCTGCCAAAAGTGGGGCTTGGTCAAGGGTGTGCAGGTATCTCCACCATCTGGAGAGGCCCTGCCTAGCATTTCAAAGAGCAGGAAGCCTTTGAGGCACACTACCCTGAGTGCTGTTCCTGCTCGGGGGTAAGTGTGAAGCACCTCCACCCTAAGCAGCCTTTATCCTGACCCAAGAGAGCACAAGGGCTCCCACCTCAGGGGGGTCATAGACATGTCTGTGTGGCAGGCTGGTGCAGACCAGTCAGCTGGACAAAAGGGAGGAGCTTATTTTTCAGGGGGCATCTCCATGATGCCCTCTGAGTGCATTTAAAAATAATCCAACACTGGCATCATTGTGGGTTTATTGTGCTGAGGAGTTTGATACCCAACTCCTTGGCATTCAGTAAAGCCATCATGGAGCTGCGGAGTTCATAATAACAAACTCACAGCCCATGTACTCAATATGGCTCACCTGTACTTACATTGTCTGTGAATGGCAAGGGCACATTGCTCCTGCAGCTGTGCCTCACCCATGGGATAGTGCACTCTGCCTTTAGGGCTGTGAGGCCTGCTAGAGGGGTGACTTACCTATGCTACAAGCAGTGGTTGGTGGGCATGGCATATCAACTCAGAAGTTTTGCCTGCACCAAAGTACACAGTCTGCAAGGGCCTCATCTGCTAAGCTGTCGCCAATGACCCAGGGAATTCGGGAGTTTATAGGGACGAACTGTGGAATCGGCTCCTTGATGGAAGATTGAGACAGTCAGTGTGTCGAGAAGATGTCCTCACATATTCTCTGGAGATACAGTGTGGTAGGATGTGAACAAGTCAAGCTTGGCCTTCTTGTGTTTCCACTTCGACTAAGACTTGGATTTAGCAGAAGACCATAACCTTGACAAGGACCTGTCGCAGCCGAAGGACATAGCAAATTTCAATACAGAGGACTAACCAAATTGACATGGTCTTCTTTTGCACCATCTTACCAATTTTTGCTCTTGAAAGAAGCAGCTGGTCTTTGGTGTGATCCAAGTAAAAACTCAACGCTCTCTTCGTGTCAAGGCGATGGAGCCTCTCAGGCAGTGCAAAGAAAGACAGCAATGTGATGAGACTGCCCTACGTGGAATGGTATCACAATGTTCAAAAGAAAGCCACACTGTTTCTCAGCACCATGCAGGTGACAGAAATGTACAATTTAGCAGCCTAGAAACACGTTATATTGTCAGTTTCATAATTTTACTGCAAAAGATGGAAGAAACTACATAAAGCCTTAAAAGTTAACTGAAAGACTGAAAAACATTTCACAACCCATTTTCATGACCTTTTAAAGTGAATGATAAGGAAAGATAGAGGAATGTAACTGTATAGACAGCAGCTATTTTAGAATGATAATGGAACACTACACCTTTAAGGGCACCCTGATATCCTCTGTACTATCAAGCCTTGTAGCTGTCTTTTTCACACAGTTAATACTTGAATGTTATCTCTTCCATTGTGAAGGATGGTGGTTTGCTTATGATTTCATTGGAGACTGCCCTGAAACAGAACTAGGATTTCAGATGAAAAAACATTTACTCTTGTTCAGAGGATATCCATTGATCATCATAAGCACTAAAGAACAAGTTACTTACCTTCGGTAACAACATATCTGTAAGAAACATTAGTTGTTATAGATTCCTTACCTTAGAATTACCCCAAGGCGTCAGACTGGATCCGGAAAGTTTGTCAGCAGTACCCCTGCGCGTCGGTAGGTGGGGTCGTGTGGCTCCGCGTCCGTCGTTGGCATTGTGGTCGCCGAGATGACGTCACAGGCGCTAATTAGACGCCGCCCACGTGCGCTGACGTCAGTTCTGTACACAACTTTCCACGCCAGGAACACAAAGCAATGCAAGATACTGACCACTGGTGCATTGAAACTAGGGCCCTGAAAGGGATGACCTTAACCCTAGAAATCAGTTTGCAGAACTGGGAGGATGGGTGAGGCGGTAAGGAAACTACTAATGTTTCTTACAGATATATCGTTACCGAAGGAAAGTAACTTGTTCATCTGAAAGAAACACAGTTATAGATTCCTTACCTTAGAATAGATACCCCGGCAATACCAACCCCGGTGGTGGGTCTGCGAACCAAGATCACACCAGGAAGTCCCGGAGAACAGAACGGCCAAAGAAGCAGTCTCTCCGGACTTGGCTGTCCAGGCAATAATGCTTTGTAAACGTGTGCAGCGAGGCCCACGTGGCTGCATGACAGATGTCTTGCAGGGGGCCACCACGTCCCAATGCAGTAGTGGCTGTAGTAGCTCTAGTGGAATGAGCACGCAGTCCCACTGGAGGTTCTTTTTTAGCCAAAGAGTAACATGCTTTGATACACAAGACAACCCAGCGAGAGATAGTCCTCTTGTGTACCGCCCGACCTTTTCTTGGTGCCAACGTAGCCAACAAAGAGTTGGTCATCCACCCGGAACTGTTGTGTGCGGTTGACATAAAAGGAGAGCGCACTTTTTTTGGTCCAGACGGTGGAGCCTCTCTTCCTCTCTGGATGGAGGCGGAAAGAAGGTGGGCAAGGTAATAGTCTTCCCAATGTGAAAGGCGTAACAACTTTTGGCAAAAATGAAGATCAGGGCCTGAACACAACCTTGTCTGGATGGACCGACAGAAAAGGAGGCTTACAAGAAAGAGCCTGGAGCTCACTCACCCGCCTAGCGGAGGTGATGGCCACCAGGAAAGCAGTCTTCAAGGTCAAGAGACGAAGAGGACAGTTGTGAAGGGGCTCAAAGGGAGCACACATCAAGTACGTAAGAACCAGATTCAAGTCCCACTGCAGCATCACGAAAGGAAAAGGAGGAAAAAGGTGTGTTATGCCTGTAAGATATCTATTTACAACAGGGGGCTGGAAAAGAGAGGGTTGATCAGGGAGCCTGAGAAAGGCCGAAGTAGCAGAAAGGTAGCCCTTGATAGTGCCCAGAGCAGAGCCCTGCCGGGCCAAAGAAAGAAGGAACAAAAGGACTTCTGATAGAGGGGCAGAAAGGGGGTCCACAGCCTTTGCTGTGCACCATGCCACAAATTTGTTCCACCTGCAGGCGTATACCACTTTAGTGGAGGGACGCCTGGCTGCCAGAATGACATCACAAACTTCAGGAGGCAAGCCGAAAGGCATCAACTGCTGCCACTCAATCTCCACGCAAAGAGGTGGCAGCTGGGTAGGTTTGGGTGGAGGACCATCCCCTGCTGCTGCGACAGAAGATCCTCCCGAAGAAGCAGTCTGATCAGAGGATCGATGCTCATACGGAGTAGCTCGGGATACCATACTCTTCGAGCCCAGTCCGGGGCCACAAGGATGACTTGTGCCCGGTCGCGCCTGATCTTCAGCAGTCTGGGCAGAAGTGGTATAGGCAGAAAGGCGTACAACAGACCGAAACTCCATACGCTATGAAAAAACGTCGCAGAGCGAGTGCGGCCTAGGAAATTCCAACGCGCAGAACTGAGGACATTGTGCGTTCTCTTCGGTGGCGAACAGATCTAACTACGGCTCTCCCCACTGCAGAAAGAGACCTCACACCACCTCCGAGTGAAGACGCCATTCGTGATCCATCATGCACCTGCGGCTAAGTTCGTCCGCCCTGGCGTTCAGAGAACCTGCCAGGTGTTGAACCACCAGGAAAACGCCCTGATGTTCCAGCCATGCCAAGAGGCGCAGAGCCTCCTGACAGAGGGTCCACGACCCCACCCGCCTTGTTTGTTGCAGTACCACATGGCGGTGATGTTGTCTGTGAACACATACACTACACTCCACTTAACAAAGGGAAGGAATGCCTTCAGTGCAAGTCGGATCGCCCGAAGCTCCCGAAGGTTGATATGGAGCTTGGACTCCGTAAGAGGCCTCCGATCTCCGCCTCTCCCATGTGACCGCCCCATCCAAGGAGGGACGCATCCATCACCACTGTAAACTCCGGTTGGGGAAGGGACAGGGATCTGCCGTCGACCCAATGCCGGTTCGTGAGCCACCACTGCAACTGTTGTGCAGTGCCCCTCGAGATCTGGACGTGATCGGACAAGTTCCCCTGATTCTGCGCCCACTGGAACTTCAGGTCCCACTGCAGAGCCCGCATATGCCATCTGGCATGATCGATCAGCAGGATGCAGGAGGCCATGAGGCCCCGCAGCCTCAAGGTCACCCTGACCGAAACCCGGGACAAGGGCTGAAAGATAGGAATCAGAGCCCGAATATCCCGGACTTGCTGCTCGGGAGCATAGACCCGAAACTGCGTTGTGTCCAGAACCGCTCCGATGAAGAGGAGCTTCTGAGAGGGAATCAGGTGCGACTTCGGCAAGTTGATGGAGAACCCCAAGAAATACAGGTAGGCCGTAGTCTGGAGGTGGGAGACAACTGTCTGGGGCGAGCCCGCCTTCAACAACCAGTCGTCGAGATAGAGGAAGACTGAAACCCCTGATCTGCACAGATGAGCTGCGACCTCCGCCATCACTTTCGTGAACACCCGAGGTGCGCTGGTAAGGCCAAAAGGGAGCACAGTGAACTTAAAGTGCTCATGGCCTACCGTGAACTAAAGGTAACGCCGGTGGGCCTGCAGGACTGGGATGTGGAAGTAAGAATCCTGCAAGTCCAGCGCTACCATCCAGTCTTGTGGATCGAGAGCAGACAAGACCTGAGCCAAAGTGAGCATCTTGAACTTCTCTTTGCGGAGGAAGCGATTGACGTTCCGGAGGTCCAAGATAGGACGCAGGTCCTTGTCCTTCTTTGGCACCAGAAAGTAGTGGGAATAACACCCACGACCTACTTCTGGCATCGGAACGCGCGCAATGGCCCCCTTGGCCAAGAGGGCTGCAACTTCCCGCTGAAGAAGCACCAAGTGATCCCCCGACATGCCGTGGTACCGAGGTGGCATGGCTAGAGGAGTAGTCTCGAAGGGGAGGGAGTAGCCCCTTTGGACTACCTCTAAAACCCACCTGTCCGATGTTATGGTGCACCAGTGGGGGAGGTGATGGCGAAGACTGCCGCCCACTGGCGTTTGATGGGCCTGAAAGTTCGGACTTGGAAGGTTTGGAGGCAGAGGTGGCCGGGGTGGAGGTGTACTGACCCGCCCGCTGGCCCCTTGGTCCGCCACGGCGGAACCTGTGTCCACGGCCGCTCTGAGATTGCTGCTGCGCAGGCTTGTGGCTCAGTTGCGAACACTTCGGGCGCCCCTTCCAGTGCCACGAAAGGAGTGAAAAGTAGAAGGCGGAGGAGGACGGACTGCAGAGTCCCAAGGATTTGGCCGTAGCCCGTGAGTCCTTAAATAGCTTCAATGCGCGGTCTGCTTTGTCGCCGAAGAATCGGCCTCCATCAAAAAGCATGTCCATAAGTATGCTTAGGACATCTCCCGAAAACATAGTTGTCCTCAACCAGGCGTGGCGTCGGATAGCCACCATCGTTGCAATCGATCTGCCCAGTGAGTCGGCGGTGTCTAGGCCACAACGAACCATGAACTTAGTTGCATCTCACCCTTCTGCAACAGCCTGGGAGAGATCTGTCGGGCCTCCCCCGGACACTGAGGCAGCACTTGCGCCACCGTATCCCACAGAGAGTGGGAATACCGTCCCAAGAGGCATGCGGTGTTCACGGACCGCAGCGCAGAACTGGCGGAAGAAAAAATGTTTCTTTCCAAACTGATCCAGTTTCTTGGATTCCCTATCCGGTGGTGCGGAAGGGAAGGCGGTTGGGGAAGCAGAGGCTTGGACAAGGACAACCAAGCTCTCGGGGTGGGGTGTTGGGAGAGGAAAATGGGGTCACCCGGAGCCAGGCGATGGCTTCGGGCCACGTTCCTATCCAAAGGAGCCCCTGTGGTGGGCCTGGACCAGGTGCCCAAAAGAACGTCAGAAAGTGCTTCATTGAAGGGAAGCAGCGGCTCCGCAGAAGTAGCTGCTGGCTGAAGCATTTCTGTCAGGAGGTTAGTCCTGATGGCCACAGTAGGGAGCATGAGGCGTAGGGCCTCGGACGCCCTACGCAACACCACAGCATAACTAGCACCCTCCTCCATAGCCACGGAAGGAGGAGACAGCATGCCAAGGTTTGGTGAGGTATCCAGACCACTGGCTCCCCCCCCCCCCCCCCCCAACTCCTCTACCCAGTCCTATTCATACTCGCAATCAGCTGCAAGAGGGTCCTCAGACCACTCCCAGTCCTCCCCTTCCTCCTCCGGCTGTTCAACAGGCCTAAAATAAGGAGCAGGGACATAGGGATAGAAATCCCCGAGCAACGTCGAGAACAGCATCGATGGACGCCGGCCCGACGCCGCACCCCTTCAGGGCTGAAACTGGGGTCAACGTCGTCCCGAGGTGCGGGCGACGTCGCAAGTGGTGCCGGTGGAGGTATTTTAAGGTCAACCGGCATCGACCGGGATCCAGGGGAGTCCTGCAGCGCTGTGGCCGGAGCCGAAAGCGACGTCGGAGCCAACGGCAATGAAAGGCGAGGACCCCCAGTCGGGACCGCGGGGCCCGAATGCGCACCAGCAGGACACAATGGCCCAAAGAGGCGAGCATGGGCGACAGGAATTCCTGTATTTGGGCCGGAGTCGCTGACAGACCCAGGAAGGGCAGGTAGGCCGGCGGCGACTGCAAAGGCCGGAGCCGCGGGGAAGGCACCACCCGCACCCCCAGTGATGACGTTTCTTTAACTTCTTGTGCTGCGCCTTACCTGACCCTGAGCGCGAAGACTTGGATCCCGAAGACCGAGGATGATGATGACTCTGCGCACGGTCCCTCGACCTCCCTCGGGACTGGTATCTGGCGTGGAGCTGACTGCCGGGCCTCCAGCAGCTTTCAGGACCACTCCCGCAAAGACTTTGGTGCCATGGCCCGGCAGTCGGGGCACGACTTGGGGTCGTGGTTGCGCCCCAGGCAGAAAAGACACACTCGGTGCTGGTCCGTCACCGACATCATACGTGACGGTCCTCGCAGGACTAAAAACCGGGCATCCTAACTGCACCAGGAGTCGAAGACTCGATGAAACTGAGACAAAAAGACCTGAAAAAGTCAGTCAAAAATCGACTGGGGGTTCCTGCTCTTCCCAGATCTGCGCTTGCTGGCACGGAAAAAAATAAAAGTACTGATGTCAGCGCGCGTGGGCGGCGTCTAAGTAGCCCCCTTGACGTCATCTCGGCCACCACGATGAAGACGCTAACGACGGACGAGGAGCCACAGGACGCCACCTACCGACGCGCAGGGGTACTGCTGACGAAAACTTTCCCGATCCAGTCTGACGCCTGGGGGTAATTCTAAGGTAAGGAATCTATCACTATGTGTTTCTTTCAAATTAGAATGGATAGCTCACCCCGTTGTGAGAGAAGAGAAATAATTAATAACACTAAGCAAAAAGAGTTGCCCTACCTGGGCCTCCAATCTAGAATCTGAATCTAGACAAGTGTCTTGTAAAAGTTAGCGCATCTCCAGGTTGGTGCCTTGCATTTCTCAGCAATTGGAACATTTCTCAGTAATGCAACAGTAGCCGTGTTGCACAAGTTGGAATTATGACTCAGTCTCTTGGTCTATTGTGTCTTTTATTTCGACAGGTGTGTTATGGTATCTGAAAGAAGGGTTCTTCTGAGGTTAATGCATGTGGCTCACCAACTCTCCTTAATGAAGTGATAGCAATGAGGAAGGCAACATTCCATTAACAAAACTGTAATGGACAATTGTGTAATGGCTCAAAAGGTGGACCCATGAGTCTTGTAAGCACAATGTTCAAATTCCAAACTGGTGCAGGAGGAACTCTGAGTGGTATTACTCTTTTCAGGCTCTCAATAAAAGCCTTTAATTACTGGAAACTTGAACAAAAAGGTCTGTTTTGCAAATATGTGGCTATTGCTGCAAGGTGCAATCGAATGGCTGTGTAGGCTAGACCACCTCTGTAGATGCAAAAGGTAACAAATAATATTTTGAATAGAGGCATCTAGCGGATCAATATTGTTCTTGTTACAAAATCCAACAAATCTCTTCCAATTTGCCGCATAACGTGCTCTGGTGGTAGACTTTCTTGCTTCTTTAAGAATAGTCATACAATACAGCGACAAATTCTCTATGACTTGAGGAGCCAAATCACTAGATTGAGCTCCTTGGGGTTTGGGTGTCTGATTTCTCCATGGTTCTGAGTGAGGAGGTTGAAACTGAGATGCAGCTTTTGATGTGGAACCACTGATAGTTTCAAGAGTGTGGTGAACCAAGGTTGACAGGCTCATGTGGGAGCCACCAAATTCAGTGTGAAGGATGCTTGCCTGAGCTTTTGAACCAGAAACGGAAGGAAAGGGAGAGGCGGGAAAGCGTAGGCAAATATCCCTGACCAATTTATCCATAGGGCATTACCTTTGGATAGAGGGTGTGGGAAACAGGAGCGAAGTTTGGGGATTTTGAGTTGTCCACTGTGGCCAACAGATATATTTGTGGGAACCCCCATTTTTGAATGTATGGAAGCAGAACCTGGGGATGAAGTTCCCACTCTGGTATTTGTTGCCGCATCCTTCTGAGGAGGTCGGCAATTCGATTGTTTACTCCTCGGACGTGTTCTGCCAGAAGGTGAATTCTGTGATGGATTGCCCAACACCAAATGGTCTGAGAGAGGCGTGATGGTTGCAGTGTGTGTCCCTGTTTTTGTACATAGTACATAGCTGTCATATTGTCCGTGAGGACTTAGACAACTTTCCCTGTGAGGTGAGGCTGAAAAGCTTTCAGTGCTAGAGGCACCGCTAAAAGCTCTAGATAGTTGATGTGGAGACTTTTGTGCTTGTTGTCCCACAGGTCCTGAATTGTCAAGTTCTGCAGTTAGGCAGAGGGGAGTCTGCTGTTAGCATGATCTGTAGAACAGGGTCAGTGAAGGGCTGTCCTTCTGATAAGTTTTTTGCATGAAAGTCCTGACTCCTAAGCATTGGTTGGTATGAAACTGTAGTAACAGAGTTTGAATATTTCGAATTTTGGCTGCATTGGGAGAGGCTAGAGCTGTGTGAGTGTTTAGAGTCGCTCCCAGATACGACTGAATTTGTGAAGGCTGTAGATGAGACACTTGTGTATTGACCGTAAAACCCAATTGGTGGAGTAGGTCTAACATGGTCCGAGGGTGTTGCAAACAATTTTGGGGTGTGCTGGCTTTGATGAGTCAATCGTCTAGGTATGGGAAGACATGAATCTGTGGGCTTCTGAAATGAGTTGCCACTACTGCTAGACATTATGTGAACACTCTGGGAGCAGTAGTTACTCCGAATGGGAGTACTTTGACCTGATAGTGTTTTCCTGCTATCACAAATCTGAGATATTTGTGATGTGCTAGGTGAACCGAAATGTGAAAGTATGCGTCTTTTTTAATCTAGTATGGACATAAAATCGCCTTGCTGTAGAAGTGCAAGCACTTGTTGGAGTGTAACCATATGGAAATGTTCTGAGAGTATGTACATATTTAACATTCTCAGGTCCAAAATTGGTCTTAAGAAGACTTCTTTTTTGGGAATTAGAAAGTACAGAGAGTAAACCCCTGAACCTTGGCACTGTAATGGAACTGGTTCTATGGCTCTTTTTGTTAAAAGAACTTGTACTTCTTGTTTGAGGAGCTATAGATGCTCCGACGAGAGTTTGTGAGTGCAAGGTTGAATATTGGGAGGATTGCTGGTGAGCTCTAGGCAATAACCATGTTGGATAATGTCTAGTACCCATTTATCTGATGTTTTCGACTGCCAAATGGGGAAAAATTGTTGAAGTCTTTCCCCTACTTGTGTTTAATGATCGGTGGGAAATTTAGGCAAGTCACTCTTAATTGGGGGAAGGGGAGTTGCATGTTGGAGTGCTCTTACCCCTACATTTGAAGTTGTTTCCTCTACCCTACTCTATAGAAACCTCTACAGGGAGAGGGTTGTGTGTTTGATTTATAGGAGGCAGCATTAGGATCTGAGGATGTACGTTTGGACCCTCTTCTATTTATTTATATATATTTATAAAGTTTTATATAGCGCTAACTTGATCCCGAAGGATATTGGAGCGCTTTACAATTTGAGGGAAGGAAGGTAACAGATCAAAACCTCAGTCATATGGGGAATCTAATAGGTATTGAATCAAATAGTGCACATATAACATATCATTTATAAACCGGGGTGACTGAAAAGCGGGGTAAACGATGGAACATAATGACATAAGGGGAGCAAAAACAATCATATACAGGAATAATAACCAATACAATACAATCATATACAAGAATAATAACCAATACCCTAGTATGTCCGATGCGATTAAAGCGACCAATTGCCCCTCATGTTAAGGTAAGAACTTATTCATGAGGAATCTTTTTGCTTCCAGTTTGAAAGCAACCTTGGAAGAGATTCTGTGAATTTTCGGTGGAAGATAGTTCCAAATTTCTGGAGCAGATCCAGAGAAGGCTCGTTGGCATGTTCTCTTTTAGCGGAAGATCTAAGGTTTCAAGAGGAGGGAATTAGCACTGCTTGACAGTCTACCGCCTCCGGATAGTTCTAGCCTTTGCGCAAGGTAGGTGGGGTTTTGAAGTGGAGGGTTTTGTGCGATAGGCAGGCAATCTTCAGTTGGATTCTAGCTTCGTAGGGCAGCCAGTTTAGAGATTGAATATGCTACTTACCAGTATGCATCTGTTCTTGGCATGTAGGGCTGCTGACATTCATATCTGTGCATAGATCGCCGCCTAGTGTTGGGTCCGGATGTTTGCACGTTGTTGTCCTGGAAGAGTCTTCGAAGTATCCTGGGATAGGTGACTCCTCCCCTGGACTACAGTGCGCATGGGCATCCTCTCCATCCTCAGATTGTTTTTCGCCATTGTGGCAGTGATGGAGTAGATACAGAAAGTGATGACCATGCTTACAGTAATTCTGAGAGCTGCAGCTGCTACAGGCGCCGGGGAGGAGGGAGGGCGATATGAATGTCAGCAGCCCTACATGCCAAGAACAGATGCATACTGGTAAGTAGCATATTCAGTTCGAGGCATGTGGGCTGCTGAATTCATATCTGTGCATAGAATACATAGCAGTGCCCTCTATTAGCGGCGGCTACCAGTGCCAGCTGCAGCGGTCTGAAAAAGAGTTTTGAGAACAGCCTGTCCTACAGCTGCCTGCTGTTTTGATTGCACATCTACACAATAGTGTTTGGTAAATGTATGTGTAGTGGACCAGGTGGCTGCTCTACATATATCATGCAAAGGAATGTTTCCTAGGAAAGCCATGGAGGCCCCTAACTTACGTGTTGAGTGGGCTCGTGGGGGAATCGTTAATGTGCGTTTAGCCTTTTGATAGCAAATTTGAATACATTTAACGATCCATCTGGCTATACCTGCTTTGGAGATAGCGTTACCTTTGTGGTGTGGGGCAAAGGCAACGAAAAGTTGTTTTGTTTTCCTAAAGACTTTAGTCCTGTCGATATAGTACATGAGGGCCCTCTTTACATCTAGTGTATGGAGTGCTCTTTCTGCGACAGTTTGTGGGTTTTGAAAGAAAACAGGCAGTTCAATAGTTTGATTCATGTGGATCTGCGATATGACCTTGGGCATGAATTTGGGGTTGGTACGTAGTACGACCCTGTTTGTGTGAACCTGTATGAATGGCTCTTGAACGGTTAGTGCCTGGAGTTCACTAACTCTCCTTAAAGAAGTGATTACTACTAGGAAAGCTACTTTCCAGGTGAGGAATTGAATCTCGCATGAGTGCAGAGGTTCGAAGGGTGGACCCATCAGGCGTGTGAGGACCAAGTTGAGGTTCCACATTGGAGCTGGTGGGTGGCTTGGAGGAATTACTCGTTTGAGTCCTTCCAAGAATGCTTTTATGGCCGGCACTCTGAATAAAGAGAGGTGCTGCCTGTTCTGGAGATAGGCTGATATTGCGGTCAAATGGACACGTATAGAGGTGTATGCCAGATTGCATCGGTATAGGTGTAAGAGGTAACAAATTATGTTCTGGATGGATGCGTCTAGCGGGTTAATGTCATTATTATTGCAATAAATGACGAATCTTTTCCATTTGGCTGCATAGCAAGCTCTGGTAGTGGGTCTCCTGGCCTCCTTAATGATGTCCATACAGTCAGGTGGCAGGTTTAGGTAGCCAAACTCTAGGACTTCAGGAGCCAGATTGCCAGGTTCAGCTGTTGCGGATCTGGGTGCTGAATCTCTCCATGGCTCTGCGTCAAATGCGCGGGTTTGATTCGCAGCCTTTGATGCGGCACCACGGAAAGTTCGAGAAAGGTGGTGTACCATGGCTGGCGTGCCCACGTTGGAGCAACCAGGACGAGTGTCAGTGAGTGTTGTCTGAGTTTGCTCGCTACCAGCGGTATCAATGGTGCTGGGGGAAAAGCGTACGCAAATCTGCCGGACCAGTTCATCCATATCGCATTGCCCTGCGACTGCGGATGTGGGAACCTGGCGGCAAAGCTTTGGCATTTTGCGTTTTCGCTTGTGGCGAAGAGGTCTATCTCTGGATGACCCCACTGCTGGAAGTACGGTTGGAGTACTGACGGGTGTAACTCCCACTCGTGCATCTGGTGGCTGTGTCTGCTGAGCAGATACGCCATCTGGTTGTTCTTGCCGGGGAGGTGTTCCGCCATGAGGAACATGTTCCTCTGAATGGCCCACTTCCACATGCTCTGAGCCAGATGAGACAACTGTGGAGAGTGTGTTCCTCCCTGCTTCTGTATGTAGTACATGGCGGTCATGTTGTCCGTCCGGATCAACACGACTTTGTTGCACAAGTGTACTTTGAATGCTTTCATAGCCAGGAAGATCGCCATCAGTTCTAGAAGGTTGATGTGCATCTTCTTTTGTTGTATTGTCCATAGTCCCTGCACTGTGTAGTTGAGTACATGAGCTCCCCATCCCTGGAGAGACGCGTCCGCTGTCAGTATTATTTGTGGAACTGGCTCTTGGAACGGTTGGCCCTTGCAAAGGTTTTGTGGATTCCACCAATGCAGAGAGTTGTATGCCCGACCGCTCACCAACACTATGTCTTTTAGTTGCCCTTGAGCCTGATTCCATTGATGTGCTAAGCACTCCTGAAGCGGGCGCATATGTAGTCTCGCATGTGGGACTAAATGCAGGAGGCCATCATGCCTATCAACTGCATAAACACTCGCGCGGGAAGGGAGTGTTGGGGTTTGAACTTGGAAATCAGCATTTGTATGCTGTTGATTCTCACTAAATTTGGCTGAGCTGTGGCCGCCAGAGTGTCTATGGTCGCACCTAGGTACTGTTGTACGTGTGCGGGTTGGAGATGTGATTTTGGGTAATTTAGTGAGAACCCCAGACTGTGAAGAAGGGGAATGGTGCGGGACATGTGGCTGGCACATTGCTGGGCTGACTTTGCCTGAACAAGCCAGTCGTCCAGGTAGGGGTAGACATGAATGTGTTGCCTCCGTAGATGTGCAGCCACAGTAGCTAGGCACTTTGTGAAAACCCTGGGCGCCGTTGTCACGCCGAAGGGAAGAACCTTGAATTGGTAGTGCTGCCCTTGAATAGTGAACCTGAGATATTTCCTGTGTGATGGGTGAATGGGTATGTGGAAATACGCATCTTTGAGGTCTAGTGTGGCCAGGAAGTCTCCCTGTTTGAGCAGTGGGAGGACTTGTTGCAGGGTGAGCATGTGGAAATGCTCCGAAAGAATATAGCGGTTGAGGGGTCTCAGGTCTAGTATAGGTCTGAGTGACCCGTCCTTTTTCGGTATTAAAAAGTACAGGGAGTACACCCCTGTACCTTGCTCGTGGACGGGTACGACCTCTATTGCGCCTTTTTGCAGCATACTTAGCACTTCCTGCTGTAATAGCGCTAAGTGCTCTGAGGACATAGGACGGTGTTTTGGCGGTATTGTGGGTGGAGTCGAGGTTAATTCTAGGCAGTAACCGTGTTTGATAATATCTTTGACCCACCTGTCCGTGGTGATGGAGTTCCACGTGGACAGG
This sequence comes from Triturus cristatus, assembly GCF_964204655.1. NCBI lineage: Eukaryota > Metazoa > Chordata > Amphibia > Caudata > Salamandridae > Triturus > Triturus cristatus. Next base: position 1,141,339,751 of record NC_140590.1, on the reverse strand, counting down.
AACCTTTGTAGCCTTCCCCCGACAGGTGTTGTGTGGTCGGGAGGAAGGGAGAGGGCGTCACTGTTTGTTCTTGGGAGAGGATCTGGTATTGCCGTATCCGCGTCCTCTGCCCTTTGTGCTTGAACCACGATATCCACCCCTGGTGTTTTTATCGTAGGTACTTTGGGTGTTGCCCTTGTTGTAGGTTTGCTGTGACCCCTGTCCTCTACCTGCTCCTCTATTGCCGGGGCGACGAAAGGAGCCACTCCGAAAGGTCTGCGTTTGGAGAACCCCCATGGACTTTGCAGTGTCTGTGTCCTTTTTTATTTTTTCTAGTGTGGTGTCAACCTCTGGCCCGAATAAGTAGTTTGGGTTGACCGGCTGGTTGAGGATGTTATTTTGCACCTCAGGTTTGAATCCGGAGATTCGTAACCAAGCGTGTCGTCGTAACATGACGCTAGTGTTTATGGCCCTGGCAGCTGTATCTGCGGCATCCAGTGCACACTTGATGGATGCGTTTGGGAGGAGTTGTCCCTCTCTGATGAGGATCTCTGCTCCCTCTTTGTATTGGTCAGGGAGATGTTGTAGTAAGGTTTCTAGTGTGTCATAATGCGCTCGATCGTAGCGAGCCAGGAGCGCCTGAGTATTGGCAATACGCCATATGTTAGCTGCTTGGGCTGCAACCCGTTTGCCGGAGGTCTCTAACACCTTGGACACTTTGTCCGGGGGAGGAGCATCCCCAGTCGTCTGCGAGTGCGCAGACGACTGGGGATGCTCCCCAGTCTTTTCAGCTCGGAGCCTGACGTGTCCTGGAGGGCTGCCTTGTCTTTGATGCGTTGCAAGGATGCTGAAATTTGCCGCACCTGGAACGCCGACTGTTCTTTGGCGCCGACCGGTTCCGTTGAGGCAGGCGTGGACTTCTTCGGTGCCACGGGGTCATCGAGTCGAGGAGAGGTAGTAGCTGTCGACGGCGTCGATGATTGTGCCTTTGGTGCTGCTTTCGAAGTGGTGTGAGACCCAGCAGCCATTTTGACTTTTGTGGCCGGAGCCGATTGTTTCGGTGCCGGGAGCCGAGGCGGTTTGGCGGTACCGATGGTCTTTTTCCGTGTGTCGGCGCCGACGTCAGCTGCTGCAAGCTCGGCACCGAAGTCCCGTTTGGTGCGGTCGGTGCCGACGGGTTTGGCTGGCGTCGAAGGTGTGGTGGGCTTCGATCCGACCAGTGTCACTTTCAGTTTCGGTTTCTGCTGAACCGATACGGCTTTCGGTTTCGATGAAGGGAAACCAGCCGTTTTGGGTAGTAATGGCTGCCGCTGAATGTCCGAGGCCGGGCCAGAGGGCGGGGCCGAAGGGATGCGGGATAGGTCTTGGGTAAGGCCCGAAGGCGATCCCTCGACCGGAGCCATAGACTGACGCACTGGGATATCCACAGTCTGTACGGGTAGGCCTTGCTCGTCACCGGAGCTACTCTCTTCGGCCCCTAAGGCCTCATTGTAGTCTCCTACCTCGGTGTCGGCTTCGTCTCTGTGAAAGAGTCGTTCTTCGACGTCTTCCGATCCGGAGTCGTGTTCGGAAGCGGGGCTGGAGGGTAGGTTCTCCACGTCTTCCACATCTTCGTCCTCGGCGTTGAAGATGTCGGTCGGGGCCGGTGCCGCTTGCTGCGCTTCGAGTCTCGCTGCTCGTCGATTCCGGAGAGTCTTCTTTGATCGGAATCGGGCACAGGCCATACATGTGGACTCGTCGTGATCCGGCGAAAGGCATTTGTTGCACACCGGGTGGACGTCGACATGGGGATATTTCGCATTGCATACAGGGCACCGCTTGAATGATGTCCTCGATTCCATCGTCGATGTCGGGTCGATGGTCGGGTATGATGCGAAAAAGTTGTTCTGGAAGTTAGTAAACTAACAAATAACTATCGATACCGATCGGGAACAGTACCGACGCGAACTAAAGGCCTTTTGGCCTGTAAAGTTTTTCCTAACTGGAGTCAAGATAAGCACATCCGAACCCAATGGCGGAAAAAAACAATCTGAGGATGGAGAGGATGCCCATGCGCACTGTAGTCCAGGGGAGGAGTCACCTATCCCAGGATACTTCGAAGACTCTTCCAGGACAACAACGTGCAAACATCCGGACCCAACACTAGGCGGCGATCTATGCACAGATATGAATAAAGCAGCCCACATGCCTCGAACACTCTTTTACCAGATGCATCGATCAATTTAGACTCTTTGTCTGTGGGAGGTGCATCTGCAGAAGTTTGTGACTTTACTCTCTTACGAGCATTAGAGACTACTAGTGAGTCTAAAGGAAAGTGTCCCTTAATGACAAGCATTTGCAATGCAATGGGTCTCGCATTTATGCAGTTTGAGCTATTGGCATTGTAAATGAGAATACCCTTTATTTAGGTTTTGGTTTTCAAAACATAAATAAAAGGCATTGTAATTTACAATGCCAATAGCTTAAACCTGCGTAAATGTGAGACCTATTGCATTGCAAATGCTTGTTTTGACAGTGCCCAGGCCAAATTGTGATCCCAATCTGACCCTGCCTGGCTCCTGAGAGGCAAGGAAAGGATCGGCAGCCCGGGTCCAGGGGAGGGGAGGGAAGCCACTCCTCTGATCAGACCATTCACTGATCTGCCAGCTGCTCCAACACCTTCCGGTTGCCGCTTCTCGTGCCCTCCCATCCAAGGTGCTGGGTTCTTAATGACAGGGGAATAGAATGTTAGAACGTTTATGAATTAGAAAAGTGGTATTCAAATGTTTCCTTTGGAACGGTGGCAGTTTCTGATCCCTGCCAGGGCTACTGGCCGCTCTTTGATGCTCATTAAAGACTTCCACAGATTACCTTTGGAGCTGCCTCTTTTTACAAGCACACAGACAGTGCATAAATGCCCTATTTGCATGACCATAGTTGTTTGAATCGCGTAGCTCGTCATTGTGCTGCAGCACCCGATGTGTCGTTTCTCTTGACACTTCTATACTATTAACTTTGACAAGATCATGTTTAATGCAGTTCTGCGCGTGCCTGATACAGCCACTCTAGAGTCTAGTCATTGAGCTGGCAGAGGGCAAGGTGGCAGTGCATGGTGAGGGGAAACACAGGGCTGGCAGTGCACATCGGAAGCAGGCACTGGGCTGAATTCTGGTCTGACACTCTGTGGGACTGGTACCATATATAGATAACATGCAGAGCACAGGGCTGGCCGCCTCTGGTGCAGGAAACCAGGGTTCGAGCCTCAAGGTCGCGTCCATAGCCTGTGATTCTGGGCAAATCACTTAATCTCCCCGTGCCTGAATGTGTAATGTAAATACGGTGCTATGTAAAGCGCTCCAATACCTTCGGGTCGAGTTCGCGCTAAATAAATATGCAAAAAAAAAAAAAGCCTGGTAGTATGCAAAAGTGAGTGTCAGGTAGGCGGCAGATCACTGCATACCGGGCTGAGAAATGGGCTACTTTGTGGTTGCCAGTATTCAGGGTTGGCAGTAGACCGAACTGGCAGTGTTCACACCTACAGAACAGAGCGGATTCAGGCCTTGGTGGACAGCATGTGGCTTCTCTGCTGCATAATGAAGTTCTGCATGGCTACAGAAGAGGGCGTGGTCCATCGGCTAGATTGCCGACTTTGATGCTGGAAACCAGGGTTCGAGCCTCGGGGTCGCGTCCACATCCTGTGATTCTGGGCAAATCACTTAATCTCCCCGTGCCTGAATGTGTAACGCAACCGGTGCTCATGTAAAGCGCTCCAATACCTTTGGGTCGAGTTAGCGCTATATAAATCTGCCTTAAAAAAAAAAAAAGGCATGGCTGGTCACTAGGACTGTATGCGTAGCGAATCAGCTTGGCGGTTGGTGCCCAGTTTACCTGTGCACGTGCCTGTCAGAGCGCACGTGTACTAGGAGGGCTGACTGCGCAAGAGCTGCCCTCCCTAGGGCTGCCGACGCACAGGGTTCTTTCTCTATGTGTAGGACTGCCAACAGAGCGTTCTCAGAGGACATTTTTTTTTGTAAGGCTGCCATTGCACAGGGCTTGAAGTGCACACGGCACCCACTCACAGGGCATCCTGTGTCGAAGATGCCTGTGTGCAGGGATGGACGCAAGCTCTTTATGCAGGGCATACATCTGTTAATGTGACAACCTTTCCATAGTGCGTGTGTAAAACGGCGCGCACACACACTGCTGTTAATGTGCAGTCCTGTCAGTGCACGGGGCTATGTGCAGGCCCGGCCACTGCAGAGAGCTCTCTTGTACAAACATTGGGAAAAGAGGGCGTCACTGCAGGATGAGGAGGATGGCGCTTGGGTGGAATGCAGAGAGTGGAAAACAACAGCAGCCGACTAGGAATGAGGAGTATTTGAACTGAATGCGATGGTGAACAAAATTATATTTTTTAGTTCAATTGTTACCCAATATGGTTGTTCTGCCCTCGGAAGCCTAAAGAGGAAATCAACATAGTGCCTCGTTAAACCGGCAGCGAGAAGAGCCAAGTTCTGGGCTGTTTACGAAAAGTCAGAGACAGGGTTGAAAGCAGAGGGCATGGAATTCCAGTCATGTGCAGCCAAGTAGGACAAGCCCGGCGGAGCGTGGTGCGCACGCTTGGCGGGGGAGCGCATTCCAGGCGGGGGAGCGGACCCTTTGAAGTGCGATGCCAAACGGATTGCATGGCGGCACGATGCGGGTGATTGTGCGCGTGCTCGCCATGCAATCCGCTTTTCCGTGCCCTTTTGGGAGCCCCTAACAATAGTCTCGCTTTGCGATCGCTTACGCGATAGCAAGGCAAGACCTAAAAATGGGATCAGATGGTGGAGGTTTACATTTTTTGTCAACTCTAGGTGTTAACCCCTTCTGTGCCACGCCCTTTCCCCCTCCTGTGCCGGACGTTTCATTAGTGGGTGGGGTTCATGACGAGATAGTCTCGTCATGGGCACAGCGCGACCGTGCTCCATGACGAGACTATCTCGTCATGGGCACAGAAGAGGTTAATATGCGGGCACGAACAGGGTCCATAAAGAGGTCATCGGCATGTCTCATCATGGCTTTTAACATAGGTAGACTCTGACTTGTCCTATGTGTAGAGCTTAGTTTCTCAAATAACAAGCATTTGCAATGCAATAGGTCTCGCATTTACGTGATTCTGACCTATTGGCATTGTAAATGACAATGCCTTTTATTTATGCATTTTGAAAACCTGCAAGCGGACGGAGGGGCTTACTCTGTTGTACCCGAATTCAAATCTGTGACCAGTAGGCTACATGTAGAACTGCAGCAGGTGCTCTAACCTTCTGATCTGTGCTGCTGTGAATAGCTTGTATAACCTGTAAGTTACTCGTAATCCTACAACTTGCGCTCTACTCCACTGATCGAACCATGATTGACATCTGTGGTATGCACTTTGCACACAGATGTTAGTGTTTGTATATTTATAAAGCACCCAAAGGCCTCTAGATGTTAGAGCTCTTTATAGTAAGAACTTTACCTGCATGTTCTTAGTAGGGTTGAAATATGTAGGCCATAGTTACCCAATGCAAAAACAACAGTTGATGGACAGAATGCAGAACAATGTCATACATTCACCCCAGTACAGAGATCTGGGCCTAAATCCATCGTTTTTTTGCTCACCATGCCATTCCAGCATGAACCCAGCCATATAAAAATCAGTCTTGACACTGTGCCTCATGGGAACAGTCCAGTCCGAACTGCCAAGCCAGGTCCTCCCTGGACTGGAAACAAGCATCCTAGGACCGGTTTCGGGGTTTCACCCCTCTTCAGCTAGGATAGCTTGATTCCAGTGGCATGGAGAGCACGGGACCCATGTCTGGGCATACCCGTCCCACTCGGGGTGACAAATGCAAAAACAGTTGATGGACAGAATGCAGAACAATGTCATACATTCACCCCAGTACAGAGATCTGGGCCTAAGTTACGAGTTACAGTTACGAGTCTAACATTTTGGAGGCTGTATATTTCATATTTTGATTTGAGATGACATGATCCGATTCTCGGCTTGATCCTGAGCCGGAAGACTCTACTGGTTGTTTCGCTGCCGGGCCCGAGGCGTCAGAAACATCATCTCGGTGCGACTATGGCCCGAAGACAGAGGTGAGGCTGAATCCTTTTGTTTGGTTGAAGAGAGTTGTGGGGGTAAATGGGCTTTAGTATTCACGGCACCCTGTCCCGGTGGAAAGTCTTCGAACTCCAACTCGATTTCCAGCTCGGAATCAGATTCTGGGATAGAGAAGGCTTCCTCCTCTTCTGCTGCCGACCACTTCATGTTCCGATTCTTCTCCGAGGATATCTGGAGTATGTTGTATGCTCTGACACTGAATTTCTCTTCGTCGAGCCAGACGATCCCATTGTCTCTTTTCCAGTCGGAATGACCGACAAGCCTCACAATCTTCTTCTTTGTGCTCTGGTGAAAGGCACAAGTTGCAGACTTAATGCAGGTCGGTGCGAAGGTACTTGGAGTGGCACGAGGACAAAATTGAAACAGGGTCCGTTCCATCGGCGGAAGGCTGACTAGTATGGAACAGCGTAGAAGTCAACCGACACGGCTAGGCCGGAAGGCCAACCATGATGTCTTCGACTGAAGATGGAGTTTCCCGATCGATTCAATACACGGAGAACAGTGAAAGGCGTAGGATATCAATACAGTAGAGTCACCTTACCTCGTGACTGGAAAAGACTTCTTCGAAGAAAAACAACTTGCAAACATCCGGACCCAACACTAGAAGGCAGGTGTATACAAAACAGGTTTATCTACAGCACACATGCCTCGAACATAAAGTTCTGTTCCTTTGTTAGTAGTAGAGACCCTCTCTGCTGCCTTTTTTCGCAAGAGGATGAAGACTGCTTCCTGAATTTGTTCCTGATGTAAAGTGGAAGCCTTCTTTTGCGGAACTGTGGTGGAAGATAATTGAATCTGAGACAGTAACCATTTTGCACAATAGTCAGAACCCATTTGCCACGGTTTACAGTATTCCACTCTTCCAAGTATGATGTAATGCTTCCCTTCACTGGAGTGGGTAACTGAAGGGAAAATAAAAATTCATTGATTGCCACCTGTGGCAGGTTTAGTGGTTTGGCATACTGTTGGTGACCTCCTCTGACTCTGGATTGACGTCTCTTCTGCTGATGCCTCTGCTGTTGTTGACCTTCTGGTAAATGAATTTGAAAGCTCTAAAGGAAATGTGTGTGATCTTAAGGTCTGTAGGAATATTTTCTGAATTCTTTCCTTTTCTCCAATCTAACCACCCACAGATTTCATTTCATTTTCATGCGAGACATCTTGTCTTCAGCACGCGAGTCATAATATATTCCCTGAAAACTGGAGTTTTAAAATCCTGTGTTGGGCTTCAGATTTGAGTCCGATGAGTTTAAGCCAAGAAGAGCGACATATGGCCAAGCCATGACAGTATCCATTGGCTGCAGTACGGGATGCATTTGCTGCAGCACAGACGACTTGATTTGAAACCATCATACCTTTGTTTTTGATTTCTTTGAAGTCTTGGTGTCTGTCTATTAGTAGGTCACCTAAGAACATACAACATTTAACTAAGAAAAAAACAAATTTCCACTGACATCATATAAAGTGACTGTGTGCTACTCTAAATTACAAAACCATCCTTTTGCCAAATTTCCTTATATTTTTCTTCCCGATTGTTACTCTTTGCATAAACTAATTCAAAATACTGGCATTTAAATAGGAGGAAAACTGATCCCAGAATACTGTATGATGAGGACTGGTAGCTATATGATGGAGATCTCCCCCCTCCCCACTTAATTTGTTGGCATCCGCAACAGCTATTAAGAAAGGATGGATAAAACTTGTTAATAACACAGGAATATTAATAAAGTAGCCATCTTGAGAAAACTCCATCCTTCTTAGATTTGCTGCTCTAAAAGTCTGGCAGCTATAGGAAGAGATCTCAGACCATTACCCCGAAGTTAAAGTCAACCCGTCTTTTTTTGTTATTCTATCTATATGAGTAGACAGGGCAGGTATTTGATTATTAAAACAAAGAATGTCATACCAACACTCGACAACTCTCGAATTTTGCTTAGAAAGTATTCTCAAAATGGTCTCAGCTTTCACCCGCAGCCTAGAAGAGTATTATTGGCGTATACTTTTGATATTAATAAAGCTAAACCAAAGTCTAACCATCTGCGTCTAGAATCTCAGCTACCTGCTCCCAGGTTTGCCAGAAAAAGTTAACTTTAAAATCCGCAACTCTACTTAACTCCAGACTATTCCTCTAACTAATCTCAGCACTAAAAGGAGGGGGGGGGGGATAAAAGCTGTAATACTGACACTTTCACTAGAGCTAAATTCCCTATATTGGATATAGCAGACACTTCCATTTATAGAAAAGGGCATTTACTTTTCCAAAAGTGGCCTTATAATTCAGTGTGAACAGGTCAGAATAATTGGTAGGGACATATTCCTAAATATCAAATTACAAAGCAGGGATTATATCTATATATCTAATTCAAAGACCCCAAGGGACGAGTATTACTAGAAGCATTAAACAAGATCTTCAATTTTCCCTCTTTAATTTTACATTAACCAATCTGTTTAAAAGCCTTAATTCAATCTAATAAATATTGTGAAATAGATTTTTCTGGTTTTAAATATAATATTAAGTGGTCAGCATAAAGTTTCAATAGGGCCAAACCCGGTATAAGAGTGTGGATACAAGTACTGCTGCAAATTGAAACCATCTGAGAATAAAACAAAATCACCTAAGCTTCAATGAACAGAGCAAATAAGATGGGGGACACATCCTAGGAGTGTCCCCTGAGAGACTTTGATCTGACCTACTTCTACAGCATTATGATCACTACACAAGAATCTACATAATTATTTTTTAGACTTTAAATCAATTGTATCAGGAACATATATGCTACAAGAATTCGAACTGAGCTGCCCAATTGATCAGGACAAAAGCTTTCTCAGCATCAAAATAATGATTGCATATTCATAATTATTTTGAGAAAAATAAAAACTTAAACCAAATAGTTTGTATTAGTGGAAATAGATTTGTTTGGTAAGAAACCATTCTGGTCATGACGTATTAGGACAGAGGCAACTGGCAGGATCCAATTTGCCAATGTTTTCGTGAAAAATGAGTAGTCTACATTTATTAAAGTTTTCGGATAGTATGAACGGGCATTTCTACCTGGCTTCCCACTTTTTAATATACTAACAACTATTGCCTCCCAATATTTTTGGGATGGGGTAGCTCCACCCTCATAAGCAGACGCTCAACAGTGCAATTTCATGATATCATATAACGGGGGTATAGGGAGCAGCGTGAGGATTCAGGGGGACACTACACTAGCTGCACACATGGTGGAGGGAGGGTGGTGCATCGACACAGGGTGGTTGGCTTTGTTACCAGGGTGACAAAGAAAAGAGGAGGTAGTAAGAAGTGAGTTTCGATGATGGTCTGCTCTCATTTTTATTTTCAAGGTTTTTTTTAGGCTCAAAGGGGTTAATTATAGTAACAATATGTAGAATTATGATACAGTTTTGAATTGGATAAATATCCGTAAACCAGAAGTTTCGCTTTGCAAGATACCCACCTAAAAACTAACACCACAAAAATAAGTTAGTCCAAATTAGGGGTCATAATAAATCTTTACTTCAGCCAATGCAGCACATAGGTAGGTAGCAATTTTTGTTAAGACAAACAGTAAACTGGCTATGGGTTCAATCTGAAGATGATCCTTTAAGGAGCTGGCTTTGGCCACTATTGAAGTGAAACATTTTAACTTTATCAACTATTATGGCCCCACTGAAGACCAAACTTAGACCTTACAGTAAATGTATAATATGGCAAGGAACTGCGATGGCTCTATAATTAGAGACGCAGATTTGAATTTTTATACAGGTTTGTGAGGTAGATGCTGCATAAAGGGCAAAACAACAAAAAAAACCACAGTTTAAGCCAAGCGCAACCACCTTAATCTCTAGTTTAAAATCAGATTATGGCATGCTTGGTCCGTGGAGGAAGGATTTTGTAACTATTAATTTCACATTTCTTAGGAAGGTTTATTTCAGCATCTGGAACACAGAACCTAGCTAGAAAAAAGTATTCGATTAGTGCAAAAGGTTTTTGGGATCATGTTCTTATTTCTCTAGATATTAACATTGATTTAAGACTTTGACCTAGACCTAAGGCGAGATCAGGTATGCCTGGATCACAACCTGGAATGCCTTGGTGTAGGTAGTTGTGGAGGTCTAGGAGTGATGGAGCAATTTCCGCAGGAATTACCAGTGGTGGTGGAGGAGGAGAATTCACAGGAGGCTGGAGAAGTGATGGAGGCAGTGGCATTGATGGTGAATTAAAATGGGAATTCGGAATGATGATTGGATAAGCCGATCTTGAAAGTCAGTCTGATTCTTAGAGTAGCTTGCATTCTTTCATCCTTGAAACCACCCTGCCGCCATTTTTTCTGCAGCACAGGAATGTCTCCACGCCAAATCATGTCTTGACATCTATGATTCCCTTGATGTTCATGGTCTCCTCCTCGATGTCGTATGTGTCCGTGATGGCGAGCATGTAGGAGATAACCTCTTCTTGACATCAAATGGGGACATCGTTTCTCACTTTGACATCTCTTTTTGGATCTTCCACTGCAAGATCCTCAGAGTGAGAGGGGCACTGGTAGATGGAGCTGCCTCTCTTTGCCCCTCCAACGTGTCTCCAGGATTCCTGCTTTTTACGACTTTCTTGTTGTTCATCTAGGCACATTTTTTCATGCTCCCTCACAGTGCACAAGGAGATGCTGCTGCAATGAGGGCTCCTTTTGGGCTTCATGAGAATTCTGCGAAACGTAGGATAGAGATCCCATGAAGTTCTGCCTTAGCTATTTTTCGCTACAATCTGGCAGTTCGGATAAAAAAAAATTCAATTTTGCGAAAAATAAAAATACTCTCAGTGCTAAAATATGTTGATTGAACCAATTTTAAAAGGTTCTGAAGAGTTTCTGTAGAAAAAAAGCCTGAAAATGGACACGCATAGTGCTCCAAGATTCTGTCAGCAAGACCTACAAAAACAATTGAGTAAAATGCCGCAAACAGGTTGTGATGGGACACTGGAAATGGGGGTACCCTTAAACCTGCTGTGTGCCATTTTCACTTTACCATAGATGAGGCCTTTACAGCTATACTGCCCTAGCCTTCCCTATAATTCACTTTAAAAGATAATGAGAAGGGTTTGTGAAGGATATTTTTAAATGATCACTTTTCCTCCTCTTGGTGACCTTTTACGGCTTTATGTAATTTCTTTCCCCTTTGAAAGTAAATTAATGGAATTGGCACTACAGCCTGTTTTTAGGCTGCCAAATAATAAGTCTGTCAGAAGTAAAGAGAGTTACCTTTTACCATCGCAACCAAAAGGCCATTTTTCAGTACTTGTGACGGAGGAGTGATAGAGGGAAACGAAGTGCATACAGAAGTCATTCCAGACTAATGCGTCCACAAGTGAAAGCCTTGGAGTAAGTTCCAGTGTACAAAACAGTTGACTGTGCATTCTCAGCAGTGGAGAATAGATCAAACCAGGGCTCTCCCCTTCGTTTAAAATGCCCTGCACCACTTCTAGATGGAAATACGACTCGTGGAATGCCAGATCGCTCTGGATTTCAAGAACTCCGCTACGTGGTTGGCTACCAGGAAGACGTCCTGTTGTTCAAGCAACTTCCAGGGATGTAGATTCTCCTGACACAAGGCTCAAGACCCCACTCCACCTCCTTGTTGCAGTACCACATAGCATCCCCTTGACTGGCATCAGGAAGGCTTTTTAGGGGTAAATGGATCGCTCACAGCTCCAGCAGGTTGATGAGGAGGAACGTAAGTTACTTACCTGTAAACTGTGGTTCTCCAGTTTTGGTATCTTTCATAGATTCACATGCTTGAATCATTCCCCGTTGTCGAAGTGTGAGTCCCACGGTACATAGAATAGCAATATAGCAATAGCATAGCAAAAGCATAGCTAAAAGAACAATAGGAAGTAACATAGAAGTTAATAGGAAAAAACTTGTCACTTTAATAACTTGTCCAAGCCCTTAGATATGGTTCAAACTCCAGCCAATCAGGCAACAGCACCCTCTGGAACCTTCTCCTCAGAGGCTCAGGCTCTCAGATTTTCAAGCACGAGAGTGACATAAGAGTCAAGTAAAAGAGGGGAGCCTCTGAGGGGAGGTGGGTGGGTCGCATGTGAATCTATGAAAGACACCAATACTCGAGAACTACAGTTTACAGGTAAGTAACTTATGTTCTTCTCCAGTATTGGGGTATCTTTCATAGATTCACATGCTTGAATCAGAGTAGATAGCAGTAATTCTAGAATTGTGCCTGGCAAACCATAAGTCAATCGTAAACAGAGTACGAGAGAAATACATATACATATATACAAGATAGCAGTAAATATAGGCACCTCTGCAAGAGTACAAATATATATATACATTTTGTTTAGGAGGAGGGAAGAAAAGAGGCTCACCTTACTTAAAAAGATTACGTAGCACCCCTTGCCCCACAACTGTGTCAGCATTGTAGGCAGCTTCCAGACAGTAGTGCTAGGTAATGGTGTGTCTGCTGGACCATGTTGCAGCTCTGCAAATCTGATGAAGAGGCACACCAGCAAAGAGAGCAGTAGAAGAGGAGACTGCTCTAGTAGAATGCGCTTTCACTGTTGCATGAAGCGACTTGCCTGCTTGCTGATGGCAAAAGGAAATAACACTAGATATCTAATGTGCAATAGTCTGATTAGTTACTGGATGTCCTTTACGCATCCTGCAGTAGGCTATAAAAAGCTGATCAGTTTTACGGATACTTGTTGTCTTTTGCAAATAAAATTTCAAACTCCTTTTAACAAGAAGAGAATGTAAAGTCTTTTTGGCTGGCGACTGTGGATTAGGGAAAAAAAGTTCTTAAGATGACTGGCTCATTCAGGTGGAAATCAGATGGTACTTTAGGGATAAAGGTCGGATTTGTGCAGAGCACCACAGAGTCTTTGGTGAATTGAAGAAATGGCGGTTTAATAGTAAAAGCCTGAGTAAATATTGGATTGCTCTCTGACAGAAGGCGGAGCTCCATAAACCAGAATAGGCGAGGCCATCTGGGGGCTATGAGAAGAATGCGGCAGGGCTCTTTCCACATCTTCTGAAGCACCCTTGGGAATAGAGGAATCGGTGGAAAGGCGCAAGCATACATTTTTGACCAGTTCATCACAAACGCATACCCGTACGATTCTGGTTGTGGAACCCAACTTGCGTAGAATGGGCATTTACGGTTCTGGTAGGTCGCAAATAAATACAGATTGGGGCGGCCGCATAGCTGAACGATGCGGTCCAGCGTTGGTTGAGGAAGTTCCCACTTGTGGTTGGATGAGATCAACCTGCTCAGGGCGTCCGCTAGAATGTTGGACACTCTCGGAAACACGGATTGCAGTTAAAAGTGATCTGATGCTGAATCACCCAATCCCAAATTTGCTGAGCTTGAAGGGATAGCAAAGTAGACCTCGTGCCCCCTTGTTTGTTTAAATAATGCATGCTTGTAGTGTTGTCTGTCTGGATCAACACAAGCTCGGTAAATGAGGGTGCGAAAGGATTTCAGCACCAGGAATATCGCTAGCAACTCCAAGAGGTTTACGTGCCAATTTCGTTGGTGTGTGTGTCTCATTTTCCCTGGACTCGGAGGTCCTGAAGATGCGCCCCCCCCCCCCCCTGCGAGGGAGGTGTTTGTCATGAGGGTGAAACTTGGAGCGTCCACTGCAAACGAACGGCCTCCTGACATGTTAGGTATGCGAGTCCACCATAGCAACTCTTCGCATCCGAGATGTGATGTCGACAACCTCGAAGGGCCCTGAGACTTGTTGCCATTGTTTGTCGAGTTCCTCCTGTAAGGGTCTCATTTTGAGGCGACAGTTGGGAATTAGGGGAATACAGGAAGACAGTATCCCCAGAAGCAATTTGAACTGTCAAACAGAAATGGACCTTTTTGTGCACAGGAGAGTTGTAAATTCGCTGTTATCTTTCGTTTGCGCCAAATGCCCTTGTTTGTTGCGTGTATATGATGGCCCCCAATAGTGTCCTCAATTGAGATGGGGTGAATTGAAATTTCTCCAGATTGATGGAAAGGCCCAGCGACTGGAACAGAGATCGGTATATTAGAGTGTCTGGTTGCGACTGCGAATGACAGCGCCTTTATAAGGCAGTCGTCGAGGTAGGGAAAAATGTGGCCGCCAGCCTGACGAAGGTGTGCTGCCACCGGTGCCAAGACCTTGGTGAACACTCGGGGCGCAGAGCGAAGGCCAAAGGGAAGAACCTTGAATTGGAAATCTCTGCCAGCCACTCTGAAGCGCAGTAATTTTCTGTGTGTGGGTAGGATAGGGACATGAAAATAGGCGTCTTGAAGGTCCACTGTTGTCAAGTAATCCCCCTGAGACAGTAATTAAAGCACTTCTTGGAGAGACAACATCCATAAGGTTTGTTTCTTGAGGAATTTGTTAAAGGAATCGAAGGTCCAGGATGGGGCGCCACTCCCCCGATTTTTTTTCTTTATGAGGAAGAATCTTGAATAGAAGTCTGCACCCCTTTGTAGTTTTGGTACCACTTTGATCGCTCCTTCCTTTAACATGATATTGATTTGGCATAAAAGTTCCCTCAGATGGGCAGGAGGAGGACCTCTGGGAGAAGAATTTGGAGGGAATTTCACAAATTCCAGAGTGTGTCCTTTGGACACTATGCCCAAAACCCATCGATCTGTAGTTATTGCAGACCAGTTGGAGAAGAAGGATGAGATCCACCCTCCAACTTTGGTGGGATTGATGGATAAAGCGGTTGGCATGTGGCAGTTGTCACTGCTTTTTTGAGGAATCCCCACTGTATTGCTTGTAAGGGGCAGCCGGCGGATGTTGAAACGACTGCTGTTGCTGAGAGGAGGAGTAACGCTGTTGATCCTGATAGGGCTGGTACTGCCGGTATTGGTTGTAACCTCCCCGAAAGGAAAAGGAGGAACCACGACCCTTCGCACCAAGAAAAGGCTGATTCTTAAATTATAGAATGCCAAGGGTTCGTACGGTGTCGGTATCCTTTATTGCCAGGAGGGCGTCATCAATGTGCTGGCCAAAAAGTGATTCACCGCTGGAGGCGCATGTCAATAAGGAATATGCTACTTACCAGTATGCATCTGTTCTTGGCATGTAGAGGTACAGATCTACACACTATGCATAGATCGCCATCTGGTGTTGGGTTCGGATCTTTGCACTTGTTTTTGTCCTGGAAAGTCTTTGGAAGTCACAAGGTAGGTGACTACTCCTTAGGATCATAGTGCGCATGGGCATCGGCTCCATCCGCAGATTGTTTTTCGCCAGCAGGAAAATGATGGAGCTTTGTAAGAAACAGGAAGATGCCCTTGTATGCTGCATCTAAATAAGATAATACTGGAACAGATAAAGGAAGCCGGGGAGGCGGGTGGGCGTGTGTAGATCTGCAGCTCTACATGCCAAGAACAGATGCATATTGGTAAGTAGCATATTCCATTCGAGGCATATGAGCTACAGATTACACACTATCCAGATTGTATAGTAGTCCCATTCCTTAGCGGCGTCCACCAGTATCTGTTGCAGTAGTCTCAAATGGGGTTTTGAGTACAGCTTGGCCCACACTGGCTTGTTGTTTTGATTGCACATCTACACAATAGTGTTTTGTGAACGTATGCGGTGTAGACCATGTAGCTGCTTTGCAGATGTCATCTAATGGAATGTTCCCTAAAAATGCCATAGAGGTCCCCATTTTTCTTGTATAGTGGGCTCTGGGAGGAACAGTTAAAGTGTGTTTTGCTTTGTGGTAGCAAATTTGTATGCATTTAACAATCCATCTGGCTATCCCGGACTTGGATATGGGATTGCCTTTGTGTGATGGTGAGAAAGAACGAAAAGTTGTTTGGTTTTTCGCAAAGACTGTGTTCTTTCAATGTAATAGAGCAACGCTCTTTTAACTTCTAAAGTATGAAGAGCTCTTTCTGCGACTGTGTGTGGTTGCGAGAAGAATACGGGCAACTCAACAGATTGATTAAGGTGGAAGGGGGAAATGACCTTAGGGTGGAATTTAGGATTAGTGCGGAGAACCACCTTATTGTGATGGATTTGTAAGAATGGTTCCTGAATAGTTAGGGCTTGTAGCTCACTAACTCTTCTTAGAGAAGTTATGGCCACTAGGAAAGCAACCTGCCATGTTAAGAATTGTGGCTCACATTTATGTAGAGGTTCAAAAGTTAGTTGTGTGAGAATGATATTTAAATTCCACACAGGTCAGGGTGGAACTCTGGGAGGAATTATCCTTTGGAGTCCTTCGATAAAGGCTTTGATGGCAGGTACTCTGAAGAGTGATAAATGTTGTCTATTTTGTATGTATGGTGCTATAGCAGCAAGGTGTTGCCGAATAGACGTATAGGTTAAGTTGCACCTTTGTAGGTGTAGTAGGTAGGTTATGATGTGTTGGATAGACAAATCTAGGGGATTGATGCAATTGTTATGGCAATATATCACAAATCGTTTCCACTTGGCTGCATAGCAGGCTCTAGTGGTAGGGCGTCTAGCCTCCTTAATGACGTTCATACAGTTTTAGGAAGGTTAAGGTAACCGAATTCTAAGATTTTAGGAGCCAGATCGCAAGGTTGAGATGAGCCGGGTCCGGGTGTCTGATCTCTCCACGGTTCTGGGTTAAGAGGCGTAGTGAGAGGTGAAATCTCTGGTGCGGAACTACTGACAGTTCCAGCAATGTGGTGTACTGTGGTTGTCTGGCCCAAGTTGGAGCAACTAGAATGAGAGTCAGTGAGTGTTGCCGTAGTTTGCGCACCACTAGTGGTATGAGTGGGAGAGGCGGAAAGGCGTACGCAAATCTGCCTGACCAGTTCATCCATATCGCATTGCCTTTGGACAATGAGTGTGGGTATCTGGTGGCGAAGCTTGGGCATTTGGTGTTTTCGTGGATGGCGAAGAGGTATATCTGTGGTTGCCCCCACATTTGAAAGTATGGTTGAAGAACTTGTGGATGGAGTTCCCACTCGTGGATCTGTTGTGTTTGACGACTTAACAGATCGGCTATGGTGTTTTGGACTCCTGGGACATGTTGGGCTAGGAGAAATATGTTCTGAGGTATAGCCCACCTCCATATGTTTTGTGCTAGCTGAGAGAGCTGCAGAGAGTGTGTCCCGCCTTGTTTGTGGATGTAGTACATGGCTGTCATGTTGTCTGTGCGGACTAGGACAGTCTTGCCTGATTTGTTTTTGAAATGCTTTTAAGGCTAGGAATATGGCCAGTAATTCCAGGTAATTGATGTGAAATAACTTCTGTTGAGATGTCCACCTGCCTTGCATGGTGTGATGTAATAGGTGAGCTCCCCAGCCGGAGAGCGATACGTCCGCTGTCATGACAATCTGAGGAACTGGCTCTAGGAACGGTCGCCCTTTGAAAAGGTTTTTGGTGTTCCACCACTGCAGAGAGCGATGAGTGCGACCGTCTACCAACACCAGATCTGTTAACTGACCTTGAGCCTGGTTCCATTGGTGTGCTAAGCACTCTTGTATGGGACGCATCTGGAGTCTTGCGTGAGGCACTATGAATATGCAAGAGGCCATCATCCCTATGAGCTGCATGAACACTCGAGCTGGAAGAGAGTGATGAGTTTGAAATTTGGGTAGGAGAGCGAGAATGCTCACTATTCTGGGTGGACTGGGATAGGCTAGCGCTTCTGAGGCGTTTATTGTGGCACCGAGGTACTGTTGCGTGTGAGAGGGTTGCAGATGAGACTTGGTGTGGTTTATTGTGAACCCCATGTTGTGGAGTAATTGGATAGTCGCGTGAGTGTGATGAACACACTGGGTGTACGAGCTGGCTTTTACGAGCCAGTCGTCGAGGTATGGGAAAACGTGAATGTCTTGTCTTCTTAGATGGGCTGCGACTACTGCTAGGCACTTTGTGAATACCCGTGGTGCTGTTGTGACTCCGAAAGGGAGTACTTTGAATTGATAGTGCTGCCCGTCCACTACAAACCTGAGATATTTTCTGTGAGCAGCGTGTATGGGAATATAGAAATAGGCGTCCTTGAGATCTAAGGTGGCTAGGAAGTCGCCCTGTGAAAGAAGAGGGAGGACTTGCTGAAGTGTGACCATGTGGAAAAGGTCTGATTGTATGTACAGGTTTAGTGGCCTAAGGTCTAGAATAGGTCTCAGAGAACCATCCTTCTTTGATATGAGAAAATACAGGGAGTAAACTCCTGTGTTTTGTTGGTGCAGGGGAACTAGTTCTATTGCACTTTTTTGTAGTAAGGAAATTACCTCTTGTTTGAGGAGTGACAAATGTTCTGCTGATATTGGACACTGTTTGGGTGGAATGTTTGGGGGGTAGAGGCAAGTTCGAGACAGTAACCTGATTGCACTATTTGTCGCACCCACCTGTCTGTGGTGATGTTGGTCCAGACAGGAAGGAACTGCTGTAGTCTTCCCCCGACAGGAGTGGAATGGTCCGGGGGACGCGGAGGGAAGTCATTGGGCAGGTGTGGAGGCAGTGTGGGTGTTATTAGTCTTGCCTCTGCCCTTGTTATTGTTGCCTCTGTATCCTCCTCTCTGATAACCTTCGGTGAAGGTGGATTGTGTGGGAGCCTTGTAGGAGGTGGATGGGTTATCAGACTAGTATCCCCTGGAGTTGCCCTTGTAGGATGAGTGACGAAAAGAACGTCTGGGAGCTTGCGATTGCAAGGCTCCCATTGATTTGGCTGTGTCTGTTTCCTTTTTCATCTTCTCAAGGGATGCATCAACATTAGGGCCAAAAAGGTGTTGTTGGTCGAATGGTTGAATGAGGATAGAGCTTTGCACCTCAGGTTTAAACCTGGAAATGCATAGCCATGCATGCCTGCGAAGAAGGACGCTTGTGTTTAATGCTCTGAATGCGGTATCTGCCACATCAAGAGCACACCGGATAGAGATGTTGTTGATAATTTTACCCTCTTGTATTAGGTTGTTGGCCTTATGTTTGTGTTTGTCCGGGAGGTGTTGGAGTAGGGACTCTAACTTATCATAGTGAGCCCTATTGTATCTGGCTAACAGGGCTTGAGTATTTGCGATGCACCAAATATTAGCTGCCTGGGACGTTGTTCTTTTGCCAGAGGCTTCCAGGAGTTTAGACTCCTTGTCGGGCGGAGCTGCATCACCTGATGTCTGCGAATTAGCCCTTTTCCTAGCATGTGAGGCCATCATGGAGTCTAATGAAACAGGGCCCTTAATGTAAGCTGGGTATGTAGGGGCAGCTTTGTATTTTTTCACAATTCTAGGATTGATGATTCTAGTCCTGACAGGGTCTTTAAATACTTCTGAAGCGTGTTTAATCACCCCTTTGATCATGGGTAAAGTGGATGTGGACCTTTGGGTGGTGTCGAAAGTGTCCATTAAATAATCGTCTTCGACCGGTTCTGTATGTAGGTCGACCCCGTGGTACTGGGCAGCCCGGTGTATTCGCTGATTAAAACCCATATTTTCTTTTGGTGGGGAATGCCTAGAGGGGTAGATGTCCTCTTGCGGGACATTAGGGACATCAGGCATATTATAGTCATCCCAGGGGTCAGGGGAACCTGGTGGACAGGGGTCATCTAGTGGCATGTTGTTGTCACCGTCCCCTGTGTCGTCATCTACCGGTGTAGGTGATGACGTAGGAGAACGAGGTTGGGGAGGTGGAGAAGGGACCCTAAGAGGTGATGTGGCTGTATCCTTCTTTTTAGGTAGTGGAGCTGGTGCAGGCATGGCCAGTGGTCTTTTTCTGGAACAGAGAGTCAATTGCCCCGTTTTAGGGTCTTTAGTTAAGAGTAAGGTTGGGTGTTCGGTGTCGACATCAAGGGCTTTTTCGGCACTGGCTGCGGAGCGGTTTTGGGCTTCGAGACGTGTGATTTACCAGTCTCTGTGTGCTTCTTCGGTGTCTATGCTTTTTTCGGCTCCGAAGAGTGTGAGTCCGAACTTTTGGGGAGTGACTTCTTCGTCAGCTCTGAGTGTTGTTTCGGTGCCGGGGAGTCACTGGTTGGAGTCTTCGGTGCGGAGGGCTTCGGGGTGGAAGTAGCGGTCGGCCCCGAGGATAGGTGCGGCTTCTTTTTTGGTGCCGATGATTGGGTTTCGGCGCCGGTGGCAGGCAGACTTGAGCCGCCGGAAGGCTTGGTAGGCTTCTTTGCCGGGCCCGAGGGCGGGGCAAGGGAAGCAGTGTGTCCGTATGCACCTGAGCCCGAAGGTGAAGGTGTGACCGAAGCCTTTGTTCTTGTAGGGAGTGGGTCGGGGTCGACGTCTCTACTTAAGACCCATTGCACTGGAGTCACTTCTTTGACGTCGGAGTCATCGGCTTCGAAGGCGCTGATGAGTTCTTCTTCGACCCGCTCCTGTGGCACATCAACGCCCTCCTGGAAGATGTCGTCGGGGATCGAACTCGACGAGCTAGCCACGGTCCTTCGAGCTCGTCAATCCCAGAGGGTCTTCTTCGAGCAGAAAGAGGCACAAGCCGGACAGTCTCTGGCCTCGTGCTCGGGAGAGGGACAAAGGTTACACACCGCATGCAGATTGGTGTGGGGAAACTTCGACCCACATCGAGGACACTTTTTGAAAGGCGTCCTTTCCATGAGCCAGATGCCAAGGCACGGGTTAGCCCGAAGGCCTTCTTCGACGACCGGAATCGAAGACTTGTAGAGATGCGCGCTGATTAGGGTTCGCGATCAAGACAATACCGTCGAAAGTGTGAAGGATTGCGCGCCGAAACAGGAATCGGTAACGGTTCCGAACTGGAGCGCGAGAAACACATCCGTACCCGATGGCGGAAAAAAATAATCTGAGGATGGAGCCGGTGCCCATGCGCACTATGATCCTAAGGAGGAGTCACATACCTCGTGACTTCCAAAGACTTTCCAGGACAAAAACAAGTGCAAACATCCGGACCCAACACCAGATGGCGATCTATGCATATCGTGTAAACTGCAGCTCATATGCCTCAAACTCTTTGTTTGTACTTCTTGCCAAAAAGAAGTGGCTTTCAACCAGCCCTGACGTCGGAGAACTGCTGCCCCCGCTAGTTGGCAAAAACCCATGGAGAAGACGTCCACTGCACAGTCGATCTCGGCGGGGATCCGTTCTCCCTCCTGAAGGATCTTTAAAGCTTCCGCTTTAGAGGCCTCGGGGCAACATGTCAATAAAGGGGGAAATGTCCGACCACATTTGCCTTTCATAGCGGCCTAGCATAGCTAGAGAATTAGCCGCTCTGATACTAGTTGCCGCCATGGTGGAAAACTTCTTCCCAATGGAATCAAGGCGTCTGCCCTCTTGATCAGGAGGAGCCGACAACGGAGACGAGGGACCCCTGGCTTGACGTTGTGCCGCCTGGGAGATAAAGTCCGGCTTAGGTTGACCAATGAGACAGGCTGGTGAATTATCCGGAGCTTTGTACTTCTTATCCAGGCGTGGCAGGACTGCAGGAATGGAGGCAGGGGTCTTCATGACCTTCAAACCCTCTTGCCAGATGAAGTTGATGATCGGTATAGCCCGTACCTGTTTTTGTGGCTGGTCTTTGAAATCATACAAGAAACAGTCTTTGTCCTTGGTGACCATAGGAAGGTGGAACCTCTTGGCCGCTCTGTCCAGGAGAACATGAAATCCACCTATATTAGCTAGTGGAGAATCGGCAGGAGTTGGGAGTGGTAGGCGATGGAGTCTGGATCTGATAATTGTCCCACTCGGTAAGTAGGGATCTATCATCAAACTCCCCTTCTTCTCTGTCATCGTCAGTGGTACGTGTGTCCTCCCGGTGGTGAGACATCGATGCCACTGGAGAAACTGGAAGTGGCGGCTTGATGATCGATGAAGGCGGAGGAATAGGTGTCTGAGGAACAGATGAGGCCAATTCAGAGGGGGGGAAACGGCGGTAGTAGTCATCAAGCATATGTTGCAAATTGGAAATGACAGACATAGGCATCTGTGCAGTTGGATTCTCAAGTGGTGGTTGAACATTAGGCTCTGGGTAATAGTCATACCCTTGTTCATCATCAATATCCTGGCACTTAATAAGGAGCTCTGAAGGACTGCGAGCAGCACGGAACCAGTCATCCTCTTCCGAATCCTCATCAGCCCCATAATCAACAAGCATTGGCATAGCCAATAGGTCTCGCCTTTGGGACCGTATAAGTGTTTAGCCATGCAACAGTTGCATAACTAAATACTTATAAGGTCCCAAAAGTGAGACCTATTGGCTATGCAAAGCGGCCATGCGGCCCGGAAAGTGAAAGTGATCGCGATCAAACATCAAAGCGGCCGCGAAAGTGAATGTAATCTCGGTAAATCGCGGCGCGCGCGCCCGCGCACATGCACTGTAGCTCTAGGCTGGCCTGGTAGCACTTTTTGGAGCCCTCTCAATAAGTCTTGCCAGACCAGCGCATGCGCTGGGTCAGGCGAGGCCTAAAAAGCTCCACTGGAAGATTAGGAGATGCTTGAACTGGCAATAGAATATCCAGAGAAGACTGTATACGTTGAAGGAGAGAAGCCTCTGTCACTCCTGAAGGCGGCAAAAGTACTGCTGAAGAATTCAAGGGGACTATAGACATCAAAGCTTAAGGTGGAACCAAAGATTCCGCCGTCAACGATGCAGTCGACGATGAGTCTAGTTGAAGTTCCGTATGTGAATGCTTCTGTGCCGTCGACGAGGCGGCCGTCGACTAGGTCTCCATCGACAAGGTCTTCGTCAACAAGGTCTCCGTCGACGAAGCAGGCTGATCCTTGGAAACCATCGACCATCTCATCGACGAAGAGGCGCCCGTCGACGAATGTCCAGAGACGGTGCGCTTATTCTTTTTCATCGACGACGAAGTGAGGGAAGCAGTAGACGAGTGAGGCTTCACTGACACAAGCGTCGACGGAGAGGACGCCGATGACAATCATAGTAGGCTGAGGAGACGAGAAGGTGGAAGTCGTCGTCGTAGAAGTGACGACAGAAGACTTAGTTGATGAAGGAATCGACGACGATCTCGTCGACGCGATTCCAATTTTTTTTCGGTAAAAGTATCTCAGGAAGAGATTTAGCCGCTTGAGACTTAGATCTCGGAGGCGTAGAGGGCATAGACTGACCTTTAGGAGGAGCAGGAGCAGCTTTTGAGGAGGAAGGCTGGTCTTTAAGCTTAGATGAATGATGCTTCTTCAGCGCCTTAGGAGATGCCATCTCAGCCTCACTAGCTCTCTTATTAGAAGCGACAGTCCTGAGAGAAGAATCACTCAACATCTGACAAGGGATTATCCCTTGTCTTGAGCTTCTGCAGCCACTGAAGAAGACGTCCCTCTCTGGCTCTTAAAGTATTTTGAGGAAAAGTCCTGCAGATTTTACAATCTCTCACCTGATGGTCAGGGTCGAGGCAGTAAATACACTTTTTGTGTGGGTCCTCAGAAGGAAGCCGGAGTTTCCCACAAGACACGCAGTGTCTGAAGAGTGACCTCTTTGTAGTAGACATTGTAGTGAAGATATTCAGAAGAATTAGTGTAGAAAAAGTTGAAGTGCACCCTTCACACGACGTGCGGTATAAAATCTGAGAGCATGAGCCTCTGAGGAGAAGGTTTCAGAGGGTGCTGTCGCCTGATTGGCTGGAGTTTGGACCATATCTAATGACTTGGACAAGTTATTAAAGTGACAAGTTTTTTTCCTATTACCTTCTATGTTCTATTACTTCCTATTGTTCTTTTAGCTATGCTTTTGCTATGCTATTGCTATATTGCTATTCTATGTACTGTGGGACTCCCACTTCGACGATGGGGAATGATTCAAGCATGTGAATCTATGAAAGATACCCCAATACTGGAGAACTGGCATTCCACAGGAGATCGGAGACCTCTGATTTCCATATCCATTTGGTGACCCCTTCAGCCCAGCAGGGATGCACTTGTCACCATCATGAGCTGTGGGTAGGGGACAGGAAGTGATCTGGCGCAGGTCAGGTGGACATCTGTCAGCCACCACTGCAGATCTTAACCCATCTGCTACAAGATTTAACTGGTATCCGAGAGTCAGCCCTGGTGCTGGGTCCACTGGGACCTGAGGTTCTACAGTAGTGTCTTTATGTGCCATCTGATGAACGGGATTAGGATGATTTAAGAGGCGGGGAGCACCAGGACTGATCCTGAGACATCTGGGATCATATCCTAAACTCAATGCAGTGAGGGGAGAGGCTTTGTCCAATACCGCCCCAATGAACGACATCCTCTGTGAGGGGGTCATGTGTAACTTTGGCTCGTTGATGGAGAACCTCAAACATGTCAGGTGACTGGCTGTTTGGATGGCGAACTGAAAGTATTTTTGGCCTACCTTTAACTGCAGGTAGCACTTGTGGGACTGCAGGACAGTATATGAAAATACACAAACCCCAAATCTGAACACACAATTCAGTCTCCTGGGTCCACAGCAGACAGAATCTGAGCTAACATGAGCATTCTGAATTGTCCTTCCATAGGAAGACATTGAGAGGAAAAAAGTCCAGAATGGGCCTAAGGCCCCCATTCTTTTTCGGGATGAGGAAATTGCAGAAATAATATTCCTCACCTTACACGAAGTATGGTACCCACTTAATGCCACAGGAGAGCAAAATAAGTACCACCTGCATCAGGATGTGCAAGTGTTTCTTCAAAGTTTGTTCTGGTGTGGGAGATAAATGGGTGGGGAGGAGGAAGTGCTTAATTTGCAAGTAAATAAGTGCCAGGGCCCTCGTCAGGTGGACAATGCAGCTTGCACCACCTATTGCCCCTATCAGAACTGCCAATGACAGTACCAACACAAATACTAACCATTATACACCTAAATGTTTGATATTTTGACTATTCCAGTCCACCAAAGCTATAAAAATGACTTGAGCAGTTAATTGTAATTTTAAAGTATTTTGAATCAATAATCAACTGTTGTGCTAAATTCTAAATTAGGTAACAGCGCCACCATGTGGCAGACTGTCATAAGTGCCTGCCAATGTTGACAATTAATTGCTGATGCCGAGCACTGGAAACCACTGGCTCAAATTAAGCAGCGGGAAGTGGGGAGGAAATAACAACACATAGCTCTCCCGGACTATCTGTAAGACCATTCTTCAGGTCCACACAAAGGGGGTTGTGGCCTGACCAGGGGGAACAGGTTTCACAACCACCCAACAGAAGAAAAAAGAAAAAAGCAAAGCACTTCCGACTCTAACCACTAGATTGCAGAATATGCACAGTATGGGAATCTACAAGACGTCTATGCTGCAAAACAAAATCGCCAGTCGGGGAGGAAATGTTGGATCCTGCACCCCAGTAGCCAGGCATGGGTCACCAAGGACAAACTTTAGCAGCACAGTAGCTGCTGCAACAGGGAAGGAGGTGTTGAAGGACTGCTATCTCTCCTGTCTTGCAGGATGCCTGCTGGCGCAGCATCTGTTGCCCCAAAAGGACTGAACTGATTGCTGGATCAACGGATGGGAAATCTGCCTCGCTATAATTCAGCTCCCCTAGATTAACCAAAAAAATTAAGGGACTGGTGGGCGAACTGTTCCACTGATGTCAACAGTGCAGTGTTATGGCTGTCTTTGAACACAGTCTGCCTTTTTCGACAAAAGCTTTGACTCCATCAATGGGCCTGTCTATTAAGGATGTGCCCGAAAATCCACTAGACTTCTTACATGAATGTCCCCCTAAGACGATTGGCCCAAGAGCCCTACCAATGCAATCTGTAGAATTCATACCAGCATTAAGCACAAACTGTACTGCATCTTGTAATGTTTGTGATAGAAAGAAGTTGAGATCTTCTGTCCCAGAGAGCATGTGACTATCTATCCAGAAGGCAAATAGCATTTAAGGACCCCAAGGCCAAACTCGTAGATGAAAACATCCTTTTGCTAAACATGTCAATCTGTTTTGACTCCAAGTCCGGGGGATTGGTCAGGAAAAAGGGTTTACCTGAATAGTGGAAAGGCTACACAATGAGGCTCTCTGGTGTGGTATGCTCAGTCAAAAAACCTGGGTTACCAGGTACAGGTCTACGATGATACGCGGCTCTTAGCCTGCTAACTAGTGGGCAGGAACAGGGTTTTGGCTATGTGGACATTATAGTGCTGTTTAAGGCTTAATTAGAAGGAAACAAAAAAGTATAGATCATAGGAAATGGCTGATGAATCTCTAAGAGAACATTTAACTTTGCTGCGACAAAGGCAACTGTAATTCTAGCATATCAGTCGCCCTCCTAACCATCTGAGCAAACAAAGCACTTTCTCCCACTGGTGGTCCACGTGGTGAGTGAAGCTCAGTTTCACAGTACGTGTCAAACCCACTGGCATTTTGTAGGTCTAGGAATAATCCATCTCCAGTATAATGAGGAGGGAGCAGAGAATCTCCCTACTCTTCATTATCAGTATTCAAAGGGACCCTACCTGGATCCTACACAGGGTCAGAACCAAAAAGAGAATGCTATTGTTGGTAACAGAGTCATTGTAGAAGCATTGGGTTGCAATCAGTCTGAATGACAACTAGTTGCACTTGTGTAACCTTGTATCGCGTCACATGATGGGCTCAGGCACAGGTCAGATCGCAATAGGACATGGGTGTCGGCACCAGTCGTCTATCCGCATTAGTGCGGCGGGAACAAGTGTAGGTCTTAGAGCCAGTGGAAAAGACTGTATCAGAACCAGCAGCAGCCAAGGAACAGATCCCAAAGGGACAGATGGCTTCAGTGAGGACAGAACGGCAGTAATCCTAATCAGGAACCATGAGACTCATTGACGCTTTAAGGCACTCCACTGGGGACTAGTATCCCACTGAAAATTTATAGCATGGCCTTCATTAAGTCTGCAATCTGCTGAGCGTCGACAGAAGCCCTTAAAACTCAGGGCATGATATCTCACCTCACCTTTCTTAACCCCCCCCCACTACATCTAAATATTAAGAAGATCCCCAGGGTAAGCTTGCGCATCAGGCCAAAAGTCCACTCCATTCCCCACCCCCAAACAAAAAAGCACTTTTCTTCAGCCACCAAAGTCTTTTTAAGCATTTGAAAGGCACTGTTTTCTTGGAGCATAAGCAGTGATTTATTTATGGAATTGCACAGAAGTCCTTGGAGACAATGCCTAGAAAACAATTAAAAAACAATGTAGGCTAAGTCATGCATTATCATAATACTATACGATGATCTAAGATGCAAAAGCTTAGAAACAGACATTAGATTGCTCAACATTCCAATATCTATGAGAATAATAGACCAGGATGATCTACCTGACAAACATTCTCCTTCATGGCTGCTCCTCCCCCTTTTTCAGGGTTGATTTTTCTTGAAGGCGGCATTTCATTATCTAGCTCAATCCCTTCATCGGAAGGCTCCTTGGGGCTTGTGGTATTTTCATTCATAGACATATCCCCCTTTAACATAAACAGAAATATTTTATTTAGGATGCTCTCCTTTACCTGTATCAACACTATTCTTGATCAATACAATATATATTTGTCCACATTCTGCAGCCTGGCAAACACTCTTGCTATAAAACACAGCTCATGAACAGGCCAAGAAAATGGTGTAGGAAGCTGGCTCTGTATATACTATAGCAAAGTAAGGGTATAGTGTGCACTGAGCCCAGTGGAACCCCAAAGGTAGGCAGAGGTAAAAGTAGATAATATCTTACTCTCTATTTGTGGTAGTGTAGGTGAGCAGTAAAGCTTTATCAGAGCGTAATGCTAAGCATTTATTGTACACACTCAGGCAAGAAATGATGTCACACACTCGAAGACTGAACTCAGACCAATTTGTTAGTATAAAAATATTATTAGTTATATTTATTTCCTAGAACCAAGCAAGCCTGGCACCAGCAAGATGACTGAAAATGACTGTTACGGGTTTGTAAATACTTAGAATACAGTTGAAATTACTGTTAGATTACCTGTGGTTACTTTTTTCTACTGAGTGTGATATGCCTAGATCTCACACTGGGACATTGCCTAGTGAAAAATTAAGTAAAGTAGTTTTTGTATATTTACAGTTTCTTAGAGTTCCATACAAACCAACTCCACACAAAATATTTTTCAAAGAAAAGCAGTGAATGCAATCCTAAGGGAGGATAAATTGAATTACCAGTTTACAGGCAAGTACTTGGTTGCGGGAGTGGGGTTCCTGGGGTTAGAACCAGGGTTCCACCAGGGTCGAGAATGCATTCTTAAAGCACCCTCAGCGGCACTAGGGCGGCCGGGAGCAGAGGGCTGAGGCCCCAAGTTCTACAATGGGGAACAGGGGGCCTCCCGTTGGTGGCTGCTCACAAGCAGGCCACAAGGTTGTGGAAGCAAAGCTCCAGGTGTTAGGTTCAGGGCAGGGGGCACACAAGATGCACCCACAGCAGCACAGGGGCGGCTGGGTGCAGGGAGCTGTTGTGGTGTCAGGTGCCTTGTTGATTTCAATGGGGATTCTCCAGTTGCAACAAACACTGCAGGCTCAGGGACGAAAATCTTCTAGGGGTGACCACCGGTTCGAGAGGTAAGTTAGGATGACTGGGGATGCTGGGACACCGTTGTAAGAAAGTGGCTCTGTATATACTGCACCAAAGTAAGGTTCAGCGTGCACAGAGTCCACAGTCCCCAGAGGTTTGGCAGAGACTAAAGTTAGATCTAACCTTACTCTCTAAAGTGGTAGCTTGGTCGAGCAGTAAGGTAGTATCAGAGGACAGTGTAAAGCAGTTGTTGTACACACTTAGTCAGCAAATGGTCTCACACAGTCCAGAACTGAACTCTAGACCAATGGTTTGTATATAAAAATATATGGTAGTTTTATTTTAGAACCAACAATAGGTATCAAAATATACTTTCTCAGAATGAGATGCTTTAGTTAAATACTTTCAATAGCCAATAGACTTTTTAATGCAATAGTTACAGTTGTTGCAATAGGCAACACAATTCAAACACAATTATAACATTGAGCTCAATGGGATTGTCTAAGTAAATGCAATGAATTTCTTTTAGGATTAGCTTTCTAATCACAGGACTGGATCCTAGATTCAGTCCTGGGACATTTCCTGGAAACAGGTAAGTAAATGTGTTTTGGTTACAGGTATGATTTTTAAGGCATATTATTGTATTTTAAAAGTTGACACTTCGAAACATTTTCACATAGAATCACCAATGTTATCCTGTGAGAGGAAATTCACTTAGCAGGTAAGTAGGGTTATCATTACTTTTTCTTACTCAGTGTTGGATCCTGGATCCAGCACTGGTGCATCTCCTGTATACAGTTGAAAGAAATCGTTTTTGTTATACAGGCGATTTTTAAGGAATATTTGTAAGTTTCAAAACTCGACACTTAGAATTTCTGGCAAAAAACAGGCAATGTTATCATATGGAGGAAAATCAAGTTAGCGGCAAGTACGGTTGTAATTACTTTTCAGGGTCAGTGCTGGGAACCAAGGTCCAGCACTGGGATATCTCCTGATAACAGGTGAGTAGTTTCGTTTTCGTTGATCGGCTGATTTTTAGTAAACATTTTAAAGTTTCAAAACTCGACACTTAGAAGAATTTCCAAGTGAAACCAGCCAATGTTACCCTTTGGAGAAAAAGTGAGTTATCGGCTTTTGGGTAAGTACTCGACTGGCAGAGTTAAGGTTCTGGGCATAGACTCAGGGGTCTCCCAGGGTCAGGTAGGTACAGTTGTTACACCGTCAGCGGCACAGGGGCAGCCGGGTGCAGAGAGAGTTAGGCCCAATGTTAACCTATGGCGGGAAGGGGGCCTTTGGTTGGTGGCTGCTGGCAAGCAGGCCACGAGGCTGTGGGAGCTGGGCTCCTGGTCACTTACTCAGGGCAAGTGGTGAAGTAGATTAGGATAGATGTTGCACTCCCAGGGGCACTCGAGCGGCTGGGCTCAGGGTGCTTTTGAGCCGTCGGCCACTCAATGGATTTCTATGGAGAAGCAACAAGATGAACAAAGGCTGCAAGCTCGGGGACGAAGATTCTTCAGGTGCGACCACCACTTCGAGAGGTAAGTTGGGAAGCTGTAGGTTAGGTAGGCACCCAGGAGCTGGGCACAGGAGGCCGCAGGGCGCCGGATGCAGGGGTGTCTTTTTGCGTCGGGAAATCTTACCCTCAACTGGTCGCGGTTGGGGTGGGTCTCTGGCGTTGAGGTAGCAGGCGTTGTCAGGAGCGTCAAGGAGGGTCCTTGGGTGCTGGATTCGGGGTCACAGTCGCCGGGGGACGTCCTCATAGTCTTTGTCCACTCCGGCACAGGCTAGGCGGGCGCAGAGTGCAGGAGTCGCGGTTCCTGGCTCATGCCAGTGGTCTGTTACTTGCTTTGAGCAGAACCACTGCTCGTGGGAGTCTAGGCAGCCTCTCAGACAGGACGTGGATTGTAGGTTAGGTTCAGGGGGCAACTCTAAGTTACCCTCTGTCGTGCATCTTACATTAAATCCCACACTGGCATCAGTGTGGGTTTAATGTGCTGGGAAGTTTGATACCAAACTTCTCAGTCTTCAGTGTAGCCATCATGGTGCTGTGGAGCTCGTGTTGACGCTCTCCCAGCACCATATACTCTTAATGGCAGCACTGCACTTACAGTGCCCAGGAATGGACCTGGGTACTGTAGGGGCACAGGGCTCATGCACCTGTACCCACACCACTGGCAGAGGGCACCCAGCTAGAGGGGTGACTGAGGTATGCCAGGGCAGTGTGTGTTGTGGGCATGGCACACAGGGATGTGTAAATCACTAAGGAACCGGTTTGGGTTCCACAAAGCTGCACAGCCATATCGTAGCTTAAATCCAATGAATTAAATTCCTCTAATTTCTTTTGCTTTTTCGCTTTCCACATTCATTTTAATCCCTTTTCTCTTGTGTTCAATTCATTTAATTCAATCCGTTCTTTACCATGTTAAAAAAACTCAGGAGTGTTGGGTGGATTGCATGTCATGATTTATTTTCAAAAGTCCAATGCATTTCGGGAATAACACTCCCTTCGTCAGGGGCATCTAGGAATACAAACAAATGTGTTCTTTTAATCATTGTGTCAATGAAGTATTCTAGTTTTACATACCACTTATCCAGGATATTAATGACAGGTCTATATGTGGAGCACTGAATAAATAAAAACTGCTGCATTTGACCTTGCTGCTTGTAAATTATATTCGGTCATTTATGCTCCCACAGTATTCATATACCTTCTGTATTTTACTATTAAAAGTATCCTCGGTTATTTAACAAAAACAGACAGGCGTCCATCGTATTTCGTGCACTTACCATGACGTGCCAGAAAGTCCTAAAACATATTTACATGATGCCTTGTTCAACTGCATCCATTTAAAAATATCGTAACTTCATCTTTCTCCTTGCTAACGGGCCGGAGCACGCGTATTCTAATTAAATGCAACTGGTTATGCTGCCCGAAAGGCCTTGTTTTATGTGCATTTCCGCACTTGGTAATGACCTACAGGTGATTAATTGCGTCTGCTGGTTACGTAAACCTGAGGTCATTTAAACTACAAACCGAGTGCATTCCACCTTTTAACCAAAACAATTCAATGTCCCAGAATACACAAACATGTATAATCCTTCACCTGGTGTATTTCCCCTACCACAGTTGCTATACCAACAGTTAACATTAATACACAGTAAAACTACTCCACTTTTGAACACACCCCATGTCCGTCAAGTATGGAATTCATGGGTCCATACGCGAGTGCTTTTAATGAAAATAGTCATTAAATGCCTGCACACCTCACTTGATGAATTATATTCCAACATGACACGAAGCCCATCCAGTGCACCATATGTCCTTTTTAATTTACACTTTGGGTTCAATTCTCTGCTCTCCTTGTTGTTTCGAGATTTCTTTTAACCTTTTAATTCTGGGTGCTATCTCAATAGAGACGAATATTCATGCAATGAGTTCACTGGGAATGAGACACACACCTTGTAATCCAATTTCAATCAGGTTAATCGTTTCAAACATTTCTAGCGTGCAAACCTTTCTACACGCTTCGTCTCGTTGCGCTGCAACAATACTAAATCACAAAGAAACCGGTTTGGGTTCCACAAAGCTGCACAGCCATATCGTAGCTTGAATCCAATGAATTAAATTCATCTAATTTATTTTGCTTTTCACATTCATTTTAATCCCTTTTCTCGTGTTCAATTCATGCACTCACGTAAGGACCCATGTTTGAAACCATTAACCTGGTTGAAATTGCATTAGAAGGTGTGTATCTCATTCCCAGTGAACTCATTGCAGAACAATGTCATACATTCACCCCAGTACAGAGATCTGGGCCTAAATGCATCGTTTTTTTGCTCACCATGCCTTTCTAGTTTGAACCCCGCCATATGCAAATCAGTCTTGACCCTGTGTCTCATGGGAACAGTCCAGCCGAACTGCCAAGCCAGGTTCTCCCTGGACTGGAAACAAGCATCCTAGGACCGGTTTCGGGGTTTCATCCCTCTTCAGCCAGGCACAGGGTCAAGACTGACTTGCATATGGCTGGGTCCAAACTGGAATGGCATGGTGAGCAAAAAAACGATGGATTTAGGCCCAGATCTCTGTACTGAGGTGAATGTATGACATTGTTCTGCATTC
This sequence comes from Triturus cristatus, assembly GCF_964204655.1. NCBI lineage: Eukaryota > Metazoa > Chordata > Amphibia > Caudata > Salamandridae > Triturus > Triturus cristatus. Next base: position 1,141,307,161 of record NC_140590.1, on the reverse strand, counting down.
TCACCATCAATAGTTATTTTGCATTTGTTACCCCGAGTGGGACGAGTATGCTCAGACGCGAGTCCTGTGCTCTCCATGCCACTGGAATCAAGCTATCCTGGCTGAAGAGGGGTGAAACCCCGAATCCGGTCCTAGGATGCTTGTTTCTAGTCCAGGGACGACCTGGCGTGGCAGTTCGGGCTGGACTGTTCCCATTGGGCACAGGGTCAAGACTGATTTGCATATGGCTGGGTCCAAACTGAAAATGGCATGGTGAGCAAAAAAACGAAGGATATAGACCCAGATCTCGGTACTGGGGTGAATGTATGACATTGTTCTGCATTCTGTCCATCAATAGTTCTTTTTGCAAATCCACCTGAGCAGGCTCTTGGGACGCTGCAGATCCCAGAGAATCAGCCGAGTCCCACAAACAGGAGGAGGCCCTACCCAGCACACACAAGGTGTTAAGGGCCCGCAGAGTCGCGCTGGTCGAGGCGAACATGTTGCGTCCCCAAGAGTCCAGCCAGCGGGCCTCTCGGGATGGCGGAGTCAACAGTGGCGGCAGGGAGGGAAAAGCAGTCCGCAATAGGGGGCTGGCGGCTCAGGGGTGAAGGGAAAGACACGCTGGGTCACGCGGCTCCAGAAGGTGCCGTTGCAGAAGATGTGGAGGCACCAGGTCCCCTAAGGCAGGACGCCTCCAAGCCCCTGTCAAGGAAGAAAGGAGCGAACCTTCAAAGGGAAGTAAGATTTCCCTCCCACCAGATCCCTGGTGGAGGACCTCCAATAGATGGTCCGCTGGAAAGTGAGCCACCGGGTCACCCATGCGTAGGATGCCCACAGCCGTGGACACCGCATGAGCAAAGGCCGCACCCGCCTCTGTAGGGCCCTGCGGTGGAGAAAGCAGCTCCTCCGTGAGCGACGGCTGCAAACTAAGGTGGCTGTCCCCGAGGCCAAGCGGGACGGGCAAGGGCCAGACCTGGAAGTCAGGAAGAACAGAAGAATGAGGGACCTGCCGCTCTTCCGACGAACACCGATGCTGGTGAAAAGGACACCACACGGCGACCAGTCACCGGGGAGGATGACACTAATATACAGCCTGCCTCCGGAGAAGGGGCGTCCGAAGACGAATCCGCGGTACGACCCCTGCGCGGAGCCGTAGAGTCCGCTGCTTGAGGCAGGACGCCGTTGCCATCCGGCATCACCGGACAAGGGACCTCCAAGTCACCCCGGAGCGGAGACTGAAGTAGAGCTGAAGCCACACTGGCCCCGGGATGATGCCGACCCGACCCCCGCCGAGGCAGCCACCTGCGTGGGGGAATGAGACTGGTCCAGGGAGTGGCACGAAGCCCTCCGCCGGCCGCGGCCCAGAATGATGCGAAGATCGCTCGGCAACCTATGTGGCGGCGCCAGGGACGATACAACCTCCGACTCGCCCTCCGACTCGGCAGCCGCCTGTGGGGAGGGACGAGAGGGGCCCGGAGCAGGACAAGGAGGGTCCACGACCCCTGTGGCTCCGCACGGTCCAGCTGCTGCTGGCTCCGTAGCAGCGTCACCTCGGCCTTTGACAGGACCACCTTGCCAAGGAAATGAGAGGGGCTCGGGATGCGACCCGAGCCCCAGCGACCTCCCGCGACACCATAGGGACCCCCACTGGAGTTTGCGGCGAGGCAGAGACGCCGTGGCCTAAAGGAGCTGCACCCCAATAGCACCAAATCCTCCAAGCCTGGATCCGAACCAGTCGGCGCCGGAGCCACCGGCGGAACCGCAGAGGGCCCTGCGCAGGGCGAGGAGTCCGCCAACGCCCCAGGAGGGGAAGGAGGAGGAGACGCCAGCAAGGTCTGCAAAACCGCCTCGTATGTCTCCATTTGGATTCGACACCCCAACACTGGAAAACGGTGGATAGGACGTCACGTCGGCCGCATCACCCGCAGAGAGTCCACGCCCCCGGTAGGCCGGAAACCAGCCCCCGGACACGAACTGCGACAATTACCCACCGGGGAGCGATGCTCACGTGACATCGAAGAAGGGCGAGAATGACGACTACGGCCGGATCTGAAGCCGTCCGCCGATGCAGACCGAGGGGAGGACGTCAACCTGGAGAGACGCGCCGAGAAGTTTTATCCGGCGCTCCCGCCGCGTCTTCAACTGTTGGCACGCCACACAATCTGTGGTGCCGTGATCCTCCCCCAAACAGCACATACAAATTAGGTGAGGGTCCGTCGCCGACATAAGACGCCCACAAAACGTGCAAGTTTTAAAGCCCGAAGGCATTCGCACACTGTTCCACCAAAAAGAAATGGAAGAAAAGGGGGCCGTAAACAGGCCTGTAGCAAGGAACAGATCTGCGTTGCACGCGGAAAAGGAAAAAACCGATGTAGGCGCGCCAGGGCGGGTCTTATGCGACTTCGCTGAAGTCACGTACGCGGATGATGCCTGGGCGGAGTTGCGTGATGTCGCCCCGGCGCGCAGGGATGCTGTGGCAAAAAACGTTTCCGGATCGAGTCTCACGCCTGGGGTTAATTCTACGTGAAGGAATCTGCGGCCAGTAGTCTCTATCAGATACTGAATTACTTACCTTTTGTCTAGGAAATGTCCCAGTGTGATCTCTAGGCATATCCCACCGAGTAGCAAAAGTAACTCAAAAAGTAATCCAAGAAGTAACCTACACAGTAATCTACAAAGTAACTGAAAATTAATTTTGACTATTGACTTACCTGTAAACCAACCAACTACATTTAACCGGCATTCAACTTGTATCTCACAGTGTAAATATTGCAAAGTATTATTATCCTTACCTGTATCAGGCCTGGCTTGGTTCTATAAAATAAAATATAACTAAATAATATTTTTATACAAACAAATTGTTCTGAGTTCAGTCTTTGAGTGTGTGTCATCATTTCTTGTCTAAGTGTGTACAACAAATGCTTAACACTACCCTCCGTTAAAGCCTTACTGCTCACCCACACTTCCACAAATAGAGAGTAAGGTATTATCTACTTTTATCTCTGCCTACCGTTGGGGTTCCACTGGACTCTTTGCACACTATACCTTACTTTGGTATATTATATACAGAGCCAGGATCCTAAAACCATACATGCAGTACAGTAAGGAAATCAACTTAGAGTATGCCACTCTTCCCCGAATTGACAGGAGCATTGCTCAGCAGTACTTAACCTCACCTTTAAATGCAACTATATTTGATAATTGTTAATATCTGAATTCGATACCAAAGCATCTAAACCCATCCTTTCTGACCTTCAATCTGCTAGTTAAAGATTTCTGTTCTTGCCATCCACATATCCTTCACACAATGGAGTTCTGCCAATTTATCTTTGAGCCCTAGCGCTGTCGGAACTTCTCAAAGATTTCCATCAGTACTGGAATCCAGCAGCTTGAACAGGTTAGTTCCAACAGAATATCATCCATATAGAGTGATATCTTCTCTTCTCTACCGAATTGCTTTGTCAACTCAACCACCCACTGGCTAACTTGGATCCACCATGCTAGAGGTTTGACAGTAAGAACAAACAGGAGCAGTGATAAGCAGCACCCTTACCATGTTAACCTTTGAAGTTTGAAGCTTTGGAATGTTCACCCAGATCTCTACTATTGGAACTGTGAATAACCATCTTTATCACACTTGGCGTGCAGGCCGAGAGGAGTGGTTTGGTTCCCCCTTGGCACCAACTGCAGTGCTTGACGATGGGCAGATTTGCCCTTGGTCTTCCAATTGTCTAAATCTGAATAGAAGTTATTTATGAAAAATGGACTAGTAAATTGATTGGAGGATCTGGTTCGGTTACATTCTAACAGACGATTCATGGAAGAACTTCTAATTGCAATGACGGTCGAATCATTTACAAATAATCGGTTGTTGTTTTATGACGGCTTACTTAATTGAATTCTCTACTACTATTGTGCCCTGAAGAAGTCCATTTGTACATAGACAAAACGCTTTGGCTGTTTTTATTTATATATGTAGCACTTTAAAGGAAAAAGAGAATTAAGAGAAGATTCATATTGTTTATTGAATACTGTGGAAATATCTCTTGGATTAGTAATTATTGTAAAAGTGGTGCACCTCTGCATTGTTATTTGAACAATCTGACTGCACCCTCCTTGGGCTTAGTCTGTTAGATTGATTCAGAAAAAATCCCACATAACCTGGGTTTATCAGATGTGGTATTACTCAGAGAGGTCTGTTCAGGAGGATGTTGGCTAGGAGTTTAACCTTAGTATTTAGCAAAGATACCGGCTGGTACGAAGAGCACTTTTCCACCGCTTCTCCTCTTTACAGATCACAGTGACTGTTGCTTTACTGAGATCGGCAGGTAGTTGCCTAATATCTTTAGTTTCAGTAAACATATCTAGGAGGCGTGTCCTCAATAAGGAAGAGAATTTAACCCAGCAGGCATTTGGGCCCCCAGTTTTGCCCACTTGTAGCTGTTTAATTGCATCTTCCAGTTATTCTAGGGCTATGGGGCTGTCTAATGTTTGCTGTCATTATTTCCATTAATTTTGTTTTCGGTCATAGTACGTCCTGTATAATACGGTTGGAGCCCTCCTACCCTTAACTAAACAGGCTTTGTACTCGGCACTCCAGCCGTGCAGCTGTCTCTGCTTACTGATATCTTTCATGTTAATCTCTTCCTCCAACCCCTTCACTTTCTCCCAGAGTTGAGCTAGGCTGCAGTATGTTTGTGACATTGCCTGTCCTCATAACACAGCTTTTTAACCTTCCAAAAGGGTCTCTGCTAGGTCTGCTGTTCCATGTATTCCTCAAAGTAGTGTCTTGTGGCGTTTGAGTGAAGCTACTATTTATTCATCCAGGAGGTCCCTTGCAATCGATCTCCAAATTCCCTTCAGTCTGTGGGGTTTACTCTCTATCATGCATACTGGGCCGGAATGGTCTGAAATCCCCCTCTGCTCAGTCTGCTTCAACTTCCTTGATAGTTTCACTCCTGGGACAAACATAGTCAATCATGAGTATCTGTGGCGTGTCCCCACATGATGGCAGTAATGTCTTCTGTTTGGGTACTTCATGACTCTTTCTACCACTAGTCTTAGGTCCTGGCGTATTAGGCCCACATCCCTCTCCACCCTCTTTTACCTCAGTCGCTCTTGCCTGATTAGTATCTTAGATTGTGTCCATCGATGAGACCACATCTGCGCCTAGTTCATTCTCCATGCAGTTCAACAGCTCTCTTCCCTTCGCCATGACTGTCTTGCTGCTGTGTTCTGGCATATTTATCGGTATGCCTCTGTTAGGGAGATGTAAGGGAATTCACTTTTGCCATATGTCCTTTGCGATTTTCTTTGTCTGCCATTAGATTTTCAAAGTGTGATCCCCCTCAATTTCCACACTGCTTACCCAACTCTCAGTGAGGCCTTTCATGAGTGTTTTGCAGGCAGGGATATCGCAGGTTGATTTCCAGAACAGTGCTTCAGACACTATATTTTCCTATGGTCTTTCTTAACATCTCTAATTTGAAGCACACAGCTCATGTGTTAGCCCTTTACCCCCCCCCCCCCAAGGGAGTTTAAAAGAAGGATTGATCTTCACTCTTCTTTCCAGTGTATATTTCCTGTTGGCTATTGGTTCAATTAAGGGCCGATTGTCCACTGGCATCTATCTGCCGCTGGCTGTTTGTTCAATTTAGAGCATCATTGTCCATCTCCTTTCACAGGGCTTAGCCCTCAGCATGTAGAGCACTCCAGGGAGTGGGTGGCTGCGGAATGGGTAGGAGACCCATAGATTCACTCTACAGCTTTGTGCATTAAGGCTCACTTCCCCTCAGTTCATCACAATTCTACAAGAATGAAGCCTCCTTGCTGTCAGTTACTGTGCAGAGCTCTTCTTCCCACCAGTTCACTCTGCTATCTCCCAGTCTTTTCGCTCTTTGGAGCATGCTGTGGGCTTGCGTTACCAGGTATGGTCAGCCATGCTGCTGTACTCTGGTCTGAGAGGCTTGCTTGCATTTTATCTTGTTCCATGGCCTTCCTGCTCAAGATTATTACACCATGGTTGTCCTTTCCGACATCACCTTGCTCGCCTCCTGTCTAGGCGTTTCGATGTCTGTGGCAGGGCCTGATTTTGTAAGAGTTTAACAGTTGAAATATGGAGCACAGAAGGGGATGCTGGCCATCTTGCCCAACTTGCTCCACCCCCCTGCAGGATAATTTAAAATCAGGAGCAGACAAAGCCACCACCCCCCTCTCCCTCATTCCATATGGTAATGCGACTTTGTTCCAGGCTACTCTGGGAGTGTTACCTGCCCATATCAGCCTAACCATCTGTGATAGTAACATCTTCAACACCACAGAGGGGACTATTGCTCAATTAAGAAAAAGAAAGCCGCTTGGGAAGAAGGAACATTTTTACAAAGGCAATGTGGTTCACTAAGGATAAAGGAGTTTAATACATTTACCTATACAGTCTATTATCTGGTCACAAATCACCCCCTAATTATTCTGTGTACTGTATTCCAAAGTCACTTGACAGAACTTAGTCCATTTCAGACGGAATTCCACTGCTGCCTAGGTCATCTTACTTGTTAGGAAGAAGATTACAGAATTGTCAAATTTGATTTTAAGACTAGACATCTCTCCATATTTTTAGGATTGTACTTTTTAGAGAAGGGAGATTTATTGCTCGGTCACGAACATACAATAAAATAATGTCTGCTGATCATAAGATCAATTGTTTATCAGCATATGCAAGAGGTGCTCGCATATTGCTCAGGTCAAGGGCTCCATCGCTAGTGAGTAAAGAAGAGAGTATAGAGGGCATTCCAGTCTTGAACCTAGAGTGATAATGTTCTGCTTAAGCTGATCCAGGCCGAGTGATTGGAGAAAGGAGCGAGACCCAGAGGGGAATCTGTTTCCCAGTATCCCAAACACTCTCACCCAAAATCCCCACTCAAGAGAGTTGAATGTCTTTTCGTATCCAAAAATATTTTGGTTGTATTTAGTTCTGGGTCTAGTTGGTTCATAGTTGCGAAGCAGGTAAATAAATTGCTCACTGTAGATCTGCCCAGGACAAATCCAAGCTGATCCTGGAACAGCAGTCCTGGCATCAATAGAAGTTTCTCCTCTAGTATTTTAGCGTTTTAAGAGAAGCGGGACTCCTCCGGCTTGTCAGGTTTAAATAATGTGATTATCACCGCTTCCTTTAGGGACTGTGGTATGAATCCGCGATTGTATGTCTTGTCCAGCATGGGCTAAGACGTGGGGGCCAGGATCCATACATATGCTTGATAAAAGTTGACTGAGGTGACTGCATTAAGGGTTCTCTTCAAATTTTTCAACCCATGCCATTTTTTAGACTATTTAGGCAATCAGATATTAGAGAGTTAATAGTTTTTTTTAGGAGGTGTACAACCTATTGTAGTACTCTTTAAACCAGTTGGACAAGTTTATTACCTTTGTTAACGCCTCATCTAGTAGAGACCGGGTCTAGCCGCAGACTTCTTATCTAAGAATCCTCCCCATGCGCCAGACTAGATCCAGAACCTTTTTCAGCAGTAACTCTGCACGTTGGTAGAGGGCATCAAGCAACTACGTAGTGACGTCAACTGAGTCCATATAAGCCCTACCCCGATGTCCTGTCAGTTTCTTTCTGTGACTATTTTTGCACCAAAAACGCGGAGCCAATTAGAGAAAATGTCTCTGGACACAGTTTTAAAAAAAGGAAAAATCTTGAAGCAAAAAGTGCAGATTGAAAGAACTTTAGTAGTATGGAAGGGGGCATCTTGAAGACAACAAGGCCCTCAGTTCGATGAGTGGGGAGGATAGGTGGGTCGATAAGAAATCTGTGCCTAGATCCTATCTCTACCAGATAAGGCGTTGCCAAAGGTAGTTAACTTGTCCATCTGATAGAGACATCTAACTGCAGATTCCTTATCTTAGAATTAAATACCCAAGCAAAAACTTCCTTGGAGGAGGGGCTGCAAACTGACCTCACTAAAGATCCCCAAATAGGAGAAGCCAGTCCAAAGGTAGAAAGGGGTCAGACCGTCCGAAAATGATAGGTGAAGCAGATGCTCACAGAAATGACCGATCTCCAAGCAGGAATATGGAAAGACTGTGGAGAGTAGGAAGCTAGAAGACCGTGAGACTCTTCCGATCTGGCAAAGTGCAGGGTAGGGTCCAGGTGAGACACTGCCACTGCTGAACCGACGTTAATGGTATTAACGTACCCTCCGCACGTGTTTCAAAGAAGCTAGGTAATCGCCCTAATGGGGTTGGCCTACTAATAAGGTACCTCATTGCTAGGTTGCTTGAAGTGCTTGGTTCACAGGTGATAATATTGAACCAACCATTGTGTAGACAGTGTACATATATTGGTCCTGAAGAATTGCCACGTGATTCCCCACCCCCCCCCTAACCCCCCCCCAGACACACTGGGCAAGAAACATGTCTACCACCACACAAATTTGTAAATGAATTTCTAAGTTCAAGTTGCCCACCTCTCTAGTCCACTGCCTTAGGACCATAAACATCTGACACATAAAAAGAGAGGCAACATTCATAATTACAAAATCTATACAATAGACATTTCAGTCCAAATTCTTCATTTCTTTAATGTCGCAACTTGATCAAAAACAGCAGCAGCAATACAACCAACGCGTTTCGCCCAATATAGGACTTCCTCAGGGCAATTCAGGGAATAGTCCAAATCTTGATCAAATCCCTTTTGTACCTCAAACTCTACTTGATTCACTTTAACTGTGTATCATCCACAAGACGTATGTTCGGATCCAAAATATATAAATCAAACTCAGACGTTCACTGCGATTGGTGAACTTGCAGTATGTAATAGTGGTATTAACCATGTATTTGCGGGGTGCCGTGTCTGGGGAGCTTCTTGTGACCAGAAATGTCTATTGTACAGATTTTGTAATTCTGAACATTGCCTCTCTGTTTGTTCTTTTTATGAGCCCCATTTTAGCCACCCCACGTTATTCCTGGACACTTGTCACTCACATCTACACCACAAGGCCCTATACCCACACTGCACCAGACGGCCTGGGATAAAAAGATCCATGACAAAGAGCCCCTAATAGGGTGCCCGTCATGCATTGCAGCGCCAGCCTGACGAGGAGTATGCCCTATGACACCAAGGCGGGATTGTGAGGGCCCCATTTCCCAAATTGGGAGAAACCCCGTCTCTACCACAGGGTCAGTGTAGTAGACAGACCCAGCCTCTTCCTCTTCTTTTCTCTCCTCTCTAAGGAACAGCATACCGTTTCTGCTTGCTTAAAATATACCTTCAAAGATACATTGATGGAGAAAGAAACCATGAATGTGGAAGAGCACTGCTAGGAAAACAACAAGAACGGTGAGATAACCGCTCTTACATTCAGAACCTTGAAGAGCTATACAGGCCATCCTCCGAAAATATGAAACAGACACTCATTGAAGAGAAGGAAGGAAACAGCAAGTACAACCAAGAAGGTGAAGCAGGTCCCAAGAAGGGTGTAGGCAAAATGCAGCGACGTACACCGTATAGAAGGCAAGACAACCATATGTGCAAAATGGACAAGTTACTTACCTTCGGTAACACCTTATCTGGTAGCGACATGGTCTAGCCGCAGATTCCTTACCTTAGAAGTTCCAGGCATCCGGCTGGATCCAGAAGATTTTTCTTAGCAGTGCCCCGTGGGCCAGTAGATGGCGTCGGTCGATTTGGCATGATGTGGTAGGCAGAGAGTTTGTCGTTGTGGAGTCCGCGTCATCTATACAGGCGCGCTGATGCCAGCACTTTCCACGCCAGAAGCGCATAGCCATGGAGTTAACTGACAGTGGTGTATTAAAAGATAAATAAGGCCCTGAAAGGGATCAGCCCTGACATGAAGAACTTATCCGCAGTGCGGCAAGGAATCTGCGGCTAGATCATGTCTCTACCAGATAAGGCATTATTGAAGGTAAGTAACTTGTCCATCTGATAGAGACAGCTAGCCGCAGACACCCAAGCAATACCATCTCTGGCGGAGGGACTGCGAAAAAGTCGAAACCAGAAAGTCCTGAAGGGCTGAGGGGCTGAAGAGGCCTTCTCTACAGACTTGATTATCCAGGCAATAATGCCTGGCAAACGTGTAAAGGGATGCTTACATTGCCACCTAGCAGATGTCAAGAACAGGGACACCACGCTGGAGGGTCGTGGTGGCTGCCTTAGCTCTGGTTGATTGAGCTCTGAGGCTCAGATTGTTTCTTGGCCAAAGAGTAACTGATTTTAATACAGAGTATCCTGTTTTGTACAGCACGTCCCAATTTTGCACCAACTTACCCAACAAATCATTGGACATTCACCCGGGACTCTCTAGTGGGGTTAAGGTAGAACGATAACGCCCCAGATGGAAGGGTATCACTAATTGAGGCAAAAAAAGAAGCCCTAATGTGGAGAACTAACTTGTCTGGAAAGATATTCAGGTAAGGAGGCAGAGACGAAAGCTTGCAATTTGCTCATCCTCCTGGCAGAAGTTATTGCCACTAAAAAGGCTGTTTTGCTAGTAAGCAGCTGGAGTCCCCCTGGGGCTTGATGAAGGTGAAGGGACAAACAAATGCGTAAGCCCTTTTAGGAATACATGTACATAGGGGGACTTGAATAGTGACTGGCAAACATAGAAAAGCAGAAAGGTACGAAAGGTAACCTTTCAGGGTGCCCAGAGCAGAGCTCTGCCAAGCAAGAGAGGGAATAAAAAGAAGGAGGTCAGGGAGGGAGGCAGACAGGGGGTCAACAGACCAGTCTGTGCAATAATTACAATTGTTTTGCCATCAGCAGGCGTAAACCGACTTAGTGGAGGGACGCCTGGCTGCCAGAATAACTTCCCACACTTCAGGAGGAAGATCAAATCTGTCAACTGTCGCCGCTCAATCTCTACACAAGGAGGCAGAGGGTTGGCAGGTTCAGGTGGAGAACCCTCCCCTGCTGCTGAGACAGAAGATCCTCTCAAAGGGGCATCCTGATCGGAGGATCGATGCTCATCTGCAGAAGCTCGGGATACCAAACTCTCTGTGCCCAGTCTGGAGCCACCAGAATTACTTGGTCCCGGTCACTCCTGATCTTCTTGAGCACTTTGTACAGGTGTGAAAAGGCGTACAGGAGGCTTAAGGCCCACTCGAGACGAAAAGCGTCACCCAGCGAGAGCCAACCTGGAAACTCCAACACGCAAAACTGCTGACATGGAGTGTTCTCCAAGGAGGTGAACAGATCTAATCAAGGCTCTCCCCGCTGCTAAAAGAGTCCTTGCGTCTTCACCGGATGGAGACACCATTCGTGATCTGCTTGGCACCGACGGGTGAGTTTGTCCAGTCCAGCCAGATGTTGAACCAACAGGGATATGACCTGTTGCACAAGGTACTTACTTATGTAACGATATATCTGTTAGAGACATTAGTTAGTCATAGATTCCTTACCTTAGAATATCCCCAGGCGTCAGACTGGATCTGGAAAGTTTTTCGTCAGCAGTACCCCTGCGCGTCGGTAGGCGTCGTCGCACGGCTCCGCGTACGTCGCTGTCGTTGTAGTCGCCGAGATGACATCGCTAGGGCTACTTAGACGCACCGACGCGCGCTGACGTCAGTTCTGTACATGACTTTCAACGCCAGGAATGCAGAGCCATGCAAGATACTGACCACTGGTGCATTGAAACTAGGGCCCTGAAAGGAATGACCTTAACCCTAGAAATCAGTTCGCAGAACAGGGAGGATGGGTGGGGCGGTAAGGAATCTATCACTAACTAATGTCTCTTATAGATATATCGTTACACAAGTAGTAACTTGTGCATCTAAAAGAGACACGTTAGTGATAGATTCCTTTCCTTAGAATAGATACCCCAGCAATACCAACCCCGGTGGTGGGTCTGCGAACAAAGATCACACCAGAAAGTCACGGAGAACAGAACGGCAAAAAACGCCGTATCTCCGGACTTGACTGTCAAAGCAATAATGCTTAGTAAAAGTGTGCAGCAAGGCCCACGTGGCTGCCTGACAGATGTCTTGCAGGTGGACACCACATCCCAATGCAGTAGTAGCTGCTGTCGCCCTGGTAGAATGGGCGTGCAACCCCACCAGGGGTCCCTTTTTAGCCAGAGAATAACAGGCTTGGATACACAAGACGAGCCAGCGGGATATAGCCCTCTTGTGTACAGCCCGGTCTGTCTTGGCGCCCACGTGGCCAACAACAAAGAGCTGGTCAACCACCTGGAACTGTTGTGTGCGATTTAAGTAAAATGAAAGCGAACATTTTGGGTCCAGACGGTGAAGCCTCTCTTTCTCTCTGGAAAGGTGCGGAGGCGGAAAGAAAGTGGGCAAGGTGATTGTTTGCCCAATGTGAAAAGCAATTACAACTTTTGGCAAGAAGGAAGGACGAGTGCGAAGCACAACCTGGTCCGGATGGACAGACAAAAAAGTAGGATTACAGGAAAGAGTCTGGAGCTCACTCACGCGCCTAGCAGAGGAGATGGCAACCAGGAAAGCAGTCTTCAAAGTCAACAAACAAAGAGGACAGTCGTGAAGCGGCTCAAAAGGAGAGCACATCAAAAAAGTAAGTACCAGATTCAAGTCCCACTGCGGCATCACAAACGGAATAGGAGGGAAAAGGTGAGTAATGCCTTTGAGAAATCTATTTACAGGGGACTTGAAAAGAGAGGGCTGATCAGGAAGCCTGAGAAAGGCAGAGATTGCAGAAAGGTAGCCCTTGATAGTGCCCAGAACGGAGCCCTGCCGGGCCAAAGAAAGAAGGAACAAAAGGACCTCTGAAAGAGGGACAGAAAGGGGATCCACAGCCTTTGCTGTGCATCATGCCACAAATTTGTTCCACCTGCAGGCGTATACTGATTTGGTAGAGGGACGCCTGGCTGCCAGAATGACATTACAGACTTCAGGAGGCAAGTCAAATGGAATAAACAGTCACCGCTAAATCTCCATGCATGTAGGTGGAGGCTGGACAGGTTCGGGTGGAGGACCGTCCCCTGCTGCTGTGACAAAAGATCCTCCAGAAGAGGCAGTCGGATCGGGGGATCCATGCACATACTGAGTAGCTCAGGATACCAAACTCTTCGAGCCCAGTCCAGGGCCACAAGAATGACTTGGGCCCGGTCGCGCTTGATCTTCTTTAGCACTCTGGGTAGAAATGGTAAGGCAGAAAGGCGTACAATAGGCCGCAGCTCCACTAGCGATGAAAAGCATCGCCAAGCGAGTGCTGCATTAGAAATTCCAACGCGCAGAACAGCTGACATTGCGCGTTCTCTTCGATGGCGAATAGATCTAACCAAGGTTCTCCCCACTGTCCAAAGAGACCTTGCACCACCTCAGAGTGAAGATGCCATTCGTGATCCATCAGGCACCGGCGGCTAAGTTCGTCCGCCCTGGTGTTCAAAGAACCTGCCAGGTATTGAACTGTCAATGAAATGCCTTGACGTTCCAGCCATGTCCAGAGGTGCAGAGCCTCCTGACATAGGGTCCACGACCCCACCCTGCCTTGTTTGTTGCAATACCACATGGCGGTGGTGTTGCCTGTGAACACCTGCACCACCTACCCTTTGACAGAGGGAAGGAATGCCTTCAGTGCAAGAAGGATCGCCCGTAGCTCCAGAAGGTTGATATGGAGCCGGGACTCCGCTGGAGACCAGAGGCCTCTGATCTCCGCCTCCCCCATGTGGCCACCCCATCCCAGGAGGGATGCTTCCTTCAGCACTGTGTGCTCCAGTTGGGGAAGAGAGAGGGATCTGCCACTGACAATGCTGATTCGTGAGCCACCACTGTAATTGTCGTGCAGTGCCCTCCGAGATCTGGACGTAGTCGGACAGGTTCCCCTGATGCTGCACCCACTGAAACTTCAGGTCCCACTGCAGAGCCCACATATGCCATCTGGCATGGTTGGTGAGCAGGATGCAGGAGACCATGAGGCCCAGCAGCCTCAAGGTCGACCGGACCGAAACCCGGGACAAGGGCTGAAAGATCGGAATCATAGCCCGAATGTCCCGGACTCATTGTTCGGGAGGATAAACCCGGAACCGCGCCGTGTCCAGAACCGCTCAGATGAAGAGGAGCTTCTGAGAGGGAATCCAGTGCGACTTCGGCACGTTGATGGTGAACCCCAGCAAATGCAGGAGGTCGGCCGTAGTCTGGAGGTGGGAGACAACAGTTTGGGGCGAGCCCGCCTTTTAACAACCAGTCATCTAGATAGAGGAAGACAAACCCCTGATCTGCGCAGATGAGCTGCGACCACCGCCATCACTTTCGTGAACACCCGAGGGGCGCTTGGAAGGCCAAAGGGGTGCACGGTAAACTGAAAATGCTCCTGCCCTACCATGAATCGCAAGCAACACCGGTGGGCCGGCAGGACGGGGATATGAAAATAAGCGTCCTGCAGATCTAACACTACCAACCAGTCTTGCGGGTCGAGGGCAAACAAGACCTGAGCAAGTGGGAGCATCTTGAACTTCTCCTTTCGGAGGAAGCGATTGACATCCCGAAGGTCCAAGATAGGACGCAGGCCTTTATCCTCCTTTGGAACCAAGAAGTAGTGGAGTAACAACCACAACCTACTTACCTACTTCTGGCATCGGCGCACGCTCTAATTGCCCCCTTGGCCAAGAGGACCATAGCTTCCTGCTGGAGAAGTGCCAAGTGATCCCCCGACATGCGGTGGTACTGTGGTGGCATGGCTGGAGGGGTAGTCTCAAAGGGGAGGGAGTAGCCGCTCTGGACAAGCTGCAGAACCCACCTGTCCGATGTGATGGTGCGATAGTGGTGGAGGTGATGGCGAATCCTGCCACCCACTGGAGTCTGCTGGGCCTGAAACACCGGACTAGGATGGTTTGGAGGCAGTGGCTGCAGGGGGTTTTGTGGACTGACCTGCATGCTGGCCCTGTGACCCATCTCTGCGGGTCCCACGTCCGCGCTGAGACTGTTGCTGCGCAGGACTGTAACTTTGAAACAAACGTGCTTGGGCTCCCCCTTCCTTGGTTACGAAAGGAGCGAAAAGCAGGAGTGCATGTAACCGAAAGGCCTCAGGACTAGGCCGTAGCCCGCGAGTCCTTAAAACATTCCAACGCGCAATCTGCTTTATCGTCGAACAGGCGAGTGCCAAAGGGCATGTCCATCAACGTGTTCTGGACATCCCCAGAAAAGCCTGTCGTCCTCCGCCAGGCATGATGGCATAGCACCACTGTCGTTGAAATCGCCCTGCCCAGCGAGTCAGAAGTGTCAAGACCACAACGGAGGGTGAACTTGGCTGCGTCTCTCCCCTCAGCAATAGCTTGGGAGAGTATCGTCCGAGCCTCCACCGGACACTGAGGCAGCACTTGCACAACCACATCCCATACAGAATGGGAATAAAGGCCCAAGAGACATGCGGTGTTCACAGACCGCAGGCCTGAACTGGCGGAAGAAAAAGGTTTCTTCCCAAACTGCTCCAGTTTCTTGTACTCCCTGTGCGGAGGTGCGGAAGGAAACGCGCTCGGGGATGCAGAGGCTTGCACAACCAAGCTCGCTCTCGGGGGTGGGGTGTTGGGAGAGGAAAACAGGGTCACCCAGATCCGGGCGATGGCGTCGAGCCACGTTCTTGTCGACAGGAGCCCCTGTGTTGGGCCTTGAGCAGGTGCCCAGAAGAACGTCAGAGTGCATTGTTAAATGGCAGCAGCGGCTTCGTACAAGCAGAAGCTGGCCGAAGCACCTCTGTCAAGAGGTTAGTCTTGACGGCCACAGTAGGGAGCTCGGGGTGGAGAGCCTCGGCTGCCCTACGCAACACCATTTATTTATTTATAAGGTTTTAAATAGCGCGAACGTGACCCATGAAGGTATCAGAGCGCTTTAAAGTATATAGCTATAAAGTCATTAGAAATGAGGTAGTATACACACATTTGATATTCGTCATTACTTACAAAAGAGGTAAATAGTATGAGATAACCTAGGTGACCAGTGGACAACATATGATGATCCCAGAGGGCAACAGAACATTATATTATATACAGTTATTGAGCCTTAGGTTAGTATTGTGGAAATAAACATATAATGTTCTCTTTCAATCCACAAGAGGTAGCCAGTGATATGAGGATCGTATCGATGACTCAATGTCAGCATAGAATCAGGTCTTAGGACGTGAATTTGTTCTTTAGGAGTTTTGTTACCTCTTTTTTGAAGGCGGTAAAGGAAGATTCCCCGTACCACTGGAGGTAAGGAGTTCCAACTCTTTGGAGCGATCCCTGAAAAAGCTCTGCAACCATTTCTCTTTTTATGAAAGGATTGTGGTTTCAGAAGTAAAGAGCTCGCGCTTCGTAGCTGTCTGCATCCTCCAGATCGTTCTAGCTTTAGAGCTAGGTAACTGGGTGAATAGTTATGTAGTGCTTTATGGGTCAACCTTTAGTTGTATTCTAGTCTCATAGGGCAGACAGTTCAGCGCTTTCAAGGTCAGAGAAATGTGGCTATTTCTTTTAGATCCTGATACCAATCTTGCCGCAGCGTTAAGTGAAGCCCTCAGCGGAGCCAGCCTGCATTTGGGGAGACCGCAAAGAGTGGTGCTTCCATAGTCTAATCTTGGTAACACTAATGCTTGTACTGCCATTTTTAGGTCAGTCTGAGGGAGGAAGGGTTCAAGTTTCCTTAGTAAATTCATATGGTGATTGGCTCCCTTGGTGGTATTAGTGACGTGTGACTGCATATTCAGGTGTTTGTCTATGGTGACTCCCAGGGATTTCGCAGAGTCAATGATGAGGGGAGCACAGTCAATGGAGGTTAGGTGTTTCAACCATTGCTCTATCTTTGGTGTGTGATTGGGTGGGGAGATGAGAATGAATTCTGTTTTTTTTTTGTATTATGCATGAGGTGGTTGTTCGTGAGCCAACTTTGCGTGTTCTGTAGAATAGCGTTGAGGGAAATGAAGTCTTCTGGAGTGGAAATTTTCAAATACAGTTGGGTATCGTCCGCATACAGGTGATATAGGATATTCGCTGATTTCAATGCGTTCGCCAGGGGTCCAATAGTAGGTTGAAAAGAATAGGTGATAGGGCTGAGCCCTGGGGAACGCCTATGTTGACAACGGAGGGCTGAGGGAGTGAATTCTTCATCTTGATTCTTTGTGTTCTGTTATTAAGGAAGGAGGAGAACCAATGTAACACTGCCCGAGAGGCCCATCCTTCCTTCCAATAGGGACAGTAGTTTGTCATGTTTATGCGTGTCGAAGGCGGAGGATAGGTCAAGAAGTATCATTAGGCATGATTTGTTGCATTCAAGCATTTTAAGTATGTCATCCAATATGTGGGTGAGTGCAGATTCTGTGCTGTGACCTTGACGAAAACCAGACTGGTGATTGTATAGGAGGTTGTAATTCTCAATATGATTGCATAATTGTATTTGTAAGCATTTCTCCAACAGTTTCGCCAAAGTGGGGATGTTGGATATAGGGCGGTAATTATTGAGATCTGATGGGATGTCGTTGGATTTCTTTAGTATAGGTGTAACCTGCCCTATTTTAAGACAGTCTGGTATGGAGCCTTGTCTCAGAAAGGAGTTTACAATTTTTGCCCATAATGGTAGGATGGATGTTTTTATCATTTTGAATAGGGCAGGAGGAAGGGGGTCAGAGAAGGGATTGGAGGGATTGATTGCTAGAAGAGTGTAGGAGATTTTTTGTTCAGAGATTGGCGCGAAGGTGTTCCAGGAGGCATTGTTTTTTGTGACTTCCCTTGGAGAACTGAAAAGGACCTTGAGTTGTGAATATCCGTTAGCATCAAGGGACACCAGTTGTGGGAGGGCCTTCTTAGATTGGATGTCGAGCTCGATGGCCTTTATCTTTTCACGGAAGAAGTTGGCAAGCTCATTCCAGAAAGGTGTAGCCAGGTTGTTTAGATCCGTAGAGTTAGCCGTATTTCGAGCTTGTTGCTGGACGATTTCGAAGAGTTTTTTTGGACGGTTGATTGATTGGTTCAGCTGGGTTCTGAAAAAGTCTGCCTTGGCCTTTAGAATCTTCCTGTTGTATGAGTTCCTTAACTTTCTAAGGTGATGCAGGTGAACGTCGGTGGGTGCTGATTTCCATAATCGTTCAGCAGCTCTTCGCTTGCGTCGCTCCGAGTTCAGGGAGATATTGAACCAAGGTTTGGAAATTTTGGAGGAAACATTTTTTTCTTGGAGGGGTGCTGTTGAGTCCAAGATTTCAAGCATTGTGGAATTGTAAAAGGCTGTGAGGTCATGGACATCCTCCATGTCAGTTGTGGGGGTCAGGGCGGAGTTGCATCGGTTTACCAGGGTGATGGGGTTGATATTCTGTAAGTTCCTTTTCCATTGTTTTGTTTGTGATGGTGGACTCCTTTTTGGTATAACCTCGATATTGATGGAGAAGAGGATGCTGTGATGGTCAGTCCAGTCGCAAGGATTGATGGATTCTAATGAGATGATGCTCGTTTTTGCTATGATGAGGTCCAGTGTCTCTCCCTTGTTGAGTTGGACTGTGTCAGAATTGGGATAAATCCTGGTCTGCCAGAAACGCTTTAAGACATCCTACCCCATGATCGTTTGCATTGTTCCAGTGGAGATTAAAGTCACCCAGGAAAATTTGTGGTACTTGCGAGTTGACGTTGGATGAAATGACTTCCATTAACTCATCGATGAAAGTCAGATTATCCCTAGGGGAGTGGTAGAATAAGTGAAGCTTGCTGGTGAGGCGCTTATCATCAGAGATATTGAAACAGAGATATTCGCAGGATGATAGAGCGATGGCGTCTGCTTGCTTGACTGAGATTGTGTTACGATAAATGCAGGCTAACCCACCTCCAGGCGCCACATTTCTGTCTAGGCGGATTAGGTCGAGACTAGGAGGAACCAAGAGATCAAGGACGGGGGAGGAGGAGCTGTTTAACCATCTTTCGGTGAGGACAATAATGTTTAAATCATTCTCTAGGATGAGGTTGAATATGTCAGGTGCATGTTTGCTATCTGATCTGCAATTAATGAGTGCACACTTTATCTTGTTAATAGAATAGGTTAGAGTAGTCTGCTCTATGTTGATATTTGTGAGATTGTCTTTATTTACGGATCCGTTATTGTGTGTAGGTTCTCTGAAGGGGTTGGTTTGAATGGATTGGATAGTGCCACATTGTGACATACTGTTACCTGTTGCTAAGGCATAAGATATGAGGAGGTTGTCTATGTCGCTGTCAGATAGGTGAACATTTGCCCTCCTAGGCCAAGAGGGGGAAGGTAAATTAGTCTGAATATTATTGTCAGGTGTAAGATCTTGGGGATGTAACTACTAATTTGTGGACTGATTTAGTTATTCTGACTAGTTTTCTTGTGGTGTGAATTCTTGGGAAGTAACTACTAGTTTGGAGAGTGATTTGGTTCACGGTGGCGTTGGTGGCTCTGTGTACGTTTAAAGTTCCAAGGTCATGGTTGATAGGTTATGCATCTCGGCCTTGAGATGGGCTAGGCCTGATGCTAACTCACTAAATCGTGCAAACCAAACGGAGTTGGGAAGGTTAGCAGTATGTGTAGGTGTAGGTTCTTTTATGGAGGGCGATCTGCAGGTAGGGTCTGTATGCGTGAACACGTTCTCCGGTTGCATGGGGATATCCTCATTAGGGATCAGAGTGGTAAGTTGAAGGAAGTTTGTGGTGGGGTCCAAGTCGGTGTGTGGGCTGGTTGTTGTGTGTTGTATTCGGATGGGTGGAATGAGTATTGAGGGTGTTGGCGTCCGATCAGATGTCATGGTAGACAGTAGGTCCGGGGGATCTTTGTAATCTAAATAAGATGAGAGTGGGGATAGAAGCAAGACGTGAGTGAAGTCCCGGTTGGTGGCTTCATTCATGGTCGACGGGGATTACAGTGATTAATCAGCATTACAGCAATCGTAGCTAAGAATAACCCTGTCCCATCTGGGCCTGGGGATCTAGGTGTGGAAGGGATCGATGAGACTTGGGGGGTAGGACTCAATGGGGGTGTGTGCAATGATGTGATTCTTAACTGCGTGCAACCCAATCCCTCCTGGGCCAGGGGACCCAAGTGTGGTTGTGACCGCAGTGGCTGAGAGGTAGGGCTCATTGTGGGTGTGAGGAATTTGTTATGGGATTTTGTCGTGGAGTTGGGGTGGCATCTAGATACTGAGGATAAGATACAGGGAGTGTGCTATTCTTGCTGTTTACTGCTTTCTTGAGAGTAGGAAAGATCCTGTCTTTGGTATCTAGATTAGCATCGGAGGCTTGTATAAGGATATTACCGTTGTTAGAGAAGGCTGAAGCTGTTACCGACAATTTGAAGGCATGCTGTTTTTTTTTTTTAACATTGGAGATTGGGATCAAAGAGTGAAAGATATTTCTCCACTGGGCACGTTTCTTTGTGTGAAAGAGAAGGTCGTTGGATAATATGCCTTTGCTAATGCAGAAGTATGGGTCTGAAGTAAGAATCTCAAGGTGGGTTACCTTTAGCCGGTGCTTGAATTTCTTTGCTGCATTTTTGGAGAGATCGGGCGGGTAGAGAATGGTGAAGGCATGATGGCCTGAAGGTTCAAGGTTTTTATCCATTTCATTATTTTCTATCTCCTTCTTAGTCTCTATATTTCCTACCTTGCCTTTTTTTTTTTTTGGTGTCGGCCCCTTCAGTGTGCAGTATTAGTATTCAATATCAGTTCAAGATGGCCGCTCTATATCCGTCATCGACCTGTTCCTGCGATGTGGTCCTTTTTTGCTTCCCGTTAAGGGATTTCTTCCTAGACCTGTCTCTGATAAGTAGACCACTTTCGCTATCTGTTAAGTGGACATCCGTGGTGTAGTCCTGTTTCTCTGTTTATAGCATCTTTGATGGGAGGTCCTTTCTTGGTTATCAATGTGGATGGAATTGATAAAATATGAACCACCCTCCTCCGTAGCCACGGTAGAAGGAGACCGTGTGCCAGGTTCCGGATCCAAATCCAGGTCACCTGCATCCCCCGGATCCTCATCCCAGTCCGGGTCTAACTCGCATTTAGACCCCCGTCATCCACTGCCTGCTGAACAGGTGGAACATATGGACGTTGGTGGATATAGGGATAGATGTTCCCAAACGGCGTCGGTATCGGCGTCGGTACCTTCCGGCACCGGCTCCACGCCGGGGAGGAAACCGGGGACTGCGTTGGCCGGGTCTGCGGCTGGCGCTGGTGACATCAATGCCGGAGGAGGTCGTACAGGGCCAACCGGCATGGACGGTGATCCAGGCCTGGATCCACGGGGGTCCCTCGGGGTCGAAGCAGGAGTAGTCGACGACGTCGGGGCCGGAGCTGATGATGTCGAAGAACGAGGACCCCCAGCCGGGCCCGCCGGGCTAGAAGGCGCACTAGAGGGACCAGACGGTCCGAAGACACGTGCCATGGCTGACAGGAACTCTTGCAGCTGGGCCAGAGTCGCCGATGTACCCAGAAAGGGTGGGTAGGCCATCGGCAACTGCGTAGGCTCCGCCGGCGGCGCCGCCACCTGCACCCTTAGCCGCGTCACGCGACCGGCTAGGGGAAGGCGAAGAGCGGCGACACTTTTTCGACTTCTTGTGCTTCGCCTTACCTTACTCCGAGTACGAAGACTTTGACTGATGGTGATGGCTCCGCAGCCGCTCCCTCGACCTCCCACGGGACCGGGACCTTGAACGCTGCAGAACCGACTCCCGGGCCTCCAGCCACTTTTGGGACTGCTCCAGTAAAGTTTTCGGAGCCATGGCCCGCTAGTGGGGGCACGACTCGGAGTCGTGGTCGCGCCCCAGGTAGTAGACACACTCAAGGTGCGGGTCCATCACAGACATCGTGCGGGGACAGGCCGCGCAGGACTTAAAACCGGGCATCCCTATGCACCTGTAGATTGGTTATATACTTGAAAACAGATACAAAAAGTCCACAAAAAAAACTCAGTTAAAATATGACTGGGGGTACCGCTCTCTTTCGATCTGCACTTGCTGGCTTGGAAAAAGTAAAAACTGATGTCAGCGCGCGTGGGCGAATCTAAGTAGCTCCAGCAACGTCATCTCGGCGACTACGACACCAGCGACGTACGCGGAGCCGTACAACGATGCCTACCAACGCGCAGGGGTACTTCTGACGAAAAACTTTCCGGATCCAGTATGATGCCTGGGGATATTCTAAGGTAAGGAATCTATCACTAACGTGTCTCTTTCAGATGTTCCAGCCAAGTCCAGAGACACAGGGCATTCTGATAAAGGGTTCACAACCCCACCTTGTCTTGTTTGTTGCAGTACCACATGGCAGAAGTGTTGTCTGTGAACACCTGAACTAGCATCCTCTTGAGAGACGGCAAGAAGGCTTTCAGTGCCAATTGGATCGCACTAAGCTGTAACAAGTTGATAAGAAGCCTGGCTTCCGCCAGAGACCAGAGTCCTCCGACCTACACCTCTCCCAGATCGCCACTCCATCGCAGAAGTGAAACATTTGTTACTACTGTGAGATCTGGGTGGGGTCTTACTCTGACCCAGGGTTTATGGCTTGGCCTGACGTCTGGTCACCCGATCCACGGGGTCTGGGTGATCCGCCCCAAGGCCGCACAGAAGTTGCCGAACTTGTGCGGTCTTCTGTCTAGGGTAGGACTGGCGCGACTGAAAACCCCTTCAGGAGCCACGGAAGAAGTGAAAGGCGGATGGGATGAAACGGAGAGGCCCAAGGACTAGGCCCACGACTCCCTGAAATGCTATAGCGATGAGTGCGCCCTGTCTCTGAAGATATTCATCAAAGGGCATGCCCAGAAGGTTAGCTTAGACATCCCCAAAGAAGCCAGACGTTCTCAGCCAGTCATGGCGCCTTACGGCCACCATCGAGGAAACCGCTCTGCCTAGCAACGCCGTCGTGTCAAGGCCACAGCGTACAGCAAACTTTGCTGCAACCCTTACATCTACAACAACTTGGGAGAGGACAGCCCAATCCTCCTCCAGGGCTTGTGGCAGCACCTGCGCAACCGTCTCCCACAATGAATGGGAGTAAAGGCCCAAAAGGCATGTGTTGTTCACCGACCACAATGCTAGACTGCTGGAAGAGAAGATTTCCTTGCTAAAGCTATCCAGCCTTTTGGATTCCCTATCAGGCGATGTGGAAGGGAACGCACAGCAGGAAATAAAGGCTTCGGCCACCAAGCCCTCTAGGGTTGCATGAGTGGAGAGGAAAGCTGGGTCACCCAATACAGGGTGGTGGCAGCGGACAATGGTTATATTCACAGGAGACCCTGTGCTGAGCTTGGACCAGGTGACCAGAAGAACGTCTGTTAAGGCCTCGTTAAATGGCGATATGGGTTCTGTAGTGGAGAAACCAGGTTGCAGGACCTCTATCAAGACATTGGTCTTGACCGACACAGTAGGAAGCTGCAAGTCCACGACCTCTGTAGCCCTATTCACCACCATAGTGAAGGAAGCCCCTTCTTCCGTAGCCAGGTTAGGAGGAGAAAGCATGCCAGGCTCTGGAGAGGTATCCAAGCTACTGGCATTGCCTAATTCCTCCTACCAGTCCATTTTCTCTGTATAAAGCGGGACTTCTAAGGAGCCCTGCTGTCCCGCCCAATCCTCATCCAATCCTAACCCCTCAGAAAAAGTCTGAGGATATGACAGAGTCCAAGGGCTCTGTCTCATTTGGAATTAGAATGGGGGTGGTACTGCCGGTAGGTCTCCGCATTGGACACAGTGTCGGGGAAAGTCGAATGGGTAAAACAGGCACTGCTCCGGATCCGCAAACGGATCCGTGATGAGCCCTGGGTGATGGGACCCGAGCCGACGGCACAGAACCCAGAGGCACTCCTTGCGCTGCGGCCGGAACATATGCGGTCATAAAACTCATTTACCTGGGCGGGGTTCGCTCCCGTCCCCGGGAAGGGAGAGAAACACATAGCCGATCCAGGCACCTGCTACACGGAGTGGGCATCGAACGCCGAAAACTCCTCCGTCTTGTCGGATGACGGACGGGGCAAAGACTAAGCATGCTTTGACTTCTTGTATTTTTTTTTATGATGCTTCTTACCTGACCCTTTTGGAGATTTTGAATGGCAGGACGAAGACTTGTATCTCCTGGAGCAGAGCTCGGACCTTCCTCTCGCCCGAGACCGTAAGTGGGAACAGGATCTCCATGGGGATCTCCGAGGGGCTCCCACAAAGCTTTCAGCGCTATGGCCCGGCAGTTGAAGCACAACTTTGGGTTGTGGTAGCACTCCAGGCACCAAAGGCCCATGAGGTGGGGGCCCGTAACCAACATGACACGGTGACATGCACCCCACGGTTTGAACCCAGAGGTGTTTTTGACATTCTACAAATCGAAAAAAACGAAACAAAAATCTTTCAAAAAATGACAGGGGGTAGCTCTTTGATGGAATTGCACTGGCTGGCGCGGAAAGAAAATAACCGACGTCAGCGCGACGAGGTGGTGTCTATATAGACGAAGCGGACGGCACAACGACAAACTCGACACGCAGAGTCAACTGCCGCCACCTACCGGCACGCAGGGGTATTGCTTAGAAAAATCTTCCAGAAAGTGCAAAATGCCTGGAAGTTTGAAGGTAAGAAATCTGCGACTAGATGGCTTTATGAGTTACCAACACATATATACCTGAAGTAAAAGACATCTACAAGAGACCCATTCAAGAAATAGTTATATACATGCTTATAAAAAAAAAATAGAAATTCCCGTAGAGACAAGTCATACAGGGAACAGCAAAAGTATATACACTCCTCCAAAGGTAACTCGGGTTCTCTACTAGTGACCAGGACGACGAGAAGTGGATGAACGAGGGACACTCGAAGAATAGAGGCAAAAGGAAGAACAGAGATAATTCATCCTTCAGTTGTAAATAAAGAGGTAATGACAGTAATTGAGGAGGAGGTAGAAAAACAATACTGGGAAACCGCAACACAATGCCGTATAGGAGTAGGAAGTGGAAGACATCACCCACTACAGGAAAACAAGGGCAATTGTCTAAGAACCAACACCACCGGCTGTGGAAGGAAGCCAGCAAGCATTAGCAGGCGAAGCAAAGAATAAGCAGCATGTGGAAAGTAAACCATGAAAGAGCAGAAGACCGCCAGGGGAAACGAAGGGCTGGCAGAGACTAAGGGCAACAAATACTTGATTATGACAATCACAAAATGTGTAGGAGAAAATCCCTGTGTCCCACAGTGTAAAACAGAACAAAGAGAAGGGCCACATCAAAGCAGGCCAAAGATCAGGACAAAAGTTAACCAGGCCAAGAGTGTGCCTGCCTGTGGTACCAGTGTCACCCATACGGAGGAGGGCAGAGAAAATATGAAATGATAGTCCATATAAGGGATACTAAGTGCATAGATAACCTTACAAATGCCTTTAAGGCGTACAAAATAAGGTCCCCGAAATCTGAGAATAAGGCTACAGTGCATCCGCACAACATGACAAAATACCTGCCACAGAGTACATTTTCGGGTAGTTTCAACCATGTGGCAGAAAGAAGATGTAAGAAAATACTCCAGTGAGAACGCAAAGCAAGATGTGTTCCAGATGGCTGGAAATGAAATCCTTCACTGACAGCATAAATGAGGAGAAAAGTGCCTGGAGAAAGCAGGAACACCACACCAGGTATGACCTGGGAAGGGAGAGAATACCCCGCTCTATGAAGGCAGACAAGAGTTAAAAAAAGGGAAAAAACAAACTGTTCCCGACAACCCTAGTACAACAAGACCCTGTACCACCATTACTATCTCGGAACTGGCATGCGCACCAAAAAGAGAGATGCCATCAAACGGCATGTCAAATAAAGCAGTTGCACAGTCTCCAAAAACCTGGAGGTGCGCAACCATGCACGCCCACAGAGCTAAGGAAAAAGCCATAACCCGACCAACAGAATCGGTGGAATCCAAACCACAGTGGATGCTAAGAGTGGCAACTTGCTGCCCATCTCATACCAGAGGAACAAGAGCATTCCACGCTTCTTCTGGAAGGGAGGGCAAGAGGCGTTCTACTGAGTCCCACAAGGCGTGGGAGAAGCGGGCAAGGACACAAGAAGTGTTCAGAACACAGCGCAGAGCTAGAAGAAGAGAACATATGCCTACCATAGGCATCAAGTTTCCTGGACTCTCTCCCCAGAGGGATAGGAGGGAGAAAATCATTATTTTGGGTGGCCAAACCAGCCTGAACCACAAAGCTCCTAATAGAGAGATGTCTAAGGAGACAGGAGGGATCTTCGGGGCTGGGCGATATCTGTGAGAAATACAGCGATCCACAGGGAGCCCTGTTTCAGGTTTAGCCCAAACACCTAGCAGGATATCGAATAGACAGCCACTATAAGGAAGTACAGGCTCAACATTAGACTGGTCAAGATGTAGAACGCCAATTAAAGGGTCCGTTGACAATTCCACAGAAAGAAGTTGTAAATCCAGTACGACTGATCATGTCCACCAAAGTGGAACTCATCTCACTGGTGTCACCCAAGTTAAGTAACAAGTTAGACTGCATAGCGGGTGGAACCACATCCGCAATGGGAAGGGGAACCACCACACTGTCTGTAGTACTTCCACAACCACGGTCCTCAGAAGGAAAAACCAGAGGGAGTCGGAGACATTCGGCTCAATCGGCACTGCATCTGACGCTGTAACTGAAGCCCGACGCCTTAACGTCCGAAGAAGCGTTGATTGGCATCAACAGCACCACTATGGGAGCTGGCAGACAAGAACCCGACACAGACATTGAAGTAGACAGACCAGAAGCAAGAGCGGAAGGTGGGAGCCTTGACGGGCTGTGCACCAGTGTCGCTAAGGTGGCTGAACGGAAGCCTGAGGAGAACCCGCCAGAAGGGTCACATGCACAACTTCATGCACTTCCGTGGGGCCAAGGGCACTCCTGAGGGAGGTGATAACCCAAGAATAGAATGAAGAGTTTGAGAATATTGTCTCGTCTGGGTCAAAGACGCCCCGGCTCCAGGAGAGGTGGGGAGATGTGGGACGAACCCCTACCTCGACACCTCAACAGGATAGTGGGGACCAGCGGTAGCTGACGAAAGAGGGAAGCACCACGACTTAGACTGCAGACACCGAGACTTACCCCTAGACATCGAAGGAGAAGGACGCCTGCGGGAATGGATCCTAGCACAGACGCGCAGTCGGTCTGTAGAGCGCGTACGGGACCAAGCACAACAAGAAGACTTTGATGTCACTGACATCCAGGCCGCGGGGAGTTTCATGCAGCGTTCCCTGCGCCCTTTCGGTCAGGGCTGGCGACAGGAGTCATTCTTTGGAGTCATGGTGCTCACCTAGGCACCACATGAACACCGAGTGAGGATCTGTGGTGGACATTGGTCATCCACACGACTCACAAGCTTTGAACCCCGAGGACATTGATGAAGGGTAGAAAAAAGGGGAACACTGCACCGCTGGAGGTACTGCAGAACGGATCCGCGTTGTTAGTGCAGAAGGAACGGGCATCAGATCATCAGGGTAGGGCTTATATGGACTCTGTTGACGTCACATTCGAGAGACAAAGTCGTTACGGAGTTGCTAGACACACTCTACCCACGCGCAGAGGTACAGCTGAAAACATTTCCAGATCCAGCCTACTGCCTGAGGAGGATTTTGAGATAAGGAATCTGTAGCTAAATGTCTCTATCAAAGATAACTTGGAGTATCACAGACAACGTGCTTGTCTGATGCTTCTATGAGATTAATTTGCCCTTGGCCTCAAATTAGCCTCGCTAATGTTCTTCCTGGTCTCCGTCACTCTCCATATGACCTAGCCACACCATATTTCCCTGAGAGTTTTACGCTTCTATTAGCAGCTACCCCAAACGTCCTCAGTTTCAAGTTTATTTCTCACAATTTCTCAACACTTTCATTGTGTGCATGCAGGTTCTTTTGCTCATCGATTCAAACAGGCTACTGTGCAGTGATTTAAGAACCCCCTAAATGTTTTGCAATACAGATAGAGAAATTGAAAGCCTCCCAGAGGGTTTGCCTTTTATCAAACAATCCATGGTTAACACGTAATAACTCAGTTAGGCGAGACTTCGATGGGAATCGTCATCCGAGTACTCGGTGGGCTTATGTGGGGAGTGCCAGTTCTACAGGGTCTGGCACATGGCCACATATGTCCCATGCAAAAAGAACATGCCTGGTTGCTGCAAATGAACGCAAGGGGCGAAATCTAGCATCATCAACCAGTAATATATTCTGGAATAGCCACTTCTGGGTAGAATGTACTGTCAGAAGGCTCAGAATGCCTAAGCTGGCAAATGACCAATCAGACTGTCCTGAACATTGATTTTGCAGATTTGTCTTGCAGCATCTAATAGTGTGGTGCATGTGTTTTTTTGTTTTGCTTAGATCTGTCTAGGTTGAAAAAGAATAGTGTCGAAGACTTGTTGTAGTTTCCATAAGGAAGGACCAGAGAAGTAGAAGATGTAATGTCCTTTATTAGGCGATACTTCTAAGCTCTGCCCAACCACTCTCTTCACAACTCTCCCTCTCACTGCCTCCACGCCCCAACATTCTAAACCAGGCTTCCAGGCAGTTGGAATACACCATACCAGAGAAGAGGAAATAGAGGACACCACAATACCAATTTTTTAAATATATTTACATACATGTTTGATAAAAGATGTGATGCTTTAGATCAACAAGAATATAAAGAACATCTAATACAGGTTAAAATTACAACACATTTTCTTCCAACAAAAAGGCCAACAGAAAGGAAAACAAGATCATAAAAATGTGCTAAAGAGCGGCAGAAACGAGATATGTAAAAAAAAATTATCAACTTAAGACTAGATAACTACTGGTCCTTTGGAATGCACACAAAAGGGCATTTAAAAAGTCCGTTCATGCTCCAGCTATGTCCATCTTCCAATATTACCACATTAGCTTTTACTTGTTTAATGCTCAATGGCTTCGAGTATTTATTGAATTTGTTACTTGTTTTCACACTTTTTTTAAAATCAGAATCCACTGACCCTCTTCCCACTAAGGGTATGCTGCTGCACAGTTGCGGTCATACTTCTGTTTGTGTTCTTTTTGATGCTTTACTCTCCATACAGGTCCACCCCTGTTTAACCAATTGAGTGATAGGTTAGATCATGGCTTCCTACCCTTTGGGGGAAGAAAAGAATAAACATCTGAAATGGTATTGGGAGATGTGTGCTAAGACCATAGCATTTCCCTTAGATTGTCTTCTATGTTTCTTCCTGCTGCATGAGCCAATTGAATAGATTCTTTTATCATACGGTTGGTATGTTTCACTAAATCATTGGCTCTGGGCCAATGTTGATGAGTCTCGATATGTTTAACGGATAGATACAAACTGTACTACATTTCAATTAGGAAATTAATGAGTGTTCTGGTACAGATGTTATTTGCCCTGGACATTGTCACCTAGTGTTAACAATAGTCTACTAGCACAATCATGAACTTCCTAGTTACTCCTGGCATACTAATGGGACTGATGATGTCGAGACCCAACTTATCCCAGGGTTCGGAAGGCAGCTCTACAGGTGACAGAGAAATCCTGTGTGCTATTTTGGAATTATCACTCATACTACAATAAAAGCAAAGCAATCTTTTACTTTGAAACATTGAATCTATACTGTGAAACCAATATTCAGCACAAACTTGGGTTTATGCTGAGACTCCTCCCTGGGTGTCCTTCATGGACAATATCAGGAATATGGTCTCTTATCTCTTAATGTGGGATAACTTGGTTGCAATTCATTATTAAATCACTATTTATAGATATTTCATTTCTCCCATTTCAGTATGGTAGAATGTGTTATGGTAACTATGCACCTTTCAGGCCATCCTCCCACGATTATTCATCTAACTTGTGATAGTGTCATGTCTTGCTCCATACCCCAGTTCCATTCTTCATTTAAAATAGCTGGAAAACCTATTTTAAGAACAATTTCAAATTGTATTTCTAACTCTTGTTTTGTTTTAAGGTAAGCGGGCTAGAGAATCAGCGGCTTGGTTTCTCATGCCTGGTACATATTCTATTTTGTAATTAAAGACTAATAAACAGAAAACTCATTTTGGAATGCGTGATTTAGTTGTCTCAATTCCCCTTCTAGAAAAACTGGAAATCAGTGGTTTGTGTGCAACGTAAATCCTAACCCCATAAGAAAAGCGCCTTACAGTTCAGAAACAACCCAAAGCTTCCTTCGCAACTGTAGAATAGTTATGTTCAGTCAGAACGACGCGAGCTCAGCCACAAGTGTTCCAACTCTGCAAGCACCAAAAGGCTTGCCTTAACCACGCATGTGTGTGGCTAAGGTAGTGCGCGGTCCAGCTGCTGCCTGACGGAAGCAAGAAGGATCAGGAGAGGATGTGAATCGGTGAGGTAAATGGGGCTGGGGCCACGTCTAGGTTTTGGAGTGGGTTAGTTTGTATTCTTTTGGGATAAGGGGTTCAGGGTAGTAGGACTTTGGGGGGGGGTCGGAGTAGTTTTCAGGGCAGTTTTCAGGGCTGGGGGGGGGGGGGGGGGTCGGGTAGTTTTCATGGCTGGGGGACTCAGGTAGTTTTTAAGGGCTGGGGGAGGGGGTTGTGTTTTTTTTTTTAGGAGGGAGGTAGTTTTAGATGTCAGGGCGGGGTTTGGGGAGCCGTTTTAGAGCTCAGGGAGGGGGCCAGGGATTGTATTACTTTTTAGGATTATGGGGGAGGGGGGCAGAGTAGTTTTTAGGGTATTGGGGTGTTTTTAGGGCTTGGGGGAGGGTGGGTAGTTTTTAGTGCTGGGGAGGAGTCGGGGTAGTTTCTAGGGTTATGGGGAGGACGGGGTAGATTTTCGGACTGGGGCAGGGAGGGTTTAGGAATTGGGGTGGGGGGAGACGGTTGGCTTTCAGGAGGAAGGGGGTAGTTTTAAGAGTCTGGGCAGGTGTCAGGGAAGTTGAGACTTACCTGTCAAGTCTTAACCACGGATAGGTCTTTACCATACATACCTTAACAAAGCATAATTTGTTGTAAAGGCATGCATGATAAAGTCATATTTGTGGTTAAGACTTGCTTTGTTGACGCATACGTGGTGCCATCACACAACCTGTTCTGACCCAACGAAGGACCTTGATCGAGGCAAAATCCAGTACTCCTTCCTTTCACCCCTTCAAATTGAGATAATGTGGCACCTAAACCCACGTTGCTTGCGTCAGTAGTAAGTTCAGTTTTTTAATTTGTATTGAAGTTTCCAAGTTTTTATGATGGATTGTTCGATTCTTTTGAGAGCAGATTAGCATTTAGTTTAAAAAATAATTTTTTAAGTAGGGCCCGTAATGCATATACCTGTTCAGCGACCTTCTCAACAAATTTGGACATATACTTAACTAACTCTAAGAAGGATTTAAGTTCCATCTTATTCTTAGGGGAAGGTGTTTTCTCAACAAACTCAACCACACTAAATTTGGGTTTCATGCCTTCTCCGGAGACGTTGTGGCCTAAGTTGTCTACCAAAGATACATCAATCCTATACTTGTCCAGTTTGATGGTGAAGCTTGCTTCATTCAACTAGCTTACAACTTCTTTCAACTCTTGATCATGTTCCCTTTCTGAACTCTCACAAATCAGAATATCATCTTGGAAGCACATTACCTTGTTTGAATCTTGGAAAATTTGTTGCACTATCCTTTGAAATACCACTGCTGCGGACACCAAACCAAATAGCATTCTACAGTGCCAGTATGCTCTAAAAAGAGTAATGAATGGCGTGAGGTGCTTAGATTTGTGATGCAGGGCCACTTGATATGTGGAAGATAGATCGAGCACACTGACATTCTGGCTTCATGTATAAATATTGCATCTCATTTATCTTGGGCAGGGGATGTCTATCATCCCAGATGTTTGCATTTAAATCTCTCAAATTAACAAAGAGACGTATATTGTTGCCCTTATCTTTAGCAGCTATGACTTTAGAATCTAACCATCCTGAGCTTTTCATCTTTTCAATTTCTCCATTGGATTCTAATTGATGTAGTCAATCCTTTAAGGAACAGGGCAAACCTTATATACGGCAGGTGTAGCATTAGATTTTAATTTGATTTTGTGTGAGAAATGTTTTAAAAGTCCTAATTTGTCAGAGAACACCTCAGGAGATTCTTTACCAACTGCTAACCCTGTCACAAATCTGTCAACTAGAAGAACTTACTCAATAATATTAGGATCCAGCTTGATTCCAAGAACGTTTTGATGTTTCCACCAAAGAAGATTTGAACGCTTCTTTGTTATGTATACTTTTTCCCACTGTGGATCTATCCTTGAAGGAAATGTGCAAAGTCAATGTAGGAGGATGGCTTAGTATATGGTGCACACTTATTCAAGTGATGCACCTCGTACTAATCCAGACAACCCTTATGGTGAAATTAGTTGGATTTGATAACCTTTGAAAGCTCTCACACTGGCAGCTGTGGAGAGCAGCCTTCAGGCTTATCTTCAAGGAGTATAGAGCAGCTTGTTTTACCAACTTTAATCAATAGTGTGGGCTTGATTAAAAGAAGCCACACAGTGTTTATAAAAGGGAAATGCTACTTACCAGTAAGCATCTGTTCTTGGCATGTAGAGCTGCAGATCCACACACTTAGCATAGATCGCCATCTGGTGTTGGGCCCGGATGTTTTCACTTGTTTTTGTCTTGGAAATGTGTTTGGAAGTCACGGGACAGGTGACTCCTCCTTTGGACAATAGTGTGCATGGTTATCGGCTCCATTCTCAGATTGTTTTTCGGAAGCAGGGAAATGATGGAGTTTTGTAAGAGACAGAAAGATGCCCATGTATGCTGTATCTAAATAAGATAGTAATGGAACAGATATATGTAGCCGGGGAGGCGGGTGGGCATGTGTGGATCTGCAGCTCTACATGCCAAGAACAGAAGCATACTGGTAAGTAGCATTTCCCGTTCGAGGCATATGAGCTGCAGATCACACATTTAGCATAGATTGCATAGCAGTACCCATCCTTAGCGGCAACCACCAGTACCTGTTGCAGTAGTTTGAAATAGTGTTTTGAGTACAGCCTGGCCCACACTAGCTTGTTGTTTTGTTTGCACATCCACAGAATAATGTTTTATGAATTTGTGCAGTGTAGACCTTTGCAGATGTCATCTAAGGGAATGTTCCCTAAAAATGCCATTGAAGTCACTATCTTTCTTGTTGAGTGGGCTTTAGGAGGAACAGATAAAAGTACGTTTTGCTATGTGATAG
Organism: Triturus cristatus; assembly: GCF_964204655.1. NCBI lineage: Eukaryota > Metazoa > Chordata > Amphibia > Caudata > Salamandridae > Triturus > Triturus cristatus. The sequence goes on along the minus strand of NC_140590.1, from coordinate 1,141,274,048 downwards.
CAAATCTGTATGCATTTAACAATCCATCTAGCTATCCCAGACTTCGATATGGGGTTACCTTTGTGTGGTGGTGAAAATGACACAAAAAGTTGTTTGGTCTTCCGAAAAGGTTGTGTTCTTTCAATGTAATAGACCAATGCTCTTTTGACATCTAGAGTATGATGAGTTCTTTCCGAGACAGTCTGTGGTTGTGAGAAGAACACTGGAAACTCTACAGACCGAGGTGGCAAGGAGAAATTACTTTAGGGAGGAATTTTGCATTGGTTCTGAGAACAACCATATTGTGATGGATTTGTAGGAAAGGTTCCTGAATAGATAACGCTTGCAGTTCACTAACTCTTCTAAGAGAAGTGATAGCTACTAGGAAAGCAACTTTCCTTGTTAGAAATTAGAGCTCACATTTATGCAGAGGTTCAAAGGGAGGACCCATTAGTCTTGTGAGAACAATGTTTAAATTCCACACAGGCGAGGGTGGTACTCTAGGTGGAATTATCCTTTTGAGGCCTTCCATAAAGGCTTTGATGGCAGGCACTCTGAAAAGTGATCGGTGTTGTCTATTTTGTAAATAGGCTGCTATGGCAGCGAGGTATAGCCTAATAAATGTGTAGTCTAAATTGCACCTTTGGAGATGTAGTAGGTAACCTATGATGTGTTGGATAGACACGTCTAGGGGATTGATGTTGTTCGTATGACAGTATATTACAAATCTCTTCCACTTGGCTGCATAGCAGGCTCTAGTGATGGGGCGTCTAGCTTCCTTAATGACGTTCATGCATTCAGGGGGAAGGTTAAGATAACCAAATTCTAAGACCTCAGGAGCCAGATCGCAAGGTTGAGCTGAGCTGGGTCCGGGTGTCTGATCTCTCCACGATTTTGGGTAAGGAGGCGTGGGGAGAGGTGTAGTCTTTGGTGCGGAACTACAGACATTTCCAGTAGTGGGGTGTACCACGGTTGTCTGGCCCAAGTTGGAGCAACTAGGATGAGAGTTAGTGCATGTTGCTGTAGTTTGCGCACCACCATTGGAATGAGTGGGAGAGGTGGAAAGGCGTACGCAAATCTGCCTGACCAATTCATCCATATCGCATTGCCTTTGGACAATGGGTGTGGATACCTGGCGGCAAAGCTTGGGCATTTGGCGTTTTCGTGAGTGGCGAAGAGGTCTATCTCTGGTTGCCCCCACATTTGAAAGAATGGCTGAAGAACTTGTGGATGAAGTTCCCACTCATGAATCTGTTGCGTTTGACGGTTTAACAGATTTAATATGGTGTTTTGGACACTTGGGATATGTTGAGCTAGGAGAAAGATGTTCTGGGGTATAGCCCATCTCCATATGCTCTGTGCCAGTTGAGAGAGCTGCAGAGAGCGTGTCCCGCCTTGTTTCTGTATGTAGTACATGGCTGTCATGTTGTCTGTGCGGATTAAGACAGCTTTGCCTGATATTTGTTTTTGGAAAGCCTTTAAGGCTAGGGTAAAGGCTAGTAGCTCCAGGTGGTTGATGTAGAGTAACTTTTGTTGAGGAGTCCACCTGCCGTGCATGGTGTAATGTAATAGGAGCGCTCCCCAGCCAGAGAGCGATGCGTCCGCTGTCATGACTATCTGTGGAACTGGCTCTAGGAACGGTCGCCCTTTGGAAAGGTTCTTGGTGTTCCACCATTGCAGAGATCGATGAGTGCGACCGTCTACCAACACCAGATCTGTTAGCTGACCTTGAGCCTGGTTCCATTGGTGTGCTAAGCACTCCTGGAGAGGACGCATGTGGAGTCTTGCATGAACACTCTTGCTGGGAGAAAGTGTGGAGGCTGAAATTTGTTTATGAGAGCTTGCATGTTTGCTATCCTGGTGGGGTTGGGATGGGCTAATGCTTTGGAGGTGTCTATTGTGGCACCGAAGTATTGTTGTATGTGGGACTGTTGTAAATGAGACTTTGGGTAGTTTACTGTGAACCCCAAGTTGTGGAGTAGTTGGAGAGTGGTGTGAGTGTAATGAACACATGAATTGAATGAGCTGGCTTTTATGAGCCAGTCGTCCAGATATGGGAAGACGTGAATGTGTTGTCTTCTTAAGTGGGTTATATACAAAAAAAAAATGGAGAGAAAGGGATTCTCGTAATGAAAGAACATTGGAGGGGGTACTCCTGGTCCCCTTTAAAATTTAGTACCAAACAAAGCAGAGGAGTACTCCCAATAGAAAGAAACCGGTCTTAAAGGTATTTGGAACGCAGAGCAAAGGAAAGAGATTTTCTTTCTTAAGTGGGTTGCCAGTACCGCTAGGCACTTGGTGAATACCCGTGGTGCTGTTGTGACTCCGAAAGGGAGTACTTTGAATTGACAGTGTTGGCCGTCCACTACAAACCTTAGATATTTCCTGTGAGCTGTGTGAATGGGAACATGGAAATAGGAGTCCTTGAGATCTAGAGTAGCAAGGAAGTCGCCTTGTGAAAGAAGAGGAAGGACCTGATGGAGTGTAACAATGTGAAAGTGGTGCGATTGTATGTACAGGTTTAGAGGTCTGAGGTCTAGAATAGGCCTGAGAGATCCGTCCTTCTTTGGTATGAGAAAATACAGGGAGTAAACTCCTGTTTTTTGTTGTTGCAGGGGAACTAGTTCTATTGCACCCTTTTGTTGGAGGGACATGGCCTCCTGTTTTAGCAGAGCTAAGTGTTGTGAGGACATTGGGCATTGTTTGGGGGGTATGTGTGGGGGGGGGGGGTAGAAGTAAGTTCCAGACAGTAACCTGATTGAACTATTTGTTACACCCACCTGTCTGTAGTGATGTTGGTCCAGACAGGCAGGAACTGTTGTAGTCTTCCCCCGACTGGAGTGGAATGGTCTGGGGGAAGTGGAGGAAAGTCATTGGGTAGGGGTGGAGGCAGAGTGGGTGTTGTTGGTCTTGCCTCTGCCTTTGATATTGTTGCCTCTGTAGCCTCCTCTCTGGTAACCTCTGGTAAATGTAGACTGGGCGGGAGCCTTGTAAGAGGTGGAGGGGTTGTATGAGGAGTAGCCTCTGGGGGTGCCCTTGTAAGGTGAGCGATGAAAGGAACGTCAGAGCTTGCAGCTGCAAGGCTCCCATTGATTTAGCTGTGTCCGTATCCTTTTTCATTTTTTCAAAGGTTAAATCCACATTTGGGCCAAATAGGTGCTCCTGATCAAACGGCTGGTTGAGGATGGAGCTTCAGGTTTAAAACCAGAGATGCGTAGCCAGGCATGGCTACGCAAAAGGACACTCGTGTTTACTGCTCTGGAGTCGGTGTCTGCCACGTCAAAGCGCAACGGATGGAGGTGTTGGTGATAAGCTCACCCTCCTGTATGAGATCATTGTCCCTGTTTTTGTATTTATCTGGGAGGTGCTGCATTATGGACTCTAGTTCATCATAATGTGCCCTATCATACCTGGCTAACAGCGCCTGAGTGTTGGCGATGCGCCATATGTTAGCCGCTTGTGAGGTTGTTTTCTTGCCAGAGGCGTCCAAGAGTTTGGACTTCTTGTCGGGTGGTGGAGTGTCACCTGATGTCTAAGAATTGGCCCTTTTCCTAGCATTGGAAACTACCAGGGAGTCTAAGGGTACTGGGCCTTTAATGTAAGCTGGGTCGTCAGGGGCAGCTTTATATTTTTTGTCGATCCTGGGGTTAATAACTCGAGCCCTAACAGGATCTTTAAAGACTTCAGGTGCATGCTTAATAACTCCTTTAAGCATAGGTAGTGTTGAGGTGGATCTTTGAGTGGTGTCAAATGTATCCATTAGGAAGTCTTGCTCTATGGGGTCTGTATGCAAGGCAACCCCGTGGTATTGGGCAGCTCTGTGGACGAGCTGATTAAAACCCATGGTGTTCTCTGGATGGAAAGGCTTGAAGGGGTAGATGTAATCCTGTGGAACATTAGGGACATCTGGAGTGTTATAGTCATCCCAGGGGTTTGGGGAAGAAGGTGGACTAGGATCCCCTAGTGGCACATCGTCCGGACCCGCCCCCATGTCATCATCGTCTACTGGTGTACGAGATGGTGTAGGGGAACGGTGTGGTGGGGGAGGTAGTGGAGGAGGAGGTGGAGAAGGGAGTGTTAGAGGAGATGTAGCAATGTCCCTCTTTTTAGGTGGTGGAGCCGGTGCAGGCGCCTCTAGTGGTCTTTTCCTAGAACTTAGAGTCAATTGACCAGTATTAGGATCCCTTATGAGAGTCTCGAGCAGGGTCTGGAGTGAACAGCTCGTCTGCTGTCAGTTGGTCTTTCGGTGCCGAGCGTATCGGTTCCGTAGGCTTCTTCGGCACCAACATTGTAGCGGTTCTGTGTTTTGGTTTCGAATCGTGCATCTTTACAGTCTCTGTGGCCTGTGGAATTTGTTGTTTTTTCGGTTCTGAGGCTTTCCTTGGCTCCGAATCTGAGCCCTTCGGGAGTGGTTTTTTGTTCGGCTACGAATGTTTTTTCGGTGTCGACGAGTCGGTGCTTGTGGGTTTTGGTGCTGTGTGCTTGGATGTGGAAGCAGCTGTCGGCACGAAGGAGGAGGAGAGTGGTTTCTTTTTCGGTGCCGGTGACTGTTTCTGTACCGACGGCAGGCTGACTCGAGACCAAGTTGCCTGAAGGCTTAGTAGGCTTTTTTGCTGGGCCAGAGGGCAGGGCATGGGAAGCAGTCTCTCTGTGTGCACCTGGGCCCGAAGGTGAAGGTGTGACCAAAGCCTTTTTCAAGGGTGCAGGGGGTGGGGGGGGGGGCCGGGTTTGACGTTCTTACTTACGACCTGCTGCGTCAAAGTGATCTCTTCGGCGTCGGAGTCGTCTGCTTCTGAGGCGCTGACTAGGCCTTCTTCGACCCGCTCTCACTCTGGCACGTCAACGCCCTCTTGGAAGATGTCGTCGGAGATTGATGTCCACGAGCAAGCCATGGTTTTACTAATTGTAATTCATCAAATGTGGTGTATGCAATCTTTTGCCCATGCATGAAAATATACATAGGTCAAACCGCTCAGAAAATAAAGCTTCGCATTGGGCAGCACAGGAGCAGAACAAGATGCAACACGGAAAATGCTCCCTTGGTGGAACACTTTATGGAAAAGGCACACAATGAAAGAGACTTGACTTGGACAATTATCACACAGATCAAACCACCACCACGTGGTGCGGATGTGTCACAGCTACTAAACAAGGAAGAGCTCCATTGGATATTAAGGACCAACAGTATCCGCATGGGACTCAATCGCCTTGAGGATTGGACGTCCCTCTAACTGAATGTGCAAAATGGTTACAAATTACTGTGTCAAAGAAATGTTTTGTCTCGATCCTTGTATAGAAAATTTTCTCTCAATGTGATTTTCTGTATCCATTTCTCAATAGCTGAATTGTTATTTTGAATGTATAATTCCAAACAGTTTTTGAAATTTTTCACTGTAATTCACGTCACCACCACCTCTATTTCACTATCTCTTATTCACCACTCCAAGATGGCCACCGCGTCTTAGCTATCTGACTGCCATTTCAATATGGCCACCATTTCACTATTTCTCACTCACCACTCCAAGATGGCCACTGCGTCTTAGTTACCTGACTGCCATTCCAATATGGGCACCACACAGTCAGCATTAGTCCCTCCTTTATTATTTATTATATTTTTCCAGACCACATGCTCCTTGCTAGCTTTATAGCTGGTTCTCTTAGGACTGTCTAACAGCGATCCCCGCCAGAGATGCCGCGTTCTGTGATTCTGCAACCGGCACCATTGTAAGTACACAATCCCTAACCCGCATAGCCTTGCTCCAGCCCCACTGTCACTTAATTTGAATAATGCCCGTTCTTCCTTTCCCCAGTGAGCCGTGATTTGGACGGTTTCCTTGATAAACACGCGTGATATCCTGATATCGACGCACCATTGATGGTAATTATACTCTGCCCCTTTCTCTCACACCCAATCTGCCCTGAATGCACTATACTTAGGATTGCTTAACTTCCCCGTAAGTCTTAATCTTTCTCTACCTGAACTACCTTCCCCGCTTTATGGACCAGCCTTGGTAATACCTTTTTCCTCTAATGCAAATGCGTTGTTTACACCAGATTAATCACTATATAGACAACTGTGTACCCAGCATCGTTAAGTCTTCGCTAATGCACCGGTCAACTTTGACCCTTTCACCTCTATTCTAAATATTGCCTCGCACTGCGCCATATGTAACGATCTGGTTTTTAATTCACCTGGTTCCCCTATTGTTCCCAAATGGAACTATGGTTTTTAATATCTTCCCGCACTGCGTCGTCCCCCCCCCCTATTTTTTTTTAAACTTGGTGATGGCTCCTATTCTATTTTTCGCCGCCTACGCTGAGCACCGATCACTGTTCCTAAACACACTTCACTATCCAAACATAGTGACTTCACCATTGTTTAGTGCACAGTATGACATCGTTGTTCTAGCACTAAACATGCCTGAAAAGAACGGTCCGTTTGGTGCAAACCGTATCACTAATTTTATCCATGTCACTTCTGTTCTAAATTTACATGCCTGGCCTCGTATTTACAGCGTTTTTCCCTTCTCTCCCTTGTTTTTTTTCCCAACAAATGTCGTTTCTATGTAGCATGAAAGGCAAATTGTTTATAATTCCAAGCCAAACATGATTTATATATTTGTCCTGAAGAGGATGCCATTTATTTTGTTTTTCGGCATCGAAACGTCGTCGACACAATAGGATCATATGTACTGAATATGCTTGTGAATGCTATGTACAATGGTCACTCAAATTATAATCAAGTCTGTTCACTGATTAGAAGTATACAGACCGATTTGCTCGCTGTTGCCTATATTTGTTGTTTTGTCTTGTTCACTGTAGGTCACGGGCTGTGCCCCCTTGACATTACTTTCTGATTTTGTGCATCGCCAAATAAATTCTTGTCCGGCTGGACAAAGGACAAATACTATCTAGTTTGTGTCTATCCTTATCTTAATCCCCAAACTACTAGGGTCCACTGTTTTTTGTAATAAGTGACCTTTGATATAAGGAAACTTATATCTGTTGTGAGAGGTGCAAGCACCAACGTACACAGGCTGCAATGGCAGGCCTGTAGTCACAGTTTAAGTGGACTCCCATGAGTGGCACCAAACATGCTGCAGCCCATGGAAGACCCTTGTGTACCTATGCCCTGGGTACCGAAGTACCATATACTAGGGACTTACACGGGTACACCAGTAGCCAATTTTGGAAGTACAAAGGTACTTACCATGTCAATTTAGGGGAGAAAGCACAGTTCCTGAGTAGCAGGATCCCAGCAGGCTAGGACTAAAACACACTGAAACAATGCAAAAAGTGGGGGTAACCAAGAAAGCAGATCCTACTTTCCTACAGTCAACATGCCCTCTAAGGGAATGGGATCCTGGTTGTAACCCCCAGGACTGATGTCTGCTGGTTCTAGGGTGTAATTATCTTTGAATGTATAAATAAACACCTCCTTATTTATCAAAGTATAGGGTGAGCAAGAGTCTAAATATACATTGAAATTTGCCCCCTTGAGAAAGATCTCACATGACAAGCCCATCTAATATGGCATGGCTAGCCCATCCGCGCTCAGATTGCGATGAGCGCCAGTCCCCCTGTCCGTTTTAGACCAGCTTTGAGGACACTTAGTATTAACTCATGGGAAGCACTCCTTGTGCCAATCTCCTCCGGTAAGTGTTGTATCACACATGACCTCAATATTGTTAATCTCTCTCCCAAAGGTAACGGGAAATGTTCCACATGCAACCTTTACTCAAATTGCCACACCCGACCCATTAGCTGCCTAATCTATCGCCCAAATAACTCACCCTGTCTATCAATCTCGATTGCCAGAATTGCTTCTCAACGAAAGGTCCCTTGTTAAGCACAAAACAATGTAATCTTTTTATGGCGGACCATGACTTTTCCCTTGTCATTTTCACTGAAACAGAGCCAGACACAGCTTCAGACCCAGATCTCATGGAAGCCATTCCCAAAGGCTACGATATATATAGGCTCAACAGACCACTCAAGCAGGGTGGCGGCCTAGCAATCATCTATAAATCCAATTTAACAGTTCACTGTGATCTTTACCTTCTCCCTTTTGCGAAGCTTTCGCCTTCAATTTACAAGTTACTTACCCACTGTACCGTAATATCTGGTAGAGACACAGTCTACCCGCAGATTCATTAACTTTTGAATTCTCTCCAGGCACCAGTCTGGATCCAGAAATTTTTCAGCAGTACCTCTGCGTGCTGGGGGATGGTGTCGTACGGTTCCGTGATGACGTTGACTCTGGTCATGACGTCAGTGGAGCCATACAATTACCCTCCGGCGCGCAAACGCCAGTTTCTTCTGTGAAACCTTTTGCGCCAGAAGGTGGAGCCACTTTAGAAACTGGTTGAGGAAACAGTGTGCCAAAAAGATCAAAACTCCTTGAAACATTAATGAAGAAGAAACATCAAATGGTATGTTAATATCAGACATGGATTTAAAAAAAAAAAAAACAAGAATCAACAAAGCTCAAGGCTATGTGAAACCCTGCACCCTGGTGAATAACCAGCACGTAAGGGGGAAAAAACCTTACACTCTATAAACCTTTCATCAATGGTAATGAATGGCATGTTGATAGCAAAACAAAACTATAACAAGCATTGGCATAGCCAATAGGTCTCGCCTTTGGGACCTTGTAAGTGTTTAGCTATGCAACAGTTGATGTTGCACCAAGGATCTTGTGTTGCATAATTATGTATACTTATGCCAGTGACTGCAACAAAAATGAACAAATATGAGACATAAGTCCCATTACTACACCAGGAGTCTACAACGAGTACCTCGTGAACTACCGGTAGCTCTCCAGCTACCTGCGAGTAGCTCGCCAGTGTGCATCTCAGACTACCAACATGAAAGCCTTTGCTTGATATATTATTATTTTTATTTGTACGCCAAAATTAAAAAGCATTTATTTGAGACAAAAATGTGTGTATTTTCGAACTCATAAGCTGAAGTTTGGAGAAAAATAGTTCAATTTTCAAGATTAACGTAAAGCCATTATTTGAGTTGGTGACATTTATTCAAATATTATCACCTTAGTGCCGAGGAATAGCAGCTATGGCTGTTAAGATTTACCTATGTAGATGCATTGCAAATTGATGTTTTTTTTTTTTTTTTACTTTACTGCTGGCAACCCTGCCTAATGCACTGATGTGATCACTGCTGACAGCCTTGAATGGACTATCACATCACTTACAGTAGCTCAGGATAATTCTCATTGAACATAAGTAGCTCTCATTACAGAAAAGGTTGGCGACCCCTGCTCTACACACACAAACCCTTATCAGTCTATTAAATGAAATTTCATTCTGGGTGCAAAAACAGAGGTGGCGATTTATTAAAGGCTAATATATTGTAAAATGGTCAAACTAGGAGGGCTTGTGAACCCAAAATGAGATTATCATTTAAGCTATGTACTTGTATGGATATCATCACCTTAGAAGCACAAGAAGACATTTGGATAATAAGGCAATGGGTTTAAGGTATGTTGAGTTTGGGTGATCATTAGTGCACACAGTACTAACAGCTACCCTGGCATGGGGTACTTCATGGGTGACATAATTAACTTCTCCCCACCTCAAAATAAACAATAACAAAAGGAATCAATATTATAGGCATTGATTACTGCATAATTCATATATTTTGTTTTCATTTGCAGATATGGATTCAGTGAGACACATTACAGTAGTCACAATAGTATGGATAGTTTTTGGATACATTCAGCAGTCATTGCAGCACGATTTGCTTTTATGTCTTGCATTTTATACAGATAAATAAGTGTACCTCCGTTCATAAAAATAAAAAAAACTGCCAAACTACAACTCATTACGAGTATACATACAAACATGGCAGGCACTAGCATTCACACCGGTCCATTTACTGGGGTCTCCGCGCTTGCAGCTACAGCACTTAACACAAACCATGAAAGCATAGAAATCCTCAGAGCTGCTGCTTCCCATTCCCAGCCCATGCTTTATCACGGCAGCCGCTCCGGTCTCAGCTTGTCCCCACCACACTACACGCGTCTAAAAACACAGCTGCGAGTGTGACTCACCTGCCCGTGTTTATATACATTGGCTCCTGAAGTCAAAATGAGATCCGGTAAGTCATTGGCTCAATCCACCCACCGTCCCATTAGGCACTGCTAGTATACTTCTGATTGGCCAGCATAATTCAATGCATATTTGGTTACAAATTTGTAGTGTACATTCAATTCTACCGGCCAAAGAGGGGGAACTGAAATCAGTAAATCGAAATGCACTAAACGAAATGCATTTTAAAGTGAAATAAAGTGCAACTAAAAAAATGTATTATTGCATGTGAAATTGGATATGACCCATTTCCAATCCTCCACTCCCCTTCATTTTAGGAGTAGTTTTGAGCACATGTTTTGTTATTCGGAAGGCAGTCATAAGAATAACAACTGGTAGGGGAGCAAAGGGCAGCACGGACACCTTAATGGATTAAATAGACATTTTAACAACTCTGGACCTCATTCCGCTTAGAGACTTGTGTTTTTAACATGGTGTGCATATGTACAACAAGAGAGGCTGACATGAGTAACGCTAAATTGTCACAGTAAGTTCTTGACCATGAACGAAGCCATAATGCATGCGCTAACAACAACAAAAAATACAAAAAACCTGAGCTGAAAGCTCACCATTGATTTTCAGTGAAGCACAGGATAACATGTAAGTCCCAGGGCTGCCACATTTCCAGCCTGCTTCTGTATCATTTTCATGCTTGCAGTGTGCCAAAGTGATATTCCAAGGTCTTGTGTGTGACATTTTGATTGACACTTTCTTGCAAACATAGTAATAGAGTCTTGAATAGAAATAACTTCCACCGGTCGCCGCAGAAATTCCCCACAGATGTGATGTGTGATCACTGCCCTTTAGCTTTCGAATAGCTCCATGCGTAGCAGGAATCCACATCTAAACATAATAAATACATTATGACCTCACACAACATCTGGACTTCTCTTCTAGTAATAATTCGCTTAAAGTTACCCGACACCATCACCTGCTTAATAAACAAGAAGCACTCGTGCTGGCATGCCCCTTGCGAGATCGAGCAGCGGCCCGCAGACCATATGTTTTCAATTAGGGAAGAGGTGTGGCGCCACGGCCAGGGCGACTGACTCCGGATTCTGGGGATCCCGGTTCGATCCCCGGCGCTGGCGGCATCTTCCCGACGGCCCCCAGCGCCTAGAGACCCTTACGGGTGATTATTCACGCTTTACAAATGTGGATTATTATTATTAATTAGCGGTCGCGCCCCACGGCTCGCTCCCGCAAACTGGATGCCAGCACAAGCACAAGTGCTGAAAAAGAGCTGACCAATTTCTAAAGATCTAAAGATCATCTCCTAGAGCAGCGCATGCACGCTGCCTAGGCGATACCTAAAAAACACCAAGCTGTTAGTTGAATTACACTATTACGTGACTTAGTGACAGTGCCAATACAAGGCATGATGATACTAAACAAAGACTTTCAAAGAAAGAACAAAATGAATCAATACTGCTCACTGGTGTTTAAATCCAGTGTGAAAGAGAAAACACCCCCCACTCTACTGACCACTCATCATTCGAAATTGATGGAATGGCAACATCTAAACAAAACCTATGTGGCAAGACCAAGTGGTCTGTTGAGTCCCAACATTAGTTGAAACAGTGATCTCGGGTACATAAAACCAGTACTAAAATGGGTATAACCGTTACCTCATAAGTCGTTCACAGTGTGGGGAGGATGGGCAGGTTGTTAAGGCTGGACTGTGTCTCTTCCAGATACTACATTCCCAAAGGTAAGTAACTTGTACTTCTGATAGAAACATCTAGCCGCAGATTCCTTAACTTTTGAATTAAATACCATAGCTAAAGCGCCCTGACTAACAACTAACAATCGACCAAATGCACGTAGGGTTAGCAGAACAAAAGCTTGGCACTTAATAGAATCCATGAGCACTGACACAGAACATATAAAGAATACACAAACCTACAAACCGGAAAGAATTGGGTCTTGGGGAAAAAAGGGGGTAAACCTTTAAACAACCAGCTGACAATTATCAGACATTAGCCTCTATCTCCAAAGAGGAAAGAGAACTTGTTGAACAAAAGGGTAAAGTGCAAGACAAAAGCCATATATTCCGCATTCTCCACGACAAAGAAATATCCAATAAAATTCACAAGAAGGGCTCTCAGAACTCATTTCCATTATACAACGATGAATGAACATCAAAAGAAAGATGAACAATAATACCTCATGGGTATAAAGAATTTAGTTTGAATAAAATGACCACTCAATTACATAATGCACTGTAAACCATACAGATTTGAATCTTGTATAGATACTATGCCAATTGTATAAATAAATATAAAAAAATATATAAGAGTAGTAAAGAGATGTCCATGTATAATGTATCTAAGTATCATAAGATTGTAACAGATAAAGGTTCCCGAGGAGGCGCATGTGAATCTACAGCTCTATATGCCAAGAACAGATACAGACTGTGGTAAGTAGCATTTTCCGTTCGAGGCATATGAGCTGTAGATCATATGCTTTAGCATAGACTATACAGCAGATATCTCCCAAGCGGTGGCTAACCAGTAGCAATTGTAGTGGTTTGAAATAATGTTCTTAAAACTGCATGGCCCACACTAGCTTGTTGCCTTGTTAACACATCCACATAATAGTGTTTTGTGAAAGTGTGTGGTGTAGACCATGTTGCAGCCTTGAATATGTCATCTAATGGTATATTGCCTAAGAATGCCATAGAAGCCCCTAGTTCGCGTGTAGAGTGCGCTTTAGGGGTAATTGTTAATGTGTGTTTAGCTTTAAAATAGCATGTTTGAATGCACTTAACTATCCACCGTGCAATGCCTGCTTTTGATATGGGATTGCCTTTATGCTGTGGTGCAAAAGAAACAAAAAGTTGTTTTGTTTTCCTAAAGGGTTTAGTTCTTTCAGTGTAATATAGTATGGCTCCTTTGACATCTAATGTGTGAAGAGCGCGCTCTGCCACTGAGTCTGGTTGAGGGAAGAACACAGGTAATGCGACAGACTGGTTGATATGGAAAGCAGAGACTACTTTGGGTAAAAATCTTTGGTTAGTCCTAAGAACCACTTTATTTTGGTGTATTTGCAAAAAGGGTTCTTATATGGTTAGTGCCTGAAGCTCACCAACTCTTCTAAGATGTGATGGCTATAAGGAAGGCTACATTCCAGATAAAAAATTGTAGGTCACATTTGTGTAAGGGTTCAAAATGTGGACCCATTAGTCTTGTAAGAACTATATTAGGATTCCACACTGGAGAAGGTGGAAGTCTAGGTGGAATGATTCTCTTGATCCTTCCATAAAAGCTTTGATAGCAGGCACTTGAAACAAAGACAAGTGCTGTCTGTTTTGTAGGTAAGCAGCTATTGCAGCAAGATGTAAGTGTATGGGTGTGTATGCCAAATTGGAACGCTGCAGGTCAAATAGATAGCAAATGATGTTTTGAATGGAAGCATCTAGTAGATTGATTTGATTGTTTGTACAGTACATTACAAACCGTTTCCACTTAGCTGCGTAGCATGCTCTTGTGGTAGGACGTCTAGTCTCTTTAATGACGTTCATACAGTCTGTTGGAAGATTGAGGTAGCCAAACTCTAAGATTTCAGGTGCCAGATCGCAAGGTTGAGTTGACTGGGATCTGGATGTCTTATCTCTCCATGGTTCTGAGTGAGAGCTTGGGGGAGAGGTGTAGTGTTTGGTGAGGAACTACTAATAGTTCCAACAGGGTTGTGAATCATGGTTGTCGAGCCCATGTGGCAGCAATTAGGATCATTGTGAGGGAATGTTGTTTGAGTTTCTGAGCCACTAATGGAATTAGCGGGAGACGGAAAAGTGCAAGCAAATTTTCCTGACCAATTCATCCATAGCGCATTGCCTTTGGACAATGGGTGTGGATATCTGGACGCAAAGCTTGGGCATTTTGCGTTGAAATGTGTGGCGCAGAGATCTATTTCTGGGAGAACTTGGGGATGTAGTTCCCATTCGTGGATCTGTGTTCTTTGACAACTGAGCAGATCTGCAATCTGGTTGTCTACTCCTGGGAGGTGTTCTGCAAGGATTAGTTACTTACCTGTAATCCTAGTTCTCATCCAGGGGTATACTCATCAAAGTCATAATCTATGAATAATCCCCGCCCAGGTGCGGGATCCCGGAGCATACAGAAAATATATATATATATATATATATGCATTTGTGAAAACATATACATGCAGCCTAAAATGTTTCAAACATGGCAAAAATGCTGAAATTACATAGGTTTGAATTGTAGTACCCCTAACCCATAAGGGAAAAAGGAAGCACTAAACAATTGACATACAATAATGCTTTATTGCCATAAAGCAAACTTGCAATTGCAGGCATTTGGCTCCAGCAAAGTACTAAGAAACAAAGAAAACTGACACCTTGCCTTTAAGGCATTAGAGTAGGGGTACCGTGCATTTAAGACCTGCAGGAGACCCCTTGCTCCCATGATGCACCACAGGTGGCAGTTAGGTCAGTTCATTTTGACGGTGCATATGCACCTGAGTAGATCTGCAATCAATAAACAATAACTTGAAGAGAATGCTCGTCCGTCGCTTATGACTTTGATGAGTATACCCCTGGATGAGAACTAGGATTACAGGTAAGTAACTAATCCTTCTCATCCAGGGGATACTCATCAATAGTCATAATCTATGAATAGAGTAGCAAGCCCATACCCAAAGTATTGTGGACGAGCAACAGAGCATATAGAACATGAAGTAACATCACATTCAAACAGCAGTTATGCAAACAAATTCCTCAAAGGGGCCTGCCCCACCTGGGCATCGGCCTGTGCATCTGAATCTAGGTAGTAATGGCGTGTAAAGGTATGTATCGAGCGCCATGTAGCCGCCTTGCAAATCTCAGATATAGGAACGTTGGGAAGGAGAGCTGTAGTAGAAGCTTTCCCTCTGGTAGAGTGTGCTCGTGGCCTGCCCTTCAGAACCTTGTTGGCTAGTTGGTAAGACAAGGCTATACAGGAGACGATCCATCTGGAAATAGATCTTTTGGAAGCATCCAGCCCGGTATTTGTTGAACCATGATTGACTAAGAGCCGGTCAGACTTCCTAAGTGAAAGGGTTTTATCAAGGTAAAACTTCAATACCCTTCGGAGGTCTAGAGAATGTAAAGCTCTTTCTGGGGGAGTGGTTGGCTGAGGAAAGAAAGTGGGCAACGTGATAATCTGATTGATGTGAAAATCCGAGACCACTTTAAGCAAGAAACTCGGATGAGTCTGCAGCACCACGGATGGAAAACAGTGTAAGGCTCCTTGCAGCATAGGGCCTGAATCTCACTTACCCTGCAGGCTGAAGTGATGGCTACTAAGAAAGCAGCCTTCCAGGTCAAATGCTGCAAAGATACCTTATGAATAGGCTCGAAAGGAGCACCCATCAATTTGGTGAGGACAATGTTAAGCTCCCAGGGAGGCGAAGGGGACCTTACTGGTGGAAACACTTTCTTAAGCCCCTCTAGGAAATCTTTGACCACAGGCAGTTGAAAGAATGAGGTCTGGGTAGGAGATTTTCTATAAGCTGTGATAGCAGCTAAGTGGACCCTGATGGAGGGGGTACTTCAGGCCTGACCTTGCCAAGTGAGTGCAGTAAGTATGGAAGAATCACTTGCTCTTGAGTCGGATCAAGAGAGTTGTCCCTACACCAAAGGTAAAATCTCTTCCACTCAAAAGCATAAGACTTTCTAGTGGAGGGCCTCTTTTCTTCTCTAAGAATGTCCATACAGACAGCCGAAAGGTCTAGATATCCGTACTGGATGACTTCAGGTGCCATGCAGTCAACCGGAGGGAGGGGAGGTTGGGATGGAACACTCTCCCCTCGTTCTTGGTCAGTAAGTCTGGGTGGCAGGGCAGCCTCCAGTGTGGACCCTCTGACAGTTGGAGGAGATCCGGGTACCACCACTGGCGTGGCCACTCCGGCGCTATCAGGATCATTCTGGTGTTGATTCTGTAGAACTTCTGTATGACTGCCGGGATTAGAGGGAGCGGAGGAAAAGCATACAGCAATGTCTGCGACCAGCTGATCAAAAGTGCATTCCCCTGTGATCCCTGCTGGGGGGAATCTGGATGCGAATGACGGGGCATTTCGTGTTTGCCGTGTCTGCGAACAGATCGATGTCCGGCACTCCCCATTGTCGGAAGACCTCCTGAGCGACGTCTTCTTTGAGCACCCAGTCGTGCGCTTCTACTAAGTCTCTGCTGAGGCAGTCTGCCTGCATGTTCAGGGTTCCTGGAAGGTAGACTGCGACGATTGAGAGACCTCTCGCCAGCAGCCACTGCCAAATGGATTGGGCTTCCAGAGACGGGACTCGTGACCTGATGCCTCCTTGCTTGTTCAGATAGAACATAGTTGTTGTGTTGTCTGTCTGAATCTAAATGTGGCTGGATTGAAGAGACGGATACAGGGATTTGAGCGCCAGATGGACCGCCCGTAGCTCCAGGAAGTTGATGTGATAACTTCTTTCTGTCTCGGACCAGAGACTTTGTACCTGAAGCTGGCCCATATGAGCACCCCAGCCTTCCATTGAGGCATCTGTGACCACTGTCTGTGTTGAAGGCGTCTGATGAAAAGGGACCACTTCCAGCAGGTGAGAACGTTTCATCCACCATCTGATGGAGTCCCCGGCAGCTTGGTGGAGAGAAACACGATCTTCCCAGCGACCTGACATCTGAGACCATTGATCTTCGAGTTCTTGTTGTAGAGGCCGCATGTGAAGGCGTGCATTGGGTACAATGTAGAAGCACAAGGCCATCGACCCCAGTAGTGAAGACACTTGCCTGGCTGTAGGAAGTGCAGTCTCGAGAAGAGTGTGGCACTTGAGAAGCATTGATGACAACCTCTCCTCCGAAGGACACGCGCTTGCCTCTGCGGAGTCCAGGGAGGCGCCCAGATAGTGTATCCGTTGTGTGGGGTTGAGGACCGACTTCTTGTAGTTGACTTGCAACCCCAAGGAATGCAGCAGGTTGAGGCAGTATGAGAGATGGCTCTGGAGTAGCACAGGTGTGGAGCTTTTCAGGAGCCAGTCGTCTAGGTAAGGATAGACTAAGATCTTCTGCCTGCGGAGGAAGGGAGCCACCACCGCCATGCACTTGGAGAATGTCCGTGGGGCGGATTTGAGGCCGAACGGAAGCACTCGATACTGGTAGTGACGAGAGACCTGAAACCTGAGGAATTTGCGATGTTTCACTGAGACAGGAATGTGGAAGTAGGCGTCCTGCAGGTCGATGGCACACATCCAGTCTCCCTGGTGAAGGTGCGGAAAGATTTGATGCAGGGCTAGCTTTCTGAATTTTTCCTTTCTGATAAACCTGTTCAGCAGGCGCAGGTCGAGGATAGGTCTGTACTCTTTGGCTACTCCTCGCTTTTGGACTAGGAAGTAGCGGGAGTATACCCCCTGGTTTCTTTGGAGAGGTGGGACTTCCCCTATGACCCTCTTAGACTGACGACCCCTGGACTGTGATCGGTACGTGGAAGGCGATCTTGGTCTTCTGTGGGGAGAATTGCTTCTCTGAGGAGAGATCCTAGAAGGCGAGTAAGTGCTAGAGTAGTCCGAGCCCGGACTCCTACAGTCCCCTGTCCCAACACCGTCCAGTAAAGTTATGAAAACGATTTTTCCTTTCAATAACGGGCAGATTCAATTTCTCACACTCTCATTTAATCATTCATACACACAATCTTTAAGTTGGACACAAGTGAAGCACTTATAGATAATAAAATCATGTAGATTTATTCTTCTGTTTGTTCAATCAAATGACCTTAAGCAATTTCACAAATACATTTATAGTACACAATTGTTGTATGAAATATAAAAACAATATAAAAACATGCATATAAAAATAAAAAGGAGACAATATAAAGACAATACACTATGTCATTCCTGTGTTAATCAAGCTTGATTTGTAACCAGCATATAGCACGAGTTTGATTTTTCCGGTCTATAATTTGCTACTGGCTCTTGCCCAATTTAACAACATTTAATTATGCGTCGACGCGTTTCGGTGGTATATTTTATTGGATCCACCTTCTTCAGGACATTGAGTTTATACTCCTTATTTCATATAGTTAAAACCATCTGTTACATTTCAGACCTATAAACAAATAAGACCATAAACAAGTAAGCATATACATCCGGCTAAATCAGTTCTATACTACATCATTCTTTATCTCTATGTATCACCCTCTTAGGCGTTCATTACAGCGAACTTCTTTATCCATTAATTCAGCATAATCTTCTATATTTTTCTTCTAACATTTATAATCCATAAGCGCTTCAATCCCTACTGTGCTCCACCCACACTTAATATCAATCATACTTGCTCACAATGTTGTAATAGATCACAGTTAAATACTTTCTGCACTCGGAAATTAGGTATTGTGACTTCTCCCACTGGTCATCAAGAATATTAGGATAATTTTCCTTAATTTTTCTAAAATAGAGGACATATATCACTTCTATTACTGTCGCATTCTTTCATCATCATGAGTTTTTATCAAAAAAGGAATATGCTACTTACCAGTATGCATCTGTTCTTGGCATGTAGAGCTGCAGAGTTGTACACTTAGCATAGATCGCCATCTGGTGTTGGGCCCGGATGTTTGCAGTTTGTTTTTGTTCTTTGGACAGTCTTTGGAAGTCACGAGTTCGGTGACTCCTCCTTCGGTCCGTACTGCGCATGGGCTTCGGCTCCATCCTCAGATTGTTTTTCGCCAACAGGGAAATGATGGAGCGTAGTAATAACAGTGAGAAACCCATGTGTGTTGTATCTAAATAAGATGGACTGGAACGGATACAGGTAGCCGGGGAGGCGGGTGGGCGTGTACAACTCTGCAGCTCTACATGCCAAGAACAGATGCATACTGGTAAGTAGCATATTCCGTTCGAGGCATAGGAGCTGCAGATTGTACACTTAGCATAGATTATATAGCAGTACCCAACCTTAGCGGCGACCACCGGTATCCGTTGCAGCGGTTTGAAAAAGTGTCTTTAGTACAGCCTGGCCCACACTAGCTTGCTGCTTGGAATGCACGTCTACACAGTAATGTTTTGTGAAGGTGTGCGGTGTTGACCATGTGGCTGCTTTGCAGATGTCATCTAAGGGTATGTTCCCTAGAAAACCCATAGAAGCCCCTAACTTTCTAGTAGAGTGGGCTTTAGGTGGAACAGATAATGTTCTTTTTGCCTTTTGATAGCAAATTTGTATGCACTTCACAATCCACCTAGCTATCCCCGATTTAGAGATGGGGTTGCCTTTATGTGGTGGAGAGAAGGAAACAAACAATTGTTTAGTTTTCCTGAAAGGTTGTGTCCTCTGTATGTAGTACAGTAAAGCCCTCTTAACATCGAGTGTGTGCAGGGCCCTTTCCGCAACAGATTGAGGTTGCGAGAAAAAGACAGGTAATTCCACCGATTGATTGAGATGGAAGGGGGAAATGACCTTGGGCAGAAACTTTGGATTTGTACGAAGTATCACCTTGCTGTGATGTATTTGTAAGAAAGGTTCCTGTATAGTGAACGCTTGTATTTCACCAACCCTTCTAAGGGAAGTGATAGCTACGAGGAAAGCTGTTTTCCAGGTGAGGAACTGTAGCTCACATTTATGCATTGGTTCGAAGGGCGGACCCATTAGCCTTGTGAGAACTACATTTTGATTGCATACAGGGGAAGGTGGTGCCCTGGGAGGAATTACTCGTTTAAGACCTTCCATAAAGGCTTTAATAGCGGGCACTCTGAAGAGTGATAAATGCTGTCTATTTTGTAGATAAGCAGCAATCGCTGCTAGGTGTAGGCGAATGGAAGAATATGCCAGGTTACACCTGTGAAGATGGAGCAGATAGCATATGATGTGCTGTATGGAGGCATCTAAAGGGTTGATTGTATTGTTACGGTAGTAAACGACAAATCTCTTCCACATTGCGGCATAGCATGCTCGAGTGGTAGGACGTCTGGCTTCCTTGATAATGTTCATGCAATCAGGGGGAAGGTTAAGGTACCCAAATTCTAAGATTTCAGGAGCCAGATCGCAAGGTTGAGCTGAGCTGGGTCCGGGTGCCTGATTTCTCCATGGTTCTGAGTTAGGAGGCATGGGGACAGGTGCAGTTTTTGATGTGGTACCACTGAGAGCTGTAGTAGTGTGGTGTACCACGGCTGCCTGGCCCATGTTGGAGCTACCAGAATGAGTGTGAGGTAGTGCTGTTGTAGCTGCCTTACCACTAATGGAATTAGCGGGAGAGGTGGAAAGGCGTATGCAAATTTGCCTGACCAGTTCATCCATATCGCATTGCCTTTGGACAATGGGTGTGGGTATCTGGCGGCGAAGCTTGGGCATTTTTTGTTTTCGTGGGTGGCGAAGAGGTCTATTTGAGGATGCCCCCACTTTTGGAAGAATGGGCGAAGAACCTGTGGATGCAGTTCCCATTCGTGTAGTTGTTGCGTTTGTCTGCTGAGCAGATCTGCCATGGTGTTTTGTACGCCTGGAACATGCTGTGCCAGGAGAAAGATGTTTTGAGGAATTGCCCATCTCCATATGCTCTGGGCTAAGCGGGAGAGCTGAGGAGAGTGTGTCCCCCCCCTGTTTTTGGATATAATACATTGCAGTCATATTGTCTGTGCGAATGTGAACTGCTTTGGCCGAAATCTGTTTTTGAAAAGATTTTAGGGCTAGAAAGATCGCCAAGAGCTCCAGATGGTTGATGTGGAGCGACTTTTGCTGTGGCGTCCATAGACCTTGCATTGTGAGGTGTAAGAGGTGCGCTCCCCAGCCGGAGAGCGATGCGTCCGCTGTTAGAATCACCTGAGGAACCGGGTCCAGGAACGGCCGTCCTTTGGAAAGGTTTGTGGTGTTCCACCACTGCAGAGAGTGATGGGTGCGGCCGTCCACCAACACCAGATCCGTCAGCTGACCCTGGGCCTGGTTCCACTGTCGTGCTAGGCACTCTTGGAGTGGACGCATGTGGAGTCTTGCATGGGGCACTATGAAAATGCAAGAAGCCATCATTCCTATGAGCTTCATAAACACTCTTGCTGGAAGAGAGTGTTGAGGAAGGAATGTTTTGCGCAAGGCTTGTATGCTTGCGATTCTGGCTGAGTTTGGATAGGCAATACCTTTGGAGGTGTCTATAGTGGCCCCGAGATATTGCTTTGTGTGAGATGGTAGGAGGTGGGACTTTTGGTAGTTCACCGTGAAGCCTA
Organism: Triturus cristatus; assembly: GCF_964204655.1. Classification (NCBI taxonomy): domain Eukaryota; kingdom Metazoa; phylum Chordata; class Amphibia; order Caudata; family Salamandridae; genus Triturus; species Triturus cristatus. The sequence goes on along the minus strand of NC_140590.1, from coordinate 1,141,252,778 downwards.
GCCGGTGGAGCAGTTGAATGGTGCTGTTGGTATGTTGCACACATTGATTGTAGGACGCGGCTTTTATGAGCCAGTCGTCTAAGTAAGGGAAGACGTGAATATGTTGACGTCTGAGGTGTGTTGCTACAACTGCTAGGCATTTGGTAAACACCCGTGGTGCGGTGGTGACCCCGAAGGGGAGAACTGTGAACTGGTAATGTTGACCGTCCACCACAAACCTGAGGTACTTTCTGTGAGAAGGGTGTATTGGAATGTGAAAGTATGCGTCTTTCAGATCCAAGGTAGTAAGAAAGTCTCCCTGACAAAGGAGCAGGAGGACTTGTTGTAGGGTGACCATGTGGAAATGGTCTGAATGTATGTATGCATTTAGAGGCCGGAGGTCCAGAATGGGCCTCAGGGTCCCGTCTTTCTTCGGTATTAGGAAATACAGAGAGTAGACCCCTAGATTTTGCTGATTGACGGGGACCTGCTCTATAGCGTGTTTTTGGAGGAGGGAGAGCACCTCCTGTTTGAGCAGTGTGGAATGTTCTTGAGACATTGGACGGTGCCTTGGTGGGATATTGGGTGGGGTAGATGTTAGCTCGAGACAGTACCCTGACCGAATAATTTGGGTCACCCATTTGTCCGATGTTATGGACTCCCATGCGTGGATAAAGTTTTGTAGTCTGCCCCCGACCGGAGTGGGATGGTCTGGGGGGAGTGGAGGGAAGTCTTTGTGCTGGCGGGGTGGCAGAACGGGTGGTGTTAGTTTTGCCCCTGCCCTTATTGTTGTTGCCTCTGTAACCACCCCTTTGGTAGCCCTTTGAAAAGGTATTTTGAGGAGGGGATTTGTAGGAGGTAGAGGCGCTATCGGTGGAGTAGCCTCTGCCTGTGCCACGAAAGGATGAGCGTCGAAAGGACCGTTTAGGGGTTTGTGATTGCAATGCCCCCATAGACTTTGCTGTGTCTGTGTCCTTTTTCATTTTTTCTAATGCTTAGTCTACCTTTGGCCCGAAGAGATTTTGTTGGTCAAAGGGGTGATTTAGTATGGACGCCTGGACTTCAGGCTTGAACCCTGAGATCCTGAGCCAGGCATGACGACGAAGCAGGACACTGGTATTTATGGCTCTAGAAGCAGTGTCGGCTGCATCGAGGGCACACTTAATGGAGGTGTTAGTAATTAGCTTACCCTCCTGTATCAGGTCATGAGCTTTGCGTTTATGTTTTTCTGGGAGGTGCTGTATAAGAGCCTCAAGCTCATCGTAGTGTGCTCTGTCATAGCGCGCTTGTGTATTTGCAATGAGCCAAATGTTCGCAGCTTGTGAGGCGGTGCGTTTGCCAGACGCGTCTAGAAGTTTAGATTCCTTATCTGGCGGTGGGGCCTCTCCTGAGGACTGGGAGTTAGACCTCTTTCTAGCTGTGGACACAACTAGGGAATCTAAGGGAGCAGGGCCCTTAATGTATGTAGGGTCTGTGGGTGCCGCTTTATACTTTTTTTCTATTTTAGGGTTTAAGACCCTGGCCCTGACAGGGTCTTTGAACACCTCTGCAGCATGCTTGGTGACACCCTTAAGCATGGGCAAGATAGCTGTGGACTTGTCCTGAATATCAAATGTATCCAGTAAGAAGTCGTCTTCCACTGGTTCACTATGCATTTCCACCCCATGGTAGTGTGCTGCTCTCTGCACTAAGTGGTGAAACCCTAATGAGTCCTCTGGGGGAGACGGCCTGGATGGGTATAGGTCGTCCTGAGGCACATCCGGTATGTCAGGGTTTTGGTAGTCTTCCCATGGGTCTGGGGTCCCCGGTGGAGTGGGGTCCATGGGGGCGTCCGCCGGGTCATAATCTGGATCCCCGTAATCCGGATCTGGGGACGGGGTTGGGGAATGCTGAGGCAAAGGTGGCGGAGACCTGGGAGGGGGAGGGGGTGGAAGAGGTGGAGGAGGGGGAGGGGGAGGAGGAGGTAGTGGGGAGGGCACTCTGAGAGGAGAAGTAGCAGAGTCCTTCCGCTTGGGCGGTGGAGGAGGAGCCGGTGTGTCAAGACGCCTTTTCTTGACAACTAAAGTCAATAGCCCAGTCTTTGGATCCTTAAATAAGGTCTTTTGTAAAGGATCTGGTGGTGTAAAGAGGTCCAGTGGCACCGAATCGTCCGCTGGCGCCGATGTTTTCGGAGCTGAGGATTTTGATGGTTTGTTTGCGCCATGCTTTTTTGGAACCTCCGGTTTTTTCGGCGTCGAAGTAGTTTTCGGCGCCGGAGCGTCGGTGCCGAGGGATTTGTGTTTTGTCGGCACCGAGAGCCCAGGCTTCGGCACCGGTGGCTTCGGAGTCGAGCTGGGCGTCACTTTCTTCGGTGTCGGACGATGTTTATCGGCACCAGGCGTCGGCTGGCTCGAGCCCGAGCTGCCGTGAGACTTGTGAGGCTTCGACACCGGGCCCGAAGGTGGGGTGATAGAAGCTGTGTGCTTGGTTTTACCCAGGCCTGCAGGCGAGGGTGTAACCTGAGTCTCTTTGGTTTTGGGCGCGGGGGTGGGAGGGGGTAGAGTACTCACGACCCTCTGCGCCGGTGTGATGTCCTCCACGTCGGAGTCGTCGGCCTCGGAAGCGCTGACGACGTCTTCCTCCTGCTCGGTGTGTTGTTGCCCCGAAGCTCCGGTGTCGTCTCCGAAGATGTCCGGTGGAGCCGCGGTCGATGAGTGCGCCATGGTGCGTCGAGCTCTTCGATCCCGGATGGCCTTTTTGGAGCGAAAAGACTTACAGGCGGGGCAGTCTCTAGCCTCGTGTTCTGGGGAGAGGCAAAGGTTACACACCTGATGGAGGTCGGTGTGGGGAAATTTAGACCCACATTTTGGGCACTTTTTGAACGGAGTCCTTTCCATCGGCCGGGACCGGAGTCGAGGAGGGCCCGAAGGCCGGTGCCGATGTGCGGAATGGAGAAAAGTGCCGCTTCGAGAGATGAAGATAGATGAAGAAACTCGAAGAACGAGGATTTTCCGTCGAGGCTGGAACCGTAGAAGTTCGAAGCCGGAGCACGAAGTATCACATACGAGCCCGATGGCGGAAAAAAACAATCTGAGGATGGAGCCGAAGCCCATGCGCAGTACGGACCGAAGGAGGAGTCACCGAACTCGTGACTTCCAAAGACTGTCCAAAGAACAAAAACAAACTGCAAACATCCGGGCCCAACACCAGATGGCGATCTATGCTAAGTGTACAATCTGCAGCTCATATGCCTCGAACAGTTGTATATATCGACGTTATTTACCTTTCCAGTCTCTATGGGGAATTCTTTATGGATATAGTGTTCCTTAATCAATCTACAAGGCAATATAATTGTCCGTTTTTAGTTAATTAGTCAATATCTATGGAACATGTATACTGCACCTTATATTCATCAGTATTTACTCAAGACCCTCTTACCTATATCCCCATTCAATGCGCTGTATCAATTCCGCAGTGTCTCAAATTAACCACTCTTTTCTGGTTGCAACAACGATTTTACTGGTGACTCTCAATTTTGTCTCCCAGTCAGATACCTCGTTTGTGGCTGTAAGACATATGTATATATTATAGAATTTCTTATTTATTAGCCATATATTTATTTGACAGATGGAGACAAATCTCCATTTTTTACGACTTTAATCGCCTTCATTTCCCTTCAACGTTTCCAATACCTATTTGAATCCTAAAGTCAATCCTTTATATGTCATCTTGCGAGTATGATCGCACTCGGGGTAACTAAATTCTGCTGGGGGTCCTGTGTCTGCCCAAACATCAACTCCTTGACAATAGTATTCTTATTAGTATTCTGTCGTACCTCAACAAATAAACTGGTGTTTCGTGTACCGTTTTCCCACATATTAACTCATTGCGTGCCATGTTACAGCCCCGTAAATATCGACAAACCGTGCTGCGCTGAATCAGTTAACAGCGTTCTGCCCGAAGACCTCGTACGTCTTAGCCTTATTCTCAATAGGTCCCTACCATACTACAATTTGCATCTCACCTCTTATTCCGACGACACAAGCATTCCATTGGGGTTCATCATAGTCGGTTCTCGTATGCGTGCTACCTCTATTTAAGTTTGTTACGTATTACGTCACGTCGATAATGCGTCTCCCACTAATGACGTTTAATTGTAGCGACTTTTTAAGGACGGACTTGCTTATTTCAGCTTTTTTTTTAAACACAAACTGCGATGGAACTTTATTGCCGAATGTTTACCTACAAACTGTTACATGCCCATATAAGTTGTATCCCATGTTACAGCCCCGTAAATATTAACAAACCCTGCTACGCTAAATCAGTTAACAGCGTTCTGCCCTTAAAACTCGTATGTCTTAGCCGTATTCTCAATAGGTCCCTACCGTGCTGCAGTTTACATCTCACCTCTTATTCCGACAACACAAGTGTTCCATTGGGGTTCATCATAGTCAGTTCTCGTATGCGCGCTACCTCTATTTAAGTTTGTTACGTATTACGTCACGTCGCTAATGCGTCTCCCACGAATGACGTTTAATTGTATCGACTTTTGAAGGACGGACTTGCTTATTTCCGCTTTTTAAAAAAAATACTACGATGAAACTTTTTTGCCGAATGTTTATCTACAAACTGTTACATTTATCAACCCATATAAGTTATTTGTATCCCACTCAAATGTTTTTGCTAAATATCACTATCTTCGTTTTTGTGATTCATTGCCATCATGTATAATTTCGATCATGTTTGGTTTTTAAATGCACATCAACTTACCGCATCTTCGACACTTCCCCATCATTATGTAGAGCCCCGATATTTATATCCCGGTATTTTCCAAATAGTACTATAATCGAACCCATACATGGTCTCTTCACATCTATGCCCTTATTATTCATAGGCGCCTACGCTGGTAACAACACATCTTATTATCTCGACTTCTATACACAGCATTATGTTGGTATTTGGTTGTTTTCCCGCACTACCGTATTAACGGCCATATGAGGATCTTCTAGATCTATTCAGTTAATCCTCATATATTGCTATTATAGTGGTATACTCATGTCTTGTTTTTGCCATCTAACGACATTTAATTATATATTAATCCCTAGATATAGTATATAAATTATTTATTTCCCCTTTCATCTGTAGAATCCTTTTCTATTCCTATTGTGATAGTCACGACCACAGTTTTATTTTATGGTATTCGAGATAAGTGTGAATATAACATTCTTTACAGTGTAGACACTACTTTCTCGTTTTTTGTATGTACCGACGCTTATTGTATAGATCTTTAACCAATGTTATTCTAGGTTACAATTCGCATCCAGTCTTCCTTAGTGTTCAATCCTCTCTCTATCGTATCTAATAGTGAAATGTACCACTGCTCTCTGTTCTTTCTCTTTTTTTCGGGGTTGCCACCTCTTCTACCTGTAGTTATTTTTTCTGCTATGAACCATTCAAATTCCGCGTATCCATGTTTTACATCTCTATAGTGTTCAACTAGAGGGGCATTTTGTTTACCGGTTTTTAAAGCCGATCTATGTTCTATCAATCGGGATCTCAACTCACGGCCAGTTTCCCCGACATAGGCCAGATTGCACGGGCAGCGTAGGATATACACATTACTACTCCTGCAGTTATTCAGACTTTTCGATTTGATCGTATATCCATTATAAGTGAAACTTTGTTACTATACAGTTGTCACATATTGAACAATTGCTGCATTTGTTGTTTCCTAAGGCTATACTACCAGTTAGGGTGCTTTGTCTACCAACATTTGCATCTCTATATGTTTGTACTAGGTTTTTGCGTATATTATCATTCCGTTTCAACGCAAATGGAGGTCTAGGTAATTTCACTTCACCCTCGTTTAAAATATTCCAACTTGAATTAATGACGTTTTTCAGCCTATTGGTTATATTAGAATACTGACTCACAAAGACTAACTTGTTACTTGCGGCTTCTTTTTTCTTTTGTTTTTCACTTATATCTGGGTTTAGCATACTATCTCTATTATAGAAACGGGCTCTTTTGAATGAATGTCTAATGAGTTTCTTAGGGTAGCCTCTGTCAGTCCGTCCTTAAAAAGTCGCTACAATTAAACGTCATTAGTGGGAGACGCATTAGCGCCGTGACGTAATACGTAACTAACTTAAATAGAGGTAGCATGCATACGAGAACAGACTATGATAAACCCCAATGGAATGCTTGTGTCGTCGGAATAAGAGGTGAGATGCAAATTGTAGTATGGTAGGGACCTATTGAGAATAAGGCGAAGACGTACGAGGTCTAAGGGCAGAACGCTGTTAACTGATTCAGCGCAGCACGGTTTGTCGATATTTACGGGGCTGTAACATGGCACGCAATGAGTTAATATGTGGGAAAACGGTACACGAAACACCAGTTTATTTGTTGAGGTACGACAGAATACTAATAAGAATACTATTGTCAAGGAGTTGATGTTTGGGCAGACACAGGACCCCCAGCAGAATTTAGTTACCCAGAGTGGGATCATACTCGCAAGATGACATATAAAGGATTGACTTTAGGATTCAAATAGGTATTGGAAACGTTGAAGGGAAATGAAGGTGATACATTTAAAGTCGTAAAAAATAGAGATTTGTCTCCATCTGTCAAATAAATATATGTCTAATAAATAAGAAATTCTATAATATATACATATGTCTTACAGCCACGAACGAGGTATCTGACTGGGAGACAAAATTGAGAGTCACCAGTAAAATCGTTGTTGCAACCAGAAAAGAGTGGTTAATTTGAGACACTGCGGAATTGATACAGCGCATTGAATGGGGATATAGGTAAGAGGGTCTTGAGTAAATACTGATGAATATAAGGTGCAGTATACATGTTCCATAGATAGACTAATTAACTAAAAACGGACAATTATATTGCCTTGTAGATGGATTAAGAAACACTATATCCATAAAGAATTCCCCATAGAGACTGGAAAGGTAAATAACGTCGATATATAAAACTTTTTTTGATTAAAAACTCATGATGATGAAAGAACGCGACAGTAATAGAAGTGATATATGTCCTCTATTTTAGAAAAATTAAGGAAAATTATCCTAATATTCTTGATGACCAGTGGGAGAAGTCACAATACCTAATTTCCGAGTGCAGAAAGTATTTAACTGTGATCTATTACAAAATTGTGAGCAAGTATGATTGATATTAAGTGTGGGTGGAGCACAGTAGGGATTGAAGCATTTATGGATTATAAATGTTAGAAGAAAAATATAGAAGATTATGCTGAATTAATGGATAAAGAAGTTCGCTGTAATGAACGCCTAAGAGGGTGATACATAGAGATAAAGAATGATGTAGTATAGAACTGATTTAGCCGGATGTATATGCTTACTTGTTTATGGTCTTCTTTGTTTATAGGTCTGACATGTAACAGATGGTTTTAACTATATGAAATAAGGAGAATAAACTCAATGTCCTGAAGAAGGTGGTTCCAATAAAATATACCACTGAAACGCGTCGACGCATAATTAAATGTTGTTAAATTGGGCAAGAGCCAGTAGCAAATTATAGACCGGAAAAATCAAACTCGTGCTATATGCTGGTTACAAATCAAGCTTGATTAACACAGGAATGACATAGTGTATTGTCTTTATATTGTCTCCTTTTTATTTTTATATGTATGTTTTTATATTTCATACAACAATTGTGTACTATAAATGTATTTGTGAAATTGCTTAAGGTCATTTGATTGAACAAACAGAAGAATAAATCTATATGATTTTATTATCTATAAGTGCTTCACTTGTGTCCAACTTAAAGATTGTGTGTATGAATGATTAAATGAGTGTGAGAAATTTAATCTGCCCGTTATTCAAAGGAAAAATCTTTTTCTTAACTTTATGGTTCTGGGTGCTCCATTCCTTTGGATATAAGAGCCCCCTCTCCTTGTTATTCAAGGTTTTAGTCCAACACCGTCCAGCCAGCAAGGAGACAGACCGTACTTCTCTCCAGCTGTGGGCGATTTCTCGGGTGAAATTTGCACAATATGCAGTCATGGGGATGATGCCTGGTCCCCAGATAACATCTGTGGCCGCTGCACTTTTGTTACTCGACGTCGAATGCCTAGACGTCGAGGAAATCTGCGTCACCATCGGCGTCGATCGAGGGGATCTGCTATGGGAACGCCGTCACACTCTCGACGGTGGTCTCGACGACGATCGCCTACGGCGATGTGGAGACCTCGACGTCAACTTTCGCCGCCGGCCTGGTAATCTCGACGTCTTATCGCCTACGGTGATAGGGCAATCTCGACGCCGACCTCCGCCGTCGGCCTGGTGATCGACGTCGATCTCCCATGGCGCCGAGTCGAAGTCGATCTTCTTGACGTCGAGTGTTGGGACTTCGACGAAGCTCTCGACAAGCCCACTTACGTCGAGATCTTCGCCGTCGTGACTCTCGACGCCGACCCCCTCGAGGATGGCGGAGATTGTCTTGAGGTTGACGGAAGCCTCGACGTCAACGGAGACTTTTCAGGTCTGTCAGGACCCACAGCTTTCGAGCCCAAAGTGCTGTGCCTCAACGCCGACTTACTTGCATGCGGCGTAGAATCTCGACGTCGAGATGGTGATTCGTCCCTCGACGCTGAAGAGTGTCTGGGTCTCTTCGGCGAATCTCCTGTTACCTTCTTCTTTGTGGACTCAGGAGAGGTGGTATGTCGCCGTTTTCGGTGTTTGCTTGAAGAAGGTGGTTTGAAGACTCCATGGTCACCTCCATGATGGCTTCTGTCCTTCTCCAGCTGGGCATGAAGTTTTATGCGCTCTCTGTCACGCAGAGTCCGCCTGGAAAATTTCTGGCAGTGGGGACACTGGTCAGGATTGTGTGAGGATGGAAGACACACAATACACACACAGTGTGGATCTGCCAGTACCATCGTATTGCCACAGGAAGGGCATTTCCTGAATAAGGCAGGCATTCTGACTGGAAAAAACTTAGTGAGAGACCAAAAACCAGTAGAATAAGCCTTAAGGAGTCAGAAAATGTTGAGTTTTCTGAGAAGATATCCAATAAATCACTATCAGTCAATAAACTGAAGAGCTCAAGCTCAGGATCCTCATAGAAGGAGCCGGAAAAAAGAACTGAACTAACTGCCACCTGTGGTGCATCATGGGTGCAAGGGGCCTCCTGTAGATCTTAAAGGCACGGTACCCCTGCTCTAATGCCTTAAAGGCAAGGTGTCAAGTTTTCTTCGTTTCTTAGTACTCTGCTGCAGCCTACAGTCAAATGCCTGCAATTACAAGTTTGCTTTATGGCAATAAAGCATTATTGTACGACAATTGTTTAGTGCTTCCTTTTTTCCATATGGGTTAGGGGTACTACAATGCAAACCTATGTAATTTCAGCATTTTTGCCATGTTTGAAACATTTTAGGCTGCATGTATATGTTTTCACATATGCATATATATATGTATATATATGTATTTTCTATATGCTCCGGGATCCTGCACATGGGCGGGGATTATTCATAGATTAGGACTATTGATGAGTATCCCCTGGATGAGAAGGAGATTTATTTTTTGAGGAATGGCCCATCTCCATATGCTTTGAGGCTAGTTGTGAAAGCTGTAGAGTGTGTGCCCCCTCCCCTGTTTTTGTATGTAGCACATTGCTGTCATGTTGTCCGTACAAACTAGGACAGCTTTGTCTATTAGATGCAGTTGAAAGGCTGTCAATGCCAGAAAAATTGCTAGCAACTCCAAGTGGTTTATGTGGAGTTGTATTTGTTTTGGGGTCCACATGCCCTGAATGGTATGTTTTTGAAGATGAACTCCCCAACCAGTGAGCGATGTGTCTGCTGTTAGCACTATTTGTGGAACCGGGTCGACGAATGGCCGCCCCTTGGAAAGGTTTTGTATATTCCACCACTGTAGAGAGTGATGGTCCATCAATACCAGATCGGTTAGCTGACCTTGAGCCTGGTTCCACTGACGTGCTAAGCATTCTTGTAGTGGACGCATTTGAGGTCTTGCGTAAGGGACGATTAGAGTGCAAGAAGCCATCATGCCTATTAAATGCATGAACACTTGGGCTGGTAATGAGTGCTGAGGCTGAAATTGAGATACCAGATTTTCCATGTTGTTTATCCTGACTGGGTTGGGGTATGCTAGAGCTTTGCAAGTGTTTATGGTGCCTCCTAGGTATTGTTGCATGTTGGATGGCAGTAGGTGAGACTTGGTGAGGTTTACAGTGAATCTGAAGTTGTAAAGCAGGTGAAATGTTTTGTGAGTATGATGTATACAGCTGTGTCCAGGTAAGGGAAGACATGAATGAGTTGTCTTCTTGAATGAGCTGTGACTACTGCCAGACACTTGGTGAAGACTCTGGGTGCTGTAGTTACCCCAAACGGGAGAACTTTGAATTGGTAATGTTGTTCATCCACCACGAACCTGAGATATTTTCTGTGAGCCGGGTGAATGGGAATATGAAAGTAGGCATCCTTTAAATCCAGAGTGGATAGAAACTCGCCTTGCTGAAATAGTGGAAGCACCTGTTGGGAGTGTGACCGTGTGGAAGTGGTCTGATTGAATGTAGAGATTTAGCTTTCTGAGGTCTAACATAGGCCTGAGAGAGCCATCCTTTTTGGGGATTAGGAAGTAGAGGGAGTATACTCCTGTCCCTTGATGCTGAAATGGAACTGGTTCTATTGCATGTTTCTCCTGTAGAGAGAGAACCTGTTGTTTTAGGAGGGTGAGATGTTCTGGTGACATTGTATGTGGTCTTGGAAGAATAGCTGGGGAAATGTTTGTAAGCTCCAGGCAGTGACCATACTGGATAATTTGTAGGACCCCCTTGCCATTACAGCCAAAGGTAAGCATGACAATTACCCAGAGTATAGTTCCTAAGAGTAAGACATCCAGGAGATGAATGTGCCTGAGAAACCCATGATAGTTTCTAAGTCACTCTGGAAATTATGACTAAGACACCAAGACCTCTTATAGAGACCCACCCACAATGAGTGTAAGCTAAACAGACGACAGTACCTGAGGCTGAAAGCAGGACTTTCAGAAGACTGTGCGTAGGAGTGAGGCATCCAGAAGACAAATGCACCTGAACCACCAATGACCGTTTGCAAACTATGCTGGTGCTTGGGTCTGGCACACTTCCAAGACTCAGAATGGAACAACCATATATGACTTTAACTGAGACACCATGGTAGTTGTCCGAGATGCCCCGAGAATTCAGACTAAGACATGAGATACCTGCAGCTCTGTCCCTGGGTTGGAGAAATCTAGAGAGGGTATCAAAAGCAGTTTCCAAGACACCATGGTGACTGTACCTGAGGCATCCCTGACGACTCAGACAGACACCCATAGAGACAGTCTCAGAGTCTGAGACACTTCGCGGGCTTTGCCTAAGAGTGACATCCAGAGAACTCTACATGGAAGAGACATCCAACAGATGACTGCCTGAGACACCAAGTACTGTTTCCAAGACAAACTGGTGACTTTGTTTGGAACAATCCGAGTACTCAGAATAGGACAGAAACTGTGCCCAAAACATTCAGAAGACTGTGCCTGAGAGAGTGAGAGGCTGAAAGTGAGTGCCCAGCTGGAAGCTAGTTCTGTTCTGGGTGTCTCACTTCTAGACACAGTCTTTCATAGATCTGAGCTTGAAATACTTTGTACAGTTTTTCTAGATAACCTGGTGAATGCATCCGACACATCCCAAGCACTCACACTGAGACACCAAGAGAGGCTCTCTGGGAGTCTGAGACATACCGAGTCTGTACTGAGGAGTCATATGGAGTGAACAGATCAATAGCATGCAAAAACGTAATTTTCCACAAAAAGTGGCATAGCAGACATTGAAAGAACACATGTACGGACTTCTCTGTGACTGACGCTGGATGATTTTGAGGTAGGCAAAGCTCTCAAGTTTCCCAGTTCCATTTATAAGCAGCCCATTGAATCCATGTTTCCTCTGTTGCTTTCTGGATTTGTAGTCCTACTGATAGATTATGAAGTCAGGAATACAGCTTTAAGAATGCATAGGGAGGAAAACTGGGACTTAATGAACAGGGAAATGTAAAAGCTCTGGGAAGGCTTTCCTGCTAGACTAAGGCACTAAGCAGTATGAAAAAGAGTGACCGACTCTAAAAGGGATGTAGCAAAACAAGAGCAACTAGAAATCTTTTACAAGAAGTGTGACATACAGAACAAAGGACTTGGCTGAAGACATTTGAAGGAGAATCCTGTGCTTAGCAAATTTAGTAAAGAGTCTTAGTCGACAAAGAATAAATGAAATTGGAAAGGACCAACATATTTATACATCATAATCATTACAAACTTTTCAAGCTCTGTTGCTGCTTTTTACAGCAGCAAAAGTACTATTTCGGCAAGAGATTGTCCAGAATACTCTGCAGACGTACTAACAATTTCAAGTGTAATTTTTCTCGGAAATTATACTAAATAGCAAAATGGGAATCTGTGTAAACGGATAAGGAAATAGCACTTGCAAAGTCTTACCAATGGACAAGAATGCACTTTACAAATGTTAAATAACAATAATAATTAACAAAAGCATTAACCTCAAATGTTGTAGTCTTGCTTTTATATTATGCACTCCTTTTTTCAACTGCATCGTTCCAGGCATCAGAATGGAAAGGGGCAGTCCCCTCTGGATGCACAAGTTACTTACTTGTGTAATAACATATCTGTAAGAGACATTAGTTAGTGATAGATTCCTTACCTTAGAATATCCCCAGGCGTCAGACTGGATCCGGAAAGTTTTCGTCAGCAATACCCCTGCACGTCGGTGTCGTCGTGCCAGCGACGTACGCGGAGCCGCATCGTAGCCGCCGAGATGACATCGTCGAAGCTTCTTAGACGCGCCCATGCGCGCAGACGTCAGTTCTGTACACAACTTTATCGCACCAGGAGTGCAGAGCCATGCCAGAGACCGACTACAGGTGCAATAGGATTAGGGTCCTAAAAGGGATGACCTGAACCCTAGAGAACAGTTCGCAGAACGGGGAGGATGGGCGGGCGGTAAGGAATCTATCACTAACCAATGTCTCTTACAGATATATCGTTACACAACTAAGTAACTTGTGCATCTGAAAGTTCTGAGGACTGTTCGTCATACCGTGCTCTCTCTTTACTCAATGTTGATACTAAAATCTTCGCTTAAATACTGGCGAATAGATTGGTCCCTTTGGTCCCCCTGCTAGTAGCTCCTGAACAGGCCAGTTTTGTTCCGGTCCGCAACCGCACTTGTAAATTGCGCATGGTCTTTGGCGCACTACAGCACACTAAACCTGACATGGCGGCGGTAGCAGTTTTTCTTGATATGGAGAATGCCTTCGAATGGCCCTTCATGAGGCAGGTCTTACTACGAATGGGGCTTGGGGAAGTATTCCTACAACTGCTCTGGATATTGTATAGTTCACCTACTGCTAGGATAAAACTTGGGGACCTGGTGACGGACTATCAGTATTACTAGGGGTACGCGGAAGAGCTGCCCCCTTTCTCCGATCTTGTATGCTCTGGTAGCCGAACCCATGGCCTGCGCTCTTCGGGAGTACCATCGATATAAAGGTATACGAATCCCGTGCTATGAACTCATAGTGTCGACGTACGTGACCGACACGCTCCTCTACATTCGCGGCACCTCTCCTCTGTTCTATGAGAAATAGTCCATTTTGGAGGGGTCTTAGGGCTGAGATTTAACTGGTCAAAAACTATTATTTTGCCTCTTACTCCGTCCACTACTAACTTGGAGCCTGATTTCCCGCTGCAGTGGACAACTGACCCGGTGCGTTATCTTGGTGTCCAGGTGCACTCTAATTCGGAGGTCGATTTTAGAGAGAATTGTGGGGTGTTAGTGAGCAAACTTGAGGATGATGTGGACAACTGGATTAGTTTATCGCTGTCTCTTCTAGGCAGAATTTCTTTAATGAAGATGGTCATACTCCCTAGGTTCTTGTTCCTTTTTACGAATATTCCTATTGTCCTTCCTGGGGTGCTTTTCAAACGGCTCACTTCTATTCTATTAAAACTAGCCTGGGCCGGCAAACAACCAAGGGTCAAATGGCAGATCCTTACTTTACCCTATCACATGGGGGGCCTAGGGGCACCTGATCTCGATCTTTACTATAGAGCGGTGCAATGCGCACATGTTTCTCTTTGGATGCACGGTGCACCAGGCATCCCACTTCTTCACATTGAAAGGGAGGTTGCTTCCCCCCCCCGGCCTCTGCCCACGCTGCTGTTCTCGCCCCCTGATCGCAAGACGGGAATCCTGGACTCGATTAATGCCTCCACAAACGCCTGGCATCATCCTCTTAAAATGCAGTCGGGGGTCATACTGTATTCACCCTTCACTCCGTTGGAGTGGTGTCATTGGCTCCCGCTGTGCAGGGACAGAGGTGTTGTAAGAGCACCCGCTTCCATTAAAATCACTACAGTGGGGGATTTATTTGCAGGAGGCATCGCAAAGACCTGGGACGCTGTAGCGGTTGGCAAGGAGACACCCACTCTCTTAACCAAGTTTCAATTTCATTGGACTCGACATGCACTACTCCAGCTATTGGGAACTGACTTGGCTGAACCGCCAGAACTGACAGCACTTCCATTAGTTATACGAACTGACGCACCGACGAGACTAGTTTCCAAAATGTATAAACATACCATGTCCTATAAGGAAAATCTTTACACAAAGGCCCGCTTGGCATGGCAAAGGGATCTAAACACGGATATCGATGATGCAATGTGGGCATACTGCTGCACTAACACGAAAAGAGTTTCCCTCAACGGCAGACACCGACTGATACACTTCAGGTACATGAATAGAGTTTATTACACTCCGGATAGACTTTGAAGGTATGGTCTGAGAGACGACTAAGTGTGAGCGCTGTAATGAACAGGTGGCGGACTTCCTGCATTTGGCATGGTTCTGTCCGGGTGTGGCGAAATTCTGGGAGAGTGTATCTTTGAATTGTCTGCGATTACAGGGCGGCCGCTAGAGCTGGAGCCAGCCCTGGCGCTACTGGGATATTCAAAATATTTATCTCCAGAGATACGTAGGTTGATGGACATAGGGCTACTGATGGCCAAAAGTAGAGTCGCGATATGTTGGGCTAAGGGGCTGTTGCCTACGAAAACCCAATGGACGTCTGATATGCTCTACTGTTGTACTCAAACTGAGATTTTTCGCGAGCTCCTCCCTCCCCGCAAGAGGCCTAAGAACTTATGGGCGTTGTATAGTACGTATGTAGCTGCTAAGGAAGGCACCACTGATGCTGTGGAGGATGTGTGACGTGTTTGGACTGCACATTATTAGGTATTATAGCTGTCCCGTACTGTACCCAGAAGAGTTAGACCATCCTAGAGGCTTCTAGTCTGTAATGTTGGGAAGTGCGAGGGCCCATTAGTCCCTGGGATAAATGGTGTATGGGAAGGCAAGTTGGATTTTACATCTCTAAGTGGTAAGGATGGGTAGTAATATACTTATATGTGGTATTATATGCATACTGTACTGTGCTACTCTGTAATGTACTCCTGTCAGTATTTTGTTTTTTGCATCTACAATGCCTACTGCATAAGAAAGTGTCCTTTGTTTAATGTCATATGATATGACATGATGGTTTGAAAGGAAAAGTAAAGAAATAAAAAAAAAAAACTTGTGCATCTGAAAGAGACACGTTAGTGATAGATTCCTTACCTTAGAATACATACCCAAGCAATACCAACCCCGGTAGTGGGTCTGCGAAGTGAGATTACACCAGAAAGTCAGCGAACTGAACGGCCAAAGAAGCCGTCTCTCCGGACCTGACTGTCAAGGCAATAATGCTTAGTGAAAGTATGCAACGAGGCCCAAATGGCCGCATGACAAATGTCTTGCAGGAAGACACCAAGCCACAATGCTGTGGTAGCTGCTGTCGCCCTGGTAGAATGGGAGCGCAGCCCAACCGGAGGTTCTTTTTTAACCAGAGAGTAACAGGCTTTAATGTACAGGACAAGCCATCAGGAGATAGTTCGCTTGTGCACAGCCGGACCTTTCTTGACGTCCACGTAGCCAACAAAGAGCTGGTCATCCACCCAGAACTGTTGTGTGCGGTTGAGATAGAACGAAAGCGCATGTTTTGTGTCCAGACGGTGGAGCCTTTCCTCTTCTTTTGAAGGGTGCGGAGGCGGGAGGAAAGTGGGCAGAGTGACAGTTTGCCCGAGATGAAAGGCAGAGACTACTTTTGGTAGAAAGGAGGGACGAGGTCGAAGCACAACCTTAACCGGATGAATCGCCAGGAAAGGAGGTTTGCTGGAAAGAGCCTGGAGTTCACTCACGCGCCATGTGGAGAGGATAGCCACCAGGAAGACAGTTTTCAAAGTTAATAACCGCAAAGGACAGTTATGAAGAGGCTCAAAGAGAGCGCACATCAAGTATGTGAGAACCAGGTTCAAACCCCATTGAGGCGTCACAAAAGGAATAGGAGGGAAAAGGTGAATAATGCCTTTGAGAAATCTATTGACAACTGGGGACTTGAAAAGATAGGGCTGATCAGGCAGCCTAAGAAAGGCTGAAAGAGCAGAAAGGTAGCCCTCGATAGTGCCCAGAGCAGAGACCTGCTGGGCCAAAGAGAGAAGAAACAATAGGACCTCAGAAAGAAAGAGGATCTACAGCTTTCACTGTGCACCATGCCACAAATGTGCTCCCCCCACCCGACAGGCGTATACAGTTTTATTGGAGGGCCGCCGGGCCGCCAGAAATACATTTCAGACTTCAGGAGGCAAGTCAAATGGAATCAGCTGTCGCCGCTCAATCTCCACGCAAGGAGGTGGAGGCTGGACAGGTTCGGGTGGAGGACCGTCCCCTGTTCCTGCGACAGGAGATCCTCCCGAAGAGTCAATCGGATCGGGGGATCAACGCTCATACTGAGTAGCTCGGGTTACCAAACTCTTCGAGCCCAGTCAGGTGCCACAAGAATGACATGGGCACGGTCGCGTCTGATCTTCTTCAGCACTCTGGGCAGAAGTGGTATAGGCCGAAAGGCGTACAACAGACCGCAACTCCACTCGCGACGAAAAGTGTCTCCGAGCGAGTGCCGTCTTGGAAATTCCAACACACAGAACTGCTGACATTGCGCGTTCTCTTCGGTGGCAAATAGATCTAACCAAGGTTCTCTCCAGTGCTGAAAGAGACCTTGTGCAACCTCTGAGTGAAGACGCTATTCGTGATCCAACATGCACCTGAGGCTGAGTTCGTCCGCCCTAGCGTTCAGGGTACCTGTCATGTGTTGAACCACCAAGGAAATGCCTTGACGTTCCAGCCACGTCCAGGGACGTAGAGCCTCCTGACAAAGGGTCCACAACCCCACCCCGCCCTGCTTGTTGAAGTGCCACATGGCGGTGGTGTTGCCCGTCAACACCTATACTACTCTCCCCTTGAAAGAAGGAAGGAATGCTTTCAGTGCAAGTAGGATCGCCCTGAGCTCCGAAAGGTTGATATGGAGCTTGGACTCCGCCGGAGAACAGAGGCCTCTGATCTCCGCCTCTCCCATGTGGCCGCCCCATCCCAGGAGGGACGCGTCCGTCACTACTGTGTGCTCCGGTTGGGGAAGGGAGAGGGATCTGCCGCTGACCCAACGCGGGTTCGTGAGCCTCCACTGCAAGTCCTGTGCAGTGCCCTCCGAGATCTGGACGTAGTCGGACAGGTTTCCCCAATGCTGCGTCCACTGGAACTTCAGGTCCCACTGCAGAGCCCGCATATGCCATCCGGCATGATAGATCAGCAGGATGCAGGAGGCCATGTGGATCAGCAGCCTCAGGGTCTTCCTGACCGAAAACCAGGACCAGGGCCGAAAGAACGGAATCATAGCCCGAATGTCCCGGACTCTGTTCGGGAGGATAAACCCGAAACTGCGCCGTATCCAGAACCGCTCCAATGAAGAGGAGCTTCTGAGAGGGAATCAGGTGCGACTTCGGCACATTGATGGAAAACCCCAGCAAATGCAGGAGGTCGGCCGTAGTCTGGAGGTAGGAGACGACTGCCTGGGGTGAGCCTGCCTTCAGCAGCCAGTCGTCAAGATAGGGAAAGACTCAAACCCCTGATCGGCGCAGATGAGCTGCGACCACCGCCATCACTTTCGTGAACACCCGAGGGGCGCTGGTAAGGCCGAAAGGGAGCTGAAAGTGCTCGTGGCCCACCGTGAACCGTAGGTAACGCCGGTGGGCTGGCAAGATGGGGACATAAAAATAAGCATCCTGCAAGTCCAACGCTACCAGCCAGCCTTGCGGGTGTAGGGCAGACAAGACCTGAGCAAGCGTGAGCATCTTGAACTTCTCCTTCCGGAGGAAGCAATTGAGGTTCCGGAGGTCTAAAATAAGGCGCAGACCTTTGTCCTTCTTTGGAACCATGAAGTAGTGGGAGTAACAACCACGACCTACTTCTGGCGTTGGAACACGCTCGAAGGCCCCCTTGGCCAAGAGGGCCGCAACTTCCTGCTGGAGAAGTGCCAAGTGATCCCCCAACATGCGGTGGTACTGAGGTGGCATGGCTGGAGGGGTAGACTCGAAGGGAGTAGCCCCTTCGGACTATTTGAAGAACCCACCTGTCCGAAGTGATGGCGCGCCAGTGGGGTAGGTGATGGCGTCTGGTGGGCCTAAAACACTGGACTAGGAAGGTTTTCCGGCGGCGGTGGCAGGGGCGGTGGTAGATTGACCTGCCCTCTGTCCTCGGGACCCACCACGTCGGGCCCCTCCTCCGCGGCTGCGCGGAGACTGCTGCTGCGCATACCTGCGGGTCTGAAAGGAACGCGATTGGGCGCCTCGACCCTGACCTTGAAAGGAGCAAAAAGTGGACCCTGAGGGAGTGAGCGTGGTGGCGAGACCCAAGGACTGGCCGTAGCCCGAGAGCCCTTAAAGCGTTCCAGTGTGCTAGCCGCCTGGTCACCAAAGAGGCGTGTGCCATCAAAGGGCATGTCCAACAAAGTGTTCTGAACATCCCCAGAGAAGCCAGTTGTTCTGAGCCAATCGTAACGGCGGAGCACCACCGTTGAGGAAAGTGCCCTGCCGAGTGAATCGGCCGTGTCAAGTCCACAACGGATAGTGAATTTAGCAGCATCTCTCCCCTCGGTAATTGCCTGGGAGAGCACTGCCCAAGCTTCCACAGGGCACTGAGGCAGAACCTGTGCCACCATGTCCCACACAGAATGTGAGTAGCGGCCCAACAGGCACACAGTATTCACCGCCCGCAACCCTGAACTGGCAGAAGTGAAAATCTTTTTTTCAAATTGCTCCAGTTTCTTAGATTCCTTGTCCGGAGGGGTAGAAAGGAATGCGCTCGGCGAGGCAGAAGCCTGGACAACCAGACTCTGAGCCGTCGGGTGTTGCGTGAGAAAGCTGGGGTTGCCTGGCGCCGGGAGATAGCGGCGCACCACACCCTTATCCACAGGTGCCCCAGTGTTGGGTTTGTTCCAGGTGCTCAACAGGACATCGGTCAGTGCCTCGTTGAAGGGCAGTAGCTGCTCTGCGGAGGACGACGCTGGATGCAGTACCTCAGCAAGGAGATTGGTCGTGATAGGCACAGAAGGGAGCTCGAGGTTAAGAGCCTGAGCTGCCCTACGCAACACCACAGAAAAAGTTCCAACCTCCTCCATAGCCACGGACGATGGGGACAGCGTACCAGGGTGTGGTGAGAAATCCATATTCACTGGACCCTCCATGTCGCCTTCCCATTCAGGCTCATCCTCGCATTTAGCTGCGAGAGGGTCCTCAGACCCCTCCCAGTACTCCCCTTCATCCACCGGTTGTTGAAGAGGCCGGTAAGGAAGAGGTGCCCGAGGAAATGGGACAAACTCCCCACCAAGAAATGGAATCGGGGGGTAAGAGACCAATTCTGGTTCGGCACAGATGAGATTTAAAAACAAGTATTTGCAATGTAATGCAATAGGTCTCGCATTACAAAACTTTCATAAATGCGATACCTATTGCATTACAAAAGCTTCTTAGCAAAAGCACCCCATGCCGTACTTTTAGTTTAATGTCGGCTGCGCCCCTTTCCTTAGACAAGCCCAGTCTAAGTACAGAAACACGGCTACCATTAAAGTGAAAGCGCAGAACTGATTGCTTTTACAAGAAAAATAATTTGTCAAGTTGACAAATTAATTTTTTTTGTAAAAGCCAGCCATGCTGCGCTTTTTCTTTGATGGCAGCTGCGCCTCATCTAAGGAAAGGGGTGCGGCCGCTGTTTAAGAGAAAGTGTGGCATTGGGCAGTTAAAAAAACACAAAGCGAACACATGGAGAAAAAAAAAAAACATGCCGCCGCATTTGCCTCCGCAAATAAACCAAAGGAGCAGCTGCCACGTGCTATGGGAAAATAAAAAAAGCGTTGAGCGTTTCCTGCCATTTAACAAAATAGTGCTCGGAGGCTGTAATTAAAGCCTACTGAATAACAACACATGTAACAGGGGGTGTAGCTATGGGAGGTTACAAATTGAGACAAGGCGGTACTAAGGAGTGACTACTAAGTCTATTGACAAATGAAAAGCCACAGTTTCCATAGGACAATGACAAGCCAAAGAAAAATATAGGTGGAGAGTGTGCATAGCTTCAAGTCCATACCCGAATACAGCATGCCTCGCAGAGCAGCGCATGCGCTGCCCAGGCTCGATTCTAACATGCAGATCTTTTGGACTTAGTTTGTCTTTATACGCTTGTTTATGACTGCACTGGCAGAGATTAGCCAGGAAATCAACCTCACCAATCACACATGAGCAAAGATCAAGGCATTTAGGCCACACAAGGGACAAGTTTGGCCAAGAGAAGGGGGAAGATTTGGGCTAATGGGCAGAGATGTCGACTTTGCATCTAGGGAACCAAAATCGAGTCTCAGTGGGTCTTTACTGACGTCATAACTAAACTGTACGAAGAAAATGTCAGGTTTTTATAAAGGTGTATAAACAACGAAAGAGTGATTAACATTAGACTGATAGAGCCAATATAATAGAACAGCGTGGGAAAAACAAAAAGATTTTTTGTAAAAGAACCCTCACTCACCAACCTGGTTGGTGACATGCTTCATCGGGTTCCCACCAAGGAGGCCGAATGCCTCCCTGGTGTGCTACGACGCCTGAGTTACAGCGGAGCTGGTTTCTTGAGGGAATAGTGGTGGAAAATGTGAATTAAAAGGTGGATGGTTTTAACAGATAACTTTTTATTCTAGGTAAACCTGCGACCATTAAAAATCAAGTGGGACGGACAAAGACTGGCTGGTTAGGATAACGAAGGTTGTCCGGTTTTAGAATCAGTGAAAAGATATGGTCAACATGTTTCTGCTTGTATTGCAAGTTAGCTAAGCATTCTTCAGGACCAGTTGAAATTCCACGGCGGTATGCGCACGCTAAGGCGCACCCTAACCTGTGGAATAGTGCTAGTGGTAAAACTTACGGTTCTACCGATTGGCCTCCTGGCATATCCTGGGTTACTAAATTCTGTAGGAAAAAAACACAGACAAAACACACATAAACAAATACATGTGACCTGTTGGTTGCTTGCTGTATTAGCAATGATTAAGTGTAAAATAAATTTGGTAATCCCGTGCTGTGGAGAGGGAGTGGGTGTATTAACAATTGAGCCACTGCTGCCCCTGGGGCGGGCATTCGCGTATTGAGTTTAGCGTCCACTCTCGATCAATGTTCGAGGGAACTGTTTACAGGTACACTACCTGTGTGAAGAAACGACATTTTATAATTAGAAATGACTAGCAAAAATATGCTTAAGTAGTGGCTGTTGGCCGATGTACTGCTAGTGATAGCTGACTCGTGAAAGTGTTTAGCATGCCACTCGAGCGCCCCCGATATCTGTCAAGCGCTGAGGCTTAGGTGCATGCGCAACTGGAATAAAATAAAATAAAACAGTAGCATAGGGAAAATAATGGTCCGCTTACTCGTAAACAGTGAACGTTATACGTCATGGGTCCGATAGAGGGGTAGTGAGCTATAGTATCTAAAAGAAGTAACAAGCAGATAGATGAGTTAAAGCTTGGAACTCGGAATTAGTGTCCGCTGGACGAGTAACCGTATGCCCCTAAGAGGACCCAAACTTACTTCCATGCTCGCACACTCCCGCGGTGGACCTGCCGTTGTCCTACTCGGCCCGGATATTACTGTGTTACGGCTAGAGCCGGAAGTAAGTAGCTGGTTGTTTGGGTCACGTGACCTCAAATGTGTACGCGTGACGTCTATAGTCTCTGTTAATAGTGCATGAACAACTAGAACGTTGCTGGGTGAGTTAGTGTATTATAAAAGAACTTTATTAAACCATACCGGAGACATATGAACATGTCAAGGCGAAGTTTGTTACGTATTGATAGCGATTCTCTACGATCATTATAGTACCCCGCTAGAGAATCTGATACAGCGCTTAGATGGATAAACTAGCGTCCATTCTTAACAGTAGAAAACTATTTCTACAAGAAAGTAATTATTACAACAAGCACCATCATGTTATATAAATATAATTTTTTTTTATTATAAGAGGATATATTTAAGTAAGGGACGTGTGAAATAAACTCCTAAGAATTGCTTGATCCACTTGCATATCTTGCCTCATATCTCTGTAAATACAGTAAGACCTGGAAATTAGTTTACCTTTCAAAGTCTTGGTTGTATAAAAGAATTGTAGTCAATTGTGGCATTTGCAACTGATTTCTAACAGACTTACTGTGCTCTTCTAACGTATGAATTTTTTTAAACAATCCATGTGCCAAACTTGCCTAATTCCTTGTTGTTATTTTCATAGGTCGGACTGGGACAGAAAATCGGCCTGGGAACCAAAATAAAAGTGCCCCCGTCATTGTATAAGACAGCTTAAAAGTTGCCTATTCTTCCAAATTGAGGCAGCTTTGAACTTGTAGAGACACACTGAATCTGAGCTTGCTGCAGGCAATGTTTGTTTTAATATCAGGAAAATCAATGGTAAAAACCAGCTAAGGAGACCATAAAATAGGCCCATAAACACCCTAAAAAAATGGCCAACACACTGAACGGTCATACTAGCCTGTGGGGCACAGCTCATTTCCCTAAAGACCCTGATGTGGCTTCGGAGGGCCATGCTAATCCTCAGAACTGAAGAGCTTCAATATCTGGTACTCGCTTCGGTTATTTCAACCCGAGTATGATCCGAATACAAATCCAGGGTGGGTGAAAAAGGAATATGGCCATTTTGGGCATACATGTAAAGAACAAGTGCCCACCTACAGCCAGCACAAACGCAAGCAATACCGGTGGACAGAGATTTGATGTGCAACCTTAAAGGCTATTTACATTCCAGCCACTAGGTATCACAAGAAAACCAGGAAATAAGAGTATTTTCAAAATAAATAATAGAATATTAGTTCACTGTCTATTCCTCAAAAACAAGTCCCACATCAAAATGACAAGGTCCAGTTTTCAGGACCTTCCACACTCAACTCGGCAACCAAACAAATCAAAAACAATTTGAACGTAGGGCTAAGGTGTGTATTGTGGAGCATATGCTAAATTTATACTGGTGCCTCATGACAGATGGGTCAATCCACAGTCGATACCCAAAATGCAGAGTGTGAACCCAAATAAATTCCTAAAATACAGAAAGTCACGATTTTAAAGTTTCATATCAGACCATGGCTGAAATCAAATGTAAAAAATGTACTATGACAGCAGAGACAATCTTCATAAATTACTTCACTACACTACAGTACAGAAGGACCGTTTGACAAACTTCAGAGAATTTTCCAAGAGTTATTTATCAGCATTAAAAAAAAATTTAAAAACTTAAAACCCTTTTATCTTACTTAAATTTTACCTTACTTAATAATCAGGAATTTAACTTGGCTGAGATTGATATCTATTTCTTCTCTTCCTTCATTCAAACACGCTTAAGCACTCGTACGTCTTACAAGATAGGTCAAGATTCTTTAAGTAAAATTAGCTGTTTACTTACAAATTAAGACCCAGACTAAGGAGAACACTCTATGGCCTCACAAAGAATGAAAACTAGGAATGGAAAAAGAAGGAAAAGATTTCCCTTATGGTTTTAAATCATTTCACTCATCTAGAATATGCCCGAAGAATAAAGAGTAAAACTCCACTCTGGGAGTCGCCATTCCATAAACACCCTGGAAGTTCTAACTGGAAAGTTTGGAAATACCCACCAACCTTTACGTTTGAGTCTGTTCCCAAACATTGCAGCCCTGGAAATTGACTCCATTTAGCAGGAACTAAAACTTTTCCAAGATTGGGGCGGGGGGGGCAGGGCGGGGAATCAGACACACTCAAAGTTGTTAGGGTGCTGAAAAAATATATTCCCTACTGGTTGGGAATAATAAAAAAAGAAAGAAAAATAGTGTGTTCCTGCACAAAGTCGATGAAGGTGGTTCACCATGTGCAACTGCACGTAAAATTGCCCATCCAGAAATACCTCAGAATTGTCAGAAAAAGGAACTCATACAAGTCAACCAGCTTTGTGAATTACTTAAAACTTTAAATAGGTACCAATACTAGGTTGGAGACCTGCAGGTGCAGGTTTACAAATTCTTTCTGAACTCGGTCCTACGTTTTTAATCTCACCACCAGATTATTTTTGAATTTTAAGAGAAATGCGAGAACATAATATAGAGAAACTATTAAGTTAAATGAAAGGCAGGGATTCCTTCAACCAATCCACATTAGCTCTAGGTTATCAATGCTTTTGGATTTTAATAGTAAAAATCGTCAAATTTTAAGCAACTAAAGCAATAAAACAGAAACTATTTGTCACGATCAGCTGTCGTTCCTTTCGGTCACAGACCTTTTTTTAAAATTATGCCTGTGTTTTCTGAACTGAACTTGATCGCTCCGTTTCCAGTTCATATTTCATGAACATGGAAAGGAACTGCCACACTTGGCACAACCTCGAAGTTAGGAATTGTCAATAAGACTGCCACTGTCTTGCTTTAGCTGGCACAAATTTAGCCCCAGAGAAGACACAGCAAACCCACATATTTTATAGCAGTAAAATAAACTTTTGTCTTGCCAAAAATAAATTTACCTCTAGATAAGAAGTCTCATCAACTGTTGTCTTTAACTTCCTTTCTCGTGGTAGTGCGGCTTTGGAAGATTTAAATCTCCTCCTCCTTCGCTGCGAGTTGAAACGGATGACGACTAAGGCAAAAATGAAGGGGTGGTAAAATTAGTCTAGAAAAGAAACTTTATAATAAGCAATTTATTTTCAGCGAGAGGTTTCAGAGAAAGCAAGGACTATGGCGCACAAGCAGAATACCAAAGTTGGTTTTAAATGGAAATGAAGAACTGATGCTTCACGGTGCCGCCAGTAAAGAGGTGGACCACAAACCTCTGAAAGAGTCCGAGTTGAAAACCCAAACAGTACAAATATAAAACAAATAATGGGCACACGTAATGGATAAACAATTGATACAATGATGAACAAATATCTTGAAGTCGACACCTGTGGTTCCGTTAGAGCAGTTTATGTCAGAGATATTCGTGAGAAAAACAACAACGCCAGCCGACAAGTGTTTCGTCAGCAGGTTAGAATGACGCAGGACGCTTTTTCAGGTACTGTTTACCGCGTTTTTTGCTCTCCACGTCAGTCACTGTCGTGCATGTTTCTTCACTTGGTCTTCATTTCAGGCCCCTGCCCTGCTAGCCCTCCACTCGCACCTCTTTTCTTGCTATCGCCTTTCAATTTCGAATATCGCTCACCATTGTAAATGCACGCAGCTCAATTGTGTATGTAGTAATACATGGTATACATTGTTTTTCCAATTTACTCTTATATTCCTATTGCAAATTCTTGCTGTGCTATTTATGGAGGCCACTTACGGCAAGAGCTTTCATGATGTTTGTAATGATTGCCACTCCGTTCATGCGGAACACTTTTATATGTTTCGTTTTTCCAAACCTTTTGCTCCGCATTCGTGATTTTAACGCCACTTGTCTACATTGTGCGCGCACTATCTTGTGTTTATCCATTCATTTTCCACGCCCACCTCTCGTTCTCTGTTATTGGTGCACACTGCTGTACGCGCTACATGTCTAATTTACAGATTGGAGACCTTCTCTCGTCGAGAGGATTTTCTTCACAGTTATCTCCACCGTTAACTTGTATGTACACTCTACTGTAATTTACTATGAAAAAAACCTTCCTTTTCCCTTCTCTTCCCCTCCCATCTTTTATGTTCTCTCATATAACAGGTCTTTTAAGGGTTTCCACTGTTATTAGGGTTTGTGTGATGTTACTACACCACTTCAAGATGTTTTATTCATTTTCTCACATCATGATTGTATTACATTACATTATTTCTAGCTCTGAAGAGTCACAGGCACTGACCTGCTGACGAAACACGTGTCGGCTGGCGTTGTTGTTTTTCTCACGAATATCTCTGACATAAACTGCTCTAACGGAACCACCGGTGTCGACTTCAAGATATTTGTTCATCATTGTAGCAATTGTTTATCCATTACGTGTGCCCAGTATTTGTTTTATATTTATAATAAGCAAGAATGGGTTCTCCAGAAATTGTATTCTCCCGAGTCATATGTATAGCCTCACTTTGTTACTAGGAGACCACTTCTGTAACATCTTCATTATTAGCATATTTTTCTGAGTACGAAGAAACAATTGCTCCCAAGTCCCAATACATACAAAGTCTATAAAAAGTAGTAAGCTGGAGACATCCAACTTTCCTCTGGGAGCAATAACAGGAACTTGAGACACCTCAAGTCAGAAAGGATATCAACCAGTATTACAAAATTAACACACAAAAATCTCTCATATCTTTAACTGTTATATTCCCAAGCTAGGCCCATATAGTGGAGCACCTTATTTCTTACATTGTCCTCACAAATAACATTTTCAGCTGTGACCTTTTGCACATATTTGCATGCACGACAATGTTACATTTGTTTCCCTGAAAGTAAACCTGTTTTCACATCTAGCTTCGCACAACATTATCACAACACCGTGAATATCATGTACAAGGTGTCGTTTCATACTATGTGCAAAGGTCATCACTATCTTTATCCACGGGGAGATAGGGCTATCTACATATCCATCCCATTGTTAATCTATACGCACATCGAAAGGCTGCTCTCTATTATAAAACCGGATAGATTAGCAGAGGAGGCACCTCTGCTGACACCGAGATCCTTGCATGCAGAGAAATCCTCACACAGCGGCCTGACATCTCGTGACGGGTTTCCGGTTCGAGACCAAGATGGGGTCCTTCAGTCTATCCCATCAGGTAATGGGGTTGATTCGTCCCTTGGGGGGAGATTCTTGGCTTTACACCTACACACACTCTAGGTATACTTAGAGTAGACTTCGCATTGTGGGAGTACGCTTGATTACTGTCTTGCTTAATATGCCTGCATATGTACATTGTTTCAGCACCATGGTAGAACTATTTACGCTTTTGGTACTTGTAATCACGTTTATCTGCTTCTGTCTACTAATCATTGCAGCACACGTATTTTATGCAAGAATAACTTTGGTTCAATAAATATTCTTGAAAACATCCCACTGTGTATTCTCTGTATATTTCTCTGAGAATAAGTGACTGAGCGAAAGGTTCTGCACAGTTTCCACAATCCCCGAGGGGTCAGGGTTGGCATGTTCACTGGTTGCCAGAAAACCATTCCCTCTGTGAGCTAGCTGGTCTCTAGGCCAACATATCCTGCGGGGGTGTCCGGAATGAGTCTAGACACCTAGCCCTTATTTTATGTTGTCCAAACAATGTGCAGATCCTACAGATTGGTAGAAACTACACAACACAACATGGACCATGCAGGGAAGAGACTTTAGGAGGAGAGTTGGAAATGATTCACTTTCAGATGAATAGAGTTTTGTATACTGCTCTAATACCTTTGGGTTACGCTGTGCCTGATGCAACTGAAAATAAAGCTAAAAACAAGATTCAACTACTCTGGATTCTGCTCTGCGGTATGTTTGACAATGTATGCACAAATAGTAGTAAAATTATTTCTGTCTTGAGAGCTTAAAATATGACTATAGTGCAATCATAGCAGCGTTTTACCTTGTGGAATAAGGCCAGGATTTTGAAAAGTTACTTTCCTTTTAAACTACGATTTAGCACCCTTAGTACCCGTCATAGATTTATGTGCGTTTAAATTGCTCTGGATGTGAATTCTCTGCATATTTACAACACGATTATTGAAGATATGCATTTAATAAATTAATCTTCGTAGCCTTTCCACCAAATGCTAAGTATATATTTTGAGCATGCGGCAAAATTATACAAAGTGGAGGAATATCCAAAACAGGCCAGGGGGCATATGTAGCCAAAGTAGTAAAATATGATGAAGTAATTGGCAGAGCACCTCGCTGACCTAACTTGGGGTCTCTTCACATGGAAAACCTTTATATTTGTACCAGAAACAAAATCTTGGCCAGGTCAGTCCAGCTTTAAGTAAGAGCTATCTGGCTCTACTTCGATTTAACGGTGTTTGGTTCTCCGACCAGTTTCGGCCCTTGCAGACCCAGCTCCGATGTGGTCTGAGGCTCCTAGTCTTGTTCCGAGAATGGATGAACCGACATGTCCATATTTAAGGATCGTTAAGTTTGCAACTAGGATGATGAAATGGTGTTAAGAAAGACGTAGCCAGGCCTGTTTCGCACTGGCTGCCTTTACTTTTGCTCAATGACTGGTGCATTTGCTGATAGATGGCAAAGTTAGAATAGCACCCATATGTCTTGTATGATTAAGATCCACCCATATTAGTGGGTTTTGTTCTTCAATGAGTTCTGCAAATGGAATAAACCAATCATGTTTGAATTTTGCAATCTTCATACTAATTTTGATGGTCAATGATTCCCCCCAAAAAAATCACTCGAGAAAGGCATGTTTGAAAATTGGGACTACAACATCAGCCTTGTTGTCTCAGTTCCCGGCCAACAGCAGGCTACTTGAAACCACATTAGCTACGCCCACAGCTGCTTCACTTCATGTTAAAATGGCTAAATGTTTAAGTGTTCCACATTTCCCTATCACAGTGTGTTAAAAGCGCAAATACATTACACTCCTCCACATTCACTGTCATAGCTGAGTCCTTCTCAATCCCATTGAGTCACCTCTGTTTCCTGTTGAGTTAATTAAGATGAGGTTGACATCTCAAAGGTTTTGACACAAGAGATAAAGAAGCAATTAAGGTGTCAGGGAAATCTGAGGGATCCAAGGAGTCAGCGCAATAGGTAAGCAGGCCACAATCCTGCCAGAACAACTGAAGGTATAGAAAGAGGGTGCAAGACGTAGAGGGCTTGGTGTAGATATTCCTACTAAAGATACCCTGTTTGAAGACGTCAACGGTGGCAACTGATATAATATGCGCATATCCCCTAACTGGCAAATTAGTCAGTACTTACCCATCCTGCATTTCGATGTATATAACAAGACGGTCTACCTAGATCTAGCTCAGTATCCTCTCCAACGTTTGAGTGGGTGTCCATTTGTTTACCAAAAATCAGCTCTAGGATCGCATGAGGAATCTTGATGGAAAAATGCAGGAATCTGGCTCTGTATATACTATACAAAAGTAAGGTATAGTGTGCACAGGGTCCAGTGGATACCCAAAGGTAGGCAGAGGCTAAAGTAGATAATACCTTACTCTCTACTTGTGGTAGTGTGGGCGAGCAGTAAGGCTTTATCAGAGGGTAGTGTTAAGCATTAATTGTACACACTCAGGAAAGAAATTATTTCACACACCCAAAGACTGAAATCTGACCAATTTGTTTTGTATAAAAATATTATTTAGTTGTATTTTATTTCTAGAACCAAGCCAGGCCTGCTACTGGTAAGTGTAATAGTGCTTTACAAGAATCATGCAGTTAAATACAGCTTGAATGCAGTTGGATGCAATTGGATTGGTTACAGGCAAGTCACTTATTCATAAACCGCTGGAATTACTTTTCTGTTTCTTTTGAGATGACTTTGTAAGTTACTTTTCAGATTACTTTTTAAGTTACTTTTTCTACTCAGTGTGATATGCCTAGATATCACACTGAGACATTTCCTAGATAAAAGGTGAGTAAATCAGTTTTTGTAAGTATACAGTTTAAGGTTTCATCCAATTTTCCAACTGCACACTTAAAAATGTTTTCACAGAAAAGCAGTCAATGCAATCCTATGGGAAGAAATTAAGTTATTGGTTTACAGCTAAGTGCTTACTTTTGGGAGTTGGTTTTCTGGGGTTAGAACAAGGGTTCCCCAGGGCCAAGGATGCCCTCTCAAAGCACCCTCAGCAGCACTAGGATGGCCGGGTGCAGAGTGCTGAGGCCCAATGTTATCCAATGGGGGATAGGGGACCTCCGGTTGGGCCTGCTCCCGAGCAGGCCACAAGGTTGTGGGAGCTAAGCTCATGGACTTGAGGTCAGGGCAAATGGGGATCCGAGTTAGCATACAAAGTGCACCCACAGCGGTATAGGGGTAGCCAGGTGCAGGGTTCTGTTTTGGGTCGGGTGCCCTGTAACTTTCAACGGGGATTCTCCGGTTTGAACAAGCACTGCAGGCTCGGAATCAAAGATCTTCTGGAGGCGACCACCGCCTGGAGAGGTAAGTTGGGATGTCGAATATGCTACTTACCAGTATGCATCTGTTCTTGGCATGTAGGGCTGCTGACATTCATATCTGTGCATAGATCGCCGCCTAGTGTTGGGTCCGGATAATTGCACATTGTTGTCCTGGAAGAGTCTTCGAAGTATCAAGAGATAAGTGGCTCCTCCCCTGGACTACAGTGCGCATGGGCATCCCCTCCATCCTTAGATTGTTTTTCGCCATTGTGGCATAGATGGAGTGTAATACAGTGAATGATGACCATGCTAACTAGTAATTACTGAATGCTACAGCTGCTACAGGCGCCGGGGAGGAGGGTGGGCGATATGAATGTCAGCAGCCCTACATGCCAGGAACAGATGCATACTGGTAAGTAGCATATTCGGTTCGAGGCATGTGGGCTGCTGAATTCATATCTGTGCATAGATTATATAGCAGTCCCTCCATTTAGCGGCGGCTTCCCGTGCCAGCTGCAGCAGTCTGAAAAAGAGTTTTGAGAACAGCCTGTCCTACAGCTGCCTGCTGTCTTGAGTGTACATCTACACAGTAGTGCTTGGTAAATGTATGTATGTATAGTGGACCATGTGGCTGCTCTACATATCTCCTCTAAAGGAATATTTCCCAGGAAAGCCATGGAGGCCCCTAACTTCCGTGTGGAGTGGGCTCTTGGAGGAATTGTTAGTGTGCGCTTAGCTTTTTCATAGCAAATCTGTATACACTTAACGATCCACCTAGCTATTCCTGCTTTGGAAATGGAGTTGCCTTTGTACTGCTGAGAAAAGGCAACAAACAGTTGTTTTGTTTTCCTGAAATTTTGTGTTCTGTCAATATAGTACAGGAGAGCTCTTTTGATATCAAGTGTGTGGAGCATTCTCTCTGCTACATTCTCAGGATTAGGATAAAACACAGGTAGTTCTATGGATTGGTTCATATGGAACTGCGAAATTACCTTGGGCATGAAAGTAGGGTTGGTGCATAGTACGACCCTGTTAGCATGAACCTGTATGAATGGCTCTTGAATGGTTAGTGCCTGAAGTTCACTAACTCTTCTTAGGGAAGTAATGGCAACTAGGAAAGCTACTTTCCATGTTAGAAATTGAATCTCACAAGAGTGTAGAGGTTCAAAAGGTGGTCCCATCAGTCTGGTGAGGACCACATTTAGGTTCCAGACTGGTGAAGGAGGGTGTCTTGGAGGAATCACACGTTTGAGTCCCTCCAATAAAGCTCTGATGGCAGGCACTTTGAACAGTGAGAGGTGCTGCCTGTTCTGAAGGTAAGCTGCCAGTGCGGTTAAATGTATACGGATGGAATTGTATGCTAGATTGCATCGGTATAAGTGTAATAGATAACAGATAATGTTTT
Organism: Triturus cristatus; assembly: GCF_964204655.1. Lineage (NCBI taxonomy): Eukaryota > Metazoa > Chordata > Amphibia > Caudata > Salamandridae > Triturus > Triturus cristatus. The sequence continues at coordinate 1,141,220,872 of NC_140590.1, read as the reverse complement.
GCGTTGATTCATCCAGCGGATTGATGTCATTGTTTTTACAATAAATGACAAATCTTTTCCACTTAGCCGCGTAGCAGGCTCCGGTAGTGGGTCTCCGTGCCTCCTTGATGATATTCATACATTCTGGAGGCAAGTTTAGGTAGCCAAATTCTAAGATCTCAGGAGCCAGATCGCCAGGTTCAGCTGTTGCGGATCTGGGTGCTGAATCTCGCCATGGCTCTGCGTTAAAAGCGTGGGTGTTAGCCGTAGTCGTTGATGCGGTACCACGGAGAGTTCCAGAAACGTGGTGTACCATGGTTGGCGTGCCCACGTTGGAGCAACCAGGATGAGCGTCATTGAGTGTTGCCTCAGTTTGCGTGCCACCAGTGGTATTAATGGTGCTGGGGGAAAAGCGTACGCAAATCTGCCTGACCAGTTCATCCATATTGCATTGCCCTGCGACTGTGGATGTGGGAACCTGGCGGCAAAGTTTTGGCATTTTGCATTTTCCCTTGTGGCGAATAGGTCTATCTCTGGATGACCCCACCGTTGGAAGTACGGTTGGAGTACTGATGGATGTAACTCCCACTCGTGTATTTGGTGGCTGTGTCTGCTGAGCAGATCAGCCATCTGGTTGTCCTTGCCCGGGAGGTGTTCCGCCATGAGGAAGATGTTCCTCTGAATGGCCCACTTCCACATGCTCTGAGCCAGATGAGACAACTGTGGGGAGTGTGTCCCTCCCTGCTTTTGTATGTAGTACATGGCGGTCATGTTGTCCGTCCAGATCAACACGACTTTGTTGCACAAGTGTACTTTGAATGCCTTCATTGCAAGGAAGATTGCCATGAGTTCCAGAAGGTTGATGTGCATCCTCCTTTGCTGTGTCGTCCATAGTCCCTGCACTGTTTAATTGAGTACATGAGCTCCCCATCCCTGGAGAGACGCGTCCGCCGTCAGTATGATTTGTGGGACAGGCTCTCGGAACGGTCGGCCCTTGCAAAGGTTTTGTGGATTCCACCAATGCAGAGAGTTGTATGCCCGACCGCTCACCAACACTAGGTCCTTCAATTGTCCGTGAGCCTGATTCCACTGACGTGCCAAGCACTCCTGAAGCGGGCGCATATGTAACCTCGCGTGCGGGACTATGAAGATGCAGGAGGCCATCATGCCTATCAACTGCATAAACGCTCGTGCCGGTAGTGAGTGTTGAGGTTTGAACTTTGTTATGAGCAACTGCATGCTGTTGATCCTTACTGAATTGGGCTGTGCCTTGGCTGCCAGAGTGTCTATGGTCACGCCTAGGTACTGCTGTACGTGGGTGGGTTGAAGGTGGGACTTTGGATAATTCAGGGAGAAGCCAAGGCTGTGAAGAAGGCGAATGGTGTGGGTTACGTGGTTGGCACACTGCTGGGCCGACCTTCCCTGGATAAGCCAGTCGTCCAGATAAGGATAGACATGTATGTGCGGTCTCCTTAAGTGCGCCGCCACTGTTGCCAGGCACTTGGTAAACACTCTGGGTGCCGTTGTTACTCCGAAAGGGAGGACTTTGAACTGGTAATGTTGGTTGAGAACAGTGAACCTGAGATATTTTCTGTGTGATGGGTGTATGGGTATATGGAAATACGCATCTTTGAGATCTAGTGTTGCGAGAAAGTCTCCCTGTTTGAGCAACGGCAGCACCTGTTGCAAGGTGAGCATGTGAAAATGCTCTGACAGAATATAACGGTTTAGAGGTCTTAAATCCAGTATGGGTCTGAGAGACCCGTCCTTTTTGGGGATCAGAAAATACAGTGAGTACACTCCTGATCCCTGTTCTTCTGCTGGCACGAATTCTATGGCTCCTTTTTGGAGCATACTGAGAACTTCCTGGTGGAATAAGTGCAAGTGCCGTGCGGACATAGGACGGTGTCTTGGTGGTATGTTTGGTGGAGTGGATGTGAGCTCCAGACAATAACCGTACTGGACAATGTCTCTCACCCACCTGTCTGTAGTGATGGACTTCCAGACCGGCAGGAACTCATGGAGTCTCCCCCCGACAGGTGTTACGTGGTCGGGGGCAGTGACAAGGCGTCACTGTTTGTTGGTGGCGGAGGACCTGGAGCTGTTGTTTCCTCGGCCTCTGCCCTTAACGTTGTTTCCACGGTATCCAACTCTGTTATTCTTATTATAGGTGGTCTGTGTACCTTGTTTAGTGGAATGCGACTGTTGGGAGTTCTGGCCTCTAGATGGTCCTCTGTTGGTAGAGTGACGAAAGGACCCACTCCTAAACTGCTGTGATTGCAGAGCCCCCATAGACTTTGCAGTCTCTGTATCTTTTTTGATCTTTTCTAGGGTGGTGTCAACTTCGGGGCCAAAAAGGGAGTCAGGGTTGACAGGTTGATTGAGTATCGTTGTCTGTATCTCTGGTTTGAATCCTGAGATTCTCAACCAAGCATGCCTTCTTAACATGACGCTGGTGTTAATAGCCCTAGCTGCAGTGTCCGCTACGTCAAGAGCGCACTTAATGGAAGCGTTGCTTATGAGCTTCCCTTCTGTAATAAGCGACTCTGCTCCTTCCTTAAACTGATCTGGGAGGTGCTGTAGCAGTGTCTCTAGGGTATCATAATGCGCCCTGTCGTATCGAGCCAGAAGTGCCTGAGTGTTGGCAATTCTCCAGATGTTAGCTGCCTGTGCAGCAACTCTTTTTCCTGAAGTTTCCAAGACCTTAGACTCCTTGTCAGGGGGAGGAGCATCACCCGTTGTCTGTGAATTGGCTCTCTTCCGAGCATTGGACACCACCAACGAGTCCAAAGGCAACTGGGTCCACAGGAGCTGGCCTATATTTTTTGTCAATCCTAGGGTTTAGTACTTTTGCCCTTGTGGTTTCCTTAAAAATGTCATTAGCCGGTTTTAGGACCCCCTTCAGCATGGGCAGAGTCTTAACAGATCTTTCTGAGGTAGAGAAGGTATCCATCAGAAAATCATCCTCAATAGGATCAGTGTGGAGCTGTACATCATGATTTTTAGCTGCTCTCTCAATCAAGGCATTGAAAGCAGCAGTATCCTCAGTAGGAGATAATTTTACCACATATGCCTGTGTGTCTGGAGCAGTATGTGGGTCCCCTGTACCAATATCGTCCACCCAAGGTTGGTTTTGATCTTCAGGGTCAGTGTCCACAGGATAAGTGTCCTCAACATCACCAGCATCCCCTGCATCCACATGAAATTGTGTGGGTGAGAATGACTGAGGCTCCTGGTCATAATATTGAACATGTTCTACTAGAACTGGTGACGTGGTCCTCTTCTTCTTCAATGGAATTTTGTATGGCTCCATTGATTTCTCTGGCAGTATCTTTCTTTTATATATTGACAGTCTACCAGTCTCCGCATCGATAAACTGCCTTGGCTCCTCATCTTCCTGAGGTACTTCGCTAGCTCTCTGTCCCATTGGCATTCCTGTTGGAGCTTCAACAGGTTTCTTCGGGTCGACCCCTTTTTGCGGCGCGAGACCCTTCTTTGCGAACATCTTCGGTCGTACCGCCGGTGGTAGTCCGAATTTTATGTGTGTCGACGCGATGTGAACTGTGCTGACCGTCTTCGGCTGCAGGGGTGCTTTTGCACCGAGCATGGAAGCCGTGTCGTGGATGCGGAGTAACGACTCCGACACCTTCTTCTTTAGGAAGGGAGACCGTGTTGTTGAGTCGACACGTTCAGTCGATACCCTTTTGGACGTGGCATCTAACCCCGAACCAGACGCCGTGTTCTCGACACGAGGACCGGGATGGGTCGGCCGTCGCAAGGCGCTCTGTATTTTTGTGTCGACGATCCGCGGCGCCGATTTTTTCGGGTCGGCAACCTTGACCTTGGTTGTTGGCGCCGCCTTCGGCTCGACGTCCCCATGAAGTCTCTGTGCGTCGACGGCCTTCTTTTGTTTGTTCGGCTCCGAGGGCTTCGAGGCCTTGTTGCCGATGAGAGACTCTTTCACTTTCGGTTTCGAGGTAGGTGCCTGTACCTTCAGTTTCGATTTCGTTTGATCGAATGATGGCGCTTTCAATACTGATGGCTCTTTAGGGTAGTTCGTAGCCGGGCCTTTATGCGGGGCTGTAGAACGAGAGGAATGATCTTGAGTAAGGCCTTGTGGCGATCCCTCGACCTGAGCCTTATCGAGTGCCTCTCTGGGCCCTGTACCAACATGTGGGCCTAGCTCATCTTCTGAGCCATCTTCCTCGGCCCCAAGGGCCTCCCCGTCGTCGCCTACCTCTTCGACGACACCATCTTCCTGTTAGTCTACTATACGCTCGTCTTCGGCATCACAGTCGGATTCTCGCTCTGAAGCCGGATCCGAGAGCTCCCCCCGAACTTCAAGGTCCACGACCTCCTCATCTTCTGTCCCGAAGATGTTGTCCGGGTTCGGCGTCGCTTTCTGCGCCTCGAGCCGAGCTGCTCGACGAATGCGAAGGGTCTTCTTCGACCGAAACCTGGAACACGCCATACAGGTGGCTTCGTCGTGGTTTGGAGAGAGGCACTTGTTGCACACCGGGTGCACGTCGAAGCGAGCATACTTAGCGTTGCAAAGAGGGCAACGCTTAAAGGGGCTATTCGATGTCTTTGGTTCCATCGTTGATGATCTACTTGAGAACGCCCTCGACAAATATACTTGGCGCCGAACGAAAACAATACCGACGAATGTAAAGGCCTAAATACTCAAAGAGCTAAGATTAGGACATCCGAACCCAATGGCGGAAAAAAACAATCTAAGGATGGAGGGGATGACCATGCGCACTGGAGTCCAGGGGAGGAGCCACCTATCTCGTGATACTTCGAAGACTCTTCCAGGACAACAATGTGCAATCATCCGGACCCAACACTAGGCGGCGAGCTATGCACAGATATGAATTCAGCAGCCCACATGCCTCGAACAGTGTGATACCGGGACACTGTTGGTTGGGCCACCCAAGGCCATGGGGTGCAGGGGTGTCTTTTCCCATCAGGTTTTCCTTAGCGGCTCTGGTCGTGGTTGGGGGGTATCCTCCAGAAAATTGCTGCAGGCGGCGTCGGGAGACTTGAGGCAGGTCAGGGATCACCACATCAATGTCAGGATCGCCGGGGAGGCCTCCTCGTGGTGTTGGGAAACTCGAACTCGGCTGTGGGCGTCGGGTGCATACTCACGGATTTGGTCAGAGTCTGTTGGTGAGCAAATCCGGTGCTCACGGGAGACAAAGTCTGTTGGGGAAGGCAGGGCAGGTCCTCCTGGGTTCTGGAGGCTGCTGGACACACCAGGATTTCACTGGAGAAGGTCGGGACAGGCAGTAGGGCTGGGGCCAAGTAAGTTGGTGTCCTCCTCCTTTTCTTTCAGCACAGCTCTTCGGTGCTTCTTCTTGTATCTTCTTGTCTGAGGAGGCAAGGTTCAGGGTTGCCCCTAAAATCTAAATTTAGGGTCGTTTCAGGTAGGTAAAGGTTGGGACCAATGGGTCCCTTCCTTGGGGTGGGTACACCCCTTATTATGCCACCCTCCAGTGGGAGGGGAGCATAAGCATCACTCTGGTTGGCTGGGTCCCCCCATCTTCAAGATGGCAGGGACAGAGTTGTGCTTCGCCTCGCCTCACCTGGCTGAGAGGTGGGGTTGGCAAAGGTGGGCACACCTCTCCTCCTATCTTGGTTTTTACCGACGATTCTCCATCCCAAAGTGGGGTTCAGAACCGGTGGGGGCAAGTTGCTGGGAGAAGCAAAAGGCAGGGTCAACTTATAAAGGCGGCAAGCCGTTGAAGCTTTCCCTTCATGGACCCTGCCCATCCTGGGGAAGGAGGCTTGGCACCTAGACCCAGGACGTGCTTTGTTTCAGGACCTAGAGAGCAGCAGGCTCTCAACCCAGGGGTCCAGAAACATGTCTGGCGGTGGCAGCTGGTGAGCAGGCACTCAGCCAGGACACAGAAGTTAGGTCGTTTTTCAGGGGGCATCTCTAAGATGCCCTGTGGGTTGAATGCGCTGAGAATTTTGATACCAAACTTCCCAGTTTTAAGTAAACCCATTATGGTGCAGTGGACTTCGTAACTACAAACTCCCAAACCATATACTCTTTATGGCATTACTGCACTCACAATATCTAAGAATGGACTTAGATACAGTAGGGGTACAGGGCTCAGGCACCTGTAACCTCATCAGTGGCATAGTGCACCCAGCTAGAGCGATGGCTGACCTATGCGATGGCCATGGCACACAAGGATGTGTGCATGTTGACTCTTCACTTTGATCTGCACCAAAACTCAGCCTGCAAGGGGGTGAGGGGTCTGTGTGTGTGCGCATGTGTGTAAGTGTGAAGGTACAGGACCTCTAAGGGTGGCACAATAAGTGATGCGGTCGCCAGTAGATAGTTATAGTTAGGACCGAGTTCCCATAGGAAATCAGAAAATTCTATTTTGAATAACTTTGGCGCCGGTTGACTTATCTTAGTGAAATTTTCAAAACTAATGGGGCACTCCGCTCAGCTCCTACCCTGAAAGTCTCGGGGTGATTTGTCAAGCGGGGGCTGAGAAAAAAGGGGGGTCCCAAAACGCGTTTTCCACATGCATTTTCCCATAGGACCTTTAGTCGAAGTTACAGCCCGAACGGCTGAACAGAATTACAGGAAATTTGGCAAAGAGGTAGTCCTCAGGTCAGGCATGTGCCTTTTGCATATATGGTGTCAATCTGTTCAGTAGTTCCTGAGAAAATTGCAGTTAAAAGTACATAAATATCTATATGTGCGCACTGTGCGCGCACCAAATGTCCGCGAGCATAATTCTGATTGGTGGTTAGATGTCAGTCAACATTCCAATCGGTCGAAATCAGGAAGTGTTGGACGCCATTTTGTGTGTGACAGTGAAAAAGTAGGGTGGAGAACGTGAAAAGGGGGCAGGGTAGAGAGTTCCTGACCCCCTAGCCTTTGTCAGGGGGTCCCTGAAGGACCCCGAAGGGTGAAAAAAACATTTTATTTTCGCGCGCGCCGTGAAAAACCCTTTAAAAAAAAAAAACATTTTAAACGGTTTATAAGTTTATAGAAGATATTAACTATACTGTTCAACTTTATCCAAATTCAAAATAAAAGAGCTGAGCCATTCCATATTAAAGGATACAGCCAATCTATAACTATATACATAGGTAGTTTATTGTAAAATAAATATATAAAAAATATAATTCATACATAAATTAGCATTTAAAAAAACCTTACAAATTCACTAAAAAAAAAACATAGGTTTCACACACGTTATAGTTAGGAATTAGCATTTTAAAAACCTTGCAAATTCACTGAAAAAACCATAGGTTTCACACATGTTAGTTAGCTGGACATTTCACTCGTACAAAACCATTGAAATTCCCCCGTTATAGTTAGTTCAGCTAACTATAACTCGCGCAACCGCAATCCACTGCTGATGACGTCACATATTACATCACTCATGACATGGTCAGTGACATCACTCATGACATCACTGATGACATCTCAAATGACATCACTGATGACATCACTGATGACATCATCCAGTGAATAGGTGTCTTTCTGAAAAATAAATATTTTTTATATATGTATATCTAAAGGTTAATGGAAGAATAAATGGGTAAATAAGTGTCTAAATGGATGTTTTTTTTTTGTAAAATTAATTGTATAACTGACTTATTAACAGTATCTTAGTGAATACAGTGATGTAATATGCGACGTCATCAGCAGTGGATTGCGGTCGCGCGAGTTATAGTTAGCTGAACTAACTAGAACGGGGAATTTCAATGGTTTTGTACGAGTGAAATGTCCAACTAACTAGAACATGTGTGAAACCTATGGTTTTTTCATTGAATATATATATTCCACAGCAGGATCCAAAGGAAGGCGCAACACCAGGAAACAGACTCCAAAGGCTAAGTTGAGAGTTAAATGATGATTTATTCAAGCATCAAGTGTTAAGTGTCCAAATGACGCGTTTCGGCCGCCAGACATGCGGCCTTGATCACATAGCGCTGTACTGGTGAATGAGTGGTATTTATATATATGTGTGAGTGGCAGTGTTTTTACTATCTTCATTGCAACTGAGTAGTTTTGCAGCCTGTGACTGTGGGCAAGACGAGGTAAAGCACATGTGTGAAATCATGTTTTACTACAGTTAGTAACACCAGTGTAAACAGACTATAAAACTGTCAACTAACTGCTGAAGCCGGTGATTGCCTCAGTCCTCTCGCACATGCATCGTGGAAGCTGGTACAAGAGCATATGGCGTTCCCAGATGCAGCCAACCGATCGTGTAAGTACACATTAAAACAGAAAGCATGTCCCTCGTAAGCAATCGTGTTACCGATTGCTCACCACTAGAAACGCGAGACCTAGCACAACAGTGTGTGTGTCCGTGACTCCCTGCTCTCGGCGCGTCTCATGAAGCACAAAGTGAAAGCGCTGCATGTGAGCAAAGGCTAGTGATAAGATGTGCGCGTCTAGCCCGTGTACAGTAAAAATGCAAACAAACTACATAAATGCAAAACAAAGCTGCCACTTAATACAACAAAAGTTGAAAGAGTGAGTGAGGGTGAAATGTGCACATAGGTGTGTATATACATGTTGAGGAAGGCGTGAGTGCACATATAGGCCAAAATATACAAGTGTGGTGTTTGTACCTCCTCAAGAGCATTTGAGCGACATAAAAATGCATAGAATGTACTAATAAAAAATGTGTGAAAGCACAGGAAATATTCTAGAGTCTGCCAGTGCTTGTTCAATGTATCCCTTGCAATGAAACAATGGGTGTATAGCATAGCGTATTGTGAAAAAGTGACATTCTAATTCATAATCATACGCAAACATGGTCTAAATACATGTGTTGCCATTCCTGCCGCAGCATTGGTTACAAGCCAGTAGTGCCTATGCTTGAAGACCAACTATAGACAACCAAAATGACAGTATGAACACTGGGTATTCTCTTCGTGGTTGCACATAGCCTGATGACAGGAAACCCAACTCTATGTGAATATTGAGAGTGCACAGGTTAAGCCTGATATAAACAGTGAAATATATACACAAGTGATAACATTAATATACAGTTACAATGCGATGGTATGATCACTAAGGGTGTGAATGCAATGTTATGTTACAGGAAATGGTGCAGATCCTCCGTGGTGTTGAGACCAGCAGGCGCCTTGGTGTTAAATTGCAGAATATATCTACTCTCCAATTGCCTCAAAAGCTTCTCTCTGTTGCCACCAAGTCTCAGAGGTGGGATGCAATCAATGACTGAATAACGGAGGTGCTCTAGATTGTTATTATGCATCTCCTTAAAATGCCTGGCTACGGGGTAGGCTGGGTCATTGTTGACTATCGCTCTGAGGTGCTGGAAAATTCGCAGGTGCACTTGCAATTTAGTGCTCCCGATGTAACGCAGCCTGCAGTTACATTCGAGCATGTACACCGCAAATTCCGTACTGCATGTGAGACTATGTCTGATGGTAAGTGGCGCATGTCTAAAGGCTGGGTCTACCTTCGTGATGTTCTTACCAAACCTGCATGCCCTGCAACTCTGGCATTTAACAAAACCCTTTTTGTCTGCCAGCCAATTCTGTGACGTGACGATCTCCGGACTGTTTCTGACTAGTGCATCCCTCATGGAAAAAGCTCTTCTGTAAGTGATGTCAGGTTTGTGGGCTACTACAAGTCTTAGTGCGGGGTCTGATTTAGTGATACCCCAATGCGTGTTGATTACTGCTCTGATAGCTCTTTCCTCAGTGTTGTGCGTTATAATCAATCTCGGGGTGACTAGGCTATTTGGCTCATTTAGTATGTTGGTCGCACTGGTGACCTCAGGGGTGGATGGGACCACTAACAATTCCTCCCTAGGGATGGCATTGGCTCTGACAATGGCTTTACGTATGACAGCCGCTGAGAAACCGCGTGCCTTGAATCTTTTGGCTGCTTCCCCCTGGCACTCAAGGAGATCGTCATGGGTACTGCAAATTCTGGCCAATCGTAACATCTCCCCATAGGGAATGCTGGTTATGAGGTGCCATGGGTGAAAGCTGGAGGCGTGCAGTATGGAGTTTCCTGCGGTAAGCTTACGGTGAAGCTTGGAATGCAAAGCGGGTTTGGCGATGTACAGATTGACGTCCAAGAATACATACATATATATATATACTCTCCAAAGTTCCCCAACAGGGCAAAGACGCACTTGAACATCTGCTAGCACCAGGCTTTTAATGGGTAAGAATGGAACCAGCATGACGATGCAAATAACAGCTTTCGTGTCGAGTTATGCAACCCTTACGCGTTTCTGTGCTGCCGCACTTCTTCAGAGGCTTCGACAGTCTTTCGTGCTGTTCTGACCCTCCCACACACAATGGAAAATTTCACCCTTCGATGGGCTGCTCTGTTGAGCGCATTGACTTGTGGGTGTTGTAGTCTGGATCAGCAAACTCTACCCTAAAGGGTGCACGTTATTATTGCTGTTGCCAAAAGTTCCAAGCCCACAGATGGGCCTCCGCCTGTAGGTGCCGTTCTTTTATCCCAAGCAAATGTCCCACGTAGTGGCTCCGTGGAATACATAGCCCGTGGCCCCCAACATTGGTCGGGTGGTGCATCTTTCGCGGCCGGGGCCGCCGCGTATAATGAAAGCTGCAAATTTCCTCAACAGGGCAAACACGCACTCGAACATCTGCTAGCACCAGGCTTTTAATGGGTAAGAACGGAACCAGCATGCCGATGCAAATAATTACATTAAGGGAGTCCACCTTCAGAAATTTACCACTAAATGCTGCCAAAGCATCCAGAATTATAAACTTCAAATTTGTGCTCCAGTTTCTAGCATATCATTCTGCACCAAGTCAAGCAACTACTACAAATGTATGTGTGTGTGTGGTGTACGGTGTGTGTGTCTGGGTGCAGGGTAAATTGACAATACTATTTATTTAAAGTCAACCTCAGAAACAGTCAACTACATGCAACAACCAGAATTTGCAGATAAAAATTATTTCTGCATTGAATATATGCATTAGTTCACATAACTCACTCCAGATTTGTTAAAGACTTCAATATGTAAAGGACAAAGCCAGTGTTTATCAGGAGTACAGTATCACTTGCTTTTCTGTTCACCTGGGTTGAGGATGGTAACACTTGTACTGTAGGAAGAACATTCCACAACTGTAGGTTCCATATAGACAAGTATCACTCTCACTCAGACATAAACAGCACACTAAGGGTCAGATGTATGCCCCTATTTTGCATAGGCAAACGGGTTTGCGAACCGTTTACACATGCAAAATCTAATAGGGCCATGTACAATCCCTATTTAGCGAGTCCCCATTTTTTTGCGACTCGCTAAATAGGAATTGCGAGTCGCTATCAGGAAGGGGCGTTCGAAGGGCGTCCCTTCCTAATAGCGAGTCAGAGGCCTATGTAAGAATGTTTTGTGGTCGCAAAACACTCGCAATTTACCGCCCTCTTCAAAAGGGTGGTAAAGCACTCGCAAATGGGAAGGAGTCCTTCCTCTTTGCAAATGCAGGGGAGAATATTTTTTAGGGGTAGACAGTAGTCCCAGGGACTCCTACCTGCCCTTAAAAAATGAAACAAAAACTTTTTTTTTTTCTAACAGAGTTCCATATAGCGCAAACTTGACCCAAATCGGGTATCGGAGCACTTTACATAGCACCAGTTGCATTACTGAGCACAAGTTCATCATTTTTGTTAGGCACCGGGAGATTAAGTGATTTGCTCAGAATCACAGGATGTTCAGCGTCATTGACGAGACTCGAACCCAGTTCCCCAGATTCAAGGTTGACCGCCCTAGCACTTAAAAAATGAAAAGAAAAAGTTTCATTTAAAAAAAAAAAAAATGCATCCTGTTTTCCTTTATGGAAAACGTGCTGCATTTAAAAAAAAACTTTTATTTAAAAGCAGTCCCAGACATGGAGGTCTGCTGAGCCCAGAAGGCCACCATACCTGGGAAGGCCAGCCATTCCTAATGGGGTCGCAAATTGCGAGTGCCTCATTAATACGGAGCTCTCCCTAGTGAGGGTAACTGGGGCTGCGAGCTGCGTGTTACCAGAACGTGGTGACAATCTTTATACTAGCAACGATCTTGAATGCACTTTGGAGCGATTTTATATTTGTTGTGTCTTCATCTTTGGGGGCTTTTAATAGCGTTAAGGGGAATTTTAAGCCAGGCACACTGACATTCTTACCATCTTGTGATTTCCTTTCACTTTGCACAGCCGCTTTTCAGCTGACACTCGGCGGCGGTGGGCGCCATCTTTGGTGAGGCTGGGGGAGCGCTCTAGTCACGCCGTCCTCCCGCCCTACTTTCTCCCTATATAATGTGCAGACCGGCCAGACGGCGCAGCAGGCTGGCACAGCGGGCGCGCCGGATGCGCGCCGAAGCCGCGCCTAAGCCACGCCCGTCTGCGCCCGTCCACGCCAGGATCGCGCCGGCCGCAGGGCACGCCGGGCAACAGCCACTCACCGTTAGGTACGACAAGAGGGCATTATTAGCATTTCGTCCTAAGATGGGGGCTCTGTGTAAGGGTTGTCCCCCCACTGATTTTCTCTGGGGCCCCTTCTCATGTTTACATTGTAAATGGACTCCTCCTGGGACATCCCTAGAGATGCCCAAAAATTCTGTTCCCTCTATGCACGGCGGTGATAGCTTCAAGGGAGGCCTTATCAATGCCCGCTCTCTGTGTGGCCACAGCCAAGACATACACGATTTAATGTGTCATGATCTTGATGCCCTTTTTATAACAGAAACATGGCTCAACGACTCTTCCAATCCTGATTTGGTTACTGCCCTTCCTCCAGATTTCACTATCTTCAGGCAGGACAGACCAATTAGGCGAGGAGGGGGGGTTGCATTAATTGTTAAAAAGTCCTTCTTGTGTCATACATTTGATCTGGGCCTTCTCAAAGGAAGTGAGAGCATCGGCTTCTCGATTAAACTTAATGCCTCTACCTCCTTCTCGGGAGGCCTAATCTATCGCCCTCCAGGCAATGCCACCCCCTTTCTGGACTCCCTAGATGAAGTTCTCGGGTCACTCATGTTACGCTACCCCCACTTCACTCTATTAGGAGACATGAATATGCATCTGGAATCACGTGTCGACCCTCATGCTATTTGTTTCCAGCATACCCTGAATATTTTTGGACTGGCTCAACTAGTGACTGCACCTACCCACCTAGCCGGCCACACTCTTGATGGTATCTGCTCCAACTTAAGTACCATGACTACGTCCCCCCCCCATTCCACAAATTTGGACCGACCATAGTCTCATTCCCTTTGACATCAAGAAACAAGTTCTAACTTCATTAACAACAAAGCGCCCTCAACCTTCCTTCTCGGTAAATTGGAGAAAGGTGATTGATCGTATTAAGCTGGACACCCAGCCATTGGCCCAGGCTCCTAAACTGATGGGAGACGTATCGGTCGATTCTCGCAACTTCCACGTCTGGATGGATCAGATTATTTCGGAAAATTCTGACTCCAAAGGCGATCGCGTGAACTGTCTTAAAAGGAAGTTAAGTGCCCCTTGGTACACCCAGGCCTTAACTGAAAGTCATCTACTTTGTAGAATAAAAGAAAGGAAGTGGAGGAAAACATACGACAAGGCCTCAAGAGCCCTTTATGTTCAGCAGAGGAAATCATACCTCTCTAGCATAAAGGTTGCCAAAAAGGTGTATTACACTAAAGCTATCAACGATGCCCACCAGAAGCAAAAAACCGTCTTCTCTATAGTTAAATCCTTTACTCACCCCAAAGCTCTTCAGCCCGAAATCCCTCCCTCCGAAACTCTGTGCAACCAAATTGCAGATTTCTTCAGGGAAAAAATTGCAAATATTCAAAAGGATTTCTCGCCTCCTTTGATCTCCTCCACTCTAAATTCCAAAAAACATGTAGTCGACAATCGCCATTCCCTTTGCAGCTTCCAACCTGTCTCCCTTCAACAGACTCGCAAGGCGATCTTGGCTTGCAAATCAGGAGCACCAACCGACTCCTGTCCCCCTCGCATTCTGCCTCATCTAATTGAGGTAGTCAATCCTACCATCAACGCCATTATAAACGCATCCTTAGAATCAGGGATAGTGCCTAATGAATGGAAAAAGGCCATCGTGAAACCCCTGATGAAAAAGCAGAACAAATCTCCAACGGATCTGACGAACATGCGCCCCATCTCACTCCTGCCTGTTCTAGGAAAGATCACTGAACGGATAGCGCATTGGGAGCTAAAAGCATTTGTGGAGAACCATAACATCCTGCATCCCCAGCAATCTGAGTTTCGCCCTGGCCACTCCACCGAAACGGCCCTGAAAGAACTCTCTGACTCCAAGTTCCTGCAGGATGAGGGAAGGCAAGCCGTCCTCATCCTGCTTGATCTAACAGCAGCTTTCGACGCTATCTCTCACGTCATCTTGAGTAATAGGATGCGAGAGATTGGCGTGACAGACACAGCCTTGGCATGGGTAAAATCCTTCTTGTCCAATAGGTCCCAATCTGTATCTTTGGGTCCCTACCTATCCAGTGAAAAAACCATTACATCGGGAGTACCGCAGGGGTCCATATTAAGTCCACTTCTTTTTAACATCTATATGGCACCCCTCCTCGCTGTGATAGAGTCTCATGGGATCCTCGTCACGTCATATGCTGACGACACCCAACTGGTCGTCTCTATTGACAAAAACCGCACGGATACAGAGCTGCGATTTCAGAATTGTCTCACGGAGGTATTTCAGTGGTTGAATAAAAACCACTTGAAGTGCAACAGTGGGAAAACTGAAATCATACCATTGGGCCAGGATTTACTCTTCTGCCCGAAGGACTGGTGGCCCAAAGACTCAGAGGCCCCACCTAGTGCTGTGTCTTCTGCGCGCAATTTGGGCGTGCAATTTGATGCAACCTTATCCTTTGACAATCACGTCAGGATCACGGCCGGTTGCTGTTTCAGACTCATTAAATCTCTAAAGAAATTTTTTGACTTCCTCCCCGTTGCTTCTAGGAAATCGGTCGTGGTAGCACGGATACTCTCCCGACTAGATTACTGCAATGGGTTGATGGCAGGAGTGAAAAAGTCCACTCTGAAGAAGTTGCAAAGTGTACAGCACGCGGCGGCAAGACTAGTGTTAAAACTTCCCAGGAAATCTTCAGCTTCAACTGCATTAAATTCTCTTCACTGGTTGCCACTGCATAAGAGAATCCTTTTCAAACTCTTACTTACAGTTTTCAAATCCTTGAAAAATATAGGTCCCAAATATTTCGTTAATCGTTTCATTCATTATGATCCCGTACGATGCCTGCGATCCTCAGGGGCCAACCTTGCTAAGATCCCGAGGTACAAATACAAAACTAGGGGTGGAAAAACCTTCCCAGTCCTAGCAGCAAGGGCTTGGAACAAACTGCCCGTAAATCTTAGACTGACCGAGACCGAGTGTCTCTTTAGGAAACAACTGAAGACCTGGGTTGATCAGCAATCTGATACCTATGTGTTGGCAGCTATTTAGATCTTTCACCACTTGTCCCCTATACGCATTCTCAGCGCCAAGATGCTCCCTTCGGAGCGAAAGATTGCGCTTTACAAATATCCAAATACAAATACAAATACACATATGCATGAGGCTCGCAATTTGCGACCCCATTAGGAATCGTGAACAGTGTCTCAGACACTGTTGTACCTGGCATTTAGCGACTCGCAAATTGCAATTCAGAATTGAGCGCAATTTACGAGTTGCTAAATGACATGGTCGTTCATCTGGCCCACTGTCCCTTCATTAGCAAAAATTAATCCAGAGTGGAAATTCATTTGTATCTCAATAGAAATCAACAAGTTACTTATCTTCGGTAACACTTTCTGGCAGATAATCTATCTAACCACACATTCATCACCTTTCGAATACTCCATAGGTGTCAGTCTGGATCAAGAAACTTTTTATAGCAGTGCTCCTGGGCACTGCTAGGTGGTAACCATATAAAGGCCAGAAGGGTCAACAAATAACCTTAAATATTGTCCAATGCAAGGCCTTGCTGGGCCAAATACAAAACAACACTGAAATATTCCAAAGTTTGGCTGGTAAAAGGTTTGTCATTCGGACTCCACACCAGGCCACAAATTTATCCCAGCACCTGGCGTAGACGTACTTCGTATACAGATGCCTGGTATCAAGGATGATCTCCACAACTTCAGGTGGTAAATGGAAAACAAATGCTGGCATTCAATATCCATGCACTGAAGTGAAGACTGTACACGTTCATGTGCAGCATCCTGCCCTGATGCTATGACAGAAGGTACGCCTAAAGTGGTAACATGATCAGGGGGCAGACAATGCCAACCAGTTCCGGGTGCCGCACTCTCAAGGACCAATCTGGAGCCACTAGTATGACTTGCATCCTTCACCACCTCAGTTCTCAATGGGAAAGGGAGAGGGGTCTGCCGCTGGTCCAATTGCAGCCAAGCAGCTTCTACAGTATATCATGTGCTGTCACCTCTGAAACCTGGATGGCATCTGACAGGTTCCCTTGGTGCTGGGCTCACTGGGACTTTTCCGCTTCAGAGCCTGCTTTTGTCATCTGGTGAATTTGCCTTCAGGAGGCTAACAAGCTAAGTGGCCTTAGAGATGCTCTCATTGAGATGCAGCTGAGGTTGAAACATTAAGATCATATCCCAAATGTGCTTAACTTGTTGCAACGGAGGAAGAGCCCTGAACAGCACTGTGCACAAGACATCTCCTATAAAGAGACACCTCTACAAAGGAGTCAGGTGCGACTTAATTTTGATTGTCTACAGATTGCCCCTGAGTAACTGTGGCAAGTCTACCTTCAGAAGCCAATAGTTGAGGTACGGCAAAACTGATATCCTCAACCGCCTAAGATGAGCGGCAAACACTGCCATCACTTTCGTTAACACCCAAGGGGCCCTGGTGAGGCTGAAGGGGAGAACAGCATACGAAAACTGTTCTTGGCCTACCATGAACCACAGTTAATGTCTGTGGGACTGCAGGATGCATATATGAAAATACGCATTCCGCAGGTCCAAGGCTAACATCCAGTCATCCGGATACAGGGAAGACAAAACATGGATCAGAGTAAGCATTTCACATTTGTCTTTTAGTGGGAAGGCATTCAGAGGCCAAAGATCTAAAATAGGTTGAATTCCTCCATCATTCAGCATGAGGAAATAGCGATAGTAACAATCCTTCTGAGTCTGGAACCCTCGCAGTGGCTAATCTGTAGTGTAAAGATTGCACCCCTTGCATGAGAATCGACAGGTGATTCTCAGAGCCCTTCTACGGACGCAGGACAGCGCAGCAGGGGAGAAGGTAGGACACAGCAGTGTTGAAAGATTTGGAGGACCCATCTGTAGCATGTGATGGATCTCCACCATGGAAGAACGTACATGATTCTACATTCCACAGGGTTGTTGTGTGTCACTTATAGCAAGCTTAAGCAGCATTGAGGCTGTTGCCACAAAGGAGTGGGAGGACTATTGCTAGTGACCTGCATGTTGCCTGCCAGATCATAGACTATGGCCACAAAAAACAAGGGTGATTACAGAGTGGACATGAGAGACTGGCAGTGCCAGTCATCTGCCCCCTGAAGTAGCCTAGAAATGTCCAGAACTGTTGGTGTTTGACACTGGTTAAAAGACTGTACAGAGGCCCTTCTCTTCTAAAAAGTGTTCTAAGGCACAAACAGCTTCTTCACCAAATAGATATGATCCATCGAAATACATATCCATAAGGGAGGCCTATACATCTCTTAAGAAAACTGTTCATCGCGTCCACGCATGGTGAAGGAGCACCACAATCATGTCAATCGCTTGCCCAGATGATCAGTTGTATCAAGGCCAGCATATATCACATATTTGGCCGTATCTCGACCATCTTTAAAAGTCTGAGCCCTACGTTCTAGGAACAGAGGCAAGATCTCGCTAGCGATGTCTCAGTGAATGTATATACACCGGCCCAATAAACAAACCGTATTGGCTGACTGATAGGCTAGTCCAATAGAACATTTGTTTTCCAAACATTGGGAATGAATTGGGTTAATCTTGGTGATGGAAGCCTAGACTACCAGGCTCTCTGGGCTGGGATGCCATGTAAGGAAATCAGGGTAGAAAAGAGCAGGTCTATGGCCTCTGGTCACGGGCCCACTCACCGTTAAGCAAGAACAGGGCTTGGAATAAGCACTCGTTCTAGTGTCAGTGAAGGTTTTTTGTTTTACTGGGCAAGAGCTTAGGTGAGGCTGGCTCAGGTTGCAACATGTAAGGACATTTGTCTTGAATTCAACTCAAGGCAATTGTACGTCCAGGACTTCAGGACCTTTTCGAATTACTACAGCTAAGGAAGCACTCTCTTTCGATTGGAGTCCAGGAGGTGAAATTAACCTTGTATCTGGGGAAGTATCCATGTAAAGGCTGTCATCATTAGCTGTCATCATTATCAAAGCTGGTGAGGGCAGTGGAGGTGGATTGATATGGGGGGGGGGGGGGTGGGGGGGGGGATGGGGCAGCCCCCACTATTGTCCTCTCTGGGTGGTGGCAAGCGGCAAGCTCTGGTCAGAGTCAAAACATAATGAAGCCTCTGCAGTAGTGGACACTTATGACCAGGCTCTGGTGTTACAGGAACCAAAGCACAGTAGCAGATTCAGAGAGTAACATCGGTCTGGGTCAAGCAGACGCTCGTTCGGGTCAGATATCTGAATTTGGAACCTAATTTTTCTCCAGCATCAGCACTTAATGAGTCATGTTGAAGGAGGGAATGACATGGGTCATGGAGCCAGATAATAAGTCTGCACCAGAATCAGTGACAGTGCCAAGGGGTTTGGATGGCACACAGGAAGGATCCAAAGGCGCTATCCGAGTGAGGTTCCCTGCGCATCCTTGAAGCCGTAAGTAATGCCAGTGGGAGCTAGAAAGTGCCAAAAATACATAGTATGGCACCTTAAAGGCCCCAACTTACTGTGCATTGAAGATGGCCCAAGAAACTGGGGCACATTAGGATCAACTGGATAATGGGAACAAGATCGATTGACACCTTTGTTCACTAACGAGTGCTCTTGTAATAGAGTGGCAAAATGGGGTAAAGTCCCACTTTGCTTTCTTATGTTTTCGCTTGGACTTTGACTTATCGGAGATCTTTGAATGTGAAGAAGTCTTTTTCCTAGGAGCGATCCTGGGAGCAGGACTGGGTCCATGCTCTCAACTTGGAGTAAGAGCGGGACATATAGAAGTCTCGTGATTTCTTCCTGTGTTCGGCGACATACAGCTTTGTTTCTCATTCCTGGAACACCACCAGGTTCATGAGGGCGCACTCCGTACAACTTGAGAGTCATGACCCGATTCCAACCAAAGACACACCTCGTGAGGGTGGAGCTAATATGCAGCTCTGCTCTGTCACTTCGGAGGCTGGGTGGTTTCTGTGGGGGTGGAGGCAAAACAAAGGCTGTGCTAAAAAGCATGACAACACCTAGTGGCATGCGGGAGGCCTGATATGCGAATCTTCTGGATTTAGTCTGGCAAGTGGGAAATTTGAGGTATCTGTGGGTAGAAGTATTCATCAGAAGGAAAATGCTACTTACCAGTATGCATCTGTTCTTGGCATGTAGAGTTGCAGATTCGTATACTTGTGCATAGATCGCCATCTGGTGTTAAGCTCGGATGTTTGCACTTTGTTTTTTTCTTGGAAGAAGTCTTTGTAGTCACGAGGTAGGTGACTCCTCCCTAGGACGACAGTGCGCATGGGCATAGACTCCATCCTTAGATTGTTTTTGCCACAAAGGGTTACAATGGAGTAGTAAGAAGTAGAAAGATGTCCATGTGTAATGTATCTAAATAAGATAGTACTGGAACAGATAGAGGCGGGTGGGCGTATACGAATCTGCAGCTCTACATGCCAAGAACCGATGCATATTGGTAAGTAGCATTTTCCGTTCGAGGCATATGAGCTGCAGATTGTATACTTTTGCATAGACTGTACAGCAGTTACCTCCTTAGTGGTGGCTACCAGTATCTGTTGCAGTGGTTTAAAAAAAGTGTTCTAATACAGCCCGGCCCACACTAGTTTGTTGTTTTGCCTGCACATCTACACAATAGTGTTTTGTGAAGGTATGTGGTGTAGCCCAAGTTGCTGCTTTGCAGATGTCATCTAGGGGAATGTTCCCTAAGAATGCCATAGAAGCACCTAGTTTGCGTGTGAAATGAGCTCTATGGGGAATGGTTAGTGTGTGTATGGCTTTCATATAGCATATTTGGATGCATTTAACAATCCACCTTGCAATTCCTGCCTTTGAGATGGGATTGCATTTATGAGGTGGGGAGAAAGCCACTAAGTTGTTTGGTCTTTCTAAAGGATTTTGTCCTTTCAATGTAGTAGAGTATTGCTCTTTTAACGTCTAACACGTGAAGAGCTCGTTCTGCCATTCAGTCTGGTTGAGGAAAGAATAATGGGAGTTCAACAGACTGGTTGAGATGGAAAGCAGATATGACTGTGTAAAAATGTATGGTTAGTCCTAAGAACCACTTTGTTATGATGGATCTGCAAAAATGGTTCTTGTATGTTAATGCATGGAGTTCACTAACTCTCCTGAGAAATGTGATAGCAACCGAAAAGGCTATCTTACAAGTGAAGAACTGTAGCTTGGGCACCCGGACCAGAGCATAGACGGTCTGGGTGTTGACGGTTCCCCTCCTCCTCCACGGGCCGACTGCTCGCCCAGACTGTGTCAATTGGATCCAGCCCTGGTGGTCATGGGTAGAAGCCGCACCCTGCAGACTCCGGCCCCTCAAACCCAAACAAAAATGGACCAATTCACCGCATCGGACAGGGACCCTGGCGTTGGGGCATCCAACGGGCCGGGCGCCCCCGGCGGAGACCTCACCATCATCCTTCAAGCGATAGGCGCGTCACAGACATCGGTCGAAAATAAGATCGGAGAAATGAGGGTCGACATGGCTCATTCGTCAAGACCTGCACAACGCGACGGCTCGAGTCACGGAGGCGGAGGACCGTATCTCTACAGCGGAAGACGACATCGGCCACCTTAAGACCCAGGTGGTGCGTCTTCAGAACCAGACCTTGGAGCTCCACCGCAGGGCTGAGGATGCCGAAAATAGGCCGCAGCGCAAATACCTGCGCCTTGTGGGGTTTCCCGAGGGAGTGGAACAGGGTCGTGTTGACACATTCGTGGAAACCTGGGTGCCCTCCTGGATGCCTAAGGACTGCCTCTCGCCCTGGTTCACCGTTGAACGGGTTCACCGCTCCTTGGCTCCCAAGCCTCCGCCCGGAGCCCCAGCCCGACCCATAATCCTGAGGGTCCTTAACTTCCGGGACAGGGATGCCATCCTTGGAGCGGCCAGGGCAAAGGGGCTGTTGCAGTTTCAGAACGCCAGAATCATGGTCTTCCCGGACTACACCAGGGAGGTGCAGGATCAGAGGCGCACCTACGACAAGGTTAAACAGAACCTCCGTAACATGGGTCTCCGCTATGGCCTTCTCTTCCCAGCCCGGCTCATGGTTCTCTTACAAAATCAAGCACTCTTCTTTGATACCCCCTAAGGTGGCCTGGACCTAGCTCACGGAGGAGCAGCCCGTCATGGATCGGTCGGCCTCCTCCCCCATGCATCAGGTCCCTCCACAGCCACTCCCGACTATGCCTAAGCCTCAGAGACGCCGGACCGGGTCCCGTAAGAAAAATGACCGTCAAGGGGGGGAAATCCCAATCGCCAGGTATATCATCTAGGCGCCCTGCCCTCCCTCTCAGGCTTCGACTCGGGGCTCCGGCTCCTCCGGCCCGACTACCTCGCTGATAGACTTGAGCGGCAAGCCGGGCCCCACGGAGGACTTATGTCAGGCCGCGTCCGACTCCAACCTGTCTAGGAGCCCGGCACTCCGCGTATCCGGTGACGATGAAGACGCTTGAAAGAGACCGGCATCGAACACTTCCCGATTCACCTCTCAAACTCATGTGAAACAACCGCTCTTTCAATCCCTAAGACGGAGGCAACACGGCCTTAGGTTTGCTATCTGTGTTGGGATCAGTTCTCTAACTCAGTCTCTGGACCCGCTGGCAGTTCTCGACGCACACTAGTCCCGATTGTATTGGTCCTAGGGGGGGGGGGGGGGGGGGGCTGATCTCGGGGCTTCCCCATGCTATGTGACTCACTTCCTCCTTCATTCCCTGGACTTACTTGCAGTTCCTGATGTATGCAGTCCTATGTGTAATGGCAGCAGATGTTGAATCTTTATCTGAACATAGGGAGGGGGGTCCATCTCCGCTATGTTCAGGTTTTGCTAACCGCTTTAGCATAGCACCTAGCCTGATTGTAGGGTTGTTGTTTTGAACTGTTTTCCTTTCAGGGCGACAGATGCTTCATTTTCACAAGTGTAGGGTGGGGGGAGTTGGGGGGAGAGGGAGGGGGGAGGACCGTTGTCTTCCGAAGGTTTGTTGTTTTTAGCCGCCCACGGGGCGCTGTTCTTTGTTTTTATTGGTAGACACACACGCACAAATGTCTTTGACGACGACACAGGACTCACCAACCCACGCGACCTTTGCGCAGAGGCATCGGGCACAGATCATTGTCTCCCTTAGGACCCAGGATTACCCGTGCAGATATCCCCCCCTTCTACACATTACCCAGCAGGATGGCATCAACTCTACATAAGGCCCTACACATCCTCACCTGGAACGTTAACGGTCTACTGGCCCGGATCAAACGTACAGCTGTTCTTCGCAGCGCCCATCGGCATGCGCCAGATATCCTGCTCCTGGAGGAAACACACCTCCTGGGCTCCCGATGTAATTTCCTCGCCCGCTTTGGGTTCGACAGGGTTTGGCATTCTGGTTTTACACGGGGCTCCCTGGGGGTGGCCATACTGCTCCGGAAAGGGCATCCCTTCACCCTGACACAGGCCGAAACGGACTTACAGGGCCGGTACGTGGCCCTGACAGGCACGATCGAGGGGCACCCCCTCAATCTTCTGTATACCTACATTCCTCCCACCAACCTGGCCTCTACCCTTCACCAACTTACGCTGGTTCTTGCCTCCTTTCCACAGGGTCGGACGGTTGTTGGGGGCACCTTTAATGCGGTCCTGCATCCCTTGCGTGATACGAAGGGTGCCCCATCGGCTTCCCGTCTATCATCTGCAAAGCGACTATCTGACTGGTCCTCCGCCCTGGGCCTCTGCGACGCCTGGAGAATGTGGAATCCCCGTAAGGAACAATACACACACACACACACACACACACTTCAGCAGCCCACCACATGCACTCTCATATCGACCTATTCCTGTTACCTGCCACAGTTGATGTCCGGGGCCGCGATCTTACCCAGGGGCATCTCCGATCACTCCCCAGTCTCCCTCTGTCTCGGCAACCCTCCTAACGGCACCCGTACGGCATGGCGGATGAACACCTGGTTTCTGCAGGATGCAAACTTTGTTGAATCCCTCGGGCAGGAATTGAAACATTACTTCTCCACCAACGTGGGCTCAGTCTCCTCGCCGGGGACCCTGTGGGAGGCCGGCAAGGCTGTGATGGGTGGGTAGAGGTCTGGTCCACGCGAAGAGTAAGGAACAATCCGCCCGGCTTATGCAGCTGGAGGCCCAGGCGGCGCGGCTGGAAGGCGCCCAAACTGTCCATGATGATGACTACTGCACTCAACAGCTCACACTGATCCGAGAAGAGATCTGTCAGATCTCACTGGAGTCGGCTAAAACGCTCTGGCGCTCCTCGGTGGCACGCGTGTATGGTTGGGGTGACAAAAATGACAAACTGTTGCATAACATAGTGTCCTATCCCAGGGCCAACCGCATCATTCTCGAGATTCGGGGTGAAGGTGGGGCTCACCACGTCACTTCCCAGGCCATCGCTCGAACATTTGCCGGCTATTACGCGACACTCTACGCAGCCCGAACCCCCCGGTCTTCCTTGGCAGCCTCATTGGCCGAAACCGGGACTCAGCTGCCCTGCCTTCCCCAGACGGAATCCGAAACTCTAGACCGCCCTTTCACAGCAGAAGAGATACACGGGGCTATTTCACTGTTGCACTCCGGCAAAACGCCCGGGCCCGACGGTTACCCCCAAGAATATTATGCGACCTACCGGGACACGTTGGTTCCGCACTTGGTGGAGTTGTTCAACCATGTAATAGAGACGGGGTCTTTCCCACCTGAGACGGATGTGGCCACTATTGTTGTCCTTAAGAAAATACAGCCACCCTCCCTTGCCTGTGCGGATTACCGCCCCATTTCCCTTATTAACACGGAGATCAAACTCTTCGCACTGTGGTGGCTCAGAGACTTCGTCCCCACTTGCAAACGCTGGTCCACCCTGACCAATGCGGCTTCATGCCTGCCCGGGGTAACAGGCATTGCATACGCCGCCTCCATCTTGCTCTGGCACATTGCCACCACCTCACCCCGTATCTGGCCTTGCTCTTCTTAGACTTCGAGAAAGCCTTTGTTACGGTGGACTGGGGTTACCTCAAAGACGTGTTGGAGAGGATGGGTCTCGGTCCCGCGTTCCGCCGTCTCATCCGGGTCTTCTACTCTGCTCCTAAGGCCAGGGTCCTCATCAATGGCGTGTTCTCAGAAACATTTCCTATTCAGAGGGGCACTCGCCAGGGCTGCCCACTCTCTCCGCTTTCATTTGCCCTAGCGATGGAACCCCTGGCTTCCCTCATCCGCCAAGACCCCCTCATCCGGGGTTGGGCCTGGGATCTGAACCAAATCGACAAGATAGCCTTATACGCGGATGACGTTCTCCTCTTTCTGGCGGATCCAGAGTGCTCTGGCCCGAGATGCCTGGATGCTCTCTCGGCCTTTGAGCAGATTTCCGGGCTCAGGCTCAACTCGGCGAAATCAACGCTGGTCCCCCTGCACCCCTCACGGGCATGCTTCGGTAGGCAAACATCCACCCCCCTGCGTAGGCAATCATTTAAGTACCTGGGGGTGTGGATTGCCCTACTCCTGGAGCTTGAGTGGGCCCTGAACATCACCCCTCTGGTTACTAGGGAAAAGGCGGACCTTAAGAAATGGCAATCTCTCCCTCTCAACCCCCTTGGGAGAAGTACCCTCTTCAAAATGATGGTCCTCCCCGCTTCCTGTACATATTACAAAATGTTACCTCGTATCTCCCGGGGAGTTGGTATCAGGAACTGGACGGGGTCCTTACCCGCTTTCTGTGGGGAGGAAAGAGGCCGCGAATGTCCCTGGCGCACTGCCGCATACCCCCTTATGACGGGGGCATGGGGGTGACTAATCTTCACCTCTACTACCTGGCCACTTGGCTTATCGTGATCCATGATTGGTTCGCAGGCGGCTGGTCCGACCCGGCATACAGGGTGGAACTCAGGACATTAGACTTTCCGCAGCTCCAAGCATACCTGTATGGGAGCCATGTGCCGCAGGCTCTTCCTTCCGTCACCAGGGTGGTGCTTGTGGCCTGGCGAGCCGCGCTAAGATATGTATCCCGTCAGTTACAACTTGTGCAAAACTCCGCTGCTCGACTTCTATGCGGAGTTCCTCGATGCTCACCTATCTCCCCCCATCTACGAGATCTTCATTGGCTTCGCATTGACAAACGGATTGAGTTTAAAGCCCTTTCCTTCATGCATAAAATCAAATGGGGCCTAGCACCTGACTATTTGCAGAATCTTGTCTGCCAATATGTTCCGACCCGTCCCCTTCGCTCCGCCTCATTTGAAAAGTTCCACGTCCCCAGGTTTAGGCTCTCTAGAATGGGAGGTAGATCCTTTTCTGTCCTTGGCCCCTCTCTCTGGAACCTCATCCCTCTTGCCCTACGCAGAGAGCCCTTGTATTCCCATTTCCGTTGTGCCCTTAAGACTTGGCTTTTTAATCAATAGGCGTTTTCTTCTTCAGTAGTTTCGTCCAGGCGCCGGGAAACCCTGTTGGGTAGCTGTCGCGCCATATAAGTTAAATAAATAAATAAGATATGTAAAGTGGAACCGGAAACTCACCAGGCAGACGCCTGTGTGGAGTGGGACGTGGCTGGCGGAGGTCTCCTCTCTCCAGGACTTTCGCAGGTGGGACCTAATAGGGATCTCGCTATTGGGAGACGTTTGGGCAGGGGACCATGTCAGATCATTTGCAGACCTACAACACCATTACTCCGTCCACTCCTCCCAATTCTACAAGTATTTACAACTGAGACATGACCTCCAGGTCCATGTCCCATCCCCCACAATTCAGCCCCCTGGAGGCCCAAGTGATGATGGGAAACCTGGGTAGAGGGGGGGAGATGTCGCGGCTCTATCGCTCCCTCATGAACAACGGCCCCGCAATCCTAGACCTACTTCGTACCCACTGGGAGGGGTGGCTGGGTCCCCTGGAGGACGCAGATTGGAGGGACGCCCTTATGGCCCCCAAAACGCTGTCGACCTCCAAGTTGCGTCTAGTCCAACTCTATTATCTCCATGCGGCATACCTCACCCCCAAGCGCCTGCACAGCGCCTGCGTGCGACACTCCCCATCCTGCACGCACTGCCACCAGGCTTCAGCTGATTTTTATCACATGGTGTGGCAGTGTCCCGCCCTCGCTCCATTCTGGGCTGGGGTGGAGCTTGAGCTCACGCAGAGTCTTGGGTGGGAGGTGCCCCATGACCCGTTGCGCCTGCTCCTGGGGGTGTTAGACGGCCTTGATGGATCCCGGCTGATAAGCGGTTCTTGGTAACGGCATTGGCGGTGGCAAAACGCAACATTGTGGCACTCTGGTCCCAAACTAAATCCCCCACAATACGGGATGGAGAAGGGGAGTAGATTGGTGTGGCACCCAGGAAGAGCCTCTCTTTGAAGCCCGGGGATGCCCTGAACTCTTTGGGAAAATCTGGGGCAAATGGTTCAACTTACTTCGGGTCTGAGGATTTTGTGTTCATCCTTTATATGGTTATTTATAAGCTGGTCTTATACTAATCCCATGAATGCTTTATTAGTCTCTGTCATTCCTTATTGATTGCAATTTGCGGAAATAATGTGACTGATTTGCTCCCAATGTATTCTTTGTTCTCTTTAAAATCCAATAAACTTGATTATCAAATATAAATAAATAAGAAATCGTTTCCATTTTGCTGCATAGCATGCTCTGGTGGTAGGACGACTAGCATCTTTAATGATGTTCATACAGTCTGGTGGAAGATTTAGGTAGCCAAACCTCAGGTGCCAGATTGCAAGGCTGAGTTGATTGGGATCTGGGTGTCTGATCTCTCCATGGGTCTGAGTGAGGAGCTTGGGTGAGAGATGTAGTGTTTGATAAGGAACTACCGAGAGTTCCAATAGGGTTGTGAACCATGGTTGTGGGGCCATGTTGGAGCAACTAGGATCATTGTTAGGGAATGCTGTTTGAGTTTCTGAACCACTAACGGAATGAGTGGGAGAGGTGGAAAAGCGTAAGCAAATTTGCCTGACCAGTTTATCCGTATCGCATTGCCTTTGGACAATGGGTGTGGATTCCTGGATGCGAAGGTTGGGCATTTTGCGTTTTGGTGTGTCGCGAAAGAGATTTATTTCTGGGTGGCCCCACATGTGAAAGAATGGAAGAACTTGAGGATGAAGTTCCCATTCGTGGATCTGCTGTGTGTGCCGACTGAGCAGATCTGAGATTTCATGGTGTACCCCTGGGAGGTGTTCTGCAAGGAGACATATGTTTTGCAGAATGGCCCATCTCCATATGCTCTGAGCTAGGTGTGAAAGCTGCAGAGTGTGTTCCTCCTTGTTTCTGTATGTAGTACATTGCGGTCATGTCTGTACGGACCTACACAGCTTTGCCTGGGAGGTGAGGTTGAAAAGATTTTAACGCTAAGAAGATTGCAAACAATTCAAGGTAGTTTATGTTGAATTGTTTTTGTTGGGGGGTCCATATGCCCTGGATGGTATGGGTTTGAAGATGAGCTCCCCAGCCTGTGAGCAATGCATCTGTGGAACCGGGTCGAGAAACAGCTGCCCTTTGGAAAGGTTTTGTGTATTCCACCACTGCAGAGAGCGATGGGTGTGGTCGTCCACCAACACCAGGTCTGTTAGCTGATTTGGAGCCTGGTTCCACTGACGCGCCAAACATTCCTGTAATGGATGCATTTGGAGTCTTGCATAAGGGACAAGGAGAATGCAGGAGGACATCATCCCTGTTAACTGCATGAACACTCGTGCTGGTAGTGAGTTTTGAGGCTGACATTTTTGGATTAGAGCCTGTATGGCGCTTATCCTGACTGGATTGGGGTATGCTAGAGATTTTGAAGTGTCTATTGTAGTCCCTAGGTATTGTTGTATGTTGGATGGTTGGAGATGGGATTTGGCGAGGTTTATTGTGAATCCCAAGCTGTGAAGCAGTTGAATTGTCTTGTGTATGTGTGTTGCACACAGCTGCTGTGTGATTTGGCTTTTATGAGCCAGTCATCCAGATAAGGGAAGACATTGATGTGCTGTCTCCTTAAGTGGGC
This sequence comes from Triturus cristatus, assembly GCF_964204655.1. Classification (NCBI taxonomy): domain Eukaryota; kingdom Metazoa; phylum Chordata; class Amphibia; order Caudata; family Salamandridae; genus Triturus; species Triturus cristatus. The sequence continues at coordinate 1,141,192,483 of NC_140590.1, read as the reverse complement.
TGCAACTACTGCGGGGCATTTGGTGAAGACTCTGGGTGCTGTAGTAACCCCGAACGGGATGACTTTGAAATGGTACTGTTGACCAGCTACCACAAACCTGAGATATTTCCTGTGAGCGGGGTGAATGGTAATATGGAAGTAGGCGTCCTTTAGATCCAGAGAGGAGAGAACGTCGTCCTGTTGAAGTAGTGGAAGCACCTGTTGTAGAGTGACCATGTGGAAGTGGTTTGACAGAATGTAGAGGTTTAGTGGCCCGAGGTCCAGTATGGGCCTGAGAGAGCCGTCCTTTTTTGGAATTAGGAAGTAGAGGGAGTAAACCCCTGTGCCTTGATGAGACAAGGGGACTGGTTCTATTGCGTGTTTTTGTAATAGAGAGAGAACCTCCTGTTTGAGAAGTGTTAGATATTCTGAGGACATCGGGTGCTGTCTGGGAGGAATGTTTGGTGGGGTAGAAGTGAGTTCTAGGCAATAACCATACTGGATAATTTGCCCTACCCACTTGTCTGTTGTAATGGAATTCCAGACAGGTAGGAAGTGTGAAAGACGTCCCCCAACAGGAGTGGGATGATCGGGGGGGGAAGTGGAGGGAAGTCACTGTATAGTGGTTGGGGAGGTGCGGCTGTTGTTGCCGCGACCTCTTCTCTTATTGGTGTTGCCTCTGTATCCTTCGCTAAAGTATCCTTTGGGAGATGTTTGAGTGGGGCTTTTGTAGGAGGTAAAGGGCTGTTCTGAACCCGTGGTTTTGAGTCGGCTCTGTAGAAAGAGTGACGAAAAGAGCCTCTAGTGCAGGGAACTGTAAGGCCCCCATAGACTTAGCAGTCTCGGTGTCCCTCCTTCATCTTTTCTAGGTATGTGTCAACTGTAGGCCCGAAAAGATGTTCCTGATCAAACGGCTCGTTTAAAATAGCAGTTTGCACCTCCTGCTTGAATCTGGAAATCCAGAGCCAGGCATGTCTGCACAACAAGAAACTAATATTAATTGCGCGAGATGCGGTATCGGCCGCATCCAACGCACATTTTATTGAGGTGTTGGTAATTAATTTGCCCTCTTGGATAAGGTCGTTAGCCTTTTGCTTGTACTGGTCAGGAAGGTGTTCCATGAACTTTTCAAGCTCGTCGTAGTGGGCTCTGTCGTATCTGGCCAATAAAGCTTGGGCATTGGCAATGCGCCAATGGTTTGCACCCTGTGACGCGATACGTTTCCCTGATGCATCAATTAATTTGGATTCCTTATCAGGAGGTGGGGTGTCGCCTGTACCCTGTGAGTGTGCCCGCTTGCGTGCATTAGTTACCACAAGGGAATCCAAGGAGATCTGACCTTTAATATAAATTAGGTCATTAGGAGCTGCCTTGTATTTTTTATCCACCCTGGGGTTGAGAACCCTGGCTCTAACTGGGTTCTTAAAATCTTCTGGGGCATGTTTTATCAAGCCTTTTAACATAGGCAGGGTTCTTGTTGTTTTTTGTGAGGGGGAAAAGGTTTCTACCAAACAAAAAATCTTCATCTAAGGGGTCGTAGTGTAAGGGGACTCCATGGTATTGGGCAGCTCTGGTGATTAGTTGCGCGAACCCAGTGTTGTCATCTGGTGGAGACGGCTTAGATGGATAGACATCCAGGTCATTATGGGGGTCGGGGTCTGGACTGTAGTCCTCCCAAGGGTCTACGTTATGTGGGATGGTAGGTAAATCATCATTATCATCCCCCAGTGGATCTGAAACCCAACCTACGTCATCGTCAGTATCTGATGTCTGAGGTGAAACTATAGGTTGTGGGGAGAGTGGTGGAGAAATTAATAGGTGTGGATTAACTGGAGGAGGAGAAGGAGGTGGGGAAGTGTTAGTGCCCATGTCCTGTTTCTTAGGAGGTATTGAAGGGTCCTCTGAAGTGTCCAGTTTTCTCTCTTTTTGGAGGCTTGGCGACTAGTTTGCAGTGTTTGGATCAATAAACCAAGTTTTTTGTTTTGGGTCCGAAAAATCAGGGTGAGTGGGCAAATTGGCTTTGTTCGGTGCCGAAGATTACAGAACCGAGTTTTCCTTGGACGTAGTCTGAGTGTTTTTTCTGCTTCGAGGATTTTTTCGGCTCAGACAACATTTTTGAGTCCGAGGCCTTTTTCGGCTCCAATGACATTTTGGAATCCGAAGCCTTTTTCGGCTCTGAAGAATTCTTTGGTCCCGAGTCTTTGTCTTTGGTATACTTTGACGTAGAGCTTTGACGTCGACGAAGAATCTTTGCCTTGTGGCTTTGGTGCCCGGGAGGACTTCCCGGTGCCGGAATGGAGTTGACTCGAGCCCGAGTCGGAAGGCTTATGTTTCAGTTTCAGAGCCGGGCCCAAGGGCGGGGCGTCTGAAGTATGTTGTCGGTGTCTAACCAGGCCGAAGGGCGAGGATGATACCGGGGCCTTCGGTTTGTTTTTAGGGAGAGGGGTTTCGGTACTCACGGACTGCTGAGCCGGGGTGCCTGTCTCCCCGGAGTCATCCGCTTCAGAGACGTACATGTCTACTTCGTCACCTGATTGTTCCGACTGGATTTTGGGATCTGCTCCAAAGTCATCTGAAATCGAGCAGCTTCCGCGAGACATTTTGTGACGGTCGAGCCAGACGATCACGGATGGTTTTCTTCGACATGAACGATGCACAGGCCTTGCAGTTCTTTTCTTCGTGCTCCGGGGAGAGGCTGAGATTGCACACCTCGTGCAATTCTGTGTGTGGGAACTTAGCACCACACCCGGGGCGTTTTTTTGAAAGGAGTCCTTTCCATTGACTGCAGGCGGGGTCGGCGCGGTGAGGCCCAACGGCCGGCGTCGAAGATGGAGGTCGAGAAGTTATTTTTAAGATGTGCATCGAAAAGGGAAACACGATTGAGACAATACCGTAGAGTGGAGAGAATTGCACATCGAAGGGGGATTCGGAACCGATATTGACCCGGTGTGCAGCAATGTACATACGAACCTGATGGCGGAAAAAAACAATCTAAGGATGGAGTCGATGCCCATGCGCACTGTCGTCCTAGGGAGGAGACACCTACCACGTGACTACAAAGACTTCTTCCAAGACAAAAACAAAGTGCAAACATCCGAGCCCAACACCAGATGGCGATATATGCAAAAGTATACAATCTGCAGCTCATATGCCTCGAACATTTACTTTCCTGTAATCTTACTTCTCCATCATGGGTATTTTAAAATCAAACACTCTAGAACTGTATCCTGCCTGAGAATAGAGGGGATTAGGAGTGTGTCTCAGACAGTAAGAAAGGGAAAGTCTGAGAGAATGGGCAAATGCCTGAGGGCATAAGAAGCAAGTGGCAGTCCCTTGTGGTGAAAGACAAAAGGAGGAAAGTGGAAAAGGCTGCATAGAAGGATACCAGAGGGATTGTCTTTCACTTCAGGGTGATGCGAGCAACAGGGTGTGCTTGTGCCAATTATGGGGAGGCTAACCTATTGAGCATTGTGTGTGCTCTCCCTTAAAGAGTAGTTCCCATCACTTAGAGAACCAGCCATATTAAGCAAGTGGGATTCCTGTCTTTTTCTCACATTGCAAAATAACAGGCTAGTCGGAGGGCTCTAACTTAACATTCAGCTATGCAGGTGGAAGGTTTCCTACACTTGCACAAGGCTTGCACTGTTCTTTAACACAACACATTACACATGTACATATAAAGACAATATTTGAGTGGAACACAAACAATTACAGGAAAACAATGTTCACAAAAAGTGAATTATGATAATGACTGTTTTAAAAATATTTAGATAATAGTGTGGACCAGAGGGACAGGTTATGTTAGAGACTCCATCTAACCGCAGATTCCTTATCTATCCTCAGAATAATCCCCAGGCACCAGACTTGATCTGGAAAATCTTGAGCAGTACCTCTGCGAGCAAGTAGGTGGTGTTGATCAGCTTGGTGGCGTCCGAGTTGGAAGTGACGTGCGCAGTGCCTATATGGGTACCACCCCAGTGCGCTGACAACAGTTCCTTTTGGGAGTATTGCCGCATCAAAAACGCAGAGCCACTAATAAATGATGTTATGAGCAGTGTACAGAATCTAACAGGAGCTTTAGGGTCAAGAGCCCATTTCACAGATCAGGGAGGATGGGAGGGGCGGTGAAGAATGTGTGGTTAGATAGAGTCTCTAGTAGAAAAGGCGTTACAGAAGGTAAGTAACCTATTCTTCTGATAGAGACTTTTAACTGCAGATTCCTCACCTTAGAATAGATCCCAAAGAAACACCTACACGGGTCTTTGAACTGGCTAAAGCCAGGAAATCCAGGCCCATTTGGACAGACTGGACAGTCCGATCAGTAGAGTGATGTCCATATAGCAGCTTGGCAGATGTCCAGGACAAGTAATCCACTCAGAAATGCAGTAGTAGCAGACTTGGCCCTGGTGGAATGGGCCTGCAAGCTGTCAGGTGGCTGCTTCTTAGGTAATGCGTAGCAGATTCTGCTGCAAAGTAAAAGCCATCAAGAGATGGTTCTCTTCTGCATCGCCCTGCCTATTTTCACTGTTGTGAAACCGAGAAAGAGCCGATCGTCCACCCAGTGGTCTTTGGTATGATCAATGTAAAAAGTCTTAATTCTTTTTGGATTTAACCAGTGCAAGCTCTCCTATTCCTTGGAGGGACTGGGATGAGCAACAAATATTGGTAATGTGATGTTTCGCAGATGTAGAATGGGGTCGCCACCTACGGTAGGAAGGAGGTGCAAGTTCAAAGAAACAGTTTCCCTGGAAGAAGCTGGTGTATCGAGGATTAAATGAAAGAGTTTGAAAGTCAATGACCTACCTAGTAGATGTAATGGCCACTAAAAAGACCGTCATAAGAATCAGAAGTCTCAGAGAACAACTATGCAGTGGCTCGAATGGGTAAGAAATGTCAGGACCAAATTAAGGGTCCATTGGGGCATGATATAAGGAGTAGGAGGGTACATATGTTGCGAAACCTTAAGGAAACGTGTCACAACAGGCGACAAACAATGAAGCTTATCCAGTAACCACAAAAAACCCAATACAGCAGAAAGATAACCCTTGACGGTGCCCAAGGCAAGGCTTTGGAAGGCTAACAGCACAAACACATCCACCTCCAGCAAGGAGGCAGAATGTGGATAAACATGACATGAAGAACATGAAGCTCCACATTTGTCCCAACAGCAGGTGTATACAGATTTTGTTGAGGGACGTCTGGCTGGCAAGATGACATCACAAGTCTCAGGAGGGAGATCAAAGCCATTCAACTGTTGCCGGTCCATCTCCACATATGAAGGTGGCTTGTGTCCAGATTTGGATGGAGGGCTCTGCCCTGCTGCTGCGACTGGAGGTCTTCCTGGAGGGCCAGCCTGATCGGAAGACAGATGCTCATGCTCAGGAGTTCAGGATATCAGACTCCGTGGCCAGTCGAGAGCCACTAAGATGACTTGAGCCAGGTTGGTCCTGATCTTCTTGAGAACCAGGGGCAGTAGCGGTATCGGCAGAAAGGCATACAGGTTTCAATCCAAGTGGAACGCATCTCTGAGTGACAGCGCTTTGGAAGTTCCAACATGCAGAAGTACTGCAAATGCGCTTTCATGTCGGTGGCAAATGAGTCCGAGCCAAAGTTCGCCCCATTCTCAACAGAGACCTTGCACCACCTCCAGATGTAGACTCCATTCATGATTCGCACGTGGTTCAGCGATTCCGCCAGGCACTACACAGCCAGGAAATATGTCCTGGACCTCCAGCCAAGTGCAGAGGTGCCGGGCCTTCCAGCGGAGGGTCAACAATCCCACTCCGCCCCGCTTGCTACAATACCACATGGTGGTGGTGATGTTCATGAACACCTGAACCAGCCATTCCTTGTAGTATGGGAGAAAGGCCTCAATGCCAACTAGATCGCATGCAGCTCTGGGAGATTAACATTCAGCTGGGATTCAGCTGAACACCAGAGTCCACTGATTTCCACCTCTCCCTAGTGGCTGCCAACCTACAAGTCAAGCATCGGTCATAATCGTCATCTCCTGGTGGGGAAGGGAGAGGGGGCACAGGTGAGGCCAAATGGAGCGTTGCAAACTGGAATTCTTTGTGGCCTCCACGAACTGCAGGTAACACCCGAGGGCCTGCATGACGGGAATGTGGAAATATGCATCCTGCAGCTCCAATGCCATTATCTAGTCTCTGGGGTCCACAGCAGACAGAACCTGAGCCAAAGTGAGCATCTTGAATTTCTCTTTCTGTAGAAAAGCGCTGAGAGGGTGAACATCTAGTATGGGGGCAGAGACCGCCAACCTTTTTTGGCACCAGAAGGTAGTGGGTATAACAACCATGTCTTACTTCTGATGCTGGCATCCTCTCAATGGCTCCCACTGGCCAGCAAAGCATGCCATTCCTGATGGAGCAAACCAAGATGGTCCTTAATCAGCTGTTCTTCGAACAGTGGAAAAGTAGGAGGGTTTTCAGAAATGGAAGAGCATAACCCCACAGCACGATTAGGAGAACCCACTTGTTGAAGGTTATCACACCATAGGGGCAGAAGGTGCCTGATCCTGCTGCCAACAGGGTAGGTGTGCAGTGTTGAGGACAAATTAAAGAGGTTTGAAGGCTGCGGCTGTACGTTGGGTGTGGGCTTTACGTCCTCTGTGGGATCCACATACCCTGCCACAAACTGACTGAGAAACCTATTGGTCTGGGGAAGGGGGGGTAAGGTTGAAATTGTGGATGCAAATGGGAGCCCTAGCCATGGCCACAGAATGAGTGAAAGGAACACTGTTGCTCTTGTCAGGAACCCAATAAGAGGTCTATGGATCAGGCAGTGACTCAACTTTACCTATAGTGCTTGAGCGCCATGTCCCCCTTATCATCGCTTAGGGGTTCTATGACAGGGGTTCTGAACCACACGTGCTACTACAACGCCAGTCTAACCACAAATGCAACTAAACCAAGCCCTCCTTTAAAACGCATGCCTTTACCACGCATTTTTGTGGTACAGGCATGATTGGTAAAGGAATATGCGTTATAAAGATTACCAAAACTCCGATACCCCTCCTCGCCATAAGCTCCTACCTCACTACCTCGCACCCCCCACCCTGAGGTCTAAAACCTACAGCGCCCTGCCCTTAAAACTACCCCTTCCTCTCCCCGCCATGAGGCCTGTCCCCTACCAAACACTACCCTGACACCAGCCCCCCAGTCTTGAGCCCTAAAACGTATCCCTGCGCCGTCCTTAACACTACCCCATTGCCCTGAGGCCTAAAACCCTCACTCATTAAAAAAAACTATCCCGACTCCCCCCAGCCCTAAAAGCTGCCAGCCTACCCTGAAAACTGCCCCACCACGCCCTGAGCCCTAAAACTCAGCCCTCTGCTCTAAAACCTACCTCTAAACCTACCCTGTCCCTAGCCCTCTGCCCTGAGCCCTAAAACCGTCTCCTCCCCTAAAACCCAACCCAGCCCAACTTACCTCGCCGCGTCCCGGTCCTTTCTGCCCCAATCCTTCAGGTTACTCTCCCCGCCCTCTTAGACAGCTAGAACAGCGACTGCTTTAACGCATATATGTGGTTAAGGCACATGCGTGGTTATGGCAAGCGTTGTTCAGCTTGTGGGTAAATGGCACATGTGCTTAAGGCCGCATTGAAAAGGCAGTTTCTCTTAAATAGGTGGGAGCCAGCAAAAGGGATGTATATATGGGAAGATTGGACATCACCAGAATATCCAGTCGACCGCAGCCCAGTGTGGCAGCTTACTGCCACGGTTGATGTAATGGCCCTGCCTAGTGAGGCAGTGGTGTCCAGTCCACACCAAATGGTGGTCTTTGCTGCATTCAGGCCATCTATCAGTGCCTGGTTCTAGAAGGCCAGTCCCTCCTAGCAAGGACAACAGCTACAGAACAGAGCCCCACAATGCATGGGTATATTGGCCCAACAGGCATGCGATGTTCACCAAGAGCAATGCCAGGCTTGTGGAAGAAAAGATCCTCTCGCCGAAGGTATCCAGCATCTTTGATTCCCTATGCAGTGGAGTGGTAGAGAATGAAATCAGGTTGAGTTTGGCTGTCAAGGCCTGCACCACCAGGCGCTCATGAGAAAGATGTTGAAAGATGAAGGCAAGGTTCAGGGGGGGTGGTGATGGTGATGGGCAATCATCCTGTGCACAGGAGTACCGGTGCAAGGTTTGGCCCAGGCTCCCATGAGAAAGATGTGAAGCCCTCATTAAATGGGAGTAGGGGCGCCACACAGCTGACCCTCCATTGAAGCACCTTCGTTAAAATGTTGGTCTTGACCTTGATGGAGGGCGTCTGTAGGTCAAAGAACTCTGCTGCTCTGCAAATTACAATGCCAAAAGATGCTCCTTTCTCTATGGCAAGGCCTGGAGGAGAAACCAGGCCTGTTGAGTTGTCTAGATGTAGGAAGCTGGCTCTGTATATACCTTACCAAAGTGAGGTATAGTGTGCACAGAGTCCAGTGGAACCTCAAAAGGTAGGCAGAGGTAAAAGTAGATAGCACCTTACTCTTTATTTGTGGTAGTGTGGTCGAACAGTAAGGCTGTATCAGAGGGCGGTGTTAAGCGTTTGTTGTACACACTCAATATGCAAATGATTCCACACGCTCAAAGACTGAACTTCAGACCAATTGGTTTTGTGTAAAAATATTCTTTTAGTTATTTTATTTTCTAGAACCAAACAAGCCTGGCACAGGTAAGCAATAAATACTTTACAGTAGTAATGCAGTTTGTAAACAGTTTAAATTGCAATTGTATATGCACTTTGATTTGATTACACTAGAGCTACTAGTGATGCAATCCTTTTGATCTACTGTACATATACTCTGTATTGGCTTTTAAGTAGAATGTCAAGTAGATTACTTTACATATTACTTTTCCTACACAGTGCAGTATGCCTGGATACTGCACTGGGACATTTCCTGTTAACAGGGAAGTAAAAGCGTTTTTGTTATTTAGTTACAGTTTAAAAGGGTTTCTAACTCATCACTTAAAAAATATTCACAGAAAAACATTTAATGTTATCCTATGGAGGAAAATAGGGTGATCAGTTCAAAGGTAAGTATTCAGTTGTGAGAGTTGGTATTCGCAGGACGGACTCAGGGGTCCCCCAGGGTCAAGGATACACTTTTGTTACACCCTCAGCGGCACTAGGGCAACTGGGTGCAGAGTGCTGAGGCCCAATGTTATCCAATGGCGGGTAGGGGGCCTTCGGTTGGTGGCTGCTGACTAGCAGGCCACTGGGTTGTGGGAGCAAGAATCCTGGACTTGAGCTCAGAGCAAATGGGAGTTCAAGCCAGCACAAAACGTAGATTCTCAGCGGCACTGGGGCGGACGGGTGCAGAGTGCTGTTTTGGCATCTGGTGCCCTGTAGCTTTCGAAGGGGAGTCTCCAGTTTGCAAACACACTCCAGGCTCCGGGACAAAGGTCTTCTGGGTGCGACCACCACTTGTAGAAGTAAGTTGGGATGCTAGGGGTTGGATAGGCACCGTCAGTTGGGCCACCCTAGGCCGTGGGGCGTCGGGGTGTCTCTTAGGGTCGGATCTTCTTACCAGCTCCTGGTTGCGGTTGAGGCTGCAGGCGTCGGCTTGAGGCGTCGGCTTGAGGCAAGTCAGGGGTCACCGGATCAGGATTGTCGGCGAGACCTCCTCTAAGAGTTGGGCCACTCAAACTCCGGCCGTGGGCGTCGGGTGCAGAGTGGTGCAGACTTGTGGACTTTGCCGGACATGGGTCTGTTGGTGAACAAATCCAGTGTTCACGGGAGACAGAGTCTTTTCTTTTGAAGGCAGGGCAGGTCTTCAGGGTTCTTGAGGCTGCTGGCTGCAGGACACACCGGAGTTTTGCTTCCACAGGTTCGAGGTGGCGACAGGCCAGTAGGGCTGGGGCCAAGTCAGTGGGCGTCATCCTCTGGTTAGCTTCGGCATGGCTGTTCGGTCCTTCTTTTCTTCTTCAGGTTTCTTGTCTGCCTTCTTGGTTCAGGGCTGCCCCCTAAATACTGTCTTTAGGAGGGGGTTTAGGGGTCTCAAGGTCAGTAGCCAATGGACTACTGACCTTAGGGTGACTAAACCCTTGGTGTGCTCAATCCACGTGGGGGAGTGAGCACAATCCCTAATCCTGATTGAGGAGTGCCTGCCATCTGCAAGATGGCAGGTACACTTAAGAGTGGGCTTCACCTCGCCTCACCCACCTGAGGGGTGGGGTTGGCAGAGGAGGGCACACCTTCTGTGCTGGCTAATTTTTCCTGCCTGTCTTCTCGCCGAAAAGGAGGGGAGACAGAAAGGGGGGCCTGCTCCTGATAGCAGGAGAGGCTGGGGGTCGCATTATTAAGGCTGCAAGGCCTTTAAAACTCCCCTGCCACAGATGGCTCTTCCTGGCCTGGGGGAGTTGTGAACACCTCAGCCCAGGAAAGGCTTTGTTTCTGGGATCAGGAAGCGAAGGCTCCCACCCTAGGGGTCCAGAAACAGGTCTTGTGGTCGCAGGCTGGTGTGTACCAGTCACTGAACTCACCAGAGAATGGTCTTTTTTCTGGGGGCATCTCCAAGATGCGCTCTGAGTGCGTTTTTCATTAAGTACCAGACTGGCATCAGTGTGGGTTTAATGTGTTTTTAGTAAAGCCATTATGGTGCTGTGGAGTTCTTAATGACAAACTCCTAGCACCATATACTCTTAAAGGAATTACTGTACTTACAATGTCCAAGAATTGGCTTAGACACTGTAGGGGTACAGGGCTCATGCACATGTAACGTCACTACTGGTATAGTGCACCCAACTAGAGGGGTGGCTGACCTATGCCAGGGCAGTGTGTTGTAGGCATGGCACACGGGGATGTGTGCCATGTCGACTCTTCGCTTTGTTCTGCACCAAAACATGCAGCCTGCAATGGCAGTGTGTGTGTGTGTAAAGGTACAGGGCGTCTATGGGTGGCCCAATAAGTGCTGCAGCCCTTAGGGGCCTTCCCTGGGCTCAATGCCCTTTGTACATATGGTACATTTTACCAGGGACTGACATGTGGCCAGAGGGGTCCGAATTGGGGGTACAAGGTACAGATTTGGGGAAAGAACACGGCCCTGGGAACCTGATTGGCAGGGATTCGGGCACATCAAGTCAAAGGGCATCAGTAGTCTGGCAAAAAACATGTGTGTGTGTGTGGGGGGGGGGGGCGGGTTACTGCAACAGAAACCCAGCTTCCTACACTAGACGAATGGCATCGTCCAGCTCCTCATACCAATTTTCCTCCGGGTAGTGGTCTTCCTCCAGGGGGCCATAGCCCTCATTATCGCCACCACCCCTCTGGGAAGGTGGAACTGCCCAAGGATGGCAAGTCCAGTATGGGTTCATGTGGTCCAGGTGAAGTTAGTGTCTACCACGAGTGGCATCGAGGCAGTGCCGTCTCAGAGTCAGACAGGATGATGAAGTTCTCCTCAAGAGGCATCGTTGGGGCTGGAAACGGCAACGAGGGAACCAGGACAGGCAGTGGTGGTGGTGTACCGATCAGTCTGAAACTGGGGGCAGATCCAGAGGGCCAGGCTGGTGTCAGAGGCAAACTTATTACCATGGGGCCTGAAGGCAAACTAGAGGGAGCCAGAGGCCTAAAGATAGAATGCATGGCATCATAGAACTCCCTGAGTTGGGCTGGGGTAGCTACAGCTCCAAAGAACTCGGGGAAGCATGGAACAGAGTTGGCCGCCAGCTCTGTCGGTGGAGACCGGGAGTGGGTCCTGGAAGCACACCATCAACTGGAGGAGTTCAAAGAGTGCATCGACTTCTTGTGCTTCTTTGACCTACACAACTTCGACAATTACGACTTAAAGTGGTATGACGATCGTCCGCAGCTCCAAGAGCAAGCCCGAGACCTCCCCCAGGATTAAGGCCAAGATCTGCATGGAGCCTCCTTCTGCAACACCACAAGGAGATTCATCGACTACTCAAGAATTGCTCTAGGGTGCATTGGCTTGCAGTCAGTGTAGCCCTTGGAATTGCGGCTCGACCCCAGACAAAACAAGTGTGGGCCAGAGACTGACATCTGTCTAACATTCTTCAAGATTTACTTTGTGGGTTTGCAAGGGGACAAAATGCACAGAGCAAAAAGCTCAAAAACAAAAACCAGTTCCACAGAAAGTTTGAAATAGTTCTAAAAACAATTAAAGCTAACTTTTGCTCACGCTTTGGCGCAGAAAGAACGGAGATCAGCGCGCTGGGGTCGCGCCAATATAGGCACCGTGCACTTCATTTCTGACACGGGCGACGCAGAGCTCATCAACGCCACCTACCAATGCGCAGGGATACTGCCAACAATTTCCTAGATCCAATCTGATGCCTGGGAGAGCCGTTTAGGGTCTGGGTGTCTGAGTGGACCTTGATGTTGAGTGAGAAGGTATGGCCTCAGTGGCAGCTTCTAGGGGGAACTGACTGACATCTCCATCTATATGAAGGATCAGGGTTGCCTAGCCAGGTTAGGGCCGATAAGATGAATGTAATGGACACCTGCTTCATCTTCTTCACGATGTATTGTGTGAGAAGTAGAGAAGGAAAAACATAGGCAAATATATTTGACCAATTCATCCTTAGTGCACGGTCAATGGATTATAGGTACGAGTACCTGGACATGAAGTTTTGAAAACTTACATTTGCAGAGGTGGTGAAGAGGTTAATGGTAGGGGTGACCTTCAATGAAACTATTGGAGGTGAAGTTCCTACTTGTGAACTTGTCGATTCGTCCTGCTCAGCAGGTTGCAAAGTTGTTCATCCACAGCATGTGCCCCACTAACAAATGGATCTTGTTGCAGATAGCCCAATGCCAGATCTCCTGAGCCAGCACTAACAGCTGTGGGGTGCGAGTTTAACATGCTTCTGAATTTAATACATGTTGATCATCTTTTCAGCCATTATGAGGGGGTGTTTCCACTCATAAGCTTGAAGAAGGTTCTCTTGACTACATGGGCCTCCAGGAGGTCAAGGTAAAAGATGTGGCGAACCTGTGGTATCCAGGTGCTCTGAATGAAGATGTGATTCAGGTGCACACCCCCGCCCCCAACCATGAAAATCAGGTTTCTGTGATAATGGTGACTCGTGGGAGAGGGCAGAGGAAAGACCTGCCAAGCCATAGGTTTTTCCTTTACCACCAATGCAGAGAGCACAGGGTATGGTAATCAGCCAACAATAGATCTTCCCACAGGACCTCCATTTGTAACCATTGCTATGCAAGGCATTTTTGGTGGAGGTGCATGCACACATGTAGGAAGCTGGCTCTATTGATACTATACCAAAGTATGGTATAGTGGGCACAGAGTCCAATGGATCCATAGAGGTTTTATAGAGGCTCTCTTTTGCGGTAGTGTGGTTCAACAGTCAGGCTTATCAGAAGACAGTGTTAATCATTTGTTGTGTACACTCAGGCAAAAAATGATTACACACTCAAAGGCTGAATCCAAGTCCAATAGTTTTGTATAAAAAGTTATTACTTTGTTATTTAAGTTTTAGAACCAAGAGGAACTCAGTTGCAGGTAAGTAACAGTTTCAAGAGTAGTAATACTTTAAAAAATGCAATAAAAATTGTCTTTCAAAGGTAATAGGAATACTTTACAGTATGAGAAATACTTTTGTGCTGTCAATCAAAAACCGTAGCAACCTTAGCAGTTGTAAAAGATAGACAGTTCAATGCAATAGGAGAAATGCAATGCAATCCTAAGTGAGGAAAACAGTTGTATGCATTAAGGATAAGTTACTTACCTGTAATCCTAGTTCTCTTCCAGGGGTATCCCTTGCATAAATATATAACATTTCAATAAGGCAGGGAGAAAGAAAACACATTTGAAAACTGCTTAAATGCATCATAGAAATCACACTCCTGCAAAGAGGAATGAAAAACATTGCCAGCCCATAGGATGCATTGTAGAAACATTAGTGTAGAAAGCTGAAAAGCTAACCCACAGAAATAGAAAAAAACTGGCACTGTGCCTTTAAGGCAGCCATGACCCCTAGCTTCCCATAATGCCTCAGGGGTAACAGGTCAGTTGTTCTTTGCGGAGACCCGAAGGCCAGGGCACAAAGAGATGACATTCACCCTGATCACTTGCCCGGGGAGGTGGGTAGGTTGCTTATGACTTTGAGGAGGATACCCCTGGAAGAGAACTAGGATTACAGGTAATTAACTTATCCTTCTCTTCCCGGGGATCCTCATCAATAGTCCCAAGCACATGAATCGAGTAGCAACCCCATCCTCTCTTCCTGTGGGTAAGTGACATGTACAAAATAGTGTAGACATTGTTAAAAAAAAAAATCAATGACTGCAATCGGGCTATCATTTGAACAGATTCCTCAAGGCAGCTTAGCCTACTTGGGTATCCGCTCTGGAGTCAGAATCAAGACAGTAATGTCTAGTAAACATGTGTACCGATTTCTAAGTTGCAGCCTTGAAAATCTCGGCCATCGGCACATTGTGTAAGAAAGCTGTAGTAGCCGTTGTTCCCCTAGTCGAGTGAGCTTTAGAGGAAACCAACAGAGGCTTGTTCGCTAATTGATAAGCCAATTTAATGCAGGACACTATCTACCTCAAAATGGATAGTTTGGAGGCTGGAAATCCTGCCCTAACAGAGCCATAGTTTACAAACACTTGATCAGATTTTTTTCCCCTCCAAATAGAATTTGAGAACCCTCTTGAGGTCTAACGAGTGAAGAGACCTTTCTGCTGGTGTAGCAGGATTTGGAAAAAAAGAGGGGAGAGAAATCATCTGGTTGACATGGAAGTCAGACACTACTTTTGGTAAGAAAGAAGGGCGAGTTCTCAAAACCACCCTATTGTGATGGAGGATCGTATACGGTTCATTAGAGCAGAGTGCCTGGATCTCACTCACTCTGTGTATTATAAACACTAGAAAAGCCACTTTCCATGTAAGGTGCTGTAACGTGGCTTTATGAATGGGTTCGAAAGGAGGACCAATTAATTTGGACAAAACCAGATTCAACTCCCAAGGAGGAGAAGGAGGACGGACAGGGGGATAAACCTTCAACCCCTGAAGGAAATCCTTGACCACCTGAAGTTGAAAGAATGAAGGTTGGTTAGGTGACTTTCTACAGGCCGTAATGGCCGCCAAATGAACCTTTATAGAAGTGTACTTCAAACCAGATTTGGCTAAATAAAGCAGATACGGCAAGATTACCTTCTCTTGCCCGCTAGTCAGACTACAACCATTACGTACACACCATAAGTAAAATCTTTTCCATTTAAAGAAGTAAGAGCTCCTTGTGGATGGCCTCCTTGACTCCCTCAAAATATCCATACAGCTCTGAGGGAGATTTATATGTCCGTACTGCAGGACCTCAGGAGCCATGCTGCCAAGCTCAGCGAGGGAATACGGGTGCAGAATTTTCCCACCCATTTTGGTCAGAAGGTCCGGCCTGCACTGGAGCTTCCTGTGCGGACAGATCGAGAGCTGCAGTAGGTCCGGATACCATCATTGGCGAGGCCAGTCCGGTGCTATTAGGATCATCTCCATCCTGGATCGGATGAGCTTGGTCACCACCTTTGGGATGAGAGGCAGGGGCGGAAAGGCGTATGCAAACGTCTCGGACCAGTCAAAAGAGCATTCCCTCTCGTTCCTGGTCAGTAAAATCTGGACGTGAAGGCGTGGCATTTTCTGTTTCGATCGTCTGTGAAGATGTCTATGGATGGCTGACCCCATTGATGAAAAACGTCTGCCACCACCTCATCGTTGAGCACCCAGTCTTCTTGTTCCTCGAAGTGTCGACTAAGAGCGTCTGCCCACATGGTTTGCCCTCCAGGCAGATGCACCGCTGTGATCGAGAGAATCCTGGCTAGAAGCCAGTGCCAAATCGCTTTAGATTCCAGTGACAGCAGGCGGGAGTGTGTCCCGCCTTGTTTGTTCAAGTAATACACTGATTGTATTGTCCGTTTGAATCAGTAACAATTCAGACTGAATCGATGGCTGGAAGGCCTTGAGGGCTAAATGAACTGCCCGCAGCTTCAACATGTTTATATGATAGGTCTGCTCCTTGTTCGACCATCTGCCCCGAGTCTGCAGTTGACCCAGGTGCGCCCCCTATCCCTGAAGAGAAGCATCCGTGATCAGGAATTCTTTTGGGAGAGCTTGATGGAATGGGACTCCCACCAGGAGATTCTTTGACTGAGTCCACCAGAGGATGAATTTCCGTGCTGACAGAGAGGAGAATTCGGTCTTCCCAATGCCCTGAGGATTGGTCCCATTTGTCCTCCAGATTCTGCTGCAACGGTCTCATCCTCAATCAGTAGTTGGGTATGAGAAGAATGCAAGAGGCCATCGATCCCAGTAGAGATGCCACTTGCATCACTGATGGTTGATGTGCTTGGAGGATGATATTGCATTTGCTTCTCATCGATAAGTCTCTCCTCTGAAGGAAACACTTTTCCTAGGCCGGAGTCCAGTGTGGCGCCCAGATACTGGATCGTTTGAGTGGGCTGATGGACTGATTTCTCCTTGTTCTCGTGAAGACCCAAGAGGTGTAGCAGATCTAGGCAGATGCGATAATGGCTCTGCACCATGTGAGGAGATGATCCTTTCAACAGCCAGTCGTCCAGGCATGGATACACAAACAGGCCTTGGCGATGTAATGCTGCTGCTTCCACCGCCATGCATTTCTTGAATACCCTTGGCGCAGATTTGAGGCCGAACAGCAAGACTCTGAACTGGTAATGTTTTGCGCCTACAATGAATCTCAGGAACTTGCAATTGGAATGTGGGAGTATGCATCTTGGAGATCTACCAAACACATCCAATCCCCTTTCTCTAGATGTGGATATATTTGATGGAGCGCAAACATGCCAAACTTCTTCTTTCGGATGATTTTTTTCAGAGATTGGAGATCTAGGATAGGTCTGAACTTGTGCTCTTGGTCTTTTTTCGTTACAAGGAAGTATCTAGTGTAAGGGAAATGCTACTTACCCAGTATGCATCTGTTCTTGGCATGTAGAGCTGCAGATCCACACACTTATCATAGATCGCCATCTGGTGTTGGGCCCGGATGTTTGCACTTGTTTTTGTCCTGGAAAAGTCTTTGGAAGTCATGGGATAGGTGACTCCTCCTTTGGACTATAGTGCACATGGGCATCAGCTTCATCCTCAGATTGTTTTTCGCCAGCAGGGAAATGATGGAGTTTTGTAAGAGACATAAAGATGCCCATGTGTGCTGTATCTAAATAAGATAGTACTGGAACAGATAAAGGTAGCCGGGGAGGCGGGTGGGCGTGTGTGGATCTGCAGCTCTACATGCCAAGAAAAGATGCATACTGGTAAGAAGCATTCCCCATTCGAGGCATATGAGCTGCAGATCACACACTTAGCATAGACTATATAGCAGTACCCATCGTTAGCGGCGACTACCAGTACCTGTTGCACTAATTTGAAATAGTGTTTTGAGTACAGCCTGGCCCACACTAGCTTGTTGTTTTGTGTGCACATCCACAGAATAGTGTTTCGTGAATGTGTGCGGTGTAGACCATGAAGCTAGATTTGCAATGTCATCTAAGGGAATGTTCCCTAAAAATGCCATTGAAGCCCCTATCTTTCGTGTAGAGTGGGCTTTAGGAGGAACAGATAAAGTACGTTTTGCTTTGTAATAGCAAATTTGTATGCATTTAACAATCCATGTAGCTATCCCACACTTTGATATGGGGTTGCCTTTGTGTGGTGGTGAGAATGACACAAAAAGTTGTTTGGTCTTACGAAAAGGTTGTGTCCTTTCAATGTAATAAAGCAATGCTCTTTTGACATCTAGGGTATGAAGAGCTGTTTCTGCGACTGTCTGTGGTTGCGAGAAGAACACTGGCAACTCTACAGACTGATTGAGGTGGAAAGGAGAAATGACTTTAGGGAGGAGTTTTGAATTGGTTCTGAGAACCACCTTATTGTGATGGATTTGTAGAAAAGGTTCCTGAATAGTTAGCGCTTGTAGTTCACTAACTCTTTTAAGAGAAGTGATAGCTACTAGGAAAACAACTTTCCATGTTAGAAACTGGAGCTCACATTTATGTAGAGGTTCAAAGGGAGGACCCATTAGTGTTGTGAGAACGATGTTTAAATTTCACACAGGTGAGGGTGGTACCCTGGGGGGATAGGTGTTGTCTATTTTGTAAATAGGCTGTCATGGCAGCGAAGGTGCAGCCTAATGGATGTGTAGGCTAAGTTGCACCTCTGGAGATGTAGTAGGTAACCTATGAGGTGTTGGATACACACGTTTAGGGGATTGATGATGTTGGTATGATAGTATTGAATATGCTACTTACCAGTATGCATCTGTTCTTGGCATGTAGGGCTGCTGACATTCATATCTGTGCATAGATCGCCGCCTAGTGTTGGGTAATGTTTGCACGTTGTTGTCCTGGAAGAGTCTTCGAAGTATCCTGGGATAGGTGACTCCTCCCCTGGACTACAGTGCGCATGGGCATCCTCTCCATCCTCAGATTGTTTTTCGCCATTGTGGCAGTGATGGAGTAGATACAGAAAGTGATGACCATGCTTACAGTAATTCTGAGAGCTGCAGCTGCTACAGGCGCCGGGGAGGAGGGAGGGCGATATGAATGTCAGCAGCCCTACATGCCAAGAACAGATGCATACTGGTAAGTAGCATATTCAGTTCGAGGCATGTGGGCTGCTGAATTCATATCTGTGCATAGAATACATAGCAGTGCCCTCTATTAGCGGCGGCTACCAGTGCCAGCTGCAGCGGTCTGAAAAAGAGTTTTGAGAACAGCCTGTCCTACAGCTGCCTGCTGTTTTGATTGCACATCTACACAATAGTGTTTGGTAAATGTATGTGTAGTGGACCAGGTGGCTGCTCTACATATATCATGCAAAGGAATGTTTCCTAGGAAAGCCATGGAAGCCCCTAACTTACGTGTTGAGTGGGCTCGTGGGGGAATCGTTAATGTGCGTTTAGCCTTTTGATAGCAAATTTGAATACATTTAACGATCCATCTGGCTATACCTGCTTTGGAGATAGCGTTACCTTTGTGGTGTGGGGCAAAGGCAACGAAAAGTTGTTTTGTTTTTCGAAAGACTTTAGTCCTGTCGATATAGTACATGAGGGCCCTCTTTACATCTAGTGTATGGAGTGCTCTTTCTGCGACAGTTTGTGGGTTTTGAAAGAAAACAGGCAGTTCAATAGTTTGGTTTATGTGGAACTGCGATATCACCTTGGGCATGAATTTGGGGTTGGTACGTAGTACGACCCTGTTTGTGTGAACCTGTATGAATGGCTCTTGAACGGTTAGTGCCTGGAGTTCACCAACTCTTCTCAAAGAAGTGATTGCTACTAGGAAAGCTACTTTCCAGGTGAGGAATTGAATTTCGCATGAGTGCAGAGGTTCGAAGGGTGGACCCATCAGGCGTGTGAGGACCAAGTTGAGGTTCCACATCGGAGCCGGTGGGTGGCTTGGAGGAATTACTCGTTTGAGTCCTTCCAAGAATGCTTTTATGGCCGGCACTCTGAATAAAGAGAGGTGCTGCCTGGTCTGGAGATAGGCTGATATTGCGGTCAAATGGACACGTATAGAGGTGTATGCCAGATTGCATCGGTATAGGTGTAAGAGGTAACAGATTATGTTTTGGATGGATGCGTCTAGCGGGTTTATGTCATTAGTATTGCAATAAATGACGAATCTTTTCCATTTGGCTGCGTAGCAAGCTCTGGTAGTGGGTCTCCTGGCCTCCTTAATGATGTCCATACAGTCAGGTGGCAGGTTAAGGTAGCCAAATTCTAGGACTTCAGGAGCCAGATTGCCAGGTTCAGCTGTTGCGGATCTGGGTGCTGAATCTCTCCACGGTTCTGCGTCAAATGCGCGGGTTTGATCCGCAGCCTTTGATGCGGCACCACGGAAAGTTCGAGAAAGGTGGTGTACCATGGTTGGCGTGCCCACGTTGGAGCAACCAGGACGAGCGTCAGTGAGTGTTGTCTGAGTTTGCGTGCCACCAGCGGTATCAATGGTGCTGGGGGAAAAGCGTACGCAAATCTGCCGGACCAGTTCATCCATATCGCATTGCCCTGCGACTGCGGATGTGGGAACCTGGCGGCAAAGCTTTGGCATTTTGCGTTTTCGCTTGTGGCGAAGAGGTCTATCTCTGGATGACCCCACCGCTGGAAGTACGGTTGGATTACTGATGGGTGCAGCTCCCACTCGTGCATCTGGTGGCTGTGTCTGCTGAGCAGATCCGCCATCTGGTTGTCCTTGCCGGGGAGGTGTTCCGCCATGAGGAACATGTTCCTCTGAATGGCCCACTTCCACATGCTCTGAGCCAGATGAGACAACTGTGGAGAGTGTGTTCCTCCCTGTTTCTGTATGTAGTACATGGCGGTCATGTTGTCCGTCCGGATCAACACGACTTTGTCGCACAAGTGTACTTTGAACGCTTTCATAGCCAGGAAGATTGCCATCAGTTCTAGAAGGTTGATGTGCATCTTCTTTTGTTGTTTTGTCCATAGTCCCTGCACTGTGTAGTTGAGTACATGAGCTCCCCATCCCTGGAGAGACGCGTCCGCTGTCAGTATTATTTGTGGGACTGGCTCTTGGAACGGTCGGCCCTTGCAAAGGTTGTGTGGATTCCACCAATGCAGAGAGTTGTATGCCCGACCGCTCACCAACACTAGGTCTTTTAGTTGCCCTTGAGCCTGATTCCATTGACGTGCTAAGCACTCCTGAAGCGGGCGCATATGTAGTCTCGCGTGTGGGACTATGAAAATGCAGGAGGCCATCATGCCTATCAACTGCATAAACACTCGCGCGGGAAGGGAGTGTTGGGGTTTGAACTTGGAAATCAGCATTTGCATGCTGTTGATTCTCACTAAATTTGGCTGAGCTGTGGCCGCCAGAGTGTCTATGGTCGCACCTAGGTACTGTTGTACGTGTGCGGGTTGGAGGTGTGATTTTGGGTAATTTAGTGAGAACCCCAGACTGTGAAGAAGGTGAATGGTGCGGGATATGTGGTTGGCACATTGCTGGGCTGACTTTGCCTGAACAAGCCAGTCGTCCAGGTAGGGGTAGACATGAATATGTTGCCTCCGTAGATGTGCAGCCACCGTAGCTAGGCACTTTGTGAAAACCCTTGGCGCCGTTGTCACGCCGAAGGGAAGAACCTTGAATTGGTAGTGCTGCCCTTGAATAGTGAACCTGAGATATTTCCTGTGTGATGGGTGAATGGGTATGTGGAAATACGCATCTTTGAGGTCTAGTGTGGCCAGGAAGTCTCCCTGTTTGAGCAGTGGGAGGACTTGTTGCAGGGTGAGCATGTGGAAATGCTCCGAAAGAATATAGCGGTTGAGGGGCCTCAGGTCTAGTATAGGTCTGAGTGACCCGTCCTTTTTTGGTATTAAAAAGTACAGGGAGTACACCCCTGTACCTTGCTCGTGGACGGGTACGACCTCTATTGCGCCTTTTTGCATCATGCTTAGCACTTCCTGCTGTAATAGCGCTAAGTGCTCTGAGGACATAGGACGGTGTTTTGGGGGTATTGTGGGTGGAGTAGAGGTTAATTCTAGGCAGTAACCGTGTTTGATAATATCTTTGACCCACCTGTCCGTGGTGATGGAGTTCCACATGGCCAGGAACTTTTGCAACCTTCCCCCGACAGGTGTTGTGTGGTCGGGAGGAAGGGAGAGGGCGTCACTGTTTGTTCTTGGGAAAGGATCTGGTATTGCCGTACCTGCGTCCTCTGCCCTTTGTGCTTGAACCACGATATCCACCCCTGGTGTTTTTATCGTAGGTACTTTGGGTGTTGCCCTTGTTGTAGGTTTGCTGTGACACCTGTCCTCTACCTGCTCCTCTATTGCCGGGGCGACGAAAGGAGCCACTCCGAAAGGTCTGCGTTTGGAGAGCCCCCATGGACTTTGCAGTGTCTGTGTCCTTTTTTATTTTTTCTAGTGTGGTGTCAACCTCTGGCCCGAATAAGTAGTCTGGGTTGACCGGCTGGTTGAGGATGTTATTTTGCACCTCAGGTTTGAATCCGGAGATTCGTAACCAGGCGTGTCGTCGTAACATGACGCTAGTGTTTATGGCTCTGGCAGCTGTATCTGCGGCATCCAGTGCACACTTGATGGATGCGTTTGTGAGGAGTTGTCCCTCTCTGATGAGGATCTCTGCTCCCTCTTTGTATTGGTCAGGGAGATGTTGTAGTAATGTTTCTAGTGTGTCATAATGCGCTCGGTCGTAGCGAGCCAGGAGCGCCTGAGTATTGGCAATACGCCATATGTTGGCTGCTTGGGCTGCAACCCGTTTGCCGGAGGTCTCTAACACCTTGGACTCTTTGTCCGGGGGAGGGGCATCCCCAGTCGTCTGCGAGTGCGCCCGTTTACGAGCATTCGCGACTACTATGGAATCCAGAGGCAACTGTCCTCTAATATAGGTAGGATCCCCAGGCGCTGACCTATATTTTTTGTCGATTCTGGGGTTTATTACTCTGGCCCTGGTGGGTTCTTTGAAAATGTCCTTTGCTGGTTTGAGGACACCTTTCAACATGGGTAGAGTTTTAACATGTCTTTCTGAGGATGCGAAAGTGTCCATGAGAAAATCGTCCTCAATGGTGTCAGAGTGGAGTTGAACACCATGATTGTCCGCAGCACGTTCAATGAGGGCGTTGAATGCGGCAGTGTCCTCTGTGGGAGACGTTTTTGCACCATATAGCTGCGTGTCCTGCGTATCCATAGGTGCGTTTGAGTCCACAGAGTCATCCCAAGCTTGGTCAGGGTCCTGTTGGCCTTCAGGGTCCATTTCTCCGGGGTAGGGGACGTGGTCACCTATGTAGTCCTCCAAAACGTCTGTTTCGGAGTGTGTCGGAGAGAAGGACTGTGGATCTTGGTAAGAGGTATGGAGAGGCTCGTAAAGAAGTGGTTCCGAATCCACTGGCAGCTTTTTCTTTAGTGGGATCCGGTAGGAGTCCAAAGCTGGCTCGGAAGTTATCTTCCTCTTGTGAAGCATCATTCTGCCTGTTGCGGCATCGATGATGTGTGATGGCGACGTCTCCGTAGAAGAGTGTTCTGCAGGTGTGATCCTGGTGTGGGTGACACGTGTTCTGATTTCAAACAGTTGTGGCGCCGTGGATGGTGGCAGGCCAAAAGTGATGTTGGCCGGTGCCAGAGAAGCTTTTTGAGCCTTTTTCGGCTCGGAGCTTGATGTGTCTTGGAGGGCCGCCTTATCTTTGATGCGTTGCAAGGATGCTGAAACTTGCCGCACCTGGAACGCTGACAGTTCTTTGGCGCCGACCGGTTCCGTTGAGGCAGGCGTGGACTTCTTCGGTGCCACGGGGTCATCGAGTCGAGGAGAGGTAGTAGCTGTCGACAGCGTCGATGATTGTGCCTTGGGTGCTGTTTTCGAAGTGGTGTGAGATCCAGCAGCCATTTTGACCTTTGTGGTCGGAGCCGATTGTTTCGGTGCCGGGAGCCGAGGCGGCTTGGCGGTACCGATGGTCTTTTTCCGTGCGTCGGCGCCGACGTCGGCTGCTGCAAGCTCGGCACCGAAGTCCCGTTTGGTGTGGTCGGTGCCGACGGGTTTGACTGGCGTCGAAGGGGTGGTGGGCTTCGATCTGACCAGTGTGACTTTCAGTTTCGGTTTCTGCTGAACCGATACGGCTTTCGGTTTCGATGAAGGGAAACCAGCCGTTTTGGGTAGTAAAGGCTGCTGCTGAATGTCCGAGGCCGGGCCAGAGGGCGGGGCCGAATGGATGCGGGATAGGTCTTGGGTAAGGCCCGAAGGCGATCCCTCGACCGGAGCCACAGACTGACGCACTGGGATATCCACAGTCTGTTCGGGTAGGCCTTGCTCGTCACCGGAGCTACTCTCTTCGGCCCCTAAGGCCTCATTGTAGTCTCCTACCTCGGTGTCGGCTTCGTCTCTGTGAAAGAGTTGTTCTTCGACGTCTTCCGATCCGGAGTCGTGTTCGGAAGCGGGGCTGGAGGGTAGGTTCTCCACGTGTTGCACATCTTCGTCCTCGGCGTTGAAGATGTCAGTCGGGGCCGGTGCCGCTTGCTGCGCTTCGAGCCTCGCTGCTCGACGATTCCGGAGAGTCTTCTTGGATCGGAATCGGGCACAGGCCATACATGTGGACTCGTCGTGATCCGGTGAAAGGCATTTGTTGCACACCGGGTGGACGTCGACATGGGGATATTTCGCATTGCATACAGGGCACCGCTTGAAGGGCATCCTCGATTCCATCGTCGATGTCGGGTCGATGGTCGGGTATGATGCGAAAAAGTTGTTCTGGAAGTTAGTAAACTAACAAATAACTATCGATACCGATCGGGAACAGTACCGACGCGAACTAAAGGCCTTTTGGCCTGTAAAAAGTTTTTCCTAACTTGAGTCAAGATAAGCACATCCGAACCCAATGGCGGAAAAAAACAATCTGAGGATGGAGAGGATGCCCATGCGCACTGTAGTCCAGGGGAGGAGTCACCTATCCCAGGATACTTCGAAGACTCTTCCAGGACAACAACGTGCAAACATGACCCAACACTAGGCGGCGATCTATGCACAGATATGAATTCAGCAGCCCACATGCCTCGAACATTACAAATCTCTTCCACTTGGCTGCGTAGCAGGCTCTAGTGATGGGACGTCTAGCTTCTTTAATGGCGTTCATGCATTCAGGGGGAAGGTTAAGATAACCGAATTTTAAGACCTCAGGAGCCAGATTGCAAGGTTGAGCTGAGCTGGGTCCGGGTGTCTGATCTCTCCACAGTTCTGGGTTAGGAGGCGTGGGGAGAGGTGCAGTTTTTGGTGCGGCACTACAGACAATTCCAGTAATGTGGTGTACCACAGTTGTCTGGCCCAAGTTGGAGCAACTAGGATGAGAGTCAGTGAATTTTGCTGTAGTTTGCGCACCACCAATGGAATGAGTGGGAGAGATGGAAAGGCGTACGCAAATCTGCCTGACCAATTCATCCATATCATATTGCCTTTGGACAATGGGTGTGGATATCTGGCAGCGAAGCTTGGGCATTTGGCATTTTTGTTTGTGACGAAGAGGTCTATCTCTGGTTGCCCCCACATTTGAAAGAATGGCTGAAGAACTTGTGGCTGAAGTTCCCACTCGTGAATCAGTTGCGTTTGACGGCTTAACAGATCTGCTATGGTGTTTTGGACTCCTGGGACATGTTGAGCTAGGAGAAAGATGTTCTGGGTTATAGCCCATCTCCATATGCTCTGTGCCAGTTGAGAGAGCTGCAGAGTGTGTGTCCCGCCTTGTTTCCGTATGTAGTGCATGGTTGTCATGTTGTCTGTGCGGACTAAGACAGCTTTGCCTGATAATTGTTTTTGGAAAGCCTTTAAGGCTAGGAATATGGCTAGTAGCTCCAGGTTGTTGATGTGGAGTAATTTTTGTTGAGGAGTCCACCTGCCCTGCATGGTGTGATGTAATAAGTGCGCCCCCCAGCCGGAGAGCGATGCGTCCGCTGTCATAACTATCTGTGCAACTGGCTCTAGGAACGGTTGCCCTTTGGAAAGGTTCTTGGTGTTCCACCATTGCAGAGATCGATGATTGCGTCCGTCTACCAACACCACATCTGTTAGCTGACTTTGATCCTGGTTCTATTGGCGTGCTAGGCACTCTTGGAGAGGACGCATCTGGTGTCTTGCATGAGGTACTATAAGTATGCAAGAGGCCATCATGCCTATTAGCTGCATGAACACTTGTGCTGGTAGAGAGTGTTAAAGCTGAAATTTGGTTATGAGAGTTTGCATGCTTGCTATCCTGGCTGAGTTGGGATAGGTTAATGCTTTTGAGGTGTCTATTGTGGCACCGAGGTATTTTTGTATGTGGGATGGTTGTAGATGAGACTTTGCGTAGTTTACTGTGAACTCCAAGTTGTGGAGTAGTTGGATAGTGGTGTGAGTTTGATGTACACACTGACTGTATGAGCTGGCTTTTATGATCCAGTCGTCCAGATATGGGAAGACGTGAATGTGTACTCTTCTTAAGTGGGCTGCCACTACCGCTAGGCACTTGGTGAATACACGTGGTGCTGTTGTGACTACGAAAGGGAGTACTTTGAATTGATAGTGTTGGCCGTCCACTATAAATCTTAGATATATCCTGTGAGCTGCGTGAATGGGAATATGGAAATAGGCGTCCTTGAGATCTAGAGCAGCAAGGAAGTCGCCTTGTGATAGAAGAGTAAGTAACTGCTGCAGTGTAACCATGTGAAAATGGTGTGATTGTATGTACAGGTTTAAAGGTCTGAGGTCTAGAATAGGCCTGAGAGAGCCGTCCTTCTTTGGTATGAGAAAATACAGGGAGTAAACGCCTGTTTTCTGTTGGTGCAGGGGAACTGGTTCTATTGCACCCTTTTGTAGGAGGGCGATCAACTCCTGCTTTATCAGAGATAAGTGTTCTGCCGACATTGGGCGTTGTTTGGAGGGTATGTGTGGGGGTGTAGAAGTAAGTTCCAGACAGTAACCTGATTTAACTAATTGTCGAACTGACCTGTCTGTAGTGATGTTGGTCCAGACAGACAGAAACGGTTGTAGTCTTCCCCCGACCGGAGTGGAATGGTATGGGGGAAGTGGAGGAAAGTAATTGGGTAGGGGTGGAGGCAGAGCGGGTGTTGGTCTTGCCTCTGCCTTTGTTATTGTTGCCTCTGTAGCCTCCTCTCTGGTAACCTCTGGTAAATGTAGACTGGGCGGGAAGAGGTGGAGGAGTTGTATGAGGAGTAGCCTCTGGGGGTGCCCTTGTAAGGTGAGCAACAAAAGGAACTTCTGGGAGCTTGCAACTGCAAGTCTCCCATAGATTTTGCTTTGTCGATATCCTTTTTCATTTTTTCAAGGGTTGAATCTACATTTGGGCCAAATAGGTGCTCCTGATCAAATGGCTTCGTTAGGATAGAACTTTGAACTTCAGGTTTAAAACCCGAGATGCGTAGCCAGGCATGCCTACGCAAAAGGACACTTGTATTTACTGCTCTGGAGGCGGTGTCTGCCACGTCAAGATTGCAACGGCTGGAGGTGTTGGTGATAAGCTTATCCTCCAGTATGAGCTCATTGGCCCTGTTTTTGTATTTATCTGGGAGGTGCTGCATTATGGACTCTAGTTAATCATAATGTGCCCTATCATACCTGGCTAACAGAGCCTGAGTGTTGGCGATGCGCCATATGTTAGCCGCCAGTGAGGCTGTTCTTTTGCCAGAGGCGTCCAAGAGTTTAGACTCCTTGTCGGGTGGTGGAGCGTTACCTGATGTCTGAGAATTGGCCCTTTTCTAGCATTGGAAACTACCAGGGAGTCTAAGGGTACTGGGCCTTTAATATAAGCTGGGTCAGCAGGGGCAGCTTTATATATTTTTTCGATCCTGGGGTTAATAACTTGAGCCCTAACAGGATCTTTAAAGACTTCAGGTGCATGCTTAATAACCCCTTTAAGCATAGGTAGTATTGAGGTGGACCTTTGAGTGGTGTCATATGTTTCCATTAGGAAATCCTGCTCTATGGAGTCTGTATGCAAGTCAACCCCGTGGTAATGGGCAGCTCTGTGGACGAGCTGGTTGAAGCCCACGGTGTTTGATTTGATTTATCAATTTATAGAGCGCGCGAATGCCCGAAGGCGTCTTGGAGGTGTCCTCTGGAAGGGAAGGCCTGAAGGGATAGATGTCATCCTGTGTAACATTAGGGACATCTGGCGTGTTATAATCATCCCAGGGGTTTGGGGAAGAAGGTGGACTGGGATCCCTAGTGGCACATCGTCCGGACTCTCCCCTATGTCATCATCGTCTACTGGTGTAGGAGATGGTGTAGGGGAACGGTGTGGTGGGGGAGGTGGAGGAGTTGGAGAAGGGACTCTTACAGGAGATGTGGCAAAGTCCCTCTTTTAAGGTGGTGGAGCCGGTGCAGGCGCATCTAGTGGTCTTTTCCTAGAACTAAGAGTTAATTGACCAGTTTTAGGATTCCTTACGAGAGTCTTTTGAGCAGGATCTGGTGTAAACAGCTCTTCTGCTGGAGGTTGGTCTTTCGGTGCCGAGCTTTTCGGTTCCGTAGGCTTCTTAGGGAACTGACTCTGTAGTGGTTCTGTGTTGTTTTGGTTTGGAACCATGCTTCTTTACAGTCTCTGTGGCCCGTGGAACTTGTTGTTTTTTCGGTTCCGAGGCTTTCTTTGGCTCTGAATTCGAACCCTTCGGGTGTGGTTTTTTTGTTTGGTTCCGAATGTTTTTTCGGTGTCGACGAGTAGGTGCTTGTAGGTTTTTTTGCCGTGTGCTTGGATGTGGAAGCAACTGTCGGCGCGGAAGCATAGGGCAGTTTCTTTTTTGGTGCCGGTGATTGTGTTTTGGTACCAACGGCAGGCTGACTCGAGCCTGAGCTACCTGAAGGCTTAGTAGGCTTCTTCGCCGGGCCCAAGGGCGAGGCATGGGAAGCAGTCTCTCGGTGTGAACCTGGGCCCAAAGGTGAAGGTGTGACCGAAGCCTTTTTCGATGGGTGTAGGGAGGAGGGAGGGGGGGGGGAGGGGGGGGGGGGGGTCGACGTTTTTACTTACGACCCGCTGAATCGGAGTCATCAGCTTCTGAGGCACAGACGAGGCCTTCTTCGACCCGCTCTCGCTCCGGCACATCGACGCCCTCTTTGAAGATGTCCTCGGGGATTGATGTCGACTAGCGAGCCATGGGTCGTCGAGCAAGTCAGTCCCAAATGGTCCTCTTAGAGCGGAACGAGGCACAAGCTGGACAGTCTCTGGCCTCGTGCTCTGGTGAAAGGCATTGGCTGCACACCTCATGCAGATCGGTGTGGGGAAACTTCGAGCCACATTGAGGACACTTCGTGAATGGCGTCCTTTCCATGAGCAAGAAGCTAAGGCCCAGGTAGGCCCAAACGCCTTCGACGACAATCGGAATCAAGGACTTGGATTTGGAGAGATGTGCGACGATTAGGGTTCGCGATCGAGACAATACCGTCAAAAGGGTGAAGGACTGCGTGCCGAAAGTGGAATCAGTAACGGTTCCAAACTGGAGCGCGACAACACATCCGATGGCGGAAAAAAACAATCTGAAGATGGAGCAGATGCCCATGCGCACTATAGTCCAAAGGAGTAGACACCTATCCTGTGACTTCCAAAGACTTTTCCACGACAAAAACAAGTGCAAACCTCCGGGCTCAACACCAGATGCTGATCTATGCGAAGTGTGTGATCTGCAGCTCATATGGCTCGAACACTCCTTTTTCCCTTTGAGCAGGAGGGACCTCTTCTATGGCTAGTTTCTTTAGAAGGGCCGACACTTCCTGACGTAGCAAATCCAGGTGGTGAGGACCTAATCTTACTGGAGAAATGTCTCGTGGGGGTGCGCAGAAACGTAGTGCATACCCATTGCGCAGTATATTTAGCACCCACTCATCTTTGGTGATGTTGCGCCACTCTGTAATGCAATTTGAGATACATCCTCTCACTGGAGTGAGCAACTATGCTAGAGGAAGCGAGAACTCATTGCTTGCCTGGAGCTTTGGATGTGGAGGAGGATTGCTGCTGATGTCCACCTCTGCCTCTAGAGGAACGACGGCCTTGGTACTGCGACTTAGATTGTTGCTTTTGCGACCATTGAGGGGTTTGAACCCTTTGTTGGTAGTTCTTAGGATTATAAGGCCTGTAGCAAAGCCTGAAGGATTAGTTACTTACCTGTAATCCTAGTTCTCTTCCAGGGGTATCCTCATCAAAGTCATAAGCATTAGAATATTCCCGCCCATGTGCGGGATCCCGGAAACAGTATATTATATGTGCCCCACATATATATATCCATACATATATACCTATATGTATACACAAGCAATTGCAGCCCATAACACCCTAGAGCTGAATCATGCTGTAAGGAATTTCCACTATACATAAGAAAATAGCATTACAAACACGAGAAACAACATTATAACTTGTTTGAAAACTGTTTTAATGCTTAGAAAACAGCAGAAATTCTTAGAAAACACTGAAAGCATAGGAAGCTCACAGGCTGCATTGCAAATACCCAGTCTAAAAAGACTGAAAACCTAACTAATAGCTGCATAGCAAAAAACTGACACCGTGCCTTTAAGGCACACCTGACCCCCACCTTCCCATCATGCCTCAGGGGTGGCAGTTAGGTCAGTTGTTCTTTGCAGAGACTGAAAAGTCATGGCACAAAGAAATAATAACCTCTGAAAACTATCACACCTTTGCCCGGGGAGGCGGGAGGGTTGCTTATGACTTTGAGGAGGATACCCCTGGAAGAGAACTAGGATTACAGGTAAGTAACTAATCCTTCTCTTCCAGGGGATCCTCATCAATAGTCATAAGCATTAGAATAGAATAGCGAGCCTCACCTCATCCCTCTGCGGGCAAAGGAAAGAAAAACAGAGAAGGAACAGTATGCTTAGATAGACCCCGCTACCCAAACAGGTTCCTCAAGGAGGCTTGGCCTACTTGGGCGTCCGCCCTGGAATCGGATTCGAGGCAGTAGTGCCTGGTAAAGGTGTGAACCGATTTCCAAGTGGCCGCCTTGCAGATCTCTGCCATTGGAACGTCATGCAAGAAAGCTACTGTGGCCGCTTTCCCCCTAGTAGAATGAGCCTTAGGGGCCAAAGGTAAGGGCCTTTTCGCCAGCTGGTAGGCTAGGGTAATGCAGGAAACAATCCATCTGGAAATGGATCGCTTAGCTGCTGGGAAGCCTGTTCTCATGGCGCCATAGTTGACAAACAGTTGATCCGTCTTCCTAATGCCTCTGGTACTTGCCAGGTAGAATTTAAGTACCCTCTTGAGGTCTAAGGAGTGGAGCGACCGCTCAGCCGGGGTCGCTGGATTCGGGAAGAAGGATGGCAGAGAAATGGACTGATTAATATGAAAATCAGACACTACCTTAGGGAGAAAAGATGGATGTGCCCTTAAGACCACTTTGTGCTGGTGAAAAACTGTGTACGGCTCTTTAGTACAGAGAGCCTGGATTTCGCTTACTCTGCGTGCCGATGTAATGGCTACCAGAAAAGCGGCCTTCCACGACAGATGCTGTAAGGAAGCTCTGTGGATCGGCTCAAAAGGTGGGCCCATCAACTTGGACAACACTAAGTTCAACTCCCATGGAGGAGAAGGGTTTCGAACAGGGGGGTAAACTTTCTTCAACCCCTGCAAGAAGTCCTTGACCACCTGCATCTGGAAAAAGGAAGGTTGACTGGAAGACCTCCTGTAAGCTGTAAAGGCAGACAAATGGACCCTGATGGATGCATACTTCAAGCCTGATCTAGCTAAGTGAAGGAGGTACGGAAGGATGACGTCCTCCTGCCCCTTTGTAGGATCAAGGTGATTCTCCCTACACCAAATGAAGAACCTCTTCCACTTAAACGCATAAGACGCTCTCGTGGAGGGTCGCTTCGCTTCTTTGAGAATATGCATGCAGTCAGGTGGTAGACCTAAATGTCCGTATTGCAGGACCTCAGGAGCCATGCTGTTAAGTTCAGTGAGGGAAGGTTGGGATGTAGAATCCTCCCGCCCATCTTGGACAGCAGGTCCGGCCTGCAAGGCAGTCGCCTGTGAGGCCGCACAGAGATGGAGAAGGTCCGGGTACCACCACTGGCGCGGCCAGTCCGGAGCTATGAGGATCATCTTCATGTCGGATCTGAGCAGCTTGGATACCACCTTCGGAATCAAAGGCAGGGGCGGAAAAGCGTAGGCAAATGTCCCTGACCAGTCCATCAAAAGAGCATTCCCCCTGGTCCCTGGACGGTGGAATCTGGACGCGAAGGCGTGGCATTTTGAATTTTCGTCGTCTGCAAACAGATCGATTTCTGGACGACCCCAACAACGGAACAGGTCTGCCACCACCTCGTCGTGCAGCACCCAGTCGGGCTGATCTTCGAAGTGCCTGCTGAGTGCGTCTGCCTTGATATTAAACTCCCCCGGAAGGTGCACTGCCACTACCGAGAGGTTCCGGGCGAGCAGCCAGTGCCAGATCGCCTGTGCCTCCAGGGAGAGGGGGCGTGACCGAGTCCCGCCCTGTTTGTTCAGGTAAAACATGGTTGTGGTGTTGTCGGTCTGCACCAGGACTGAGTCGGCCTTGATTGCTGGGAGGAACGCCTTTAGAGCAAGGTGGACTGCCCGAAGTTCTAGCATATTTATGTGGTAGCCCTGTTCTTTTGTAGACCACCGACCCTGTATTTGGAGGCACCCCATGTGGGCCCCCCAACCTTGCAGCAATGCATCTGTCACCACCGATTGCACCGGAAGTGGGTGGTGAAACGGGACTCCCACCAACAGATTGTCCTGACGAGTCCACCATGCAAGGGAAGATTTCGCCACCTGGGAGAGAGAGATTCGATCTCCCCAGCGGCCTGTGGACTGATCCCATTGGTCCTCCAGAGCTTGCTGCAAAGGTCTCATTCGCAGTCTGGCGTTGGGAATGAGAAAAATGCAGGACGCCATGGATCCCAGCAGAGATGCTACCTGCCGGGCTGACGGCCTCTGCATCTGATGCATAAGCCTGCATTTCCTCTTCATTGAAGACAGTCTCTCCCCCGAAGGAAACGCTTTTCCCACGCTTGTGTCCAGAACGGAGCCAAGGTAGTGGATGTACTGAGTGGGCTGCTGCACGGACTTTGCCATGTTGACGTGAAGGCCGAGAGCGTGCAACTGTCTCAGACAGGTCTGGAAGTCTTTCTTAACCTGCTGCTGGGATGGAGCCTTCAGCAACCAGTCGTCTAAGTAAGGGTAGACGAAGAGATCCTGCTTGTGTAGGCAGGCCGCCACCACTGCCATACATTTGGTGAAGACTCGCGGAGCCGACTTGAGTCCGAATGGAAGGACTTTGTACTGATAATGCTTGCTTCCAACCACAAACCGCAGATACCTGCGGTGATGTTTCGCGATTGCAATGTGAAAGTACGCATCTTGAGGTCCACCGAACACATCCAATCCCCGACTTGCAGATGTGGACATATTTTGTGAAGGGCCAACATAGGGAACTTCTCCTTGACGATGACTTTGTTTAGGAGACGAAGGTCCAGAATCGGACGGAACTTGTGCTCTTGATCTTTTTTGGGCACAAGGAAGTACCGGGAGTACACTCCTTTTCCGACCTGTGAAGGAGGAACTTTTTCTATGGCCTGTTTTTGCAGAAGGGCCCTCACCTCCTTTTGGAGCAGTTTTAGGTGGTGAGGACGGGACCTTTTTGGAGGGATGTCTTTCGGATGCGCTCGAAAACGTAGCGCATATCCATTTCGCAGTATATTCAGCACCCAGCGATCTTTTGTGATGCTGTCCCACTCTGCTAGATGTCGTGACGCACTTCCTCCCACTGGAGTGGGCAACGGTCGTAGAGGAAGCCACAGCTCATGACTTTCCTCCTCTTGTGGTAGTGGAGGACTGCTGCTGGTGTCCACCTCTGCCCCTGCCGGATTTTCTGCCTCGAAACTGCGATTTTCCTTGGGGTTTACTCTGAGACCACTGAGGGGTTTGAACCCTCTGTTGAAGCCCCTTGCGTTGGGTGGGTCGAAAACGGCACTTGAATTCCTTTTTCTTCTCCAAGCCCACAGCTTTGAGGGTGTCTAGTTCAGTTTTCATGCGCCCCATCTCCTCATCCGTGTGAGTGCCGAAGAGGGAGTTGCCAGAGAACGGGAGGTTTAAAATCCGTTGCTGTGCATCTGGCTTGAGCCCTGTCAGCCGCAACCAGGACGACCTCCTGGCGCACACACCGTGTGTGTAAGAATGGGCTGAGAGTAGAGCACCATCCGCCGCCGTGCTAATCGACTGATTAGCCACCAGAGCCCCTTCAGTGACAATCTCTTCGAAGTCCTTTTGGTCCTCCTTGGGGAGCTTGGACTTGAATCGCTCCATGGAGTCCCAGAGAGCCCTATCGTATCTGCCCAACAGCGCCGCCGCGCTGGAGATTTTGAGGGAAGCCGCCGCGGAAGAGCAGGCCCTGCGCCCCCAGGAGTCCTGGGTTCTGCTCTCCTTATCTGGAGGAACGGAAGAGGAGGCCGACGCCGTCTGACCCTTTCTTGCAGCCGCCACTATTACGGAGTCCGCAGGCGGGTCCATCTTCACAAAGACAGGATCAGAGGTAGCTGGCTTGTATTTTTTGAGGATACGAGCCGGGACCGCTTTGACGGTCGCCGGGGAGAGGAAGGTGTCCATGACTGGTTCCATGATTTCTGGGACCAAAGGCAGCAGTGGACGAGAGGCAGACTTCTGGTGAAGTGTTTCAAAAATCACCGACGTGGTGACTTGGGGGACTGACATCTCAATCCCCAACTTCTGCGCTCCACGCTGCAGCACCTCCTGGTAGGTGTTGATGTCGTCTATGGGCGAGACCCTGGACACTGGGCTGCCCGATAGCGTGGGTGAATAGTCCCTGATGGAGGACCTGGTGGACGAGGAAGAGGACGATGATGGTGACCTCCGCTCCCGGCGATGATCACGAGCCCGTGATCCGGATGAACGCCCCTCCCGCCTGGGGGAGCGCGATCTGCGTCGCCTGCTGTCCGGCGACTTCTGACGTGCTGGCCTGGGGGGACTAGCTCTGTCCACAGCCGCCACCAGCCGTTGCAGCGGAGAGTCATGCACTTGACTGACGTATTCCCGCAGCTTCCTTGTAGCCCCTGAGTCCTGCCAATGATGTGCTGGTAGCAGCCATCTGGGCGACATAGAATTGGTCCCTTGAGTCTGAGGGGAAGACCTACGGGGTTGGCTGGCAGGCTCTTGTGGAATTGCCGGTCGTGGAGATGCCCCTGAGTGAGAGGAGGAATGGTGCGAAGCCGACTGTCACCAGGACCACCGACCTGCCCGAGGCCTGTCTCGACATCGAGCGTGGTCTTGACGTCGATCCGTGGCGTTGCCTTCTTTCTCGCCGGGACTCTTCTCTCGACGTCGAACGACGCCTCGATGTGGACCGGCGGCCATGGTCAGTGGGCGAAGAATGCCGCCTCGACGTCGAACGGCGATGTGAAGCCGACGACGGAGGCCCTCTCTCCCTCGATGCCGAACGCCGTGGGGACGCCGGCGGAGATGCTGCCACTCTCGACGTCGACGCGGATTCCAACCTCGACGCCGAACGCCGTCTGGAGGACGACGGCGGAGGATTCTGCTCTCTCGACGTCAAACGCTGATGGAGCCTCGACGACGGAGGGGATCGTGCCCTCGACGACGGAGGGGTGACACTCCTCGACGCCGGTTGTCGCCTGGTTGACGACGGAGGGTCCATGGTCCTCGACGCCGATCGTCGTCGAGATGACGACGGCGGAGGTTCCCTGCTCCTCTACGCCGATCGCCGCTGGGTTGGCGACGGCGGAGGTTCTCTGCTCCTCGACGCCGATCGTCGCCTGGTTGACGACGGCGGAGGTTCCCTGCTTCTCGACGCCGATCGTCGCCGGGTTGACGACGGCGGAGGGGTGGTGTCTCTCGACACCGATCGTCGCCGGGTTGACGACGGCGGAGAGGCTCTAGATCTCGACGCCGATCGTCGCCGGGTTGACGACGGCGGAGAGGCTCTAGATCTCGACGCCGAGTTGACGATGGCGGTCTGGACTTCGACGACGTACCTGCTCTCGACGGCGAGCCAGCGGTCGAAAGTCTCTTCTTGGAAACACGACCTACCGGAACATCTTTCCTCAACGCCGATCCAGACGCTGAGGCGGAAGGACGAGAGGACTTGCTCCTAGATGTATCTCTAGGCCTCTTGGAGCCCTTCCTCACCGGAGATCGGCCTCTGGATGGTTGTGCCAGGCCATAAATGCGAATTCGCTCTCTGTCCTTCAAAGTTCTCTTGGACAGGCTCTGGCAGTGAGTACATGTCTTGGAATCATGATCCTCCGGTAGACACAGGATACAGACCCTATGAGAGTCAGTCCTGGCCTTCTTCTTGCCACAAGCAGGGCAAGGATCGAAAAGAGAAGGCATTTCAAGTTGGAAAAAATGCCCAAAACTGCCTAAAAAAGACAGCCTCTTACTGACTTAGATGTAAAACGTCGAAGTAAGGGAAAAAACAGTTGAAAAACAGACAATATTTTCTTACAAACTCTGAAAAAAGTGGAGCTCTGTTGCCAGGATCCTTCCAGAAGGAGCCGGAAAGAACAACTGACCTAACTGCCACCCCTGAGGCATGATGGGAAGGTGGGGGTCAGGTGTGCCTTAAAGGCACGGTGTCAGTTTTTTGCTATGCAGCTATTAGTTAGCTTTTCAGTCTTTTTAGACTGGGTATTTGCAATACAGCCTGGGAGCTTCCTATGCTTTCAGTGTTTTCTAAGAATTTCTGCTGTTTTCTAAGCATTAAAACAGTTTCCAAACAAGTTATAATGTTGTTTCTCGTGTTTATAATGCTATTTTCTTATGTATAGTGGAAATTCCTTACAGCATGATTCAGCTCTAGGGTGTTATGGGCTGCAATTGCTTGTGTATACATATAGGTATATATGTATGGATATATATATGTGGGGCACATATAATATACTGTTTCCGGGATCCCGCACATGGGCGGGAATATTCTAATGCTTATGACTATTGAGGAGGATCTGTTCTACCAAAAAGTACTCCCCACCACTAACTCAGAGATGAGATTATGAGTTAAATTAGAACAGACCTAGAGTTTTCAGATGTTACGACCCCTAAATGAAGATTGGAACTGGACACCACTATTCAGTGGGGAAGGAGGCAACTCCTTTTGTTTTATATTCCCTCACACACCCTAGTGGTGTCATGCTTCATCATCGGGACACCTCGACCCCTATAAGTCGAGGTGGGCTCGACCATATCTCAGGGAGCTCTTATGAAGATGTTTTTTGGCCAGGGGGATAAAGATTAAAAGCCACAGCAGTTCCCAGTATCCCTTTTATTCTTGGAACTGTCAGTGGTGAAAATAAAATACGTTCGGGTCAAGATGGGATATTATGGTCCTAAGACCCTATAGCCAACATGTTTCAGTCCTGCTAGGCCTCATAAAGGGTGCTGGACTTTCTTCAGGGCGGAAAAAATGCCCCCTGGATTAGTTTAAGGCGGAAGAATTCCCTGCACTATTCAGGATGAGGGCGACTAACACTCCTCATTTATTCTTATAGACTGATTGGTCTTGTATTTCACTCCCTCTAGGTAGAGAAACAAGGAGACAAAAAAAGGAAAAGAAAAAAAAAAAAGGGGGGGGGGGGGGGGAAGAGACACCACATATAGTTACATATGGAGTTCCAGGTAAGTTCGTCTGCAGGCGTGCTTTTCAACTTAATCAAGGTGAAAACACCAGACAGTTCTGGGTGGTGGGTGAAAAAACACTGATTTTCTCACACGTACTTATTTGTGTGTTACCCGGTTTTTTGTGGCGGCTATATGCCGCATCCTAACTCCTTTTATTCCTAGGTGTAGGTCTATAGATAACGTACTAGCACCCGTGTAATCCTCTTGTGAACAAACACTATAAAATGTGCAAAAAACACTGTGGTTATTTATAAACATCTATATATATATATATCTCTGTACATGTAACATGATCGCGTGATGACATGCTCACCATTCGCGCTCTTACATACATATATGCTTTCTCACTCTCTCAGACATGCATTCTTACCCCGTTTTTTGAGGGGTATCAACTCCAAGTGGAAGACTACCGTAATTGGGGTAGCCCTGTAGTCAAACACTTCGTGATCGTAAGCGTAAGTATCAAAGCCCCAATGAGATGTAAGTATCCCCGTTAGTCATGAAGGGATGGTCATCAAGTGTGCGTACATATAGAGAGACGCACAAAAACACAAACAAAAAGACAGAGTCTATTTAGAGTCATGTTCGGCGCTGGATCCCGCGAGGGGACCAGCTCTCTTCTCATACCTTAGCGTTGTGGTCACTCAGCAGCATTTACTCACGCCATCAAGGGTCCTGCCCCTCGTAACAACCTATTCGGTGGTGGTTCCACTGCTTGGAGTGCTGTTCAGGTTCTTTTGGACGCTTTTAATCACCACTTCGCTACTGACTGTTGCCCCGCCTACTTCCGTATGCTGTCTCCGAATCCGTCGAGACTCCTGGAGACTCATGGGAAATGTAGTTGTGGGCTTGGTGCGTGTCTGTTGATTTTTTCTTAAAGAGTTTTTTTTTTTAAAACGAAACTTTATCACTATAACGATGTGTGTTTGCCGATTCCTAATATCGATACATATCTCACCTAAGTGCATCAGAGGCGGTATGGGTGGCAAAATAGCCGGCGCAATTACCGGTTATAACTACAGATGATCAGTATAAATCCATATGCCTGGACTGTCTGACGAGAGTGTGTAATCTCGATATGTCTCGAGCTACTCGGATTTGAGAGTTTGGTTGAAACTTCGGAAATATGTCTCATGGGATACCCGTAGGGGGCCACCACCTGGTTTTTCAATGGTCCAGTCAATAGGCTAGTTGTTAGATCAATATTTGTATATATCTCTAATACATAACCACCCACGACACCCAACCTGTTCGCGTCGGTGGAGGCGCAAAAGATATTGGTCTTCAAATAAAGATAGATAAACAATTGATCTAGCCATTGGTTGCTACAGGGCAGACTCCTACTCACTCACTAGTATACATTATTTTTGGTTACAAGTCAGGGTATGGCTATATCTATGAGGTTTGAATGTGGGGTTATGTTTCGGTTGTACTATTCATTCTGAGTATTACCTCTGAGTAAGTTGGTTCCACGGTATTGAGTCGTTTAATCCAATAATGTGAGTTTTAAGTCTATATACCCATCGTTGTTCACGTTCTAATAGGGTTTTAGACATATCGCCGTCCCCATTTACTTTCTCAATGATTGTCCACCACAAATCTGAATCTGTGTGTTTCTGTTCTATGTAATGTGCAGTCAATTTGGTAGATGTGATAGCCCTTCTGATCGTGCTCCTATGCTCACATATACGCACTTTGATTTTTCTTCCTGTCATTCCCACATACATAAGTTGGCAGGGACATTTTATCAGATAGATGACATTATCAGTATTACAATTCGTGTGTGATCGCTGTTCCCACGGGTATGACGTTCCCAGATCTATTTCTCTAGTTTGTTCTGTAAATGGGCACACCACGCAAGTCCCGCATGGGTAATGTCCAGTGACCATTGGTAGATTCCATAGTGTTGTCTCTTTCCTGGATTGTGTCGTTGGTTTCTTCAAATCTGTATGAACGAGAGAATCCCTCAGACTTTTGTTCCGTTTAAAAGAGAACATTGGCTTCTCATATTTCAGTTGATTGGACGTGAGAACTGTCCACTTCTTGTTGATAATTTTTTTGATCTCGTTGGATGATCTGTTATAAGTGGTAACACATATGAGAGTATCTGGTTCTTCCTTCGGGTATGTCTCAAGTAGGGCCTCTCTAGGTGTATTACGAGACCGTTTCTTCGCATTTTCACAATCTTTCTAGGGTACGATCTTTCATACAGTTTCTTCGCCAGATTATCCGCTTCTACTTTGTATTCATCCAGATCGGCACAGTTTCTGCGTATACGCAAAAATTGGCCTATTGGGAGATTTTCCCTGAGCGATCGAGGATGTGCGCTATTGAAGAGCAGTAAACTGTTTTTGTCAGTGGGTTTGGAGAATAAAGAACTGGTGATTCCCCCATTTTTTGCACTTAACTTTACATCAAGGAAAGATATCTGATTTTGGTTCGATGTCATAGTAAATTTCAAATGTGGGTTGAGTTGGTTAATCCACGTGTGGAAATTGGTCAGTGTATCAGTATTCCCTTCCCAGATTACCAAAATATCATCTATATATAGCCACCACCCTTTGATATTCTTGGTATATGGGTTGGTGGTCCATATATGTTCTTCCTCCAGATGCCCTACATAGAGACATGCTATGCTGGGAGCAA
Source organism: Triturus cristatus (assembly GCF_964204655.1). NCBI lineage: Eukaryota > Metazoa > Chordata > Amphibia > Caudata > Salamandridae > Triturus > Triturus cristatus. Next base: position 1,141,152,727 of record NC_140590.1, on the reverse strand, counting down.
ATGTGCTCCCCATAGATGTACCGTGTGTTTGCAGGTATAGTTGATCCTCGAATCTGAAAAAGTTCTCTTTCAATGCCAGACTCATGAGTGTGATAACCCAGCTTATTGGTGCATCCCAGGTCCATTCTCCTTGCCGTAGATATGTTTCAATCACTCTGATGCTCTCATCTTGTGGAATGCTGGTGTATAATGCTTCAACATCCAGACTTACCAACATGTTCTGTGTTGGATCGTATGTGACATCCCGAAGGACGTTCAGTAGATGTTTTGTGTCTTGGATGTAGGATTTTATTTGGGTCACCAGAGGACGGAGAAACCAATCCGTGTTATTAGACAGTGGTTCCAAAAGGGAACCTATCCCTGACACAATGGGTCTCCCTGGTGGTGGTATTCTTCCTTTATGGATTTTGGGTATTGTGTAGAATATGGGTGTTCTAGGATCATCACAGTTCAGGAAATCCTGCTCCTTCTTGTTTATCCACTTTTGTTTCAGTGCCTCTGTTGTAAGAGTGTTTATGGTTTTCTTGAGTCGAGCTGTAGGATCTCTGTGGATGGGTTTGTAAAATGTGGTATCTGCTAACAGGTTGGTACAGGCTGATCTATATGCTGAAATGCTCTGTATCACTGTTGCTCCACCTTTGTCAGCTGGTTTACTAACCACATCGGGTCTTGTACTTAGTTGTTTTAGAGCTATTCGTTCCCTCTTGCTCATGTTGTCAAAACCTCCGCCCTGCGTGGGTAGATTTTCAATCTCATTTGATACTGCATCTTCAAAAGCTAATACTTCCGGGGGCATCATTGAGGATGGAGGGAAGAAACTGGACTTCGTTCGTAACGATGTATACCTATGGTCTTCAATAGGTCGATAAGATGCCGCAAAAAATGTTTTTAATCTTATCTTCCGAAAGAATTCACTTAATTCGCATCTTATCTTCAATTTGTCAAGATTCGTGGTAGGTACAAAACCAAGGCCTTTATTCAAGACAGAGGAAAAGTCTTGAATAAAGGCCTTGGTTTTGTACCTACCACGAATCTTGACAAATTCAAGATAAGATGCGAATTAAGTGAATTCTTTCGGAAGATAAGATTAAAAACATTTTTTGCAGCATCTGATCGACCTATTGAAGACCATAGGTATACATCGTTACGAACGAAGTCCAGTTTCTTCCCTCCATCCTCAATGATGCCCCCGGAAGTATTAGCTTTTGAAGATGCAGTATCAAATGAGATTGAAAATCTACCCACGCAGGGCGGAGGTTTTGACAACATGAGCAAGAGGGAACGAATAGCTCTAAAACAACTAAGTACAAGACCCGATGTGGTTAGTAAACCAGCTGACAAAGGTGGAGCAACAGTGATACAGAGCATTTCAGCATATAGATCAGCCTGTACCAACCTGTTAGCAGATACCAAATTTTACAAACCCATCCACAGAGATCCTACAGCTCGACTCAAGAAAACCATAAACACTCTTACAACAGAGGCACTGAAACAAAAGTGGATAAACAAGAAGGAGCAGGATTTCCTGAACTGTGATGATCCTAGAACACCCATATTCTACACAATACCCAAAATCCATAAAGGAAGAATACCACCACCAGGGAGACCCATTGTGTCAGAGATAGGTTCCCTTTTGGAACCACTGTCTAAGTACACGGATTGGTTTCTCCGTCCTCTGGTGACCCAAATAAAATCCTACATCCAAGACACAAAACATCTACTGAACGTCCTTCGGGATGTCACATACGATCCAAAACAGAACATGTTGGTAAGTCTGGATGTTTAAGCATTATACACCAGCATTCCACAAGATGAGAGCATCAGAGTGATTGAAACATATCTACGGCAAGGAGAATGGACCTGGGATGCACCAATAAGCTGGGTTATCACACTCATGAGTCTGGCATTGAAAGAGAACTTTTTCAGATTCGAGGATCAACTATACCTGCAAACACACGGTACATCTATGGGGAGCACATTTGCTCCCAGCATAGCATGTCTCTATGTAGGGCATCTGGAGGAGGAACATATATGGACCACCAACCCATATACCAAGAATATCAAAGGGTGGTGGCTATATATAGATGATATCTTGGTAATCTGGGAAGGGAATACTGATACACTGACCAATTACCACACGTGGATTAACCAACTCAACCCACATTTGAAATTTACTATGACATCGAACCAAAATCAGATATCTTTCCTTGATGTAAAGTTAAGTGCAAAAAATGGGGGAATCACCAGTTCTTTATTCTCCAAACCCACTGACAAAAACAGTTTACTGCTCTTCAATAGCGCACATCCTCGATCGCTCAGGGAAAATCTCCCAATAGGCCAATTTTTGCGTATACGCAGAAACTGTGCCGATCTGGATGAATACAAAGTAGAAGCGGATAATCTGGCGAAGAAACTATATGAAAGATCGTACGCCAGAAAGATTGTTGAAAATGCGAAGAAACGGTCTCGTAATACACCTAGAGAGGCCCTACTTGAGACATACCCGAAGGAAGAACCAGATACTCTCATATGTGTTACCACTTATAACAGATCATCCAACGAGATCAAAAAAATTATCAACAAGAAGTGGACAGTTCTCACGTCCAATCAACTGAAATATGAGAAGCCAATGTTCTCTTTTAAACGGAACAAAAGTCTGAGGGATTCTCTCGTTCATACAGATTTGAAGAAACCAAAGACACAATCCAGGAAAGAGACAACACTATGGAATCTACCAATGGTCACTGGACATTACCCATGCGGGACTTGCGTGGTGTGCCCATTTACAGAACAAACTAGAGAAATAGATCTGGGAATGTCATACCCGTGGGAACAGCGATCACACACGAATTGTAATACTGATAATGTCATCTATCTGATAAAATGTCCCTGCCAACTTATGTATGTGGGAATGACAGGAAGAAAAATCAAAGTGCGTATATGTGAGCATAGGAGCACGATCAGAAGGGCTATCACATCTACCAAATTGACTGCACATTACATAGAACAGAAACACACAGATTCAGATTTGTGGTGGACAATCATTGAGAAAGTAAATGGGGACGGCGATATGTCTAAAACCCTATTAGAACGTGAACAACGATGGGTATATAGACTTAAAACCCACATTATTGGATTAAACGACTCAATACCGTGGAACCAACTTACTCAGAGGTAATACTCAGAATGAATAGTACAACCGAAACATAACCCCACATTCAAACCTCATAGATATAGCCATACCCTGACTTGTAACCAAAAATAATGTATACTAGTGAGTGAGTAGGAGTCTGCCCTGTAGCAACCAATGGCTAGATCAATTGTTTATCTATCTTTATTTGAAGACCAATATCTTTTGCGCCTCCACCGACGCGAACAGGTTGGGTGTCGTGGGTGGTTATGTATTAGAGATATATACAAATATTGATCTAACAACTAGCCTATTGACTGGACCATTGAAAAACCAGGTGGTGGCCCCCTACGGGTATCCCATGAGACATATTTCCGAAGTTTCAACCAAACTCTCAAATCCGAGTAGCTCGAGACATATCGAGATTACACACTCTCGTCAGACAGTCCAGGCATATGGATTTATACTGATCATCTGTAGTTATAACCGGTAATTGCGCCGGCTATTTTGCCACCCATACCGCCTCTGATGCACTTATGTGAGATATGTATCGATATTAGGAATCGGCAAACACACATCATTATAGTGATAAAGTTTCGTTTAAAAAAAAAAACTCTTTAAGAAAAAATCAACAGACACGCACCAAGCCCACAACTACATTTCCTATGAGTCTCCAGGAGAGTCGACGGATTCGGAGACAGGATACGGAAGTAGGCGGGGCAACAGTCAGTAGCGAAGTGGTGATTAAAAGCGTCCAAAAGAACCTGAACAGCACTCCAAGCAGTGGAACCACCACCGAATAGGTTGTTACGAGGGGCAGGACCCTTGATGGCGTGAGTAAATGCTGCTGAGTGACCACAACGCTAAGGTATGAGAAGAGAGCTGGTCCCCTCGCGGGATCCAGCGCCGAACATGACTCCAAATAGACTCTGTCTTTTTGTTTGTGTTTTTGTGTGTCTCTCTATATGTACGCTCACTTGATGACCATCCCTTCATGACTAACGGGGATACTTACATCTCATTGGGGCTTTGATACTTACGCTTACGATCACGAAGTGTTTGACTACAGGGCTACCCCAATTACGGTAGTCTTCCACTTGGAGTTGATACCCCTCAAAAAACGGGGTAAGAATGCATGTCTGAGAGAGTGAGAAAGCATATATGTACGTAAGAGCGCGAATGGTGAGCATGTCATCACGCGATCATGTTACATGTACAGAGATATATATATAGATGTTTATAAATAACCACGGCGTTTTTTGCACATTTTATAGTGTTTGTTCACAAGAGAATTACACAGGTGCTAGTACGTTATCTATAGACCTACACCTAGGAATAAAAGGAGTTAGGATGCGGCATATAGCCGCCACAAAAAACCGGGTAACACACAAATAAGTACGTGTGAGAAAATCAGAGTGTTTTTTCACCCACCACCCAGAACTGTCTGGTGTTTTCACCTTGATTAAGTTGAAAAGCACGCCTGCAGACATGAACTTACCTGGAACTCCATATGTAACTATATGTGGTGTCTCTTCCCCCCCCCTTTTTTATTTTTTTCTTTTCCTTTTTTTGTCTCCTTGTTTCTCTACCTAGAGGGAGTGAAATACAAGACCAATCAGTCTATAAGAATAAATGAGGAGTGTTAGTCGCCCTCATCCTGAATAGTGCAGGGAATTCTTCTGCCTTAAACTAATCCAGTGGGCATTTTTTCCGCCCTGAAGAAAGTCCAGCACCCTTTATGGGGCCTAGCAGGACTGAAACATGTTGGCTATAGGGTCTTAGGACCATAATATCCCATCTTGACCCTAACATTGTATTTTATTTTCACCACTGACAGTTCCAAGAATAAAAGGGATACTGGGAACTGCTGTGGCTTGTAATCTTTATCCCCCTGGCCAAAAAACATCTTCATAAGAGCTCCCTGAGATATGGTCAAGCCCACCTCGACTTATAGGGGTCGAGGTGTCCCGATGATGAAGCATGACACCACTAGGGTGTGTGAGGGAATATAAAACAAAAGGAGTTGCCTCCTTCCCCAATGAATAGTGGTGTCCAGTTCCAATCTTCATTTAGGGGTCGTAACATCTGAAAACTCTAGGTCTGTTCTAATTTAACTCATAATCTCATCTCTGAGTTAGTGGTGGGGAGTACTTTTTGGCAGAACAGTGTGTAACCTGGGAGGGTGTACTCCTCCCTATTTTTCCTCTCAGCCCCCCTGTAAGTTCGGAACCCCTTCCTGCTTACATCAGTATTTAACGTAATTTATATTGATGAGGATCCCCTGGAAGAGAACTCCTTTTTCTTCTCTAGGCAGATGGCCTTCAGTGTATCCAATTCGGCATTCATTCTGGCCATCTCCTAGTCAGTATGTGATACAAAAAGGGAGTTACCAGAGAACGGAAGATTTAAAATACGCTGCTGAGCCTCTGGTATCAAAGCAGATGGGCGCAGCCAAGATGACCTCCTTGCGCATATTCCATGTGCATATGAATGCGCAGCCAGAGAAGCTCCATCCGCTGCTGTGCTGATCACTTGGTTGGCCACCAGCACCCCCTCTTGGAGAATCTCTGCGAAATCTTGTCGATCCTCCTTTGGTAGCTTCTCCTTAAAGCGCTCCAATGAATCCCATAAGGATCTGTCGTATCGGCCCAGCAGGGCCGCAGCGCTAAAAACCTTCAAAGAAGATGCTGCTTAGCTGCATGCCTTTCTCCCCCAAGAATCCTGAGCTCTACTCTCCTTGTCTGGAGGAACTGAGGAAGTAGAAGCAACAGTATGTGTTTTCTTTGCTGCTGCAATGATAACCGAATCCGGTGGAGGATCAGATTTCAGAAACAAAGGATCCGATGCAGCCAGTTTGTACTTTTTTGTGGATCTCAGCCGGAGCTGCTTTAATCTAGGATGGGGTGAGAAAAACGTCCATCACTGGCTGAAGGAGACCGGGCACCAATGGGAGCAATGGTCCAGCCGCAGACCGCTGATGAAGGGTCTCAAAAATGATGGCTGTAGAAACTTGAGGTGCTGACATATCTATATTAGGTTTCTGTGCCCCTCTAGCAAGAAAATCGTGGAAGGTGTTATCATCATCTATAGGTGACACTCTTGAGGGAGGGCTACCTGTAAGGGTAGGAGAGTAGTCCCTTTTTGAAGAGTGAGTGGAGGAAGACGACCATGATGGCGCTTTTCTTCGTTTATGATGAGCATGCCTGTGTTCAGTAGATCTGCCTCGGTGATCTCCGGTCCGAGTAGTAGACCTGTCCACCTCCTGCACCAGTCGTTGTAGCGGAGATCTATGCAGAGGACTAGAATAGGTCGCAGGCTGCTGTACTTGGCCAGAGTGTTCCTTCTGCTACTGATGAAGAGGCAGAAGCCATTGTGGCGAAAGGAGCAACAAAGGAGATTTTTGTCTCTGTGGAGAGCTTCTTGGTGACTTTCTTGTCTGCCCTGGAAAATGAGCAGAAGAGCTTCTGGACATTGAGAGCACCTGGGGAGAGTGCATCACTTAAACAGATGACCCTCTGCGGTCTTCGGAGGCTGAATGTCCTCGAGGAACGATGCGACGTCGATGGAGAGAGCTTCGACGTCGATCAACTATGCGTCACTAAAACTAGTAACCCTTTCAAGAGGGATCTTCTCCGCGACGTCGATCCTTTTTAGTTTCGACGTTGAATGTTCCGACGTTGAACACCTAGACCTCACAGACTTCGCCTTTGATGTTAAGCGCCTTGGAGAACCCACTGAAGTGCGAATGGACGGAGAAATCCTTCTCGACATCGTTTCCTCAGACCTTTCATATCTCTCTTTCAATGCTGTGTGTAATGGAAGCAAACGGAGCGGTGATCCAGGCACTTCTTGACGTCGACAGAGACCGCCGTCTCGGCGTCGAATGTCGTTGTGTATACCTTACATCGGATCTCGACAACAAATCCTTTCTCGCCGTCGATACGGGTCTAGACCTCGACGTTAAACGTAGCCTGGTTGACGTCAACAGAGGTGTTAGTCTCGACGTTGAACGTCTTGCCTCTGGTGACGACGAGGCATATCTCGACGCCGACCGCCGCCTGGTTGACGGAGACGCCTGCTTCGACCCCGATGCCCCGGCGACAGCGGAGCATCTCTCAACGTCGTACATCGAACCAATGCCGAAGGAGACTTCTCTCTTGACCAACGGAGAGCGACTCCTCGACACCGATCGTCGACGGTTTGACGGCGGTGGAGGATCTGACATACCGGTTGTCTTCGTTGATGACCGATGTTCTCTCGACAGCGAACCCGCCGTCGATGGTCTTTTTGACGACGTTTTCGCTGCAGACTAAGGTATTTTTGGCGCCGAGCCCAACGCTGAAGGAGAGCAAACTGGAACCTTACTTCTGAGTGAAGATCTGGCTCCCTCCTTTCTCTTCTTCACCGGAGACCTGCCTCTTGAAGGTGTCTTCCCCTTCTCAGCCAGTCCATAGCGGCGAATCCTCTCGCTGTCCTTCAAAGTTCTCTTGGAAAAAGACTGGCAATGCTGGCAAGTCTTGGGAGAGTGATCATTAGGATGGCAAAGGATACAGACAGGGTGGGAGTCTAGTTTGGCCTTCTTCTTGCCACAGGAAGGGCAAGGATAAAACAGAGAGGGCATTTTGGAGTGAAAAATAATGCTCAACTCACTCAAAAATAGCAGAAAACTACATCAACAGTAAAAAGACATCGAAGTAGAAACCTTTGAGAAAAAGTAGACAATTTCTGACAGAAATCAGAAAAAAGAGCTGAATTAACCAGGGTCCTGACAGAAGGAGCCGGAAAGAACAACTGACCTAACTGTCACCCCTGAGGCATGATGGGAAGCTAGGGGTCATGGCTGCCTTAACTGCACGGTGCCAGTTTCATTCTGTGTTTCTGTGGGTTAGCTTTTCAGCTTTCTACACTGTTTCTACAATGCAGCCTATGGGCTGGCAATGTTTTTCATTCCTCTTTGCAGGAGTATGATTTCTATGATGCATTAAAGCAGTTTTTTCTCCCTGCTTTATTGGAATGTTATATATTTATGCAAGAGAAATTCTTACATTGCTCAGGCTTTACTGTATGGAGGGCTGCATTGTGTTTATTGTGATATACATATATATGTTTTTAGAGCTACATATATGTTTCCACATATATGTTTTATATGTTTCCAGGGTCCCAGCGCATGGGCGGGAATATTCATGTGCTTATGACTATTGATGAGGATCCCCTGGAAGAGAACAGGTAAGTACACAACTAACTCTTCCACTTCCAGTCTTCGGGGATTGGACTAACGCTGGGCAAGGGTCAGTTTAAGGTACGTACTGCAACACCAGCGGCAGTAGGGCGGCCGGCTGCAGAGGTCACTGGGATCAATGATAGCCAATGGAGTCTGGGGCACCGAACAAGATGCTGATTGCAAGTAGGTATGCGCGGTTTCAGGGTACAGGCCCTGGGGGTTAATCCTAGCATGGGTGCGGGCCACAAGGCAGCACCAACCTTACACCACTATTGGCAAAGGGGTGACCGGGTGCTGGGTGCAAATCAGCGTTGGACGCCCAATACTTTTTAATGGGGAATCTCGGTCACACAAAGACTGCAAGCTCGAACCAGGAGCCTGGCTGAAAGGTGACCTCTGGCAAGGCAGGTAAGTTGAGATGTCCAAGAAGGGCTGGCCACCGTCGGCTGGGCTCCCCAGGGTCAGGGCTGAGAATGTAGGGGTGCGCCCTTTGGTGTTGGATTTTCTTTACAAGAGCCGGTCACGGTCAGAGGGACCATTAGTGTAGAGGCTGCAGGCGACTCTGTGGCGTCCAGGAGAGGTCAGCCACCATTGGAGTTAAGGTCCAGATTAATGGGAGACTTCACTGGACAGGTGAGCCACTCAGGCCGTGGGCGTCTGGTGCAGAGTGGGCAGGAGGTGACAGATCCGGGGTCTGTTAAGTTGGAGTTTTCTGGACCGGGCCGCTGTCCAAGGGAAATCTAGTCTTTGTTGCACAATGGCAGTCTTCCTGGGGTTCTTAGAAGTTGCTGGCCACAGGATAGGTGTGGTCTTCAGCTGGAGACAGGCCGGTAGGGCTGTGACCAAGTCAGTCATCGTCTTCAAGCTTTGCTGCTCAGCATCTTTTTCATCGTTCTTTGCAGGTTGTAGGAATCGGAGGATCAAGGTTCAGGGGGACCCCTAAATAGAAATACGTCTGTGTTTGGCAGGCTAGTGCAGACCAGTCAGCTGCACCATAGGGCGTTGGGCGTTTTTCAGGGGGCATCTCCAAGATGCCCTCTGAGGGTATTTTACAATAAATCCAACATTGGCATCCGTGTGGGTTTATTGTGCTGAGACGTTTGGTACCAAATTTCTTAGCTTTCGGTAAAGCCATCAAGGAGTTTTGGAGTTTGTAATGACCAACTCCCAGTCCATGTACCCAATATGGCTTCACTGCACTTACAATGTATAAGAATGGACTTGGATACCGTAGGGGGCATATTGCTCATGCAGCTATGCTCTCATCTGTGGTATAGTGCACCCTGCCTTAGGGCAGTGAGGCCAGCTAAATGACTGACTTACCTATGCCACAGGCAGAGTTTATGGGCATGGCATACAGAGATGGGATTCATTTAAATAATATACAATACATGCCTCTACTTTTGACAACTTAAACAAATTTCAGCAGTTGAAACTCGCACTTAAATACCATATTAAGCACAGCAAAAGCAACACAATGTAGAAACCAATTGTGTTGACACTATAAATAAATGCATATTTTCAGTATATCAAGAAAGCATGCATGTCTAACAATTCTGGTCTTCCAAGAGAAAAATCCCAACTCATGGGCAATGTTTGAGGATTGATCATATTCAATCCCAAATTGGGACTTTTGTAACGTTTGCAAGGTTGCATCATCACTGTAGAAAAGAGTTCATGCTTATATCTGTCTTCACTTTCTGTTATACTTCAGCACTTTTCGCCAATTCGGTACAGTTTTTTTAGGCACACCACCAGCACTACACAGGTGATGGTCGTTTAAGTTTGCTTGTGACTGTGTTATAACCATTTCTGGAGAGAATGAGAAGATGTTTTGTGTTTTTAGAACAGTTTCTCAACAATTCAATAGCATGTATTAGCTTCATGGATGGAGAAAAAGCAAGAATCACGCAAATCTCTTTCTAGTTTCCCCTGAAGAAGGGATCCTGTATCCCCGCAATGCATTTGGCTTGTTGAAGAATTTGGTATTTCTTCAGCATAATGTAATCTCAGGCATTTTTATATGCCATATAAATTGCAGGAGTGATCTATGTATTATCTAGGAACAATAATACTGTATTCCAATCAATGAAGTGATAAATTCATTTGTAGTGCAAGCTGCTTCCAAGCAACTGGAGTAGATTTCTGTACTGGTACACAGGGAAGGGTGTCATGTTAACTCTTCAGTTTTGTCTGCACCAAAACATACAGTCTGCAACGGCACTCTGTATGAGTTCGGTGAGGGGTCTCTGAGGGTGGCACAATACAGGCTACAGCCCTCAGAGAACCTCTCTGGTCACAAAGACCTTGGTACCAGTGGTAACTTTTATAAGGGACGTACAAGTTACTACTTGTGTAACGATATATCTGTAAGAGACATTAGTTAGTGATAGATTCCTTACCTTAGAATATCCCCAGGCGTCAGACTGGATCTGGAAACTTTTGCTAGCAGTACCCCTGCGCATCGGTAGGTGGCATCATGCGGCTCCGCGTCCGTCACTGGCGTCGTAAGCGCCGAGATGACGTCACGGAGACTACTTAGGCGTCACCTATGCGCGCTGACGTCAGTTCTGTACACTACTTTCTGCACCAGGAACGCAGAGCCATGCAAGAAACTGACCACTGGTTCTATGAAACTAGGGCCCTGAAAGGGGGATGACCTTAATCCTAGAATCAGTTCGCAGAATGGGGAGGATGGGTGGGGCGGTAAGGAATCCATCACCAACTAATGTCTTTTACAGATATATTGTTACACAAGTAGTAACTTTACACGTTAGCGATAGATTCCTTACCTTACAATAGATACCCCAGCAATACCAACCCCGGTGGAGGACCTGTGAACAAGATTACACCAGAAAGTCATGGAGGACAGAACGGCCAAAGATGCAGTCTCTCCGGACCGGACTGTCAAGGCAGTAATGCTTGGTAAACGTATGCAGCGAGGCCCACGTAGCTGCCTGACAAATGTCCTGCAAGGGAACGCCGCATCCCAAGGCAGTAGTGGTTGCCGTCGCCCTGGTAGAATGGGCACAGCCCACAGGAGGCTCCTTCTTAGCCAACGAGTAACATGCTTTGATGCACAGAACGACCCACCGAGAGATGGTCCGTTTATGCACGGCCCGACCTCTTTTGGCGCCCACGTAGCCAACAAAGAGCTGGTGATCCACCCAGAACTGCTGTGTGCGCTTCAGATAGAACGAGAGCGCACGTTTTGGGTCCATATGGTGGAGCCTCTCCTCCTCTTTTGAAGGATGCGGAGGCGGAAAGAAGGTGGGCAAAGAGATGGTCTGCCCGATGTGGAAGGGCGTGACAACCATTGGCAAAAAAGAAGGACTGGTCCTTAAAACTACCTTGTCCGGATGAACAGAAAAGAAAGGAGGTTTGGAAGAAAGAGCCTGGAGCTCGCTCACTAACTCTTCAGGCAGAGGTGACAGCTACCAGGAAAGCAGTCTTAAGAGTGAGAAGACGCAAAGGACACATATGAAGGGGCTCGAAGGGAGCGCACATCAGATATTTCAAAACAAGGTTTAAGTTCCACTGAGGCACTATGAATGGCACGGGAGGAAACGTGTGCGTAATGCCTTTTAGGAAACGGTTAACAACCGGGGACTTAAAGAGAGAAGGCTGATCTGGAAGCCTCAGAAAGGCGGAGATGGACGAAAGATAACCTTTGATAGTGCCCAGAGCAGAGCCATGCTGGACCAAAGAAAGAAGGAACAGAAGGACTTCGGAAAGACGGGCCTCAACTGTGCACCATGCCAAAAACTTGTTCCACCGGCAGGCATACACCGTCTTAGTGGAGGGACGCATGGCAGCCAGAATGACATCACAGACTTCGGGAGGAAGATCAAAAGTTATCAACTGTCGCCGCTCAATCTCCACGCATGTAGGTGGAGGCTGGACAGGTTCGGGTGGAGGACCGTCCCCTGCTGCTGCGACAGACGCTTGAATCAAGTGACAGAGCGCACCATTGCTTCGGAGATGGGGGCCTGCCTGTTGCTTTGGTTCCCCCACACCCGCCGTACGAAGGTTACTAGTAGGTTCTATGACTTAGGGTTGATTATGGCCAAGAGGGAGCTAACCATGCATTGGAAGTCAAGGGTGGGACCTAGCTTTCTGAGGTGGAGGACGGCGTTTGCGAAATGGGCAGGAGCGGAGGGCACACTTAGTTTGCAATTAGCGCATAGGAGGAACGACGACAAGGCATTAGCGACGGCCCGTGCATGGGAGTCATTGGTGGTTGAACTTCAGAGGCTGGTGTCTGACGGTGGAGGGGAAGGGAGCATACCTGACCGACAGGAGGAAGCGATAAGCGGGGAGTAGGAGGGGGGGTCACGATGGTGGGAGGACGCATCCGAAGCGGCTGAAGCTGGGGGAAAACCCAAGCTGCCAGAGATGGGTTTGAATACCCCTGCACGAGTCATAGTAATAGGGGGGGCCGCATCTTGGGGAGTATAGGCAGACCGGGGCGCACTGACATGGGTTGCGGGAGGGAGTGGGAGGGGGGAGCCCAAGCGGGAAGGGTAACCTTTCCCATGTATACACAGTTGAAATGTCGTATGTAACGCTCTTCGGTGGGGTGCTGGGGCTCTTGTGGGAATTGTATTGGGATGTTGGTACGAAAATAATAAAAATATGTTTAAACAAAAAAAAAAAAAAGGATTACTTGGGCCCGGTCGCGCCGAATCTTCTTCAGCACTCTGGGCAGAAGTGGTATAGGTGGAAAGGCGTACAATAGACCGCAACTCCACTCGCGCCGAAAAGCGTTGCCTAGCGAGTGCCGTCTTGGAAACTTCAACGCACAGAACTGCTGACATTGCGCGTTCTCTTCGGTGGCCAATAGATCTAACCAAGGCTCTCCCCACTGCTGAAAGAGACCTTGCGCCATGTCCAAGTGCAGACGTCATTCGTGATCCAACAAGCACTGGCAGCTGAGTTTGACCACCCTGGCGTTCAGTGAACCTGCCACATGTTGAACCATCAAGGCGATGCCTTGATTTTCCAGCCATGTCCAGAGTCGCAGAGCCTCCTGACATAGGGTCCAGGACACCACCCCACCCGGTTTGTTGCAATACCACATGCCTGTGGTATTGTCCGTGAACACCTACACCACGCTTCCCAGGACAGAGGGAAGGAATGCCTTTAGTGCAAGTCGGATCACCCGAAGCTTCAACAGATTGATATGGAGCCGGGACTCCGCCGGAGACCAGAGGCCTCTGATGTCCACCTCCCCCAAGTGGCCTCCCCATCCCAGGAGGGACACATCAGTCACCACTGTGTGCTCCGGTTGGGGAAGGGAGAGGGATCTGCCATTGACCCAATCGCGATTCGTGAGCCACCACTGCAATTGCCGTACAGTGCCCTCCGAGATCTGGACATGATCGGACAGGTCGCCCTGATGCTGGGCCCACTGGAACTTCAGGTCCCACTGCAGAGCCCGCATATGCCATAGGGCATGTGTCACCAGCAGGATGCAGGAGGCCATCAAACGCAGAAGCCGGAGGGTCATCCTGACTGAAACCCGAGACAGAGGCTGAAAGATCGGAACCATAGCTTGAAAATCCCGGACTCGCTGCTCGGGAGGATAAACCCGAAACAGCGTCGAATCCAGAACCACTCCGATGAATGGGAGCTTCTGAGAGGGACTCAGGTGCGACTTCGCCACGTTGATGGAGAACCCCAGCAAATGCAGGAGGTCGGCCGTAGTCTGAAGGTGGTCGACGACTGCCTGGGGCGAGCCCGCCTTTAACAACCAGTTGTCGAGGTAAGGGAAGACTGACACCCCTGACCTGCGCAGATGAGCTGCAACCACCTCCATCACTTTCGTGAACACCCGAGGGGATCTGGTCAGGTGGAAGGGGAGCACGGCAAACTGAAAATGCTCCTGGTCTACCGTGAACCGCAGGTAACGCCGGTGGGCCAGGGATATAAAAATATGCATCCTGCAAGTCCAACGCTACCATCCAGTCTCCAGGGTCGAGGGCAGCCAGGACCTGAGCCAGAGTCAGTATTTTGAACTTCTCCTTCCGGAGGAAGCTATTGACGTCCCGGAGGTCCAAGATGGGGCGCAGGCCCCCTTGGTCCTTCTTGGGGACCAGAACGTAGTGGAAATAATAACCACTCCCTACTTCCGGCCCAGGAACGCACTCGATGGCCCCCTTGGCCAAGAGGGCCGTGACTTCCTGCTGGAGAAGTATCAAGTGATCCCGAGGTGGCATGGCTGGAGGGGAGGACTGAAAGGGCAGGGAGTAACCCCTGCGGATGATCTGCAACACCCACTTGTCCGATGTGATATCGCGCCGGAGGTGGTGGTGGATCCTGCCACCCACCGGCGTGGAGTGCACCACAAACCTCTGATTAGGAAGGTTTGGAGGCAGAAGCAGTGGGGGCGGGGGTGGACTGACCCCCATGCTGATTCCCAGACCCACCCCTGCGGAAGCCGCGTCCGCGGCCACGCTGAGACTGGTTCTGCACAGGCTTGCTGAAGGAACGTGCCTGGGCGCCTCTGCCGTGGCCACGAAAGGAACGAAAACCATGAGTGGCCGGGGCCTTTGCAGAAGTACCCAAGGACTTGGCCGTGGCTTGCGAGTCCTTAAAACGCTCCAGTGCACTGTCAGCCTTATCGCCAAACAGGCGAGTGCCATCAAAGGGCATGTCCATGAGCGAGCTCTGGACATCGGGCGAGAACCCAGTGGATCGCAACCTGGCGTGGCGACGCAAAGCCAGTCGTAGAAATCGCCCTACCCAGTGAGTCCGCGGTGTTCAAACTACACCGAATGGCGAACTTAGCCTCATCTTTACCCTCAGCAACAGCTTGGGACAGTACAGCGTGGATCGCTTCAGGACTCTGAGGCAAGACCTGCGCAACACACTGTGTGGGAATAGCGGCCTAATAAGCAAGCGGTGTTCACGGACCGCAGCCCCAAGCTGGCCGAAGAGAACAACCGCTTACCGAACTGCTCCAGCTTCTTAGAGTCCTTATCCGGCGGGGCCGTAGGAAAAGCACTCTGTGACATCGAGGCTTGGATGACCAGGCTCTCAGGCGTAGAATGAGTCGTCAGAAAAGCGGGGTCACCCTGCGCCGGGCGGTGACGCCTGGCGACATTCTTATCCACAGGGGCCCCTGTGGCCGGCCTCGACCAAGTGCCCAACAAGGCGTCATTGAAGGGAAGCAGGGGCTCCAACGAAGTGGACACTGTCTGGAGCACCTCAGTGAGGAGATTAGTTTTGAGGGCCACTGTAGGAAGATCGAGGTTGAGGACCTCAGCTGCCCTACAGAGCACAATCGTGTAGGAGGCGCCCTCCTCCATGGTAGGCGGGGGAGAGGCAAACCCCGGGTCAGAAGAGACATCAAGGTCGCCGGCGTCCTCCAAGTCGTCCACCCAGTCCTGCTTGGAGTCACACTGATGGGCAAGAGGATCCTCGGACCCCTACCAGTCATCCTCCACCTCTGGCGCAGGGGGAAAATACCGCGGCGGCAGAGCTGGAGAAAGAACATGGCGTCAGAAACGGCGCCGTGAACGGAGCCGAGCCAGCACCGCCCCCAAATGCGGATTCCAGGTAGGAACGAAATTGTCCTAGAACCGGGGCAAGGGCGGGACAAACGGCACCGGAGGCGGAGCCGAGGGTTGCGCCTGGGCCGGAGCCGGCAGCGCTGGACCTTGTGGCACCGGGGCCGGAGCCAACGGCGCAGGATCCTGTGGCGCCTAAGCTGAATCCGCCGGCGGCCCCACAGGATCCGTACACGGGACCGCGGGGCCCGAAGAAGCGCCGGTGGGAGCCCGAGGCCTAAACAGGCAGTCCATGGTAGCAAGAAAATCTTGCAACTGTTCGGGAGTCGCCGATGTACCCGGGTAGGCTGCGGGACTCCCAGGCTCCAAAGAAGCTGCCGGAGCAGAACCCCTGTCCCCCTCGTCCGCATCCGAGGACCATCGGGAGGACGTCGGAGAGCGAACTCGCTTCTTCGACTTCTTTTTAGGTCATGGCTTACCTGAACCCGAGGGCTAAGACTTGGAGCCCGAGGAGCGACGACTGCAGCCCCGCGAGCGTTCCCGGGAACGGTCCCTGGCAGGACCGGGAGTCGTCGTCGGACTCCAGGCAGTAGTAGCAAACATCGTGGGGATCCGCCACCGACATATTGCAACAGCAGGCCCCACAAGACTTATATCCAGGCATCCCTACGTGCACCACGGAGAAAAAGGGAGACAAAAAGTCTCAAAAGTGTAGTCAAAAAGTGACTAAGGTACGTGCTCTAACCAGATCTGCGCTTGCGGCGCAGAAAAAGAACAAATTGACATCAGTGCGCATGGGTGGCGCCTAAGTAGTCTCCGTGACGTCATCTTGGCGCTTACGACGCCAGCGACGGATGCGGATCCGCACAACGCCACCTACTGACGCGCAGGGGTACTGCTAGCAAAACTTTCCAGATCCAGTCTGACGCCTGGGGATATTCTAAGGTATGGAATCTATCACTAACGTGTCTCTTTCAGATCACAGTCTATAATGGCAGTGTATAGGTTAGGTGAGGGGTCTCTGAGGGTGGACACACTACATGCTGCAGCCCTTAAGTACCCTCTCTGGTCTTAAAGTTCTCAGTACAAGGGATACTTTTTACAAGGGACTTATAGGTGTACAAGAGGTGTGCCAGTTGTGGAAACAAAGGAACAGTTTTGAGAGAAAACACAGGAACTGGGAACCTAATTAGCAGGGACCCAGTGCACATTTAATCAAAGTGCATCAGAAATCTTCCAAAATATGTGTGTGTGGGGGGGAGGGTGGGGGTTTTACTGCAACAGAAACCAACTTTCCAACAACAGCCTCCTGTGCAACACTACTGCGATGTACGTAGCCATCATTTCCAACAGTTTCATTAAAGTGCTTACTCCAGGAGGAACATCCTGTCTGAAAATGAACCAGGAGCTGTTGGAATGCCTTCACTTACTCCTCGTTGGGGTATGTTTTCTGCATAATAACATTAGGATGAAGCATAGGAAGGACTGGTTTTGCCGGGATTGGAATTGCAAGTTTGACACCAATAAGTGTACCCTAGACATTGGAGTAGGGGCACCACAATTTGAGTGTGCGCTAGGCACTGCTGCCTGCTGCTGTTCTTTATAAGTCAGTTGTCTAAGTACTGAAGGATGCAGATAGCGTTTGTGCGGAGCTTTGCAGCCACCACCTCTTTTGATAACACCACTGGCATCATAGTGACTTTATACAGCAGAACTTCTGACTGGCACACTGGTCTGCTTATCACAAATTGAAGGTACCAGCGGTGAGCTGGGTGGATTGGGATATAAAAATGGATGTCTTTTAGTTCCTGCTGCTTTACAAAATTCCCTTATCAGAGCAGCGGAATGATGTCCTGGAGAGTGGTCATGTGGAAGTGCTCCAACAACATGATGTGCTTAGGATCTAGGATCAGCTGAACGATTGAAAATAAGTTACTTACCGGTAACTGTAGTTCTCCAGTATTGGAATCTTTCTTAGATTCACATGCTTGAATCATTCCCAGTTGACGAGATGGAAGTCAAACAGTATACTAAAATAGCTATGCAATGTTAAACAGACCAGAAAGGCCCTAGGCCTCATCATTTTGTAGCACATGTTTTTCTAAAAAGAGACCAAATATGGATTTCAACCAATCAGTTTGCCCTGCCCTCTAGAACACCCCAGTGAGAAGTTCCATTCCCTCAGATTTTCATAGCACGAGTGTAAGAGATATGCACCAAAAAAACAAGAGAGAAAGGTGAGCTGTCACAGGAGAGAGGGGCGGGCTGCATGTGAATCTAGGCAAGATTCCAATATCGGAGAAAGACAGTTATAATTAAGTAACATTTTATTACTCCAACATGTGAACTTTCATAGATTCACATGTTTGAATAAGATTATAAAGCAGTTATGAAGCACATTTCAAAATAGAAATGCAAAAGATATAGCTGCAGATAGATTTAGCTATTCAGACATATATATATATTCACTTAAAGAACCATAGGTTTCACATACGTTATAGTTAGGAATTAGCATTTAAAAAACCTTGCAAATTCACTTAAAAAACCATAGGTTTCACACAGGTTATAGTTAGGTGGACATTTCACTCGTGAAAAACCAATGAAATTCCCCCGTTATAGTTAGTTCAGATAACTATAACTCGCACGCCCGCAATTCACTGCTCATGACGTCACACATTACATCACTCATGACATGATCAGTGGCATCACTCATGACATCACTGATGACATCATCCTTGTGACAGAGTGGCGGTCGCGCGAGTTATAGTTATCTGAACTAACTATAACGGGGGAATTTTATTGTTTTTTTAGGAGTGAAATGTCCACCTAACTATAACCTGTGTGAAACCTATGGTTTTTTAAGTGAATTTGCAAGGTTTTTTAAATGCTAATTCCTAACTATAACATATGTGAAACCTATGGTTTTTTAAGTGAATTTGTACGGTTTTTTAAATGCTGTTATGTATTTATTAATTTTTTTTTTTTCTCAAGATTTTTCGCCGTGCGCGCACCCCGCAATTTTCTTCAAAAATAATAAAATGTTTTTTTCACCCTTGGGATTCCTTCTGTGACCCCCTGACAAACGCTAGGGGGTCAGGAACTCTCTTCCCTGCCCCCTTTTCACGTTTTCCACCTTTTTTCCACCTTTCCTTTTCAGTGCGACAGACAAAATGGCGGCCGACACTTCCTGATTTGGACCGATTCTAATGTTTACTGACATCAATCAACCAATCAGAATTTCGCTTGCGCACGGTGCGCGCGTATAGATATTTATATGCTTTTAAATGCTATTTTCTCAGGAAATACTGAACAGATTGACACCAGACCTGCAAAAGGCACTTCCCTGACCTGAGGACTACTTCTCTGCCAAATTTCAAGTAATTCTGTTCAGCCGTTCGGGCTGTACCTTCGACTAAAGGTCCTATGGAAAAATGCATGGGGAAAACGCGTTTTGGGACCCCCCCTTTTTTATTGCCCCCCCCCCCCCCCTTGACGAATCACCCCGAGACTTTCAGGGTAGGAGTTGAGCGGAGCGCCCCATTCGTTTTGAAAATTTCGCGAGGATTCGTCAACCGGCGCCAAAGTTATTCAAAATAGAATTTTCAGATTTCCTATGGAAACACGGTCCTAACTATAACATATAATCTACTGGCAGCCGCCAGTAGATTATATATCTATATATATATATATATATATATATATATCTATATATATATCTATATATATATATATATATATATATATATATATATATATATATATATATATCTATATCTATATCTATATCTATCTATCTATATCTATCTATCTATATCTATATATATATATATATACACACACACATTATCTACTGGCGGTCGCCAGTAGATAGTTATAGTTAGGATCGTGTTTCCATAGGAAATCCGCAACATTCTATTTTGAATAACTTTTGCGCCGATTGACGAATCCTCGCAAAATTTTCAAAATAGGTGGGGCGCTCCACTCCACTCCTACCCTGAATGTCTCGGGGGGATTCGTCAAGCGGGGGCTGAGAAAAAGGGGGGGGTCCCAAAACGCGTTTTCCCCATGCATTTTTCCATAGGACCTTTAGTCCAAGCTACAGCCCGAACGGCTGAACAGAATTACTTGAAATTTGGCAAAGAGGTAGTCCTCAGGTCAGGCATGTGCCTTTTGCATATATGGTGTCAATCTGTTCAGTAGTTCCTGAGAAAATTGCAGTTAAAAGTACATAAATATCTATATGCGCGCACCGTGCGCGCACCAAATGTCCGCGAGCGTAATTCTGATAGGTGGTTAGATGTCAGTCAACATTCCAATCGGTCGAAATCAGGAAGTGTCGGACGCCATTTTGTGTGTGACAGTGAAAAAGAAAGGTGGAGAACGTGAAAAGGGGGCAGGGTAGAGAGTTCCTGACCCCCTAGCCTTTGTCAGGGGGTCCCTGAAGGACCCCGAAGGGTGAAAAAAATATTTTCTTTTATTTCAAAAAATCGCACCGTGAAAAACCCTTAAAACAATATACCATTTTAAACTGTTTATAAGTTTATAGAATATATTAACTATGCTGTTCGACTTTATCCAAATTCAAAATAAAAGAGCTGAGCCATTCCATATTAAAGGATACAGTCAATCCATAACTGTATACATAGGTAGTTTATTGTAAAATATATAAAAAATATAATAATACATACATAAATTAGCATTTAAAAAACCTTACAAATTCACTAAAAAAAACATAGGTTTCACACACGTTGTAGTTAGGAATTAGCATTTAAAAAACCTTGCAAATTCACTGAAAAAAACCATAGGTTTCACACATGTTAGTTAGCTGGATATTTCACTCGTACAAAACCATTGAAATTCCCCCGTTATAGTTAGTTCAGCTAACTATAACTCGCGCGACCGCAATCTACTGCTGATGACGTCACATATTACATCACTCATGACATGGTCAGTGACATCACTCATGACCTCACTGATGACATCTCAAATGACATCACTGATGACATCATCCAGTGAATTTGTGTCTTTCTGAAAAATAAATATTTTTTATATATGTGTATCTAAAGGTTAATGGAAGAATAAATGGGTAAATAAGTGTCTAAATGGATGGTTTTATTTTGTAAAATTAATTGTATAACTGACTTATTAACAGTATCTTAGTGAATACAGTGATGTAATATGTGACGTCATCAGCAGTGGATTGCGGTCGCGCGAGTTATAGTTAGCTGAACTAACTATAACGGGGGAATTTCAATGGTTTTGTACGAGAGAAATGTCCAGCTAACTATAACATGTGTGAAACCTATGGTTTTTTCGGTGAATTTGCAAGGTTTTTTAAATGCTAATTCCTAACCATAACGTGTGTGAAACCTATGGTTTTATTAGTGAATATATATATATACATACACACACACACACACACACACACACACACACACACACACACACATACACACACACATTTGTATAAACAAGAATAAGAGATCAAGAGCAAATCTGCAGAATCAGTATAGGATGGTGAGAAGAAAGAGGCAAGCTCAGTTATTGAAAAAGATATTGGAGCACAGTTGGACCCACTGCTGTATGACTGCGAACCGCAGATTTCTCTCAGATATCTGGTAAATGTGTGTGTATTCTTCCAGTTACCTGCCCGACAGATGTCCTCAAGCAACACACCAGCAAACAGTGTTTTTGAAGCAGATACAGCTCTTGTAGAGTGGGCATGCACGGACGTCTGCAACGGCTTGCCTGCGGCTTGATGACAGTAGTGAATCACGCTGGATATTCACCTGGCAATGCTTTGCTGAGAAAGGAGATAACCTTTTTGTGGTGCGCTGTAAGCCACGAATAGTTGGTTAGACTTGCGCAAACCTTTGGTTTTATCTGAATAGAATTTTAAGAACCTGGGGTATTCCTAACCGAGGGGAGACACACACGGTATCATTGTATGCCAATGATGTTCTCTTCTATGTTCAGGATTTAAGGGAAGGGGTGCAAAGTATAATTCGAGAATTGCACTACTTCAAGAGAGTCTCTGGGTCACTGTTCAAAAACATGTCTATTTTGGTTACGGCGGGATTGCCCACCATCGCCTATTGTGGTAGATGATTACCAGATTAAATGTGAAGACGACGTGTTATGGTATTTGGCTACTAATATATATCACTGCGCTCCCAAAATTCTTGAGGGCAAAGTAATGATAGCCATCACCACACTGTCCAAAATTGCAATTGGAAATCCCTTCACCTCCACTGTACAGAGCCAGGTCGAGTTATCTAAAAGTGTGATGCTCCTAAGGAAACTATTACTTTGCAAACCTACCTGTTACTCTTCCCTACAGAATGTTCCTTATGCTGGGCGACTTGGTTTAGAATGCTGGCAGGCGAAGAGTTGCCCTTACTAAAATGCAATTACCCACAGATAACGGCAGACTTGGGCACATAGTTCTGAGCACGATTATCTTGCAGCCCAGCTTCAGTGGTCGGCTGGCTGGTTGGGCACAATCTGAGCGAGGTATCAGCCACATTTGGAAGAGATACGCTACATAAAGTACGGGAACTTTACCTTCCTAAAGCATCGCTACATACCTCCCCATCCACTTTACTCCAAGTGGCACAAACCAGATATAGGAATGGCCTGTGGATATCACTGGGGTGGCGCTTTTGCACCGGACATCCCTCTGCAGACTCTGGCGGCCTCCGAGAAGTGGCGGGCCGCGAAGGTGAGAACTGTAGGACTTATTGGGCCTGACCGCATTGGGGAGCCTATTTCAAGAGGGCATGATCCTGTCTGATTTCCTGTCTGAACAAACCGACCTCCTGGCGGGGCAATTTTTAACACAGATGCTCGGTCCTCTAGCTAGAAAGTCTATGGGGTTTTACAGTCACCAAACCCCCACTCACTTAAACACTCTTCATCTGCCAGTGTTAAGAAGCTCATATCATGGATCACACAAGCCATTCTATGTAGAACCATCTCCTCCCTTGCTGCCTTGAGTGCGCAATGGGGACAAGATTTAAGGTGCCCCATGACCCCCGAAGAATGGCAAAGAACACTTATTTATCCACACAAGATCTCTCACAATGCCCACTTCCAATATAGACAGAAGGCCTATTTCACATAGTTACTCCACAGAATATACTCTTTGCATCTCCAACTTGTCTTTGCTGACCAGCTCCTCAAGCTATCATCATGCATATGTTCTGGCACTGTCCGCTGGCAAGTACCTTCTAGAATGACATTTGAACTACGCTACTGCACATAATGGGTCGACATGAGCTGAACAACATAGGCAGTTGTTTCTGGGGCCAATAGAGATGAAAATGGGCAGGTGGCCACCACCGGCTTCATCGATTTAGTGCTGCTGCTGGCTAGACTCGGATAGCGATAAAGTGAAAGGAAGCGTCGCTCCCAGGGGTCCCGTACTGGCAAACCCCACTCATCAAGGGTGGAGTCTGTGGCGGGAGGAGGTCCCTGGGCTATGTTCACGTCCCATAGCAGCAGCATGGGATGAACTCATGCACGTACTCCAGACTAATTCCATAGTTGATCCTCGACCATAGTGGAACAGTGAGACCCCATATGGAGGAATATAGCAAGTCAAGTTACAAAATACAGGCATTATGTTAGCGTACTTACTATGCATGCAGCAGGCTTGCCAAAGCCACCATCCAATGTTCAAAACCTAATTCTGCAATGCCTTATATCAGTGATGAAGGCTCATAGTTTAAAATGTTGGTCTTTTTATTTCCTGCAATTGCTCTAGAAATGATTGCACTCTCTTGAGTCTATCCTCCACATTAAGAAGCTAAAATATTATACGTTGTGTACTTTATGCTATCTACTGCTACAAAACTTAAAGATGGTTTAAAAAAAATAATAATGTATTAACTAGGTATACTTCACATAACCAGGCAAGCAGCAATTATGCCAGTCCTATATTGAATTCACTTCTGGACAAATCCTACAGTACTGCTATATCAAAATAGTCTTAGTTGCCATGGAATTAACGTCTGACACTGCCCTGGCTAGTTGAAGTACATAAAACATTCTGCTTATCCTAGGCCTGAATTATATTTGGCCAGCGCCACTAAAATTGACCTTTTGCTCATTCACACAATGCAGTCAAGATATTGGGGTGTTACAGGATGCATGACTTTAAACGAGTTTAAAAGAAAAAGATTTGGGACCACTTTATCCAATGTTTGTCCTTGGCTTTATGTGTGTGCGAAAAGGTCAAGGATTAATATGTCCCTTTGAAGAGTTTCACATACTTCCATGGAAAATTTACATTTTCTGTTATTGTGGACATCTACAAGATAATGGCTAAGACTGAAATTTTGGAGCAGCAAAATTATTAATGAATGTAATAATACAATAATGGATGCCAATTGAAGAGGAGTAATGTTTGAGCCTGGCTATGTTTACAGTAGAAATAGTAAAGGCATTAAAGGGAACAATGGGCCAGATATACTGGATGTTTATATCATTCCTGGAAGACAAAGAACAAACAGCTTGCTACTCATTTAAAGGGGATGTACACAAGATAAATGAGAGATGGGCTAAACAAATTATTCAATGTATTGTTAACACGTGTGTCAAGTTTCATACTCAGTCAAAAGCAATTTAAGGATTTGATAAACAAAAAAAGATGAGAGCTTTCTTGTGGTTTTCTCATTGCAGCCTCTGGATTGGATCTGGAAACTGCAATGGAAAGGTTTAGGAACTGACAGAACAGAAGGGACCAGCTGGAAAATCAGCACACCACATTTTCAGGAAGGCAGAGACTTCTAAGCACATGTGGCAAAGTAAATATGTAGTATAACATACCTGCTCTGGGCCCAGAAGACTTGGGAGTAATAGGAGACTGCTGCATGTCTGTCTCCGAAACACTATTCTGCAGAACAAAGAAATAATGAAAATCAGAAACTATTACTCAAATGAGTCATAATTGGTTATAGGGTAATCTTCAGCTATACCAAGAAAAGGCAGATTTACGAAATAGTGTGACACGTATTATGCAAGGAATTTATAATATTTGTATATGGCATCTCTGACATTGATATGGGTTTGCCCAAGATTATTTACATTGATAATGTTTGGGTAGAGTTAAATTCTACAGCAAGGGAATGTTCCATAAACCTAATGAATATTTCATGTTGCCAGGAATAACTACAGAAACTGTTTGCACTCCATATAAGACAACTCAAAACCAGTATAAGTGGTCATTTTTCCTATAAATTTTTCTACAGCCAGTTGGGCGTCCTCCATTAAAGACAAATCAATCTTTGCAGCTAAAAGTATCTAGTTTTGCATAGTTTGCCCTTAACAAAAGGAGAGTGGTTGTACTGGTTATGAATCAAGGGATGCTAGCATAGTGTGGGGATCTTTTGTTTCAGGTACTTCGCTTTTCTTTAACTAGCAGACTATGTCAACATAGTCCTTCTTCAGAACAGATTCCATAGGAGTGACTATCCCAAAGGATGGTTCAACATGAGATTTTACAGATTTCTGAAAAAAGGAATATGCTACTTACCAGTATGCAGCTGAGCCCGGGTGTTTGCAGTTTGTTTTTCCTCTTGGAAAGTCTTTGGAAGTCAGGAGGTCGGAGACTCCTCCCTTGGTTCGTATTGCGCATGGGCTTCGGCTCCATCCTCAGATTGCTTTTCGCCAACAGGGAAAGATGGAGCGTAGTAATAACAGTGAAGAAACCCATGTGTGTTGTATCTAAATAAGATAGACTGGAACAGATACAAGTAGCCAGGGAGGCGGGTGGGCATGTGTAGATCTGCAGCTCTACATGCCATGAACAGATGCATACTGGTAAGTAGCATATTCCGTTAGAGGCATATGAGCTGCAGATTACACACTTTTGCATAGACTATATAGCAGTTCCCAACCTTAGCGGCGACCACCGGTATCTGTTGCAGTGGTTTGAAATAGTGTTTTTAGTACAGCCTGGCCCACACTAGTTTGTTGCTTGGTTTGCACATCTACACAGTAATGTTTAGTGAAAGTGTGCGGTGTTGACTATGTAGCTGCTTTGCAGATATCATCTAATGGGATGTTCCCTAGAAAAGCCATAGAAGCCCCCATCTTTCTTGTAGAGTGGGCTTTAGGGGGAACAGATAGCGTGCGTTTTGCTTTGTGGTAGCAAATCTGTATGCATTTTACAATCCACCTAGCTATCCCCGATTTAGAGATGGGATTGCCTTTATGAGGTGGAGAGAAAGAGGCAAACAGTTGCTTTGTCTTTCTGAAAGGTTGTGTTCTCTGGATATAGTAAAGCAAGGCCCTTTTAACATCCAGTGTGTGTAGAGCCCTTTCTGCAACAGTTTGAGGTTGCGAGAAGAACACCGGTAATTCTACCGATTGGTTTAGATGAAAGGGTGAGATGACTTAGGGTAGGAATTTTGGGTTGGTACGGAGGTCAACCTTGTTCGGGTGCATTTGGAGAAAAGGTTCTTGTATAGTAAGTGCTTGTATCTCACTGACCCTCCTAAGGGAGGTGATGGCTACAAGGAAAGCTGTTTTCCATGTGAGGAATTGCAGTTTGCTTTTAAGCAAAGGTTCGAAAGGCGGTCCCATTAGCTTTGTGAGAACTATATTTAAGTTCCACACAGGTGAGGGTGGCACTCTGGGGGGAATTATTCGTTTTAGGCCTTCCAAGAAGGCTTTAATGACAGATACTCTGAAAAGTGATAGGTGCTGTCTGTTTTGTAGGTAAGCGGCAATTGCTGCAAAGTGTAGCCGAATGGATGTATATGCTAGGTTACATCTTTGTAGATGGAGTAAGTAGCATATGATATGCTGTATGGATGCGTCTAGAGGGTTGATTGTGTTGTTATGGCAATAAACAACAAATCTTTTCCACTTGGCAGCGTAGCAGGCTCTAGTGGCAGGGCGTCTAGCTTCTCTGATGACGTTCATACAGTCAGGGGGAAGGTGAAGGTATCCGAATTCTAGGATCTCAGGAGCCAGATCGCAAGGTTGAGCTGAGCTGGGTCCGGGTGTCTGATCTCTCCATGGTTCTGGGTTAGGAGGCCTGGTGAGAGGTGGAACTTTTGGTGTTGCACTACCGACAGTTCCAGCAGCGTGGTGTACCACGGTTGTCTGGCCCATGTTGGAGCTACTAGAATCAGTGTGAGGGAGTGCTGTTGTAGCTTTCGCACCACTAATGGAATTAGTGGGAGAGGTGGAAAGGCGTACGCAAATTTGCCTGACCAGTTCATCCATATCGCATTGCCTTTGGACAATGGGTGCGGGTACCTGGCGGCGAAGCTTAGGCATTTTTTGTTTTCGTGGGTGACTAATAGGTCTATCTGTGGATGCCCCCATATTTGAAAGAACGGGTGAAGAACTTGCGGGTGAAGTTCCCACTCGTGGATCTGCTGCATCTGTCTGCTGAGCAGATCTGCCATGGTGTTTTGGACTCCTGGGACATGCTGGGCTAGGAGAAAGATTTTGTGTGGAATTGCCCATCTCCATATGCCTCTGTGCTAGTTGAGAGAGCTGTGGAGAGTGTGTGCTGCCTTGTTTTTGAATGTAGTACATGGCAGTCATGTTGTCTGTGCGAATAAGGACTGCCTTGCCTAAAATATGTGTGTGAAAATATTTTAGGGCTAGAAAGATTGCCAGTAACTCCAGATGGTTGATGTGGAGTAACTTTTGTTGCGGCGTCTAGGTGCCCTGCACTGTGAGGTGTAGTAGATGAGCTCCCCAGCCGGAGAGCGATGCGTCTGTTGTCAGGATTATTTGTGGAACCGGGTCCAGGAACGGTCGACCTCTGGAAAGATTTGTGGTGTTCCACCGCTGCAGAGAGCGATGGGTGCGACCGTCTACCAACACCAGATCTGTCAGTTGCCCCTGGGCCTGGTTCCATTGGCGCGCTAAGCACTCTTGGAGTGGACGCATCTTGAGTCTTGCATGAGGCACTATGAAAATGCAAGAGGCCATCATCCCTATCAGTTGCATAAACACTCTTGCTGGGAGGGAGTGTTGAAATCTGAATTTCTGACGCAAAGCCTGAATGCTTGCAATCCTGGCCGGATTGGGGTAGGCTATGGCTTTTGAGGTGTCTATGGTGGCACCGAGGTATTGCTTTATGTGGGATGGTGTTAGCTGGGACTTTTGGTGGTTCACCGTGAAGCCTAGTTGGTGAAGTAGTTGGATTGTAGTGGCGGTGTAGTGTACACATTGGTTGTAGGACGCGGCTTTTATCAGCCAGTCGTCCAAATACGGGAAGACGTGAATGTGCTGTCTTCTGAGGTGTGCCGCCACTACCGCTAGGCACTTGGTGAATACCCTTGGTGCTGTTGTGACCCCGAATGGGAGCACCTTGAACTGGTAGTGTTGCCCGTCCACTACAAATCTGAGGTACTTTCTGTGAGCATGGTGTACCGGAATGTAAAAGTATGCGTCTTTCAAGTCCAGTGATCTGGGAGAGGAGCGGAAGTACCTGCTGAAGTGTTACCATGTGAAAATGGTCCGAATGTATGTATGTATTTAGAGGCCGGAGATCTAAGATAGGTCGTAGAGTCTCGTCTCATTTTGGTATCAGAAAATATAGGCAGTAGACCCCTACATTTAGCTGATCGGGGGGGGACCTGTTCTATCACCTGTTTTTGTAGGAGGGAGAGTACCTCCTGTTTTAGTAACGTGGAATGTTCTTGTGACATTGGGCGTTGCCTGGGTGGAATGTTGGGGGGGGTAGATGTGAGTTCTAGGCAGTACCCTGAACGAATAATTTGGATCACCCATCTGTCTGATGTGATGGACTCCCAGACGTGAAGGAAATTTTGTAGTCTGCCCCCGACCGGCGTGGGATGGTCTGGAGGGAGCAGGGGAAAGTCATTGGGTAGGCGGTGTGGCAGAGCGGGCGGTATTTGTTTTGCCTCTGCCTTTATTGTTATTGCCTCTATAGCCGCCTCTTTGATAACCCTTGTGAAGGTGGACTAAGAAGGGGATTTGTAGGACGTGGACGTGCTATCTGAGGAGTAGCCTCTGCCCATGCCCCAAAAGGAAGAGCGGCGAAAGGAGCGCCTCGGAGGGTGTGACTGTAAGGCTCCCATAGATTTTGCCGTATCTGTGTCTTTCTTCATCTTCTCGAGGGCCTCATCTACCTTTGGACCGAATAAATGTTCTTGATCAAATGGATGGTTTAATATGGAGGCTTGTACCTCAGGTTTAAAGCCTGAAACTCTCAGCCAAGCGTAGCGACGGAGGAGGACACTAGTGTTAATGGCCCTGGAGGCTGTGTCTGCTGCGTCTAAGGCACAGCGTATAGAGGTGTTAGTTATGGTCTTACCCTCTTGAA
Organism: Triturus cristatus; assembly: GCF_964204655.1. NCBI lineage: Eukaryota > Metazoa > Chordata > Amphibia > Caudata > Salamandridae > Triturus > Triturus cristatus. Next base: position 1,141,123,550 of record NC_140590.1, on the reverse strand, counting down.
TTAATTCATTGGCCCGATTTTTGTATTTTTCTGGGAGATGGTGCATGATGGTTTCTAGCTCATCATAATGCGCTCTGTCGTATCTGGCCAATAGCGCTTGAGTGTTGGCGATACGCCATATATTGGCTGCCTGTGACGCAGTGCGTTTTCCTGACGCGTCCAGGAGCTTTGATTCCTTGTCAGGTGGTGGTGCTTCGCCTGACGCCTGGGAATTTGATCTCTTCCTTGCAGTGGATACCACTAGGGAATCCAGTGGCGCTGGCCCCTTGATGTAGGCAGGATCTGTGGGGGCAGCTTTATACTTCTCTATGCGTGGGTTGAGGACCCTAGCCCTGACTGGGTCTTTAAAAACCTCTGGCGCATGTTTTATTACCCCTTTGAGCATAGGTAGTATAGAAGTAGACCTATATGCAGTGTCAAAGGTGTCTAGGAGGAAATCTTCCTCTACTGGGTCAGTGTGTAGCTCTACCCCGTGGTAATGTGCCGCCCTCTGAAGTAGGTGGTGAAAATCTAATGAGTCTTCTGGTGGAGATGGCCTGGATGGATAAAGGTAATCTTGTGGGACATCTGGAATGTCTGGATTATTATAATCCTCCCATGGGTCTGGGGATCCTGTAGGGGTGGGGTCTTGTGGCACATCTGCTGGGTCGTAGTATGGGTCCCCCTGATCATCATGGTCTGGAGACGGGGTCGGAGAGCGATGAGGCAGGAGTGGAGAAGGCGGAGGGGGCGGAGGTGGAGAGGGTGGAGGAGGTGGGGAAGGCACTCTGAAAGGGGAGGTAGCACAGTCTTTCCTCTTTGGAGGTGGAGGTGGAGCTGGTTTGTCCAAAAGTCTCTTTTTAGAAGACAGTGCCAAATGTCCAGTTTTTGGATCCTTGGTAAGCGTCTTTTGCAAAGGATCCGGTGTAAATAGTTCTTGCGACACTGGCTGTTCGGTCGGCGCCGAGGTTTTCGGGGCAGATGGGTTTTTAGGTTTGTCTGTGCCGTGCTTTTTTGGAACCTCTAATTTTTTGGTCGGTGCCGAGGCAGGCTTCGGCGCGGGAGAGTCGGTGCCGAGGGTCTTATGATGTTTGGTCGGCACCGAGAGGCTGGGTTTCGACACCGAGGGCTTTGGTGTGGAGCTCGGTGTCGAGGTAGAGGCCGATATTTTCTTCGGTGCCGAAGTGTGTTTATCGGCACCGCTGGCAGGCTGGCTCGAGCCCGAGCCGCCGGAAGGCTTATTAGGCTTCTTCACCCGGCCCGAAGGTGGGGTGTTCGAAGCAGTGTCTTTGGTCTTGCCTAGGCCCGGAGGCGAAGGCGTGACCGAAGCATTTTTGGGTGTCGGCGCGGGTGTGGGAGGGGGTATTTTACTCATGACCCTCTGCGCCGGGGTGCTGTCCTCCACATCCGAGTCGTCGGCTTCGGAAGCACTGACTAGGTCCTCTTCGGTGTGCTGCTGTCCCGGAGCTTCGACGTCGTCCCCGAAAATGTCGACTGGAACGGAAGTCGAGGAGTGCGCCATTTCTCGTCTGGCTCTTCGATCTCGAATAGTCTTTTTGGATCTAAAAGACTTGCAGGCGGGACAGTCTCGACCCTCGTGTTCAGGGGAGAGGCAGAGGTTGCATACCTCATGAAGATCGGTGTGGGGGAATTTGGACCCACATCGAGGGCACTTCTTGAATGGAGTTCTTTCCATCAGCCGGGACCGGAGCCTGGATAGGCCCGAAGGCCGCCGTCGATGACTGGAATCGAAGGTGTGTCGAAGAAGAAGGTGATTGAGGAGATCAGGATCTGAACAATACCGCGGAGAGCGAGGATTCCGCTTCGATCGTCGAACTGGAATGTTCGGAACCGGAGCGCGAAATATTACATCCGAGCCCGATGGCGGAAAAAAACAATTTGAGCATGGAGCTGAAGCCCATGCGCAATACGAACCAATGGAGGAGTTACCGACCTTTTGACTTCCAAAGACTTTCCAAGAGGAAAAACAAACTGCAAACATCCGGGCCCAACACCAGATGGCAATCTATGCAAAAGTGTGTAGATCTGCAGCTCATATGCCTCGAACCTAGGGATGCAGTTCTTCAATCAAAGTACCTGGTACAAAAACCGCGGATTGACGTTAATCTATTAGTCCTGCAGGTATAAGCTAAAGGAACCACTATTGCCATTACTGCCTTTGCTTGAGTGAGTCCTCTAAAAGCCCAATTTGCCTTTTGACAGTAAAGGTCAATATATCTCACCATCAATCTGAACACTATTTACTTGGATATTATCCTTCTAAAAGTCACTGGGAGGGTTGGCGGATACCATAATTTTTCTAGTTCAAGAGTGATCCTGACTGGACCATCACAGTCTTAAAAAAAAGTTCTAAATTAAAACAATGCTGACAAATTCCTTTCCGGTTAAGATAATAGTCAATGTGAAGAAAGTGCAAATGAAAATAATCCACAGCAGTCTAAATATCGAATATCAGGTCTGGTCTGGAGCACCAGAACGTTCTCACCATTTGCAAAAGTGCAAAATAAAAATCACAGAAGGGGATCAGAGTAAGTAAGCAGATAAATAACAAATAGGATGGAGGAAAACCAGGAGGGGTAATGGCCCGTATCAAAATCCAGGCACAGTTAAAGCATTCGGAGATCACCAGCGGTTCTGTAGAAACCTTGCAGCAAAGTATAATATCACATTTGCCCCTTGACAGACAATATTGAAGGCAGCAGAAGACTTTTGCAAATGTCAAACAAACACTCTGCAAAGAATGTGCTGAAAGCTCCAGACTATGGTGGTCAGTTCTCCGGAATGCAGAATGATGCTTCCGAGAAGCTAGTCAGAATGGACCACACTCAGCACATTGAGAATAGTAGAAAGCACACTGAGTGGCAGTCATCAGCCACAGACCCCCGTCTTGGGGAAAGAAAAGGACTGAAACCAAGGGGTGTTTTTGCCATAGTGTGGACTTTAAGGTGCTTCAGACCTTATTTGGTCAAATATACCAAAGGTTACTGTCCATAAAGGCCACAAACTTCTCAAGCACAGGATAGAAATGAAGGCAAAAGCCTTACTCCTCGCAGGTGGCCCATGTCCTAAAATATTTGCAACTTCAGAGCTGAGAATAAGGCAGAGATTTATTATGGAAATGCAGATGGCTTTTCTAGAATGATTTCCTAATGAAATGGCCAAGAGTCTACAGGCAAAGAGCAACTTTAGCAGTCCAACATAAGCGGAGGTGACCATGGGAGAGAAGTCCTCTGCATGGCTTGGAAAAGCAGTCTTACCGCCAAGCCCTTTTTTAATGGAGATCTGTGTTTTTTACCACTCCAGTCACTCAAAAATGATTTAAAATTACGGGAGGTGCTTCACCGATTTGTTTATTTTCGGTCATCTGAGCTGTCGTCACATTCCAGTTAATATTCCAAGGGCACAGGTCTTTTTACCTGTACCACCCCGCCAACTGAGTTTCCATGGTTAAGTGGTAGTTAATTTCCAATTTTGCATTTATCATGTGTGGAACTTGTATGGGGGGGGGGGGTGCGTGTGTGTGTGTTACTGATATTGGTCAATGGTGGGTCCATCTGAACACCAGGTTGTGCTGCACAAAGTGGATTCTCTATCTCAGCAAGCTGGTTTTAGTGTGTGTTTGAAAAAAGGTAACATTTTTGTGATAAGTATTGCCAAATACTACATCACCATTACATATTTCTAATTGAATAAACCAAATCTAGATATCTATACCTTTTTCAAACCCTCAATAGAGGCTATGTGTGATTAATTAATAATAGTATTAATATAATATCAACATAAAATATAACCATATGATCATATTAGCGAAACCTGGTGTCCAGATGCACATGCCAGCCTGCAGGCAAGTACACCCTCCCAGTTCCCAAAACCTGTCCAGGCTAATGAGATCAATTAATTCCTTTATTGGAGTAAGCTTCGCTCCTGTTCAAGTGAAACCTACTCATCCAGTTGTTCAAGTGTTGCTGCTGGTCTCCATTCAATAACAGATGCAAAGCTTCTTCTGACCTGGAATCCACAAAATACACTTCACCAGTCCAAATTGGTTTAATCTGTGATTTCAGGTTGCAGAATCTGAAAACATCCAACACAACTGGAAGAAGAACTCCTCCTGCAAAGGCGAAGACTAACATTTGAAAAAGGCAGCCCACTGAATGGTTTTGGTGTCTACGCTCCGCAAATGCCCCCTCGTACACTGTCTGGCCAATGAATAGTACTTGCACACAAGTACAGGATCCAGCATGAAGCTGTGCATTAGATGACCAGAGGGGAGAGAGCGAGAGAGCGCGAGAGAGAGCGAGAGAGAGCGCGAGAGAGAGCGAGAGAGAGCGAGAGAGAGCGAGAGAGAGCGCGAGAGAGCGCGAGAGAGCGCGAGAGAGCGCGAGAGAGCGCGAGAGAGCGCGAGAGAGAGAGAGCGCGAGAGAGAGAGAGCGCGAGAGAGAGAGAGCGCGAGAGAGAGAGAGCGCGAGAGAGAGAGCGCGAGAGAGAGAGCGCGAGAGAGAGAGCGCGAGAGAGAGAGCGCGAGAGAGAGAGCGCGAGAGAGAGAGCGCGAGAGAGAGCGAGAGAGAGAGACAGTTAACCTGCTTAATAAATAAGTGGAATGCACCTGCTAGGAGTCCTCATAATCCCAGGCAATAAAAAACCTGCACAAGGCCAGCTAAATAGAGAATTAATGCGGAAAATATCTCAAACGGAGGTGACTAAGAAGCCACAGGGTCCTAAGAGTGAAGGAGGACTGGAGAAGAATGATTCAATAACTGCAAGATTTAGAATGTGGAGTTGCAAAATCATCGGTCTTCAACAAGGGTGAGACGGGGCTACCCCTAACAAATAACTTAATTGTGGAGAATCTGCTCTGCCTCATGCTATCTTCCAGAAGAACCACGATGAAGTCCAAATTCACACCTCCTTGAGTCAGTTCAGGGATATGTCCTCAAACTTCTTAATCATTTGAGCCTTCTTTGTAGCCGGTATAGAGCATTGGATATCAATATTTTGAAATGGAGATGAGTGTTGAACTTTAATTCAAGGTCCAGGTCGAAACTGCTAAAGCCTCTGGGTTCAATGGGTGACCCTACTAAGAAAATTCTGAACAAGAGGCAAGATAAAGGCCCCTAAATTTAGGAACAATTGGGACTCCATATATTGTTGCTGACCGACTGCTAAATCTACCACCAGAGTAAACATAATATGGGTTCTAAATTGTTTTCTGGAATCCAGTGAAATGAACAGTGAGAACACTGGTCACCAATTAATGGAATCCCTGAATTTGGAAGACAAGACTGTGAGAAAGTGCCATCTTTCTTGCTGAATTGCTGAATGTACTTTGACTGAGTGTGCAGTGGCCTCCTGCCAATCAGGTGCCCAGGGCCTATGTTCATTCTCTAAAAACCTCAAGCCCAAATTGGCAAACCCTGGCCACATGTCAGCTCCTGGTAAATGGTACCTTAGGTACCCAGGGCCTTGTGACCAGGGAAGGCCTCTAAGGGCTGCAGCACTCATTGTGCCACCCTTAGAGGCCCTGTACCCTAACACAAACACACTGCCCTTGCAGGCTGAGTGTCTGGGTACAAGACAAAACAAAGAGTCGACATGACACACATCCCTGTGTGCCATGTCCACCACCTACACTGCCCTGGCATACATCAGTCACCCCTCTAGCTGGGTGCCCTATGCCAGTGGTGTGGGCACAGGAGCATGAGCCCTGTGCCCCTACAGTACCCAGGTCCATTCCTGGGCACTGTAAGTGCAGTGCTGCAATTTAAGAGTACATGGTGCTGAGAGCTCGTCAAACACGCACTCCACAGCACCATAGTGGCAACACTGAGAAGTTTGGTATCAAACTTCTCAGCACATTAAACCCGCACTGATGCCAGTGTGGGATATAATGTACAAAGCACCACAGAGAGCATCTTAGAGATGCCCCCTGAAAACTAACCTACAATCCACGTCTGGTCTGGGAGGCTGCCTAGGCTGCCCCACAGCAGACATGTTGCTGGACCCCTGGGTAGGAGAGCCCCCGCTCTCCTGGGCCTGCAACAATGCACATTCTGGGCGAGGTACTAGGTCTCCTCCCCCAGGATGGACAGGGGAAAGCTTCAAAGGCATGCCACCTCTGTGAGCTTCCCCAGGCCACTTGCTGTACCCAGCAAACTGGCCCCCACCGGTTCTAACCCCCACTCTGGCGGGAAGACTGGCCGGAAACCCCAAATAAGGACAGGGGATGTGCCAGCCTGCCAACCCAACCCCTCAGGTGGGGGAGGCAAGGTGAAGCACATCTACGGGCACTCGCCATCTTGAAGCTGGGAGGCTCTGCCCAATCAGAACTAGGCTACTGCCCCCTCCCACAGGAGAGTGGCAGAATAGGGGGGTTTACCCACCCCAGGACAGGAACCCATTGGTCCCTGCCCTAGTATTTAGGGACACCCTGAACCTTCCTTCCTTAGATTCCAGATTCCGAAAAACAAAGAAGAGCAAGAAGAAAGAAGACCTGCCGTGCAGCTACTAAGAAGAGGAAGACATCAACTGCTTTGGCCCCAGCCCTACCGGCCTGTCGACCCTCGAACCTGTTCCTGCTACATCCCGGCACCTCTTGTGGCCAGCAACCTCACAAACCCCAGAGAACCTGGCTACCTTTTGACTGAGCACCTGGGACTTCCATGAGCAGTGGCTCTGCTCAAAACCAGCTTCTAACCCCTGGCATCAGCCCGGAACCATGAACCCTGCACATTCTGCACCCGCCAAGCCTGGCCTGTGCTGGAGTGAACAAAGACCCCGAGGACATCCCCCCGGCGACTGTGACCCCGAATCCGGCACCCAAGGACTCACCTCGACGCCTGCAGCCTCAGAACCAGGTACCCACCCCAACCGCAATCAATAGAGGGTAAGATTTCCCGACACCAAAAGGCACCCCTGCACCCAACTCCTGGGTACCTACCTATCCTCCAACTACCCAACTTACCTCTCAAAGTGGTGGTGGCACCTGAAGAATCTTCGTCCACGAGCTTGCAGCCTTTGTTCATCCAGGAGCTTTCCCATTGAAATCCTTTGAGCGCCCAAAGGAACAAAAGCACCCTGCACCCAGCCGCCAGAGAGGTAACTGTACTTACCTGACCCTGGGAGACCCCGGAGTCTGTGCCCAGAACCTTCACTCTGCCAGTCGAGTACTTACCCAAAAGCCGATAACCCAATTTTCCTCCATAGGCTAACATATGATTTCTTCTGAAATTTCTTCTAAGTGTGGAGTTTCTAAAACTGAAAATATTCACCTAAACTCCTGGGTACCTATCTATCCTCCAACTACCCAACTTACCTCTCAAAGTGGTGGTGGCACCTGAAGAATCTTCGTCCCCGAGCTTGCAGCCTTCGTTCATCCAGGAGCTTTCCCATTGAAATCCTTTGAGCGCCCAAAGGCTCAAAAGCACCCTGCACCCAGCCGCCCGAGAGGTAACTGTACTTACCTGACCCTGGCAGACCCCTGAGTCTGTGCCCAGAACCTTAACTCTGCCAGTCGAGTACTTACCCAAAAGCCGATAACCCAATTTTCCTCCATAGGCTAACATATGGTTTCTTCTGAAATTTCTTCTAAGTGTGGAGTTTCTAAAACTTAAAATATTCACCTAAACTCCTGGGTACCTATCTATCCTCCAACTACCCAACTTACCTCTCAAAGTGGTGGTGGCACCTGAAGAATCTTCGTCCCCGAGCTTGCAGCCTTTGTTCATCCAGGAGCTTTCCCATTGAAATCCTTTGAGCGCCCAAAGGCTCAAAAGCACCCTGCACCCAGCCGCCCGAGAGGTAACCGTACTTACCTGACGCTGGGAGACCCCTGAGTCTGTGCCCAGAACCTTAACTCTGCCAGTCTAGTACTTACCCAAAAGCCGATAACCCAATTTCCCTCCATAGGCTAACATATGGTTTCTTCTGAAATTTCTTCTAAGTCTGGAGTTTCTAAAACTTAAAAATATTCACCTAAAATCAACCGAGTAGCGAAAACGAAAATACTCACCTGCTATGAGGAGAGATCCCAGTACTGGATCTTGGTGCCCAGCACTGACCCTGAAAAGTACTCACAACTGTACTTACCATTAACCCAATTTTCTTCCATAGGAAATCATTGACTGTTTTTCTGTGAAATTTCTTCTAAGTGTAGATTTTTGCAAACTACAAATATTCTTTAAAAATCATACCATCTCTGAAAACGTAATTGCTTACCTGTTTTAGATTGAAGTCCCAGTACTGAGCCTAGGAGCCCAGTACTGGATTACAAAAGTAACGAGAACATACCATACCTGTAACTTGAATTTTCTACCATAGGGAATCATTGATTGTTTTTCTATGAAATTTCTTCTAAGTGTCAACTTTTAAAATAGCAAAATATTGCCTAAAAATCACAACAGTAACTAAGTCGACTTTACTCACTTGTTTCCAAGAACTGTCCCAGGACTGAATCTAGGATCTAGTCCTTGAGTTAGAAAAGTAATCCTGAAAGTAATCTATTGCAAATAACTTAAAACTTCCCTTGAGCTCAATGTATTATTGTGTTGTCTATTGCAACAACCTGTAACTATCTACAAAAGTCAATTGCATATTGCAAAATTATTCAACTAAAGTATCTCATCCTGAGAAAGTATATTTTAATAACTATTGTTGGTTCTAAAGTAAAACAAACATATTTTTTATATAAACCATTGGCCTAGAGTTCAGTTCTTGAGTGTGTGAGACCATTTGCTGACTGAGTGTGTACAACAAATGCTTTACACTGACCTCTGATACTGCCTTACTGCTCGACCAAGCTACCACTTTAGAGAGTAAGGTTATATCTAACTTTAGCCTCTGCCAAACCTCTGGGGACTGTGGACTCTGTACACCCTGTACCTATTTGGGAACAGTATATACAGAGCCACTTTCTCACAAAGACCTGCACGAATGATCAAACTAGGGTGATGGGTTTGTTGTTTGGATACTATTTGGGTGGTGGGTTTTTTGGGCTTAACAATTTTTGGATGATTATTTTTGGTGCTGGAAACTCAGCATGTAAACCAGTACAGGGATTGATACCAGACAGGTAAACTCTGGGAGAGATCGAGCCCCGTACTGCTCATCTGTGATGATAGTCTGAAATTACGGTTTATCTAAATATAACAATGGAGCCACAGCCAACTTCTTTAGACAATCTAAAGCCTAGGATCTTTACCAACAGTAGTTGTGCAACAGAAAGTGCTTGGACTGTTAGATTGTCTCAGCATATCCTAACTGCTCATTTTACCTACTTAAATAAAAAGCCATATTCTTCTGTGAAGTTATAGGACAGTCTGGAAACGGAAGCTATCAAGCACTATTAACTGTGAAACAGCATTTGAGTCTTCAAGCCCTAACTCCTTCTAGAGAAAGCATTCACTGCACCTTCAATTCCCCAGAGAAAATTGCATGCTCTAAGGGAGTAACCTGGTAATCCAACTGGAATGCAACAGCATTGATGGCCCTGGGCCAACAGTTTTATGAAACAATAAACTAAACAATTTCTCAGTCACAAACCCCACGATTTGCAAATTCATAGGGTACTCAACGGCTAAATGGTTTTGAGCCATTTAGTAAACCCCATTTGCAAATCATTAAGAATTTTGAGTTGAAAGGGGTGCCCTGTTCCAATTTAATTATAAGTTGAAGTGGCATGCATTAATGGTTTGTGATCCTAACTGTAAACCACTGAAAAGGTACCAAAACCTCGAAGAGCGTGGTAACTGATTCTCAAAGGGGCAACTTTCCCTCTGGGAATTATGCTGGGCAAATTGGGGAGAAGAGGTAGTGGTCTAGGAGGGATCAGTGCGTTGCCCCCTCAAATTGTTCCCAACAGTGTATTATTTAAAACAGCAGTTGTATTGTAATAGACTAGGGTTACTGAGAAAAGCAAATGTAAGCATGGTTGTCTGTATCCCTTGCAGATCACCATTCTTGAATCCTGCGTTTGCAGCCAGTTGCATGGATTTGCAAGTACAACATGTCTGAACAATTTCATTTATTGACACCTTGCAAAGTACAATTTGTGCTACAACTGTGGGAAGCTGGTTATTTATATACTATATCAAGAGATCTAGTGCGCACAGAGTCCAGTAAGTCTCCAAAGGTATAGCAGAGGATAAAGTAGATTATGCCTTACTCTCAATTTAGTGGTAGCTAGGCTGAGCAGTTAGGCTTATCAGAGGGCAGTGTGAATGCATTTGTTCTACACACTCATATAAAGCAGGAACAAACACACAATGACTAACTCCAGGCCAATGTGTACAAACATATTGCTTTAATTTTTTTTTATTTTAAAGACCTAGTAGGACTCAGTTACAGGTAAGTAGACTTTTCCGAAATGTAATACTTTCAATATACAGTTGGCAAAGGTTTGTGTAAGCATTCATATACTTTACAGGCGCATGAAATACTTTTCAGTGTCATAGAGATATGTTTTATTATTCTCAGAATCAACACTTAGCGCAATACAGAGAAAAACCAATGCAATCCTATAAGAAGAAAAGACAGGTAAGTAATTTTCAGGTAAGCACTCGACTTACAAGTTCAGTCTTCAGGGAGTTTTACCAGCACAGGGTAAGTGTCAGACCAAGGTAGGTACTGCACCATCAGCGGCACTGGGGCGGTTGGGTGCAGAGGTCACTAGGTCCAATGTAAGCCTATGAAAGCTGGGGGCACCTAGAAGAGGCACCGGTTGCAGGTAAGTACCTGCAGATCAGGGACACAGGCCATGGGGATTGAGGCCAGGACTGTAAGGGCCACCAAGTAGCACCAAAGCTGCACCACCAGCGGCACGGGGTAGACAGGTGCAGGGTGTAAAGGGGGCGTTCGGTGCCCTAAAGAAATCACAGGATGCGGTCTCAGTCAGGGGAACCCTTCAAGATGAGGCTGCAGGCTTCATGGGGGAAGTTTAGGAGAGGTAGTCCAGCGCTGAATCCCAGGTCAGGATCACCAGGGAGACGTCACTGGATACTTGGGCCACCTGGACTCAGGCCAAAGGCGATGGGGGCAGAGTGGTGCAAGTGTCACGGATCTGCCTGGATCCAGTGTCTTGTTTTTTTTTTCTTTCTGGACAAATCTGGTGTCCAAGGGAGAAAAGAGTCTTTGTCGAAGGCAGCTCAGGTCTCTAGGGTTCCTAGAGGTTGTTGTTTGCGGGACACGCCGGTTTCTGTGATCAGGGTCCTTGAAGTGGGAGACAGGCCGGTAGGGCTGGGGCCAAGTCAATTGTAGTGTTCCTCCTGTGCTGCTGCACGGATCTTCGGTCCCTCTTAGGTCCTCATAACCTGAGGAACATGGTTCAGGGAAACCCTTAAATACTAAATGTAAGGGCGTGTTGGGGGGCAGTAGCCAATGGCTACAATCCCCTATGGCGCCTACATCCTTTTGGTGCCCCCGCCCTTTGGGGAGAGGGGCATATCCTTATCCCGATTGGTCCTAATTCTCCAAACCAAGATGGAGAATTCTCAAGAGAAGGGTTCACCTCAGCTCCTGGCCACCTTAGGGGTGTGCTCTATGCTCCTATTCTGCTTACTAATTTTCCCACCTGTCCTGTCGCCAAAAGGTGGGACTGGGACAGGAGGGCTGACATCTACACTAGTTGAAGCTGCCCAAATCAGCAGAACACAAGGTGAGAGCCTTTGAGGCTCACCTCCAAGTGCTGCTGTTCCTGCAAGGGGTTGGTGGGAAATACCTCCACCCAGAGCAGGCTTGGTTTCTGACCTCGATGAGCACAAAAGCTCTCACCCCATGAGGTCAGAAACCTGTCTGGAGGTGGCTGACAGGGACCCATCAGCCGATACACTAGAAGTTGATCGCTTTTCAGGGGGCAGCTTTAAGATGCCCCCTGAATGCATTTTATAATAAATCCATCACTGGCATTGGTGTGGGTTTATTATGCTGAGATGCCTGATACCAAACTTCTCAGTCTTCAGTAAAGCCATCATGGAGCTGTGGAGTTTGTGATCAAAATGGCTTCACTGCACTTACAGAGTCCAAAAATAGACTCAGACACTGTAGGGGCATAATGCTAATGCAGCTATACCCTCACCTGGGGTAAAGTGCACCTTGCTTTAGGGGTGACTTACCTATGCCATAGGCAGTGGGGTGTAGGCATGTCAACTCTTTTAGTTTAGTCACACCACAACACATAGCCTGCAATGGCAGTGTGTATGTGTTTGGGTGTGGGGTCATTTAGAATGGCACAGTACATGCTGCAGCCCTAAGGGACCCTCTCTGATCACAAGGCCCTTGGTACCACTGGTACCTTATACAAGGGACTTATATGTGGGATAGAGGCGTGCTAATCGTGGGAGAAATGGTACAGGTTTTGGGAAAGAAAACAGTTGCTAGAGCCTGGTTAGCAGAGCCCCAGCGCACACACAGTCAAGTTAGCATCAGGTATCAGGCAAAACGTTAGGGGGTAACCATGCAAAAAGGGGCACCTTCCTACAACAACCTATTAATAGATAGGTCATGTTACAAACTAAATACTGAACTACAAACAAGTCAGTGTGCATCGGCTAGAAGTAGGTAATATGTCTCATGACGTTGACGAGCAACCCACATGTGATCAAGAAGTGTAGGAAGCTGGCTCTCTACGTGCAACAAAACAAGGTGACCCTTACTGGTTTACAGAGGCAAAATTGATAAAACTTAAAGCTATTTTGTAGTAGCGTGACCAAGTAGTTTAGGCTTAGCAGAGGGTAGTGCTAAGCATTTGTTGTACTCACAGAGGCAATAGATGGGACACACACACACAAGGAATAGATCCCAGGACCACTTTAGAAAAACAATTTGTATTTTTATATACATTTTGATAACAAGAACTTCGTAAGCAAGTAAGTAATTTTTAAAATATCGAATTTCACAGGCAAGTAAAATGGTAAGTAAAATGTTCAATTAAATGCTTCTTTATACACAATACTTTCACAGAGGCAATAGATGGGACACACACACAAGGAATAGATCCCAGGACCACTTTAGAAAAACAATTCGTATTTTTATATACATTTTGATAACAAGAACTTCGTAAGCAAGTAAGTAATTTTAAAAATATCGAATTTCACAGGTAAGTAAAATGTTCAATTAAATGCTTCTTTATACATAATACTTTCATATGTGAGAAAAAGACATATACGGCACACTTGCAGGGTACTTGCAGTAGGTTTCCGGGGATCCCCTTCAGGACTTAAGGTGGTAGAGGGGCAAGGTCCAAAGTACTACCAGCAGTTAGAGTTTCCTTGCTTTGGGGGATCCAGGTGCATAGGTACTGGTCAGGTTGGTAGCCTTATGCGTTAACCTGAAGAAGAGAGGGGGCAATACCTAAAAAGAGGCAGCAGAGGGGGACTTGAGGACAAGCCCGAGTGCTCCTGATAGGGGAGTGGGGCAGATCATAAGGGTTCTGGACGCTAGGCAGCACAGTCAGTTCTCTGGAACATAGGCTGGGGCGCTCGGGTGCAGAAGTGTTTGGTAGGGTGGGCTGGTGCGTCGCAGGTCCTTCCAGCTGTCTGTGTCATCAGGCAAAACTCAGCACAGCTGGGCCACTCTGAAAGTGAGTCTCTGGGGTGCTGATGCTCCTCGATGGCCACTTGGTCTCAGTGTTGTTGGGAGTCCTGATTGGAATCGAACACACTTTGGGTGCTGCAAGGGGTTCGGTACTCTTTGGTTTTGGTGCTGTGTGGCTCCGGCTGGTCCTGGCGTCCTCTCACTTGGTGGGGAGACGGATCTGACCTTCAAGAGCACGGTGATCTCTTCCTGGGTGGCTCCTGTGTTAGTATGACTGGAAAGCAGCAGCACAGTAAACAGGACTTAGCTGTTTTGGTGCCTGCGGTCTGCAGTGGAGTAGCTTTTCTACTCCTATGGAGATTGCTGGCTATTTGTGATGGATTGGCAGTCTACGGGGCTATTGGTAGAGGCTCAGCTGCTGGACAAGTCGTTTCTTCATGATTGTCAAGATTGGTGCAGACAGCATTTGGCGCCAAAAAAGTCAACAACAAGTCTTCAGTTCATGTTTGTGCGGCTCTTCTTTGTCCATTCTTTCTGGGTATGCCAAATCGGGGTTCCTGACATCAGGGGTGCCACATAAATACTCAATTTAGGGCGTTAAGAGGAGTGAAAGATAGTAGCAATTGGGCTACTCACCTTTAGGGTGACTACACCCACTATATGAACACTTCCTGTGGGAAGTGGGCATAACCCTGACCCAGTGAACCTAATTCCACCAAAAACCAAGATGGTAGAATTCTAGTTTTTGTGTTCATATCAGGTAGCCCACCTTAGGGGTAGAACTACCCTGATAGTGAACACGCCTCCTGACTAGCTAATGTTCCCACCTGTCCTGGTGCCAAATGGGCCTTGGGCAGGGGGTAGCACTTCCTCCTGTCTGGGGAAGCCGAGGTTTCACATCATAGACGGCAGAGGACAGTGAAGCCTCCTGCCTCGATATGCAGATTATTAGCCATCCTGCTTGGAGGAGGTTTCTGACCTCAGAGTTTGGGCACTCACCTGCAGGGGGCAGTAATCTGTCTGTGGTTGCAGGCTGGTCTACACCAGTCAACCAGCACACAAGATGTTGGTAGGTTTTCAGGGGCCACCTCTAAGGTACTCTCTGGGTGCATGTATTAAAAATCCATCATGTGTTAGTTTATTAATATGAGATGTTTGATACCAAACACTTTTGGTTTCAGTGAAGCCATCATGTAACTGGGGAACTCGCAATCACCAGTGCCCAGTACATATATATACTCAAGAAGGATTTCCTGTTCACTGTCAACATGGCTTCCCTGTTAATTGGCAATGTCCAAGGATAGACTTTGACACCACAAGGGCATATCTGCTCATGCAGATAGGTCCTCACACATAATTTAATACACCCTGCCTTAGAATTGTAAAGCCTGCTGCAGGATTGACTAACATATATTGCATGCAGTGTCTGAAGGCATATCACACAGGTGTGCCATGTCATGTCTTCACCTTTGTCTGCACCATGTCATGCACCCTGCAATTGCAGTTTAATTAAGTGTTGTGAAGGGTCCCTTAGGGCAGCACAACATATGCTGCAGCCCTTGGGCATCTGTACTAAACTGAGACCCTAAGGGCTGCAGCATATATTGTGCTACCCTAAGGGACCCTTCACAACACTTATTAAACTGCAATTGCAGGGTGCGTGACATGGTGCAGACAAAGGTGAAGACATGACATGGAGTATCATTTACTAGAGACTTACAAGGGTGCTAAAGGTAATGCAAATTGTGGGAACAATTTTACAGTTTTCAGGGAAAGATCTGGCACTGGAACCTGGACTGCAGGAACCCAGTGAACTTCTGTCAAAATTGTAGCAATTACAGGGCGTGGCTTAGCGAGCCTTCATGGCGGACGTGTGCTTAGTGAGTTTTGTCCAGCCTCGATCTATATCCTGCATATATCCTGCTTCTCCGGCCCGTCTGCACTCTCTAAGGCTGCCCATGGGGGTGACGCAACCTGGCACTGCATATTTGGGTCAAGTCCTGACCCACGACGTGGCCTGGGACGGCGGAGCGACGACTGCCACAGGTGGGGCCTACGGGTGGCGTGGAAACCGGGACCTTGAGTGACACGCTGCTGCCTGTGTTCCCCGGCGGGGGGGGGGTGGAGCCGCGCCGGCTGGTCTGGCACGCTGACTGGAGGAGACGGGCCAATTCCTGGAGAGTGCCTCCCGGCCAGTTGTCTCCTACTGGGGATTAGCTTCCTCCCTGCCTATTGAGAGCCACAGGGCAGGTCTATCTCAATCGGCGGTCGTGTCGGGCCGCGAGGGAGAGGCACTGAGGGTGCACGCGGCGGGACTGTGAGTAGTCGGGCCTCGGCTGGGCCTGGAGTTGTGTTGGGACTGGCCACCCCCTCTGGATAGCGGCGTGTGCCTGTCTCCCCTCACCCAGCGGCATCTTTCCTTCGGTGGCTTGGGGGGCCCCACGAGCAACATCCAGGGCCCACAGGGGACTGGGGCCTTGCACGGACCGGCGCCCGTCTTGCCGCTTGGGTCCCCCCGCCCGCCCTCCCCCCCCTGCACAGATCGATCCGGGGGTTTGGGGGCTTTGTCGGGCCACTGGGGGAGTCACCTAGAGGTTCTGTCGGGGGCACGCCCGAGGCCAGAGTAATGCTTCCTTCCTATCGCCGGTGGAGTGCTTACATCATCAGCCCGCGGAGCCACATGCCCCCCAGCGGACTTCAGCGGCGCCTCCCCTCCCCTCTTGCCCAGCAATTTCCCAACGTTGGCGGCCTGACGAGCTGCAAAAGCAACCTCTGAGGCCCTCGGAGATCAGGGCTTCTCATTTCCCGGCACCCCGCCTGCTCTTCAGACATCTCCGCTCCCCCCCCCCCCCCATCTGGGTTGACTGAGGGCTCGGCGGCCTTGTCGGGTCGCGGGGGTGGGGGACGGGGGGCCGGCTGGAGGTGCGGTGGGGAGACGACTGGTATCCTGAGGTCCGGGCGGGAGAACGGGCGTGCCCACTTGCACATCATGCTGCCCAGTGAGGGGCCAGCGCGGTGCCCTCTCCCTCCCGCTGTGCAGAGTGCCTATTGCGACAACTGGCGAAGGGCCTGGATCGCTGTGCTCCTTGAAGCACGTGTGGTGCTTCGGGATTCCGTGTCCCGTTCCTGTGCCCTGCATCAACAGTGGTTAGATTGGCGGTCAGGTCGGGCCGCCAGAGCCGTGGTTCTACACTTGTGCAGGTTCTGCTCTGACCAAGCGGACTCAATTATCTGTACGGCACCACGCCGGCTACGAACAGTACGTTATCCGGGGCAAGGGGAGGCGCACAGCCCGCCATGACGAGAGATAAGCCTGGGGGATGATCGACTAAGCAGAGCACGATCGACAAATTCACAGACACAGGGGCCTCTGCGGCGGCATCAGGGGGGCCCCATGGAGAAGTGCCCGACAACGCCGCTCTCATGGCTGCCATCACACAGTCCAGGGACATCCTCGATGCCAAGATTGGGGCTGTAGGTTCCGACGTCATGCTGTTGCGGCAGGACATACGGAATGCGGTTGCGCGCATCACCAAGACCGAAACAAGAATCTCGGGAGTGGAAGATGTAGTTACCACCCTGCAGCGAGTGACTTCCTTGGAGACCACCCAACGGGATCTAGCATCAAGAGTGGAGGACACGAGGGGAAGCGGCGGTGCAACAATCCACGCTTCATTGGATTTCCGGAGGGATGCGAGGATGGAGACATGGAGCGGTTCCTTACTCAGTGGCTGGAGAGCTGGCTTCTCCCGGGGTCCTTATCCAAATATTTTGTTGTGGAGCATGCCCACAGGGCCTTGATGCAGAAACCTCCGGTGGGGGCTCGTCCAAGGCCCATAATTGCAAAGCTACTCAATTATCATGATCGGGACGCTATCCTGAAGCAGGTTAGGGCCAAGGAACCGCTGTTATACGACAATGCCAGCATTCTGATCTTTCCCGACTACACACAATTAGTTCAGCAGCGGAGGCAGTCCTTCCTAGCAGCCAAAGCACGCCTCCGAGAGCTCAAACTTCCTTATGCTTTCCTTTATCCAGCCAGGTTGCGGGTAGTGTACCGATCTCGTACTCACTTCTTTGATTCACTGGAGGAGGTGTTCCAGTGGACTGATGAAACGGTGCGACTGCGTCCCCACTCGCCACCCGGGAGGGACTCTGATTCTTCGCCGAGTGGGGTGGCCTGGAATTTGCCTAAAGTGAAGGGGAGAGGCTCCAGGCGCTGTAGGTCCAGACGGCGATCCAGATCCTGCGATGCCTCCTCTCAGGCTGGGTCGGCTGCATGACAGCTTGCGTCAGCCAACTAGCTGATAGATGGGACTATGGTCTCAGGTATACTGCATTGGCCTGAGAACAACAAAAGAAGGCCGGTATCTCTGTGGGACCTCAACGAGCAGAGAGAGGGCCAGTGGACAATAGGCTGTAAGTTGGGGACCCATTGGAGGGTGAGGAGTGGGACCTCCCGTTGGGGTCAGCCTGCTCTGCCTGCCGCAACAGTTACTTCACTGTTATTGAGGTATAGGGTGGGGGGGGGGGGGTGATTTGATGGGTTGCTTTGGGGAACTTTCGTTATTTGAGCGCACTGTCTTGTTCTATTTTGGAGTCAGTTTGTGCTTTCTATATGATGTCATCTGTGTCTTTAGCCTCTATAGAGCCTCCCAATGATGGATATGTTGGGTAGTTCGCCAGATCCCCCAGGGTCCCTGCGGATAATTAGCTGGAACATTAGAGGGGCGCTAGACAAGGTTAAACATGGGGCTATCCTTAAACAGGCTAAGGGCGCCCGCGCAGATATACTAATGCTGCAGGAGACCCACCTCATGGGGACGAAGGCGCTATGTTTTCAACGCTTTGGTTATGTACATATCTTTCACTCGGGGTTTGTGAGAGGGTCTCGGGAAGTTGCAGTTCTGATTCATCGCAGGGTCCCATACACACACGTTAAGACATGGGGGGACACTCAGCGCAGGTATATCTTCTTGCAGGGTACAGTGGGTGGCGAAACTGATACTGAGAAGTGTATACGCCCCCCCCCGGCCATTGTCCTGGGGGTTGGTGGAGAGATCGGTGACCATGTGGGCGGAGCTACCAGAGGGCCTGGCAGTGGTGTGTGGGGATTGGAACGATCTGCTGGATGTGGTCAGAGATCAGTGGAGGCCCGGGGGACCCCTGGAGGCCCGACACCCTACCAAATTTCATTCCCTGGTGATGGGCTTGGACTGGGTGGACCCCCGACGTAGGTTACTTGGCACAACGCAGGGATACACTTACCTCTCGGAGGTGCAGGACTCATTCTCCCGCATCGACTACATACTAGGGTGGTGGCAGCCGATATTCTCTCCCGTGGGCTCTCGGACCATTCGCCGGTGGCCATCACTCTTCGTGCAGTGACAGCGCTCGGGCCCTTTAGTTGCCGCATCTCAGTCTGGAACCTCCAGAAGGAGGAATACAGAGAACGTATGGAAGAGGCCATTGATCAATACTTGTCATTTAATATTGGGTCGGTGAAGGGGGCCGAATATCTCTGGGAGGCCATGAAGCCCACACTTCGTGGGGTGCACATTTCCTTCTGTGCGGCGGCTCATAGAACGCGCAGAGAATCTCTCATACGTGCGCAACAGGGCTATTCGCATCTCCTGCTAGACGAGGCCCGCCAGGCTTGGTTGGCGACCCGGAGCAGGATCATCAGTGGGGGCATACATCGAGCAAGCTGCTGCACAGACTATGTCAGGGGTCACTTTGCTCCCAGGCTCTCCCGGGCATTGTAGGGATGGATGGGTGGGTCACCTGTTTTGGACCCCTCGACCCTTGCCGAGAGCTTTGCTACGTACTACGCAGATCTCTAGTGCCGAGTTAGATCGCCCACTCACGGAGGAAGAACTGGGTGCCGCCCCGGGGGATTTACACCCAAGGAAAGCCCCAGGACCAAACAGTTTCCCAAACAAATTTTTTTAACGGTTTTTCCTGCAGCTGGCTCCCCACTATCGCAAAGTGGTGGAAGAGGCTAGGGAACAAGGTCGCTTGCCTAGTGACTGGAGGCACGCGGAAGTGGTCGTATTCCACAAGCCTGGTAGACCTCCCGATCAACATGCATCATACCGCCCTATTTCCCTTATAAACATTGAGGCAAAGGTTTTGGCCAAGGCATTGGCTAACCGCCTCCGTCCACATATTTCCTCTTTAGTTCATACCGATCAAGCCGGGTTTATGCCCCAGCGGGTGATCAGTTATAATATCCGCCGGGCACACATTGCTAGGGGGAGCGAGAGACGCTATTGCTGGCAGATATGGATAGGGCCTTTGATTCATTGAGCTGGGTGTACCTATTTGCACTTCTCAGTAGATTGAACATAGGGCTTCGTTTTCTGTCTTATCTAACCCTACTATATACAGACCTAACCACGTCTGTGCGTGTGGCTGGCTCTGCCTCATCTACGTTTTCCATCAGACGGGGCACCAGACAGGGGCGTCCACTGCTCCCAATTTGCTTGCATTCGCAATGGAGCCCCTTGCTGCCTGGGTGTAGATGGACGGTCAAGTGACAGGTCTCAAATGGGCGCATGGATTGTCAGATTGTATCGCCCTCTAAAGCTGACAATGTGTTGTTCTTCCATACTAACCTGGACAGGACGGCCCGCGGCTGTTACGCATCATGCAAGTCTTCGGGGAGACCTCTGGCCTATATATGAACCCACGGAAGTCTACCCTTTGGGTCCTGTGCGAGGAGGGAGATCTTGGCTCTTGGGCATCGCGGTGCAGGTGGTGTATGGGGGGATGAAATATCTGGGCGTGTTCCTATCGGATTCGCCTACCATATCTTGGGATAGAAATTTGGCGCCTGTATGGGATCGTGTACGCGAGGACATTAGAACCTGGTCTCACATGCCCCTGTCTATTTATGGTCTCTCAGCCATTTTCAAGATGGTCTCGCTCCTGCGCGTATTGTACCAGTTGCAAAACCATCCATATCCGATTTCACCTCTGATATTCTTTCGTACTACATGGCCTCACATCTGCTGGTCCTTAACGAACGGTGGTATGGGGATAGGTCTGACTCGGCGTATGCCGAATGGAGGTACATATGAGACCACACCCTACACACGATTCTCTACTCTGCGCCATTGAGAAGCTCCCTGCCGTCTGCCACGCGGACTGTTTTCCAGATCTGGAAGCAGGTGCTACGGAGGATGGGTTGGTGGAATAGGTTGACTCGGGAGACCCCTCTATGGCACAATGGTCGCCTGCCGCAGTTGGCGGCTCTGACTGGATTTCGCGACTGGGACACTATCGGGATCTCTACTTTGGGGGATGTGATGTGGGGGCTTTTGTTGAAATCCTTCCAAGAAATGAAAAAAGATTTCCCAATGCCAAAAACCCAATTTAAATCTTTGCAGTTCCGACATGCCATTTCCCCCAGCTTGGAGGGGTTGGAGGCGCTGGCAGATTTCAGTCCGGTGGAGGCAAACGTGTTTATGGGGGATCTTCAAGATCACAAGATCTTCCAAATTTAGCAGTCCCTGGTCACGCATAGCTCCCAGTCTCTGCAGCATCTTAGGGAGCAATGGGAGGGAGATGTAGGCCCAATGGAGGAGGACGATTGGACAGAGGCTCTGGCCTCCCCACGTTAGGCAGCTACTGCGATGAGCCTTCGGCTTATCCAGTTTAAATAACTCCATAGGGTATACTATACCAGGGTCAGGCTGTGGAGGGCGATCTTGGTGGCTTCCCCGGTATGTCTTCGCTGAGCACATGAGGAGGGTACCTTGTTCCATACTGTGTGGCACTGTTCCGCACTGGCACGGTTTTGGAGGGGGTGTTGACCTGCCTATCTGAAGTTCTGTGCTGGGACCTTCTATGCTGTTCACCGAAATTGGTGCTCCTACCTGTTATGGATGGCATTGAGAGCAATATTTATAAACGCCATCTCATGCTTCTGGCCTTTACACTAGCCAAAAGGGATATTGCCAGGGCCTGGAAGGCAACAGTGGCGCCCTCTACCTCTGCGTGGAAGAATGGCCTGGACTTTTGTATGGGATTGGAGGCTCCCATTTTTGTTGCAAGGGGGTGCCCTTATAAGCACTTCAAAATTTGGAAGCGCTGGGCGGACTATCGTGGCGCTTTGACCTGGCTTAATCTCCCCCCTCTCTTCTTGTGTCCCCTTTTATGCATGTGTGGTAGAAAAGCTGCCTCCTGGGTGATGACACATTGTAAATATATGCTTTAAGTTTTTGCTTGATTCGTTGCTCTGGAGTGGACGACAGTGCGATGGGGGAGTTTTAGTTCTTTTGTTCGGTCAACTGTATTGCTTCTCATTTTTTTTCTGTATTCATGTAGAAAATTGTCAAAGTCAAAACGGAGTATGTAGATACTGCGGAGGTCTCTGGGATACTGAGCTCCGCTCTATATGTGTATCTGAGATATAAAATTTGTTTTTAAAAAAAAAATGGTGGCAATTACCAGGCAAAAAGCGGGGGTGAGCATGTCAAAAAGGGCACTTTCCTACAAGTTGCTTACCTTCAGGAACATTTTATCTAGTAAAGCAACTATCTAGCCGCAGATTCCTTACTGTAGAATTATCCACAGGTGTCAGACTGGATCCGTAAATGTTTTGTGAGCAGCACCCCTGCGTGCCGGTAGGTAGCATCGTCAGGCTCTGTGTTGTGTCGTTGGTGTCGTCCGTGCCGGATGGGAAATTCCCAGTACCTATAAAGGCGCCACCTAGGCGCTCTGATGTCAGTTACATTTCACGACTTTCCACGCAAGAAACGCGGAGCCACGAAACACACTGATGACTGGTGTGGAAAACTAGGTCCCTGAAGGGAAAAGTCCTGTCCACACAGCGGGAAGGATGGGTGGGTCGGTTATGAATCTGCAGCTATATAGAGTCTCAACCAGATGAGGCTTTACCGAAGGGAAATGACTTGTTCATCTGTTCAGAGACTTCTAGCCGCAGATTCCTTACCTTAGAAAAGATATCCAAGCAATGTCTCCCAGAGGAGAGTCAGCGGACCAATTTCATATGAGGAAATCCACCAGGACAACAGACGAAGTGCCAATTCCAATGGACCTGACTTTCCAGACAGTAGTATCTGGTAAACATGTGCAGGGAAGCCCATGTACCTGCCTGGCAGATGTCCAGGACTGGAACTCTGCAAGCTAAAGCAGTTGTTGCAGCTTTAGTGTGGATGGAATGAGCATGCAAACCTTCAGAGGGTTGCATTTTAGCCAATGCGCATCAGATTTTGATACAGAGTATGATCCATCCTGAGATGGTTCTTTTCTGTACTGCCCATCCCCTCTTCACTCCTACATAACCTACAAAGAGTTGGTCATCCACCCGGAACTCTCGTGTGCGACCAAGACAAAACAACAACAATCTTTTTGGATCAAGACAGTAACGTCACTTCTCTTCTTTGGAAGGATGAGGCGGAGCTTGAAAAGTAGGCAGAGTGATGGCTTGACCTACAGTAAATTGAGATTTCCGGAAGAAAGGAAACTCTCGTACAAAGCACCAGTTTGTCTGGATAAGGAGGATTGGATGACGAGGCCTGAAGCTCACTGGCCCTCCGGGCAGATGTTATAGCACCCAGGAAGGCCACCTTGATGGTAAGAAGCCTGAGTGGACAATTGTGCAGAGGCTCAAAGGGAGCGTATACAAGGAAAGTGAGGACGAGATTGAGGTCACACTGGGGCATAACAAAAGGAGAAGGTGGAAACAAATGTAAACATTTAGAATCCTATTTACAATACGGTATTTGAAGGGGGATGGCTGGTTAGGCAACCGCAAAAAAACAGATATAGCAAAGAGCCCTTTAGCACGCCCAGAATAGAGCCCTGCTGGGCAAGAGAAAGGATGAAAAGGAGAATCTGAGAAAAGGGGTGCAGAAAGAGGATCAAGTTATCTTTATGTACACCATGCCACAAATTTTGCCCAATGGCAGGTGTAAATCGTCTTAGTGAAGGGACGCCTGGCTCCCAAGAATAACATGGACTTCAGGCAAAAAGTATAAAGTTGTCAACTGTTGCCGCTCAATCGCCATGCAAGAAGGCAGAGCGTTGACAGGTTTGGGTAGAGAACACTCCACAGCAGCTGCAGCAGAAGATCCACCGGAAGGGGCAGCCTGATCGGTGGACCGATGGCCATGCTTAACAGCTCGGGAAACTTAAAATTCTCTGAGCCCAATCCAGAGCTACAAGGATGACTTGGGCACGGTCGCTCCTGATCTTCTTGAAAACTCTGGGCAGGAGTGGTATGGGCAGAAAGGAATGTAGGAGACCTGAGTTCTACTCTAGATAGAAAGAGCCTCTGAGTGAGAGTCGCCTTGGAAACTCCAGTTCTCAGAACTGCAGACAGTGCACACTGTGGTCAGTGACTAAAAGATCTAACTAAGGCTCTCCCGGCTGCTGAAAGAGACCTTTCATCACCTCCAGGAGGAGGCGCCATTAGTGATCCAGAAGGCATCATTGGTTGAGTATGGCCACTCTGGCATTTAAACAGTCAGTCAGATGTTGGACCACCAGGGTTATTTCCAGCCATGCCCCGAGCCAAAGGGCTTCTTGACAAAGGGACCTTGACCCCACACAGTCCGGTTTGTTGCAGTACCACATGGCAGTGGTGTTGTCCGTGAACATCTATATCAGCCTCCCTGGATGAAGGGCAGAAAGGCCTTCATTGGCAATCGTATCACTAAGATCTTCAACAGGTTGATGTGGTTGTGACTCAGCTGGAGATCAAAATCCTCTGATCTCCAACTCTCTCAGATGGCCATCCCATCCTATGAGTGACACAAGTATCATTACTATCAGATCAGGTTGGGGAAGGGAGAGGGGAGAGGGGTCTGCCACTGACCCAATCACTGTTAACCATCACTGTAAACCTTTCGCAGTTCCTGCCGAGATCTGGATCGTGTTGGAGAGATTCCCCTGATGCTGCGCAGACTAGAACTTCCGGTCCAACTGCAGAGCTCGCATATGTCAATGGGCATGTGTCACCAGCAGGATTCAGGAGGCCATGAGGCCCAGGACCCTCAGAGTCAGTCTCACCGACATCCAGGATAAGCATTGGTATCATAGCGTGAATATCTTGGAGTCGCTCTTCGGCAGGAAAGGCCTGAAACTGCACCATATCTTGACCTGCTCTGGTGAAAAGGAGCATCCGAGCGGGAGTCGGGTGTAGCTACAGCTCGTTGATAGTGAACCCCAGTCAATGAAGGAGATACGCTTTAGTCTGGAGGTAGGAGATGGCAGCCTGGGGCGAGCACGCCTTCAACAGCCACTCATCGAGATAGGGGGAAGACCCGGACCCTTGCTTTCCGCATATGAGCTGCCACCATTGCCATCACCTTGGAGAACACCTGAGGGGAGCTGGTGAGGCCAAATGGAAGCACAGCAAATTGAAAGTGTACATGTTCCACAGTAAACCACAGATCATGCATATGGGCAAGCATGAAGGGAACATGGAAATATGCGTCGTGCATGTCCAACATTACCATCCAGTCTCCTGGGCCCAAGGTAGATAGGACCTGAGCAAGAGTGAGCACTTTGAACTTCTTCCTAAAGAAGAAATTGAGGGAGTCAGGTCTAGGATTGGACAAAGGCCTCTGTCCTTCTTGGGCACCAGAAAGTAGCGGGAATAACAACCATAACCCATTTCTGCATCGGCACTCTCGCTATGGCTCCTTCTCTGGCGGAGAAGACAGGTGGTATTCCCTCAGCCTGTCATAGGGAGGTGGCATGGAGGGAGGAGCAGTCTCAAGGAGAGAGGAGCAGTCTCAAAGGGGAAGGAGTATCGGACAATATGCAAAACCCACCTGTTGATGGTATTGCCTGCCAGTGAGGGAGGTGATGGCAAATCATACCGCTCACTGGGTGCCTATGATGGTAAATGGGTGGACTAGGACGGTTTGGGGGCTGCGGGGGTGGTGGGGTGGACCGACCCGACCGCTGGCCACCTGACTGAAGGGGCCGATAGGTACCAGGTCCATGACCACACAGAGGCTGGAAAACCTGCGTACCGCAGTGGCTGGATGGGTAAGGACGCAGTTGTACACCCCTTCCATGGCCCTTTCCACCAAAGGAGCGAATAGTGGATTGAGGGTGACTAGGGGCCATGGAAAGGCCCAAGGTCCTGGCCACAGACCTGCTATCCTTAAAGCACTCCAGCACCAAATACGCCTTGTATCAGAAGAGACGTGAGCCATCAATGGGGATGTCTGGACATCCCCAGGAAAGCCAGTAGTGCTCAAACAGGTGTGGCTCACCTAGCTCTGCCTAGGGAGTCAGTGGTGTCGAGTCCACATCTAATGGTTGTAGGAAGCTGGCTCTGTATATACAATACCAAAGTGAGGTATAGTGTGCACAAAGTCCAGTGGAACCCCAAAGGTAGGCAGAGGTAAAGTTACATGGCACCTCACTCTCTATTTGTGGTAGTGTGGTCGAGCAGTAAGGAAGTATCAGAGGTCAGTCTTAAACATTTGTTGTAAACACTCAGTCAGCAAATGAATTCACACACTCAAAGACTGAACTTCAGACCAATTGTTTTTTGTATACAAATATTCTTTCAGTTATTTTCTTCTACAGCCAAGCAAGCCTGGCAAAGGTAAGCAGTGAATACTTTACAGTAGTAATGCAATTGAAATACAGTTTGAATGATAATTGTATATGTACTTTGGTTTGATTCACAGTATGTATGCAATACTTAGTAAATGCAGTACATAGACTTGAATGTGCTTTTTAGTAAAATAGCAGGCAAGTAACTTTTGAGATTACTAGGCTTACATAGAGTAGTATACCTAGACACTACTCTGGGACCTTTCCTGAAAAAAGGTAAGTAAAATCGTTTTTGTTAAACAGTACAATTTTAAAGAATTTCTTTAGGTTTTCAAACTTCACACTTAGAAACTTTTCACAGAAAAACAGTCAAAGTTATCCTATGGAGGAAAATAGTGTTATCGGTTTTGAGGTAAGTATTTGGTAGTGGCAGTTGAGGTTTTGGGGGTAGATTCAGTGGTCCCCCAGGGTCAAGGATGCACTCTAGTTACACCCTCAGCGGCACTAGGGCGGCTGGGTGCAGAGTGCTGAGGCCCAATGTTATCCAAAGGGGGATGGGGCTTTCTGTTGGTGGCTGCTGCCAAGCAGGCCACTTGGTGGTGGAAGCAAAGCTCCTGGATAAATGGGGAATAAAGTAGTACCAAAGGTGCACCCTCAGCGGCACTAGGGAGGCCGGGTGAAGGGTGCTTTTTTAGACGTTGGGCGCCCTGTTTTAAATGAGGAACCTCCGGTTTGCAAAGGCACTGCAGGCTTGGGAACGTAGGTCTTCTGGGTGCGACCACCACTTCGAGAGGTAAGTTGGGAAGTTAGGGGTTGGTTAGGCACTGTCAGTTTGGGCACACAAGGCCGTAGGGCGTCGGGTGCAGGGATGCCTTTTGGGGTCAGATCTTCTTACCAGCTCCTGGTCGCGGTTGGGGGGGACCTTCTGGATTTAGACTGCAGGCGTCGGCTGGAGGCTTGAGGCAGGTCAGGGGTCGCCAGATCTCGGGTCATGATCGCCGGGGGGACCTCCTCATGGTGTTTGCTTACTCAAGCTCGGGCCATGGACGGCAGTTACAGAGTTGGGCGGATTCGCAGTGTTCGGCCAGAGGTTGCAGATTAACAAATTCGATGTTCACGGGAGACGGAGTCTTTGTAGTTGAATGCAGGCAGGTCCTCCGGGGTTTTCTCGAGGTTGCTGGCTGCAATATACACTGGGATTTCGCAGGTGCAAGGGGGAGACAGGCCGGTAGGGCTGGGGCCAAGTCAGTGGGTGTCTTCTTGTTAGCTGCTGCACGTCTGTTCGGTCCTTCTTCTTGTAGTTACTTCTTGTCTGCGGAAGCAAGGTTCAGGGGTGCCCCTAAATAATAGATTTAGTTGCGTCACAGGTAGATAAAAGGCAGGGACCAATAGGTCCCTTCCCTGGGGTGGGTAAACCCCCTATTATGCCACCCTCCAGTGGGAGGGGGCATGAGCCTGTCCCTGGCTGGCTCAGTCCCCCCATCTTCAAGATGGCGTTGACTGAGAGTTGTGCTTCACCTCACCTCCCCCACCTGAGGGGTAGAGTTGGCAGAGGTGGGCACACCTCTCTTACTCGTTTTTCATGCCGGTTCTCCCGCCCAAAGTAGGGGTCAGAACCAGTGGGGACCAGTTGCTGAGAGCAGCAAGTGGCCTGGGGAAGCTCACAAAGGCGGCAAACCTTTGAAGCCTCCCCTTCGTGAACCCTGCCCATCCTGGGGGAGGAGGCTTGGCACCTCGTCCCAGAATGTGCATTGTTTCAGGCCCCAGAAAGCAGCAGTCTCTTGACCCAGGGATCCAGAAACATGTCTGGTGGTGGCAGCTAAAATCAGACACTCAGCCTGGACACTAGTGGTGGGTTAGCTTTCAGGGGGCATCTCTAAGATGCCCTCTGTGTGCATTTTCATTAAATCCTACCCTGGCATCAGTGTGGGTTTAATGTGCTGAGAAGTTTTCAGTGTAGCCATTATGGTGCTGTGGAGTTCGTAATGACAAACTCCCAGCACCATATATTCTTAATGGCAGCACTGCACTAACAATGTCTAAGAATGGCCTTAGACACTGTAGGGGTACATGGCTCATGCCCCTGTACCCTCACCACTGGTATAGTGCACCCAGCTAGAGGGGTGACTGACCTATGCCAGGGCAGTGGGTTGCAGGCATGGCACACAGAGATGTGTGCCATGTCGACTCTTCACTTTGTTCTGCACCAAAACACGCAGCCTGCAAAGGCAGTGTGAGAGTGTAATGGTACAGGACCTCTAAGGGTAGCACAATAAGTGCTGCAGTACTTAGAGGTCTTCTCTGGACACAGTGCCCTGGGTACCTGTGGTACCATTTACCAGGGGCTGACCTGTTGCCAGAGATGCCAATTAGGTTTAGGCTTCAATGCAGTTTTAGGGAAAGACCATAGTGCCCGGGTACCTGATTAGCAGCAGCCCAGGGCACACTCGGTCAAAGTACATCAGCAATTCAGCAAAAAGAGGGGGCAACCATGCAGAAAGAGGGCACCTTCTCACAATGGTGAACTTAGTTGCATCCCTCCCATCGGCAACAACGTGGGAGATCACAGCGCGGGCCTCCTCTAGTGCCTTTGGCAGCACCAGCGCAATCATATCGCTCAGAGCCAGCACCTGTGCAATCCTATCCCCCAGAGCATGGGAATGGAGGCTAAAGAGGCATGTGGCTTCACTGACCGTGATGCCATGCTGGTGAAAGAAAACATTTTGTTGCTTTAATTGTCCAGCATCTTGCACTCCTTATCCAGCGGGGTAGTTGGGAATGCCCCGGAATTTAATTCTGAAGGGGAGGCTTGGACTACCAAGCTCTCCAGGATGAGGAAGTTTGGGGCCTCTGGAGCGGGACGGAGGCGGCGAACAATCATCCTGCTCATAGAAGCCCCTGTGCTCGGCTTGAACCAAGTTCCAAGCAGGACATCGGTAAATGCCTCACTGAAAGGGAGAAGAGGTTCTGATGGGGGCACTTCCAGCTGAAGCACTTCTGTCAAGACAATAGTCGTGACTGTCCCCGAGGGCAAACTAAAGTACAGGAGCTCAGCGGCCTTCCACACCACCATAGCGAATGAAGCCTTCCTCTATAGCCAAAGTATTGGGAGAAAACATGCCTGTGTCTAGAGAAGTGTCCAGTCCACTGGCTTCACCCCGATAGACAAGTTACTAACCTTCAGTAACACCTTATCTAGTAGAGACATGATCTAGCCGCAGATTCCTTACCCTTGAACTTGTAGGCATCATGCTGGATCTAGAAGATTTTCTTAGCAGTACTGCTGCACGCTGGTAGGGGACGTCTGTCGACTATGTGTGACACAGTCGGGCGTTGTGTTGGTCATCGTTGTGACGTCCACGTAATCAATATAACCGCCACTCCGGCACGCTGACGTCAGTAATTTTCACTACTTGCCATGCCAAAGGCGTAGAGCCATGAAGTGACTGACCATAGTGTGTTAAAAAAGGGGCTAGGTCCCTGAAGGGGACCAGCTTCGACACTAAAAACAATTCCGCAGTGCGAGGAGGATGGGTAGGTCGGTAAGGAATTTGCGGCTAGATTATGTCTCTACTGGATAAGCCGTTAGCGAAGGTAAGTAACTTGCCCATCTGATAATAACATCTAGCCGCAGATTCTTTACCTTTGAACAGATATCCAACAAATACCGTCCCTAGAGGAGAGTCTGTGGAAAGCTTTAGACCGAAAATCCGGCAGAACAGAGAATCCAGGAGATAGTGTCTGGCAAATGTGTGCAGAGACGCCCACGTGGCCGCTTGGCAGATATCAGCAATGGGAACCTGAATGCTGAAGGACTGTGGTGGCTGGCTTCGCCCTGGTGAAATGAGCCCTAAGGCCTTCAGGTGGCTGCTTCTTTGCCAAGGCGTAACAGGTTTGTTTAGAGAGGATAACCCAACGAGAGATTATCCTCTTTGGAACAGCACGTCCCTTCTTTGCTCCTACGTACCCTATAAAGAGTTGGTTATCCACCTGGAAATCTTCATTGCAATCAAGTTAGAACGCTAACACTCTTTTTGGGTCCAGACAGTGGACACCTTCTTCTTTGGAAGGTTGCGGAGGTGCATAGAAAGTGAGAAGAGTAACAGACTATCCCAGGTGGAATGGAGTTACAACCTTGGGCAAAAAGGATGCCTTAGTTCTTAGTACCACTTTGTCCGAAAAGACTGTCAGGTAAGTAGGCTGTGATGACAGTACCTACAGTTCGCTCACCCTCCTGGCAGAGGCAATTGCCACCAAACAAGCTGTTTTGATAGTGAGCGACCGTAGAGGGCAGTTGTGCAACTGCTCAAAAGGTGCACACATCAAGAAAGTAAGTACCAAGTTAAGGTCCCACTCTCAAGAAAGTAAGTACCAAATTAAGATCCCACTGTGGCATAAGAAAAGGAGAAGGGGGAAACAAGTGGGTTAACCCCTTTCAAAAGCTCCGCACCAGAGGGGACTTAAAAAGCAAAAGCAGATCTGGCAGTCGAATAAAGGCTGAGAGGGACGAAAGGTAGCCCTTCAGAGTGCCTAGAGCGGAGCCCTACTGGGCCAAGGAAATAATAAACAAGAGAATATCTGCCAGAGAAGCGGATAAGGGGTCAATAGACAGTTCTGTGCAATATTTAAAAAATGTGTTCTATCAGCAGACATATACAGATTTCGTGGAGGGATGCTTGGCTGCCAGAATAACTTCAAAGACATCGGGAGGAAGGTCAAAAGCTCTCAACTGTCGCCGCCCAATCTCCACTCAAGGAGGCGGAGAATGGACAGGTTCGGGTGGAGGACCTTCCCCAGCTGCTGCGATAGGAGATCCTCCCGAAGAGGCAGCCTGAATGGAGGATCGATTCTCCTATCCAGAAGCTCCAGATACCAAACTCTCCATGCCCAATCTGGAGCCACAAGAATAACTTGTGCCTGGTCGCTCCTGATCGTCTTGAGCACTCTGGGCAGGAGTGTTAGTGGCGGAGAGGCGTAATGGAGGTCTGAGCTCCACTTGTGACAAAAAGCTTCCCCGAGCGAGAGCCACCTTGGAAACTTGCAAAACTGCTGACATCGTGTGTTCTCTTCGGCAGCAAACAGATCTAACTCAGGCTCTCCCCACCGCTGAAAGAGACCTTTTACCACCTCTGGATTGAGACGCCACTTGTGATCCACAAGGTACATTCAGCAGAGTTTGTCTGCTCTGGCGTTCAGAGAACCAGCCAGATGTTGAAGCACCAGGGAAATGGCATCATTCAGCCAAGTCCAGAGGTGAAGGGCTTCTTGACAGTCCACGATCTCACTCCGCCCTGTTTGTTGAAGTACCACATGGCGGTAGTGTTGTCGGTGAACACCTGAACTAGTCTTCCGTTGATGGATGGTAAAAAGGCTTTGAGTGCCAACCGGATCACACAAAGCTCCAATAGGTTGATATGGAGCTTGGCTTCCGCCAGAAACCAGAGTCCTCTGATCTCCACCTTCCCCAGATGACCTACCCATCCCAAAAGAGACCCATTCGTCACTACTGTGAGATTCGGGTGGGTAAGGGAGAGGGGTCTGCCTCTGACCCAATTGCATATTGTCAGCCTCCACTGCAGGTCTTTCGCAGCGCTCTCTGATAGCTGAACCAGGTCGGTGAGATTTCCTCGATGCGGTGTCCAATGGAACTTCAGGTCCAACTGCAGAGCCCGCATGCGCCACTGTGTGTGATCCACCTGCTGGATGCAGAAGGCCATGAGGCCCAACAGCCTCAGAGTCATTGTCACCGAAATCCAGGATAGAGGCTAAAACATCGGTACCATACCATGAATATCCTGGACTTGTCGTTCGGGAGGATAGGCCCGAAAACGCACAGTGTCCAGAACCGCTCCAATGAAAAGGAGCGTCTGAGAGGGAGTCAGGTGTGACTTCGGCACATTGATAGTGAACCCCAGCAAATGCAGGAGGTTCGCCGTAGTATGGAGGTGGGAGACGACTGCTTGTGACGAGCCCACCTTCAACAACCAATCGTCGAGATAGGGGAAGACTAGAACCCCTGCTCTCGGCAGATGGGCTGCGGCCACCGCCATCACTTTTCTGAACACCCGAGGGGCACTGGTGAGGCCGAAAGGGAGCACGGCATTCTGAAAGTGCTTGTGACCCACAGTAAACCGCAGATATCTACGATGGGCAGGTAGGACGCGGTTATGAAAATAGGCATCCTGCAAGTCCAGGGCAACCTTCCAGTCTCGCGGGTCCAGGCCAGACCGGACCTAAGCTAGGGTGAACATCTTGAACTTCTCCTTTTTGAGGAAGTAGTTGAGTGTTCTGAGGTCGAGGATAGGGCGAAGACCTCCGTCCTTCTCTGGGACCAGAAAATAGCAGGAATAATAACCACAGCCTATTTCTATAGCTCCTTTGGCCAAGAGAGTCGTAACTTCCTCGTGGAGTACGGTAAGGTGATACTCCGTCACCTGATCCTACACCAGATGTATGGATGGAGGGGTAGTCTTGAAGGGGAGAGAGTAGAACCTTAGGACTATTTGCAACACCCACCTGTCTGAGGTGATGTTTTGTCAGTGGTGGAGATGATGGTATTCTCTGCCACCAACTGGTCGTGATTGATCCTGAGGGATCAGACTAGGAGGGTTTTGCAGTGGAGGAGATTGTGGCTTGGCTCGACTTCTGGCCTCCCAAACCACTGGGTTGGCGTGAACCGAACCTAAGGCCTTGCATAGGTTGCTGAACTTGCAGGACCCTCTGGCCTGAATAGGGTTGGTGTGGTTGGTAGCCCCTTCCGAAGCCACATAAGGAGCGAAAAGCAGACAGACCAGGATGCGGTGGTGAGACCCTAGGACTTGGTTGAGTCCTTGAAACGCTCAAGGGCGGCAACAGCTTTGTCTCCGAAGAGAAGAGAGCCATCAAAGGGCATGTCCATTAGATTAGCTTGGACATCCCCCCAAAAAACAGACGTCCTCAGCATGGCAACATACAGTCACCATCATGGAAATCGCTCTGTCCAGCAAGTCTGTTGTGTCCAAGCCACACCGGATGGCGAACTTTGCTGCACCTATCCCTTTTGAAATGGCCTGGGAGAGTAGAATCCGATCCTCCTCCGTGACTCCTGCACAACAGTGTCCCATATCGAATGAGAATAAGGGCTCAAAAGGCATACAGCCCCAAAGGTTTTCTAGTCTCTTGGATTACCTGTCCGGGGGCGCGGTAGGGAATGCGCCACGGTAAGTCTGGGGAGGAGTCCAGGCCACTGGCATCACCTAGTTCCTCATACCAGCCCATGTCCTGGGGTTGCAGGATTTCTAAGGGGACCTGCTCCCCTCCCAATCCTCCTCTTCCATTCCTAACCCTTCAGAATAA
Source organism: Triturus cristatus (assembly GCF_964204655.1). NCBI lineage: Eukaryota > Metazoa > Chordata > Amphibia > Caudata > Salamandridae > Triturus > Triturus cristatus. The sequence goes on along the minus strand of NC_140590.1, from coordinate 1,141,090,145 downwards.
GGCAGGTTAAACGGCCTGGAGCCGTACAGTTCTGTCGGCACAAGTCTCTGTGTCAGTGGACACACGACCAGCTCCGTGTCATCTGGAATGAGAATCGGGGAGGCGAAGGGGAAGGCGAGGACCTCTGCTGCAGACGTGAAGCCGGGGAAGGTCGTTGTGGAGGTGCGACTGGAACCAGTCCAGACCCCGGAACGGGTTCAGTAGGAGGCCGTGGCCTCAGCCGAAGGCACAGAACCTAAGGGTACTCTATCATCTGAGCCTGCGGGGCCCGAAGGCGCGCTGGCAGGGTCAGACCACCGAATAATTGCACACATGCCATCACAGAACTCCTTCAGTTGGGCAGGGGTCACTCTCAGCCCCGGGAAGGGAGGGAACGTGGAACTGACATAGGCACCCGCTGTGAGGAGCAGGGCCTCAAGTGCCGCGGTTCTTCCGTTTAGTCTTGCGACAGACGTGGCAAAGCTGTGTTTCTTGTGACGCCTCTTACCTGATGACTTAGAAGAAGAGGACTTTGATTCTCCAGAGCGGTGCTCGGATCTTCCTCTCGACTGGGATCGAGATCGAAAGGGTAACCTCCGAGGCGCCGGACACCGGGCCGCGATTAGCTTTAGGGACCGAACCCTCAAGTTTTTGGGTGCGATGGCCCGGCAATTGGAGCACGACTGTGTCGTGGTCACACTCCAGGCACGACAGAAACACTTGAACTCTGAGGTCTTCTAGCTACAGGAGTCGACAAAAGATGTTAGCGCGCCGGAGTGGCGGTTATATTGACAACGCGGACATCACCACTATGACAAACAAGACGCCGACATCACGCGGAGTCGACCAACACCACCTACCGGCACACAAGGGGACTGCTAAGAAAAATCTTCAGGATCCAGCCTGACACCTGGACGTTCAGGAGGCAAGTAATCCGTGGCTAGATGTCTCCATCAGATCCTGACACAAGTCCGAGACTCATAAGGCTGGTATTCTTTAGGATCCAGCGACCCCTCCTATTCTTCCCAGAGACCCAGCCCATAGGAAGATATGGCTCAAGCCTGAAAGTCATGGCTCCAGTTGGCGCCGGAGTTGGAAGATGCCTCTTCGGGCTCAGTTGGCGTTGGAGTCAAGATGTAAATGGGGATGGTGCCAATGGCACCATTGGCCTCAGCACAGGTGCCAGGGAAGGGAAGGTGCCTGCACTAATACAAATCCATCTTTGGATCACTGGGGCCGAACCGCTGGTGTTCATCCAATAGGGCCTCCTCCCAAACTTGCAGGGCCTCAAAGCGCACCAGAAGGAACAAGCCTCTCAAATATGAGGCGCATGGCTACACAACACTCGGAGTTGAATTAGGGTCGCTCTGGCTCCTTGAAACAAAGGGAGGGGCAAAGTCGGCCCTGGTGCTGGCTCAACCATAGAGCCAGAAGCTCCCTAGTCAGCTGATGGACAAGGTGAAAATCGAATGGCTCAACGACATTAAGTGAAATGATGACCTCGTACTCCTCAACCGCTCCCGGGACCTTCCTCATGACCGGGACCTCAAGCGTCGCACATCAAGCTATCAGCAGCTTGAAGAATCGCTCCATCAAGGCCTTTGGATGCATGGCAGACAGTCAGAATAGGCCATCGGCTCATGGTCTCGTTCGAGGCACCACAGGCAAACAAGGTGCGGGTCCAATTACCGACATCTGTCGGTGAGAGGCGTCACAGGGCTTGAAGCCAGCATTCTTCAATGACATTCCTGCCATACCAGGCGGTAGAACCTCAAAAAGACGTCGACAAAACGTAAAAAAAAAAAAAGATTTGACAAAATGTGACTATGGGGTAGATCTTCCCAGACCAGCGCTGAACCGGTGCAGAAAGAAAAGAACGGATGTCAGCGCACCGGGAGGGGGGCCTATATAGGCCCCGTGAAAGTCATTTCCAGGACAGGCGATGGCAAGCTGAGCAAGGCCACCTACCGGCGAGCAGGGGTAGTGCTCATGAAAACATTCCTGGATCCAGTCTGACACCTGGGGATAATTCTGTGGTAAAGAATATGCGCTAGAAGTCTCTATCAGATCTTCAAATACAATTTTCCCCTGAACAGCGACACGCGAGACCTCTGCTAGTGATCTGCATCATATACATTGAAAAAAATGGCGCAATGCACATCTTCACTGGAGAGGCGGGAAAGTATCCCTAAAGGTTTGTGGCGGGGTAGTAGTGACAGGACGGAGGCCAGGTCTAGTTAAATAGGGCTTTATTTTGCCAAACACACATTTATGCCAACTGGACAGTCTTTCCGCGGCGAACTTGGCTGGATCCGTGGTGCTGGATGGTTCTGGGCCCCCTCCTGTGGACTTCGTCTCTGCCTCCCAGGGTCTGGTTAGTTTTCTCAGCAGTCCGGCCGTGGCGAAGGGGCATGTAGAGACGAAGAAACAATGTGTCAAGAAGGTGTCCTATGGACCGGATATAACCCTAGGACCGGGGAGTGAAGGAATCATCACACTCTGGTGCACGTCTTATCCAAACACGAAATGTGAGGGGAGGGGAAGGTGAAAGTGTTTATTGCACGGGTTTAAGGCAGTCCAGGTCGGGTGACTTGCGGGGTACGAGGAGCTCCTGTTTACGGATTCGGGTGACCCTGCCTCCCAACCCACCCCGAGACTCGTACCTGTTAAAGCCACGCTCCTCCGAGAGTGTGGCTCGCGACACGTGGGGATGTTGGCCTCATGGCTCAGCCCGGGCTCCTGATGGTCTCGTCCCTCCATTTCTCCCACCTTCCTCGTCTTCTCCTGGATTCGTCGCAACCGCTTCCGCGTCTCCTTTCTCCACTCCGGTGTCGATACACACAGACTTCCTGGTTCCTCCCAGACGTATCGTTGGATACGCGCTGACGTCTGCCAGGGGTGGGGCCTCGTCATACTGGAAGCCCCAGTTAAAGGAGCGACCTTGCTTTCTTCTTCCTTCGGTGTAAACAATGTTGCAGATTCCAGGTTCCATTCCTCCGGCTGGGAAGAAAAAAGAGGGGAAGATGGAGGTATAGCAGTCCACCAGTCCGCATCAGCCTCACGTTTTGGGGTTAGCGTATCCTCCCTGTCACAAGTTCTTCGAGACTCTTCAGCTTGAGGCTATTTTAGATGATGAGTTTAAGAGGTGGTGAGATGCACACCTGGTAATCACGTTTTATCCATGTTTACATCAACTGAAACATTCTCGGCATGCATACTTGCTTCGCCCCATTGCGCTGCAAAATCACAAACCACGAGGGAACCATCAGTTTTGGTTCCACCAAGCTGCACAGCCACACAACTGGATGAATCCAATGAATTAAATTCAAATAATTTAATCTTTTTTATCCATATTTTTCACCGTGACTTTTTAACCTTTTTGCTTAACTGTTCATTCAATCAATTTTATTCATTTCAATGCTTTAGTTGCTGTTCACAAAAGCTCAGGAGCAAAAGTAGGTTCCATTTGTCATGATTTATTCCAACAACCCAATGCATTTCGGGAAGAAATTCGCTTCATCAGGGGCATCATGGCATCTGGTCATTCCTGTTCCTTAAAACAATCCTTCCAGAATTTCCACTTCTTTAAAAATTACATGCCGAGTTCTATCGTGTAATGTCCCTAATTCCTGGCATGCTGAGGCGCACGTGACCCATTTGAATGCTATTTTAAGATGCACATAGTATTGTCACTGGTAAGTAGCTGGTTTCTTTTTTGCTGTGATCCAGTTTTAGATTTACATGTTACTCAACAACTGTATCTACGTAGTCCTCCTAGAGAAGAAGAGGTCAGTCTTATATAGCTGCAGGACAATGTTTTAACAGTCATCTACCGGTGTCTCTAGCCGTAATAAAAAGCAACAGAATACTACTTGGCAAAATTAGGAATTGACAACCAGGTTGCAATCTTACCAATATTAGTAAAGTGTTGTGGCCCAACTTTCTTTAAAGTACTCGCACATCTAATCAGCCTTCTCACCATCAGGCATCTACTGAGAAGCCCATGGATTGTCCCTAGGCCTACTGCTGAAGCACAATGCTGGTGCCAATAGCTCTCACCAGGCATCCAGTAGCATCTAGCCCAGATGGGAAAAAGTAGTTTGCGGCATTCTGACCACCCTGAATAGTATGAGGAAAATTGGCCTGAAATTTCACTGTGGCTGACGGCAAGAACAGTGTTCCAAAAAGCATGGGTATATCTCCAGAGGGAGCAAATGGCATTAACGACCCAAGGGCAAGGCTGGCTGAGGAAAGAATCCTCTCCTCAAAGGTCTCAAGGTGTCCTCTGTCAGGAGTCGTCATGGGGAAACAATTGGAATTTATCCTACAAGTGAAAGTCTTTACCACCAAACTCTATGGTGCATGGTGAGGGGGTCAACAAAAATCAGGGATGCAGAATCATACCACCACACCGTTTACGGTGTGTTGGTATGATTCTAACATGTTTGATACCAAACATGACAGAATTTGTTGCAGCTGTCTATATAGTACATGGCTGCTTCACTGACAACCCGAGAGAATGGACTCCATCGGCTGCACCCTCTCACTTAGAACCAAGCACCCTGCGCTCAGGATGGTAAAGGCCTGCTATAGGGGTGACTTATAGGTTTTAAGTGCAGTGACAGATATAGTAAACCTTTATCTTTCGTAAGAGGTGCATGGACCAACTTACACATGCTGCAATGGCAGGCCTGTAGATCCATTTTGAATGATCTCTCATGGGTGGCATAATACATGCTGCAGCCCATGGGAGACCTCTGGGGTACCTATGCCTTGGGTACAAGGGTAACATATAATAGGGTCTGACAAGGGTATCCCAATATCCAATTTGGGATGTAGCCAAGTACTGAACACAAAAGTTTAGGGAGAAAACAGATAGACTGGGGTCCTGATGATCAGGATCCCAGTCAGACTAGTCAAAAACGCAGCTCAGTACCAGGCAAAAAGTGGGGGTAACCATGCAGAAGGATCCTACCTTCCAACAAGGCATCTTTCAGGTACGTATCTGTGTATTTTACAGCTGAGATAGGAAGGCCTGATAAAGTTTACAAAAAGTAATAGATTAAAAGCTTGAATTAACCTCATCCGCTGGTCGTTAATTAGGCTGCATCACAATTCATCGTTATTTTGCACACCATGCAACTTCAGTTTGGACTCCGCTTTATGCAAATCAGTTTTGGTCCTGCTCTAATGGGAACAGTCCAGCAAGAACTGCCAAGCCAGATATCAACTGAATCTAAACACAAGAAACCCAGGACCGGTTTTGCCTTTGTTATGGGCTCATCAGTTGGATGCAGCTTGGTTCTAGTGATACAGTGTGCACGGGACACACGTCAAAGCATACCCATGTTACTCAGGGCGACATAATAAAGTATACAAAAAGTGATGAATGGAATGATTGAATTAATCTCAGCCACTGACAAATACTCGGGCCGCATCCCAATCCATCATTATTTTGCACATCAAGCCACCTCAGTTTGGAGCCAGCTATAAGCAAATCACTCTGGACTCCACTCCAATGGGAAAAGTCCAGCCCAAACTGCCAAGCCGGGTGCTCCCTGAACCAGAACGCAAACAAACCAGTACCGGTTTCACCCTTGTGGATTCACCAGCAGGGTATAGCTTGGTTCCAGTGACACAGTGTACACTGGACCTATGTCTGGGCATACCCGTTCCACTTAGGGCGACATAATAAAGTATACAAGGTCCAGCGCCATAATGCGGCACAAGGCACAGAACCCTAAACTGGATCCTTTTCTCAACATGAAGGCAGTACTGTTTCACCAGATGTATCAAGAATGACAAATTGAGCATTCCTAAGGTAAGGATGGCAGCTGCATTTTGAATCATCTGGAGCCTGTGTATCAAATAATGAGGCAGTCCAATGTAAAGTGTATTTCCATAGTCTGGTCTCGAGCCAATTAGGGCCTGAACAATGTATTTCCTGCAGTGACCGGCATCAAAGGAAAGATTTCATATAGCATGCAAAGGACGGTGACGCATATTGAGACAACCTTATTTATCTGTGTTGCAAAAGTTAGTTGGTCATCTTAAATAAATCCCCAAAATTCTTGCGCATGTCACTGGAGTAGGTGTGTTCCCTCAGCAGTTCAGGTTATCAGGAGGGGACCGTACAGGTGACTGCTTTCCCAACAGAAGTACCTTGGGATTATCTCCATTATGTCTTAAGCAGCTCTACTGCATTCAGTTTGTCAGTTTACTCATACAACAACAATCCTATTTATAAAGTGCACAGCTACCTCCAAGGAGGCATCCCGGGGATAGCAGAAAAAAAATACCCAAGAAGGGAGCCAAGAAGGGCGTGACATTTACCTGAACAAGAATAAAAAAGATGTGTTTTTAAGGACCATCTACAGACAGCTTAAGATGGTCTGCGCTCCAAAGCTTAGTTGCCAAAAAGGTGAAGGATCTGACTCGTCTGGCCCTGTGAATAGGAGGGATTTGGAAGAATTTAAGATTACTGGATCTCAAAAGTCTCTCCTGTGTGTATGGTTTGAAACGGATCCTAAGGTATAGAGGGTCCTTTTGATGGTAGGCCCAGAAGGCTAGGGTCAGGGCTTTGAATTTGAATCCCTTATTAACAGGAAGCCAGTGAAATGCAAGAAGACGACCAGACAACAAAATTCAAGGAGGGATTTTCAAAATCAGCCAAGCAGCGGCATTATGAATGGTTTGCAGGCGCTGAATCAAAACATACAGGCTGAAACAAATATTCGGGGCGCCTCTGCATTCTGTGCTATAGTACCACAATTTTAGTATCATCCGGTCAGGCCATACCTTTTAACGGTGGCTAAGAGGCGACAGCCTTATCGGACCCCCAAACCCAATACTGTATGGGGAAAACTCAAATCAAGATACACCTTGGGTTCGATTTTACAAAAAATAGGTAATCCAATTTCGTACCTTACCCACCATTCTGGACTCATGCAGCCTATCAAAAATGATAGAGTGGAAGAAAGTGTCAAAGGCTGCAGAGAGATCCAAAGGACCAAGGCAACCTATCCTCCAGGGTCCAGTATCTCCCCGAGTTTATTGACCACTAGCGGTTCTCATGCTAAAACGAGTTCTACAGCCTGTGTCCATAATGGTGTCAGTCAGGGCCTCATTAAATGGGAGTAAAGACTCCAATGAAGCTTGTCTAGGTTGTAAAACCTTTGTTAAAATACTGGTTTGGGGGCGTGGCCAAGATGGCGGACTGGTTTGTCGCAACTTCCGGCTGCTCTCCGCTCCCAGACAGTTAACCCAGGCAGGATAGCGCCTTTTACCCCTGTAATTGCAGCCTTAACCGATACGGAGACCACCCACCACGGAGCAGCCTTTAGGCCACGTTCCAAATTCCAGTGGGCCGGATCCTCAGAGATAGACGGACTGTACGGACCGAGCACCCGTGGGGCAAGATAGCGGCGGCCGAGGCCCACCGCTCCAGCTAGCTGAGCTCGAATCGGAGCTCACCCGGCCCAGTGAGGGAGCCCTGACCCACATGCGCCAATTCTACCTAGCAGCAGAAGGGATCCGGTATTCGTGGAAGAGCAGAGCGGATAAGCTGCAGCTGCGCGAGGTGGGAGAGTCCTGGGGATCGGGGGTCTCCGTGACAGGAGAGGCTCCGGGAGTGACAGACTGAGGAGCTGCGATGTGGAATTGGCAGAAGGGGACGCCCGGCATGGCGTGCGGCGAAGGGAGGCCACGATCGGTGAGTGAGCTGCGGAGATCCTGCACTGACGCCCGCTCCAGCCCAGCCGACAACCGCAACGAGGTGGGTGCTGCGCAGCGGTGCCTGCCCGGATTGGGGACCTGATCATCCAGCTGTGCTGCAGTGGGGGGCTACGGCACCAGGAGACCCCCGGGGACATAAGCCTTCCAGAAACTACTGCCCCTCCCGTAGCGACTACATCAAGAGCGGCCTGAGGAGCGGGTATTGGCAGCACGGCCACGCAGGGCACACAGGATTGGAGCAGTCATCTGGACGAGGCCCAGTGAGCCCCCAGCCGAACCCCTACAAGGGGGGGGGGGGATTGGTGCCCTGCGCCCTCATTGTCTTTGCTGGCCCCTGAGCCGGGTTGTGGGGCCGTCGCTTCGACCACCACTACAGGGCCCACAGGCCGCTTCCCTGCCTGAAGAGCGGTGAGTTAGCACCCAATCGAGAAGTGGGCCGCGGCGGCGACTGGTTCGCCAGTGCCGGATCCCACTCGCTCGCCACCCAGTCCCACTTTATACCGGACATTGGAAGAAAGGAACGTTTATTGGCAAGACCCCTTCAGCAGACCTGCAGAGCCCATTCCACAGGACTCGCTGTGACACCACCTGGCGGGGGCGCGGGGAGGTGCACAGCGAAACACTGGCGACCGGTCCGACTTCCCAGAGGCAGAGTAACACGTCTTCGACGCAACTTTTCGGAGAGGCCCCAGATCACCCAAGTCACAGACGAGGACGTATACAGGAGGGGGCCCTGGTTCCCCATCGCGGCCCTAGACCCAGACCAAAGCTATGTCCTCGGCAAAAGGGAGAAGAGAGCCTTGAGAGATGACTTCCAAACACTTAAAAGTGAGGTCGCTGGGGAGGTAAAAGAGATACCTTGAGATGTTGTCGAGATTGGGGAAAGAGTAGGGGCACTGGAAAAACGCGACCAGTCCAGAGATGAGGGAGTGGAACAGCTCCAGCAAGAGGTACTTTGCCTACGGGAGCAGCAAATCGACCTGCATACACACACCGAAGATCTCGAAAACAATTCAAGGCGGAACAACATTCGCGTGAGGGGGGTACCAACAGACGCGGAGGGGCCTGACATTACGAAATGCTTGCAAGAGCTGTTTCAGGATATCCCACAGGACTTCGACGTCCACATGGACAGAGCTCATCAGCCCCCCCCCCCCCAGACGTTCTAGCTTTTCTCCCCGACTACACCCTCAAGGAACGCATCCTGCGCAAGGCCAGGGCCAAGCAAACAATCTAATTTCAGGGCCACTCTATCGTCCTCTTAAAAGATCTGGCCGCCATCACCTTGCAAAAGCGAAAGGGGATTTGGGGAGCTAACTGCGCACCTGAGAGAGCACGGAGTGGCCTACTCATGGGGCCACCCCTTCCGATTGATCTTCAAGTGGAAAGGCAAGGTATGTCAGCTCCGCTCCCTCCAGGAAGCCTGCAAGCTCCTCAGCCTGGAAGGTCGTGATCCAGCAGACGAGGCGCACACTCCAGAGCGGAAACCCCAAGGCACGAAATGGCAGAGGCGGAGGCGATCGCCCACTCTGGGACCAGGACCAGATCCGGTCACAATGGCGCAGGAGAGACATTCAGCCCTGAAGTTCGTCCTGAAGGACACTGCATCCACCAATTGCCCTTGACTCTATTTGGGGGTGCCAATGCTTTGTATCTAGCCCGACCTGGGGGATAGCTGGGGGGTGACGAGCCCGGAAAACATGTCTACACATTCGCCAGACTAACTTGTTTTCCGAATGCCCACGCTTTCGAGTGACGGGCACTGGACTTGTTTGGGGATCTTCAGTTGGGGTGGGGGGAGTGGAAACGGTGTGCTAACTAGGACTGGGACCAAGCAAGGGTCTGGAACAGAGACGCCGGATGTAAGGGGGACGGGGGACGGGGGACATACGCATGTCAATGGTGACCAGGCCCAAGCAGACCCAGCAGGTTAGATCCACGACTGCCTCATGTCACGACCTACACTCCAGATAGTCACCCTTAATGTGAAAGGGCTGAACAACCCCATTAAAAGGAGAGCCATCCTATCCTACTTCGATAATTTGGGGCAGTGGTGTGTCTATTGCAGGGGACCCATCTCCTTCCCAAAAATTGGCATTGGATGAGGTCCCGAACTTTCTCCCAACAGTTCTACTCCTCCACACCTGATAAGAAAGCAGGGGTGGCCATACTGATTGCAAGGACATTCCAGGGTTCAGTGGGCGACAGGGTGGCAGAAGTACAAGGCCGTTTACTGGCCTACAGATAGGGTGGGGGGTGCTTCCCTGGTGGTGGGCTCCCTCTACGCCCCCAACTCAGGACAAGGAAAATTCCTCACTGCAGCCATTTCGGAAGTTCTACACTCACAAGACAGGAGGCTTGTGGTTGGGTGGGACCTCAAACTGGTTATGGATGCTGAGAAAGACAGGTCAGGCCATCGCTATGCCAAACGGGCGCCCGATCCAAAACATCGAAGGACTGGTTGAGGGAAAGGGGGCTGGTAGACATATGGCGGGTGGCTCACCCTCAATCCTCACAATTTTCCTTTTACTCCTACGCACATCATACATACGGTCGACTAGACCACTTCATAGGATTCATGGAACTGAATGATCTAGTAGACACAGTGATCATTACACCAGTAGCGCTAACGGACCATGATGCAGTGACAATGACCCTCAACATGCCCCCGACCCGCAGACCGACTGGGACGTGGCGACTTAGGGAGAACTTGCACTGTATAACAGGAATAATTCAGCAACTCCACAAATGTATTACAGACACTCCCCTTGCTGCGCTTTGGGGGGCCCTTAAAGCGGTAGTGAGGGGAGAACTAATAGCTATTTCTGCTGCTGAATCCAGAGAGTGTAAAGAAAAAAGGGAACTTCTCACAGCACAAGTGTTAGAATAGGAAAGGGTACACAGTCGGACTGGGGCACCCAGGGTGTGGCGCCAACTGAAAGCGGCAAGGGTGCAATTGGTGGGCCTTGATTTGGCTAGAGCGAATATGCGGCCCTCCGGCTTAAACACTCCTACTATATCGGGAGGGACAAAACAGGGCGTCTCCTACCAAGTAAACTCAGGGCCCACACCCAACGCTCAAAAATGTCTGCTCTTCAGAATGCCAAGGGGGAGACAGTCGAACGCGATGATGAGATTGCCGACGCCCTTCGGGACTTCTACTCCGCATTGTATGGTAAAGACCCACAACTAAGCGCCAACTGGGACGCCTACTTACGGAGGTCTGCCACGATAGCGCTGAATGCGGCGGGAGCGGAAGCTTTAGATGAGCCTATCGGGATCGAAGAGGTGATAGGGGCGATCTGTCGCCTCAAGCCTTTGAAATCGCCAAGACCCGATGGCTTCTAAGCTGGGGTCTACAGGTCCTTCTGCCCACTTCTGGCCCCGATCCTGACACGGCTTTTTAACTCTTTTAGAGGTCCTGGAACAATCCCCCCCTGATATGTTAGCCGCCGACATAGTGGTCATTCCTAAAACCGGAAAGGATACAACCCAATCTGGCTTATACCGCCCGATTTCCCTACTTAATTTGGACCTAAAGCTGTTTACAGGGGTCCTAGCGGCCAGATTGGGCCCACATCTGCCCGGTATCATCGAACTAGACCAGTCCAGCTTCATTCACAATCGTCAGAGCAGCGATAATACCAAACGCATACTTCACCTTATCAACAAAGCACACGGCACAAACATGGGTGCTCTCCTGTTGTCTGTCGATGCCGAAAAGGCCTTCGACAGAGTAGACTGGGGCTTTCTAGACAAAACATTAGCTCATTTTGGCCTTGGTGACTGATCTAGGGCCTGGGTGACGAGCTGTTAAAACAGGCCTAAGGCAACAATCAGGGTAAATGAGATAACCTTGCGGCCTTTTGAGATCCAGAGGGGTACGAGACAAGGGTGCCTGCTCTCACCCCTTCTCTTCGCACTCTATGTGGAGCCCCTAGCCCAAAGAATCAGGGACAATCCTGATATCTTAGGCATCTCATTCGGAGAAGAGAGGCACTCTGTGAGCTTGTATGCCGATGACATCTTCGCGACCTTTGAGAATCCTGAGCAATCCGTGCCAGCATTCCTTCGTGAATTAACTTCCTTTGGCCAGGTCTCCGGTTTTCGGATAAATGTGGATGTGGGAAAGTCCATGCTCCTGCGTCTAGGCCGATGTGCGGTCTCACTCGGGGAAGGACAAACGTCGTATGGAGGACTCCAGCCTCGAGATACAGTTCCCTATCTGGGACTCGATTTAGCCCCCTCGATTGCGCAGACCATCACGCACAACTACTCCAAACTCCTCTTCCAAATCACGACAGACCTTCGGCACCGGCAAAAACACTCACTGTCACTACTTGGCTGTATTGCAGCCATAAAAATGTCCATCTTACCTACGGCACTATATGTGTTACAGACCCTATCAGCCTGGCCTGGGACACTTCACAAAATACAGGGAGCAGTGCAACAGTTACTTTGGGCAGGGGCGCGTCCCCGCATGCATAGGGATCTTTCCCACAGAGGGAGGACTGGGTATCCCAAATATCCTGGAATACTTCAGGGCAACACAACTTAGGTGATTAGTGGAATGGAGCAGGCCCAAGTCTGAAAAAAGGTGGCTGTTCCAGGACCGAACGGTAGTAAAGCTCTCTTTGTGGAAGATGCCCTTCTTGAAGAGGCCGGACAGACCACCAAATCTCAAGGGCTCACCTATCACGAACACAGTGCTACGACTCAGGGATGACGTTGCTCCCAAACGGGGACTCACATCTTTCCCCTCACCGTTAATGCCCCTATTTGATAACCTGGAGTTCACACCAGGGCTACAGGAGCGAGCGTTCTCCCAGTGGTGTGTCTCCGAATGCAAGTCGGCGGGACATCTCTTCGACTTGGAGGGGTTTCTCCCGTTCTGGGAAGAAAAACAATTCTACACCATACCGGAATCGAGCCGATTTCAGTACTTTCAACTCCGCCATTGGCTCCTCCACCCCGAGATAGGGCCGCTGGTGAGCAGGAAGCTCACAAAATACGAGAAATGGCTCGTAACAAAACACTCCAACAAGAAAATGATCTCTGAACTATACAATATGCTTCGACCCCCGGCCCCTTCCTCGCCCTCAGCGGGCCAAAAACGATAGGCGCGATGTAGGAAAGTGGCTCTATATATACTGTTCCCAAATAGGTATAGTGTGTATAGAATCCACAGTCCCCAGAGGTTTGGCAGAGGCTAAAGTCAGATATAACCTTACTCTTTAAAGTGGTAGCTTGGTCGAGCAGTAAGGTAGTATCAGAGGACAGTGTAAAGCATTTGTTGTACACACTCAGTCAGCAAATGGTCTCACACACTCAAGAACTGAACTCTAGGCCAATGGTTTGTATATAAAAATATATGGTTGTTTTATTTTAGAACCAACAAGAGGTATCAAAATATACTTTCTCAGAATGAGATGCTTTGGTTAAATACTTTGCCAAAGACAATTGACTTGGAATGCAATAGTTACAGTTTGTTGCAATAGGCAACACAATTTCAAACACAATGATACATTGAGCTCAATGGTAATTTTAAGTTGTATGCAATTGATTACTTTCAGGATTATTTTTCTAACTCCAGGACTGGATCCTAGATTCAGTCCTGGGACAGTTCTTGGAAACGAGTAAATACTTTTTAGTTACTGTTGTGATTTTTAAGCAATATTTTACTATTTTAAAAGTTGACACTTAGAAACTTTTTCTGATCAAAATACCAATATTATCCTATGGAAGGAACTTCACTTAGCAGGTAAGTGGGGTTATGGTTACTTTTTCTAGGTCAGTGTTGGTCCCTGGATCCAGTACTAGTGTACCACCTGGAAGCAGTTGAGAAACTGCGTTTAAGTTATACAGGCGATTTTAAAGGAATATTTATAGGTTTGCAAAATCGACACTTTTTTTCACAGAAAAACAGTTAATGGTTTCCTATGGAAGAAAATTCAAGTTACGGGTAAAGTATGTTCTTGTTGCTTTTGCAATCCCGTGCTGGGCTCCTAGGCTCAGTCCTGGGACATCTATCTAAAACAGGTAAGTAATTACGTTTTCACAGTTGGTACAATTTTTAAAGAATACTTGAAGTTTGCAAAAATCCACACTTAGAAGAAATTTCACAGCAAAACAGTCAATGGTTACCTATGGAAGAAAATTGAGTTAGTGGTAAGTACGGTTGGGAGTACTTTTCAGGGTCAGTGCTGGGCACCAAGATCCAGCACTGGGATCTCTCCTAATAGCAGGTGAGTAAATCCGTTTTCGTTACTCGGTTGATCTTAGGTGAATATTTTAAAGTTTAGAAACTACACACAGAAGAAATTTCAGAAGAAACCAGTCAATGTTACCCTACGGAAGAAAACTGAGTTATCGGCTTTTGGGTAAGTACTCGACTGGCAGAGTTAAGGTTCTGGGCATAGACTCAGGGGGCTCCCAGGGTCAGGTAAGTACAGTTGTTACACCCTCAGCGGCACAGGGACAGCCGGGTGCAGAGTGAGTTAGGCCCAATGTTATCCTATGGAAGGCAGGGGGGGCCTTGGTTGGTGGCTGCTGACTAGCAGGCCATGCGGCTGTGGGAGCTGGGCTCCTGGTCACTTGCTCAGGGCAAATGGGGAAGTAGGTAGGAGTATAAATTGCACTGTCAGGGCCACTTGGCTTGCAATGGGAAAGCTCAAGGACGAACAAAGGCTGCAAGCTCGGGGGAAGATTCTTCAGGTGTGCCCACCACTTCGAGAGGTAAGTTGGGCAGTTGGAGGATAGGTAGGTACCCAGGAGTCGGGCACAGGGGGCCACAGGACGCCAGGTGCAGGGGTGCCTTTTGGTGTCGGGAAATCTTACCCTCTGTTGATCGCGGTTGGGGGGTCCCTGGTTTTGAGGCTGCAGGCGTCTTCAGGAGCGTCATGGTGGGTCCTTGGGTGCCAGAATCGGGGTCACAGTCTCCCGGGGGACGTCCTATGGGTCTTTGTCCACTGCAGCACAGGCCAGGCTTGGCAGGTGCAGTGTGCAGGGTTCGCGGTTCCTGGCTGATGCCAGGGGTTAGGTACTTACTTTGAGCAGAGCCACTGCTCGTGGGAGTCCCAGATGCTCAGAGTCACAAGGTAGCCAGGTCCTCTGGGGTTTGTGAGGTTGCTGGCCACAGAAGGTGCCGGTATTTAGCAGGAGCAGGTTCGAGGGTTGACAGGCCGGTAGGGCTGGGGCCAAAGCAGTTGGTGTCTTCCTCTTCTTAGCAGCTGCACGGCAGGTCTTCTTTCTTCTTGATCTTCTTTGCTGTCTGGAATCTGGAATCTAAGGAAGGAAGGTTCAGGGTCCTGGGTACTGTTGGGGCACAGGGTTCATGCTCCTGTGCCCACACCACTGGCATAGGGCACCCAGCTAGAGGGGTGGCTGATGTATGCCAGGGCAGTGTAGGTTGTGGGCTTGGCACACAGGGACGTGTGCCATGTCGACTCTGTTTTGTCTTGTACCCAGACACTCAGCCTGCAAGGGCAGTGTGTTTGTGTTAGGGTACATGGCCTCTAAGGGTGGCACAATAAGTGCTGCAGCCCTTAGAGGCCTTCCCTGGTCACAGGGGCCCGGGTACCTAGGGTACCATTTACCAGGGGCTGACATGTGGCCAGGGTTTGTTTATTTGGGTTTTAGGTTTTTAGGGAAGGAACATAGGCCCTGGGCACCTGATTGGGAGGAGTCCAGGGCACACTCAGTCAAAGTACATTCAGCAGTTCAGCAAAAAGTGGGGGCATACCATGCAAGAAAGATGGCACTTTCTCACAGGCGGGAACTGGGGTGGGACCTGACCGAGAAAGAGTGGCGTGACATCTACTTCAGGGCCAATCACACGGGCCGTAATACGGCCAGTAGGGAATCAGCGATCAACGTGGCCACATACTGGTACCGGACACCGGCCAGACTACATAAAGGAAACCCAGACCGTAGTCCGAACTGCTATCGAGCATGCAACAAAGAGGGCACTCTAACCCACTTACTTTGGGACTGCCAGGAATTGAAGGGGTACTAGACCGCCATCTTAGATGACATCTACAGACAATTGGAGACCGAAATCCCACGCTTCCCTGCATACACAATTCTGGAGCTCCCTAATCCAATCACATACCCGCTGAAGTCCATCCGGGGGAAACAGATGGGTTTAGCGCTAGGAGCAGTCATCCAACACATCCTCTCTCTATAGGGCACACAGACCCGACCGACACACACTGGTTGGTAACACAAATTATGGTATCTCTTAGGTAAGGAACGAATTCAAGCCTCTCTCGCGAACTCAGCAGACTCATTCGGGGCTACCTGGCGTCCCCTGGTGTCCCTGCTGGCACTGGAACTGAATGAGGTGACCTTCCCGAAATATCTTCGGCTTCTCCGGCTTACGGAGCCACCGTCAACGCCTGAGGCTACCTGATTTACTGTCCAACAACGACCCTTTGACCAGAGCCTTGCAGGAGTGTATTCCAAGCACACCGGTTCGTGGGTTGGGTGGGGGCGGGGGTGTGTGTTTGGGGGTAATCAGACTTTTTTGAAATGCTTGACGGAGGCCAGCCCGTACCCTGCTCCGACAGAGTCTGCGCCTTCGATCGCATCGCAGGGACATTCCAGTGCTCCTGCATGCCTACGCTGGCTCGAACAGATTGGAGGGAGGGGGGTTATTCTGAAACGAGCCACGGGAATGCCGATGTATGCAATGTATTTTCGCATATGAATGAAAGTCAATAAAACCATAAAAACTGGTTTGACTTCCATAGGTCGCAATTGTTAGTCTAAACCTCCGCCGCGCATCTCATCAAAATGGCAACGAAGGCACTCTCTTCTGTTGATGGTCCAGGCGGAGCACACAACACAGTGTCTGGGGAAGTGATCAACTACTGGAATCATGTAAATCTAAGTATAAATTGGCACTCTAATAATGTTGGGGAAAAATCTCCCCTCGCTTCACAATTGTCATCCTCAAAGTCTAGTTGGCTCTGGTCAGTGTCCCAACCGAAAAGTTGGTGTGCTGGGGTACGAATCCAAGGTAGAGGCATATTTCTGTCCGAATCAGAATTAACTGGGGCCGGGTGCATCAATACAGTGATGAGACATGACCTCAGTCGAGGCAGAGATGGATCCATCTCAAAGATGGAGCGAATGATAGGAACAGAGTCGTCCTCTGGTGCCGAAGTGAGTCTGTGCCAACAACGATATAACAGGGACCAACGTGGAACTTGGTGCCAGATTGCAAAACAGCTTTGCCATCGGAGCAGAACCAGAGGTGGGTTCTGAAGACACAGATGGTGCCAAGGGCACACTTGCCAACATTATCCTCCTCAGCAGAGGCCACCAGTCGGGATAAAGGCATGCCAGAGAGAGCCAGAAGGGTGGCGAAAATTCACAACATGAACTCTTCGTAGAGCTCAATCTGTTGCGAGGTCGGCGATGCACCTGGAAACTCAGGATGCATCGGGATCAGTTACATTATTGCCTATCCGGCAGGGGACCAAGACCATGAGGCATTGTTGACACCCTTCCCACTGCTCAGCATGAGAGTTGCAGGGCTGGGACAAAACTAGCTTGATCTGCTTAGACTTCTACTCAAAAACATAATTTGACCTCGATGACAACCTATTGCAGAAACAGGTCGCGCCCTCGACTTTGAGCAGGACTTGCAAGGCTTCTTTTGGTTTTCTGCAACATACAGCTTTGCGTTTCAGCATTGACTTTTGTTCATAAGGGCGCACTCCTCAAAGTACTTGGAGTTGTGCACTGAACCCAAACACCAGAGGAAGACTGCATAGCAAGCAGATTACCAGATTGGATTTTTCAAAGAATCAAAAAAGTTTGTCCTTTGCAGTACCAGAGAATATTAAACAGTTTAAGTGGATGCCATTTCGGCAGGCACCAGCAGAGGATGTATTTTAGCACTTAGTACATTAAATTGTTAATGTAAAAAATGGTATCCTGACATTTCAAGATAGCATTTGTTTTTTTTGTAGCGCTGAGAAGAGTTCAATGAAAGACTGACTGAGGTATTGAAGGTTTATAGCCAAAAGGGGTTGAGCCTCTGCATAGTAAATTTTAACTCTGTGAAACTGAAGTAGACCATCTAGGACATGTTCTATCAACAGAGGCATACAATCAAGAGAAGATTGCTGTTGGCGGTATAGGACCGCCCCACACCTTCCAACAGAGACCAACTACTCGCTTTCCTGGGTCTTTGTGAATTTTATTCAAAATGTATCTCTAACTTCACTGTATGTGCTGAGTGGCTCACTCGTTTATTGAATCAGAGGATAAAATGTTTGAAGAGAAGACCAAGTGATGGCTTTTGCTAAAATCACAAAGGAGTTTTTAGGCGGATTCATTTTTAAAATGGTGTGATAGGGGCACTTCTTTCAATAATTGGATACGACTGAACACAGTTTAGAATGCTGTGCTGGTGCAAAGAGGAGCAAAAACGGAAACCAGCTGCTCTTGCATCTCGTAGAGACTGCCCACAGAAAAAGCAGTACTCCGTAGTCAAGAAAGCAATTTTTGCTTTAAGTGGGCCATCCAAATATTTTGCACTGACGATTTGGTTCCAAATTTAACCTTAGAACAGATTACAAAACACACACTATATATATATGTATACATATACATACATACACAGTGGCAGCTGGAGATATGTGAAAGAAGTGGGGCGTAATACATGCACAGAATTCCATCACATTAACATTGCAAACCAGTCTTTTTGTACGAAGTATCGGATGAGTTCTCCTGCACGCTAACTTTTAAAAAATGGGGTTTACTAGTATATTTTAATGTATAATTTTCAAAGCCATAAGCCGTTGAAAATAGACTCATATTCATGTGCTTTATTGGGTGTCAAGACAATGAAGTCTGGTGCTCTCCAGGACTCAAACCATCTTTGTTGTTCTTCAAAATGTGCAGTGGGTGCCCTCAACATGTCAATATTGCCTCCATGTGTCAGTGCCAGCATAGTCATGGGTGCCCTTTTATCCCAAGAACTATTTCTAATACCCCAATACCAGCAATTTGCCATGGCTGCCCCTTTTGCCAAGAATTATGACCCATATGCCAGTGTCAGCAATTTGCAATTGGCTACACCTTAAACCAAGAATTCTCTATAATAAATCAGGGACAGCAGCAGACTTGCCAGCAAATTACAATCGTATATTCAACTCATGCTCACTCATTCACTTCATTTCATTTCATTTTCATTTCATAAGGCTTTATTCATTCACTTAATCGCTCTCCCTCTGACTCATTCTCAGTTACACTCGTAGTCCCTGTCACTCAGCCTCATTCACTTTCAAACAGGTGCATGCTCTCACATACACACGCATCTGAATTGTTTTAACCTACCTTCAGCTGGACAGGCCCTTAGGGCAGCCAAAAACCTCTCCTAGCACAGAGAACTGAATGGTACAGCCTGCACGGGATTCAGCTTTCACCCTCTTCTGTTTTTTTAACCTCACTTGCAACCAGCTAGTCACAGGGTGTAATAAGAGTAGTAAGGCTCCTGACCGCAACCCATCATGTGGCGAGTGCAGGAAACTGGCTCTATATATAATACAACAAAATGAGATATAGTGTGTATAGAGTGCAGGTGACCCCAGAGGTGGGCAGAGGTTAAAGTTAGATAGAACCTTACTCTCTATTTGTGGTAGAGTGGTCGAGCAGTAAGGCAGTATCAGAGGGCAGTGTTAAGCATTTGATTTACGCACTCAGTCAGTAAATGAATACACACACTCAAGGACTGAACTCTAGACCAAATTGTTTTTATATAACAAAACGATACTTGTTTATTTTTAGAACCAAGCAAGCCTGGCACAGGTAAGCTTTAAATACTTAACACTAATAAGTTGCTGATTGTTGAACAGTTTGAAAATGTAATAGGAATTGCACTTTGTTTGATTTACAAGGGCAGTAGGTTGCAATACTTAGCAAATACAGTACATTGAAATGAATAGGCTTTTTCAGTAATTACAGGTAAGTTGCTTTTTACATTACTTTTCTAACTCAGTGCTGGATACCTAGATTCAGCACTAGGACATTTCCTGAAAACAGTTGAGAAAATGCGTTTTGGTTATTTGTGAGATTTTTAAAGAATATTCTTACTTTTCAAAAGTCGACACTTAGAAACTTTTTGGGAGAAAAAGTGTCAATGTTATCCTATGAGGAAAACCAGGTTATCAGTTTTGAGGTAAGAACTCGGTCTTTGGAGTTGGGGTTCTGGGGTTAGACTCAGGGGTCTCCCAGGGTCAGTGATGCACTGTTGTTGTACCCTCAGCGGCACGCGGGCGGGTGCAGAGTGTTGAGGCCCAATTTTATCCAATGGAGGATAGGGGGGCTCAGGTTGGTGGCTGCTGGCAAGCAGGCCACGGGATTGTGGGAGCACAGCTCCTAGGGTTGAGCTCAGTGCACGTTGGGGACCAAAGTGGGACCAAAGTAGCACCAAAGGTGCACCCCCAGCAGCACTAGGGCGGCCGGGTGCAAGGTGCTGTTTTCAGGTCGGATTTCCTGTTGATTTAAATGAAGATTCTCCGGGACAAAGAAACACTGCAGGCTCGGGGACGAGGATCTTCCAGGAGCGACCACCACTTCGAGGGGAAAGTTGGGATGTTGAGGGTTGGTTAGGCACCGTTGATTTGGGCACACAAGGCCGTGGGGAGTCAGGTGCAGGGGTGTCTTGGGACATCAGATTTTCTTACCCGCTCTGGTCGCAGTAGGGTGGGGTCCTCTGGATTGAGGCTGCAGGCGTCGTCAGGAGGCTTGAGGCAGGTCAGGGGTCGCCAGATCGCGGGTCAGGATCGCCGGGGGGACCATCTCCTGGTGTTTTTCCACTCGAGCTCGGGCCGGGTTCGGCGGGTGCAGAGTGGGCTGGATTCGCGGTTCCTGGCTGGCACCAGGAGCTGCAGTTTATACACGTCCGGTGTTCACGGGAGAAACACTCTGGAAAGTGAAGGCAGGCAGGTCCTCCGGGGTTTGTGAGGTTGCTGGCTGCGGAACACGCTGGGATTTCGCTGGGGCAGGTTTGAGGGGAGACAGGCCTGTAGGGCTGGGACCAAGTCAGTGGGCGGCGTCCTCTTATTAGCACTGCACGGCTCTTTTTCCTTATCTTCTTTTCTTGTTGTTGCTGGATCTGAAGAAGGAAGGTTCAAGGTGTCGCTAAATACTAAATTTAGGGGCGTTACAGGTAGGTTAAGGGCAGGGAACAATGGGTCCCTTCCCCGGGGTGGGTACACCCCCTATTCTGCCACTCGCCAGTGGGAGAGGGGCAGAAGCCTGTCCCTGGTTGGCTGGGTCCCCCATCCTCAAGATGGAGGGGACTCAGGTTGTGCTTCACCTCGCCTCCCCCACCTTAGGGGTGGAGCTGGCAGAGGTGGGCACACCTCTCTTCCTCACTTGTTTTTCCCGCCCAAAGTGGGGGGTAGAACCAGTGGGGACCAGTTGCTGAAAGCAGCAAATGGTCGGGAGACGCTCACAAAGGAGGCATGCCTTTGAAGCTTCTCTTTCGTGAACCCTGCCCATCCTGGGGGAGGAGGCTTGGCACCTTTTCCCAGGATGTGCATTGCTTTAGGCCCCCGAGAGCAGCAAGCTCTCGACCCAGGGGTCCAGAAACATGTCTGGTGGTGGCAGCCTAAGCAGCCACTCAGTCAGGTCACTAGGAGTTGGACGAATTTCAGGGGGCATCTCTAAGATGCCCTCTATTGTGCATTTTACATTAAATCCCACACTGGCATCAGGGTGGGTTTAATGTGCTGAGAAGTTTGATACCAAACTACCCAGTCTTCAGTGTAGCCATTATGGTGCTGTGGAGTTCGTAATGACAAACTCCCAGCACCATATACTCTTTAATGGCAGCACTGCACTTACAGTGCCCAGGAATGGATTTGGGCACTGTAGGGGTACATGGCTCATGCACCTGTACCCTCAGCACTGGCATAGGGCACCCAGCTAGAGGGGTGACTGATGTATGCCAGGGCAGTGGGTTCTGGGCATGGCACACAGGGATGTGTGCCATGTCGACTCTTCACTTTGTCCTGCACCAAGGCACTCCGTCTGCAAAGGCAGTGTGTGAGTGTCAGGGTACAGGGCCTCTGAGGGTGGCACATTAAGTGCTGCAGCCCTTAGAGGCCTTCTCTTGTCACAGTGCCCTGGGTACCTGTGGTACCATTTACCAGGGGCTGACATGTGGCCAGAGATGCCAATTGGGTTTAGGCTTCAATGCAGTTTTAGGGAAGGAACCTAGGCCCTGGGTACCTGATTAGCAGGAACCCAGGGCACACTCAGTCAAAGAACATCAGCAATTCAGCAAAAATTGGGGGCATACCATGCAAGAAAGAGGACACTTTCTCCCACAACCCACCCGCTCCCCCCAAACGAAAGATGATGAGACTAACCTTGCCCTAGAGAGTCTTCATTGTCTAAGTGGAAGAACCTGGAAAGTCCATCTGCACTGGCATGGGCAGTCCCTGGTCTGTGTTCTACTTCAAAGCCCATTCCCCGTAGGGAGATGGACCAGCTCAACAGTTTAGGATTTTCTCCTTTCATTTGCATTAGCCATCTGAGAGGTCTGTGATCAATTTGAATTAGGAAGTGAGTACCAAACAAGTATGGTCTCAACCTCTTCAGGGACCAAACCACAATAAAGGCCTCCCTCTCAATGGCACTCCAATACTGCCCCCTGGGGAGAAGCCTTCTGCTTATAAAAGCAACAGGTTGGTCTTGGCCTTCATCATTTGTCTGGGATAGCACCGCTCCTATCCCTAGCTCAGAGGCATCAGTCTGCACTATGAACTGCTTGGCATAATCTGGAGCCTTCAGAATGTGTACTGAGGACATGGCTTCTTTCAGGGTGTCAAAACTCTTTTGGCAACTAACTGTCCAGTTAACCTTTTTGGGCATTTTCTTGGAGGTGAGTTCTGTGAGGGGAGTCACAATGGAGCCATATCCCTTCACAAACCTCCTGTAGTACTCAGTCAAGCCAAGGAATGCCCTGACTTGGGTCTGGGTTGTTGGAGCTGCCCAATCCAGGATGGCCTGGATCTTGGGCTGTACCTGGCCTCCACCAAGAAGGTGGCCCAGGTACACGTCAGTGCCCTGCCCTATCTGGCATTTGGATGCCTTGATAATTAGACCTGCAGTTTGCAGGGCTTTAAAAACCTTCCCACAGTGGATCCGGTGACCCTGCCAGGTGGAACTAAAGACAGCAATATCATCAAGATAAGCTGCACTAAAGGACTCCAACCCAGCAAGGCCTTGATTCACCAACCTCTGGAAGGTGACAGGGGCATTCTTTAAACCAAAGGGCATAACAGTGAACTGATAGTGCCCATCAGGTGTGGAGAATGCCGTTTTCTCTTTTGCTCCTGGGGCCATGCCAATCTGCCAGGACCCTGTAGTTACGTCAAAGGTACTTAGAAATGTGGCTGCCTCTAATTTTTCTATCAACTCATCTGCTCTTGGGATAGGCTGAGCATCTTTCTTGGTGACAGAGTTGAGCCCTCTGTAGTCCACACAGAACCTCATTACTCTCTTTCCACCCTGTGAATGAGGTTTGGGGACTAGAACCACTGGGCTGGCCCAGGGGCTCTCAGAGGGTTCAATAACCCCCAACTCCAGCATCTTGCTGACTTCAGCTTTGATGCTTTCCTTGACTTGGTCTGACTGTCGATACATTTTGTTTTTGACAGGGGCACGGTCACCAGTGTCCACATCATGGGTACACCAGTATGTCAGACCAGGGGTCAGAGAAAAGAGCTTAGCATACTGTTGCAAGACTTGCTTGCAATCAGTCTGCTGTTGGGCAGAGAGGGTGTCTGAAAACAACTCCCATCTACTGGCCCATCTGTTGGGCTGTAGGAGTGGAGGAGAGGAAGAGGTTCACTCTCTGCTTCCTGTTCCTCATCAGTCACCATCAGCATGGTGATGTCAGCCCTATCATTGTAGAGCTTGAGGTGGTTCACATGGATAACCCTTTTGGGTGTCCTGCTTGTGCCCTGGTCAACTAAGTAGGTGACCTCACTCTTTTTCTCTAGGATAGGGTAAGGGCCACTCCATCTGTCCTGGAGTGGCCTTGATGCCACTGGCTCCAAAACCCACACTTTTTGCCCAGGTTGGAATTCAACCAGTGCAGCTTTTTGGTCATACCAGTGCTTCTGAAGCTCCTGGCTGGCCTCAAGATTCTTGGATGCCTTTTCCATGGACTCAGCCATTCTGGACTTTAGGCCAAGCACATAGTCCACAATATCTTGCTTGGGTTCTTGGAGAGGCTTTTCCCAACCCACCTTTACAAGACCGAGTGGTCCCCTCAAAGGATGGCCAAACAGAAGTTCAAAGGGTGAGAAACCTACTCCCTTCTGTGGCACTTCCCTGTAAGCGAAAAGCAGGCATGGTAAGAGGGCATCCCATCTTTTGAGTTTCTCAGGGAGCCCCATAATCATACCTTTCAATGTCTTGTTGAATCTCTCAAAAAGTCCATTGGTTTATGGATGATAGGGTGTAGTAAACTTGTACTGCACTCCACACTCTTTCCACATGTGTTTGAGGTAAGCAGACAAGAAGTTGGAACCTCTGTCTGAAACCACCTCCTTAGGAAACCCTACCCTGGTGAAGACACCAATGAGGGCCTTGGCTACTGCAAGAGCTGTAGTAGTCCTAAGTGGAATTGCTTCAGGGTACCTAGTGGCATGATCCACTACCACTAGAATGAATTTGTTCCCTGAGGCTCTGGAAGGTTCAACTGGACCCACTATGTCCACACCTACCCTTTCAAAGGGAACCCCCACCTCAGGCAGTGGCATAAGGGGTGCCTTTGGGTGGCCACCTGTCTTGCCACTGGCTTGACAGGTAACACAGGAGCTGACAAACTCCTTCACCTTTTGGTGCATCTGGGGCCAGTAAAAGTGGCTGACTAGCTTTTCACAAGTCTTGGTTTTGCCCAGATGTCCAGCGGGGGGGGGGGGGATGTCATGAGCTGAAGTTAGGAGGAACTCTCTGTACGTCTGTGCCACTACCACTCTCCTGGTGGCTCCAGGATTGGGGTCTCTTGTCTCAGAGTCCAGTAATCCCTCTTCCCAATAAACTCTGTGGGTACCACTGACATCTTCCTTTGCTTCTGAAACAGCTTGCTGCCTCAGGCTTTCAAGAGTGAGACAGTCTTGCTGACCCTAGCACAGCGTTTCCCAATTGGCCCCCCCTAGGCCCAAGAGTTCAACCTGGTAAGGGTCAAGCTCCATAGGCTCAGTTCCGTCTGGGGTGTCCCAAGTCCAATCCCTGAGGAGAGGGGTCCTCATCCTTTTGTTGTACAGAAGCTGGTTCCCCAGTCTTCTTACCTCTTCTCTTGGTAGGTTGGGCCATTCTTTCAGGCTCCAACACTATTTTCTCACCCTGTCTTTTGCTCTGTGCTCTTGTGTGTACACATACCAATTCAGGGATATCCAGCATTGCTGCATGGGTTTTTAGTTCAACCTCAGCCCAGTCGGAGGTTTCCAGGTCATTGCCAAGCAGACATGCAGCTGGTAGCTTTGGAGAGACCACTACCTGTTTCAGGCAAGTAACCCCCCCCTCCTTCCCCAGTCTAATGTCACCAGAGACCATTGCATGATTAGTGGTAACACTATCAGCATTGGTAAGTACGCCCAATCAAATATTGCTCAGGGAAACCAGTGTGTCTCTCACCATAGTGACACTGGCACCTGTATCCCTCAGAGCCTCTATCCTAGTTCCATTAATCCAAGGGTACTGTAAGTATTTCTTTAAGTTGGGTGGCCACACAGCTACAGTGGCAAACTCAACTTCCCCCTCTGAAACGAGAACTGCTTCAGTGTGCATCCTGATTTGCTCTGGGCACACTGTTGATCCCAACTGTAGACTTGCTACACCAGAAGTAGCTGTACTTGTAGAAGTAGGGGCCTTACTGCTAGGGCAAGACTTGTCTACAGTTAAGTGTCCCAACTTCTTACAGTTGTTACACGAGGCCTTTGAAGGATCAACGTTCTTCCCCCTATAGGGCTGTGGAATATAGGGAGTAGTTTGGGACCCACCCCCCTGTGCAGGTTTTTGGGGTCCTTTGGAAGACTCAGACTTTTTAGGTTGGGGATTCTCACCAACTTTCCCATGTGGAGGTTTTGTAACCACTTTTGTCTGGTCACCCCCAGTGGTTGTCCTAGTCACCATAGTCTTGGCCCAGTGGTTTGCCTTCTTTCCCAAGTCTTGGGGAGAAATTAGACCTAGGTCTACCAAATGCTGATGTAACTTTTCATTTGTGCAATAACTTAAAATATGTTCCTTGATGAATAAATTGTAAAGTCAAGTAAAGTTATGCACATTGTGTCCAGTTAAACAACCATCCAGTGTCTTTACTGAATAGTCTACAAAATCAATCCAGGACTGTTTGTGGGTTTTGAGAGCCCCCTGGATCTAATTCTGTACTCCTCAGTGGCGAGTCCAAATACCTCAATAAGAGTTTTCTCCATGAGATCATAGGAACCTGCATCTGGCAAAGAGCGTCAGAAGCCTGTCTCTGCAGTTACCAGAGAACAGTTCCCACAGGAGTGCCCCCCAGAGAGGTTTCTTCGCCTTTCTCATGTCACAGGCGCTCTCAAAGGCTGTGAACCATTTGGTGATGTCATCACCCTCCTCAAATTTAGGGACAATCCCTTTGCAGATTTTAGGATCATAAGATTGCTCTTTATCCTTGTTATTTGGATTGCTGCCACCATTGACGGGTGCTAAACCCATCTCCTTTCTTTTTCTAGATCCAATCTTTTGGCCAGCCTTGCTAAAATCCTCCTCATTGAGGCTGCCCTCAATGCACTCACTGGAACCTGTACCACCTGTGTGGCTTCTAGGCCCCCAGGGGTTGATTCTTGGAGTTAAGGGTATGGAGACCCTTTCCTCCCTAGGTATTATTGGGGGTGGGTTAAGAGCTCTGTCCTCCTCATCCCTTTCCTCATCTGACTGGTCATCACCATTTTCAGATTGGTGGGCCTGTGCATACTCAGCCAGGAGCTCCTGGAGCCCTTGTTTGGTTGGATGCTGGCCCACTGGTATATTTTTAATTTTACATAAGGACCATAACTCCTTGAAGGACAAGTGAAGGTAAGGGGTGAGGTCGAGCTCCTCAACCATGTCCTGTATGGATAAGTTACTTACCTGTAATCCTAGTTCTCTTCCAGGGGTATACTCATCAAAGTCATAAGCACTGAATAATCCCCGCCCATATGAGAGACCCCGGACCATATAAAAAAAAAAAATACATATATATGTGTACGTTTGGTACCACAAGTACATAGTACTTCCAAAAAAAACATAGATATATGCATGTATACACATATAAATATGCAGCCTATAATATGTCCAATAGACTGAAAACCCCAACTTACATGTATTTCTACTGTAGGAAAATAATATCACATGTAAATAATGTAACATAGAACATATACTGCAGTTGTGTTCAACAACAACCCTTTATTTTCATAAAGAAAAACAGGTAATTGCAGGCAATATGATCTTACGCTGCATAGATGAATAATCATCACCGTATAACAAAAAACTGGCACCTTGCCTTTAAGACTTCAGAGAACGTGGACACCGTGCCTTTAAGACCTCCAGGAGCCCCCTGCTCCCATCATGCACCACAGGTGACAGTTAGGTCAGTTCTTTTTGTATGGCACACCAACATGTAGTAACCAGGATATCAGATGCAAATAACACATTATCATACTGTTGATGCTCATCCGGGGAGGCGGGAGGGTTGCTTTTGACGTTGAGGAGTATACCCCTGGAAGAGAACTAGGATTACAGGTAAGTAATTTATCCTTCTCTTCCAGGGGATACATATCAATTGTCATAAGCACTGAATAGAGTAGCAAGCCCATACCCACTTCCTCGCGGATGAGCAAACAGTCACAATAATTTCAACATAGCATCTAACAAGTAATTATCCAAACAGATTTTTGAGTGAGGCTTGTCCGAATTGGGCATCCGCCTGTGTATCAGAGTCCAAACAGTAATGGCGTGTGAAAGTATGCACTGAGCTTCATGTGGCTGCTTTACAAATCTCTGCTATAGGAATGTTCCTAAGAAGAGCTGAAGTAGAAGCCTTTCCCCTGGTGGAATGGGCCTTAGGCTTGCCAGGAAGGACTCTATTGGCCAACTGATAAGACAAGGATATACAAGACACTATTCACCTAGAGATAGACCTTTTCGAAGCGGCAGAACCAGTGTTTATGGACCCATAGTTTATAAACAGTCCGTCAGTTTTCCTCAAGCTTTTTGTTTTATCTAAGCAAAATTTCAAAACCCTCTTAAGATCCAACGAGTGGAGGGACCTTTCCGGGGGATTTGAAGGATTCGGAGAGAAACTGGGGAGAGTGGTTGTCAGGTTAATATGAAAATCTGAGACTACTTTGGGTAGAAAAGTCGGATGCGTTCTTAAAACCACTCTGTTTGCATGAAAGACAGTATAGGGCTCTTTACACCATAATGCTTGGATTTCCTTTACTCTGCGAGCAGAGGTGATAGCCACTAAAGAAGCAGCTTTCCATGTCAAATGTTGCTAAGAGGCTCTATGAATAGGCTCGAAAGGAGCACTCCTCAGCTTTGTTAATACAAGGTTGAGCTTCCAAGGTGACGAAGGAGCTCTACCTGGAGGGTAAACCTTTTTTAATCCCTCAAGAAAATATTTAACCACAGGGATTTTGAAGAAGGAAATTTGATTAGGAGATTTTCTATACGCTGGAATAGCTGCAAGATGCACCTTAATAGAGGAAAATTTCAAACCAGATTTTGCCAAATACAGTAAATATGGTAAAAGCACCTGTTCCTGACCCCGGACGGGATCATGTCCATTGTTCGTACACCATAAGTAAAGCCTCTTCCACTTAAAAGCATAGGATTGTCTTGTGGAAGGCCTCTTAGCCTCTTTAAGAATGCTCATACATTCTGGAGGTAAGTCTAGATGTCCGTATTGAAGGACTTCAGGGGCCATGCCGTCAACCGCAGGGATGATAGATTGGGGTGGAATACCTCCACTTCGTTCTTGGAAAGTAGATCTGGCCGGCATGATAACCTCCTGTGTGTGACTTCTGATAGTTGAAGGAGATCCAGATACCACCATTGCCACGGCCATTCCGGAGCTATCAAAATCATCCTGGAATTGGTCCTGTAAAACTTGTTAAAATAGACCGAGCTCAAGCTCCAAGATCCTCATAGATTTAGCCGGAAAAAAACTGACCTAACAGTCACCTGTGGTGCATGATGGGAGCAGGGGGCTCCTGGAGGTCTTAAAGGAACGGTGTCCAGGTTCTCTGAAGCCTTAAAGGCAAGGTGCCAGTTTTTTGTTATACGGTGATGATTATTCATCTATGCAGCCTAAGATCATATTGCCTGCAATTACCGGTTTTTCTATATGAAAATAAAGGGTTGTTGTTGAACACTACTGCAGTATATGTTCTATGTTACATGTGATTATTTTCTTACAGGAAAAAATACATGTAATTTTGGCTTTTCAGTCTATTGGACATATTATAGGCTGCATATTTATATGTGTATACATGTATATATATGTATGTTTTTTTGGAAGTAATATGTACTTGTGGTTCCAAACATACACATATATATGTATTTATTTGTATATGCTCCGGGGTCCCGCACATGAGCGGGGATTATTCAGTGCTTATGACTATCGATGAGTATCCCCTGGAAGAGAAGTCAGGGTTATTTTCATTAATAGCAAGATTCTGTTTTTGAGACATTCTAACAAAAAGTTCTAACCCCTCTACCCTTAGCTAAAGTGACTTTTTATTTTCTAAAATTCTAAAGAGACTTAAGCAAGGCCCTAACAAAACTTTTAGTAGATTGCAAAAAAAAATGCCTATTTGAAAAATCAGAATTCTATAGGCAATTTAAGAGTTTGGTCGTGTGATCAGGTGGTAACCAAGTGGTCCAACAAATGCAAGTTGTGTATTCCACCGCTGATCCACCAATGTAACAAACTGGCTCTATATATACTGCACCAAAGTGAGGTACAGTGTGTATAGAATCCAAGAGTCCCCAGAGGTAGGCGGAGGTTAAAGTTAGATAGAACCTTACTCTCTAAAGTGGTAGCTTGGTCAAGCAGTAAGGCAGTATCAGAGGACAGTGTTAAGCATTTGATTTACACACGCAGTCAGTAAATGAACTCACACACTCAAGAACTGAACTCTAGGCCAATTATTTTTGTATACAAAAAATACTGTTGTTTATTTTTAGCAACAAGAAAGCCTAGAACAGGTAAGCATTAAATACTTTTCAGTAATAAGTTACTGGATATAGAACTGTTTGAAAATGCAATAGCAATAGTACTTTGTTTGATTGACAGGGGAGCAGTAGTATGCAACACTTCGCAAATACAGTACATTGGAATGAATAGGCTTCTTCTATAAATTGCATGCAAGTTACTTTTCGGATTACTTTTTCGAACAGTGCTGGATCCTAGATCCAGCACTGGAACATGTCCTGAAAACAATTGAGAAAAATGTGTTTTAGTTACATGTACAATTTTTAAAGAATGTTCTTGTATTTCAAAAGTTGACACTTAGAAACTTTTTCACAGAGAACCACCAATGTTATCGTATGAAGGAAATTCAATTCACAGGTAAGTTACTTTTACGTTACTTTTCCTACTCACTGCTGGATACCTAGATTCAGCACTGGGAGAGTTCCTGAAAACAGTTGAGAAAATGTGTTTTAGTTAATTGTGCGATTTTTAAAGATAATTCTTAGTTTTCAAAAGTCGACACTTGAAACTTTTTGGTAGAAAAAGTGTCAATGTTATCCTATGAGGAAAAGCAGGTTATCGGTTTCGAGGTAAGAACTCGGTCTTTGGAGTTCTGGGGTTAGACTCAGGGGTCTCCCAGGGTCAGTGATACACTGTCGTTGTACACTCAGCGGCACTAGGGCAGCCGGGTACAGAGTGTTGAGGCCCAATATTATCCTATAGAGGATAGGGGGCCCCGGTTGCTGGCTGCTGGCAAGCAGGCCACAGGGTTGTGGGAGCAAACCTCCTAGGGTTTAGCTCAGGGCAAGTTGGGGACCAAAGTAGCACCAAAGGTGCACCCTCAGTGGCACTAGGGCGGCAGGGTGCAGGGTGTTGTTTTGAGGTCGGGTGACCTGTTGATTTCAATGGAGATTCTCCGGGAGAAAGAAACACTGGAGGCTCGGGGACGAGGATCTTCCAGGAGCGACCACCACTTCGAGGGGTAAGTTGGGATGTTGAGGGTTGGTTAGGCACCGTTGGTTTGGGCACACAAGGCCGTGGGGCGTCTGGTGCAGGGGTGCCTTGGGACGTCGGATTTTCTTACCCGCTCTGGTCGCGGTGGGGGGTCCTCTGGATTGAGGCTGCAGGTGTTGTCAGGAGGCTTGAGATAGGTATGGGGTCGCCGGATCTCGGGTCAGGATCACCGGGGGGGACTTCCTCGTGATGTTTTCCCACTTGAGCTCTGGCCGGGTTCGGCGGGTACTGAGTGAGCTGGATTCGCAGTTCCTGGCTGGCAGTCCGGTGTTTTCATGGGAGACACAGTCTGGAAAGTGAAGGCAGGCATTTCCTCCAGGGTGTGCGAGGTTGCTGGCTGCTGGATACGCCGGGATTTCGCAGGTGCGAGGGGAAACAGGCCTGTAGGGCTGGGGCCAAGTCAGTGGGTGTCGTCCTCTTGTTAGCTCTGCACAGCTCTTCGTCCTCATCTTTTCTTGTTGTTGCTGGATCTGAGGAAGGAAGGTTGAGGGTGCCCCTAAACACTAAATTTAGGGGCGTTACAAGTAGGTAAAGGGCAGGGACCAATGGGTCCCTTCCCTGGGGTGGGTACAACCCCTATTCTGCCACTCTCCAGTGGGAGAGGGGCAGGAGCCTGTCCCTGGTTGGCTGGGTCCACCCATCTTCAAGATGGCAGGGACTCGAGATTGTGCTTCCCCTCGGCTCCCCCGCCTTAGGGGTGGAGTTGTCCGAGGTGGGCACACCTCTCTTCCTCACTTGTTTTTCCCGCCGGTTCTCCCGCCTAAAGTGGGGGGTAGAACCACTGGGGACCAGTTGCTGAAAGCAGCAAATGGTCTGGAGAGGCTCACAAAGGCGGCATGCCTTTGAAGCTTCTCTTTTGTGAACTCTGCCCATCCTGGGGGAGGAGGCTTGGCACCTTGTCCCAGGATGTGCAGTGTTTCAGGCCCCCGAGAGCAGCAAGCTCTCGACCCAGGTGTCCAGAAACATGTCTGGTGGTGGCAGCCTAAGCAGCCACCCAGTCAGGTCACTAGGAGTTGGTCAAATTACAGGGGGCATCTCTAAGATGCCCTTTGTTGTGCATTTTACATTAAACCCCACACTGGCATCAGTGTGGGTTTAATGTGCTGAGAAGTTCGATACCAAACTACCCAGTCTTCAGTGTAGCCATTATGGTGCTGTGGAGTTCGTAATGACAAACTCCCAGCACCATATACTCTTTAATGGCAGCACTGCAGTTACAGTGCCCAGGAATGGATTTGGGCACTGTAGGGGTACAGGGCTCATGCACCTGTACCCTCACCACTGGCATAGGGCACCCAGCTAGAGGGGTGACTGATGTATGCCAGGGCAGTGGTTTGTGGGCGTGCCATGTCGACTCTTCACTTTGTTCTGCACCAAGGCACTCTGTCTGCAAAGGCAGTGTGTGAGTGTCAAGGTACAGGCCTCTGAGGGTGGCAAGTGCTGCAGCCCTTAGAGGCCTTCTCTGGTCACAGTGCCCTGGGTACCTATGGTACCATTTACCAGAGGCTGACATGTGGCAAGAGATGCCAATTGGGTTTAGGCTTCAATACAGTTTTAGGGAAGGAACATAGGCCCTGGGTACCTGATTAGCAGGAGCCCAGGGCACACTCAGTCAAAGAACATCAGCAATTCAGCAAAAAGTGGGGGCATACCATGCAAGAAAGAGGGCACTTTCTCACAGACTGCAGGCGTCAGCTGGAGGCCTGTGGTAGGTCAGGGGTCGCCGGGT
Organism: Triturus cristatus; assembly: GCF_964204655.1. NCBI lineage: Eukaryota > Metazoa > Chordata > Amphibia > Caudata > Salamandridae > Triturus > Triturus cristatus. The sequence goes on along the minus strand of NC_140590.1, from coordinate 1,141,057,437 downwards.
CAGGATCGCCAGGGTGACCTCCTCGTGGTGTTTTTCCACTCCAGCCCGGGCAGAGTTCGGCGGGTGCAGAGTGGGCTGCATTCGTGGTTTCTGGGGGCTGTCAGAGGTTGCAGTTGAACAAATCTGGTGTTCACAGTAGAAGCAGTCTTTGGAAGTAAAGGCAGGCAGGTCCTCTGGGGTTTTTGAGGTTGTTGGCTGCAGGACACACTGGGGTTTCGCAGGAGCAGGTTCGAGGGGAGACAGGCCTTTAAGGCTGGGGCCAAGTCAGTGGGTGTCGTCCTCTTGTTAGCTTTGCACAGCTCTTCGTTCCTTCTTACCTTTTTTCTTGTCATTTCTGGATATGAGGAAATACTAGATTTAGGGGTGTTACAGGTAGGTAAAGGGCAGGGACCAATGGGTCCCTTCCCTGGGGTGGGTACACCCCCTACTTTTCCATCCTCCAGTGGGAGTAGGGCAGGAGTCTGTCCTTGGTTGGTTGGGTCCCCCCGCCCTCAAGATGGCGGGGACTCGGAGTTGTGCTTCACCTCGCCTCCCCCACCTGGGGGAGGAGGCTTGGCACCACGCCCCAGGATGTGCATTGTTTCAGGCCCCAGAGAGCAGCAGTCTCTCGACCCAGGCGTCCAGAAACATGTCTGGTGGTGGCAGTTGAAAGCAGTTACTCAGCCTGGACACTAGTGGTGGGTTAGTTTTCAGGGGGCATCTCTGAGATGCCCTCTGCGTACATTTTTCATTAAATCCCACACTGGCATCAGTGTGGGTTTAATGTGCTGAGAAGTTTGATACCAAACTTCTCAGTTTTCAGTGTAGGCATTATGGTGCTGTGGAGTTCGTAATGACAAGCTCCCAGCACCATATACTCTTAATGGCACCTCTGCACTTACAATGTCTAAGAATGGACTTAGCCACTGTAGGGGTACAGAACTCATGCACCTGAACCCTCCCACTGGCATAGGGCACCCAGCTAGAGGGGTGACTGATCTATGAAAGGGCAGTGGGTTGTAGGCATGGCACACAGGGATGTGTGCCATGTCGACTCTTCGCTTTGTTCTGCACCACAACACGCAGCCTGCAAAGAAGGGGAGGGGGGGGGGGGGGGGGGGGGGTGGGTGTGTGTGTGTGTGTGTGTGTGTGTGTGTGTGTGTGTGTGTGTGTGTGTGTGTGTGTGTGTGTGTGTGTGTGTGTGTGTGTGTGTGTGTGTGTGTGTGTGTGTGTGTGTGTGTGTGTGTGTGTGTGTGTGTGTGTGTGGGTTTGTGTTACTATCTTTGTGGGGACTTGAGTATGATAACACACTCACGCTGTGGGGACTTGATTGCACTGTGGGGACCTGAACCCAAGTCCCCACAAGGTAAAGTCTTCTAAATGATTGGAAATGACTTCAGAAACATCTGTGTCAATTTTTACAACTTTTTAAAAAAGTGCCTTGTGGGGACCTGTGTTTCACCATGTGTGTTTATTTTTTTGCTCAGCTCTGCCCCCATAGACAGGAGGTGGTACTGCAGCCTTAAACACACTTAACATATTAAACACACTTCAGTAATTGAATCCCATCTAGCAATAGAAGATAGGGCTTTTGAAGGAGCTTATCCATCACAAAACGGAATAACTGATTAGAATGGCTTTTTTAATTGTATGTAACTTTTGTTTCGAAGCAAAACGTTAATCAAATGAAGCGATTGACGTAGCACTTTTATTTTATTTGCTGGTTGTTTTCTTTGAAAAGCTAAGAAATGCACAATAGATTGAATGTTATTATTTTACATTTCCTACACATGACCGATTCCCTATTAAAGATCTCACATTACCTTATAGTTCAATTATTGATCATGACTAATGCATATCAACTAGGCCTTTACTTTTGTGCGCAATATAACTTGGTTTCTTATGGGTGCTCACAGTTAAGCTGAAAGTATATATGAGTACCTTTTCATTTGGATGTTATTTTGGTAAAAGTGGATACTCTATCGTGTAGAATTAAGGAGAACATTTCCTGCTAGAAATGTTCAATTTGTTATATGCAAAATGAAAATTTCACACATTTTATGCATTGTGAGTAGGGGTGGGCGGAATTTGCGAAAGTGACTTTCGCAAATTATCGCGAAAATCTTCAATTTCTCCGCAAACACGCGGAAATATCGTGAAGATGCGAAAGTTTTTTTCCCGCCCGTTCGCGGTATTTTCTGCGTGGTCGCGGCTCGCCAACTTACCCATGCGGTTGCTCGCGGGCGCGGCCATCATGTTTTCACTCTTCTCGCGGTGCATGATCGCGAGAATAAAGACATGGTCGCGCGACCAATGACATTACTGCGGGCGCGAACTGTCGCGAGACAGCGCAAATGGCTACCAACAATCCAACATCTCGTGGAGAACGCGACCGGATCGGGAAAACTTGTTGGCGAACGCGGGGATTCAGGTAAGGCGATCTCGCTCGCGAGAATGTATTATTTTACAGCGCGAGCAAGAAACAAATTATCGCTAAGCTGCGGAATGCGGAAATTTTGAAATTTTCGCGCTCTCCGCAGAACGCGAAAATGTCAAATTATCGCAATTTCCGCAAGCGGAACGGAAATTTAGCCCAGGCCTAATTGTGAGTTTCACTAACTGAATTTCGCATGAGCCTAACAGGCCTAACATTTACGCAATGAATACAAAACTTTTAAAATAAACAATAAAACACTCTTTCTGAGTTTAAAATTGACACAATCTCAGGCAAATTGTGTTTGTGCACACTCTATTACAGCGCTACTGCATTAAACACATATTGCAGAGATTTACTGACCAGCTATAACAGTTTCTTTTCCTGGCATAGTGAAATTTGCCCAGGTCAGTAAAACGAGTAGCCGTTTAGATATGCAAAACCAACTGCAGGCACCATGCCTTCTACTTAAAATGCAACACTTTTTCTACAGTAAAAAACATAGCATTTCTTCAATCTATGAATGAGTGTTAGATATTTTTTCTAGCCGTTTATTTGTAATGGGATGAAAAACAGGTATGTATTACTCTGACACTGAAGGCACATCCGCCCGTCTTTAGAGGCCTGAATAAGATGATCAAAGATTAAATGGTGAGCGCATTCATGTCAATACAATTGAACAGGTTAAAGCTAACCCCCCTGCCCTCCTCCTGAGCCATTCTAAACAAAGTGGGCTCTGCCTTTTGTGGTAAAAGTTCTGAGTCAGACGGTTATAAGCCAAAACAAATCAACTGTATTGACGGGAATGAAGTTAAGGCCTTATTAAATAGTTGTTTCTTAAACCAGGAATGTCTGCAAAATCGAGTTGCTCTGTAATTGCACTTTAGTATTGTGTTGACATTAAGAGCTATGTGTTCCAAAAAGATTAATGCTATAGTGTTGTTTATATGCTGTGATTGCAAACTCTTCATGTCACGTATACTGGATGCAGCATATTTATTTAAGTCTCCATGAGGCACTTACGCCGAGAAGTAATGCCTAACCTTCTTTTCCAAAATTGTGTGATCCTTGGCAAGCAATTTTAACCCAATGTACCAAATTTGTTGCTACCTACACTTGATTAATTTCATTGCACACTGTGCAAAACCATATATATATATATTGCTTATTAGGGTATAACTGTGCTGCATAAAAAACATACCCATTTTTAACCATTATTGCAAGGGGCGCAAACTTGTATGAGTGCTAACAAGGCCGTCAGGGCATTGTTTTTAAAATGTTTTTAATTTCATATTTACAAAGTATAGTGTTTTTTGACTATCACTTGTAATGTGTTATGTGTAACTCAAATGAAAATCAGCACTGACAAAGCCAATATGTCTATTTTTTAATCTGGATTTTTGAATCTGGAGACCTCTCTGTAATGGCAATAAATCGGAAGGTAACATATTGAGTTGCATTGTGCCTTTCACAACCTACTGTGTGGTAGTACTATGTTTGGAAGAGTGTGAGTTTGTCAAGGGGGGTACATGGGTAGTGCTTTGATGTCATGCCTGAGAACAGTAGATGACCTATACTCATATTCCGTCATTAATCCTATGTGGCAATTCATAGTGAAAAGGTATGGTCCCAGGATGTCTTGGCATTACATGCTGGTAAATGGATGGACTGAAAGTGTGTGAATCTGTATGGCCTATCAGTGGAGCGTTATGGCATTAGGAGAGTATGAAAGAGGATGCTCAAATTGTCACAGCAAGTGCAAAGTTGCGCAACCACAATGTGATGCAGAAAAGTGTGAGAAAAGACACCATTGTTCATGCGAACATGTGCAAACCAGCCTAACATCTGATGCAGAAGCCTGCACTAGAGACTTTTAGGAGATAGGTGAGCTCACAGAAACAGCAACACATTACAACCAGATGTGGTCTTGATCACTGTGATTAAGACCAGACCTGGACAAAACACAGAGTTTTCTTTTTGATTTGTCATAAAATATTTTTTAGGACTCCATAGAGTGCAGCCGGTTTCTCCTTCTAGTGGGATTTTTATATATATTGTGCTGACCTTCAGCATTGGTTAGTGTTCCCAACATTTCAGTTGTTGCCATGACTGTGGCTCTTGCAGTGTTCCCTAGATGTGCCCAAGCTTGTCCACGCTTCTGAAGAAGAACATTGGGTGCCCTGAATGGACTACACATAGGCCTACCTCCAGCATTTGCAAAGTGTCTGCCATGTGGACAATGCAGGCAAAGAGGAGAAACTGCTGAGTTAAGGCACTTTGTCCCTGTCTGTCAAAGCACTCATTGGCTGCCCGTGGGGCATTCAGCATGCTCAATTAGAACCACCTGTTGCTGCAAAAGTGCATTGAAGCTACCAACTCACCAGATCGGTATCTGAAGGAAGAGTCCATCACTTCATTGTCCAGGGAGACCCAGTAACTATCACCAAGACTCACCAGTCCAGATTAAGTGGACCTGCTGCAACCTCGGGGTCCATTTCCTGTTGACGCTGTCTCTGTCTGAAGATAGCTGCCGCCATTGCCTCCAGGACACTGTCATGGAGACTGCACCAGCCCAACTTGAGCAGGGCAGCAGCATAACTTCACTACAACCATCAAGTCTCCAGTGAAAAAGGACTCTGTGCTGGATACCAATCTGAGGCCTACCACAGCCCAGAGAACAGGTGAGAGAAGGAACACTGCTATAGATTCAAAAAGACTGATATCTAAAGTAGGGAAGCACTACACCTGTACTGTTTTCTGTACCTGAAGCACCCTAGTACATGAGAAGGGGAGAAAGGAGAAGAGTGGAGAAGCAGCTTCCTAGCTGCATAAAACTTACACCCAGATATTCCAACTTGGTCTGGAGTGCTGCCAGCACATCACCAAATAAGCTAATCCTATGTCCCATGCCTGAAAGAAATATTCATGTTTTCTGGATCTTGTTTTAAAGTGGTCACTAGTGGTTCTATTGGTAAGGCAAATAAAAGTGGAGACATAAGGTATCCTTGTGGAGTTCATGTATGAATCCCTTTCAGATTTCCACGGGGCAGGCATGGGTTACTGGGCCCAACTGTGGTGGTTGAGGCCTGCTAATCCTGGTGTCGGGGGACCCGACCTACTATGTGGATTCTGAGTAACTGGGCCAAGCACTCTTTCTGCACCTGGCTCTCAGTGGTAGCTCTTGTCAAGCAGTCAAGTTTCCCTTGAGGGGGGGGGGGGGGGGGGGGGGGGGGGGGGTTGCTACTGGTCAGTGAACAAAACTCACAACTCAAAGTGAAAACAGTGTGAACAATAAATCAATGTCCTTCCAAATACTTGAATTTATAGGAAAAAGTAGTATTTTATTTCTAACTATACACATGCAAAGGAATATGACATTCAGAGGCAACAACACAATTCCTCTTGGGGTCGTGGCTGTGATAGTTGTGAGGCAAATCCCTGTCCCACCTTCCTGTGTGTAACCAGTTCAGAGTTATTTCCCATTCATTGGTGGCTGAATCAGGTAATGCAAAGTATTAGTTCATAGTCAAGAGTTCTCCCTTCTGATTCCTCAGGATCTCAGTCAAAAGTATCTATGGCGCTGCAGCACCTTTAGCAGCAAGTCCCAAGGTGCCCAACAGGCCCATTTCTTGTCTTAATTGCTCTTGCAGCACAGCAGAGTTCAGTGATGCAGCGAGTACCTCCGACTCGCACACATTGGTCCTTAACTACCCAGAGAAGTTGGGCTGATTTTGCCCTTCACTGCAGCACTCGGCAGCACAGGCACTCTGAGCAGAGTGGCCTGGCCAGAGGTCATCCCGAAATCAGAGCGGCCCCTTGCTGTTGAGGGAGCACTAAGATGACTTGGTACAACAGGGGTGAGGAATCCTTCCTTAGAGCTCTCGACTGGAGCCAGCAAGGATGCAACGTCCTCCATGGCATCTCCAGGAGTCCTCCAAGGTTCGCCGGGGGCAGCACCCTTGCAGCATGGATCAACCCACAAGTCGTAGCCTCAGTCTCTCCTTCGATGAAGTTGGTACCGGCAGCCCCTCCTGGTAAATTAGATTGCACTCTCTTCCAGCCTCAGCACTGGGGCCCAGACAGTCACAAGCCTTGGCACTCATGTAAATACTTTTTCCGGTGTCGCTCTCTGGCATATGGGGTCATCGCTGGGTGGCGGTGGAGATGTAACAAGAAACGCATATTGCTCAACACAAGGCTCACTCTACGGTCGCCCTCTTCTGGCATACGAGGGTCACTGAAAACTGTCCCCCACTTGGACTATGGCCCGATTTGTGCACAGCTAAATCCTCACACCTCCACGGGAAGTCCTCATGGTAGGTCTCCCCACTGGACCTATCTCCCTCCAATGCTCTCCTCACAGAGCACAATAGTCTTTGCAAGCAGGCAGGCACTGGTGCTTCACACTCCAAGGCAGGTAGTCTTGGTTTCCCTTAGTGATGTTCTCTCACTCAGCATGGAGAATAGCAAGCCTTGGCCCCCAGTCCTGGTCACAGGCAGAAGTCTTGCATTGTTTCTCCTTCTCACAGAGCCCATGTGGCTGCTTGGCAGTTTTTGGGAACTCATCTTCCACGTCTTATAGTTTTTCCTGAGACCAAATGTAATTTAGGGTCTTTGACTTTGAAGTTTTATACTGGAGTTCTGCTTCTTTTGAAATGGGCACTCCTCCATTTCATCTTCTTTCATAAAAGAGATCTGCCACAGCAGGCACAACTCTGAAGCTGAATGTCCATAACATTATTCATGTGAGTGACCAGAGTTTATACCTGGATGTCAGTCACAGTGATATGTGCATCAAGGGTTAACGCCAGACCACCCAGTTCCACTCTTTGTGATTCTCATCTCCTGAGTAACATTTAGTGCTATTTTCACAGTGCAAAATGCATCCTATGGACCATTTTAGACGCAAGAGTGCATATTGAGCTAAGAAAATAGCACTAAATGCTGGATTACGCCTCTCACATAATTATGACTAATTATGAGTAATTTTGTGGTAATTAGGCTGGGTTATGCCAGTTATGCTCACCCCTGTTTTAAATCAAGATGTATGTCATATTTTACTTTAATGGATGGCAGAAAAAAATATTTTTGCTTTTAAATTATTAATGCTTTTTTGTATATTTTTCATTATCGATGACTGATGGTGATCATTAATCTTTTCATTTCTGTAATCAAAGCCTATCAGAGTGTCATGTAAACAACTGCTTTTATTTCTTTTTGGGTTGAAATTTATTTTATAAAGAATATATGTTGTTGCTAGGCTTGGGCTGCAACCCAAAATGAATAAAGGTAAATCTGATCTGAAAGAACAGTTGAGGCAGTATGACGGTACTCAAGATGCCGAATCCACTCTTACGCGCAGATTTATCAATATTTTACTGTGCCCTTGCATGGTCATGCTGGGCGATGCAAAATTCAAATTTACCAAGCCATGCATGGCTTGGTAAATCTAGTGTAACGCAAAGCAGCACAAGTTGTAAATTTGAAAAAAAAAATGTAAATTTGATACTTGTATAGCGCACTACTCACCCGCAAGGGTCTCAAGGCGCTTGTACGAATACCGCTGTGGAACCCATCCTGGCTTTCCCTGTGAGGCGTCCACTCCTGGGCACCCCCAAGGTGGAGGCCAGGCATCCTTAGCGTTATGGGGGCCATTGTGGAGATTAAGCTATTGCCCAGAGTTGCAGAGTGGGACTCCATGATTGGAATAGGCACCGAGGAGAGAAATATCAGGTACATGGAATTTTCTTTTCTTTATTTTTTTTGAGCCCAAGACCCGCCGAAGCAGGGAATTGAACCCTGGTCCCGGGCTAGACCTCTGCATCAGGGTCTGCCGCTCTAATCATTGAGCCACACTTCTCCAGTTGCTGCCTTGTGTTACACTGTGTGGTGGCAGCATTACATTAGTGGAGTGTGGATGTTCCCAAGCATCCACCAATGCATGCTGATGAATTCCCAGATTTTCCAAAACTGGTAGACCTAGGAATGCATCAGAATTGTACACCTTTCCACCAGAAGTGTAACAAGGAGAAATATCATTCTTGCTCCTCATTGTTTCCTCTTTCCAAATGTTCTGCAGCACAAGAAGGAACTGCATTTTAGGATTGTTTTTCGTGCAAGAAGGTGTCCTTTCCAGGACAAAAACAATCCTGCCTGTAAAGTAGGAACCATGGTACAAGGGTGCCTACATTGGTAGTATGCGCCACTGAGTATGACAGTGCAAGAAGAGGACAGGAATGCACGATATCTTGAAAGATATGGCACATTCCTGCCCTCTCCCTTTCACGCAGTGCAGCACAACAAGGTGTCTTGCTCCGTTGTGTTGAATGAAAAAATGATAAATCTGCCCCCTACTGCAGATCCATAAATAGAGAGCGCTGGCACAGGCCTTGAACTCCAACGACATTGAAATGGATATGTCCCCAAATTTGAAGTAAATGCATAAAAAATAGGACTGGAGCAATATCGGTTGCTTTGGAACCTTAGTCAATGGAGAAATGGAAAAAAGGTCTTATGTCACCAACGGCTGAGTTTCCTTTATACCTAATGTATGTCACTTTCCACTGAGTCACAAGACTTTTTTTTAGAGTGTCAAGTGCCCCAACTGATATTGGTGTCTCTGAACCGCTACAAAAATATTTTGAAATCCACTCTGGTGTCTGAGGAAGTACACTAAAGGAATCTACAGAGCAGTATCCATTAGAAACCTACTTTAGCTGGAGACGTTGATGCCAAATTTGTTTTTATGAAAGCCCTCTCATGGGGGATAATGATTCCCAAGATAAATATGTATCTACAACTCTTTTGGTGGAAATATTCACCTTTTTCCCAAAGCTGTTGAAATCTGAAAACTTTGCAAAGTCGTTATATTGTTATCTATGTATTTCCCCACCAACAGAAAAATGAATGTGCGCCACTAAATAATAGGCCGAGAAGAAACCCATAACCAATGCATACTTCAATTACAATTTTCTTTCAATAGTTGGGCTGAGGCAAGAGGAAAATACTATTAAAGGAGTGTGATTGAAGTCCTTATTGTAATGGTGTTAGAACTGTAAAAATGAATGGGACCTTCTGTTCAATCTGAAATCCGGGAGAACAGGGCTTCAGATGCCAAACCAGTGCATCAGACTGTTTCAGACTTTCAGCGCTCTTCTGGGTTATCGTCAGTCCCCCTAAGCTCAGGTTCTCCAATCCCTGGTGCAGCTTCTCACAAGCTCAGTAGCTCTTATCAAGAAGTCCCTTGTTACCTCAGATTCTTAAGAGACAGAACGTCTGCTTATTTGTCCAGCTTGTCAGCCTCTCTTAGGCGTTTGCATTTCCTTACTGTAAACATTGACATACTTCTGAGCTACACACCCATTTTCTCACTGGGAGAACTCTTGGGACACTTCAATAGTATTTTACAGCCAGAAGTTTTAATGTACCCAATATTGGTCAGGGCATCAAGTAACATAAAAACATTTTCTGTTGCTTATCACATAAATAATTGCAGGATCTTTGCCGGATTAGTTGTAGCCTTCGCTTGTGCTACTCAGATCCTCCTCTTCAAATGCCTAGCCCATAACATTTTTGTTGAAATGAAAAACAACATTTAGGGGCAGATTTACAAGAAACTGACGCATCTCTGTTATACAGTTTACTTGCGTCACTCAAAAAAACCCTTGTGCCACCATGGATGCGTCACATTTACAATGCAGCGCACCATGGCGCAAGGATTGAAAGGTGTGTCAATCATCTGTTGGCGTAAAGGTAACATATTGCTGGAGTTGTGTCGCAAGCTTGACACAACTGCAGCAATGCTCAGGAATGCCTATTCCTACTGTGCTGCGTCACTCCTTACGGCTGCTTCAAGCAAGAGTAAGGTTTTGATGCACTGGCGTCATAGAAGTTGCGCCGTGAAATCTTGTAGATTTCACTACATCACTTTTACGAGGCTTTCTTGCGTCTGAACGCCCACCCTGCATACACTATACCCGACGCAGGTATAGTGTGGTGCAGGGCTTTACAATGTGACGCATCTCCCTAGATGCGTCACATTGTAAATGTGGTGCAATGTATACGTCCCGTCACAACAGTGATGCAACAGCGAGGTAAAAATGTCGCAAGGGGTTTGTAAATCTGCCCCATAGTTTGTACTGTGTGCTTTACAGTACAGTCGTTTAATATTAGCTAGTGACTAAACGTGATTCCAGGGGACAGTAAGAATGTGTTATATTTTCTGCTTGGAGAAGGCCTGAAGTGATGCTCAACATGTCCAATAAGGAGCTCATCTGTCAGAGCAGCATTAGACAGAACTCCATGCTGAATTAATGAGCACAGTGTAAAGAGCATTGATCAGGGCCACCGAAGGAAAAGTACTGTGGAGGAAAGATTCATGCCAGGGTTCACCAAAATATGTGCCATAAAAAAGTAAAATAATGAAGCAACAACAAGGCATATTATGCAATTTAAGGCAAACTATGCAAATCGTTCTATGGCCTTATTATTTAACAATTTTTACACTTCAATTCACAATACAGTGTATATAGAAAATCCACTGTATACTCAGCAAATTCTTTTAAAAATAATGGGTTTTCCTGTATGTGTTACACGAACACCGTTTTATACATGCACACCATTTTATTAATGCTGGTCTTTCTACCTCTAAGATTAAAATAATCTTCGTAAAACATTTATGTTGCACACGGAAAACATACCTGCGAGAATATACATACCTGTGATAAAATGTGCGCTTATTTTATTCTGAACATCCTGTTTGTGTTTAAAAATGTATCTTGAGTTTATCCTGTGCTCACGCCATACAGCCGCTGGATATACCTGTTTCCTATTTTCACCTGTTTCCTATTTATCTATAACATATTTAGGTCTTTTATTAGGAGGCACCATGACATTGAAGCCGTAAATCCTTTCACAGAGATGTGATAAAATAGATCGTATTTTAAAATCTGAGTACCCGTTTTTCTGTGTCATAATTTTTTATCGTAATCGGAGTGCACTCTTGAAATAACTAACAGATTCAAAAGTGCCTGTAACTAATCACCGCTTTGAGAATAGTGCATGTGATATAATCTTGAATGCACTTCAGTAAAAAACCGAACTATTTCAAGTGTAAGAAGGAAAAAAAAATCACATTGCATTTGAGGAGCAATTTAAACTAACTCTACTATCCTCAGCCTGTAAATAAAGCCTCGCCCTCAGTCCACCAGCACGGATGTTGAATGTATCTGGCTTGAGACAAGACACCAGCCACGTCATGCAGACACATCTATGCATAACAAAGGGTCCATTAGCACGTCAAAAGGCCCGAGTGCTGGAAGCCGGTGAAGTCACTTTACTTCCCAGATTGGGGGATGGGCCCTGCTTCCAAGAGCACACCTTTAAAGGAAGAAGGAGCTTCTGATACCGCGGATCTGACACCCGGACAGCAGCAAGGGTGGGGCTCGGGCATCTAAAAAGAAGCTATCTCTAATCTCAGACTCGAAATTTTAGCTACTTTACCAACAACAGTTGTAATCTTAAAGTGCATTGGACATTTAAATGCGCTGGTGTTTTTATTGTAATTCACAGAGAATTCCTTCTGTCCAGAGGTTTGTACTCAGTGAAAGTGAAAAACATCTCGATCTCTTCACAAGCTATATTACAGTGTTTTGGGGCTTTTTCTTAACATCCTCACATTGAAAGGTAATGCGCATTACAAATGGAGAGATGAGAAGAAGGGCAAAATGGCAGGACCGGGGCAAGAGAGGGAGAACGTCGAACTTTGAAGGATCTAAGAAATGAGTGTTTGGAATTTTGGGGAAGTTTAATATGAGGAATGAAAAAACATAGGACGTCGGTCTCACAAGGAAGACGAGGGAGAAAATTAACAGATCTGAGGAAGGAAATTATGAAAGAGCTCAGGTGGAAATGGGATGAGGGAGAGAAATAGACAAGGGTCTGATATATGGAATGTGTGCAAAGAAAGAAATAACGAGAGTTAGTGTGATGAGAGAGGGGAGAGGGATGCCTTAAATCAACATTAGTAAACACTCAAGAAGTATAATGATTGAAGAGATTGAAGTGTCTACTGTTCACGCAGATGTGAGGAGAAAGTGCACTCAAGTAAGACTCATGCTCCCACAAATCCTGCCTACACTGGTCACATGGGGAATTATTAAGAAGAGCCATCACCAATCAATGAATTTCAGAGCTTTTCAGTTTGCATAAGATACAAATGTAATGCGTTGGGCACTTTATTGTTTATAATTTGTACAAGATAATAAGACAGCACTAGGACAGATAAGAGATGGGGAGCAGGGGCGTAGCTTACATTGGTACAGCAGGTGTAGTGCACCAGTGCCCAGAGGACTGAGGGGCACACTGAACCATGATTCGTTCTGAATTTCATAATTCAGACAGCAGTCAGTAGGTATATTTCCTCCTTTGCACCAGGGCCCATGACACAGTAGCTACTGTACTGATGGGGAGAAAGACAAAAAAAGGAGATGGGGACAGAGAAACAAAAAGAGAAAGAAAGTCAAAGATAAAGAGCGACTGACAAAGTCAGAGAAAGGAAGAGATGTGGAGCAGGAGAAAGAAAGACACAGGGAGAAAGTGAGAGACTATAGAGATAGAAAGACAGGAAGAGACAGACAGAAACAGTGATTGGGAGAGATAGAGGAGAGAAATGGTAAACAGCCATTACAACGAGGCTGTTACCACACAAGTTGTTACATCTCATGCGTAAAAACGCCTGCGAAGTAATAACGACTAACATTACAACGCAAACCATTATATCGCATGCGCTTTTAAAACGCATGCAATGTAATGGTTATCCACATCGTTGTGAGAAAATTGGGTTGTTCCGTTTCCTCACGACGTGCACCGCCCCTCTGTCGACGCTGGAACCAGGAGAGAGGAACCACGAGGAGAGAGAGGTAAGGGGGATTGTGCTTGGGGTGGGGGTTAACATTTTAAGGGTTTAGGGTAGTGTCAAAGTAGTTTAGTAATGTTTGTGTAGTGTAGGGTTGGACGTAGGGGAGGGTCATGCTAGGGATAGTGTTTTAGGGTTTAGGGTAGTGGTGTGGTGTTTGTGTAGTGTAGAGTAGTGTTTTAGGGTTAAGGGTACTGTAGGGGGGGCATGCAGGATAGTGTTAAAGTGTAGGGACAGGACTGGGGGAAGGTGGAGGGTCGTGCTGGGGGTAGCGTGTTAGGGTTTAGGGTAGAGTTGTGGTGTTTGTGTAGTGTAGGGTAGTGTAGGGTAGTGTTTTAGGAATTAGTATAGTGTCGGGGGGGGTTGTGCAAGGTAGTGTAGTGTTATTGTAGGGATAGGACTGGGTGTTGGAGGAGGGTCGGGGAATTAGTATAGTGTCGGGGGTTGTGCAGGGTAGTGTAGTGTTATTGTAGGGAGAGGACTGGGGGTCTGGGGAGGCTGGTACAGTGGAACTACATTAGGGATTAGGGTAGGGTAGGTTGGAGTCACTTACCTTGCAAACGTTTACCATGAGTATACCTTTACCACACATGCCTTGGCGTAGAAATGGCATGCGTGGTAAAGGTATGGTTGTGGTAAAATGTTGCATTGTGATGGTACTCGTTGTAATTGACATCGAGTAGTAATACCCGCTTTGTAAAGGCATGCATGGTATTTCTATGCGATGTAACGAGTGCTATTCGAGAGAAATGTTTGCGAAGAGAGAGAGAAAGATCTGGACAGACCTAGAAAGACAGAAAACCCCTGGAGGAGAGTCCACAAAAATACAAGGATGCACTGAGAGAGACAGAGAGAAAAATAAAGGCGGACAGAGAAAGTCAGAACAAAAAAATAGAGAGAGGGTGTAGAAATCGAAATAAATATGTAGAGAAAAAACATTTGAGCTAGAGAAAAGCCATGAGATATGCTGGGAAAGGGAGGATGGATAAAGACAGCAAAAAGATAGGCAGAGATAATGACATGGAGAAACTAGGGAAGAGAAAAACTGAGAGAAAAAGAGCAAGAGAGACACAGAGCGAAGCAGCAAGGGAAGATAAAGACTGAGGAGTATAGGCAAATGCAGAGGGAGAATGGAAGTGAGATACAGGAAAAGGCAGAGTGGTGGAGTCAAGGAGAGAAAGAGCAGGAGAGACAGAAACACATGCAGACACACAGAGAAACAGGGGTGATAAAGTTATAAGGAAATATACAAAAATGACAGGAGGAAAGAGATATAAGAGGAGAGGGAAGACAAGCACACTCTGAACTCAATCTGCATCACTTCAAATCCTATCTATCTATCTATCTATCTATCTATCTATCTATCTATCTATCTATCTATACTTATGGCTATCCACTTTTTACCTCTGTCTCTGCCTCGCTATCTTTCTCACTGTTTGTGTCTTTCTCTGTGCCCCTGTCCCTCTGTAAGCTTCTCTTTTTAAATTCCCTCCTGCTGCCCCCAATCCTGTCTCCCTTAATCTAAGTCGGTTTGAATCACAATCCCTTCCAGCATCTGAGAGGACCCAAGTGAAACCTGGGCACAATCTGACCCCACATATTGTGGGAAGAATTGCATCCTAGGCACAATTGGAACCTCACATCTGCATGGACAGAAGTCTTACCACCAAGAGTGAGAAGTAAAGGTGAATTGAATCTCATAGTGTGCATTATTATTTAAAGAGAGAACACCCGGAACAATATCACATTTTACCACAGTCAATATAGAGAGCTGTCATCTATGAATTTGGTAGATCTGTGGATGAAGTAATAAAGTTTCTCTTTTGGCGAAAACTGAAGGCTGGGTTGAAAACAGATTGGGTCATCCATTTTCCCCTCCCTGAGATTACCCTATCTCAGCTGGGGCATGATTTTCAAGTTCAGCTTTTCTTTCAATAAACCATTGTAATCTAGATTTCTGGTTCACAACATTGAATTGAAGTTGATATGCACTGCAACTCTGTGAAAGTATTAAGAAGACGTTGAATGAGAGCTCAGGAATGGAAGAAGATGCCCCAGATAACAAAGCCATCTGGAAGCTTTATGATCAAACTGAATCACATCTGAATAGTGAAAACCTGTAGATATCGGTGAGAGACAAAATAATGAAATCTGAAGCAAAAGGAAAAATCTGCAGAGAAGAAAATGATGAAATTGAAGAATTACCACATGACTCCATGTTACCAGGAAACAACTACTTGAGTCAATGCCATTACATTATATCAAGTGATGAGAAGCAGGACTACAATTACTAACCCTGGGCGTAGCTCGCGAAGTAGCACTTCGCGAAGCTACGCAAAGTGCACTTCGCACTACGCGAGCTACGCGTAGCACTTCGCGAACTGCGTAGTACCTTGTTCGCACTGTGCCAGATGTCGTTTTCAATGATTGCACAGTGCGGACAAGCAACCGGCACTGTGCAATCATTGAAAATGGCATCTTGCACAGTGCGAGCTGTAGTTTTCTGCTGCTCGAGTAGATTTTTACTCGAGAGGCAGCTTTCTCAACGCGAACTGGTAATTTCTTATCGCGAGCGGTCGCGAGCATACGTGACCACTCGCATTGAGAAGCCTGACCTCCTCGCGTTGGGATTCTCGCCGGGAGGTTTATTTTCCATGCTCGCGATCACCAACTTGATGTTGCTGATCGCGAACAAGGAAAAAGTCTTGCCGGGATGTCATTTTGCTTGCTCGCGGTCACCAACTTGACGCTGAGGACTGCAAGCAAGCAAAAAATGACCGCAGCACTACGCAACACTACGCTACGTGTGTTCGCACTCTGCTACGTGCAGTTCGCGTAGTGCAAAGTAGCGCGAACTTCGCAAACTACGCGAGCGTAGCGTAGTGCTGTGCCCAGGCTTAACAATTACCAGAATACAGTGATTTTGTTTTTTCATTAGAAGGTACAGGACTGGAAAATAGATTTCTTGGTGGCATGACAATGTTAATTAAATCTAGTAACCATATGAGGAATGAGGAAGAGTAAGAGAAATTAAGGGGATGAAATGGAGAGATATCTGGGAGAAAGGTATAGGCACAGTAAAGAAGTTATTACGCTGGGGTAACTCAATGGTCTCTCTTTGCCAGGACTCAAGTTTTTAGGTCTGAGCCTCACGTTCAAAAATCATTGTAATCAGATGCATTAATCCAGTTTGGTAAATTGAATAAAGATTAAACTTTCAAAAATGCAATGATTTGCTAACCTAAACTGTGAACTGGATGGGTGTCTCAGCATAAAGTCATCCGGTAAGCAAAGCTTAGTCACCTCAGTGTCTGCTGCACTTTATTGAAAGGCATGCACATTAAAAACAATGTCCCCTTAAAGAAGGGCAACATTTTGCATCTTCCCCATCCTCTTTATTGCAACCACAGATACAGGAGACTGCAGGATATTACTTTGCCATTGACCAGTCCTAGGCGACAGCCGAGAAACACAATGGCCACTTTCTGGCAAGTTGCTTGGTTGGTATTTTTCCCTGCCAGGATGCCCACCTTGGGACTTTTTCTTTTGGAGAATCTTTGTTGCATTCCCCGTCTAAAACCATTTACCACAGACATGAGTAGCATGAAGAACATTTCCATTTAATGCTGCTTTCGTAAAATAAAATAAAATAAAATAAAAACCATGCCAACTGGTGAGATTTAAAAAATGTTAAGTTGCCCAAAAAAGGGTTTGTTGCTTCCAATTTGACACCTGCAGCATAAGCTATGGACCCATCCATACAATTACTTTGGTTTTCAGAGATGATGAATGCAGATTTCACAAAGGTCTAGTAGATGAACAAGGAGTTTAGATATAGAAATAAGAATCACTTATATCAGTACCATACATCCACTTCTATACCCCAATGACCTCAATCTCCATGCAGATATGATTCCCATGCATTCCAAATCCCAAAGGGAGTCATGTGACTGTCAAGGAAGGGTCTAAAAGTTTACCAAACAAAATGTCAAACATGGCCCAACTATCGTTATCATTAGCTCTAAACAACCACAGTGTTCATAAAATCTAAACACAATGTTTATAAAAATGAATTGAGAGTAGCACATGTACCTGCTTTGTGTATTACTTTCAGAAGCGCATGCTGCTAATCACTGGCTAAGCATTGGCACACCCTTTTATCTTGTTGCCGGTTATGTGAATACGATCCCAAGGAAGCAGAACCCAACTTGTGAAAGATTTCAAATGAAGTCCAAGCAGGCAATATAGGAGGGCCTGTCTGACAGAATTATAGTTTTGTCTGGAACAGAAGCTTATTTCATGCTTTCACACTTGATCTGAGCATAATCTAAGGGCACCATAAACATGGCCCTGGGAAATGGGACCGCCCGCAATGCATGCAGCGGTCCCGCAGATACAATTAGGATGCGCCCGCCACACTGGCAGGCGCATCCCACATTTTTAACATTGCGGTGGGCGGTGCAGAAAGCACCCCCCGCCGCAATGCCAAAAATGCAAGTTGTGCATTTGCATGAACAACGTGACAGGCACAGCGCTGTGCCTGCCACGTTGTACATGCAAATGCAGGGGGCGGGGGTACCATAGGAACCCCCATGTGCACCCCCCAAAATTACCTGGGGGCCCACTACGGGCCCCCAATGTGAAAGACTGCATGCCTTTCCGTGGCGGCAACGGCAAATCCCCGCATGCATCCTGATATGGATGGCGGTGTCTAACAGACACCGCCACCATATCAACAGCTTTTCCGCCCGGTAGGCAATCGGGCGGATTGCCTACCGGCGGAAAACCGGCGGACGGTCTTTCCGTTTGCCGGGGTCCCCCCCGCCATAGTAATATGGGGGGGGGAATTGGCCGGCGGGCGGGAGATAATGTCGGGCGGATCGCCACCGCCATGCGGGCGGTGGCGATCCGCCCGACATACTAATGGGCCTCTAAGTGAGGTGTTGATACCAAGATGGTGAAGGAATCGCTCCTTAGACAAAGATTTGAGAAGAAGCTTGAAAGATTTCCAGATTCTTATGAAAGTCTGACAGTTTTGTTTATTAAAACCGGTTGAAAATGGGGAGATCCTTCAGGGCTAATTTAATCCAGAATAAAGAGTAGTATTTTACCTTTAAATATGAGAGATTGTGTCTTGTTTGCCAAGATAGTGAGGTTGACGATGAAGGATGTCACCTGGTGAGGGGAACCAGAGGCATGCTAAGGTGTTGACACTTCCAAAGCCAATATTTTTAACAGCTGTATATTTGCAAACCTAGGCCCTCTCAAGTACTGCAAGACAGCTGACATTACCTTGGTGAATCCCTGCAGATCTGATCTCAGGTTGAGGGTTGTGTTGAGTGCTAATAGCAGACCCTCTCCTGTGAAAAAGTAATGGCACTTCTTGTGGTACAGGTATTGCAGCACACTCCCATAAAAATATTAAAGGTAGTGATTTAAAATAAAAAACCCAAGGCCTAATGTTAAAATAAAGAACAGTATTTAATTATGTAAAGAGTTTAAAAATATAGTTATATTTAATTTATTATTTAAAAAAATCTAAAACAAATAGATAATTATTAATGTTTTATTGCATTAATCTTTTTGTAAATATAAAAATTAATCTAGCATTAGTATTTATTAAAAAAATAATCAAATTACTGTTAATTCTATACGCCACTTCTAATACTTTTAAATACTTAATACAAATATATATTTTTACTTTAGATGAGAATTTCTTTCCAGTTAACCGTCAGCTAAATTATTTTATTTTAAATGGTATACAGTCAAAATAACCATTTTTTAAAAAAATTCATTTAGTAATGCAGTATTTTTTTTGTCACTCTACATTTACAATAAAGTTATTTCAAAGTTTAATAAAGTTTTAAATCTTTCCATACGCTTTACCATTGAGAGTTTTCTGCCCTTGAAGTGGAGATCCTTGACAAGGTGTGGGAAGTAACATGTTGTAACTTCAAGCTCATAAATTAGGCTCCTGCCCCTAAATTCAGGGGGTGGGGACACGTAAGGATAAACTTTTCAGTAACTTTACACTTGTAAATGGTGAGCAGTCTGAAGTGCTCAAAAGTGTAACTTACACTTGTAGATATACTTATATGTAGGTTTACATTTGTGAGTACAACTCATATGTTTGTGAACTGTAGTCCTACTTTATGTTCTACGAATGCAGTTTGTGAATCAACCCCTAAATCTTTGGGAACTTGAACATGACTATTGTAACAAAAAGAGTCTGCAGGGACTTCTTTTGTATAAGTAAAACTACACACTAACTCTGGGGAGACCTGAGCAGCATTGTAATCACATACTATCTTTAGACTTCATAATCTTTACACACCATCTTTGTTTGAGTTGAATATCCATATAATTCACACATTATCTCCGTGACCACTTAAACCCCAGTCGGTCGATTTTTCCTCTTTTTATTTGTGCTGCATTCTTCAGCACACATAGGATGAGGAAAATGACTCAAAGTATTGTTTTTGTGCAGGAAGGTGCCCCTTCCTCCACAAAAACAATCCAGATTACAACGCAGGTACCTTTGCACCATGGGTCAAGAGTGCCTGCATTGGTGCTAGGCAGCACATTGTGAGCCAGCACTGGGAAAAGGCAGCAATGCGCCATATTATGTCAAATGCAACGCTTTCCTGCTCTTTCCCTTTCATCCGGCGCAGCACGATGACTTGCTACACTGCATAACTTTTTGATAAATAGGCCCCTATGTTGGTAGGACTGGAATATCACTATAATCACATGTTATGCAGATTCTTGAACATGCCCATGGTCACACAGTATTTCTGTGGAGACTTCATTATCGTCACACACTAACTATGCAGGGACTTGAAAATGTTTATCTTCACACCATCTCTGAGAGGTCTTGCACATTCCAATAACCATACACTATTGTTGTGAAGATTAGTACACCTCAGATACTACACATTTTTCTTGTGGGGAATTGAACATCCCAATACCCACACTCTATCGCTGTGGAGAATTGACCATCACTATAATCACACACTATCTCTGTGGGACTAGCATATCATTATCATTTCACACTGTGTTAAGTTATGCAGATATGTAAAGTGCACTATCACCAGAGAGGGTATACTGGCTGTCACTTTATGGACTTGATCATGATAGTCTCCACAAAGTATGTTGGTAGAGACTTGATCACAACTTTAATCACATACTACGTGAAGGCCTAAGCATGCCTATATTCACATACCAACTCTGTGGGACTTGAATATCAGTATTTTTATGCATTTCCACTGTAAGGACGTGACCATGATAATCTTCACACACTGAATCGGTAGGAACTGGAACATCACAATTATCACACAGAAAGAGAGTTATTGAACATGCCCATTATCACACGCTATCTTTGTGGGGACTTGACCATCATCATCTGCATACACTAGCAGTCTAGAGACTTGAACATTATCTCCATACACTATCTTTGTGAGTACTTGAACAGGCTTACCTTCACACACTATCTCTGCGAGATCTTGAATATCATTTTATTTTCATATTAAGTTGTGCTATTTATGCAAATTTGAAGAGCACACTATCACCTGGGAGGGTATCATGTCTATCACTGTATGGACTTGACCATGAGACTTTTTACACACAATGTCAGTAGAAACCTGAGGCCACCTATAATAACACACTATGCTCCAGCTTAAATGCCTATGATCACACAATATATTTGTGGGGACTTGAATATCATTATCTTTTAAACACCACGTTATGTTGTGCAGATTTGTAGGGTGCCCTATCATCCAGAGGGTATTCTCGCTACCACTATATGGACTTGACCATAATAGTTTCAACACAGCATATCAGTAGAGACTTGAAACCTTGCTGACAGGTTCCATTTGTTTTCCTCAGCGTGTTTTTTATTGAAAATAATGAAATTGCACATGAATGTACTGTATTTCTCTGCCTCACTTCTGAGAACTTATGCTGCTTTTATCAAATTGAACATTGCCACTTTGCACAAATATTTTAAACTTTGATTGTTGTTACGCTATTTTTCGAGCGGCGGCCATTTTCAGGGTGCCACACGCTTTCCCTGGTCAGCGCACTAGTCTTTGCACGCCGCACTGCCTCATTTTGTATTAAATGAGTAGATAGCGGACGCGCAGCGCCTGACAGGTTCTATTTGTTTTCCTCAGCGTGTTTTTTTATTGAAACTAATGAAATTGCACATGACTGTACTGTATTTCTCTGCCTCACTTCTGAGAACTTATGCTGCTTTTATCAAATTGAACATTGCCACTTTGCACAAATATTTTAAACTTTGATTGTTGATATGCTATTTTTCGTGCGGCGGCCATTTTCAGGGTGCCACACGCTTTTCCTGGTCAGCGCACTAGTCTTTGCACGCCGCACTGTCTCATTCTCTATTTAAATGAGCAGTAAGCGGACGCACCGGCGGCGCGCCGAAGGCGCGCCAAAGGCAAGCCCATCTGCGCCCGTCCGCGCCCTTCCGGGACCAGAGGCCATGAACCCTGGCCAATTATTACCTAATTTGGCTGCTTCATTGAGGTATTCACCCGAACAGCTACTGAAATATCGCCCATGCATAGATTTAAATTGTAACATTAGCTCTGTTTTAAACAATGTTTTCTGCTGTCCTTGTTGCAATTTCTCGTTTTGCTCGGCACTCCCTAAAGATAAGAGCTACGAAACTTTGACTAGTTCCCCCTCCCCCCTTCTTTAAGAAAGACTGTTTTGTTGTCAGGTAAGAATGCGGTTAGTAAAGTTTTTACATTCTGGAACGTGAATGGTC
Source organism: Triturus cristatus (assembly GCF_964204655.1). Lineage (NCBI taxonomy): Eukaryota > Metazoa > Chordata > Amphibia > Caudata > Salamandridae > Triturus > Triturus cristatus. The sequence continues at coordinate 1,141,035,321 of NC_140590.1, read as the reverse complement.
GTTCACTGCCCAAACATAAGATGGATATATTTGACCTCTTAAATAGTGAACATCCTGATGCGATCTTTCTTACTGAAACCTGGTTACATTCCAGTTCAGGTCCTGATGTTGTCTTGGCTTTACCATCTAATTATACCATAGCCAGAAGGGACAGGGTCAGCGGAAAGGGTGGAGGAATTGCTATAATTTATGATAAATCTTATCAATGTAAATTGGAAGATGTAGCTATTTCAAATTCTGAGGCAGCTTTATTTAAAATTACATTGACACCGCAAATTACTTTTTCAGGTACTCTTGTTTATCGCCCCCCTGGACCCTCTAACTCCTGGGCTTTGTTACTGCCAGAGCTAGTTGCGCCATACCTTCTCAAAGCGTCAAATTTCACCGTACTGGGGGATTTCAACTTGCATCTTGAAAACTTGGATTGTATGATTAGCAGTACACTGAATGCGGACCTTGTAGCTTTAAATCTTTTACTTGGTAATAGCGTCCCCATGCATGTGGCCGGGCATTTGTTGGATCCTATTTTTTCTAATTTGACTTGCCTTCACTGTGATCCTGCTCTCCCTTTATGCTGGTCTGATCATTTTGCTACCAAATTTCAGTGCACTTTTTCACTGACTCCAATCACAGCTTCTGCAAGTAGTCCTCAAAGTATTCGGAACTGGAGTAAATTGGACCTTGAATTCTTTAATAGGACTCTTATTGATAACGTCCCTACTATTGAACAAACATCAACTGACTCATCTAGTATGATACATGAATGGATTTCGGATACAGTTGAATGTTGTCTTCCATTAAATACAAAAAAGAAATATAACCATCGTCCCCCTGCTCCCTGGTTTATGGAACAATTAAGAGTTGAGAAAACCAAATTTAAAACTCTGGAAAGGATCTGGAGGAGGAATTACTCACAGGACTCTAAATCCAACCATAAATTAGTCTTAAAACAGTATCAAGCCCTTTGTAAATTAGCCAGAAAGTAATATGTATCCTCCACTATCTCCAATGCCCAGAACTGTTCACGTATTCTGTTTAGCATGGTAAAAAAACTTGCTGGTTCGGACACACAGTCAATGCCACCTATCCTTAATGAACAACAGTGCGATAACCTCGCAATTTATTTTGTGAACACAGTTGAACAAATATACTCTGCATTACAAACTACTCAGACAGTGGCATCTGGTATGTCATCTCCCATGATTGAGTCGGACCATGGAGCGAGTTATTCCATGAAACTTGAAACCTGGACATTATTTGATTTTAATTCTTTAAAAAAAATCCTAAATAGTATTAAATCTGGCTCTCCTCGTGATCTCATCCCTGCTTCTGTGCTGCAGCAGTTGGATTCATCCTCTTTGATGCTCATTATGCAGTTACTAAATGCCTCTATCCAAGAAGCCGTTGTCCCCTCAGATTGGAAACATGTGATGGTCCTTCCTCTCTTGAAAAAGGCCAATGCGGATCCTTCCCAGCTGTCTAATTTTAGGCCTATTTCCTGGCTTCCCACTTATTCCAAAGTTTTGGAAAAACATATTAATCAGCAACTTATTCGTTTTGTGGATTCAACTAGCCTTTTACATCCCTCTCAGTCCGGTTTCAGGGCAGGTTTTTCTACTGAGACAACTCTGCTTGGAGTATCAGAGGTGCTACGACAGCGACTGGATGCTGGCTATACTGTAGCTCTTATATTGCTCGATTTGAGCACTGCATTTGATACGGTGTCCCACACCGTGTTATTAAACTCCTTTCAATCCTTTGGTATTACTGGCACAGCACTTGGCTGGCTCGCGTCTCTTCTTGTCAAGCGGACATTTCAAGTTTTTTCATCCAGAGCCACCTCTAAAATGTACCCCTCTTCCTATGGGGTGCCTCAGAGCTCTATTTTGAGTCCCCTTTTATTTAATTTGTACATCAAACCCCTGGCAACGATGATAGAGGAATCAGGGTTGTGCCTGTTCTCTTATGCTGACGACACCCAGATCATCTTTTCCCTTTCCACAGGACAGTTGTGCGGACCTTCAGTGCTTCAGACTGGTCTAAGAAACATTGCATCGTGGATGCAAGGTAATCTTCTTAAGCTTAACGGCGAAAAGACAGAGGTCCTCATCTTGGGGAAAAATAAAAATCTCTGGGGCCCTCAGCATTGGCCATGTGAAATGGGCGCTTTCCCTCAGCCCTCTGCCTATGTCCGCAATTTGGGAGTCTTGATTGACGATAATCTATCTATGAAGCAGCAGGCTGTAAATGTAGCTGCCACTTGTTTTACCATCTTAAAATGGTTGGAAAAAATCATTTGGATGCTTCCGGTTTCCGCCCAGAAAACCGTAGTCCAGGCGCTTGTGACCTCGAGAATGGACTATGGAAACATCCTCTATCTGGGTTCAAATAAGGATGTTATACGGAAACTACAAGTGGTCCAAAACTCTGCTGCTAGGTTGTTATGCCGGCTTCCCAAACACTCTTCAACTTCCAGTGCTCTGCATAAACTTCATTGGCTTAAGGTTGAAAACCGTGTGAAGTTTAAAGCCATGAGTTATATGCACAAAATTAAAATTGGTTCTTCTCCAAAATACTTACAAACTTTGGTTCACCCTTACCTGCCTACTCGTGTGCTTCGCTCAGCCACTCAGGGTAAATTTGTGGTGCCTAGTGTCAAACTTAAAAGAATGGGTGGTCGTTCCTTTGCCTATCTAGGTCCAGTGCTCTGGAACTCTCTCCCCACTGTCATTCGCAATGAAACCTCATTTCCGAGCTTTCGTAAACTTTTAAAACCATGGCTATTTAATCAATAATTTTAATTCTTTGTTGGTCCTCTGCCAGGTTTAGCGCTGGGAAACCCTAGTTTGGGTAGCTGTGCGCTCTACAAAATTTACCTAACATAACATCACATACTATGTGAAGGTTTAAACATGCCTATAATCATATTCTATCCCTGTGGGGACTTGAATATCATTATCTTTACACATTAACATTATATAGACTTAACTTTGATAATCTCTAAGCTCTCTGTTGGTGGGGACTGGACCATGTTATGCAGATTTTTAACATGCCTATGGTCACACACTATCTCTTTGAAGACTTCAACATCATTATCTTCACTCACTATCTGTGTGCTGACTTGAACATTATCGTCACACAGGGAAGAGGTGTTGCGCAGCGGCCAGGGCAACTGACGCCAGACGCTGGGGATCATGGTTCGATTCTCGGCACCGGCGGCCTGGTTAGCCCAGCACCATGTGACTCTGGGCAATAGCTCGCTTAATCTTCCCGACGGCCTCCAGCGCCAGGATGCCTATGGGTAGCTGTGCGCTTCACAAATACTAGATTTACATTTTACACTATCTATGTAGGGATTTGAACATGTTTATTTTTACGCACCATCTCTGTGAGATTGGTGAGTTATAGTCCATTCAATGTGGCAAGTGAGATGACAAGGCTGTGTAGGTAGGTGCATGAATTCTAGAAATGTGAAGGTGTTGCATAAGTATAAATGTGAGTTATAACTATGACATAGTAATTTGAAAGTGGTGCGCAAATTATAAATTGAAGTTATAACTCTAACTTTAGAATTTCTAATGTTTGTGTAGTTTGTTTGGTTTGCGTACAAAGAAGAAATAAAGTTTTCCTAACTATATCTTATCCTTAACCTTAGTTTATTTCATGTGATTTCAATGGTTTTTAAAATTGTAATAAAATGTTGTTTAAAAATGCATAGTTTACTGTTGTCAAGTGGAGTTTTATTAAATGGAGTGTGGTACAAAACAGTGGAGGATAGTGTTGTAATGTATACTGTCATACAGCATAGTGTCCTAGATTGGAGTTGAGTAGAGTGGCATGAGGTTCACTCGAGTGACATAGAGCGGAGTGGCGTAGAGCGGAGTGGCATAGAGCGGAGTGGCATAGAGCGGAGTGGCATAGAGCGGAGTGGCATAGAGCGGAGTGACGTAGAGTGGAGTGACGTAGAGTGGACTGGGATAGGACAGAGTGGCATAGAGCGGAGTGGCAAACAGTGAAGTGGGATAGAGTAGAGTGGTGTACAGCAGAGTGGCATACAGTGGAGTGATGTACAAAGCAACAGCATATGGTAGAGTGGCATACAGTGGAGTGGTGTATGATGGAGTGGTATAGGGTGGGATAGCATACAGTGGAGAGTGGTACAGTGGAGTTGCATACAGTGGAATAGTGTAGAGTGGGTTTGTGTACAGTGTAATGGCACACAGTGGGGTGCTATAGATTAGAGTGTTGTATAGTGTAATGGCATACATTGGAATAGCGTAAACTGGAATTCCATACAGTGCAGTAGCATGCAGTGAAGTATGGTTGAGTAGACCTGCATACAGTGCAGTGGCATAGACTGGAATAGCGTAGAGTAGAGTGGCATAGAGTGGCAGGGCGTACAGTGAAGTAGTGGCGTACAGCAGAATAGCATACACTGGAGTGGGGAAGAGCGGAATAGCGTAGAGTACAGTTCAGTACAGTGGAGTAGCATAGAGTGGAGTGCCGTACAATGGAGTAGTGTTGAGTTTAGTGGCATTAAGTCCAGTGATGTACAGTGGAGTGGCATGTAGTGGAGTAGCATAGCTTACAGGGTCATACATTGGAATAGCTTAGACTGTAAAAGCGTAGAGTGTAGTGACATACAATGAGGTGGCATACAATGTAGTGTTGTACAGTGTAGCAGGATACAATGGATTGTAACAGAGTGAAGTGTGGTATACTGCTGTTGATTATAGTAGAGTGCTGTTGAGTGGAGTGGCATCTAGTGGATTAGCGTAGTGTGTAGTGATGTACCATGAAGTAGCACAGAGTGTAGTGGCACAGAGTAGCATAGAGTGTAATGTCAGAGTGGAGTAGCATACAAGGGAATATCATACAGTGGGGAGTTGTACAGTGGAGGGATATACAGTAAAGTGACATAGACTGGAGTATAATAAAATAGAGTGGTGTATAGTATAATATCATAAAGTAGAGTGGTGTAGCATAGAGTGGCCTAAAGTGGAGTGAGGTGGAGTACAGAGGAGTGGCATCCAGTAGATTAGCGTACAGTGCAGTGGTGTATAACGGACTGACGTAAAGTGGAATGGTGGAGAGAGGAATAGCATAGAGTGGAGTGGTGTAAAGTGAGATGTCAGAGTGGAGTGTGTTAATTGAAACAGACTTAGCATGAATGTGTGTGAATGAATGTAAATGTCATTTGGCAGGAATATACATTATGATGTTCATTTTTGGTTGTGGCCTAGAGTGGAGTGAGATGGAGTACAGTGGAGTGGCGTATAGTGGAATAGCGTACAGTGTAGTTGTGTATAATGGACTGACAAAGTGGAATGGTGTAGTATTTGTAAATAGTGTAAGTAATGCTAAACTTATAACTTTAAAAAAATATACTTATATATTGTGCCTCGTTATACCATGGTATGTTCATGGTATACATGGGGCTTTGAAGTGAATATGTGATTTGCTAATTGCTCTGCTTACCAAAGGTAAAAGGCAGTCATGTAGCTTTTATCATAATTTTGCTGGTTTCTGGTCTATGTTTCGCTGCATTTTGGTTTAGGGTGTTACTTATAGGTTAGTATTAGGTTTAATGGTTGTTCACTATCTATTACTACTTTATTTAAGTGGCAATAGGTGGAGATTTTTACTTATAAATTTCTATATATTTTATAGGAGTTTAGGGTGAACTGCACTTTTTTTAAGTAACAATAATTTGTAGCTACATGAATAATATTAACATTAATGAAAATAATTGTAGAAAAAATAATAAAGACATAACACAATTGGGTAAATAAAGACAACTAATATAAAAATATACATTTAAAATAAATATAGATTTTTTAAAACAATAATAAACATAAAAAGATATATAATTTAAACATTTATATGAGCAAGTAAAAGAAACAGCAAAAAAATTAGCGAACTCGAATTAAAATAAAAGTATGAAAAGTGTTACACTTGAAAGGTGTCGCATTTACTATTCCTACTCAACATAAACAAACTCATTGAAAATATTGGACTTCAGACTCCGATCTAAGCAACAGTAGAGTAAGGTTTGGATTTTGGAGAGGTTAGATTCACTATTCCCACTCTTATTTAAGCAACCCAAGAAAAAACTTTTGACTTCAGGGAGGCTACATTTACTATTCAACTCCAATCTAAGCAAAAGTACGGAAAGTATTGGACTTCAGAAGGGTTGGAATTACTATTCCCACTCTGAACTATGCAACAGTAGGGAAGGTTTTGGATTTAGGAGGGATTAGAGTTACCATTTTCACCCCAGTCTACGCAACAGTAAGGAAAGTGTTGGACTATGACAGGTTACATTTGCTACTCTCACTCCGATCTAAGTAACAGTAGGGAAAGTGCTGGGCATCAGAGGGGTTCAATTTCTATTTTCACTCCAGTCTAAGCAACAGTAGGGAAGGTTTTGGAATTCTGAGCGGGGTTTTGGAATTCTGAGCGGTCAAATATACTGTTCCCTTTCCACCCTAAGAAAAAGCAAGAAAACTGCTGAATTTTAGAGAGGTTAGATTTACTATTCCCACTGCAATGTACGCAAAGCTTGGAAAGTGTTGGACTTCCGAGGGATTAGATTTTCTATTTCCACCCCAATATATACAATAGAAGGAAAAGCATTGGACTTCAAAGGGGTTAGATTTACTACTCTCACTCCATCCTAAGCAACAGTAGGGAAAGCGTTGGACTTTGAAATTGTTAGATTTACTATCCCCACTCCAATTAAGGAACAATAAGGAATGCATTGGATTTGCATCGGCTAGATTTACTATTTCCAATCTAAGCAACAGCAGTGAAAGGGTTGGACTACAGAAAGGTTCCATATACCATTCCAACACAGGCATTCAAATAAATATTTAAATATCTAAAAACATAACATGATTAACCATATTCAAACTAAAAACTTTATCTTGTATAAATTTAAATAGGATGCAAAATGTATTATAAATCTGCCTGTTTTCCGTTTTTACTGATTTTTACACATAAATACAGACAGAAAACATTTATTTCTTGTCTGTATTTATTTTTAAATGTGGATAAAAATGAAAATTGGGTTGCTTTTGGAGTAATTCTAAATACTGTCTGCCATGACTGCCAGGCCAATAGCTGCATGGATTGATAGGTAAGGGATTAAAAAAGAAAGGAATTTTAGTAAAGAGGATTTAACAGCAGTAGATATGCACAAGGTTGATACTGAAATTGATCATATTTTCATATAAGTGCATTGATTTATCTTCTGTGGATGTTCGCAGCATTGAAACCTGACAGGCATTCAAGCATGTGTGCATATTTATCGGTTATATAAATTGGGAAATATACTAATTTCAGCTTAATTTCTCCACAAACACAAAAGAAATATGGATAAATACAGATAAAATTAGCAAAAAATAAATATGGATAAATAGAGATGGAAATGTAAAAAAAAAAACACCATAAAACCGGGAGCCCTATTTATAAATATACAAAATAAATGTATAAATAAATTAAATATTGAACTAAACATACATGGAATTCATTTCACTCGCTACTACTGAACAAAAACCACAAAACCAAAAAGATAAATTGAAATATAAATAAAATTAAAATAAAATTAAAATAAAAGAAACATAAAAATAATAAATGGTAATATAATATGCACTTGTTTATAAATATTATCAATTATTTCTTACACAGTCCAAGTAAAAGAACAATTGTACAATATTAAATAATCAAGGAAATAATTATATAATAATTTATAAATTAAATATTTAAATAGCTTAAAACATAAAGAAAACAATTTTAATTAAAATATTATCTCACCCTACTCCCCTACAAACCATACAACATGCTACTAAATTATAGATGACTAATTATACTATACAAAATATCAATTAAAAATGCAAAATGAAACCCCAATAAATGAAAGAACAATTAAAACATTTAAACATTTACATAAGAAAAAAATTAATATTTACTTTACCTTATATCACTTAATATTAAAAACTACTATTTAAAATGTATTTAACTTGCCACCATATTCCCCTACAAACAAAATGACCGCTACTAAATTATAAACTACTAATTACATTATAAAAATTAAATTACTCAATGAAAATTACAAACTATATTTAAAAAAAGATGATTATACTAATATTCTTAGTATGTATATATATATATATTTAATTAAAATCAATGTTTAATACAACTATATTAAAGTACAGAATATTAATGACAACAATTTTCTTCATGTAGATATTGCATAATAGAACCTATATTCTTACTTTTGATATTTAGTTCCACAATATTTTTGCAGAGGTGATATTCTTGACAACATGCTTATATCACATTTTGGAATCAATATGTGTTTCATTGCCATATTTAACATGTGCCATTTTGGAAAATGTCCCTTTCCACATGAAAAGTGTTGTTACACAACTGTAAGTGAATTTTTGTACTCCGGCACAAAGGAACCACAAACCTAATTGAAAAATTAGTGTTTGAGACTCTATGTACAAAATGTCCCCTGCTGAAAACATGTATTTCAACTTTGACATGGGCACATTTTAAGGATTCTTTTAACACAAAAACAGCTAGCGCATGACCATCAAATTATGTTTCTATATTCCTGAACAAAGAATTCACCGGCCCATTTTAGTAAGTCTAGTTGTATACCTGTTGGAAGGCGGACCCCGAGGAGTCGGCGAGACCACCAAGGGGGGGCCCTCACACTGTACGAAGTAGCCGAGCGCTGCCGAGAAGTCTCCTGAGAGATCCTTCTCCTATCACGTACTAGCACAGTAACACCACCACACAGGACTCAAGGAGGTTGTCTCAAGACAAGCAATTCTTTATCAGCAATAAAAAGGTTACGAGGTCAATATTTACACGAAGGGATCGAGGGATCCACCAAAAGTCTCAGTGTCTCTTTGGAAGGGTATGGGTAGCGGGACAGTCTTTGGCAGGAGTGCGGTACGAGGGTACCTGGGGCCCAGTTCTTATCCTCAAGCTGGAGGACCTCCGGATCTCGGAGGGGTCGAGCCGCGACGGCGTCAGCAGGGCTCCGGCGTACAGTTCGTGGAGAGCCGCGATCCAATCAGCAGGGCTCTCAAGATGGTTTCTGCTCAGCTCGAGCCGCGACGTCGTCAGCAGGGCTCCGAGGGAGGTTTCAGCGAGGTTGGGCCGCGACAGCGTCAGCAGGGCTCCGATGTTCCAGGTGGCTTCAAAGTGTTCACAAGAAGGAGCCGCGACGCAGTCAGCAGGGCTCGTGATGGTTCCGACAAGAGTTCTTCTCCGTAGGGTCAGCCGCGATTCAATCAGCAGGGCTCTCGACTCCGGGATACAACTGCCGATCTGTGGCGGGGTCGCCCCAGATATAGGTCTGGAGCCCTTTGATGTCCGGACCCAGGCGCCCGGGAGGGCGGAGAGGCCGGGTGGAGGTGGCCAGACGCCCAGCAGGAGAGGCGCCAGGCCCAAGGGAGTTGCAGGGCGATCACACCTCGAGAGGGGAGGACAGTTGGGGGTCCCATCGATACTGTCCTCCGCCGGGGGCGATGAATGGTTCCTGCGGCACCCCCTGGCCAGTTCGTGTTGCCCCGATGTCGGGGCTTCGCTGGGGTCGAGGCCGGGTTGAGTGGGGTCGCGCTGGCTGGCGCACAGAGTCACGTGGATGCCAACAAGATGGCGGAGCCACGAGAGGTATGCGACCTCGTGCAGCTCAGGATGAAGGGCCTCGGTGCAGTTCAGAAGGGTGGCCCGTGAAGGCCGGGGCGGGGAACGGGCACAATCCCCGGGGGTAAGGACCACGCCACGAGGCCGGGTCCAACAGGCGTCCCCCCCAGCCGAAGGCATGGAGAGTCACCCATCTCCTTGGGGATTCTCCTCGTCAAGGCGGAAGAAGCGGGACAGGCCGTCGGCGTTGGCGTGGTCATTGCCGGGCCGGTGTTCAACGTCAAAGTCCATCCCTTGTAGCGAGATGGACCATCGCAGCAGCTTGGGGTTCTCGCCCCGCATTTGCATTAACCACCGCAGGGGCCGGTGGACGGTCTGGACCCGGAAGTGGGTACCGAAGAGGTAGGGCCAGAGCTTCTTGAGGGCCCACACTACAGCGAAGGCCTCACGCTCGATGGTGCTCCATCGTTGCTCCCGGGGCAGTAGCCGTCGGCTGATGAAGGCCACTGGTCGGTCGAGCCCCTTTTCATCGGCCTGGGACAGGACGGCCCCGATCCCATACTCGGAGGCGTCCGTCTGCACCACGAACTCCTTATTGTAGTCAGGGGCCTGCAGCACCGGGGCAGTACACATGGCTGTCTTTAGGGTGTCGAAGGCTGCTTGGCAGCGGGGTGTCCAGTGCACCTTCTTGGGCTGCTTTTTGGACGTTAGCTCTGTGAGGGGGCCAACAATGCTCCCATAGTCCCGGATAAACCGCCGGTAGTATAGGGTGAGACCCAGGAAGGCCCGGACAGCGGTCTGGGTAGTGGGGGGTTCCCAGGCCTGGATGGCATCTATTTTCGGTTGGAGAGGGGCCACCTGCCCGCTCCCTACTTGATGGCCCAGGTAGGTCACGGATCCGTGGCCGATCTGGCATTTGCTGGCCTTGATTGTGAGCCCGGCCCGCTGGAGGGCGGCCAGGACGGCTTTAATGCGAAGGAGGTGCTCTGCCCAGTTGTTGCTGTACACGGCAATGTCATCTAGGTAGGCCGCGCTGAAGGCCTCAAGCCCGGCCAAAACCTTGTTCACCAGTCTTTGGAAAGTGGCCGGGGCGTTCTTCATTCCGAAGGGCATCACCCGAAAGTGGTAATGCCCATCCGGGGTCGAAAAGGCGGATCTTTCTTGGGCGCCGGGGGTGAGCTGGATCTGCCAGTACCCGGCGGTGAGGTCCAGCGTGCTCAAGTAGCGAGCGGCCCCTAAGCGGTCGATGAGTTCGTCGGCCCGGGGTATAGGGTGGGCGTCCGTCTTGGTCACTGCATTCAGGGCTCGGTAGTCCACGCAGAATCGTAACTCCGGGGGGGTGGCCGGGAGCTGTGGCCTTTGGCACCAGGACGACAGGGCTGGCCCACGGGCTGTCGGAGGGTTCGATGACCCCCAGGGCCAGCATCTTCGTTACTTCGGCCTGGATACATGCCCGCACTCGGTCGGGTACCCGGTAGGCTCTGTGTCGCACGGGGGGGCTCTCCCCGGTGTCGACGTTGTGGACGCACCAGTGGGTCACCCCCGGGGTGAGGGAGAAGAGGGCTGCGTAGTCCTGCAGCAGTTGCTGGCAGTCGTTGCGCTGTTCCGGAGTCAGGGAAGAGGCGAGTTGGACACCTTTGATTGATCCATCATGGACGTTGGACTGCAAGAGGTCGGGCAGGGGCTCGGAGTCGTCCTCGCCCCCCTCGTCGGTCGCCAGTAGCAGGCTCAGTTCGGTCCGGGCAAAGTGGGGTTTTAGCCTGTTAGCATGTAGGACCCGGAGGGGGTTCCGGGGGGACTCCAGGTCGACCAGGTAGGTGACGGGACTTTTCCTCTCCACCACCTTGAAGGGCCTGGTCCACTTGTCCTGGAGGGCGCCGGGTTCAACCGGGGCCATGACCCATACTTTCTGACCTGGCTCGAATTCTATGGTAGAGGAGTTCCGATCGTACCACCGCTTCATGTCCTCCTGGCTGGACTCGAGGTTGGCTTCGGCCATGGCTCGGAACTTGCGGGTCTGGTTTCGGAGGGTCAGGAGGTATCGGTAGACGTCAGGAGGGGCGCCTTGGGGCTTCGTCACCCAGCCCTCCTTGACCAGTCTGAGCGGACCGGGTGTCCGTACAATAGTTCAAACGGGCTGAACCCCAGGGACTTCTGCGGGACCTCCCGATAGGCAAACAGGAGGCACGGCAGCAGGACATCCCATCTCCGCCTGAGGGGCTCTTCCAGGCCCTGGATCATTCCCTTTAGTGTTCTGTTGAACCGCTCAACCAGTCCGTTCCCCTGAGGGTGATAGGGGGTCGTGAACTTGTATGTGACCCCGCACTGCTGCCACAGGGACCGCATGTACCTGGAAATAAAGTTCGTGCCTCTGTCGCTCACCACTTCGCGGGGAAATCCCACTCGGGAGAAGATCCCCATTAAGGCCCGGCCTACCACGGGGGCTGTTATAGTTCTTAGCGGGACCGCCTCCGGGTACCTGGTGGCGTGGTCCACGAGGACCAGGATGAAGCGGTGGCCCAGGGCGGTCTGGGGGTCCAGGGGCCCCACGATATCGATTCCGACCCGTTCGAACGGGGTGCTGACGGCTGGAAAGGGTTGGAGGGGGGCCTTGACCCGACCCCCCGTCTTCCCGCTGGCTTGGCAAGTCTGGCAGGACCGGCAGTGGTTGTCCACGTCTCTCCGCATCCGGGGCCAGTAGAAGTGGGTCACCAGACGGCTGTACGTTTTGTCTTGCCCCAAGTGTCCGGCGAGGGGCACATCATGTGCCAGGTTGAGCAGGAACTCCCGGAAGCGGAGGGGAACCACCAACACTCGGCTGGCCCCGAGTTCTGCCACTTTTTGCTCACTGTATAGCAGGCCCTCGGCCCAGTAGACCCAGTGGGTGCTGGTCTGGTCCCCGTTGGTTTGGGCGGACGCTTGCTGGCGGACCCCTTCGAGAGTGGGGCAGGACTGCTGCTCTTGTTGGAACTGCTCCCGGGTGGGGCCCCCTTCGTGTCGCCATTGTGTCAGCTCTGGTAGGGCGCACGGGGAAACCATCTCTTCGGGGGAGGATTCACTAGGTCCAGGGTCGGTGTCCGCCTCCCCCTCGCTGCTGGCGGGAGGGGGTGCGAGCCCCTCGGGCTGGGCGGCCCCGGAGGCCGAGGATGAGCGGGGGGCCCGGGCGGTCATGGACCGGGTGATGGCGCAGGCCCAGTCAGATAGTCCCAGCATTCGGAGGTGCTCTCGTCGCTCTACTTGAGCCCAGGGGGAACTCTCCAAGTCGTTCCCCAGGAGGCAGTCGACGGGGGCGTCGTCGCGTACCGTCACCTTCAGCAGGCCTGTCACCCCTCCCCACTCGAAGGGGACCAGGGCCATCTGGCACAGGCTTTCGCTGTTGTCGGCCGTCCGGACGGGGCACAGCACATTCGGTAGGATCTGTTCGGGGGTCACCAGGTGGCAGCGGACAGCGGTGACACTGGCGCCGGTGTCACGAAGGGCTTCGGCCCGTTGTCCATTGACCGTGACCTGCTGCCGGTACTTCTGGGTGTTGCTTGGGATGGGGGTGCAGGGCACCATTTCTCGGCTACCCAGGCAGACCAGGGACATGGCTGCCGGCTCCCATTCAGTGGTCCCTCGGTCGAGGGTCTCCTCTTCCTCTTCTTCTCCTCCCAGGGCGGCGGCCGCCAGCTGTCGGGGCGGGGGCCCGCCGGCCCCGTTTCTTCGGTTCAGGGGGCAGACCGGATCGCTGGCATAGTGTCCGGTTTGTTGGCAGCCGTAGCACGTTACTGGTGGCCGTGGTCCGGATCTGGCCGGGGGCGCCCCCCTTCGGGCTAGGCTCGGGGAGAGTTGTAGCTGCGGTGGCCCTCGAGTGGGGCTCCTGGGGGCCCCGGCGGGAGGGTCTCGGTTCCTGTTCGGCGCTCCCCCTCCACCGCGTTGGTGGGGGGGCCCGGTGGGGTTCCTCTGGTACTCCCCCATTGAGTTCCGGGGGACCCGGGAGTTGACCCATCGATCGGCCTCGACGGCGAGTTTTCGCGGGTCGGTCATTTTGCTGTCGAGGAGGTGCTGTCTCAGTTCCACGAAGCAATTGTTGGAGAGATGTTCCCACACGATGAGGTCGACCAGCTGCCCGTAGGTGGTTACTTTGCTACCTTTGATCCACCCTTCTAGGGCCCGACTGAAAAAGTCCACATACTCCACCCAGGTGGTACCCGGGATTTTCTTGCAGTCTCTGAACCGCTGGCGGTACATTTCCGCGGTTAGCCCGTAGCGGGTGAGCAGGGCCTCCTTCATGTGATCGTAGGAGGTCATCACCTCCTCCGGCAGCTGGAGCAGTGTGTCTCGACCCTCACTCAGGAACCGCCCCCACAGGCCCGCGCCCCAGTCTTTTCGGGGCACCCGATGAGAGGTCATGGCCACCTCGTAGGCCTTGAACCATTGTTGGATGTCGTCATTCTTGTAGTACTCCTTGACGACCTCTTTCGGGATATGTACCTTGGTCTCGGAAGGCGGTAGAGGGTCTCTAGTACTGGGGGCGTTGGTCCCTCCGTTCTTGGCCTTGATTTCGAGCTCCTTGAGACTGCGCTCGTGCTCAAGGGTCAGTTTCTTTTCCTCCCACTCCCGGTGTCGTCTCTTCTCCTCTATCTCCTCTTGAAGCCGTAGCTGCTCTAGGGCCAGTTTCTTTTCCGCCAGCTGGAGTTCGCCGTCCAGCCGCAGTCGTGCGAGCTCTAGCTCGTGGTTCCGGACCTTCTCCCGCTCTCGTATTTCTTCTTCGGAGAGGCCGGTTTCTAGGCTCTTTCTTCCTCCGGTTGCCGGAGTCAGTGCGGTTGATGTGGTCTCAGTCAGGGGCAAGGGCCCCTCTTCCTGGGAGGGGCACGCCCCGGCCTCCAGCCATGTCCTCAGAGCTTTCTGCATGTCTTCTTTGGTACCTAGGCCGGTGGTTGCAATGCCTTTGTCTTTGCAGAACTGTTTTAACTCTTTGTGCGTATATTCTTCCAGCCGTTCGGGCTGGAACTCCATTGTCGCGTTGTTTTCCTGGCTGCTCATGATTACTGTACGTTTGGATGGGTAGCTAGTGGGTACTGGCTGGTACGTACTGCGTTCGGCTCGGATCCCGTCGCTGGCCACCAAATGTTGGAAGGCGGACCCCGAGGAGTCGGCGAGACCACCAAGGGGGGGGGGCCCTCACACTGTACGAAGTAGCCGAGCGCTGCCGAGAAGTCTCCTGAGAGATCCTTCTCCTATCACGTACTAGCACAGTAACACCACCACACAGGACTCAAGGAGGTTGTCTCAAGACAAGCAATTCTTCATCAGCAATAAAAAGGATACGAGGTCAATATTTACACGAAGGGATCGAGGGATCCACCAAAAGTCTCAGTGTCTCTTTGGAAGGGTAGGGGTAGCGGGAATTAATTAATTAAAATATTATCTCACCCTACTCCCCTACAAACCATACAACATGCTACTAAATTATAGATGACTAATTATACTATACAAAATATCAATTAAAAATGCAAAATGAAACCCCAATAAATGAAAGAACAATTAAAACATTTAAACATTTACATAAGAAAAAAATTAATATTTACTTTACCTTATATCACTTAATATTAAAAACTACTATTTAAAATGTATTTAACTTGCCACCATATTCCCCTACAAACAAAATGACCACTACTAAATTATAAACTACTAATTACATTATAAAAATTAAATTACTCAATGAAAATTACAAACTATATTTAAAAAAAGATGATTATACTAATATTCTTAGTATGTATATATATATATTTAATTAAAATCAATGTTTAATACAACTATATTAAAGTACAGAATATTAATGACAACAATTTTCTTCATGTAGATATTGCATAATAGAACCTATATTCTTACTTTTGATATTTAGTTCCACAATATTTTTGCAGAGGTGATATTCTTGACAACATGCTTATATCACATTTTGGAATCAATATGTGTTTCATTGCCATATTTAACATGTGCCATTTTGGAAAATGTCCCTTTCCACATGAAAAGTGTTGTTACACAACTGTAAGTGAATTTTTGTACTCCGGCACAAAGGAACCACAAACCTAATTGAAAAATTAGTGTTTGAGACTCTATGTACAAAATGTCCCCTGCTGAAAACATGTATTTCAACTTTGACATGGGCACATTTTAAGGATTCTTTTAACACAAAAACAGCTAGCGCATGACCATCAAATTATGTTTCTATATTCCTGAACAAAGAATTCACCGGCCCATTTTAGTAAGTCTAGTTGTATACCTGTTGGAAGGCGGACCCCGAGGAGTCGGCGAGACCACCAAGGGGGGGCCCTCACACTGTACGAAGTAGCCGAGCGCTGCCGAGAAGTCTCCTGAGAGATCCTTCTCCTATCACGTACTAGCACAGTAACACCACCACACAGGACTCAAGGAGGTTGTCTCAAGACAAGCAATTCTTTATCAGCAATAAAAAGGTTACGAGGTCAATATTTACACGAAGGGATCGAGGGATCCACCAAAAGTCTCAGTGTCTCTTTGGAAGGGTATGGGTAGCGGGACAGTCTTTGGCAGGAGTGCGGTACGAGGGTACCTGGGGCCCAGTTCTTATCCTCAAGCTGGAGGACCTCCGGATCTCGGAGGGGTCGAGCCGCGACGGCGTCAGCAGGGCTCCGGCGTACAGTTCGTGGAGAGCCGCGATCCAATCAGCAGGGCTCTCAAGATGGTTTCTGCTCAGCTCGAGCCGCGACGTCGTCAGCAGGGCTCCGAGGGAGGTTTCAGCGAGGTTGGGCCGCGACAGCGTCAGCAGGGCTCCGATGTTCCAGGTGGCTTCAAAGTGTTCACAAGAAGGAGCCGCGACGCAGTCAGCAGGGCTCGTGATGGTTCCGACAAGAGTTCTTCTCCGTAGGGTCAGCCGCGATTCAATCAGCAGGGCTCTCGACTCCGGGATACAACTGCCGATCTGTGGCGGGGTCGCCCCAGATATAGGTCTGGAGCCCTTTGATGTCCGGACCCAGGCGCCCGGGAGGGCGGAGAGGCCGGGTGGAGGTGGCCAGACGCCCAGCAGGAGAGGCGCCAGGCCCAAGGGAGTTGCAGGGCGATCACACCTCGAGAGGGGAGGACAGTTGGGGGTCCCATCGATACTGTCCTCCGCCGGGGGCGATGAATGGTTCCTGCGGCACCCCCTGGCCAGTTCGTGTTGCCCCGATGTCGGGGCTTCGCTGGGGTCGAGGCCGGGTTGAGTGGGGTCGCGCTGGCTGGCGCACAGAGTCACGTGGATGCCAACAAGATGGCGGAGCCACGAGAGGTATGCGACCTCGTGCAGCTCAGGATGAAGGGCCTCGGTGCAGTTCAGAAGGGTGGCCCGTGAAGGCCGGGGCGGGGAACGGGCACAATCCCCGGGGGTAAGGACCACGCCACGAGGCCGGGTCCAACAGGCGTCCCCCCCAGCCGAAGGCATGGAGAGTCACCCATCTCCTTGGGGATTCTCCTCGTCAAGGCGGAAGAAGCGGGACAGGCCGTCGGCGTTGGCGTGGTCATTGCCGGGCCGGTGTTCAACGTCAAAGTCCATCCCTTGTAGCGAGATGGACCATCGCAGCAGCTTGGGGTTCTCGCCCCGCATTTGCATTAACCACCGCAGGGGCCGGTGGACGGTCTGGACCCGGAAGTGGGTACCGAAGAGGTAGGGCCAGAGCTTCTTGAGGGCCCACACTACAGCGAAGGCCTCACGCTCGATGGTGCTCCATCGTTGCTCCCGGGGCAGTAGCCGTCGGCTGATGAAGGCCACTGGTCGGTCGAGCCCCTTTTCATCGGCCTGGGACAGGACGGCCCCGATCCCATACTCGGAGGCGTCCGTCTGCACCACGAACTCCTTATTGTAGTCAGGGGCCTGCAGCACCGGGGCAGTACACATGGCTGTCTTTAGGGTGTCGAAGGCTGCTTGGCAGCGGGGTGTCCAGTGCACCTTCTTGGGCTGCTTTTTGGACGTTAGCTCTGTGAGGGGGCCAACAATGCTCCCATAGTCCCGGATAAACCGCCGGTAGTATAGGGTGAGACCCAGGAAGGCCCGGACAGCGGTCTGGGTAGTGGGGGGTTCCCAGGCCTGGATGGCATCTATTTTCGGTTGGAGAGGGGCCACCTGCCCGCTCCCTACTTGATGGCCCAGGTAGGTCACGGATCCGTGGCCGATCTGGCATTTGCTGGCCTTGATTGTGAGCCCGGCCCGCTGGAGGGCGGCCAGGACGGCTTTAATGCGAAGGAGGTGCTCTGCCCAGTTGTTGCTGTACACGGCAATGTCATCTAGGTAGGCCGCGCTGAAGGCCTCAAGCCCGGCCAAAACCTTGTTCACCAGTCTTTGGAAAGTGGCCGGGGCGTTCTTCATTCCGAAGGGCATCACCCGAAAGTGGTAATGCCCATCCGGGGTCGAAAAGGCGGATCTTTCTTGGGCGCCGGGGGTGAGCTGGATCTGCCAGTACCCGGCGGTGAGGTCCAGCGTGCTCAAGTAGCGAGCGGCCCCTAAGCGGTCGATGAGTTCGTCGGCCCGGGGTATAGGGTGGGCGTCCGTCTTGGTCACTGCATTCAGGGCTCGGTAGTCCACGCAGAATCATAACTCCGGGGGGGTGGCCGGGAGCTGTGGCCTTTGGCACCAGGACGACAGGGCTGGCCCACGGGCTGTCGGAGGGTTCGATGACCCCCAGGGCCAGCATCTTCGTTACTTCGGCCTGGATACATGCCCGCACTCGGTCGGGTACCCGGTAGGCTCTGTGTCGCACGGGGGGGCTCTCCCCGGTGTCGACGTTGTGGACGCACCAGTGGGTCACCCCCGGGGTGAGGGAGAAGAGGGCTGCGTAGTCCTGCAGCAGTTGCTGGCAGTCGTTGCGCTGTTCCGGAGTCAGGGAAGAGGCGAGTTGGACACCTTTGATTGATCCATCATGGACGTTGGACTGCAAGAGGTCGGGCAGGGGCTCGGAGTCGTCCTCGCCCCCCTCGTCGGTCGCCAGTAGCAGGCTCAGTTCGGTCCGGGCAAAGTGGGGTTTTAGCCTGTTAGCATGTAGGACCCGGAGGGGGTTCCGGGGGGACTCCAGGTCGACCAGGTAGGTGACGGGACTTTTCCTCTCCACCACCTTGAAGGGCCTGGTCCACTTGTCCTGGAGGGCGCCGGGTTCAACCGGGGCCATGACCCATACTTTCTGACCTGGCTCGAATTCTATGGTAGAGGAGTTCCGATCGTACCACCGCTTCATGTCCTCCTGGCTGGACTCGAGGTTGGCTTCGGCCATGGCTCGGAACTTGCGGGTCTGGTTTCGGAGGGTCAGGAGGTATCGGTAGACGTCAGGAGGGGCGCCTTGGGGCTTCGTCACCCAGCCCTCCTTGACCAGTCTGAGCGGACCGGGTGTCCGTACAATAGTTCAAACGGGCTGAACCCCAGGGACTTCTGCGGGACCTCCCGATAGGCAAACAGGAGGCACGGCAGCAGGACATCCCATCTCCGCCTGAGGGGCTCTTCCAGGCCCTGGATCATTCCCTTTAGTGTTCTGTTGAACCGCTCAACCAGTCCGTTCCCCTGAGGGTGATAGGGGGTCGTGAACTTGTATGTGACCCCGCACTGCTGCCACAGGGACCGCATGTACCTGGAAATAAAGTTCGTGCCTCTGTCGCTCACCACTTCGCGGGGAAATCCCACTCGGGAGAAGATCCCCATTAAGGCCCGGCCTACCACGGGGGCTGTTATAGTTCTTAGCGGGACCGCCTCCGGGTACCTGGTGGCGTGGTCCACGAGGACCAGGATGAAGCGGTGGCCCAGGGCGGTCTGGGGGTCCAGGGGCCCCACGATATCGATTCCGACCCGTTCGAACGGGGTGCTGACGGCTGGAAAGGGTTGGAGGGGGGCCTTGACCCGACCCCCCGTCTTCCCGCTGGCTTGGCAAGTCTGGCAGGACCGGCAGTGGTTGTCCACGTCTCTCCGCATCCGGGGCCAGTAGAAGTGGGTCACCAGACGGCTGTACGTTTTGTCTTGCCCCAAGTGTCCGGCGAGGGGCACATCATGTGCCAGGTTGAGCAGGAACTCCCGGAAGCGGAGGGGAACCACCAACACTCGGCTGGCCCCGAGTTCTGCCACTTTTTGCTCACTGTATAGCAGGCCCTCGGCCCAGTAGACCCAGTGGGTGCTGGTCTGGTCCCCGTTGGTTTGGGCGGACGCTTGCTGGCGGACCCCTTCGAGAGTGGGGCAGGACTGCTGCTCTTGTTGGAACTGCTCCCGGGTGGGGCCCCCTTCGTGTCGCCATTGTGTCAGCTCTGGTAGGGCGCACGGGGAAACCATCTCTTCGGGGGAGGATTCACTAGGTCCAGGGTCGGTGTCCGCCTCCCCCTCGCTGCTGGCGGGAGGGGGTGCGAGCCCCTCGGGCTGGGCGGCCCCGGAGGCCGAGGATGAGCGGGGGGCCCGGGCGGTCATGGACCGGGTGATGGCGCAGGCCCAGTCAGATAGTCCCAGCATTCGGAGGTGCTCTCGTCGCTCTACTTGAGCCCAGGGGGAACTCTCCAAGTCGTTCCCCAGGAGGCAGTCGACGGGGGCGTCGTCGCGTACCGTCACCTTCAGCAGGCCTGTCACCCCTCCCCACTCGAAGGGGACCAGGGCCATCTGGCACAGGCTTTCGCTGTTGTCGGCCGTCCGGACGGGGCACAGCACATTCGGTAGGATCTGTTCGGGGGTCACCAGGTGGCAGCGGACAGCGGTGACACTGGCGCCGGTGTCACGAAGGGCTTCGGCCCGTTGTCCATTGACCGTGACCTGCTGCCGGTACTTCTGGGTGTTGCTTGGGATGGGGGTGCAGGGCACCATTTCTCGGCTACCCAGGCAGACCAGGGACATGGCTGCCGGCTCCCATTCAGTGGTCCCTCGGTCGAGGGTCTCCTCTTCCTCTTCTTCTCCTCCCAGGGCGGCGGCCGCCAGCTGTCGGGGCGGGGGCCCGCCGGCCCCGTTTCTTCGGTTCAGGGGGCAGACCGGATCGCTGGCATAGTGTCCGGTTTGTTGGCAGCCGTAGCACGTTACTGGTGGCCGTGGTCCGGATCTGGCCGGGGGCGCCCCCCTTCGGGCTAGGCTCGGGGAGAGTTGTAGCTGCGGTGGCCCTCGAGTGGGGCTCCTGGGGGCCCCGGCGGGAGGGTCTCGGTTCCTGTTCGGCGCTCCCCCTCCACCGCGTTGGTGGGGGGGCCCGGTGGGGTTCCTCTGGTACTCCCCCATTGAGTTCCGGGGGACCCGGGAGTTGACCCATCGATCGGCCTCGACGGCGAGTTTTCGCGGGTCGGTCATTTTGCTGTCGAGGAGGTGCTGTCTCAGTTCCACGAAGCAATTGTTGGAGAGATGTTCCCACACGATGAGGTCGACCAGCTGCCCGTAGGTGGTTACTTTGCTACCTTTGATCCACCCTTCTAGGGCCCGACTGAAAAAGTCCACATACTCCACCCAGGTGGTACCCGGGATTTTCTTGCAGTCTCTGAACCGCTGGCGGTACATTTCCGCGGTTAGCCCGTAGCGGGTGAGCAGGGCCTCCTTCATGTGATCGTAGGAGGTCATCACCTCCTCCGGCAGCTGGAGCAGTGTGTCTCGACCCTCACTCAGGAACCGCCCCCACAGGCCCGCGCCCCAGTCTTTTCGGGGCACCCGATGAGAGGTCATGGCCACCTCGTAGGCCTTGAACCATTGTTGGATGTCGTCATTCTTGTAGTACTCCTTGACGACCTCTTTCGGGATATGTACCTTGGTCTCGGAAGGCGGTAGAGGGTCTCTAGTACTGGGGGCGTTGGTCCCTCCGTTCTTGGCCTTGATTTCGAGCTCCTTGAGACTGCGCTCGTGCTCAAGGGTCAGTTTCTTTTCCTCCCACTCCCGGTGTCGTCTCTTCTCCTCTATCTCCTCTTGAAGCCGTAGCTGCTCTAGGGCCAGTTTCTTTTCCGCCAGCTGGAGTTCGCCGTCCAGCCGCAGTCGTGCGAGCTCTAGCTCGTGGTTCCGGACCTTCTCCCGCTCTCGTATTTCTTCTTCGGAGAGGCCGGTTTCTAGGCTCTTTCTTCCTCCGGTTGCCGGAGTCAGTGCGGTTGATGTGGTCTCAGTCAGGGGCAAGGGCCCCTCTTCCTGGGAGGGGCACGCCCCGGCCTCCAGCCATGTCCTCAGAGCTTTCTGCATGTCTTCTTTGGTACCTAGGCCGGTGGTTGCAATGCCTTTGTCTTTGCAGAACTGTTTTAACTCTTTGTGCGTATATTCTTCCAGCCGTTCGGGCTGGAACTCCATTGTCGCGTTGTTTTCCTGGCTGCTCATGATTACTGTACGTTTGGATGGGTAGCTAGTGGGTACTGGCTGGTACGTACTGCGTTCGGCTCGGATCCCGTCGCTGGCCACCAAATGTTGGAAGGCGGACCCCGAGGAGTCGGCGAGACCACCAAGGGGGGGGGGCCCTCACACTGTACGAAGTAGCCGAGCGCTGCCGAGAAGTCTCCTGAGAGATCCTTCTCCTATCACGTACTAGCACAGTAACACCACCACACAGGACTCAAGGAGGTTGTCTCAAGACAAGCAATTCTTCATCAGCAATAAAAAGGATACGAGGTCAATATTTACACGAAGGGATCGAGGGATCCACCAAAAGTCTCAGTGTCTCTTTGGAAGGGTAGGGGTAGCGGGAATTAATTAATTAAAATATTATCTCACCCTACTCCCCTACAAACCATACAACATGCTACTAAATTATAGATGACTAATTATACTATACAAAATATCAATTAAAAATGCAAAATGAAACCCCAATAAATGAAAGAACAATTAAAACATTTAAACATTTACATAAGAAAAAAATTAATATTTACTTTACCTTATATCACTTAATATTAAAAACTACTATTTAAAATGTATTTAACTTGCCACCATATTCCCCTACAAACAAAATGACCACTACTAAATTATAAACTACTAATTACATTATAAAAATTAAATTACTCAATGAAAATTACAAACTATATTTAAAAAAAGATGATTATACTAATATTCTTAGTATGTATATATATATATTTAATTAAAATCAATGTTTAATACAACTATATTAAAGTACAGAATATTAATGACAACAATTTTCTTCATGTAGATATTGCATAATAGAACCTATATTCTTACTTTTGATATTTAGTTCCACAATATTTTTGCAGAGGTGATATTCTTGACAACATGCTTATATCACATTTTGGAATCAATATGTGTTTCATTGCCATATTTAACATGTGCCATTTTGGAAAATGTCCCTTTCCACATGAAAAGTGTTGTTACACAACTGTAAGTGAATTTTTGTACTCCGGCACAAAGGAACCACAAACCTAATTGAAAAATTAGTGTTTGAGACTCTATGTACAAAATGTCCCCTGCTGAAAACATGTATTTCAACTTTGACATGGGCACATTTTAAGGATTCTTTTAACACAAAAACAGCTAGCGCATGACCATCAAATTATGTTTCTATATTCCTGAACAAAGAATTCACCGGCCCATTTTAGTAAGTCTAGTTGTATACCTGTTGGAAGGCGGACCCCGAGGAGTCGGCGAGACCACCAAGGGGGGGCCCTCACACTGTACGAAGTAGCCGAGCGCTGCCGAGAAGTCTCCTGAGAGATCCTTCTCCTATCACGTACTAGCACAGTAACACCACCACACAGGACTCAAGGAGGTTGTCTCAAGACAAGCAATTCTTTATCAGCAATAAAAAGGTTACGAGGTCAATATTTACACGAAGGGATCGAGGGATCCACCAAAAGTCTCAGTGTCTCTTTGGAAGGGTATGGGTAGCGGGACAGTCTTTGGCAGGAGTGCGGTACGAGGGTACCTGGGGCCCAGTTCTTATCCTCAAGCTGGAGGACCTCCGGATCTCGGAGGGGTCGAGCCGCGACGGCGTCAGCAGGGCTCCGGCGTACAGTTCGTGGAGAGCCGCGATCCAATCAGCAGGGCTCTCAAGATGGTTTCTGCTCAGCTCGAGCCGCGACGTCGTCAGCAGGGCTCCGAGGGAGGTTTCAGCGAGGTTGGGCCGCGACAGCGTCAGCAGGGCTCCGATGTTCCAGGTGGCTTCAAAGTGTTCACAAGAAGGAGCCGCGACGCAGTCAGCAGGGCTCGTGATGGTTCCGACAAGAGTTCTTCTCCGTAGGGTCAGCCGCGATTCAATCAGCAGGGCTCTCGACTCCGGGATACAACTGCCGATCTGTGGCGGGGTCGCCCCAGATATAGGTCTGGAGCCCTTTGATGTCCGGACCCAGGCGCCCGGGAGGGCGGAGAGGCCGGGTGGAGGTGGCCAGACGCCCAGCAGGAGAGGCGCCAGGCCCAAGGGAGTTGCAGGGCGATCACACCTCGAGAGGGGAGGACAGTTGGGGGTCCCATCGATACTGTCCTCCGCCGGGGGCGATGAATGGTTCCTGCGGCACCCCCTGGCCAGTTCGTGTTGCCCCGATGTCGGGGCTTCGCTGGGGTCGAGGCCGGGTTGAGTGGGGTCGCGCTGGCTGGCGCACAGAGTCACGTGGATGCCAACAAGATGGCGGAGCCACGAGAGGTATGCGACCTCGTGCAGCTCAGGATGAAGGGCCTCGGTGCAGTTCAGAAGGGTGGCCCGTGAAGGCCGGGGCGGGGAACGGGCACAATCCCCGGGGGTAAGGACCACACCACGAGGCCGGGTCCAACAATACCCCACACACACCAATGTACAACATTTGGCCTCACACCTCAAAAATGTTTTTGTTAACATTGCAAAAGACTTCTTTAATTACAGTAGGAGCATTCTGAGGTTTTTATTCCCATGAAAAAGACCACTGTACATCAGCCAAAGTAACTTTCTCTACTCTTACACAATGAGCATACCAGTTCAGTTCAGGAATACAATTGGTAAGACTCTTGCATATGATTTGGCCTTTAAATAAGACCTTAAACACTGAGAAAGTCTATTGTAGTTGACGTTGGCACTTCTGAGAAGGTACCTTTTTCCATGTAGAAGGCTGTTGCTCCGCGTGGCCAAACTATCCTTATCTACTCTTGTACAAAAAAACACAAGCCTGGCTTAAGAATTTCTATCCTATGCTCCAAACATAAAATGTTGGTTCTAAAAAGGATGTTTCAACTTTGTGAAAGTTTCCCATGTTTCACCTGGGCACATTTTGAGAATGTATCTTATCCAATAAAAAGGCGGATGTAACACTGCCAACTTGACTTTTTTCTACTCTTGCACAAAGGACAACTAGCCCCATTGTGGAAACCCAATTACAGAATTTGTGCTTCAAACACAATAAATGTTTTAAGTTTGTTAAACAAGGTTTATGTACATTTATACATATTTGAGTATGAATGAGCCTGGGTAGCTAGAAAAAGCCCCAGGTAGAAGAAATACTTTGAGAGAAATAAGAGCTTTATGAGGCGAGGACAATTACATTCTTGAATTATAGAGACAAAAATTATAAAGATGTGCCAGTTCTTAAATCTATTTCTCTATTGTAAGAATCCTAAAGGGTCAGGAAGAATCAGCATGGGGAGTTTGTTGCATTCAAAAAAAAAGTTTTATTTTCCTGATGGAGACTAGATTTCTTAAGACGGTGGCTAGAAAAGAGAATGAGAACTCAGATACTTGGATTTTTAAGGAAGTGTGGAACTTCCTGGAGGGACACAGTTTAAATCAGTTAATGCTGCATTTGAAGTGGGATTAATAGATATGTCATAATTCCAGTCTATCTCTGGTGGTAGTTTAAGTACCACTATTATCATATCACATCACATCATCTCATGTGCATATATAAAGTACACATTCACACCTAGGGGTGTCTTGGAGCCGACTTCCATATTTTTATTGTTATCCAAGTAAATGGTATTTATTGTATGAATCTTGGAAGTATGAAAGGTTGAGTGAAAACACACGGATTCAAACATGTGAGAGAGAGGTGAAACACATATCCCTCAAGTGGATTAATTAGTTTAATAAGCAACTAGACTAATATGATATATATGGGTTCTTCAACATCCCTATAATTACACACATCACTCTGGAGACTTGAGCATAACTATAATCGCACACTAACTCTGTGCAATCTCCCTGTGCATACCTATAATCGCACGCTATCTCTGTGGGGACCTGGGGATGTCTATAATAACACATTATCTCTACGGGGACATTGGCATGTCTATAATCACACACTATCTCTGTGAGGGCTTGTACATCCCTATAATCACACGCTATCTCTGTGGAAACCTGGGCATGTGTATAATCACACACTATCTCTGTGGGGACCGGGGCAGGCCTATAATCACACACTATCTCTGTGAGGACCTATAATCACACACTATCTCTGTGAGGACCTGGTCATATCTTCAATCACACACTATCTCCGTTGGGACCTGGACATGTCTTTAATCACACACTATCTCTGTGGGGACCAGGGCATGTGTATAATCACACACTATCTCTGTGGGGACCAGGGCATGTGTATAATCCCACACTATCTCTGTAGGGACCTGGACATCCATATTATCACACACTATCTCTGTGAGGACCTGAGTATGTATTTAATCACACACTCGCTCCGTGGGGACCTGAGCATGTCTTTTTTCACACAATATCTCTGCGAGAACCTCGGCATGTCTCTAATCACCCACATTCTCTTTGACAACCATGGTAATACTATAGTCACACACCATCTCTGTGGGGACCTGGGAATGTGTATAATCACACACTATCTCTGTGGGGACTGGGCATGTCTATAATCACACACTATCTCTGTGGGGACCTGGACATCCCTATAATCACACACTATCTCTGTGGTGAACTGGGTACATCTTTAATCATACACTATCTCCATAGGGACGTGTCTTTCATCACACACTATCTCTGCTGGAACCTGGGCATGTCTATAATCACACACATTCTCTTTGACAACCATGGTAACACTATAATCACACACCATCTCTGTGGGGACCTGGGCCTGTGTATATTCACACACTATCTCTGTGGGGACCGGGGCTTGTCTCTAATCACACACTATCTCTGTGGGGACCTGGACATCCCTATAATCACACACTATCTATGTGAGGACCTGGGCATATCTTTAATCATACACTATATCCATGGGGACCTGGGCATGTCTATAATCGCACACATTCTCTTTGATGACCATGGTAATATTATAGTCACACACCATCTCCATGGGGACCTGGACATCTCTATATTCACACACTATCTCTGTGGGGACTGGGGCATGTCTATTATCACGCAGTATAGTATCTCTGTGGGGACCTGGGCATGTCTATAATCACATACTATCTCTTTAGGGACAGTGGTAATGCTATAATAACACACTATCTCTGTGGGGATCAGGACAAATCTTATAATCCATCGCACACTATCTTTGTGGGGGATTAAACATGAGTGCTATCACACACTATCTCTGTGGGGACATGTGCTTCACTATAATCCCACAATACCTCTGCAGGGCTTGAGCATGACTATAATCACACACTACCTGTGACCCCACCTAAACATCACTATAATCAAAGATCATTTTTGCAGGAATCTAAGCATGACTAATATAATACACCATTTCTCCAGGAACCTGAATATTTCTATCCTAATCCTATTTATATAGTGAGTTGAACATGACTATCATAACACTTTTTATATGGGGACTTGAATATGAGTGTAACCATGCATTTACTCTGTGAGGACTTAAACATAGCTATAAATATACCCTATACCTGAGGGTAACTTGAATATGAATATACGCACACTCTTTCGGAACTTGAGAGTGATTATAATTAAATGCTATATCTGTGGAGACCTGGGCACAACTGTTATGACAGATTGCTTATGCATGAACATCAGCATAAATATCATCGCATACTTTGTAGGACTTGAACATGACTATCACACTACTCTCTATGTGGGGACTTGAACATGACTATAATCACACACTATCTATGCAGGGACTTGAACATAACTAATCCTACACTATCTCTGTGGGGACTTGGGAATTATTGTAATAACACACTGTTTCTGCATTAACTGCAGCATCACAATCCTCATACACTATCTCTAGGGGTACTTAAACATGACTATGACCAAACGCTATATCTCTAGGGACCTGGGCACGACTATAATAATCATACCCTATCGTTTGGAGGATTTGAGCATGACTATAATGACATGCTATCTGTGAAGCAACCTGGGCATCACTCTGACACACCGTCTCATGTGACTTCAACACAACTATCATCACACCCTATCGCTACAGAGAATTGAGTATTATTATAATCACACACCATCTCTGCGGGGGCTTTAACATAAATATAATCACACCCGGTCTATGGGTACTTGAGAGTGACTATAATTAAACACTATATCTTTGGGAACCAGGGCATCAATATAATCATGCACTGTCTCTGAGGGGGCTTGAAAATTACTATCACAGCACACTATCTCTGATAGCTATATAACATATCACATGCTATATCTTTGGGGACTATTATTGTACATCCATACCTAGACAATGGTGGAGTTCATGCAAAAACAAAGTAACCTCAACTTGGCTTTCCCATCTTACCACAGTGTATGCTCTTTGGCATTTACAGGAATTTAACTAATCACTATGTCCTTATCCCTCAGTTTTTGTGAGAAGTCAGCAATAGACTAGATATCTGAAAATCCCTTTCCATTTACTTTATATACTATATTTCTCCACTGAGAAATGCATTATCTTCAAACTATATCTGCTGGATGGTCCTAGGACACAAATAGATATTCATATATGTCTAAACTATCATGTAATATAGGTAAAGCAGAGAAAAACAACATTTAGTCATTTGTTTGTGAATGTATTCAATCAGAAATGATAATTATTGAGTAAGTCCCCGCAAGGATAGTAAGACACGTTCAAGTCCCCACAAAGATGGTTCTGTGCGCGTGATTAAATAACAATATATTTGCAGATTTGAAGCAGGATCCTGTATAATGAATTTTTTCTTAACATTTTTCTGGTATTGGTATGTTTTTAAAACATTGGGAAAGGTTAGTCCCCACAAGGCAGGTGTTCACACATAGTCCCCACAAAGGGGGGGGGGGGGGGGGGGGGGGGGGGGGGGTGGTGTGTGTGCGTGCGCGTGTGCGTGTGCGTGTGCGTGTGCGCGCGTGCGTGTGCGTGTGCGTGTGCGTGTGCGTGTGCGTGTGTGTGTGTGTGTGTGTGTGTGTGTGTGTGTGTGTGTGTGTGTAAAAAGCCTCTAAGGGTGGCACACTAAGTGCTGCAGCCCTTAGAGGTCTTCCCTGGTCACAGTGCCCTGGGTACCTGTGGTACCATTTACCAGGGGCTGACCTGTGGCCAAAGATGCCAATTGGGTTAGTTTTGGGGAAGGAACACATACCCTGGGAATCCGATTGGCAGGGACCCAGGGCACAACAAGAAAAAGTGTGTCAGTAGTCTGGCAAAAAGTGTGTGTGGGGGGGGGGTGTTACTACAACAGAAACCCACTTTCCTACAGCGAGAAAGGAGTCTGAGGTGAGGCACTGCAGGGCTGAAGCCTAATTGACTGAAGCTACCTACACATTCAGCTAAAACGAAGGTAATTTTCATACAACTAGGTACAATACTAATGTTATAACATTTTGTTGCAAGGACACTTAAAGGTTCAATTAACAAAATAGCACATCTGTAGATGAGGCTGCCTTTGGAGGAGTTTGAAGAACTGAAGTATGATTACAAGGATGAAGATACAGAATCTTTTGTACCCAGCATATATTTCAGTGATGAGTAATACATTACAGAGGAGAACTGGAGAATAAATGTGGTGGAGGATGCAGAAGGAGGAGGAGACTGTTGGGTATGATTTAGAGAAAGATGACTGGAGACTTCAATGATAACAAAATTGTTACTTACCTCTAGGGATGATTATGCAGCTTGAGGAATTTTCTGGATTTACATATTAGGCATTATTCCACTATCTAGTGAGTCCAGAATACTTCCGTAGATCTTTTTCATTGTTTTTATTGGCTTTTTATTTTTATGCAGGGCATTGTCTGTTCCCATTTGGTGGTATGTGTGTCCCCGTATGACATGAGATGTATGCCCCAGAAGCCCCAGTGCGTGGTCGCCTTGGTTTCTTTTTCTAAACATGTTTTATTGAAGGTTTTTTGATCAGACCAAGCCAGTCGAGTGACATATCGCAAAAGAAAAACAACATACTTAAAGAGTGGTAAATATGGCTGGCTGATCATAAGTGCAAGGGTATTGCCACTGTTCATCTGTAAACAGGGTACCACAATTAGTTTCCCAGTGTCCTCTAATTCTGTGCCTGTTGCGGCGTGTCAGCTCTGATGGCAATATACAATCTGGTGATACACCCTCTACCCTGATCTGCTCCCAGTAGAAAGTGCAATGCTTGCAACTCTCTCGGGGTGCCCTGTGCATCCCCCTCGATTGGTCTCATCATCTGGTGTAGAGCACAGTAGTGGAGAAAGTTCCCAACATCTAAATAGAAGTACTCTACTGCGCTGTCTAAGGTCTTTAGGGCCTCCTTTTCTAACAATGCCTATGTGTTGTCACATCCTCTCGCCCTCCATTTAGAAATATCACATACAATCAGGCAAACTCAGGCTATCACCAAAGAGGCAAATCTTTTGTGCAGGACATTCATTTGCTTCATCAAATACACAACTGCTTCGAGAACTGCATCATATCTCTTAAAAATTAAGTACCCTCAATAGCAATTTAGTTTTCGTAAAGAAAAATGTTAACAGGTCATCACTGGACAGCAACGCGCCCATGTAGTTCTGTGTTGATACTTTGTTAAGTGGCTATGTAGTATGCTTCAATGTCTGGACCCTCAGCTCTATTTTTTCATAAGTGCATAGTGAAGTGTCCATCTTTACTCCTCTTGAGGCCCCAAATAAATGCAATTAAAGCAGATATAAGTGCTCTTGGGTAATTTCATGCATGCAGCATTGGAATAAATAGAAGCATCTGGGTAATGCTACAATTTTTGCTATCGGTATATGACCTTCCATTGATTGAGAGAGCAGGCCCACAGATCTAAAGACTTTCAAATGTTTGCAATCATTTTAAGTGTTCAGCTCATGCCACGTACTCTTCATGTGGGTCAGCATTATTCCCAGATATTGGAATAACCTGGTTTCCCACAATGTACATAGTGGTGGTAATTCCTGCAAGGACAGACCTGAAAACCCACCCAAAAAGAAATGCCAAAACCTCTGTTTATTTATGCTCTCCAAAGCTCCATACCATCCTCATTCACGGCATACAGTTTCCCTACTCTGAT
Source organism: Triturus cristatus (assembly GCF_964204655.1). NCBI lineage: Eukaryota > Metazoa > Chordata > Amphibia > Caudata > Salamandridae > Triturus > Triturus cristatus. Next base: position 1,141,004,360 of record NC_140590.1, on the reverse strand, counting down.
AAATAAACCAGCAGGTCATCCGCATAAAGCAAGACCAGGTGATTGTCTCCATGTATTCTATTGCTAAGTCTGATAGCTCTTCTTTAAGTTAGACTGTCAAGGGCTCCATGGCTAGAGCAAACAACAACCGAGACAGTGGACTGCCCTGTCTTGTTCCCCTTGCAGCCTTTGACACTTTCTTCCACTCCACCATTTTCAATAGGCCGCATGAGTCCAGAATGGTTGGGAAGGTACGAAAGTGGTTTACCGTGAGCACGAAGTGACCACTAACTCCTTTCAGGAACATACCTAGTAGTTTAACAAGTATTTTATTACCCACATTAAGCATGGAAAGAGGTCAGTGCGCTTCAAAGTCCATGGGGTCTCTACCTGCTATCAATAGTACAACAATTAGAGCCTCGCTCAGAGGCGGGTAAGATACCATCTTGAAGTACCTCTTGATACACCTGCAACAGCAACAGTTTGTTTGCCAGTTCCATGTATACTTGGTACTATACAGCTGGGAGACCCTCTAGGTCCAACGTATTTAATGTGTGGTCGCCATCTTTAGATTCTTCTTTCCCCTCTGTGACTTTCTTGGCTTCCTATTTGAATTTATAACTTTAATTGCTTATGTTGCACCACATTTATCGGAGAGGTTGAAGATTTCCTGTGAATCCAGAAAATTGTTCAAGCTGTAAAACTACGTCTCCTGATAAGTAACCATTTAAAATTGTACTGTGAATTGTTTCTGAATTCACATGCTGAGCATTGACTTTGTAGTGGTATCCTTCTGTTGTTGGGAGGTTGGGTTGAAATGAGCTACTTGCAAACAAATGTCTCAGTACTTTTTGTCCCACCTGTGCCTCCCCGTTGATGTTATTCCTACATACATTCACAGGTGGATGTCATACACATCCCTGATAGATACATTCGGCAGATTAGCCAGGGTGACTGCTTTTAGGTCTTGCCTCAGACAGCGCATGCGCGGTCACTGGAGAGATCTTTTGGTAAGTTAAAGAAAAAAAACTTAAATGGGCTTAGAGTTCACTGTAGAAAGCTGGCTCTGCATATACTATACCAAAATGAGGTATAGTGTGCACAGAGTCCAGTGGAACCCCAAAGGTAGGCAGAGGTGAAAGAAGATAGCCCCTTACTCTCTATTTGTGGTAGTGTGGGCGAGCAGTAAGGCTTTATCAGAGGGTAGTGTTAAGCATTTGTTGTGCACACTCAGTCAGCAAATGATGTCACACACTCAAAGACTGAACTCAGACCAATTTTGTTTGTATAAAAATATTAAGTTAATTTATTTCTAGAACCAAGCCAAGCCTGGCAAAGGTAAGAGAAACAAATGCTTTGCAAAATCTTATGCAGTGTTTTACAATTGAATGCAGGTTCAAATGCAGTCGATTGAAATACAGGCAAGTCAAAATGTGGAAATTACTTTTCAGATTACTTTTTAAGTTACCTTTTCTATTCAGTGTGATATGCCTAGATATCACACTGGGACATTTCCTAGAGAAAAAGGTAAGTAAAATCAGCTCTGCACAGTTGTAGGTTTTCATATAAATTAACTCCACACTTGGGAGTTTTTCAAGGAAAAACATTCCATGTATTCCTATGGAGAGAAGGAAAATGCTACTTACCCAGTATGCATCTGTTCTTGGCATATAAAGCTATAGATTCATATGCATTAGCATAAAGCGCCATCTGGTGTTGGGCCCGTATGTTTGCACTTTGTTTTTCTTCGAAGAAGTCTTTGTAGTCACGAGGTAGGTGACTCCTCCTTGCGGTGATAGTGGGCATGGGCATCAACTCCCTCCCCAGATTGTTTTGCCATAAGGGTGATGATGGAGTTAGTAAGAGTAGAAAGAGATATCCATGTATAGTGTACCTAAGTAAGATAATATTGCAACAGATAAAGGTACCCGGTGAGGGGGGTGGGTGCATATGAATCTGCAGCTTTATATGCCAAGAACAGATGTATACTGGGTAAGTAGCATTTTCTGTTCAAGACATATAAGGTGTAGATCATATGCGTTAGCATAGACTATAAAGCTGCTGTCTGCCCTGCGGTGGCTAACCTGTATCTGTTGCAGTGGTTTGAAAAAGTGTTGATAAAACTGCCTGGCCCACACTAGCTTGTTGTTTTGCTAACACATCTAGACAATAGTGCTTTGTGAATGTATGTAGACCATGTTGCAGCCTCGCAGATGTCATCTAGGGGTATGTTCCCTAAGAATGCCATAGATGCCCCTATTATGCGCGTAGAGTGCGCCCTAGGTGGAATTGTTAATGTGAGTTTAGCTTTAATGTAGCATATTTGGATGCACTTAACTATCCACCTTGCAATACCGGCTTTTGATATGGGATTGCCTTTATGCGGTGGCGAAAAAGAAACAAAAAGTTTAGTTTTTCAAAAAGATTTAGTTTTTTCAATGTAATATAGTAGTGCTCTTTTAATATCTAATGTGTGAAGAGCACATTCTGCCACTGAGTCTGGTTGAGGAAAAAACACGGGTAGCTCAACTGAGTAATTGAGATGAAAGGCAGAACGACTTTGGGTAAAAATTTGGGATTAGTCCTAAGAACCACTTTGTTCTGATGAATTTGTAAAAATGGTTCTTGTATGGTTAGCGCCTTGAGCTCACCAACTCTTCTAAGAGATGTGGTGGCTATAAGGAAGGATACTTTCCAAGTAAGAAACTGTATTCACATTTGTGTAGAGGCTCAAATGGTGGGCCCATGAGTCTAGTAAGGACGATATTAAGATTCCACACTGGAGAAGGTGGAAGTCTAGGAGGGATGATTCTTTTGAGTCCTTCCATAAAAGCTTTGATAGCGGTTACTCGAAACAAAGAGAAGTGTTGTCTGTTTTGTAGGTAAGATGCTATTGCAGCAAGATGTAAACATATAGATGTATACGGTAAATTAGTGCGCTGTAGGTGTAACTGGTAGCAAATGATGTTTTGGATTGAATCATCTAGTGGGTTGATTTGATTGTTTGTGTAGTAGATTACAAATAATCTCCACATTGCTGCGTAGCATGCTCTAGTGGTAGGCCGTCTAGCTTCTTTAATGACTGTTATGCAGTTTGGCGGGAGATTAAGGTAACCTAACTATGATTTCAGGTGCCAGATCGCCAGGTTGAGTTGACTGGGATCTGGAAGTCTTATCTCTCCATGGTTCTGAGTGAGAAGCTTGGGGGAGAGGTGTAGTTTTTGATGAACTGCTGACAGTTCCAACAGGGTTGTGAACCAGGGTTGTCTTGCCCACGTGGGAGCAACTAGAATCATTGTGAGGGAATGTTGCTTGAGCTTCCGAACCACTAATGGAACTAGCAGGAGAGGTGGAAAAGCGTAAACAAATGTCCCTTACCAATTCATCCATAGCGCATTGCCTTTGGACAAGGGGAGTAGATACCAGGAAGCGAAGTTTGGGCATTTTGCGTTGAGGTGTTTGGCGATCAGATCTATTTCTTGGTAGCTCCACATTTGGAAGAATGGGAGGAGAACTTGAGGATGTAGTTCCCATTCGTGGTTCTATTGTCTTTGACGGCTGAGCAGATCTGCGATCTGGTCGTTTACTCCTGAGACGTGTTCTGCAAGGAGATAGATTTTTTGAGGTATGGCCCATCTCCATATGGTTTGAGCTAGGTGTGAAAGCTGTAGAGTGTGTGCCCCCCCCCCGTTTTTGTAAGTAGTACATTGCTGTCATGTTGTCTGTACGGACTAAGACAGCTTTGCCTACCAGATGCAGTTGAAAAGCTTTCAATGCCAGAAAAATCAATAGAAGTTCTAGGTGGTTTATGTGGAGTTTTTCTGTTGTAGGGTCCACATGCCCTGAATAGTATGTTTTTGAAGATGAGCTCCTCAATGGGTGAGCGATGCATCTGCCGTTAGCACTATCTGTGGAACCGGGTCGAGGAATTGTCGCCTTTGGAAAGGTTTTGTGTATTCCACCACTGCAGAGAGCGATGGGTGCGGCAGTCTACCAACCCCAAATCTGTTGACTGACATTGAGCCTGGTTCCACTGACGTGCTAAGAATTCCTTTAGGGAACGCATTTGAAGTCTTGCGTAAGGTACAATTAAAATGCAAGAAGCCATCATTCCAAGTAACTGCAAGATCACTCTGGCTGGTAAGGAGTGTTGGGACCGAAATTGCGATATCAGATTTAGCATGTTGCATATCATGACTGGATTGGGGTATGCGAGAGCTTTGCAAGTGTCTATTGTAGCTCCTAGATACGCTTGCATGTTGGACCGCTGAACGTGAGACTAGGCGAGGTTTACAGTGAACCCCAAATTGTGAAGCAGCTGAACTGTCTTGTGAGTGTGGATTATGCAGCTGTGTTGTGACTAGGCTTTTATTAGCCAGTCGTCCAGGCAAGGAAAAACGTGAATGTGTTGTCTTCTTAAATGAGCTGTGACTACTGCGAGGCACTTGATGAATACTCTGGGTGCTGTAGGTACCCCGAAGGGGAGCACTTTGAATTGATAATGGCGTCCGTCCACCATGAACTGGAGATATTTTCTGTGAGCTGGGTGAATAGGAATATGGAAGTAGGCGTCCTTTAAATCCAGAGTGGATAGAAAGTCGCCGTGCTGAAGCAATGGGAGCACCTGTTGGTGTGACAATATGGAAGTGGTCCGATTTAATGTAGAGATTTAACTGTCTGAGGTCTAGTATAGGCCTGAGAGAGCCATCCTTTTTTGGAATTAGAAAGTACAGGGAGTACACTCCTGTCCCCTAATGATGCAATGGGACTGGTTCGATCGCATGTTTTTGTAACAGAGAAAGAACTTTTTGTGTCAGGAGTGTAAGATGTTCTGGTGACATTACACGTTGTTTTGGAAGAATATTTGGGGGAGTGCTGGTAAGATCCAGGCAGCAACCATACTGGATAATTTGTCTTACCCACTTGTCTGAGGTGACTGAATTCCAGACAGGTAGGAACTGTGAGAGACGTCCCCCGACAGGAATGGAATGATCGGGGGTAGTGGAGTGAAGTCACTGTTTCTTGGCAGGGGAAGTGCAGGTGGTTACCTCTGCCTCTTCCCTTATTATTTCCCCTGTAGTTCCCTTGGAAATAACCTCTGGAAGAGGGGGATTGACCCTTGTAAGCGGAGGAGGGATTATGTGTGGGCGCTGTTTTTGAGCCACCCCTATAAAAGGAGCTGCGAAAGGAACCTCTGGTAGAAGGCATTTGTAAAGCCCCTATGGACTTTGCAGTTTCCGTATCTTTTTTCATCTTTTCTAGGGACGTGTCGACAGCTAGCCCGAAAAGATGTTGTTTATCGAAAGGTTGATTAAGTGTGGAAGACTGTACCTCCTGCTAGAATCCAGAGATTCGAAGCCAAGCGTGCCTGCTTAATAGTACGCTAGTGTTAATGGCACGAGATGCTGTGTCTGCCGCATCTAGTGAGCACTTAACGGAAATAGTTGGTGATGAGCTTACCTTCCTGAATGAAGTCGTTGGCTTTGTACTCACCTGGCAAGTATTGCATGAGTTTTTCTAACTCATCATAGTGAGCCCTATCGTAACGTGCTAATAGAGCCTGAGCGTTGGCAATACGCCAGTGATTAGCAGCCTGAAAAGCCACTCTTATGCCTGAGGCATCAATGAGTTTGGACTCCTCGTCAGGAGGAGGGGCGTCACCCGTAGTTTGGGAGTTAGCTCTCTTGCGAGCATTGGACACTACCAGAGAGTTTAAAGGCAACTAACCTTTAATATATGCTGGGTCTGTAGGAGCGGGCTTGCATTTTTTGTCTACTCTAGGTGCGAGTATTCTTGCTCTTTGAATACCTGATCTGCATGCTTTAACAAGCCCTTGAGCATGGGTAGAGTATGAGTAGACCTTTGTGAGTGCGATAGTGTCTCAAGTGAGAAATCCTCATCTAGAGGGTCTGTATGAAACTCCACCCCTTGGTATTGGGCAGCCCTGTTAATAAATTGGTTATAGCCGATGTTATCAGGTGGGAAGGACCTGGAGGGATACAGGTCGGGGTTCTTATTCTGGTCTGGATCTCTATCATAACTGTCCCAGGGATCAGTGTCCTGTGGTATGTCCTCATCCTGTGGCATGTTATGGTCTTCATTACCATCCTCATCCTCACAGTCCTCATCCTGTGTGTCAGGTGATAGTGGAGGTGGTGGTGAATTTGATGGTGTAAATATCAAATTTGGGTTAGAAGGAGATATGTAAGGGGGAGAAGGTTTAGTACCCATGTCCTTTTTCTTCAGAGGTATAGAATGATCCTCTGTGAGGTCCAGCTTCCGTTTTTTAGGAAGAATGACTTGGAGGTGTCCAGTGTTAGGGTCAATGTTAAGTCTTTTTTGTTTGGGATCCAAAGGTGGTTCTTCGAGGTGAGGTTCTTTGGATGGGGTTGATTTCGCCGTTGAAGATTTAGGCTGAGAGTCTTTAGGCGCTGAGTGTTTTGAGTCTGAGTGCGTTTTAGCAGGTTTAGGCTCTGAAACCTTTGGAGTAGTAGGTTTCGGCTTCGAAGTTTTTGGCATGGGGGGTTTCGCCTGCGAGCTTTTAGATGTGGATTTCGGCTCTGGGTGTGCTTCGGCTCCAAGGACTTCGGCTCCGAAGGGTCTTCTGTGCCAGTGTTGTGGAGACCAGCAAAGCCTTCTGTTTTGTATTTCGGTGCTGAAGATTTTGGTTCGGCACCGGAATGGGGCTGGCTCGAACCCGAGCCTGAAGGCTTGTGTTTCGTAACCGAGTTGGAGAGCGGGGCGTCTAAAACTTTCTCTTGGTGTCGGCCTGAGGGTGAAGGTGATACCAGAGCCTTAGATTTTGAGTGACTGGACACATGGAGATCTGTACTCACGGTACGTTGACCCGGAGTGATAGTAAGTTCTTCTTCCATGTCGGAATCGGCTTCGGACAGAGACCAGTTCTTCTTCCTCTGCTTCTGGTTCTGGACGGAGGGAATCAGAATCTTCACCGAAGATGTCTGGAACGAAGCCACTGCCACGACAATCTCAAATGGTCTTATTCGATCGGAATGATCGACACAATTCACAGTTCTTTTCTTCGTGTTCCAGAGGTTGCAGACCTCGTGCGAGTCAGTGCGTGGAAACTTAGCATGACACTGGGACATAGCTTGAATGGAGTCCATTCCATCGACTGCTGGCGTGGTCAGCACGGGTAGGCCCGACGGCCCGCCTCGAAGTTCCCAATCGAAGGTTTTCAGATTTTACACGATGCGCGTCGAATGGGAAACCGCGATCGATAGACAATACATTCGAGGGTAGAGAATTGCAAGTCGAAGGGTTTGGAAAACTATACAAAACCGGAGCGCAGCAATACACATCCGAACCCGATGGTGGAAAAAAACAATATGGGGATGGAGTCAATGCCCGTGCGCACTATCACCGGAAGGACGAGTCACCTACCTCGTGACTACAAAGACTTCTTCGAAGAAAAACAAAGTGCAAACATCCGTGCCCAACACCAGATGACGATCTATGCTAACACATGATCTACAGCTCATATGCCTTGAACATAAAGTTATCGGTCAACAGGTAAGTACTCGGTCTTTGGGGTCGAGTTTCAGGGTTTAGAACAAGGGTTCCCCCAGGGTCAAGGATGCACTCTCAAAGCACCCTCAGCGGCACTAGGGCGGCCGGGTGCTGAGGCCCAATGTTATCCAAAGGGAGTTAGGGGGCCTCCGGTTGGGGGCTGCTCACGAGCAGGCCACAGGGTTGTAGGAGCAAAGCTCCTGGTGTTAAGCTCAGGGCAAACGGGAATCAGTGTTAGCACCCAAAGTAACCCCACAGCGGCGCAGGGGCGGCTGGATGCAGCATGCTGTTTTCGCGTCGGGTGCCCTGTTGGTTTTAATGGGGATTCTCCGGTTTTAAAGACTGCAGGCTCGGGGACGAAGATCTTCTGGAGGTGACCACTGATTGGAGAGGTAAGTTGGGATGCTTGGGGGTGCTAGGACACCATCGGTTGGGCCACCCAAGGCTGTGGGACTTCGGGTGCAGGGGTGCCTTTAGGCGTCAGGTTTTCTTACCATCTTCAGTCACAGGGATCCTCCAGAAAGAGACTGCAGGCGTCATGGACAGGGTCAAGGCAGGTCAGATCACCAGATCTCAGGTCAGGATCGCCGGGGAGACCTCCTCGTGGTGTTGGACCACTCGAGCTCGGACAGTGGGCGTCGGGTGCAGACTCGCGGATTTGGGTGGAGCCAGAGTCTGTGGGTGAGCAAATCTGGTGCTCACGGGAGACAGAGTCTGTTCTGTGGAAGGCAGGGCAAATCCTCGGGATTCTTGAGGCTGCTGGCTGCAGGACACACCGGGATTTTGCTTCTGCAGGTTCGAGGTGGGGACAGGCCGGTAGGGCTGGAGCCAATTCAGTTGGTGGTGTCCTCTTCCTAACTTTGACATGGCTTCTTCGGTCCTTCTTTTCTTCTTAGTTGGTTCTTGTCTGAGGAGGCAAGGTTAAGGGATGCCCCTAAATACTAGATTATGGGGCGTTACAGGTAAGTAAAGGTTGGGACCAATGGGTCCCTTCCTTGGGGTGGGTACAAACCCTATTATGCCAACCTCTAGTTGGAGGGGGGGGGGGGGGCATATGCCTCACTCTGGTTGGCTGGGTCCCCCCATCTGAAAGATTGTGGGGGCTGAGAGTTGTGCTTCACCTCGCCTCTCCCACCTGAGAGGTGGGGTAGGCAAAGGTGGACACACTTCTCTTTCTCACTTGTTTTTCCTGCCGATTCTCCCGCCCAAAGTGGGGTCCGAATCAGTGGGGGCCAGTTGCTGGAAGCAGCAAAAGGCCTGGGGAAGCTCACAAAGACGACAAGCCTTTGAAGCTTCCCCTTCGTGAACAATGCCCATCCTGGGGGAGAAGGGTTGGCACCTCGTCCCAGGATGTGCATTGTTTTAGACCTCAGAGAGCAGCAAGCTCTCGACCCAGGGGTCCAGAAACATGTCTGGTGGTGGCAGCTGGTGAGCAGCCACTCAGACTGGACACTAGTGGTACGTCGTTTTTCAGGGGGCATCTCTAAGATGCCCTCTGTTGTGCATTTTACATTAAATCCCACGCTGCCATCAGTGTGGGTTTATTGTGCTGAGAAGTTTGATACCAAACTTCCCAGTCTTCAGTGTAGCTATTATGGTGTTGTGGAGTTCGTAATGACAAACTCCCAGCACCATATACTCCTAATAGCAGCACTGCACTTACAGTGCCGAGGAATGGACTCTGGGAACTGTAGGCATAAGAAATTACAGATAAGCTGCAACAACCATAGGTCTCCAGAGAGGACGGGGGTACGTGTGATTCTACAGCACTACATGCCAAGAACAGATGCTTACAGAGTAAGTAACAATCTGTTTGAGGCTTGTATGGCTGTAGATACACATGCTTTGCCTACACTGTAAATTAGTGCCCTCCAACAGAGGTAGCTAAGCAGTGGACGTTGCAGTAGTTTGAAAAAGTGTACGTAGCACTGCCTGTCCTACATTAGCTTGTTGGAGTGCTAAAACATCCACACAATAGTGCTTGTTAAATGTGTGTGTTGTAGACCATGTAGTTGCTTTACAAATGTCTGCTATGGGAATGTTGCATAAGAAAGTGATAGATGCCCCTATTTTACGAGTAAAGTGTGTTCTAGGGGGTATAGACAAAGTTATTTTGGCTAGGAGATAGTATGTCTGGATGCATTTAACAATCCATCTAGAAATGTCTGATTTTGAAATGGGTTTCCCTTTATTAGGGGGAGCAAAGACAACAAAGAGTTGTTCTGCAAACATCTTTTCTCCTGCCAATATAATGCATTAATGCGATTTTGACATCTAGTGTATGAAGAGCCCTTTCTGCCACAGAATCTGATTGAGGATAGAAAACTGGTAGTTCAACCAATTGGTTAAAGTCAAAAGGGGACACTACCTTTGGAAGGGATTTGGGGTTGGTATGCAGAACAACCCTATCCCTATGAAGCTGGAAGAATGGATCTTTCAAAGTTAGTGACTGGAGCTCACTGACACACCTTACTGAGGTAATGGCAATTAAGAAAGCAACCTTCTAAGAGAGAAATTGGAGGGGACAACTGTGTAACGGTTCAAAGGGTGGAGCCATAAGTCTTGTTAGAACAACAGTGAGATTCCACACGGGTGCAGATGGGACCCTGGGTGGTATTACTCTTTTAAGGTCTTTCATGAAAGCCTAAATAACTGGCACTTAGAACAAGGATAAGTGTTGCCTGTTTTGAAGATAGGCAGCCACTGTCACAAGATTTAGACGTTTAGAGGTGTAAGTAAGGCCGGAGAGTTGTAAATGTAAGAGGTAACGAATAATGTTTTGGACAGATGCACTGATTGGATCAAATTTCTTGTTGTTACAGTAAATAACAAATCTTTTTCATTTCCCTGCATAACAAGCTCTAGTAGGAGGTTTAAGTGCTTCCTCAAGAATGGCCATTCATTCTGCTGGCAGATTTAGATGCTTAAATTCTACAATTTCAGGCACGAGATTTGCAAGATTATCTCTTTTGGGTCTGGATGCCTGATTTCGCCAAGGTTCTGAATGAGGTGGTTTGGGTTGAGGCGAAGCTTCTCGTATGAACTACTGAAAGTTTGAGTAGTGTGGTGAACAATGGTTGACAAGACCACGTGACAGTTACCAGAATGAGGGTGAGAGACATTTGCCTGAACTTCCGAACCAAAAATGAAGACTAGGGAGAGGCGGAAAAACATAGGCAAATATTCCTGACCAGTTCATCCATAGGCCATTGCCTTTGGATAGATGATGTGGTAACTGGGAGGCGAAATTTGGGCATTTTGTGTTCTCTGCTGTTGCAAAGAGGTCCATCTGTGGAAACCACCATTTGTGGAAGTATGTGAGGAGGACTTGTGGCTGGAGTTCCCACTCGTGGACTAGTTGACGCATCAGTCAGTCACCAGCTCTTCTTAATACTCTAATCCAATTTTGGCTGAAGGTTCAGCCCTCGCCCACTTGCGTTCTTTACACATTTTACTTTTTTCACCGTCCTACACATCACGATATATAAATAGTAAAGTGGGGAATTTCAGAAAAAAGATGGGGATTTTCATTTCTCTTTAACCTATGTTGAAGCGAAGGGTGTTTTATGTGGGATAAATGTAAGCCAAAGCTGTTTTTTGCTTTGAAATTCTGGAGTCAAGCGCCTAAACAGACTGCTGGTGCGTATGCACTCTTAACACATTTCCTCCGTCATTTGAGACCAGTCTAACCTTTAGCTCTTAAATTGGTTCTTTGCAGCTACACATGGATTTCACCATCTCATCTGGTCTGTAACGTTCTGCTGCTGCATCAAACATCAATTTATTGGCTCTAAATAACCCAACAAGCATTTGCAAAGCTAATATGTCTCAGCAATCCAAGCGCTATTGGTTTGGTCAATGTGTTTCACCATATTGTAAAGCAGAGTGGCTGCAGTGCAACATGGCTAAAAATAGTCAAAAGTAAAGTGCTAGGTTGTTGGACAAACCCCAGTGGCTGGATAGTTTGGTTGAGGAAAAACTGACAAGACCTTTGTTTGAAAGTGTGGGTTGGTTTGCTTGACCACCCTGTCTTTGTGTATTTGCAGGTAAGGCTCTTGAATGGTAGCGTTTGCAGTTCACTTCCCTTGTCTGACAACATGATAGAAATCAGAAATGTTGGTTTGAAAGTGAAAAACTTTGGTTCTGCTTTATAAATTGGTTGGAAAGGTTCTTTCATTAGCTTAGTTAGCACCAGGTTAAAGTTCTACATAGGTGTTGGTGCATCTCTGGGTGGAACTATTCTCTTTGCGCCTTCTAAGAATCTTTTAATAACTAGCGTGGTAAAAATTAATTTACCTTTGTGTCCTCTTGTGCAGGCTACTATTGCTGCCAAGTGAACTAGGGGAGAGTATGTAGCCTTCCGGCTAGAGCAGTCGACCTCGAAGCAGGGGAACCGGGTTCGAGTCTCGACAACGACGCTCAACATCCTGTGATTCTGGGCAAATCACTTAATCTCCCCGTGCCTAAAAAAAATGAACCTGTCCGTCTGTAAAGAAACTGGTGCTCATGTAAAGCGCTCTGATACCTGATATCCTCCGGTCTAGTTCGCGCTATATAAAACTTTAAAAAACAAATGTTTAGAAAATGATAAGTTATCTTCTCATCTAGCAGGCATGTTAGGTATCTGATAACTGTGGTGTCCTTCATTCTACTGTGAAAGAGTTTCAATTCTTTGCACCACAAGACTTAGCTTTCCCATTATCTTCTTTAAGACTGTCCATATATATTTTTGAGAGAGATAGATGTTCAACCTCTATGTGTTAAAAAGCTAGGCTGCTTGGCTTTAGCTAGCCGTTCCGAATGGTAAACTCTGTTTTCTAGCATGGGGAGTAGGTCGTGTCTGACCGTTAAAATTGTTTCCTAGTGCCATTTCCATTAGATCTGAAAAACATGTTTATCTGCTAACTGAGAAGCCAACATGATTGGCATCATGCACAATGTTTTCAGTTGCTTATCACTAGTGGTATAGGAGGTAATGACAAAACCATAGGCAAATTTCCTTGACCAGGCTACTGATAGGGTATTCCCCAGGAACCGGTGGTGTGGGTACCTTGATGCAAAGCTTTGACATTTTGTGTTTTTGGTGTTGTAAACAGATCCATCTCTGAAGTACTGCACTTTTGAAACATCCTTTGTAACATTTGATGTTTTAAACTTTAATTCGGGAGAGACAGTTGCTTGACTTCTTAAGCTGTCAGCTGCTGCGTTTTCTAGGCCTGGTGGGTGTACTGTATCAAGGTTATCTGCCCCTGTATAGCCAGTCTCCAAATGTTTTCGGCTAGCTTTGATAGTGTATATGATCTTGTTACTCCTTGAGGTGACACAATGTTGTGTTGTCTGTTTGGAATTGAATAGTCTTTTCCCATACTTGAGTTTTGAAGGTCTTTAAGGCTAACAAGATTGACTTCACCTCTAACATGTTTGTGTTGGACTGGTTCCCTTGTCTTCCATAGTCTCCTGATGTTGAGGTTTCCCACGTGAATTGCTCCATCCTGTGTGAAATGTGACTGTGGTGATGGTCATTGTTGTAGGGAAGGACTACCCATTTATGTTGGTCAAGTTCCACCATGCCATTCCCTTTAGTACATTTTTCATTATTACCACTAGATCATCCAAACTTCCCATGGCTTGTGGCCATAGGTTTTGCATCCTTTCTTGAACTGGTTTCATATGTAACCTGGCATTGGGAATCAGTGAAAAGCAGGAGGCCGTTATGGCCGATGCACAAGTTACTTACCTTCGGAAACAATATATCTCTAAGAGACATTAGTTAGTGATAGATTCCTTACCTTAGAATTACGCCCAGGCGTCAGACTGGATCCGAAAACATTTCGTAAGCAGTACCCCTGCGCGTCGGAAGGTGGTGTCGTGCGGCTCCGCGTCCGTCGTAGGCATCGTGATCACCGGGATGACATCGCAGCAGCTACTTAGATGCCGCCCTCACGTGCTGACGTCAGTTCTGTACATGACTTTCCGCGCCAGGAACGCAGAGCCATACAAGATACTGACCACTGGTGCATTGAAACTAGGGCCCTAAAAGGGATGACAACCCTAGAAATCAGTTCGCAGAATGGGGAGGATGGGTGGGGCGGTAAGGAATCTATCACTAACTAATGTCTCTTACAGATATATCGTTACCGACAAGTCAAATGGAATCAATTGTCGCTGCTCAATCTCCACGCAAGGACGTGGAGGCTAAGACAGGTTTGGGTGGAGGACCGTCCCCTGCTGCTTCGACAGAAGACCCTCCCGAAGAGGCAGTCGGATCAGGGGGATCCTCGCTCATAATGAGTAGCTTGGGATACCAAACTCTTCGAACCCAGTCCGGAGCCACAAGAATGACTTGGGCCCAGTTGAGCTTGATCTTCTTCAGCACTCTGGGTAGAAGTGGTATAGGCGGAAAGGCGTACAATAGACCGCAACTTCACTCACGACAAAAAGCGTAGCCGAGCGAGTGCCGCCTTGGAAATTCCAACATCCAGAACTGCTGCCATTGCGCTTTCTTTTCGGTGGTGAATAGATTTAACCAAGATTCTCCCCACTGTTGAAAGAGACCTTGCGCCACCTCAGAGTGAAGACGCCATTCGTGATCCATCATGCACCTGCGGCTGAATTTATCCGCCCTGACGTTCAAAGAACCCGCCAAGTGTTGACCCACCAAGGAAATGCCTTGACGTTCCAGCCATGTCCAGAGATGCAGAGCATCTTGGCATAGGGTCCACAACCCCACCCAGCCTGGCTTGTTGCAGTACCACACGGCGGTGGTGTTGTCTGTGAACACCTGCACTACTTTCCACTTGAGGCAGAGAAAGAATGCCTTCAGTGCAAGTAGGATCACCTGGAGCTCCAGAAGTTTGATATGGAGCCTGGACTCCCCCAGACCAGAGGCCTCTGATCTTCGCCTCTCCCATGTGGACGCCCCATCCCAGGAGGGATGCATCTGTCACCAATGTGTGCTCCGGTTGGGGAAGGGAGAGGGATCTGCCGCTGAACCAATGCTGGTTCGTGAGCCACCACTGCAATTGTCGTGCAGTGCCCTCCGAGATCTGGACGTAGTCGGACAGGTTCCCCTGATACTGCGCCCACTGGAACTTCCCAAGTCCCACTGCAGAGCCCGCAAATGCCATCTGGCATGACTGATCAGCAGGATGCAGGAGGCCATGAGGCCCAGCAGCCTCAAGGTCATCCTGACCGAATGTCCTGGACTCACTGTTCGGGAGGATAGACCCGAAACTGCGCCGTGTCCAGAACCGCTCCGATGAAGAGGAGCTTCTGAGAGGGAATCAGGTGCGACTTCGGCACGCTGATGGAGAACCCCAGCAAATGCAGGTCGGCCGGCCGTAGGGGGGGGGGGGGGGGGGGGGGCATCGAGATAGGGAAAGACTGAACCCCCCGATTTGCGCAGATGAGCTGCGACCACAGCCATCACTTTTGTGAACACCCGAGGGACGCTGGCAAGGCCAAAAGGGAGCACGGTGAACTGAAAGTGCTCGAGGCCTACCGTGAACCGCAGGTAACGCTGGTGGGCCGGCAGGACGGGGATATGAAAATAAAGGTCCTGCATGTCTAATGCTACCATCCAGTCTTGCGGGTCTAGGGCAGACAAGACCTGAGCAAGTGTGAGCATCTTGAACTTCTCCTTCCGGAGTAAGCGATTGATGTTCCAAAGGTCTAAGATAGGATGCAGGCCCTTCTTCTTTGGAACCAGGAAGTAGTGGGAGTAACACCCATGACCTACTTCTGGCATCGGAACGCACTCGATGGCCCCCTTGGCCAAGAGGGCCGCAACTTCCTGCTGAAGAAGTGCCAAGTGATCCCCCGACATGCAGTGGTACTGAGGCGGCATGGCTGGAGGGGTAGTCTCGAAGGGGAGGGAGTAGCCCCTTCGGACTATCTGCAAAACCCACCTGTCCGAAGTGATGGTGCGCCAGTGGGGGAGGTGATGGCGATGGTGATGGACTGACCCACCCGCTGGCCCCGTGACCCACCTCGGCGGGTCCCACATCCGCGGCTGCGCTGAGACTGTTGCTGCACAGGCCTGTGGCTTTGAAACTAACCTATTTGGGCACCCCTTCCGTGGCCACGAAAGGAGCTAAAAGCAGACACCGAAGGAGTGTGCGTGGCCGAAAGGCCCAATGACTTGGCCGTAGCCTGCGAATCCTTAAAACGCTCCAACGCACAGTCAGCCATGTCGCCAAAAAGGCGAGTGCCATCAAAAGGCATGTCCATCAGAGTGTTCTGGACATCCCCTGAAAAGCCAGTCGTCCTCAGCCAGGCGTGATGGCGTAGCACCACTGTTGTGGAAATCGCTCTGCCCAGCGAGTCGGCGGTGTCTAGGCCACAACGAATCGTGAACTTGGCTGCATCTCTCCACTCAGCAATAGCTTGGGAGAGCACCGTCCGGGCCACTTCAGGACACTGAGGCAGCACCTGCGCTACCGTATCCCACACAGAGTGGGAATAACGGCCCAAGAGGCATATGGTGTTCACAGACCGCAACCCTGAACTGGCGGAAGAGAAAATCTTCTTCCCAAACTGCTCCAGTTTCTTGGATTCCCGATCCAGAGGTGCGGAAGGGAATGCGCATGGGGACGCAGAGGCTTTGACAGCCAAGCTCTCAGGGGTACGGTATTGGGAGAGGAAAATGGGGTCGCCCGGGGCCGGGCGATGGCGTCGGGCCACTTTTCTATCCACAGGAGCCCCTGTGTTGGGCCTGGACCAGGTGTCCAAAAGGACGTCTGAAAGTGCATCATTAAAAGGTAGCAGCGGCTCCGCAGAGGAAGCCACCGGCCGAAGCACTTCTGTCAGAAGGTTAGTCCTGATGGCCACTGTAGGGAGCTCGAGGTGGAGAGCCTCTGCTGCCCTACACAACACCACTGAATAAGTACCACCCTCCTCCGTAGCCATGGTAGAAGAAGACAGAGTGCCAAAATCCTATGCCCAATCCGGGTCTAACACGCATTAGGCTGCAAGAGGGTCTTCAGACCCCTCCCAGTCCTCCCAGTCCTCCATAACCTGCTGAGCAGGTGGGAAAGAGGGAGGAGGATAGAGAAAGGGATAAAAAAAATCCCATCGGCGTCAGAATTGGCGTCGATCGCCACCTGTGTGGCACAGTCTCCATGTCGGGGTGGAAGCCAGGGACGACATTGGGGGCGGTGCCGTCGACATCGATGTCGGTGAATCTCGTACGAGGTCAACTGACATCGGCTGGGATCCATGTATGGATTCATGGGGGTCTCGCGGTGCCGAGGCCGGACCCGTGGATGATGTGGGGGCCCAAGCCGCCGACGAAGGGCGAGGACCCCCCAGTCGGACCCGCGGGGCCCGAAAGTGCACTGGTGGGGCCCAACAGGCCAAAGAGGAGGGCCATGCCTGACAGAAATTCCTGCAGCTGGGCCGGAGTCGCTGACGGACCCGGGATGGGCGGGTAGGTCAACAGCAACTGCGTATTCTCCTCCGGAGATGCTGGGGAGGCACCACTCGCACCCTGAGCCATGTCGCGCAACAGGCTAGGGGAAGGCGAAGAGCGGCGTTGCGTCTTCGGCTTCGTCTTACCTGACCCCGGGTGCCAAGACTTCGTCGAACGATTGTGGCGGCTCCGCGACCGGGCCCTCGAACTGCCACGGGACCGGGACCTTGAACGGCGTGGAGCCGACTCCCAGGCCTCAAGCAACTTGCGGGATCGCTCCCGCAAACTTTTTGGAGCCATGGCCCGGCAGTCGGGAAACGACGCAGGGTCATGATCGCTTCCCAGGCAGTAGAGACACTCGCGGTGCGGGTCTGTCACCGACATCCTGCGGGGACAAACCTCGCAAGACTTGAAATCGGGCATCCCTATACATCAGGAGTCAAAGACTGAAGAAAGACAAAAGTCCCAAAAAACTCAGTCAAAATTGATTGGGTGTAACGCTCTCTCCGGATCTGCGCTTGCTGGCCCGGAAAAAGAAAGAGCTGTTGTCAGCGTGCGAAGACGGCGTCTAAGTAGCTGCCGCAACGTCATCCAGGCGACAACGCCTACGATGGAAGCGGAGCCGCACAACGCCACCTTCCGAATCGCAGGGATACTGTTGATGAAAACTTTCCGGATCCAGTCTGATGCCTGGGGGTAATTCTAAGGTAAGGAATCTATCACTAACGTGTCTCTTTTAGATATCTTTCCCACTGTCCTCACTGTCAGAGACTGCCCCTTCTGGTAAGGCTAGCTTGGTATGTTAATGCCTACATTCTCTTCATGGTGGAAAGGACCATTGCCCTCACAGTATTGAGTCTTGCTTCCAGAAAAATCTGGGAGAATTTCTCTAGGTTTATAGAAAACCCCAACTTCAGAGCTTACTTTTACTAGCTAGTTGTCTAGATACAGGTGTATGTATATCCCCTTCCTTCGCAGGCATGCTGCTACCGCAGATAAACATTTTGTTAACACCCTGGGTGCTGACTTTATGCCAAAAGAAAGTAACTTGAATTGATAATGTACCGGATTTGCTACAAAGACATTTTGTATGCTTGCTGCTAATTCACACATGCAGATCAGAGTCTTTGAGGTCTAGTGTTGCCGTATATTCCGTTCTACAGTTGAAGAATGACTACTTGTAATGTTACCTTTTTGAATCTCACGAGTTTTTAAGAATTTGTTTAGGAAGCGGAGATCACTGAACAGGGTAGAGTGTGCTGTCCAGCTTTGGTATCCAGAAGTACGGCAAGTAGACTCCATGGTAGATTTAAACTTTTCTATTGCCTGTTTTTGCATGTTGGCCTGTACTTCGCATTTGAAGCCTGACACCGGAAGGGAAGGATGCCTTCCGAGGGTTACCCCAGTGGCCAGTTTCCTGCTTGCCTTATCTGCAAAGACCACTATTGACATCAAGCCTCAATCACAAATGCCACACTCTTTTGGTATTGTTCAGGGAGGTGTTTCGTAAGTTACCAAATTTCATCCAATTGTGGGTGCACATAGTGGTTCTGTACGGTATATGAATTTACAATTCTCCATTGCATTGGCGCACCTCTTTCGACTTTTCACCCCACAAACTCTACTCTCTTTACCAGGAGGTGGTACCATTGCTGTGGGGCACTGGCTCTTTTATTTGTCGTGGCCGATATTGTGAAATCTGACAATCCATTGCCTCTGATGACCAAAAGGTGCTTTGATCAGTGCTTATATTATCTCTCCACCCAAGGAATTACTGGTTTGCAACCAGCTGGCTCTTTGAATGCCTCCCTTCCCTGATCCAAAGTGCTTGGCAGCATAGGGAGATTTTGATACCTGCTTTGTGAAGGCAGAGGTGTCTCCAATAGACAATATGTCTGAACCTTTTCCTCCTCCCATTGAACCGCCTACCTGTCTGCAACAACTCTTAACCACCTAGTTATACATTGAGATGTCATCCGGTGGGGATGGCCTCCCTCTTCCAACTTTCTCTTCCATTGAATCGGAGTTAAAACCCTGCCACTGTTCATCAGAACTTTTGACATCCTAGAACATCCACTGCTCATATAGGTCCTTTTCCTCAAAGAATACGTCCTGAGGATCTGGCATGGACGGGGGGGGGGTCCTCACCGTGGGTGGTCAGAAATCTGTCTCGGGTGGCAGGGTGGGTTTGTGAATATGAGAGGTTTGATACAAAACATCACTATTTTCAACGAAGCCATCATACAGCTGGGGAACTCGCTTTCACCAGTGTCCAGTATATGTTCTAAAATGGCTACCCTATTCATTTGCACTGGCAATAATAAAGCTGACCAGCACAGGGGCATATCTGCTCATACAGGTATGCCCTCACATGTAATATCAAGCACCCTGCCTTAGGGCTGAAAGGCCTGCTTTAGGGGTGACTTACAAATGCTCCACGTAGTGTTAGGGAACATGTCATACAGGGGTGTGTGTCAGGTCGTTTTCACTCTTGTATGCACCAAAACACACAGCCTGCGCTGGCAACCCTGCATGAGTTTGGTGAGGGGTCCCTTAGGGTGGCACAATTCATGCTGCAGCCCTTGGGGGACCCTCTTTAGTACCTTAGTCCCTAGATTCCAGAGGTACAATTTACTAGGGACCTATAGAGAGTGCTAGAGTTATTGCCAATTGGGGGAACAACAGTACAGTTTTGGTAAAGGGATATGGCACTGGGGACCTCGTTAGCAGGAACCCAGTGCACTTCCACTCAAATCACATCTTGTACCAGGCAAAAAGTGGGGGTAACCATGTCAAAACGGGGTACTTTCCCTACACTCCCCTTAAGTACTGCCTCCCGGCGACTTTTTTTTTTTTTTTTAATTTATATTTTTTTGAGAGTTCATAGACACAGAAAAGACATTACAAGGCTCATCAGCCGTAAGGGTTAACATCAAGAATTAGGAATACAATAGATATGGATACGTACATTATAAGGAATTCATTGTAACATAGCAGCAATATAAATACGACATAGGCAATACATTAAACATTAGCAGCCCTTTTAGTAAATAAGGTGCATAGTGGAATGAGCGAATAGGGAGAAAAAAAAAAAGGATTCTGCTGTGGGTTTCACCTCTTAAAAAACCTGTCTGAACATATAATATGCAAAATGCCATTTTCATAACAGAAAGTGTCAATCCATTTAGCTGTCAAACATGCTCCAATGCTTATGGTAACTCCTAAGGGCTCCTGCTCTTAATGCGTATTTTCTTTCCCTACCCTGGATCCGGAGTAGTTTAGCTTTCCATGCTTGAAAAGTTGGAGCTTTCTCTGATTTCCAAAATTGTAGGATTAGAGATCTAGCTATTAATGATGCTATAAACAAAGCCTCATCGTATGGAGTAGGGCTCGGAGAGCAGCCTAACACTGCTATTGATACATCAATCAGGATATTAGCTTTGACCGTAATACAGAGATCGTTTCCTATTTCTTTCCAAAATTCCGTTATTTTTGGGCATTCCCAAATGATGTGACTCCAGGTACCCTTCTCTACACATCGAAAGCACTTATCTTCAACCAAGGAGTAAACTTAGTGGAGAAATGAGGGAGTTCTATAAATAAGCCATTTACTATAAAATTGCATACGTTGAAAGTTCGCACCGCGGAATTTTTTTTAATTAAATTTATTCATTTTATCCCATGTCGGGTTTGCTAATTTCAATGTCTTCCCTCTTTTTCCACCTGTCTCTGACTTTAGTAAATACCTCGATTGGATTATCCTCTTTTAATACTTTAATCCCCATACTAATTTTCTTTAATGAGGGATTGTTTAATGCTGTTGATACATCCCTTTTGTAAAATAAATTAGCTATATCACATTGTCTAAGCTCCGCATGTAGCATACAAAAAGACCATTGCAAGATTGTGCTCGAGTGATGGATTTGTCTAAAAACTTCTTCTTCTGTTTTCCATCTATTTCCCACAAGAAGGTCCTCTATTGTCTCAAAGCCATTCTCGCCCCAAAGTCTCGCTGTGTTAATATCCAAGCAACCCCCTTCGCCAAAACTAAAATTAGTTAACACAGTTGAGCTGCTTAAGTTGAAAATACCATAAAATGTCAGGAGCTGGGTTTTCATTTTAAATAGCCATTGGAGAAACTTATAGCGGACTTTCTTTGGATATTTCGTAATTCTGACAGGGTCCGTTATTTTAGATTCTAGCAGCATCCCCTTCATAAAAAAAATTATCTGCCGCGTAGTCATTTAAAAAAAAAAAAATCTAAAACTGTGGTGTGCAAAAGTAGCAAAATAATAATCTCTAATATTTGGGAGGGACAGTCCTCCTTGCGTTGTTGGAAGATATAAAGTGCTGAGTGCTAATCTTGGAATCTGATCCAAGACTTTACAAGGTTAGAACTAGATGAGGTAATCTCTTCCCTACCTAATGGTAAGGCAAACGGGTATGACGTACTCCCCGCCGAATTTTTAAAAAAATTCGAGGGGACTTTGCGCAAAGAACTCCTCCTTTTGGCCAATTATTTAATACAAGGGGGGTCCCCCCCAGAAAGTTTTCATTCAGCGGTAGTGGTCAGTATTTTAAAAAAAGGAAAGGACAAGGAAAATTCAAACTCGTATAGGCCCATAAGTCTTTTAAATACAGATTATAAGATTTTTACGAAACTTTTAACGAACCGGTTGAATAAAATATTAGGGCCTCTTATAGGCCCGGACCAATGTGGTTTTATAACAGGAAGATACCTCCATACAAATACAAGATTCTTACTTGAGGCACTGGATTATTTAAAATCAATAAGGTGAAAGCACAAATTTGGTTCCTTGATGCTGAAAAAGCTTTCGATCTGGTGTCCTGGGACTGTCGTTTTGCTATTTTGCACAGTTTCGATTTTCCGCAGGCTTTTATCTCTCTCTTAAAACAACTCTATATTAACTCTAGGGCACATATCATTATCAATAATTGCAATGTCGGGACATGCCATGTTAGCAGAGGTACACGGCAAGAGTGTCCCCTGTCGCCAATTTTATTTGCTCTTTTTATCGAGCCTCTAGCCATTACAATTAGGGGCACAATGTCCGATACAGTACCAGTAGTCGGAATGACAAATATCAAACTTTATGCCAATGACATTGCCCTTTTTTTAGATTCAAAGCCTGCAAGTCAAGTGAACATTTTTAAAATCTTTTCTGATTTTCAAAAATTGGGAGGTTACAAGATAAATGTTAATAAGACTGAAATAATTTTAGTTAATTGCACTATAGACACTTTATTGCCGGAATTTAGGCAGAACTATAGTTTATGCCCAAAGAGATATCAGGGAATACTTATCTCGGATAACTTGGAAGATCTATATTTATTAAATTATATACCTCTGTTAAAAAAGGTTGGGTCCTACCTCGATCGTTGGAATTTATTGCCACTTTCCATAATGGGCCGGGTTGCTTTAATACGCATGTCAATTCTACCTCTTTTTAATTTTCTTTTTAGCGCTGCCCCTTGCCCAATCCAGGTTTCTTTTTTTTTTTAAAAGTGGATGCATTGTTTTCCTCTTTTCTTTGGCCTCTCGGCGACTTTGAAATGATTCTAAACTCTTTGAGAAATGTGTCAAAATGTCTCCATTTCTGGAGGACAGCTGCCATTTCAGCCTCGAGGTGCCTCTTCTTTTGCTCGACTTTGAGCACTCATTATTCAGCATCGAATGCGGTCAGCAGGCTTTTCTTTGGGCTTTCTTGCCTTGCCTTTATCCTCTCTCAGTCCCAATCACCATTCGACGTTGAGGCGTGTTCTTTGTTGGAACGAGCGAGGCTCTCTGTCTCAACTTTCCTTCATTCGAAATGTGTTTCAGCACCAAGGCAGTCTTATGAGACTTCTAGTCATAATGCTTTGGCTCGGGTGGGTGGATTTCTCATGTTCTTACACTTTCTATTTTTTCTGGAGTTGTTCTGCTTTGCCCTTGATGGCGTCCCCTTCAGCATCAGATTCTTCCTCCTGTGTCAACTCGGTCTTCAACTTTACGATACTTTTAGAAGCCAAGATGATTTTTGATTAACTATTACTGTGCTCTTCCGAAAATGACATTTCGCAAACACCTATTGGAGTTCTTGAGACTCCACAGATACAGCCAACTATTTATGTTACATACAGATGTATAACTATATAAGATACCGATTAAGCAAGTAAATATTGCCCATAGAATCCGAACTACATTTCTTAATGACAATTTATTTCTTTAGGATTCTGTCTATATGTTGAATTTTCAGCATTAATTGTCCTGCGCATCTAAACATTACTGAACATCATTAAGCTTGTCCTGGCACCACAATCTCTATTTGAATACCCTTTACCCTGTTGTCCTACTTGGATGGGATACTTCAGGGTCCCTTTCTCTGTTTCACTTCTGTAATCCCTAGTTTTATTCTTAAAGTGAGTCCTGTCTCAGTTTCCTAAACTATGTGACTTTCTAGCATCATACCTTATAAGTCCCAGCCAAATATCAACCGGTTGGCCTCACAGTAAGCATAATTGCAATTTTTTTTTATAATGCATGGCCAATAATATGTTATGCAATAGATTTTGGCCAGTGCAGTATGGCGAAGGTCTTTTTATTCATTGCCTTGGTTGCAGCTTTGCAAACTAAGACGTCCTTTTCAATTTTTGTTTTAAATGCTGCTCTGTTAGTTATTGCATGCTGAGCACAATTATCTATCATGTTAAGCGTATAGACATAACTCAATACTAATGGACTACAAATATGGTGACGGTTTTCTATCCTCCAGTTCTCTCAGGCAATCTCTGCTCGTTTCACTGTAGGTGTATATTTTAATGGTTAAAAAGTTGATGAGATTCTTCTATGATAGTTATGTTCCCTTTTTAAATATCTATAGGGGGTCCTTTATCTTCATTTAAAGATACAGTCCTGAAGATGGTCTCCCAGTTGTGAAACAACCAAGACTGAAACGTCGACGCATAACCCACGTTTCATTTAGAAATTGTTAACACCTACTAACTGACTTGTATTTTCTAAACACATTCTCTAGCTGTATGCCAGAAAGTGGGTATAAGGTACATCGAAATATGGTATTTAACTCTGGAAACACATTGTAACAAATTTTGTAAATGTACAATGAGATTTATATTCTGAACCCCTGTGATTATTTGTTTAATTAACTGGTTTCTTTAATAAAAATTTGAAAATGCACATCCCTGCATTTTAGATTGATTGCTTTCAAATTACTCTACAGAGGTTAAATACCCTTCAATTGATTTAAGATGTCATTCCTAGACATCACTTGTGAATAATAAGTCTATCTGAAATATTGTTTTAAGTGAATCCCTTGTTGGGTTTGTTACCTACCCGATGATAATTACCAAACCCACAAGGGAATATTAGGAAGCCTTTTTCTGTTTAACATACTTCTAGAAACCTGGCAGGGACATGAGACACTGGAAGGCCTAAAGGAGCGTACTGGAGAGGATATCAAGGGATATGGCCAGTCACTAAAAGGAAGCAGTTACGGATAGATGGCAATCATGGTGCAGCTCTTGAAACATGCGGAGATATAGCACCAGAACAGGAAATCAAGAGCTGGGAAATCTGAGCATGGTTGACTCACAGCATCTGTACCATGCTTATGGCTCTAGAACGAGCACACACAAGTGGAAGCTTCCACTGAGATCCCAACTTGACATCTAATTTTTTTTAAGACAATGAGTGCACTCTGCTTTCCTGACTGTATTAACCGTCCCACAAAAAGATATTTTCTAGGTCAGAATTTTCAATTCTAGAAATGTCAATGCTGAAACTAATACATTCGTGAAAAACAATTACTGTCTATCTCTAGTGACAATGTGTATTTTTTCCTCCCAGCAATGGTGAGCTTCACTCAGAGTAGTTGTGACTTTTTCTATGGAGAGGAGTATGCTTAAGATCCCAATACTCCTTTCAGGATCTGAAAAAGGAACTTATGTTCCCCTTGTCAGGCATAAAATTTCAAGTAAACATTTTGCTGCTCCTAGAGTGTTTAGTAGGGCAAACAGACATTTGTAAGAAGTGATTGAGTATGCACACCATACAAACAATCTAGAGGTTTGCTTGTACACCACTGAAAATATACTATAGAAATAATAGAATAATCATGACAGACTAAGTTCAATCGATTGGTGTTCAGAAATTTCTGATCTAAATCTCTCAAGATCTAAATGTTTAGCATAATCTTGGTACCAAAAGTGTGGCCAAAACTACTAAAGCCCATAGAAATACACATAATTTAATAGGTAACTGGTTAATTACACCAAATTCTTGTCAAACATACCTTTTTGACAGGTGACAGCTCCTCGTCCAAGGGTATAAATGTGGTGCCCAGGTCAATAGATTCTAGCAGCTTTTTGGTTGGTTTCCTCTGCCTTTTACTGTCGCAACTTCCTGTGAATTGGCAAACATTTCCAGGCATTAGAAATCAACTCACAAAACATCATATGAAAGAAAACTGCCAGTAGCATGGTTTCTCCAGCATACATCTTTTACACAGTAGCAACCTTTGATTATCTGCTACTTTTAAGGAATAGGTTACTTAACTCAATCACAGCTTGTTTTGTTGTAGAGTTACATGTGCATACTTCCACATCTTATGTTGGGCTTGGAAAATAACAGATTGTTTCGTTCAAATTACGGAACTACAAGCTCACTATACCTACAACAATACTAATGCTAACCTCGTATTAAGAGCAGCCATCTTGTTAACGTCCTTTTTAAACTAAAGGAGTCCAAAAAGCATGAGGCTATGTTACCACTTTTGGCTCCATTTAGGGCAGGCACAGGATAGAATAGCTATCTGGTACGAAAAAAGAGACTGCAGATTCACATGTTAATCTACCAAAGCTAACCAAAGAGAAGATATTTGTTAGCAGTAAGTAATGTTTTTTTCTACAGCTTAGGGCTATAAACTCACCTGCATCCACATAGTGCAACACTGTGATCATTAATAGGAACAAGGGCACTGAGAGATATGCTGCTGCCTCAACATATGTGTTTTTAGATAAGAAAGTGCAACCTCTGTGCCAGGTCAGGCCAAGTCCATATCCACAGTCTGTACAAATGTTTAAAATGAAATTTGAATGTAGTTGCATTTCACTTTTTGTAAGAGGGTTATTTCCAACAGAAAAAGGTTTGCGCTGGGTTTTGTGTTTCCAGTTAGTAATTTTTATTTTGAATGCGGTGGCAAAAGAAACTATACACAACCGGAGAAATAATACAAAGAGTGTCTTCTGGGGTGCTTGACGGGCAGGATAAACTCCGCTTCATCGAACAGTTCAATGTGAGTAGTTGTGATTCAATGGAAAAGTAGGCAGATTGAAGGCACAATTGAAGGCACGATTGAACTAGTGCAAGTCCAGTAGTTTAATAAAAATAAGTCCGATATTGTGATGCCAATTTGGAGTGAGTCCCACAAACTCGAATGGAGCATCTGCCAAAGTGAGGCATTAGTGCTTCTGGATTCCTAACATTAGTGGATATAATTGGGTAATGCCTTTTAAATGCTGTTAATTTGGCAATCTGATAGGTGGATTTGTTAGTCCGACTGAAATTATACATTAACCTTGAGAGTTAATAGTGAGCCACTGTACTGAGAGTTTGTTATGATTAATCAGTGAAGGTTTTCTCAATAAGAATGCAATTGCCCACCAGGACTTTAGTGCTGAAAAAATCTTCACAAGCCCCTTCATTCTAAATAAGTAGGACTTCGTTTTTTTCCTAAATGCTGAAACATTACCTAATGTTTACATTTTCACAGTCACGGCATTCCAGACCCGAGTGGTCTGTACCAATAAGTGAACAATGTATTCACTTTATCTACTAATCTTGGCTCCAGTGAGAGGTATGATTTTTGCATATTTGTCAAAAAGTCAGTCATACAAATTCAAAACCACCTTATGTGTCAGTCACAAAAAAGTGAACGGAATCCGCTTCTTCACTGGGAACCAATGCAATATGGCCAGTACTGAAGTCATGCAATTACGTTTTTGGAGATTCAGTTGGTGTGAGTTACGGCCTTTTACATACTCCATAGGTGGTGAACCAAATACCCAGGGAAGCCTCTGACTCAACCATTTGTGTAATCCAGTCATGGTATCATACAGACTAAAATCATCTATCTTTTGTGAATGTGCCAACAGTTGGAGGATTTTTCTTAGCCCCTTCAGATGAGAGACGTTTGTCTTGAGCACACTAATTCTCAAAGATAGATATTACTATCCATAATGAGTCTAAGATGTTTTGCGGCAGTGACAAGGTGGGGACAATGAGCCAAGGCAGATTTTCTACAATGAGTACAAGGTTTGTAGTTACACAAGCTTATGTCTAAGTTTTTCAGGTTCTGCTTTAATATATCATCAATAGTCAAAAGAAATTCTCCAAAATTTGTAGTTTAGAGTAATTCCTCGGTTTCAATTTAAGATGAAATGAGATTAACCGCATTAGTTATTAAAACTAATATAATGTATGAGCACAGAAATGTAAACAGTCGAAGTTGGTACATACTGGAGAGTGGAGGGGAGGCGGCTCGGGCCAAATTCCGCAGAAGACTGGAATAATGTTGGACTGAAAAGTGGGAAGAGAAATTGGTCTCAAAATGAACAAGTAGTGACAATCCAACAGGCCTGGCCTTAAAGGAAAGCTGTATGGTAATGAGAAGTGTTAAATGTGGATAGTATGGGAATGGATAAGTATTTGTGGGGAAGCAAACTACTATAGGTTAATGTTGGCGTAGGTTAAAAGGTCAGGTGATAGTTGTACTTTCAAAGCCAGATCTAAAAATCCATGCAGGTTAAAGATTGCCTTCCACCCACTGTGCTGCTGCAAGAGAAAAACAACAAAACAACAATCATCTAGTCTAATAAGATGCTTTAATAGCATCCAAATGTCATGTGTGCGCCCCTTAAAGTTCAAACTTAGAAAGCTGGATAAATAAAATAAATGATCAAAGCTGTGAAAGCACACAACTTCTGCTTAATCAAAACATGTACTCCTGACTCGCAACATGTAGGTGGAGCCAAACCCCTCTCTGGTGGTGCTCAAATAATTTTCTAGCGACATCTGTGCTGCCAAGTCAAACCTTAGAAAGGCCACCCATTTCAACATAGCCAGTCGTAATTTCACTTCTTTTTGTCTCAATATCAGGGTTTCATAAATGATGGTGAAACATCCACCATTTACACAACGCTATTGTTTACTTCCTTCCAAAAGTCATCTGAGATGGAGAACATAATCACCTCAGTACTGTGAAACAACCTCAAGTTTCCAAGCCTTCTATTTACAATGCATCTGGTTTCAATAAAGGGTATGACCAGTAAAATGAATAAGCTGAACAAAAAAAAAACGAATGGTGAGCAACTTAAATGGCATCTACTGCAAAGCATTGCCGGAGGTCTGGTGTAACATATGAACAGGACCTCAGTGAACTGGTGAAGAAAAAGATGCAAAAGGAGCACAATTTTCCATTTTTTTTTTCATGGTCCACCAATCAAACTGTAAAATATTTAAACCCACAGGACAACCAAAAAACAAGAGCTTATTTCCCATCATCTCAAAGACCTCAAGCAAAAGACTCAAAGTGAATGAATGCAACAGTGATAGGCCAGCCCAACAGGAGGACTTCTGTTGTGGAAGAGTTTATTCTCTGAACATCTATCTGACAAGTAACGAAGACCGATTATACTATTCAGCCAGTTTGCCAAGGTGTATCCCTAAAAAGCAACATGCAAAGCAACTGACTACAGATTTGGGCCTAGGGCCGACTGGCCTGACCCTAGAAGTACGTTACGAAGAGCAGCTATTTCTAAAAACAATAGCCATAATGAAATCACGGAAATTTGGCATGACAAAGAAATGGAGTATTTGGACCTTGAGTCAGCCGGCAACCAGGAAATCCCCACCAGTTCTAGTCATTTAGAAAAACTCGAGTCCCAGGGGAATCAAGAGAGGCCGTCTGATTTCATACATGCCTTTGCAAATGTTAAACTATGGCTAAAAATTACATTTCTATTAGTGCCAGAAAGGAATATGTTGCTTACCCAGTAAACTCTGTTCATAGGATGTAGTGCTGTAGATTCACATGTTCTGCGTATTTCTGCAATTTAGAGTCAGGCTCAGATGAAGAAAGTTGTTTTTGTTCAAAGAAGTCTCTTCAAGTAACAAGGTCTCCTGTGACGTCCCCCTTAGTAGGGACTGCACATGGGCACAGACTCCATTGTGGGATTGAAGTACGTACAGCAGGTGAGTGCAAATATAAAGAGGTTAACAGCGAGACGGATGACTATATAAATAGTGTATAAAAGTAAAGTAAATACTTAATGTTACAGAGATGTGCAAACAAAACACTGATTCCAGGTAAGAGGGTGGGTGCATGTGAATCTACAACACTACAAGCTACAATCTGATGCTTACAGGATCAAACATTCCATGCATAGCATGTGCGGCTGTAGATACAAATTCTCTACATATAATGCAAAGCAGATCTCCCTTAAAGCAGTGAGCAATCCGTGGATGATGTGGATGTCAGAAACAGAGTTCTTAATATGTTTGGACAAATATAGCCTGGTGAGGATATCCACACAATAATGATTAGTACAAGTCTATGGAGTTGCCCTTGTAGCTGCTTCGCAAATGTCAGCTACGGGAATATTCCAGAGAAGTGTCATGGTCTCCCCTTTCGTCCAAGCAGAACGCAGCCCACGGGAAGTGTGTGAAACACTTTTGGCTTTAAAATAACATGTTTGGTTTACATTTAATGATCTATCCATCAATGCCAGTTTTTAATATAGGGTGGCCTTTACGAGGGTTAGCAAAAGCAATAAAAAAAGATCTTGCACCTAGTATGTAAAGAGTTCTGTCAACTAAGGAGTCTGGGTAAGGGAAAAAAGACTTGTACCTCAACTGTTTGATTAGGGTGGAAAGAAGAGACCACCGTGGGAATGAATTTAGGGTTACTTCGGAGGACACTCGTATTCGCATGAACCTGCATAAAAGGTTCCTAAAGTGAGGACTTGGAATTCAGTTATGTGCCTTAGCGATGTAATGACTATAAAGAAAGCTACTTTCCTAAAGAGAAACTGCCATGGGCAGGAATGCCACAGCTGGAACGGGGACCCAAGAACCTTGCGAGTACTGTATTGAGGTTTCATAGTGGAGTAAGTGGCAATGTAGGTGGAAGGACTCTGAAGGCATTAAATAAAAACTATAATGGCAGGACTTCTGAAGGGAGAAGACTCCCATCTATTTTGCATGTAAGCGGCACTAGCTGAAAAATGCAGACTGGGGTTACCTTTTCAATAACAAGAGCTACTTCTGATTGATAAAAACAGTCTTGAGCTACTAATGACTTTGACAATTGATGCAACAGTAACCACATCAGAAACAATCACAATAGTGACCAAACGTTCCAGGATAACAAGCAGTGACCACACCCAGATGGGTACATATGTTCTGTATTGTTTCGATTTTTACTGGCTGTCATAAGATTTGGGAAGCTACAATAGAAACCTTACTGACTACAAGAGGATGTTCCTTTCTGTTTTTACCTACGTGTCTTAACTTATTTTATAACTTTTTAAAATTCTGATAATGTAGATTTTTATGCAGGTTTTATGATTCACTATGTTATTTCAAATAAAGCTTATTTTTACTTGACTTCCCTCTCACCTTACACGAGGAACAGACGGCCACAGTCAGGATGCTGAGAGGCAAAGCTGTCAGCCCCAATGGCCTCACGGACTAGCTCTACAAACTATTCTCGTCCCGTCATTAACTGAATCTGCTTGGAGAGTTGGAGACAAAAGTGGTGCTCCCATCAGGAAAGCCACAATTGGTACACTTCACAAGTTGGACAAACCACCCAATTAATGTTCATCCTTCAGGCCTATTTCGCTGCTTAATGTTGAGGTAAAGATGTTGGGAAAAATATGGACTTTTATTATAAACAGGGTGATAGTAACCCTTATACACAAAGACCAAATGACTTCATGCCAGGTAGAAGCACAAGTCACTCCCTACGACAAGCCATATGGCCCTGTCCAAGGCCTACAAGTTACAGGGCCTTGCAGTGCTAATTTCAATTGACTATGAAAAAGTATTTGATAAGGGGCACTTGCCCTTCCTATTCCAGGTCCTGGAAAGAATGAAGGCTGATGCTTTCTTACTTACATTAGAACTCTATATAACAAACAGAAAGTGAAAGCCAGGGTAAATAGTATGCTATTCACATTTCCCATAAGACAGGGCAGCCGAGAGGGATTCCCCATATCCCTTCTTCTATTTAGCTTGACTGTGGAGCCTCTAGCGAAGTGGATCTGTCGAGATGCTCAACTGACAGGATGCTGCTGGCCCAATGGACAAGAAGATAGGACTGCACTATACGTATAAAATCAATCAATCAATCACGGAACTTCTATCGCGCACTACTCACCCGTAAGGGTCTCAAGGCGCTTGGGGAAGGGGGTCTGCTACTGCTCGAACAGCCAGGTCTTGAGCTGTTTCCTGAAGGCCAGGTGGTCCTGTGTCATCCGCAGGTGGACGGGTAGGGAGTTCCAAGTCTTAGCTGCCAGGTAGGAGAATGACCTTCCTCCAGCGGTGGCTCTCTGGATGCGAGGGACAACGGCGAGGGCGAGGTTAGCGGAACGTAGCTGGCGGGTGGGCGTGTAGAAGGTGAGGCGGCTGTTGAGGTACCCTGGGCCTAGGTCGTGGAGGGACTTGTGTGCGTGGGTGAGGAGTCTGAACGTGATCCTCTTGTTGACAGGGAGCCAGTGCAGGTCTCTCAGGTGGCACGAGATGTGGCTGCGTCGGGGGACGTCCAGGATGAGTCGGGCGGAGGCGTTCTGGATACGCTGAAGTCTTTTCTGAAGCTTGGCTGTAGTACCGGCGTAGAGGGTGTTTCCGTAGTCTAGTCTGCTGGTGATGAGAGCCTGGGTGACCGTCTTCCTGGTCTCGGTCGGGATCCATCGGAAGATCTTTCGGAGCATGCGGAGGTTGTGGAAGCAAGCTGAGGAGACGGCGTTGACTTGTCTGGTCATCGATAGGGAGGAGTCCAGTATGACGCCCAAGTTGCGTGCGTGGTCCGTCGGTTCAGGTGCGGTGCCTAGTGCCGGGGGCCACCAGGAGTTGTCCCATGCGGAGGGTGATGGTCCCAGGATGAGGACTTCTGTCTTGTCCGTGTTCAGTTTCAGGCGGCTGGTGTTCATCCATTCAGCGACGTCTGTCATCCCTTCGTGCAGGCTGGCTTTGGCGGTGTCGGGGTCTCTGGAGAGGGAGAGAATCAGCTGGGTGTCATCGGCGTAGGAGATGATGTTGAGGTTGTGTTGGCGTGCGATGGCAGCGAGGGGTTTCATGTAGATGTTGAAGAGAGTGGGGCTGAGCGACTATCCTTGCGGGACGCCGCAGATGACTTCGGTGGCCTCGGAGCGGAACGGAGGGAGGCGTACTCTCTGTGTTCTGCCGGAGAGGTATGAGATGATCCATTCCAGAGCCTTCCCTTGGATGCCGGTGTCGTTGAGGCGTTGTACAGTGTCAAATGCTGCGGAGAGGTCTAGGAGGATGAGTGCCGCTGTTTCGCCGTTGTCAAGCAGGGCTCGTATGTCGTCGGTGGCTGCGATGAGGGCGGTCTCGGTGCTGTGGTTGGCTCTGAATCCGGACTGTGATGGGTCGAGGGATCCGTTCGCCTCGAGGAAGGCTGCCAGTTGCTTGTTGACGACCTTCTCGATGACTTTCGCGGGGAAAGGAAGAAGCGAGATGGGGCGGAAGTTCTTGAGGTTGGTCGGGTCCGCTGTTGGTTTCTTCAGCAGAGCGCTGAGTTCGGCGTGCTTCCAGCTCTCCGGGAAGGTTGCTGTGTTGAAGGAGGTGTTGATGATGTCTCGGAGGTGGGGTGCGATGGTAGAGGCTGCCTTGTTGAAGACATGATGGGGGCACGGGTCGGTCGGAGATCCGGAGTGGATGGTGTTCATCATGCGTGACGTGTCTTCGGGGGTCACCTCGGTCCATGTCTGGAGGGTGGCGGCGGGGTGCGAAGGTTCAACCGATGGGTGCGGGGGTGAAATGTCGAAGCTGTTGTGGATGTCGGCGATCTTGCGGTGGAAGTACGAGGCGAGGGAGTCGCAGAGGTCCTGTGAGGGAGTGATGTCGTTGTTGCCGGTGCTGGGGTTGGAGAACTCCTTGACGATGTTGAAGAGCTCCTTGCTGTCATGGGCGTTCTTGTCCAGTCGTTCCCGCAGAGATTTCTTCTTGGTGGTGCAGATGAGCTGGTGATGTCTGCGAGTGGCGAGTTTGAGTGCGGTCATGTTGTCGGCGGTCTTGTTGAGGAGCCAGGCCTTCTCGAGGGTGCGGCAGGCCTTCTTGGAGTCCTTAAGTTCGTCCGTGAACCAGGGGGCCTTCTTGCTTCTGGGCCTGGTGAGGGGGTTCTTCAGTGGGGCGAGGTCGTCGGCACAGGAGGTCAGCCACTGCGTGAGGTCGAGGGCAGCTGTGTTAGGGTCCGTAGTCCTGACAGGTGGGCTCTGGCTGAGGGAGGTGGCTAGCTGGTCGGCGGTGATCTTGCTCCAGTTTCTGTGGGGAGCCTGCTTCGGGTGATGGTGGACCGTGTTCTTTCTGAAGCTGAAGTGGATGCAGCTGTGGTCGGTCCAGTGAAGTCCGGTGGAGTGGCTGAAGGTGACGTGCTTGCTGGACGAGAAGAGTGGGTCGAGCGTGTGGCCGGCGTAGTGGGTGGGGGTGTTGACCAGTTGCTTGAGTCCGAGGTTGGCGAGGTTATCCAGCAGGGCGGTGGTGTTGCGGTCATTGTTGTTCTCCAGGTGGAAGTTGAGGTCCCCGAGGAGGATGTAGTCGGCGGAGGGGAGGGCGTGAGGGCTGATGAAGTCTGCGATGTCCTCGCAGAATTGTGCGCGTGGTCCTGGGGGTCTGTAGACGAGGGTGCCTCTGAGGGTAGTCTTGGGGTCGGTGTGGATCTGGAAGTGCAGGTATTCGGCGGCGTTGAATACGTCGATGGAGTCAGTCGAGATGCGAATGGTGCTCTTGTGTACGATGGCGATGCCTCCTCCGGTCTGGTTGACGCGATCCTTCCTGATGATCTTGTAGCCGTCCGGGATGGCTATGGCGATGTCAGGGGCTGAAGAGTCGTTCATCCAGGTTTCCGTGAGGAAGGCGACGTCTGGAGATGCTGTGTCGAGGAGGTTCCAGAGTTCCACGGCGTGTCTGTGGACGGAGCGGGTGTTGAGCAGGATGCACTTCAGGTGGTTGCTGTTGTCCGTCTTGGTGGGCGTGGTGCTTGTTTGGAGGCAAGAGAAGTTGCAGGATCGGCAGGCGAAGGGTCCATGGGTGCGTCGCGGGGACGCTCGGTAGCATCCGGGGGCTCGGGCGGTTTTGAGTGCGATGAGCGTTGCGAAGTCGTAGGTCCTGCGAGGGGGCTGACAGGCGCGGGGGCCAGGGGGTCTGGCGCTGGGCGCGGTCCAGGCGCGGACGGGCGCAGACGGGCTTACCTTTGGCGCACCTTCGGCGCTCAATCGGCGCGTCCGCTGCACGCGTCCGCTGCGCGGTCGCTGAGAGGGCGTCATAAATCAGGAGCCGGGAGGGAGGGTCACCTGGGAGGCGGGAGCGGGGTGGCCAATGGGCAGGGAGGGGAGGCGGGACTGCAGGCGGAGGCGGGAGCAGGAGGCAGGAGACCGGGGCAGCGGCGGCAGGAAAACGGCGCGAAAACGGAGGGGAAGTGACCGAGCAGCGGCGGTGGTCAGCGGCCGAGGAAGGGGCAGCAGCGGCAGGCGCAGAGTGGCAGGCGGCACCTACGAGCTAGCAGGCAGAAGGCAGCGGCGAAGAGAAGGTGAGTGGCGGCAGTCCCAGCGGTAGGCAGGCGCCAGGCAGGCAGGCGGCAGAGCAGTGAGGTAGGAGCGACCGGCTGTGGGGGCACAGGGGGTCACACTGACCAGCCCGTCACGGTCCCCTTAAATCAGGAGCCGGGAGGGAGGGTCACCTGGGAGGCGGGAGCGGGGTGGCCAATGGGCAGGGAGGGGAGGCGGGACTGCAGGCGGAGGCGGGAGCAGGAGGCAGGAGACCGGGGCAGCGGCGGCAGGAAAACGGCGCGAAAACGGAGGGGAAGTGACCGGGCAGCGGCGGTGGTCAGCGGCCAAGGAAGGGGCAGCAGCGGCAGGCGCAGAGTGGCAGGCGGCACCTACGAGCTAGCAGGCAGAAGGCAGCGGCGAAGAGAAGGTGAGTGGCGGCAGTCCCAGCGGTAGGCAGGCGCCAGGCAGGCAGGCGGCAGAGCAGTGAGGTAGGAGCGACCGGCTGTGGGGGCACAGGGGCTCACACTGACCAGCCCGTCACGGTCCCCTTAAATCAGGAGCCGGGAGGGAGGGTCACCTGGGAGGCGGGAGCGGGGTGGCCAATGGGCAGGGAGGGGAGGCGGGACTGCAGGCGGAGGCGGGAGCAGGAGGCAGGAGACCGGGGCAGCGGCGGCAGGAAAACGGCGCGAAAACGGAGGGGAAGTGACCGGGCAGCGGCGGTGGTCAGCGGCCGAGGAAGGGGCAGCAGCGGCAGGCGCAGAGTGGCAGGCGGCACCTACGAGCTAGCAGGCAGAAGGCAGCGGCGAAGAGAAGGTGAGTGGCGGCAGTCCCAGCGGTAGGCAGGCGCCAGGCAGGCAGGCGGCAGAGCAGTGAGGTAGGAGCGACCGGCTGTGGGGGCACAGGGGGTCACACTGACCAGCCCGTCACGGTCCCCTTAAATCAGGAGCCGGGAGGGAGGGTCACCTGGGAGGCGGGAGCGGGGTGGCCAATGGGCAGGGAGGGGAGGCGGGACTGCAGGCGGAGGCGGGAGCAGGAGGCAGGAGACCGGGGCAGCGGCGGCAGGAAAACGGCGCGAAAACGGAGGGGAAGTGACCGGGCAGCGGCGGTGGTCAGCGGCCGAGGAAGGGGCAGCAGCGGAAGGCGCAGAGTGGCAGGCGGCACCTACGAGCTAGCAGGCAGAAGGCAGCGGCGAAGAGAAGGTGAGTGGCGGCAGTCCCAGCGGTAGGCAGGCGCCAGGCAGGCAGGCGGCAGAGCAGTGAGGTAGGAGCGACCGGCTGTGGGGGCACAGGGGGTCACTTGCTTATCTTCCCCCAATAGCCCAAACTTCTGTCCAAGGATGAGAAGTTGTGAGTATACGGAGATGCTTCTGGTTTAAAGTTTAATTGGACGAAGTTCACATATGTACCAATAATGGGCCCTTCCCCGGAACAGATCTTTCTCTTTCACCTTCGCGTGGCCACTACGTTCACAAATACTTAGGCTATATATAATGCAAAAAAACTGAATATATCCTGAACTTAGTCAACAGTAATGAAGAGTTCTTAATAAATCAACATTGAAGAAGTCTTCTTTTATTTCCGATCAATGTTTCAAACAGAAGTAGCCGCCAACACGGGTTTCGTCTTATATGGTATTAGCCACAGACTTCATCAGGGCGAATGCTATAAAATGATCCAAACGAAATTGGAAAATCAAGGCATAACAGCTATCTAAGGGTCCAAAATTTTATCGTTATCCTGTGACGAGAGAGACAGTATTATGGCCTCTCCACTGTTCATCTTTCTATAAGTAACGGCATCGCATGTAGCAACGAAGGAAAAGGATCACTGGGAGCAAGACCCCCTTACGGCCCTTCAATGGGACGATGACTTATGACGCGGTGGAGCAGGCCATGACGCCCCTTGAACAGAGGTTGGTTCGTAAGATAGACCAAGCCTGTGATCGGCTGGCCAAGGCCTCTCAGGGTTTATCTACCGCCCCCCATTTCAGTGTCCCTTCGGCGGACCCGCAGCCCCTGGCGAAGCGCGCCAAGCCCGCTGGCCTGGACACTGATGCATTTGACCGCCTTAAGCAGGCGTTTCTAGCCAGCACTGCCCCACAACCGACCCCTTCCACTACCCCTCCGGCGCCCCCTGTTCCCACTGGGGAGGATGTCTAAGGGGATGATTATGACGCAGCAGGCTCCTCGCGTCCTTGGCGCCCTTCTCGCCCAGACCCTTCCTCAGACGGGCAGAATCTGTGCAGATATGTTGGATCCGGATGATATCCTTCATCCGCGTTCCTCCGACTGGGCCCCCTCGGACAAGGTCGCCCAATATGTGGCCAGTCAGATCTGCAGCCTGCTTGAACCAGCGACTCGCAACTGTCTTAGGGCAGAATGTCCTCGCCCCTCCCTGGAGGGGAAGGTGGCCGCCACGCCAGACATTGACCAGAGAATGGCCACCTTCCTTCAGAAATTCATCAAGGATCCTAAGAAGGGCATCTACAGGTCCTTAGCTGGTGTGCCAGGACAAACTCCTTGATATCCTGGGCCCAGTTACCAAAATTCTAGACATGGCGGAAGAGGCCAAAACTTCCGGTTCCCTCATATCTCCTGAACATCTGTCCTCGTGGGCTCAGCGTGTGGTGGTGTTCATAGGGAACGCCAACTGTGCAATATCCACGGAACGGCGCAGGTCCCTCCTGATAAAGGTAGACCCAAAGTTGGGGGACCTAGCCGATTCAGAGGTGGGCCTTGTGGCGCAGGGCAGCCTCTTTGGCGAACGCTTTATAGAAGAATTGGGGCGGTTCGTTAATACCTTTATCTCCATGGACCGAGCGCAGTCCTCCATCAGGAAAGTGTTTCGCCCTCGGGTTTTCCGAGGGGCCGGACGAGGAAGGGGCCGCTCGTCCGGCCATCCCAATCAACACAGGGGACAAGGCTCCGGTAACGGGCAATACCAAGACCAGGCCTGTTTTGGCAACTTTTACCCCACCAGAGGCCGGCATGTTTCTCAGGGCTCCATCACAGCCCGTGGCCCCCGTCCGCTTTGTTTTTCCATGGCAGACTCCGCTCTGGTCGATCAATAGGTGCAATCGCTGCTGGACAAAGGGGCTATTGCATTAACCATGCCTCACCCCAATGGCTTCCTCAGCAACCTCTTTTTAGTGGACAAACCGGATGGGGGAAAACGCCCAGTTATAAACCTGCGTGAGTTCAACGAGTGGTTGGTGTACCGCCACTTCAAGATGGAGGGGATCCATCTGCTGCGCGATGTTCTTTGCCCCAACGATTGGATGACGCAGATGACGCGTCTCGATCTCAAAGATGCTTACCTGGCGATCCCTATCCTCCCGCCACATCGTCTGTTTCTACAGTTTCCCTGGAGGGACAAAACTTACGAATTCACCACTCTGCCCTTCGGCCTGTCCTCCGCCCCTTGGTGCTTCACCAAGGTACTTCGGCCGGTGATCGAGCGCCTGCGAGCATGAGACTCATCGTCTACCTAGACGACATTCTTTTGATGGCTTAGGATCCCCGGACGCTCTAGCGTCACCTTCAGTTAGCGGTCGACCTCCTTCAGAGCCTCGGGTTTGTGATCAACGAGGCGAAGTCTACCCTGGTCCCGTCTCAGACTGTCTTTTTTCTCGGCTATTCAATAGAATCCACCCTCAGCCTTCCTTATTGCAAGATGACGAAAATTTGTCACGAGCTTCGGAGGTCTTTATCCCAGTCACGGATCTCTCTCAGACAGCTGGCTCGGATTATCGGTCTTCTGCCGGAAACCATTCAGGCAATTTTTCAGGGCCCTCTCCATTACAGAGCCCTCCAACGTCTCAAGGTGACACCTGCGCAAAGGCCTTTCCTATTCTCACAAACTGGCTCTCTCAGCGGAGGCCAGAGAGGAGCTCCAATGTTATGTTATGTTAGGAATACTTCTAAAGCGCACGACTCACCCTGGGGCATCTCGGCGCTATACCTAGTAGTCTGCTGAGGGGTATGAGAGGGAAGACATGACTGCAGAAATAGAACCCCAAGTGATCAGAACAAAAAGGTTTTCAGTTTTTTCCTGAAGATAGTGAGGGAGGGGCAAGTACGTATGGAAATAGGAAGCATATTCCAGTAGCGTGGCGCAAGATACGAGAAGGCCCTCCCCCCAGAACGGGCGAGGCGGATTCGGGGGGTCTTTAGGGGCTCAAGAGAATTAGACCTTAGGTTGAGAGTGGTGGTCTGTTTAGTGAGTCTATTTGACAGATATTTAGGACCTTTACCGTTTAAGGCCTTATAAGTCACCCATCCCAGGTCCGGCGGTAGGGGTAGGTCTTCCATCCCACGCGTCGCCTGACGCAGGACCCACATTAGGAGTCCTTTTTATCCGCCGGAGACTGCTGCAAGATTGCCTTGCTCACGCAAGAGGTGACTCCTGAGCACCTTTTGGGTATGTAGAACACACATACCTTGTTGTAGATAGTTTATGTTTTCCTGATCCTGATGAATTGCCGTGACCAATTACTGGCTTAAAGGGCAAGAAACATGTTGATCCTCCTGAGAGTAGGGCATACACAACTAGCATCATAATCACTAGTAGCTATCCCCACCTCATTTTCCTTTTAACTAGGCTGTTTACCACTTTATTAAACACATTTTTTTGTGGACTAACAGTACCTATTTTATCCGTACACCACATCTACACATTCTAGGGCCCCTTACCCCCACAGCACCCTTCGGCAGGAACAGAAGATCCCCGCCAAAGAGCCCCAATATTGGGAGCCCGTCAGGAATTGCAGCGCCGACCTGACGAGGGGCAGGCTCAAATGATGAAGCATGACACCTAGCTTGCTGGGTGTGTGAGGGCCCTAGTTCCAACTAAAGGGTTTCCCCCCCCCTTTTTTTCATGACAGACGACACAATTTGCTGAAATCACTACTTTTTCTCAACTGACCTGAGGAACTTTGTACCCCTTTTTTCTTACTAGTTGCTTGGGTATGTACACTGGACCTCGTTAAACTTACCCATCTATCCCTCCTTTTGTTGACTTATAAGTAAGGCAACAGGTCTTATAATGTGCTCGTTTCGCAATCGGGAGCCAATGAAGGTCTAGAAACAGAGGGGCTGAAGGAGAGCCTGCTGGACGATTTAGGATCATTCGCGCAGCGGTATTTTGGATTACCTGTAGCTTCTTTAGCAGCGTCGGGCCTAGTTCTGCCAGCAGAGCGTTGCCGTAATCGAGGCGACAGATCACCATCGCCTGGACTATAGTTCTGCGGTGCTTGATGGGCAGATAGGGGAGGATCTTCCGTAGAAGCCGAAGGCTAAAATAGCAGGAGCTGGAGATTGCTGCTACAATTTCCTTCATAGAGTGTGCCTGGTCAAGTTTAAACCCCAAGTTTTTCACTACTTGTTTAGGAGCAGGTGCGGTACCCAGCTCTCGCGGCCACCCATCTTGGGACCAAGAAAGAGGAGCTTTCCCAATTAACAGGATTTCCGTTTTACTTGGATTCAATTGGAGATAATTCTCGGTCATCCAATTGGAAATGGTAAGCATTCCAGCTGCTAAGCGTAGGTGTTCTGCTGTTGCTTTTGGGGTGATTTTGAAAATAAGCTGGGTGTCGTCCACGTATGAGATTATCTCAAACCCGCATGACTCTGCTATTTTAGCTAAAGGGAACATGTACAGATTAAACAAGGTGGGGCTGAGACATGAGCCCTGGGGAACGCCTTTGTCCAAACAGCATTTATCTGAGCGATACGGTCCCAGCATGATTGTTTGGTTTCTGTCAGACAGGAAATTCTGTAACCATTTTAGGGCTTGATCTTGAATGCCGCAGGAACGCAATCTCTCTGACAGCTTAGAGTGGGCAATGGTGTCACATGCTGCGGAGAGATCCAGGAGAACCAGAATAGCTGATCCTCCGGCGTCCATTTCTTGCCTCAGTGAGTCGGTCACTGCCAGGATTGCAGTTTCAGTACTGAATCCTGGACGAAAACCGGATTGCGAAGGGTCTAAAAAATTGTTGGATTCAAGGTAGTGACTCAGCTGTCTGTTTATGGCCGATTTGAGTAATTTGCCCAAAAAGGGCAGTAGCGATATGGGGCAGTAATTACAGAGTACGTGGGGGTCCGCCGCCGTTTTTTTCAGGATGGGTCGGACAAAAGCTTCCTTCCAGATGGAAAGAAGTATGCCCGAACTGATGGAACTGTTGAAGATTCCTTGAATTTCCAGAGCGCAACATGAGGCTATGAGGGCCATAGTTCTAGGGGGGCACATGTCACTAGGGGAACCAGATTTAGCCGAGGAAAGCAGAGTATTGACTTCCGTTATAGAGAGGGGTTCAAATTGTTTGAGATTACCAAGGGTCCTTTGGTTAGTTTCTGCGGAACTAATGAGAGAGGTAGCGGTCTGGGCTAATGGGGAGGGGAAATTAGCATATATCAAGTTAATTTTTCCTGAAAGTGGGTCGCAAGGGAATTACAGAGTTCCTGTGACTCCATTTGAGGCAATCTACAGGCTTGGGGGGAAACAAAGTCTTTAACTATGTTGAATAGAGTTTTCGAAGAGTTAGTGGCTTGATCAATTTGTTTTACAATAATAGATTTCCTTGCTATTTTTATGTTTCGATGATATTTAGATAAGGATTGTTTATAGGTGTGTCTGTCCAAATGAGTTTTACTGGTTCTCCAGCGTCTCTCCAAGACTTTACACCTGGATTTCTCCGCGCTAAGCTCCCCTGTAAACCAGGGGGCTGATTGTCACTGTTTGGAGGGACGGTATTTTTTCGCGGGTATTAGAGAATCA
Source organism: Triturus cristatus (assembly GCF_964204655.1). Classification (NCBI taxonomy): domain Eukaryota; kingdom Metazoa; phylum Chordata; class Amphibia; order Caudata; family Salamandridae; genus Triturus; species Triturus cristatus. The sequence goes on along the minus strand of NC_140590.1, from coordinate 1,140,962,861 downwards.
AAAACCGAAGTTAATCTGGTGGTAAAATTCTTCAGCCGTCCCGAGACATTTAAATCTGCCAATGTAACTGCCTGTGGCTGTATGTTATAGGCAGCCTCGAAGGCTTCTAAGGATAGGTTGTTCCAAGGTCTGCGTAATTGAATTGAACGTGCTTCGGATCCCGATAGTACTCGCTGGCTCTCGCACATGGAGGTCTGGAATGGACAAGCCATTTTTGGGTCCATGCCAGATATTGTTATAGAGTCCGACGCGAGCAGGCCTGGCTGGGGCGCGAGGTGTGGAGACTTCGCCACTGGAGGTGTGTAGTCTCAGACGGAGCAAAAGTTACACATCAATTGTCTGGAGTTTTTGGCGGGCTCGTTCGCGATCCAGGGCTGGACCAAGGACTCAATCCAGTCCTGCGTCCTTCTCAGGATGGACAAAGTGTCGGCAGTCCGGTACATCAACCATCTAGGGGGAACACGCTCCAAGGCTCTCTCGGACCTTGCAGCTAATTTTTAGCAATATTACCTAGATCACAAGGTCTCGGTCACGGCGGAATACCTTTCGGGCCAGGACAACCGAGTGGCGGACTTCCAGTTGCGACATTTCCAAGACGTGAGTCTCTGGAAGCTTCATCCGGGGGTGTTCGTGGACCTCCAGAGCCTCTGGGGTCCCTTCTCGGTGGACCTCTTTGCTTCCCGCCTGGATCACCAGCTTCCCCGGTTCTTCAGTCGGAGGCCGGATCCCCTTGCGGAAAGGTCGGACGCGTTTCTACAGAATTGGAGGGAGGAAGAGGGCTATGCCTTTCCCCCATTTTCCATGATCACGCGGGTGACAGCCCAGGTGCGGCATCAACTAGCGGACATGGTGCTCATCTCGCCGATTTGGAGATCGCAAGTCTGGTCTCCGGTTCTACTGGAACTTTCTTGGGATTTTCCAATCCCACTCCCCCGGTTTCCAACTCTTCTCCTCGATCCGAAAGGGAATCCTCACCCTCTTATCGAGCAGGGGTCTCTGGCCCTCATGGCATGGCGGATTACAGGGAACAATGGGCGGTCTCGGGCCTTTCGGAACCGGCTGCGGCGTTCATGGCTAGAGCCTGGGCTGACAATACCGTCAAAAGATACCGGTCCTCTGGGGGACGGTGGGGTTGTTGGTGTTTGCGACATAGTATCGATCCCGAGGCAGCGGATGTGGCTTCCATCTTGAACTTCATGGTCTCTCTAGCGGAAGGGGGTTTGGCGTATCGGACCATCAATACCTTTCGCTCCGCCATATCTGCTGGGCATGCCATGGTTGATGGCTCACCGGTCGGGGAGCATCCCTTGGTCTGTCGCTTGCTGTGTGGCATTAGTCGTTCATTGCCTCCTGAACCTCGTTATTCCCAATTATGGGATGTCAATAGGGTTTTGAACTTGCTGCTCTCCTGGCAACCAAATAGATTCCATTCTAGGAAGGAGCTTTCCGTGAAGTTGGCCATGCTGCTTTGTCTGGTCTCTTGCAGAAGGGTCTCGGATGTTAGAGCCCTGGATGTCTCGGGTAGGATTTTTTCTACTTTTACTATCCGTAGGCGCACCAAATGTGGGACGAAATCCATCTCTTATCCTGCCTTTCCGGATTCCTCTAAACTGTGTGTGCGTATCTTGCCTCAAGCCATATGAGGAGATGTCGGAGGAGTTTTGTCCTCCTGGGGAATGCAAATTCCTCATTTAATTTAAGAAGCCTCATAAGGCTGTGTCCTCCCCCACGAATGCTCGTTGGGTAAGGTGGGTGATGCACGAAGCCAGGATCGACTTGCGTGCGTTTGGAGCGCATTCTACTAGAGCGGCGATGGCTTCCAAAGCATTTACCCTGAGAGGATGTCTGGAAGACATTCTGAACGCAGCAGATTGATCTTCAGACTCTACCTTTAAACCGTTTTACTTCAAACCGGTGATGGATATGGCTTACGTGGTGTTAAGCAAGCTTTAAACGAGCATAATCCTCGCCTCCGGTCCTGACATAGATTGAAAAATTTCCTAGTTATCGTAACGTTAAGGACTCAGAGGCGAGGATTATCCCACCCAGGGTACAAGTTCCTTGCAGTTCGCCCTCCCTCGTATTGGAGTAAGTAAAGTTTTGGCTTATTTAATTCGCTTGCTTGACAGTTTTTTGTGCTTGTCTTGAAAGCTCTCTCCCACAGGGGTAATCCTTAACCATTTCTGTCGCTGATGTTATGCATTTGATCCTTGCAGGCAATTCCAACAAACAGGATTCTTGAAGTGTCCGGTGGCTGACCGAGCGACGAAAGAGGAGGAATGGACAGGGACAAGGGACTACCAGCGCCTTGGGAGCCGGTGATTGGTGCAGAGGATGAGACACTCTAGCCATGGACTCTCTATTGTTTTGTCTGTTTATTCTCTATGGTTCATGGGAATAGTGGTTTTTAGTTTGCTAGACTACAAATGACTGCTACTCAATAAAGTGAAGAAAGAATAACATAATCCTTGCCTCCGAGTCCTTAATAGAATTGAAACTTTCCGTTACGATCGCTAGGAAATTTTCATTATTGGGGTTTGGACCCTACTTTCTTATAGTCCTTACATGTCTCTGGAATGTCTGGGTTTCTGATCACATAGTCCTTTCAGCAACTAAGCGACTCGTTTCAATTAAACAAATCCCAATTTTATGTGTGTCTGCACCTTCACAATGCCCGGCAATGCATGTTGGGGAACTGGGGGAGATATAGTTTAATCCTTTAAAATCTAAGTTATTAGTACAGCTCCTGAGGCGCACATAGATTTCCAGGATTTACAGGTCCTTAACAATGAATATCCCAGATCGACCCAAAGAACTTAGAGCCACCTGGACAAGGGGCATGGGAGAAACAGATGGTGATTATAATGATGAATGGCAGAAGGTTACGGTGCCGGCCTGGGTCCTGGCGAGCCCATCCATCCACAGTTTCATACAATTTAACTACTTCCATAGGCTCTACTGCAACCCTCCAGGCTGTGGAAGATGGGCAGGGTCAAAAACCCTAAACGTACACGCTGAGAACAGCGAAGGGATGGTTTCTATTATATGACATGGAGCGGTCATCTCATTAAGGGGTACTGGCAAAAAATATACAGAGCCTTGGCCGGAATCCTAAACATTCTGGTGATGCCAGACTCCAAGGTGACATTGCTATGAATAGTAAATGGATACACAATTCAAAAACCAGAGGGATTTGGCGGGCCTCAGCTTCAGGTCACCAAAATAGACATAGCTCACTGTTGGAGGCAAGGCATGGACTCCTATGCTTCTGCAGAGAAAATGGTGTATCTCCCTCTGTGTTATCTGCATGGTTAAAATGGCTTATTTGTTTATGTAAAACATTTTAAACAGAATTGTAAAAAAAAAAAACAGTGCAGATAAGAGAATCCTAAACAAGTTTAATTCAATCACATTACTTAAAATATGTGACCAAAGCTAATCATTTCATAGGCAATTCATTGCTAACAGGTGATTCTGGATACCTCCACATCAATGGGTTTTGCTACACATTAAACCCAAACACATTAGATAGTACAGGTAAGCTAATTGAGGTCTCCCAACAGCGAAGCCTAACGTAGATGACACAAGTATTAACAGTGAGAAGCTGACTTAGTGACAGAGCAGTGATTGAAGTCACCCCACCTCTGCTATATAAGAAATTAGGTAGATCAGTGGATACAGCCACCAAAGAGCATCATTTGCCATACCTCTATCCAAGATGACAAAAAATGAACACTGGGAACCGATGCCAGAAACTCATTGACCAATGCCCTAAAAATGATTTAAAAAGGGAAGCCACAGGATGCTCCAGTGAGAAAAATCCTCTACTGGCTAAAGGGGAAGATGAGTCACACGTACGGAAATAAGTCCTTCAATTGTCAAATTATTCAAGAAAGTGTCAGAATTCCTTGTCTCACTTCATTTGTTAGATCAGATTTTTGTAGATATAATCCTAAACACTTGTGACAAAAATTAACTGCCAAAATTGCTGAAAACATACATTCAATGACAAGCAAAATATTTTTATTTTGTGCTGAATTAACACCGACCCCCTGAAATACCTCCGTAAAAAATTGTTGTCCAGAGATTTTCACTTTTGATTCATGTTTTTCTATCATCAGAGAAGTAATTTAGCCCTTGCAGACATAACTAATCTGGGCCGAATTTTTCTGGACGACATTTTTAAAAATGGCGGATGTGTTACAGTGATGACATAACATTTCAGGAACCACGGGACCTATATACGTCATTTTGGTGTCAAAACATAGGTTTTGGGGAGTCATGTAGTCTTATGGAGACCAAAATTATCTCCTCAGTGCAACCTTCCCGCCATTTTCTAAAATGACGGCTATAATAGAGGAAGAAGAGACTTATATAGAAATGAAACTAGTAATGTTGGTTTTCAATCCTTTTATATATACACCAAACAATATTTATGATCTGAATATGAAAGAAATGGAATATGCTACTTACCAGTATGCATCTGTTCTTGGCATGTAGAGCTGCAGAGTTGTACACTTAGCATAGATCGCCATCTGGTGTTGGGCCCGGATGTTTGCAGTTTGTTTTTGTTCTTTGGACAGTCTTTGGAAGTCACGAGTTCGGTGACTCCTCCTTCGGTCCGTACTGCGCATGGGCTTCGGCTCCATCCTCAGATTGTTTTTCGCCAGCAGGGAAATGATGGAGCGTAGTAATAACAGTGAGAAACCCATGTGTGTTGTATCTAAATAAGATGTACTGGAACGGATACAGGTAGCCGGGGAGGCGGGTGGGCGTGTACAACTCTGCAGCTCTACATGCCAAGAACAGATGCATACTGGTAAGTAGCATATTCCGTTCGAGGCATATGAGCTGCAGATTGTACACTTAGCATAGATTATATAGCAGTACCCAACCTTAGCGGCGACCACCGGTATCCGTTGCAGTGGTTTGAAAAAGTGTCTTTAGTACAGCCTGGCCCACCCTAGCTTGCTGCTTGGAATGCACATCTACACAGTAATGTTTTGTGAAGGTGTGCGGTGTAGACCATGTGGCTGCTTTGCAGATGTCATCTACGGGTATATTCCCTAGAAAAGCCATAGAAGCCCCTAACTTTCTTGTGGAGTGGGCTTTAGGCGGAACAGATAATGTTCTTTTTGCCTTTTGATAGCAAATTTGTATGCACTTTACAATCCACCTAGCTATCCCTGATTTAGAGATGGGTTGCCTTTATGTGGTGGAGAGAAGGAAACAAACAATTGTTTAGTCTTCCTGAAAGGTTGCGTTCTTTGGATGTAGTACAACAAGGCCCTTTTAACATCGAGTGTGTGTAAGGCCCTCTCTGCAACAGATTGAGGTTGCGAGAAGAAGACAGGTAATTCCACCGATTGATTGAGATGGAAGGGGGAAATGACCTTGGGCAGAAACTTCGGATTTGTGCGAAGTGTGACCTTGCTGTGATGTATTTGTAGGAAGGGTTCCTGTATAGTGAACGCTTGTATTTCACCAACCCTTCTAAGGGAAGTAATAGCTACGAGAAAAGCTGTTTTCCAGGTGAGGAACTGTAGCTCACATTTATGCATTGGTTCGAAGGGCGGACCCATTAGCCGTGTAAGAACTAAATTTAGATTCCATACAGGGGAAGGTGGTGCCCTGGGAGGAATTACTCGTTTAAGGCCTTCCATAAAGGCTTTAATAGCGGGCACTCTGAAGAGTGATAAATGCTGTCTGTTTTGTAGATAAGCAGCGATCGCTGCTAGGTGTAGGCGTATGGATGAATATGCCAGGTTACACCTGTGAAGATGGAGCAGATAGCATATGATGCGCTGTATGGATGCATCTAAAGGGTTGATTGTATTGTTACGGCAGTAAATTACAAATCTTTTCCACTTTGCGGCATAGCATGCTCTAGTGGTAGGACGTCTGGCTTCCATGATGATGTTCATGCAATCAGGGGGAAGGTTAAGGTATCCAAATTCTAAGATTTCAGGAGCCAGATCGCCAGGTTGAGCTGAGCTGGGTCCGGGTGCCTGATTTCTCCATGGTTCTGGGTTAGGAGGCATGGGGATAGGTGCAGTTTTTGATGTGGTACCACTGATAGTTGTAGTAGTGTGGTGTACCACGGCTGCCTGGCCCACGTCGGAGCTACTAGAATGAGTGTGAGGGAGTGTTGTTGTAGCTTCCTTACCACTAATGGAATTAGTGGGAGAGGTGGAAAGGCGTATGCAAATCTGCCTGACCAGTTCATCCATAACGCATTGCCCTTGGACAATGGGTGTGGGTATCTGGCGGCGAAGCTTGGGCATTTTTTGTTTTCGTGGGTGGCGAAGAGGTCTATCTGAGGATGCCCCCACTGTTGGAAGAATGGGTGAAGAACTTGTGGATGCAGTTCCCATTCGTGTAGTTGTTGCGTTTGTCTGCTGAGCAGATCTGCCATGGTGTTTTGTACGCCTGGAACGTGTTGTGCCAGGAGAAAGATGTTTTGGGGAATTGCCCATCTCCATATGCTCTGGGCTAAGCGGGAGAGCTGGGGAGAGTGTGTCCCCCCCTGTTTTTGGATATAATACATTGCAGTCATGTTGTCTGTGCGAATGAGGACTGCTTTGCCCGAAATCTGTTTTTGGAAAGATTTTAGGGCTAGAAAGATCGCCAAGAGCTCCAGATGGTTGATGTGGAGCGATTTTTGCTTTGGCGTCCATAGACCTTGCATTGTGAGGTGTAGGAGGTGCGCTCCCCAGCCGGAGAGCGATGCGTCCGCTGTTAGAATCACCTGAGGAACCGGGTCCAGGAACGGCCGCCCTTTGGAAAGGTTTGTGGTGTTCCACCACTGCAGAGAGTGATGTGTGCGGCCGTCCACCAACACCAGATCCATCAGCTGACCCTGGGCCTGGTTTCACTGTTGTGCTAGGCACTCTTGGAGTGGACGCATGTGGAGTCTTGCATGGGGCACTATGAAAATGCAAGACGCCATCATTCCTATGAGCTTCATAAACACTCTTGCTGGAAGAGAGTGTTGAGGAAGGAATGTTTTGCGTAAGGCTTGAATGCTTGTGATTCTGGCTGAGTTTGGATAGGCAATACCCTTGGAGGTGTCTATAGTGGCCCCGAGATATTGCTTTGTGTGAGATGGTATAAGGTGGGACTTTTGATAGTTCACCGTGAAGCCTAGCTGGTGGAGCAGTTGGATGGTGCTGTTTGTATGTTGCACACATTGGTGGTAGGACGCGGCTTTTATCAGCCAGTCGTCTAAGTAAGGGAAGACGTGAATATGTTGACGTCTGAGGTGTGCTGCTACTACCGCTAGGCATTTGGTAAACACCCGTGGTGCGGTGGTGACCCCGAAGGGGAGAACCGTGAATTGGTAGTGCTGCCCGTCCACCACGAACCTGAGGTATTTCCTGTGAGAGGGGTGTATTGGAATGTGAAAGTATGCGTCTTTCAGATCCAAGGTAGTGAGAAAGTCTCCCTGACAGAGGAGCGGGAGGACTTGTTGTAGGGTGACCATGTGGAAATGGTCTGAATGTATGTAGGCATTTAGAGGCCGGAGGTCCAGAATGGGCCTGAGGGTCCCGTCTTTCTTTGGTATTAAGAAATATAGGGAGTAGACCCCTAGATTTTGCTGATTGACGGGGACCTGCTCTATAGCGTGTTTTTGGAGGAGGGAGAGTACCTCCTGTTTGAGCAGTGTGGAATGTTCTTGAGACATTGGACGGTGCCTTGGTGGGATATTGGGTGGGGTAGATGTTAACTCGAGACAGTACCCTGACCGAATGATTTGGGTCACCCATTTGTCCGATGTTATGGACTCCCATACGTGGATAAAGTTTTGTAGTCTGCCCCCGACCGGAGTGGGATGGTCTGGGGGGAGCGGAGGGAAGTCATTGTGCGGGTGGGGTGGCAGAACGGGTGGTGTTAGTTTTGCCCCTGCCCTTATTGTTGTTGCCTCTGTAACCACCCCTTTGGTTGCCCTTTGAAAAGGTATTTTGAGGAGGGGACTTGTAGGAGGTAGAGGCGCTATCGGTGGAGAAGCCTCTGCCTGTGCCACGAAAGGACGAGCGTCGAAAGGAACGTTTAGAGGCTTGTGTTTGTAGTGCCCCCATAGACTTTGCTGTGTCTGTGTCCTTTTTCATCTTTTCCAACGCTTCGTCTACCTTTGGCCCAAAGAGAGTTTGTTGGTCAAAAGGGTGATTGAGTATGGATGCCTGGACTTCAGGCTTGAACCCTGAGATCCTGAGCCAGGCATGGCGACGAAGCAGGACACTGGTATTTATGGCTCTAGAAGCAGTGTCGGCTGCATCGAGGGCACACTTAATGGAGGTGTTTGTAATTAGTTTACCCTCCTGTATCAGTTCATGAGCCCTGCGCTTGTGTTTTTCGGGAAGGTGTTGCATAAGAGCCTCAAGTTCGTCGTAGTGTGCTCTGTCATAGCGCGCAAGTAGCGCTTGTGTGTTTGCAATGCGCCACATGTTTGCAGCTTGAGAGGCGGTGCGTTTGCCAGACGCGTCTAGGAGTTTGGATTCCTTGTCTGGCAGTGGGGCTTCTCCTGAGGACTGGGAGTTAGCCCGCTTTCTAGCTGTAGAGACAACTAGGGAATCTAAGGGAGCAGGGCCCTTAATGTATGCAGGGTCTGTGGGTGCCGCCTTGTACTTTTTCTCTATTCTAGGGTTCAGTACCCTGGCCCTGACAGGGTCTTTGAACACTTCAGCGGCATGCTTGGTGACACCCTTAAGCATGGGCAAAATAGATGTGGATTTGTCCTGTATGTCAAATGTGTCCAGTAGGAAGTCGTCTTCCACTGGTTCGCTGTGCATGTCCACCCCATGGTAGTGTGCTGCTCTCTGCACTAAATGATGAAACCCTAAGGAGTCCTCTGGAGGAGACGGCCTGGATGGGTATAGGTCGTCCTGAGGCATATCAGGTATATCAGGGTTGTTGTAATCTTCCCATGGGTCTGGGGTCCCCGGTGGAGTGGGATCCATTAGGGCGTCCGCCGGGTCATAGTCCGGGTCCCCGTCGTCCGGATCTGGGGACGGGGTCGGAGAGTAATGAGGTAAAGGTGGCGGAGACCTGGGAGGGGGAGGGGGTGGAGGAGGTGGAGGAGGCAGGGGAGGAGGTAGGGGAGGAGGTAGTGGGGAGGGCACTCTGAGGGGAGAAGTAGCAGAGTCCTTCCGTTTGGGTGGTGGAGGAGGAGCCGGAGTATCAAGGCGTCTTTTCTTGATAATTAAAGTCAATAGCCCAGTCTTTGGATCTTTAGACAGAGTCTTTTGTAAAGGGTCTGGTGTAAACAGAGCCAGTGGCGCCGAATCGTCCGTTGGCACCGATGATTTCGGAACCGAGGGCTTCGATGGTTTCTGTGCGCCATGCTTTTTTGGGGCCTCCGGTTTTTTCGGCGTCGAGGGAGTCGGCGCCGGAGCGTCGGTGCCGACGGATTTGTGTTTGTGTTTGGTCGGCACCGAGAGTCCAGGCTTCGGCACCGGTGGCTTCGGAGTCGAGCTGGGTATTACTTTCTTCGGTGCCGGATGCTGTTTTTCGGCACCGGGCGTCGGCTGGCTCGATCCCGAGCTGCCGTGAGACTTTGGAGGCTTCGACACCGGGCCCGAAGGTGGGGTGATAGAAGCTGTGTGCTTGGTTTTACCCAGGCCAGCAGGCGAGGGTGTAACCTGAGTCTCTTTGGTTTTGGGCGCGGGGGTGGGAGGGAGTACAGTACTCACGACACGCTGCGCCGGTGTGATGTCCTCCACGTCGGAGTCGTCGGCCTCGGAAGCGCGGACGACGTCTTCCTCCTGCTCGGTGTGTAGTTGCCCCGAAGCTTCGGCGCCGTCTCTGAAGATGTCCGGTGGAGCTGCGGACGATGAGTGCGCCATGGTGCGTCGAGCTCTTCGATCCCGGATGGTCTTCTTTGATCGAAAAGACTTACAGGCGGGGCAGTCTCTGGCCTCGTGTTCTGGAGAGAGGCAAAGGTTACACACCTGATGGAGGTCGGTGTGGGGAAATTTAGACCCACATTTTGGGCACTTTTTGAACGGAGTCCTTTCCATCGGCCGGGACCGGAGTCGAGGAGGGCCCGAAGGCCGGTGCCGATGTACGGGATGGAGAAAAGTGCCGCTTCGAGAGATGAAGATGAAGAAACTCGAAGAAACGAGGATTTTACGTCGAGGCTGGAACCGTAGAAGTTCGAAGCCGGAGCACGAAGTATCACATCCGAGCCCGATGGCGGAAAAAAAACAATCTGAGGATGGAGCCGAAGCCCATGCGCAGTACGGACCGAAGGAGGAGTCACCGAACTCGTGACTTCCAAAGACTGTCCAAAGAACAAAAACAAACTGCAAACATCCGGGCCCAACACCAGATGGCGATCTATGCTAAGTGTACAATCTGCAGCTCATATGCCTCGAACATAATGTTTATCACTGCTGTTTTAGACACATTTTCATAGTTCACTTTGTTTTGGCGATCACTTGTGGTACATTTGCAGAATGTTGAACCTTTGAGAAGAGCATACCGATAGGCACATCTTTTTGTAACACACGTTTTGCAAGTACTGTGGGTAGAGTCTTAAGAAATTTTGTAGGTTTTAGCACCCCATCAATATCTTCCCAGCCAAAAATTCACACATCTCTTTCTCTACATATACATGATCTATAACATTTTTAATGTGTCCACTCACAGAATATGTCGTTGGTGGAAGGTCACTTAGTAACACTGATCTCTTGAACTCACTGTACCGAAGATTGTCAAATGTGTGAAAGTCAGATCTTGTTTTCCACACAAGCACAAGGTATTTTTCTAGAAGTCTCATTCTTCTTCTGTCTCAGCAAATCCATTTAGAAACTTCACAGTTTCAGCAGTTAAAGCTCCAAGCTTTTTTTCAATTTTGCTCATAGTATCAAGTTTCTTGTACAGATTATGAATCTGGATTCAGTGTCTTTTCTTGCCTGTTCCATAATGTATCTTATGAACATTGCAACAAATCTAAGTAGCACAATAATAACATCTGTATTATTAGACAGTACAATGACTTGACTGGAACCATTTCAAACAGCCCACTAAACATGTTGCAAACCACGAAGGTCAGCTTCCTCCAATTTGCTGTTAAGTTCTTGACCAATATGGTCCATACCTTTTGAATCTCTCTCTGCAGGCACCAACTCCTCATTGACAATCATTCGATTTGCAATAATTGGAAATTCAGTGTTCACTGAAGCATCAGCAATGTTTTGGCGAGTTAATATCTCCAAGTTGATCTAGTTCGATGTTGATGACCATAATTTATCAAGTTGCACCGGTGTTGAATTTTTGATGCAGGCAAGGTCGATTGTCAATTGTTCCACTTGTAGCCATTCGTCGGATTCTCGCACATTCTTTGTCAGATAGTTCAAGATAACTGTCAAAGACAATGTGCCGTTCTTGCAAGGTGCATATTGACATTGATATCTTTAGAATAGTATGAATAACATTTCTGAAGTTTTGCATTGATAAACTCTTGGCCATTCGCAATTGTGACATATAGTCCACAACAACAGCAGTTTGCAATGAGGACACCTTTTTGAATTGAAATTCTTCAGGTGAAAGTTTTTTTCGAGCTCTTGAACGAGTTTGTGCTTCACTGGTTTGGTTGCAGCATCTCCATCAATTAATGTGTTTATTGGAAGAAGATCATGCAGAGAATGTCCTTGATAAATTCACACCATTCTTTTGCTACAACCATCTCTTATGTGGTAACGAAAGTTGTTTTTTCTAAGCTGTTTTGTAGGGGCCGATTGGACAAAACCCTTACTCTGGTAATTAAAGCGTGCACGTTTAGCTTTACTGATTATGTCAAACAGTTCTTTCTCTTTCAATACAAATCTCTCCTGCTTCAGTTCTGAATATAGTTCCGAACATGTTCAAGACATCTAGTAGACGCGTCTTTATATAGTTATCCACATATTGTTTGGACACAAAGTTATGTAGTCGCACACTCAGTCATTTCAAAGTGGTTTTCTTGCTGCCGCATGAAATGAAGAAGGCTGTCAACAAGTTTATTAAAACATTCCCCTCTTTTTCCCATAAGTTTGTGGTGAGGAACAGTTTCACGATGGTCCAGTAATTTTGAATTTGTCATTTCTCTGAAAACAATGCAAATAGAAAGGATTTCACTGTAAACTAGCTGCCATTGAGCTACATATCCCTTTTACGTGTCTGAGCAACAATTCCCTTGAAGCTTTTCTGTGATCTCTGGATCGTCTGCTCCAGTTTCATATCTGGAGCCAAAGCATTAAACCTTTCCTCTCTCTCTTTCACTTAAAAATGTCTTTGGATGAATTTTCTGCAGAGGTATGTTATTTCCACCTTTAGCTTCTTCACTCTTTCCAAATACCAGAACCCATATCTCACGTCGTTTATGAAATAGAATTCGCCAAACAGTAATCAGTGACTCCACAGTCTTCAGCTGTAGCTCCCAATCACCTTCCCAATCAGCATGTACCATGTTTTTCACTAGAGCTATCTATCATATGTAAAACATTTCCCCAGTACTTGCAAAGTTCTGATTTTTCTTCACAATCCTTGACCAACTCTCTGAAATTGGTTTTCTGATGTTGAACTGAGTGTACTGAACATTGCCTGGCTTTGCATTATGTCTTTTGAATGAAGTCCACCTTGTCCTTTGTCAATTCTGAGATAAGATGTGCAAAACCTAATTCATCATTCTTGTTCTAGAAAGCATTTCAACGCAATGTTTCTACAGCCTCAGATAGGATGAGCATACCTTGTAAAAAACTAACCTAATGAGTGCCACACAATACTGAATGGACAGTTTAGCTTCCAAAAGTTCAGTCTCAATAAGTGAATTGTCTATGCCACATCCACTAAGATAACTTCTTGCACACTGCAACGCAACTTTTGTCATGTGGAAAACGCTAATCATTGGATATAGATCATCAAATTCAACTGCATTGCTCATAAAAATGTCAGCTACAATACCGAAAACATCATTGCAGAAAATTGGCAAGATAGGCTGGGCTTCAAGCGGAGCACGCACATTTTGGAAATTGTGTAGAGCTGTGAATACTGTTGCATAATTTGCGACTGGAGATGGTAATACTGGTAAAAACCCAACCTTCTCCAGTGGGACGGTATTCTGGAAGATTAGGGCATGAATGTCAGCCCAAGGAGGAACTGGCTTTTCCTCATCCTTCAGTCTACACCGAATAAGGGATATGATAATCAGTTAAATTAGCTTTGTGAACCGCAGCATCAGGTAGAAGATGATCCATGTCCTCAGCCACTTTGAAACTTTCTGGTAGACTGGGACATGTTGATGACTTGTAGTGATTTTGCAAACGTTGACATGGCTGTTGGGTTATAAGTTTGAAGCTTTGTTTGTTTATGCCTACAGCTGGCACAGCTTGTTTTCCAGCAGCTACTTCATTGGTACAGTCTTGAAAAAGAACCATGGCAGTACCAAATGTGGTGGATGTTCCAGAAAAAGAAGAGCCGTCTTCAAAATTAAAATTATCAAGAGCAGCAATTGTAAATCCTTTCGTGGTAAAGTGACTTGGAAGTGTTGTGCTGTCGGATTCACAAGTTCCTGCTTTGTACTATGTCATTATAACTTGTTGATATACCAATGCTAATAATTGAAGTGATTAGCTCTCTACTATTGCACTTGTCATAGTTTGATTGGGCAGTCATGTGTAGCAGATTTTTCTACAGTACATTTGCAGAGCATACGCATCGTCTTCCACTTCTTCGCTTATGTCTACAAAGCCATCATCAATGTTGACAGCTTCTGTTTCTGTTCTGAACTCAAGAACTTTAGCAGGCATTCTTCTTGATTCCCATGATTTGCAGAGCTCTGGGACATCATTAAATTTGTCATTAAGTCCAAAATCTAAATCTTTCAGGACATTTCTTAAAATAGTTCCTGCTGATTTTACAGCATCCTGTGATCTTATTTTGGCAGCAAGAACTTCAGGAGTCAACTTAGCTGAGAACACCACAAGTGGCTCATTCTTTTTGTTAGAATGACAAAAACCGAATTCTGACCTTCTACAGTCTAACCAGAAAAATCTTGATGTCATTATTATGGAGCAATACAGCTTCATTAATGTTGACCATTATTCATCTAATCTCACTGAGTGTGAAAGCATAGCCAGCACTCTAGTGGCTTTAAAACGTAATTTGCTTTTTCAAAGAGTTCAAACTTAAATTAAGGCTGTCGGTTACGTTGCTGCTGGGAGCTCATTGTGCATTCATATTCTCCAATGTAAACATTCCATGCAGTTTGGGTGGGCATACAAATCAGTTGCAAATACATTCACCTCGCTGTTTAGATTAGCTACTCGGCTGAAAACTTCATCTTGGAAGAAACTAGCCGCCAATAAAAACTTGTTTGCCCTTTGAGACTCACATACTCTGTTCTCGCGTCAGTCCCTTTGGCCCTTGTTCTGGATAAACCAAAGATACCACAGTGAAGAACCTCTGCTTTCTGATTAGTTGTTGGAAGTGGACGAGGGGTAGCCATCGATCTTCAATCGAAGTGGATGACCACTGGGTTCAGTTGTCATCGCTTTCTCAGAAGACTCGGATTCTTGTTGGGATTCACTGGTTTCTATTATATATTGACACATTTTTTCCAGGCTTTTTTCTAATGTATACGACTTGTAGCACTTGTTACAAATAAAATATTTGATACTCTTCACCCATTAGTTTCAATCTTTATTGAACGTCCTCTCGCTGTATTTCTAGAGCATCTCAAACTCTCTTTTGTCGAGCCACAGTTGATGTTCACTTTTCTTTCGGAATAGTTTGGCATATGACACATTTTTCTGTGTTGAAGTGTTCAGATTTTGTAGTTAGCAACACTCTGCCAGGAGATAAAGATCCTTTGCAACCACCTGCTTCGCTATGTTTACGAATTTGAATCAACAGAAAACGGCAACACATCTGCCATTTATAATAATGTCGTCCAGAAAAATTAGTCCGGGATTAGCAATATCTACCCAAGCTAAATTACTTCTTTGATACAAAAACACAAATCAAACATGAAAATCGCTGGACAATAATTCTTACGGAAGTATATCAAGGGGCCAGGACTAAATCTTAACACACGCATATCTGCCATAATTATTACTTGTTGCGTGCGTACTTTTAGCAAATTTGTTTCGACAGTCCTTATCTCACTGCCCCTTTTCTTTTAATGTTGCATTAATTCGGATATATTAAAAAATGAAGACAATTGTTTTATAAGTTATGCATTATTCTTTTATTCCCATAAAACGTATATTTCTAAAACTGAGTGAGAGTAGTTATGAGCAAATGTAAGTATTAAATAAGGGATTTGGAATTCCTATAGCCCAACACCCGGAACATATCGTTTGGGGTCAAGAGCAATACGTTTTCATGTGTATATTTTCCTTGCAACAAGTAGGCCCAGCCCCCTACAGTACACACCCTTTGGCTGCCAGTTTACAGTACTACATTATGGATCAGGGAAAGGCATTGCCTGCAGTTATGGTAATATTTGTGTCCATGTGTTAATGCTGTTCAAACTTGTGTTCATTAATGCAAAGGCTTTATTATTAGGGAGAGCACTCTTAGTAAATGTTGTAAGCTCAGACTGCACTACTGACAGTGGTTAGTGTATAAAAATGTGTACACACGTTTTCAATGTTTAGCAATATGAGGCTATGTATAATGCTTCCATAAAGCTCTCTGATTAGGTGCAAAAATTCGCAGAAGCTTGAAAGCAAAATTGATTATTCTTTGCTTTCAAAATAAAATGTTCACAAAAACAAAAATGCAAAAATATTTTGCTAACTACTGAAAAATGTAGGTACCATTTATTTGCAGCGTCATTTAGTAAAATGTGTTGATGTACGCTAGTATTTCCCAAAAATATTCATAATGGAAAATCAGTGTAACCAGTTTTAATAAGATTATGGGAAACATACAGATAAACAAGCATTGGTAAAGCCAGTAGGTCTGAAATTGTTGGTCAGCCTTTGGGTTTTGTCAAGGCGTGAATTGTTTTGGCATGGTTTTTGTAAAACCTTATTGGTGTGGCAGCTGCCGGGCCCTCACCATTATAACAAACATTGGCAAAAGCAAAAATAATTTTGACTCAAAAAGCACACACTGCACAGTAGTTCGACAATGTGTCGATATGCTCCTGGTGAAAGAACAGAATGCTGTCACTCTCAGTGAAGAGAGAGAAGGGGGGGTGTCGAGAGAAAGAGAGAGAGAGAGACAAAATAAACACAAAAGGTCATGGGTAACGCCAGACCTAATTAGGGGCGCAATTATTCAATAAAGTGAACCCATGTCCTTGGATTAAGTGCAGCTATACGACTTGTGTGTGTTCACAAGGCTTTACAGAAGTAGGCCAAGAAATATTACTCTTAGAACATATTTGTGAACAGCATTTTACTTTTTTCCCAACCCTGAAAGAAGTTTTATGTCTGCCATTGTCCGGGGTAAATATCCAACCTTTCTAAGTACAGGAAAAGATTAAAGAAGAGTTGGTGCCAACTCTTAAAAACATCCAAGTTAGTAAGTTTGCACACACTCAAAAGGGCATTCCAACCGATGAACTCTTGCTTGCCATTACCTTCAGCCCCAGTATGTAGATCTGCGGAATCGTGGCAACATAAGGGAATTGCTAGTATTCAAACTCTACTATAGAAGGAGCCCTGGCATAATCAGAGAGGCTATTTCAGAGCTCTTATATACTGAGATTGCTGCCATAATTTGTTGCGACATTACATGGCACAAAAGGGACAAGTGGATTTGGTTATGAAGCAATGGACAAGTCGACATTTTATTAAATTCCATATCCCTGAGTATTAGCACACTTCGCCAGCAGGCACATGGGTACTAAATTTGAATCCTGTTCCGTGTTTTCTGATCCTCTTCACTTCTCAGGTTTTGTTTTTTTAAACTGTAGCAAGTAAAGTGACCCTTTATATTTGGCATGCAATGGGCCTAAATTCCCATAAAAACTGAAACTTATTTACCAGCCACAAGAAAAATTTGAGTGCAAGTCAAAGAATTCCTACTGATAGTACAACACAGCAAGTTGTCAAGCAAATAAATAAGCCTTTAAGCGTGCGCAACGGAAACACTACAAGATGGCATTCCTACTAAAGAATGGATTGAACAGATCAGAGTATGACAGCTTGCGATAATGAATGGGTGGTGGTGAGGTCAGCTTCTAGACTACCATATAGCTCATTAAAAACATTAGTGGCTTAACTGTTATAAGTTTACTGTTTCTTAAAGCAAATCCCAACAAATGACCAGTCAGAAACAGACTAGAAAACTCATCTAACAAGAAGTCCATAGAGGATGTTGATGGTGTTAACTTTTCAAGAACAGGAAGAAAACGCTTGCTTTGAGCATTCCAAATTCACTACAGAAATGGAGGAACAATTAACATGTAAAATGCCATATTTAAACAAATGGTAGAAGTGGTAGGCAGAAAACAAGAGAAATGTCAATTTCTGTTTACCTGATTTCTGCAGAAGGTCTCTCGCCGGTAACTGTGGTATAGGCTGCAAAGTGTTTTCAGTCCCTGAAGAATGACAATTGGATTTATCGGATGAGGTTGGTGAACATAGCAAACGCGCTGTTGAAACTGCATGGCCATAGTCTGTGCAATTTTCAGATTGTGTGCAGTCTTCGGATTTTGTGCAGTGTGATTTTGGCTCTTTCACAGGTGTAGCCTCCATTTTTATGACCGGAGTTGCTTTAGTGTTTGTGCTGACCAACACAGATGGGTCTAATATTCCACTCTCGTCTTGAAGACATTCAGACTCCGTTATTTCGGTCTTGATCGTAGGCTTAACCTAACAAAAGGAATAAAACAGGTCAGTGTACTTAACTTCAAATCTCCCAGATCTGTAGGTTTGCAAACCTTGTGGTCAAATTCAATCTCATTTAAGCATTCTCGGTCATTTCTCAGTTAGTTGAATGCTTACTTTCGTAAAGCCGAACTCCTAATACAGTAGCTTACCAATATTAGTGCCTACAAAATCATACATGTTGAAAACTTGTGAGTGAACAATAAAAATAAATTACCTTTATGACGATTCTGGCAGGGTTACGATATGATATCTATCACTCCATCACAACTGGCTATAGGAACGGTAAGCAGCCGAAAGAAGAATTAGAAACAAATCTTCTCAAAATACATTGCTTCTTGTCCAAAAGATATATGGGGCCCCTTTAAAGCTTACCTGAATGACAACTCTCCCCCCAAACCCCCCACCCCGATTTCGCAACCTCAGGGTGGAGTTGTCCCCATGGGGGTAGGGTAACACATACCAGGGTGCTAAACCTTATCATAGATGTGACTATTAATAAATGTTACTAGTAGGGGGAAGAGAAAGGTTGGAGGGTGATGTTTAATGTGAAGAAAGTGTATTGTATTGTTCTTTACATGGAATTTAGCAGCATGTTATACTGCGGTGTGGCAGCTCATCACAAATGTGTATTGTGATATGTTTGTTTTTTGGAAATGGAAAAAAAAAATCTTCTCAAAATACATCACTCAGTAGTTTTTGAACGCCACTAGCATCGAGCCCCAGCGATGACTAGGCCCGGCATACCACATGTACTTTCAAACATGCTAAGTGAAAGCACAGCTTTTCCTCTGAAGTGATGTTGAATGGATGTTGATAAAGAGGAAAGCACTGACAAATACTACCACAATCAACATAATTTTCCACAAAAAACACTAACCTTCAAAACTTACTGAGAACCAGATTAAATTGCCTGAAAGCTCTATGGAGATCACACTGGACTTAAAGCAACTAAAAGTCAACATTTTTGTACAAAATTATCAATATAAAGCATATGATGCTTACCAAAACCATCAGGACTGCAGCAAGTAAGTGAAAAGCCATCAATGTTGCCTTTGCTGTGATGGAGTAGGTGGTCTCAGAAACCTTAAAACCCTTGCGATCTGTATATCTTTGAATTGAAGTGACTGTCTTACAATGGCTTTTTTTGCCTCCCTTTTGCCTGGGACGAGTCAACCGCTGTAATGAATAAATGCTAGAACACAACAGTCCAAGTAGTTCTAAAGAATTTACATGTCCTGTGTGTTCACCTAATTCTGTTTGATTGGGAAGAACATTTTTAAAAATGTCTACTGTAGCAGAAACCAGCTCACAACGTCTCACAAACAAGGGTTTTCTATAAGCAATGTTTTAATTTCGATCAGTGTAGTCTTGCTAAGGCAGGCATGGCCTAAGTAAATCTGTGTCCTGACGCTGGATGAGGGACAAATATTAATAACCGCACCAAGGCAGAACAACAGAAAAAAATAAAGGGCTTCATTTATATTGCATTTGTACCTTTTGCAATTCTGTAAGATGCATTTCTCAGCCAGAAGCATTTGACAGCTCTCATACAACATCTGCATTAGGGATGTGTGTGTGATGAAATAGAGAAGCCCCACTCACTACTTAGACTTTTGGGTGATAAAAGATATAAATCTGAAGTCCTACAGCGAGGTTGGCCTGAAGTCCTAATTAGTAAACATATTTGATCCAGATACTTTATTTTCATGCATTTGTAATATTGCTTGCCTGTAGCCCACTTGGTAGCTAATCTACTTTTGCCCAATTTGAAGGGCACAGCACAGCCTTCGCCACCAAATGGTGAGTTTGCCCAAGTCATACACAATGATGCTCTGGGAAGACGATAAGAGATGAGACTTTGCTGGAAATCTGCAAACTAAGAAATCAGAATGGAAATTGAATGGCTGTGTTATTTTATTTAGTTACAGTATTCCACATAGGCAAAGGACAGTTCTAAATTATTTAGCATTCCATCTATAATTTACCAGGTGATATTAATAAACAAACGTCATCATAACATCTCTATGTAAACATTGTTGTACTTTTCATTAAATTGGATTTCACCTCAATATAATTCACAAAACATTGAATGCATTATTTCAAGTTACTGATGCATAGCAATTCACCTCATGGAGAATTAAAGTTAACCAATTACAACGTGGTGACAAAGTTAAAGAAACTCCTTGTATCCTTTTTATCCCGCATCATACCACCTGCTTTATTTACGCAAATGAATTAAGCAAATCAAATGATTTCTTCTGCTTCAGCCATTAGGTCTGTATTTCTTTGCCAATTGTTTTCCTAGTATAATTGCCTCCTGTATATTAGGGGTGGGAAATAAACTCTGCTACGCCGGCAATTTGCAGAGTTTTATCCACTCCGTGCTCCATTTGTTGAGATAGCTGCCACTCGAGTAGAAAATCTACTTGAGCAGCAGAAAGCAGCAACCCCCTCTGGCACGCCGTGTGGTGCAGTTCATGCTGATTTTACAGTGCAAAACAAGCTCCTGGCGTTAAAAATTAACGCAAGGTGGTGAATTACGACTTTTGCGGAACTCCGTGGAATCTCAGTTTTTATGCAACTCCGAGAAATTCAGCAGAATGAAACTCTGCGACTTCTGCCCACCCCTACCGTGTATATGTCAATGTGTTTCAACCTTCACAATTTATTTAAGTGAGCATCATACCTACTGATTTCCCAGCAATCAGTTATGTACGAGATTATATTTTGGTACCTCAATTAATATCAATAATAACCTTCTCATCCCCTTCCCTGTTCAGCTCACAACTCTCAGTAGACAAACTGCGCCAAAGCTCATCTCCCGGGTCTACTGCAACACTTGCCCGTGGTCAAGAGGCTTTCAAGAAGTATGAGGAAGGGAGACACCCTTGACGACGCGGATGTGCACTCCTCCTTTGTGGGACTGATATGGTCCCGAGGCAGCCTGAGACAATGCGAAAAAGAAGCATGCACGTCTGAGGATGACAGTGTCGGCGGTGGCACAAATCCAAGGTAGTTCGGGGTATTGGGGGGCAGGGCACTGGAAGCCTTGAACCCCCGGGTCTTGGGGCGAGTAGTGCAGGCCAAATGGTCTGCTGGGCAGGGGCTGGTTGAAGGGCAGAAAGGGCTTAGCCTGAGGGGTGAAAATAGATAGTTGGATGGGGGGTCCCCTTTTGCAGTAAGAATAACTGGCCACAGGTGAGTAAGTACGCTGGGGCGGTCTTTAAAGCAGGTTACTTGTTTAGTACATTTCAAAGAAGGTCTAATTTCAGGTTCTGGTGGGCTTTATGTCGCATGATCGGCACTGGAAGCGCTCCAAGAGGAAGGGAGGGCAGATTTACTGAAGCCTGGAGCTTTATCACAGGCGTGGGTCCCAAGGGCCCTGTGTCCAGCCAGGAGGGTAGCGGAAGTGGTGTCAGCCGCTATCCTGTCCTGTTAGCCACCAAAGTCTATGGTAAGGAAAGCCTTGGCAGTACTGTGCCAGGAGGTGGTTGGGTAAGAGGAGGAGGAGGAGTTGGGGAGGCGGGCGTTGGATTGCGTGATGAGAGCCAACAAGCCCTTGCAGGGCAGTCACAGCTCAAAAGCAACAGGCAGGGGCTGTAGCTGGCCCAGAAATCTTTAAATAAAGACAGGAACCCTTACCAGCAGTTGCAGCCACCAAAGACACCAAAACTGCAGTGGCTCATGAAGCCTAGCAGGGACTGCTAGCATAGAACACAGGAATGCACGACTGATCTGGGACGCGTGGCCCTGCCGCTCGCATACACAACAGATAGAAAGGACTAACAGGAGCCCTATCGTTGAAGCAGGAAGTGCGCCAACGGTGGCGAAGCAGCACCCATTGTAGAGCTCCCTTGAGCCCTACTACACAGGCAAGGTATGTAGGGGAGAATTTAACTGTTACTGAGATGGAGGAGGATTTCCAGTTTACCTTTGGTTTAAAACAGGAGCATATGAGGCGACACTGTGAAAGGGAAACTGCATTGGGTGCGGGCCGGTATGAAAAGTGCCCATAGAGAGCAGGATGTGGCCTCCCAGACGGGATACATCAGTACACAGGATGGTGGTGATAAGAGACAGGTAGGGAGGTCAGAGTCGCTGAGAGGAAAATGGATGTGTGTACAAGAAGAGGGCTGGAGGGAGAGCAGCAGCAGTAAGGCACCCTGGTAAAGGAGCCTGTGGTGCAGCGAGCAAAGAAGTAGGGTCAACGAGAGTCGAGATTGTTGAGCTGGGAAAGTCGCATGCCGCTTCCTTATCCTGCCTCGGTCTAAGGTGGCCGGCCGGATTTCATCTATGCATCCCAACGTCAAGAAGAAGGGTGGGTTTAGAATGCCCCGCCCAACTCTCTGCACAGCTTTTATCTGGTGGAGATGTGCAATTTTGACACATGGGGTGATGGTGGTGTTGGTGATGGGAAACAGATTAAAACTAGTTTCTGTGTATTTCAGTACGAGAATGGATGGTAATAAGTTAGCGGATACTATGCTGGTATACGAAGAAGTGGATGAGGAAGTAGAGGAAGGTCAGATTGTAAAAAGTCAAGAAACTGGGGCCTAGCATGAACAGGAACGGCAATGGTGGTCTGGGGACAGGGTGCCCACGAGGGGGCAGAGTGATAAGCCAGAAAGCTGGTGTATTGGAGGGCAAAACCATGATGCAGAAGACTTCGGTCAAGGTGGCGAGCCAGACAGTGATTGGACAGGCTGATTTGGTGAAAGCCCCTGATCCTGAAAAAAGGCGGGGAAAGAACAGACAATGGAATGAGGTCTGCAGTGGTGGGGTGCAACAGTAATGGGGGGGGGACACATGGTGGCTCATCTGTGGAAAGTGAAATATGCAGTGGAACAAGACAGATTATTTAAACTACAAAAGACGAAGACAGTGAAGATAAGGCTGGCAGTAAAAAGGTAGCAAAAGAGTCAGGGGACAACACGGAAGGTGTAGGTCAGGAGAGCGAGGAAGAACATGGTAAAACTGGAAAGTAAGAAAACTAAGAATAAAAACCTGCCCTATGTGGGCATCATGAAAACATTGGGGCGCATTTGATGCTGACTACCAAAGAGAGAATAGAGAAAGGAGAGAATATGGAGGTTTTTAGGCAACTACAGAGAAGTATGGGCAAAAGAGGAGGAATATGAGCTGCTAAAATGGCTTAGAGCACCAGTGACTAAAGAAAACCGGAGAGCAGCCTTTTTATTACACGCCAGTCTTTACTGTGAGAGGTACCTGGAGAGATGCATAGCGCTTTTCAAATACATGGATGTTATTCAGAAGGCACATATTATGTTTGGAGGCTTGGTGGGGGTTTGCTATGAGGAGGAATTCCGAGCCAGGTTGTCAGTGGATGCTAAGGGCAAATGGGGTGAACCAGACAATAACCTATGATTCCATACAATGGCTTCTAGTAGACCCGCAACCACAACTTATACGGCAAGGGGATTAACTTTGATTTATCAGCCTCTTCAAGGTAGTCCCCTCCCTGGTGTGAGTTCCACATTAAGAACAAGGTAGTACAAGGCCACAAGGGGTTTGTTGGAGCTACAACAAAAACAACAGCATTCAGGAATACTGCAGTTTCAGACAGGACTGTTCCGGATGTAGTGGTACACACAGTGTGGAGTGCTCCCAAACAGAAAATCAAGGTGGTCAGAATGCTCCAGTGCTTCCAAGGGGTCCAGGACTGGAGTGAAAGGCTCATACACCAATTAAATTGGACGGACTAAGGACGTGGTTGCAGCACTACAAGGAGAGGGAGGAAGTAGAAAAGTTGTGGCAGGGGTTCACAGATGGGTTCAGAGTAGGCTATAAGGGACCTAAGGAGACTAGGTGGGCATAAAATGTGATGCGCAAAGGCATTTCCTGAAGTGGTTTGGACAAAACTGATGA
This sequence comes from Triturus cristatus, assembly GCF_964204655.1. Classification (NCBI taxonomy): domain Eukaryota; kingdom Metazoa; phylum Chordata; class Amphibia; order Caudata; family Salamandridae; genus Triturus; species Triturus cristatus. Next base: position 1,140,939,150 of record NC_140590.1, on the reverse strand, counting down.
AAGAGGTAGGTGAGGAGAGGAGGACAGGCCACTTTTTAGAGTGTCTGACGAAAAATCTTATTTCCCCGATTGGGGCGGTACCTTAAAAAAAATAAAATAAAGAGGTGAGTACAGGTTAATATGACATATCTCATGGTGGGATGGTAATTCTATCAACAACTACATATCAGAGGAGTTAACAGTTTCATATGCTTGTATCGATATTGCATTCACATTGGTGGCACAGGAGGGTGAGGAAGCTTATCTGGCCAAGTCGAACATAAAATTAGCATTTTCTTTCTTGATAAATTATTGCCTATTAGCCATTCAGTTTCTTGCACCTTTTTGGAGAAGCTCAGTTGTTTATTGCAGTGGACATTCTAACAGTATTCATAGAGCAGGACAGTGACACACTATTTGTTGGTAGAGGAACAAGAGCCAGACGTTTGTGTGGTTATGTTGGTGGACTTTCAGGTAGTGATGAATGATTTGGGGGTACCGCTGGCACCAGAAAAGACAGTGGGGCTTCAAAAGGGGTTATTATATCTGGGCACTGAGATGGCACAGACGGAATGGAAACTACCAGAAGACAAGAAATCGACACTACTGCAGTTGATAGATGACATGATATGACAACAGAAAGCAACAATGAGGAAATTGCAATTTGCACTGCAACACAAACGTTGCCTGCAAGGTTGAATGACCAGAACGGATATTCTGTAGACGATTGGGTCTGGCTTTATTGGGCAACAGTAATTACACTACAGAATACAGCTGTGTAAAGGAGTAAAAGCATGCTTGTAAATGTTTTCTCAACCAATTCAATGGGGTTCCATTGAAGAGCATGGGTGCTGGATACCGAACAGGCAGTCCTACAAGGGACATTACACTGCTTCAACTTTTACGGTTCATGGTCATGAGCTGCTTAATTCAGACTGTTACTTTTCAGGCAAGGAACATTTCCAGAGCTAGCAATGACATTGTGGATGCACTGTCTAGTTCGCTGTGGAGGAAATTCCGTGGACTGGAACTGGAGGCAGAGAAGGAAAAAACACATACACCAGAGGAGCTATGGGCGATAGTAGGTGCAGATTGATAAAACTTGTTGAAGGTTCGCTGGCTGCATCCACGAGGACCACATACCAGCAAGCTCGGATGGAATCCATTAATTCAGGAGGAAGCACATGGGAAAGAGAAGATATTGTAAATGACGTGGTTAACTTTATTTTCAGTCTGATAGATAGAGGGTTGTCATCGGTTTCCAGATCGGAGAAGTTGTCTGGAGTAGGCCAGGGAACTAGTGGGCAGTCAGTGGTTGTAGAGACCGATTACACTTGACTTATTGAAGGTGGTTCAAATGCTCGGAGGGAGATACAAATGAGAGGACTCGACTTTATTCTTTCAGAGAGTGATGATATTGTTGCTTTTTTGGGCCTTTTGTTATATTGGAACTCTTTAGGGGGTGGGGGTTGTGGTTGAGAGGGCTGAAAGCTTGACCTAAAGATTACAAAGGGAAAAACGGAAGGGGTAGTGAGACTGGTGAGATTGAGGAAACACCCAGTATAAGAGATATGCCCCATGGGGACATGAGGGGCCTTGAAGACTAGAACAGGAGCATGAGGAGTGCAGTTTTTAGCATAGTGACAAGTCTAGGTTAAAGTGCGGTCAAGTCATGTAAACGCTGAGGCGGTGGAACATGCCTGAACAGGAGACTTTATGACGTTACATCGCGGTGTTTACACCGCAATGCTTTTACAACGCAGGCATTACAACACAAGTCATTACAACAACTTGCGCTGGAGGGTGCTGGATTTAGGAATAGTATGATTTACTATTCCCACTCAAGTCTATGTACAGTAGAGAAGGTGTTGGAATAATAAATCATACTATTCCTTAGGTTAGAGCGCCATCCAGCGCAAGTCATTGTAATGACTTGCGTTGTAATACCCGTGTTGTAAAGGTATTGCGGTGTAAACACCGCGATGTAAACAATGTTTCCCGAACAGGAGTATGGATTGCATTCATTTAGAGAAGGCATGGCCACGGATGCAGATTAATGGGGTTATGGAAAGGAAGTTTAAGAGATTGGAGGGAGGACTGCTTTAAAAGATCTGATCACACGGAATGGGTGTGGATAGGAACAAAGTTGTGTTTAATACTACTTTTTGCTGATTGACTAAACGCAGGGGTCTCAAACCAGCATAACGTATGAGTAGCTCACCTGTGTGAAGCCCAGCTTATTGCATTTGCTTGGTTGAATTAATATACATATAAGAAAATTGATATTATACAACACTAATATAAGTAGCTCTCAATGCGTTTCATTGAACAGAAGTAGCCCTCAGTACAGCAAAGGTTGGAGACCCTAGAGGTTTATAGGGGAGCCTCAAAGATGTTTCATCTCACTATGGATCTGTGGATACTGTACTGTAAAATGGGCTGCAAGACAGGCTTCACAAAGGCGCTCTGGACGGAAATTGAGTTTTGATGATTTGAAAGTCCAAGTAAAATGTTTTGGTAGAACTGTAACTTGCATTCAACAAACTCCAAAAATGCTAGAGATACTCAGATGTTCTTATTCTACATTTGGGTGGAATAATTTAGTTCAGACAAAAGGTTTACCTTTGCTGAAAAACATTCAACAGCAACTTAGAACATGCTGGTCATGGTCGGTGGCAATGTTTAAAGTTGATGCCTAGAAGGGAATGGAGAGGAGCATGAAAACAGAGTATAATTGACAGGGCCAGGAGAAAGATAAATAGGAAGTCACGCCACTTCCTTCGACAGGAAGGGATACAGAGAATAGCCCACGATTATATTACATTTGAGATAAAAACATGTTTCTGAGACTAAGGAGTGCAACTATCAAAGGTGGGCCCAGAACTTTATTTGTTGAAACTAAGGTAGTGATTGGCGCATGTGTTAGGAGAAAATCTTTAATTAGGGTTTGTTAGAGTTGAGTAGTTCAAGGCGGTTTGAGATGCTTTAAGCAACAAAGTTAGGGGGTGGGGCAGAAATATTTTTTGAGGCTCTTTCTGAGTGGCATTGTAGGCAAACGGTAGAAACAGGGTTTGCTTTGCTGCGGTACAGTCGGATCAGCTTGGGGGTAGGGGGCCCAGTGAGGTTACAGTCATTTACAGGGAAAAGGGTCATGTTGGCCATAACAGTTGAAGGAAATAAACAGAAAAAGGGTCCTTGTGAAGGTCATTTGAGATAAACATGAAGGAGAACTTATGGGGAGGGGCAGAGTTCTGCAGGAGCGCAATGCGTTAGTGTTAAAATCATATGCGATGTGCACCAGTTGCATTAAAGTGACCATTTGCTCCCACTTAAGATGTCAGTAGTCAATTGGTATGCACTGTCTTGCCCGATGCCGGTTTATTGAAGATAATGCTTGCCTAGGGCCAATTTCTGAATCGGGAAGTCAGTATTTCAGAATACTGCTGGTGGTGAGAGAAGATTAAGAGTTTGAGTCCCAATATTTCCTATTTTTTTATTAACTTCTGCTTCTTCACATTGGAGAAAAAAATCATTTTTTAGAATGAATGAGAAAAGGAGTAGGTGTAGTGGTTGACTTTGTTTCGGATTGGTGACTTTGTGTATTTTCTCTCATTGCAGCTTTACTAACCTAAACTTCTGCATATAACTAGGTAAGCCTCACCATTCAGTTCCAGATCATGGAGGGATAATATGCAAAACACAAGCATCTGTCTTTATTGCTTCTTCAGATGAAGACGTAGAAAGGGGCAGTAGGAGCACTTTAAGACATTCTTCTAGAAGTCATATTCCCTAACCGACACACTGACTAAGTCAGCAGCTGACATCTAGATTCAAAAGTGCCTGATGCAATGAAAAAGTGAAGGCGATGGCGTGGCCAGACATTTCAAGGTGGCCAATTTCTTTCCTAATCGCCCCATGAATCAGTCAAAATCCTCACATACTCGGCAAAAATGAAGTTGTAGCGGTGTAAAAAAAAAAAAAAAGTGTAATCTTCCTTTTCTGACTGCCCAACGCCAGCGGGACTCTCAGTTCAGAGCTGCATCCATCGTGAGCATGAGAGTATCTGACTGGACCACAGCCAAGAGGATCCATTGAGCAGGATAGACCTGAAGCCAGGGGTCGGACGTCGTGAGAGGAGACTGCAGCAACTATTGGTAGGCATTGGATGGCTGCTGCGCTCACCTTCATTAGAACTGGAAACTGATGTATGCCGGCAGTGTGCCTCTGTAGCTGCCCTTGGCGCCTGTGGACTTGAGTGCGGCGGGTCTCCATCTGCTAAGGACTACTTTAAAAGTGGGTGGGCCCCGGCCCGGGGAGAGCTCAGTGCGGGCAGTGAGCAGGAAATGATTGGTGCTTGCCCAGTCGTCAAGAGTCAGGGGCCCTTGCTATCTGGACTTCATCCTAGGCACGGGTGCGGTGCCCAAAGGGGAGGTGATTTGCAGTGCGAGTGTAGGCGCAAAAGGGATAATTGCCCAGTGACTAGCGCTAAGGTATCCCCATGCCTTTGTAACAAAGAAGGTACGTTGTTCCTAAAATGGGTCATAGAACAGAAGGAGAATGAAGTGCTGTGTACAGGAGCCACTATGAATGCAGGTAATCCCGCTGATGTCAGACTGCAGGGAAATTGTTTCCTTTGGAACTAGGGCCCTCACACACCCAGCCAGCAGGTGTCATGCTTCATCATTGGGCCTGCTCCTCGTCGGGTCGGCGGTGCAATACCCGACGGGCACCCAATGAGGGGCTCTTTGGCGGAGATCTTTTGTTCCATGCCGTATGGTGTCGTGGGGGTGAGGGACCTATAGAGTGTAGATGTTATGTGCTAGTGAGTGCAAAGGTTAAAACAGGTCAGGAAGTCCAGTGCGAAACCCTTTTTCCGTGTTGGGCTCCCTACCTGATTAAAAAATATATATAGAGAGTGTATGGCAGCTATATGACCATAGTGGATCACAAATTGTATGCGCCCTACTCTCGCTATCGAGGTCAACATGTTTCATGCCTAATTGTCAGGGGGATCAGTGGCAATTCTTCAGGACCATGGTGAAAACTATCTACACGCTGTGAACAGGTGGAATCACCTACCTATCACATGGAGAGACTGCGGGGAAAAAAACATTTACCCACAGGTATAAAGGACAATCTGGAAAGAGAAAAATAAATTTTTATACTCAAACCCAAGTGGGTTAGTACCGTATAAACATAATGGCAGTACAAAGCTCTCTCAACCCCATGAACTGTATAACTATGACCCATAGTGTGCACAGATGTGCATTAAAACATCATTCAACTGTAATAATGTCATCAACACGAAACTATAATAATGGCTTAAATGGAAAGGTTCAAGTGAGCACATAGTCAATTATTATAAAAACGGGGCTCACAGAAAAACACAAAATGGCGAAAGGGAAGGCAAAGGACTCACCAAGTCTTGTAAAAGGGTTATGCCTCAGCAGTATAGGTTACCAGAGAGGCCAAATTGCTTCTACTGGCCCATTTTAGCTGTATGTATAAAATGTATACATACTTTTATTAATAATTGTTTTTTCAGATCTAACAATTGGGACACCAAAAAAACACATAGTAGTAAAATCAGCGAACAAATGTGGTTGGCCATTGGGGCAACACCATGGAGTTGTTTGTTACATTTATACATCAACATACGTATGGGACGGTAGGACCTTACTACCGTGGTACATTTATACTAATTAGTATTTCACCAACTTATAATGAGTGCCTTTTTTGTTCTATATACCAAGCTTACAGGGCCATTATACCTTTGTGATAAACCTGGATATACATGGTCAATATTGCCATTAGATCATGGACTTGATCAACGGATAAGCCCCTTTCATACTATTAATAGGCACCATTGTTTATTCCCCTATTGTTCTCTTTTTTCTTCTTTTTTTGAGCCTTACTTAGTTATTTAATTTAATATATAATCAATTAATATTTCCTACTTGAGCGGTTGCAAATTTAGCCATACATCCAATATGTTTCAGAATTTTGCACGTTCTAAGATGGCCGACACAGTATTCCCTGGGTAGGCGTCTCTTTAATCAGGTTGCCTATGACTCACCCACCTGCAACCAATTGACTTCGAGCCCCGCCTCAACCAGGAACCGAGGGATAGTTTAAACGTCCCTGCGTAGTTGGACACCATCGACCGGTTCCGGCGATGTGAGGGTAGGTCCACAGTACGGAAACCACAACAGACAAGGTGAGGCTAAGAATAGCACGAGCGGTTGCAACCCGTCCTGTCAGTGACACCGGAGGTAATAGGATGGGCTTTTATATGGTTGATCTAGTACTGACTGGCACGTTATTCCCCACGGAGTCAGCTGCATGTTGAGCTGTTCATGGACACGGGGACACGCTCCTCCCCCGGCCGCTAGGTCCACTCATTATTTTTTGGGTTCTCCTTGGCAGACCCATGGGGGAGAGACATGCCTTCCAGTGTTTCTGTGCTCTTCTAAATCCTTCTTCGTTGAATGCAACGTGTGTGGATAAGTGCCTTATTAGTCAACTACCTTCCCTGTTACCTACCACTGGTATGTCCTGAGCAATAGGGTGGTTTTGTCTCCTTTTTTGTCTCCTTTTGATACATTCATTTACCTGATGCTCCGGCCATTACTCTGTTCTCTAGGACACTCCATCATGTGTGTCCCCGATCAGCCGGTAACTGCTGAGGCATAACCCTTTTACAAGACTTGGTGAGTCCTTTGCCTTCCCTTTCGCCATTTTGTGTTTTTCTGTGAGCCCCGTTTTTATAATAATTGACTATGTGCTCACTTGAACCTTTCCATTTAAGCCATTATTATAGTTTCGTGTTGATGACATTATTACAGTTGAATGATGTTTTAATGCACATCTGTGCACACTATGGGTCATAGTTATACAGTTCATGGGGTTGAGAGAGCTTTGTACTGCCATTATGTTTATACGGTACTAACCCACTTGGGTTTGAGTATAAAAATTTATTTTTTCTCTTTCCAGATTGTCCTTTATACCTGTGGGTAAATGTTTTTTTCCCCGCAGTCTCTCCATGTGATAGGTAGGTGATTCCACCTGTTCACAGCGTGTAGATAGTTTTCACCATGGTCCTGAAGAATTGCCACTGATCCCCCTGACAATTAGGCATGAAACATGTTGACCTCGATAGCGAGAGTAGGGCGCATACAATTTGTGATCCACTATGGTCATATAGCTGCCATACACTCTCTATATATATTTTTTAATCAGGTAGGGAGCCCAACACGGAAAAAGGGTTTCGCACTGGACTTCCTGACCTGTTTTAACCTTTGCACTCACTAGCACATAACATCTACACTCTATAGGTCCCTCACCCCCACGACACCATACGGCATGGAACAAAAGATCTCCGCCAAAGAGCCCCTCATTGGGTGCCCGTCGGGTATTGCACCGCCGACCCGACGAGGAGCAGGCCCAATGATGAAGCATGACACCTGCTGGCTGGGTGTGTGAGGGCCCTAGTTCCAAAGGAAACAATTTCCCTGCAGTCTGACATCAGCGGGATTACCTGCATTCATAGTGGCTCCTGTACACAGCACTTCATTCTCCTTCTGTTCTATGACCCATTTTAGGAACAACGTACCTTCTTTGTTACAGACCTTCTGGGGCACGTACGTTGGACCTGTTAAGCCCTGAGAACTCCCCCCTTTTTGATATATATCCCCATGCCTTTCCCTGGGCCCAATGACAATAGGAATAGGGGGTGGCTGGACATGCAGCTAGCCCCTTGTTTTTTCAACCCAGAACCCCCGCCTCCCACATGGAAGGAAGAATAAAGACTGTAAATGGTGGAGTGACAAATAGTGTGTGTGTTTTTATCCCCTGCTTACTGTAGCAATTGCCCAAGTACGACCAGGGTTGGAGTGGGGACAATGTGCAAATACCCACCCAGGTCTCACCAGACTGGTAGGAAAAGAGACAGAGGAGGCACAAGACAGTCAAAAGCTCAGAGTGACATAGATCGAATAGTACTCTGGTTTTGGACAAGCACCTACTCGCGGTTTGCCAACAGGTCGCTGATGCAGAGAAAGGCAGGTCAACAGGGATGACGCTGACCCTCGAAGGTGGAGGAATTTGGCAGAACAGAGTTACTGGTTTTGGACAAGCACCTACTTGCGGTTTGCCAATAGGTCGCTGATGCCAAGAAAGGAAGGTCAACAGGGGCGACACTGACCCTCGAAGGTGGAGAGCTTTGGCAGAACAGAGCTGCCCTCATCCCTCTCCTTCTGCATACAGAGTGGCCATGCTTTACCCCTCAACTAATGAGACAACTGTGCTTCGCAGCACTGCCATCCCCTAAGCATGACAAAGGAAGCTAGATAAATGTAATAAAATATTACCGGCTCATCCAAACCTACCTTTCAGCGGCAAAAGCAGTGGGCCCAACAGACATTAACACTTGATCTCAAGACTAAACTGTGATTATTTTGCAGGCCATCACCACCACATACAGACTCTGGAGACGCAGATCGAGAAAAGAGGAGACGGACTATCTCCTTCTCTAACATCTGATAAATGTTAATCGAGTCACCCAAGCAGATAGGCGTATATCAGAGCTAGATGATGCAGTGAAGGGACTCCGATCTACTGTCCAAAAACTGAAAGCCGCTATGAAGTCCTGTGGAAGACCAAGAGGGAAGATCAAGACAATTTCAGATTTGTGGGGTCCTTGGATGGGGCAGAAGAGGAAAACACAGCAGAATTTCTTGAAAAGTGGCTGAATGCTAGACTGATGGCTTTCTCTATGCTCTCTGGTTGAAAAAGCACACTGTACCTTGGGCCCAAAACCACCTTACGGGACCATACCACGCACGTCTTCAATTAGAGGGATTGCAACTTCTGCCTCAAAACTTCTATAATGAATGGAGAAGTGAAATACGATTCCAGGAAGTTACTCATATTTCCGGACTGTACTAAATGAATCAGCAAAGGAGGACCTTCAATGAAGCGGAAAACGAGGGTGATGGGCCTCAGTCATATGTTACTGTTCCCAGCTAAGTTGACGGTTCTCTTCAACAAAAATACACTTAGACAAGACTACGGAGCAGCCCGGACCATGGTGGAGGAACGTACCGTAATGGCCTGGTGAGTCACTGGCAGATGAGATGGATACAAGAGTGGCTCCTGTGGAAAGGCATGCCCAAAGGAACACAGAGGAACCACAGTTGACGCAGGTCAGGCTTGAGGAGAGTACGAAAAAAAGATTATGACAAAGGATGAAGATAACCAAGCCTTCTATAAAGACACCTCGGACACCGGGAAGAAAATGGAGGCGGATACAGAACGGCTGATGGCATACAGAGGTGGCATAAAAACAACACTTAAAGCATCTGTGCACGAGAGCTATGCCCCCACATTGGAATATAACTGCATCACCCAACAAGTGAGCTGACACTGAACAATGTTATCCTAGTGGCTGACTTACAGTGCTCCCAGGAATATAGAGTACCTACCTAATTGCCACATGTACTTGTAGGCGTTTTGCAGAGTTATTTCTTCTCACTTTAATTGAAACTACACTACATTCATTGACATAAGTACTGGTGGGTCCCCGATAGGGATGGCAATCGTTGGGGGAGACTTTATTGCAGTGATGGACCGCAGAATCGGCACCAGTAACCCTCAGGCGTACACAGATTCACTCACCTTCTCCAGTGGGCCAACACACAGACTCAAACACATGGCACAGATAACAAACAATGGAAAACCAGTTCTCTTACTACTCACCCCCACGTGGTTCACATTCACAAATAGACTACCTGTCCATGCTGGCCTTAGAAGGTAGCGAGGTTGTATTTACCTATATCCTGCCAAGAGGTTTGTCTGACTACTCTGACCCACTGAGTTGACTATACATCACCCACTGAGAGGAACATTTGGAGTGTGGGGATTGAATGCATGGTGGTTAACAGATGACACATTTACTCAACAACTCAGAGACAGAATTGCGGATTGTTTTTAACTTAATGTGAGCTCTGTTTCCTACATGACTATCATATGGGAAGCCTTTAAAACTGTTACTAGGGGGCAATGCAATGGCTTACATTAAATGGTAAAGCTAGAACTAGCGAAAATGTTATTATATGACCTGGAAGACCAAATCGGCGAACTCAAGCATGAAGACACTGACTTCCAAAATGCAGATACCATTAGGCAGTTTAAATTAGCCCGGACCATATTCAAGATAAAATGCAAGACTCTGTACGGGTGGGTTGGTCTATTTCCCAAAGCAGAATTTATGAAAAAGGTAACAGTTATATTGGCTCCATAAAGAGGAACAAGCCACTAGATTTGTTCCCTCCATACTGAATAACAGCAGACATTTAATGGTGAAACCTTCAGATATCACAGAAGTGTTTGCTGCATACTACTACGTAACACTATATACGCACACAACTCCCCTCTACACTTGAGAAAGAGAACCCTATCTTAAAAAACTCCTGACATTGTGCATATCCTTGGCTGACAATGGGGATTTAGAACTCCAAATCACAGTTGATGAGATTCAACAGTCTATTCCATCTATGCCCGATGGGAAAAGTCCAGGACCCAATGACCGCCCATTGGAATACTTCAAGCGATACTACTCCTTGCTCATCTCAAATTTGAAGGCAATGTTTGAGGAAGAACGCAAGAATTGCATCCTGCCAAATAATTTACGAGGGGCAACAATTTCTGTTATCCTGAAAAGTCCCTTATCCTCAATTGACAAGGCTTCAAAAATAGTCACAAAAATATTAGCAACCAGCCTAGCCAACAGTGTGCTCTTTAGTCCATCAGAATCAAAACCGCTAACTGACAAATAGGAGCACACGGCACCGCTTAACATACTTTCATGTTATACTATCCTGTGTGGATGAGCTGAACAAAAATACTGTCTTAATACTAATAAAAAGAGCAGGCCTTTGACAGTGCACTGGCCATTCATGTTTCAGGTACAATGCAGGTGAATGTTTGGCCAGGATTCCTTAGATTTGTCAAAACCATCTGTAAAGCCCCTAGGGTGCAAGTTGGAGTCAAAGGTACCCTCTCCATCCCATTCCCCATAGAGATAGGTGGCCATATGGTTCAGTGCACACATGGGTGAACTATTGTCCTCAAACGCCGAAGAAATTGCCAGTAAGTAAAAGGTGGCAATGAAACATGTCGGACGTTCTTAAAATGGTCTAAAACATGTATGTTGTTTTTAATCAGGAATGTGGGCATCAAAATTAAAGGTGTTGCTATATGCCGCACACAACTCATTTTTAATATATATATTTTTTCTTGTAAGGAAGCATTTTCTTCTCCCTACATGGGACCCAAGGGAGTTGTCTTTTGAGATGTGTGTAAAACACAATAGGGTTACACAAAAAACACAAACAACCTTTGTCTGATCTTGTTTGTGTGCTGGTTCCTCCGTAGATATAGGTAAGATGCTGATGATGAAAAAATGAGCACATTGGTAAGAACCTGCCAATTGGTTTGAGGTGGTTGCTTACATGAGGCACTTCATAAATGTTTATATAATTTTCTTTTTCTCTCACATATGGTCCCCTGCCTTCTTTTTAAAAAATAACACATACTGGAGGTGTTCCTATATAGATACTAGAACGGTTCCTGCCCCTAATGCGAGTTGGTGGGTCCCCTAACACTGAGAATCAGTGCTATATATATCAATGACTTTCATTGTAAATGAATGGTTTGAGTGGAGGGCACCCTTGATGTTTTTCCCTCCAGAACTCCTAGTTTATAGGGCAGAAAGGTCCATCTCAAGTCTCCTAGAAATTCTCAGGATGTATGGAGAAATATCTGGTTTCACGGAAAACTGGGATAAGTCTGTGTACGTCCATAACAAGGGGAGTATGCAATCTTCCCTAGCCACCACTAAACTACAAGTGGCAGGAGAACACTTACGGTATTTAGGAATGGAGATAGCAAGACAGAGTAAAAGCTGGGAATTAAATGCATTCCCTCTCTTCACAAATATGTAATAGTACTTTAAATCATGTGCCTCCTTGTAGCTCTCCATGCTAGGCGAGAGGTGGTATTCAAGACAACCTCCCTACCTTGTTTTCTGTACATCTTACATAATTATCCATTCATACTCCCTCCCACTTTTTGGTAGAGCATGTGGGTTTGGGTGCTGCGACCTTAATTTGTGAAATGTTGGCGGTCACCATAAGAGGCAGGGTTGGGATCAGGAGAGGTTCTGCTACATTACTAGACCTCTCAAATGCTTGGCTAACTGGGAAAATAAGTGATCTACTTCACAGGCTAGAACTGGATGCATTAGACAGACTTGGGGCACTTAACATGCTAATAGCGAAACTGTGCCGTGTGCGGTACCTTCAGTCTACAGATTGCAATTACTGTGCTGGCACATAACATTGAAGGATTATGTTATCCTGTAGGCATCTACTTGTAGCGTGTAGTTCTGCAGATTCACATGCTATGCATACTCCTGAAACCTAGTGTTGGGCCTGAACTTTGCAAGTTGTTTTTCTCAAGGAAGCTTTACGATTGGCGTTGTGCATCGTTTCCCCACCCTGAGCTATTGCGCATGTCAAACGCTTTGTTCCTCAGAAAGATTTATTTTTGCCATGAAAGGAATTTATAGTCTGCTTAGTAAGCGTTTTCTGTTAGACATGCTGGTTTGTAGGCATTTTGTCACCATCAAATACCTACAGGGGAGGCAGGAGGGTGCATGTGAACCTGCAGCACTACACACTACAAATAGATGCTTACAGGGTAAGAAACAGAATCTATTTGTAGCATGTAGTGTCTGCAGATACACATGCTATGTATAGATTGTAAAACAGTGCCCCTCTACGCGGTGGCTTAAGGCATGAGATGGTGCAATTGTTTGAAATAATGTTTGAAGGACTGTTTGTCCAATTAGAGCTGGTTGTCTTGATTGAACAACCACACAATAACGCTTTGTGAAAGTGTGTGGGTTTATCAATGTTGCTGCTTTGCAAATATCATTGAGAGGGATATTTCCTAAAAAAGCCATGGTTGCTCCTTTTTTTCTTGTTGACTGAGCTTTAGACACATTTGGTAGTGTTATTTTTGCTTTTGCATAACATATTTGGATGCATTTAACAATCCACTTTGTGATATCTGCAAAGGATATAGCGTTTCCTTTTTTTCGATTTGAAATGGAAACAAAAAGCGGCTTTGTTTTTTTGAAGGGTATAGTACGTTCCACATAGTAGATAAGTGAGCCCTGTTAACGTCTAATGTATGTAATGTACTTTCTGCGACCATTTGTGGCTTTGGAAAGAAAACTGGCAATTTCAAGGTTTGCTTCAAATGAAATTGTGAAATGCCCTTGGGTAAAAGTTTCAGGTTAATGCGTAAACGCACTTTGTCTGAGAAGACTTGAAAATAAGGTTCTTCAATTGGGAGGGCATGTATTTCACTGACCCTTCGTAACGATGTTATTGCTACAAGGAAAGCCACTTTTCAAGTTAACAATTGTATTTGACAATTATGTAGCGGCTCAAATAGTGGCCCCATTAAGTCGTGTTAGGACTAGGTTTAAATTCCACGCTGGTACTGGAGGTGCACGTGGTGGAATCACTTTTAATACTTTCATGAAGGCTTTGATTACAGGAATACGGAAAAGTGATAGGTGCTTCCTATTTTGTAAATATGCTGCAATAGTTGCTAAACATAGGTGTATTGAGGTATATGTTGTGAATTTTGTAAATGTAAAAGGTAGTATATTAATTGTTGTTCTGTTGGGGCGGAAGGGTTAATGTGTTGTATTGCACAGTAATGCACAAAACGCTTCCATTTTGCTGCATAGCAAGCTCTTGTTGTAGGTCTTGCTTCATTCAGAATAGTCATTCATTCTTCAGGTAGATTGAGGTATCCAAATTCTATGAACTCTGGAGCCAGTCCACAAGATTTAGCTGTTGAGGATTGGGACGTCTCACCCTGCCATTGCTGTGTGAGAGAAGTGTGGATGTCTGGATGTGAAGCTATTGCATTTTGCGTTTTCCTTTCTTACAAACAGATCTATTGTGCGTGTTCCCCGCCTTTGGAAGTATATTTGTAATAACGAACTGTGCATCTCCCATTCGTGAACCTGTTGGTGTATTCTGCTGTGGAGGTCCACAATTGTGTTCCTACCTTGGTATGTATTGTGCTAGGAGGTGGATGTTGTGATTGTTGGCCGATTTCCATAATTTTGGTGCCAAATGAGACAACTGTATAAAATGGGTTCCCCACCGCTTCTGTATGTAATACATTGCAGTCAAATTGTCTGTGGGTAGAAGAACAGTCTTTCCTGCTATGTTTGTGAGAAACGCTTTGTGAGTCATTGCAATGGCTATTAGTTCCAACATGTTGATGCGTAGCATATGATGTCGTGTTGGCCAGAGCCTCTGAACAACAATGTCCTTCAAATGAACTCCACATCCCTGAAGTGATGCATCGGTTTGGATTATTTGCGGGATTGGATCCTTTAAATTTTAGTGTGCTGGATGAACTGGAATGTGGAAGTAAGCATCCTTCAGGTCTTATGCAGTCATGAAGTCGCCTTTTTGAAGTAGTGGTATTACATCTTGAAGTTTGTGTGAGAAAGTGTCGTCTTTTTGCATGGTCAGCCCTACTTTTTGCCAAACAGTTGATGCACTTTGACTGAGTGTGCCCTGGGTTCCTGTCAACCAGGTACCCAGGGCCTATGTTCTTTCCTTAAACTGCATTAAAAACAAAACCCATTTGGCAACATGTCAGTCCCTTGTAAAGTGTACCATAGGTACCAAGGGCACTGTGGCCAGGGAAGGCCTCTAAGAGATGCAGCACATATTGTGCCACTCTTAGAAGCCCAGTACTTTTTTTACACACACACATACACGTGTTACCATCCTTGTGGGGACTATGTGTGAATACCTGCTTTGTGGGGACTAACCTTTCCCAATGTTTTAAAACACAGTAATAACAGAAAAATGTTAAGAAAAAAATTCATGAAACAGGATCCTGCTTCAAATTTGCAAATATATTGCTATGTGATTGTGCGCACAGCACCATCCTTGTGGGTACTTGAACATGTGCTACCATCCTTGTGGGGACCTAGTCTGTAACACTAATTGTGACTGAATACAGTCGAAGGCACATGGCCAAATGTTTATCTTATCAACAATATACACGAACAACAGTATAATCTATTTATATATGAATTGCTGACTATATACGAGGGTGTACATTAAAGACAGATCATGCTTAAAGAAAGACACTTAAAGCTGTATGTAACCTATTCATTAGTGCTTAAAATCTTAGGAGATTCGAACTAACACAAAGAAATTAACATATGGAACCAAGGAATATGGTCAAGTGGAACCCGGAGCTTGATTACATTTTTGCTCAAATAGATGTTCAAGTCCCCACAGAGACAGTGGGTGAAGATCATTGTGTTTAAGTCTCCATAGAAATAGTGTGTACATTCAAAGCTTAAATCCCATTATAAAGAGTGTGACGCTAATGATGTTCAAGTCCAAACAGAGGTTGTGTGTAATTATAGGAATGCTCAAGTCCCCACAGAGATGGTATGTTATTATAGTGATGTTTAAGTCCCCACAGAGATAGTGCATGAAGGTGATTGTGTTTAAGTCCTCATGAAAAAAATTCACAAAGGTAAACTTAAGACAAAAAGTCTAACTTTACTACTTTTCAATATTCATAAAGGTACATTTAGACCGAAAGTCTAACTTTACTACTTTTCAATAATAACAAAGCCTCTTACAGAGAATGTGAAGCTGATGATGTTCAAGTCAAAGTAAACACAAGGAGATGATGGACGAAGTGCTGAAACCTTTCAGTCACTCACCCCAAGTCACAGATCTGGGTTCAATCGATCATCATTCTTTAGCTCACTTCGCCACCCCAGTTCAGACCCAGCTATATGCAAATCAGTCTTGACCCTGTGCCTCATGGGACAATCCAGCCCGAACTGCCAAGCCAGGTCTTCCCTGGACCGGAAACAAGCATCATGGGACTGGTTTTGGGGTAACACCCCTTCATCAGCCAGGCTAGCTTAAATCCAGTGGAAAAGTGATCAAGGGACCAACGTCTGGGCATACCCTGCCAACTTAGGGTGAACAAAGCAAACACAAGGAAATGATGGACGAAGTGCTGAAACCTTTCAGTCACTCACCCCCAGTCACAGATCTGGGTTGAATCCATCATCATTCTTTAGCTCACTTTACCACCCCAGGTCAGACCCAGCTGTATGCAAATCAGCATTGACCCTGTGCCTCATGGCACCCCCTGGTGCTTCAAGTTAAAACAGAGCTTGCGTTTAATTACAGGAATGCTCAAGTCCCCACAGAGATGGTATGTTCTTAGTGATGTTCAAGTCCCCACAAAGATAGTGTTTTATTATAGTTTTTTTAAATCCCCCACAAAGATAGTGTGTTATTATGGTGATGTTTAAGTCTCCACAGAGATAGTGCATGAAGATGATTGTGTTTAAGTCCTCATTAAAATAGGGTCTGATTCACAAAGGGAAACAGACAAAAAAGTCTAACTTTTCAGTTACAACAATGTAAACTTAAACCAAAAGTCTAACTTTACTACTTTTCTAAATTCACAAAGCCCCATACAGAGAATGCGAAGCTGATGATGCTCAAGCCAAAACAGAGCCTGCGTGTAATTACAGGAATGCTCAAGTCCCCACAGAGATTATGTGTAACTATAGTATTACCACGGTCGCCAAAGAGAATGTGTGTGATTATAGACATGCCCATGTCCCCACAGAGATAGTGTGATTTTTGAGATGTTGAGGTCCCCACAGAGATGGTGTGTGACCATGGTTGCCAAAGAGAATGTGTGTGATTACAGACATACCCAGGTCCCCACAGAGATAGTCTGTGATTAATGGGATGCACAGGGATAGCACACAGAGATAGTGCATGATTATAGTCATGTACAAGTCCTCACAGAGAAATTGTGTGATTACAGTGATGCTTAAGTCCCCACAGTGATAATGTGTGATTACAGTCATATTCAAGATGGGTATGGTGAAGAAACCATGCAGATCGTATTAGCCTGGTGGGTTATTAAATTAATGAATCCACTTGAGGGATATGTGTTTGACCACTCTCTCATATGTTTGAATCCTTGTGCTACCACTCAGCCTTTATTCCTCCCAAGGTCTATACAATAAGTAGTATTTACTTGGATAACAGAAACATATGGTATTCAGCAACAAGATACCCTCAGGTGTGAATGTGCACTTTATATATGCACATGAGAGGATATGATGCGATAATAGTGGTACTCAAGCCACCACTAGAGATAGACTGGAGTTATCCCATATTTATGAATCCCACTTCAAAGGCAGCATTAACTGATTTAAACTGTGCTGATCCAGGAAGGTTCACACTTCCTTAAAAGTCCAAGTATCTGAGATCTCATTTTCTTTTCTAGCCCCCATCTTATCAACTCTAGTCTTCACTAAGAAGAGAAAACTGGATTTCTGATTGCAATAGAGGAATGGATTTAGGATCTGGCAGATCTTTAACATTTTTGTCTCTATAATTCAAGGAAGAAATGATCCTCTCCTCACAAACCTCACAAGGCACTTCTTTCTCTGAAAATATTCCTTCTACCTGCGTCAAGCGGGGGCCGAGAAAAAAGGGGGGTCCCAAAACACGTTTTCCCCATGCAATTTCTCATAGGATCTGTTGTCGCAGCTACAGCCCGAACCGCTGACCGGAATGACACCAAATTTGGCAAAGAGGTAGTCCTCAGTTCGGACTCGTGCCTTTTGCATATATGGTATGAATCTGTTCAGTAGTTCCTGAGAAAATTAGGGTAAAAAAGTTAGTGATATCTATGGCCGGGGAGGATCCACGGACCCTACCCGCACCGTAAGCGCACCCTCCCCGAACCAAGAGCGCACCCTCCCGATCGAGCACTGAATGCTAATTGGCTGTCGAGTGTGTCTCTACATTCGAAACCAGGAGCGGTTGGCGGCAATTTTCTGCCTCGGTAGAAGCGAGGCTTAAGTAGCAAGGGGAAAAAGTGTGTAAAACATATAAAGGGGGCAGAGTGGAAATACTCTGACCCTCTAGAGGTGCTTAGGGGGTCCCAGAAGGACCCTCTGGGGCCAACTTTTTTTTTTTTTTAAACGGCGAAATGTGCGCACGGTGCGCGCATCCTATCGCGTTGGATGCACGGATCCTGTCGCGGTGGGTTCGCGGATCCAAGGGATAAAAAAATGAAATTGTTGGGAGATAAAGATTAACCTTAAGTGTTTTGTTCTTGAGTGGCTCTAAAAAGAGCCGTTGTGTTCATTGAGAGTTTTTGGTACTTATAAGTAAGTACCTATACAGAGTCTAAAGTTGTTGAGGAAGACTCTGTTTCCTTCATCAGTAAAGTGTACTCCATCTCTTCTATACATCTCTTGCATATGAAAGCGCAGATTGTTATTGTAAATGGACCCCATTCTATAGTCTCGGAGAAAAGCAGAAACAGATTTATTCACATGTTTCCTAGCTTTCTCAATCTGTGGACAAAAATGATTGGACCAGTTCCAGTTCTGCCTTTGGCATATGTTTGAGTACACAATGGCAGTTTTAGGGAAAAGTGAAATCACTTCTGCAAAGGTGTCCTTCATAAGCATCTCCAGACCTACCCCAGTCAAGTGCCTAGGTCATTGCCACCACAGTGCACTATTATGAAGTCAGGGTGTTTGGATTTGCATGAAGGATTTCACCAATTGCATCAATTGGGGCCACTTTAACCCTCTCTGTCCAATCCATTTAATGTATACATTTGGCAAACCTAGGTCTTTGTGAATGCCTTTGTTTTCTGCATACCTTTGGCTCCAGAAAATGTAGCTGTGTCCCACAATCCACACTGTAAGCATCTTGTAAGGAGGTCTGGATGCACTCAGATGCAATTTTGAAAAAAGACAAGAAATCATTGGTTGTTTGACAACCTTCTGCACTGAAAGGTAGGGTGCATACTTCTGTTTTTTAAAAGCATGATTCTTATTGGTTAACAAAAACTGATTGTTAAGAAACATTATATATGATAAGCTGATATGTTGAGAAGTCAAGCACACTTGCTGTTTTGATTAGCAACATTGTGTGCTGAACTTGTGACCTGTGTCCTCAGTAGTGTTCCATGACCTGTTTCTATGGTAACGGGCAGAAGGGTTGAAGTTTATGTTATTTGGAAAGGGTTGAAATGTTTAACCAATAGAAATGTGGGTTTGCTTTTGAATTTATGTGAGAAGGAATGTCATTTGATGTTTACATGTAAATGTGTGGAAAAAGAGAGGGAAACTTTGCCATTCTTTGGTTCTGCTGAGAGGTGCACAGTGCAGAGATTCTGTATAACTGATATCTGGTGTGTGACTGATATACTTCTTAATCTACAAAACATCTTGAAAGGTGAGTTATTTAATTGTGAGGGGATGTATGTAGACTATTTTGATTTTAATCAGACAATTGTATTTCTTCTGCTAAAGTGTAGGGAGTACTTTTTTTCTCTACAATCTTATTGACAGTGTGTGCACATGTAGAAACCATTCTGTGATAAGCATTTGTGTTTTTCATGTGTTTGCAGACAGATAACTGTGCTGTTTTTATTTTTTGGTACCGCTCGCTGCCATCTTGACCACCGCGATTGTTGGTGACTCCTGTGCTCAAACCCGGCCAATTTGGACTGTGTTGGACCTTGGGGAGCCTTTGCTGTGTGATCCTTTTGCGGTGGGACTGCGAGGACCAGCCTGCACAGCGCTATCAACACCGTTGCAGCTGGGGCCTCTTCCCGCCCACTCCTGCTATCAGCGTGATAAAGACTCGCGGCCCCCGCTTCGTGGGGGCCGCTCGCTGTCATCTTGACCACCGCGATTGTTGGTGACTCCTGTGCTCAAACCCGGCCAATTTGGACTGTGTTGGACCTTGGGGAGCCTTTGCTGTGTGATCCTTTTGCGGGTGGGACTACGAGGACCAGCCTGCACAGCGCTATTATCACCGTTGCAGCTGGGGCTTTTCACGCCCACTCCTCCTCGAGACCTCTTCCCCATTTAAAACGTCCCGTGCATACGCGCTAGCGGAACGCGCGCGGGCGTTGCACGGGGCGAAGACCGGGCAAAGAGCGGGCCGTTTGAGGCCGTTCGAGAACGGGAGAGTTAGGGCCTGGGCCACCCCTCTTGGCCTAAGACTCCTCATTCAACCTTGGAACTGAGCTCGGGACCATGACTTCAAGAGAAACGAGGAGCAAAACTACACTGGCCGCAGGGATGGCAAAAGGTACTCTGGACACGTATTTTGCTAAAGCGGGGTCACTTCTTATTGATGAAATTACTATCCTAGAAAGGCGCATTTCGCAAGAAATTGACTGGGTTAGGAGATCCTCTTTGGGACCCCTTGCACATGCCACCACCCAAGAACAAACGCCTGATTACACATTAACAGATGCTGGGGGGACAAATGGCTTGCTCGACCTATCTGACTAAAGTAATCTTATCATACCAACTACTGATTGTGACATCTCTGCCCCCGTAGAGCTTAGTATATTACCTCTTCCATCACCCAAGCCCCCCCCACCTCCAATCATTGCCAAAGTGAGTGTGTCTAACAAGGACGCAACTATTGAAAGGGCTCACCAGATTGTGCAGTCATCACAGGGGGAGAGGGAGGGAGCTATTCCGAAAAGGAAAAGAAGGGCACAAATCATAGGGGGGCGAAAGCCCAAGATCCCAAAGCATAACTATGTGCGAGGGCAACCAACATGGCATAGTTAGCAAGGGGTCAAATCAGTTACCAAAAAAAAGGGCACTACCCTCCCATACCCCGGTTCAGACATCTCCCAGCTTAAATGTCTTATCGGGGGAGGAGGATTTCACCCTTTCGGATATTCGTACTCTCCTGAGGAAAATGCTCAATCCCCTAGAAGACCGTCTAGCAAAGATGGGAATGTGTTTATCGAACATCCAAAAGGGAATCGCGGGGGGCGTGGCTAGGCGCCGAGGTGAATGGCCGCCTGATCCCGGAGCTCCGCCGGGACCGTTGGTGTTCCAGCAAAATCCGGACTTAATCCGCGCTGCGGGGAGTGCCCTCGGAGCTCCCCCGGCTCCCCCTGACCCGGTGCACACGGAGGCGGCTCGGCGACCCCAGGCGACACTCGCACGGCCCAGGAGGGTGGCCGCGGCGGAAGACGGCGGACGGACGCCTCGGCTCCGGAGCTCTGCTGCGGCTCCCGGCGCTACCTGAGGCCCCGGCGAGGGCCTGCCCACCGCCGCGCTCAGAGTGACGCCGTCGTAGGAAAACGCGGCTGATATCGCGGCTCGGGGCCGGAGACCATCGGATGTCTGCGGAGCGGGTGCGAGATCGCGACTGGGGCTGCAGCGAACTGATTCCCTAGCCGAAAAGAGGGCGCCATTTTGCGGCCACGAGAGACCAGAGGAAGGCCTGTTGCTGAGGGACGCCCTGCCCTACCCTCCGGTGAGACTCCAGAGCGCGACTGGGACTGCGAACCACCTGGCTGCCCGGGGGTGAGACGGAGTGCCCTGCTTGCTATCGGGCCTGGCTGTTGGCGGAGGAGACCTTCTTCCCCCTATCGATCCCTGACAGAGAACTGTGGGCTCAAGGCTACGTCCGTCAAACCCAGCCGGATCGAGGGGCGCCTGGGTGCTGCGGAGGGAACCACCAGCCGTCCTTGGGAAGGTGCACGATCGCGACTGGGGCTGCGGCGGACTGATTCCCTGGCCTAGAAGGGCACGCCATTTTGTGGCCACAGAAGAGCATGGCCTGTTGCGTAGGAGCGCCCGGCCCACTCATCCGGTGAGGCCTACAAGCGCGACTGGGGACTGCGCACCGCCTGGCTGACTGGGAGTGGGACGGTGTACGGGAACTGACTTTGGGCCTCTCGTGTGCCGGCGGAGGTCTTCCTCCCTCTATCGATCCCTGAGCAACAGCGGTGGGCCCAAGGCTACATCCGCGAACACCGGTCGGACCACAGGACACCTCGGTGTTGCGGCGGGCGGTGTCGCATACGGCCCGCGGGGTGCCCGGACCGCCATGCGACCCAAGAGTGGAGCCGCAACGCAGGCCAACAAGCTTGACCAGTACACAGTAGCCAAGGCGCCGCCTCCGGCGGAAAGGGCTCCGAAGGATGACGCGGACCCAGCGGACCCTTCATTGAAGTCCATCATGGCTGCGATTCAAACCCTGGGCACGAACTTGGAAACCAAAATGGATAAGATCACCATTGAAGTGGCCCTGCTCCGAGCTGACCTGGGGAAAACCACTGACCGCTCCAAGGCTAATGAAGTCGATATTAAGGCCCTACAGGACTCGGAGAAGCGGCTTGAGGGTAGGGTGAATGAGCTAGTACACCAGCACCGCCTGATGGCCCTGCGGCTCGATGATCAAGAAGGGAGGGCTCGGAGAAGTAATATCCGCGTCGTGGGTGTGGCGGAAGGACTTGAAGGAGAAAGTGTGGAGCTCTTCCTGGAGGACCTGATCCTACGACACCTTAAACCCAAGCGTCTCTCGAAGCTCTTCACCATTGAGCGGGCGCACAGGGCCCCTATCCCACGACCCAAGCCTGGGGCCATGCCACGGACGATCATAGCCAAAATTCTGAATTTCCGAGACCGGGACGCAATTCTTCAGGCGGCACGACAGCACGGTGACCTACAGTATGAAGGGGCCACGATCCGGTTCTTTCCCGACTTCACGCTCCAGGTCCAACGGGAAAGGCGCTCCTTCCAAGGGGTCAAGGCGGCGCTCCGCGAGCGTGGGATCAGATATATGATGTTTTTCCCCGCCAAATTGAAAATCATCCCTCTTCTTCACCACGCCGGAGGCGGTGCAGGAGTGGCTGGATGCGGGAGAGGCGACGCAGGATTCCAGGCGTGAAGAAGTACAGCGGCGAGATGCGGGCCTGCCCGCCACGGAGTCGGCGCCGGGACACCCTGCGGGTGGTGCGCCGAGTCAGCGGTCCTGGCGTTCCAGGTCCAACAGTCCCCGCTGGGGCTCGTCCAGAGAAGGGACGCCGCGCTGAGACCACGAGAGATAGCGCTGAGAAGACATCAGACAGTAACGTATACCACATGTGCCTTTCTTTTGAGACTAGTTGACTCTGGGGTACCCTGGCCGCCTCACTGCCTCTACGGGTGGCTTCCCTCTATGGGTGACTCCGGGACAGAGGGGCTGAACGAACTGGGACACCACGGACGGGCGACCAAAGGGGACTAGCCCACGAACTTCCCAAGTTGAGTTCCTCGGTGGGTTCACCGGGGTGGGGTGGGGCGACAGGCGCTCTGCTAATTGGGGTGGTGGGCAGTTCAAGACCCACGGAGCAGGGGGCAGGGTGGGGGGTGTTGTTTTGGGATGGGGGGGCAGGGAGGTCAGGGCCAGCTCCGGGAGGGAGGGAGTTGATTGTCCGGCTCGATGGGTTTGTTGTACTTTGTATGGTTTGTTATTGTGGGGTGGGGTTCAGGGAGGGGTGGGAGTTGGGGATCCTTTACGGTCACACACACTATGTTCACACACTTGATGCCCGGGTGATGGGACAAGACACCCTCTTACGACACAGCCATGGCTAGAAGGTGGGAAAAAAGCCTGAAGATTCTCAGCTGGAACGTCAACGGTATGGGGGACAGACTCAAGCGTACTATAGTTCTGCAGTTCCTCAAACGGCACCAGCCAGATGTGGTGCTTCTGCAAGAAACACACTTATTGGGGAATGTCTGCCACGCCCTGAACAGATATGGGTACACTCTAGCAGCACACTCAGGTTTCACCACTGGATCGAGAGGAGTGGGTATACTCCTGCGACGCTCGCTGCCCCTTCATGTAGATATCACCAAGACCGACCCGCAGGGCCGCTTCACGGCTGTGTCGGGGCGTTGGGAAGGCCGGGCGCTTAATCTTCTCTCAGTCTATGTCCCCCCAGGCCTACAGGCCCGGGCCTTCGCAGACCTGGGCTCATTCCTCCTATCGCTACCCGAGGGTCGGCTCGTTCTGGGAGGGGACTTGAACGCAGTGGCATCGGGAGCCCAAGACAGACTGCCACCTAGAGACCTGCCCCAGGGGCAACGGTGGCTGCCGGACTTCCTCGAGTCCTTCGGGCTGACGGACGTTTGGCGCCTACTCCACCCCACTGAAAGTAGCTTTAGTTTCTTCTCCGGGGCGCACCACTCCTTCTCACGGCTGGACTACATCCTCACCCTGCTCCAACACGACATGGCGGTACTGGAGGCCGAATTCCTCCCCAGGGGCATCTCCGACCATTCACCGGTCCTTGCACAGATTATATTCGGAAGTCGACGGGAGGGCTGCACTGCGCCAATTAATCCCTGGCACTTGAAACACGAGGTCACTAGGAAACACATATCCACTTCCATCTCGCGCTACTTCACAGAAAATGATGGGTCGGTCGCCTCCCCTGCCACCCTCTGGGAGGCGTTTAAAACAGTGGTGCGGGGCGAGGCGCTATCGGCTATCGCGGCTCGGCGACGGGAACGCAGCCACCAGACCGTAGCGCTAGAGGAGCAACTTGGGGAACTAGAAAGGGAGGCAACGACCAGCGGCGACCGGGAGCTCAGGCACGCGATGCAGCTAAAGGCGGCGGAGTATAGAGCGCTGGTATCCCAGGAGGCCCAGACGGTGGCTCGGCATAGAATTGGTAGAATATATGATCAAGGTGACAAAGCCGGGAAACTTATTGCCTGGCTCGAGCGGAAACAACAGGCCAGCAGGGTGGTGCCGGAGTTGCACACTGAACTGGGGAGAGTGCTCACGGAACCCCGGGAAATAGTACAACAGTTCGCCGACTATTACCGGCAGGTTTACAAGCGAGAGTCGGACCGGCCGGAGGAGGACTCCATGGACCTCCTCGCGGACATACGCTTGCCCACTCTCTCGGACACAGATCGGGAGGCTCTTGACAGCCCGCTCACCGAGGCTGAGCTCCAGCGGGCGATAGGAGACCTCCGTCCTGGTAAAGCGCTCGGTCCGAACGGCATACCCATAGAGATCTACAAACTCCAGCCAGACGTCACTAGTAAGCACCTCAAACTCATGTTCGACTGCAGTAAAGCAGTAGGGCTGCTGCCCCGGGACCAGCGGTTGGCGACCATAGTGGCGATTCCGAAAGAAGGTAAACCCAAAGACTCTTGTGCATCGTACAGACCCATTTCGCTTCTAAACGCGGAACCTAAAATACTTGCCAAGACGCTGGCCAATCGGCTTAAGCCGGTGCTCTCGTCGCTAATCCACCCTGACCAATCGGGATTCATGCCCCACCGAAATACGGCCCTCAATATTAGGAGATTGCATGGGGTGCTAGGGCAGTGCCACAGTCTTCAAGAGGACGCGGTGGTGGTATCGTTGGATGCCACCATGGCCTTCGACACCTTAGAGTGGCCCTACATGTTCGCAGTCCTGCGTAAGCTGGGCTTTGGACCCCAGTTTATCGCTTGGGTGCGCTTACTGTATGCGGAACCCCTGGCGCAGGTGCTGGTAAACAATAAGGTGTCTGAAGTCTTCACGCTGGCCAGAGGAACTCGACAGGGCTGTCCCCTGTCCCCCCTTCTATTCGCCCTCTCCCTCGAACCGCTTGCGGCCTGGATAAGACAGGTTGCCACCGTGCAGGGCATAACATGGGCGGAGGGGTGGGAGGATAAGGTATCTCTCTATGCCGATGACATACTTCTTTACCTCTCGAAGCCGCCTGGGTCACTGATCGCGGCGCTGAATATACTGGACAGTTTCGGTCGCAACTCTGGCTTCCGAGTCAACTGGGCCAAATCGCATCTATACGTCCTCCGTGGGGACCCTCCCAGACTCCCTGACTCTTGCCCTATTCGGGTGGCAGAGGACGGGTTTAAGTATCTCGGAGTGTATATTACTGTTAACAAGGCTCTGCTGTACGAGCACAATCTCAAGCCGCCGCTGCTTCGGCTTCAACGGGAGGCGAAGTCCTGGCAGCATCTGCCCCTGTCATTGCTGGGCAGGGCAGCCTTATTTAAGATGCTCTCGCTCCCGCGGTTTCTATACGCACTCCAAAATTACCCGCATCTGGTCCCGAACAGTTACTTCCTAGCGATCGAAGCTGCGCTGCGCGACCTCCTCTGGGCCGGGCAGCCCCGAATCTCACTGGCCAAACTCACACTGGGGTGGTACGATGGTGGAATCGCTCTCCCCGATATTCGTAAGTACTACTGGGTGGCCCACCTATCCGCGATCAACCAAGGGACATACGGGGACGGGAATGACCCGGCTTACGGCATGGATAGATGGCTGCTTCCCGGAGGGAACTACGAAATAGCACTCTACTCTAGACGGGGTGTGAGCAGACTCACCGGCCCGACACTTCATTCGGTGAAGCTGTGGCACATCGCACAGAAGAAGCTCGGGTGGTCCGGAGTCCTCACGATGGCCACGCCACTATGGGCCTCAGAAGCGTTGGGAAATCTGCGACGCACCAAAGGATTCCGCAATTGGGATCTTATCGGCATCTCTCAAATCAAAGACATTTGGGGACCTGCCGGGGTCCGCTCATTCGCCCAAATGCAGGACGCGTACGAACTGGCTGACGCCGAATATTTCAGATACTTGCAGGTGCGCCACTCCTTGCAGGCGAACATCCCACCGGAGGTCAAGCTGCCGCCAGCCTCCCCGCTCGAAGATAGGTTGCTCGATGGACTCCTCGCGGAACACGCCATATCCCTTACCTACAAAAAACTTATTAATAACCCCCCAGATTTGCTTCTTCCCCTTAGAGAAAAGTGGGTCGCTGAAGGGCTGGAAATAGATGACGAGGAGTGGCTGCACGCTTTGGCTTCTCCACGTGAGGTCGCGATATCGGCCCGACTGCGGCTTATCCAATTGAAGATCCTACACAGAGTTTATATCTCTTGCACACGACTACATATGATGGGTAGGGCGGACACAACGCTATGTAGAAGGGGGTGTGGAGGCGATGGAACCTTTTTTCACGTGCTGTGGGACTGCCCGAAGATTCAGAGGTACTGGAGAAGGGTGGTGCGGGATATGGAAGAGGTGTGGGAGGTGGAGATTCGCCCGGAAGCCAAGAGATGCCTCCTCAACATATGGGAACCAACTGACCTGCCGCCAAAGGGGAGGCTCTGGGTGACACTCGGGCAAATGATAGCAAAAAGGAACATTGCCAGGCTCTGGGGCAGCGCTGTCCCACCGAAACCTTCAGACTGGGCCAGCGACATGGACTGGTGCATGCTGCAGGAAAAGACAGTATATGTGGGGAGAGGGTGCCCGCGCAAGTGGGTTGAGGTGTGGTCCAAGTGGAATGATTTTAGGGGGGGGATCTGCGAGCCCCCTTCCATTGTGCAGGAAGAACCCGGAGATGTGTAGACACTTGCTATCGCGGCTCGGGGAGCTGGGAAAGGGGAGGGGAGGGTGCTGGCTAGCCAAGGGCACACATGAAAGCGCAGTGTTGACCGATGTTTCGGGAGGGAGGGGGGGGAGTTGGAAGTTGCGGCACCTTATGCCTCCTAGGGCAGCTTGCCCCTAATTTGTGATTGTTTATTTAATACTGAGACATGCAATATTTTTCTCTACCTCTCGGTACGTTTGCACTCCTCAACGCCGCCGTACCTCCGGGTTGACGGCACAGGGCTGTGTGATCCGACATGCATCCAAATGGGTTTTTCGCGGCCGGCCCGCAGGGTTGTAGGCTCTCTGCTGTGTACCGAAATGTTTAAATAAAGGTTTTCAAAGTTAAAAAAAAACAAAAAAAAACAAACAAAAGGGAATCGCACAACTAGCAGATGCCCCAAAAAAAGCTAGTCAACTCACAAGTGGAGGGCCGAGCCATAGTGGCAAGTAGTTTATACCAGCGCCTCCAGTTAAGGAAGGGCGCCCTCCATCTAAGCTTATACAAACACATCATCTTACACCATCAACTCTAGAAGTCGCAAACTCACAAGTCCCAACTTGCGTAGCAAACGTAAGCCCGCAAGAGAAGTTAGCTGCGCCCGTAATAGGGGTACATGGTAATGGTATAAAACATAGGCCAATCAACTTGCCACCGGAGGCCATTCCGTACACAGTCATCCTAACAGGTATTCCCGAACTAAAACCTTCTACTAGAGAACCCGTGGAGGCCCTCAAAAATAAGGTAATCCACTGGCTTTCTACTAATAGGCCGCTCCCGGAAGGAATGCATAGTGAGGTCCTCATGGTGAGGCGAGTCCCATGGCTAGGTAATACCAGGAAATCTATCCACGGAGACTGTGTCCTGATTAATTTCAGGGACCCTTTAACTGTCTCACATATATGCAGCTGGCCTCACCATGCCCAGGGGACTTCTATCCAATCCCTTCCTCTATCTTTCTTTTATCCATCTTCAAGTTATGAGCAGGAAGAGGGGGGTTGGGAACTAGTACGCAGGAGAGGAGGTAGATGGGGCCCAAGTGAAAGAGGGGACCACCCTCTTCCCAGATTTCCACGATATGATCATTTTCCCACCTATAATAAGTTTAGCAACCTAGATATGGTGGATTGACCGAGTAAGACGGGGGTGGGGAGGACCTGGGGCAAAATAGGATCCCTATACCCAAAATACGACCAGCAATCCCCACGGAGAAGGATTATCTTGAGCAGAAACATACAAATGGAGAGGTATGTGCAAGGACCCCTAGCTCTCCATATAATATAACTGAGGCGATGGCCGTCCAAGCTGGCAGCTCAGATACCAACCCATCATCGGGGATGCACTCTGGCATGGTTGCGCTTCCAAATTCACTAACAGAGAGAATTAACTGCTCCACTACAACAGGTTTAATGTGCTCTCAGGCCTCGACCTTTGTGATTGACGGGGTGAGGGAGAGGGTACAGAGGACGCCGCTGTAGCGGCCCCAACATCAGTGGTCCACGTACCTTCTTCTGAGGCGGTCAAGAACAGCTCACCAGAGATTGTGGTTAGTGACAATGGGGAAACGGTTAGGTTGTTATCTTGGAACATTGCTGGGTTGCGGGCTAAGAAGGGAGACCAAAATTGGGAAAACTTTGTAAAGAGTTATGACGTTATTGCCTTGCAAGAGACTTGGGATTTGGAGTGTGACTACTGGATAGATGGCTTCACATCCTTCTTTGTCCCTGCCTTGCCTTCCCCAGCTGGACGGAACAAAGGCGGCCTCATGATGCTGGTTTCGGTGAATTTAAAAGGCAAATTGATTATGTTAGACTGCGCTTCCAATAATTTTATCATTCTGGAGTTAACCTTAGAGGATGGTGGTAAATTATTGTTGGTTAACTGTTACAATGCTCCCAATAGTAATCCAGAATCCTTGCATTTTAATTGGTTATCAGATTTTTTAATTCTCTACGGAGGCAAGCAATCCACTTTATATCGATTCATTTTAATGGGTGATTTTAATGTTCATTTGTGTTTAAAATGTGTTATGGCGGAATTGGAGGGGCCAGGCAGCGTGTCTCCCCCTCATTTAGAACACACACAGAAGGGTCGAGCACTTGAACATGTACTGCAGGAAAATTAATTATTTGAACCTGAATTTTATGATAACACTACACGGGTTGCCACCTACACGGGAAGGGCTAGCGATTCAATAATTGACTTTATTTTTGTCTCTAGATATTTTCTAAATTATGTGATTACATATAATGCAATTGCTATGCCCATGAGTGATCATAATCCTGTTGGATTGGTGCTAACAATTAGTGCCTTCTTGTCAAAAGCTGTTGTTCTTCAGCAGACTATATTGCCTGTAAAGGAAAAGGACCAGGGGAGAAGACTTAAATGGGAGTCGGTTGTACCGGAAAATTTCTTTATAACTTTATCTAATTCAGTCGCGGAAGAGTTAAGGGTGTGTGCCACCCCTTCAGCTGGGCTTAATGATATCATATCTTCCTTTGAAGATATTTGTAGGTTTGTGTCTAGCAGTCTTTTAGCCAAAGGGCAGGGGGCTAAACAACACCCGGCGAAAGGCTGGTTTGATAAAAATTGCAGTAAAGCTCATAACCGCCTTAAAAAAGCCCTCAATACCCGCCCAAGGGATAAGGAGCTTGTGGCGCGATTAAGAAAGGATTATAATACGGCCACCACTCTGCGTAAAAATGAATTAAAAAGCAAAGCTTGGGAGGATTTAAGGAATAAAGCCACTCTAAAAAATAGTGCTGAGTTTTGGACAATAATAAATTCTCCATTTCTTACAGGCGCTCAAAACTCAGCACAGGAATTAAATATCTCAGAGGTCGATTGGCTATCGCACTTCGAAAAAATTTATGACAGTCACAGGGAGCCGGACCCTTTTATAATCCCCGTAAATGAGAGCCTCATGGAGCCTGTGAGTTTTGAAACCTGTGAGGTTCTTAGAGCCATAGAGGAGACAGCAGGGCGCAAGGCCCCTGGCCCCGATGGAGTGCCAGCGGACATGTACAGGGCAAATCCACTGTTTTGGGCAAACATTTTAACTAGAGTTTTTAACGCTGCCGCAATAGTGGGTTTCCCTGAGTCCTGGTCTCTTGCCACAATCGTCCCAATATTTAAAAAAGGGCAGAGAGGAGATCCAAAATGCTATCGACCTATATCGCTTCTGGACTCCTCGGTAAAAATTTTAGGCAAGGTTGTCCTGGCGAGGATCTCTGCGTGGGCCAAGGGGAATAACATCCTGTCCGAGGTACAATTTGGCTTCAGGTCAGGGAGGAGTACTGAGGACCAATGCCTTAACCTCCACCTCATACTCTCCAAATATACCAGAGCAAAAGGGGGCATCTTATTCCTTGGTTTCATGGACCTGTCCACAGCTTTTGATCTTGTCAAAAGATCTAAGCTGTGGGCCATGTTGCTGGAGATGGGCCTCGACAGTTCCTTGGTACACTTTCTGGCGGAGCTCCACAAAGATCTGAGGGCCCGTATTAGAATGACCACCGACGGAAAGTGTACCGGGAGTTTTAGATCTACTAGAGGGGTCCGCCAGGGATGCATCCTGGCGCCAATGTTGTTCACGCTTTACGTGAACTCTTTGGAGGGTCACCTAACGTCTGCTACAAAAGACTTCCCGAGCATGGGGGGTGCACCAATTCCGGTGCTCCTCTATGCCGATGACGCGGTACTCATAGCTAGGACCCCAGTTGCCCTACAAAAGTTACTTGATGCCTTTTGCGCTTTTATGACTAGTCTCGATCTGGTGATCAACAAAAGTAAATCACATACCATGTCAGTAGGATGTGGTATGCGTAAAGAAAAATCCTTTTTCTGTGACGGAGAGGTGATTACTAGTGTCAAGGTCTTTACCTACTTGGGTGTGATTTTTGATCAGAGGGGAACCTGGACACCGCAGCTAACATCTAAAATAAATGCGGTAAGAAGCTCATACGCTGCAATTCTGGGTTTTGCTAAGAGATTGGGGGGGAAACCTATGGAGGCTATTATGGCCATTTATAAAGCCAAGACAATTGCAATTGCTAGATATGGTGCAGCAGTCTGGGGTTACGTTAATTCTAAAGACATCCAGACTGAGGAAAACAAATTTTTCCGCTCACTCCTGGGTTTACCCCAGTCAACTGCTACCTACTCAGTACACCTAGAGTTGGGAATGGGTTACATCCTAGACATACTAAATCTAGCACCACTTTTGATGTGGATAAAGCTTTGGCTTAACCCAAACCTTAGCCTTAACCAAAGGATCATCAAAGACTGTCTCCAACTTGACCATAGAAGGGACATTCAGTGGCTGTCTCACATTGAAACTATGACAGCACTTTTGGGACGCCCTGAAATTTTTAGTAGACCTGAAGCCCTGTGTAGAGCTGACCTGCCGTGGGTGAAAACAAATTTTCTGAGAATTCGCATGGCCGAGCGCGAAGCCCACGATTTATGTAAACCCTCTGTGAGGGCTCATGTTCTGATATCGCCATCCTGTGTGCTGGCTCCATATTTAATAACGGTAACCAACCCTTTTCATAGATGGCTTTTATCCAAATTTCGGTTTAACCAAACTTATACGGTGCTGTGGGATGAGAAAGATTGGTGCAAGCTGGAGGAATCGGCCCCATGCAAATGTGATGGTTTCTCTATTCAGGATAATGCCCACTTTTTGTTTTTTTGTTCCTTCTATCATGAACCTCGCACTAGATATTTAAAATCTATTTTGAAGGACCTGGGCTTTATCCAGTATAAGCCTGCATTGTTATATTTACAGATGTTGCTATCTCCACTAATTATGTACTGCACTGCTAGTTTTTTAGCCGCATCTGTGAGATGCAAGAGAGAAAGGCTAAGATTGGAAGAGCAATAGAAACTTGGATCCATCTATTTTGTTCATTCGTGTGCTTTTTTAATGTATTTTATGCAATCATCGCCCTTTTATCTTGTTTTTTAAATTTATCAACTGTTTAATACTGTATTAAATTTATCAATTGTTTAATAGATGAACTTTTGATATTTGCTGTAGAATGCTTTTATGATTTTAATTAATCGAATAAAGTGGAATTTGACTTGACTTGAAACTGCTCCTCTCTTAAGATTCTATCATGGAATGTGGCGGGCTTGGGTAATAAACTGAACTGCCCGGCCTGGAGCTCCTTTATTGAGGACAAAGATATATGCCTGTTCCAAGAAACCTGGGCGAGGGAAGAAGTCATCCGCACAGGCTTTGCTGCATTCTCCACACAAGCAAAATGGGGGGGTAGAGGGCGTCCTTCGGGAGGTCTTGCAATCTGGGTGGCTAACGACCTGGGATGTAGGGCCGTTGTCCTTCCATTAAACAAGGAGGATATTTTAGCTGTATTGCTGGAATGGCCAAATGCACACAGCCTTCTGTCTACTCCAGGCCAGTCAATATTACGCAGGAGTCGCACACTATTGAAGAGCTTGCGCTTGCCCTAAATGAAATTCCGGAGGGCATCCCTTTTCTAATAGGGGGTGATCTGTATTGCCATTTCGAGCCCCTTTCGGGCATACTGGATGGTCTGGCTCAGGAGGAGGACCTGGCGTGGTCTGTACCTCCATCGCAAGCACCGGCCCCAAGTGCTTGGACCCCTCTGGCTCTACAAATCACATCCCTAACCCTGAAACATGGTCTCCGTGCCTGTAATGGAAGGATACAATCTGATATCCCTCCAAGATGCACCTATAATAGAGTGGGCAGGGAGTCAAGACTTGTTATCCTGGTCCCATTGGCCCCGTGGTCGCTTATTAGAGACTTCCGGGTGACATCTAGGGAAGACGGCGACCACAACGCATTGGAATATGACCATCCTGGTCTTGAGGTCATGGGGAAGCAGAGGGTGGCATCTGAGGCGGGGTTAGGCCTTACGAACAACAGACGTAGAGTGAAGTGGGAGAAATTAGCTTCTAAACCAGGGAAGATATCAAAGCTGTACGCCCGGGTAATTCCTACACTCGAAAAGGTTCAGGCACTAAACGTGCAAGGTATTACCCAGGGTGCATATAAACAACTGGTCAGCTGCACGAAGACCTTATCAAATCGGTGTCCGAAATCCTTACCACCATACCAAAAAGGGTTAATGGACGTGCTGCCGGTCCCCCCTGGTATAACATTGCATGCCGCAAGGCAAAAACTGATCTCCTGACCTCGATTAAGGCGGGGAAGGGAAGCGTGGAAATTAGGGCCAGGAGAACGGCCTATAAGACCCTGATCACCAAAGCTAAAAGTGAATGGGAGTACCAAAAATGGGAAAAACTCACTATCTCCCTGGCATGTGGGGATTCGCGCAAATTTTGGCGTTGTGTGAACACAGGCTCTGAGGAGTTGGCCTCTGCAATAGAGCCCAACATATCAGCCAGGGTATGGCAAGATCACTTCCAGTCCCTATATAAGTTACCTGAAGGGGAAAGGACTATTCCCACCCAGACGGCTAGCATTACTCCGAAAGGGGTGCCACTCACAATAAAGGAGGTCCGAGCGGCTATTGCCGGGTTGGTATCAGGCAAGGCACCAGGCTTAGATGGCCTGCCGGGTGATCTATTCAAACAAGAACCGGATGTTTGGGCACCCTATCTAATGATTCTATTTAATTCCATTTTGGGGGGTATGGAGGTGCCAGACACTTGGCTGGGCGCAGAGATTGTCCCTATATTTAAAAAGGGTTCGCCTCTGCTCCCAGCCAACTACAGACCCATTAGTCTTATCGATGTTCCCCAAAAGATTTTCGGTAGACTCGTGCTCAATCGCCTTCAAGATTGGATTGAAGAATGCGAAATTTTGAGTCCATATCAAGCAGGGTTTAGAAGAGGTATTTCAACTATTGACCAGATTTTCCGTTTGAATCTTCTGTATTGACACAGTCTTCCAATCGAGGGCGGCAGCTTGTACACGGTGTTCGTGGACTTGCGAGCGGCCTTCGATTTAGTGCCCAGGGTTAAATTATGGGCCGTCTTAACGGACTTAGGGGTTCCTGCCGATATCTTATTAATTCTGAAAAGATTACACCAGGGAAATTTTGCCAGGGTTAGGTGCGGAAGAGGGGGAACTCTTTCGGATGGTTTCCCCGTTGACAGGGGGGTTAGACAGGGTTGTGTGCTTGCACCGACCCTTTTCTGCCTCTTTGTCAACGGGGTCATTAGCCATCTTAATGGGTTGAGCAACATCGATGCCCCCAGGTTGGTTGGCAGCAGGGTTCCTGCTATCATGTTCGCAGATGATACACTACTGCTCTCCAAAACCCCTATGGGCATACAACGGGTGTTGGACGGATTTGCGAACTTCTTTGTGAAGCGTGGATTGGAGATTAATGCTTCTAAAACCAAGTACATGATCTTCAACCCGCCCTCCTCAACACGCTCGAGTCCCTTGATAGGGTCCTCCAGATTAGAGAGGGTTTACACGTTCGATTATCTGGGGGTAACAATTAACCAGTCTATGACTTGGGATTCACACCGAACCAAGGCAAATTTGAAACCGATCCAGATGACGGGTGGCATATCTAGGATGACAAGAGGATTAACCTATAAGCCATTTGGTCCCCGCCTCCAAATTCATAAAATCCAGGCAAGAGGGACAGTGACATATGGGGGTGAAATATGGGGGCATACTGCCGCCCAAAAATTGCAGGTTACGGAGAACAACTTCTTAAGGCAATTGGCAGCTTTACCATCTAGCACCCCACTCCTCCCACTGAGATTAGACCTGGGCCTAAGACCCATTACAGAGGAGTTGGGACTTAAACCCATAACTTTCTGGCGCAAAATATGGAGCACGCCGGAACTATCTAATTATAGAGCTGAACTTCTAGAGATTTTGCGTCTTGCTAAAGCCGCACAAATCCCATGGCTAAGATATATTAAACACGCGAGTCACTAGGAAGACCGGATTTGTGGTTTGATCCAGGAAATGCATGCTGTAGGATCTCACGCAAATCTATCTCCAAGGTTTATTATGAGCATAACTTACGCGTCTTAATCAAGAGTGCACGGGAGGGGTCCTTATCTGAACACTTTCTAGGGTTTAAAGACTCATATCATCTAGAGCTTGCCTTTGATGATATCGGCCCTTCGAACACAAGGAAGTTATATATGCAATGGCGATATAGTACTCTCCCCCTCAGGGCGTACACAGACCGCTGGACATATCCCCAGCCTACAGTGCAATGCCCAGCTTGCGCTCATTCGCGAGAGACTGATTTGCATATCATATTCTTTTGTCCAGCTTATCAAAGAGCAAGGAACTACTGGCTTGTCCCACTCCTCAAAAATCTTGGCTTTAGGCAGTATTTCCCAGCATTTAGAATTTTAAAAACAGATTTATCGGCCCCAATTGCATTTGCAGTTGCAACATTTTTAACAGCAATGTGGTCTAGCCGTAACCGATGTATTAAGCTAAACATAGTTGAATGAATATTGTGGACGATTTTAGATCAATTGTTTTATGATTGTTTTTAATTTAATCATGTGTGATATATTTTTCTTTACACCTGTTGCACTCTTTTATGGTCCTAGTGACCGAAATAAAGATGACAAGAAGAAGAAACCATTCTGTGATAAGCATTTGTGTTTTTCATGTGTTTGCGGACAGATAATTGTGCTGTTTTTATATTTTGGTAGAATTAGAAACCAGACATTGTTTATGAATTTGGAGTTATGTTATGTTTCTATACTAAAATGTAGTACTTCTTCTAGATGAAGAAATGTGTTTTGGTATAGTGCAAGGGATAGTGTTGTTTGTCTAGAATCACACAGAGAGCCTGTGTGCATTTGGGAACCACTGTGAGAGGTGCATTTAGTAATATCTTGTATTTGCTGACAAATAACGTTTTTAAAACATGTCATGTTGTGAAGTTTTAGTAGCATTAGAAGACAGTTATGGCTTATGCTTTCATTAAATGAGTCAGGCATTGACACTAAAGTGCAGTCGTGAAATATGTAGATTGTGTGCAGTTCCCTTACCTCTTCCACTGTAGTGAATGCGTTTTGGTAAACTCCTAGGGATAGTGGTGCTTGTCTAGAATCACACTGAGTCTGTGTGCATTTGGGAACCACTGTGAGAGAAGCGTTTGGTAACATTGTGTATTTACTGACAGATAACTGTTTTAAAATAGGTCATGTTGTCAAGTTTTAGTAGCATTAGAAGACAGTTATGGCTTATGCTTTCATTAAATGAGTCAGGCATTGACACTAAAGTGCAGTCGTGAAATATGTAGATTGTGTGCAGTTCCCTTACCTCTTCCACTGTAGTGAATGCGTTTTGGTAAACTCCTAGGGATAGTGGTGCTTGTCTAGAATCACACTGAGTCTGTGTGCATTTGGGAACCACTGTGAGAGAAGCGTTTGGTAACATTGTGTATTTACTGACAGATAACTGTTTTAAAATAGGTCATGTTGTCAAGTTTTAGTAGCATTAGAAGACAGTTATGGCTTATGCTTTCATTAAATGAGTTAGGTATTGACAGTAAAGTGCAGTCATGAAATATGTAGATTGTGTGCAGTTCCCTTACCTCTTCCACTGTAGTGAATGAGTTTTGGTAAACTCCTAGGGATAGTGGTGCTTATCTAGAATCACACTGAGTCTGTGTACATTTGGGAACCACTGTGAAGGAAGTGTTTGGTAACATCATGTATTTGCTGACAGATAACTGTTTTAAAACATGTCATGTTGTGAAGTTTTAGTAGCATTAGAAGGCAGTCTTTGCTTATGCGTTGATTAAATTAGTCAGGCATTGACACAAAGTGCAGTCGTGAAATATGTAGATTGTGTGCAGTTCCCTTACCTCTTCCACTGTAGTGAATGAGGTTTGGTAAACTCCTAGGGATAGTGGTGCTTGTCTAGAATCACACTGAGTCTGTGTGCATTTGGGAACCACTGTGAGAGAAGCATTTGGTAACATTGTGTATTTGGTGGCAGATGAGTGTTTTAAAACCTGTCATATTGTCAAGTGTTAGTAGCATTAGAAGCCAGTGCCTGCTTATGCATTGATAAAATGAGTCATGCTTTGACACTAAAGTGCAGTACCATGTAGTATTGTCTTCACTGCACCAGAGCTGCAAATTAAAAAATTTTACCCAGGCACTGTCCTAGAAGTAGTCTGATGATTTAGTCGGGTTCTAAGTAGTTATGTTGTGAACCATTCATTACCAAATAGACTGCTTCAAATGTCTATGCAGTATGCATGTAGTTCTCTATCCACCTATACAGTTGTTTTTTACACCTTCAATTCCCTAGTCAGTATCCATACACTTCCAGGAAACACCCTGTCACTCCCTTTGAAGTCTTCTAGTGACCCATTCAGCACCATGTAGTAATCCATTCACTGTGCCAAAACCCAAACACTAATAAATTCACCAAGACACTCTCTTTCCAGTACTCTAATGATTCAGTCACTGTCTAAGTAATCATGCACTGAGCCAGGCCTAAGCACATGGACTGCTTCAAACCCCTATGCATGCAGTTTTCTAACCACCTAGAGACTGGTCTTTTACACTTTCAATTCCCTAGTCAGTATCCATATAGTCCAGCAAACATCCTGTCACTTCCTTTGCACTTTTCTAGTGACCCATTCAGTACCAAGTACTAATCCATTCCCTGTGCGAAAAGCCTACCACTTATAAATTCATCCAGGCAGTCTCCTTGCTGTAGTCTAATCATTCAGTCAGTACCCAAGTACTCATGCAGTGAGCTAGGCCTTAGTACATGGACTGCTTTAAATGCCTATCCAGTATGCATTCAGTTCTCTTATCAGCTACACATTTGTCTTTCGCACCTTCAATTCCTCAGTTAGTATTCATACACTTCTAGGAAACACCCTGTTACTCACCCAGTGTGTCTCGTTTTAGTACTGTAATCATTCAGTCAGCATGTAGTCTTTTAGTGAGGTAGGCTTTAGGGCATGAACTGCTTCAAAGTAGTATGCACTATGTCTGTAGTGTTTTAATCATCGTCACACTTGTGGTTCAGGGTTATAGTTTCTTAGTCAGTTTTTATATAAAATGTGTTTGTACAGTAATGGAATACTGTAAATTTGAAAGTTATTAATAAACATTTATTTGTGATTTTTTTGCAGATACTGTTTTTCAACGTTAAAATCGAGAAATTATGCCAGAAAAAAAAAAGAAAAAGAAGAGAGACCGGAGGATTATTTGAAGAAACATCAACCACAAGTATTGAATGTGCAAGATAATGTGGCTAAAAGGAAAAAATCTGCTGGTAAGATCACGAAGCAATTTATTAAAAATGTTTGAAGGAGCAAACAGAAGGTAGAGAATGCTGCAACTTCAGAAACATTTTTAAGTAAGAAAAAAAACATCAAAATAAGAGGAAAAGTAAAAAACCAAATGTTCAGTTAAAGGAGATAAAGTATGGTAAAAGAAGACAAAATCAGTATAAGGAATTACGCAAAAAAATATTTTACAAGAGAGTAGTGCATAATTTGCTGAAAGATGTGAAGAAATATAAAGAGAGCTTTATTTTATAAAAAGAAGAAGCATATTGAAAGCATTGTGGAAAAGGCTTTTGAAGTAAAAAGGAAACTGTTTATTTTACTGTTAAACAGAATTCGATCACTAGATAAACCAATATATGTAATGAAGGCCAAAAGTAGGAGGAAGAGAGTTATTAATAAAAAAAAAAAAAATTGTGATTTTTTTTGGGAGAATGGAAACACAGTTCTAGTTCAGAGCCTTTTTTTTAATGAAGAGAGTTATTCACTAAGTGAAAAATTATTGTATGCAGTTGACACCAGTGGTAGAGGTTATGAGGTAAGCGATGGTTGTCCAATGGAGAAAGAGAAAATGGTTGAAAGAAATGCAGAAGAAGTGATAGCTGATGACTCGTACGTACACCCGTGTACGTACGAGTCGAACCCCCCGTGTATTTACACCCGTGTACGTACGAGTCGAACCCCCCCCGTGTATGTACACCCGTGTACGTACGAGTCAAACCCCCACCTGTGTATGTACGGTGCGTACCCCCAGCGCGCTTGGGGTACGCACCGTACATACACGGGTGGGGGTTCGACTCGTACGTACACGGGTGTAAATACACGGGGGGGTTCGACTCGTACGTACATACACGGGGGGGTCGACTCGTACGTACACGGGTGTACATACACGGGGGGTTCGACTCGTACGTACACGGGTGTACATACACGGGGGTTCGACTCGTACGTACACGGGTGTACATACACGGGGGGTTCGGCGCGTACTCACGGGGGCTGGGGGGGTTCGGCGCATACTCACGGGGGCTGGGGGGGGTACGGCGCGTACTCACGGGGGCTGGGGGGTGGTTCGGCGCATACATACGGGGGCTGGGGGGGGTGTTCGGCGCGTATGTGGACACATGTCTCCATGGTTGCTATGGGAGTTCGGTGCGGACGGTGTTTTTTTCCATACGGTTGTGACATCGGACGCACGGGATGGATCGTACTTGCGCGTTCGGACTTCACTTTTCACGTTTGTGCGGTAAATCGTCCGGGGACGTGTCGGACACATTTTCCGACCCGAGGACGTGTGGGGAATTATTCCCAATGCGATTCGTATGGAGTTTTTCCCATGCGAATCGTACTTGGCAGTTTGTACGGCACTTGTACGATTCGTACGGTAAAAAGACCATACAAGTCGTACGGGGAAATTTTTTCGAGGATCCTAATCGGCACCTAAGCTGTTGCAAGGACTAGACCCTTGCAGAGTGAGAAAACATACTGGTTTGCAAGGTCATTCTCTGGCTTGTCTTTCTAGGAAAGTTTGTGAAAGTGTTTTTCACCATTTCAGAATGCTGGCAGTACATCATACTCAAATGCGGAAGTTAGTGAGAAGGTTGTATTATGCAAAAAATCCAGCACTAAAGTTAAGCGAGTTGAACAGTGCTCTTTTACGTGGGTCAGTTTAGGATGTGAAGCAGGTCTGTGAGGATATTGAGTTTTGTTACTTTGGGCCTCAACAAGAGAGTGAAGAAACTGACACATTAGTAGAACAAAATGTTGAAGACAATGTAGAACCTGTAATTACAGAACAATTTGAGGATGAAATCACAAAGTTTAAGGTAATTTCAGGTGAAAGACCAAATGTTTCTTGTATTTGTTGTCGGCAAAGTCACTACAAAAATCAGACTAGGGGTGTCAATCTGTATTTAAAAAGTGAAATAGAAGATAATGATAAGTGGATGGAATTTGCAACTTATTTGTTGGTAGAGGATTGTTTTGATTTGGGATGTGAGCAGCGTATTTGCAAATATTGTTATAATAAATTAGATGAGAATAAAATGCCTGCTAGAGCTGTTCATAATAATCTAGAGTTGGTTGCTATTCCTCCAGAGCTGATTGATTTAAATACGTATGAGTCTATTCTGATACAATGTGTTCACCCGTTTCAGGCTATTGTTCGTATGGAGCCCAAAACAAGTAAATTACCTATATCAGAGTTGCAAAGAGGCTTGAAAGGAAGAGTTGTGTATTTACCATTAGATTTAAGGAAAAATGTTGAAACTATTGGTGTAGATCATGCAGAAAATGAGCCACTAGTCATTCTAGTTAATGGTGTTCCTACTAAGAATAAGAAAATCTGGCAAGAGTTAGTGGATGTTAGAAAAGTGCAAAAGGTATCATTGTATCTGTTAAAAAATAATGAGTACTATAGAAATGTGTTTGTTGGAGAAGAAGAAGAAATAGATTTAGCAGAAGATAGTGAAACATTAAGTGGACAAATTGAAAAAAAGTGGACAGGTCCAGATGTGAAGAGATCTATGAACATTACAGTGTACATCCAATTCATACCAAAGAGGTGATGGGGAATACAATTGAGTTGTTTCAAATGAAAAAAGCAACAGGAAGTCCCATGAGTGTATGGGAAGAGAGCTTGGAAGCTCGTTGTTTCCCGCAGTTGTTTCCAACAGGACAAGGTGGACCATATGATGAACGTCCT
Source organism: Triturus cristatus (assembly GCF_964204655.1). NCBI lineage: Eukaryota > Metazoa > Chordata > Amphibia > Caudata > Salamandridae > Triturus > Triturus cristatus. The sequence goes on along the minus strand of NC_140590.1, from coordinate 1,140,897,816 downwards.
GTGCAGATTCCTGCATCTGAATATCGGACAACAAGATTATATGCAGAAGATCCAAGATTGACAATGTATCCCTTATATGTTTCATCTTCTGTTTGAAAGTGACTTGTCGGGACTTTCATATGCAGTAAATCACATTTTAAAAAACTGGAATGCATCTTCAAAATGTAACTGCAAAGGATTTTATGGATAAAGTGCATCAGAGAGATGATCATTTAGAATCTCAGTTGATTAATCTGATGGCATGTCAGCGTGGGACTAATGAATATTGGTACCGTCGACATGGAGAACTGAAATGCATGCTACGGAACTTGGGAACTCCTACATGGTTTGTTACACTAAGCTGTGCTGAGTATGCTTGGGATGATTTACTTGAATTTCTTCGAGAGGCAAATTCCAATATAAAAAATATTGAATACAAGACACCTGGAGAATTGTGCTCTTTGGATCCTGTCAATGTATGCAGATATTTCAATCATAGATGTGAAGCTATGATGTCTTTCATCTACAATAAAAAGAATCATCCTCTTGGAGAAGTTGTGGATTTCTTTTGGAAAAAGGAGTATCAAGCAAGAAGTGCTCCTCACATACATATGTTGTTATGGGTCAAGGACGCCCCCAAATTTGGAACAGATTCAGATGAAACTGTTTTGTCTTTTATTGAAGATTATGCTACATGTGCTCTTCCAAATAGCAGAGAAGAGAAAAACTTAAAACAACAAGTCTTACGATTTCAAAGCCATAGGTGTGAGAAATACTGTCGACGAAAGTACAAGTCAAAGGATAAGTTCTATACCAAATGTCGTTTTGGATTTCCACGTCCTGTATTGGCCAAAGGAAGAGTGAACAGTTTTTATTTCAGCTGTACGACATACCATCACAAGAAAGTCTCCGAAAAACACCTACAACTTAAGAAGAAGCGAAGAATCAAAATACATAAATGACTACAATCCAGTTATTTTATCCATGTGGAACACTAACATGGATATTCAGTATGTTGCGGACAATTCCATTGCTGTTGCTCGATATGTAACGTCTTACATTACTACATCAGAAAAGACTGAATTGAAAGAAATGTGGGAAGAGATTTCTCACGAGAAGAGTCTAAGTAAAACATTATACAGTTTCAGTTTGAAGATGTTATCTCATCGTGAAATTGGAGCATATGAATGCTCAGATCGGTTATCATCTGCAAGTCTATATTCCAAAAGTAGAAGAATCATTTGGGTGAGTCTAGGTCTTGCAGGAATGCGAAATCGGGTACTGAAATCTGTTCAAGAAATTGAATATTTAGCAGAAAATGACCCTGAAAGTACAGATATTTTGAAAACCAATATGTTGGACACATACTATCCAAAGAGAAGTCATCATCTTGAGAACATGTGTCTCTATGAAGAGCTGCAAAACTACACTTTTAAACGGAATATTACAGAGAACATCAACGATGGAAAATATGGAGTGATTGGTTCTGAAGAATGTCTGGTGAAACAAAGGAAAGGAAATTTAATTAATCACAGAAAACAGAGATGTGACACTGCTGACAAAAGGCAATTTTACTATTTAGCCCTTTTGCAAATGTTCAAACCATGGCGTTCTGAACTGGAATTACTTGGAGATTTTCCCAGCTATGAAGATTCATTTAATGCTTGTAAAGATAGCATACAATGCAGTGCTTTCGCAAATTATGTGAAAATGTTGAATGATGAAATTGATCAAGAAGCTACAATTGCAGCTGAGATTGCTAGAGACAGTTCTCAAGACAGTCAAAGTTCTGCTGCACTGAGTCAAGATCCACTAGGATAACCAATTGTTGAAAATGAAGCAGCGATTGCAATGAATGAGGTGGAAACAGCAATTTATCAAGCACAAGAAGATGCAATACAGTTAGGAAACTTGGAAGAGCAACTAAATGTTGAACAGAAACAAATATATCAGCAAGTGAAAGAGCAGATTGACCATGGATTATTTCATGAAAAAAAAAGGGTGGTCATGTACATAATTTCAACCTACTCGAATGTATGAGTGGTCAAGCTGGAACAGGAAAGAGTTTCTTAATTAAAGTAATTACAAGTTATCTGCAAAAAACAACTGAGTCGCATTTGTATTGTGTTGTCACTGCTCCAACTGGGTTGGCAGCACATAACATTAAAGGAATTACTTTACATCGTTTACTAATGCTGCCAGTAGAGCATGAGAACAAATTGGAATACCACAAGCTATCTGGAGAAGCTTGTTGGGAAGTTTCAAGAGTGCTGAAGAAAATGAAACTTCTCATTATTGATGAGGTGAGCATGGTTTCGAACTTGATGCTTGCCTTTGTGCATTTAAGAATGCAGCAAATTCTTAAAACAGAGTATGACGTGTTATTTGGAGGAAAACACGTCATAGTTTTTGGAGATCTACTGCAACTGACACCGGTAAAAGGACAACCGGTATTTAAAACACTTGCCCATGAAGATACCAGAAAGTCTCTTGGCAGTGTTGGTAATGTGAACATTTGGATCTGCTTAGATGCGTCACTTTGTAAATATGGTGCAACATGGCACATTTTTTTATGCCGCTGCACCCTCACAAAAAGTGATGCAACTGCGGGGCAAAAGTGTAACAAGGGGCTCATAAATAAGTTCCTCATTTTGCATTTAGGTTTGTGGTCCCTTTGTGCCGGAGTAGAGAAAATGACTAATAGTTCTGTAACTACACTTTACATGAGAAAAGGGACATTTTCAAATTGGGCACATTTTAAATGAAACAAATATTGATTCCAAAATATCACCGCTGCAAAAATATAGTGGAACAGAATATCAAAATTAAGAATGCAAGTTTTATTGTATACAATATGGTAATGAAGAAACTCATTGTAATTAATATTGTGTACTTTAGTATACTTGTAATAAACATTGTTTTTTTATTATACATACATATATATATATATATATATATATATATATATACACACACACACACACTTAAAATATTAGTAAAATTGTCTTTTTTTAAATATAGTTTGCAATTTTAAATGTGTAATTAGATGAGTCTGGTGGCTCAGTGGACTACTGTGTCTCAATCTCATGGTCATAGGTTCAAATCCCGGTGGGTCCACTCAGCCTTTCAACCATCTGAGGTCGATAAAATGAGTACCGTTGGGCAACAATAAACATCTGTTAGTGCTCACATGCCTGAGAGTTAATGTGCAATCTACAAATACCGATGTTAAATAGTTTATAATTTAGTAGCGGGATATTGGGTTTTTGGGGGAATATGGTGGGAGGTTAATCACATTTGAACTCATTGTTTTTTAATGTTGATTAATGTAAGGACAAATCAATATAGAAATGATTAGTATGTAATGTTTTAATTGTTTAATTGTTCTTTCATTTATTTGGGTTTAATTTCAGATTTTTAATTTATATTTTGTATAGTATAATTAGTTATACCTTAGCAGCATGTTCAGTTTATAGGGGAATAGGGTGAGAAATTATGTAAATGAAAATAGTTTGCTTTATACATTTTTTGTTATTTAAATATTTAATTTAAATATCATTTTTTTCATTGAATATTTAAAATGAAGAAATAGTTTTATTTAGACTATGCAAGAAATAATTAGTAATATATATCAGCAAGTGTATATTATATTTATTATTTTTAGGTTTCATTTATTTAAATTTTATTATTTTATTTATATCTTAATTTATCTTCTTGGTGTTTGTGGTTTTTTCAGTAGTAGCGAGAGAAGTGAATTTTACGTATGCTCATTTAAATATTCATTTAATTATACGTTTATTTTGTATATTTCTAATAAATTGTGCATTTAATTTAAATTTATACAATATGTATTTTCTAGTTTAACTACGGGTAATCATTTTATGTTTTTAGGTATTTCATTTTTTTTTTTTTTTAATGACTGTGTTGGAATGGTATATGTAACCTTTCTGCAGTCCAACATTCTCCCTACTGTTGCTTAGATTGGAGTGGGAACAGTAAATCTAGTACATTCAATTCCTATGCTTTCCTTATTATTGCTTAAGAGGGTTGGGGATAGTTAATATAACCCTTACAAAGTCCAACACTTTTCCTACTGTTGCTTAGGATGGAGTGAGAATAGGTAATATAACTCCTTTGAAGTCCAATACTTTTCCGTCTGTTTTGTATATATTAGGGTGGGAAGAGCAAATCTAATCCCTCTGAAGTCCAACACTTTCCCCACAGAGATAGTGTGTTATTATACTGATGTTCAAGTCCCCACAATGATACTGTTATTATAATGATGTTCAAGTCTCCAAAGAGAGTGTGCTATCATTTTGATGTTCAACTCCCCACAGAGAAAGTGGGGGAAGATGATTATTTTCAAGTCTTCACTGAAATAGTGTGTAAATATAAAGCTTAAAATCCCCAGGGAGTGTTAAACTAATGATGATCAAGCCCAAGCAGAGGTTTTGTGTAGTTATGGGAAGGCTCGAGCACCCACAAAAATGGTGTGTTTTTATAGAGATGTGCAAGTTCCCACAAGATGAAGTGTTATTATAATGATGATCAAGATCCACACACAGTGTGTGAAGATGATTGTGTTCATGTCCACACTGAAATTGTGTGTAAAAACAATGCTTAAATCCCCACACAGAGATTGTGAAGATAATGATGCTCAAGTCCAAACATATTTGGGTGTAATAATAGGAATGCTCAAGTTCCCTCAGATACAGTGTGTGAAGGAAATTATGATCAAGTACCCACACAGATAGTGTATTGGTATAGTGAAGTTAAAGTCCTCAAAGACTGCATGTGATTACAGCTACGTTCATGTCATCGGCGTGGCCTACGCGGCTAACATGGTGGACACCTGAAGCACGTCTCCTGGCTTAAAGCTCTTTTAATCCGGCTATTATCCATCCATCTAATGGAAATTTCACCCCCGGGTCTGTGGCTCAGTGCTGGAGGGGCTGGGGGACACACCACCTGTTTCCGGGACCTACTTTGGGCAAAAGTCTGCACCCGGCTGCTGGGCCTCATGGGCCGGGAGCAGAGCGGGGACACCTCGGCCCGGCAATGCCCCTATCGGCTTGTTAAGGTGACCTGTGGAGTGCTTTCTGGAGGAAATTAAATCGTCCCGTGGGGGGGGGCCCATGGTATGCTAAGGTCCCCTACGGCTGATCACCGTGGGGAGTCGGAAGACACACACTGCAAAGGTACTGTCTGGCTCTTTTTCTTCTTTAACACTAAAACATTCATGAGTATTTGAATGATTTTCCAGCTGGTGCTGCTTCTTATTGGACGGGTTTTTTTATTCATCCGTCTCCAAATGGGTAATATAATATATATATATATACAGTGCACAGGAACAGGGGCCCACAAATTTTACACCTGGGAAGAGCTCACTTTTTTACATTGAGATTGGCGCCAAACCTTACGACCACGGAATCCCGCCAAGAAACAAGGCGACGGAGGAATCGGTGCAGAAAACAAAGGCGCAAACTCTGGAAACAACAACCCCGGCAGGGGAGGGAAGAACAAGAAGTGGTCCCAACAATGAACAGCACTGATAATACAGTAATCAATCTCTCCGATTCCATCTCATCTACTACAGAAGTTCAGCTTTTATCATTAGGGCTTTCTTACTGCCCATCTAACAGCTTTAAATATGTTCAATCTAGGGTGGACGTGTTCAAATTCATAAGAAAGCTAAAGTTGCTCAAATTCTACAAACTCAAGAGCACAACGGGCATAGTACTGGGTACAAAGCAATCCTCTTCTACATCTTCCACTCTACAGGTCTCAGACATCAACATGTTGAGAATCTTGCAGTCTTTATCGAAGGGAGAGGAGATAACACCTGGTTCCACACAAATGGAGTTGTCGGACATTGGCATCAGTTGTAGTTCCTCCACAGACAGCCCCTTCCATCCGCCATCCATGTTTGTCCCTATGATGCCCAAAGACGAAATTGACGTCTTTAGCGATTGTGTCACTGAGTATTTAAAAAATCTAAACAGAAAGGTCATGCACAAGAAGTTTCTTAGGAGGCATCAAGATATACAATATTCTAACCTTATGCGGAGACTCAGGAACAACAAGGACCTGACAATAAATCAGGCAGACAAGGGGGGACAATATTTTTCTGTGGTCTAGGGATCTTCACATGCAGGAGGCTGATCGACATTTGAATGACACCACATGCTATAGGAAAGCCTCCATGAATGAACTTATACAAGTGAGAGACAATGTCTTTAAAGAATTTGCCCAATGGAAACGTATGGGTCTGCTCAGTAAACATGAATATAGTTTCCTCAAAAACGAACACCCAATAACACCAGTTCTGTACTTTATCCCAAAAGTACATAAGAACATCACACCGGTGCCTGGGAGACCTATCATTTCAGCTCAACGTAGTCTCTTAGAACAATGTTAAAATATGCAGACTATTACCTGCATGAATTTGTAGAAAGCCTCCCGTAACGTTTATCAAGGACACTGGTCACTTCCTTTCTAAACTGCAAACTGTTGAGTGGCAAGAGGATTGCCTCTTCATTGTGATGGACATCAGCTCATTGTATACAAGCATACACCACTCTGATTGTATTAAGGCAGTTAAACACTATTTGGGTAATCGGAACATCCAACTATATGAGCATAACACGATGATTCTAAGAATGATTGAGACATGTCTTAATAGCAACTTTTTCTTGTTTAACAAAGTGATCCAACAACAGCTACAAGGTGTAGCGATGGGGACTGGTTTCTCTCCCAGCTATGCATGTTTGCACATTGGCTGGTGGGAGGAACATGTCCTCAGGGTTGCCCACAAAGCTACATATGACTCACACGTCCTCCACTGGTTGAGATTTATAGATGACGCGTGCATCATATGGAAGGGGTCTGAGGAATCTGCGTATCAGTTCGTTAATGATATTCATGTCAATGACCTAAACCTGATTTTCACTGCGTACATCAGCAGTAACTGTGTACAATTTGTGGAGTTGTACATAGAGGATAACACTATTCAAACAAAACTTCACAGGAAAAGCACAGCTGGCAATTCTATCCTGCATGCCAGCAGTGCCCACCCACACCATCTAACCCATAGTATTCAGTATGGAGAATTTCTGCGAATCAGGAGGATTTACAGTTCTAAAGCAGACCTCAATTTTTGTCAGGCAGAAGCTCTCCAGAGATTTGTAGCCAGGGGTTACAAAGCCAAAGAGTTAAAACAAGCCTTAACTAGGGCTAACAGTCACAACAGGGAATAATTTTTACAGGTTCAAACTGACACTACTAATGCAACTACTGCAACCGTTGTTCAGTCATCCAATACCTCAGATTCTGTCAAACTAATAACCTCATATTGCTGCCAGGATAGACAAATAAGGAAGATTATTTATAAACATTGGCCAATAGTTTTATCAGACCTGACACTGTCACAGATCGTGCCCAATCTTCCTACTCTCACGTTCGGACGTGCTCCCTCAATGAGGGATGCGCTTGTCAGAAGCAGTCCTGAGGTGAATGTGTCGGACACCTGGTTGTCACCTAGGACAGGTTTTTTTTTAAGTGCAGCTCATGCAGAGCTTGCAAATTTGGGAGGAATACCATAGAGTACACCACAGCATTTGATGATAACCCTATTAAAATACAGGGTCATTATACATGTCGTACCGAGATCGCAGTGTATGTATTGGAATGCACTTGCCAACGCAAGTATGTTGGTAGCACTAAACTCCAGGTTTTTAACAGAATTCTTCAACATCTTCGTTCTGTGGTAAACTCTGATCCCAATTATCCAGTGGCTCTTCACTTAAAACATGTCCATAACAATCTTAACGATCTGAGGTATTCTGTAATTGGTTCTCTACTGAAATCAGTTTGCAGAGGCAGTAGGGAGAAACTGCTGCGCCAGCGTGAATCCAATTTTATTGTGTTATTAGACACCAGGATGCCTAACGGTCTCAATACAGGGGAGGACCTTCAAAAAATGTTATGAATGTTTTATGAATTGTATAGTCTGGCGCCCCTTTGAATCTGACGCGGACTTCACGGCCAACATCAATGTTCATATTAAATCATTTTTGCACATTGGAACAAATTTGCACATATTTAATTGGCCCTTTAGGTTTATGCACTTAACGGGGAGCGTGTAACAGTAGTAAATTTATACTTGATTATGTCATGATACCCTCAAGTATGCATAATGACTGACAGAACTGTATTTTATCCAGGATGTGGCATGTTTACTATTTTGTTTCGATATGCAATACAATTAGAATTTATTTCATGCTTTCACCCTGTTTTTACAGTTTTACACTTCATTTTTATCGGTCGTGGAATTACTTGCATTTATACTTGTATGTACAGAGACATATATTTTTATCCCTGTATTATTTATTGAGGGATTTTCTTTTCGATATCAAGTCTTTTTATCATGTTCATTGCTGAAGGTGTGGTCAAATAAGGATGTGTACACTATATCTACAATGCTTTTGGTCCAGCGTGTCATGTGATCAAGACCGCGGAAACGCGGTCGAAACGCGCCAGGCTGGACACTTGTCTTTGCACTTTGGGATGCTGATATGATTTAATTCTGCAATAAGGCACTGCAAACCACTTCTACGAACACGCTCTGGTCCGTACCTGTTCTTTACTCGGTACATGAGGTGAACCAGGAGTGTGGTTTTGTCACTGATTCCCGAGAGGATATAGTAGGTGGATTGTTGGAGGGGTACAGGAGAACAATGTTTTTTTTCTTCCCAGCATTCCCCATACATGTTATACCTGATGTTTGCATAATGCCAATGCTTTCATAGGGCTGCATCCAAGTACTAACTGGAAATTGAAAACGTACAGTGGAGGTACGAATGCAAAGAGAGTGTATCGGGGAAGGGCGCATCATTCTATTTTGGTTGCTTATTGTTTTCCTGCTGAAAAGTGAAGTTTAGGCTTGGCCACAACATGACTGAGCCCCAACCAAAAAGACAGATGAAAAATTCTGTGGAGACAGAGAAGGTTTTAAATTATACTTTATGAATGACAAGGGAGAATTAGTTGTTAAATAGCAGCATTCTAGTATAGAGAGATTCCCGCCTTCGTACAAGTGACTCACTGTGGAGTGACAAGGGAGAAACCACTGTTGATCAGCCATAGCAAGACAGCCGTTACAATACCCTCCATATTATAAATCTGAAGAGTCGATCTAGGTGTACCAAGGAGCAACCCCTATGACCAGTCTTTATCAAGCAAGGCACCGAATCTGCCCTGAGAATTTTACCCAGGATCTTCAGGGAACAACCCATGAAAATGGCATTTATAAAGCTAGTCACAATATATGTTCTGGTGGATCACCATGGAGAGACAGAGGAGCAATCAATATACATTCAGTCTTATTATACCCTATAATAAGTCGACAGTGGAATGAAAAATGGGGTAAACATAATTTAATCACCCATATGATTTTTCTGAGGATTTCACACAGGTGTGGCAGGGAGCAACCCATGGTAATGAGCATTACATATAGGTCATCTCTGAGTAGCTGCAGGGAAAGCTCCATAGGACTGGGCATTATGCAAACTGGTCATACCATAGCACAAAGTAGGCTTGCCAGGAGTGGCAAACGACCAACACATGGGACTTGTCATTTTAACCAGCCTTGCTATATGGTATGAGGGGTCTTCCCAGGAGTGATTTAAAGCAACCATCAGTCATAGTGCATGTTTATAAGGGCTCCAACCAAGTGGCAGAGGGCAAATCTGTGGGAATGGACAGCATTCAACATCCTCTCCCCTCTTCCCTCAGTGCAGAATTCTCAATAGCAAAGAAGTCTGCAAAAGGGGAATCAGATCACTATCCAAACACACCCTTTATTTCTCCTCTAGGAAAATATTTTTCCTAATGGAGAAGCCACTTGCTCTATACCCCCAGCAAAACTGGGGAAAGAGAGCTACTCCAGCCCTTTGCTGGAGTACATTTAAGAACCTCCAGGGTAGAAAGATTAGAGAGTGGAGAATGCCCACAAGACCACAAGTTTGAGAGTGTTCCCAAACTTTCAAGCAAAACCACACCTGGGATGCTCACTTCTAACCGCTGAGTGGGATTGGTAGATGCAGAGATCTCCACACTTATGGTGAAGATCTCATCCCTCAAAAATGGGTTGACATCTGTAAGGGATTCCACTGTGATTTCCTGACATGTATAAAAGGTCAATTCAGCAATAAATGTATGTTCATGGCTGTATTTACTTTTTTGAATAAGCCCCTTTATTCACTCCAACAAGAGCCAAAGCAAAAAGTGTTATGTCAGTCAGTTATTCTAAAACTTACCAAATGACCATAAACTCACTCTGCTAAAATGTTACTAGATTGTAGTGTTGTAAACTGTCTCTAATAATGCAGAACCACTTCGTAAAATAAAGTATTTCATTCAGGACAACACTACTGTGTGTGAGAGTTTCTCTGGTAGTTTAACATTAAAAACAGTTAAACTGTGACAGTAACATTGTTATCTATAATGTTTTATGTCATGCACTGTTCAGTCACATTTGAAATATCTTCCCATTTTGGAGAAGGTGATTTGTTGCTCTGTGTCCCTTACAGAGGTACATGTGTTTCCCTTAGGGGTGCCTTGGCTCATCTTTGACAGGTACTGCAGTTATCAGGGTAAATGCATGGGGTACACTTGTCCGCACTTATGAAAAATCCAGCCCTATTTGTTTTTTTAGGGCTTCATTTTCATGGTTATACACCTGTCATCCATAAACTCTGCTCATAAACCAGGGTGATCGGCCATCTTTTAAGCTAGTAAATCAGTTTTTCTGGAATAGTAATGAATGTTTCAAGAAGCTGATAGACAATTCATTTTTGAAAAATATACATGGTTTTGTATAGCAGGGACCAGGCCTCAAAGACGTGAGAGCGCTGTACTAAAGAAATTACATTAGCTATGAAGGAAATGCAGTTAAAAAAACTCATTACAGACAGGTATCTATGTTACATGCAGAAGCGGGAAACATTCTAAAAATTACAATGTCAATGACATTTTAAAAATAGAGACGTCATTGGCAGATTGATCATTTTAAGAAATGAAGCCCTCCTCACTTTTATATAAAAATACCCAAAGGCTGTGACAGGAATGATTACGAAATGCTCATCAAGACATACAATGTAGAAGCCAAAAACATATATTTAAAGGGTTTCAACTGTGCTCCGAAAGGTGAACACGAGCTGTTCTTTTACAGCGTGCACGGCTCCCATTAAATCACTAAGACACCCTGGAAATTGTCATTTTCTTGACAATATGCAGGTTCCTTACAATAATGCTTCATGGCGCTTTTGAAAACGTTACATTTTTTGCACGTTTCCTTCTCATTCTGGCTGCTGTGGAAGTTTCAGGCCAGTCACACGTTTTGCTGTTTGCTGGGTCACTGTCCTAATCCAATTGTGTGTATTCTGCTGTAGCACTGCCCATCCCCCCGGTCTGTGCCGGTCAAGGTTTAAAAGGTGTTTCAGGGCTGCTAGTTAAGAAGCGCATTGTTATGCAGGCTGGTGACCAAGGGAACGCCCTGACGCCCGCTCTTTCCTTCTCTTTGATACAGAAAGAGGAGGCTGAGCCTTTCCGATTCCAAAACAAGAATCAAAAGAGCCAGTGTACTCTAAACAAAATTGTAGTTCACTGCTAAGAACAGAAATAGCATACATTTAGAGGCATCGATGTGAATTTTCATATAGCTTGTGTGCTAAGCAATAAACTGAGTAAGAATGGTTTAACACTTAATTTTACAATATGTTCAAATATAATTCGAACACAGTTTGGCCATTTTTGAAGTCGTTTTTTTAAACTTAAGTATGACTTTGAACGAGTTGTGCCTGCAGTGGCTATGGCTTTTTTCCTGCGCTTGAAAGTCGACAACATTCTGTTAAAAACGTTGTGGGTGATTATTCTGCAAAGCTTATTTGTTTAATTTCAAAGGATCGCTTCCTCCACCTGCAATCATATCTTTACTGTGGAGAGTTGCAGCAATGAGTGCTCGATGGGATGGTCTAACAAGGCAGTGTGTGAGCCGCTTTTTTGACCGGTGTGCCGCTTTTCCTTGATTTCCCTGAGATTTATACAAGCGTTGCCTAATAATGCAATCTCACACCTGTCCTCTTCCATACCTTGCAGAGCACTTATGCAGCATGTCTTTACAAGGTCAAAACTGTCCCAATTTGACAACATGAGACACTATGTTTTTAGCTTTCTGATTCGCTAATTGGATGATGCTTATTTTCGTGCCCAGGCCTATTTTGTGTCCCAGTCTGACCCTGAATAAGCATCATGTAAAAATATGATACAATATCTTAAAATAAAAAAAATAAAAAGAAACGTGGAATAATTCCACCCTCAGTACATAAGATTACATCACTGCACTGAGAGGCATTTTTTTTCAAAAGCGATGGTGTTTTAACTTGAGTTTATAAACGTTCATGCCCTCAGTACCCAGACGAAAATGCCATTAGTGTACTAAAACGGAAGTCAGTAGTCATCTGCACGCTATATATGGCCTACATTTTTATTATAACTGCAGCAACATTGTAGTCTATTATATTAAACAAGATGTTTTTGTACAGCAATGATCCTGAGCACCCATATTTTAAAATTCTCTCATATGCAAAAATGAAGAAAAGAAGGCACAGTAAAATAACATATTTGCCTAGTATTACACAATTTGGCAAAGCAGGGAAGCTGGGATTGATTGTAGAATTTTTGGTATCACGTTGTGCAATTCAGCCACTAGATGGGCATCTCTCTGCTTTAGGTTAATGCTTTGAATTTAATTATTGGCACATATTACTGCATGGGTTGTGGATTGAAGCCACACAAAAGCTCGGCTCATTTTGTGCTTGAGAGTCCCAGAGGACCTCCATCTAAGCTAGGATAGGCATCACTCACCTCTAGTTTATAGCTAGTTGTAGGGCTCAGGCTAACAAAGATTTTGAGAGGTTCAATCAGAGAAAAAGTGTCAATCTCCAGAAAGATCAATAGATGTATTTCAGACTGTTGAAACTCTGTTCAAGCATGTGTGCTTTGCCAGACATAGTAGGTGAAAAAAGAGATCAAGTCATTCAGTGGCGTCTCTGATAAACAATGCAGTCTCTAACTTTGTCAATCGGATTTGACTACAAGAAGAATTCTAGATGTGGCTGCACCGGATTAGTGAATTAAATGCGTTTCATTGGTTGACAGCTACAGGTGGAAAATCTTTGACACTTGCACATTTCCCTGGACAAACAAGGGTGGCCCAGGTGACAAGCCCCACGCAATAGGGAACAAAGAAGGTCACAAGTAAGAACATGTAACAACTGTGGTGCTGAGGTGCATCATGAGGGAAATTGCTTGGTAAAAGTTCTAGTTTGTCAAAAATATATCAAGCTCTAACACTGTTCAATAGCATTTATGTTGGGTGGTCAGTATATAGGTGTGAAGTGAAATGGGGTCCAGATCGTGCAGCCTGCCAAATGTTGACTAAAGTAGCAGCAGACAAGAGTGGGATGAAGTCCTGTATAGGTACCGGTTGTTCTTTATTGGCATGATTTGGTGTGTTCTGGCAAGTCAGCAATCGCCACCCCATGATATCATGGTTGGAAACCTTTGGAGGATAGACATTATGGACACAAGAGTGTCGTTCAACCAGACATCTGCATGTCAGAACCTCAGCTAAGGCCAGCCACATTTTCAAGGCCTATGAGAAAACATTTTACACCTTCAGTGATGCAACATCCTTTCTGCCGGGATGCATGCTCACAGTTACATATAGTGCAGTAGATCAATTGTTACAGTGTGTTTTCTGTGTGGCTACATTTGTGTGAATTGTCCTTAGGTGCTGCAAATCCGCTGATGTGGTAAGTTTGCACACTTACATTGCCACAATGACCTGCATCATTTCTTGGTGGAATATGAAGACTTCTTCCAGGGCACAGATTTCTGAACGAGTTCTCAATTAAACTTTCAGATTACATTCCAACTCAGTGCTTAATTTGTAAAATAATGAGTGCTGGTACCCAAAGCTCTGCTCAGAAGCCCGCCACCAGCTCTAGTATATATCAGGTGCCAAAGCTGCATAGTCTTGAATCCAATTCAGACCTCTTTAATCTGCTGCCACACACTCCCTGCTCCTTTAGCTCACTCTTGCAATTTCTTGTTTCTCCCTTTGTGAGGGTTTTTCCATCTTTCTCTTGCTGCTTTTTTCCCCGTTTGTGTGTTCTTCCCTCTTTTGCTCTCAAGAAATGTCTAATGAGGAAAAAGAAGGGTTGGTCCACAAAAATAAGTGCTGTGGCCCCCATCGGCAACCACTGGCTGAAATTAAGCTCCACTCCAACCTAAACCTCAGCCATATGAGTGAAGTAGACTCTTGGGCTCAAATTTATTTCGCATGTACGTGGGGCTTGGCATTGCAAATGGCCAACTTTTCTAAAGGAAAATATATTGAGTTGCTCATACTAGGGGGCATGCAACTGAGACGAATAACATGCATGCTGAGTCCTATATTTTTATCCTGGAAAGTTTAATGAGATGTGTGACCCACAGTCTAGTGAGATTCCTTATACATCTAGAAATGGAAGGTTACCTCAAACTTTTCTTACTAGCAAACAGGGACCCATAATGTGTGCAGTCCATCATCACAGGCCCCACGGTGTGCTCAGTCCACTGACATGGACAACTGTGAGACCCCTGGTATGTACAGCTTAACTGCTAAGTCACGTAGAAAGAGATACACCCACAGCAATATGTAAGTTGTAAGAGTGCTTCTTTATGTTCATGTGGTATGTGAAAAGGCAATATTAACTATAGAAGTGGCAGTATTATGGTTCATATATTATGAGCTTATTTTACAGAGAAATTTAAATATTCCTATCGTGTGTGTGTTTCTTACACAAGGGCTGTCAAACTTCCAGCTGTTGTTACTGAAACTATAAGACTCTCTAAAACATCAAATGAGGTGGCAACATAATGGGAGGGAAAGAATTAAAAGACACATGGTGTTATGAAGCAATCGGGGCATATTTAAAAGAAAAGTGGCGAAGCGTATCATTAAGCCAAGAAGGCTAACGACACACTCCGTCACTTTAGAAACGCAGGGATGCACCATATTTACAAGAATATGGTGCAGGCCTGTGTTTCCCTTGCGCCGGCACTAAATTTAGCTGCCTATCACCAACGCAGGCACCCTTGCCCATGGTGCAAGGGTGTATGCGTTGCAGGAGAAAATGGTTTATGTGCAGGAAGGTGTCTCTTCCTGCACATAAATAATCTTCAATGGCATTTTGAAACTTCTATGTGCGCTGCTTAATGCAGCGCACATAGAAGTTGCAAAACGCCATTTAAAAAAAAAAAAAAAAAAAAAAAGATTTATGTGGAGGAAGCGACCCTTTCGTGCACATAATCATTGGTGTGTTGCTGTTTCCATGTGTGCGTTTTGCAGCACACATGGAAACAGCAAAAATGAGGAGAAATTAAACATTTCTCCTCGTTGCGTGAGGGTAAGAGCAGGATTTCCCTAGTCTTAATTTTGGCGCTGACCCATATTTACGCCACCCTTGTAAATATGGGTCAGTGTCAAAATCAATGGGTTTTGCGATGGAACGCCCACGGCAATGCCCATTGACATCCCCTTTCACGGTAAGTATAGCGTGATAGGGTTGCTTTATTTACTAGGCAGTGTTAAGTTTAAGTAAATAAGTAAGTAAATAAGGCAAAGCACCTATCACCACGACAACGTGACACACTTAACCAAGCAACATACATTAACCTAATGTATGAGTGCATGCAATCAAATTGGTTCCCACAAAAGAAACCCATACATTTCACAATGCTATCATTTACATGCAAAAGCAGGAATTCAAGTGTTCTGTTTAACTCAAATGTCATAAGGAAAGATGTTTAGATGCACAGACTACTGCAAAGATTTGCTACAACTTAAGTTAAAGAGCAATGTGTAATTGGGAAGTGATTTTGAACTGAAAGTAGTTAATCTGTCAAGCACTGATATCAAACGGCATATTGTTCTGCTCTTTAAATACCTCAAAATGAATATTATGGAGATATATGAATATATCTTCTAAGAAGTTCACAAATTTGAATAGAACATGCCTTTCCTGGTAAAAATAAATGTCCTTATGCTGTGCAAATAACATTGCTTCAGTTCACGGTCTGTGAGAACATAGCGCTTAGCATATTGCAAAGCTAGTCACTCACTCATCTAGCCATCATCTATAAGAATTTATTAAATAGTGCATATTGATATGCAAACAAAGCCAAAGCAACATAAAGACTTCAGAATTACTGGTACAAACATTAAAATGTAACAATAGGCACTGATGCCTTTAGGTTATTTACAAAAATTTATCACATCATATTTTTATTTTATTGCAGTGCACCATCTTTCTTTAATTGCAGATAAGGATCAAAAGGCAATAGTGAAGTATTCTGGGATTCAAAACTGACCCAAATTGTTTTTATCAATGTTTATAAAACCACTAACAATTTTCAGACACAGAAAGTATAAATTTGATAACTTCATGTAAAAAAGTTTTAATTTAATAAATAGACAAAACATTAATTGCATGAAAAATATTTGGATAAATTCAAGATTAGGTTGCTTTCCCTTCTAAATGTCTGTCATTTTTTTTGTTGCTGCTAGCAAGTGTTTCTGGTGAGCAATGTGTGTTTAAATGCAAAGTGTGTTTAACACTGCAGTACCTTTTATCCGGACTTCACTCAGATGGTGCAAAAGCAGCGGCAAGGCTTCATGGCGGTCAAGAGAAGACTGCGTGAGATGGGACTAAAATATGCCATGCTCTTTCCTGCAAGGTTGCGGGTGGTGTTCGAAGAGCGAACTTTCTTTTTTGAGGCACCCGACATGGTCGGAGACTGGTTGGACACTCTGCCCCAGGGGCGGCCTGGCGTGGAACGCTCTGGTGGCGCAGATGGTGCCGGTGACGAACATTGAACCGGGACTTCAGTACCACGACTCCGATCCCTCCGGGAGGTTGATAGTCCGGGGGGTGGCGGGGGCAGTAAGGGAGCTTTTCCTCCTCTGGGGTTCTTTCCGTAGACTAGTTTTATAAGGGGCGACAGGCACACTGCAAGTTGGGGGGCACTTTAGAGCTTACGCAGGGGTGCAGGGTGGGGGGTGGGTGGGGTTTGTTGTTGGGGTTGTTGTTGTTTTTGGTTCTGCAAGGCGTCATGATGCAAGCTCCTGTGTTTCGGGTCGGGTTCCACGTGGGTGGTGGTGGTCTCCTTACATGCTGGGATGGGGGGTAGGGGCCTCAAAATACTCAGTTGGAATGTGAATGGCCTGGGGGATCGTATTAAGCGTGGGATTGTACTGCAATTTCTGAAGAGATGTGCCCCTGATATTGTCCTCTTGCAAGAGACGCACTTGATTGGCAATACGTGCCATGCACTCAATCGTAAAGGCTATAAGTTTGTTGCGCATTCCGGGTTCACCTCGGGTTCCAGAGGGGCGGGAATACTAGTCAGGTCCTCTCTCCCATTTGAGGTTGACTCTACTACTGTAGACGATAGGGGGCGCTTCGCGGCAGTAGCGGGACGGTGGGAGGGCAGGACGCTGGTCCTGGTGTCTGTTTATGTCCCCCCTGCATTGCAGCCCACTACCCTAGCGGACTTAGAGAGGACACTACTGGATCTCCCAGAGGGCGTGTTGGTGGTGGGTGGTGACTTTAATGCGGTCGGCTCAGGCCTGCTTGACAGGCACCCGCAGAGGATTTCGGGGGGGGCTCAGAAGTGGCTTCCTGATTTCATAGATACCCTAGGGCTGGTTGATTGTTGGAGAATGTTGCATCCCACACAACGGCAGTACACTTTCCACTCAGGTGCGCATGGCAGTCTCTCCAGAATTGACTATGTCCTTACTCTGGCTGCACACGCTTCCAGTGTCTCTGAGGCCAGGCACATGGCACGAGGTATTTCTGACCATTCTCCGGTGTGGATCTGTATGGATGTTGCTAGAGGAGTGGGTGGTAGGGTGGCCCCAATTAACCCGTGGCATCTTAGAGACCCTGTGACTCGTAGTGAGGTACTTAAGGCGATCGACCGTTATTTTCAAGAAAACCTCGGTTCGGTCACGTCGGCGGTGTCCTTGTGGGAAGCATTCAAAACCGTGATTCGGGGTGAGGCCCTCTCCTTGATTACAGCGGCCAAGCGTCGGAGGGACGCGGAGGTCGCCCAGCTTGAGGCGGAGATCGCAGACCTAGGGCTGGCCCTGGAGGGTGAGGTCGCGGAGGAGGCGCTGCACGAATTGAGCCTTAAGCAATCGGAGTACAGGGCACTCGTGACTGACGCAGCCAAGGCTCTGAGTAGGGAACAGCGGGGCCGTCTGTACGACGTCGGGGACAAGGCCGGGAAATTGATTGCGTGGCTGGACAAGAAGGAGAGGGTCAATCGAGTGGTGCCGGACCTAGTGACGGAGGCTGGCGTCCTGGTCACGGAGCCGGAGGATATAGTCCAGTGCTTTGCGGATTACTTCCGCACGGTCTATACATCCGTGTCGGACAGGCCTGTGGAGGACTCATGTGCACTCCTGCGCGATCTCGCCCTGCCTTGCCTCTCCGACGTGGACAGGGACGACCTTGATGGCGACATCACGGTCGATGAGATTGCGGGGGCGATCCGTTCTTTGCGTCCGGGCAAGGCCTCGGGTCCGAATGGTCTGCCCATTGAGCTCTACAAACTCCAGCCGGACAAGATCGCTCCGCATCTACGAGCCATGTTTGTGGAGGCGCGGGCGACGGGTTCCCTCCCGCTCGACCAGCGCCTGGCAATGATCGTGGTCATCCATAAAGATGGCAAGCCTAGAGACAGGTGCAGTTCATACCGGCCGATCTCGCTCCTTAACGCTGAGCCGAAGATCCTTGCTAAAATCCTCGCAAACCGGCTAGTCAGGGTGATCGGTGACCTGATCCACCCCGACCAATCTGGATTCATCCCACATCGGAATACTGCGTTGAATCTTAGGCGCATTCATGGTGTGATCGCAAGGGTCGGGACGATGCGGGAACCGGCCGTGGTGGCGGCGCTCGACGCAACGATGGCGTTCGACACGGTTGAGTGGGCATATTTGTGGGCCGCGCTCGCGAAGTTCGGCTTCGGGCCCGGATTTGTGGGCTGGGTGAGGCTCTTATACGAAGGACCTCTCGCCAAAGTTGCGGTTAACGGGAGGGCCTCCAATCCCTTCGTCTTGGGAAGGGGTACCAGGCAGGGTTGTCCCCTCTCGCCGCTTTTGTTCGCTCTCGCCCTTGAGCCGCTAGCGGCATGGATACGGTGGCACCCAGACGTGAGGGGGATTCGCTGGTCCCCCGATCACAAGGACCGCATTTCCCTCTATGCCGACGACATTCTGCTCTATCTTACCTCACCCCGGAAGTCCCTTATAGTTGTCTGCGACATCTTGACTTCCTTCGGGAGGAACTCGGGGCTCACCATCAACTGGGGTAAGTCATATCTGTACGCCCTGTGTGGAGACGCTCCGGTTCCCCCGCGGAATTGCCCGATCCAGATCGCCCGGGAGGGCTTTCAGTATCTTGGGATTTATATTTCAGCCGACCCCACGGTACGGTATGAGCGAAACCTGCTCCCTCCGTTGGCGCGCCTGCGGCGGGACGTGGCAGGCTGGAGGCGGCTGCCGCTTTCCCTCCTCGGTCGTGCGGCGCTCTTTAAAATGATGTCGCTTCCCCGCTTTCTCTATGCCCTGCAGAACACCCAGGAGCTGGTCCCGGCCAGTTACTTTCGGGAGGTTGAGAGTCTACAGCGTTCGCTGCTGTGTGAGACGGCCGCCCGCGTATAGCGATAGCAAAACTAACTCTCCCTTGGTATGACGGGGGTATCGCGCTTCCCGACATCCGGAGATACTATTGGGCTTCTCAACTGAGCGCAGTCAACCACGGAGTCTACGGTCCTGCGCTTAGCCCCGGCTTCGCTATGGACCGGTGGTTGTTGCGGGGTGGTGGCTACTATAGAGCACTTTATTCAAGGGCCCCGGCTGGATCCCTCACGGGGCCGACCGGGGTGGCGGTGCACGTGTGGAAGGCAGTCACGAACTCCCTGGGGTGGAAGGATAGACTCACACTGGCCACTCCGCTGTTTGACTCGGACATGCTGAGGAAACTCTGGAACTCTAAGGGTTTCGACAAATGGGACCTGATTGGTATCTCCAGGGTGGGGGACATGCTGGCCAAGGGGCGGATTAAGTCGTTTACAGAGCTGCAGACGGAATATGCGCTAGAGGGCACGGAATACTTCCGATACGCGCAGGTACGTCATGCGCTGCGGTCGGTCCTCGTTGAGGGGGAGAAGGTGCCCGAATCCTCTCCGTTGGAGGACCGGATCTTGGACGGCCATGTGCCGGAGAGCACAATCTCTCTCATTTACAAGAAGCTGGTGAACGTCCGTACCGATCTCCTCCTGGGGGTGCGGGACCAGTGGACTAGAGACGGTCTTGAGCTGGACGATGAGGACTGGCAGTGCGCTGTCTCCTCCCCGAAAGAGGTTGCCATCCCCGCCAGGCTGCGGCTGGTCCAGCTTAAGATACTCCACAGAGTCTATGTCACTGGCCCCCGGTTGGTCCACATGGGTTTCTCCGAGGACGGGCTGTGTAAGAGGGGCTGCGGGATGGTGGGCACCTTTCTGCACATTATATGGGAGTGTGGTGTGATTGCGGAATTGTGGAAGCAGATTCATGTTGTGATGCAGGAGGTCACGGGTATTGTGTTGCACTCAGAGGCGCGGCGCTGTCTCTTGAACGTGTGGGGCCCTACAGACTACGATGCTGCGCAGACTCAATGGGTGACCCTTGGTAATATGGTGGCCAAGCGGGATATTGCACGATTGTGGGGATCCCCTAGCCCGCCCACCCTGGATGCATGGAAGAACAACATGGACTGGTGCATGTTTCGGGAGAAAACAGTGTATTGTGCACGGGGGAGGCCCAAGAAATGGCACAAGGTGTGGGGGGGGTGGAACCAGTATAGGGGGTACATCTGCCTGCCTCCTGCCACTGACCCACCAGAGGAGCACCTTTCCCCCTAGCCCCACTTCCGACTTGAGTTTTGCGGATGAAATCTGATAGAAAGTTAGTGCCTCTGCCTCTCCCTCCCCTCCACACTTGAGGGCTGATCTGATGGTGGATATGAGGCCGCCTCATCGGTGGGATCTGACGCGAACACATGATGTATATTGCCTTGCTCGTTATGTTTTTCTTTAAAAATTGAAACCTTTTTTCTCTCCTGCATGACAGCTATAGAAGACTACATATGTTGATTGACGAGCTGCCGAACCTCCGGGTTGTCGGCTGAATAGCTGTGTATCTGAAATATCCGAATAAAGGTTTTTTAAAAAAAAAAAAAAAAAAAAAAAATAATGTGAATAAAAGTATTATGCTTCCCAAAAAAAAAAAAAAAAAAAAAAAAAAAACACTGCAGTACCACCTCCTGTCTACAGGGGAAGACCGAGCAAAAATATAAACACACTTGGTGAAAGACAGGTCCTCACAAGGCAAATTTTTCAAAAGTTGTAAAAATTAACACAGATGTTCCTGAAGTGATTTTATATCATTTAGAAGACATTACCTTGTGGGGGCCTGGGTTCAAGTCCCCACAGTGTGAGTGTGTTATCACACCCAAGAGGGAGGGGAGGGGAAGGAAGGAAGGAAGGAAGGAAGGAAGGAAGGAAGGAAGGAAGGAAGGAAGGCAGGCAGGCAGGCAGGCAGGCAGGCAGGATGGAAGGAAGGGAGGGAGGGAGGGAGGACAGAAACAAACACAAACAAATACACACACACACACACACACACCCCCCACCCCACCCCTGCAGGCTGCGTGTTTTGATGCAGAACAAAGTTAAAAGTCGACATGGCACACATCCCTGTGTGCCATGCCTACAACCCACTGCCCTGGCATAGGTCACCCCCCTCCCCCCCCCCACCCCCTAGCAGGATGCACTATACCAGTGGTGAGGCTACAGGTGCATGAGACCTGTACCCCTACAGTGTCTAAGCCAATTCTTAGACATTATAACTACAGAACTGCAATTAAGAATACATGGTCCTCTGGAGATGGTCATTACGAACTACACAGCACCATAATGGCAGAACTAAAAACTGGGACGTTTGGTATCAAACTTCTCAGTAGTAAATTAAACCCTCACAGTGCCAGTGTGGGATTTAATGAAAAATGCACTCGGAGGGCCTCTTAGAGATGCACCCTGAAGAAACACCTAACTCTAGTGCCCTGGCAGAGTGGCTCCACGCCAGCCGCCACCACCAGACATTAAATCAAATCAAATATATCTTTATTCGGTTATAATGAACAATAACCATAAAAGCACAATAAATACAAGTTAAAACAATAATTACCTGAGCAGCACAATACATATTTACATATCACATTATCATAGATTTCTGGCAACTAAAAACATTTTTAAGAAACGCAGTAACAGATGCGATAAATTCATTTTCTAGAAATTGCAATGCTAAAAAAGCTGGTCGCAGCCTTTCAGACCAAAGTTCTTTAAAACAGATACAATCCATCTTTCTTAATACATCATAATATTTACAGAAAAACAGGATATGGATAGTTGATTGCGGGGAGACATCATCGCACGGGCACGTACACAAATCTCTAGACCAGTCGTTCACCACTGGAAATCTTAGGGATCTACATAAAATATTCAGTCTAAAACGGGTCAACAAAAAACAGTCAAAGTCTTGATCTATTAGAAATAAATACGGCTGAATAGTTGAAGTCAGCAGAGTTAAATAGTGGGCTTGTGCCGTGGGTTTTCTCATCTCAGTAACGGCTCTAATTTCGCCCAGAAGGCCCATACAACTGCCTTTAAGATCTTTCCTAGATATACTACTCATCAAAGAAGGCTCTGTGTAATATTCCGGATGTCCTATTTTTGTAAGGAACATTTTCACATACTCCAACCATCTAATAAGTTTGACACCATCAGACTTCAGAGCATCTGCCAATATATAGCGGTTAAAACCAGTTTCGTCCGACAACCACATTTTGTACCAAAGGACAGGTTGAATCTTAATGTCTTCTAAATATGGAACGCCTAGTTCCAGGTGGCAAATATAATTTGAGTTACTTTGTGGTAGGGCCAAGAGAAACTTCAGAAACATATTTTCCGTGATCTGCAGAGCGTTTATGTCTGCGTAGCCCCATATGTCCACTCCATAAGTAGCTATAGACACACATTTGGCTTTATAAATATGTAAGAGTTCTACCGAGGGGTGCCTTCCTAATTTACGGCTGAAGTTTGATAGGGCCATTAATGCCTTAACAAACAGGCGTCTGATTTTGACCGCCTCTGACCATGATCCTGTCCTATCGAATAAAATCCCTAAGTATGAAAATATTTTAGTACTCTCTATTGGTCTACCATCAATGTATAGGGTTTTAACCCTCTTATTTGTCCCAACCCCACAGTTCATAGTATATGTTTTAGAGCAGTTTATTGTAAGTCCCAAATTGGACATAAAACTGGATAATTAATTAACCCTTTGAAGTCCAAGTGGTGTACGGGCCATTAAAACTGCATCATCTGCATACAGGAGTGCAGGGATGTGTCGCTTATCCGCCTTCGGTAGATCCCTGCACTCTTTAACTAAAATAGATTCTAAGTTATTTATACATAATGTGAAGAGAAATGGAGCAAGGACACAGCCTTGCCGCACTCCTCTCCCAATTCTAAAGTGACTCGTGCATTCTCCGCCTCTCCCATATCTGGCCTTAGCCCCGGAATAAAGCTCCCTTAAAAATGTGATTATTAAAAAATCCACACCTAGCCCGTCTAAAATCGACCACAGCTTTTCATGGATGACACAGTCGAAGGCTGCCGTTAGGTCCACAAAAGTCATAGTCTGCCCTTTTTTGCCCTTGTATACTGTTCCATTAAAATATGCAAGTTTAAGCCCTGTTCATCTGTACCCAGACGCTTGCAAAACCCATATTGTAGGTCACTAATACCATCTTGTTCTTCAGCCCAGGCCTGCATTCTATCCAGTAAAACCCGCCCAATGATCTTGGCTGCAGAGTCCAACAACGAAATCGGACGATAGCAAGCAGGATACATCCTGTCTCCCTTTTTAAAAATTGGTACGATCGTGGATTCGTACCATGTTGGTAAAAAGCCGCTTTTATTACATGCATTAAAAACCTGGGTTAAAAGCGGACCCCATAATGCTACATTTGATTTGAAAAGGTCCACAGGAATACCATCTGGCCCTGGGGCCTTGCCACCCAGGCTAGAATTAATTGCTGCTGTAATCTCGTTCAGTGTAAAATCCATTCTCATTTCTTGTACTATACCTTCTGTATTCAATACGCTACCTTGGACCTCTAAAGTCGGATTTTTATACAAATTTGAATAAGGTTTTATCCATTCTGGTTCTGAGATGGCAATCTCCATAACGACCATCTCTTTATTAACTAAAAAAGGGGCAATCACTGCTTTCCAGAAGGCAGAAAAATCATGACTTTCAGCAGCATCATGTAAGGCCCGCCATGTGTTCTGTTTTAAGATTGACTTTCTAGCTTTAAGTACAGTTTTATAATTTCGTCTTGCCTCCCTGATATGGTCAATATTTTTTACTGTGGCATGTATACAATTTTTAAGATTGGAATATGGCTTTGTACATTCAGCATCGAACCATCCTTGATTATTAGTAGCATTCCTGTTAACTTCAACAAAAAGTGATTTCTTAATATAATTTGAGATAGCCACAAAGTTTTCCCTAATCTCTTGGCTGGGTGTGTTTTCGTCCAAGTGCAAAACCGTTTTGCCTAATCATGGCAATATTATCAACATTATCAATGGATGTTATTCTAGAATTAGTGCTCTGTTTAAGCACTGTCACATCTATGCTTAAAGGGAAATGATCACTTAGGGCTATCTCGTGTGTCTTAAAATTTTTAATACAAGAAGAATATCTACATGAGGACAAAATAAAATCTATAGTGGAAAATGTACCACGAGCATTAAAGGTAGGGCTAAAAGGAAACATGGGTAAGCACAGACTATTAGCAAATCCTAAATCAAACGTAAACATTATATCGTTCAAAGAATCACCATATAATGTATGCGGGAAGTGAACAAAACTCTCCCCATTTTCATACGGTAGGCCACAAACATCTTTATCAATATGTTTACAAATGGGGGAATTAAAATCCCCACCCCAAATCACAAATACCTCCTTATTTAAACGAGTAATTAAGGTATGTAAAGAACAGCTCATTGATTTCAATGTTTCTTTAATCAGAGCGGGTATCAAATTGTTATAAAAGTTCAATATTGCCAAACAGAGTTCTATCCACATGTAAAATGACTATGTGATAGTAAGGTTCGGTGGCTATAAATTCGATTTTCCCTACAATGAGGTAATTTTAGACGTGCACAACCCCCCCTTAGCTCTGCCAGATGTTGTTGCAATAGCTGGGGTATGGAATGTTTTATAGCCACTTATATGTAAAGGGTCTATCGCCCAGGTTTCTTGTACGTTAACAATATTAAAATTATTAACACACTCGATCCACAAAGTGTTAAACTCCTTAGATTTTAACCCGGCGACATTCCAGAACAGGAGTTGGCACTTGTCCTCCGGTTCTTTTCCATTTTCATTAACCCCCACATTACCAACATGAGATTGAGTGAAGCAGGTATGTTGTGGTGGAGGGGAAATTAATACTGACATTCTAATACCCAGCGAGTCACGCTCTAACCCAGTACTTTCCTTTTCATTGAGGGCGGGCTGAGCAACTAATCTATTAGTAGATGACTAAACTAGATGTCCCGTGCTGAGCTCAAAGCCCATAGTGCTGGGTATAACTATACACCGAAATTCCCCCATTTCTAGTCAATCTACTAAATCGAGGTTGGAAAATGTTTCAAACAGATTATAGACAGGGACGTTGAACTGACCCATAAAACCCGGGATAAGTGGTTCCCTCGAGTAGATGAAATTATTATTACTCTTTGGAGGATAAAAATAACCTAGTGGTACTAAGTTCATACCCTGGGTAGTGATTGTATGAGACCCAGCTCTGTTCAAAATTAATTCTACTAATTGTGGAGATTTGAATGTCAGTATCACACAGTCCCCACTCAAGTTCTTCCGTCCTTTGCCAACCCATGATACCCTTCTGGCCATCTTAAATTCTTCATATAACCTCTCTGTAAGTCCTATCCTACAACCTAACCGGTGTAGCAATCTATTTCTTAAGGTCTCCCATGATTCCATGCTCCCCCTCTGTAATCTCGGGACATTAGTTAGCACCACTACATAGGGGGTGGCTGCAGGCAGTAAATCCAGACAGATATTATGCCAATCGCCTTCATTCCCGTTCCAGGTACTAGTGGTATTAAAATTGGGTCTTGGGGGATTAGTAGATATATGCGGGACTAGGGAGGAAGTGTTAGAATAAGCCTCTTGATTAGAAATAGGGATTTTCTCAGCTCTACATTGTAATACACTGCTCTGTTCTTCATTACTGGTAGATACAGGATCAATAGTTTGACAGCTCTCGCTGTTAACAGGTTGGACTTTGTTACACCTATGCACATCTAATAGTTCCTGTGTTGGTTGCTGTATTTTGCACAAACTATTAAGTAATGCAACTTCCAGCTTTCCAATTCTACCTGATAAATTATCTAATGTTGCTCTAATATAAGTATCCAGGGAGTCCAATTTATCTTTTATCATAATCACCTCATTTTGTGTGCGTTTGTTAGGGGTACCTGTAAATTTTCCCCTGTCCTCTGGTTTTTGTAGCACTAGCGGCATACCCTTATTAGAAGCCTTTTTACGTGTCTTTAAAAGGGATATCGCCGATGGTTAGCCTAAATTCCCCATTGTTTTAGGAAGCGTAACAGGATTTCTTGCTCGCTTAGGGGGTGGTTGGCACTCCTGATCGTGGTCACTTCCTGATATGTTTCTGGACCCCTGGATCGAGAGCCGGCAACTCTTGGGCGTCTGGAACAATGCACATCCTGGGACGAGGTGCTAAGTCTCCTCCCCCAGGATGAGCAGGGTCCAGGAAGGGGGAGCTACAAAGGCTTGCATTTTTTGTGAATTACCGCAGCCACTTCCTGCTTCCAGAAACTGCCCCACCCCCCCCCCCCCTGGTTCTGACCCCCCACTTTGGGCAGGAGAATCCGCTGAAATACGAAGTGAGGAAGGGAGGTGCGCCCCCCATTCCCAACCCCACCACTCAGTGGGGGAGGCGAGGTGAAGCACAACTCTCGATCACCGCCATCTTGCAGATGGAGGGACCCAGCCAAACAGCGAGGCATATGCCCCCATCCCACTGGAGGGTGGCATAATACAGGGTGTACCACCCCAAGGAAGGAACCCATTGGTTCCAAACCTTTACTTACTTGTAACACCCCCAAATCTAGTATTTAGGAGCAACCCCGAACCTTGCGTCCTCAGACAAGAACTGACACGAAGAAGGACCGAAGATGTCTTGTTGAACTAGGGAGAGGAGGACTCCCACTGACTTGGGCCCAGCCCTACCGGCCTGCCGCCACCTCGAACCAGCTCCAGTGACATCAGGGTGCGTCCTACAAGGATTAGTTACTTACCTGTAATCCTAGTTCTCTTCCAGGGGTATCCTCATCAAAGTCATAAGCATTAGAATATTCCCGCCCATGTGCGGGATCCCGGAAACAGTATATTATATGTGCCCCACATATATATATCCATACATATATACCTATATGTATACACAAGCAATTGCAGCCCATAACACCCTAGAGCTGAACCATGCTGTAAGGAATTTCCACTACACATAAGAAAATAGCATTATAAACATGAGAAACAACATTATAACTTGTTTGGAAAACTGTTTTAAAGCTTAGAAAACAGCAGAAATTCTTAGAAAACACTGAAAGCATAGGAAGCTCCCAGGCTGCATTGCAAATACCCAGTCTAAAAAGACTGAAAAGCTAACTCATAGCTGCATAGCAAAAACTGACACCGTGCCTTTAAGGCACACCTGACCCCCCCCTTCCCATCATGCCTCAGGGGTGGCAGTTAGGTCAGTTGTTCTTTGCGGAGACTGAAAAGTCATGGCACAAAGAAAAATAATAACCTCTGAAAACTATCACACCTTTGCCCGGGGAGGCGGGAGGGTTGCTTATGACTTTGATGAGGATACCCCTGGAAGAGAACTAGGATTACAGGTAAGTAACTAATCCTTCTCTTCCAGGGGATCCTCATCAATAGTCATAAGCATTAGAATAGAATAGCGAGCCTCACCTCATCCCCCTGCGGGCAAAGGAAAGAAAAAACAGAGAAGGAACAGTATGCTCAGATAGCTCAGCTACCCAAACAGGTTCCTCAAGGAGGCTTGGCCTACTTGGGCATCCGCCCTGGAATCGGATTCGAGGCAGTAGTGCCTGGTAAAGGTATGGACCGATTTCCAAGTGGCCGCCTTGCAGATCTCTGCCATTGGAACGTCATGCAAGAAAGCTACTGTGGCCGCTTTCCCCCTAGTAGAATGAGCCTTAGGGGCCAAAGGTAAGGGCCTTTTCGCCAGCTGGTAGGCTAGGGTAATGCAGGAAACAATCCATCTGGAAATGGATCGTTTAGCCGCTGGGAAGCCTGTTCTCATGGAGCCATAGTTGACAAACAGCTGGTCCGTCTTCCTAATGCCTCTGGTACTTGCCAGGTAGAATTTAAGTACCCTCTTGAGGTCTAAGGAGTGGAGCGACCGCTCCGCCGGGGTCGCTGGATTCGGGAAGAAGGATGGCAGAGAAATGGACTGATTAATATGAAAATCAGACACTACCTTAGGGAGAAAGGATGGATGTGCCCTTAAGACCACTTTGTGCTGGTGAAAAACTGTGTACGGCTCTTTAGTACACAGAGCCTGGATTTCGCTTACTCTGCGTGCTGATGTAATGGCTACCAGAAAAGCGGCCTTCCACGACAGATGCTGTAAAGAAGCTTTGTGGATTGGCTCAAAAGGTGGGCCCATCAACTTGGATAACACTAAGTTCAACTCCCACGGAGGCGAAGGGTTTCGAACAGGGGGGTAAACTTTCTTCAACCCCTGCAAGAAGTCCTTGACCACCTGCATCTGGAAAAAAGAAGGTTGACTGGGAGACCTCCTGTAAGCTGTAATGGCAGACAAATGGACCCTGATGGATGCATACTTCAAGCCTGATCTAGCTAAGTGAAGGAGGTACGGAAGGATGACGTCCTCCTGCCCCTTTGTAGGATCATGGTGATTCTCCCTACACCAAATGAAGAACCTCTTCCACTTAAACGCATAAGACGCTCTTGTGGAGGGTCGCTTCGCTTCCTTGAGAATATGCATGCAGTCAGGCGGTAGACCTAAATGTCCGTATTGCAGGACCTCAGGAGCCATGCTGTTAAGTTCAGTGAGGGAAGGTTGGGATGCCGAATCCTCCCGCCCATCTTGGACAGCAAGTCCGGCCTGCAAGGCAGCCGCCTGTGAGGTCGAACTGAGAGATGAAGAAGGTCCGGGTACCACCACTGGCGCGGCCAGTCCGGAGCTATGAGGATCATCTTCATGTCGGATCTGAGCAGCTTGGATACCACCTTCGGAATCAGAGGCAGGGGCGGAAAGGCGTAGGCAAATGTCCCTGACCAGTCCATCAAAAGAGCATTCCCCCTGGTCCCTGGACGGTGGAATCTGGACGCGAAGGCGTGGCATTTTGAATTTTCGGCGTCTGCAAACAGATCGATGTCTGGACGACCCCACCAACGGAACAGGTCCGCCACCACGTCGTCGTGCAGCACCCAGTCGGGCTGATCTTCGAAGTGCCTGCTGAGTGCGTCTGCCTTGATATTCAACTCCCCTGGAAGGTGCACTGCCACCACCGAGAGGTTCCGGGCGAGCAGCCAGTGCCAGATCGCCTGCGCCTCCAGGGAGAGGGGGCGTGACCGAGTCCCGCCCTGTTTGTTCAGGTAAAACATGGTCGTGGTGTTGTCGGTCTGCACCAGGACTGAGTCGGTCTCGATTGCTGGGAGGAACGCCTTTAGAGCAAGGTGGACTGCTCGAAGCTCTAGCATATTTATGTGGTAGCCCTGTTCTTTTGCAGACCACAGACCTTGTATCTGGAGGCACCCCATGTGTGCCCCCCATCCTTGTAGCGACGCGTCTGTCACCACTGATTGCACCGGAAGTGGCTGGTGAAACGGGACTCCCACCAGCAGATTGTTCTGACGAGTCCACCATGCTAGGGAAGATTTCGCTACCTGGGAGAGAGAGATTCGATCTCCCCAACGGCCCGTGGACTGATCCCATTGGTCCTCCAGAGCTTGCTGCAAAGGTCTCATTCGAAGTCTGGCGTGGGGAATTAGAAAAATGCAGGACGCCATGGAACCCAGCAGAGATGCTACCTGTCGAACTGACGGCCTCCGCATCCGCTGCATAAGCCTGCATTTTCTCTTCATTGAAGACAGTCTCTCCTCCGAAGGATACGCTCTTCCCACGCTTGTGTCCAGAACGGAGCCAAGGTAGTGGATGGACTGAGTGGGTTGCTGCACGGACTTTGCCATGTTGACGTGAAGGCCGAGAGCGTGCAACTGTCTCAGACAGATTTGGAAGTCTTTCTTCACCTGCTGCTGGGTTGGAGCCTTCAGTAACCAGTCGTCCAGGTACGGGTAGACGAAGAGACCCTGCTTGTGTAGGCAGGCCGCCACCACTGCCATACATTTGGTGAAGACTCGCGGGGCCGACTTGAGTCCGAATGGAAGCACTTTGTACTGGTAGTGCTTGCCTCCAACCACAAAACGCAGGTACCTGCGGTGATGTTTCGCTATTGGAATGTGAAAGTACGCATCTTGGAGGTCCACCGAACACATCCAATCTCCGACTTGTAGATGTGGACATATTTGGTGAAGCGCCAACATACGGAACTTCTCCTTGACGATGACTTTGTTTAGGAGACGAAGGTCCAGAATCGGCCGAAACTTGTGCTCTTGATCTTTCTTGGGCACCAGGAAGTACCGGGAGTACACTCCTTTTCCGACCTGCGAAGGAGGAACCCTTTCTATGGCTTGCTTTTGCAGAAGGGACCTCACCTCCTGCTTGAGCAGGTTTAGGTGGTGAGAACGGGACCTCTTTGGCGGGATGTCTCTGGGACGCGCTCGAAAACGTAGCGCATATCCATGACGCAGTATATTGAGCACCCAGCGATCTTTTGTGATGCTGTCCCACTCTGCTAGATGTTGTGACGCACTTCCTCCCACTGGAGTGGGCAACGGCCGTAGAGGAAGCCACAGCTCATGACTTTCCTCCTCTTGTGGTAGTGGAGGACTGATGCTGGTGTCCACCTCTGCCCCTGCCAGACTTTCCGCCTCGAAACTGGGTTTTCCCTTGGGGTTTGCTCTGAGACCACTGAGGGGTTTGAACCCTCTCTTGAGGCCCCTTGCGTTGGGTGGGTCGAAAACGGCGCTTGAATTCCTTTTTCTTCTCCAAGCCCACGGCTTTGAGGGTGTCTAGTTCAGTTTTCATGCGCCCCATCTCCTCATCCGTGTGAGTGCCGAAGAGGGAGTTGCCAGAGAACGGGAGGTTTAAAATCCGTTGCTGTGCGTCTGGCTTGAGCCCTGTCAGACGCAACCAGGACGACCTCCTGGCGCAGACGCCGTGTGTGTAAGAGTGGGCTGAGATTAGCGCACCATCCGCCGCTGTGCTAATCGACTGATTAGCCACCAGTGCCCCTTCAGTAACAATCTCCTCAAAGTCCTTTTGGTCCTCCTTGGGGAGCTTGGATTTGAAACGCTCCATCGAGTCCCAGAGGGCCCTGTCGTACCTGCCCAGAAGCGCCGCCGCGCTGGAGATCTTGAGGGCCGCCGCCGCAGAAGAGCAGGCCCTGCGTCCCCATGAGTCCTGGGTTCTGCTCTCCTTATCTGGAGGGACGGAAGAGGAGGCCGACGCCGTCTGACCCTTCCTTGCAGCTGCCACTATGACGGAGTCCGCAGGTGGGTCTATCTTCACAAAGACGGGGTCAGAGGTAGCTGGCTTGTATTTTTTCAGGATACGAGCCGGAACGGCTTTGACAGTCGCCGGGGTGAGAAAAGTGTCCATGACTGGTTCCATGATTCCTGGGACCAAAGGCAGCAGCGGACGAGAGGCAGACTTTTGGTGAAGTGTTTCAAAAATCACCGAGGTGGTTACTTGGGGGACTGACATCTCAATCCCCAGCTTCTGTGCTCCCCGCTGCAACACCTCCTGGTAGGTGTTGATGTCGTCTACGGGCGAGACCCTGGACACTGGGATGCCCGAGAGCGTGGGAGAATAGACCCTGATGGAGGACCTGGAGGACGAGGAAGAGGACGATGATGGAGTCCTTCTGCGCTTCCGGCGATGATCACGAGCCCGTGACCCAGGTGAACGCTCCTCCCGTCTGGGGGAGCGCGATCTGCGTCGCCTGTCGTCCGGAGATCTCTGACGTGCTGGCCTGGGGGGACTAGCTCTGTCCACAGCCGCCACCAGCTGTTGCAGCGGAGAATCATGCACTGGACTGATGTATTCCCGCATCCTCCTTGTAGGCCCTGAGTCCTGCCAATGATGTGCTGGCAGTAGCCATCTGGGCGACAGATTAATGGTCTGAGTCTGAGGAAAAGACCTACGGGGTTGAACTGCAGGTTCTCGTGAATTTGCCGGTCGTGGAGAGGCCCCTGAGTGGGAGGAGGAATGGCGAGACGCCGACTGTCACCAGGACCACCGACCTGTCCGAGGCCTGTCTCGACGTCGAGCGCGGTCTTGACGTTGATCCGTGGTGTCGTCTCCTTTCTCGCCGGGACTCTCTCGACGTCGAACGCCGTCTCGATGTGGACCGGCGGCCATGTTCAGTGGGCGAAGTCTGCCGCCTCGACGTCGAGCGGCGATGTGAAGCCGACGACGGAGGCCCTCTCTCCCTCGACGCCGAGCGCCGCGGGGACGCCGGCGGAGATGCTGCCACTCTCGACGTCGACACGGATGCCAACCTCGACGCCGAACGCCGCTTGGAGGACGACGGCGGAGGATCCTGTTGCCTCGACGTCGAACGCCGATGGAGCCTCGACGACGGAGGGGATGGTGCCCTCGACGACGGAGGGGTGACACTCCTCGACGCCGGTCGTCGCCTGGTTGACGACGGCGGAGGGTCCATGCTCCTCGACGCCGATCGACGTCGAGATGTCGACGGCGGAGGGTCCCTGCTCCTCGACGCCGAACGCCGCTGGGTTGGCGACGGCGGAGGCTCTCTGCTCCTCGACGCCGATCGTCGCCTGGTTGACAACGGCGGAGGTTCCCTGCTCCTCGACGCCGATCGTCGCCGGGTTGACGACGGCGGAGGGGTGGTGTCTCTCGACGCCGAACGTCGCCGGGTTGACGACGGCGGAGAGGCTCTGGATCTCGACGCCGATCGTCGCCGAGTTGACGATGGCGGTCTGGACTTCGACGTCGACGTCGTACCTGCTCTCGACGGCGAGCCCGCTGTCGAGAACCTCTTTTTCGAAACACGACCTACCGGAACATCTTTTCTCAGCGCCGAGCCCGACGCTGAGGCGGAAGGACGAGAGGACTTGCTTCTAGATGAATCTTTATGCCTCTTGGAGCCCTTCCTCACCGGAGATCGGCCTCTGGATGGTTGTGCCAGGCCATAAGCGCGACTTCGCTCTCTGTCCTTCAAAGTTCTTTTGGACAGGCTCTGGCAGTGAGGACATGTGCTGGAATCATGATCCTCCGGTAGACACAGGATACAGACCCTATGAGAGTCAGTCCTGGCCTTTTTCTTGCCACAGGCAGGGCAAGGATCGAAAAGATAAGGCATTTTAAGATGGAAAAAATGCCCAAAAAAGCCTAAAAAAGGCAGCCTCTTACTGACTTAGATGAAAAACGTCGAAGTAAGGGAAAAAACAGTTGAAAAACAGACAATATTTTCTGACAAACTCAGAAAAAAGTGGAGCTCTGTTGCCAGGATCCTTCCAGAAGGAGCCGGAAAGAACAACTGACCTAACTGCCACCCCTGAGGCATGATGGGAAGGTGGGGGTCAGGTGTGCCTTAAAGGCACGGTGTCAGTTTTTGCTATGCAGCTATGAGTTAGCTTTTCAGTCTTTTTAGACAGGGTATTTGCAATGCAGCCTGGGAGCTTCCTATGCTTTCAGTGTTTTCTAAGAATTTCTGCTGTTTTCTAAGCATTAAAACAGTTTTCCAAACAAGTTATAATGTTGTTTCTCATGTTTATAATGCTATTTTCTTATGTGTAGTGGAAATTCCTTACAGCATGGTTCAGCTCTAGGGTGTTATGGGCTGCAATTGCTTGTGTATACATATAGGTATATATGTATGGATATATATATATGTGGGGCACATATAATATACTGTTTCCGGGATCCCGCACATGGGCGGGAATATTCTAATGCTTATGACTATTGATGAGGATCCCCTGGAAGAGAACCAGCGGCCCTCCAGAACCCGAAGGATCTGCCCTGCCTTCCAAAACCATGACTTTGTCTCCAGTGAGCACAGGATTTGCTCAACAACAGACTCTGGCCGAGTCTGCACCATTCTGTACCCAACACCCACAACCCGAGTTCAAGTGGCCCAACACAACGAGGAGGTCTCCCTGGCGATCCTGGCCTGCGATCTGGAGATCTCTGACCTGCCACGAATCTCCAATTGACGCCTGCAGTCCCTTTCTTGAAGATCCCCCTGACAACAACCGGAGCGGTTAAAACAAAATAAAAAAAGACACCCTTGCACCAGACGTCCCACGGCCTTGGGTGGCCCAACCGACTGTCCCAGCATCCCCACGGTATCCCAACTTATCTCTCCAACCTGTGTTCACCTCCAGAAGATCTTAGTCCCTGAGCCTGCAGTGTTTATTGCACAAGGAGAATCCCCATTAAAATCAACAGGGCGCACAACGCCAAAACAGCACCCTGCACCCAGCCGCCCCTGTGCCAATGCGGGTGTACTTTTGGTGCTAACCCGAATCTCACTTTGCCCTGAGCCTAAAAGGAGCCCATCTCCCACAACCTTGGGGCCTGCTCGAGAGCAACCACCAACCGGAGGCCCCCTATCCCCCATTGGATTACATTGAGCCTCAGCATTCAGCACCTGGCCACCCTATTGCCGCTGAGGATGTTCTGAGAGTGCATCCTTGACCCTGGAGGAACGCTGGTTCTAACCCCAGAAAACCAATTCCCAAAGTACTTACCTTGAAACTGGTAACCTAATTTCCTCCCATAGGACTGCATTAACTGCTTTCTTGTGAAAATGGTTCAGTGTGGGGTTGGTTTTGTATGAGAACTTGTAAAACTGCAAATATCTAAGTACTGATTTACTTACTTTTTCTCTAGGAAATGTCCCAGTGTGATATCCATATCACACTAAATAGAAAAAGTAATCCATAAAGTAATCTGAAAAGTAATCTAACAGTAATTTCCACTGTATTGAAAGGATTTACAAACCTGTAACAAATACATTTTCATTCTGTTTGCTTGCATTGTTCAACCTGCCTTGAAAAGTACCATTTACACTTACCTGTGACAGGCTTGCTTGGCTCTGGAAAATTAATAAAACTAAATAATATTTTTATACAAATCAAATTGTTCCAAGTTCAGTCTTTGAGTGTGTGACATCAATTCATGCATGTGTACAACAAATCATTTCATTTGTGTATACAACAAATGCTGAACACTACACTCTGATAAAGCTTTACTAAATCGGCAACACAACCATAAATAGTGAGTAAGGTGCTTTCTGCTTTTACCTCTGCCTACTTTTGGGGTTCCACTCGACCCCGGGCACACTACACCTCATTTTGTATAGTATATACAGAGACAGCTTTTTACATTGGTGAATCCGCGGTGGGATATACAACTTTGCATTTGTTGGAATGACTCGGTCAACACCTGATCACAGAACAGAACTCCTAAAATTGTCTTTAGAAATTATGATTTTTGAATTTGACATATTTTTCCAAATCACCAAACGTCTTGTTAGGGCCTTGGTAAAGTCTCTTTAGAATTTTAGAAAAATAAAAGCTCACTTTAGTTAGGGGTAAGAGGGGTTAGAAGTTTTTCTTTTACAGTGTCTCTTAACAAGACCTCACCTGTTAGTGAAAATATAACTAATGACAGAGAATAGAGTTGAGGAGCTTGACCTCACCCCTTATCCTCACTTAGAATTCAGGGAGTTAAGGTCTCTATGAAAAATGTACAATATTAACATGGGGTCCCATCCCTCCAAACAAAAGCTCCAGAAACTATTAGCAGGGCATGCTAAGGACCATCCCTCTGAGAATGCCGAGGACCTCTCAGAGGAAGATGATAATGCAGGGGATGAAGATAACTTCCAACCCCACCCCCCCTCACTTCATAGGGAAAGAAGGGCCCCAATGGCCCGGACTTCAAGTATACACCTCTCAGTACCCAGAGCCTACACAGGTGGGCCAGGTAATTCTAAAGACACTGAGGACCTCCTCAATGAGGAGACCAACCTTTTAGTAAGGTTGACAAAAAAACTGGATCTGGAAACTAGCCTCCTTGCCCTAAAAAAGGAGAGAGCAGAGATGCGCCCATCAATGGTGACAGCAACACAAATAATAATAAGAATAAAGAGCAATCTTATGATCCTAAAATCCCCAAAGGGATTGTCCCTAAATTTGAAGAGGGTGATATCACATCACAAGATGGTTCACAGTCTTTGAGAAGGCCTGTGAAATGAGAAAGGGAAGAAGTCACACTGAGGAGCACTCCTTTGGGAATTGTTCACTGGTAACTGCAGGGACAGACTTCTCACCCTTACAGGGGCAGATGCTGGGTCTGATGACCTCATGAAGAATACTTTGATTGAGGGCTTTGGACTCACAACTGAGGAATATAGAATAAGATTCAGGGGGGCTCACAAAACCAGTCCTGGATTGGCTTCGTTGACTATTCAGTTAAGACACTAGCTGGATGATTAACCGGCAACAATGTGCATGATTTCAATGGAATTTAAGAACATATTTTGAGTAATTGCACTAATGAAAGGTTACATTAACATTTGGTAGACCTAGGTCTACTGTCTCCACAAGAATTAGGAAAGAAGTCAGACCACTGGGTCAAGACCACGGTAACAAAAACAGCCACTGGGGGTGACCAAAAGGAACTGGTTACAATACCTCCCCAGGGGAAAGGGGGGAGAACCCCAAAGATGAAAAGCCAGAATCTTCCAAAGGGCCCCAAAAACCTGCTCGCGGGGAGGCGGAGGGGGGGGGGGGGGGGGGGGGCGGGTCCCAAAACACTTCCCAGGCCAATAATAGGAATAAGGGAAAGAACTTTGTCCCATAAAGGCCTGGCGTCACAACTGTAAGAAGTTGGGAAACTTAACAGGAGATGCTACTTGTCCAAACAAGAAGCCCCCTAGTCCTCCTATAGCTTCTCCTGGTGTAGTCGGTCTCCAGATGGGATCAACAGTGTGCCAAGAGCAAATCAGGAGTCACACTGAAGCAGTTCTAGTCACAGAGGGTGAAATTCAGTTTGCCTCTTTAGCTGTGTGGCCACCCAACTTAAAAAAGTATTTGCAATACCCCTGGATCAAAGAGACTAGAATAGAGGCCCTTCGGGATTTAGGTGCCAGTGTCACTATGGTGAGAGATACAATGGTTTCCCAGAGCCCTACTTGATTGGGACAACTTACCCAGTCACCAACTGTGACAGTGTTATCACTGACCATGCAATTGCTATGGTGACAGACTGGGGGGTGGGGAGGGGGTGTTACTGGCCTGAAACAGGTAGTGGTCTCTCCAAAGCTTTCAGCTGCATGTCTGCTTGGTAATGATCTGGAAACCTCAGCATGGGCTGAGGTAGAATTCAAAACCCATGCAGCAATGCTGGACATCCCTGAGATTGTGTATATCAAGAAAAAGCACAGAGCCGAAAGCAGGGTGAAAAAAGTGTTGGAGCATGGAAGAATGGCCCAACCTTCCAAGAGGAAAGGTAAGAAGACTGGGAACCCAGCTTCTGAACAGCCTTAAAACTCAGGACTCCTCATCAGGAAGAGGGCTTGGAAGACCCAAGGGGAACTGAGACTATGAAACTTAACCCTTACCAGGTTGAGCTCTTATGCCCAGGGCGACCCACTAGGGAAGAGCTGTGCCTTGGACAGCAGACAAAACAGGTGGACACCCAAAGGCCCCCTTGATTCCAACTACCAGTGGTTGGGGTTCCCTTTGAAAAGGTAGGTGCAGACATATTGGGTCGACTTGAACCTAAAACAGCATCAGAAAACAAATTCATACTAGTGGTATGGTATTCATACTCCGGTATCCTGAAATTCCCCTTAGGACTACTACAGCACCTGCAGTAGCCAAGGCCCTCATCGGTGTCTTCACCAGGGTAGGGTTTCCTAAGGAGATGGTTTCAGACAGAGGGTCAAATTTCATGTCTGCTTATCTAAAACATATGTGGAAAGAGTGTGGAGTGCAGTACAAGTTTACTACACACTATCACCCACAAACCAATGGTCTTGTTGGGAGATTTAACAAGACATTGGAAGACATGATTATGGGGCGCCCTGAAAAGCTCAAAAGGAGATGGGATGTCCTCTTACCATGCTTGCTTTTCGCCTACAGAGAGGTGCCTCAGAAAGGAATAGGATTTTCCTCCTTTGAACTTCTGTTTGGCCATCCTGTTAGGGGACCAATCTGTCTTGTAAAAGAGGGTTGGGCACCAAGGGCTCTCCAGGACAAATGTAGTAGCGCTTACCCCATCTTAAAAAAGTGAGGTCACCTACTTGCTTGAACTGGGCACAAGAAGAACCCCCAAAAGGGTGATCCATGTGAATTGCTTTTTAATGACAGGGCTGACATCACCATGGTGATGGTGACTGATGAGGATCAGGAGAAAGAGAGTGAACCTCTCCCTGACCTCCTCTCTTACAGCCCCAAAGATGGGTCAGTGGATGAAAGTCTATTCAGACACCCTCTCTGCCAAACAGCAGGCTGATTGCAATCAAGTCTTGCAACAGTATGTTAAGCTCTTTTCCTAGACCCCTGTTCAGACAAACTGGAAAGCGAATACCCTATACAAGAGACTAACAAGTGGCCAAAGAGTGGCAATTGGGTTTTGTTTTTAATGCCGTTTAGGAAAATAATATAGGCCCTCTGTACCTTGCTGGCAGGGACTTGGTGCACACTCAGTCAAAGTACAGCAACATTTTGGCAAAAAGAGAGTGGTGACCATGCAAAAAGAGAGAATACGAACACACACACACACACACACACACACACACACACACGCGCGCGAACACACACGCGCGAACACACACACACACGCGCGAACACACACACGCGCGAACACACACACACGCGCGAACACACACACACACACACGCGCGAACACACACACACACGCGCGAACACACGCGCGAACACACACACACGCGCGAACACACACGCGCGCGCGAACACACACGCGCACACACACACACACACACACACACACACACACACCCCCCCCCCCTAACCTTTCCCGAGAGTCTTTATTGTGTAAGTGGAAGAACCTGGAAAGGCCATCTGCATTGGCAGTCCCAGGTCTATGTTCCACTATGAAGTCCATTCCCTGTAGGCAGATGGACAACCTCAAAAATTTAGGATTTTCATATTTCATTAGCCATTTGAGAGGTCTGTGGTCAGTTTAAACTAGGAAGGGAGTACCAAACAAGTATGGTCTCAGCTTCTTCAGGGACCAAACCATAGCAAAGGCCTACTTCACAATGGCACTCCAACGTTGCTCCCTGGGGAGTAACCTCCTGCTTATGAAAGCATCAGGTTGTTCTTGGACTTCATCATTGGTCTGGGATACGACTGCTCCTATCCCTAGATCTGGGGCATCAGTGTGCAATATGAACTGCTTGGTATAGTCTGGACCTTTGAGAAATAGTGCTGAGCACATTGCCTCTTTCAGGGTGTCAAAAGCCTTTTGAACGCTAAATGTCCAGTTTACCTTTTGGGGCATCTACTTGGAGGTAAGTTCTGTGAGGGATGTAACAATGGACCCATACTCCTTCACAAACCTCCTGTAGTACCCAGTCGAGCCAAGGAATGCCCTGACTTGGGTCTGGGTTCTTGGAGCTACCCAGTCCAGGATGGCCTGGATCATGGGCTGTAAGTGTTGCACTTGGCCTCCACCAACAAGGTGGCCCAAGTATACCACTGTTCCTGCCCTATCTGGCATTTGGATGCCTTGATACTGTCTGCAGTTTGCAGGGCTTTTAAAGCCTTCCCCAGGTGGATCTGGTGATCCTGCCAAGTGCAGATAAAGGCAGCAATATCCTCTATATATGCTGCTCTAAAGGCTTCCAATCCAGCAAGGACTTGATTCA
The DNA here is from genome assembly GCF_964204655.1 of Triturus cristatus. Classification (NCBI taxonomy): domain Eukaryota; kingdom Metazoa; phylum Chordata; class Amphibia; order Caudata; family Salamandridae; genus Triturus; species Triturus cristatus. The sequence continues at coordinate 1,140,857,454 of NC_140590.1, read as the reverse complement.
CCAACTTTTGGAAGGTGGCAGGGGAATTCTTCAAACAAAAAGGCATAACAGTAAACTGATCATGCCCATCAGGTGTAGAGAATGTTGTCATTTCTTTTGCTCCTGGTGCCATGCCAATCTGCCAGTACCCTGCAGTTAAGTCAAAGGTACTTAAACATTTGGCTGCACCCAATTTGTCTATCAACTCATCAGCTCTTGTGATAGGGTGAGCATCTGTCTTGGTGACAGTTGAGCCTGCTATAGTCCACAGAACCTCATTTCTCACTTTCCACCCTGTGGATGAGGTTTGGAGACTAGAACCACTGGGCTGGCCCAGGAGCTCTCACAGGGTTCAATATACCCTAACTCCAGTATCTTGCTGATTTCAGCTCAAATGCTGTCCTTAACTTGTTCAGACTGTCAATAGATTTTGTTCTTGACAGGTACTCTGTCCCCCAGTGTCAACATCATGGGTACACCAGTTTGTCTGACCAAGGGTCAAGGAAAAGAGCTTAGCATACTTCTGCAGGACTTGCTTGGAGCCAGCCCGCTGTTGGGTAGAGAGGTTTTCTGAATAGAGAACTCCATCCACTGACACCATTGCGGATGTAAGAGGTGGTCAGGGAGAGGTTCCCACTGTCTCCTGATCCTCATTAGTCACCATCAGCATGGTGACGTCAGCCCTGTCATGGAAAAGCTTAAGGTGGTTCACATGGAAGTAGGTGACCTAACTTTTCTTTTCTAAGATGGGGTAAGAGCTACTCCATTTGTCCTGGAGAGCCCTTGGTGACGCAGGCTTCAAAACCCACACCTTTTGCCCTAGTTGGAATTCCACCAGTGTAGATTTTGGGTCATACCAGTGCTTCTGGAGCTCCTGGCTGGCCTCAAGTATTTTTGGAAGCTTTTTCCATGTAATATGCCATTCTGGACCTTCGGCCTTAGTACATATTCCACAACATCTTGTTTGGGTTCTTGGAGAGGCTTCTACCAAGCCTCTTTTACGGTTCAATGACACAAAAATCAATGTAAAAACATTGATGTAAAAATATAGAGTTAAAAATATAAACAAAAATATCGACTCCTATACTTAAACAGATATCCACTAAGAAATATATAAAAAAATATAATGTATAAATATCAACATATAAATATAAAATAGTATATATTAAATATAATTTTAACAAAATAAAATACAATATACATTTTAATAAAATATAACAAATACAATTATTAAAAAATAAACAATGTATAACTATATACTTAATTAAAAACAATATATTATTTGTAATTAATGTTTAACGCTTAAAATAATATAAAAAATAATATACATCCCTAATTTGAAATATAAAAAAAATCTATAATAAATTTAAACATTAAATAATTAATAAATATTTCAACTTAAATTTCAAAATACAGTCAGTGCAACAGTAGGGAAAGTTTACTATTTCCACTCCAGTGAGAGCAACAGTAGAGAAAGTGTTGGATAGAGGAGAGGCAAAAATTACTTTTCCCACTCGAGTGAGTGCAAGATTAGAGAAAGTGTAAAACAAAAATAACAAATATAAAAAAATTACTACAATCATACAAATAAATGTTTAAAAAAATTAAAAATTAAATATATTAAAAACATTAAAAAAACAATTAACAGAACAAAAACCTACAAATATATCAAATCAAATAAATGTATAAAAAAAATTAATTTTAAACTAGAAAATATATACATAAATGTATTTTTTTTATTTCCTACCCTATAACACCACAGAAACAAAACACTTCCAACATTTTTTATAAAATTTACTTCCATAATTAACAATTAATAATGAATGAAAAGATATTAAAAAAACGAATAAACATTGACTACACACACTAACACTAGAATATCCACAACACACCTAAATTAAACTATAAAATATTAAAACAAATAAAACTTATTTTTTAAATAAAAATATTAACTAATAAAGTAATTAAAATGTATTTAATACGCACCCTGTACCCATTTAAAAGTAAAAACACAAAAAATGAATTACCCAAAATAAATATCAAATAATTAACATTAACTATATATTAAATACAAATTACTTCCCACACTTTACTCCTATAACCACACACACCTAAATTGAATTATAGGATTACCATAATTAATTAGCAATTGATTAATTAAAATTAACAAACCAATTATTCATTAATAGTAAATTACTTTGCACATTTAACACTAACATCTCAATTAAATATTAATAAATGAAAAATAATAAATAAATGTATTATAATTAAATTACTTCCCAACCTATTCCCCTATAAACCCACAACCCGCTATGGAACTAAAAACGCAAAATTGAAATGATTTTTTTTTATAACTACTATAAATTTAATATATTAAAAACACAAACAATTCTTATACAAAAAAAACATACAACACACAAATATATACTAAAATACATACCAGTAATAAAAAAACGATATTTTTAACTATATTTCTGCAAACAATATAATACACTTCGATATTTGTAAAATCGATAATTACCTCAAGTCTATATTCTTGCTGTCGATGTTTCTGAACCACGATTTTAATGACTCGATATTTGTGGAACTCGATATTTTTTACTCTATATTCTGTCTCTACACCCTCTTTTACAAGACAGTGTGGTCCCCTAACAGGATGGCCAAACAGAATTCAAAGGGGGAAAACCCTACTCCCTTCTGAGGCACCTATCTGTGGTGAAAAGCAAGCATGGTAAGCGGACATCTTATCTCCTTTTGAGCTTTTCAGGGAGCCCCATAATCATGCCCTTCAGTGTCTTGTTAAACCTTTCAACAAGACCACTGGTTTGTGGGTGATAGGGTGTAGTAAACTTGTACTGCACTCCACACTCTTTCCAGATAGGTTTTAGGTAAGCAGGCATGAAGTTTGACCCTCTGTCTGAAACCACCTCCTTAGGTAACCTACCCTGGGGAAGACACCAATGAGGGCCTTGGTTACTGCAGGAGCTGTAGTAGTCCTAAGGGGAATTGCCTCAGGACACCTAGTGGCATGATCCACTACCACTAGTATGAATTTGTTTCCTGATGCTGTAGGCGGTTCAAGCAGACCCACTATGTTCACACCTAGCCTTTCCAAAGGGAACCCCAACCACTAGTAGTAGAATTAAGGGGGTGTTTGGGTGTCCACCTGTTTTGCCACCAGCTTGAAGGGTGACACAGGAGCTGACAAACTCATTTACATTCTGAGACAACTTGGGCCAGTAGAAGTGGCTAACTAGGCTCTCACAAGTTTTGGTTTGGCCAAAATGCCCAGCTAGGGGGGAGTTCATGAGCCAAAGTGAGTAAGAACTTCCTGTACTTCTGAGGCACTACCACTCTCCTAGTGACTTCAGGGTTGGGGTCTCTGGCCTCAGTGTACAGTAGTCCCTCCTCCCAATAGGCTCTGTCGGTACCATTGACATCTCCCTTTTCCTGTGCAGCAGATTGCTGCCTCGGGCTCTCAAGAGTTGGACAGGTCTGCTGTCCAAGGCACAGCTCTTCCCTATGGGTACCCCTGGGCCTAAGAGCTCAACCAGGTATGGGTAGAGTTCCATGGGCCCAGTTCCCTCTGGGGCTTCCAAGTCCTTTCCGGAGGAGAGGGGGTACTGAGTTTTTGGCTAATCAGACACTGGTTTCCCAGTCTTCTTACCTTTCCTCTTGGAAGGTTGGGCCACCTTTCAGGCTCCACCACTTCTTTTTCACCCTTCTTTCGGCTCTGTGCTCTAGTCTTGACACACACTATCTCAGGGATGTCCAGCATTGCTGCATGGGTTTATAATATTCTACCTCAGCCCATGCTGAGGTCTCCAGGTCAAATCCAAGCAGACCGGCAGCTGGAAGTTTTGGAGAGACCACTACCTGTTTCAGGCCAGTAACCCCACCACCCAGTCTAATGTCACCATAGCCATGGCAAGGTTAGTAGTAACACTGTCAGCGTTGGTGACTCGGTAGGTTTTCCCAATAAGGGATTGAGCAGGGGAAACCAGTGTCTACCTCACCATAGTGACACTGGCACCTGTATCCCGGAGGGCCTCTATTCTAGTCCCATTGATCCAGGGGTATTGTAAATACTTCTTTAAATTGGGTGGCGACACAGATAACGTGGCAAACTCAACTTCACTCACAGTGACTAGAACTGCTTTAGTGTGAATCCTGATTTGCTCTGGGCACACTGTTGATCCCACTTGGAAATTGACAACACCAGTAGTAGCTGTAGGAGGACTAGGGGGCTTCATGCTAGGACAAGTAGCATCTCCAGTTACGTGTCCCAACTTCTTACAGGTGAAACACCAGGCTTTTAAGGGATCAAAGTTCTTTCCCTTGTACCCATTATTGGACTGGGAAAAGTTTTGGGACCCACCCCCAAGCAGGTTTTTGGGGCCCTTTAGAAGACTCAGGCTTTTTATCTGAGGTTCTCATCCCCTATCCCTGGGAAGGTTTTGTAACCGCTTTATTTTTGTCACCCCAAGTGGCTGTTTTTGTTACCCTAGTCTTAACACAGAAGTCTGCCTTCTTTCTCTATTCTTTGGGAGAAATTAGACCTAGCTCTACCAAATGTTAATGTACCTTTTCATTAGTGCAATCACTCAAAATATGTTCCTTCATAAACAATTTGTAAAGTCCATTGAAATAATGCACATTGTTGCCAGTTAACCATCCATCTAGTGTCTTAACCGAGTAGTCAACGAAGTCAATGCAGGACTGGTTTGGAGTTTTGTGAGCCCCCTGAATCTTACTCTATATTTCTCAGTTGTGAGTCCAAAGCCCTCAATCAGAGTATTCCTCATGAGGTCATAAGACCCAGCATCTGCCCCTGTAAGGGCCTGGAGTCTGTCCCTCCAATTACCAGTGAACATTTCTCAAAGGGGTGCCACCCAGTGTGACTTATTCACTTTTCTCATTTCAAAGGCCGTCTCAAAGGCTGTGAACCAATTTGTAATATCATCACCCTCTTCAAATTTAGAGACAATCCCTTTGGGGATTTTAGAATCATAAGATTGATCTTTATCCTTATTATTTAAGTTGCTGCCACCATTGATGGGTGCTAGGCCCATGTCTGCTCTCTCTTTTCTTCTAGAGCCAGGAGTCTGGTTTCCAGATCCAATCGTTTTATCAACCTTACTAAAATTTTAGTCTCCTCATTGAGGCTGTCCTCAAAGTCCTCAGAAGCACCTAAACCACCTGTTTGGGCTCTAGGTACTGAGAGGTGTATTCTTGTAGTCAGGGCCACTGGGGACCTTCTCTCCCCATGAAAGGGGGGGGGGGGGTGAAGAGTTGGCCAATAGCTCCTGGAGATTTCTTTGGTAGGGTTGTGACCACATGTTAATATTTTTAAGTTTAAATAGAGATCTCAACTCCCTGAATATTAAGTGGAGATAAGATGTGAGGTTGAGCTCCTCAACTCTATCCTCTATGTCATTAGTTAAATTTTCACTAACAGATGGGTTCTTGTTAGGAGACATTGTAAAAGAAAATCTTCTAATCCCCCTTACCCCTCATGTGAGCTTTTATTTTTCTAAAATTCTAAAGGGACATAACCAAGGCCCAAACAAGACGTTTAGGGATTTGGGAGACCCTAAAATTCAAAAAATTATTTCTACAGACAATTTTAGGAGTTCTGTTATGTGGTCAGGTGTTGACCAAGTCAGTCCAACAATACCATAAAAATGAGGTATAGTGTTCTGAGTCCAGTGAAACCCCAAAGGTAGGCAGAGGTAAAAGTAGATAGCACCTTAATCTCTATTTGTGGTAGTGTGGGCAAGCATTAAAGCTTCATCAGAGTGTAGTGTTGAGCATTTGTTGTAAACACTCCGGCATGAAATGATGTCACACACTCAAAGACTGAACTCAGAACAATTTGATTTGTATAAAAATATTATTTAGTTGTATTTATTTCCAGAACCAAGAAAGCCTGACACAGGTAAGTGTAAATGGTACTTTTCAAGGCAGGTTGAACAATACAAGCAAGCTAAACAAAAAAGCCTTTGTTACAGGGTTGTAAATTCTTTCAATACAGTGGAAATTACTGTTAAGATTAGTTTTGATCACTTTTCAGATTACTTTATGGATTACTTTTTCTATTCACTGTGATATGCCAAGATATCACACTGGGACATTTCCTAAGGAAAAGGTAACTAAAGCGGTTTTTAGATATTTGCAGTTTTAAGTACTCATACAAAACCAACTCCACCCTTAGTACAGTTTTCACAAGAAAGCAGTCAATGCAGTCCTTGGGGAGAAAGGAAGATGTTACTTACCCAGTAAGAATCAGTTCTTGGCATATAGAGGTGTAGATTCACATGCTTTGCACACTCCTGCCATCTAGTGTTGGGTCCAGATGTTTGCAAGTTGTTTTCCTTCGAAGAAGTCTTTCTAGCCATGAGGTAAGTGAATCCTCCTTTCAGTGATAGTGCGCATGGGCATGTGATCTACAGCTCACAGGCCTCGAACATGAGGTTATCTGTTTCAAGGTAAGTACTTGGTTTTGGGAGTTGGCTTTCTGGGGTTAGAAACAGGGTTCTCCCAGGGTCGAGGATGCACTCTCATAACACCCTCAGCAGCAACAGGGTGGCCAGGTGCAGAGTACTAAGGCCCAATGTTATCCAATGGGAGATAGGGGACCTCCAGTTGGTGGCTGCCCACGAGCATGCCACAAGGTTATGAGAGCAAAGCTCCTGGTGTTAGGCTCAGGGAAATCCAAGCTAGCACCCAAAGTACACCCGCAGTGGGACAGAGGCGGCAGGGTGCTGCTTTGGCGTCGTGTGCCCTGTTGATTTCAATGGGGATTTTCCAATTGCAACAAACACTGAAGGCTCAGAGACGAAGATCTTCTGGAGGTGAGCACCGGTTAGAGAGGTACATTAGGATGCCTGAGGATGCTGGAACACCGTTGGTTAGGCCACCCAAGGCGGTGGTACGTCGGGTGCAGGGGCATCTTTAGGCGTTGGGTTTTCTTACCAGCTCCGGTTGCGGTCAGGGGGATCCTCCAAAAGGGGCTGCAGGCAGAGATTCGAGACAGGTCAGAGATCACCAGATCACATGTCAGGATCGCCAGATAGACCGTTTCGTGGTGTTGGGCCACTCGCACTCAGGCCATGGGCGTCAGGTGCAGACTCCCAGATTTGGCCAGAGGCAAAGTCTGTTGTTGAGCAAATCTGGTGCTCACGGGAGATAACGTGTTGGTTTTGGAAGGCAGGGCAGGTCCTTTGGGTTCTTGAGGGCTGCTGGCTGCAGGACAAACCGGGATTTCCCTGGAGCAGGTTCGAGGTGGGGACAGGCTGGTAGGGCTGGGGCCAAGTCAGTGGGCGTTCTCCTCTTCTTAGTTCAGCACAGCTTCTTCGGTCCTTCTGCTTCTTTTCTTCTGGTCTATTCTTGTCTGTAGAAGCAAGGTTCGGGGTGGCCCCTAATTACTAGATTTAGGGGCTTTACAGGCAAGTAAAGGTCAGGACCAATGGGTCCCTACATTGGGGTGTGGTACAAGCCCTATTATGCCACCCTCCAGTGGGAGGGGGATATATGCCTCTCTCTGGTTGGCTGGGTCCCCCATCTGCAAGATGGCGGGGACTGAGAGTTGTGTTTCACCACGCTTCCCCCCCCCCCCCCCCCCCCCACTGGTGGGGTGGGTTTGGCAACTGTGGGCACACCTCCCTTCCTCACTTGCTTTTCCCACCGATTCACCCGCCCAAAGTGGGGGTCAGAACCGGTGGGGCCCAGTTGCTGGAAGCTGCAATGGCTGGGGTAGCTCACAAAGGCGGCCAGCCTTTAAAGCTTGCCCTTACTGGATCCTGCCCATCCTGGAGGAGGAGGCTTCGCACCTCGTCCCTTGATGTGCATTGTTCCAGACCCCGGAGAGCGGCAGGCTTTCGACCCAAGGGTCCAGAAACATGTCTGGTGGGGGCAGCTGGCAAGCAGCCACACAGCCAGAACACTAGAGTTAGGTAATTTTTCAGGGGGCATCTCTAAGATGCACTATGAGTGAATTTTTAATTAAACCCCACACTGGCATCAGTGTGGGTTTAATGTGCTGAGAAGTTTGATACAAAGGTTCCCAGTTTTCAGGAAAGCCATCATGGTGCTGGGGAGTTTGTAATGACAAACTCCCAGAACCATATACGGTTAATGGCATTACTGCACTTACAATGTTTAAGAATTGGCTTACCCACTGTAGGGGTACAGGGCTCACCATAGACTCCTTTCTTTACGCTTGTTAAGGCGGCCGGCTTCTAAACACATGGCAAGTGCAACCGACTCTTTTCTTGGAAAGGGATGACTTTCTACTGAAAGCCCCACATATGGACTCGAACTAGCAAGTGACTCAGAAGCTTATCGTTGTAACTAAAATAGGTGGAGGGCCCGGTTTTTCTCTCTTGATCTCTGTGATACTTTTTCATACGAATCTAGTGCGAATCTCGTGCAACGAGTTTTTTTTTTTAAAGAAATTGTATTACACCAGAAACTATTCAATTCACATGCCTTGAAAAGGTCAAGATTGACGAAACATGTGTTGGCTGATTTTTCTCTGGAGGTGTTGTTTCTTCAAAATAAACCAACTTTAAATGGAAACAGGATTGTCTTCTTTGTGACAACAGGTCACTGTCTAGACTCATATGCACCAACTGTGTTCCAACAATATTATACCAGTATAAGAACAATTTAAAGCAAGTTGCTATATGAACAAGTATCCACTAATTTTCTGGATTAAGTGACTTTCTTGGAGAGTGCTGGGCGCAGTTCCTTTATACATATACTCAAGTGAGTAATACCCGAGGTGAGAAAAAAATCTATTAACCTATTAGAAAAAAAATCAAACAGAACAAATATATAAAAAATTCCCTAGGTAAGTACACTTCAATCTTGCAATTGTGATGCAGGCATTCAGGTGACACTGCATGGCACTGCAAACTTAACACACGTGATATGTGACAGAAACACATGCAAGGACGAAGCGCAAGCACTGAGCACATCACATTGCTAATGTCAAAAATATTAAAGTGTGCTTTTATTTATTACAACATTTCCTGTTTTAAAATAATTATTTTTAACTAGTGGGGATTATCCCGCCTAAATTCACGAGGCGTACAGAGCCAATGTTGACAAAGATGCTTTGTGCATGACTACGCCATCCATGGTGGGGACTTCCTCCTATGCCAGATGCTGGCCATGTGACAAAATATTGTTCATATCACGGAAGGCAATGTAGTGGTAGGCATATGGAAAACATTGTGCCTACTGAATGGGCATGCTACTCACAAACTGGACAGAAACCGATACAGGCTGACATTGATGCACACATTGGGTCTCAGTATGTTTCTTTGAAAAAACTCTACTACAAGAAAACAATAGAATGCGGGCTGGGAATACTACCGAGTTGTGGCTCTCCTCCATATAAAGTTTATTAGTAAATGCCACAAAGTACAAGTGTGAGTAGGTACCAGTATAAGATGCACTTGTTTTGAATCCCTTTTCTCTGGAAATTTCGCACGGTGGCAGTGGAGCTTTATCTCCTGTTGTAAGGGAGCGGCTATTACTTGCGCTCCTCGCTGGGGTGAACTTATACCACAGGAATGATTTTACCTACCGGGGTATTCGATCTGAGTTTTGAGCATGCACCCAGTTAGAAAGTGAACCTGTGAACACCCATAACAACTACACCTTTGTATTTCACCTTGTGTTTTTGTTTACCAGTGTCTGACAATAAAGGACATCGTCCCCCTCTTTGAGCACGAAGCCGGTATCCCCTAAAATTTAGGGTAAGGGATAATCTCTACTAGATAAAAAAAAAAAATTTAAATGACGTGTTGTAGTATATAAAAGACCATTTGATATTATTGACATTAGCATTTTGCTGTGCACTGCGCATGCATGTTGTCCTTACATACGTTTCTGTAACACATCACGTGTTAACTTTGCAGTGGCGTGCCATGCAGTGTAACCTGAATGCCCATATCACCATAACAATATTGAAGTGTACTTACCAAGGGAAAGTTTTAACAAATGTTTTCCTTTTGTTTGATTTTTTTCTAATAGGTTTACTCCTCAGCTAAGGTAGGACACAACTGAGTATATATACACATATATATACACACACACACACATATATATACACACATATATACATACATATACACACACACACACACACACACACACACACACACACACACACACACACAGAGGTATGATTAAAAACCAAGATGAGATGGTCATTGATAGCAAACCGTCTGAATATTTAGGTCAACATGTTTCTGCCCTAGTACGTAGCCCTAGCAGGTCTGGGGAATTCCTTTGGGTCAAGGATCCCTAGATACCTTCTAGTGGCCACTTCGCCAAAATTTGTGATTTTAAAATATATATATATTCCTCCCTTCTTTTAAAATCACAAATTTCGGTGAAGTGGCCACTAGAAGGTATCTAGGGATCCTTGACCCAAAGGAATTCCCCAGACCTGCTAGGGCTACGTAATAGGGCAGAAACATGTTGACCTAAATATTCAGACGGTTTGCTATCAATGACCATCTCATCTTGGTTTTTAATCATACCTACTTAATTAAGGTGTTGCACTGGGGAACTACAAGGTATTCTTAACTCATTGATCTGGATCCTGACTTTATCCAGTAGTCTTTTATCTAAGAACTCCCGTCTGATCGGAGTTCAACAGGAGGACGAGTCCACCCTGGCGGCATTGTCCTACCAGGGTGGGGAGAGGTTTCCGATGATGAAGCATGACAATTACGTGTGTGAGGCTTCCTCTTCCATAATAATGATCTTCCCTTTCCTTGACTTATGCACTAACAGAGGACTGTTAATCACATATCTGTAGTTTATATTTTATGCCGTGGCTAACTAATAAACATGGAATGCATATTGCGCACTCACATGCACGCACTGCATAAACGCACCGTCAAGATGTGGTCATTATGCAATAATCTTTACATTTCAGGGTTGCTGTGTTACACTGCACATAAAGTATTTAGGTTAGCATCAGCCCAATAAACGGGTTAACTGGTCATCATCTGTAGCTCTGTTCAATGCTCACCGCTCCAAGAGTGCTGCGCCCCTGCTGTTCATATTCCGTCCCCAGCTCTGTCTCATGCATTAGTCATTAGCCTTGTGATGCCAGGTTTTAAGGCATTTAATCTTAACGCGTCCTCCCCCTCGCTGTTCTGGGAGGGAGCGTCATCACACATATGGAGTCAGCGTGTGTTCATTTGGGAGTGTAAACATCATGCTGCCTTTAAGATTAATGGGAATTGGGGTTCAGTGTATATGCTCACCCATAAGGCAAGACTGCAGGGCTTCTCTCTAAGTGGGATCTAATAGAAATGTTGAGCCTTCAAGATATTTGGCTTCACAAACATATCAGAACTTTTGAGGGCTTCACGGTAGAATTCTTGCTCCGTAAAACACAATATTATCGATGCCTGCAAATGAAGTATACAAAAAAGTGATTGACAGAATTATCAGCCAATGATAATTACTCGGGCCTAGAAGTTCCAGTTCAAACAAGTATAAAGGAAGGGAGGAGATAATTGCACTCAATCATATCAAAGGCAATCTAGGGTTTGGGTTTACAAAGTGCCACAAATAGATGAATCACTGGGGCTTATTTGGCAATGTGACAGACCACCGCATTGGTCTCTTCCCAAGCATGCCAAAATCAAAGAATAGGGGTTCTATTATGAAAGCGGGCAATCCGCCCGCCAAAAGTCACCGCCTGCATGACTTTACCCCCTGCCACATTACGATGGAGGGGGGACCCCGGCGGACGGGAAGACCGTCCGCCGGTTTTCTGCCGGTAGGCAATCCGCCTGATTGCCTACTGGGCAGAAAAGCCCAGCAATATGGTGGCGGTACATTAGCATCATGGTGGGCAATTGCCTTTCCATGGCGGAGACTCGGCCATGGAAAGGCATGTTTTTTTTGGGGGGTGGGGGGGCCCACAGGATGTTTGGGGGGTTGGTTGTGCACATGGGGGTACCCCCTGCATTTGCATGCACAAGGTAGCAGGCACCGCACGGTGCCTGCCACGTTGTGCATGCAAATGCGCGACATGCATATATTGCATTGTGGCGGGTGCTGCTTCCAGCACCGCCCGCCACAATGCAAAGTATGCGGGATGCCACCGTGGCGTGGCATCCTAATTGCCGGTGCGGGACCGCAGCACCACTGGCGGCCAGTCCCAGCACCGCAAGAGCCCGCCATCCTAATAGGCCCCTAGGTAGGGATGGAAAGACTTGGAGCACATTACTGTCCCACATTTCTTGCAAAGGATGTATATTTTGTACAATACTGATGAGGTGTTTCCACATTCAATGAAAATTGATTAAGTTCTGACTACACTGACTAGGTGCTCATCAGTCAATAGGGAGAACTGTACACCTCATTCTCTAGATAAGATCACAGAACACTGAAAACATCCTATGCTGCCAACAACTTGACATTGCTAGCTGGCAGTTATGCAGCATATAATGAGCAATCTCAAATAAAGGATTTGGAGTGCTTGGCCAGTGCCATGGAGGAAGAAGAACACTGTTCCAAATTATTGGTACTCATGGAACAAGCTAGATTTGTTTCAGATAGGTCATGTGATGCTATTATAGTAAACACAATTTCTTCTGGTACCTTGGTATAACCTAAATGGAGTAGTTTTTCAATTTCAACAAGCTTTATTCGATTATTATTTGTAATAGTCATAAAAGCACAAATAAGACAACACATTCCTAATACAGCTATTATCACTAAGATATTCACATAAAAATGTAACCGATACATTTGATTATAATCACATCAATATGGATTTTCTACAAGTTAAAACATTCTTTAAAAACACTAAAATTAATTCAGCAATATAATCTTCTCCTAATAATTGTAAAAACAGAAATGCGGGGCAACATGGTCTTATTCCAGTTTTCCTTAAGAAGGGGAGAATCCAGCTCTTCCTGTGCAGAGAATAAAATTTACAGAAAAATAAAACATGAATAGTTGATTGGGCTGAAACATTAGCACATGGACAACGACAACAATCTTCACCAATCATTCTGGAGCGGGAACGAGGTCAGTCTATGAACAATTCCCAATCTAAAACGTGTCCGCAGGAATCTTTTTGAAATCTCCTAAGAACAGCCCTAAATAGGGTTGGATTTTGTATGTGGTCAGAATAAGATGGTGTGCTTGGACAGTTCCTTTATTCATCTAATTTTTTCTTCTAATTTCTTCCATGGGGTGCAGACATCTGTCTTTTAGATCTTTCCTTTGTACTGCACGTAGGCTTGAAGACTCTAAAAAATACTCAGGATGACCTAGGCTAGACATAAAATTTTTAACATACTCGAGCCATTTAATATGCGTTGCCTCGTCCAGCCTGCAACTGTCTTCTAAAATCTGTCTATTTAGCAGTTTCTGTTCAGAGGTCCAAATCCTATGCCACAAAAGGGCTGGTTGGATTTTACATATATCCGTTATATAGGGCATGCATAATTCGGAGTGACAAATACAAGTGGAGGTGCTCTCAGGAACAATCAGCAGAAACCTAAAACCTATTCTCAAAAATGTGCAGGGGTTTTACATCCTCATAGTCCCAGATGCCAGCTCCATAGGTTGCTATGCTGGTGCATTTAGCCTTGTAAATCTGCAAAAGTTCCTCTGGCGCCCGCTTTCCTAGCTTCCTACTAAAATTAATTAAAGCAGCCGTAGCTTTTGAAAACAGGAACCTCCTTGCCCTGATCGCCTAAGTCCAGGTCCCTCTTCTATCAAATAAGATCCCATGATATGAAAAAGTGTCAGTGCATTCAATTTGTTTAGTGACTAAGAATATTGGCCTGCGCTTCCTGCTGCCAGTCTCACATTTCATCACAAAGGTTTTAGATATGTTAACATTTAAGCCTAGGTTTGACATAAAATTTGCAAAGCTGTGCACTAATTTCTGAATACCCCTCGGAGTGCGGGACATTAAGACCGCATCGTCTGCATACATTAACACCAGTATTGGACGTTTTCCTATTAAGGGTAGGTCCTGGCACTCATTGTCCAATGTTCTTCCTAAGTCATTTATATACAACGTAAAAAGAAATTATGCCACGACACAACCCTGCCTCACTACTCTCATTACCTTAAAATGTTCAGTACATTCTCCACCCTCGCCAAACCGGACCCTTGCTATTGCCCCGGCATATAGCTGCCTTAAAAACAATAATAAAGACGCATCCACCCCCATATTTTTTTTAATTTGCCATAGTTTACCCATGTATAACACAATCAAATGCCGCAGTTAAATCGACAAAAGTAAAAAAAAGACTGCCCCCTTTGGCCTTAGTATATTTGCCTAACACCATATTTAAATTCAACCCTTGCTCCACAGTGCCCAGACCCTTGCGGAAACCAAACTAAGTCGCTAATGATCGAGTGGTCCTCCGCCCAATTTTGTAATACGGGTAGCAGCACTCTACCGATAACTTTAACCTTGGAATCGAGCAAGGATATGGGCCTGTAGCATGCTGGATTAGACCGGCCCCCTTTAAAAAAAAAAAATCAGGAACAGTATAGATTCAAACCAAGATGGCAAAAATCCTCACCTACTACTGGCATTTATAACTTGTGTTAATAATGGGCCCCATAACTCAATATTATATTTAAAAAGATCGACCGGTATGCCGCCAGGAGCCTTTCCCAACTTCACTAAGATCAAAACTTAAATTGGATTGCATACTTAAATGAGAATTACCAGATGCTTCTGCAGCTACACCGTCTGGATTTAGGGCCGAATAAGGATTGCTATATAGGCTTTGCATAATGTTCCACCCATTCCACCTCGCTGATGGCTATCTCAATTGTCGCTCGATCTACATTTTGCTAGAAATTGATTATTTACCGAATTCCAAAAGGCCGAAGAGTCCATCACCTTTGAGGCTGAATGTAGTGCCTGCCATGCCTCCTCTTTTAACACCCTTTTCCTCAATTTTAATATCCTATTGTACTCCCCTCTGGCTTCTCTAATCTCGTCACGGTTTTTAATTGTTTTATGTAGGGAGTTTTTAAGCTTAATATGAGCTTTGGTGAACCTGATATCAAACCATCCCTTTTTTTGCCCTGCTCTTTTTTTAGCCTTCATTTGTAAATCCTTCTTAATAAACTCAGCTATTGACGAAAAGCAAACTATGATCTCATTAAAAGTAGATTCTTCATTTAAACAGACTGTAAATGACTCATTACAACTTGTAACGATCTTATTTGTAAACCTCTTTGGATCTAATTTATCCCATTTCAGGGCATAACCATTTTGCCTACTCAAATCTATATTCCCAACATTTCGAATAGAATGATCTCTCGTACTCGCCATGTTACTTTTCATCATGACTTTCAAACTCTTGGCAAAATGATCGCTCACTGAGATTTCACGTGTACTAAATTCCATGATCCTTGTTGCAAATCTACAAGAGGCTAATATAAAATCTATGGTTGAAAATATGCCCCGCGCATTAAAAGTAGGTCTAAATGGGACAGGAGTCAAACATAAACTGTTTGCAAAACCCAGGTCTGCTTCAAACATAATTTCATTCAGAATATTTCCAGAAAAACTATAAGCAAAGTGTTGAAAGGACAAGTTCTTGTCACTGGCAATCCCACAAAGCCCATTATCAGCGTGCTTGCATACAGTACAGTTCAAATCTACTCCCCAAATTATAGACAGATCTTTAAGTATTGAGGCCTGAGTGTTTTGTATAATGGTACTTATCGACCTCAATATTCCCTCAAGTCTATCATATGGAGCGTTATTATAAAAATTCACTAAAACAATGCTCAGATTTATCAACGTCTAATAGCAGAGCCTGGAAGTATGAGTCACCACCAATCATCCTAATTTTTGACGAGTTCAGGTGGTTTGAAACAAAAATGCTTAAACCCCCCTTAGCTCTCCCGTGTGTCGATGCAATAGCCGGCGTATGATAGGTCTTAATCCCATTTATATAAATCGGATCTTCTACCCAAGTCTCCTGTATACTAACAATTTCAAATTTCTTCACAAAATCGCTCCATACCTGGTTGTTCACCTTGGTTTTTATGCCGGCTACATTCCAGAACAAAAACTGATAGTTATACATCCTGTTTACCCCTGGTCCTTTTACTACTGGTCCCATATTGAAATCAGTTGGCGTGTGCTGGGAGAAATCAGATATTTGGACTCGTAGTCAGAATGACTAGGGATTCAGTATCAGAGCCCTCCCCATTAACCAGGGGATTGTGTAATATCACCAGCCCTTCGTTAAGGTAGTCATTAATTTTCCCCCCATTATGGTTGCCTGTGCTTTTGGCTGGGAAGTTGACCCAAAGTGTCTGCTGGTTTGCTTGTTCTAGACGCAGTCAGTCCACGTCTTCTAGGTTGGGAAGGTTGTCAAACCTATTATGGACTGGTATATTATACAAATGGTTGTAATTTGCTGGTTGTTGGTCACGAAGATCTGAGTGGCCGATGTTAATTAATGGATGATAAAAGTAGTTCGACAGGAAAATGTTGATAACAGTACTTGAAAGAGCCTGATTACCAGCCCTTTGCAGGATCATATGAACAAAGTGCGGTGATGTAAATGTCAAGGCTACACAATCGCCACTTAACTTCTTCAACCCTCTCCCTATCCAACTTGTCCTTCTTGCCATCTTAAATTCAGCAAATAACCTTTGTGTTTGGCCTATTTTCGAGCCCAGCCAGCATAAAGATTTATTCCTTAGGGAGTCACAACTTTCTTCAACCCCATTTGAAAGTCTGGGTACATTTGCTAGAATGATAGTATATGGCGTGACAGGTGGAGGTAGATCTAATGTGATGAGAGCAGGAGGAACTTCTTGATTTGGCTGAGTAGCTTGAGTTCTTCTACGTCTACCCTCAAGGTTTAGTAGTGGTTGCGGCCCCGCATTTTTCCACTCTGGAGTACAGATTATAATATCATCCTGAGAGGGAAAAACATTATTTGACTTAGGTGACGACAATAATGCAGTACTTGCGGTGTTGATCGAACCATATGGCCGGGCGGGATTTCTGGTGTGAACTTTCTTCTCCGTGACCTCCCTTCTAGTTAGTCGGTTACTCACGCTAGGATCCTCACTGCTAGAGAGTGGTTTCAGAATTTTCCCCTCTATATCTGTCCTTTTATTTTGTATTATGGAAGTGTTAGAGATAAATGATTGTTGTAACTCAAGACACTTTAGCAGTGAGTTCTCAATTTTACCCATTCTGATAGTCATATTTGTCAGATTATCTCTAATGAAAGAGTCCGATGAGTCTAGTTTGAGTTTTAATTAAATCGCAATCATTCGCATTGAGCGGCTGAGCCCGCCCAACAGGTTTAACTTTTAATTTTTCTTTTGTCAAAAGGTGAGCCTTCTCTTTCTTGGGTGTTTTTTTTAACTGCTTTAGACCATACTTGGTTTAATTCTGGTTTCTCGACCGTTGATATTTGAGAGAGATCTGCCTGTCAGAGCGCTTAATTGGTGGTGATGATTGTAAGTCACTTTCCTGATCACTAACAATGATTTCATCAGAGGCATCCATTTGCCCCAACCAAACCTCTTTGTGGGGTATCCTGTGGCAAGGAGATGGTAGGTGACCCTTATTCAACAGTTTCTGCAACTCTATTTGCCTCCGGGCTACGCTTATCTGTGTTTAATACTTCTTTCACAGAGATGATCTGCTGCTCTATGGCACCCATTGCCCCCGTTAAAAAATTCAATAAAGTCTGTCGGGAGCCTGCCTCCACGTTTTTCTTCTGTTGGCTTGACTTTTTTTCTCTTCCCCATTGTGAATAGAGAAGGAGTGAGACAGTTTTTGCCTATTAGGAATTGAATACACACAGTAATGAATCAATTACCCGCTAACCGGATAGATCACTTCAAAAGAAATACCATGTCCATTAAGAGTTCGGACTTGACGAGTGTTAAAGTCACTGATATCCTCGCTCACCTTCCTTTGCAGCTGGCGGTTACGAGAAGGGGTGTTCTTGTTTTGAAGCAATGCCAAGAGATGTGGCCCAGCCCAGCCTCTTCCGGGCGAAGACGGGCTCGTCTTGGCCCGGGCATGTCCCGCGCTGCGGAGCCTGCTTTCTCCTTGTATCTGCCCGCCCTCCTCCCGGGAGCGGGTGCAAAGTGCGGCAAAGGTTTGTGACAGCGGAGGTCCGGGGTTAAAGTGCGATCGTGCTTGCTTGTGGGGTAGTTAAAGATTCATTTTCTGAGAAAAAGCGGTTTGGAGAGCATCCGGAGTAAATGGTGTTAAAATTATTCAAACACAGGTAACTAGCCCGGTCGTACAAACTGAAATCCACTCCTTCGTCTTGCTCGTGATCCAAACAGTAGTCCAATTCGAGATCTTCTGGAAGAGTGACTTTTTGTTCAGAAAGAGTGAGAAGATACAAAAAAATCAGGGAAATATCATCCTCATTTCCAGCTGGCAGGACAAAAGAACAGGAGGTGTTGCCTATCCGGGGCGAAAGAGAAGATGGACATGCTGATGGAGGACATATGAAGTACTTCTTGAAGACCAGGGAAGCAGATGTCACAGTTCTGAAATTTATAATACATGTTGAACTAGACTTTGAAATGGGATTTCCAAGTGGGTGAAATGGGATTTCCAAGTGGGGTTTAGTTAAGGAGACAAAGAGCGGTTTTGTTTTGTGCGTGGACGTTATCCTTCAATGTAGAACATTAGCACTCTTAATATCCAATGTGTATAGTACTCTATCCACCACTGACTTAGTGGAACACAACCTGGTAACTCTATAGTTTGGTAAATATGGAAAGGGAAAACCACCTTGGGAAAAAAAAAAACGGGATTAATTATCAGGACAACTCTATCCTTGTGAACTTGAATGAAAGGTTCTCCCGTAGTAAGAGACTGCAATTTGCTGATTCTTCTAAGTGAAGAGACCATCATATCAAAAGCTAACCTCCACTAAAAGTGTTACATTGCACAAGAGTGAAGTGGCTCAAAAGGTGACCGCCCCAAAGCCATACAAGTATAACAATAAGGTTCCACAAATGGATGTGTGGAGCTCTTGGAGGATTTACTTTCTTTAAGTCCTCCATGAATTCCTTAGTGACCATAATATTGACTAGAGAAGCTTGTTCTCCGTTTTGCATATAAATAGTGATTGTCACAAAACAGTCACATTGTGGTGTACACTAACCCTGCATGTTGAAGGTGCAGGAGATAACAGCGGTGTGTTTTAACTGAAGCAGTAATGTACAAATTCCTTCCCCTTTGCAGCATAGCACACCCACTTAGTGTGATTGTGGGACGCGCCTCCCACAGAATTTGCATACATTCCTCAAGTTAATATGAGACAACTTGGGTGACAAATTACAAGGTTAGTTCCCCTAAGATTTAGATAACCGAGCTGTTGCTGATGTCGTGTTAGAAGATCTGTCTTGAGTAGGACCTTCTTGTGTGGATGTTCCGACAGTTTCAGGAGTACTGAGAACAGGACTGACTTGCACAGGTTTGCGCTATTAGAATGAGAGTCATTGACATTTGTTTGCGTTTCCTCACCACAGAAGGAATCAGAGGAAAGGAGGAAAAGCATAGGCAAATATCTGAGCCAACGTATCAATAGTGCACTAATAATGGACTGAGGTTGTGGGTACCTGGATGTGAAGCTTGGGCAATTTTCATTGGTAGCAAACAACTTGATGTTGGGTGTGCCTCACTGTTTCAAATACTGGCAAAGCATTGTGGGGTTCATTTCGCATTTGTGTATTTGTTGACGTGTCCTGCATAAGAGGACTGCAAAATCAATGTCCACCACTGGCAGATACTGCAAAAGGTTTTTTTGTGAAAGGCTTTTTTGCCAGATCTTTTGAGCTATGATTGACAGCTGTGAAGGAGGATGTAAAACACACTGATCGACAATTGTATTGCTCTCAATTTGAGGAATTTCATGGAGTAACATCTAAACATGTCACTTACCTTCAGAATGCTCTTTCTGGTGGATACTCTAGCTACAGATTCATCACTTTTAGACTACCCCCTGGTGCCGGACTGGATCTTGAAGATCTGAAACAGCATTGTTCCCACACGCCAGTATGTGGCATCATGCGACTCCTTTAATTTGTTCTGCCTCAGAATTGCTGAACAAAGCGGCACATAAATGCCACTACTGCGTGTTGTCAGTTTTTTTTCTTGACTCCGTCTGAACCCTCGGACGCAGAGCCTGACAATAATCAGAGGTACTAGTGTGCCGATTTTTACATTGGGACTTCATCAAATTGGAAACTAGTCCCACAGAATAGGGAGATGGGAGGGCAGTAAGGGATCTGTAGATGGAGTATCCACCAGAAAAAAGAGTTACTGACAGTAAGTAACTTGTTCTCCTGATAAAAACATCTAACTGCAAATTCCTCACCTTTATAATACATACCAAATGAGTAACTCTCCGGGTGGTGAGTTTAAGGAATGGCCTGCATCTCCGTTGATGTGGAGGTGAACCTCAACCAGAGACCACAATCCTCTGATCTCCACTCACAGATGACCTTTCAAGCCCATCAGCAACACATCAGTCACCACAGTAAGCTCTAGGTGTAGTAGAGAGTGGGATCTGTCCCCGATCCAGTTGCGGCCAAACAGTCACTACGGCATATATTTTGCAGTCTCTTTCGAAACCTGAATAAATCAGTGAGATTTCCCTGGTGCTAGACACACAACCTTCAGTTTCATGTCAGAGCCAGGATGTGGCATAATCGACAAGCAGAAGCCAGAAGGCCATGAAGTCTCACAGCCACTCTGAAACCTAGGACTGAGGCTGAAAAATGGCATCACAGCCCGAATGTCCTGAACTCGTCATTACCAAGGGAAGGCACAGAACTTCACCGTATCCATGGTGGCTCTAATGAAAGAGCCTCTGTGAAGGAGTCAGGTGTGACTTTGTCAAGTTCATGGTAAACCCCAAGGATATCAGGACATTTTTAACATCCAGTCATCAAGGTAGGAGAAAATTGGGATTTAGTCTCTGACAGTGTACTGCAACCAACACCATCACTTTCGTGGATACCCAAGAAGCACTGGTGAGGGCAAAGAGAAGCACAGTAATCGGAAAAGGATTTATAAAGAGGCTTTAAACATAGAATATCGCACTTGTTACACTGCAGGGATATTATCTGAGTGGTGCAAAGAACAGGGGAAAAAGCCTCCTAATCCCCAAATAGTGAAAGGATTTCACACATACATTAGCAACAAGATCAGCACCCATTATACCCAATGATTTCAATTTTACTTCAAAATTAGAATTTCGCATTTAGATAAATCACAAATAGTTCCATGGAGACTTGTTTCTAAATTTTCAAATCCTTTATTCTTTTCAAAGATGACGTCTTCCAAGAGTAGCCAACGCGTCTCGCCTCTGGACTTCTTGAGGGCTTTATCACATACGATAGGCTCTTATCTATGTTGCGTCGTCTCTCATAGACCAATCATGGAATTTATTAGTCTTCTTAGTAAAGATGATGGGTGTCAATCCAAAAAATTCAATGGGATTCGTCAAGAGTTCAGGACAATGTCAGGCACCGCATCAAGTACTCGCAGTAATCAGTAGAAACGGGCTGTCTCCGAGTTCGCTATCAGAAGACTATCTTTGAAAAGAATAAAGGATATGAACATTTAAAAACACGTCTCCATGGAACTATTTGTGATTTATCTAAATGTGTAATTCTAATTTTGAAGCAAGATTGAAATCATTGGGTACAGTAAACTGAAAATGTTCCTGACATTCTCAGGACCACAAGTAGAGTCTGTAGGACTGCAGGATGGGTACATGAAAAAAGGCTACCTGTAGATACAAAGTCACCATTCGAGTCACCTTCATCTAGGGTAGACAGAAACTGGGCCAAAGTGAGCATTTTGGATTTGTGCTTCAACAAGAAAGCATTCAGAGGTTGTTGATATAAAATAGGATGAAGGCATCCATCCTTCTTTGGCATGAGGAAATAAAGGGAGTTACAGTGAGTTCTAATTTCCAAGAACACAACCCTCTCTATGGCTCTTTTTCCAAAAGAGCCTGTACCTCAGGTAAGCAGGCTGTCCTCTGAAAGCCGCTCTGATGCGGGTGGAAGATGCAGCGGGTTGGAAAGGAAGGGCAGGGCATAGCCCTTTTGAATGACCTGAGGACCCATCTGTTGGATGTTATATTTCGCCTCCTGCAGACGAAATGTCTGATCCTACCTCCCCACAGGTGGTAATGCACCCCTCAGGGTACACTGAAGAGGTTTGGAGGTTGCTGCCATAGGGGAAGTAGTCTGGGAAGTTTGTTTCTCCTGGTGGCCTAGACATTGTCTGCTTGATCCCCAAAAGGACTGCTGTGTGGGCGATGGGCCTTGGCACTGCCAGTAGGCCAAATCTTTGGAGTATCCCCGAATGGGACGAAACTGCTGAGGAAGTTGCCTAGCAGAAGTAAAAAGAGATAAAGAAAAGAAGGAACCTGCGAAAGAGGAGCAGAAAGGGGGTCAACCTACTTTTCAGCACACCATGCCACAAACTTTTCCAAACGGCAGGCATACACCGTTTTGGTGTACGGACGCCTGGCTACCACAATGACATTGAAGACTTCAGGCCAAAACTTGTCAACTGCCAACACTCATTCTCCACACAAGAAGGCTGAGTGCCAACAGGTTTGAGAGGAGAACTCTCCCCTGCTTCTGCGACAGAAGATCCCCCCGAAGGGGCAGCCTAATCGGAGTACTCATGGCCATGCTCAATAGGTCGGGATACTAAACTCTCCAACTCCAGTCTGGAGCCAAATGGATAACTTGGGTCTGGTTGTTCCTGATCTTGTTGAGAATTCTGAGCAGGAGTGGTATGGACTGAAAGGAGTACAGAAGGCCTGAGCCCCACTAGAGAAGAAAAGCATTTCCAAGCGAGAGCCACTATGGAAACTCCAACATGCAGAACTGCTGTCATTGCATGTTCTCAGCTGTGGCAAACAGATGTAACCAAGGCGCTCACCACTGCTGAAAAAGACCTTGCACCACATTCGAACAGAGGCGCCATTTGAGATCCGCTAGGTATCTTTGGCTGAGTTTATCCGCCCTGGCGTTCAGAGAGCCCGCCAGGTGCTGAATCACCAGGGAAATGCCCGGAGGTTCCAGCCATGTCCAGAGACACATGGCCCATTGACGAGTCCACAACCCCACCATTCATGTTCCTGTTTCTTGGCCCAATTTTGAAGGTTGATAGCATTTTGATCACATTTTGTTGGTGTAAACCAGAGTAACTTGTTTTAAGCTGAACAGTCTTTCCTTGTATTTGTGAATGGGAGGCTTTTAAATGAGGAAGCCCTAACTTTAGCTCCAAGTGGGTGATGTGTTTTACAGTCTCCTACTTTGTTCTCTTTCCTCTGATTTTGAGTTTCTCCATGTGTACACCCACAGATGTGTATAGGCTCTGACAAAAGTATACCTTTTGTCATTATCCTGCGACCACCATTTAAACTCGCTTTGCAATCTTTATCTAACAACCACTAGCCCTTCCCATTTCCCCATAGACTGACTAGTAATGGCAAGCCATTTCTGTATTGGTCTCATGAGTGATCTTGCTAATTAAATCAGGAGAATGCACAATGTCATCATCGATAGCATAATCATAACTTACCTGTCAGAGACCCGACTTGTGGTAAAGGCAAGTCTAGATTAAGGAAGATATCCAAATTAGAAAGAACATGGATATTTCACCATTAGACAAGCACCACAGCTAATACAATCCAGTCCCTCCCCACTTTTTCACACACACCGTTGTATGCTCGTTAATGCTAGATCCCTTACTAAGCAATGTGAAGTAATACACAAGATCTTAATAATAATTTAGGACATGTTGTTAACTCCGGAGAGATGTCTAGATAATTATAGAGACATCTTAAAGTGACAAGCCAGACTACTTGGTCCATCATTCAAATATGAGAAGCTTTTATTTCTAAGAACTCTTCAAGCTCATCCAACAAGCTATATCAAATCACTCAATAAGGACATGTTAATAATAACAAAATCTGATTACATGGTGGTATCAATTTGCTTCTGCAACATATCACTGAACTATAATGGCTCCTTTCACAAACAAGTGCCCAACACCCAAAACCACCCATCATTAAAAATGAGGCAGCTACTGTATTAGGATTTAGAAGGTTTAAAATAAGTGTTTTGCTGATTTTCACTCTAGTAAAAACTGTTCTAAAATCTTTTCTCACTGATTTACATACAATCCTTGACTATATCAGAAATCTCACTTATACCTGGATAGCGAAAAACAAGCACTGAAAGCTAAGGACACTATATACTATCAGAGACAATGATGGAAGGAAACAGATATTTCGCAAATGTACACAAATGAAACTTCAACATTTATGTCCTAGATGTTAAGATTAGTTCACACTCTAGCTATGCAATACATCCTAAAACTCTAACCTTGGAATACAGCAAATAGATTGTGGTTGAGGAGCCACATAAAGGGGAAAGAATTGCTGGAACAACAAATTATATATTTGTTTCTTAAAGATTTCATAGTCCCAATTGCCCCACTAGTTATTTCCAAAGAGAGATTGCTTAAGTGAATTTCTTTGATTAAATGTTGATATTTATAACACAATAAACTAGTTGGTCAGTTTGTGGACTACATCAATTAGCGCTCGAGAATGCAACACTTCATAGGAAATGTGAGCAAGTTTGAGAAATCTTGATTTGATAGGGAGACAGTTTGAGAAGAAGATCAGAATAGGTATTGTCATAATATTTCCATCCAGCACTGAGAGCTCTAGGTGGCGCAAGGTAAGTCAGTTGAACCAGGAGATGGCATAGCTCCTTTTTGAAGACCAATGATTTTGAGCATTCTACAACACGATAGCTGGAGTCTAGCACTGTATTATTGCTTAACCAGTCATGTACATGGATGACGCATTTTGGAGGGGCAATTAAACAAAAATCAGTATTGATGTTTATTTTAAAATGGTTGATAGTCATCCAACACCCAGTATCTCAGAGACAGTCACTAGGAAAGTCACCAGGAGAGGAAATTCTCAAGTAGATCTAAGTATCATCAGCGTAGCA
This sequence comes from Triturus cristatus, assembly GCF_964204655.1. Classification (NCBI taxonomy): domain Eukaryota; kingdom Metazoa; phylum Chordata; class Amphibia; order Caudata; family Salamandridae; genus Triturus; species Triturus cristatus. The sequence continues at coordinate 1,140,832,392 of NC_140590.1, read as the reverse complement.
ACAGTGAAAAACTTTAGATTTTCTGAGAAGGGAGTTAAGAGATTCTATCTACAGGTTGAAGAATGAGGAAGAGAGGATGTAAACCTAGGGGAACACCTGTTAAATTAGTTAAGAGTTCGAGAAGAGTTTGATGTTTTAATGCATTAACTTCCTTGTTCAAGGTAGGAAGTGAAACAGTTTAGGACACTGCCATTTATACTCCTTTCTTTGAAGATATTCAAGAGTATGGCGTGCTTAACCAGCAAATAGCAGTATCACCTAGTTGCAACATGGATGATTGTTATTCATTCAGACCAGAAACCTAACAGATGCTTCTGGGAACGCTTCACACTTTCTAGCAGGGGAGCAGCCTGTTGTCTCAGGGGACAACAGCTGCGGATACTCAGAAATGGCTATCAGAATTTCGGGTAACAAAGTGATGACTTTCTAAAGTCACCTTTGCCTTAAAAGAGATTTAAAATCCGACATCAGCAATAAGTCTGGTTTAAAGAGTCGAAGGCAACAATTAATTTGATACCTTGAAGTACCTATATACAGTGGTCCAATATGGAAGTTAGCAAATAACATGTGGGCTAGAAAAACTCAATGCTAGCAAAAAGGGCTACCGGCCTTACTACAGTCAAAACATCAATATTGAATTTTAATGCCAGGACATGTAAGGTATAAATTCAACAAGTCTTTTTTAATATCAGCCATGTAAGGGATAAATTCAACATGCCTTTTTAAATATTAGCCCTCTGCCTTATGGGCTTATAAGCCTTCCTTAGGGAAGATATAAACATATTAAAAAAAGGACAGTGTGGACTTGGCAAAAGAGTTAGTTTGCCAGATCGAGTTGGCAGTTTAGAAGCTGTCCAACTAGTCTGCAATGGCAGACCTAAAGCCATGTTTTCACTTTGTCATATCAGTGGCGGCACAACAAGTGCGGCAGTCCACTGGTGACACTTAACTTAGTAGTCCGGCAGGAGAGGAGTATGTTTGGGAAGGAGGGGTGTTAGTGGCACTGTACGTGAGGCTGGCAGTGGTCTGAGTAGATGTCTGGTGGACCTGTGTGTGACGGATCCTGTCTGTGGCGGCTTGATGTTGCTGGGGCCGTACTGGCTCATATGCCTCTCCTTCCCCCAGATGGGTTGTCCCATACCTTGACTGACACTTTAAGTGTCCCTTCATGGTGACTCCACTGATGGGGTTGTTTAGTATCTCTCCCCCTCCCCCATCTTTTAGCAACGAGAGCACAGTCTTGCTGACATTTTTTCTTCTTCCCCTTATGTGAGGCTCCTGTGGACGCTCGCCCTGTCTCATTTTTGCTGCTGGCACAAGCAAGGTTTTATTGTAATGTTTGTTTTTCTTCTTAGTTTGGTTCTTTCCTAATCTGATTGTCGGTCTGTTTTTTATGGCCTATGTGGTACTGTACTGTGGTATGCTGTTCCTGGGCTAGTCGCCGCGCCAGCCGCAGTGCAATCATCAGCTGAGCTGGGATTCGGACTGAGGAACGTTTCTTCAATTGTATTATTGTTGATATTTTCCTGATGTATCAACATATGCTGTACCTATTCTATACAACTCTGAATAAAGACAAGGTTAAAAAAGGCCTTTATCTGAGAAAAAAAGACCACTGAGCTACTGGGTCAATGAGGGGATGCGATTTTCATAGTGGTGAGAGCGTCTACAATTCACATACCAAATGGTGTTGCACCTGAAAGGGATTCTCCACCAACAATGAATTGATCTGGTGAAACATTCAATTCAAACGGCTAATAATTTTTTCTATATAGTGAAAAGTAAATACACAAACAAATCAAGATTATCTAATAAAACATACTGAATAAAAAACAATGTTATATATTAAATAACCGAATAAAGTTGCACATATCCTTGCAAAAACAATGCCTACAAAGACAGCTCCCGGTCTTCCCAAGGTAGTCAATCTTGTATAATCAGTTTTGCTGCCGCTACATGATAGGTAGTCGCGGAACAAAGTTTGTTGAAAATCAGACCTCAGTAACAAGACAGGTTGCAAATTCGAAAAACAAACGATTCTCATCTGCATTTGCAATCCAAACAAGAAGTAGGTTGTGTCGCTTCTGCAATGCCAATTTTGTCACTAATTAAAATGATGCATATAAATACAACACACAAACCAAATCAAAATTTTAAAACCCATTTATGCAGAGAATGACTTAAAGCATTAGCAAATGATCATATTTATAGTCAAAATATTTCTTATAACAATATACAGAATTCAAAGCAAAAGCCATCCATTTTACAACCCATGCAACGGTTCTGACAGTCTTGACACTGACTGCATAAAAAGTGGCCTTCGACAGAAGCAAAATCTGAATCAAGAATTCTCTACACCTTTTTGCACAAGCGAAAGTTATTTAGTGCATTTACAGATACTCACAAATCCAAAAAGAAGAACCGAATGTGTATGAACTTATTTCTTGCTGCCGTTGTCATGGGAATAGTAAATATGCTAGGTCTGAGACGAATCATATTATATCATTGGTTTCACTCCTCACAAATTTAAAAAAATGTAAAATGTTTAAAATTTAACATAACTATAAAATATCCCAGAAAGACTATGAATGTCGCATTTTAAGGATTGGGTGAATTAAGTATTGTACGTCCCTTATCAATTTTTAAAACACATCTGCAGTCCCATAATATTTCCCTACTAGACTCCTGAAAAGCTACAATGCACAGTCAAGTACAGATCGCTGGGAGTCCAGTGATGCTGAGAATTCTTTACAAAAATTAGATTTTTCCAAAAATAAGTGTCCTTACCCATCCTCGATTTAAGAGAAAATTGAGCATCAGTATCAGAGGTTTAAAATATACCCTCATTATATAATTTACAGATATTACATATACTAGATCAACGTCATACAGAGCAATCATGAAAGATATGAGAGATGGATTTTCAAAAGTGGTATGTGTTGCAAAAGGTTGAGAAAGTGGAACTAGAATTGCCCATTCACGCAAGAAACAAAAGCAGCCCCAGAGAATTGAAACGACTGACGATAGTAGTTGCATTCTGGAAACCCTGCTTACTAGTATCATAGATAGCATAACCCGATGATTGCCATATCCTTTATTTTTAAGATTCAGGGTACAGCAGCCTCCTCACCCCCACAGTTATCCAGTTAGGAGTAAATCCTAACTGGATACCGACATGTGATACTTGCATTTCCACTCCAGACAAGGAAATCTGGAGGTATTGCTTTGGGATCTCTAAACAACGTGGCCTAAAACATTACTGCTAGAGACATTACGTAAAAAAAAAAAAAAAAAAATCAGAAAAATCAACTTGTGACTTTACATAAAGTTATTTTGGGCACAGAAAGACTCTTAAACGTCCTTTTTGGGGACATTTAGTTCAAAATTTCTATGAAAGTACAGCTGTCTGCACCTGTTCGGCAAGATATGGCATTACAGGTCAAACTAGTTAGCATTAAACTAACTTCAATACATGGACTTTTTTACAAAATAGAAAATATTCACAACGTAGTTATCACAAAAAGGCCATTAGTCAACAATTAACTTAAATAGGAGGTAGTTTCAAAACTGCTACATTTCAGGGCCAGAAAGTTTCAGTCATTACTTGACCTGGACTTACTTTCATTTTACAGAAAGTGCCATTGGGTCTCCTTGCTCGTTTCTTGGGTGGAGAAACCTTATCTTCAGAGTACTGTAAAATACGTTTGCTTGGCTTCCTGTAGCGCTTCTTCTCAAAATGTGCTGCAAAACAACAGATACAATCTTTAGCGAACTGTGACGGGAGTAAGGCAGGCAAAACATATTTAGGAAAGTGAGCCACTAGGAATCTATTTAAAAAAATAACGGTAAGCTTTGCTGCAAGCATTTTAAATAAGTAAATATTTTCCAAAAAGAGAAAAATGGGCAAATTATTTTCTAAAAATATGTATGCCACATCCTACCCAGACTAAAGTTTGAAATGATGTTTTTTTTGTGTCACTTGCAATGTGCCATTTAGATGTGGAGTCCTTTGGAGCACTATGCAAGAAAGAGAAGCACTGCAATAAGCTTTAAAGAGTGATCCTGTGCTAAAACATACGTTTTTAGTTGCTGTACATGCCTTACTAACTCGAAGCACGAAAATTCTTCTTACCCGTAACAAGGACTTTACCACTCCTGCATCACCTACAGATTTGTTCAACATATATATGTGAAGTGCACTGCACAATCAAAATTCCACAAACTTCGATTGAACCAAGAGTGATCGCGGACCACACATGCATCAGCTGATCTATATCTGACCCGAAGCCGCTCAAAAAACAATGTCTTTGGAGGCTCAACAATGAGGTTTTAGAAAAAGAGTCCCACAGACAACTCATTGAAAATGCAATACAGAACTACCTCATGGATAACAAACAGGATGGCACATCGGACCAAACCCGGTGGGAGGCTTTGAAGAGTACTATCAGAGGAGAGATTATTAAAATTAAAGCTGCCATGAATAGGGATTATAGTAACAATCTTGAAAGGCTAGAAAAAGAGATTGCTATATTAGAGGGGAAACGTGTAATGTCAAGGGATGCTTTGGTCCTGAACGAAATAGTGAATAAGAAATACGAGTATAATAAAATCCTCAGTGACAGAGCAGGAACATGGATAAGTAATCAAAAAAGCATCAACCTTTGCGAGTCCAACAAGGCGAAGAGCTTAGCTTCGTACTTAAAGTTTAAAATACAGCAGAACACGATTAAGAACCTAATAGATCATGAAGGTTTAGCTCACTCTGACCAAGACAAAATTGCTGAAATTTTTAAGGATTTCTACAGTACTCTGTATAGTAAAAACCAGGAGTTGGACAACACAAAGACGCAAGATTATCTAAATGAATGCAAACTTCCCGCCCTCTCAGATCAAGAACAGCTAGAAATCAATATAGCCAAATTACCACCTGAGAGATCGAAAGCGCAATTAAGTCCCTCAAAATCGGGAAGGCTCTGGGGCCTGATGGGTTTAGTGCCAAATTTTACAAATGCTTCTCCTTGCTACTAACTCTTCCACTTTTAAACCTGTTCCATGAATTTAGTAGCTCTGGCCAAATTAATGGGACACAAGCAGAAGCCATTATAGCAGTAATCCCAAAAGAAGGGAAGGATCCAACACTCCCCAAAAATGATAAGCCGATATCTCTAATCAACTTAGACTGTAAAATTTACACAATGATTCTCGCCAAGCGTCTTCAAAAATTCTTACCCAAACGTACCCATCCCTCGCAAGTTGGTTTTTAAAAAAACAGACTATCTAGTGACCACACACGAATCCTAGCTCATGTATTGGAGAAAACCAAACTCAATGACTCGCCAATAGTGGCTATCACTTTGGATGCCGAAAAGGCTTTCGACAAAGTAGATTGGGCTTACCTGAAAGCAACGCAGGATAAATTTAACTTGGGCGAGAATTTTCAGTGCATGGTAATGTCACTTTATTTAAATGCCTCGGCCAGGGTAAAAGCGGGAGGCTTCCTCTCATCTTCCTTCAATCTAGAACAAGGAACAAGACAAGGCTGCCCCCTTTCTCCCTCCCTATTTCTGCTTGCAATTGAACACTTCCTATACCATCTTAGGAATGATAGCCAGATCTCAGGGATACGTTTCAATGACTGCACGGTCAAGATTACTGCATATGCCGATGACGTACTAGTTGTCTCCGACAATGCCGAAGCTGCGATCCCTGCTCTCATGTCCTCAATAGAAGACTTTGCTGCAGTATCTGGGTACAAATTAAATAAAGATAAGACTGAAGTTAAACTCCAGAATAACCTTGGTGGCAAGGAAATTATGGGCGACTCAGGTCTGCTGTGGCAACCTAAGTGCTTCAAGTACCTGGGCTTAGACTTCACCGGAGATTTGATCACCACCCTCCAAGCCAACGAGAACGCACTCTACAAAAAAATCTCTTCATTGCTAGATGGGTGGTCACCATGATATCTATTGTGGTGGGGTAGGGCTGAGACTTTAAAAATGATGGTTACTCTTGTTAACTATCTAGCTAGCATGCTACCAATGACTCTTTCAACTGACTTCCTGAATACAATCTATAAACTTTTCAGTACGTTTCTTTGGCAAGGCAAGAAACCCAGAATATCAATGAAAAAACTCCAATTACGAAAAGAGGAAGGTAGTCTGGGCCTTCCGAACTTTAGGAACTATCAAACAGCGTATCTTTGCAAACAAGGTACCAACTGGCTACTCACTCAGACTGACTATACCCCAGTCTGGATAGATATAGAGAGGTCAATCATCAATGGTATGCCTCTACCTGCTCTCCTCGCCATGGATGTATCCCATCTCCCCCACTCAAAGTACATTTTGCTTAACACTAAGAGAGCCCTATTACGGCTGGACCACCTCTCCACACTAAAAATCAATAAGTCCAATATGTCTTCTCTCTGGCGCAACCCGAGCCTGAAGATTGATGGAGAGAAACTCCACTGGGAACATTGGTCTCAAAGCGGCATAAATCTAGTCAAAAACATCTTTATAGGGACCCTCCCATTACCTTTTTCTACCCTCCAAGATCGACACGGACTAAAACCGATGGACTTTTATAACTTCCTAAAGCTAAAATCTCTCCTCTTGATGCGCTTTATCAAACCCTCCGACCCGTCGATAGTCCCCAAGATGTCACAGCTACTAGAGTCAGGACACACCGTCTCCAAAATATAGAAACTTCTTTCTCCCAAGCCTCGCAAATCTCACAGAAAATGTGAAATTAAGTGGGAATCTGAACCCATCTCAAACAACATCCCATATGACTGGGACAGAATACATATCACACCATTTTCAAATAAAATATCCCCAATATTGTCGCAAACCAAACTTATGCTAATAAATAGGACCTACTGGACACCTGAGAACATCTTTAAATTAATCTTAGTGAGAGCCCGACATGCTGGAACTGTAAATCTAACGTCGGTAACCTCTCCCACATGCTTTTCTTTTGCCCGACTTTACAAACATACTGGGATAATGTTTACAAGTGTATAAGTAACACTTTCAACATCAAGAGAATTTTCATATCTTATATTTGGTACTCTGGACCCTAAAGTCGAAAATGCAAATGACCGATACTTGCTAGACCTCATGCTCACCTTAGCCTGTAAAATTGTATTGTGTAAGTGGAAAACCACCAGTGATGTGTCTTTTAGAATGTGGCAAGAGTGGCTATCTTTCCTCAAAGGAGCAGACAAGGTCGCACTCCATTCCTCTCCACGGCGTAAAGCCCACAGGAAACTCTGGAAGTCCCTTGATGCCTCATCATTCTCATACAACCCACCGTGAAAAATCGACCTAAGCCCCCAGATTATAGTACATATTGTATTCTACATTTGAAGCGATACTCCTGTACTGTATTATATTTCTTGCTTCTACAACTGTGTCGAATGGAACTACTTGATACACTTGCGCTATATACTGTATTGTATACTCCTTTGAACTCTCGTGGAGAACTGTGTTGGTACACTACCTCTACGTCATGGCGGATTCACTGCGCATACCTTGGCTGGGCCCTTGAGCAATTTTAGTTTCTATTATTTACTTATTTTATTTTTGTATTTGTTTTCTCCTGATTGATTTACGTATTATTGTTCTTATTATTTGTTATTTCTTGTAGCTCAATAAAAATGATTTGAAATGTAAAAAAAAATTCCACAAAAAGTTAGTCCATTCTTTTCATATGACGTCTGAGGTAATCTTTATTTTTCATAGAAATTGAACAGAACAGCCAACGCGTTTTGTCCACTACATATGGACTTCGTCAGGGCATTGATTTTGACTTTCAGGGTATTAGGGCCAAGGGCGAGCAGCAATCCATCATTTTAGAACAGTATAGATACCCGGTATAAATATTGACCTTCACTTCAACGGGTCCCCAAATGTTAAAGGGCAAGCAAATCTCATCATAATTCCTGAATAGATGGCAGGCATCTTGATACGTGCCTTCTCCCGCTTCTCAAGCTGACGTCTCTTTAAGTTCACTGGATTCAAGAGATGACTGCTTAAGAGTCAGGAGACGGCACGTATCTATTCAGATTTTCAATAGCACGAGTGCCCACCCCCTGCAGCCCTGAGAGGAACGGTGAACCTCTCAGGGGAGGAGGGTGGGTCACGTGAATCTATGAACGATTCCAATACTGGAGAAATACAGTTGCAGGCAAGTACCTTACTTTCGTAGTTCAGTATTGGAACTTTCATACATTCACATGCATGAATCAGAGTAGAAAGCAGTAGTGAGACACATTGAACTGTGTGTTGTGAGGGACACATTGCTATAGAGATATCCCTCGGTAATAGAATAAATGAAGAAATAGTTATTAACATATTTTATACCATTTTTTTCAATATGTGAAAACACTTCTTTATACTATAAAGACAGAAACAAAAACAAAAAAACATTAAGATATAGGCAATGTGCAGAACTAAGAAGAGTTCGTGGGAAGCACGTGGTAGCTTACCTTTAGCGGAAAAGAGGTCTTAGAACCGCTTGTCCTAATGCTACATCCCCTTGATGAGTATAATCAAGGCAGTAGTGTTGCGTAAAGGTATGCCCATTCTTCCAGGTTGCTGCTCTGCTAATGTCCTGGAGTGGCACACCCGCAAAGAGTACCGCAGAGGTTGAAATAGTGTTTATAAAATGAGCATGCACAGAAGTTTGTAACGGTTTCCCTGCTACTTGGTGACAGAAGTGAAATGCAGTGGATATCCATCAAGCGATGTTCTGTTTGGAAAGCGGTTGCCACTTCTGTGGTGCACTGTAAGCCACGAACAACTGGTTAGTTTTAAGAAAGTTATTTGTTCTGTCTATGTAGAATGTTATACAGCTCCTAATATCAAAAGAATGAAGTGCCTTTTCGGCTGGTGTTGAGTGTTTGGAAAGAAGATTTTTAAAATCAGTGGCTGATTGAGATGGAAGTCAGAGGATGGAGGATTTGTATGTAGAATTACCCTATCCTCTCTAAATTGTAGGAAGGGATCCTGAATGGTGAAGGTTTGTAACTCACTGACACGTCTAGCAGACAACAAGGCCACAAGGAGAGCAACTTTCCAGGATAGGTGCTTTAAATAGGTTCTGTGACTAGGCTCAAATGGGTGGATCGTGAGCTGTGATAGCGCTGCGTTCAGATGCTAGAATGACGGAGGAGGTCTGACTTGGGGAGAAGACCCTAAATAATCCTTTAAGGAACTGTTCGATTGTCCTAGAGGACCATAATGATGGCATTTCTGGGAATAGTCTAAATCGAGAAATTGCCGCTAGGTGAAATCTGATGGATGCATGAGCTACGCCTGAACATTCCAAATGCTACAGGTCTGGTAATATCTGGTCAGCTGAGGACAAAAGAGGATGCATTCTTTCCTGCTGGCACCATGAACAAAATAGCTTTCACTTGTGAGAAGTTGTCTTATTAGTACTGTCTACTCTGGCTTTGGAAAGTATTTTGGACGGCCCAATTCCAGATGTCTTGTGACTTTCGAGAGAGAATACGTGATTTCGCACCTCCATGTTTATGTTGTGCTTCGCTGTTGTATTGTCCCTTCTGATGAGGAGATGAGAGATCTGTATCCTTCGGAGGAAAGACTACAAGGCTGTACTGTCTTGAGCACAAGCAGATTGATGTGAAAAAGCTGATGAGGCTTCTGCCACTTACCAATGACTTGGAGATCTTTAAAATATGCTCCCAACAGAGAGGGTTGAACGAAAGGCCGACTGAGAGGTGCGTCTGTTGAGTCCACCAAGCTAGGGCTTCGAACATGGCTGTAGTGACTGGGATGTCGTGAAATGAACTGGTCGCCTGGACCCATTGGAGGTCTAATTTTTCCTGTAGGGAGTCACATCCTTATCGGTGACTAAGTCCTAGTGGCTGCACATCTATCACAGAGTCCTCAAGCAACACAAAAAGATCAGCAGCCATGTTTATGCTGCTTTATCGACTACAGCGCCACATTCGATAGGGTAGAACACCCCACGCTATGGAGGAACTAAATGCGTGAAGCATCTACTCAAAATTACTAGGGACAATTTTGCCCTGTACACCGGCACATGGGTGCAAGTGAGAACTGGTCCTCATAATGTCAACTCCAAAATGATCATCCACAGCAACCAGAAGCAGGGCGGTGTTCTCGCTCCCACTCCTTTTCAACTTGTATACAATGGATCTGGACAAACCCATGAAGGACGGCTGCCCAGTTCCCCCCTGAAACTGGGCCCGTCCAAAAAACATATCCTGCAATATGAAGACAACATAATGGTAATGGGCCACGCTAAAGCTAGGATACAGCAAGCCTTGAAGCCACACATATACAACCGTAAAGACAATCTCATGATAAATCAGGACAAGACTAAGGTCCTGATTTTTGGCCACTATAAAAATACACGAGCATTGGCATAGCCAATAGGTCTCGCTTTTGGGACCTTAAAAGTATTTAGTTATGCAGCACAATATCCTTGGTGCAACAACAACTGTTGCATGGCTAAACACTTATAAGGTCCCAAAGGCGAGACCTATTGGCTATGCTAATGGTGGTTTTTAAATGCTTCAGGAATGGTTCATGGGATGAGAAAGTGAACGGTAGGTTGTTATAGAACAGTAACATACATAATCCAAGGGTGAGAGCAAAGTCTGATCTAAGCCCAATATTGAGCAGCATCATAAGTAGGTGTTGGCAAAATAATGCTAGCCAAATCTGTGAAATGTTGTAATTTACAATTATGCAAATTTTCTCACTGTCAAATTCTGCATACTTTTTGTTTCAAGAGACTGGTAAGCACAGAAAATCTTGAAATGAAGCATTCTTCTTGAATCAAATTCCTGCTAGTAACTCGCATAGCTTATATACACAACATATGCATGCCCTTAAGTAACAAAGCAATTGGTTCAGGATCAGGCATCCAATCACAAGCAGTGGGCAGAGTCAAAACCACCTTCTAGTATATGTAATACAGTAGAAATATGAAGTTGACTGACTAAGAGCTAATGCTATTAGTAGCCACGACTCAAAAAGAGAGGCAACGTGTGAGAAAGAAAAATAAGAAGAGAAAAGACAGGAAGTGAAAGCGGGCACTAATAATTAAAAAACAAACTAATTCCGAAATATGAAAAATAAAACGAATCTAATAAATCAGTAAATAATAGCTATCGATGTAGCCACCACACAGCAGTGTTAAACATTGCAGTGTCAGGAATTTGGGTACGGACCAAGTACGGTTGCCATGGCTTGCAACAAAAAAATGAAAACACTGAGCAAAGAAATGCAGCTTTTTATTAACGCAAGTGCCAGGTTATGGCCAAAACTTCACGCGGACAAGCGAATACACACGGTATGTGGAAATGTGGTGCCTCCGGCATTTGTTTTCATCCCACTGGCATAGAAAAATGTATTGGACAAAGTTAAAGCTCCAGATGGCGCCTCGGGTGCTGAAAGCTGCCGGCTGCGCGCGTGCATGCTCGCGTGAACGCAAGCGCTAGGCCAGCCAGCAGCACTTTGAAAACTCAACTACTAAATGTCGGTCCGAGCAGCGCATGCGCGCTGACTCCGCGCCACCCAAAAACATCTTGCATGGCACATTGGCAGCAAGACCAATAAATCCGCCAGGAGGTATTATAACTATTTGGTGGTCTGGTTCTCAGAGTTTACTAAACGCCCCTCTCACATAGACTCTCTGACAAAGAAAGATGTAGCCATTATACAGTGTTTACTGACTGAAACTGGAACTAAAAAGGGCCTCTGCTACTTCCATACTTAGGGTTATAAGGCGGTCCTCCACCTTGCCCCATCACATCCGCAGAAGACTCTGTTTTGAATTTGGGTTGCTGAAACAAACTAAGGTTGTGAACCTGTGACTCAGACATTTAAATACTACATTCAGATCCACAAAGCACCAGCCGACTCGATTAAAGCCCGCCTGAAAGGGATATTCGAGACTCCGGGCAATTCCTGGCATCAGCAATTGCAAAGCGCAATCATGTCCTTCCAAATCGAAGAGTCTGTGTTATAGCCAGGTGACGTCTCTTACGCAGCTTCGAAAAAGGTATTCAACAGGCAATTGAAAATAATCTCTTCCCACAGGGGATACATCCTCCCTAAAGTCCTCTGCAATCCTACTCCCCTTGAGCAACTCGTACCTGGTAGGGAAATCATAACCATACTCATCAGAAGCCATTAATGAACAGAAGCAAAGAGCGATCTTGTATATGAACTTACTAGGCCCAACAGTGGCTGAATTCAATCCGGCATGGGTCCAGCAGACAGACAAAGGGGTGTGCAGCTTATTCAAGTGTCAATCATGGATGTATGTTCTGTGCTGCTGCCATAACCTGAACGCCTTCAGAAGGTCTCTGTTGAAGCCAACCTTTGGGTCCCATAGGGTTCATACCGGTCTGGAGACTTTATTGTTGTGCTTTACTCAATTGGGTGAGAGCCTTAACGAGGTGCGGGAAATTTGTTAAGGAACTTAGAGCCCAGCTTCGATTACAAATTCCTGAGCTTCGTGACATCACCTCTATCCAAACATAGATAACAGACTACTGTATATAGAAAATCCTGAACCGTTCTAGCTTGGACCAATAAGGGTAATGCAGTTGGGACTTGGGGTTTAAACATCTGGTTAACCAGCTTAGTAGGTTAGTAGCCTCATGACTCCATCACATCAACTATGCTCTCCACACCTTTGATACTCTTAAAACACACTGGTTTGGGTCAGTATATGGCTCCGACTGCTTCTAAAGCATGCTTTCTCCCTTGCACCCTTTACACACCAAGGTGCTAGCTTTTGGTGAAATATCTTTCTGCACCATATGAAGCAATTTGTTTCTGTGCCTCCTGCCGCTTACAAACTTTAGCTTAACTCTCAACAAGCCAAGATGCTAGCTTTCGCCTGAATCATCTTTCTGCACCATACGAAGCACTTTGTTTCAGTTAACTCTTGCCATTAAGGCATTTTAGCTTAAGGGATCTCGTCACACACTGGGTCACCGGGAGGGATAGGGTTCACATTGAGACAAAGGGGAGGGCGTAATTTAAAACTTGTTTGATACCCTCTGCCCCTCTTTTCTGGTTACACACTTTAGCCTAAGCGTCCATAATAATAAACATTCTCTTCTCCTCTCTCCTTGCAAATGATGCAGTGAGAATTTTAATATAATAGTTAATCGTGTTTTTTTATTTCACTATATGTTCATGTTTTATTATTGTACGAACATACATTGTTATGGGTTTTATTAACTAAAAAATTGAATGGGCATGCACACTGGATGGCCAAACTTGCTTGACACCTTTTCAATATGGACAGGGAACCTTCTGATATTGGCTGACAAGCTTTTAGTCCCTGCAACAGTACCTAAACCATCAGGAACAACATAACCATCCCATTCTGGGCCTGTTGAGGATGAGCATCATCATCGCCTCTATTTTACTGGGAGAAAATACTATCAGTGTCTTCATTTATGTCACCACCAGTTGACATGTCAACTGAAATAGAGTCATCACTGGCACAGCCATCATTCTGATCTTGGGAATGCCCCGATCCTCTGGTACTGGAAGAATTGAAGATTCCAGTGGTGGTGGTAGAAGCGGAGGTTGAGGCATAGGAGCTGGTGAAGTGGAAAATACTAAAAGCACTAACAGGGCAGTGTTAGAACAGGACATGTTCTTCGAAAATTAAGGAAACAATTGAGGAGGCAGTAATATGGGATCTGGTTCTGTAAATAACAAGACTAGCCAGATAGACTAGAATTTGACAGTCTCTCATTAGTGTCATAGATCATGCTTTGCAGTGATGTAAGCATTTTCTAGAGGCACATTTACCATGGGAGGTGCCTTAACTGCCGATCATCACTGTTAGAGAGGCATAAATGAAGGGTTCATACTATGAAGCTACCCCTCATCAGAATTCAGGGCGATCTACTTAATCTTCAAGCATCCTGGAGCTGATACTGTTGTAGATTTTTAAAACTGTTACTGATCATAATCCTCAGAGAAAAAGCTTCCATGCCTGAATAAAGCCACACTTCCTGGGAGCTTTTCAGAGCACCCTCTTCCATCTGACAAAAGAATATTGCAAAAACCGGTTTGGTGGTTAAGAGAATACTGGAGACTTCAGCAACGACGGACGTGGCCACAAGTGGGAATGCAGCAAAAGCTGAAAAACCGAGAAACTTCTGGGAAGTCATCAAGTGTGCTAAAACATTTGATGATGATGTGCAAAACACTGACAGCAAGACTGACATGTCTCAACAAGACAGGATTAGTCATCAATGAGGAAGTTTAAGTTGGCAGCAACAGAATCTGGATCTGAAAACACACTTCCATAACTGAAGGACAACTCAATTTAAGTAATCTGGTTTCAATCAATGGCAGATCAACCAAAAAGACTTCTACCCTCTGTGCTTGTTGCGGACAAGGCGGGTTTCATGTGTGCAACAGAGCTTGTACATTTTAATGCACTTATCATAGACATAAGTGCTGATGATGCGGACACCACAGTCTGTTGAGATTTCTTCAAGTAGTCATTGTCTCTTTTGTAGACTTTAAAATTTTTGCCTTTTCAACTGGAATTTCTGATACTAAAGCAACATGCTCAGTATTTTGGAAACATTTTTGAGGGCTCCTTGATGAATCTTATGTGAAGAATGAGGTTCCTTTTTATCTCATGCGCCCAGATCTTTTTGCTTTTGCCTTTCATACTCTTTTTTTTTAGGGGTGACCAATAATCTAAACCTTTAGGACAGGCACAGAGGGTGCAATCTTCTTTCTTGGAAGATGCTGCAATTCAGGAAGTGTCATTTTCTTTGACTGGGCAGGAATGGCTGGCATAGACATGCCTTGTTCCTCTAGTGGCAAAAGGTCTAAATGTCGGTCTCTTCGTCTTTTTATCAGATTAAAGTCTTATTTCTCAATGCCTTCAGTCATGATCCAGAAGTAAAAACCTAAATATATCACTTTATATATTCCTCTCTTCAACAGTCTCACACTTCTTGAAGAGAAAATGCCTGGATAACTTCTCAACTATAAATGGAAGGAAACCGCACCCTCAATCAAACAATGAATTCAAATGGACGTTCTGTCAGAAATTCTATCAAAAGATTAACATTTTTGAAGAAACTAGAGCACAACTCCTCATAACTACCCTCACACTGATGTGGGCTGAAGAACCTGGCAGAGCCTCTGATGCAGTAGAGATTGGTTCCTGTCTCTCAGACTGGCCAGATTTCATGTCAGAAAATCAGATGAATATGTTGTATGTGGGCTATGGGTTTTTCCAAACTAGTTTGGTGTATAGGTACACTGCTCCTGAACATTGGTTGCCGAGAGTTCCAAGCTTGATGGCTGAGAAGTATTGAAGCATGTAAAACCAATGAATGATCCAATGCTGAAAATTAACTCCTCTTTGTACCATTTGGAATGAAAAAGTAACATAGCAGTAATTATTTCTCCAAAGCTCTGGTTTTCTACAACTAGATTTTTTTTCCAGGAATATAGCCATTCGTAAACAGTCTCTAAGCAGTCCCCACCCACAACAGCAAGCGATTCTAATCCCAGCATCTATGAAGTATAAGCCTTTTGAACAAAAACAAATCACCTTCCAGTAGACATTACCTGAAAGACTATTATTTTAGTGGTTATTACTTATGTCACAATGGAAGAGAATACCTGCCTGATCTTTAACAAGCCAGTCATCACTCACAAAGACAAGGTTGCTCTGCAGACAATTCCTACTTTTATACTACACGTTTTAAGATAATTTAATCAACAACCTAAAAACAGTTCTGCCTGACCTTAAGCTTTAGTATGACATTTTTTTCAACTGATTGAACCTCATATAATCTGCAAGTTTTGAAAGTGAAAAACATTCATTAGATTTATCACAAGCAATATCGGATTAACTATAATCGAGGATAATATCCCCTAGATGAGATTTCTATGAGAAAATACTGGAACTGATCAGAGAGATGGGTAAAATTTGAAACCAACGGAATGCCACTGTGGTTCTGCTACGCAGCACTAAAGACGCACAGGGATGTATGCTGTATGGCTCAAATTGTAATCTCATCTTCTATATGATGGGAATAATCGAACAGCTGACAGCACGTTGCTGGAAACAAGAACACAGACCCTCCCCCTTAAGTTTCTTACCATCCAATAGCATTTAAGACCAGCTGCAGATCATTTTGAAGGACAACTGACTAGACCTGTGACTAGGATACTTCATTTGCAGGCCCAATTCCTGAGATTCATGGAATATTCAATAGCTAATGGAGCAGAACTCCGACTGCTCTTTGCAAAATAAGCCATTTTTCTCTACCATTTTTTTTTTTACCCCTCCACATGCTACTATGCCTGATTTTAAAAGCACATTCGACATTAACAAGTTCAGAGACTGGTTAAAAAAAAAATAAAAAGACTTATAAAAAGTGATTTGGAATAAAGCGCAAGTTACTTACTTGTGTAACAATATATCTGTAAGAGACATTAGTTAGTGATAGATTCCTTACCTTAGAATATCCCCAGGCGTCAGACTGGATCTGGAAAGTTTTCATCAGCAGTATCCCTGCGCGTCAGTAGGCGTCGTCGTACGGCTCCGCGTACGTCGCTGGCGTCGTAGCCGCCGAGTTTACATCGTCAGAGCTACTTAGACGGGCCCACATCAGTTCTGTACACAACTTTTCCGCACCAGAAGCGCCGAGCTATGCCAGAGACCGACTACTGGTGCAATAGAGCTAGAGCCCTGAAAGGGATGACCTGAACCTTAGAGAACAGTTCACAGAACGGGGAGGATGGGTGGGCAGTAAGGAATCTTTCACTAACTAATGTCTCTTACAGATATATCGTTAAACAAGTAACTTACTTGTGCATCTGAAAGTGAAACGTTAGTGATAGATTCCTTACCTTAGAGTACATACCCAAGCAATACCAACCCCGGTGTTGGGTCTGCGAAGTGAGATTACACCAGAACGTCACGGAGAACTGAACACCCAAAGAAGCTGTCTCTCCGGACCGTCAAGGCAATAGTGCTTAGTGAAAGTATGCAACGAGGCCCAAGTGGCCGCCTGACAGATGTCTTGCAGGTGGACACCACGTCCCAACGCTGTAGTAGCTGCTGTCGCCCTGGTAGAATGGGCGATCAGCCCAACCGGAGGTTCCTTTTTAGCCAGAGAGTAACAGGCTTTAATGCACAAGACAACCCATCAAGAGATAGTTCGCTTGTGCACAGCCCAGCCTTTCTTGGCGCCCAGGTAGCCAACAAAGAACTGGTCATCCAAACGGAACTGTTGTGTGCGGTAGAGATAAAACAAGAGCGCATGTTTTGGGTCCAGACGGTAGAGCCTCTCCTCTTCTCTTGAAGGGTGCGGAAAGAAAGTGGGCAGAGTTACAGTTTGCCTGAGATGAAAGGCAGAGACTACTTTTGATAGAAAGGAGGGACGCGGTCGAAGCACAACCTTGCCCAGACGAATCGCAAGGAAAGGAGATTTGCAGGAAAGAGCCTGGAGCTCACTCACACGCCGAGCGGAGGTGATGGCCACCAGGAAGACAGTTTTCAGTCAATAACCGCAAAGGACAGTTATGAAGAGGCTCAAATAGAGCGCACATCAGATATGTGCAAACCAGGTTCAAGTCCCACTGAGGCATCACAAAAGGAATAGGAGGGAAGGTGAGTAATGCATTTGAGAAATCTTTTGACAACCGGGGACTTGAAAAGAAAGAACTGATCAGGCAACCTAAGAAAGGTTGAAAGAGCAGAGAGGTAGCCCTTGATAGTGCCCAAAGCAAAGCCCTGCTGGGCCAAAGAAAGGAGGAACAATAGGACCTCAGAATGAGGGGCAGCAAGAGGATCAACAGACTTAGCTGTGCACCATGCCACAAATGTTTTCCACCGGCAGGCGTATACCGTTTTAGTGGAGTGACGCCTGGCTGCCAAAATCACTTTACAGATTTCGGGAGGCAAGTCAAATAGAATCAGCTGTCGCCGCTCAATCACCATGCACTAAAGGTGGAGGCTGGACAGGTTCGGGTGGAGGACCGTATCTGGTTGCTGCGACAGTAGATTTCCCCCGAAGAGGCAGTCGGATCCACGCTCATACTGAGTAGCTCGGGATATCAAACTCTTCGAGCCCAGTCCGGTGCCACAAGAATGACTTGGGCCTAGTCACGCCTGATCTTCAGCACTCTGGGCAGAAGTGGTATAGGCGGAAAGGCGTACAACAGTCCCTAACTCCACTCGTGACGAAAAGCGTGCCCTAGCGAGTGCCGCCTTGGAAACTCCAATGCGCAGAACTGCTGACATTGCACGTTCTCTTTGGAGGCGAATAGATCTAACCAAGGTTCTCCCCACTGCTGAAAGAGACCTTGCACCACCTCAGAGTGAAGACGCCATTCGTGATCAAAATGCACGGTCAGCGGAGTACGTCCGCCCTGGCGTTCAGTGAACCTGCCAGGTGTTGAACCACCAAGGAAATGCCTTGACGTTTCAGCAACGTCCAGAGACGTAGAGCCTCCCGACATAGGGTCCACGACCCCACCCCGCCTGACATGTTGCAGTACCACATGGCGGTGGTGTAGTCTGTGAACACATGCACTACTCTCCCCTTGACAGAGGGAAGGAATGCTTTGAGTGCAAGTAGGATCGTCCTGAGTGCCAAAAGGTTGATATGGAGCTTGGACTTCGCTGGAGACCAGAGGTCTCTGATCTCTGCCTCTCCCATGTGGCCGCCCCATCCCAGGAGGGACGCGTCCGTAACTACTGTGTGCTCCAGTTGGGGAAGGGAGAGGGATCTGCCGCCGTGAACCATAGGCAACGCCGGTGGGCTGGCAGGACGGGAATATGAAACTAAGCATCCTGCAAGTCCAACGCTACCAGCCAGTCTTGCGGGTCTAGAGCAAGCAAGACCTGAGCTAGCGTGAGCATCTTGAACTTCTCCTTCCGGAGGAAGTGATCGATGTTCCGGAGGTCTAAGATAGGGCACATACCTTTGTCCTTCTTCGGAACCAAGAAGTAGTGGGAGTAACAACCACGACCTACTTCTGGCGTAAACGCGCTCGATGGCCCCCTTGGCCAAGAAGGCCGTAACTTCCTGCTAGAGAAGTGTCAAGTGTTCCCCTGACATGCGGTGATACTGAGGAGGCATGGCTGGAGGGGTAGATTCGAAGGGGAGGGAGTAGCCCCTGCGGACTATTTGCAGAACCCACCTGTCCGAGGTTATGGAGCGCCAGTGGGGAAGGTGATGGCGAATCCTGCCACCCACTGGTATCAAGTGGGCATGAAACACCAGACTAGGAAGGTTTAGAGGCAGCGGCGGCAGGGGAGGTGGTGGACTGACCCGTCCGCTGTCCCTGGGATCCACCACAGCGGGTCCCACGTCCACGCTGAGTCTGTGGCTGCGCAGACTTGCGGGTCTGAATAGAACGCGGTTGGTCGCCCAGACCTTGGCCTCGAAAGGACCAAAAAGCGGACCCCAAGGGAGAACGTGTGGTGGCGAGACCCAAAGACCGGGCCGTAGCCAGAGAGTCCTTAAAACGTTCCAGGGTGCTATCCGCCTTATCACCAAAGAGGCGTGTACCGTCAAAGGGTATGTCCAACAGGGTGTTCTGGACATCCCCAGAGAAGCCAGTAGTGCGAAGCCAAGCATAAGGACGGAGCGCCACAGTTGTGGAAAGTGCCCTACCTAGAGAATCGGCCGTGTCAAGCCCACAACGAATAGTAAATTTCGCTGCATCTCTCCCATCCGTAATCACTTGGGAGAGAACCGCCCGTGCCTCCACAGGGTACTGAGGTAGCACCTGTGCCACAGTGTCCCACACAGAATGGAAATAGCAGCCTAACAGGCACGCAGTATTCACTGCCCGCAACTCAGAGCAGGCAGATGTGAAAATCTTTTTCCCAAATTGCTCCAGTTTCCTAGATTCCTTGTACGGAGGAGCAGAAGGGAACGCACTCGGCAAGGCAGAAACCTGGATGACGAGACTCTCTGGCATCGGGTGTTGTGTGAAAAAGCTGGGGTCGCCCAGCGCCGGGTGATGGCGGCGTGCCACACCCTTGTCCACAGGGACTCCTGTGTTAGGTTTAATCCAGGTGCCCAACAGGATATAAGTAAGCGCTTCATTGAAGGGCAGTAAAGGCTCCGCAGCGGAGTACTGCGGCTGCAGGACCTCAGTCAGGAGACTGGTCCTGATAGGTACAGAAGGGAGCACGAGGTTAAGAGCTTCAGCTGCCCGACGTAAAACCACCAACAATGTCCCAACCTCCTCCGTGGCCACGGAAGAAGGGGACAGAGTGCCAGGGTGGGGAGAGAAATCCAGATCCACTGGACCCTCCACATCGCCTTCCCACTCAGGGTCATCCTCGCATTGAGCTGAAAGAGGGTCCTCAGACCCCTCCCAGTATTCCCCTTCGTCCACCAGTTGCTGAAGGGGCCGGTAAGGACGAGGTGCCCTGGGAAACGGGATAAACTCCCCTCCAAGAAATGGAATGGGAGGGTAAGATACCAGTCCCGGGTCGGTGCCGTCTGGTGTCAGCGGTGGTGCAAGCGCTGGATCCAGGGCCGGCGCCGCCGCAGGGTTTGGTGCCGGCATAGCCGAGGCCAGAGGCGGCGGCACGGGGGCGAACCCTTCCGACGGATCCGTGGGACCCGAAGGCGCTCCGGAGGAACCCGCCGGTGCAAAAAAATGGCACAAGGCCGATTTAAAGGCCTGCACCTCGTCCGAAGTCTCGTGCAGCCCTGGAAAGGGAGGGTAGGTCGCAGGCAACGACAGAGGCTTCAACGGAGCCGTGGGAGAGTTACCGCCCGCCCCCTCCACCGCGTCCTGCGACAGGTGAGGGGTAGAAGAAGAGCGACAATGCTTCTTCGATTTATTATGGCGCCGAGACTTACCTGTCCCCGATTCCGACGAGCGATGCCGATGGCTCAGCGACCGGTCCCTTGACCTCCCTCGGGATCGGGACCTTGATCGGCGCGGAACCGATTGCCGGACCTCCAACAACTTTCAGGAACGCTCCCGCAAAGATTTGGGCGCCATGGCTCGGCAATCGGGGCACGCCTCGGGGGCACGGGGTCTTGGGCGTGCCCCAAGCAGAAGAGACCCATGTCGTGAGGGTCCCACACCGACATGTTGCGGCGACAGGCCCTACAGGGCTTAAACCCGAGCATCTCTATTGCACCAGGAGTCAAGCACACGACAAAAGAAGTTGTTAGAAACAAAGTTAAACCTAACTAGGGGTACCTCTCTCTCTCGGACCTGCACTGCTGCGTGGAAAAAGAAAGAACCGACGTCAGAGCGCGTGGGCATGTCCAAGTATCTTTGACGACGTCATCTCGGCGGCTACGACACCAGCGACGTACGCGGAGCCGTACGACGACGCCTACCGACGCGCAGGGGTACTGCTGATGAAAACTTTCCGGATCCAGTCTGATGCCTGGGGATATTCGAAGGTAAGGAATCTATCACTAACGTGTCTCTTTCAGATGATGATGAACAAACAGCTTGTTGGACTCAACTTGGCAAAAAGGTTTCCTAGCGCTAGAAGATGCAGCTGGTGTGAGGTGGTGGTGGGTGTGTGGGGGGAGGGGGGGGGGGGGGGTTTGGGGGATGATGCCGTAGGTACATGTGTAACGTTTACTGAAAGACACAATGGATGGGGTGTACTTGATATGAAAGGAAGGAAGTTTCAAAGTCTGGATGCAGCAGCATGTCTGCTTTTGTCAGTTCATTTGCGCCACAACTAAACTGCTTGCAGATGCTCACTAAAGGCGATGAACAGGTCGATAAAGAGTAAGGAATATGCTACTTACCAGTATGCATCTGTTCTTGGCATGTAGAGCTGCAGATCCACACACTAGCATAGATTGCCATCTGGTGTTGGGCTCGGATGCTTGCACGTTGTTGTTGTCTTGGAAGAAGTCTTTGTAGTCACAAGATAGGCGACTCCTCCCTTGGACAACAGTGCGCATGGGCATTAACTCCATCGTTAGATTGTTTTTAGCCATGATAGGAAATGGAGTTAGTAGAAGAAAAAGAGATGTCCATGTGTGATATCCAAGTAAGATAAAGCTGGAACAGATACAGGTCCCGGGGAGGTGGGTGGGCGTGTGTGGATCTGCAGCTCTACATGCCAAGAACAGATGCATACTGGTAAGTAGCATATTCCGTTCGAGGCATATGAGCTGCAGATCACACACTTTGCAAAAATAACTATTGATGAACAGAATGCAGAACAATGTCATTCATTCACCCCAGTACAGAGATCTGGGCCTAAATCCATCGTTTTTTTGCTCACCATGCCATTCCAGTTTGGACCCAGCCATATGCAAATCAGTCTTGACCCTGTGCCCTATGGGAACAGTCCAGCCCGAACTGCCACCCACACTAAGCATAGATTGTATAGCAGTACCCCTCCTTAGCAGCGACCACCAGTATCTGTTGCAGTGGTTTGGAATAATGTTTTGAGTACAGCCTGGCCCACACTAGCTTGATGCTTTGTTTGCACACATACACAATAGTGTTTTGAGAATGTGTGCGGTGTAGACCATGTAGCTGCTTTGCAGAGGTCATGCAAGGGAATGTTGCCTAAAAAAGCCATTGAAGCCCCTATCTTTCGGGTAGAGTGGGCTTTAGGGGAATTGATAATGTTTGTTTTGCTTTGTTATAGCAAATCTGTATGCACTTGACAATCCACCTTGCTATCCCAGATTTTGATATGGGGTTGCCTTTATGTGGCGGTGAGAAGGATACAAAAAGTTGTTTTGCGAAAAAGTTTTGTTCTCTCAATGTAATAAAGCAGTGCTCTTTTGACATCTAGAGTGTGAAGAGTCCTTTCTGCAACTGTTTGCGGTTGCGAGAAGAACACTGGCAACTCTACAGATTGCTTTAGGTGGAAGGGAGAAATAACTTTAGGGAGGTATTTAGGATTGGTTCGGAGAACAACCTTATTTCGATGTATTTGTAAAAATGGTTCCTGAATGGTTAGTGCTTGGAGTTTACTAACTCTTCTAAGAGAAGTGATGGCCACTAAAAAAGCAACTTTCCATGTTAAAAATTGTAGTTCACATTTATGTAGAGGTTCAAATGGAGGACCCGTTAGTCTTGTGAGAACTATGTTTAAATTCCACACAGGTGAGGGTGGTACTCTGGGAGGAATTATTCTTTTGAGGCCTTCCATAAATGCTTTGATGGCAGGTACTCTGAAAAGTGAGGTGTTTTCTATTTTGTAAATAGGCCACTATGGCAGCGAGGTGCAACCTGATAGATGTATATGCCCAGTTACACCTTTGGAGATGTAGTAGGTAACCTATGTGTTGGATAGACACATCTAGGGGATTGATGGTGTTATGACAATTTATAACAAATCTTTTCCACTTGGCTGCATAGCAGGCTTTAGTGGTGGGACATCTAGCCTCTTTAATAACATTCATACATTCAGGAGAAAGGTTAAGGTAACCGAATTCTAAGACTTCAGGAGCCAGATCGCAAGGTTGAGCTGAGCTGGGTCCGGGTATCTGATCTCTCCAAGGTTCTGGGTTAAGAGGCGTGGGGAGAGGTGCAGTTTTTGGTGCGGGGCCACAGAGAGTTCCAGTAATGTGGTGTACCACGGTTGTCTGGCCCAAGTTGGAGCAACTAGAATGAGAGTCAGTGAGTGTTGCTGTAGTTTTCGCACTACCCGTGGAATGAGTGGGAGAGGCGGAAAAGCGTACGCAAATCTGCCTGACCAATTCATCCATATCGCATTGCCTTCGGACAATAGGAGTGGGAATCTGGTGGCGAAGCTTGGGCATTTGGCATTTGTGTGTGTTGCAAAGAGGTCTATGTGTGGGTGGCCCCACATTTGAAAAAATGGTTGAAGAACTTGCGGATGAAGTTCCCACTCGTGAATCTGTTGCGTTTGACGGCTTAACAGATCGGCTATGTTGTTTTGGACTCCCAGGACACGTTGGGCTAGGAGAAAACATTTCTGCGGCACAGCCCATCTCCATATGCTTTGTGCTAGTTGAGAGCTGTAGAGAATGTGTCCCGCCATGTTGTCCGTGCAGACTAGGACAGCCTTGCCTGATATTTGCTTCTGGAATGCCTTTAGGGCTAGGAATATGGCTAGTAACTCCAGGTGGTTGGTGTGGAGTAATTTCTGTTGAGGAGTTCACCTGTCCTGCATGGTGTGATGTAAAAGATGAGCTCCCCAGCTGGAGAGCGATGCGTCCGCTGTCAGGACAATTTGTGGAACTGGCTCTAGGAACGGTCGCCCTTTGGAAAGGTTTTTGGTGTTCCACCACTGCAGAGAGCGCGACTGTCTACCAACACCAAATCTGTTAACTGACCTTGAGCCTGGTTCCATTGGTGTGCTAGGCACTCTTGGAGAGGACGCATCTGGAGTCTTGCATGAGGCACTATGAATATGCAAGAGGCCATCATCCCTATGAGTTGCATGAACACTCGAGCTGGAAGAGAGTGTTGAGGCTGAAATTTGGTTATGAGGGCTTGCATGCTTGCTATTCTGGCTGGACAGGGATAAGCAAATGCTTTTGAGGTGTCTATTGTGGCCCCTAGGTACTGTTGTATGTGGGACGGTTGTAGATGAGACCGAGTGGTTTACTGTGAACCCCAAGTCGTGGAGTAGTTAAATGGTGGCACGAGTGTGGTGTACGCACTCACTGTATGAGCTGGCTTTTATGAGCCATTCATCGAGATATGGGACGACGTGAATGTGCTGTCTTCTTAGATGAGCTGCCACTACCGCCAGGCACTTGGTAAATACCCGGGATGCTGTGGTAACTCCGAAAGAGAGTACTTTGAATTGGTAGTGTTGACCGTCCACTACTAACCTGAGATATTTCCTGTGAGATGTGTGAATGGGAAAGTAGGCGTCTTTGAGATCTAGTGGCAAGGAAGTCACCTTGCGAAAGAAGAGGAAGGACCTGCTGAAGTGTGACCATGTGAAAATGGTCTGACAATCTAGAGGTTTAGGGATCTGAGGTCTAGAATAGGTCTCAGAGAGCCGTCCTTTTTTGGTATGAGAAAATACAGAGAGTAAACTCCTGTGTTTTGTTGGTGCAGGGGAACTGGTTCTATTGCACTCTTTTGTAGGAGGGAGATGACTTCCTGTGTGAGCAGTTATAAATGTTCTAACGACATTGGGCGCTGTTTGGGTGGTATGTGGGGGGGGGGGTAGTGTTGAGTTCTAGACAGTAGCCCGATTGAATAATTTGTCTCACCCACCTGTCTGAGGTGATGTTGGTCCAAACAGGCAGGAACTGTTGTAATCTTCCCCCCACTGGAGTGGAATGGACCGGGAGGAACAGTGGAAAGTCATTGGGTAGCGGTGGAGGTAGAGCGGGTGTTGTTGGCCTTGCCTCTACCTTTGCTATTGTTGCCTTTGTAGCCTCCTCTCTGGTAACCTCTAGTGAATGTAGAATGGGTGGGAGTCTTATACGAGGTGGAGGGGTTGTCAGAGGAGTAGCCTCTGGAGGTGCCCTTGTAAGAGGGACGGCGAAAGGAACGGAACGTCTGAGAGCTTGCGATTGCAAGGCTCCCATTGATTTAGCTGTGTCTGTGTCCTTCTTCATCTTTTCAAGGGATGAATCAACATTAGGACCAAATAAGTGTTCCTGATCGAATGGTTGGTTTAAGATGGAACTTTGTACTTCGGGTTTGAAACCTGAAATGCGTAGCCAGGCATGTCTACTCAGGAGAACACTTGTGTTAACAGCTCTGGAGGCGGTATCTGCCACGTCCAGCATGCAACGAATGGAGGTGTTGGTGATGAGTTTCCCCTCTTGTATAAGGTGATTGGCTTTGTCCTTATATTTGTCCGGGAGGTGTTGCAATAGGGTTTCAAGTTGGTCGTAATGTGCCCTATCATTCCTAGCTAACAGTGCTTGAGTGTTGGCGATACGCCATAGGTTAGCTGCCGCCTGTGAAGCGGTTCTTTTGCCAGAGGTTTCTAAGAGTTTGGACTCTTTATTGGGGGTGGAGCGTCCCCTGATGTTTGAGAGTTGGCCCTCTTTCTGGCATTGGAGACTACAAGTGAGTCTAGTGGTACGGGGCCCTTAATGTATGCTGGGTCTGCTGGGGCAGCCTTGTATTTTACTTGATCCTGGGGTTAATAACCCTAGCCCCGACAGGATCTTTAAATACCTCAGGTGCATGCTTGGTAACTCCTTTTAGCATGGGTAGAATAGAGGTGGACCTTTATGGGTTATCAAAGATGTCCATAAGGAAATCCTCTTCCACAGAGTCAGTATGTAAGTCAACCCCGTGGTATTGGGCAGCTCTGTGTAGAAGCTGATTAAAACCCATTGTGTACACTAGTGTGGCACCCTTTTATTTTGGAATGGCACATTTTTTACACCTGTAGACTTCTATTCCCCAGTGCATATAAAACAAAAATGTATCCCTTTTCTTTTTTTTTTCTTTTTTTTAAATATATTTTTTATTTTTCATAAAAAGCACAGCAATTAATCATATATTTCATTTTACACTGGGTACATGAGAAGAAAAAGAAACCTAGAGGGAAAAAAAAAAATAAAAGACTGAAACACAATACAGCATAGATTTAGAGGTACATTACAAAAAAGAATAAAGCTAAATGCGTTCCTTTTTCTTTAGGCTATAAATCACAAAACTAATTAGCTCGTACAGTACTACCTTGTAGCTCTTTCTTCCATTTCTGTACAGGACCCCACATACGTTCCCCTAATATCCTCCCCTTCTTCCCTTTCCGATCATAAATTCCTCTTTCGAGGTTGAAAATTGAAAGAAGCCTGGAAATCCATTGCTGAAAGGTTGGTGGGTTAGGATCTAACCACGCCGTGCAGATGCAAATTCGTAGGACCGCCATAGATAGAAATATAAAATATTCTGAGGTCCTTAATGCTGCATCTTCTTCCCCAATTCCCAACAGGATTATTGCTGAGTTAAGATGTAGCTTAATTTTTAGAGAGTGGATAAAAAAAATTCTCAATTTCTCCTTTTAAATTCATCAGATTGGGACAGGTTGACATCATATGGATCAAATCTGCCTCATTACACTCGCATCTAGGGCACGTAATTCACTCCTGCCCGCCCCATTGGGCGATTTTTGCAGGAGTATAATATAATGAAAAAATAGTTTTATAGTGTTGGGCCTGTAATCCTGCTAAACAAAGAAAAGTTTGTCCCAGTTCTAGCGACCTTTCAAAAACCTCCTGTTTTATACCAAGTTTATCTCCCCATTTTTTACCATGTTTTTCAACATCATCAGCCTTTAATAAAGCCAGATCAGAATATATTTTCTTAATAGTACATTCTTGACCCTTTTTTAGTGTATCCATAATTTTTATTGGGGAGAACCCAATCACCCCACCTGTCTTCTCCTTTAAAAAACTACGGATCTGTAGATATTTAAAGAAGTGCATTTTATCCACCCCATATGAAGCCTGGATTTCCGCAAAAGTAAAAATTCCCTTTACCCCCATAATGTCTCCAACCTTTTGGATTCCCAGTCGCCCCCAATCTGCCATAACTCTATCGGAAAAAGTTTCCGGAAAATTGGGGTTCTTATATAACTGTGTATAATAATGTATCCTACCAATACCTATTTTCTTCCCTAATGCCCTCCAAATTTTATAAGCTGCCAAAATTGTCTTGAATCTAGTCCGCTTAAAGTAGCTAGGTTCTTTAAATTGTAGAAAACAATTTTTTACACCTGTAGACTTCTATTCCCCAGTGCATATAAAACAAAAATGTATCCCTTTTCTTAAAGGTTTTGTTTCCTCCGAGTTGTACATTACAGTTTTCTTCATGTCTAGTGTATGTAATGTTCTTTCTGCCTGTGTTTTGGTTCGTAAAAATAGGTCAGTGGTTATACTGATTGATTTACATGAAAATGTGATACTATCTTTGGGATGCAGAGGAGGTTAGTTCTCACAACTAGTCTATCCTTGCTTATCTGCATGCATGGATACTGGAAAGTTGGAGTTTGCAGTTTGCTCAACCTGTACAAGGATGTGATCACATCTAAGAATGGAGTTTTCATGGTCAGAAATTAGGGTCCTGTTTTGTGCACTGGTTCAAAGGGTTATTTTAGAAGTTGTGTTAGAACCAGGCTGAGGTTCCACACTGGTGTGGGTGAAGACCTTGGTGATACAATTCTCTTAATCTCCTCCACGAATCTTTTAATGACAGGCGTGGCAGTACGTTTTTCTCTGAGCTTCCTCTTGTGTATGCACTATATCGGATAAGTGTATCAATGGATATGTAAGCATGCTTTACATCTAGCAATTGCATAATGTATCGGACAGTGGTTGTGGTGTCCCGGTCAGATTATGTTGAAGGTTTTCCTTCCTACACCAGTGAATGAGCCTGGTCCACTTGGACGCATAGCATTTGCACATTGTTGATCTCTTCGCCTCCCTTAATACTTCCATGCACCTGTCTGGGGGTCCCAGGGAGCCAAAAACAAAGTTTTCAGGAGGAATGCTGCAACACCAAGGCTAGCTGGCTCTTGGTAACACCACTGTCCTTCCAGTAGTGTTAACCGGTACTGAAATACTAGGGTTGCTAATCATCCCACCTTCTGCCACAGCAACAAGATTTGAAAACCATGTTTGCCTGGGCCACTGTGGTGTGATTAGTATCACCATCATGTTTTTGGCTTGCACTTGTTTACCACCACCCGTATCGGGGGAATCAGTGGAAAGGTGTATGACTATGTCACTGTCCATTCTATTGACAAAACTTTCCCTGAAAAGCTTTGGTATTTTGTGTTTGCATGTGTGGCTAACTGATCTATTTGTGGTGTTCCCTGGCTTTGAAGATTGTGTCTACCACCTTTTGATTTAGTTTCCACTCAAATAGGATCCGTTTCTAGCCTTCTCAATCTGTTCAATGCTACATTTTGTAGTCCTGGCAAATATATTGCTATCCCTGTAGGATGTATTTGGATTGCCCATCCGCAGATGACTTGTGCTAACCTGGACAGAACATATGACTTGGTGCCACCCTGTTTATAAAGGTAAAACATTGTTCAGTGCTAAGAAGACAGACTTCAGTTCCAATACATTTATGCATTTTACTGCCTCACATGAATTCCATTGACCCATGATTTTCAAGTTTGTGATGCGTGCACCCCAACCTGTGTGGAATTCCTTCATGGTAATGGTCACTGTGGCGTATGGTTCTTTGAAAGATCTATCTAGGGCCATGTTTTTCACTGACTTCCATAGTATCTGCCTGGTCAATTTTGTTTTAACAATTAGATCCTCCCAATCCCCCTTCAGGTGAGACCACTGGCTAAACAGCTACTCAAAAATAGATCCCAAGTCTGGCAAATAGAATTAAGGGGACGATGAAGCATCATACCTAGTAACTTCCATCACCATTCTCTCTGGTCCTTCTGCTAGAGGCAAACTTTATGCATCAGTGTCAACTCTCTCTTTTGGAAAGAATATGCCCTTGCCCTGTTCGAGACCTTTTCTTCATGGGGAGGGAGGCAGGATTTCTACATGTTCACTGAAAATCTTAAGTTTGTGCATCATTTCCATTACTTATTTTATACCGTGCAAGCACCAACCATTTCCAATACTTGTTATATACTGTTCTAGCACGGACCTTGAAAGTTCACCTTTACTAACCAATTATATAGGTAGGGGTATACATGTATCCCCTGACTTCTAAAGTACAATGCCACTACTGCAAGGCACTATGGGAACACCTTTGGTGCAGGCTTTTTCCAAATGGTAGAACTTCTAACTAATAACTGCCTGCCACAAACCTGAGGTAACTTTTCTGATTGCTCTTCGAGATGTGAAAGTAGGGGGTCTTTGAGGTCTATGGTCGCCAAGTAGTCCAACTTCTTTGATAATAGAATGACTTCCTGCAGGGCGGTCATCTAAAATCTGTGTCCTGATAAAAGTATTTAGGAATCTCAAGCCTATTATGGGTATTATTGTCAGATCTTGCTCTTGAATTCGGAAGTAAAGCCAGTAAAATCCCTTGTTGTGTTCCTCTCTTGGCACCTCCTTGATTGCCTTTTTTTGCAAGAGGTTCTGAAGAACAAGTTACTTCCCTTCGGTAACGCTTTTTCTGGTGGATACAGTATCTGCCTGTGGATTCCTCACCTTGAGAATATCCCCTGCGCCAGCAACATTCGGAAACTTTTGTAGCAGTCCACGCCGATGAGGTCGAAGACGACGTCACAGAGACACGGCTCCACACGTGACTCCGCTGACGTCACCGGCTCCATAAGAAGACCTCGTCGGCGTGATGACGTCAGTTCCGCCCCTTTTTTCCGTGCCTTCGAGGCACACGGACGGACTGACAGCAATATATATATATATGCAGATCAACACACACACAGTGTGGAGAATAAGCAGAAAGGCAAAAGAAATAACACAATGCCCTTGAGAGATATAAATACATTTTGTAACACCAGCAGAACTATAGGTACAGAAGGATGGACAACGGGGAGGCGGGTGGGTCAGTGAGGAATCCACAGGCAGATACTGTATCCACCAGAAAAAGCGTTACCGAAGGTAAGTAACTTGTTCTTCTGATGGATACATCTGCCAGTGGATTCCTCACCTTGTGAATAGATTACCACAGCAGTCCCGCTCCCGGAGGAGGGTGTCCACCCTTCTACACCAGAAAGTCCTGAAGGACGGAACGAGCAAGGTGTCCGTCCCTCCTCACTTCGGTGTCTAAGCAATAATGTTTTGCGAAAGTGTGGAGGGAGGCCCAAGTTGCCGCCCTACAAAGGTCCTCCACAGGAACCCCCCTAGACAAAGTGTGGAAGACTTTGCCCTAGTGGAATGAGCTCTCAAACCCTCTGGATGTTCCTTACCCGCCAGGGAGTAGCAGATCTTAATGCACAAGACAATCCACCTGGAAAGGGTGCGCTTGTGCACCGCTCGACCTTTCCTGCAGCCAGCAAAGCCCACAAAGAGCTGGTCATCAATCCTGTAGTCTTTTGTCCTGTCCAGGTAGAAGCTCACCGCCCTCTTAGGGTCCAAGCGGTGAAGTCTCTCCTCCTCCTTAGAAGGGTGAGGGGGAGGATAGAAGGAAGGAAGGGTAATGGATTGCCCCAGATGGAAGGGAGTTACCACCTTAGGCAAAAACGCAGCCCTGGTCCTGAGTACCATTCTTTCAGCATGAATGGTCAAGAATGGGGGTTTTGAACTTAGAGCTTGAAGCTCACTTACCCTCCTTGCCGAGGTGATTGCAATGAGGAAAACCGTCTTAAAGGACAACAGTCTCAAGGGACACTTGTGTAAGGGTTCGAAGGGAGAACCCATAAGATAAGTTAATACAAGGTTTAAGTCCCATTGAGGCACAATAAAGGGAGTAGGAGGAAACCTGTTTGTGAGACCCTTGAGAAAACGAAGAACAATAGGTGATTTAAATAACGACGGCTGATCCGGCAAACAAAGGAAAGCCGATAAATAACCCCTAACAGTAGCCACAGCAAAGCCTTGCTGAGCAAGAGAAAGGGCAAACTGAAGGATGTTAGATAGACGAGCCTTCAAAGGGTCAATGGACTTCTCTCCGCACCAAAGTACAAATTTAGACCACCTATAGGAATATATGGATTTGGTGGAATGACGTCTGGCAGACAAAATTACATCTACCACATCCGGTGGGAGAGAAAAAGAACTCAGGTTGCCCCGTTCACTCTCCAGGCATGAAGGTGTAAGCTCTTGAGGTGGGGGTGAAGAACCTGCCCCTCCGACTGCGAGAGGAGGTCTGCCCTCAGAGGGAGACGGAGAAGAGGGCACGAGGAGAGGTGGAGAAGATCTGTGTACCACACCCTTCTTGGCCTATCCGGGGCGATCAATATAACTTGGCCTCGATCTTGGCGAATCTTCCTCAGAACCCGAGGAATCAAGGGTATGGGAGGAAACGCGTAAAGGAGTCGTGAGCCCCAACTCAACTGAAACGCGTCCCCCAACGCTCCCTGCATCGGATACTGGAGACTGCAGAATGACGGGCAGTGAGCATTCTCGTGAGTGGCGAACAGGTCCACCCGAGGAGTTCCCCACATCCGAAAGACGTGACGAACTACCTCCGGATGAAGCCTCCACTCGTGGTCGGCGGAGAACTGCCGACAGACTGTCTGCACGTACGTTCAGAACCCCGGCCAGATGATTCGCCATCAGACAAATCTGATGGTCCTGAGCCCAGGACCATAGACGCAGGGCCTCTCTTCAGAGACAAAGAGACCCCACTCCTCCCTGTTTGTTTATATACCACATCGCGGTAGTGTTGTCCGTCAGGACTTGAACAGACTGACCGCGAAGGGAAGGGAGGAAGGCCTTGAGCGCCAAACGTATCGCCCGTAACTCCAGAAGGTTGATGTGAAGCAACCTTTCCTCTGGAGACCAAAGACCCTTGATTTCCAGATCCCCCAGATGAGCACCCCACCCTAAGGTGGATTCATCCGTTATCACCGTGGCCACCGATGGAGGTAGATGGAAGGGCTTTCCTTGGGACAGATTGCCCTCCACGCTCCACCAAGATAGATCTGCTGCAGCTTCTCTGGAGATCCTCACAGACTCCCTGAGATCTCCTTTGTGCTGATACCACTGCTTGCGGAGGCACCACTGGAGCGCCCTCATGTGCCAGCGTGCATGGTTGACCAACAGGATGCAGGAAGCAAACAGACCGAGCAGGCAAAGGACCTTCAGGACTGGAACGACCGCTCCATTGCAAAATAAAGGAATCATTTCCTGTATGTCGAGAATCCTTTGAGGAGGAGGGAATGCTCGACACACAGTAGTGTCCAGTACCGCACCTATGAACAGGTTGCGCTGAGAGGGCACCAGGTGAGATTTGGGCACGTTTATCGAGAAACCCAATTTGAACAATAGCTGAGTTGTATCCTGCAGATGATGAAGCACCTTCTCCGGCGACTCCGCTTTGATCAGCCAGTCGTCCAGATAGGGGAAAACGGCAATCCCCGACCTTCTGAGATGAGCTGCCACCACTGCCATCACCTTTGTGAAGACTCGGGGTGCAGTAGTAAGACCAAACGGAAGGACCGCAAACTGATAATGTTGCGATCCTACCGTAAACCGGAGATACTTCCTGTGCGACTTCAGGATGGGGATGTGAAAATACGCATCCTGCAAGTCGATGGACACCATCCAGTCCTCCTGATTCAGCGCTTGAAGAACCTGCGCAAGGGTGAGCATCTTCACCTTCTCTTGCTTCAGATAAAAATTCAAGATCCTGAGGTCCAACATCGAACGCAATCTGCGTCCTTTTTCGGAATCAGGAAATACAGAGAGTAGCATCCCTGACCCCTCTCCTGCTCTGGAACCACCTCTATCGCACCCTTCTGAAACAACTTCAGGACTACCTCCTGCAGGAGAAGACGGTGGTCCTCCGAGCAAGCACCTTGACAAGGAGGGTAATTTGGAGGGAATTCCCGAAAGGGAAGGGCATACCCATTTTCTACAAGATCCAGAACCCAGAGATCTGTAGTTACAGATTCCCAATCTTGTAGAAAATGGGTAAGCTGGCCCCCCACAGGACCAGCAAGATCCAGAATGTCGGATCTAGGGCTGTTTTGCGGTGGTGGGAGGGGCTGAAGAGGAAGAGGAGGAGAGTTGACGGCCACGTGAGCGACCCCTGATTCTTCCTCTGTAACCCTTGGACAAAGAGCCTTGCTGTTGTTGTTGCTGCTGTTGCTGGGTCTGTCTGTAAGAGCGAAAAGTCGCCCTTCCGAAGCCTCTATACTTCTTGAAAGATCCCCTTGGCTGGGATTGAAGACCCAACGACCTTGCCGTAGCCTTGCTCTCCTTGAAGCGTTAGAGAGCGGCATCCGCCTTCTTGCCGAACAAACCAGACCCATCAAATGGTAGGTCCAACAAAGCCGACTGCACATCTTGGGAGAATTCGGAGGACTTTAGCCATGCACCCCTCCTGGTGGCAACAGAAGACCCCACAACTGAGTCTGCTGTGTCCAGTCCACTTTGAATTACTTGTCGTGCAGCCGCCTGAGCATCAGTCAAAACTTCATTGAAGCCGGCCCTATCCTCCTCCGACAACTTTGGCGCCAATTTTTTCGCTGAGTCCATAAGCGCATGGATATAGCGCCCCAACAGACAAGTCGCGTTTGTTGACTTTAGGGCCATGCTAGCTGAAGAAAAGACCTTTTTGGCCGACTGGTCCATCTTGTTGGCCTCTCTGTCCACTGGAACCTGAGGTAAGGCACCCTTGGATATTCCCGAACAAGCAGCCTGAACCACCAGGCTCTCAGGCGATGGGTGCAATGTTAAAAACTCAGGATCCCCTGGAGCCGACCTATACCTCCTTGCGACTGTCCTAGAGACCGCGGGAGCTGAAAAAGGTTTACGCCATACCTCTAATACGGGGTCGATAATGGCCTCATTAAAGGGCAACAAAGGCTCCGAGACTGCAGTAGGCGAATGCAGCACCTCAGTAAGAATATTAGACCTGAACTCCGTGGTTGGTAACTGGAGGTCTAACAACTCCGCAGCCTTCCTAATGACCGCATGATACGGCGCTGCATCCTTTGAGGGCTCATCTGATGGTGGAGTGATTTCCCACTCAGGAGACAAATCCAGCCCACTTCCTTCCTTTAGCTCCTCAAACACTTCATCAGAGTCAACCAACTCTCCCTCTTCAGCTTCCTGCAAAAGATACCTCCTTTCATCCACCACTCTCTGCGCCTCCCTTCTGGATCGAATCCGCACCAGCGGCGTCGGCGGCGCCGTGTTCGAATCAGACGGCGCCGGCCGCGGCGTCGAACGTGGATCCGCTGGAGCAGCCGGCGTCAAACGAGGTCGAGCCGGCGCCGGTGAAGAGGAAAGAGGCGTCGACGTCCTCAGCGCCGGTAGATGCCAAGACGGCGCCGCTTGAAAGAACGGCATGAATGGAGCTTGAGGATAGACCTGCGGCACTCCCAAGTTAAAAGCCATCGGACCAATCGGACCCGCAGGTGCACCAGTGGTATACATGACCCTCGAAAACACCCCATACATCGCATTTAGATAATGCGAGGGGTCCTGACCCGGTCCAGGGAATGCAGGGTACTGGGCAGGCATCACTGGACTCGGGCCTGCCGACGGTGGAAGTAGCGGCGTCACAGGCTCACCCGGGACTGGAAGATCCTCAACGGGGGCCGGAGCCGGAGATGAATCATGCCCCAAGTCTATTTAGACGCCGACCTCGACCTGGACATCCTCCTTCCTCTCTTCTCTTTCTTCATCCTGGTGATGAAAAGCTTCGCCTCCCTTTCTTTTAGAGCTTTGGAGCTCATCTTGCGGCAACAAGAACAACCATCCACATCGTGGTCGGATGAGACACACCAAACACAGTCTTCATGTGGGTCTGTAATCGACATGTGCTTGCCACATTCCAGACAGGGCTTAAAACCAGAGTTCCTTGTCGACATCTTCTCAAAGAGAAACAGAAGAAAACCAGAAGAATACAAAAAGTATCAGAAAAGCTACTATCAACGATTCCCGAAATCCGTTGGCGTCGACGGCGCGGAAAAAAGGGAACGGACGTCATCACGCCGACGAGGTGTTCTTATGGAGCCGGTGACGTCAGCGGAGTCGCGTGCGGAGCCGTGTCTCTGTGACGTCGTCTTCGACCTCGTCGGCGTGGACTGCTACAAAAGTTTCCGTATGTTGCTGGCGCAGGGGATATTCACAAGGTGAGGAATCCACTGGCAGATGTATCCATCAGAATTGCCTGTTGTAAGTCTAAATTCTTCCAAGCACTTCATTTTGATCTGATGTTAAGGGGTAAATGTGCAGTCTAGGCAATAACCATGATCTATAGTGTTTAACAATTTATCTCCCTTCACATTTGTAGGAATCATCCCAGCCTCTCCCCTACTGGTGTTATAATATAAGGGATTTCCCTTTCAGTCATTTGCTGGGTCTACCTGACCTTTTAGTGATCTGGCATTTCCTTTTTCGTTCTGCCTCCAAAGGAATACTGTGCCTGCACAGGGTGTTACCACCATGGACTCAAGTCTTGTGTATCTACTCACTGAACGTTCTAGCTCTGTGGTTGCATTGGCTGGAAACTTGCTCTTCCCCCCCCCCCTTGTCTCCTGCTGCGTGGAGCACCACTCTTGAAATAACCTCTGAATAACAGGTGTCGTCATTGCACTTCTTCATCTATTGCAATGACTCTTTCACAGCCGTTCCATACAGGCTCTCCTCCGTGAAGGGCATGTTAATGACTGAGCCCTGCACTTCCATGCCTGATAACCTGAGCCATGCACAGTTTTGGGGTTGTCCCTCTACGCACATATATCTGCTGGTTGTGTCAGCAGTATCAAGGGAAGATTTTAAGTATATATTAGAAATGGTTTTGCCTTTCTGTATAACAGCCTTTCCTCTCTTACTGTACTGTTCTGGCATAGAGTCAAGGCCCCCGTATGGGGTGTCAGCTTCCAAGTCCTGCCATGTCTCCTTTTGACTTTGACCTGTGCAGCTCCTTTGGTTTAATTGTCCTTTTAACTACTGAATGAAATTGAGGATTGTTTCGGGGTTTCTTTCAAAATCTTTAGTGGCACTTCATTTTTCAAATATTTCAATGTCATATCTTTGCTATCAAACACTTGCTATCCCTGCTATCCGACAGCCCCATTTCCTTAGGGGACACTTGCTATGATTGGGTCATGAAGTAGTATGTCCACCTGTTTTTCCTCTTACGTTGAGGGTCTGGTAAGGAAATTATCACACATCCTTCGACTTCTGGTCGATAGGACGACACAAGTTACAGACTTTGTATCTCTTTTTCTGGGCCCAATTGTTGTGGCAGTTGGGGTAAATTCGGGTATTTTCCTTCACTTTCTGATTTGGGACTACTTTCACCACTGATTATACATTCTCAGACATACACGGACAGAGGCTAAATAAAAACAAATCTCTCTCCTGGAATGTTTTTTTTTTTTTTTTTTAGAGCTTTGCCTTTTCTTTTTGACGCCTGTTGCCTTACTGACTTTTCCCGCTTTGATCCAGGTTTCGGGCTACCTCTCTTTCGACGATCTCAGGATCAGAGCTATGGACGTTTGTAGGAACCTGGCTCTATATCCACTATATCAAAGTGAGGTATAGTGTGCACAGAGTCCAGTGGAACCCCAAAGGTAGGCAGAGGTAAAGTTAGATAGCAACTTACTCTCTATTTGTGGTAGTGTAGTCGAGCAGTAAGGCATTTTTTGTATACACTAAGTCAGTAAATTAATTCACACACTCAAAGACTGAACTTCAGACCAATTGTTTTTGTATAAAAGTATTCTTTTAGTGATTTTATTTCTTAGAACCAAGCAAGCCTGGCACAGGTAAGTGATAAGTACTTTGCAGTAAATATACAGTTGAAATACAGCGTGGATTGCAATGGTAAATGCACTTTTTGACTTACAGTATCGTTGCAGAGAAATGCAATGCTTTGTAAATACAGTACATAGACTTGAATGGGCTTTTCAGTAAAATACCAGGTAAATTACATTTGAGATTAATTTTCTTACTCAGTGTAGTATACCTGGACACTACACTGGGTCATTTCCTGTAAAAAGGTAAATAAAGACTAAGTAGTACAATTTTAATGAATTTCTATAGTTTTTCAAACTCTACACTTGGAAACATTTCCATGAAAAACAGTCAATGATCGTGTTATCAGTTTTAGGGTAAGCATTCGGTAGTGGGAGTTGAGGTTCTGGGGTAGACTCAGGGGGCCACCAGAGTTAAGGATGCACTCTTGTTACAACCTCAGCGGCACTAGGGCAACCGGGTACAGAGTACTGAGGCCCAATGTTATCCAATGGGGGATAGAGGGCCTCTGGTGTTAGGCTCAGGTCAAAAGTGGATCCTGTTTAGCACAAAAAGTACATCCGCAGCAGCACAGGGTGCCCTGTTTTCAATGGGAATTTTCTGTTTTGGTATTCAGCTTGCAGGCTCGGTCCAGGAGAATTCCAGAAAGAACCAACAGCTTGGCAGGTAAGTTGGAGGGTTAGGGGATGTAGGTGCACCTCCGGTTCTCTTCTCCAGGGTGCTGGGCGGCTGGATGCAGAGGTGTCTTTTAAGGTCAGATTTCACCTTACTGGGCCACTCGTGGTTGGGGGGGAGGGGGGTCTCCCTGCAGAGGCTGCAGGCAACGTCGTGGAGTCCTGGAGGGGTCAACCCGCAGTGGACTCGGACTCTGGAGCGCTGGGGGACCTCGAACTCGGGCCGTAGGTGACGGGTGAAGTGGTGGTTCCAGGCGTCTGGTTTGTTTATCCTCAGTAGGTTCGGAGTCTTTCTTTGGTGTTTCATCTGACTTGCTGTTCACAAGAGATCCGTTCTTTGTTGAAGGCAGTCAGCACTCCCAGGGGTTCTGGAGGTCGCTAGCTTCAGGACAAGACAATTGTTTGGCACAGGGTCCCTGCAGATGGGCCAGTAAGGCAGGGGCCAAGTCAGTTTTTCTCTGCAGTCTCCTCTGCTGGGCGTCTTTTGTCCTTTTTCTACTTAGGTTGCAGGAATCTGCCTTCTTGGTTCAGGGCTGCCCCCTAAATACTGTATTTAAGGTGCGTTTTAGGGGTCTCGAGGTCGGTAGCTAATGGGCTACTGACCTTAGGGTGACTACACCCTGGGTGTGCTCACCCCAAGTGGGGGGAGCGAGTACAATCCTGAATCCTGATTTGGGAGTGCCTGCCATCTGCAAGACAGCGGGCACTGAGGGCCTGAGGGATGGGGTTAGCAGAGGTGGGCACACCTTCTGGGCTGGCTAATTTTTTCCACCAGTCTTCCCGCCGAAAAGGAGGGGAGACAGGAAGGGTGCCTGCTCCGGATAGCAGGAGAGGCTGGGGGTCGCATTACAAAGGCTGCAAGGCCTTTGAAGCTCCCCTGCCACAGATGGCTCTTCCTGGCCTGGGGGAGGTGTGAACAACTCTGCCCAGGAAAGGCTTTGTTTATGGGTTCAGGGAGCGAAGGCTCCCACCCTAGGGATCCAGAAACGTGTCTCGTGGTGGCAGGCTGGTGTGTACCAGTCAGGGAACACACCAGAGGCTGGGCATTTTTCTCTAAGATGCCCTCTGAGTGCATTTTTCATTAAAACCCACACTGGCATCAGTGTGGGTTTAATGTGCTAAGAGGTTTGATACCAAACTGCTCAGTTTTCAGTGCAGCCATTATAGTACTGTGGAGTTTGTAGTGACAAACTCCCAGCACCATATACTCTTAATAGCAGCACTACACTTACAATGTCTAAGAATTGACTTACACACTGTAGGGGTACAGGGCTCACGCACATGTACCATCACCACTGTTATAGTGCAACCAACTAGAGGGGTGGGTAACCTATGCCAGGGCAGTGGGTTGTAGGTAGGGCACACAGGGATGTGTACCATGTCGGCTCTTCACTTTGTTTTGCACCAAAACACGCAGCAAGCAATGGCAGGGTGTGTGTGTGTGTGTAAAGGTACAGGGCCTCTAAGGGTGACACAATAAGTGCTGCAGCCATTAACGGTCTTCCTTGGTCACAGTGCCCTGTGTACCATTTACCAAAGACTGACCTGTGGCCAGAGATGCCAATTGGGTTTGGGTGCAGTTTTGGAAGAAGAACACAGGCCCTGGGAAACTGATTGGCAGGGACCCAGGGCACATCATGTCAAAAGTGCATCAGTAGTCTGGCAAAAAGTGTGTGTGTGGGGGGGGATGGGAGCTCATATGGGGAGGACTATGCCGGCCGATTGGTTGACTCTCCTCCCCCAACCCCCCCCCCCCCCCAAGAAAAAAGAAGGGTAATTTTCAAACCCAATTACTAGATAGCAGAATAATGGACAGGAATTGAATACAGAAACAATTCATGCTGCAAACCCGCTGTTTCGAAGGAGAACAGGTCACAACACACAAAAAATAACAAGCTCAGTCTCTTTTTGCTCATTTTAGCTCCTTTGCAGAAGGTCCTTCATGAATGTACATGCCATGGCAATTAATGAACGTTAAAATAGATTGCTAATAAATATGTTATATTCCATAACATAATAGTGTACAAAGGAGTGATGGAACATGGAAAACTTTTAATGTAACTGTAAAGTAATTATTTTTACAAGCAAAAGTCCTTTCAAACAGTGAAACAGGACAATAGCCCAACAAAATGGTTGTTATAGAAGCAACCCTCTTCCGAACAATCTCTTCAGTTTCTTATTTTCAAAGTAGAACATATACTCATTTGACCAAATCAACTTGCACAACCACCCTACCAATGACAATTCTTGTACATTAAGTCAGATCCAACTTGTTTCTAATAGACCTATTTCATGAATAACTAATTATGAATATGTAAAGCACTTGGTAAACAAAACCATTAACTACATTTAGGGGCCAGAAATCAAGATATACAGTTGCCTTACCTTGTGCCAAGAGCTCTAATTCTTCAGGAGAACTAACAGGCTCACTTTTCACATGTATAGCTCCATTTGACTGGTCTGATTCATTCAATTGCTTCTCTGCCCCATTCATGAGACCAGAACACGGTGAACCAGTTCCCTGTTCTTCAAGGTTCTTAGCGAGTGTGGGAGGCCTAGGTACTGCACGTCCCTTGAGAGAAGGGCCTCTATTTATTCCACCAAAGGCACTCTTAGACTGCAAACCTTTCCTAACTCTATAGTTCCGCTTGGTGACTTGAGCACTGCTTTGGTTCCTACGTTTATATTGCCTTTTGGGGGTGACAGGATTTAACTCATTAAATTCGTCACCCCCAGAGCCTTCACAGCTCAGCTCAGAGTCCAGCTCTAGGTCCCTCTCTTTTTTAGGGGTGATGTGCTGACTCGGTGTCTTTACATGGGATTCCTCCACAGCATTACTAGCAAAACGTGGAAATTCATGATTGACCACGCACTTTTGTAACCCAGGGGAAACTGTCACTCTAGGTATTCTCATCGCATAGTTATGATTATCATTTACTGGGTCAGTTCCATGCCTGTAAATGTCCGATGTGGGTTCTGGTGTGCTAATGGCTCGGTGGTCATTGCTTTCTGATTTCAAAGGTCTGCCAACTGCTTTAATAAGATCTGCCTCTGTACATAAGCTAGAAAATTGTTTCAGCAGCCGCACAGATTCTGCAAGAATGCCAGAAGTACTGTAATTTGGGTCCATTCCACTGGAATCTGTGGTATTCATGGGTCCGCATGTGTCT
Source organism: Triturus cristatus (assembly GCF_964204655.1). NCBI lineage: Eukaryota > Metazoa > Chordata > Amphibia > Caudata > Salamandridae > Triturus > Triturus cristatus. The sequence goes on along the minus strand of NC_140590.1, from coordinate 1,140,791,248 downwards.
GAATCAGTAAGGGATGTAGATTCCTTGATACCACCTATCAAGGAAGAATCACTAGTACTCTGGCTGAGACCACCTTCGCCTTCTTTGCTTGATGCAGGTGAAGAAAACGTGAAGTGTTTGACAGTCGAAGTGCTTCCTGGGCTTGTACAGGAGGCAGTGTTCTGTCCTGTCATTACCTGCTTCTCCTTTGTTTTGTTATCATGTATGTCCTTCAACATCATTAATAAGGTGCTAAATTTGTAGTCTGGTTCTAAAGCTACAGAACTCTGGCCAGGAGAAGCAAAAAGTAAGGGCAACATGGGTTTAGAGGTTGACCCATCACAGGTCTCTTCCTTTATCGATTTGTATGATAACTCTTTCAACTCTGAGAGAACATGCTTAACCACAGCAGTTTCTATCTCAGCTGCATCTCGTGATCTTTCATGCATGTTGCTGAGGAGCAGCTGATGGGTAAGTGTGCCATGCTCAGCAGAAAAGTTTTTTGATCCAAGAGCCACTCCTTTGGTATCAGAAAACACACTTCCTTCGCCCTCTTGTGCTTCGTCTTGATTTTTGCGTTTGCTTCTAACATATCGCCTCTTGGGTTGTTTTAAGTCTTTTACTTTAAGTCTTTTTTGATCTGGATCATCCTTTGCTAGATGAGGAGAACCATCAGGAATTGGAAGTCGCTTGCATTTAGAAACATCCTGTGATGCCCCTTCTGAGGCTATAATTGATGCTTCCGCTTCAGAAGCAGGCACTTGCAAAGCAGTTGCTTCTATGCTGCAATGTGCTGAGCTAACAACATGTGTGAGCGGCTTGTCGCATTTTCTCTTCTTGCTGGTACTGTTGGTGTACTTGGGTATATTATCACAAGCCCCCTCATGTTCCAATATTTTAGGCACAAAACTTTGGTCCATTTTACTGTGAGGATTCTTAACAGTTGGCAAACGAGTTCGGTTTCTTGTCCCAGCTGTTTTTTTTCTCTTCGAGACGCCAGGCAGGACTCCACTTGTATGGGAGCTGAATGGATTCTCAAAAAACTGAACTTCGGTCCCAGAGAGTGCATGCTCAGTGGAGCTTTGAGTAAAGAATGGGTGGATCGCACTCAGTGCAATTTCAACAACTTCTGTGGACAGCACACAACTCATCCCAATGGCAGGGTCTTGAACACTACCATCTTTTCCTTCAACGCTCTTGCCACAATTTATCTTTTTTGATGATTTGGGACAGGTTAACTTTACTTCAGCCGGATGTTTGAAAATGCCCACTGGAGGACTTAGACATCCATTCATCAGGGTAAGTGCATCGGTTAAGGAGTTCCTTTCAGACGGTTCCAGCATCTCATGGTTCTGATTACCTTTCAGGAGATCAATTCTATAGTTTTGTTTATCTGGATCTTTGGAAATCAATTCTTCCGCAAGCACAACACTCCTCTGCCATGCAGCCTTATATTTTTTAGGAACCTGGTTAAAAAACAAAAGAGGGCACGTTATAAAAGTATGAATGGGAAAAAGAGACTTGTAAACTCAAAAGAATCTGTAAACAGAAATATTTGTAAGGTTATTAAATAATTACAGATTAACAGTAAATCATGAGTCTGGCCCACCCTACTCTAAAATACGAAACCTGCTTTCAATCCACACCTTTTTTGTTTTGTCAGAACTACCAGTACCAGAGAATGTTGCACAAAGTAAAACGTTGAAAAGCCTGGAACCTCAAAAAGATATACCAGTGAAAAATAAATGAAATATTGAAAATCTAGCACAAGTGTTAAACAAAAACAAACATGACAGTCAAATATCTAGGCTAAGAACATTAAAGTGGTTTGGTGGTCGCTACATGGGATCTAAAAAGATGATATTTCGTTCAGTAACTGTTGACAGCATATATTCATATGAATCCCAAAATGTCACCCCTTTGCACAGACATCCTCTTAGTAAGTATTGCGATCCTCCGAGTGCAAAGGTAAGCTTCATTACATTATTTTGAACTGGCTGCTCAATACAAGCTTGTATGCCCAAACGTAGAGGCTCTTTACATTTAACAACTAGGCTGGGCTGTTTCAGCATTCCATTTTAAAGGTACTGGTAAAAACGATTTCAAGCAACCCACTTACTAGTGGGAAATTTGTTTTTCCACTACTTATTTTAGAAACAGTAGATGTAAGATAATGAACAGTATTTAGATCTGAAACTTTAGATTCGTTTTTATATAGTCACAAATGAGGAAAAATGTTCCAAAAGAATGTACAAATTACTAACGAAAGTCTCTAAAGCTGTTGGGGTTGGATAGCCAGCAACATCTAAAATGTTCAAAGAGTTGATGCCAAAGATCCTAGAATGATCCTGCCGATCAACTTAGGAACGCCAGTCACAGGTGAAGGAAAAATCTCTGAATCAATCTACCTATCGTCCATTTTTTTTTGCGTGCAATCCTCTCACCGTCCATTTATCTTTACGTGTGTGTGTGTGTGAAGAGAAGTTGGGGAGAGTGTTTGCGCAAACAAGCTAGACCAACTTCAGAAATAAAGTAGACAAAGAAATTTAGAAAGCATTGAAAATAGCAGGATCAATTATTCGAACAAGCTGAATCGAAGATTCCAGTATAGCACAGGCCTTTCACAAATTTTTATCAAACATTGTATACAGCGAATCCAGTTCAGCCTAACAAAACAGGTGAATATGTGAATGATATCGCCCAGAAAGAGGCTCAGGGACGAGCAGACAGATCTACCGAGACCTATTCAAATAGACGGAGTGAGAACAGGCAGATCCAAGCTTAAGACAAAACAAATCCCACTATGCTTGATGACTACAGCTCTCTATTCGACAAAACATTTTGCAAGTCTCTAGCAACCCCTACTGACAAAACTTTTTAACTCCTTCTCGGAGTCTAGAGGCATAACTGCATCTATGTCTTAGACCAGTGTTTCCTAAACAGTGGTCCCCGGACCCCCAGGGGTACGTGACACAATCCCAGGGGGTCCGCAGGGAGCAGTTTTCAAAGCACTGCAAAGGTCCTTGTATAATTAGCAGTTTTCGAGCAACAATAAAAGTGTCAAGATAACGCCAGTGATTAATGCACCTTCTGGAGAGAGAGGAGTTTTTTTCCAGTGGAAGCTTTGACTTATCCAATGTAGCACAGAGGATTAATGTGCCTACTGCAAAGGACGTGTACCATGCATTTAAAAAAAAAAACAACAATATTTTATGGGCATAGGTCAGTGGGTTACTGCTTTTGCCACAGAGATTCTTTTGCTACTGTGCAGTTCATAAATTACAATCGTAATCTAGCATAGTGACCTATAAACTCTCAAAGAGCTGCTTGCAAACTGCATGGTACAAGTTCGTAACATGTTTTTTCCCAGTCTTTCTTTATCCTAATGCTTATAAAAAGGCTTAGCGTCGCCAGGAATCAGATTCACATGCCCCCAAGGTGTGCGGTCTTGGCTGACCATGCATTATGTGTTGCTTTCAGATTGCCTACCTTCACTAAATGATAGAATGGGATGCCCTTAAACGGGGGAAGCATTGGTGCTTCGTGTGGATCAGGTGACTTCAGGACACATATCTGGGGTAGAGGCGACTAAGGCCACAATGTAAATGTGGGAAAGAGTTGAAACCAAGTAGAAGCTAATTACTTTCCTCTTGCCAATGATCTCATATTGGGGAACCCTGATGTTACTCTGGCCATGAAAGACTATTTATTTGCCAATCTGTGAGTCCCGAACTATAAAACAATTTGAGAGTTCTTTGATATGGAGGGAATTACGTCTGGAAAATCTGATGACCAATTTTACTTTGCCTGGAAAAAAGCGCTTCATCTACACACAAAATGGATACTGGGAAATGATACCACGATCAGACCCCTGGATTATCAGACCAAGACAAAGTATGAACAATGGGTCATCAATAAGGACATCAATAAAGAGCTGGTCTCCAAAGTTAGTGAAGTGCTGCAACAGCGAGAAGGTTGAGAAGGTGTCAAGACCAAAAGAGGAAGGAAACCAAACTCAGTCGCCCCTGATAGAGGCAGAATGAGAAGGGACATTTAAATACATTTCTATCTTCATGCAATCGGCGGTAGCTACGGAGACTTTTACCGAATAAATACGTACTGGTACCAAACCACGGTAAAACTCTGGAATTGGATAACAACAGATCCAGTAGATGCTGGAGGGAGTGCAGGCAGCGCATCACACTTGTAAACTTGATATGGCTTTGCCCACGTCTTCAAGCTTACTGGTCCTCAATGTTGGATGCGATTGAAGAGATGTTTCACACAAGCATACCAAGGCATCCAGCCATATTAGGCCTGCTAAACAAACATTTCTCCTCCACTCACCATGTATGTGGTAAGCATTTGTTGTTGGTACTCTGTGCCGCAGGGAAAGCAATAACCGCACCTTAGGGTAAAGACAGACCACAAACCTGAGGGAATGGCTCTTCAGACTTATGGAGGTGTTCACAATGGAGAAAATCACAAATACAATAACTAGAAAGCTAAACGACTATGAGACAAACAGGGTTCTATTCTTAAAATAACTCTTCATAGAATTCAAGCAATTCACATGCCCATGTCATCTTGGGGAATTTAGGATTACGACTGCCGGTGACCGTGAAGAGGAATAAAAGAAGGAATTCAAATGAAGCCTGTAAAACATCAATGTCCACTAAACAGAATATAAGCCTCGAAGGGGAAGACAGCTGTAAATTGGTAGAGTTGTTGGGTCGGGAATTGCTGGGATTAGGGACGGACAGGATGTGGTTGCCTTGGGCAGGTTTTTAATTCCTTGCTGGCCTTTAGTTGTAGGCGAAAGTATGTAAACTTATAACAAAATGAAGGGGGGGGGAAACAGATTTGAATCCTAACATTCTTAAATTCTATTTGCTATATTATGTAACAAAAGAAGAGGACCCAACTGAAAAGGAACACATTCTTCAAAATGTAATAAAAAATGTAGCTAATTAATTTGTGCAAGTGTTTGCAGGTGCTACGCACAGCTCCTATTTATAAACAACTGCACTTAATTCAGCCAGTCCACCACATAGCGGCACTGTCTTTAAGAACATCAAAGTGTTTCACAGTTCCATATACATAAAATCCAAAATGAACTAGCATGTCTAGTCCGTCCTTGGGAGCTGATGTGCCTAGAATAGTCCAAAATGGAACACTTGTATCAGTGTGATGTTTAGTGGGAAGCACCAGAACCGGAGTTTAGAAAACCTAGTATGGGCGGTGGGTGATGTAAGCCCCCGTGGCTTCCTGACCAATGAGTTGGGCCCTGGCACTTTTTTTTTTTTTACACAAATCAACCACTCAAAACTGAGCATACTTACCTGACCCCCTCTCTAAAACAAGAGCCTGTAAGTACTCAAGTGTTGGGATGCAAAGATAATCTTTGAAAAAGTGAAGGTTGTCCCGTTAAATCTGGGAGAAGAATCTACTTTTTTCTGCATTGTGGTAAAAGAGATCTGGTTAATCCCATTATAAATTCAGGGCTATTAACCCCTTAGTTGCTCATGACGAGCTAGACTCGCCATGGCACACAGTGGGCGTGTGCTCATGACGAGTCCAGCTCGTCATGACACCCACCCAACCACGGGGGAAGCGCTAGCGCTGCCCCCGTGGGATGCCGATCCGGTTATTTTAACCAAGGAAGGCAGGGGAAGGGTTTTCCTTTTCCCCGATGCCTCTTTTGTGCATTAGTGCAGCAGGAATGGCCACTAGACCCAGGGATTTTTTATCCTTCTATAAACGTGAGTTTGTTTTGATGTTTGGGGGAGCGGCCCCTTAGGCAAGGGTCGCTCCCCTTAGGGGGATAATAATTTTGGCTTTGTCTGCCCCCCGGGTGGGTCAGATTTGGCATAATTTTTTTTTTTTTTTTTAAACGGCCCACTGGACCATCATGGAGAATTTACTGGGGAGTGGCCCCTTGGGGGGGGGGGGGGGAGGGGGGAGGGGAGGGGGGAGTGGGCAGATTTCGCCTTTTTTTTATTTTAGGCCCCCAAGGATTTATTTACGGAGAGTGAACCCTTGGTCAAGGGTCGCTCTCCTTTGGGGCCAATGTTTGTGGCTGTGTCTGGTGGGCAGATCTAGCCATGTTGTTTTTTTAAATTGGGCCCACTAGACCACCAGGGATTTGTTTGTGGGGAGTGGCCCCTTGAGCAAGGGTTGCTCACCTTTGGGGAGCATTACTTTGCCAGTTTCTGCCACCCTGAGGGGCAGATCGGCTGATTTGTTCTTTTGTAGGGTCACTAGGCCACCAGGCTTTTTTTTTTATGTTGGGGAGCGGCCCCTTGGACAAGGGTCGCTCCCCTTTATGAGAGGATGATTGTGGCCATTTTTGCCCTCTTTGGGTGGAAGAATAGCAGTATGTTTTTAGGCCCATCTGAAGCCACTACACACCAGGTTTTTGGGGTTTTTTGGGGTATGGGAGTGGCCTCAAGGGCAAGGGTTGCTCCCCTTTAACGGGGGTGAATATTTTATTTATACTCTTAGGCCCACCTACCCCTTAGCTTGGCTGGTGGATTATGTGTGGACTGGTGCATTATTTGCATATGTGATTGTAATGTTTTTTTCTCCTTTTTATTCTAGTGTAAAGCTTTTGATTCCAGTTTCGACAGTGGTTGTTCTGCAGTTTTGCGTAGTTGCATTTTTTTGGTAAAAAAAACTTTGTTGTATTTACTCCAAATTAGTATTATTGTCATGTATGAATGAATTTTTTTGTAAGTGGTGTCATAATGGCAGCATATTTAGTTAGTGTTTTGAGCATGAAATTCTTTGCTATGTGTTTTGCATTGTCTTATGTGTAATTTTCTTTTCTCTTTCTTTTTTAGTGGGATATTGTTGATCCATACTGTGTCTGTGCAGAGTAGGTGGTGGTGAGGTTAGCTGCTTCTGGTAAGTGAGTGGTATCATTTTGGAGTATATAGGTATTTCTGATAAAGGTGCATTTAGTTTATTACTTATTTTACAAAGTGTTTGTTGTTGACTTGTTTGACAAGTTACCTTTACCAGTAAGCATTATGGCTAGCCGTAGAATGACTGCTCAACAGGTGATTGGTATGCTTCTTGAATCTTCCTCTGAGCAGGATTATGAGACTGACAGTGCGTCCGAGGGAGGGGAAGATTCAGGCAGTGATGAAGGTATTCTCAGTGCAGATGAAGCAACTCTTGGTGTGGATGAAGCTACTCTCAGTGCGATGAAGTGCCTGTTTTAGAGGAGGATACTGCTGTACCGATGGTGCAAGAGGCATCTGGATTGCAGCCTGAGGCTGCTAGGCTTCCTACTGGAAGTGCTCGAATCTGGGTTGATCCAAACATGGTGCAGCCAGTGTTGCCTGCCTTTAGTGGTGATGCAGGGTGTAGAGTGGATTGTGAACATTTGTCTATACAGTTTTTCAGTTGTTTATGGAAGATATATTTTTGGGTGAGATTTTTGAGCAGAATAATTTGTATGCTGAACAGTTTTTGAGGGACAACAGTGACAAACTTAGGCCCCACTCTAGAGCTACCCGGTGGACTCCCACAAATCTGGAAGAGATGAAGTTTTTGGGTTCGACTTTATTGATGGGTTTGAGAAGGAAGCCATCCATGGCTTCATATTGGTCTACCAGTCCCTGGATGGCAACGGCCATATTTCCTGCAGTTATGACTCATGATCGGTATTTACTTTTGCTACGGATGCTGCATTTTGTTGATAATTCTTTGGCGTTGCCACAAGATCACCCTGACTGTGACCGTATTTTTAAGATTCGGCCTGTTCTTAATCACTTTGTAGAACGATTTTCAGAGATCTATACTCCAGGGAAAGAAATATCTATTGATGAGTCTTTGGTCTTGTTCAAGGGCCATTTGGTTTTTAGGCAGTACATCCCTAACAAGAGGGCACGCTATGGAATTAAGCTGTATATGTTGTCTGAGAATAGGACAGGATACGTTTTTAATTTCCTTGTTGGCAGTAATATTTGTCTTTTTTGTCTTTCTGAAGCAGGGTGTACCTTGTCTCTTTTTGTGAATGTTGTGATGTGTTGGTTTCGTGCCTGGTGGTGTGAATGGTCTTGTGTGGATCACGTTTGAAAGGTGTGTGAATGGCCTGTAAAGCGGTTGGTGCCTTCCCGTGGCTTTACAACTCACGAGCTGCAAGTCACTGGTTCCGTTTTTTGTCCATTTAAATAATGACAGTGCATTTCATTTTTGTGAAATCTCTGGTTGATAAAAATTTATATACTGAACCATCACTCGCCCTCGTGCCAAATCCAACCAGTATGTGTGTGTGTTTGAGGAATAGATGGCTGTGCAGGAATCTTTGTCTTTTTAGTCCCTCTGCCAAGGTGTACACTCCATCTAAGAATAACCTACCAACTGTAGATATTGTCGTAAACCCATGGGAGTACATGGTGATGTCTCTTGTGAATTCCAACAAGTTATTTTATCCACAATGTCCTGCAACCCTTAAAATGTCTGTCACATTTTCCTTGCAATATTGTGCCAAAATTTTCACCCTGCAGAAATAAACAACTAATGATCTCAAAACGATCTGGTTTTGCAAGGGGGGTCACCTGGGTTTGTGGCCTCGAGCTCGGCAGCCATCTAGGGAAACCTACCTAACCCACACATTTCTGAAAACTAGACACCCGGGGGCTTCCAGGGAGGTATGGCTTGCGTGGATCCCCCAACGTTTCCTCACCCAGAATCCCCAGCAAACCTCCATTTTAGCTTTAAAAAAATACTTTTTTCACACATTTCTGTGTGGGAAAGTTGTAGCATCACAGAGCTCACACAAATTTCCCACCACCCAGCGTTCCCCCAGGTCCCCTGATAAAAATGGTGCCTCACTTGTGTGGGAGGCCCAAGTACCCGCGACAGATAAGGGCCCAAAACGTAGTGAGGCAACATCAACATTGCCTATCTAAAAATGTTTTGGGCCCTTTCCTGTCATGGGTACTTGTGCCTCCCACACAAGTGAGGCACCATTTTTATCGGGAGACCTGGGGGAACGCTGGGTGGTGGGAAATTTTAAAGGCAGGGGAACTGGGTCGTTTATAGATTTAATCCTGGTATCCTTGCCCATATTAGAGCTATTAGCGGGATTTGCCATACAAGCAAGTTTTTTTTATTGATCGTAACCCCATTTGTGTGCCATTCCAGAGATCCTATATGGTATTTAGGGAGGGTGCTGTACAGAGTGGGGCTGTGAGACCAACTGATGGTGGGAGGGGGTTGAAATGGTCTCAGATAGTTCCAGAAGTATTCTATGAATATCCGACGTCTTCATGCGCCAATGAGTTGGCCAAGTGCTGCTCCGCAACCTTGGCGCCAAAGGATGTTATTGGCGCCTTTAACATCATCTCGGATAAAATAAGTAAGTTCTTAAGCGCTCCAGCGAGGCCACATGTTAGTCAATCTCCTAGATGGTTTGATTCACGCTGCTCCAAGGCAGCTAGGAAGCTGCGGGAAGCACTTAGCAAATGCCCCAGAGACCCTATACAGGTTAGATCTTGCCGTAGGGAATACAAGTTACAACTTGTTAGATGAAAAACGGCTTTAAAAGACGAAGTATGGAGGGACCTCATTGACGCAAGCACCCTAAAGGATAGATCGAGGTTTTGGAACAGAATTAATAGTCCTTTCTTAAATTCTGAGGACGGAAGAGGTGTAGCTGCTAATATAAAAGAGGAAGAGTGGGTATGCCATTACAACACTATATTTGAGTGCCCCCCTGAGAACCTCTTCACTACCCAGGGTGTTGCGGCAAATTCGGTTTTGGTTTTTAGTTCCCTTGAGGTCAAAGAAGGTATTATGGGATTATCCAGTAATAAGGCCCAGGGACCAGATGGTAACCCAGCTAACCTTTATAAATCAAACCCAACACTCTGGGCCCCTGTCCTTGCCGTGGTTTTGAACGCGGCGGCAAGATCCAGTTGCCCCGAGTCTTTGGCAACCTCAACCATAGTGCCAATATTTAAGAAGGGTAACCGTGGTAGCACTCATTGCTACAGGCCCATCTCCTTGTTGGATTCGGTGGTCAAGGTGGTGGGTCGCGTGCTTCTGGAAAGATTGACATCCAGGACAGAAGAGCACGCCATTTTATCAGACATCCAGTACGAGTTTCGTCCCGGAAGGTCCACTATAGCCCAATGTCTTAATCTGTCCATGATTTTAAACAAGTATACTGTTGCACGTCCCAGTACAATTTAACATTCATGGATTTGTCTTCCGCGTTTGACCGTGTGAACAGGGGGTAAACTCTGGCAATCCATTCTTGCTATTGGGATAGATGACATTGTTTCTTTCTTAGAAAGTCTTCACCAAGCAAAATTCAACCGGGATCTCTAACATGGTCGTGCACGAAGAATTGGGGGTCTCTAATATAAGAGACATTTTGGCTTTACGCCCACTAATTTTCTGGCTGAAAACGTTATGTAATTAGGACCTGTCGCTGACCCAGAGAATCCTGAAAGAGTGTATGCTGCTGGATCATGCACACCACAAATCATGGCTAAGATATATAAGGTCCAGTTTTGACAGACTGGGCAGACCTGATTTATATACTAATCCGGAAAAGGCATCTAAAAAGGATCTGGGTTGGGTCACAGATTCCTTCAGTAGCCTACTGAAATTAGAGAGGGAAGAGTACGAATTGAAGAAACCTAGTGTGCAGAACTTTATAATCCTGAAAACATGACTAACTACAGAGCGTTACCTTTTAGGTTCCTTCAGCACTTACAATCGTTTTTTGCTGACCAGGTTTCGCCTGGGTTTCTTCCATCTTTTGTTAGCTTTCCCCAGGGGTTGTCATAGAGGACAGCTTTTTAAATCCTGCTGCTGCGACGGTGAGTCTCCGCAGGTCTTGCTTCATTTTTTTTTTTTTTTGCCGTTTCTATGCGACCACCCGGAGGAAACTAATAGTCCCTGTTTTAAGGAGATTGAATTTTAGGCAGGCACGCCCAGCTCTAACTTATTTACAACTGCTATCTGAGGACTCTGTTTATTTGTAGAGGGCAGTATCCTGAGGCAGGGCTCGACAAATCCACTCGACCGCTCGCATTTGCGAGGTAAATTTTATGAGGTCGAGCTATTTTTAGGTCCTACTCGCACTTTCTGGCGAGTAGGAAAACATACTAACTTTTGTCCTCCGTCTTTGAAAATGGAGCAAATGTGACAAGATAACAAGATTTAAAGGCCTTTTTATTGCTCACAAAGCAAATGAGCAATAAAAATGCCTTTAAATCTTGTTATCTTGTCACTTTTGCTCCGGTTTCAGAGACGGAGGTCAAGTAGGTCACTGTTAGGGCGAGGAGATTTTTCAAGGTACTAGTCCTGCAGGACTAGTACCATTTTTTAGATTTTTCGAGCCCTGTGAAGGGTATTTTATCAACTTGGTCCCCAGTCAGTGACATAATAAATGGGTTTTACTCACTTATTGCTAGGTTTATTTTATCACTGTTTTTATTAAAGCTTTGATTTTAATGGATATCCTATTTATGAATTAACCTTCTGTATGTAATGAATTGGACAAATGATTCTATGAATGTTATTATTGTGGTTTTTATATATATATGTGAACTTTTATGATTTTAAAGCTGTAAACCGAATAAAGTTGTTTGACTGACTGATACACCATTTGAACTGTAGACTCATCCTTCCAACTATATTCATGGATCCTAGCTCTGCAGGGCAAAATAATCAAACATTAGCTGTTTAGTGCTCCTATGATTTCAAGGACAGTGGAGCCCTTGGAATTCCGCAAAGAAGCACTATCAAAACTCCCCAATGTAAAGGGTGATGTTTTCTCCACCATACCTCATTTTTAGGCTATATGGTTTTAGGTTTACACCTATCATAACTGATAAAACCCCACCAAAAGGAAAATCGCCATCACCGGTGTAAACATAAAAACATTGAAAAAACACCTTTGCAACCACAAACTAAGTGCCATTCAAAGAAAGGAAAAGATGAGCGAGTCATTTTTATTTCTTCCTGAAGGGGCAACGCAATGTACCTTTGTTATACAAGGTAGCATCAAGAAAGACTCGGCTAACAATATTCTGCTTGAGTTGTTGTTGTTTATGGGGGTCACAATTTAAAATCTGTGTTACTCACACTAGGACCACTGTGCCAATTGCGGGCAGATTAGCCAGGAATTGGAATGCTATGGATAAGACTGTTTTTTTACAGTCACTAGCCAATGATGTCCCCTTCCTGGACAATGACCTAAATCTGTCAGTTTCCTCCTTAACCGACTGGCTACAAGTGGCCAGCAATCTCCATGCCCCGTACAAAAGAATCAAACTCGCACGGCGCACGGATGCCAATAGATGGTTCTCCGCTGATCTGAAAAGCAGGAAACTGGCTTTACGTCAGCTTGAGCGCTTGTGGCGCCGTGATTATGACACTGAGGGAAAAATTAAATATACTAGGGCGAGGAAGGATTATATGAATGCCATCTCTGCAGCTAAGGTGGAGTATTTTTCTTCCCGCATTCTTGATTCCTCAAACAAATCTAAAGACATCTTCTCTGTCTTTAATGAACTGACCAACCTGGAGAACGTTCGTCCTAAAGTAATCCCCACCCAGTGTCTGTGTGACTCACTGAACTGTTATTTTAGTGACAAAATCACAGACATAAAAACGAGCATTCCCCAATCTAAGACTTTAATAACAACTGGCATGGCAATAAAGACTGGCTCTGCCACCCTTAGAAATTTTCAACCCATGACCAGCTTTTGGAACTAATGATAAGAGTCAAATCGGGTTCCCCACTGGATATCTGTCCCCCGTGTATCCTGAAAGAACGCTTCTCCACCTACCCAACCCCTGTCCTTGCCCTTCTAAATGACTCCATCTCGTCGGGCATAGTCCCGTCCGCTTTTAAAGTCATACCACTATTAAAAAAACCCGGAGCGGATCCTGGTTGTAAGGCTAACTACAGGCCCATCTCCCTATTGCCTTACCTGGCAAAAATCCTGGAAGCACACGTGGCGAAAACTCTTTCTAATTTTTTGGAGGAGTCCTCCTGCTTTGACCCTCATAAGGCTGGATTCCGGCCTGCTCACTCTACGGAGGCAGTGGTCACTGCAGTGTAGGACACACTTCGAGACTGCGCAGACAGACATTCTCCCCAGGCCCTGGTGCTTTTGGACTTGTCGGCCGCCTTTGACACGGTCGACCATAATATCTTGGTCGAGCGTGTCGGACAGGCCGGCATACAGGGCGTGGTGGCCTGCTGGGTGAGGTCTTTTTTGGAGGATCGCTCCCAAGCCGTGCGTCTGGGGGACTTGACTGGTGTTAAACAGTTCATCTCATGCGGAGTGCCACAGGGTTCTTCCCTGTCACCCCATCTTTTTAACATATACATACTCCCCCTCATACAAACCTTGAGGGACAAACAGGTGAGAGTCTTTAATTACGCAGACTACCTGCAATTACTCTTTACCATTGACAACTCTGAAAAATCCGTAAGTCATTTCCAGTCAACAATGAGGTTTATTCAATCCTGGATGGATCAAAATCAATTGAAACTAAATCCAGGTAAAACCGAATTGGTATTGACCGAGGACAGTGCCAAGTACTGGGGCCCTCACTACTGGCCTTCGGATCTGGGTCAAGCTCCGCAACCCTCACCATCGGCCAAAACGCTTGGAGTCATTGTGGACAGCGACCTTTCACTAAAGGCACAAGTAGGACAAGTGGTCTCCAAGTGCTTTTATCAGCTAAAAAAAATTAGGAAGGTCAGGCGATTTTTAACGCCAGAAGCAATTACCCAGGTTGTGATCGCCACTGTTCTGTCCCATCTGGATTACGCGAATGCCATTTACTTGGGTCTTCCAAACTATTTACTCAAGCGTCTCCAGATGGTGCAGAACCATGCTGCTAGGCTGATCCTGACGCAGCCTAGGTGGCAGGCGGCTACTCCTCTTCTTATTAAGCTGCACTGGCTTCCGGTCATGCAACACTGCTTCTTCAAAGCAGGCTGCATGATCTTTAAGTCACTACATGGTAAAAGCCCTAAATTTATTAATCAACTAATCTCCAGATATGTTCCTCCCCGTAATCTTCGCTCACTCCACTTAGGCCTTCTTCAAACTCCTCCCTTTAAACTCAAACGCTCTGGTGGACGTAGATTTGCCACACTGGCCTCTTGCCTATGGAACACCTTTCCCCTGGAAATCCGGTCCTGTCAAAATCTCTTATTCTTCCGGAACACGCTGAAGACATGGCTCTTTAGACAAGCATGTTAATTCATTTCTTCCGCCTTTGATTGTGTTACTGTCAAGTTAGCGCCAAGAAACTAATCAGTGTTAGCGCGCTTAACAAATGACTTAATAACATAACATAACAGAACACTAAAACATGGTCTCTTCTTCCTTCTGCTTTTTTCAGTTTTGTGGTCTTTGGTCTAAAGATGCAGTGTTTAGAAGCATGTTTTGGGTCTTATTTAGTTATTTTATAAACTGTAGAGAATCGGGAAATATCAAAATTCTATTTGATATTTTGGTTACATTTGATTTCACTGATAGGTAAAATGGCTGGTTTTATAAGAATCTTTCCTAATATGTACCATTACATTTACCCACAGAGAATGGGTGAAATCCTTTGATACATCAGCCCCCTTTTCTAGTGAGTCAGTATTGATTGTAAGTGAATTGCCAAACACCCCAGGCTTTAAACATTCAATGCAAGATGAAGTGATAGGTTTTTGTGAAAAGAATGTTGTCACCAAGCTTCTGAGATAGTGGTGAAAACAGGACACCAGACGTTTGGTAAACGCAGTGTCACTTGGAATGCTGCTGAAAAAAGTTCCTACCAAGTTCAATAAAGATTGGAGTGATATTGTTTGCACTTGCAGTAATTCAGCTACGTATATGAAAACATATGATGGCCTGTGAAAATCCATACCTGAGCTTAAGTGCTTCCCCGTAAGAGATCCTTGTCACTTGCTAGATGCTATGCTGAAAGCATCTTTACAATTTTCAGTTAAGGAAGAATTCTATTGACTTTGTAGTTCATTATGGTGCAATAAAATATATATGGATCTCATATACCCTGTGCACACGCTATCTAGACACATGCACTATCAGTGCAGAAATCAAGCAATAATTTAAATTAAATTAAAATTCCATAAACACTGGAAAAACACTGTTTCTGTTGTTTTTAATGGTTTCAAAATGTGTAGCCACTGATAACCACTTTTTAAGTTAATCAAAAAACAGAAAAAAAAAACACCAGAATTTACCAAAAATAGAAACTGAAAACAGGAAAGCCTACTCATTTCGTATTATTTTGTGGGCGGGAATTCTAGTTGCCTTTTCAGCCAAACGTATTAGAGTTAAAATGTAATTCTGACTATTTTGAAAAAATGGGCAGCAAATCTAGATCCGTTAGGAGCAAATTGCCAGCCATTTACAAACATGTAAAAGATACTCACAGATAGGGGGGATTACGAAACGCAACTTAGTGAAAAGTAGAAGAGCAGCAAGATGATAGTTTTTAACACAAAGAAAAAGGGGAGCACAGAAGAAAATTCAGAGACTCGAGAATGATTCAGAGGGAAGGAGGCAAGGCAATAGGAAGGTGAAAGAGAAAATGGAAACAAAATTGGAAAAAAGTTTTGTAATGGGTGCCTATTTGTAGCCCTGCATTCCCCCAGTCAACTGAAACATACAATGTAGGTGATCAACACTACATCAAACTTCATTTTTTAATGTGAACCATTTGCAGACCGAGGCTTGAAGACATGTACAAAAAGATTTTGCCATTGTTAATCCTTCAAAATGAAAAATGACAACTCACAGGGTTTGCAACCACAAAATGAAATTTCTTTATGTATCAAGCTCATTTTGTTCTCAGAAAACCCTTCCTGAATTGCAAAAGGTGTTTGTTAAGCATTCTGAATTACCACTAAGAGGGGAGAGCCCCCCTCCTAACTGAGAACTGCAATGAGGTATGCCAATGGTTTGTGACTGGAACTGCAGTTGCAAGCGATTGACAAGTTACGGGCACCGCAAAAGAGGCAGAAACTCATTTGCAAAGGAGAAGCTGGCCCCTCTGAACAGCTTCCCTTTGGGAAATATGGAGAGTGGCCTTTGGGGACAAGCTACAATTCCTATGGTTGGAGCTAATCACACAGAGGGGTCACAAACAGAGGCTTGCCTAAATAATATTCAGTAGGCACATCGCTTTGTGACTGTCTCCAACTGCCCTTTTTGCAACACAATCTATTGATACACAGGACGCAATGCAAAATTACAGACAGGTTGCAATAAATTGGTGCACAACTTGCACTCACTATTTGCGACCTGTATGGGTGCCTAAAGCCTTCTATTCTATTAGTAGTGTTATACTGCTTTTTATGCTCCCAGTGGTTGATCGCTCTGTCTACAAGTAAGACCTGAAGGCATTACCCGATGTTGGTAGCTCTTGCTGTTCTGTCTTCCTTTTCTTCGCAGATCTGGCAGATCGTAAAACTGATGCTTTCCTTCAAAGGAAATTATACTTCTTCCATTGACCCAGTTCCTCTGTGAGGGATCATCCAAAGCCTCCAGATAATACTGTCGATAGAATTTCCGGTGGGCCTCTGATGACAAAGAAAGTTTATTAAAGAGGAATTAGGTACAGTAACAATCCAGCACCAAATGTGGACACAGTAAAGCACCTGAACCCAATCTTGCTCAGTGTTTCAACCATGAACCTTTATCATTACAGACCAGCAAAGACATTACATTCTTGTTGACACCACTACCGTTGACTCAGAGGCTCAAATCTCTTGGTAACCGCTATGAGTGTTTACCTCTGGTGGAGAGGGACCAAGAACTGGCTCTCAAAGCTATTGTAAGCAAATCAGTATACCGCTTACACAATGCAAGTGTCGATCAGCAAGCTACATCTTACCCCATGCATAATCTGAGAAACCCATTCCCAACAGCAGAGTGACCAAAATGTTGAACGGCAAGTAAGGCAAAGTTACTTACTTGTTTGTATTCTTTTTTAATTCAAACGAGCAAGATACAAGAACACTTTTTTATATGTTCAGATTTTTAGCTACGTCAAACATGCCTCCTTTACAATAAAAACGGATCAGCCAAATCACTCATGATGAAGTATATTCTACAGAAAGCGGAACAATTCCGTTATGCAAAGGAGGGAGTTAAGAAATGTGTTTTTGTTGGTCTGATTGAGAAAGATTCCGGACCCAATGCAATGAAACTCTTACATAGATTGGAAGGCATGTGTCACATTTACAAGTATAAAGAGTACTTATGATGGAGAACGAAGATTAAAGTCAGTGGTCCTCCCATCTCAATCATGAAATTCTATCGGATAGCCCTACATTGTCAAATAGAATAGTGTACTGTGACAGGTTGGGGTCATCGACAGGAATCTGGAAGCAAAGAGCGACTGGTGGTCTGCTGAACCCCCGATAGACATACCAAAACACAAACCGGTTCGAGTAGACACCCCAGTTCGGAGGGCCCCAGTGTTTTGAATGTGGCGACTGGGGCCACATAGCCCATCTATGCCCCAGAAAGAAACCAGCGGAGGAGCCCATGGAGGTTGGATATATCCCGAAGGCTGTTCTGTACTCCGCGGAGATGGGGACCTCCTTTTATGTACGTGTGCAGGTGAACGGTAGAACGGTAAAAGCCTTGTTGGACTCCGGATGTAAGCAATCCGTGGTTCAGAGCAGCATCATTCTCCCTACCCAGGTTATCCCAGATACAGTGGTCCATATCCGCTGCGTGAGATGTAATGCCCTACCCGCTGGCGCTAGTAACAATGGTGCCATTAGATAAAAACCCATGCACGGTAAGGGTGGGGGTGGTTGACTCCCTTCCAGAGAACATTATTCTGGGGATTGACAATCCCAATTTTCTCTCGCTGTTCTATGAGAAAGCAGGGAGGTAAACAGGCCTTCACCTCACCAGACCCTTGGTTGTTAGACCGTAGCTTCCGGTTCACCCAAGCTAACGATTCCACTTTGTTTAACACCTGAGAGTCCGCCCACATGAATCAGAGCAACCCATCTCCCACCTATCCACAGTTTCTGATAAAAAACGACCTCCTGTACCGGGAGGGTCGCCCAGGGGAACCCGCACAGCTACTGGTCCCTGGACCGTTCCGAGAGCAGATCCTCTTTTTCTCCCACGCCCATCTCACAGCAGGGCACACAGGAGCAGAGAAAACTACTGAGAGCGTATTGAGCCACTTCTTCTGGCCAGGTATCTATAAAGACGTCCAGAGGTACTGTCATACATGCAACATATGCCAGAAAAAGAATATGCAAAGACCCCCGGCGGTGCCGTTGCAGCCCATGCCAATCATAGGAACCCCTTTTGAAAGAGTCGGTATGGACTTGATAGGACTCCTACCTAAAACATCAAAAGGGAACCTGTACGCATTAGTCATTGTAGACTACGCCACCAGATTCCCTGAGGCGTTTCCCCTCAGGGCCCCCACTATTAAGAACATCGCAGAAAAATTTGTGGAACTGTTTTCCCGGGAGGGTTTCCCCAAAGAAGTGTTGCTGGACCAGGGGACACCATTCATGTCCCGCCCAATGAGAGAGGTATGCCGCTCATTGGATATTCACCACCTTCACACTTCAGTATACCATCCTCAGACTGACGGTCTCGTCAAGAGGTATAACTGGTCCCTCAAAACCACTCTAAAGAAGATGCTCACCGTCGAGGGACAGGATTGGGACTGTCTCCTACCACTCGCCCTATATGTATAAAGGTCCCAAACACAAAGTAGCCTGGGCTGTTCGGCATTCGAGATGCTTTACGGACGACAGCCCAGATCCCTTCTAGAAATGACCAAAGACGTGTGGGAAACAGAAGAAAACGATCAGCGGTCTTTGTTGGAGTACACCCAACAACTTAGGTCAAAGCTAGGCAAATTAAGGGATCTGGCCTACTCCAACCTGGAGAAAAATAGGGGAAAACAAAAGAAGTACTATGACAGGGGCAAAAGATGGAGAAGGCTATCCATTGGGGACTGGGTTTTAGTCCTGCTTCCCTCTTCTAACCGTAAGTTTCAAAGCGAATGGTTAGGTCGTTACCGGGTAACCGAGACCCTGGGCAACACAACATACCAAGTACAGAAAACACCCACCAAGACACAATGCTACCATATAAACTTGCTGAAGCTAAAGCGGCACATCTAACATTGCCAACGTCTACTGCCCAGGATTCTACCCTAGAGAAGCTCGTGATAAACGACGACATCACGGACAGAATGAGAGAAGAGCTGCGTCAAACCCTGCTGCCTTTCTCGGGCCTTTTTTCGGCCATACCGGGAAAAACTACCCTAGCAGAACATAGGATCGAAACCCCGGTTGGAAAAATCGTAAAACAAAAGGGCCTACCGGATACCTGCGGCGAGGAGAGACGCTGTATGAAGAGAGGACCAGGAGATTTTGAAACTTGGCGTAATCCGACCGTCTAACAGTGATTGGTCATCCCCTATCGTAATGGTCCCAAAACCAGACGGAACAACACGCTTCTGCATGGACTTTCGGGCCCTAAACACTATATCAGCGTTTGACACCTACCCTATCCCCAGGGTAGACGAACTAATAGAAAAGCTAGGTGACTCCAAGTTCATCACGACTTTTGATTTAACGAAGGGGTACTGGCAGGTGCCCATCCGCGAAGAGGACCAAAAGAAAACAGCGTTTTCAACAGATGACGGCTTGTTTGAATTCAAGGTTTCCCTTTCGGTCTCCAAGGGGCACCTGCCACGTTTCAAAGACTGATGAATATCGTCTTACAGGCATACCCCTCTTTCTGTTCAGCATACCTGGACGATATAGTGGTCTTTAGCCCAAATTGGACAGAATACCTGAAACATTTGGAGACCGTGTTACAAGCGCTTGACTGTGCCGGACTACACGTCAATGCAAAAAAATCACGGGCCGCGTACCAAAGAGTGAAAAACCTCGGATATGTATTGGGAGAGGGCGAGATTGCCCCGCAAGCAGAAAAAGTGAAGGCGATAGTAGAAACCCCTTTTCCCACTTCAAAAAAGGAGCTACGGGCATTTTTGGTACAAATTGCCTACTACCGGAGATTCATTCCACAATTCGCAGAGGTAGCAGTCCCTTTAACTAACCTCCTTCGAAAGGAGGTGCGGCCCCAACAGCTCCTGCATCCCTCCCCCAAACAGTTAGAGGCCTTTCAGATATTGAAAAAACACTATCACCTCGGGCCCTGTCCTCATTTCCCCAGACTAAAGCAAAACATTTATCCTATCCACAGATGCATCAAACACAGGGCTGGGGCGGTGTTGTCACAGATAGTGGGATACAGGCTTGAGCATCCTGTTCTTTTTATCAATAGGAAACTCATTCCCCGAGAATACAAGTACCCCACAATAGAGAGGGAGTGCCTGGCTATTAAGTGAGCCATTGATAAATTGCAATACTATCTGGAGGGGAATCCATTTATCCTGTACACGGACCATGCCCCCTTGCAATGGATGTGTCGGAACAAGTCCCAAAACCGCAGGGTACTCCGCTGGTTTTTGTCTCTACAGCCCTTTACCTTTGAGGTACGCCATCGGAAGGGGAAGGATAATGGGAACGCTTTTTGTCCAGGGTCTTTCCTCTCCCCGATTGGGAGAATCCAGGGGGGGAGGTATGTGACAGATTGGGGTCACCCGACAGGAATCTGGAAGCAAAGAGCGACTGGTGGTCTGCTGTACC
Source organism: Triturus cristatus (assembly GCF_964204655.1). Taxonomy (NCBI): domain Eukaryota; kingdom Metazoa; phylum Chordata; class Amphibia; order Caudata; family Salamandridae; genus Triturus; species Triturus cristatus. The sequence goes on along the minus strand of NC_140590.1, from coordinate 1,140,770,556 downwards.
TCTTTCTCCAACTCTGGTCTTCTTTCAGCAGGAGGAATGGATGCCAGAGAATAAAACTTTATTGCACCACACCAATGACAAACACGGGAACGGCTCCTTTAACTGGGGATACATACCTGAAGAGGCTCCTCCCCCTGATGACATCAGCAGGTTCCCAGCATTTAGACCAGAGACTTCCCAGATACCAGCGCGCACAGGCACCGGAGGAGAGACGGAGTTGGGAGAGAGAGCGTTCACGGTGACGAGAGGAGCAGAAGGAGGAGACGAGGAGGAGCGAAGAACCAGCCCCGCGGTAACGGCAAAAAAGCCAGGAGGCCAACGACACCGCGAGCCACCGGGCAATGCTCCAGGAGTTGCGTGGCTAGAACAGGTACGGAACAAGTTCTCGGGATGGGTGGGAAGGAAGGAGCGTAAACCACCCAGCGAAAACCCTCCAACCCCCACCAGTTTTTAAAAACCCCATTCCTTTCACCCACACGAGCACTAGCCCACTACATTGAATAACTTTTGGTTCGAGTAGTGTGTCACGTGCACGGTGCGTGGTGTTTTCCCTCACTCCCCGGTCCTCCTAAAAACACTACCAAAAGGACAAGAATTCTGATATCGCTTTACTTTCTTTTCTTTCACGCAACACCCTTCCACCTGACGAGTCCCGGAAAATAAGACGCAAGGAGCTCCAGCCACGGAACCCCAACCAGTCCCAGGGAAACCTGAAACCGACACCAAGACGGATCCGGCCTCAATCGCTAAAGAAAGACTTACGAGCAGACACAAGCGAATTTATGGCAAACTAAAACCATACCTGACCCGACCTGGCCTGGCCTACATCCCGTTATTACAACCCCGTCACATGTACATAACCTAACCTTGCAAACAAGAAACAAATGGAAATCCTATTATGCAAAACATAATGAGCAGGGAAGCGTGAGCCTCTATTGTATTAGTTCTGGAATTGGAATTGATGGAATGCTTAGGAAATATTTGGACAGATTTCCAGTCGGTAATCTGCAAATGAAGGGAGTCCTTGGTTTACATGTCAAGGGTCAATTGGCTTTCTGATAGTAGGTTATAAAATTAGCAAAAACCTACCCACCAGGTTATTAACTGTTTGAAGAACCTAGACCTGGAGGAATACATAGTTTATTAAGAGTTATTTGTCTCGACCAGTGGTCGAAATAGTAATGCTGAGAATTCTTCGCAACTAAGGTGTGAAATGATCTTTCAGCAGGGTATAGGGTTTCAAAGCAATGAAGGAAGGAGGATAGCCTGATGCGAAAATCAGAAGTTACCCAAGGTAGGAACAAAGGCTAAGTCTTCAGTGCTTTATAACAGTGAAATTAAATTGTAATGCTATTCTGTACAAAACGTTAGAAGGCAGCTTGTAACTTTAGGAAGTTTCATGGCATCAATTAACATTATTAATTAACCAAAATAATAGTTAATCCTAGTTAGAGGGAAGAAAATCTCATTAAAAGACTAAACATATTTTTCTGGTTTATCCTTAAGAAAACATTTCAGTGTCCACAAAGTTATGAAAAGGGTACATGAGTTTAAAACTAAATTGAAAAAAGACTAGATTGCATTATGTAAATTCAACAACTAAAATGAAATAAAGTTATTGAGAAAGGAATTAAAGATGCAAAATAAAAATACTTTGAAATCAGACGAAAAAAAGTGTGGGTATGCTTTGCATGAAGCATCAAAACCAAAAGATTTAGAAAAATTGCCCTTTGACAGTAGGTACATTGGACACAAAGTCTCTTCAAACAAGCATAACCATACCAGAGGGTGTCCGATTCAACTAAAATAGTAAAATGTGCCTAACATTTGTCAAAACAGTTGTTCCTTCAAAACGTTTATAAGTTGTAGGATATAGATGCAAACATAAAGGGATCTGAAAAAAAGGATGACCTGTATAAAAGGCTCTCAAAATTGAGATACCCATTAAAACAAAACATTAAACAATTGTCATGTTTCTCCTTTGTTTAAATAATATTTACTAAAAGCTTTCATTTCAAGCACTTGGAGTGGCGGTGTCGGGCCACATTTAATACAAAAAAATGGACAAAAAGACGACCCCACAAATTGTAGACAGATAGCCGATTTGGATGCCGCCGTAAACATTTTTACAAAATTACATTTGCAATACTTACAGGAATGGACCACCAGCAATAAAATTGTTCCTCTGGAGCAGGCAGGTTTCCAATCCCTTGCTAGACAATTTATTAATTTTATGAGTTACATTACACAATACGTAAAGTCAAAAAGTCATCATATTTTTGCAGTGTACGTAGATTATATACACCAGCATGCGAGTTGGAATTTGGCTCCCTTAATATTCCAGAAGGCTTAATTTGCATAATAATTTACCTGCATTGACCATTAAGTTGTTGAGTTTTAAAGGGTTGAGTCGGGGGGGAAATGTTTTTTTAACTAAAAGGTGATATTATAGGCTTTTCCAATCAGCATAAAAAGCAAACATATAGATGGATTTCAGGTCAAAGCACCATGGAGAGAGTAAAAAAACAACACCAACGTAGAAATGGTTTTACAGATCATTTGTCCTATGAACACATTAAACTTGTCAATGGGAAAGTAAATTTCACATAGTGCAGGCTTATATACACTTCATAATGCAAAATTAAAGAAACAGACTGAGGCCCTATTGAAAGTATTTAATGCAAAAATACCAAACTAGTCACCTCAGAGAATATCAGCCCGCCTACATTATTGTTCAATGAACGGATGGCTCCCACATTACAAACTACATGCTAATGATGTATCGTTTTGATTTTCCCGGCTGGAGTGGGAGATGTTCTTATATTTTTATACTTTGGATGAAACTATTTTTTGACATACACATGCTATGTTCTAAAAAATAGTGGGTTAATCATTGACTTAGAGTATATTTGTCTTTACACCACATTTGGTTTACATAACTAAAACATTCTTTGATTCCAAAAGATATATGACTTATGTATATAATACAATGTATTCCTTTGAAAAAACAATCCCTTTTAGAAAGAAAAGAAAAACATTTTTAAAGCCCCTTGCTTCTGCCAGGTATAGCCTTTCTATCCAGGAACTTTATCTTGATTTAGGCATTACCAGTAATCTACCAAAAGCACTTGGAGCAATAATATGGCGGTGCTAATCAAGAGTAATCCCTGAGAAGTGGTTACATGAGAAATACAATTTTTGTTGGTCACTGAATTATGTTCTAAAACGTAATTTGGCTTTTGCAATGAACTGTTGTAATCCAAAACAAATAAATTCTACAAAATTGATTATATTTCAACAAAATCTATAATAGTTCAAATTAGGAGCTTTTTAAGATTACAAATCCATGAATGTTGTCATAAATAAAGACAGAGTATTGCTTACAATGTAAATGTATAAAATTAGTTGCTGAAACTGTTGCCTTGGGGGAGTGTTATCCTACATAGGGATTCTATTATGTGAATATATATGCACCCATGTGTGTGGTGCTATTTTTATTTGAAGTGTTTACTCATACATGAAAAATGGTGCAAAAGGATCAGAGCTCCTTCTCTCAATTTGTGGGAAGGGCAATGTTTCAAAAAATTGTAAAATACCCCTCACACACTGAAACCTGATTAAGTGTCATGCTTCATCATTGGGGTCTTCCCGCCCCTCGATAGGGCGTGCTACGACTTGCGTAGACGCAGGAGCACTCTATTCAGCGATTGTTGAGTATGTGTAGTGCGTGCTATCGTGAAAAGAAAATGTGAGATGGTTAAAAATTCTCTGGCTAGTGGAACGAAAATAATTTATTGTCTTCCCTGGCTGAGAATAGTAAAAGTGGGGAGGTGTAGATGGTGTACTATAATGAGTCACCTCCTACAAGGTCGACATGTTTCAGAAGCCATCCCCTTGGCTTTCTTCCTCAGGACCAAAAAACCGATCCCTGTTACACCTCAATGCGTGATAGAATAAATGTACATATGCCGGATGGTCACAAACAATGTCCTTTGTTCCCTGTTATGGGAATAGAAAAATATACCACTTGTATATCTTAAGAACCTGAAAAAAATTATATAATTTGGATAAATCATGGCTTTGATCATTTATCTTTATCTATTCACATCACCATCACGTGGAAAGTTTTAAGCTTTTTAAATGATCTATTTCTCTTGTGCAACTCTGCTGTAGGTAATGGTACCATTTGGTAAATATCCTCTACTCATAAATCATCTGAGAGAACACTCCTTGTGACTTCTAGTGCCCAGTATCACATTTATTCAACATTCTTTCATACATATGTATCTCCTAGCAAGATACATCTTATGTTACAATATATTCCTACATAAAGTATTTGTACACTCCTATTGTGCCCCAAAAGGTTACAGATTAATATTCACAGCAAACGAGCACTCGCATTCATACTCCCATGACGAGCCTTGGAAAAAATGGGAGATGTTTGGCAAAAGTCTGTGCACTCGTCCTTTTAAACTGTGATCTCATAGTGTGTCTTTTTTAAAAAAAAGATGGTATTCATGCTCTCAAAAGGACGTGCCATAATAATACATACTTTAGAATGTAATTGTTATCGCTCCATGAGCTCACACGAGGGTGTAGGGCGCCTTCAAATAGACACTGTGGGTATTTTAAAAGAACAGAAGGAAAAACAAGGTTTTCACGCCAAGGTGGTTTTTAAACAAACAAGCGTGGTTTCTTTGGACAGGCCATTGTCCTACTTACATGCTGGAAGGAGCGCGATCACCAAAGGAAGTACCTTCTCCTGACTCGTCGGAACCTAACTGAGGTTTGCAATAGCCAGGTCTTTTAAAGTGCAAGGAGGCATGCTTGATAGGAAACAGGTGTGGCTGGAAACGTTAGACCTTGGGGGAGTGGCCAGGCACTGAAGCAAAATGTCACACTAGAGCAGAGCTCCATCGAATCATGGTGAATCCTCCCTAATCAGTCATGATCAAGTGTAGGAAGGGGGGCGTGACGACTCGAGTAACTCGAGTAACTACTTTCGAGGACTCGTCGAGTGGATTACCGCTTTGATAAGCCCAGACACCGCTGCCGCAGTAGGCTGTACCCGGTCGCTGTGTGAGTGAGGGCAGTAGTAAGACACACAGCACATGCCACTATGAAATAGAGACACTTTTATCACTCCATACTCCTTCAGGTGTATAAAAGTATTGTCTGGGGTTCGGAGTAGGTGAATCCGTTACCCTCACCCCTCCTCTTTTGTGTGAATTATTGCTTTGAACGGTGGCTCAGCCGCAGGGAAATACAGATTTAGTCTATATATATTTTTGCATAAAGTAGATAAAGCACGGTGCACCGTTTTGAGTACATACACGAACTACAGGTTACTACCTCGACCCACAATGACACAGGACGAGGGTTTATCCTTTGGGGAGGATATGATAGCAGAGATCCTTGCTGGACCATCTCTATTAGGTGAGACCGCTGTGAACCAGGTCTTACATAAGGAGAGGGCTGGGACACACTTTTGGAACTTAAAAGAACACGTTAAGAGTATACTTCATGGGGCCATCCTGACTGAATATCTGAGGGGAAATGCAGCTCCACAGGGCCTCCTCGTCACGAATGAACCCCTCATCTTTTTAGAGGATGCTGCATTCAGACGGGATTGGGCACTCATTGCGTGGAAATGCACTAGGAATTTTATTGGTACAGCCAAGAGACTAGCCGAAACTCGCGATACAGATCCAAGCAAGTGGGCAGGGTCTGAAAACGGAGGTAATACTGGCCACGCTCAAACACAAACTTGATAAGGTCAACACGAAATTGGGAGAGTATAGGGACTACTTAATGCAGTCGAAAATATCGAAACTGCAGAAAGATCTTTAAAAATTCTCAAAGGAAAAAGTCTACCACTATACCAATGAGGACTACGTCCAACAGAAACTCGCAGAAATGAAGAAAGGAACCCAACAGGGCATGAAATATCAGGACATCCTAAACAGTAGTAGAGAGGGCAGTGATTATAAATTCCCACAACGTAGGAGAGGTAGGGGCAGAGGTTATCAGAGGGGGCCAAGACCCTTTTCTCTGCCCGTTTTCAAGGCTACCCAAACCAGGGCTACAACAGGCCAGGAATGCCCCCCCCCACCCATTCAGGCTTCCAAAACCCCTATTTCCAACCGCCCCAATTCCAACAACCACAGGTTTCTTTTTTATGCAGAGGAAGGGTCAGAGGTAAACAAAGGCCAGCAGAGACTAACCTGGGACGAACAGGATCAGCAGCTGAACCAGCGAGTGATGAGGAGCATGGCCCAGAGCATGATACCGGGAACTAGCAGGGAACATCATTAGTGGTTAACCTCTCCTCTATGGTCCTCACTGGTCCTCAGGAGAACCTCCTCAACAAAGGTCTGGGTTTGGTTCCAATTAACCAGCTGGATCATTTCCTATTGTACCAGGAGTTGGCCACGTTCTTCAGAAGTGTGAGACTAAAGATCTTCTTCAAAGATGCTGAAGTAAGAAATACCACCACAGGGGACACATCCCTACGCCCAAAATCAACGTACACACCCCAGATTGCTACGCTACCACAGGAGGTAGGCATATTTGAGCGAGCAGTCATCCATGATCTAAATAATCTAGGAAGACGGGGCACACGCTCATATGCCAACATGAGCAACATTGAGAAGAAGGCCCTCAAGGAATTAGAGGAGAATCCCTCCATCATCAAGCCGGCGGACAAAGAAGGAGCTATAGTTATTTTGGACAAAATAACTTACACCAATGAATGCCATCACCTCCTCTCGGATGAAAGGAACTACAGGATCCTGGCCAGGGACCCCACGGCCGAAAGAACCAAGGACATAGCAAACCTGGTGCAAGAGGGGTTGGTCAATTATTGGATTTCGAAAAATGAGGCAGACTACCTCATTAGAGACCAACCCACGACGCCGTATTTCTACATACTGCCAAAAATCCATAAACCCGCCAGACCCCCACCAGGCAGACCCATTGTGTCGGGCATCGGATCGATTCTTGAACCACTATCACAATTTTGTGATTTTTACTTGAAACCATTGGTCCAAAAACTACCAGCCTATCCACAGGACACCCTGGATATCCTTAATCTTATTAAGGAGATGGATTTCGACCCAGACAACTAATTTCTACTAGGCCTAGACATCGAGGCCCTGTATACCAACATTCAACAGAGGGAAACTCTTCAGGGTACTGGTTCGAGGCGGAGTGGAGATACCAAACCCCACAATCCTTCATCCTGAATCTGGCAGAGATAGCCCTGACAAGAAACTTTTTCAAGTTTGAGGGCACCCTTTACCTGCAGACCCACGGGACCTTGGTGGGCAGCACATTTACCCAGAGCCTGGCGGGTGTGTATGTGGGTGCTTTTGAAAGGACAGATCTACAACCCTCAGTGCCACTGGATGGACAACATCAGACTGTGGGGTTGGTATATAGACGACGTCCTGGTGATATGGAAGGGAGATGCACAATCGGTCACCCTTTTCCTGGATTGGCTAAATAACCAGAACCCCCTGCTCCATTTTACGTGCACAGTAACCAAGACTGAGTTACTTTTTCTGGACCTAGTGATCGAACCAAAAGGAGGGAGACTCCGTACCAAGGTCTACCACAAACCAACGGACAAGAACTAACTGCTAGCATACAATAGCTTCCAACCCAAATCCCTCAGGGACAACCTGCCTGTGGGACAATTCTTTAGGACCAACTGCAACTCCGATTTTGTGATCTACCTTATTACTTGTCCCTGGCACAAGCAATATGTGGGCATGACTAGTAGAAAGGTGAAGACACGTATTATGGAGCATCGCAGCACAATAAGGTGTTTGAAATCCAACACTAAGCTCACAGCACACCATCTAGAGAAACAACACACCAAGGATCTGACCAGGACGGTAATTGAGAAACCCGCTCCGAACCCGCTGGAGAAAGGACGAGGGCCCTCTTCCTGAGAGAGCAGAAATGGGTATATCATCTGAAAAGTCATCTGGTGGGTCTCAACGAAGACATTCCATGGCATACCCTGACTAGGTAGATGTTCACCACACATGTAGATACTGGAGATTACCTGTCGCAATATAAAATCCCTGGCCTATTTGTGGACCTCATGTGCATTCCACAATGTATGAGGTCACAGTGACCGATTATGACTTTTGGAATTAAAAATAAAATATTAGGTGGGAGACATCTACATGTAGTGTTCATAGCTGCAGGACGCGGGTAGAACAACCATTCATTGGAATGGGTCTATCCTGATCTGGGCACGCCTCACAGACCACGGAGGTAATCTCCAGGGCAGGATAAACATCCCTGTGAGAGATTAGCACATAGTATAGCTACTATAGGCCCCACTGGCTTGATGAATAAGGGTCCCCGTCAAAGAGATGTTAGAGAGTATTACCACTCTGAGCAGTACTTACCGACCGGGTTTTATAACGCGGCTTTGCTCACCGCATTTTTCCATGTTTCCTTTGGACATTATATTAGACTCTTATGGGCACCACCAGCTGGTATTTAGCTAAAGCCTCTACGTTCACACACGTTCTTCAACCAGGGTCTTTTCGTCCCCCACCTGGCAGGAAGTGACTGATAAATGTACCGCTATTTTCTGCAAATACACTAAGAATAAATACATTTGTCTCATTACCACTCTCGTGAGGAGGAAACAATGGTTATTCACCGTGATGCACCGCTAAAAAAACTAGTTGCCACGTTACTTTACACGTAACTGAACCTTGTCGCCTGGGAAACAGGACGCTCTGCGCCTCCCCGCCCAGGCCGCCGGCAACGTGCACGTCATCAAGACGTCCACGTGACCGGAAAGACTCCAGGCAGACCGGGATCCAGCGACATTTCAGGACTCGCTCCCTGTTCTCCCGCAAATCTAGAAGTCCTTAGGAGGAGCACCCACCTGACTGACTGTATTTATTGAGCGCACTATTGCCGAGGCGTCTTGGCGCTAAGTGATGTGCCAAGACAGTGACCAACATGTTAAGGGTTCGGAAAAGAGCCATATTTTGATTTCCTTTCTGAACACATCTGCTGGGTTTAAGTCTCAGATGTGTGGGCAGTGAATTCCATAGTTTGGCCGCTAATAAGGAGAAGCACTTCCCTCCACACCTTGCTTTCTTTATCTTTGGAAGTTGTACCAGGCCAAGGGAAGAGGATCTTAAAGATCGTGATGGTACATATTGAGCAAACAAGGATTGCACATCCTTCGCCCCACCACCAAACAGGGCTTTGTGCACCAGCAAGAGTGTTTTGAAGTTGATGCGTCGTCTCACTGGAAGCCAGTGAAGCGGTTTTATGCTGGTGGATGTAGGATAGTTTTTAGGTAGTTTCAGCAGGACTCTTGCTGCCGCGTTTTGAATCGACTGGAGTTTGGAGAGTTGAGCTGCACCTGCTCCTAAATAGAGGGCATTGCAATAGTCAATTCTAGATAGGACCGTGGCTCCTACCACTGTTTTTCTCAGAGAGAGGGATAAATGGAAGAATCTTCCGAAGGCCTTTTAACATGAAGAAGCAGGCTGATGAGACTTGACTAATCTGGTGAGCCCAAGTAAGGTCTTTGTCAAACATAAGACCGAGGTTCCTAGCTTTTTAACTGGAGTCGAACAGATGCCAGCTGCAGCTGGCCAGCATGGTTGGTTCCAGACCGAGATTTTCTGTCCAAACTCTACCACCTCAGTTTTATCTACGTTGAGTTTCAAAAAATTAGAGCTCATCCAGGCCTTGATGAAATAAGCAGTCGGTGCGGTGGGGCACTCATTCACTAAAGGGGATTCCTCCTCACCAGGGAGCCGACAAACCGGTGATCCTTTGCCTTTAGTGGCACAAAGGGGCATTTGCGAGATATTTCCTGGGCCATGCACATACCTCTATAAAACCACCGGGCTGGTAGATTCATATCTGAGTTCAATTTGCGCAGCTCGGATTACATAGACCTCTTTGACTGCACGCAATTTAACAATACGGCCGTAAATATAAACCCATTTGACAATGATACCTTAGACAACTACACAGGTGATTGCACCTGTGTCTCTGGACACCAATATGACATGACATTACCACCATTAACTACGACACTGTTCTTTTTAACTTCCTCCTCCCAGAGTGTGACTACAGAGGGGCTCTCCTTGCCTCCCGCCATTTCTAACATTGTTTAGGGGTAAATTCGGTAAGTCATGAGACACTATGTGTCCTTATGTTTAATTGTATAACAATGTACGGTGGTGCACGTCACTTTGATCTACACCTACTCTTTGGGTAGGATAAACTAATTGTTCGTTACATGCTACTGGCTTGATTCCTCAATTAGGAGTACAACTAGGGTAATTGACGTAAGTCGATGGTGGAACGTATTTTTAATATGTCACTGTAAATAGTAGAACCACGAAGGGGAACCCAATTTGTAATGCCCCCTCTGTTCTGTTGTCTGTTGTCCTCTTGTCCCTATTTAGTACATCAACAGAGTACTGTCAGGGGATACCTCTGAACCAGAACGAGTGCTTCTGATACTCTCTTATCTCCGAATACGAGGTGAGAGAAACACACATATATACTCTGGGACCGGCAGATTCCTGAAGAAGGCCAGCGTGACCCCGAACGAGGGGCGCAAATACACGGCCAAAACATGTCGACGATTTGGCAGTAAGGAGGGGTGTAAGGAACACATTACATCTCCCAATCTCCACCATCCTTCACGTTTTTAATCCTGGCCGGAGGGTCCAGGAATAAAATATAGGCACAGCGACACATACGAGTTAGTTTTAATCTACACTGCACTTCCACTTCTGGTGATCCCAGTCACTTTAGAGAGTATTGTTTCTCTTTTATGTTGCGTTTGTCTTCCCCGACACTTTTGCTCCACACCCCAGGCGTTGGCTGTGCAGGGGTGTTTGAAAGCAGCCCTATGATGAAGCATGTCACACTACTGTGTGAGTGAGGGCAGTATTAAGACACAGCACGTGCCACCACGAAATAGAGACACTTTTATCACTCCCTACTCCTTCAGGTGTATATAAACATACTGTAAGTTAATCAGGTTTTGTCTGTGATACTTTACAACAGCTTTTTAAGAAACGATCCTCCATAACGTGGTCACCCGTGCAAGATCATTTATTTATTTCACCCACAATAACTGAATTACAATGTGTAAAGGTTTTTAAATGCGTTTTGATTTGTATTCATTCCCTTTTAAAGGTGTTATTAGTGGATTTTACTCACCAAATATTAATCATTAACAATGGACAATGTAAAAATTGTAAACCTCCTTTGGAGGTTTTTGTAATTTACAAAATAAGGAAAATGCTACTTACCAGTATGCATCTGTTCTTGGCATGTAGAGCTGTAGATCCGGACACTTTGCATTAGATCGCCATCTGGTGTTGGGCTCAGACTCTTGCACCTTGTTGTTGTCTTGGAAGAAGTCTTTTGTAGTCACGAGATAGGTGACTCCTCCCTTGGACGATAGTGCGCATGGGCATCAACTTCATCCTCCGATTGTTTTTCGCCATGATGGGAAATGATGGAGTTAGTAAGAAGTAGAAGAGCTGTCCATGTGAATGTATCTAATTAAAATAATACTGGAACGGATACAGGTCCCGGGCAGGCTGGCGGGCCTGTACAGATCTGCAGCTCTACATGCCAAGAACAGATGCATACTAGTAAGTAGCATTTTCCGTTCCAGGCATATGAGCTGCAGATCGTACACTTTGCATAGACTGTACAGCAGTGTCTCCCCTAGCGGTGGTCACCTGTATCGATTGCAGTAGTTTGAAAAAGTGTTTTAAGAACAGCTTGGCATACAGAAGCGTGTTGCTTAGCCTGCCAGTCAACACAATAGTGTTTGGTGAAGGTGTGTGGTGTAGACAATGTTGCTGCTTTACATATGTCATCTAAGGGGATGTTCCCAAAGAATGTCATGGAAGCCCCTAGTTTGCGTGTTGAATGAGCTCTAGGGGGAATTGTTAATGTGCGTTTAGCCTTCTCGTAGCATATTTGAATGCATTTTACTATCCACCTGGCAATCCCAGCTTTGGAGATGGGGTTACCCTTATGAGCTGGGGAGAAGGTCACAAAGAACAAATGTTACTTACCTGTAAACTGTGGTTCTCCAGTATTGGTGTCTTTCATAGATTCACATGCTTGAATATTCCCCGTCGAAGTGGGAGTCCCACGGTACATAACAAAGCAATGTAGTAACAACCCAAGCCCATTAGGCATAAAAGAAAGAAAAAACCATAGAGCTTTCACAGATAGACAACTTGTCACCTCTATAACATATCACTGTCATTATGTTCTAGGCCAAATCCAGCCAATCAGGCGTCCGCACCCTCCAGAACCCTCTCCCCAGAGACTCAGGCTCTCAGATTTTCATAGCACAAGAGTGACATACAGTCAAATACACAATAGAGCCTCTGAGGGGAGGTGGGTGGGTCGCATGTGAATCTATGAAAGACACCAATACTGGAGAACCACAGTTTACAGGTAAGTAACATTTGTTCTTCTCCAGTATTGGGGTGTCTTTCATAGATTCACATGCTTGAATAAGAGTAGTGAGCAGTGAAGCAGAATAACACAAGGTACATAAGAATCAAAACAACCGCATATACAGTGCATATAAAAGCTATATATATATATATATATTCACTGAAAAAACCATAGGTTTCACACATGTTATAGTTAGCTGGACATTTTACTCATAAAAAAACAATGAAATTCCCCCGTTATAGTTAGTGCAGGCAACTATAACTCACGCGTCCGCAATCCTCTGCTGATGCGAATACTGTATTTAGACACTTATTTGCCCATGTCTTCTTCCATTAAATTTTAGCTATACATATATTACAAATATTTTTTTTTCATAAAGACACATGTCATCAGCAGAGGATTGCGGTCGCGTGAGTTATAGTTGCCTGCACTAACTATAACGGGGGAATTTCATTGGTTTTTTATGAGTAAAATGTCCAGCTAACTATAACATGTGTGAAACCTATGGTTTTTTCAGTGAATTTGCAAGGTTTTTTAAATGCTAATTCCTAACTATAACGTGTGTGAAACCTATGGTTTTTTCAGTGAATTTGTACGGTTTTTTAAATGCTAAGTTACTTTACGCCGTTCATGGCGTGCGCGCCCACTTAACGCAGTTCGTTCCGTGCGCGCATGGTGCGCTTCGCGCACCGTGCGCGCACAGTGAGCACGCGGTGCGCTTTGTGCACCGCGCGCCCACTTTACGCAGTTAGTGCCGTGCACGCACGGTGGGCACGCGGTTCGCTACGCGCACCGCGTGCCCACGTTACGCTGGATGGGCCATGTACGCACGATGCGCTTCGCGCACCGTCCGCTCACGGAGGACATATTATGCGCTTCGTTGTGAAAGGTAATCTATTAAATGGTCCATTAATTTAATTGGCATGCACAAAAGGTGCCCTGCGGGCCCCTTTTGCACACGGGGGTGGGAAAGTGTGGATACTTTTTTTTTCATAATTAATTTTTACCGTACGCGTACGGTAAGCGTAATCGGCGTTTTTTCGAAAAAAATAAAATTGAATTTTTTGCCTTGGGGGTTCTTTTGGGACACCTTAATCAAGGCTAGGTGGTTGGGAGATGTCTAACCTGCCCCTTTACATGTTTTCACCCTTTGTTTTTCCTCCCCTCCTCAGAGTGCGAGAGAGAAAATGGCGGCCGCCAATTCCTGGTTTCGACCGATTCGAATGTTTACTAAGATCTAACAGCCAATCAGAATCGCGCTCGCGCACGGCACCGTACGCGTACGGTAAGCTTACCGTAAGCGGACGGTAAGCGCACCGTAAGCTGCCACAGATATATATATTGATTTAAATGCTATTTTCTCAGGAACTACTGAATAGATTTACACCAGACCTACAAAAGGCACTTCCTTGACCTGTAGACTACCTCTCTGCCAAATTTCAAGTAACTCTGTTCAGCCGTTCGGGCTGTAGCTGTGTCTAAAGGTCCTATGGAAAAATGCATGGGAAAAACGCGTTTTGGGACCCCCCTTTTTTCTCAGCCCCCGCTTGACGAATCCCCCCGAGACTTTCAGGGTAGGAGCGGAGCGTAGCGCCCCATTAGTTTTGAAAATTTCGAGAGGATTCGTCGACCGGTGCCAAAGTTATTCCAAATAGAATGTTGCGGTTTTCCTATGGAAACAGGGTCCTAACTATAACTACCTACTGGCGACCGCCAGTAGGTAATATAGATATATATATATATATATATATATCTCATTACCACTCGCCTTCACTCTTCCCTCGGTTGGAAAACAAACGAGCGCAGACCCAATCTTTTTCGTGCAATTATTTATTTAGCCATTGTGCGCCATTACGCGTTTCGGGCGATCCCGCCCTTGATCACATGACAACACTTTGGCTGATGACCGCTTCTTTTAAAGTGCAAGTGCTAGTGCATCATTTAATGGACATAGAAAAAATATACATGTACTTCATCGTTACAGGTACATACCCCGCCAAACACAATAGCCACATAATGCCAATGCGTTATTCCAATAATCGTTTTTTACATCATGTAAAATAACTCATAGGTACTACCATAACATAATATTTGCATAAATGCATGAAATTTGCTTCACAATATGTCCAAGACAAATTATTGTAAAAAAATAAGAGTGCCCTCACCTCAACAATTTAAAGTGCAATATACCCGATTAATTTAATACTCAATGCTTTCAAAGAAAACTAGTAGATGACCTAGGAAGATTGCAATAATCCACTCAGATCCGATTTAGGCATGATGTCAATCCCTAAACCAGATCCGAACAGAGTGCAAAGTCGCATGAATAAATATAAAGTGCAATAAAGGTTCTGGATGATAAATACTAATGTTTGTATTGAACTATTTAAGGGAGATCCAACAGAAACTATGCATCACTTGGCAGAAGCATATAATATGCTTTCTATTACTAATTTCTAAAATCATCCTAAAAACTGATCTTATATTCAATAAATATATAAATATATATCATCCTAAAATATTACTTAAAATATTCATATTCAAAACAAACTATGGTGAAGAAGACTCATACAAAACCACCCTAGGAGGACCAAAATAAGACAAAGAGGTAAAACCACATATATACAAATTAGTCCCTGTGGACTATCATTTAGAGTGTGAGACCTACATAGACATTTTCTCTCCATCACATTCTCTGTATATCCCCCTTACAACGTATCATAAACATACTCCAAAATTCATAAAAACGTGTAAAGGTCTTCACTGTTATTGAGCCCCATGGGGTGTTTGGAATCCAACCGTAAGATATATGTTGTTTCCAATTTTCTCAGCTTGGACTCCCTAACCCCTCCTCTTTTTTGTGGGTTAACTGTATCAATAACATAATACTGCAAGAACTTTGGGTCACTATTGTGAGTACTTTTGAAATGTCTGGCAACCGGATAACTTTCATCATTATTGCTAATTGCTCTCAAATGTTGCAGGATTCTTTTATGCACCGGTAATTTTGTGCTCCCTACATATCTCAAATTACACCTGCATGTGAGCACGTAGACAGCAAATTCGGTCTTACATGTGAGATAATGTTGAATATCACACGATTTAGAACCAAATGCTGGAACATAATTCTTAGTATTAATTGCATATTTACATGCTTTACAAAATGCACATTTAAAGAATCCTTTTCTCATTGTCAACCAGGAGCCTTTATTGCCTATTTCCAAGTTGCTTCTGACTAAAGCCATGCCCATACTGTTAGTCTTTCTAAAGGCGACTGAGGGACTATTGGATAATAATCCTCCAATTATAGGGTCGGCTTTCACAATAGGCCAGCTTTTTCTCACAATGTTCCTTATTTGTTTCTCCTGACGTGAAAATCCTAAGATCAAGCGAATAGGTTCCTGCTCTCTTTTCGAGTCTGATGAAGCCACTTTCTTTTTTAACAGGTCCTGTCTTGCCAATGATCTAGATTTAATAATGGCAGACTCAATAATCTCTGTACTGTAACCTCTATTTAGGAATCTCGCCCGGCTTTCGCCTTGCTTGATGGTACATTCTTTATCCTCACTGCATATACGTCTAATCCGGAGCATCTCCCCATAGGGGATGCTCTTTATCAGATGTGGAGGATGGGCACTCGAGGCGTGTAATAATGTATTGCCCGCTGTGGGTTTCCTATAGAGGGTAGTGGAGATCTTATTATTAATTATCTTGATTTCCACATCTAGGAATGTGACCTTTTCCTTGCTAATGTGTGAAGTGAATTTTAAGTTGAGTGCATTATCATTCAACAATGTAATGAAGTCAGTAGCGCTTTCAACATCACCCTCCCACACTATAAAAAGATCATCAATATAGCGGAGCCAGGAAATTACCTTCTCATTAAATATCCGTTCATGCTGTTGCATGAGGACCAGCTCCTCCCACCATCCCATGAATAAACAGGCATAGCTGGGAGAGAAGCTGGCCCCCATAGCAACTCCCTGTATCTGTTGGTACATAATACCATTAAATAAAAACAATTATTTTCAAGGCAAAATAAAAGCATTTTTACCAACATTTTGTTGTGAAGAAAGAACTCAATTGGTCTATTCATCAAGAAAAATTCTATAGCTCTGATGCCATCATTGTTTCTAATGCAAGTATATAGCGAAGACACATCAAGTGCAATCATTAAATAAGAAGGTTTCCACCTAATATGCTGCACTTTCCTTAAAAAGTCACTTGTGTCCTGTACAAATGATTTCAAACTTTTCACAAAATCCTGCAGGAAGAAGTCAATGTATCTAGACATGTTTTCCAAAAGGCCATCACACGCAGCAATTATAGGACGCCCTGGGGGTTTCTTCATATCTTTATGTAATTTTGGTATGAAATAAATAACAGGGATGGTGGCATTTTCTTTTTTAAGATATTTAAATTCATCCCAACTGAGTAAACCCGTGCTTCTCCATGCCACAAGCTGGGAAAAGAGCGTCTCTTGTGTGGTTTTGAATTTTGCCGGTGCTACTTTTTTATAGCATTCTGTATTGTTTAATTGGCTGTGTGCCTCTTCCAGATACTCCTTCAGTGGCCACAGCACCAAATTACCTCCTTTATCTGAGTTGCGTATGATGATCTCCTGATTTTCCTTTAATTTCTTGATAAGTTGCCAATATTTTCTCTCATGGTTGGTAAACTTCTTTTTACTTATTTCATTGGTTGCAATGTTGAGCCTTTTAATTTGCGCCACTATCTGTTCGTTGAAAACGTCTATAGAATCTCTCGCCATCACTGGTACAAATTTGGACTTGGGGCGGAACGGAGTCCAAGGTTTCATATCCGTCCCAGGGATCTGTGATGCTTGCATATTAGTTGACACATTTTCACCTTGAGGTTGTTCATTGACACTGTTGTCACCTCTTTCCAAACTCCGCGTGGTTTCAAAGAGCTCATAATCAGAACCTCGCAGCCCATGCATTTCTGATATCATCTCCGGGCCTCCCAATTGTTCTGATCTTTCTTTATTACCTCGCTGATGATGATATTTCTGTAATTTTAGCTTACGAATGAATTTGTAAATATCTGCGCGGGTTTGGGTATAATTAAAATTGGATTCGGGGCAATAGGAAAGTCCCAATGATAGAAGTTGTCTTTCCGCAGCCGAGAGATCAATACCTGTCAGATTTACAATGGTATTCGAGTTTTCTGAGGCGGAGGGATCAGTGCGTAGATTGTCCGGCAGTTGGTCTACTACTGTCGTGCCCTGCCCCTCCCACGCCTTCTGACGTTTTCGCCTTGCTTGCCTACGCTCCCTTCTTCGTTTGGTTGCCCTGCTTTTTCGGTTACCTGGGTGCGTGGCCTCAATGTTTCCCTCCTGCTGCGTTTTAAAATATCTAATTCTTCCCCCAATGTTAATTTGATGTTCCTTGCCTCGGATCTCGCTGCCGCATTGTCGGACTCAGATCCGCTCTCCATGGCTGAGCTACACTCCGATGCTGAGGGGGAAGCGTTAGTTGCTTCTTGGTAGTTTCTTCTATCCTCCTTATTGCCCATACGTTTTTTAGCTGTGTCAACACGCATGGAGTCATATCTCCTTGCAAACGTGAATATTTGCCCATTTGCATATTCGTCACGATCACGTCTGAATTTGTAGGTCTTTCGACTCTTTATCTTTTCCTCCTCCTTTTTAAGTCGTGCATTCATCTCCTCCACCATTTTTTGCTTCACCTGCAGATCGCCTAGTGGTTCTATTTCTTTTTCCATGAGCTCGATCTTTTCTTGCAGTGCTCCCCTATCAATGTCAGCGTACTTAACTAGGATTGTAACAAGTCGCCTTGATGATTCAAGATTACATTCTCCCCATTCAGCCATCATGAGGGGATTTGGGGATTCGTAGCTGGGGGCGATCATTATACGAAGGCCTCTCGGAATTCTCCCGACATCGAGATACCTTTGTAGTGACCGTGCCTCCCACCACTTAGCCTGTTCCTGCCGTTTCAGTTTTTCAAGCGCTCGGAAACTGTCTCTGAGTCCCATACCTCTACTAGGTTCTTCCGTGGTCACTTTTCTAGTTCCTTGACCGTCTTCGGGGGAGTCCGAAAACATCCCCTCTGCTGCTAACTCGCGGTCCCTGAGTGTGTCTGCGGACATTTTCTGCCTTCTTGTAATTCAATCGCGAGATGAAGCCCCTCATACACAATGCTTGCAGGGGTTCGAACTCGCGTTGCACACCTTCCCACCTGTCCTTTGCCAATACGCGCCGTACCTTATTGGGAGTGCCAACCAACGCTGCCGCCGATGCCTCTTCGCCGCCGATCCTCCACACTGGAAACACCGGAAGAGGAAAAGCCCCACAGCTACTCGGCTGGCAAATCCACGTACTTGCGTTGAACTACAGGCTGACAGGGAGCTTCACTTTCTTCCGACTGGAAAAACCTTGAGTGCCCCGGGGGTCCCCGCCAACACGCACCACGAGCCCGCGGTGCTGACTGCAGTCGGATACTCCGGGACAAGACTTGCCGTAAGTGAAGCCACAATCGGAAAGGGGGTCCGCGAACCGGAGACAGTCAGTCCGGTAAAATTTCACCACCACTCGCCTTCACTCTTCCCTCGGTTGGAAAACAAACGAGCGCAGACCTAATCTTTTTCGTGCAATTATTTATTTAGCCATTGTCTGCCATTACGCGTTTCGGGCGATCCCGCCCTTGATCACATGACAACACTTTGGCTGATGACCGCTTCTTTTAAAGTGCAAGTGCTAGTGCATCATTTAATGGACATAGAAAAAATATACATGTACTTCATCGTTACAGGTACATACCCCGCCAAACACAATAGCCACATAATGCCAATGCGTTATTCCAATAATCGTTTTTTTACATCATGTAAAATAACTCATAGGTACTACCATAACATAATATATATATATATATATATCTACTATACATAATAAATAAAAGTACCTTGTATGCAGGAGGAGGGAAGCATCAGAGGCTCACCTTATTTAAAAAGATTACGAAGGACTGCTTGTCCCACGGCTGTGTCCGTGTTGTCTGCAGCATCCAGACAGTAGTGTCTCGTAAAGGTGTGTCTGCTGGACCAAGTCGCCGCTCTACAGATGGATTGAAGAGGGACTCCAGCAAAAAGCGCAGTAGAAGAAGAAACCTTCCTTGTGGAGTGCGCTTTCACGGCAGCAGCGAGAGGTTTTCCTGCTTGTTGATGGCAAAAGGTAATAGCAGAGGATATCCAATGTGCTATAGATTGTTTGGTGACAGGATGACCTTGTCGCATGCGTCCGTAGGCGACAAAGAGTTGGTCATTTTTACGAATGGCAGAAGTTCTTTGAAGATAAAATTTGAGACATCTCTTGACATCCAAAGAATGAAGTGACTTTTCTGCAAAAGTTTGAGGATTAGGAAAAAACGTTTTTAAAACAACCGGCTGATTGAGGTGGAAATCAGATGGCACTTTAGGGATATAGGCCGGATTGGTGCGAAGCAGGACAGAGTCCTTAGTAAATTGAAGAAAAGGTGGGTTAATGGCAAATGCTTGCAAGTCACTGACCTGGCGTGAGGATGTAAGAGCTAGGAGAAGAGAAGTCTTCCACGTGACATGTTTGAGGCTGACCTTATGGATTGGCTCGAATGGTGATTTCATGAGCTGTGCCAATACAATGTTTAAATGCCACGGAGGAGGAGGCCGACGTATCGGAGGAAACATCCGAAAAAGTCCTTTGAAGAACTGTTGCATTACTCTTGACGAGTAAAGGGAGTTAGAGCCATCTTGACGGAATCGTGAGATTGCCGCTAAAAAGACTTTAAGGGTAGCATATGAAAGGCCTGATTTTGCTAGATGCAAAAAGAAAGGTAAAAGTTGCTCTGGCTTGGAATGTATGGGATGAATTTTGGCATCACTGCACTATGAACAAAATTGTTTCCATTTGAGTTTATAAGTTTTTACAGTAGAAGGAGCTCTAGCCTTTGCTAAGACTTCTCTGCACTCCAAAGGGATGTCCAAATTCACAAATTCAAAGTACTCAGGTTCCAAGCCGCTAAGTGTAGAGACGCAGGATCGGGATGACAAATTTGACCGTGTTCCATGGTCAAAAGATTCGGAAGAGGACGAAGCATGATTGGTTCGCACTGAGACAGTAGCAGCAGCTCCGTGAACCATATTTGTCGAGGCCATCGGGGGGCTATTAGGATGAGCCGACAGGGTTCTTTCCTCATTTTCCGTAGAACCTTGGGGACTAGAGGAATTGGTGGAAAGGCGCAAGCATAAATTGTGGACCAGTTCATCAAAAAGGCATTCCCGCATGACTTTGGTAGGGGAAGCCAACTTGCGTAGAACTGGCATTTCCGGTTCAGATAGGTTGCAAAAAGATCCAGATTCGGGGGACCCCATAGCTGGAATATGTGCTCCAAAGTGGGTTGGTGCAATTCCCACTCTTGATTGGTCGTGGAGGATCTGCTTAGGGAATCCGCCAGAATGTTGGACGCTCCCGGAACATGTACTGCTGTGAGGGCAATGTGATGTTGAATCGCCCAATCCCAAATCTTTTGAGCCTGAAGGGACAACAGAACGGACCTCGTGCCTCCTTGCTTGTTGATATAGTGCAAGCACGTTGTGTTGTCCGTCCGGATCAACACCGTGCTTCCGTGAATGATGGTTTTGAAAGCTTTTAAAGCCAGAAAGATGGCCAGTAATTCTAACAGGTTGATGTGTCTCGTCTTTTGATGAACAGACCACTTGCCCTTCACAGTTAGGCCTTGCAAGTGGGCGCCCCAACCCTCGAGAGATGCGTCGGTGGGGAGGGTAAATTGTGGAGTGTCCGCTAGAAAAGGACGCCCCGCGGAGACATGATCTTCGTGAGTCCACTACAAAAGCTCTTTTTAAGCGATGAGTGACACTGACCAAGTCGTTGAAAGTGCCCGAGACCTGAGCCCATTGCTTGTCCAGTTCTTCTTGGACAGGTCTCATCTTCAGGCGGCAGAGAGGGACTAGAGGAATGCAGGACGACAAAATCCCTAGGAAAGATTTCAACTGTCGGACAGAAACAAACTCTTTTAGATGGATAGAGGCCGCTAGATCGCGAAGACGTTGTCGTCGTTCGTGCGACACAAAAGCTTTCCCCAGAGTGGTATCCAGAATGGCTCCCAAGAACAATCTGTTCTGAGCTGGGTGCAACTGAGATTTTTCTAAGTTCAGTGTGAGGCCCAGAGACTGGAAAAGGGATCTGCAAAACAGAGTTTGTTTGGACGCTAGTTCGAAAGACTGCGCCTTTAGAAGGCAGTCGTCTAAGTAGGGAAAGATTTGAACTCCCTGAAGGCGAAGGTAAGCCGCCACCGGTGCAAGGACTTTTGTGAACACTCGGGGAGCAGAACGAAGGCCGAATGGCAGGACCTTGAATTGAAAATCTCGTCCGGCCACTCTGAATCTGAGGAATTTTCTGTGTCGTGGTAATATGGGAAGATGAAAATAAGCGTCTTGTAGATCTAGTGTTGTCATGAATTCTCCTTGAGAGAGAAAAGGAAGGACTTCTTGTAGGGACAACATACGGAAAGTTTGTGTCTTTATGTATTTGTTCAGGGCTTGCAAATCCAAAATGGGACGCCATTCTCCCGATTTCTTCTGTACAAGGAAGAACCTTGAGTAGAACCCCCTGCCCTTCTGTAGTTTTGACACCACTTCGACCGCGCCCTTTCTCAATAAAATGTTTAGCTGCTTCAGTAGCTCTTTCAAATGTGTAGGAGGAGGACCTCTTGGTGGAGTATTTGGAGGAATCTTTATAAATTCCAAAGCTTGTCCCCTGCGCACAATATCGAGAACCCATTGATCTGTGGTTATTTGCGACCATTTGGAGA
Organism: Triturus cristatus; assembly: GCF_964204655.1. Lineage (NCBI taxonomy): Eukaryota > Metazoa > Chordata > Amphibia > Caudata > Salamandridae > Triturus > Triturus cristatus. The sequence goes on along the minus strand of NC_140590.1, from coordinate 1,140,748,216 downwards.
AGAAGCGGGAGATTCGACCTCCAAGTTTTGGAGGAGTCCGTGACTGAGGGTAGCGAGAGTCATTGTTTCTTTGAGGAATCCTTTCCTCTGTAGGAAGATTTGCCTCTGTATTGTCTGTAGTTGGAAGAACTTTGCTGCCGATAAGATTGCTGGTTTTGTGAGGAATAGCGGTTTTGTCCTTGCCTGTATTGGTTGGAATTACCACGAAAGGAAGAAGAGGAACCACGACCTCTTGCGCCTCGAAAAGGCTGTTTTTTTAACTGTAAAGATCCTAGAGCACGAGCTGTGTCAGTGTCCTTCTTGATGGCTTGAAGGGCATCATCTATATGCTGGCCAAAAAGGGACTCGCCGTCGTAAGGCATGTCCAGGATTTTTGTTTGCACCTCTTGACGAAAGGACGTAGCCCGTAACCAGCCCTGACGCCGGAGGACCGCAGCACCAGCCAAAAGACGGAAGCCAGAAGAAGACACATCAATGGCGCAGTCTATGATTTCCGAAGAAATTCTTTCTCCTTCTTGGAGAATCTTCAAAGCCTCTGACCTGGATGATTCAGGAATGAGATTAATCAGAGATGAAATGTCCGACCACATCTGGCGATCGTAGCGGCCCAAGATCGCCAAAGAATTGGCCGCTCGAACCGTAGCTGCCGCCATAGTGGAAAAAAAATTCCCTATACCATCCAGCTGTCGACCTTCGCGATCTGGAGGTGCCGACAAAGGAGATGAAGGGTTCCTAGATCGGCGTTGGGCTGCCTGAGTAATAATAGAATCAGGCTTTGTTTATGAAGTCAAACAGGCTGGAGAATTTGTATTTTTTGTCTATCCTAGGAAGGATGGCAGGAATCTAATTAGGAGTCTGCATCAATTTAAGGCCCTCTTGCCATATAAAATCAATGATCGGAATGCAGCGGACCTGCTTTTGAGGTTGGTCCTTAAAGTCATATAAGAAACAATCCTCCTCTCTGGTTGTCATAGGGAGGTGAAATCTTTTCGCTGCTCTTTCCATGAGCAAATGAAAACCACCAATGTCAACTGGGGGAGAATCCAAAGGGGCTGGATCAGCTGGAGAAGGTGTTTGAATCGGATAGTTGTCCCAGTCAGAAAGGAGGGAAGCATCATCCAGCTCACCTTCCTCCTTGTCAGCGTCATCATCTTGTTCCTCGACAATATCTTCCAGTGGGATTGGAGGAACTCCAAGACATTGTTCTCTGGGCACTTCTGTAGGTGTGACTACTGTTTCCCTAGGAAAAACAGGTTGTTGAGGTGTCTGCGGCGTTGGGAGTGGTATGGCCAGACCGCGGAAAACGGCGATTATAATCATCCAGCATGTACTGTAAATTGGAAATCAGACTTAAAGGCAATTGTGCCATTTGAGGTTCCTGAACTGGACGTGTGTCATAAGATGAGAAATCATCTTGTTGTAAGTCTTCGTCATCATCATCCGAGTCCTGACATTTAATTAGAAGTTCTGAAGGACTGCGAGCAGCCCGAAATCCATCATCCTCGTAGTCTTCATTGTCAGAAGAAAACAGCACTTCAGGAGGCTGTACAGGTGTTTGAAGTGGTAGCAGGGTACCCACAGACCAATGCCGTCGTTGAAGTAGAGAGGTTGAAGTCTCTAATGGTAGCAAATGCAGAGTTGGAGTCGTCGCCGTTGTTGCTGGCGGTGAAATTCGACGTTGAACAGCCGTCGACGACGAAGCCACCGTCGACGACGTAGTCACCGTCGACGATGTAGTCACCGTCGTCGACGAAGCCACCGGCGACGACGAAGCCACCGGCGACGAGGTCATAGTCGACGACAAAGCCACCGTCGACGAACTACCGTCGACGGCAGAGCCACCGCCGACGAAGAGGTCACCCTCGTCGACGAAGCACCCGCCGACAACGAAGCTGCCGTCGACGAAGTTTTCTTCTGCTTGATAGTCGTCGACGACGAAGTCAAGGGTAGCGTCGATGAAATGGGTCTCACCTTAACTGACACCAGCGTCGACGGTGAAGACGCCGACGACATGATCATGGTTGGCTTCATAGACATAGATGCCGAGGTCGTCGACGTAGATGCGACGATGGCAGCTCTCGTCGACGGAGGAAGCGTAGATGAGCTAGTCGACGAGAGAGGCAGTTTCTGAGGTAAAAACTGCGCAGATGGAGTCTTAGACACCTGGGAATCCGATCTCGGGGGCGTCAATGAAACAGAGAGACTCCTGGGGGGGGGGGGGGGGGATCACCCCTCTTGAAGTAGAAGGCTGTGAAGAAATCTTTTCTCAATGCTGTTTCTTCATCACTTTAGGTCTAGGAGAAACCTTTTGAGAGTCACAGGACCTTTTTCAGAGAGGGAGCAGTGTGGATGGAAGATACACTCTCCACATCAGAAACAGGATTTTTCTGAAGTTTTTAACTTCTGTAGCCACAGAAGGAGACGCCCTTCTCTGTCCTTCAAAGTTTTTTGTGAGAAGGTTCTGCAAATTTTACAGTCTTTTACCTGATGTTCAGGGTATAAACAATAAATGCATTTTTTGTGAGGATCTTCAGAATGAAGTCTCAGTTTACCACAGCTCCCACAAGGTCTGAAGAGGGACTTCTTGGTTGAAGACATCATAAACCCAATCTTCTGTGAAGTATGAGAAGAAAAAACTGAGCAAGCTCAGGGAGACTCCCTTCACACGACATGCGGTAGAAAATCTGAGAGCCAGAGTCTCTGGGGAGAGGGTTCTAGAGGGTGCGGACGCCTGATTGGCTGGATTTGGCCTAGAACATAATGACAGTGATATGTTATAGAGGTGACAAGTTGTCTATCTGTGAAAACTCTATGGTTTTTTCTTTCTTTTATGCCTAATGAGCTTGGGTTGTTACTACATTGCTTTGTTATGTACCGTGGGACTCCCACTTCGACGAAGGGGAATATTCAAGCATGTGAATCTATGAAAGACACCCCAATACTGGAGAACGGGTGTTTTGTTTTTCGAAAGGGTTTAGTCCTGTCAATACAGTAAAGTAGTGCCCTTTGAACGTCTAGTGTGTGAAGGACTCTCTCTGCTACTTAGTCAGGGTTTAGGAAAAACCAGGGTAACTCAACTGCTTGGTTAAGATGAAAAGCTGAGATGACTTTGGGAAGGAATTTTGTTCTAAGAACCACTTTGTTACGATGTATTTGTAAGAATGGTTCCTGTATGGTTAAAGCCTGGATCTCACTTAACTCTTCTAAGAGATGTAATTGCTACAAGGAAAGCTACTTTCCATGTGAGGAACTGAAGTTCACAGTTATGTAGAGGTTCATGAGCCTGGTAAGAACAAGATTTAAATTCCACACCGGAGCGGGTGGTAATCTGGGAGGAATTATTCTTTTAAGGCCCTCCATAAAGGCTTTAATTGCAGGCACTCTAAATAGTGACAAGTGTTACCTATTTTGTAAAAAAAAAAGCAGGAAGTGCTGCTAGATGTAATCTTATGGATGAATATGCAAAATTACATTTTTGCAAGTGTAGCAAGTAGCAAATGATGTCCTGGATGGAAACATCCAGCGGATCAATATGACTGCTGCTGCAGTAGAGGACAAATCTTTTCCATTTTGCTGCATTTAGGACATCTGGCTTCTTTAATAATATTCATATAGTCTGGCGGAAGGTTAAGATAACCGAACTCTAGGACTTGGGGGAGCCAGATTGCTAGATTCAGCTGACTTGGGTCGGGGTGTCTTATTTCTCCACAGTTCTGCGTTAGCAATGTTGGGGAGAGGCGTAGTTTTTGGTGTGGAACTACTGAGAGTTTCAGTAGTGTTGTGAACCATGGTTTGCATGCCCATGTGGGAGTCACCAGGATCATCTTGAGAGACAGTTTGAGCTTGCGTACCACTAGCGGAATTAGTGGGAGTGGCGGAAAAGCGTACGCAAATCTGCCTGATCAATTCATCCATATCACATTGCCTTTGGACAACGGGTGTGGAAACCTGGCGGCGAAGGATGGGCATTTCGCGTTTGCGGCGAACAGATCTATTTCTGGTTGGCCCCACATTTGAAAAAATGGTTGAAGAACTCGGGATGGAGTTCCCATTCGTGTATCTGCTGTGTCTACAGACTTAGGAGATCCGCAATCCGATTGTGAACTCCTGAAAGGTGTTCTGCAGGCAGGTATATGTTTTGTGGAGTGGCCCATCTCCAAATGCTTTGTGTAAGCTGGGACAGTTGCAAAGAATGCGTTACCCCCTGTTTTTGTTTGGAATACGTGGCTGTCATGTTGTCTGTCCGGACTAGGACAGTCTTGTGCTGTAGATGTATTTGGAATGATTTTAGTGCTAAGAATACTGCTAGTAATTCCAGGTGATTGATGTGGAGCACTTTTTGTTGAGTGGTCCATTTGCCTTGAATTGTATGTTTTAGGAAATAGGCTCCCCAACTGGTGAGTGATGTGTCTGCTGTTAGCACGATCTGTGGAACCGGCTCTAGGAACGGCCGCCCTCTGGACAGGTTTTGTGTGTTCCACCACTGCAGAGAGCGATGTGTGCGGCTGTCCACCAACACCAGATAGGTAAGTTGTCCTTGGACCTGGTTCCACTGACGTGCTAAGCATCTCTGTAAGGGATGCATTTGAAACATTGCATGAGGTACAATAAAGAGGCAAGAGGCCATCATCCTATGAGCTGCATGAATGCCCTTGCTGGGAGGGAGTGTTGTTGAAATTTGGTGATCATGGCTTTTATACTGGCTATCCTGGCTCGAGTGGGATATGCCAGAGCTCTGGAGGTGTCTATTGTGGCCCCTAGATACTGATGTATGTGGGAGGGCTGAAGGTATGACTTGATGTAGTTTACTGTGAATCCCAAGTTGTGTAGTAGCTGGATAGTTTGATGAGTGTGATGAACACATTGTTTGTGAGACTTTGCTTTTATCAGCCAGTCGAGGTATGGGAAGACATGGATTTGTTGTCTTCTCAAGTGGGATGATACTACCGCCAGACACTTTGTGAACACCCAGGGCGCGGTAGTCACCCGAATGGAAGGACTTTGAACTGGTTGTGGTGTCCGTCCACAATGAATCTGTGAGCGGGGTGAATGGGAATATGAAAGTAGGCGTCCTTGAGATCTAGTGTGGCAAGGAAGTCGCCTTGTTGAAGTAGTGGAAGGACCTGTTGAAGAGTGATCATGTGGAAATGATCTGACTGTATGTAAAAATTGAGAGGACTGAGGTTGAGTATTGGCCTGAGGGTGCAGTCCTTTTTGGGGATTAAGAAATAGAGCGAGTAAACCCCTGTTCCTTGATGTTGTAAGGGAACTGGTTCAATTGCCTGCTTTTGGAGTAATGAGAAAACTCCGTGCTTTAAGAGCGCGAGATGTTCTGTAGACATTGGACGCTGTTTGGGTGGTATGGTGTGTGGGGTTGCTGTAAATTCCAGGCAGTAACCATACTGGATAATCTGTCTTACCCACTTGTCTGTTGTGATGGAGTTCCAGACAGGCAGGAACTGTGAAAGCACTCCCCCGACCGGAGTGGAATGCTCTGGGGGGGAGTGGAGGGAAGTCACTGTTTATTAGCGGGGGAGGTGAGAGAGTTATTGTTACCTCAGCCTCTCCCCTTGTTATTTCCTCTGAATCCTCCTCTAAAATAGCCTCTTTTGGGGGACGTGTGTGTTGTGTTTTTGAATGAAGAGGAGGCAGTGTCTGTCCCCATGTTTTTGGATGCTCCTCTATAAAAGGAGCGACGAAAGGAACCACGTGTGGATGGAGACTGTAATGCTCCCATGGATTTAGCTGTCACAGTGTCTTTTTTCATTTTCTCCAGACTGGTGTCTACAGCCGGTCTAAAAAGCTGTTCCTGAATGAACGGCTGGTTGAGGATGGTGGTTTGTACCTCCTGTTTAAAGCCTGAAATGCGTAGCCAGGCATGTCGTCTGAGTAGCACACTAGTGTTAATGGACCTAGAGGCTGTGTCGGCTGCATCAAGGGCACACTTGATTGAGGCGTTGGTTATCAATTTGCCTTCCTGAATTAAGTCATTTGCCCGAGTCTTGTACTGATCAGGTAAATGTTGCAATAGGGTTTCTAATCGGTCATAGTAAGCCCTATCATACCTAGCAAGTAATGCTTGGGTGTTCGCTATGCGCCAGTGATTGGCTGCCTGAGCAGCAACTCTCTTGCCAGAGGCATCTAGCAATTTAGATTCCTTATCCGGAGGTGGTGCGTCACCGGAGGTTTGGGAATTGGCGCGTTTTCTAGCATTAGACACTACTAATGAGTCTAGGGGTAGCTGCCCTTTGATGTAGGCGGGATCATCGGGGGCAGGTTTGTAATTCTTAACAATCCTAGGATTGAGAATCCTAGATCTCACTGGGTCTTTGAATATGTCTGGGGCATGCTTAATGACCCCTTTGAACATTGGCAGTATTTGGCCAGCTTTCTGCGACTGTTCAAAAGTGTCTAGGAGGAAATCCTCATCTGCAAGGTCTGAATACATGTGAACGCCATGGTAAATAGCAACTCTATTAACAAGCTGCCCAAATCAAATATTGTCATCTGGGGGGGGGAGATGGTTTTGTTGGATATGGCTGGGGATCTGGGAGGTCTGTGGGATGTACTGGGTTATCATAATCGTCCCAATCATCCTGTGGTGTGTCTGTATCATCGTCCGGGTCAGTGAAAGGGTCATTGTTGCCTCCCCCTCCCCCTACATCATCATCATCTTGTGGTGGTGTATGTGGTGGAAGTGTTATAGGTTGTGGAGGGGGGAGAGGTAGAGGAGGAAGAACAGGAGTAGGAAGAACAGGAGAAGAGGGTCTTATGGGTGAAGTGGCACAGTCTTTTTTCTTCAGAGGCACTGCAGGAGTGTCTGTTGTGTCCAGCTTCCTCTTCTTATGTGGCACTGGGGCAACACATTCTGTTTTGGGGTCAATATGGAGTTTTTTCTGTTTGGGATCGACAGGATCCGGTCGAAAACGTTCTTCCTCCTCGATAACCGGTTTCGGCGCCAACTTTTTCGAGTCCGAACAGGGTTGAGATTTGTGCTCCGAGGCCTTAGGAGGTGTTTTAGAGTCCTTTGGCTTTGCTATGGAGACTGCAATCTTTTTTGGTTCCGAAGGGTTTGGTTTCGGAACCGAAGGTTTTTCTTTCGGCGTCGAAGTGGTCGGAGCCGATTTCTTTTTGGGAGTAGGTTTGGGAGTAGGTTGTTCTCCCGGCTTCGGTGCCGAAGGCGCTTAGGGGACGGGAATACGCGGTTTGCTCGATCCCGAGCTACCGGAAGGCTTGTCTTTTATCTTCGGAGCCGAGCCAGAGGGGGGGGCTTCTGAAATGTGTCTTCGGTCGCGACTGGGGCCAGCAGGCGAAGTCTTGACCAGGGCCTTCTTTTTATCGGGTGGGGTGGGGGCAGTTGTACTCACTCTTTGTTTGACCAGGAGTGATGTGGTTGTCTGCTTCGGACACGGTTTCCAGGTCTTCGGAATCTTCCTCTGGGACATCTGGGCCTTCGTCAAAGATGTCTGCTGGTTCCGGAGCTGCTTTTTGCGCCATGATGTGTCGTCGAGCCCGGCGATCACGGATGGTCTTTTTCGATCAAAAAAAGACGCAGGCCTGGCAATTGTTCTCGTCGTGTTCTGGCGAGAGACACAGGTTAAAGATCTTGTGATGGTCACTGTGTGGGAATTTCGCTCCACACGGGGGGCATTTTTTGAATGGAGTCCTTTCCATGAGTTGCAGGCCCGAACGGCGGAGACTCAAGTGTCCCAACGCTCCACTTATGCCATTCTACAGGGGGATCATAAATGTTGTGGAGTGGACAGAGGTTAAAGGTCCATTTTTAGGTCCTTGTTCAGGGTGCTGAGAAGATTAGAAACTATACCTATTTATAATTATCAAAATACACTCCTACTCAAATGGAGCTGTCGGTACTGAATAAAGGGCTATCATTTGTTCCTACGGCCCTACAAAATCCTGTAGACACGAAAACCGAAATTTTACACTTTCTGAGAAAAGTTAGATTGAAAGCCTTTTTCTTAGAAAGAGAAAAAAGTGAACAAATCAATATAAGTGGTTTAAGAAATAAATCAAAGTTTATCCCAGAAAGTATACTTTTACCAACAGAAATCCTGATATTTGAAAAACAAATCTTACATGAGTTAGATGCATTACAAAAAAAGAAAATCTTTTAGAATGCTAAATGCAATAAACAAGAAATACAAGCCCTAAAAGATTTATCCAACAATCCGGCTATAATAATCAAGCCGGCTGACAAAGGGGGTGGGATCGTCCTCCGGGACACGGATAAATATGATCAAGAAGTTATACGTCAACTGTCGAATCCCTTACACTATAGATTACTTGAAATCAATCCTACACCCGAATTAAGATCTGAGATCTTAAAGATCACCAAGGAAGGTTTAGAAGGTGGTTGGCTTTGTAAAAATGAATTTGATTTCCTGAATAGTGAAAAAACGAAAGTACCTAATATATATGTTTTGCCAAAGGTACATAAAACGTTGATAGATCCACCAGGCAGACCTATAGTGTCTGCTTGTGGATCTATCTTAAAACCACTTGCAAAGTACATCGATACCTTTTTGATTCCTTTGGTAAAAGAGACTCCATCTTATGTGAGAGATACAATGGATTTGATATCGAAGGTTGAAGGGTTACCTTATAATACACAGAAACAACTTTTGGTATCCTTCGATATCGAATCCTTGTATACCAATATCCCTCAGGATGAGGCATTGGCAGTCATGAAATACAAATTGGATGAAAGAGATCGCCCTCACCAAGTTCCCACTGAGTTTATAATAGCCTTAGCAACTCTGTGCTCAAAAAACAATTTTTTCAACTTTAAAGAAGATTTGTACCTCCAAGTTTCAGGAGTTGCAATGGGTTGTAGTTTCTCGCCAGAAATAGCAAATCTGGTTATGTCAGAATTCGAAAAAAGATGGATATATAGCGACACCAATCTATTTAAAATACATGTTAGTTTTTGGTGTCGCTATATAGATGATATCTTCATGATTTGGGATGGAGATGACACACAAATAACGGATTTCCACAATTGGCTAAATTCAAGAACTGCTGAATTTAATTTCACAAAGAGTGTCGATCACGTGAGGATACATTTTCTAGATGTGTTTATCCAACAGGAGAGTGGAATATTAGGGGTTAGTCTGTATACGAAGCCTACAGACCGTAACACCCTTTTACATTTTACAAGTAGCCACCCGCGTACTTTAAAAGAAAATTTGCCATATGGGCAATTTCTTCACGTTAGGAGGAACTGTACAAACAAAACAGACTATTTCACTAATGCTGAGATACTCAAAAACAAACTTATAACACGTGGGTACCCAAAAACAATTAGTGAAGGGTGCACTTAAAAGAGCATTGTACACCCCAAGAGAAGCTCTACTTGTCCCGAAAATAAAAGATAAGAATACTCCACTGACATGTGAACTGACCTATGATCCTAAAGCAAATAAAGTCAAGAAAATAATCCCAAAAAATTGGAAATTAATTGAACTTTTAGGAATTCCGAAACCCCTTTTTGCTTTTAAAAAAGGTAAAAATATCCGGCAACAACTGGTGAAAGCCGCAAGACAGACTGAATTGCCTAAAAAAGATTTGAGAAGCCTCCTTAAATTACCACCGGTGGTAGGCCATTTTCGATGCCAAAATTGTTTGGCATGTAATTTAACGGAAGACTCCAAACAATTGGATATCAATGGCCAGATACACTACCAAAAGATATTTTCCAATTGTAATTCTAAAAATGCAATATATTGCGTAAAATGCCCATGTAATAAATATTACATAGGACAGACGATACAACCTATAAAGCAACGCATATTGCAGCACAAATCTAGGATCAAATGCAAAGTCCAAGGGGCTCCCTTGGTACAACACTTTCTGAACCAAAATCATTCTGAAAATGATTTAAAATGGTCAGTACTGTGTCTAGTTGGAAATCTAGAAAGAGCAGAACTTCAAATGAAACTCAACAGGTTGGAAGCAAGGCTGATAGAAAAATATCACACAACAACATTGGGCCTTAATGATAAAGATGAAATGTGGGCACTATTGCAGTAATTAAGCCAACATTAGAATAGGTGTGAGTCACTTGAATACACATATATATGATTGTTTGCATGTTCCGTTTATTGTAATATCTATAAATGAGATATCCAATAAAGCAAAAAGTCAATTGCTGATGCAAAGATTGTAAGGAGTGGCGGTTCCACATTGGGTTATAAGGTGTGTTTATATTTTCTTTATTTATATTGATTTATTTTTGTTCTTTATTTAGCATTTGGTACTAAATAGTTCTTAACATAATCGAGAAGAGGATATTCGTTCATATTAAGTACATGCATAACTAGATTATGCAGTACCCTTCAGACTAAAATCTGAAATAACCCATAAATCCCTTCTTGGTCGGTAAACGGGTTCCCCTCTTCCTTTTTTTAAATAAAACCATCAGTCCCTTTTTGCGTTTGGCTAAAAGGGCAAAAACGAGGTCCTTCTATTGTTTCTATGACTTACGTTTGGATAAATGCGTAAAAAAAAACTAAGTCTCTCTATTGTTTTAATGACTTACGCTGCAGTATATATACATACTTCCGCATCACGTGATTTCTGACGTATACAGAAAATGTGAAACCAGTTAGTACGGTACAGAGACGGATCGTGAGTAGCGTGGCCGTTGGAGTTGCTTAAGGTAAACAGGGTTTAAAAGAAATTTGGAGGTATAGATATTAATAAAGACGGTAGGGACTTAGAGTAATTACTATACTCCCCCCTTTTCTAACACAGGTGAAGCTAGACGATGTTCCGAATATTCCCTTGAAAAAATGAAAAATACAAAGAGGCTCTATATTACGGGGGAATAGAGATTTGAAAGGTAGGAAGTGCTTTGGATTATTTTTAGAGTGGCTTAGACAGTGCGGTCAAGCGTTGAGGCAAATTACATCTGTGTTTTGTTTTGTTTTCGTACTAGAAAACTAATATAAAGGATCTGCTTGAAGCGTTACGGAAGATAAAATAAAAAGGTTCCAGGATAAAAAAATGTTGAATAACAATGATATTCAGCAGTAAGTAAATATATCCAATAGTGGTGGTTGGATCATTATACTTATACATAAAATTGCGCTTTTAACATAATACTCATTTGTTTTCAGCGCTCTAAGACAGAGAAAAACTAAAAGGGACTATATCCGTCCATTTCGAAACATTTTTTGCAGTAAATAGGTAATCTATCTTTCCTCTGGTATAGGGCTACACGAGATTTGTGTAGGAATATAACTGAAATATAATTGAGGTAGAATGGTATTGGTTAAGGGCTTTTCTAGATACACCTCACTTTCTTGGTTAGGTAGAACACGTTAAAAAAGGTGGAATTACACAGTTGGGTGTGTGTTATTTATTAGTATTTCTTGTGGCCCGCCACTTAAGAGTTTGTAACATAATTGAATTCTACTCCTGTACGATATGTTCCTGTGTATATAGTGTACATAAATACAAGTGTTGTTGTATATACTGATTAAAAGGAATACTTAATTTGTTCCTTTAGGTTGAACTTTATGAGTTTATACGTTCTACTGCCCTAGTCCTAATGAGGCCTAAAGAGTAATTTTGGCTGAAACGCGTCGACAACGAATTTGAAGACATTAGTGTGATTTTGTTTTGGTGTTGTAGTAAAGGGTAAAGAGTACTTCAATAAGGTGGAGGTTGTAACTATAAGATCTCGAAGTATCTCTTAAAGAGTGATCTTCTATACATAGGAATGCTTCCGTAAAATAATTCCATAGGCATCCTAATTGAAAAATAGGGCATTTTTGAAATGTATATGTTTAGTTTTGTCTTTTATGGAAGTATTGTAAATATTGTAAATGTTTGTGCATATATATATATATATAAAAGAATGATCTTTACATAATTGTGTGGAAGATGTTAAGTATAAAATAAATATACTCACACATACACAACTCAACAGTTTATAAAGATTTTTTTCTTGTTGGAAATTGCCATTGACGTTTATGCGAAATATATCAAAATAAGTTTGTTTGAGAAAGAATATAACTCAGGGAAAGAGATAATTTATCTCTCTTTTTCACCAAAAATATATGTTACTTTATTTGTCCCGAAGCATTATTTTTATTTACTAGGGAAGGTTACTGGGGAGCAGTTAAAACAATGAAGTTGTGATACAAATTTGAAGTGAGGAAGATATGAAGGTATGGATCTATTAAGGTGCCACAAGGGGAAAGGTTGCTGACGAGCAACCAAGCCTATATTGTTCCAGATACCTCCTAAAGACCGAAATTATGCAGGTAATTTATAGCATGTCAATGAAAACTGGTCCAACAACATTCAGGCAAGAATCTGCATAGAGAAAGGAATCAAATTTGTTTATATCATTTTTCTGGGAGACCATGGTGGTCTACTTGAGTCTTTGCAGGGTGGCAGTGCCCCTCACGAGTACTTGAATTGTTGTAATGGCAGTGGGAAATTAAATTAAAAGGTTTCATCTTTGGTAGTGCTCTGGATATAGCATGTAGATACCAAATTCCTCTTGCATGCCTCCAGCCAAACACTGAACAAGGTGGCGGCAGGGGCAATTCAAGTCTAGAGATTTTTGAAAGAGGCTTCTTCAGGACATTGTATATCGAAGTACAACAAAACAGAATAACTGAACGGCAGGGAGGCTTGGAATCATGAATGTCTGCTATATCTGCACCTTAGCCCACTGTAAGGGAATAAGAAGTAAACCACTGTTGCCCTCAGACCGATCAGAAGGACTACACGGACTTATTTGAACATGGCTCCATGACTCACCTCAGCTTCTATAGAAACTGGTGAGAGCCTGGTGAGGCTGCATTGGTAAATATTTCAATTCAATGGCAGATAAAATCCTTTTTGGCTTTAACAATCCCATAAAAGTAACAAGGGTTCAGTGGAAAGGACACTCTGCAATTTAACTGTACCACTGCCAAATATAATTATCACTGGGTGATAACTCTTTTATGCAGGTGTTGGCAGATGACTCACTGACATCACAAACCAAAACGGCGTATTAGCAAAGATGTCATTGGCCATTACCACTGGATGGTCAGTTTAGTACAAACCTGTAGTATTTCATTTTTTCATCCTACTGTTTTTACCACTCATAACACACCACCTGCAATGTCTTTCAGTGGAATATTTTTGTGCCACAAGTCTTTGATATTTCTTTTGGAACATTAACATTTTAATTGACTATATCTTGAGGAGCACTATGTATCCTCTGTACGCTGGTGGTTGGTTCCTCTGGTTTTCAATAAATTAATTGAACCGTTAGTCAAAACCCTGGTCATTGAAGAAAATTACATAAATAACACTAGCAAATTGTTGTGAGTTTACTATCATCTTCGGGGAACATTCACCGGTGCAAACCTATGCATCCCTGCATCTCCTCAATGCTGCGTGACGTTTGTCCTTCACTCTCCATTCATAGAGGCTGTATGCAAGGAAATTTCTGGCAGCTTGACTTTGCCACCACCACCTTCTTCAGTTTCATTTATGTTAAGCCTTTTCACCCTGGCGGGTCAGGTCTTAATTGGAATTTAGGGCCATATATTATGCTACTGTGAAAAGCTAGACACACCACAAAACCCTTACTGAAACGCAACACAAATATCCTGGTGTTGCTCAGCACACTTGCATCAGGGCAACAACATACATTTTTTCACATTTCTCAGAGACTTTATCAATAAGCATACTAAAGTGATACGCTTACAACATACATCAATGAACAGTTCTCTAGTAAGACCATCTATGACCAGAGTACTACTGATACGCACAACATTCTTAACTTTTTACATTACATGTCACGTGTCTCCCGACATTTACATAAGAGATACTCTTAGTCTCACTTCTCTCTATATCCTATAGCTTTCTTTTACTCGAGTATTGTGGTCTCACAGTTAACACTCGTCTTATTTCCATTCGCCTAACATGCAATCTGTAAAATCGTCTCCTCCTTTGCAAGAAATACCTGGAGACGCGCCTCCAAGTTGTTTGGTCTTGGCCGCATGTATGCTGTGACTGTTGATGGCATAACTATTCCTAACATCAAGGGTGTGTGTAAGGTATGCCCCAGCACAAAGGTGGTTTCTTCTGCTGTTCCCAATGATTTCATGAGTTTCTAAATCCTCTGTGATACATTCAAGAGAATAATTTCCCTTCTCGGATAAAAACGTTCCTTGTGAAAGACCATATTAACATTTTGGCTCTGCACCTCTACTCCAATGTCGAACTCCCACCAGTCACACATCCCCTCAAAAACAGGCCAATGAGGACTTGCCTAATCCCTATGCTGGGTAAATTTAAAGACGCTTTGATGTAACTGTTAACCACTGGCTTGCCATATTGCACAATCGCAGTGGTCTTTTGTGCTACTTTGCGCTACTTTGGCAAATTAAGGAAAGGCTCTTAATCCTCCCATTGTTAATACATATACCTGTTGAGGAGTGAAACTAGAGATAGGACTCCCTATCCTCACTGCAGCAAAAGTTGGTTTTGTAGTTCTTTTACATGCTAGTTATAAATGAGTCAGAAAATGCATGAGAATTAAATGTATAAGGGAATGTATTATGAAGGTAGACACGTCTACTCAATACTGAAATTCACGACCCTTGCTATCAATAGTCTCTTGAAAAAATCTGAGATGGTTTGTAGATAGTGTTATCCACTGTAACAGTAATCCGAACATTTTAAAAAGTTCATGCAGGTTAGTTTAGTAACATGGGTCTTTTTTTCTTATATTAGGTGGTTGTACTAGTGTGGCTCTTTGACCACTTTTCTACAATTCAGGGCGTCCAATGTTAAGTTCGCTAGCAGACTGCAAGACTTCTGGAAGCGTAATCTGCTGCTTCTTGAGAAAACAAAATGCTCCATGCAGTTTCTATAAGTAGCCCAGTCTCCAGCCTCCGCACTTGATCTACTATTTCCAGGTACAGGAATGCAGGCAATATACTGCCACAGTCTGGGAGCACCGTTTTGCCACCGCCTTCTTGCACTGTGTCAGGCCAGCGGCACCCAAAATGGATCCAAAATACCTCAATTACTCTGGCTCACACACACATACACACAGTTCATAACCAAACATGTAGCAGGTGCATGCACTTGATATACACACAGGATACGAGTGCAAGGGTCTAAGAATGCATATGTATAGGTTGGAGGATATACCTCACCCGGATGAACCTGCAGTGGCCAACTAAGTAATGGAAATTAATTTGGTAGTGTCTTTAAGGTCCCACCCCTCCTCCCCTAATGGATATTCTGTCTAATCCAGAGGATAAACAGAAAAAAATGGCATGGGATGCCAACACTTAAAATTCACTTTTGTTATGTTTGCTATTGGTGCATCATTTAGAATATCATTAATGTGAACCAATTAAATAAAAAACAGATTGTGGTTTTGGTACAAATAGTTTGGTATTGGTCTAGATATGCTTTGGTATAATTCAAATTAATTGGTACATAAGTTCAGCAACACACGTAGGTAATTAAGAGAAAAAGATTCATCCAAGTAATTGTGAATTAAGGCTCTTGTGTATTCCGTATTGAAACCCTTCGTAGTTGTTCACGGATAAAAGATCAGCCAACACATTTTCACCCCTTGTGAGCTCACAGGACTCGAGATTTTTCAAGACTTAATTTGAGGTTTTTATTGTTCTCTACATTATGTACAGTATTGTTTTAATAAATAAAATTGCCATCTTAGTTTGTGACCACTGAAGTGCCAAAGCAAACGGGAGGTAAATTATTTACAGTAATTCAGTGCCAGGCATGACTAGGTAAGAGGAAAATAGACTGGTACCATAAGCTGACCAATATAAAAATAATTTGAACAATTAGATTCAACTGTAAATAGGTTATTTGGGATAACAATTGGACTAGTGTACAGTGGCTAGGTAATCTGCAAAGGAATAAGTCTGTTGGGGAGGAAAATAGTGATAAAAAAAAAGTAGCAATTATTTTAAGTGTTTACTAATAACGTTTGGTAATAACAAATACCTTGCAGTCCTGTTCAGTAAATGCAACCTGAAAACACACACCACAAACTGATTAATACCACAATAGACTGTGGGATGATCCTAAATTAAAACTTCCAGTGCGATTGAGGCCGATCCCAGTCTCTGCTATAATTATCTACAGTGGCTTACCTCGTTAAGGGTGTAGTAAGAAATCATCAGGCAATAATACATAATGAGATCTGGATACGGGTTGCATGAGAACATACTCTGCTGCCCATATTTCAAGCTAGCCTGGATAGTGCACTGTGAACTGGAACCAGAGGTGTCTGGAAAAGCAGTCCCTGAAACAGGATAATTTACTAGGTCGGCCGTTTTGGATTGGCTATAAGGAGCCATTATGGAATCAGCATTTAAAATATAATCCAGCCCCTTGGTTTAGCTCGTGCATACTTCATACATGCATGGTCAATAAAATGTGTCATTAAATCTAAGACCCATACAAGGGTCTTGATGAGTGGCACAAGGGCATTCTATGCGGACCATATTAAAAGGACAGTGGATGGTGCAGTGGTGACAGAGGTGCCCGGAAGGGCAGTTCATGAACAGGCTTGTGTACTAGTGGCTATAGGGAGCTTTTGAGTCAAATTACAATGTTATATTTTAATAGTAATACAAATTATTAATGGTGGAAGCTATGAGAGCAAGATTAAAAATAATAATGGAACTTTCCCCAAGTGGGCCAGCATGCCTCGCACTAATTAACCCAGGTAAAAGTGCCTGGTCACCCTTCTGATCTTTTATAAAAAATTTAAAAATATCTACTACCACCACTGCTATATGTGCTATAGCCTGTACAAAGACATTAGTCTGATACTATTGTCCAATGTGGTGCGGCTCTCTTATACATAATACTTCACGTGATTTTAATACCACATTGATTATAGATCATTTGTTATTTTTGTTAGACGGTTAGTCCAACAACAAGTATGTAAATATTGGGAACTGTTTGTTCAGTAGTAAATACAGCCGTGACATGAAATTCTGAAGGGTAGAAGGTAAAAATAATAAACCTCTCGTATCTCATAAGTGTACTGCTTTCCTCTGCAACCTTTTACTTTCCACTTACAGATTCCAGGAGTTCTCCTATATGAATAGGACGCAGATTTCTTGTACAGAAGCATTTTAGCATTCCAAGCATTACTCAATTAAAAATATTGGTGTCACTTACGTTAGTTCAGTATTTCCAGTCCCCAGTCTTTTGTCTAATACTACAATAGTTCAGTTTACTTATTAGTATTGTGCGCCCAATTAATTTACAGGCATATGGTGTTGCCACCTTCATGGGGTTTTTTGTCCCCCCCCCCCCCAAAAAAAAAAAACTACTTCTCATGCAACATATTCTAAACACCATATTTGCGAGGTGTCAATGTTATCTATCCATCTTGATTCTCATTATGAAAGTATGCTATTCATGGACTCTCCTTCTGGTGATTGATGGATCACTTCCAAAATAAATTCAAATTCTGGCTTAAATTAAGTCGATCAAGTGGATTTTAAGTTTTTTGAGAGGGGATTTATTCTATTGGTTTCGATGGTCACACCATCTAATTTTAGCCTTTCATGTAATTTTATCCATATAAAGTTTGTGCAACAACTTTAGGCAAGCCTTGGACGCTTGAAATACCGTTGGTGCTTTTTTCAAACAGTTGTCGAGGTAGGGGAATACTTGATGACCGTCCTTCCTGAAAAAAGCTGCCACAGGGGCTAGGCAGTAGGCAAAAATGCAGGAAGCTAATTTGAAGCCAAATGCGAGAACTCTGAATGCGGAAGTTTGAATCCTATGAATTCAGAGCGGTCATGTGGTGACAGAGAAGGGGGACCACGTAAAAGGATTGTTTCCAGAAATACTTGTTCAATTTACAGAGGTCTATGATGGATCACCACTCCTCTGTTTTCAGGTCTATGAGGAAAAACCGAGAACAGAAGCCCGTTCCTTGCTGAGAATGTGGGCCATTCTCTATGAGACCTTTGGTTAGCATAGCTACCACTCTCTTCTGAAGCAGATGGAGAGGAGGTGGATGCCCTCGTTTTGGTGGAGTGGTGGCGGAATCTGGGTGAACTCCAACGTCTGACCATATGTGATGAGATCCAGGACTTATTGGTCAGAATCTGTTCTGCGCCATAGATGCCAACATTTTTTAATTGTTTCTACGACAGGATGGCGCAAGCAGCACCAGAACGTTGTCACTGTAGGTAAGCTAGCCTAAGGGCTACTGAGAGGGTTTACAAGTCTGATACCTCTGTTATCCTCCTTGATACGGATAAGTGTCTCTTTTGCGGGTCCCTGTAAAGGGTGTTTCTTTCAAAACTGTAATGACCCAAAAGATCTGGTGGTGTCAGTCAGCCTAGACTGCTTGCAAGGCGTCGTCGACATGCTTACCAAACAGAGCATCACCATGGTAAGGTAAAAATATTAGATTCATTTGCACCTCAGGTCCTACATGTTGTGACCTTGAACCAACCTTGGCATTTAAGGATCACTGACCATGCCAGATGTTGGAATCCTAATGAAGCTATGTCTATAGCGCAATCTATGTTTATTGATGAGGATGTTTCGCCTCTCTGCAGTTTTTTCCACGTTTCTGCCAGTTCTGTCTTCTGGCAGAAATTTGATGCATGTGGCAATGTCTACCCACATCTGGTGGTTATACCGGCCCGCATTGCCAGTGATTTGGCAGCACGTACTGTAGCACCAGACATAGTTGAGAATGTCTCCTTGCTAGTCAGGCAGGGTTATGAGTTAGAGGGTTTTTAATGATTCCAATTCCTCCCGGATATATCAACAACTATAATAAGTATCGCAGCTTTTCCATTCAAAATCATAAAGAAAACAAACGGATTGCTTGTTTGCTATTGGAAGCGTTTGGCCGCTCGTTTCCCAACGGTGCGGAAACCACCAAAAACCATCTGGTGGGGAATCAACCGGTTGTGGGCCTTCTCTCCATCATCACAAGATGTGAACAGGTAATTTTCAGGAAGTATATCAATGTTTGACACTGGGATAATTTTTGGAGTGGCAGGAGCGTCAGAGGATGCTGACATATTGGACACAATGTGACCTTGCAGGATTGGGAAAGTGCTTGTAGTAATAGTGGGACATTCCATGTAGAGCTAGTACTAGAGCTACATGGTTGTGACCCATGCTCTGAAGTTTGAGGTGGAGCGTAGTGGTAAATGGGATACACACATTGCCTCCCCATATATTACTGACTGTTGTAGACATACTCATTATTATTTCTTGACATGGAGTTATTCTGGATTATGAGTCTTTGGTTCTTGTTGACAACAACAGTGCTCTCGTCGTCGTTTGCATTGTCATCAAGATCATCGTAGACAAGGCAGATGTAGAGGACTAGGATGACGTCGACAATGTTTGTCGTCGGCAATGGCTTAGTTATAGACGAGGCAGTCGTAAACGAGGCCATTGTAGACGTGGTTATCGTAGATGTAGGAATCGTAGACAAGGGTGTTGTAGACAAGGCCATCATAGACAAGGCCGCCATAGACGTGGTTATCTCTTAGACTAAGCTATCATAGACTAGGTTATGGTAGACAAGGCTGTCGTCATAGACCATCATCGTAGATGACCATCATAATGAGGCAGTCTTAGACGACCATCATGGATGAGACTGTCGTCGATGAGGCTATCCTAGATGACTGAAGGCGACCATAGTAGACAGCTACAATAGATCAGGCAGTCACAGATGACCAGAGTGGACTAGTTAGTTGAGGCCATTGTAGATGCCATTCATAGAGGAGGCCGCCCCTGAAAGAGGCCATCATAGGTGAGGCAGTAATAGTACATGGTTGTGGTCATTGACGCTATCATAATTTTTAACGCCGATTCTGACGGCGGTTTTGCCATAGATGGCTCATTGTCAAGTTAGGAGGATCTCCCTGATGTAGTATCAGGGCTGACGAGGGAGCTCTAGGTTTGCCTCAGAGGTAGTTTTTTTCCAATTTTCTCTCTGTGAAAATTGCTTTATGAAGAATCATGGTAAGTCTTTTTTTATGGTTTTTTTGCACGCCTTCTAGAGACCATTGGCAGGACCACTTTCCATTTGACCTCTTGTGAGGTGAAGGCATCCTCACTGTCCTCATCAGAAGTGACAAATTTAAGTTTCTGTAGTCCCAATATTAGACTCCTCTCTCTAAACTGGAGTGTTTTCGGGGAAAAGGTTAGACATATTTTGTAGTCCTTTACCTGGTTTCCTGTGCCAGAGTCAGAGAAATTAAACATGAAATATAATCTTAGATGATCCAAAAAGAAGTAATAGCTTAAGAAACTGAGCAGAGGTCAGGGAGAATACGGTCACATGACGTGCTGTAGAAAATATGAGGGACTTAGCCTCTGTTGGGAGTGTTCTAGAGGGAGCTGTTGGTTACAGTTCAAGTTTGGTCGTTGAAACAAAAAGGACAGATAGGCTATTAAACTGACTTTTTAATTGCCATTCTAGCCTATGATAGTGATACATACTGCTTTATTTTGGTACTGTGGGACTCCCACTTGGACAAAGGGGAATGAATCAAGCATGTGAATCTATGAAAGACCCAATACAAGAGAACTCAAATTCACCTGCCACAGCTGGGCATTTTTGGGCACCTCTTTCAACCAAGGTCTACAAGGATCATTCCCATTGCATTTATTCCCTCTCGTTTTCAGAATGACTTAATTAGCTCTGTTTCTAAGGCTAATTTAGCTCCCAATTTTAATTTTGGAAGGAAATTAACATTGCCAAAAGAACAGCATATTTTATACAGAAAATGACTCTTGGTGAAAGTGCTTCGGAACCCTATACATGGGCAGAAATTATCAGGATGTAAGACCATCATTAACATCTCAATAAGAAAGGGATATTCTGCCATGTGAGAAATGTGACCATTATAATATATGTCAACCCATTTAGTTAGCAAAGAGTTATCCCAATCATCAGTTAAATTTGCAAGATACATGCTTTATTGCATGGCTAGCTGGACAGATGTTATTTAAATTGTCACTAGCAAAGTTGCCTCTATTTCATACAAGAGAAAGCAGAGTTTTCTGTTTGGCATGATTTGTGTATGCACTCAGCACTTGACACTTTGGCGCTTTCTGTGCCAATAAGACTTACATTTAAAGGGCTGTTATGTTATGTTAGAAGTTCTTGTAAAGCACACGTACACCAAAAGGTTTCATGGTGCTGAAGTCCAGGAGAAACTGCTGCAAAGGAGATTTTAACCATATGCTTGTCGGAACAGCCAGGTCTTTAACTGTTTCCTAAACAGAGCATAAGAGGTCAGAGATCTAATATCCAGAGAGAGAGAATTCCAGAACTGAGGAGCCAGGACTGCAAACCTTAGTCCCCCAGGTTTCTTCTGTTTTGACGACGGGATGACCAACAGATTCAGATGGGAAGACCTAGGGTCCCGGAGAGGAACACCGCGCTGAATCCGGGAGGATATAAATGCTGGACTGCTGCCATTTAGAGCCTTGAAAGGTGATGCACGCTAGCTCGAATGTGCAACGTTTGGCTACTGGAAGCCAGTGAAGTCTGACCATTAATGGCATAACATGGTGCCATTTGGGCTGGTGGTAAATCAGTCTGGCAGCCTGATTTTGCACTAGTTGCAGACGTCTTAGTTGATATGCCGGGACGCCCACGTAAATCAAGTTGGCGTAGTCAATGCCAGAAATGACTAAGGCCAAGACAACCTGGGTCAGGGCCTCTATAGTAAAACATCTACTAATCTTCCTGATTCTTCGTAACTGGAAAAAGCAGGAAAAGACCACTGTCCCAATCATGGGCTTTCACAGACAAGCACTGACACACCCTTTAGCGATTAAGCAGAAGAGAAGTGACTGAAATCTTATCACACCAGAGCACCTGTGGCCACACTTAAGATGCATGTTCCCCTCTACAGAAGTAGGAGAACAGGGGTTTGAAAATCTATAAAACACTGCTATAAGACACTGCTCAAAATGAGCTAAAGATCACAGACACAGTTTTTTGTAATTTATTTAATAATACTAAAGCCCACTGCTTTTGATCCTTATTCCCTATGTCAGCTTTACAGTGGTCAAAGACACAGTCACTGATGGCTACTCCAAAGGGACTGCATTGTAATTTTAGCACAAAATAACCAGAAGCTAAATGAATGCTTTAATCAGACTTTCTGCAGGTAGGCTCAGAGAAGTTTATAACGGTTATACAGTAGCATGCTACATGCAGGAACAGGAGAAAAACGGAGCAGTTAAGACCATGAAGTATTCTTACGCCAGGAGAGCTGACCGCTTAGCAAGGCAAAAAACAAAGTAAGCGCTAACACAGGAAGGTTGCAAAGGTTGGTAGGATGAAAGATCTTGATACAGATTCAGTACAGTCTGCAAAAACAAAATACACCAACAGCCCAGATAGGTCATGTTGTACGAGATACGTGTATGGTATTTGCAATATGCTGTGGCAGTTATTGACCTCTTCAACAAGCATTGGCATAGCCAATACGTCTCACCTTTGGGACCTTATAAGTGTCTAGCCATGCAACGGTTGATGTTGTTGCACCAAGAATATTGTGCTGCATAACTAAATACTTATATGGTCCTAAAAGCGAGACCTATTGGCTATGCCAATTCATGTTTTAATTGTTATTTTTTAGAGGGCCTGCCAACTGCAGTTTGCTGCCGGGTTGCTCCTTTTACACCATGCATTTTTGGAAAGGCTGGTTTTATTTTTATTCATCGTTCCAAGATCGGTGCCTACCATAATGGATTGGTAGATATAAAAAAAAAAAAAAATGGAGGCTCTCTCATTTTGTATGTATGCGCATGAGTTGTGATGCGCGCATGTACGTGTGTCATTATAGCTGCGAGGGTAAAATACGCTTTTAGCTTTTGTTTCCAATGCTTCACTACATATGCAAAAAGTATTGGCAAAGACAATAGGTCTACATTGACCAACAAAAGGAGAGACAATTGTCTTTGCCAATCCATGTTTTTTTTTAGAAAGCCTTAGAAGAACATCAGCAAAATGTGCTGGGCAGCAAGTTCGAAATATGGCCAGAAGAGTGCACTGTCATCCCTCCAGTTACCGATGGTATGCATGCTCAGCAGTGCTAAGGAGTCAGAGAGGAAGCTGAAAACACACGTATCCCCTGGATACGGTCAGTGTTTAGTCCCCGTGGGAGCAGGGTGCAAGAGCAGGGTACAATTATTTCAAAGCGAGCACGCTTGTGAAAGATCAGAGGAGCCCGCAGACATTGCGGATGCTTATATAGCCGCTGACACTGGGGAAATGTGCAGAGTGTGTGAGGGAGATTGAGGTAGAAAGGGCAGTAGAGAAAGTAAGGTGGGCGAGGGGAGGAGAGAGAGAGATGAAGAGGGGACCTAGAGAGACTGGTGTATGGGCGCGGAAGAGGGAGAGAGGAAGGAGTGGAGTTACACGTGATGGAGACTGTAGGAAGAGAGCCGTGTCAGAGCGTGTGGAAATGAGACGTGCTTGCATGCGCTCATTACTGAGGTGTTCGGATATCAGCAGGCCGAGGCTGTGTAAGCACAAGTGTGCCCGGCCTGGCCCTGCCGGTGACACTGGAAGACTGATTGTGCGCTGGAAGTGGCCCCAAGACAAGCAGTGGTAAGAAAAACAAGCACTCATGCTTGTGCTGGCATCCACCTTGCGGGAGCGAGCAGCAGCGCAGGGGCCATCTGTTTTCTATTAGCGCTAGCCGCTGCTCGCTCTGGCAAGGTGGATGCTGGCTCAAGTACGAGTAATTGAAAAGAGCTGACCGAATCCTAACGGTCACTACTAGAGCAGCACTGCGCGCTATCCTCTAGGCGAGACCTAAAAATCAGTTGCTAGTTTTGCCACACTGAGTTAGGAGATTTTAGTAATGGTGGTATGTGAATCTGATTAAAGTTCTCAACACTCACTGTTAACCAGACACAAACTAAAAGTCAAACAAAAGTTAAACAATGGAAACTATATTACAAATGCCTCCTGACGGAGCTGCGGGATACACACCATTACAAACAAAAGTCAGTACACGATTTCCTAATCCAACATCTATAAAAAGTAACTGACAGAAGGAGTAAGTATCAAGGAAAAGGATACGTAATTTATAAACCTAGTCATTCAATTTCTAGGCAATTCTGTCCAAATATGCATGCCAAAGAAAAGAGAGTGGACAAGTTTCATTTTAGAAACCAGTTCTGTATTAGCATTGTTTTCCGCATTAAGGGTTGTCATATGACACTTTTCCTTTCAACCCACTTCTTTATTGTATTAAATATTTTTGACTCTGCATACTTTAAAAACAGGAGGCTCTCATAATTAAGATAACAAAATCAAATAATAAATACTTTTAGATATTATTCGCTTTCACGTATGCTTATTATACAATATTTTCCAGTGTCATTCATGGGAATGAACAATTAGTACAAACATTCTGCAAAAAATGAAAAAACATTATCCACCATGCAATCACGTTAGCAAGAAAATCATTCGGTTCTGTTTAGATGTTGCAGCAATTTACAAAATAGGATGCATTATGTTTGCTGACACGTGTTCAAAGCAGGTTGTGAACTTAGAACTTTACATTTAATCGATCATCATTAAGTAGAAAATCTAAAAATGACTGAATTGTTGTTATTCGGCTGCACAAGATGGAACAATGAGCAAAATGCCCGTAATAACTTTAAAAAGCAACACTTTCTTGAAAATCTGAGAAGTGTATAACAGAATTAAAGCTTCCAAGTACAAGTTATTATATACAAGTGGTTATAGCCCAAACGTCTCATCACATAAATGGTGTGCCGTTACTTCAGGAGAAGAGGGGAATTAGCATAGCGCTTGTTGGTTTACTCAGCATGCTATAAACTCCAGTAAAAATAATCAATGAAAACGTTGAAGGCTAGGAACATCACATATTTGCGTTCAACAACACTCAGAATTGTAGCCATGTCTGGAAGTTTAATAACTGCGATACATTTCTAAAGCACAAACCTCATTATGGTTTTTTTGATTTCTGAAAGTTACCAACAACCATTTGCTAGCAGCACTATCAAAAAGGCAACAGTAACTAGTAAAAGAATCTGTACATCACTCAAATTAAATAACTCTTTAATTCTGCAATGTATAACATATGAATTTGTTAAAGATCAAAAGTAGTAACATCGTGAATTTTATTGTAAGCATTACTTAACAGGCACCAGACTGATGGATGCACTCAAACGTTCAAAAGTGAATTTTAAAGCCTGACACCAAAACAACATAAAACACCCTATAGTGATGCACCAGTGACGTAATTTAGTGTGTGTGTATATCACCGTATACTACTGAACCTTTAAAAACTTTACATAATACAATTGGAAAGCCCTGTTGTATTAAGCAAAAATACAAAAATAATTGATAAAACAATGAGGTTTTGCAAGCTATATAAACCCATGCCTGCTGCAATTGAATCTAGAGTAACATGGCAAGGGTTCAAGAGGTATGCAAACAACAAGAGGCTCCAGCATTAAAAAGTAAAACCGCCATAATGGACACGCAGCTATTACCTGTTGAAATGTTGATACCTAATGTAATACACTACAAATTGTACCTGATTGTTGTACACCATATATGATAACGTAAAAATCCAATAAAGTTTTTTCACAAAAAAAAAGTAAAACAGCCATATCATTTAATATCAACATACCTTTCATTGTTGAGTGACTGTTCATCTGTGGATTGAAACACACTCTGCAGCCCCACCAGGGACGCCGCAAGACCTTTGCCCAAACAACGTCACCAACTTGATGCTTGACAGGGATAAGCTTCTTTTTAGCTTCATGCTTGAGAAACACAAAACAAATGTGATTAGAAGCAGCCATCCACATTGCACATTTATCCTTTCATTCTAAAATAATGAAAAATAACCAGATCAGGTGTATGGGGGTTATGTTTTGCATAATGGATTAATCTTAGCTCTACAACAATGTCAGAATATGATTTAATAACATGTCAGTTTTCTTAAATGTTACATAGGTCTGCTGGCTAAATTTATTGTAATGTTTTCATACACCTTTACAAACTATCAATGGACTATTCAAATGTAAAACACTCAACAAAACACAATTTAGCTATCATAAATATGTATTTTCCTTTTAGTAAATAAACTAATTAGTTTAAAGATAAGATTTTTTGGCACAAAATGTGGTCATCACTTCCAACATACTAAACTATCAACACGCAAAATCTTTTTTTCTGAAAGTGACTTACAAATGCATGTACTTTAAAACATAAGTGATTCTATGTCAGGACTGGAGGCGAGAATTATGCCATATATTCTTCACTTTATTGCTCAGCAGTCGTTATTTAAACAGACTACATTTCCCATCAAACCCTGGGGAAATTGTAGTCAAACAAAATTAACCAATGAGCACTGTCCATAGTCCACCAATAGGGGTCCTCCAGCATCCAGATAGTCTGCCCTCACTGGTCCTTCCTCCTCTTTCTTCGCTGCTCAGCAGCCGAGCTAAGTGGTTTCCTCATTGATAACGATTGTTCTGTCATGCCGTTAGGTAGCGATATTATAATTGCATGCTGTGCCACGGCTTACTTAATATTTGCTGCCACGGCTTACTTAATATTTGCTGGTTATGCCGCTAGTTATTCAGCTGCCTGAAGCGTTTTCTAACATTTTGTTCCTTTGCCTGCTGCCCGTACTATCAGGCAGAGCGGGGCTCGAGCCCGCGCCCGCCCTCAGTTCCAGTAAGACTTGTTTTTCCGGGCGTGTGTCCGCCCCGTTGTTGGAGCCGTGGGAGCTTGTCTCCTACGCGGCCTGTTTGGTGACCCTTGCTCCTCCGCCCGTCAGGGGGCGCAGTTGGTGTTTCCTACGGCGCGCGCATTTTAAACCCAAGGGTCTGTGCGACGTCCGTAGCGGGTTTGTCCTGGCCTGAGGCATGAAGCGAGCGCGCGGCCTCCATCTTCATTTCAAAGGCAGCCACTCATATTGCGTTCACGCACCACTCGGCACATTGTGTGGAGTCTGTATTTACCCTTCCACACCCTATTGCGTCTGTATTGCTGTGTGTGAAACACGCTTTAAGGCACCTGCCCAGGCCAGCTTTGTCCACAGGAATTACTGTATTTATTTCTTACTATCACCAGACTTGGGTGCCAGGGGCCTCCGAACCCAGTTTTCAATTATAATTGCGAGTCTTCTCGCCCATCTATTGGCTGGCATC
This sequence comes from Triturus cristatus, assembly GCF_964204655.1. Taxonomy (NCBI): domain Eukaryota; kingdom Metazoa; phylum Chordata; class Amphibia; order Caudata; family Salamandridae; genus Triturus; species Triturus cristatus. The sequence goes on along the minus strand of NC_140590.1, from coordinate 1,140,720,976 downwards.
CACCCTTGTATATTTTGGAGAGTTTCCAGCAGTGTCTGAGACCCAGACCCAGTGAATGTTTACCTCCTCGGCTGTGTGTAGCCTAGCCATCATCATGGAATACGAATACGATGAGGATGAGGATGATGATGATGATGATGATTATTCCCATGGAGGGGATAATGCCATGACCGACCTCCAGTGGTATGAGGACTTCTATGAGGCAGTGAACACCTCAATATACCACGCTGCGTGGGAAGCCATGGCCCCCTTGGAGGACCACCTTACCCAGCACACTGATTAGGCGTTAGCGCGCTTTGCAAATCTCCCGGTGGTTCCCCCACCTCCTGCAACTCCATCCTCCCCCCCCCACCGGCCAAACGTCCACGCGAAGCAGAGATGGACACTTCCGCCTTCGATAGGCATAAGCAAGCTTTCCTTGCCACTCAACCAAGTGTCCCCCAGGGGCATCCCCCTCCTGTCCTCCAACACTTGGGCACTAACGATCCCGAACCGGGTCCTTGCAACCCACCCAACCCATCTTCTCTTCTTGCCACTTCGGATATGTTCGATTCGGATGAAATTGTGCACCCTCACTCATCCGACTGGGCCCCTGCAGACAAGGTAGCAGAATAAGTGACAATGCGCATTCAGAAGGTCCTAGAAAAAGATGCCCGTAGTTGTTCGCGGGCGGAATGTCCTCGCCCTGGACAGCAAAGTCACCTTAACCCCTGAAATAGACACCCGCATGGCGACTTTCTTGCAAAAATTTATGCGCGACCCCAGGAAGGGTATTGATAGGTCCTGGCGGTCCTGCCAGGACAAACTCCTAGACATCCTTGGCCCTTTAACAAAGATTCTCGACATGGCGGAGGAGGCGAAAACATCAGGTTTCCTCATCTCCCCTGAGTCCTTGTCAGGCTGGGCCCAGAGAGCCATTGTGTTCCTGGGCAACGCAAACTGCGCAATCTCCACAGAACGCCGGCGCGCTCTTTTGATTAAAGTGGACACCAAGCTTGGAGACCTCGCGGATATGGAAGCTGGAGCGGTGGCCCGGGGACCCTCGTGAGAGAACTGGGAAAGTTTGTAAACACCTTCTCCGTCCTGGATAAGGCTCAGTCGACTATCAGGAAAGTCTTCCCTTTGGTTTTCCAGGGGGCCGGTCGAGGCAGGGGCCGCTCGACCGGCTGAGGTTCCAACAGCCAGTCACGTGGGCAAGGCTCTGCTAAAGGGCAATATCAAGACCAAAGCCGTTTTGGCAACTTCTACCCAACGAGAGGCAAGGGACGAGACTTCCGAGGAGCTGCTTCCTCTTCCAACGGAGAGTCTACTCCCTTCTTCCCATCTGAAAATAGGGGGGCAGCTGGGGAATTTTTTCCAGGCCTGGACTTCTGTCACGGGGGACCCAAACCATTCTCTAAACCATTCAGGGTGTTCATATAGAGTACCAGGGGACCCCTTCCCAACTCACAAAGCCGCGCCCCCTGCATTTCTCCTGCCACAACTCCTCTCTAGTAGACGAGGAGGTTACCTCTCTCCTGTCCAAAGGAGCGATAGTCCCCGCAGTCCTTCACCCTCGGTGTTTCTTAAGCAATATTTTTCTTGTAGAAAAAAACGGATGGAGGCAAGCGCCCGGTAAACAATCTGAGCAGCTTCAACGAGTGGCTGGTTTACCGCCACTTCAAGATGGAGGGAATCCATCTCCTTCGGGATATGCTGCGCTTAAACGATTGAATGGCCCGTCTCGGTTTGGTGATCTCAATCTTCCCTCCCCACTGCCGTTTCCTGCAGTTCCTTAGGCGCGATCAGATTTTCAAGTTCGCCTCCCTCCTGTTCGGCCTCTCGTCGGCCCCTTGGTGCTCTACCAAGGTCCTCCACCCAGTGGTGAAATGGTTAAGAGCTCGGGGGTATTTGGATGATAGTCTACCTCGACGACATCCTGATCATGGACGCCTGCCCGCGTCGCCTTCTTCATCATCTTCAGATGGCGGTAAACCTCCTTCAGGGACTGGGGTTTGTCATCAACAAAGCAAAGTCAATGCTTTCCCCTTCACAGAATCTGACATTTCTGGGTTTCATGATCGACTCAAGGTCCTCTTCTCTCAGCCTCCCCACTCAAAAAATTGCGAAGATCCGTCACGAGCAGAGACGTACCCTAGCCAGAGCTCAGGTGTCCCTCCAGGACCGAGTGGTGGGCTTGCTCTCAGCCTCTATACAGGTGATCTTCCAGGGCCCCTTGCATTACCACGTGCTGCAACGCCTCAAGACGTCTTACCTCCGCAGAGAGCTCCCTTACTCCCACAAAGTAGCCCTGTCAGTGGAAGCCAGAGGCGAAATACATTGGTGGTTACAACACATGGAGGCTTGGAACGGACGCGCCATTTTCGGGTCCGCTCCAGATTTAGTTATCGAATCAGACGCCAGCAATCAGGCCTGGGGTACCAGGTGCAGCGAATTTTCTAAAGGAGGTTGTGGTCTCCAGAAGAACGCAGTTTACACATAACCTGCTTGGAACTCCTTGCGTGCTCCTTCGCGGTTCGTTGTTGGACCAGGGACCGAATTCAGTCTTCCGTCCTCCTCAAAATGGACAATGTCTCGGCGGTCTGCTATATCAATCATCTGGAAGGCACCAGATCCAAAGCCCTTTCCGATTTGGCCGCCAGTTTTTGGCAGTATTGCCAGGAACCACGTCTCTGTGACAGCGGAGTATCCTCCAGATCGGAAGATTTTTGTGGCGGACTTTCAGTCCCGGAATTTCAAGGATTCCAGCCTTTGGAAGCTAGACACAGGGGGGTTTCGCCAATTGAACAACCTTGTGGAGATCTCAGGTTTGGTTTCCAGTTCTTCTGGAACTTTCCTGGGATTCTCCAATCCTACTCCCCCGTTCCTTCATCTTCTTATCAGTCCCGACGGGGTCCCTCATCCTCTAGTTCTACAGAACTCATTACAACTTGTCGCGTGGAGGATTACCGGAGACGATGGGAAGTCATGGGCCTTTCGGCAACAGCTGGGAACCTCATGGCTAAAGCATGGGCGGACAGTACTGTCAAGCGCTATAGTTCCGCTTGAGGCAGATGGTCCTGTTGGTGTCTGCGAAGGGGTTGCAATCCCGTTGACACTGATGTAGTTCACATCCTGAATTTTTTAGCCCACTTGGCTTCTGAGGGTCTCGCTTACCGGTCTATTAACACCTTTTGTTCTACTATTTCGGCGGGTCATGTACCTGTGGGCAATTCTGCGGTTGGCGAGCATCCTCTGGTCTGCAGACTGCTCAGGGGCGTTCGGCTATCTTTGCCTCCTGAGCCCCGTTACTCAGCCTTATGGGACGTCAACCAGGTCCTGAATTTGTTCCTATCCTGGCAGCCCAATAGGTTTCGTTCCAGGAAGGAGCTGTCAGCCAAGTTGGCTATGCTGCTTTGTCTGGTCTCTTGCAGACTGGTCTCAGATGTATTGGATATCTCCTTCAGGATGTTCACACCTTCTGGGGTGACCTTCACTCTTTCTAGAAGGACAAAATGTCACACAAGAGTGATTTCATACCCAGAATTCCTGGATTGCCCCAAGTTGTGCGTAGTTTGTTGCTTAAAAGTTTACAAGGAGATGACGGAGGAGTTTCGTCCTCTGGGGGAGCGTCGACTCCTCATTTCTCTCCGCAGACCTTTTAAGGCAGTTTCTTCCCCCACCATCGCTAGATGGGTTAGGTGGGTTATGTAGGAAGCAGGAATCAACCTTAGGGAGTTTGGTGCCCACTCAGTTAGAGGGGCTATGGCTTCCAAGGCCTTTGGCTTGGGCGCCCATTTGGAGGACACTCAACGCGGCGGATTGGTCTTCTGACTCAACCTTCAAGAGGTTTTACTTCAAGCCTGTGCTAGACTGGCTCAACTTGTGGTGAGCAAGCTTTGAACTAGCATAATCCTCGCCTCCAGTCCTGACCTAGAATGAAAAATGTCCTAGCTAACGTAACGGATAGTTTCAATTCTATTAAGGACTCGTATTTCAGTAAGTAACCCACTTGGGGATTCTGTGTCAGATGGGCTTCACGTTCTTATACTGTTGGAGATGACTTCTCCACCTGTATGTTTGTAATGCAGTCCATTGCCTGTTCCTTGAATTTCTTAAGTTCTATTTGGTTGTCTGCCATGTCACGCTTGTATTCTGTCGACATCCGTTTCTCTACGTGAATTGATGCTCCTGTTTTTACCTCCATAGGGTCTGACTTCAACAAACAGGACGTCTGAGGAGTTTGGCCAGCTGACTTCGCACTCAGAAAGAGAAGGAAGGACCAGTGAGGGCAGACAATCTGGATGCTGGAGGACCCCTATTGGTGGACTATGGAGAGTGCTCATTGGTTAATTTTGTTTGACAACAGTTTCGCCAGGGTTTGATGGGAAATGTAGTCTGTTTAAATAATGGCTGCTGAGTAATAAAGTAAAGAATAGAAGGCATAATCCTCGCCTCCGAGTCTTTAAAAAAATTGAAACTTTCCGTTACGTTAGCTAGGGAATTTTTCATTTGCAATGACAAAGTGAACACAAAATGGACTCATTCTTGGCACGCTTTGCATTGGTGTGACAAGGTTCCAAATACTTCCCTTTATTAAAGAATCAAATAAAATATATCATGCATTAAGAGGCCAATTACTTTCTGATAACATAAATGTTGATCCTTCACTAGCTGTGTGCATACACCCTAACAAAAGAAGAAAGAAGTTAAATAAATTTGTCAGACACTGGGGTCAGGCGCTTTGCTGAAAATATCTTTGAAGTTTATAATAGTGTACAGGCCGAATATTTGCAAGAGAGCAAAATACATTTTATCCCTGCTTCAGAAGAGTTTACCGTCGTTTTTTTTTTATCCAGCAATGTGTTTGAAAAACATAATTTACTCAATGACTGCAAATCTATGGAAAATCATTGGCAGGAACAGGTGTTACATTAGTTAAGCCCATGTAACAGAACAAAGGTTCCTGAAAATGTTACAAATGTCAACATCAACATCGAAAAAAAATTTTTTTTTTGTTTTTTTTTTTAAATAATCGAAGAACACAATACTATCATGAAAAATGTTGTATAATTCAAACTGTCCAAAGTGGAAAAAGTACGCTCGTTGCTCCAGTGATTCATACAATTATATAGCAAAGTACAAAGTTTGAAAAGGAAAAGATTAAAGAACATGACTCAAGTTAAGCACTCTATAAGGTCATCCGCCTAATAAGGCAGTTACAACTCGGAGAAGTGTGTACAAAGTTCATGTGCCGAATGGTAATGGCATTTCTACCTACATGAAGATCGAGATCATCACGACAGACACAGAAAAACCAGGGGACGGGATAAAAGAATCAAGCATTTGCAATGCAATCAGTCTCGCCTTTGGTACCTTATATGTATTTAGCTATGCAGCACATTAGCCTGAGTGCTAAAACATCTACTGTTCTTTAACATGGAGGGAAAGTAAGCACCAAACTGCGTGACATGCCAGGTATGGGAACACATGGAGAGAAATATTGCCTTTCAGCAGAAAAATGGTTTAGTCCAAAGCTTTGTTCTTAATATGAAATCAGGGCCTTCGGTGGTCATATCACTGAAAATACAAGATTTGAAAAAATTATTATTGTCTACGGGTGCTCGTGGAAGACAATTTCTATGGACTGGAATCTAGAGAATGCTAAAGTGATTCTGGTATTTTACTGATCTCTGCTGGCCGTTTTCTATCAAGAAAGTTAAATTGAGAAAGTTGTCAGAAAAATAAAAAAAAGAAAGTCCCTCAGTAGGAAGCAATTCTGGTATTTTACTGACCTCTACTGGTCGTTTTCTATCAAGACAGTTAAACAGTGGCAGTTGAACAGAAAAAAAAGTCTCCAAGAGGAAGCAGACAAGTCCTAGGGCTGATCTCCAGAGCCCACAAACTACATGCACATATAAGTATATACTAAAGTATATACAAGATGTCTTGCATGCGCGACTTAAAAAAGGAAAGAAACATGTGAGCCAGTCAAAGACAACACCTAACTATTAACTCCCTTAGTGACATTCTTAGGATCCATTGTTCTATTACATTTGATGGCCCTTCGTGCATGGGTGAATATTATTTAATTTAAAGTTTATAAAGCCCACAGCTACACCAAGGTGTTACCCGGCACTAAACGTCAGGCAGGAAACTAGCCCAGCCAGCAGCTCAGAACAGCCATGTTTTCAGCTGCCTTCTGAAAATCGAAAGTGAGAGGCATTGCTTTAGCTAATGCGGTAAGGGGTTCAATAACTTGGGGCCCTCATAGACAAAGGAAGGCCTTCCCATACATGACTGTTTAACTATGGGGATCACACACAGGGACGGCTCACTAGAGCAAAGAGGCATAAAGGTTGATATGGTTTGACAAAGTCCTGAAGGTACCGTGGACCAGCCCCTGCTCTACCTCTACGCATGCAATGTATGCTTAAACCCATCACGATATTTGATGATACCAGCTTACAAGTTCAAATTATGCCACTGATGCAGAGGTCTCGACACTCAAGAGCTATGCATGTAATTGAAAGGAATGTGATACTATTAAATGTGCTGATACAAGGCCCAACTCTATCCCAGTACCCAGAGGTATGTCTGCTTGGGCTGGTACATTCAACGAGCTTGTTCGGTTCTCTAGAATTCCATCAGGAAAATTTTCAATGTAGTTAAGCACGAATATCTCTACCTTTGTGCGGGATCCTAGAGTACCTTTTCAAAGAGAACATTTCTCATTAATGGGGAAAAAAAACACTGAGTAAGTGACATCTGAAGGTGACATGTAATTAATGTGGTTAATTTTAAATAATTCAAGATGGCAGTAAGAATTTGTATCTGGGTCAAGATGGTGGAAGCTCAGTAGAAAAGATCCGTCCCACTCTCAATCGTCTTGCAACATCCTACTAACCAGAGAAGCTGACAGTTGCCGCAACAAACAGTTTTGTTGCTGTTCTGACCTGTATAAAGTATGCAGCACCAGTAGATCGCAGGAGACACGCTTGTCATCTGCAACTGCTGCACAGGATTACGAGCAGAGTGCAGACAGTAGAGAAGAAGGTGGGCACCAACATGGCCGGGATCTTGCTGGCAACAAAGGCAGAGGCAGACGGGAGATAGGAGGTGGCTAGGCTTCCCTATCTGAGGCGGCCACGCCTCTGCTCCAGATAGCCTCACCGTACACCCTGGATAGGGTGACCTGACCAGCCAATGTTGCGAAGTCAGGAGGATGGGCCTGAAGGGACTGAGATCCTGAGGCAGTCAGGTTCTCGGTCAGAAAGAAGATAAGAGTCCCACGCCCGTCCTAAGGAAGAAGACAAAACAGACCTGGCAAGAGACCTTGAGCGTAGGTAATGGCTGCTCGGAAAGAATGGGCAAAAATAGACTGACAACCTTCGGTCAACAGAACAGGGGCTTACATTGTGCGAATGCAATGGACAGCGGACAAAGTGGATTAAAGTAATCACAGAGTATAGCTGCTCGAGCCTTACCCTCACCCCTATACTGTCCGGAACTCAGGGGGCTGGATAGACACAACAGGAAGATGGGGTTTGTGTACCAGCGCTGTAGCTCAGTGAATAACAAACCACTGCCTAGACGACACACATCTGACGCACTGCACAGTTGAGCATGGGCTCTCAGTGTGCTGGTGCTACCTCGCAGGCTTTCACTGCAGACTTCTGCATACTGGGAAGGAGCAGGCCTACAGCAGGTGGAAGAGGAGCTAGTAATCTGCCAACAGTAGACTTGCAAGCCAAGGGCTCGGGTCAAGTTGCACAAATTGCTGTCACCCAGAGGCCACAGTGACACTGCACTCCACACCCTAGCAGGAGTATTCTGAAGGCCTTGTGAACCGGGGTCGCTTCGTGAAGAGTGGGCTCACATCCTTGGCTCTCGTCCCAAAGAGAAGTACAGACAGCCAGTGGTATGGCAAAACATCAAGAGCCATCCAGGTCCATCTGAACATAGGAAACACTTGGGCCTGGGGCACCCTTTTGGAGGGGATGCTTGGTGTTCAATACAGACTGTTGTAAGGTTGGTAATACAAGATGTGAAATAGGGGAACCCCATTACCAAACCCCTCAGCCTCTGGTATTGAGGACCATCAGAGTGACTGCGACAGGATCAGCCAGCCCCTGGACCACAGGTGCAACAATTGGCACGACTGCTTTAATAAGCCCACAAGCAATAAAGCAAAAGAAACAACTGGCCAAGTCGCCAATTAAGGAAAATTAAACAAATATGCTTGGCAATGTGTCCTTAAAAGGCACTGCCTCTTCTACTCCTGCAACCTCCCTCACATCCACTAAGGCGATTCTGCTAGCGATTCAATTATTCCACTATCCAACAGTTCTTTGGGATGTGACTGTAGAACCCTCAGTTCATATTCACGGTGAAGCACTTATTGGACCTATATAAATCACGGTCTCAGTTTGGGAGAAGGGTAGAATGTTTATGGAATTCAAGCATTATTTGGTGGAAAACTAATATTAAAAGTAACTAACCTTTAAGCAACAACTTTTAAACAAGAACCACACACTGAATAGAAGTGCCGGCTATCTACACAGAGAAACATGGGGTAACTTTTGAAAAGCAAAAAGGTTTTAATAAGGTAGAAGAATTAGTTTAAAATATTAGAACTAACAAAGTGTCTGGTGAACATGTGGCTCAACCGCCAAGAGTCTGCTTTATATATTGCACTATTGCAAACACACAAAAGGAGAAGGGTGGATGAAGTCTAACCACTAGCACTTGCTCGGGTGGCATCCCAACCCATTGTTCATTTGCCCACCATGCCACCTCATAATAGACCCAGCAATATGCAAATTAGTCTTGACCCTGCTCCAATAGTAAGAGTCCAGCCCGAACTGCCAAACCACATGGTCTCTGAACTGGAACACCAGCAACCCAAGACCAGTTTCTTCATGGTCGGGGCTCTTCAGTGAGGTGTGGCTTGGTACCAGTGGTACCATGAACAAGGGACCCACGTCTGGGTCCATACCATTTTCTACTCTCATCCATAAAATGTTAAAGCGTTACAATTCAGACAACTAATCACTAGCACAACACGCGATTTGTGCCATACGCTACACTGCATTTCCTTCTAGGATAAAATAAAAGCTGATCTTATTTCAGTCCTGCTGGTTTCGTGGTCGAGTCATGCCCTTATCGCCCCCACATCTACTCTGAACAATTTTATAAAATATAAGCACCTTGCAGAGATAATTTTGAGATGTGATCTAAAAATGTTTGAGGAAGCAGTTTCTGTTGAAAACCTAATTGGATATATAAAAAATACAGCCCTAGGGTAACTACATCTTACAACACCTCTTGGACACATTTTTCTGAAAAACTTGCACCTCGAAATGAAAGCCAAATAAAAGACGAGGTGATGGTGCCCTAGAAATTGTACTATGCAAGATCAAATGTACACTAAAGGCAGCTACAAATATGTGGAGGAAGTCAAAAATCCATCCTAATACATTAAGCAGGCAACATAGATTTGCCACTGAAAAGACTTGGAAAAATTAAGTGGATGACAGAAACAAATATTTTTTTTGTATCTTTAAAGAGGTTTGCAAATAAACTTAAGCCAGGAAACAGAAATGCGTGTAGAGACATCTCAGATCCAAGGCTTCTTTCAAAGTAGGATTACCAAGGCAAAGGAAACTATTCTCGATACATTCAGAAATACAGAATTTCCACAATTAAGTTTACACTAAACTAAATTGGTGCACCAATAAAGGTGAAAGACATTAATAAAAAAGCATGAATATCACGCAGTGTATGTGATACTCGTTATAATACTTGCAAGACAAAGAACTCTACTCAAATAGTGTTGGTCCTCTCCAAATTCATCAAAATAATACTTTAGGAGCAAGGTACAATGCAGTTCTAAACACTTCTGAAAACAGGAGTCTTGATACAGCCGAGACATCAAATTATTAGCCTATTGCTGGTGCATTATTTCAGGCACAAGAAATGGGAGAAAATGGTCACCCTTCAAAATACCAGTGGTGAGGTCACCCAAGATTTAAAAGTCAGGCACGGAAACAGCCCTGTACATCAGAGAACTACTTTGTGGAGTACCAAGAAGGAGCTGCATTTTTTATATTAATCCATTGGTCTGCTGCCTTCAAAACTTTGAACCATGACACATTACTGGAATGGCAGGAGCTGTGTCACTGGACAGATGTTAACACCCTACGATAGTTTACCTGCTCATTGAGGGATCGAAGAGCAAAAGTCCAAAATGGGGAATTAGTGGCAGTTTCTCCAGAGGTGGCTTGTGACTTTTCAAAGCGGTAACCCCAGTTTTGTTTAACATACACATGAAGGAATGGCCTTATGGTTACAAACGGAGTATGGTATCACAAGAATGCATAGATGCCAAGGTCAGTTTTCAACTTCAATGTAATATCCATAAGGATACCAAGGATTTCAATTATCTTTAACTTGGATCACAATTGAATGATTCAAGTGTGGCTAGCTTTGAAGAAGCCAATGACGAAAACCCTCTGGGTCTGCACTCAACACATTTTCCATACTTAGACCAAATTACCAGCCAAGTTAAGTAGAGGATGCCAGTGCAGCTGTTGAACAAAATGTCAATACTCTGGGTGTCCTATTCGATACGCAGCTTAATTTGGAAGAACTTACAAAATAAGACAGCTAAAAACGGTAGCAATTATCTAAAATTGTTGGCCAAATGATGCTTATTGAGGGCATGTAACATAGGACCACCATTGTGAAAGCTATTATTGACTCTTGCAGAGACAACTGCTGTGACCAAAATATGTTAATGAGACTCAAGCAGCAAGACCAAAGGTGGAACCTGAAACACTGGTATGCTACGCCAGTTCTTCTAGCACAATACAGGCGGTCTACCGCTTCCGAATTGAGATTCTAACACCTACTGAGACCCTTAGATAATCCACATCAGGAACTTTGGATATCCCTTGAGCAATAGTAGATCAGCTATGACCTCTACCAATTGGTACTGGAATTGTCAAATACCTCTGCTCGGGAACTGAGATTATTGGCATTAACCGGCCTAGTTGCTGCTCTGACTGTACTCTTGATTGCTAGTAGGAGACCCCGATTTTTGATACAGACACCCTTGTACAACAGCAAGCCCAGGCAAGCCTTGAAGTGGCATTTCATTAAGCTTTATTTGTAGTTCACTCCCCACAAAACGATATACTGTTGTCCTAACATGTTTAGATGGAGGGCTGTTTGCCCTCTGCTCCAAGTATCGTTATTCTCATTGTTATCTTGAAGACTAGGATTCTCTTTTCAATTCATCACCAGACGACCAGAACATCTTTTTGTGCAAAATGCATTTATACACGCTTGGTTGCACACCTGTAACAGTTCCCTCCCTTTACATGCCCTAATGACACGCAAACCGCACATGACTTCAGCCTCATTACATAGAACATCAGGTATATACGCAGTGCCACTGAATGCTATGCTATACTCTGCTCTCCTATCTTGCACTCAGAGGGACCCAAATCGTGGTTCTTCAAGAATCACACATCCCAGAGCCAGACGTGACACGCCTTCAAGTGCGTTTAAGAGGTTAGGTCTTCTCCACAAACTTCTCAGATTTTTCTTAGGGATCATTAATCTGGATCAAAGTGGGAGTTCCATTCCAAACCAACATTACTCTTCTTGATAAATAAGGAAAGTATGTCCTTATAGAGGGTGACCGCGATGGCAATCTACTAGTAACCCAAAGTATTTACACTCCCAACTCGGAACAAGCCACCTTCATCAATAGGCATATTTTTTCACACTGGTTGGCACTCCTTGCTGACTACTTTAACTGTGTATGGGATGTATCCATAGACATGTTATTTCCCCCCTATTCTACAGGAAGCAACATCAGACAACTCCTTAATTCAGGCCCGCTGACGAACAATGGACTAACATTTCTGGCTGCAACACAATGCAGGTTTAAGGATTTATTCCATCTACTCCCCTACTCTCCAATATGATCTTCATGTCAGGCTTGACTGAACAGTATTTTCGCCCTCCCTATGCATCTAAATCACTTACATTGTCCATCTGGCCCATACTCTGACCACAATTCACTACGAGCTATTTTTTAGCTGGGGAGTAGTGCTTTAATTCCGTTAACGCTGATCTGTTACATATGTTGAGTGACGCTCGCTCTCATCCCACTTCTGGTCCGAGATTACCTTTCAGCTTACACAGGTCATAGCTGTACCTCCTTGAATAGTTGGGAGGCATATCCACTGGGTACATTTCAACACATCAAGAACAAGCTCACAACCAAGTTCCTTGCTTTATTACTCATGAAACTGGAAGGCTAATTCATCCCAATGCGCGCCTGCCTTGAAGTCAATCGCTGATAACATTGGGTAAGACCAGGAGCTAAATATAATACAGAAAAACAGCCTGCCTGATATGATAGGCGGAATCTCTCGCCATAATTCGAAAAAAGAGCTCACAGTCACAAAAAAGCTGTGCGATTCCAACAACATCATCAGAAAAAATTCAATAATATAAACAAGAAAATCGTATTTATTTTTCTATGCAAATTCTTCTTTTCTTCTCAACATATCATATGTAACAGTCAATACAAACAAGTGTACTTGAAGACTAACAAAGTATAAGCTAAACAAGTATATATTCACAAACTCATTTCATCGCTCTGGATGACTTCAAACACTCTTCTCCAATGGCAAATTCATACCAATAGTCCAATTACACGCGACATTAATACCACGTACATCCTTCCTCAACAGCACACTCCGCTAATAAAATTAGAAGACAAACAGACTACTAAAGATTGGAAGCACAGAAGAGACCAGAATGGAGGTCCTTCCACTACAGATTTTTAAGAATGCTTTGCAAACAGATTAAATGAACATACATATATTTTTTATATTTCAAAAGTCGGTAATATTAAGCGAATGTTCTGGTCCTTGTGCTTCAGTCCAGAGGATGCACTCACATTTCTTTGAGGCACTGGTAGTGATTTAGGTCAACATAATGAATGAATATAAGTCACTATGCAAGAGGAAGTGGTTGCAATGCAAACACTGCTTTTCATGAACTATGCAGAAGTGAACGTTTATGCATTGGTCTAAAACTACATTGGTGGTGGGAGTACTTTCTGCAGGCCAAAACTGCCACAAGCTATACCAAAGCAAGACTGCTTTGACAATGATTCAAAAGCATGTATATTTTTTTTCTCCGACTGTTGTAGGATTAATGTTGTTCCATAGCCACAAAATATATTTTACATGGAGGAATATAAAAACTCCCTGCCCACAACGTTTTTCGAGAAGTTCCGAAACCAAAGAAGAGGATTTCTGGCACTACACAGTGAAGCTTAGGGATGCAAGTTTTAGGATCTTGCCTTACAGTCCAGTATGGATATTAGGCCAGGATAGCAAATACCTGTGTAGCTTTTCTGAGGAAGATTCTGGAATAATCACTGCTGGCCATTCTGTTACAAACAGGATCTTCCTGATAACAGGGCTCTGCATTAGTGGAACTGAAACTTAAAGTCAGCACAATATTCCGTTGTGTGTGTGCAAAACGAATAGTTTCTTACCTCTCGGTGTAGTTTTGCAGCTTGAAGAACTTTCTGGATTCACTATGCTGTGCATTATTCCGCCATCTAGAGGTTGGGTCCGAAATTGTAGTATTTCCTTTTTTTTTTTTTGGTGGTGGGTGTCGACAACGTAGTACCATTTGGTCTCCTTCTGTGACGTAGACTGGCTTCCTCCGGAAGCTCCCACCTTTGGTAGACATTTTCGCATTTTTTTTTTTTTTTTTACTTGCGGTCTCAATTTCCTGCTTATAGTTCTCTTCCTTGGCAGAGGAGGGTGGCTTCGCTAGTGAATCCAGAAGGTTCTTCAAGCTGCAAAACTACACAACAGGTAAGAAACTATTCGTTTTGCAGCGTGAATCTTTCTGGATTCACTATGCTGTGCATAGACTTTGTAGCAGTTTGCTAGTCTTGTGCCGGTTGGGTGGAAGATGAACTTTGGTTTGTAAATAGATGCTGAAAGACCTTTTGTCCTACTAGTGCCTCCTTGTTCATTTGAATGTCCACACAGTAATGCTTGGTGAATGTGTGTACTGAAGACCATGTTGCTGCCATGCAAATGTCTTGGATTGGAGTGTTAGCGAGAAAGGCAATAGTTGCTCCTTTCTTTCTTGTTGAATGCCCTCGTGGCGCCCCTTGTAAAGTTTGTCCTGCTTGTGTGTGGCACAATTGTATGGCTTGTGCTATCCATCTTGCGATAGTGTTCTTGGCTATTGGTCTTTCCAGAAAACTCTTTGCAAAGGACACAAATAGTGGTTTTGTTTTCCTGCATTCTTTAGTCTTTTCCATGTAATACATGACCGCTCTTCTTGCGTCAAGTGTGTGCAAAGCTCTTTCCGCTTTGTCTTTTGGGTTTTAATAGAAACTTGGTATCTGTATACTTTGGTTTATGTGAAATTTTGACACCACCTTTGGCATGAATTGTGAATCTGTCCTCATGACAATTCTGTTACTATGCATCTGGAAGTAGAGTTCCTGTAATGTTAGCGCCTGCAGCTCACTTACTCGACGTAAGGATGTTAGTGCCACTAAAAATGCAGTCTTTATTGTAAGCATTTGTAGTGTTGCTTTGTGTAATGGTGCAAAAGGTGCTCTCATCATTTGTGCTAGAACAATGTTAAGATTCCAAGCAGGTGCTGGTACCATTTTTGGTGGTGCGATTCCTTTTGCACCCTCTAGGAGCCTTTTGACTACATGTGAGGTGATGAAGCTTTCCCCAGTTTCTCCCCTTGAATGCTACAATTGCAGCTAAATGTACTTTAAGTGATAAAAAAACGTAATTTACTTTGTAGTAAATGTGTGAGATATTTGAGCACTGTTCTTTCCTTTGTAATCTTTCTTGAGACGCCTTTGAAGACACCATTGGGTGTACCTCTTCCACTCTTCTGTATAACATTTTCTCGTTGTTGGTTTCCTAGCTTCTCTTAAAACAGCCATTGTGCTTTCTGGTAGTTTGAGATGTGCGAATTTTAAGTCCTCAGGAGCCATGCTGCTAGGCCTAGGCTCTCTAGTTCTGGATGAAGCACTTTCCCATTCTGCATTGTTAGCAAATCCTTTCTTCTTGGAAGTTTGTGCATTGCTCCTTCTGAGATTACCATTAGTGCCGAGAACCATGTTTGTTTGGCCCATTGTGGAGCTACGAGAATCACTGTCATCTTGCTGGTCCTGCATTTGCAGATTACCCTGTTCAGCAACGGTATTGGGGGAAAAGCGTAAGCAAATTTTCCTGACCAGTCTATCCATAGCGCATTCCCTAGGGACTGCTTGCAGGGTCGCCTGGATGCGAAGTTTTGGTATTTTGGGTTGTTGCAAATAGGTCTGTTTGAGGTGTTCCCCATTGTTTGAAGATTTTCAGCACTTTTGCTTGGTTCAGTTCGTGGGATACTGTTTGTCTGCTCAGCTGGTCTGCTTCTAGATTGTCCTTCCCTAGTAGGTGTATTGCTAAGATGTCTATTCCCCTTGGAATTGCCCATCTCCAAAATTTGTTGTGCTAGTGTTGAAAGTGCAACAGAGTGAGTCCCTCCTTGTTTGTTTATGTAGAACATCGTTGTAGTGTTGTTCGTTTGTACCAACACCCTTTTCCCGTATAGCTGCTTCTGAAAGGCTTTTAAGGCTAAGAACACGGCTTTTAGTTCCAAGATATTGATGTGTTAAACCGCATCCTGAGGTGTCCACAATCCCCTTACTTTGAGATTGTCCATGTGTGCTCCCCATCCCACTAGGGATGCATCTGTTATGGTCATTGTCGGAGTTGCAGGTGTAAAAACTCTCCCCTGTGCTATGTTTGCTTTGTTCCACCATGCCATCTCCTGATGATCCCTGCTTGTGACAACCACTAGATTCTCCCAACTCCCTGTAGCTAGTAGTTTCCCCTCTGTCCTCACTGTCAGATGATGCCCCTTCTGGTATAGATGAGTCGCCTTCAATAGGGCGGCTATTCTTTTCTCGCTGGGGAATGCTTTCCCTAACACATTTATCTGTGCACCTAAGAACACCTTCTTGCATTACGGTTCCATTGATGATTTTTCTCCGTGCATGGAGAAACCTAGCTGAACTAGTGTCTCTACCACTTGTTGTATATGCTGTTTGCATAGGCTGTATGAGTTTGCCCATACTAACCAGTCATCTAAGTAGGGGTAAACATGGATTCCTTGTCTTCTGTGATGCGCGGCTACTGCTGCCAGGCACTTTGTGAACACCCTTGGTGCTGATTTTAGGCCGAAAGCTAGAACTTTGAATTGGTAGTGTTTGTTGTCTACGACAAATCTTAATAGTCTTGTGTGTCTTCTGTTGATTGGGATGTGCAGGTACGCATCCTTTAAGTCTAATGTTGCCAAGTAATCTCCTGTTTGTACCTGAGGTAGCACTTCCTACAGGGTAGTAGTTTTGAATTTTTGAGTCTTTATGAATTTGTTTAGAAACCTTAGGTCTAATATTGGCCTTAATGTTTCGTCCACCTTTGGAATTAGGAAGTATGTTGAATATACTCCTTTGTTCTTTTCTCTGTGCGATACATTCTCTATGTTTTTCTTTAAATCTTGCACCTCTTTGAGTAGGTGAGATAGTTCTTCTTTGAAATGTCTCCTTTTCTTTGGTGCTTTGTCTGGAGGTTGTTTGCTTAGCTCTATGCAGTATTCGTACTGTATTAGGTTTAAAATCCACTCGTCTGTGGTTATTGACCTCCATTTTTTATGGTAAAATTGCAGTCATTCTCCTACTGGGGTGGTATGTTGGAGGATCTGTAAAGTTGAGTCTATGCGCACCCTCAGCGTTGGTGAATGTACTGTCTCGTGCTTGAAGTCACTTTGTTGAGGTTTGTTGTCCTTCCCTTTGTGGTTGTCCTCTGCCACTGAAGCGCCCTGGTACTGCCAGTTTTGCTGTTGTCCCTGCTGTGTACCCTGGTTTCCTGTTTGGTATGTTTGCTAGAAACCCTGATGAGAGGTAGTTAGTTGTGTACCTCTACCTGTTGGTCTCCTTGAAGGTGTTCCTCTTCGTAGGCCCCTGAACTGGAGCGCCCACATGGAACTCGCAATTTTCATTGTCCTTTTTTAAATCGATTGTTTCTTTCCATCAACCACACCCCTAAACAATTGCTTCCCATTGAATGGTGAGTTGATGATGTTGCTTTGAACTTCAGGCCTGAATCCAGAAATTCAAAGCCATGCATTTCTCCCTTTCTGTGATTTCAATCATTTGTCTGCTGGACGTTTCGGCAGCATCTAAGGCAGATTCTAAGCAAGAATTGTGATGTTCTTCCCTTCCTCTACCAGGTGGGTAGCTCGCTTTTGGAATTGTTCAGGAAGGTGTTTCAGCAGCTCTCCTAGTTCTTCCCAATGTTGGTAGGCGTGTCGGTTCAATAGTGCATTTGAGTTGGCTATGTGCAATAGATTGGCTGCACTACTCTCCACTATTTCCTACCAGGTCCATTCTTTTGCTTTCTCTCCCTGGAGGTGGGCCTACTGTAGCTGAGACATTAGCTCTTTTCCTTGCTGTTGATGCAATAATGGAGTCCGCAGGCACCGATCCCCTGATGTATAAGGGGTCTTTAGAAGAGTGCTTGCACTTCTTTTCAGCTCTTGGAGTTGTAGCTTTGCACGTAGCTGGCTCCTTCAATGCCTCCTTTCCCTGATCCAGTACACTTGGTAGCATTGGGAGAAATTGGTTTCTTGATTCGTAGGCATTAGTGTCTCTAATAAAAAGCATGACTGTGGTTTTTCCTCCTCCAGAGGCACCCCATACAGGTCTGCTGCCTTCTTTACAACTTGATTATACATGCCAATGTCATCTGGAGGTGAAGGCCTGAAAGGATATGTCTCCACAGCCTCCTCGGGTGATTCGGCGTCGAGATCTTGCCATTGGAGGTCTTGGTTATCCGAGATAGACGATTCCGCATATCTTTGGTCATCGACGTCGTCCCCGAAGAACAAGGATTCCTGTTCTTGTTCTTGTTCTTCTTCTTCCTCCTCGACTGGCTCAGGGGCTGTCGGTGGAATTATGTCGTCGATGACTGTCTCCCCAGTAGTATCCTTTGTAAGCGGAATCTTGAAAAGCTTCAAGCTTTCGTCGAAGTCGGTCTTCCGTTGCAGTATATTTGCCATTTTGGCTTCAAGCCTTTTTCTCTTCCTTTCTATCTAGTCAGCGTGCGTTTCGGCATCGAGATCATTTGCCTTTCGTTTTTCGACCTTCTACGCAGAGACGGTCGTCAAGGGTTGTTTGGGTTTCTCTTCTTTCAGAACCGAAGCGTTCTTTTGCAGAGCGTCTTTCAACGTCTTCACCTTTGAGGTCCTTTCACGTTTGAGTCCTTATCGAAGGATCCTACGGTGTGTTTTGGCTTGGGGGCTGTTGCGGTCGTCGAAATTTTGGGCGCCAGAGCTCCTTTAGTTAGTTTTGTGCCTGTCTTTCGGGACTTCAGGTTTTTTTCCAGAGTCGACGACTTCTTTACCTCTTTCGACGTCTTCTTTTCGATGTCCACGACCAAAATATCTCTTTCCTCGTCGCCCTCTGGTCCTTCGGCGACATTATCTTCCTCTTCACTGGAGAGGCCCAGGTCTCGCAACGAAGGCGGTGGTCCTTGGCCCTGAGTGTTGTGATTGGCACGTCGCTGCCTCTCTCTCAAAGACTTCGGGGTCTTTTCAGGGAAAGCCAAACACCAGAGAAAATAAGTCTTTCAAGGGAAAGCCAACCACTAGGGAAATGTTGTGAAACACCTTCATTCAATGATTTTTGGAAGATTCACCTGGAAGAGTTTGCCTCTTGTACAACAGAAGATGAGCTACAGTGATAGGAATTGGAGACTAGGATACCCTGATGCTGAACATGCGCTGCAAGTCAATAGATTGTCACTTTATATTGCTCTTATTATTCCAATAACAGTACCCTGTATTTAAATTGAGCAATGTGCTGCAAGTGGTAGACGCACAAGTTACTTACTTGTGTAACAATATATCTGTAAGAGACATTAGTTAGTGATAGATTCCTTACCGTAGAATATTCCCAGGCGTCAGACTGGATCCGGAAAGTTTTTGTCAGCAGTACCCCTGCGCGTCGGTAGGAGTCCTCGTGTGGCTCCGCGTACGTCGCTGGCATCATAGCCGCCGAGATGACGTCGGGGCTACTTAGACGCGCCCACGCGCGCTGACGTCCGTTCTGTACACGACTTTCCGCGCTAGGAACGCAGAGCCATGCCAGAGACCGACTACTGGTGCAATAGAACTAAGGACCTGAAAGGGATGACCTGAACCCTAGAGAACAGTTCGCAGAACGGAGAGGATGGTAGGGCGGTAAGGAATCTATCACTAACTAATGTCTCTTACAGATAAATCGTTACACAAATAAGTAACTTATGCATCTGAAAGAGACACGTTAGTGATAGATTCCTTACCTTAGAATACATACCCAAGCGATACCAACCCCGGTGGTGGGTCTGCGAAGTGAGATTACAACAGAAAGTCACGGAGATCCAAACGGCCAAAGGAGCCCTCTCTCCGGACTTGACTATCAAGGCAATAGTGCTTAGCGAAAGTGTGCTGCGAGGCCCACGTGGCCGCCTCCAAATGCTGTAGTAGCCGCCGTCGCCCTGGTCGAATGGGTGCGCAACATAGCCGGAGGCTCCCCCCCCTTTTTTTTTCTATCCAAAGAGTAACAGGCTTGAAGACACAAGACAACCCAGCGGGAGATAGTTCTCTTGTGCACAGGTCGGCCTGTCTCAGCGCCCACGTAGCCAACAAAGAGCTGGCCATCCACCCGGAACGGCAGTGTGCGGTTGAGGTAGAATGAAAGCGCACGTTGTGGGACCTGACGGTGGAGCCTCTCTTCCTCCCTGGAAGGGTGCGGAGGTGGAAAGAAAGTGGGCAGAGTGACAGTTTGCCAGAGATGAAAGGCAGAGACCAATTTCGGTAGAAAGGAGGGACGTGGTCGAAGCACCACCTTGTCCGAATGAATCGCCATGAAAGGAGGTTTACAGGAAAGAGCTTGGAGCTCACTCACCCTCCTAGCGGAGGTGATGGCCACCAGGAAGACAGTTTTGAAAGTCAATAACCGCAAAGGACAGTTATGAAGAGGCTCAAAGGGAGAGCATATTAAAGTATGTGAGAAGCAGGTCCAAGTCCCACTGAGGCATCACAAAAGGAATAGGAGGGAAAAGGTGATTAATGCCTTTGAGAAATCTATTGACGACAGGGAACTTGAAAAGAGGGCTGATCAGGCAGCCTGAGAAAGGCTGAAAGAGCAGAAGGGTAGCCTTTGACAGCACCCAGAGCAGAGCCCTGCTGGGCCAAAGAGAGAAGGAACAATAGTACCTCAGAAAGAGGGGCAGAAAAGGGATCTACAGCTTTTGCTGTGCACCCGGCCACAAATGTATTCCATCTGCAGGCGTATACAGTCTTAGTTGAGGGACGCCTGGCTGCCAGAATCACATTACAGACTTCAGGAGGCAAGTCAAATGAAATGAACTGTCACCGCTCAATCTCCATGCAAGGACATGGAGGCTGGACAGGTTCGGGTGGAGGACTGTGCCTTGCTGCTGCAAAAGAAGAGCCTCCCGAAGAGACATCCGCATAAGGGGGGGGGGGGGGGATCTACGCTCATACTGAGTAGCTCAGGATACCAAACTCCTCAAGCCCAGTCCAATGCCCAAGAATGTCTTGGGCCTGTTAGCGGTCTGATCTTCTTCAGCACTCTGGGAAAAAGTGGTATAGGCTGTAAGGCGTACAACCGACTGCAACTCCACTCGCGACAAAAAGCGTCTCCAAACGAGTGCCGTCTTGGAAACTCCTACGCGCAGAACTGCAACATTGCGCGTTCTCATCGGCGGCGAATAAATCTAACCAAGGTTCTCCCCACTGTTGAAAGACACCTTGCGCCACCTCAGAGTGAAGACGCCATTCGTGATCCACCATGCAGAGACAGCCGAGTTCGTCCGCCGTGGCGTTCAAAGAACCTGCCAAGGGTTGGACCACCAGGAGAACGCCCCGGCATTCCAGCCATGTCCAGAGGCGCAGAGCCTCCTGACAGAGGGTCTACAACCCTACCCCGCCTTGCTTGTCACAGTAACACATGGCCGTGGTGTGGTCTGTGAACATCTGCACTACTCTCCCCTTGACAGAGGGAAGGAAGGAATGCTTTCAGTGCAAGTAGGATGGCCCGAGCTCCAAAAGATTGATATGGAGCTTGGACTTCACCTGAGACCAGAGACTTCTGATCTCTGTTTCTCCCATGTGGCCGCCCCATCCCAGGAGGGACGCGTCCGTCACCACTGTGTGCTCCGGTTGGGAGAGGGATCTGCCGCTGATCCAACGCTGGTCAGTGAACCACCACTGCAAGACTTGTGCAGTGCCCTCCGCGAACTGGACGTAGTCGGACAGGTGTCCCTGAGGCTCCGTCCACTGGAACTTCAGGTCCCACTGCAGAGCCCGCATATACCAACTGGCATTATTGATCAGCAGGATACAGGAGGCCATGAGGCCCAGCAGCCTCAATGTCTTCCTGACCGAAGCCCAGGACAAGGGCTGAAAGATGGGAATCATACCGGAATGTCCCGGACTCGCTGTTCGGGAGGACAAACCCGAAAGCACGCCGTAACCAGAACCGCTCCGATGAAGAGGAGCTTCTGAGAGGGAATCAGATGCGACTTTAGCACGTTGATGGAGAACCCCATCAAATGCAGGAGGTCTGCTTGCTTTTTATACTTATTTATTGGCCAGTGCATTTGAAAGCACACTTTAATTTGGGAATCCTCTTAATACATACTAACAATCCTTTACCTACTATGGTTATCCATAATAATTAACAAGCATTGGCATAGCCAATAGGTCTTGCCTTTGGGACCTAATACGTGCTTTGCCAGAGCTTTTGGCTTAGGCAATGATTTTAAGCTATGTTACCCAAGCAGACAAATATGCCCAAGTAGAAAAGAGAGCGTTTAATGTACCCAACGATTAAAGTTCTTGGTAGTTCAGAGTAAAACGATATACAGACCCTAACGCACAAGCACATGTTAAAAGGGCTTGTGCATGAAGCAGAGAGACCGTGAAGTTTGCAAACTTAGTTTGGCACGGATACAAATCCTGCATTGACGACCCCAGGCAAGTTGCACTACTGCTGCTGAAACAAGGCCTATGGAAGTACCAACGGGTGAGGCGGACTGGCCCCAAGGGTCCTGTGACCTCAGTGACAGTCACTGTCACTATAGGGTGTGCTGCTTTGTAGGTCTGCCCACAAAACTGGTGGCTTATAGTTGTCTCACACGTCATGGTCAAGAGACCTTTCAATGGCACTCCCCACAGATAGGGTGCGACTTCAGGCGGGAGACCTTCGAATAGTGAGCTGTAATGTCAGAGGGGCACTGGACAAGGACAAAAGAGGGGCTATACTCCTCCAAGCCAAACAATACCGAGCTGATGTCCTGATGCTTTAGGAGACGCATTTAACGGTTACTAAAACTTTATGCCTCCTCCACTATGGTTATATTCAAGTGTTTCATTTGGGGGGGATCCAGAGGAGTTGCAATTTTACTTCACCGTAGGGTCCCATACAAGCATATCAAGACCTAGACAAACATTCAGGGGAGATACATACTTATTGACGGTACCATCTATGAGGAACGGGTGGTGTTGGGCTGTGGTTATACCCCACCGCCGCTACAATGGGAGTTAGTCAAGCATCCCACGACCCTTTGGGCTGATATACCGGAGGGGTTGGCAATAATAGGGGGAGATTGGAATGACGTAATGGACTCGGACATAGATAGATGGAGAGCAGGGAGATATTCCACTGTCCACCAAAATACCAAATTGAATTCCTTGGTGACGGGACTGGGATGGGTGGATTTATTGAGGCAGATGGATGGAGCGGAACTGGGATATACGTACCTCGACATCTCATGATTCGTACTACCGTCTTAACTATATCGTTGTACCGCTGGGAGTTGTCGGAAGGATGCGGGCAGTGGAGATTCTCCCAAGTGGTCTGTCCAATCACTCCCCAGTGGTTCTGACGGCACAGCTGGGTACTGAGAAACCGCCCTTTTGTTGGAGTCTCTCTCCATGGCATCTGCAGACCGAGAAATATCGGGAGCACATACGACAGGCAATATCTGGATAAGAATGTGGGAATGGTAGCCGAGGCCGCAACTTTGTGGGATGCCATGAAGCCCACCTTGAGAGGGGTGGACATTTCATTCTGCGCGGCGGAACATCGCACCCGGCGGAAATCTCTTCTGCGGTCGGAGGCCCGTCTACTAGAACAAGAGCAGAGCAGTTGGGGGTGGAGGGAGGGAGTGTGATGTGCCGACAGCTGGTGTTGGCGCGACAATCCCAAGCAGATACCCTGATGGATAAGGCCCGCCTTGCGTGGCTAGCGTCCCATAGCAGAATTTACCAATGGGTTGACAAGTCCAGTAAATTACTGCTCAGACTGTGCCAAGAGGCCTTGCAGTCCCAGGTTCTCCCAAATATACCGGGTCCAGATGGACGGGCCTTGAGGGACCCATCCCTTATGGCCGAGCTATACACCCCTAGTGAACTTCTGCACGAAGATGTGATATATCGTTTCATTGCAGATTTACCACCTCGCGCCCTTTCGGATGAGGCACGAGCTGACCTTGAACTCCCGTTCACCGAGGAAGAGATTTGTGCTGCGTAGGGAGAATTGAACTAGGGAAAGGCACCGGGTTCGAATGGGTTCCCATGTAAATTCCATAAGAAATATTTTTCCAAAATAGTGCCGCACTATCTCCAAGTTGTTGACGAAGCTAGAGATCGGGGTTGTCTGCCGCGGGATTGGAGACACGCGGAAATGGTTGTATTCCATAAACCAGGCCGGCCTCAGGACCAACACGCCTCATATCGCCCCATCTCACTGGTGAAAATTCTGGCCAAAGTGTTGGCTAATTGCCTTCAATCTCACATAACTACCTTGATTCATTCCAACCAGGCTGGCTTTATGCCCCTGCGGGCTACACGTCACAATAGCCGACGTGTGCACAACACCATAGATACAATCCAGGGAAGGGGAGTGCCGGCTGCTCTTTTGCTGGCTGATATGGACAGGGCGTTTGACTCCCTAAGCTGGGTGTACTTGTTCGCACTTTTAGACCGTCTTAATATTGGCCCGCGATTCTTGTCATTTCTATAACTGATATATATGGATATCACGCCGCCGGTGCGGGTTGCACGATCCACATCCTTTTTTTTTTTTCAATCCGGTGCATCCTTCTTGATTTCGCCAGGTCAATGCAGCGCTGGGACAATTTCTGTGGGCAGGGGGGGGGGGGTTCCCAGAGTGGCGTTGCTTTCTGTCAACGTATTGTGGGGGGCTGGCCATGTCGGATGTTCAATCGTATTACATGGCTTTGCATCTCCTGGTGCTGAATGAATGGCGGTATGGGGACCGGGAAGACGCCGCTTATGCAGTGGAGCGGAGGTGTATGGGGGAGTCCACCCTACATACCATCTTGTACTTGGCGTCTCTACATTAGTCTCTACCACCTGCCACTCGAGTAGTTTTTCAGGTGTGGAAACAGTCCCTTCGTAAGATGGGGTGGTGGAATAAGCTGACTAGGGAAACCCCACAGTGGTAGAATGGTAGCTTGCCGCAGCTGGAGGAGTTATCTGGATTTCGAGGGTGGGATAATATAGGAATTTCCACTTTAGGAGATGTAATGCGGGTCTGGTGCTGAAATCATTTCAAGACCTTCAGCAAGAGTACCAGATGCCAAGAACCCAGTTCTATAAATAGCTTCAATTTTGGCATGCTATTTATCCTTGTATCTCTGGGTTAGAGGCTCTTCCTGAATTCAGTCCGACTGAGACCAAAGTTTTCATGGGTGATTAGTAGGACCATAAAATATTGAAGATCTATCAATCGCTGGTGACCCATAGCTCCACTACACTGGATAAACTCAAGAGAGGCATGGGCTGGGGACATTGGCCACTTAGATGGAGACGATTAGATGGACGCACTGGCCTCTCCTAGGGGAGCAGCGATACGAACGCGGTTGCGTCTTCCTCAATTTAAATACCTTCACCGGGTTTATTATACTAGGCTATAGAGGGAGGGCCTGGTGACAACCCCTGATATGCCTACGTTGTAGTCGGGAGGAGGGGTCCCCAATTCATACCATTTGGCACTGTACAGCACTTATGAAATTTTGGAGTGGGGTATTGGCCTGCTTAGCGGAGGTGTTTGGGTGGGTGCTCCCCTCCTCACCAAAATTGGCAATTCTGTATATCATGGAGGGTATAGGAGGTAACATATACAAGAGGCACCTATTACTGCTGGGGCTGACACTGGCTAAAAGAGATAAAGCAAGGCTGTGGAAGGCGACGGCCCCCCACTTCTCTTTCGGCGTGGAAAAATTGGCTGGATTTTGGCATGGGGTTAGAGATCCCGATAGTCAAGGCGAGGGGACGCCCGCAAAAGCACCCCAAAATCTGGAAAAGATGGGCGGATTATCGAAGTCTAGACTTGGACGCGGGAACACTGGTGGATGCATCTGTATCTACATTTATATGAGGGCCTCTAGGGTAAGGGATCTGATATGTAGCGAGGAAATCGATTTGTAGTGATGGGTGATGCGGTGGCAACGGAAACGCAGGTGTGTGTTAGTGCAACAGGGGGGTTTCAATATGTTTACGTTTTATTGTGTTCCATGACTAAGATAATAATGTATAAACTAACTGTCAAAGACAATAATTTGCAATGTCTGATGAGGCAGGTGTTTCCTGGGTTGAGGAGCACTGCACTGTATATGACCATTAATATTTGTTTAAAAAAGAAAAAAACGAACAAGGGAGGAATAAAAGATTGATTATAAGTAATATTAGGGACTCCAAGATTAAGCATAAAAACAGAACACATCTACAAAAGTCAGGCTGGAAAGGTAAGCAAGATGCTCAGAGATCCTCCTCACAGGAGCAGAAAAACGTCTTCACTACCATAGATGGGCATTTAAGAAAGAGAGCTGCTGTCTCTTTCAAAAAACACTTAACTTTTCAGCTCTTTGAAAGTGCTGCCAATCCCAATTTCATTCACTTACACTTTGTCAGTCCTATTCTTTGAAGCCAAAGTCATTTTCAATCACAATTGGTCTTGTTGGAGAATATAAAAAAAGGAATTAAATTCTATTTATATCTGAAAAGGTATTTTTACTCTTTGGATGAGAAGGTACCCCTTAGAAAAAGTACCCAAAAATCCACCACAGGAGTGATGGAATTCAGTGTTTAAAAGACTACCATTGAACATCCTGTGATTCAGAACATTGGTTACAGTTTATCACTAAATCTGAGGAGTGACCCAGGCCAGG
Organism: Triturus cristatus; assembly: GCF_964204655.1. Classification (NCBI taxonomy): domain Eukaryota; kingdom Metazoa; phylum Chordata; class Amphibia; order Caudata; family Salamandridae; genus Triturus; species Triturus cristatus. The sequence goes on along the minus strand of NC_140590.1, from coordinate 1,140,694,613 downwards.
GAAACTCTGAACTCTTCTGAGACTGGCTCCCATAAATCACATCTAAAAGTAGGGTCGGTATCAATGTTGTAATGAGACAGCATAGTCTACTATTGCTGAGAACATTTTCAAGATCAGAAAGCACACATAGAAAAAAAAAAATAGGTTTTTAAACGCCTATAAAACAGAACAAAGGACAGGGGCCTACTTTTTTTATTTTGTCCAACAGAGAGAAAATGTTCCAGCCAACTGAAGATTTACCATCAATATTAGCTAGCAGGGAGGCAATGAGGCCATCTTTGTTTGCAGGACAAAATTAGAATTAAGAAAAATATTTGCAGCTCAAGGACCCACCAATTCTGCCAGCTAATCCAAGACTCTAAAAGCAATTTTTCCCAATTGGTGCACATGCTGGAAGGCAGAAGGAATATAAATTCAACTAGGGAAGGTGGAGGCCACTGCAGCATCTAAAGGAAAAAAAGAAATCAACCCGCTGTGACAGTACTGGGGGGGGGGCGTTGTCAGAAGTCCATGATGGTTTCGGTACATGAGGCAACAGCGACCTTTTCAAAGGATCTTACAGGAGCCTTGAGCCTTGAGCTGCTAGGCAATAGTAATGATTACAATGCCAAGTGACTGCCATAAAAACCCTCTTCCGGCTGCTAAAGCTTTTTAAGTGCAACAGGAAACCCTTCCGAAAAGCATTTGTGGGTATGCCCTAAAACTTTGGGATGCAAGACTCCGGCGGTCTTTTTTAAACTAACAGAACAGGATTACACAAGCATATTCCTGAGAAGTACAGATTCTTCTCAGCAATTTTCCAAAACCAGGTCATGGCAGATACACCTTATGGACAGTAGTAAAGGTTCTAACACTAATTAATAAGGCATATGATAGACGCTGCAGACCTGTCTAATTCAGTGATCCAGATTAATTTAAGAGGGGTGGAAAATTATTTGTAGTACAGTTTTCAGCGTGCTTGCTGGAACTTTTCATTAGGTTTTATAGTCTGCGTTTAACAGCTATACATGTCAATAATATTTAACCTATAGAGGGGCCTTACCCTCACTGCGTATGACTACAATAGTAGCATTCACTGCAGACCATATTATTTTCCTCGTATCCAAGAAATGCTAGAATAAAAGCCCATTCAATGGAGTAAATAATCAATGTATAGAAGCCATGTAAAGCAAAACAAATATCCATTTGGCTTTTGGAATTTCTGTAATGTCAATAAGGTGTCCATCTTCCTTTGTGATCCCTGATTGGTCTCATGATTCTAAATATATCTCCGAAAACTTGAAAACAATCGATACATTAGCAGCATACAGTGAAACAGAACATTCCTGGAATACCAATGCAAACTAATTTTACTTATTTGAAAATTCTCTTGCTGCAACTGCTTAATTAAACATCCTATCTATATGCAAAACTCTATAAGGACTTATAAAATCAACAGTACAACTTGCAGCTAACTCTACTATCACACATGATTAAATATTTAAACTTCGAAATTGTAATTATTTATTTCACAAAAGGGACTATTTCTGACTTGTGTTTGCAATTCTTTAGTCACATTATAGTGCCACCAGCTTCAGTTTGTAAACGATCATGGTAAGAAAAAAATCCTGCAGATCAATGTGCCTGGTTTTGGCATGCACAAGCACCAACCAAATCTTAATTTCTCTACAAAACCTATTTTTGTAGAGAACACATTGATTATGATACAGTGAGATCCAGATCAAAGGTTTTCTTTAACATGTATGGAACCAAAGAGGTGGCATCGGAATAGGCAGTTTCCATCTACACATAATTTGGGGATTATGTTCCCTACTTTATCTACTATTTACTGTTTTCTTGGTGGCGACCATTCACATAGTATAAGAACACTGTTAAAGCTATATTTTATAGCGTTTTTAATTCCAAGTCATCCAACCATGATATCCCTAAGCAATTGAATAAAAAAAGCTGGTCTTCTTTTCTTTTTTTCTTCTACAAGCATTGATTTCATCACTTTGTACTGCCAGACGCAGTCCAATAATGGTGCGATAACCTGGTTCAAAAAGGCATTGTTAAAGTAGATTTTAAAACTTTGAGACCTAATTTAAATAGTTCATACTACATCTAGAACAGGGTTTGGAACTGGTCTTAAAAAAGTTGATGGTGTTTGCAGAAAAGTTTCATATGTGTGATTGGTTGTGGTGTAAAAAGTGATTGACTTTGGTGGTCAACCCTTTTCAAGAGGTCAGTGTATTGAAAAGAATGATATGCATGCCGTGTGGGTTTGACTTTTTATTATAATTTATTTTGTATTGTATTTTATTGTGTCAAATAGTTCAGCATTAATATTTTTGGGAGAAAATATAATTCATGAAATGCCCATTTATTAACAGCATAATTAGGACAGAGTTGTGTTATGTGTTTTCTTTTTTTTAACATTGGAATTAAAAACTTTAGGAGAGAGTCATTTTCCTTCTTTCAGTTACGTGATGAAGTATTGACTGGCAAACGTCTTTAGTTTACGAGCTAGCAATCTACAAGGTTCATTTTCCTGTGTATTAAAAAAAATAACACTATACTTTTCTGTGCTGTGATCTTTTCTTTGTTTGTAAGAAACTAATTTTGTTGGTACTTCAGCTTAACAAAGAGTGCTGGATTCTCATTAGTCCATCCCTTACCTTAATTTCTTTCTATTTAGCTTGCTCCTCCCTTGCATACTTTTAATCCATTATGAGGCCTAGATTATATTTTACATTATGTCAGCCAGACACAATGAAAAAAATACTCATGAAGAAAACAGAATCATTACTAGAGTCTCAGGCCCCCAGATAGATTTTTGGATGGAAGAGAATAGAAACTTTCTAAAATGATGATTAGACCCATCACTAACTACATATCGTGCATTTTAGCTACCAGGCTATACAACATTTTTGTTTCAGTCCCGTAATATAGCCAAAGCCAAATTTGCATGGAAAAGCTAAAAAATCTGGCCAGCTTTCTTTATTTTGTGTTGCTTATATTACAATGCTTTTTGTTAAGACGGTGCTACTAATGGTTTCGTCCTATCCTCCACTATCGATCCAGATGGGATCATTATTACTTGAAAGAGATCTCCTGGATCCAAGTAAGGTGTCCCCTGCAGTCACAACTAATAATATTATAATACATAACTTAAGATATGCCATCAGAGATACATTAGTAACTTTAAAAGACTATGAATGCTATAATCACAATGAACAATCTCATGTCATTATGGCAAAACAAAAAGATACAAATAAATGGGGGTTCTTTGTAAGCAGCCAGCATATTTTATCTATCTCAATGTGTAAATATAATCATAATCGTTTCTCTAAATGTTTTTCTATTGAAATATTGGTCAAATATAAAAAAAATACATTTTAAAAAACTATTTAAAAAAACAAAGTTACCAAAAAAGTAAAATAAATTATACAATTAAAAAGATTAGCTTTATGTACAGCAACACTTGAGAGTTCGAGTTTCTAAATATTATCCATGTATGTACATATAGGACGTTATATAACAACTTAACTCTCTTTATGATTTTCAATATACATGTATACCTTTATGTTATGTATCTCGATATTTATCACTTTACTCCCACTGTACAAAAAACCCTCCTCTCTCCAGCACACTATTCTCTCATCCTATATTTCAATATATCTTCTACCTCCACTCGGACTCATCCCAAACCTCATTCTACTACTATGATCTTGCAAAAAAACTTTGAGACTCTTCACTCTTCTATCCCTTCTTTGACTCAACCCAAACCTCTTTTTACTATCATGATCTCCCAAATAAAACCTTCTAGATAATCTTCCCTCCTCTATCGCTCCTTTATCCTATTCAATCCAACTAACAGACCACCGCTAACTAAAAATGTCCACCGCTAAATTAACAATTTATATTTCCCATACTAATGCTCCAGCAATTCACTTTGGGTTCCAGAATAGCGGGCTTTTCTCTAAAAAGCACTTCAACACCTCTTCAGGGGTAGTCAGCACTATTTAAATACAATTACAATAAAATAGTTACTTGTGGTGACCTAGCACCTCAAAATCTCCCTTGAGATTTGTTGAGTTGTAAGCTCAATATAAACATTTTTTTACCTGGTCCATAGATTGCCAAGATTGAAAAGTCACCCAATCTGAGTCAGGGGACGCGCATAGAAGTTTACTCTGCCTACCGTGAGGGGAACGGTTGTTTTCCGGTGTTCCTGTCACACTCCCCGACTCGCCTTGCATCAGAGACTCCAGGGCCGTGAGGGGAACGGCACCGGCCTGTCGGCGAGAAAGAACCACAACCCCCAGAAGGCCTTGCGCTGCCAGCACGCACATCGTCAGCTGAGGGGAATCCCTCATAAGGTCGGGACGCCTACCGCAGCGCGGGACGCGCGCGGGCAGTGCCCGGGCGAAGCCTGGGCCAAGGGCGGGCCCGTCCTTGCCCGTCAAAGCCCGGATAAGACTGGGCTGGGCATATCCCCCAACATCTGTGGTGGGGCTCTGATCAGTAAGTACTGGCGTTACATTTGTTGGCTGTAAACACCATCTGAGACTGTCTGTTTGTGGACCTGATTTAGCCAGGAGTTGGGTGGAGTGGTGTCGCGTTAAAATCTCCACGCTGTTTGAGACTTAATGCCTCTGGCAATTGCAGTATATGTACAATAACAGGTATTCAAATGTGTGTTTCATGAGAGCAAAAGGAGGTGAAGTAGACTTATCTCTGTGGGTTTCTGAACTCACATTTGGCTAGTTAAGTTTATCATATTGTCAGCCTATATTGGAGTCATCTATAAAAAAGGTTTATCCTCATATTGTATATTATGAATACCAGGCCTAGTACGAGAAGAAAACTGTCGGTGGGGGGATCCGTTAGGGGCACCCTAGATCAGTTTATCACAAGGGCTGCCTCAATGCTAGAACGCAAAATTGTGCACACTGAACGGCGTTTATCCTCTGAATTATTGAGGAAACGTTCTTCGCTGGGGGCTATCCAGCTAGCAACTACCCCTTCCCATCATACCACACATACTAAATATTCAGAACAAAATAATGACATAGGTATCCCACCACAATTACAAGATATATCAGAATCACAGTTAAGAACAAGGGAATCGTTTACCATAGACAACAGCATAGGATCGCAAATTGAACTTTCTATTGAGGAGCAGTTCCCGACCCCAGTAAATAAGTCCTTACAAAGAAGAACAGTACAACCAAAACAAAAGATTTAGGATCTGGGCTCCCAAAACAACAGAGGAAGCGTGGTACAAACAAGCAAAAAGGAGGCAGTGTTAAAACCCCAAATATTGCCATAAGCCCTGTGAACACAATAGACTTGGTAGAATGCAATACTGGTCCAGTCAGTCCGGCAGTACACCATTATAAAGATTTAATGAGGGACATAGAACAACTAGTTAAGTCTCTGTTATGTCCTTTGGTGGAAAGGGTTAAGAGAATGTCAGAGCAGTTGGGGTCTATGCAAGACATTGGCACGGCTAATACAAATTTGTTGAGGGAACTATTAACGAAAAGGTGCTCCTCGAATCCTCCAGGCCCGGCACCCGAACCAGTGATGAAATCAATTAACCCCGCAAAGGGCGCTAAGACGCTTTCTCCTTCTAACGAGAATAGCTCAGCTACACAGATTAAGCACATGGATCCAAGGAAGCCAAGAGTTAGCGGAGTCCCAAATAAGCAGAATCATGAGCTCAGTAAAATTGGTGAGAGAGCCCATATAGATAAAAATCCCAGGGGTTCTTCCGTGCACATTGATCTCCCACCAGAGGCAGCTCCATATGTTATTGCACTCACTGGGGTACCAGAGCTAGAATTTGAGAAATATGAAGGTTATCAAACTCTTAAGAATAAAGCAATGCATTTGTTAAGAGTGAACATGGAGAGATTCTTCATGTCAGAAGGCTGGGTTGGGTGGGACGAAGACCAAAAAATGTACAGGGGGATGTTATTATTATTAATTTTAGAGACCATAGGGTGGTAAATTATATTAGAAACTGGCTCACAGATGGTTATGAGGGAGGTATATCTACCCATGACCTAAGTTATTTCTATCCAAAAACTCTGGTAGGAAATCTGGTGAGCTCAACAAATCGGAGCGCCCAGACAATGGTAGGCTCCACGTTTAACATTCCCCCCTCCAATCGCTTTGCCACACTCTCTGGATTGGAGGGGGTTGATTGACTAAACATCCCACCCCTCAGCAATCCTATTCCCACGGAGAATCCAATGATGGGTGATATTGGTTTAGTATCCTGGAATATAGCTGGCCTGTCCTCCAAATTTGATAACAATGAATGGAGGGAATACATAACCAGGTTTCATGTTATTTGTCTCCAGGAAACATGGGTGGTGGGCCACAATCCCTTTCAGTTAGAAGGGTATGGGTGCTTTGCTGTTCCTGCACAAAAACTAGCACCAGGCAGAGCCACAGGAGGACTAACTATCTATGTGGACTTCCAACTGGAAGGAGTGTGGACCAACCTGAATTGGAATTCTAACTACTTCCATGGTTTAAGGTTTCAAAAAAATAAAATGAGTTTCATTCTTGTTAATTTTTACAACGCCATAGCCTCGAGCAAGGAAGGTTCTTTATTACATGATTTACAGAATCACTTGACTGCTGTTATAGAGCAGAGTAAATCCACAGTGGCCCCCTGTATAATACTAGTGGGTGACCTAAAATATCGCATCGGGTGCACTATGCTAAAAGGTCTGCACTTTGACACACCAATGAGGGGAGGGAGCTAGAGAAAGTGATGAAAACTCATTCACTAAAACACACACTCAACCTAGTGAATGTAGACGAAGGCACTGGTGCTCCAACAACCTTTAAAGGGAGGGGGTGCAGCTCCACAATAGATTTTATACTAGTTTCTAATTTATTTTGGGACTGGATAAAAGAGGCCACAGTTGACTGGAGTATATTCAGTGACCACAACCCACTTACACTATGGATTAAAAGTTGGTCTACTTATAAAGAAATAAGAAGCACACTGGAAGGCAGTCTAGAGAAGGTTACAGATCAGGGGAGGCGCTTAAGGTGGTCCCGTATTGACGGAGACGCCTTTTACACGATTTTAATTAAGGAAGGGGGTAAAGAGTTTGAAACTTGCACCGATCCCCTGGTTGAGGGTTTGGCCGTGACTAAAGCATTTGAATCAATGGCCAACCATATAGATAGACTACTAAAATCTTCCCGGCCCTTGAAACAAAATAGTGTGCCAAGATGGTTTAATAAAGATTGCTCACGAGCACAGAAAGATCTCAAAGAAAGCCTGAAATTGAGACCTAGAGATAAACCACGAATAGAATACTGTAGGACTGTCTACAAAAAGGCTATTAAATGTAGGAGACTTGCCTTACAGTCCCAAACTTGGGAAACTTTAAGGGTAGCCGCGGAAAGGAGGGATCTAAGCACCTTCTGGAAAACCATAAATAACCCATGTTTTCAGGATACTGCAGCGCTGGCAATTGGCACATCTATCCTTCCAGAGCGCTGGTTCAATCATTTTAAAAAACGATATAACTTTTCAGTAGAAAACCCAGAGGTTGAAGAGGAAACGTGCCCGTGGAGGACAGCGATTGAATTTACTCTTGGGGAAACTAAAGCGGGCATTTTGGGACTGTCACATAATAAGGCACCAGGCCCTGATGGGATACCACCAGATCTCTTTTTATATAATATAGAACTCTGGGTTCCAATATTGACACGCGTAATCAATGTAGCTATTGCCACTGGCATGCCACGTTCTTGGTCAACAGCTACTATAGTGCCCATTTTTAAAAAAGGTAAAAAGGACGACCCGCAGTGTTATCGTCCTATATCTTTAATTGATGTAACTGCAAAAATTTTAGGTAGAATGATATTAAACTGTCTATTAGACTGGGCTGAAGAACACCATATAATCTCAGATTTGCAATATGGTTTCAGGACTGGTAGATCAACTACAGACCAATGCCTGAATCTCTATCTACTGGTGGCAAAATATACTATAGCCAGTGATCAATCAATATATCTGGGGTTCATGGATCTCTCGGCCGCATTTGACCGCGTGAATAGAGAAAAACTATGGAGCCTTATGACTAGACTAGGAGTAGACCCAGGTCTTGTAAATATCATGAGAACACTTTATTGGAATACCTCCGCAAAAGTACGATTTAATTTGGCCGGAGATACGACTGCATCATTTCGTTGTACGAGTGGAGTAAGACAGGGCTGTATTTTGGCCTCGTTCCTATTCTCTCTGTATATAAACGAACTGGAACAGGCACTGTGTAAATTGAACGTAGACACCCCAAGGGTAGGGCCTCGCCCAATTCCAGTGCTGTTATACGCAGATGATGCGGTCCTCCTGGCACGTACAACAAGAGGTCTGCAATGTTTAATAGACGGCTTCGTTGATTTTATGGACACATTAGACCTGTCAGCCAATTTAACCAAGTCCTATGTTTTAATAGCTGGTATGAAATCCTGTAAAAAATTTACATACCGAATAGGTACACACATACTAGAACAAGTAAAAACCTTTTCTTACCTGGGTCTTTTATTTGACGGGCTCTTAAATTTTAAATTTTTACTTGAAGAACGGAGCATAAAATTGGTCTCGTCATCAGGGGCAATAATGAATTATGGTCGTAGGCTGGGTCGGTGGTCGCCGGAGCAGGTTATGCACCTCTATGGCGCCATTTGCTGCTCCAAAGTTATGTATGGAGCAGAAGTTTGGGGCTTTGCCGGGTCTCGGCAAATACAGGTCGAAGAAAATAAATTCTTGCGCAAGATACTTAAAATACCGCAGAGTTCCCCAGCCTATATCATCCATGCTGAACTAGGGAGGCCATACATTGAGGACCTGATCAAGGCCAGGCCTATCATGGCTTGGCTTAGGATCTGGTCCAATACCGATGCGGAACTGGGAAGACAAATCATTAGAGATTGCATCAGTAGGGATAAAGGGATGTGTGTCCCGTGGCTCAAATATGTAAAATCAACACTGGAGGGAATAGAATGTTTAGACCTTTTCACCAACCCGACCATAATCATCCCCCAAGACAAGAATAGAATTAAGAGATTGCTCCTGAGAAAAGCTGCAGATTGCAGAACTGATTCTGAAGGCAGGAAGACTCTAGCTTGTGCTCACAGTATGACTAAGACAGTAGGCTGCATGGAACCATACCTTAGCCTAATACACAATGCACAAACTAGGTTTCTGTTCACTCGTTTTAGGCTCAACCTAATACATCACTTATTAGCGGATCCTTCTGGTTATACCGCTACGGTTGAGCAGAAAGGACCCTGCGGCTGCTATAATAAATCTCCGCAGGATACCCTTCATTTTGTATTGTTATGCCCTTTTTATTCTTTTCCCAGGCGTCGTTATCTAGTAAGAATTTTTAAAAAATGGTAAGTCTAGACAAGCCAAGGTCGCTCTATTACAACTACAAAGGGCTGAAGACCCATTGACTCTGGCATGTATAACAAGCTTTTTGAAAGTTGCACTGAAAATAAGAAACACCAGAGGGCAACCAGGACTAAATTATGGCTGAAGACACTTAACTAAAATGTTTCATTTTCTAATGCACTGATCTGAACGTGGATAATATTGCCCCATCTGTATCTGTGTGGTATTTTAATTATTTTTTTAAAGATATGGCACCAGCACTTTTGGGAACTGTCACATACTTTTATTTGTCAAAAATCAAATCTGTAGGACAGTATGTTCTGGTCCCTGTACTTGTAAATGTGTACCCCATGGTCTGTATAGACATCACAAATGTATTTTAAATTGTGTCAATGTAGTGGTATGTATGTTTTTATAATAACTGTTTTGCTTTTATGGTGACATGTATTGCACCGAATAAAGCGGATTTGAAATAGAAATTTAAATTGAGTCAGGTCACCTGGCTTCTCCAGGCCTTCCAAAATATCTTAATAAGCGCCTGCCCAACAATGTCTATTTGAGCTCCAAGATATATAATCTCTTGCCTGGTGTGAAATCAAAACTCATTGACATTGGAAATGGCAGTGTTTAAGGCACTGGGTTGCCCACGGAAACATAATAAGATCTGGTCCCGCTGGGCTGAATACAGGGGTATAGACCTACCTTCCACACAATCCCTAGAGTCCTCCGCTGAGCAAGTGGTATGATTGTATGGCCACGGTCACACTCATGGCTAGCAGACCCTGCTACCTGAACGAGCTCAACAAATATCATTTGTGGGGTTTGGAATGGTGCACAGCCTGTGCCAGAGTTGGTTAGGTAGTTTTCTTTCATGCCTTTGTTGACGTTTTGAAATAGGAGTACCACTCTGTAAAATGCTATTATTCGACGCATGTGATTGGTCACCCTGACCAAGTTGTACCACCAAAAACATCAATAAAATTTGTTATTTAAAAAAAAAAAAAAATTGAACAACCTAAAATAATTGAACCTCAAACTAATCTTAGCGAACTGATTGGCAGTTCGCAAAATCAATGGGTTATAATCCCAAAACGTACTTTTAATTGAAAAAACTAGCCTGCTGCTAACCAAAGCTAGGTTCATGATGCTTGCACAACCCACTGTATACCGTACAAACTCAACATATTAGGACTTCTATCCCTCCTGTATTCTTTTTAATCCAACTAAAACTCACATGCCCACCGCTCAAATTAATTTCATACTTCCCTCTACTAATTCACCACTAATCCTTCTTTGGGTTACGGAGTAGCGTGTTACCCACCAAAAAGCACTTTGACACCTCATCAGGGGTAGCAAGCGATATACAAAAGCAAAGCCCCCCCCCCCCCCTTCCCTCTTCCATCCCTCCACTATCATTTTTTCCAATCCAAAAAAACTCTCATGTCCATAGTTAAAATTAATTTCGTATCTCCCTAGACTAATTCACCACTAATCAGACCCCTCAGGATATTGCAGCATGGATTAGCAAATGTAGCGGCACAAATATGGAAATTTAGCGGCACAAATTTGCAAATTTAGCTGCATTTTAGCGGCACTTTATTTTCAGTCTTAAATCAACAGAAAATGTTTTAGCAGAGTATTCCACTTTAAAATAGGCATGCTTAAAGTTCTGCCGCTCTATGGAAGCACAGCTCCAACCCTAACCTCGTTTGAGTGGGTCCTATCTCTCCCTGGGATGTTCTAGCACCCTTGACGCACCCCTGCTGGGGCATCGCTGCCTCCTGGAACCATGAGGCACAACACCTCTTCCTCAGGTGCTTTGCGCACAGGATCGTAGTGGGTGGAGGTGCATTGCCAAGGTTAATGTAAGGATGTTAAATATTGCTCTACGCCATGGCAGACATACTGAGGCCTATAGATGGGAAAACGTGTAATGTTTTGTTCACGGTTAGTTAATATCGCATTATTGTAATATGCTACAGGATGGATCTGTTCTAACCTTAAAAACGTTCCCTTTATTAGCCTCATCCACCTGCCAGACCTTCTCCCTGCCCCGTCTCCACCGTCACCCTGGGCACTACCTTCACTTGCTCCTCTGACATCACCTTAGCATCACCTCAGCTCCCCAGCTGTTCCCACTCACTACCTCACCCCTCCTGTAGAAGCAGCATCTCTCTCCCTCGCTTTCCTCCAGACCCTTTTATTGCATCTCTCCTCCTCACTCGCCTTCCTATCTCCTGGCCACCCTCTCACACCAGGCCCTGTCTTCACAGCTCCCCTCTCCTCTCCAGCTCCCCTCTCCTCTCCTCTCCTCTCCTCTCCAGCACCTCCCTTCACAGCTCCATTCTCCTCTCCAGCACCTCTCCTCACTGGCCCCTCTACCTACAGAAAGGGAGCAGAGGATGAGGAGGGGCCTGGGATTTCAAAGGTCACTTAAGCAAAAGCCAAAGTGACATTCCTAAAAAATAAGACCTGCCTGCTAATTGATGAGCAGGCTTGCCACATGCACAGCCAGAGACTGATTGCATGGACTATGCTTGTGGCAGTGTGGATGGAGGAAGGAGAGCTATGATGACGAACATGCGTTCATTTCACTATTTCTAGCAACTTTCCAGCAGGTGGCGCTACCTGATGACATTGCATCACAACAACAGCATTATCAAGAGGGCAAAAAAAACGATAAGTAAAATTAAAAACAGCATTAGACGCTACCTTTTATTCTCGTAGCTCCCCACTACTCTTCCCCTCCTTTCTCCTCTGATATTTGTGGATCACATGCGCCTTTTCGCCAGCTTCTCTCTTTTCGCCTGCTTCTCTCGTGTACCTTTCACTCTGCCCCATATCGCTAATGCTGTACGGAAACACTTAGTAATGTGTTCGCGTACATCCAATTAGAAGCCACCATTTTTTAAAAATTGCAGCTGGGACACCTTTTTCGCAGCCGAAATGGTAAACATCGCGCTTCTCAGATGATTTTTCTGTGAATCGTCAAATCCCGAAAAGCTGGAGGGTCTGACTAATCTTGCTTTTGGCTCCGGAGTAGCGTACTACCCACCAAAAAGCACTTTGACACCTTATTAGGGGTAGCAAGCGCTATACAAATGTAAACCCTTCCCTCGTCTATCCATTCACTATCCTTTTTTCCCAATCCAAATAAACTCCCACGTCCACAGCCAAAATTAATTTCATATCTCCCAATACCTATTCACCACTAATCCTTTTTGGGTGCTGGATTGGAGTACTACTCGCAAAAAAGCACTTAGACGCCTCGTCAAGGGTAGTAAGAGATATGTAAATTCAATTACAATTCTCCCTACAGCCATACATTGTAACTGACATTCTGACAAGAGAGGGCCTTGCAAATATAAAGTTTTTTTTTTTTTTTTTAAATATATCAAATCCTTCTTAGTGAACATTGAGAACTTTACCAAAATGGTCATACATATAAAGATTGTATTTGCCTTAGTCATTGTTTAACTTGGACTCCATACTTCCTTGGGAACCAAAATAATTAATTTATGTTTAACTTTGGGTATTCAAACATATATTCTCTTGCTGGATATTCATAGAAAATATATCAATATACACATGGAGGACTTGGGAGTACTACACATTTAGTGCCAACAATATTGCATTCAAAAACTAGAGGTCTACTTAACTGCAAGAGAACTCTACAGGACCATACGTAAAAGAATGATACCCCAAGTATATTCTTGCAACACCCCACATACATTTTCCCCTTTCTAGTTAAACATTTTAGGCTGTATTAGTCCAATTAAAATACATGAATTGAAAAAAATGGAAATTTGCTTGAAGTGGAAGCCCCACATCTCCGGGGACCTGTAAAGCTTGGTCACAGTAGAAGGGAAAAATCTCAATCTCAACACTGCTTTTAAATAGTCACCCTTCAAATAAAAAGCATCCACAAGTGAAAAAAAAGCATTGACAAAGCCAATAGGTCTTGCCTATGAGAGCTATTGGCTTTGGCATTAATTTGTAGCTATGATGTACAGCTGCATAGATACTTTTCAGTGCAGCTAAAGAACAAGTTACTTACCTTCGGTAACGCTTTTTTTGGTGGATACAATATCTGCCTGTGGATTCCTCACCTTGTGAATATCCCCTGCGCCAGCATTCCACGGAATTTTTCTTCCCCAGCACTCCACGTCGACGTGGGCGACGTCATAATACATCGGCTCCGCTCGCGACTCCGTATGATGTCACCGGAGCCATAAGAGGCCCACGTTGGCGTGATGACGTCAGTTCCACCCATTTTTTCCGTGCCTTCGAGGCGAACAGGTGAACCAACGACAAACTCAAAGTATACACAGTATACAGTATACCAACACATATACACAGTATACAAAGGAAAAGGATGCTAAATAAACAAGCATTTCCAACAAATGTACAAGCATTTCAAACAAGACCTATTTCATGGTATACAAAGGTGGACAACGGGGAGGCGGGTGGGCCAGTGAGGAATCCACAGGCAGATACTGTATCCACCAGAAAAAGCGTTACCGAAGGTAAGTAACTTGTTCTTCTGATGGATACATCTGCCAGTGGATTCTTCACCTTGTGAATAGATTTCCACAGCAGTCCCCACTCCCGGAGGAGGGTGTCCACCTTCCTATACCAGAAAGTCTTGCAACACAGAGCAAGCGAAGTGCCCTCCCTCCTCATCTCGGAGTCCAAGCAATAATGCTTTGCGAAAGTATGGAGGGAGGCCCAAGTCGCAGCTTTACAAATATCTGCCACAGGAACACCCCGGGCCAAAGCAGATGTAGATGATTTTGCTCTAGTCGAATGAGCTCTAATGCCCTCAGGAGGAGTCTTGCCAGCCAGGGCGTAGCAGATCTTGATGGCAAGGATGATCCATCTCGATAGTGTGCGCTTGTGCACCGCTCTACCCTTCGAATGACCAACGTAGCCAATGAATAGTTGATCATCTAGACGAAAGTCTTTAGTCCTGTCCAGATAAAAACTCACAGCCCTCTTCGGGTCCAGGCGATGGAGTCTTTCCTCCTCTTTGGAAGGATGAGGAGGTGGATAAAAAACAGGGAGAGTAATAGACTGCCCCAAATGGAACGGAGTAACAACTTTTGGAAGGCAGCCCTGGTCCTAAGAACCATCCACTCAGCATGTAATGTAAGAAAAGGGGGTCTAGAACTAAGAGCTTGGAGCTCACTCACCCTCCTTGCCGAGGTTATGGCTACAAGAAAAACCACCTTTAAGGACAACAGCCTCAAAGGACAGCTATGTAGAGGCTCAAATGGGGACCCCATCAGAAAGGTTAAAACAAGATTAAGGTCCCACTGTGGCATTACAAAAGGAGTGGGAGGAAACAGGTTTGTAAGGCCCTTGATAAACCTCAGTACAACCGGAGATTTAAACAGTGACGGTTGATCAGAAGACATAGAAAAGCCGATAAGGCCGAAAGATAGCCCTTGAACGTGGCCACAGCACAGCCCTGCTGAGCCAAGGAAAGAGCAAACTGGAGCACATTAGAAAGATGGGCTTTTAAAGGGTCAATGGATCTCTCTCCACACCATTTAACGAACTTAGACCACCTATAGGAGTAAATAGATCTGGTGGAGTGTCGCATGGCCGATGAAATAACGTCTACCACATCAGGCGGGAGAGAGAAAGAACTCAGGTTGCTCCGTTCAATCTCCAGGCATGAAGGTGTAAGCTCTGGAGGTGGGGGTGTAGAACCTGCCCCTCCGACTGCGAGAGGAGGTCTGCCCTCAGAGGGAGACTGAGCGGAGGGCACGAGGAGAGGTGGAGGAGATCTGTATACCACACCCTTCTTGGCCAATCCGGGGGACCAATATGACTTGGGCCCGGTCTTGGCGAATCTTCCTCAGAACCCGAGGAATCAAGGGTATGGGAGGAAACGCGTAAAGGAGTTGTGAGCCCCAATTCAGCTGAAGCGCGTCGCCCAACGCCCCCTGCATCGGAAACTGGAGACTGCAGAATGACGGGCAGTGCGTGTTCTCGCGGGTCGCAAACAGGTCCACCCGAGGTGTCCCCCACGTCCGAAAGACGTGACGACCCACCTCCGGATGGAGCCTCCACTCGTGGTCGGCGGAGAACTGCCGACTGAGACTATCCGCACGTACGTTCAACATCCCGGCCAGATGATTTGCCATCAGACAAATATGATGGTCCTGAGCCCAGGACCATAGACGTAAGGCCTCTCTGCATAGACCAAGAGACCCCACTCCTCCCTGCTTGTTGACATACCACATCGCGGTAGTGTTGTCTGTCAGGACTTGAACCGACTGACCGCGAAGGGAAGGGAGGAAGGCCTTGAGCGCCAAACAAATCATCAGCAACTCCAGAAGGTTGATATGAAGCAACTTTTCCTCTGGAGACCAAAGACCCTTGATCTCCAGATCCCCCAGATGAGCACCCCACCCTAAAGTGGAGGCATCCGTTATCACTGTGGCCACCGATGGAGGCAGATGGAAGGGCTTTCCTTGCGACAGATTGCCCTCCACGCTCCACCAAGATACATCTGCTGCAGCTTCTCTGGAGATCTTGATCGACTCCCTGAGATCCCCGTTGTGCTGATACCACTGCTTGCGGAGGCACCACTGGAGCACCCTCATGTGCCAGCGTGCATGGTTGACCAACAGAATGCAGGAAGCGAACAGACCGAGCAGGCGAAGGACCTTCAGAACTGGAACAACCGCTCCATTGTGGAATAAAGAGACCATCTCCTGAATGTCGAGAATTCTTTGTGGAGGAGGAAATGCTCGACACACAGTAGTGTCCAGTACCGCCCCTATAAAAAGGTTGCGTTGAGAGGGCACCAGGTGAGATTTGGGCACATTCATCAAAAAACACAAGTCGAATAACAGCTGAGATGTTACCTGCAGATGAAGCTGCACCATCTCTGGGGACTCTGCCTTCAGAAGCCAGTCATCCAGGTAGGGGAAAACTGGAATCCCCGACCTCCTGAGATGAGCAGCCACCACTGCCATCACCTTTGTGAAGACTCGAGGTGCGGTAGTAAGACCAAACGGGAGGACCGCAAACTGGTAATGTTGCGACCCCACCGTAAAACGGAGATACTTCCTGTGCGACTTCAGGATTGGGACATGGAAGTACGCGTCCTGCAAGTCGAGCGACACCATCCAGTCTCCTTGCTGCAACGCTTGAAGAACCTGCGCAAGGGTCAGCATCTTGAATTTCTCCAGTTTCAGGTAAAAGTTCAAGATTCTGAGGTCCAGGATTGGACGCAATGTGCCGTCCTTTTTGGGAATCAGGAAATACCGGGAGTAGCATCCCTGACCCCTTTCCTGCTTCGGAACCACCTCTATTGCACCCTTTTGAAGCAAGGCTAGAACCTCTTTCTGAAGGAGAAGCAGATGGTCCTCTGAGCAGTAACCTTGGCAAGGAGGGTAAGGGGGAGGAAACTCCCGAAAGGGAAGGGCGTACCCAGTCTCTACGAGGTTCAAAACCCAAAGGTCTGTCGTAACAGATTTCCAACCCCGTAGAAAGTAGGACACCTGACCCCCCACAGGTCTTACATTATCCGGGAGGGGGGATCTAGGGCTGCTTCCCTGATGCCTCATTGAGAGCAGAGGAGGAGGAAGAAGAAGAGGGGTTGCGTCCAGAACCTCTCCGACCCCTTTGTCTCCCTCTATAGGATTTATAGAGGGGATTCTGCTGTTGCTGCTGCTGCTGAGGCTGTCGGTAGGAGCGAAAAGATGACGTTCCAAAACCCCTAAATTTCCTAAAAACAGAACCCTTTGCAGGAGCTTGCAGACCCAAAGACTTTGCTGTTAATCTGCCGTCTTTAAATCTTTGTAGAGCAGAATCCGCCTTTTCACCAAACAACTTCTGCCCATCAAATGGCAAATCCACTAATGTGGCTTGAACATCCGCGGAGAATCCCGACGAACGGAGCCATGCCTGCCTTCTTGCAGCTATGGACGAGCCCATAATCCTTGCCACCGAATCCGCCGTATACAATCCCGACTGGATCACCTGTCTGGCAGCGGCTTGAGTGTCTGTAACCACCTCCAAGAAGAACGCCTTATCGCCCTCCGGCAGCTTAGGGGCCAAAGTCTTCATTGAGTCCATCAATGCGTGCACGTAACGCCCCAGAAAGCACGTGGCATTGGAAGACTTTAATGCCATACTCCCCGAAGAGAAAGTCTTTTTAGCAGCCTGGTCCACCTTCTTAGACTCCCTATCTGCGGGAGACTGAGGGAAAGCCCCCGAAGCATGCTTCGAGCAGGATGCCTGCACAACTAGGCTCTCTGGAGACGGGTGTATAGATAGAAAATCCGGATCCCCAGGCGCCACCCTATACCTTCTCGCCACCTGTCTGGAAACCGCCAGAGAAGAAAGTGGTTTCCGCCATACCTCCAAAACAGGCTCCAAGATGGCCTCATTAAAGGGCAGTAAAAGCTCTGAAGTGGAAGTAGGAGAGTGCAGAACCTCTGTCAACAAGTTCGATTTATACTCTGCTGAGGGCAACTGTAAATCTAACCGCTCTGCAGCCTTTTTGATAACAGTATGGTAGGGAGCCAGTTCTTGTGGTGGAGAGGATCTTGCCGATGTATGCTCCCATCATTCTGGGGTGGTGTCTAGGCCACTAGCCTCTTGTATGCCCTCAAAATCATCAGAGGATGTGTCCACCTCACCTTCCTCTACCTCTTCTCTGTACCTTCATTCTTCCAATACCCTTTGGGCCTCCCTTCTCGATCGAATCCGGGGAGCCGGCGTCGACGACGCCGTACGCGGCGTCGGTGGAGCCAGAGGTATTGGAGTCGGCGGCACCATAGACGGAGTCGGCGGCACCGGACGCGGCGCCGATGGAGTCGGCAGCCGCGTCGAGGAAGGCTCTGAAGCAGGTCGATCCATCTGAAGTCGTGACGGATCCCCAGACGGCGCCGGAAACTGCCACAAAGGCGCCATCGGCAGAAAGGGCATGAAGGGGGCCTGAGCATAATGCTGCGGCACCCCCAACGTATAAGCCATGGGACCCACGGGACCAGTTGGTGCTCCGGATGGGAAGGCCGCCCTAATAAAAATACCATACATGGCATTTAAGAACCGAGTAGAATCAGTACCTGGAGCAGGAAACTGAGGATAAGGCACTGAACCTGCATCCCTCTGCGGAGTATTTGGCTGCGGCGCCGTAGTGTCCTCCACCGGAGCCATAGATTCTTCAAGCGCCGGAGTCGGTTCTTCCTCCCGTTCCTGATCCGAAACATGCGACTCCACCCGATCCGGAGACGGCGCCGGGGACTGCGCCGGGGACTGCGCCAGTGAACGCTCTGGAGACGGAGAACCTCCCGGAGTCTTAGAGGGAGAAGGAGAAGGTGAAATGTCCTTACTCCGATGACGCCGAGGTGAAGTCGACCTCGACTTCCTGCTCTTCGAGGACCGGCGTCGTCAAGAGTGTTTTCTTTTTTTATGATGTCTCCTTGACTTAGACGACCTCGAAGTCGACGACGCCGCCCTCGATTTCTCTTTCTTTCTCCCTCTCTTCTCCTTACCGATCTTCGCCATAAACAGCTTGGCCTTTCTTTCCTTTAATGCTTTAGGATTCATCCTCCTACAGCATGCCCCGTCTTCGACATCGTAGTCCGACGAAAGGCACCACAAACAGGCCTCATGTGGGTCCATCATGGGCATATGTCCGCCACATTCCCTACGGGGCTTAAAGCCCGACTTCCTCGTCGCAGACATTACAGAATTTTGCAACAGAAACACCTTACAACTACAAAGTAGCAGGAGTACTGGAAAAAACCGTTGCGCGTCGACGGCGCGGAAAAAAGGGAACGGACGTCATAACGCCGACGTGGGCCTCTTATGGCTCCGGTGACGTCATACGGAGTCGCGAGCGGAGCCTATGTATTATGACGTCGCCCACGTCGACGTGGAGTGCTGGGGAAGAAAAATTCCGTGGAATGCTGGCGCAGGGGATATTCACAAAGGTGAGGAATCCACTGGCAGATGTATCCATCAGAAACTCATTTTTAAAAACACTGACGCGACCAGGCCCAATGCGCTTTAAAAAAAAATTTAAAGGCATGCACTGGATGAATCCTAGTTTTTTTGAAAATATTTATTGCCATACTGCACAGCAGTTGCGCTGCTATACAGCATGGCTACAAATCATTGCGTAAGTCCGCAATCCCCATGCTGTACAGCATGAACAAAAGGCTGGGGCAGAGCCAATAATCTCAAGAGCGAGACCTATTGGCTTTGCCAGTGCTTGTTGAATCTAGTCACAATGTATAATTCTGAGCAAATCAATTAATCTCCCCAGGAATGAAAAAGAAAAAACAAAATTACATTTGGCAAAATATCCCATCACGTAAAGAAAGCAACTGCACCCATGTCTGTCTTGGTAAAAGGAATATGCTACTTACCAGTATGCATCTGTTCTTGGCATATAGAGCTGCAGATCTACACACTGTGCATAGATTGCCATCTGGTGTTGGGCCCGGATGTTTGCAGTTGTTTTTCTCTTGGAAAGTCTTTGGAAGTCACGAGGTATGTGACTCCTCCTTTGAATCCTATTGCGCATGGGCTTCGGCTCCTTCCTCATATTGCTTTACGCCAGCAGGGAAATGATGGAGCTTTGTAAGAAACAGGAAAGATGCCCATGTGTGCTGTATGTAAATGAGATAAAACTGGAACAGATAAAGGTAGCCGGGGAAGCGGGTGGGTGTGTGTAGGTCTGCAGCTCTACATGCCAAGAACAGATGCATACTGGTAAGTAGCATATTCCGTTTGAGGCATATGAGCTGCAGATTACACACTGTGCATAGATTATAGCAGTACTCTCACCTAGCGGCGACCACCAGTATCTGTTGCATTTGTTTGAAACAATGTTTTGAGGACAGCCTGTCCCACACTAGCTTGTTGCTTAGTTTGCACATCTAAACAATAGTGTTTAGTGAAAGTGTGCGGTGTAGACCATGTAGCTGCTCTGCAGATATCATCTAAGGGGATGTTCCCTAAAAATGCCATGGAAGCCCCTATCTTACGTGTAGAGTGGGCTTTAGGGGGAACATATAGCGTTCGTTTTGCTTTGTGGTAGCAAATCTGTATGCATTTAACAATCCACCTAGCTATCCCAGATTTGGAGATGGGGATGCCTTTGTGTGGTGGTGAGAAAGACACGAATAGTTGTTTGGTCTTACGAAAAGGTTGTGTTCTCTCGATGTAGTAGAGTAAAGCTCTTTTGACATCTAGGGTGTGTAGAGCTCTTTCTGCAATGGAGTGTGGCTGCAAGAAGAATACGGACAGTTCCACAGATTGACAGAGGTGAAAGGGAGAAATGACTTTAGAAAGGAATTTTGGATTAGTGCGGAGAACAACCTTATTATGATGCATTTGGAGAAAGGGTTCTCTAATGGTGAGTGCTTGTATCTCACTGACCCTTCTGAGCGAAGTAATGGCTACAAGGAAAGCAGTTTTCCATGTTAAAAATTGTAGCTCACATTTATTTAGAGGTTCAAATGGAGGCCCCATTAGTCTCGTGAGAACGATGTTCAGGTTCCATACAGGTGAGGGTGGCACTCTGGGGGGGGGGGAATTATTCTCTTAAGGCCTTCCTTGAAGGCTTTTATGGCAGGTACTCTGAAGAGTGATAGATGCTGTCTATTTTGTAGGTATGCTGCTATGGCAGCAAGGTGTAGTCTAATAGACGTGTAGGCTAGGTTGCATCTTTGTAGGTGTACTAAGTAGCCTATGATGCTTTGGATGGACACATCTAAGGGATTGACGTTATTGTTGTGACAATAGGTCACGAAACGTTTCCACTTGGCTGCGTAGCAAGCTCTAGTGGTAGGTCGTCTAGCTTCTTTAATGACGTTCATACAGTCAGGTGGAAGATTAAGGTAACCAAATTCTATGATTTCAGGAGCCAGATCGCAAGGTTGAGCTGGGTCTGGGTGTCTGATCTCTCCATGGTTCTGGGTTAAGAGGCGTGGAGAGAGGTGTAACTTTTGGTGCGGAACTACGGAGAGTTCCAGCAATGTGGTGTACCACGGTTGTCTGGCCCAAGTCGGAGCAACAAGGATGAGAGTTAGAGAATGTTGCTGTAGTTTGCGCACTACTAATGGAATGAGTAGGAGAGGCGGAAAGGCGAACGCAAATCTGCCTGATCAGTTCATCCATATCGCATTGCCTTTGGACAAAGGGTGTGGATATCTGGTGGTGAAGCTTGGGCATTTGGGGGTGAAGTTCCCACTCGTGGATCTGTTGTGTTTGACGGCTCAACAGATCTGCAATGGTGTTTTGGACTCTGGGACATGTTGGGCTAGGAGAAAAAATGTTTTGCGGTATGGCCCACCTCCATATGCTCTGTGCTAGCTGAGAGAGCTGCAGAGAGTGTGTGCCGCCCTGTTTTTGGATGTAGTACATGGCTGTCATGTTGTCCGTGCGGACTAAGACAGCCTTGCCAGAGACGTGTGTTTGAAAGGCTTTTAGGGCTAGGAATATGGCCAGTAACTCCAGATGGTTGATGTGGAGTAACTTTTGTTGAGGTGTCCACCTGCCCTGCATGGTGTGATGTGATGTAGTAGGTGAGCTCCCCAGCCGGAGAGCGATGCGTCCGCAGTTAGAACTATCTGAGGAACCAGCTCTAGGAACGGTCGCCCTTTGGAAAGGTTTTTGATGGTCCACCACTGCAGAGAGTGATGGGCACGACCATCTACCAACAGCAGCTCTGATAATTGACCCTGAGCCTGGTTCCATTGGCGTGCTAAGCACTCTTGGAGAGTACGCATCTGGAGTCTTGCATGACGTACTATAAACATGCAAGAGGCCATCATCCCTATAAGTTGCATGAACACTCTGGCTGGAAGAGAGTGTTGTGGTTGAAATTTGGCACAAAGAGCTTGTATGCTTGCTATCCTGGCAGGACTGGGGTAGGCTAGCGCTCTTGAGGTGTCTATGGAAGCACCAAGGTATTGTTGTACGTGGGACGGATGCAGATGGGACTTGGCGTGGTTTACTGTAAAGCCCAGGTCGTGAAGTAGTTGGGATAGTGGCGTGAGTGTGTTGTACACACTGGTTGTATGAGCTGGCTTTTATGAGCCAGTCGTCTAGGTATGGGAAGACGTGGATGTGCTGTCTTCTCAGGTGTGCGGCCACTACCGCTAGGCACTTGGTAAACACCCGTGGTGCTGTGGTGACTCCGAATGGGAGTACTTTGAATTGGTAGTGCTGACCGTTCACTACGAATCTGAGAAACTTCCTGTGAGCGTTGTGAACGGGAATGTGGAAATAGGCGTCCTTGAGGTCTATGGTGGCAAGGAAGTTGTTCTGGGAGAGCAGAGGAAATACCTGCTGGAGTGTGACCATGTGAAAGTGGTCCGAGTGTATGTATTGGTTTAGGGGCCTGAGGTTTAGAATGGGTCTTAGAGATCCGTCCTTTTTTGGTATGTGAAACTATAGGGAGTAAACTCCCTTGTTTTGTTGGTGGGTAGGAACTGGTTCTATTGCACTGTTTTGTAGGAGGGACATCACCTCCTGCTTTAAAAGTGACAAATGTTCCTGTGACATTGGGCGCTGTTTGGGTGGAATGTTTGGGGGGGGGGGGTAGAGGTTAGTTCTAGACAGTAGCCCCATTGAATAATCTGTTCCACCCATCTGTCTGAGGTGATGGTAGCCCAGACAGGAAGGAAATTGTGGATTCTGCCCCCGACTGGAGTGGAATAGTCTGGGGGGAGTGGAGGGAAGTCATTGGGAGGGGGTGGAGGCAGAGCAGGTGGTGTTAGTTTTGCCTCTGCCTTTATTGTTGTTACCCCTGTAACCGCCTCTTTGGTAACCCCTAGTGAAAGTGGATTGGGTAGGGGCATTGTAGGAAGTGGCGGCGCTGTCTGAGGAGTAGCCTCTGGTGGTGTTTCTAAAGGAGGAGCGGTGAAAGGAGCGCCTGGGAGCTTGCGACTGCAAGGCTCCCACAGATTTCGCTGTGTCTGTGTCCTTTTTCATTTTTTCGAGGGCTACGTCGACATTAGGGCCAAACAGGTGTTTTTCATCAAAGGGGTGGTTGAGGATGGAACTCTGAACCTCAGGTTTGAACTCTGAAATGCGTAGCCAGGCATGCCAACGCAGAAGGACGCTGGTATTTATTGCCCTGAAGCGGTGTCAGCTGCATCAAGGGCACAACGGATGGAGGTATTAGTGATCGTTTTATCCTCCTGAATTAGTTTGTTGGCCCTATTTTTGTATTTGTCAGGGAGGTGTGTCATTACGGACTCCAGCTCGTCATAATGTGCCCTGTCATATCTGGCTAGGAGCGCTTGGGTGTTAGCAATGCACCATATGTTGGCCGCCTGGGACGCCGTCCGTTTGCCAGAGGCGTCAAGGAGTTTAGACTCCTTATCTGGCGGTGGAGCCTCACCTGATGCCTGGGTGTTGGCACGTTTCCTCGCATTGGAGACTACCAGGGAGTCTAGTGGTGCGGGGCCTCCAATGTAGGTTTGATCTGTTGGGGCAGCCTCATATATCTTTTCTCAATGCGAGGGTTGATGACCCTGGCCCTAACCGGTTCTTTAAAGACCTTTGGTTCGTGCTTTATAACCTCCTTAAGCATGGGCAGAATTGAAGTGGGCCTCTGTGCAGTGTCAAATGTGTCTAAGAGGAAACACTCCTCCTCGGGGTCTGTGTGGAGATCAACCCCGTGGTAGTGGGCAGCCCTATGGAGTAGTTGGTTAAAGCCCATTGTGTCCTCGAGGGAGGGGGGGGGGGGATCTGGAAGGGTAAAGATCGTCCAGGGGGACGTTAGGGACGTCAGGGACGTCTGGGATGTTGTAGTCGTCCCATGGGTCTGGGGAGCCCGTAGGAGTAGGGTCCCCTGTTGGTTGGTCGTCCGCTCCGTCCCCTGTGTCGTAGCAAATGTCATCATCATCCTTATCTGGAGATGGTGTGGTAGAATGATGGGGTGGGGGGAGGCGGCGGAGGAGGTGGTGAAGGAATCCTTAAAGGGGAGGTGGCAAAGTCTCTCCTTTTTGGTGGTGGAGCTGGTGCAGGCTTGTCCAGTGATCTTTTTCTGGTGCCAAGCGTCAAATGTCCAGTCTTTGGATCCTTTATGAGGGTTTTTTGGTAAGGATCGGTTCGAAACAGTTCATCTGTAAGGGGCAGATCCTTCGGTGCCGATGGTGTTGGAGCCGTGGGTTTTAGGCGTCAACTCAGCACTGGTTCTTTGTTTGGAACTGTGGGGTTTAGAAATGTCTTTTAGCTTCCTCGGTTCCGAGGTGAATTTCGGCTTCGAGGCTTGGGAGTCGAGGCTCTTCGGTTTCTTGCTCGGCTCCGTGGATGTTATCGGTGCCGAGGAGCCGGTGCCAGTCTTCGGCGCAGAGTGCTTCGGTGTCGAACTCGGCGCGGACGAGGAACGGGCCGTTTTCTTTTTCGGTGCCGGTATCGATGAGAGTTTTTCGGCACCGAGGGTAGGCTGGCTCGAGCCGCCTGAAGGCTTGGTGGGCTTCTTAACCGGGTATGGGAAGCAGTCCTTTGGTGCATACCTAGGCCCGAAGGCAAAGGTGTGACCGAAGCCTTTTTTAATGGCGTGGAGGGGGGGGTTTGGGGGGGTTTGGGGTCGGGGGTCGACGTCTGTACTCACGCCCCTCTGGGCCGGAGTGATGTCCTCGACGTCTGAGTCGTCAGCTTCGGAGGCGCTGACGAGGCCTTCTTCGGTTTGCTGTTCCGAAACATCGACGCTTTCTTCGAAGATGTCGTCGGGGATCGAAGTCGACGAGTGAGCCATTGTTCTCCTTGCTCGTCGGTCCCGGATCGTCTTCTTTGCTCGGAAGGAGGCGCAAGCTGGACAGTCCCTTGCCTCGTGTTCTGGAGAGAGGCAGAGTTTGCACACCTCATGTAGGTCGGTGTGGGGAAACTTCGACCCACATCGAGGGCACTTTTTAAATGGCGTCCTTTCCATCAGCCAGGACAGGAGGCCCAGGTAGTCCCGAAGGCCTTCGTCGACGACCGGATTCGAAGACTTCGATTGTAGAGTCGCGTCGAGTGTGGAGAACGCGATCGAGACAATACCGTCGAAGGGGGAAGGATTGCGCGCCGAACAGGAAAACTGGAATGGTTCTGAACTGGAGCGCGAAGAATACATCCGAGCCCGATGGCGGAAAAAAAAACAATCTGAGGATGGAGCCGTAGCCCATGCGCAATAGGATCCAAAGGAGGAGTCACATACCTCGTGACTTCCAAAGACTTTCCAAGAGAAAATCACCTGCAAACATCCGGGCCCAACACCAGATGCCGATCTATGCACAGTGTGTAATCTGCAGCTCATATGCCTCGAACATACATTTAGAAGCGGATAACGTGTTCTCACAAACACATCCATTTCAAATTAGAAGAAGGCTTCTTTGAGGTGCTTGTGTCATATTACAACGTAGCTACAAATGGCAAAAGGTTTGAAAAGGACGACAGGGTAGAAGAAAAAAGTAGTGCCTCAATCACAGAGTGATTAACGGAAGGACAGCTATCAATCTGAAACCATCAGTACTTGGTCGAACCTCCAGCCAAAAGAGGTGAAAGTGAATCCAGCATGTGCAGGCCAATTATAGGAACGCATACAAGAGTGACAGTGAAGACAATGAATGTTAAGCAATGGACAGGCTGCAGACTCTTGTATACAATAACTTGTGCAAGCGAGAGCCTGTGCGCCGTCACCGGCTAGACCTGCCGACATTACAACAATGAGGAGAACACTCATTTCATGCGAGTGAACAGGCTACAGGTACAAGCCCATATCGCAATAACTTACTGCAATCCAAACATTCCATAGGACATTATTTGTTTCAACCTATTATTCGTCTTTCAGAGTTGAAGTGGTTGACCACAAAGTTATAAATCTAAGCAGCCGTGTCTGTTCCTCAGAATACTAGTATCACATCAAGAATGAGACTGTATTATCCAAGGTCTTATGCTTTCGTAATATACTTCCCTGCAGCATCCCTCCCGAACATGCAATCTCAAAACTTTAAGAGTAGTGCACTGGCTGATGTTTGAACATGCAGCTATTGCCACCTCTTTTAGCCTGGATGAAGATATCAAATGATTCAACCAGAATGTCCACCATCTACACATGGTCCTTAAACATTTGCAATGCGTAAATACACATATGAAGAAACATATGTTGCAATTCTAACCAACCAAGAGGCAATGCAATGAAAGGCAATATGATAAACCCATTAAGTTAAAAAAAATAAAACAGTCTTTTAGTGGCCATATTAAAAGTGCTGAACTTTCTCCACGATAGGGTTCTTGGCAGGCAGATTACAATAATCACTGAAAGGTAAATTTAAAACTCAAGAACAGTGGGCCTTTGATCCCAGTATCTGTATCACAGAGGATAAGTAATATCAAGTAAACAAAAATCATGATACACTTTCTCCAGGGGTCATGGAGACTTTCTAAAAGTATTAAGAGGGCAAAATAAACAAAAAGATCATAGATCAATAAATTCCCACAAATGGTTTTTCAAGTTGGGGGGCACAAAAGGATCCAAAGGATTAATTCTTGAGAATATAAGATTCCAAATGCAATATTGTTGACACTTTAGACAATTAGTCTTCATACTGCTCACCTCCATTAATGAGTCTCGATTCATGTGAACCCCATCACAATAAAATGATATGGTGTGAATGATGGATCGGTAGCAGGCACACCCATCACATTTGCAGTGGCCTATAATTAAAGAAGGCCCAGAAAGCTGTGAATGAATTAGTACCCTGATCAATATATTTCAACCAGAAATTGCCTCTTCCACACCGATTCCCAATGGCCCTTTAAACACTGTTGCTAGATGAGATCACCTTCTTAACATGCTGCACTTGCACTGTCATGCAGAAGTGTCTCCTCGTCCCTTCACCTACTTGTAGAGTACTATGAAAACAAAGTAGTGCTAAGTGTCCCACATGTGGATGTGGAAGAACTCAATACTTCTAGGTCCTGTTGTCCTCACAAGACAACATTTTGACGACACAAATTATGGCGGATGTTGTTGAAGCTGGGTAAATAAATGTTTTCAGATGCTTCAGAAAAGCAAGCAATACTTCCATGCACTCCGAGTTTAATCAAAAAAGCTAATAATTCTATTAGTAGTGGCAGCTGCTGATTTTGAATCAAATAAACGTTACAAAAAAATTAAACAATGTTTGTGTACCTGTGCCATAAATCTATAGATTACATCCATTTCCCTGGAGTAAGTGGGGGTCGATTTGATGCAGCATCTAGAAAGCTATACTAGGCAGGTGGAGATGTCAGTGCCTTCTGAGGAGACGCTGCGACAGGAGATCAGCTGAAGGCACTGAAGCTTTCCCTGTGCAGGTACCATGTTTAAAGCGCACAAAAGAAAAAATTGGGGGGTGGGAGAAGTGCCTTACACACTGGGAGTTTTCTGCCAGTGTGTCATTTGTTAGTTTTTCGTGCAAGGGGCCACCTGGCTTGATGAGGCAGACTCAAACAAGACAAAAATAATGTTGGAACGTCCGCCCTAAATAGGGTGCATTGTCTGAACTGTTCTGACCAATGGCTCAGTCTCATTCAGTCATGTTTTTGCTGGCAGAGCCAGCAGCAGTTGTACCAGTTGAAGCATGGCAGTTCAACTGACTATAATCAGAGAATTGGACCCACAATTTTGTGGGGCAGTGTATTCCGCCACATTTGTGACGGAGTACTGTGAGACAGTACCCTCTTTATTGCATGGTATGCCCCCACGTTTTGCTAAATTTCTGATGTTCTCCAAGTGTGCCCTGGGCTCCTGCTAATCAGGTACCCAGGGTCTATGTTCCTTCCATAACACTGCATTGAAGCCTAAACCCAATTGGCATCTCTGGCCACATGTCAGCCCCTGGTAAATGGTACCACAGGTACCCAGGGCAATGTGACCAGAGAAGGCCTCTAAGGGCTGCAGCACTTATTGTGCCACCCATAGAGGCCCTGTACGCTGACACACACACTGCCTTTGCAGGCTGCGTGTCTTGGTGCAGAACAAAGTGAAGAGTCGACATGGCACACATCTCTGTGTGCCATGCCCACAAACCACTGCCATGGCATACATCAGTCACCCCTCTAGCTGGGTGCCCTATGCCAGTGGTGAGGGTACAGGTGCAAGAGCCCTGTACTCCTCCAGTGCCCAAGTCCACTCCTGGGCACTGTAAGTGCAGTGCTGCCATTAAGAGTATATGGTGCTGGGAGTCTGTCATTATGAACTCCACAACACCATAATGGCTACACTGAAGACTGGGAAGTTTGGTATCAAACTTCTCAGCACATTAAACCCACACTGATGCCAGTGTGGGATTTAATGTAAAATGTACAACAGAGGGCATCTTAGAGATGCCCCCTGAAACTCAACCAACTTCTAGTGACCTGACTGAGTGGCTGCCACCACCAGACATGTTTCTGGACCCCTGGGTCGAGAGCTCCTGCTCTCGGGTGCCTGAAACAATGCACATCCTGGGACGACGTGCAAGCCTCCTTCCACCGGATGGGCAGGGTTCACGAAGGAGAAGCTTTAAAGGCATGCCCCCTTTGTGAGCCTCTCCAGACCATTTGCTGCTTTCCGCAACTGGTCCCCACTGGTTCTACCACCACTTTGGGCGGGAAAAACAAGTGAGGAAGAGAGGTGTGCCCACCTTGCCAACTCCACCCCTCAGGTGGGGGAGGCAAGGTGAAGCACAACCTCGAGTCCCTGCCATCTCCTGTGAACACCGGACTTGTTCAAACTGCAGCTTCTGGTGCCAACCGGAGACGGTGAATCCAGCTCACTCTGCAACCGCTGAACCCGGCCCGAGCTCAAATGGAACAAGCATTGGCATAGTCAATAGGTCCCGCTTTTGGGACCTTATAAGTGATTAGCCATGCAACACTGGATGTTGTTTAATGAAGGATATTGTGCTAGATAACTAAACACGTATAATGTCCCAAAGGCGAGACCTATTGGCTATGCATAGGGGGGCCTTATAACTGTTTAGGTAGAGCTATTGACTTTGCCAATGTTTCTAAGCTGTGCTGTAGAGAAGGGTGGCTGCTGTGCAGCATGTTGAGAAGTTGTAATTAAAAAGTGCAAGAAGCACCGAGTGATGCTGTGGTGACGTTGAGTGATGCTGTTGTCGTGCTGACTGATGCTGTGGTCGTGCTGACTGATGCTGTGGTCGTGCTGACTGATGCTGTGGTCGTGCTGACTGATGCTGTGGTCGTGCTGACTGATGCTGTGGTCGTGCTGACTGATGCTGTGGTCGTGCTGACTGATGCTGTGGTCGTGCTGACTGATGCTGTGGTCGTGCTGGCCCCGAGTGATGCTGTGCTGGCCCCGAGTGATGCTGTGCTGGCCCCGAGTGATGCTGTGCTGGCCCCGAGTGATGCTGTGCTGGCCCCGAGTGATGCTGTGCTGGCCCCGAGTGATGCTGTGCTGGCCCCGAGTGATGCTGTGCTGGCCCCGAGTGATGCTGTGCTGGCCCCGAGTGATGCTGTGCTGGCCCCGAGTGATGCTGTGCTGGCCCCGAGTGATGCTGTGGTGATGCTGATTGATGATGTGGAGTTGCTGAGTGATGCTGGTGGTACTGAGTGATGCTGTGCTGTTCCTGAGTGATGCTGTAGTGGTGCTGAGTGATGTTGTGGTGGAGGTGAGTGGTGCTGTGGTGGCCCTGAGTGATGCTGTGGTGGCCCTGAGTGATGCTGTGGTGGTGCTGAGTGATGCTGTGGTGGTGTGGAGTGATGCAGTGTTGGCCCTGAGAGAGAAGAGCATTGAAAAGAAGTACAGAGATGAAGGACAAACGGACCAAGAGAGGCAGCTGGAGGACACAGCTAGACAAGTAAGAGGGGAAACAATCACTTGCTCAACCATTAGGCGTGCGTGGAAACATATTTCAGTCAGCCCCTTGCTCTTAGTAGCTTTGTAAGACGTTCCACGTTCTTCTTATCCCTCATGTCCTTGCGATGAATCCAGGAGTCTGGAAGGCAGGGTGTGGCTTCCGTATAACAGTGCAGGATAGTCAGTGAAAGTACCATTTCATTTTTTGTTCACCCACCCTAATCTGGTTGTAGGGCGCCGGAGTGACAGGAAAAATCAAAACCCTGTCCCTTTAAGTGTGCCTGCTCTGACATTCGCATCACGTGACTGGTCCATGCCAGCATTAATGTTAGACACTTTTCCCAACTTCTCACTTCTGTTGTAACAGTCTTGTAGATCCGGGTCGGGACATTGTGGTTTTGAGACTAAGGTATTTATGATATATTTGTAATAACTTATTTTTTGGGCGTCTGTGACAGGCTTGTAGGTTGCAAGAAAACGCTAGACAGTTTATGGCGTGGGAGCAGGGGATAGTGGCCGCATAGATAAATTAGTGTAAAAGACAATAAATGCGCTGCATAGCTACCAGGTGCTCCTTGCCCTGTCAGCTGAACATTTCCAGAGTCTGGGCGTTATAGCCTGCATTTTTTTGTAAAGCTGAGATTTTGTATTCCATACAGAATAAAAAGCGAAACTTTCCAGAAGGTAATGTCCTTGTGTTTGTGTAATTAAAAATCAGCTTAGTTGCCACCAGTGATTCAGCAGTTATGCTACTGCTGAAAGCGAATGTGAGCAGCATGGGGAACGGGCAAAGGGCAGAGTACTCTGGCACTGGCACAGAGGGGTGCATTGTCTGGGTACCAAGGGCTGGTTGTCGCGGTTAAGGGAGTGCCCTGGGCTTTAAGTGGGATGAAAAAGGGGCCGCTAGAATGTAATTTCTTTCTAGAATGTAATTTCCTTTTGTTTCCCCGCCTTCCTCGAGCTCGCACTTCACTGCCACGTGACAGATGGAAGATGGTTGGAGGACAACTGAGGCAGCCCTCGAGGTCGCCAGGGTTCTTATTGTCTCACCCTCTTCCTGTGTAGCTAAATGAAGTCAGTGCTGCTAGGAAATCCGTATTTATGTTCGGATTGCAATGTTTCCATTTCCTGCACATCAGCAGAAAAGGAAAGCAGAGAGAGGGAACAAACAGCTAACGTGTTTTTATGTTATTAACAACCTGCTGGAGTCGAACCGGAGCAGTGATAGTGAGGCTGTGGTCTTTGACGAGTCAGAGGGGTCACGTTTCTGTGTAGTTAAGCAGAAATATTCCAGGCTTTCAAACAAGTATATCCAAAGTTCTTGAATGAAGCTGTAAGGAGAATGCAGTAGCTTCTTTCTGTGCTCTGCATTTACCTGCCAGTTGGGACTGTATCCAAGCGCGCCGCGCATTCAGTCATTTTAATTAACAAGTTACAAATACATGAAGAAAAGAACAGACTTGCGAGAGACAAACTACGAAAGCAAGGGAACATTAACAGGAGGCAAGGTTGGGGGAGGGGGGGGCAGAGTAAATCCTATGGGTAAGAGCAAAGGGGACGCGAGTGATACGCGCGGCAGCAGGAAAAAGTGAAAGTGATTGCGCTGTAAGGGTGCCGCAAGCTATGTGCTTAATGAGGCATGACGGAAAGACAGATGGCGGCTGCACGCGTGCCCTCGAGCATAGCCGCAAGCATGAGGTCAGCAAAAGCGTGTGGTAGCACTTGGAAAACCCACTTACTAAATATCTCGCAGAGCAGCGCATGCGCTAGCTCAGGCGAGACCTAAAAACACCACGAGGAGGTCACCCCGGCGATCCTGACCAGAGATCAGACGACCCCTGACCTGCCTCAAGCCTCCAGAAGACGCATGCAGCCTAACTTCAGTAGGGCTCCCCTAACCAGGAGCTGGTAAGAAGATCCGCCCCCAAAAATCACCCCTGCACCAGACACCCCACGGCCTTGTGTGCCCAAATCAACGGTGCCTAGCCAACCCTTAACTTCCCAACTTACCTCTCCAAGTGGTGGTCGCACCCAAAAATCCTTCGTCTCCCTGCCTGCAGTGCTTTTGCAAACCATAGGGTCTCCATAGAAAACAGGGCGCCCTACGTCGAAACAGCACTCTGCACCCGGCCGCCCCAGTGCCGCTGAGGGTACACCTTTTGAGCTACTTGGTTTCCCCATTTGCCCGGACCTTAACCATAGGAGCTTTGCTTCCACAACCCAGTGGCCTGCTTACCAGCAGCCACCAACCGGAGGCCCCCTATCCACCACTGGATAACATTGGGCCTCAACACTCTCCACCCGGCCGCCCTAGTGCCGCTGAGGGTGCAACAACAATGGATCACTGACCCTGGGAGACCCCCCCCCCCCCCCCAAGAGTCGAACCCCTGAACCTTAACTACCACAGTCGTTTATTTACCTGTGAACCGTTAACCTGTTTTTTTTCTATAGGATAACATAGACACTTTTTCTCCAAAAAGTTTTTAAGTGTGGAGTTTTGAAATCTAAACATATTCTTTAAAAATCGCACAAATAACCAAAACCTGTTTACTTACCTGTTTGCAGGAAATGTACCCAGTGCTGAATCTAGGTATCCAGCACGGAGTTAGAAAAGTAACGTGAAAAGTAACTTGCCTGGAATTTACTGTAAAAGCCCATTCATTTCAATGTCCTGCTCCAAAAAGTGTTTAAGTGTGGAGTTTCGAAAACTGAACATGTTTTTTAAAAATCATGCGAATAACCAAAACGTAATTACTTACCTGTTTCCAGGAAATGTCCCAGTGCTGAATCTAGGTGTCCAGCACTGAGTTAGTAACGTAACGTAAAAAGTAACTTACCTGTCATTTACTGAAAAAGTCTATTCATTTCAATGTACTGCATTTGCGAAGTGTTGCATACTACTGCTCTCCTGTAAATCGAACAAAGTACAATTTATATTTCAACCTGTTCTCTATCCAGTATCTTGTAACTGAAAAGTATTTAATGCTTACCTGTGCCAGGCTTCCTTGGTTCTAAAAATAAACAGTATATTTTTATACAAAAACAATTAGCCTAGAGTTCAGTTCTTGAGTGTGTGAATTCATTTGCTGACTGAGTGTGTACATCAAATGCTTAACACTGTCCTCTGATACTGCCTTACTGCTCGACCAAGCTACCACAATCAGAGGGTAAGGTTCTATCTAACTTTAACCTCTGCCTACCTCTGGGGACACTTGGACTCTATACACACTATACCTCATTTTGGTGTAGCATATATAGAGCCAGTTTCTTACAAGTACCCTTTCAGCCACACTCTAAATAAGGGACCTAAAGTTAGCCATTGCTTTCTTTTTTAACTTGATGAACACCACCGTGTGGTCTTTTCCTTGCCTGCATTAGGGAATGTGGCATCCTTACTACACAATGCTTTCATGTGCAGGACAGAGGTGTCATCCTTGAGCTTCCTCCTTGATGTGTAACATCATAATGTCGCCCAACACAGAAATTCTTGATGAAATGGATTAGTTAATGTAGTCAATGGTCTGTCCAGTTAGAAACATTGCTACTGTCTTGTTCCTAAAACACAGCAATGGCCTCCATTAAGTGTCAAATATCCAGATGATCATTCTGAAAATCTCAACAGAGAACATTTCTCACAAGGGCAGCAATAACTGGTGTGCCACTTATGGAAGGAGGTGAACAGGGTCTGATGGCCTTTTTCTATCATTCATCAATTGACTGAATAGCGAACGGGGAATTAACAGCTACATCAAAAACTTACAAAAGGCTGCCAAGACCTACATTTATCTTTAGTCTTATCAAAACAATGTTTCACGACTCCTAAATTTTGGGGCATGAAGTGATCTTTTGACTTGGAAAGATTTTGGAAGCATAAGGACAAAATACATGATTTGCACAACGTTAAAATCCGATATTGCTTTGGAAATAAAGATCCACAAAATAATGGTGCAACATTATACAGCACGTGTGCATATTAAACGTGAACCTCAATAATCCTTCTACTTCATTCACTTTTATTTTTGTTTTCAGCACAAGCCATAAGAATTGTAATCATAAAAACAAATACCATCAATTAAAAAAAGCTGTACATTAAAGAAAGGAACCGAAAAAAGGAGAATGCAAAGTTCATACTAATAACTATTTCTTTAAAATGACCCTAAAAGCATCCATCTCCCAACCTACCTTATCCAGTAATCTAGGAACTCGTTGCCTATTTCTTAACACTAGCTTACAATTTAACGTGAAAATGCAACATCACAATTTAGACATAACTAGGCCAACCATGAAGTCAAGAGTCCCGGTCTGAGGACTGGACTGGACTTCACATCATAATTCAGGAGGCCCATAGGTAACTTGCTACCGACATCTAAATCAAGGGGGTATCTATTCTATCACATGATGAGGTTAAAATAGTTTAAATAGAGGCACTAACGGTGTAGATTTTTTTTTAGTTTTTGTGCAAAATAATAGAAATGGTAAGAATGAACCCCACCCCCCTCCTACCTCAAATCTTGCAATCACAAAACTCAGAGGGTTGGTTGGTTGAAAAAGTATCCATAAACAAATTAAGGTGAGTGAAGAGGTGCAGTAGAGCATGGGCTAACCCTCCTGACACAGAAAGAACACTCCCATCAGCTTGAAGAGGATAATTTTGCTTTAAAGAACTCTGACCCACCAGGGGTACCCCTTGAAAGCATGCTTTACCTTGGAGTTTCTTCCTGTTCCGTTGCCAACGGGCGTGATACAACCTGTGAGATGAACAGGAACACTTTATTGGAAAAGGAATAGAGTAGTGAGAGTGAGTAGGGTTACTCTTAAAAAGAAAAAGAAATTACTTGGTAGTACTAACGTTTTAATCTGGGCGTCAGCCGCACTGATTAAAAACTGGAAAAGTTATGAAGTCCTGGTACTCTAGTTACCCCTATTTCCACTTAAGAGTCAACATGTTTCTGCCAAATGCTTGTGGCTTTCGTCAGGACCAATTATACTACCACAATTCACATCTATTCCATAATGCCGACGTAACTGTGGAATTTACCATACATACAACAAGCACACCTAAACCACCTACTTGGGTGTCTGTAAATTGGTATATATTAAGGAACTTCAAGCGTGCCTGTTGTCACACACAGCCTTCCTGCTCACCTACAATACCTCTGTCCGTGCCTCCTTAGGTCGACTGGAGGGTTCTAGGATTAATCCAATCGAGTTGGCCTCTACAGTTTGTGTAAAGTTCTGAGGTTGAAACCGTAGATATATACACTATGGTAGGGAAATCACCCAATCGAAATATAGGATATAAAGTGCAACGTGCCTTCGGTAAGAATGCATTAATATAGGTCTCTATTACCCACATACACTTGTTAGAGAGGTGGGCGGCTGTCAATTATGAAGTTTCTGAAAGTACAATACAAGATTTCTATTTTTGTAAGCAAAAAAAAAAAAAAAAAACCTCGACTTTAGAGCTGGCATCAAAAGTTATTGTAGTTGGTTTGGAGCAGAAATTACTTTATAAATAAATTGCTCCTGCATCGTTGGGGAGCTTGGTAGATTCAGATGTTTTAACTAAAACTCTTAGATTAAATCTCAGCATACTGGTTTCTTTCCAAGCCAATACAACACGGGAGTAAAAGCAATAACATCTATTACATGGCCAATATATGTAGCTCCTAAAATAACAGGATAAGCGATGCCCCAGGACACGTTTTAACAAAGCTCTAAGAAAACTGTTCTCCATTACTTGCAGCTGGTTGGAATTGCTGCGTACCCACAATTAAGTGCCAGTAAGTAACCAGTAAATTGTTTATTTGTACATGATTAATTAAAATCTTTACAAAACAGTGAAATAGCTAAAAATGTGTTAAAAATTCATTATACACGATTTCCTCAATTTTACAAATCTTATTTGGATCAATTCGTATTTGACAATAAAATGTTTCGACGGTCATAAAACCTCATTTATCTTTTTTTCTACTAAATCAAAAAACTTAACGACCCGACAATTTAATTTTGTGTTTACCGGGTTAAAACACAGTTTAACAGCCTGCCTGCATGTCCAGATGCCATGTAATTTAAAGGAGGGACGTAATAAGTTATACCTCAAATCCTTTAGTTTAGGACAAATGCACATGATATGGACAATATCTTCCTTGTCAGCTTTACACAGGCGACACTGCTGCGTGAAGTTTTTTCTCACCCAGGTGGTAAATGCGGAGTTACCGGAATTACGCCTAGGCATAGTTTTAAAAACTTTTCTTTCGTTTTTTGGTTCATTCCAATGTTGAGATATGCTTGTGGCTGCGTTCTTCCATAGTCATTAAGCGTGATCCAACCGTGCGTTCTTTTTGTTAATGCCTCCTTGTCCTCAATAGAAGAGATAATTCGTGCTGATTTTTTTGCAACTTTTTCGAAGGACAGGAGATCTGTTGGAGTCTCCCAGAGATCTATCAGACCCAGAACTTCAAGGGAGTCAAAAAGACAATCTCTGGCTGATGATTTACGATGTCGGAGAAGCTCTTCCCATACATTGGAATTTAAAGAACCAGCCTCATTAAGTGCCATAAATTGCCAATGCAACTGCTTTCTGCCCATGTACTTGAAGGACACTCAAGGAGACACTTATTTTTTTAATTTTAAGGTTACAAGATGGTGTTTGATGTGCATTTTAGGACAGTTACTGTCTGGTGATGTGGTCCCGCTAGTACAATGTATAGCTAACTTGAATGCCTAAAAAGACGTATGACAGCGCACAATCAAGGAGTTGCCTGCCAACCCTTGGAGACTTCTTATAGGGGTGGGTGTTACATCATCATGATCTTTGTTTTTAATGTGTTGATTTGAGATCCTTCACCTCACAAAAACCCTCTAAGTTCTAGTTGATATTATAGCCGTTAAAATGAAAACATCCATCAAATGCTTCAAGTCAGAGTTCTGTATGGATTCTGGCATTATTATTATAACAGGTGAAACCAGGAGCCCTAAAGAGAAGAAATCTCCCTAAGTTATTAGAGGAGGGCTTTTCAGAAGCTGCAAATCTTTTTGAATGGCATCTTTGTCGATTTCTCATATCTTATGTGGAGACTCAGAATGATAACAGTCATTGTGTAGGCGTTTGAATTTTTTTTTCTTTTTAAACCTTGCATTAGCTTCTCACAAGAGCGTTCCCTGATCAGCCGCACCTTCAAAAATGGGGATACAAAAAAATCTTGACCAATGCCAAGCAAAAGGGGACGTGGAATTAACTTCAAGTCAAAGGGTAGAATTCAGTAGTGGTAGTGCTTTTGTGATGGATCTCAATGTGAAGGAACTTTTTTCCAGCTGACTGGTATTTGAAAGGATGTGCATACAAGTTTAAAGAAACACTCAAGCCTCCCAATAAGTAGGTATAAATTTAGATTTGAAACAGTCACTTCAATTTTATTAGTCTACTTTTAAACCACTTGTTTGCTATATTTATATTGAATACAAGCTGAAATCTTTGTCCCATCTTTTTCTTCAAAGTCTAGGGGGTGGAAATACTTTATTTGCCTTCACATGGGGATGGGCAGAATTGTCGGAGTTTAATTCAGCGGAATTCCATTCAAATTCTGCGGAATTCCACCAAGGGGCAGAACGGGTACCGCAATGTGCAGTGCACCCCTCAGCACCAATACACAAGTATGTAAGGGGGTATGCATTGGAGTAGAGTGGTCTTTAAACAGGGCTTAAGAGGGAGCCGCCCTGCTATTTTGAAAAACCCATGCAGATTAAGCTTAATCGGCAGTGGCTTTTAAACATAGAGGGACTGCTTCCTCTTCCAGCCCTGCTAAAAATTAAAACCACTGCAGGTTAATTCCCCCAGCAGAGTGGTGCGATTTAATCAGTAATTCCGCGTTACAAGAGTAACCCGAAATTGCCAAACTCCTCATATTCTGCCAGTGAAAAAAATTATTCCCCCAAGGCTTACTTGACATCTGATTTTATGAGTGTGTTGCCAAGCAAAGAACATTTTGCATCTTTTGTGTATCTGCACCTCATTTATATCACAACGAACGCCTGTACTACACAGTGGCAACATCCATGAGCTGGCAACCGATCTGCTAAGCCACTACCTTAGTGTCAGTGTCTGCCAGGAGAAATTCAATCAATTGCTGAACAGAATACCGTAAAAGATGGTTATAAATGCCAAAATGGTTGGGAAACCCTGCAATTTTAAGTGCTACAACTACTATGTGATACATCTATTTTCGATGAGTCAAAATAGCTTTGTCTGGAGAAATGACAGAAGATTGGAATCACTTTAGGACGGATATAAAAATCCAGGCATCTGCAGGAGATTCTCCCTCAAGAACAAAGGGGTTCTATACTCTAATCTTGAACTTGTTGTCCTGTATGGTCTTTGCTGCTCTGATGAAGGACAGTGCACAAAGCAATTCCATGGTTGGTTCCAAAAGGCTCTTAACTAGGAGGTCTTACCGGAGGTTCTGTTTGCAATTACTTAAAATATTGCAGAGGTCTACACTCCTGGGACAAATTAGTTAGTATTACTTTTTTTTTTGCTCAATCTGCAACTTTATGAAAGGTAGCTGGAAAAATATTTAATTAGATTGACTCCATAATCAAACTAGAGTAAAACTGAAGTCTGAGAATGTAGTGAGAACAGCGTCTATATCCCGCAGTTCACGAACTGGCATTTTTGCATATAGATACATAAATCTTAATAGTGGCCATCACAGGTTTCAGACGATTCCGGTGATGCTGGTGGAAGTGGTGCATCTACATCTAAGACAATACCCTTACTTACCATATTTTTGGACATACAAACATTATCTACAAGAGAAAATATTGGAGTAGTTCACCAGTACGAGTAAGGACTGGGCCGGCTTTGGACCCACTTTTAAAGCAAAAACAGAAGTCTGCTGCTACCTCAAATATCTCTTTTCCACTCTCGTTTTACATGTACTGGCAACCAGTTCTGCAGCAGCTAGGATTTATAGCTTACAAGGGCTT
Source organism: Triturus cristatus (assembly GCF_964204655.1). Lineage (NCBI taxonomy): Eukaryota > Metazoa > Chordata > Amphibia > Caudata > Salamandridae > Triturus > Triturus cristatus. The sequence goes on along the minus strand of NC_140590.1, from coordinate 1,140,655,395 downwards.
GCATAGAATTGTGTTTCAACATCTGATCCTCCAAGCAAACAACCAAGGAGACACCAGAATGTAAAGATGAGGTGCCTTTGAGTCGAGTTCCTCCATTTAATTTGTGCCCACCAGAATTTCTGCCCTCCAGAAATCAAGATGCCCATTGAATGCTAAATAGTTTGAACTATTCTTCTAATTTTCCACATATGTTCACACAGTGAAATTTTTAGAGAAGCGGAGATAAAATCTTTAACATATTGTAAAACATCACTTATTAATACTAGTGACTGTACTTGACATATTAAAAAAGCAAAACAAAACTACTTGTGGGCTGCTGTCTATCCTTCTGCCAAAAGACTTGTTGCCTCATTTTCATGCATTTCAGACACCCATTTGTTTTGACTAGTAGCCCAATTCAGAAAAAAAGGATATTCACTACAGCAACATTACTCCTACATTTGAATTAAATTCCTGACTTTGAATCAATTCTCATAGAATTTCAGTAGTGCTCCTAGTTATCTACACAAGCAGCAGACAGCCAGGGCATGTATAAGTATGTTGGTGTGTGAGACAGTAACACGTGAACTTCTAAGAATAAGGTTAGGTGCACAAAAATGTTTAAGATTTGGGCTAAGTGACACTGATGTTTAAGATTACAATGTTGTCCATAAATGATAAGATGGACAATTAATTACTGGGTGAGAAGTGGGGCAATGATTTCGTTTTCTTTTACTATATTATTTACAGCTTAAGTATTGCGATCCTTCACAGTGATATAAAGGCACGGTCTATTAAATGCCTTTGAATTCTCAAGAAAACAAACATTGAAAATGCAATAGGTCTCGCCTTTGATTAAGTTAAAGCCATTTGCTTTGCTAATGGTATTGTATAGCAAAGCAAATGCAAAATTAAATTCATTTTCAGATTTCATCACCGAGGAAGGACGCCGCTCGATTCCCGGACAAGGGTCGCGGCTGAAAGATATGAGCTAGCCAAGCCTCTTACCTTATCAGACAAGGCCCAGATAGCGGCCGGCGCAGGATGACCTTCTGGCCTGGACACTGCTTAGCACGAGAGGGGTCACCGGGCCTCCTGAATAGGACCGCTACATCTCTCATCTGTTGCTAGGCGCAGAATTATTCGTCACATGACTTGCGCTATAGGGGACAATGCATATAAAAAGGAAGCTCCCGGATAAAGCGAGTTGAGGGGCCTGCGATATCCCGGGAAAAACAGTGGACGGGACGGGGAGAGTCAGCCATTCAGTGGCACCAGCAAGGGATAGAACGTAGGGATGGTTTAAATAAATTAAATGAAAAAACATGCCGAAGGGGATTAGGTGGGGGAAGCAACTCGGAGAGCAAGTGTAAGGGGAGAGCAACTCACAAGAAAGAGTAAACAAGCGGCCCTGCGGCCGCGAAAGTGAAAGTAATCGTGGTCAAGCGCGGCGAGCGCGCCCGCGCACATGCACTGTAGCTCTAGGCTGGCCTGGTAGCACTTTTTGGAGCCCTCTCAATAAGTCTCGCCAGACCAGCGCATGCGCTGGGTCAGGCGAGACCTAATAAGTCTCGCCAGACCAGCGCATGCGCTGGGTCAGGCGAGACCTAAAAATCAGCTGATAAAGAATCCGAAACTGAATGTATCGTACTGAACACTAAGAGCTTTACCAAGATAGGTAATATAAAGATACCTTGGGAGTTTATTGCTACGTTAGGTGTTGCTCCAGCAATATTTTTCTGATAATGGAGTCACTTAAGGGATATATTGGCAGTTTTAGCTGCCATCCCTCTCCCCGTAATGAGCAGAACATCTTTAGTGAAAACGATGTCACTACCCAGGGTTCTTTTCTTCATGCCCTCAAAAACTACAATATAGGATTCCAAACTCTCTCTTCAAAAGCCTCATTGCTCCGGGATGGATGACTTTTTAACATGTCTATAGCCAAATGCTGCAAATCAGCATTTGAAGTGAAGCTGGGTATGATGGTAATTTTACTGTACTATTGTGCTTCCTGCTTGATAGTATTAAGTGACTGATTGATTGATTGTCCTCAATCGGACACTGCTCATAGGACTCAAGTCTGAGCTCTGAGGAGATGCTTCCACTATTTTATGTGGGCTGGGCAACTTCTTGAAGGTGCCCCCCCTCCCCCTTTGAAAAACAAAAATACATCCATCACCAGAAGAACAGGACAGAATTTCCTTGGGGCTCCAGGATTCAAAATCATCTTTACCAGCAAAACTACTTTATGGCTGGGTTCAGAACTAGTATAGGTTTCTGCTTCGAGGAACTCACATGGTGGGACAGCATAGTCATTCCAAGCTCAACAAGCACTGGCAAAGCCAAGAAGTCTCACCTATGCAAGAGCTATTGGTTTTGTGGATGTCAATAAGCCAAGTTGAACTGCTGTGCAGCATGGCTGAAAATTAGGAGAAAAAGTGATAGGATGCAACCAGTGCTGGCCGGGTGGGAGGGAAGTGAGACCAGGAACAACGCAGGAAGTACTGGTAGGGACGGAAAAGCAATAACGCAGGATGGGGGGGGGGGGGAGGAACAACAGTAAAACAGCAACAACGCAGGAGGAACACAAGGCAAATTAACTGTGACATGGCAATGAACTAAAAGGGAAAAAAGTACCTTCAAACGCGTGCCCAGCTTAAGGATCCACACGGGAACAAGGAGGGATTACTAGGGCAGAGTTCCAAGAGAGGGACAAACACAATGAGGAAATGAAGCCAGCGAGCGCTGACCAAAGAGAAGCAAGGAAATGGGTGGCAATGAAGCCAACCAATGCAAAGCAATGTGAGAGTTCTAAGGTCCCTGTAAGTAAAAAAAAATATCTTGCAAGCAATGCATGCGCTGTCCCAAGCAAGACCTAAAACAAACCCACTCAAATAACATTTTTTTCCCCTTTCGGATCTGTATAAATAATTTGAGTTTCGCAGAACTCCATTTCATCAATATTTGCAACTAAGATATGCATTCATCCTACACCTTTTAAAAGTTGAGAATATCCGAGAACAAATCCTATTGGAAGCCAAGTTAACTGTAGATGCATTGGGTAATAAGCCTTTAACGCACATGTACAGATTTCTAGTTATTAATACCCCAGAGGCCACGGAAGACATCATGCACTTCCACGACTGCTAGTCACCTTGGGAAGCAGATTTTGGGCCTTCGAAGAAAGTACTTTGGAGGGTTGCCATCATGACGCCAGAGAAGTGGCTGACTCAGCCAGGTACAACAGGATACAATTTAACTACACCAAAAGCATTTCACTTGTGAAGAGCAAAGAACAATGAAAAGTAATTCTTCCCCATCAGGCTTGTGATGGAAGCCAGTGGATTGGGAACTTTCTGCATGTCTTAGGGTTTGGAGGTAGGTGGAGGGGGAAGGGCAATGCTGTTCTCCACTTCAAAGCTGACGTTGTTACATATTCCAGAAGACTTGGATACAAAGATATACTAAAATCCTTTTCAACTTAGGTCTGGTCCAGGGTCAGTGTAACCGAGCACAGAACTTGTATGAAGCAGAAGCACTTTATAGAGAAGGGTAGATCAGAGGGAAAAACAGATCCACGTTATTTGAAGATCCCATTTATAAAGCACACTGTCTTATGATCAAACACCTGAAGATCAGGGGTCCAACGGCAGTACTGTTTGGTCCCACACTGAATCATCATTATGCATTTACTTAACTGTTTAGATGTTCCAGCTTTGTAATTGATTTTTTTAAATGCATCAGATTTGTCTCAACGGCCAAAGGTCACATTAACTCTTGTGCTTTAGATAACATACATGTCTAAATATGCACCAGCTCGTATATTATCAATACACTTGAAGTAAAATGCCAATGAAATTGATTATTAAAAAGGGGGAGTAGTAAAATAAAGTTTGTAACCCATTATGATTATTTAAGTCTTAAGTTTAAAAAAAAGAAGCCTATGTAGATCAACTTGATTGATCAGCGAGCATGTTAAAATTGACTTTTAGTACCAAACTAGCACTCAAAAAGAGCCAATGTGTAGTCGATGGAAACTGTAGCAGCCATTTAAGGAGCACAATTGTAGGGGCAGATTTGTTTCCTACATTCTTTGAGTACATTGGTGCATAAAGACCTAGGTACCTCATCTAATGCCACTAAAACTAGAGAGGCATTAGACAGTATTATTGAAATTATAGCTTTACATTAAATGTTATCCTGGATGAAGCTGCATGGGATCCAGCATGTTGAAGTAGAAACTATCCCAAATGAAATATGCGGTAAAATCCCTATTATTAATAGGTTGTAACCAAAGGAACAACAAACGGGAACTACCATTTAAAATGGAAGCAATGCACATGGTGGCCAAAGCAGCTCTTTTTCTTTGACTATCTACGTGGATGTGGCAACTTCACTTCAGATAAACTGCATTATACGCTAGGCAGAATTTAAAAGAATATTTTTACTGCCTGCTCACAAGACTCTAGAATTCTAGTTGTAGTGGAGGCAACAGAGAAACAATTATGCACTTTAGGCTTTTTCGCACACACACTTTCACACAAGGGAAAAAACCCTGCCTCCTTATTTTACTCCATGAATGATAAAGGATTATTGTGGGACAGAACCAGCATTATCATTCCACCTTAACTTAAATCCAATGGACTTCTGCTTCATATATTTCAGCAGCATTGGCAACTACACGTAAGAAAAGGGGGACAATATAAGAGTTTAGCTTCGACATCCAAAAGAATGTGCGAATGATGAAGATGAACCCGCCCAGGAAGTGAAATTTCCATGCAACCGATTGCAAATTAATATATGCATACTTCTAATGTTTTCTTGTTTTATTTTAGGATTCAAAGATTTATCTCTGATGTTTTGAACATTCCTTTTACTTTCGAAGTTAAACTGTATGTTGTCCTGGCATTTTGTAAAGCACAATAAATGAGACTGAATTGGTTTTCCTTGCTAAAATCAGGAAATCGCTATTACGGATAATTTAATGGAGTGATTTATCTGGTGACATGAATGTAGCCCTTCAACACAAAATGTAGAAATGACCTTTGCCGCTTCAGTTAAACACAATAATTAAAACAAAAATTGCCAAATTCATCAAGATTTAAATCATCATATTTCCAACCAACCCTCCTACCACAAGATGTTCTCCTGAGAACTCTTTCCATTACTATAGCAAATTTCACATAATCAGTCAAAGAGAAAGCAGGATATACAGATCAGTGGGGAGTAGTAGTTCTGATCCCACAACATGTAGTAACAGCTGGTGCATAAAAAAACTAAAAAGAACCATGACAGTAGATTATGGAAAATCCTGTATAGAGTTGAAGAGGAGATTCTGTAAACAATGTTTTATGAATTTTGACCCATCTCCCACCCAAACTAGAACTGGTCATTTTCCAACCACAATATAGTCATTTTATGTAGATCATTTCTTCAGCTTGATAAAGCAATATAGCTAGTGCATTATACAGCCACTCAAACATAAAGGCAGGTAAAATACATAGGAGATATTAGGAATAAAATCATTTGAAGCAAAGCCTAACAGAAGGCTTTTGAGGGTACAGTAATTGTGTCTATTTAGACCTCTATGTTTTGCTTTGCAAATAAATATATGTAGCAAACAGCAGATCTGCAACAGACTTTCAAAAGATACCAGAGGAAAAAAAATACAAAGCAATTCTCCAATCCGTACAACCCATTTAAAAAAGGTAAACGGAATTTTGGGTGGGTAAAAAATAATTTTGTTTGGGGAGAATTTTGAATTATTTCAGAGAAATCGTAAACGCTCTGGGGAAAAGCAATGGCATTGAGATTCATGCATCATTCAGTATGTCTACAGAATGTCACCGATCCCAGTATGGTTTGGGAGTGGATGGTGAAGAATGCCCAATGGTGTCAAAAAGAACAAAACGAGGCTCCAACTGCAGACTTCAGCATATCCCCCAATGGTTGATGCATACTGAGTAAACGTATTATTATATGGCTATGATCTAGATGTTAAGGACAGGACAGGACGATCTATCTATCTATCTATCTATCGATCGATCCACGGGGGGGGGGGGCCTTTTCCCCTAACTGGGAGTCTGATCCAAAGGGCCGGTCGAGTTGCAGCGCTGTTTCGTTTGCTTGTCCCAGGATATGACGTAAGAGTTCTGTGACATACTCTCAAAGCTTAGACCCCTCCGCTTTTGATGGCACCCCCCCTCATGAGGTCGGATACGCCATCTCTTACTATCTCTCCAAGCCGCCGCCAACACAAGCCATCCAATTAACCTGGCAGACCATTGCCCGCGACCCAGAGACAGCGCCACTATCGGAGTAGCTCGGAGCGCTCACTTGAGGTGGGCGAGTCTGCCTGGATTGTTGGCTGTGCACCAAGACGCCGAACGGCAGACGGAGCGGAAGGCCCGGAGGCTCAGCAGCGGCTTCTGCGCAGAGGACGCCTGGAACGCTCTTAATCTCCGTGGCTGCCGCCAGACAGGTGGGAGCCTGCGGCCTGGAGGTGAGGGCCCGGTATGGCACTGCAAGGTACTGTCTGCAGCGCAGGAGCTGCTCTAACTCGATGGACTGCTGCATTGGGGAGCAGGGACTGGTCGAGGCCTCCAGAGGAGCAGCGACCGGCGCAAGTAAACCAGAGATTATACCTTCTACTCAGCAGCCCACAAATCTTACGCCTGAATAGATCATTTACTCACAACAGCTGCCCTGACATCGTGCATCAGAGGCAGACATTGAGCCTCGTTCGTTGTCTGGCCACACCCCGAACACGCAGACGCTGAACTTGAGTGTCGTGCACCGCCGCCCTGCTCGCTGGTGCCTGCAGGATGTCATGCTACAGTCTGACCAGACGGTGAAGTCTATTCATGCAGCCATAGTAGACTACGTCAGCATCTATGATCGCGAGGAGACCTGCCTCGCCTCAGTCTGGGAGGCACTGAAACTAGTCCTCACAGGTAAATTTATAGCTATTGCAGCACCAGAGAAGAAATTGCGCACAGAGAAGCGGCAACAGATTGACAAAGGAATCAGAGCTTGAGTCGATACGCAATCACACGAGTGCCCCACCCTCCCCCTCTTTCCCCCCCCCCCCAGTGTGGAGGGAACTAGAGAAACAGCGTCTTGACCTGCGGCGCCTGGATCTCGACCGGGCCTTGCTGCGACGTAGACATACGTTTTTTATTAGTGGCGATCGCTCAGGCCGTATGCTAGCACACAGGCTGCGCAGCAGGGTATTATCCGGTTCATTAGATACGATCAACACCACTCTTCTGGAGCAGAAATGCACTCAGACCTCGAGATTTCGAGGCCTTCCAGTCTTCATAGGAAGCTATATGCAGGAGACTACTCCCCCTCTGGAGACATCGAGTCTCATCTTCCGGACGTCCAATTGGCACGGCTCCCGCCGGAATCTGCTTCCCAGCTAGATCGCCGTATTCAAGTAGACGCGGTGGCTTCAGCGATTGCACACCTTAAACCCTCCAAGGCACCAAGCCCAGATGGCTTTTCCCCTTTGTTCTATAAGACTTTCTGCCAGAACTTAGCAGCCCTTCCGACCCGGCTGTTTAACTCATTGCTAGACTCCGGGTCCCTACCGACTCAATGTTGGAGGGTTCCATCTCTGTAATCCATAAGCCCCATAAAGATTCCAAGGAATGTGGGTTGTATCGACCCATCGCCCTGCTCAAAACAAACGCGAAACTGTTCACGGGTATTTTGGCAACTCTCCTCAATCCAATATGCCCGGGCTTGCTAGACCCAGACCAGGCATGATTTATTCCGTCAAGACAATGTGAAGACAACACGAAGCGCCTCATCCATCTTACAAACCTCATCCAATGATCACAGAGAGAAGCCCTTATCTCAGTCAATGCTGAAAAGGAGTTCGACAGGGTTTAAAGGCTGTATCTATTAGCCATGCTACGGCGGGTCAGGGACAAGGTCATTGCTTGGACGCGCTGCATCTACAGCGCCCCTGGGTCGACAGTGAAGGTTAATGGTTTCTCTTCCACTACCTTTCCCATGTCACGGGGGAAGTGCCAGAGTTTCCCCCTCTCCTCGATCTATATGGAGCCCATGGCGCAAAGAGTTCGAGACAATACGCAGGTCTCTGGGATTCGGCTTGGAGCAGACTCGAACACAATTAGCATGTACGAGGACGATGTTGTTCTAACTCTGACAAAACCAATGACCTCGCTCTCAGCCCTCGTAGAGAAATTTAGGGAATTCAGCAACGTCTCTGGGTTCAAGGTGAACGTCCCCAAATCCCAGATCCTGAACCTCTCAGTCACCCCTGTCCCTATTGCGGCATTGCGTTCACAGTTTCCCTTTGTGTGGGCAGCAGACGTGATCCCATACATGGGTATCCTCCTGGTCCACATGCAGGAGAGGACGCTGATGGCTAATTATAGCCCCCTCTTAGATTAGACCACCAAGACACTTGCTCCTTGGAACTGCGACGGCCTATCGTGGGCAGGCTGCATCGCTGCGGTCGAGATGACGCTTCTGACGCGTATCCTCTACATTTTTCAGACCATACCTCTGACCCTGCCCCCATCAATCCTGTGGAACATACATCTTGCCATTAATCGATTCATCTGGGGGGCAAACAACTGTGCCTTACTCTCCAGCTCATCGCTAGACCTAAAACGGAGGGGGGTATGGGGCTACTGCTGATCTCAAGATACTTTCAGGCCACACAACTACGCTTTTTGATAGAATGGAACCGTCCGCTCTCAGAAAAGCACTAGTCCTTTATGGATCAAACGAATGCAGGAACAAATGTATGGAGGGAGATGAATGCAGGAACAAATGTATGGAGGGAGATATGGCTACCTCGTAAGCACAGGGAATGGGGGCTTTACTCCTCTCAGGTGACAGCTAAGACTTTAAAGATCTGGGATGCTGTAGCTCTTCGACACAACCTCACAACATTCCCCTCGCCGATGACGCAGATAGACAACCTGGACTTCTCTCCCGGGTGTAAGTCCGAGGTATTTCAGCGCTGGCAGGAAAAGGGCTGCAAAAGAGTAGGCTCACTGTTCCCTATGATCAGCTACTAGCGACTGACTTGTTCCCATACACTCAGGTGAAACACTGGGTGTCTTTTTCCCAGACATAGGGCTCGGGGGAAACTCTCGCCCACTGACCCATTCAAAAAAAAAAATTTGTATCCAAAGAGGGCTGCAAATGCATTCTCTCCGAGCTAAATGCCTTTCACTTGGCGGGCAACAAATCCGCCAGATCCAAGGGGCAGCTGAGGTGGGACGAGGAGCTGGGGTGAACTCTTTCTGACAAAGAATTTCACGATATTAATTTCAGGACACACCACACAGCATGTGACATGGCACGCACGGAGGCAGCTTATAAAATTGCCTCATAACTCCTGCTCAAGTTCATAGTTGGAACGGAGTTCAGTCTGCGCTTTCCTGGCGAGGTTGCAGACAAACAGGCTCGTTTCTCCATCTACTCTGGAATTGCCCCAAGCGGGTTCGTCATTGGAACAGATCCTAAATGATACTGATCAAGCTTTCAACACGACCATCCTGCGCTTTCCTGCATGCACAATCCTGGGTCTTCCCAATCCTCTGACCTTCCCTCTGCATTCTGTGAGGGGCAGACAAATTGCTCTAGCACTAAATGCAGCCAGACAGGTCCTGTTAGCATGCTGGGGTACGGAGGAGATCCCCGATCACACCGCTTGGCTGAGAAAACTGTGGGTGGTGCTTGCTACGGTACACGTCAGTGATGATAGATTGTAAAACAAACTAATATCCAGAATTATGGACCCTGTTCATCACGATCCTATCGAAGGAATTCAGAGAAGTGACCTGCCCCAAATATCTGCAAATCCTGCGTTTAGCATCACAAACTTAATAGGAGCCCATATAGATCGCCAGCTGAACGAACAATGTTCCTTTTTTTTGACCTGGGCCCCTCTATCCTGGCAGAACCCTGGACAAAATCAATGTGGTGCGGTGGAGACTGGGGTGGGGAGAGGGAGGTGGGAAAGGGTCAGTTTCATCCCTGGTTTGTTAATTTTCTTTAACAGTCATAGTTGGCCGGTCTGGTCTCAGTTTATTCCAGATATAAAACTCCTAACCAGGATACACGCCGTCAGCCCCCAGGTTGTAGGCACAAGGCTGTATACAAACTCGAACACGACAGTCACTGCCGGTCATTGGTTGTAGGCGCAAGATGTGTAAATGCATGACTGATCCTAATCAAGAGAATTGATCCATAAAAAAACAATTACAAAAATCACATAACAATAGATTACAAAGATGGCTGATAAAGCAAAGGCAGAAAGGCCAATAAGGCAGACAAATGACGCATAACTGTTGCCAAAGTTAGGTCTTATTGGGGTAATGAAATGGAGAAAAGAAGATCAGACAACTGTGGTTGTATATGCTGAAGAACATCAAGCAAGGCACGCCCCATGTCTCGTGTAGAGGGTTTGGTGACGGGATGGCAAGCTGCAAGAAGGGTGGTCAAAGTCAGACAACTGTCACCACTCAAGCCACTCAAGCATAGAGATGCAAGTTGTGCAGACTGGGAAGCAGGACCCTGCCCTGCTGCTTCGACAGATGGGCATTCCAAATTGGCAGTATGATTGGAGAACAGATGCTCATGTTCTGGTAACCACACTCTCCTGGCCCAACCCGGGCGCCACTAAAATGACTTTAGCCCAGTTGGTTCCTGATCATCTTCAGAAAATTGGGAAGGAGAGGTAGAGGTAGGAGGTGTACAGGAGTCCCCAGCTCAAGGGCAACCATAAGGCATCTCTGAACGAAAATCATCTTGGGAACACCAATGTGCAAAAGGTCTTGACAGCATTCTTGGTAGCAACAAAAAAATCGGAGGCCCTGTGGAGAGGTGCCAAAGCGGGGACGCCGATCTTATTTGATCAGAAGCTACAGAAGCAGAGAGGCAAGATAACGACGACGACCTGACTAGGAGCGGAGACGCCAGGTCGGCAGCTGCGAGAGCCGGAAGAGCAGGCGCAGAGACAGCGAGGGGTGAAAGAGCTGGTAAAGAGAGAATCAGATGCCAGGGAGCCCCCGACGGCCTGATAGCTGCAAGTAAGGAGAGGTGTGTGCTGCAGCCAAACGGGAGCCCTGGAGAGAGGGCTCGACGCCAGAGAAGGATTTTTGACCGCCCTTAGACCATAAAGGTGAAGGCGCAAGGCAGCAGCGACCTCAGGGAACAGAGCAGTGACGCCGAGGCCTCCGAACACTAAAGGGGAAAAGGGGTGGACACGGAAGAGGGCCCATTCTGGGGTCTGACACACCAGAGAAGAGGCGAAGGGCGTTGGCCTGGACACGGATACACAGAAGAGAGCCGGGGAGCGGTGCAGGATCCGGTGAGCCCACAGGAGCAGAGGAAACAGAGCGGGGATGTCGAGGCCTCCGAACAGTAAAGTAAAAGAGGTGGACACGGCAGAGGAACACTTTGGGGCCGGAATCACCGGAGAAGAGGCGATGGGCGTTAGCCTAGACGCGGACACACAAGAGAGCCGGGGAGCGGTGCAGGGGCCGTTGAGCCCCAGAGAGCCGAGCAGACACAGAAAGGAGGTGAGAGAGAGGCCCTCCTTGCCGGGCACGGGACGTGCCCACCACAGACGCCGATCTCAATGGGTGTGAAGGCGAAACCCTACCACGCAGGCCTCTAGCCCCGAGACCAGAGTCAAGAGAGGGGGCCACAGATGAGACAACTAGAACGGCGCACGGACGAGGAAAACACCCACGCTTGCCCAGAGGTGGTAGAGTCCGACACAGGGGGTGTATAAAGTGAGTGATTCTCCGGTAAGTTGCCGTATTAAACAATCCAGGGCTGGAGCGGATGCCAAATTGAACCCACTGAAACGAAGGACACAAACAGTGAGCAAGGTGCGGGGACGAGCCCTTTAGGGCTAATAAGCTCCTCCTGGGGGTGTCTGGCCCTTGGAGTGGGAGCGAGCTGTGTGGAACACAAACGACGAGACCGGGGGTCGGCCAGGGAATGAACACAGGTGGAGGCCTCGTCTCAGCAAAGTTGAGGGAATACAAAGTTAAGACACCTGGGTGTTCACCAAGGCTGCCCCCCCCCCCCCACATCTAAAAGACTATATGGGCACAATCAAAGCTGTAGAAAAATGGGAAGTGAATACACGGCAGACAACGGAGTGGTCCAGGATCTGAGCCTGGGGGCCGAGAAAACCCAGAAGTAGAGGAGTAGGACTCATTAATGGCTACATTCATTAAGCAGGGCAATCCGGGGCCAATATTGGAAAGCTCTCTGGCAACAAAAGGGCCGACACGCGGGTTGGAGGAGGACATGGCTTCAGCATGGGTAAAGAAGGACAGGGCTCTAAAAGACATGCTGAGCAATCTCCTGTCATCGAGCGTAGGCGAAGAGCGGGCATTGCCCACCACATTGGCGTGACAAGACTCTTGTTACCAGACTGCGCGACGACCTAGTCTCGTAAGGGGGAATTCGTGAAAGAGCTGAAAGAGGTTCGAAGGGACGTGGATGCAGTGGGGGAACGAGTAGCAAGCATTGAGGAGCATGAGATGACCCGAAATTAAGAGGTGGGGCAGCTACAGCAAGAAGTAATACTGCTGAGGGCCCAGCAAATTGATCTTCAAGCACATACTGAAGATTTGGAGTGAAAGGGATTCCGTCCAAGGAAGAAGGTTCAGACATCACGCTCTATCTACAAGACTCATTTAGGGACATATTGGAGGTACCACCAGACTTCCAAATTAAAACAGAGCAAGCACACAGGGTAGGCCTGCAATGCCGGGCCCCAGCCCCTCCGCCAGATATATTAGCCTATTTGCCAGACTTTCAATTGAAAGAGCTCATCCTAAGGAATGCCAGAAACAAACAGCCACTTAAAACTCAGGGTCATCCCATTGCGCTATGCCAGGATTTGGTAAGAATAACGAAAGAGAAGAGACTTCCAGCCAGCAACAACACATTTGCGCAACTTGGGAATCGCATACTCTTGGCGCCATCCCTTCAGACTGATTTTCCGGTGGGAGGGCAAATAGCATCAACTCAGGTCACTACAGGAAACATGCAGGGTTCTGGGCATAGGACATCCACAACAAAATGAGACTGAGGGAGGAGGGGTCATGGCTCCCCGAGAAAGATGGCAGCGAGTCCGCAAAGGCCATACCATGCAACATGCAGCGAAACCAAACCTGGCCACGATAGCACAAGAGCTACAAGCAGTCATAGAATCATGGACTTCCGAGAAGACCTCCGCTGAGGACAAAAGTCTGCAGGGGACAGATAAGTGCATCAAATTGAGCTCGGGATGAGACAGGGGCGGAGGGGAGGGCAATTGGCCACAACATGCACCCAACTCCGTGTTATTCCTGGGACACACGGACTAGACCTGTAGGTCCAGGACAAGTATGGTTTTTTTTTCGTTTTCCTGTTGGAGTTAGGGAGGGATAGGAGGCAGTATTCACAAGGAAGGTATTACGGAGGAAACAGGTTCAAGTATGGGAAAAGCAACTATACATGGGAAAGGGCGAATCAAGGTACTAGGGAGGGAGGCAGGCCTGGCCTAGTCTAGTCTAGTGCGGTCCACTTTCCTTGACAATGTCACATAATTTGTTGAAGATCCTCACACTCGACGTGAAAGGCCTAAATAACCCCATTAAGAGCAGGGCCATCCTTTTGTACCTCGAAAAGTCTGAGGCAGCCATTTGTCATTTACAAGAGACTCATCTCCTGTCTAAAGATTGGCACCACCTGAGGACACGGGCATTCCCCCAACAATTTTTCTCTTCTGATGATAAGAAGGCGGGCGTGGCCATTTTTCATCGCAAAGCGTTTCAGAGGGGAAGTTCGAGATAAGGTGGCCGAAATTAAAGGGAGATTACTAGCTTACACATTCATTCAACACTCCATAACGATAGGTTCAATCTATACACCTAACTCTGGCCAGGAAAGGTTTTTGAAGGCAGCAATATCAGAAGTCATGAATACTCAAGCATGGATTACATTAGTTGGGAGAGACTTGAACATAATCATGGATGCGACCAAAGACCGATCAGGGAATGGAATTAATCAAACAGGAGAGATGTCAAAGGAAGGGAAAGAGTGGTTACAGTCCATAGGGTTGGTGGATATGTGGAGGGAGGTACACCCACAGTCTTTTCAATACTCCTTTTACTCACTTGCACATGGGACCTATACCCGCCTGGATTACCTATTAGGAACGAAAGAATTAAGCAGAGCAGTTAGGGAAGAGTAAATCAAACCAGCGGGACTCTCGGACCATGAGGCAGTGAGGGTCACTTTACAGCTACCACCACAAAGGAAGCATATAGGGCATTGACGCTTGAGAGAAAATATGCTCCACAAGGCAATAGTGAAGAAACAACTCACGAAATGCATATCTGAGTACCTAGAGATAAATGACTCCCCGGACATAACCTATCTCTACACTATGGGTGGTCCTGAAAGCGGTAGCCCGAGGATAGCTTACAGCCATATCAGCAGCAGAGAATAAGGAGCGCAGGGAGAAAAGGGAGCAGTTCGCGGCACAGGTTAAGGAGTTGGAGAGAGTGCGCAGAGGCGCCAAGAGTGTGTCGGCAGCTGAAGACAACGAGAGCACAATTGGCAGGGATAGACCTAGATAGGGCGGAATATGCAGCACTGTGCTTAAAACACTCTTACTACATAGGCAGGGATAAATCAGGGCCCTTGTTGGCAAGTAAACTAAGAGCTAGGTGTAAGCAGACAAATATCCAATCACTTAAGGGATCGGTGGGGAGGAAATCACAGAGGATGAGGATATAGCACAAACACTCCAAGACTTTTTCGCAGAATTATATAAAGGGGAAAACTTAACAAAACATCACAAAACCTCATACCTAGAGGGCATTCACACATTCAAGATAAGTACTGACCAAGCGGACTCTCTGGATGCCCCAATACAGATCAAAGAAGTGATTGGGACGATATCTCGCCTTAAGCCCTTTAAGTCACCAGGTCCTGATGGGTTCTCGGCAGCTTTCTACAGGACATTCTGCCACCTCTTGGCCCATGTCTTGACTAGGCTATTTAATTCCTTTGTGGGTCCGGAATCTGCTACCATCAACATGATAAAAGCATCGTGGTTCTACCTAAGCCGGGGAAGGACAAACAATATGTGGTTCTTATCGCCCCATCTCTCTGCTTAATGTGGATCTAAAATTGTTCACAAGCACGGCACTCAATTAGCGTATATGCTGATGATATACAAGCCTCTCGATTCACCCGAGAGTTCACTACCAGCTTTGTTAGAAGAATTGGAGGTCTTTGGCAAGGCCTCGGGATTCCGGGTAAACGTAGGCAAATCGCAGGCACTCAGCCTATCAGGAATACCCAGGGGCTCAGCGATCGGGGGTAAATTATTCCAAGTGGCCCAAGCAATTAAATCAATCCAGAACCTGGGGACAGAGTTGGTCCCCAATATTAAGCAAACAGTCACTCTGAACTACACCAAACTGACCCGACAGATTAGGAAGGAATTGGACTGATGGAGACACCACCACCACCTTTCACTCCTAGGTCGTATAGCAGCCATCAAGAGGTCAATCCTGCCTAAAAAACTATATTTGTTCTAAACACTCCCGGTCTCTCCGCCTAAAGGACCTATTGCCTCAGTAGAAAAAGACATTCTCCATTTTGTCTGGGCGGGGCCACGACTGCGCATGCATAGGGAATTGGGCTACCGGACCCCGGAAGGTGGGGGGCTGGGGATCCCAAATCTCATGGACTACTTTCAGGCAGCTCAGATGAGATATTTGGGCGAGTGGAGTAGAGAGGAATCAGAAAAAAGATAGCTGTTCCAAGATAGGGCGATAGCGGGACTTCCGTTGTGGAAGGTACCCTTTTTACGGAAAACTGACAGATCGCAGAGTTTACTGGGGTCACCCATCACAAAATCAGTGATGGAGGCATGTGATGGGGTGGCCACTAAACGAAAACTGGCGACGCTTCCATTCTCCGATGACGCGCCACTGTTTGAAAATAAGGCATTTTCCCCGGGTACCGAGAGTGAGGCATTCGCAGTATGGCAAGCTACACCCTGCAAGGCGCCTGGACAGCTGTTTGACATAGAGGGGATTATATCGTTCCCACAACTACGTCAAGACTACTTACTGCCAGAGTCAGAATGGTTCCAATACCTGCAGTTGCGACACAGGCTGCTCCAACCCAACATACACCCGCAAGTCAGTAAAAAAGTTACCAGATATGAAAAATGGAAGGTCACAAAGTCAATGATAAGAAATTGACCTCCGAACTCTATGCCATGGTTCGCCAGCCCGCTCCCACGCAACCTACACCTAGTACGAAACGCTGGGATGAGGAGATCGGAAGACTTATCAAGTAAGGAATGGGGAGAAATATATATTATGGCCAGGCATTCAGCGCTTATTGTATCCAGCGCTGAGACTGCTACCAAAAAAGCAACATATTGGTACATGACGCCAATGCAGATAAACGAGGGGAACCCGGATCAAAGTTCTACATGCTGGCAGGGATGTGGGGAGGATGGTACCCTGTTGCACATACTGTGGGAGTGTAGCGTGTTAGAATCTTACTGGCCCAAGATATTAGATGAGATTGATCAGCAGTTTGATACGCAGATCCCAAGAATCCCGGCTTACATTATACTGGGACTACCTAACCCATTGACATTCCCCTTAAAATCTTGTAGGGGCAACTATTCTAACCTCCTCTCCCAAATCACTCGGGATATTCACAGGTGGCAGACTCATCCCCTGTCGCTGCTGGGCCGAGTAGCGGCGGTTAAAATGTCCATTTTGCCTAAAATACTATATGTATTTCAGACTATTCTGGTAGTACCCCCCATGCGCTATATACGCTCACTGCAACAAGAGATTCACCATTTTATCTGGGCCGGGAAACGTCCGAGGGTACGTAGGGACTTGGCTTGCCGACCCCCGGATGACGAGGGCCTGGGTGTTCCCCATCTACTGACATACTACAGAGCGACGCAACTTCGCTACCTCGTAGAGTGGAGTCGACCGGAATCGGAGAAACGATGGCTCTTCCAGGACAGGTCGATGGAAGACCTCTCTTTGTGGAAGATACCTTTTCTGAAACCTTCGGATAGACCGAAGTACCTTAACAGATCTCCCATCACTCGCTCAGTACTACGAGTGTGGGACGCGGTGGCGACCCAACGGAACCTTACTTCCTTCCCGTCGCCGCTTACACCCTTATTTGACAACCCAGACTTCCCCCCAGGCTTAGATACACGGGCATTCCCACAATGGCGGGCTTCGGCCTGTAGATCTGCAGGACACCTCTTTGATCTAGACGGGTTCCTCCCGTACACGGAGTTGTCTACTTGGCATGGGATCAAGGACCCCAAAAGATTTCAATATTTCCAACTTCGCCATTGGCTCCTTCACCCCGACGTGCGCACTCTAGTTAGCAGACATCTTACGTCCTATGAGAAATGGCTATTATCAAAGCACTCTGACCGTCAGCTGATTTCTGACTTATACCTATTGTTACGCCCACCGGCACCCCTGGTGCGTTCGGCAGGGCAGCGACGGTGGGAGACAGAACCGGGCAGGACCCTTTCGCTAAAGGAATGGCAACAGATTTACTATAGGGCGAATCACACTGCCAGGAACACAGCCAGCAAGGAAGCTGCAGTTAAAGTCGCCCTTTACTGGAACCTGACCCCGGCCAGACTGCATAAAATTAACCCAGATCGGAGTCCCACTTGCTGGAGGGGCTGCGACGAGGAGGGAACGCTGACGCACATCCTCTGGGACTGTAGGGAGGTGACGGGCTACTGGACAGCAGTCCTTAATGATATTGACACTTTTTTTGAAACCGAAATACACCGCTTTCCGGCCTATGCCCTCCTAGGGCTGCCCAACTCACTCACCTTCCCATTGAAATCTATTCGGGGGAAACAAATGGGGCTAGTAATGGGCGCAGCAGTACACCATATCTTATCGCTTTGGGGCACGCAAACTCGCCCGACACACACTGGGTGGCTGCATAAATTGTGGTATATTGTTGGGATGGAACAGATACACGCCAATCTCACCCACTCCGCAGACTCCTTCCGTACTATCTGGCACCCCATCCTTTCTTTGCTGGCGCAGGAATTTAACGAAGTCACATGCCCCAAATATCTCCGCTTGCTCAGACTTACAGACGCCCCACAGTCCACGAATACAGCTTAGGAGACACCTCACTGACACTCTTAAGGCATAGCTGCGCACCGGTAACTAGGAGGGAGGGGGGGGGGGGCAAGTGGGTGGGCTGGGTTAGGGAGGGGAGAGGGAAACTAGGGGGGGTCGGACCCGGCATGGACTGGAGTATAGCCCTTTCAATTAGACACCACGTACCGGGCCTAATGTTGGACATTCTCTTCTCTTGGACACGATCCTAAGTAAATGTCTTCGGCTACGTAAAGGTGGGCTACACCACTACACCCAAGTATGGGAGTCGGTAGGCCGCACAAGGATGGTGGTGGGTCTGTTCGCCTGTACGACTGACGACTGCCTGTTTGAAACCAATAAATAAAGCTATTTAAAAAAAAAAAAAACATCTTGTAGGGGGAGACAGATGGGTATAGCACTGGGGAAGCACTCCAGAACACCATATCACATTGGGGGACGGC
Organism: Triturus cristatus; assembly: GCF_964204655.1. NCBI lineage: Eukaryota > Metazoa > Chordata > Amphibia > Caudata > Salamandridae > Triturus > Triturus cristatus. The sequence continues at coordinate 1,140,636,758 of NC_140590.1, read as the reverse complement.
AAAAAAGCAAACCTATCTTGGGTGGCTTCATAGATTATGGTATGTTCTGGGGATGGAGCGAATCAATGCTACTTTGGCAAACTCTGAAGATACATTTAAGAAAGTATGGAAGCCATTCCTCACCCTCCTAGCAACAGAATTTAACAAAATTACATGCCCGAAATACCTCCGCCTCCTTAGAATAACGAATACAGACCAAGACGCACAAAGCATATTGGAACCCATCTTAGATACATCTCCGTATATCTTTTTATAGTGATGGTTGGAAATGAGAATACCTGGGTGGGGTGAGGGAGGGATAGGGCTATGGAGGACTGTTCAAAATGTGTTTCTCGTTTGGGGTTATTATAGACACAGCATTTACAATTAATACGCCATCACATGTTATTCGACGAATGTTTTATTATGTATCTACAGCTAAAAGTTGAAATAGAGGGTGTAATGTATAGATGCTGGATACAACGAAATGTGATGTAACCAAAGCAACTGTGAATAAAGTAATAATTACAATTAATAGATTTAAACCTAAAACATCCAGCACAGGTTCCAAAATTGCTTCGTTGAAAGGCAACAGAGGCTCTGAGACCGCAGTTGGAGAATGCAACACCTCAGTTAAAATATTGGACTTGAATTCGGTGGATGGCAATTGAAGGTCCAACAACTCCGCAGCTTTTCTAATTACTGCATGATAGGGTGCTGCGTCTTTAGAGGGTTCGTCTGATGGTGGAGTGATCTCCCACTCCGGAGACAAATCCAGACCACTTGCCTCCTTCAATTCGTCGAACACCTCATCGGATTCGACCAATTCCCCCTCTTCAGCCTCTTCCATCAGAAAGCGTCTCTCCTCCAGCACTCTCTGCGCCTCCCTTCTCGAACGGATCCGCACCTGCGGCGTCGGCGGCGCCGTGTTCGGATCCGACGGCGCCGGCAGTGGCGTCGAACGCGGATCAGCTGGAGCAGCCGGCGTCGAACGAAGTCGAGTCGGCGCCGGCGAAGAGGGAAGCGGCGTCGATGTTCTCGGTGCCGGCAGCTGCCAAGACGGCGTCGCTGGGAAGAATGGCATAAACGGTGCTTGAGGGTAAACCTGCGGCACTCCGAGATTGAAAGCCATCGGACCCATCGGACCCATAGGTGCACCAGAGGTATACATGGCCCGTGAGAACACCCCATACATTGCATTGAGATAATGCGAGGGGTCCTGACCTGGAGTAGGGAAAGCAGGATACTGGTCAGGTAGCACCGGACTCGGGCCTATCGGCGCCGACGGTGGAGCAAGCGGCGTCACAGACTCACCCGGAGCCTGACGATCCTCATCCTGGGCCGGAGTCGGAGACGGAGCCGGAGGACTTTCAGGATCTGGAGATGGAACCGGCGCTGGAGATGACACCGGCACCGGGGATTCAGCCGGAGCCGGCGAAGGCACCGGAGAAGATGGAACCGGAGGCGAAGTCGGGACAGGAGAGGGAGACACTGACTCTCTCCGACGTCGAGCTGGCGATTTCGACTTTGACGTCGAAGCTTTATGATGCGACGAATGCCTCCTCTTTTTCTTATGCTTCTTGCTCTTTGAAGCATGTCCCGAAGTCGACTTGGAAGCCGACCTCGACCTCGACCTGGATCATCATCTTCCTCTTTTCTCCTTCTTCATTCAGGCGATAAAGAGCTTTGCTTCTCTCTCCTTAAGAGCCTTCGAGCTCATTTTCCTGCAACTCGAACAACCTCCCACATCATGGTCCGAGGACAAACACCAAACGCAATCGTCGTGCGGGTCGGTGATGGACATGTGCTTGCCACATTCTCGGCAAGGCTTAAACTCAGACTTCCTTGTCGACATTTTTAGAAGATAGACAGAGAAATCCAGAAAACATACAAAGTATCCAGAACAGCTACCAGTAACGATTCCCGAAATCCGTTGGCGTCGTCGGCGCGGAAAAAAGGGAACTGACGTCATCACACCGATGGGGTCTTCTTATGGAGCCGGTGACGTCAGCGGAGTCGCGAGCGGAGCCGTGTCTCTGTGACGTCGCCTTCGACCACATCGGCGTGGACTGCTACAAAAGTTTCCGAATGTTGCTGGCGCAGGGGATATTCACAAGGTGAGGAATCCACTGGCAGATGTATCCATCAGAAACAGGGCTACCAGATGACTAGGATATCACACCAGAGGTGGGCTTTGCGCTGTTCTCCAAAGCCAGTCAGAAATATGCTGTCTCTTTCTAATTACATTCTTGGTGAATAACCAATATGGTGCAACCTTTCAGAGGTGAGGCACAAACCAGAACTGTGACCAAACACGTTAATACTAATGTTCCAATACTGCACAGCACATGATCCATAGATTCCCATCAGTAGTCCTCCCAATCTGGTGAGCTGACCAAGATGCATACATGAAAAGGAGCCTCTTAATTCTTCTGCTCATTAAGTTACAAAACTTAACGTTACCACCTCAATCACGTATGTGGGAACAGTGACCAAAGAAACGTGGAGATTGGGTTTACAGAGTGCAGAAATGCAGGCTAAGCACATTAAGTTGGTCAGCAGAATAAGTTTTTTACTGCGCTCCCATTCTGATGCATATATCATAACACAATTCAGCAACAATATAGGTTATGATTTAGTTAATGCTGCACAGATATAGGAGTATAGGCAATCTTGGAGTGTGATGTGTAGGTGCATTAATGTGATTATGGCTCTCAAAATAACTAATGCACATCTTTTATGGACTGGAGGAAAGAGAAAGGGGAGGAGGGACATGCAATGGCACGAGGAGACCAGAACAAGGGGAAAAGGAATAGTTATACTGGTTGCTTGTATAGTGCTTACAACACTCTAAGACCACTTCAAAGTGCTATGTTGGGGCAGAAAGTACATAAAGTGGCCTTTACAACAGTTGTGGTGGCTAAAAAAAGATTGAGGTAAGGCATGAAGTAGGAAAAAAAGACCATGTGATATATATTTAATAAGAGATATAATGAGACATGGCAACATTTGATTTCAAGTAGAGAGAGAGCACCTTCAAAATTATTCAATTACTTCAGTCTCTGATCTCGTCCTAGTCTTAACTAAATGCCTCAGGTGAGGTCTCACACAGAACAATTCAACACTAGATAGGTATGCAACAAAATTTAAAATTACACCAATCCACCCGGACGTACCCATGATCACACACAAATAGTACACAGACATATACCTGAACACCTCCACCGCAACTGAGCTCCAAGCCACATAACTGAGTTTTTACCACCTCAACAACCAATCTACATCGGCTTTAGTAATAGCTTGTCTTAAACCAACACAAATTAGACACTTGCTATGGCGCTATCACAAACACAACACCGCTCAAACTCACATAAATTAACATGCAAAAGGCTCGAACTTAACCTACAACAAAAACGTTGTCAAACAGTAAATCTAAGACTCAACATATCCTTAATCAGAAAGGAAATATGCCCATTGGAAATATAATTTGCCAACATTCCGGAAACTTCTCACGGAAAATAAATGGAATTGCAGTACTTTGTAAATGAATGTAAAAAGGAATGCATTTGGGAGTCTACCTTTTTTTAGGATTCCAACAGCCAAAGTAGACTTTTTAATTATTCTTTAAAGCCTCCATCAAAATGAATTTCAGACTTTTGGTTTTTGTAAGACCTACATACAGGAATACTTATCTCCCCAAGAGAAGCGTTCCTTCATAGCCTAATAAACGGATTGACACAAATGAATGTTATCAGACTATCAGTGAGAAAGAATTATCAATTAAAGGACAAAAATAAAGTTCAGTAGAAAAAGTATGAAACACAAGAAGAGGGCAGGGCTGGCTTTAGCGCTGGTGACGCCAGATGTGACAATTTTTGGAGTCCCCTCCATGACCACCTCCTCGGTGCCACTCATCTGTCGATAGCCACTTTCTCACATACATTTGAGAAGTTTTAAAGCACTGGTAAAGGTTGGCTTAAGTAGAAGAATGTATAGCTACACACATGAACGCTTTATTAGCAACATTAGGAATAGATAATGAAAGACTGGGGAAAAACATAACAACCTAACTATTTCATGCAGTTTGGATACACAGTTCTTTGATGACAGTTTGTAACAGTTACTGTTCTATATTAGGGTTATATTTTAAAAACTGCAGTAACAAAAGGATCTCTGTGACCAAAGTAGCAGTCCACTCAGCAATGCACACGAAATACACCAATGGAGAAATAGGTGTGCAGTAATAAAGAGTTTAAACAATTATGTCTGCCGCATTCGATACGGTCAACCACGCCATTCTGCTGGAGAGACTTAAAGAGGTGGGGATTGCAGGTACAGCCTTGTGCTGGTTTCAGTCGTTTCTCGCTAATAGGAGACAGGCAGTGGCACTTCACCCCTATCGGTCGGATTTTACTGATATCGTGCATGGCGTCCCTCAGGGCTCGGCGCTTAGCCCAATTTTATCTAATATTTATATGAAACCGTTAATAGAAGTTATAAGATCATATAATATTAATGTCATTAATTACGCAGATGACACCCCACTGATTCTCTCCTTAGAAGGAGAACAGTCTACTCCTCTTGCCGTGTTTCATGACTGCATTCGAGACACTGCTCAATGGCCGAGGAAGAACTCATTACAATTTAATTCTGAAAAAAACGAGATTCTCTACTGCCCAGTGGGGAAGGCTCCAGTGGTGCTCCCCCCTAACTTCTGGCCACTAGCGACAGCCAGTTCACTGGTACCAGTTGAGAAGGTCCGAAACTTGGGTGTGATGTTTAATAATAAATTGACGCTCGAAGCACAGGTTAATAAAACCGTGGGGAGTTGTTTTGCGATTATTAGAGCCCTTCGCAAAATCCTTCCACTTCTACCTGCACATGCTAGAGGGTTGATAGTACAATGTGCAATTGTAAGCAGACTTGACTAATGCAATGCTCCACTGCTGGAATCCCCTAGATATCGAATGGAAGGACTCCAAAGGATCCAAGCACTAGCAGCAAAACTAGCCTTGGGACAACAAGATGTTCCTCTACTTCCACTGCACTGCGAGAGCTGCACGGGCTTCCGATACATCAGAGAGTCCAGTTTAAATCCCTTTGCTTGGTGTTCAAGGCCTTGCGTGGCATTGGGCCGAAGCTGATAAGGAAGAAATGTGCTTGTATGTTCCGGGGAGGAGCCTTCGCTTTTCCCCTGAAAATCTGGTGAAGGTGCAAGGATTAAAAAAAAAAAAAAAAAATTGGAGGTAGGGCGTTCAGCACCTCGGCTGCGAGATTATGGAATAAGCTTCCATGGGAGCTGAGACAAATGGAGGATCTTCTCCCTTTCAGGAAGAGCCTAAAAACATGGCTCTTCCCGAGTGCTTAACTGTGGTTACCTGTGCGTCTCTCTGACCGTACACTGATAGGTCCAGCGCCAGGATGCCTGTTCGGTGATATAGCGCTTTATAAATGTTATAAATAAAATAATGGAACACAGAATAGATTTCTAGACCACCTTGCATTAAATGCAATGAAAACTGAATAGCTCACTTTGTTAACTCAAGAGGCATTAAATGTCACATGTGATACTATGCAAAGAACTCTGACATAAAGAAGCATATATGTATGTGTGATATATGTGGTATTTATAGAGTTCAACCCTAGTTGAAAAGGAAGCGTAATGCTGTACATGGTCAAAGACGAGCACCAAGTCAACAAGTAAAAGGAAGTAGAGAGTATTGACATCATACTGCGATACACCTTTGAGCCAGTCATTAAGTTGTCTATGTTCTGTTTTTTTCACAGAGTTTTCTGCATCTTTATCCCAGTCCCTTGCCTCTGAAGGTAGTGATGCAGTCTCCAGGGGATCATGGCAGATGTTTATCACTGGAGGGGCCAGTTTGTGGTACTTAGACTCACTCAATTGGGGCTGATGATGCCTCAAGGGGCCGGAGGTCAGAGGAGCTCGGGGGTCACAGGGACAAATGATAGTGTGGGGCAAATATTCAATCTACATGTTTTAATCATCCTGCTCTCTGCAGAAACTCCAAAGCCACTGTCTGGTCAGAGAGGTCTGGGATCTAGTGAGTTATCTGAAGCTCTGAGACACAGAAGGGGAGAGGGGGGGTGGGGGGGGGGGACTCTTAAGCTGTTTCTAACACTCAAATATGTGCATATATCTCACACACCAGGCAACATCATCGAAAGGCGCGGAGCATTCTGGAAACTGAACCGCTAGCCTAGGTATATTAACTGTTCAACCTCGAATATGTGGCTAATTTTATTCTATCCATGTCATAAAATGGATTTAATGTGTTTCTCGTCCTTAAAATCAGAACTTCCCCTTGGGTACAATTGTTGATGGCCTGGACTCATGGCCATCCTCGCTCACAAACAGTACAACAAAAGGCACTAGCGCTTAATCCACGGAGCTACCGTATCGTACTATACACCATCATCGTGAGTGTGTATCTGAATCACAACTAGCACTCCAGTCAGATACAAGTGCATACAGTGTAAGGCGGGCTAAATCACAGTAACAACCTGGAAAAAACACCTAAAACTAACACTAAACCATCAGAAATCATTCACTCATTTTGAACCTTCAGTTTGCACCAAGTGTTTCATTTTATTTGTCCTCGAACAATGACGCTTTAACATGCAGCCTTCTCGCTCGAGAGCGAGACCAAGTTAAAGGGTACAAAGAATGCACAGTGTTTACATGATACACGGCTCAGAAAAAGCGAAACACCATGTAAACTATGGCACTTGAGACATGAAGTTAAAATAAATATTTTGGCACTCCCAAGCATATCATCTACTATCCACATTCTGCGTCGAAGCTTTCTCCGCTGTCCAGCCGATGGTCCAAACAAAGCAAATTACATATTCCAGCAGCAGTGTCTGCCATCCCACTAAGTGACAGATGCAGACAAGCACTGGAAAAGTCAGCAAGTCAACAGGCGCCTGCTAAAATATTAAGCATGGCGCCCGTGTTTTAAAGCTGAAAGTTTTGCGCAGTGCCCGGGGGGCAGGACAGCAACAAAGAAAGCCAATATAGTCCTCATGCAGGGGCTGGGTGCAGCAGACTTCAAACTGCACTTTCACTGCACTGGCGCGGGTCGCCACACTACAAAAGACTTGGAGGGCACCAGCAGATAATTAAATGGCAGAAGAGAGGGTGTGGTGGGTGCAGAAATGTCCCAGCAAGTAGAAGCGGGAGGTCTTTGCGCAATCGATCGGTGAGCAGCAGAGCCGACATGGAAGTGGGCGGAGCGAGTGAGTGGGCGAGGAGAGAGGCGCGCGCATGTGATTGCTGGCCCGCGAGTGGTGCTTCCGTGCCTGCACGAGCAGTCTTCTCTTTTTCTAAGCACATACTCGTGCTTGTGGCGCGCTCTTGCAAGGTGTATGCCACCACAAGCACAAGTATGTGCTTCGAAAAAGAGATGAACGACGGCTAAAGGTCTCCTATGCAGCGCATGCGCTCTGCGTAGGCGAGACCTAAAAATAAAACTGGCTGAAGTAAAAAAAAAATTATGGTTTCAAGAAGCATGCGTTAGTAGACCCTAACACTGAAGGAAACTAATTTGTGTTAGGAGGATGTGCTTTTGTGAAAGAGCAAAACACCGTCACTCACTTTACCATGGGACGGGATGCTTCATTAATTCTACTTATCCTATAATATATCCACTTGTCCCTTCATGTCAGTGTTCTCATTAAATCAGGACTCTGATAAATGCCAAAAGTCATTTTATATCATGGTTAGGATTTTAGTAATGTACTGATTTTTTTAACCTTTTTACAAATCTATATCCTGGGGCTAGAAACAGCAGTGGTTCCAGGGTTGGGATGCCCTTTGACTTTGTGCACACCTACAAACTTAGATTTTTAAGGGGGTTCGTCAACTCTGCTCTAATGTATTCCCACATTGAAAAAGACTGGAAATGTACTCCTGTCAAGGGCAGAAGAAAACGTATTTCAAGGGTGGGGAAGAAACCGATTCATCAAGAATCAACTTTCAACCCCATGGCCTGGCAGCTGTGGGAGGGCACTGGAACGATGTGATGGATGTGGCCAGGGACCGATGGAGGCCCGGGGGCTCAATAGATGTCCAGCTCCCTACCAAACTGCATTCCCTAGTATTGGGCCTTGACTGGGTTGATCCTTGGCGTAGACTACACGGCACAACACAGGGATACACCTACCTCACGGCGGTATATGACTCATACTCCCGCCTTGACTACTTATTTGTCCCCCGGGTGGTGGAAAACAGGGTGGTGGCAGCTGATATCCTCCCACGGGGGCTCTCGGACCACTCGCCGGTGGCCCTCACTCTGCGGGCAGGTAGGGCGCACCAGTCTTTTTCGTGGCGCCTTTCGGCTTGGAACCTCCAGAAGGAGGACTACAGGGAGCATATGGAAGGTGCTATTGATCAATATTTGACATTTAACGTAGGTTCGGTGGAGGGGGCTAAATCTATATGGGAGGCAATGAAGCCCACAATCCGTGGGGTAGACATTTCCTTCTGTGTGGCGGCCCGCAGAACACACCGGGAGTCCCTCTTACAGGCAGAGGCTGAAATTCTTGGGCTGGAGGCACGTAGTAGGGACGGTGGGAGTAAGCAGGTCCGTTGCCAGCTTCTGCTGGCGCAACAGGGTTATTCGCATCTCCTGGTAAATGAGGCCCGCAGCAGGATCTACCAGTGGGGAGATAAGTCTAGTAGACTGCTGCAGAGACTGTGCCAGGGGACACTCTAACCCCAGGCCCTCCCTGGCGTTGTGGGCCTGGACGAGACACCCGTTTCGGACTCCTCTGATATTGCGGACTGCAGAACTCTATGCCCCCAAAGAATGTATACCTGCCGATGTGATAGGCTGCTTCTTAGATGACCTCCCACCTAAGGCCCTCTCGGACGAAGTGAGTGCGGAGTTAGTTTGCCCACACAGAGGATGAATTGGGTGCCGCACTTGGGGACATGCACCCTGGAAAGGCCCCAGGACCGAATGGCTTTCCATGCAAATTCTTTAAAAGATATTTCTTGCAGTTAGGATCCCACTATTGTAGGGTGGTAGAAGAGGCCAGAGACCGGGGTCGTCTGCCTAGAGATTGGAGACATTTGGAAGTGGCGATGTTCCACAAGCCGGGCAGACCTCCCGATTAAGACGCATCATACAGCCCTATCTCTCTCCTGAACGTTGAGGCCAAGATTCTGTCTAAGGCGTTGGCAAACCGACTCCGGCCATATACTGCCTCTTTAGTCCATGCCGATCACGCCAGGTTTATGCCCCAACGGGCGACCCGTCATAATATTCGTCTGGTGCATGTTGCTGTTACGACTGTCCAGGGGTTGGGGGAACAAGCAGCGCTTTTGCTGGCAGATATGGACAGAGCATTTGATTCTCTTAGCTGGGTGTACTTATTCGCACTCCTCTGCAGGTTGAATATTGGGCCTCGCTTCCTGTCCTACCTGACCTTGCTGTATACAGACCTCACCGAGTCTGTGCGCGTGGCAGGCTCGGTCTCCTCCATGTTTTCTATTGGAGGAGGCACCAGACAGGGTTGTCCACTGTCTCCCTACTTGTTCGCTTGTTGAGCCCCTTGCTGCCTAGGTGTGGATTGACGCTCAAGTGACCGGTCTCGAATGGGCACATGGGCTATCGGATCTTATTGCTCTATACACCGATGATGTGCTATTTTTTCTCACTGATTTAGATAGGACGGGACCGAGGCTGTTTCGCATCATGCAGATTTTTGAGGAGACCTTCGGCCTGTACATGAACCCTCGGAAGTCTACCCTCTGGGTTCTTAGCAGTGAGGGTGGCCTTGGTTCTTGGGCACCTTCCGTCCAGGTAGTATTTGGGGGGATGAAATATTTGGGAGTGTTCTTATCGGACTCACCTACCACATCATGGGATAGAAATTTGGCTCCTGTATGGGATCGTGTGCGGGAGGATATTAAAACTTGGTCCCATATGCCCCTGTCTATATGTGGCCGGTCGGCCATCTTTAAGATGGTCTCGCTCTCGTGATTGCTTTATCAATTGCAAATTCATCCATATGCGATCCCTCCCAGATGGTTCCGTCAGGTCAATGCGGCCCTGGGACAGTTTCTCTGGGATGGTAGAGTGGCGAGGGTGGCCCTACAGACCGGTTTTCAATCCACATATTGTGCGGGGCTGGCGACCTCTGATATTCTATCGTACTACATGGCCTCACACCTGCTAGTCCTCAACGAATGGTGATAGGGCCGACCCAGCATATGCTGTTGAACTGAGGTGCATGGGGGACCATACCTTACACACAATGCTCTATTCTGCACAGTTGTGCGGCTCCCTGCCATCTGCCACAAGGATGATCTTTCAAATCTGGCGGCAGACGCTACGGAGGATGGGTTGGTGGAATAGGTTGACCCGGGAGACCCCTCTATGGCGCAATGGGCGCCTGCCACAGCTGGCTGCTCTGCCTGGATTTCGTGAATGGGATAATATCGGTATCTCTACTCTGGGTGATGTCATGCGGGGGCCTGTCCTGAAATCCTTTCAAGATCTACAAATAGACTTCCAGATGCCAAAAACCCAATTTTTTAATACCTACAGTTCCGACACGCCATTTCCCCTAGCTTAGAGGGCTTGGAGACACTGGATGAGTTCAGCCCGGTGGAGGAGAAGGTGTTCATGGGAGAGCTCCAAGATCACAAAGTCTCCAAAATCTAATAGTCCCTAGTTACACATAGCTCCCCCATGCTGCAGCATCTTCGGGAGGCCTGGGAGGGTGATGTGGGTCCGATGGAAGAGGAGGACTGGACAGAGGCTCTGGACTCCCCGCGGGGGGGGCGGCTATTGCCATGAGCCTACGCCTTATCCAGTTCAAGTACCTTCATCAGGTTTACTTTACCAGGGTTAGGCTGTGGAGGGCAGGTCTGGTGGCTTCCCCCGTGTCTCTCAGATGTGAGCATGAGGAGGGTACTCTGTTACATACCGTTTGGCACTGCTCTGCTTTAGTACGATTCTGGAGGGGGGGGGTTATGGCCTGCCTCTCTGAAGTGTTGGGCTGGGACCCGCTTGACGAAACTGGTGCTCCTGAATTTATGGATGGAATTGGGGGCAGTATCTACAAACGCCATCTTATGCTACTGGGATTTACCCTAGCTAAAAGAGATATTGTCAGGGCTTGGAAAGCATCGGTAGCACCCTCAGTATCTGCATGGAAGAACGGCCTGGACTTCTGTATGGGCTTGGAGACTCCTATCTTTGTGGCTAGGGGGTGTCCACACAAACACTTTAAAATTTGGAAGCGCTGGGCGGACTATCGTGGCTTGGAGTTAGAGCCCGTTCCGATGGCCAGACACCTTGACCCGGCTTAACTTTTTACTCGATTGGCGCAGAACGTTGTGATCGAGTGACATTCCAAAGATTTGAGCAATAAAAGTCACTTCGAATGGACTCTTTATGTTTTACTTGGCACTGTGAAAATACCCATTGATATGATAAAAAAGGGAAAATGAATAACAGTGTGTTTAAACAGAACAACTACAGACTTACATTCCAAGTGTGTTGTGGGAATTGTAGGATGTGAGGACTACGTAGATAATGTTGTAGTCTGAAAGTGGCGTATAAAGCACGTTGAGACGCCGCAAATTCACCCACACAGCTCACCTGTGATCAAGGCTACCGATATAGCTGAAACGCGCAAGGACTAGAAAGGCTGTTACTCTGTGGAAATAAAGTGCTGGATTTTCCTGAAGTCTGGTCAGGCGTGCTTCTTTTCTTGGAATTGAAGGTGTGCGTGATATATATATGTATATACACACATATATATATATATATATATATATATACACACACACACACACACACACACACACACACACACATATTAAGTCATGTGCAAACGCGGTTTCAGGGTTGTGGAATTTAATAAAATATCAGAGAGAGAGAGCGATATATTTAATAAAAGCAAAAGGTCATGGTGAACGCCAGACCAAATTAGGGGCCCAATTATCAAAGAAAGTCTCAAAAGTGCCCCCGTGGTATTTGTCCTAGCATTAAGTGCAGCTATACGGCTTTCGGGAGTTCCCAATAATTTACAGAAATAGGACAAGAAATAGTACTCCTAGAAAATATTCATAAACTGCATTTTAGGATGAGCAAATATGCATGTGTAGGTTTGCTCATGTGAATATCTGAGTGGTTGCATGTTCACTTTCCCTCTAACCACTTTTTTCCCCCAACTCTGGAAGAAGGTTTATGACTGTCATTGTCAGGAGTAAATTTCCAACATTTCTCAGTATGGGAAAATATTAGAGAAGAGCTGTTGAAAACCCTTAAAACATGCATGTTAGTAGGCTTGCACAGACTCAAAAGGCCATTCTAACCCTGGAACTATTGCTTACCACTACCTTCAACCCCAGTATGTAGATCTGCGTAAAAGTGGCAACATAAGTGGATTGCAATATTCAAACACTACTATGGTATAAGCCCTGGCATACTCAGAGAGGCTACATCAGAGCTCTTATATAATGAGATTGCTGCCATATTTGCCGGCGAACGACCTGGCACCATAGGGACGAGTAGATTTATAAAGCAAACTGCCCCATGGACAGGTAGATATTTTATTAAATTCCACACCAATGCAGCTTGTATGTTTTAGGGGTTTGCGCCACTTCTTCTCTCATCTTTTCCCTTACTGAGAAAGGCTGGAATCTTACTCCTACCAAGGGCAGAAATAAAACTTCTGCCACTGATGGGAAAAAAAGCGGTTGGGGGAAAGTGAACTTGTAAACACTCAACCGATTTTCGCATGAGCTAAATCTACATATGGATATTTGCTCGTGCTAAGATTCAGTTCAGAAATATAGTCTAGGAGTACGATTTCCTGCCCTACTTCTGTGAATTATTGTGAATTCATGAAAGCTGTAAATCTGCAATAATGAATGTGTGCACTTTTGTGACTTTGCTTAAGAATTAGGTCCCTAATTATGACTTGAGTTAACCAAGAGCTTTGGTTTTTATTACAATTCTGTCTAGCTCTAAAAACTGGTTTCACTGGGAGTGACAGGATCCTGTTCTTTCACAAGGAACATTTCGGCAAGAAAGTAATTTTGCTCAGTGCCAGAGGCTACTGTGGCGACGTGTGCTTTTTGAGACTCAAAAATATAAATCACTTTTTGCAAATGTTTGTTATAACTATGAGGGAATAGCAGCTCCCACAACTATAAAGTTTTACGAAAATCAAGTCAGAATAAAGACACACCTTGACAAAACTAAAAGGCTGACCACCAGTGTCAGGCCTATTGGCTTTATCAATGACTGTTTATTTTCATGTTTCCTACAATCTTGTTGCAACTGGCTGCATTGATTTTCCATTATGAATATGTTTTGGGAATACTAGCATGCATAATATCTTTTAGTAGATGATGCTTCAAAGAAATAGTGAAGTAAAACTTTTTTTTTCCTAGTTGCATTTTTTATTGGACAGCAAAAGACTCAATCTTGCTTTCCAGCTACCACATTATGGATCAAGGAAGGGCATTGTCTGCAGTTACGGTAATATTTGTGTCCATGTGTTAATGCTATTCAAACTTGTATTTATTATTAGGGTGAGCACTCTAAGTAAATTTTGTAAATTAGGACTGTGCACTGCTGATCGTGGTCCCAGTATAAAAATGCATTCATACGTTTTCAAAGTTTAACAATATGAGGCTTCATATAATGCTCCCACAATGCTCTGATTAGATGCAAATATTTGCTGAAGCTTGAAAGACACTGGAGACAAACATCCTAACGTGAGTAATAAAAACTGGTTAAAATCATCAGTTGTAAATTTGAATCTTTGTAACAATCTTTCACAGACTGCTTCTAATCTGGGGATAGGACTGAGGAAACCGTAATTTCAGGTAAAATAGTAAAAATATTAACATATTGATCTCTTTAACTAGGTGTAAAATTATTGGTTTTCAATTTCGAAACTCCAGTCAGAAAATTATATATCAAATAGCTTGGATCTACTGCTCTGAAAAATATGTTAACGAGCTCAAAGTGCAACAAATGCAATCCTTGAAGCATACTTTAAAATGATGATTTATCACGGAGTGTGAATTTAATTTGCACAACAAGTGATAAATTTGTTAAAATTAACTTAGTATATCACATTGTCGCACTGAAACTGAAATTTTGAGCACCTTATGTAGAATTCCTTTTGTAATATAGCCAGAAGTAGTGATATTCAGCAAGAACAACATGAGACGCAAACTGGTGGCCAACCAAACTCAGACCCAAACCCACACCCAGCACCCACGCCAAGAACCTCGGAATAATCATGGACAGCAAAATGGATGTGACTGCAAAAGTCAAATCTGCCTCTGCAGCCTGCTTCTACATTCTGAAGATCGATCACAAGCCAACAGGTTTATGTTTGTGCGGTATGCGATGGCGCCTCCTATTTTTTCGCAAAGTGTACGGATTTCAAAATTTTATATGGTGCTACAGGCAAAGGGAAAAACCTTGAACCATTCAAATAGACAAAATGCCCCTCGGTTTATACTGTATGGGCCTGTGCACACACAAACTAAAGATATGCAACTAATGCTGCCATGTTATACATCAACATACATCTGGTGCAATGGTCATTATAGTCTATTATAAAAATGCAATAATCGCAGAACACTCGAGGTGATTCGAGTTCTTGTATTTATTATAGATCACCAAGCCCAGCCGACTCATGTTTCGTCAGGGTCAAAACCCAAGACTTCTTCAGGGCTAGAAAATGTACAGTAGCATATGTGTAGAGATTCACAGCGACTATTAACTTAAATGTGCAACACCCTAGCTGACAGCCCAAAGTGTCATCAGAATTGTATATCAAAGAAGCAGTCTATAGCCTGATAGTGGTGCAGAGAAAATCCCAGTGCAATAAAGTGTTGAAATGATAATTTACTCTAGACCGAACAAAGTGTCTAGGTGACAACTCAGAATATGCCAAAAAAATTACTTCATTTAATAGATTTCTATAAAAGTATTATGTCAAAAAAGATTTTGTCAAACATTACAAACTTTCCATGGACTACACAACTGTTCTTAAAGTATCTATTGCTTAATATCTTAAGCCCTAAAAGTCTTCTTATCAAGTTAAATATCATTCAATGGAATATATGCTAATACATGTACACATTGATGACAGTACAAGGAACACAGGAGAAGCCAAAGTTGCATGAGAATGATACAATATGTATCTACACGATGTGTCCTTCTGTTTACTCAACATTTCTTCACCTTACTTTACACAAACCAATGTGAAATATCCATGGATTCCTTATTTACATTCCTATGCTAATTTTCCACATATAATACATTCCCATTGAGGGGTAAAGGTAAACAAACAATGTACTATTTTAACATTTCAAAAAACATGATCCAAATATCCAGGGATAGAAATAAATTCTATATGAATAAAGTGTGGAAGTGAGGGAAACGAAGGAAGAAGAGAGACAAGGCTTGATGTGAATAGAATAGAGTATTGGCCAATAAGTCACTTCCGACTACAGGACAGAAATCGAATTCCTACCTTATTGGCGTATGAACTTTGTCACATTGAGTCTGTAAGATATGAGATAGGGTGGTGGGTGTCAATAAAAAATATAAAATATACTATATTGACAATACTACATGAGGTGGTTACAATCCACAAGGACTTACCACTCCGGCGGTTATAATTCCGTCCCGGCTCGGGGATAAAATACAAAATTACAGATGAAATCAATTGAAGGATTTATCAAAAGGTCCAATGTGTTGCAAAACATATGTAAAGGAGAACCGGATCAGGCTCAACCGAAAAAGACCACGAGGGAATCTTAGACTGTACAATCACTAACCATGATCCAAAAAGTTTAAAACGGCTATGTTCTAGGTTCACAAAATTGATGCCAGGTTCACACAAGGAAGATTAGCTATATGAATACATAGGTGTGAGTTAAAAGTGGCTCTCATGAGGCAATAGTTACCCATTGACCTCCAAAGTTCATTATACAGAACAAGTTGGGCTAAATCGCTTCTACAGATTCACATTTCCCCCCCCCCCCCCCCCGAGTAATGAGAGAAAATTTGCGCTATCCCGAAGGACTAACACAACAAACCATAGCAATTTACCTCCAACAGTTTGAAGGTTTAATGCGGCGTACACAATGGGGTTGACCGGCCGAGTATGGCCCGAGGTAGCGTAGATAAACTATGGGAAGAACCATAAGAATAATGGTCTTAATATTGGGTCATTGTAATAAAATAAAATAAAAATAAAAAAAATAAAAATAAAAAAAAATCGAACATACGTACTGCTTGGATACATAAGATGACTAATCTCACCTCCTAAAGTTAACGTGTTGCAGCAATCCCGTGTGTTGCTCCGATCCACGACTCGCGGTCTATACACCGGAAGTGGAGTCTCTTTCAGAGTCGGCATGTTATCTAGGAGGCCTCCATTACGTTACGTTCATGTGATCACGTGATAGAATCCGTCAAACAAAAGTGAAACACTAGAATGTCACCCTGCCCTCACGGTATTATCCATCTAAAAAAGATAAATATTCAAAAAACCAGTCTGCACTTAAAATTCCTTTCTACATCAAGTTTGGTGAATATGTGACGTAGTCTGGGGGTATAAGTAAATCGATGCTACCATAACCGCAAAACATGTCAAAGTCAAAATCAATACATTACGTCTTTGTAACGTCACCCTATTATAATATCTAAATTACATTGCAGCTCGTCTGCTAACGGAATATATTTAGTCAACGAGCGATTGCTGCATATGCGAGTAAGCGTGAAAAAAAATATGAATATGCTTAAGTGAGTACATCTCGTCCAACGTGCTACTTAATTGATAACCTCCTATTATTCTCCTTAAATAGTCTTAAAGGGATCGCTCCTGTTAAGATACATGCTCATTTAAAGCAACTGAGGATTAAGTAAAATATATCAACCCTCATGTATTGCTTGATTTATTAAACCAACGCAATACAGATGTTCCATGAAATTATAGTATGGGAACTGGTGGGAGACAGTCTAATCTGGATTATGATGATGTGCACAGAGAATTTAGCCAATTTCAAGAGAATAGAAAAGAAAGATAGAACAATTCCAACAGATGCAGACAACATCATCAATACAATCGTATTATGTCATGTCTGAAACACAATGTTCAATATAGATAACTTTACATGATTATTGTGAAGTCCACATATGAAGTGAGTGCAAATTAGGGTTATTTCACTCTGGAACCCAAACAGGAAAGATTCCAACGTCAAAAGGACAATATAGGTCAGAATTTGTACACATTGATTCAGGAACACATCAGTTTTTACAGTTTAACTCCCCAAAAAGAATTGTAGTTCATGGTCAGTGTTGAGCACGAGCTCAACTGATTTAAGTTTCATGATCCAAGTCGCTTCGATCCGTCGTAACATGAGTTCCCTGTCCCCAGCCCGTATATTTGGTGGGTCATGTTCAATTCCGTAGAAACCAAACGGTTTGTAACTTCCTTGAGCTGAACAATGTGAAGCATGTATGGCCATCGGGTATCTAACATCTTCTTGTTTGAGGGCTCGTGAGTTTTCACTTATGCGTTCTTTAAGCATGCGTATTGTACTACCCACATACTGTTTTTTGCACTTACATACGATTATGTATACTACATAACGTGTCAGACAATTGATGTTTTGTTTAATCTTGTACTGTCTTCCATCCGGACCATAAAAGGATGTGAAATTGTGCATAGCACATCTGCAAACCCCACAGCTCCCATGTTTGTGAAAGCCTAGTGTCCTCTGTGTTAACCAATTATGGACTACTGTCACATTAAGTACAATTGGGCTCAGGATAGATTTCAATGTCCTGCTTCTTCTGTAGGTCATGAGAGGTCTTTGAGTGGTAAAAGTGTCTAATGTTTTGTCTGCTCTTAGAATGTTCCAATGTTTGTGCATGCTCCGGAGGAGTACTGTTGAGAGTTTGGTATGGTCAGTTATGAATCTTACAGCTTGTGTTGTCCATTTCTTGCTTTCTTTCTCCTTTAAGGTCTCCATGCGTTTCATTTTCATGATGCATTTCTCAGCCTTATTCATGCATGTATCCTGATAACCTCTATCCTTGAACCTAGACTTCATGGCATTCAAGCATAGAGAGAACTAATTATCTTGGCTACAGTTCCTCCTGGCTCTCGTAAACTCCCCATAAGGGATGGCCTCAATTTGGTGTCGTGGGTGAGCACTAGAGGCATGCAAAATGGCATTGCACGCCGTAGGTTTACGATAAAGTTAGCTATTCAAAGAGTCATTATGAACATAAAATTCAGTGTCTAAAAAGACTATATTAGACAAACTGTGTTGATGGGTAAAACTTACACCCAGTGTGTTTGCATCCACGTAAAGATAAAATTCATGAAGTCCCTCTTCTGTTTCAGACCACAGTAGAAGGCAATCATCTATGAATCTGCCCCAGTAAACAACAAACTGGTTGAATTGGCTTTTCTTATCACTCCAAATCCATTTATCTTCAAAGTACCCCATAAAAAGATTTGCAAAAGGCGGCGAAAATTTGGAGCCCATGGCTACTCCGCGTATTTGCTTGTACCATTGGCCCTCAAACAAAAAACAGTTGTTGTTCAAAATTATTTCCGCCATGTGTAGAAGCATTTTGGAGTGATGGAATTGTGTTGCTGGTTGTTTACCCAGGTGCCATCCCATTGCTTGTAGACCCCTTAATGGATCAATGTTTGTATAGAGAGAAACCACATCTAAAGTAGCCAGGATGATATCATCTTGCCAAGTGAGATCATTTAGTTGACTAAGAATATGTTTGGTGTCTCTAATGTAGGCTGGAAGATTCTGTACTATCGGTTGTAAAAACATATCCACATATTCAGCCAGTCTCTCAGTGGGACCCCCAATACTGGAGACGACTGGTCTACCGGGTGGAAACGGAAGATTTTTGTGCACCTTAGGCAGTGTATATAGCACAGGGAATCTTGGTCTCTGTACTCTCAGGTACATGTATTCATCCTCACTCAGTAATCCCTCTGATTGCCACATTTTTAAATGTCTATTTATTAGGATGGTGAGAGGTCCAGTGGGATTAGAGCTCAACGCCTCATAACACTCTGTATCTCCAAGTTGATTAAGGATTTCCCCCATTGTAGTCCCCCTTATCCATGACCACATTATTTCCATTTCCATTCTAGTGTTTCACTTTTGTTTAACGGATTTTATCACGTGTTCACATGAACGGAACGTAATGGCGGCCTCCTAGATAATATGCCGACTCTGAAAGAGACTCCACTTCCGGTGTATAGACCGCGAGTTGTAGATCTGACCAACACACAGGATTGCTGCAACACGTTAACTTTAGGAGGTGAGATTAGTCCTCTTATGTATCCAAGCAGGACGTATATTCGATTTTTTATTACAATGACCCAATATTTTTATTTTTTTTTGAAAAACCTTTATTGACATTTCGATCATTGACAAGTATGGGCCTACTACCCCCCAGGGCCGGCCGCTAAGCAATCAGAGCAATAAGGTCAAATATAAGCACATGCGGCACCTCGGTAGCAAAATCTTCATACTAAGATAGTTCGGCCCGGGAGCCGCGCAGGTAGGACACCAGGAGAAAAGGGGTTTTTCATTTTATAATGAAACAAAACAGTAGGATCAGGTGCCAAACAATTTCCCAACAGCGATAAAGGGCAGGCCGCATGATAGACGTTAGCAATAAACAGCAATCAATTGAATCTATGGCGCAAACACAGGAAATGATGGGGAAGAATATCAAAAACAGTTGCGCCTGCAGGCCCCCATACCTAACGCCCAGAGAACCCCCGGAAACTGTGGCACACACGGAGAGGCAACGGTTCACAGCAAAAGAGGCGTACCACGCTGATCCCAGAAAAGAAACAAAAAGAAACGGAGAAGAAAAAGGAGGCCATGGAAAAAGAGAGGAAGACTGAGAAAGAAAAGAGTCCCCCCCCCAACCCCCCACCCTGCACCTCTGCAAATGAGTATGGCCCCTCCCCCCAGCAGTGCGCCTGTCGCCCTGGAACTAGACCCGAAATATAGAAGAAGCAGGGAAAAAGGAATAAGAAAGAACCCCACCAGGCGGGGGGGTGGAGAAAATATAATAGACTGGAGGAGGGCCTTCAGAACATACCCCCGGCTTCTCCCTCCCGCACCGTAAGGTATCCCAGCAGCAAACAATAAGTAGCACCAAATCGACCATAACAAAAGGGGGAATGGGGAGCATTGCGCACCGAATATGCTAGTAGCTATGTCCTGGGAGTACACAACCATGAGTCCGCCCGTCTACCAGGTGACCACCCCGAGGGATCGGCCTCATCCCTGACCACTCCTGGCGATGCTGCCCATGCCTACCCCCCGACCCAGCGCCATGTCCGATGTTCCAAGGTGAAGGGATGTCCCAAAACAACCGGGAAGCGACGCACACAGGTGGGGTGGAGGTCTCAGAACGCCAACACAGTCCGCATCTCGGAGGGACGCCTTTCCCAGTGCTGCCCCAGGATCTGTACTGCACACAAGGTCCGGGAAGGCTGAATCATCCAAAGTAGACAGACATTGCTGGTAAAGTCTCTGGGTCACCGGAGGTCGTACACGGGACGGGGCCACCACCTTCCACTCGGAACCACTACCTCCGGAACAGATCAAACCCTCAGTCAGCCGATCATACGGTAGCATACTGTCCGGAGTGTCCGGCTGCGCACTAATCGCAGGGATGGCCGCGACATTATCCTCCTGTGTGCAGTGTAGGAAGTCCCTGTGCGACTGTGGACTAGCATGCCGCCATTGTCCCAACGCTGATGCCACACCGTCGATCTTACTCCCCAAGACCTCGATGCCACGAGCTAAGGAGAAATGAAGGGCACCAAGGGCCTCAAGGAGGTCGCCGTACCCCAGCACTGCTCCCCGCGGTCGCTCTGCCACACTCCCAAAAGTCACACACTCCCAATCCTGCTGCGACCCGGTGGACAGGATAGTAGGCTGCATCGCAACAAGATGGCCGCCGGGGGAGGCCCGGCTCGTATGGGGGCCGGGACCCAGGGACAAGCACCTCGGGGTCCACGTCGCTGGAGACAGGGGTCCGGGGGCAGGTACAAATTCAGCCGTTGGGCAACAGTCGTCTCCACCAAGGACCAGCGGCCGCGAAAATCCGGGAGCAGTCTGCAAGGATCAGGGCGAGCTAGGGGCGGTGTCCGGGCAGCTCACCGTCAAAGGCAGGGGCAAACACCGAAGAGTCTGAGAACTGCACCCCCGGGCATGCCCTCGATCCACTACGCTTCAGCAACGGGAGCGGCCGTGGCGAAATGCAGGCCGGGGGCAGCACCGCTCCGGTGGACCGACTCCACCCAGTCACCACAGGCCGTTGTTGTTAAACTGCCACCCGGCCTAGGCGTCCACTCGAGGTCCCGGCTCCGGGGCCGCACGGGCCGCAAAGTTCATCCGCAAATTTCTCAGGCGGTACAGTAGCCAGAAACCCCGGAGTCACACGATCGGTTGCCACTCTCCTTTACAAACACGATCCCATGGCGCAAGCTGAGGATCTAGTACAGGATCTACAATGACCCAATATTAAGACCATTATTCTTATGGTTCTTCCCATAGTTTATCTACACTACCTCGGGCCAAACTCGGCCGGTCAACCCCATTGTGTACGCCGCATTAAAGCTTCAAACTGTTAGAGGTAAATTGCTATGGTTTGTTGTGCTAGTCCTTCGGAATAGTGCACATTTTCTCTCATTACTTGGGGGAATGTGAATCTGTAGAAGCGATTTAGCCCGTCTTGTTCTGTATAATGAACTTTGGAGGTCAATAGGTAACTATCGCCTCATGAGAGCCACTTTTAACCCACACCTATGTATTCATATAGCTAATCTTCCTTGTGTGAACCTGGCATCAATTTTGTGAATCTAGAACATAGCAGTTTTAAACTTATTGGATCATGGTTAGTGATTGTACAGTCTAAGATTCCTTCGTGGTCTTTATCGGTGGAGCCTGATCCGGTTCTCCTTTACATATATTTTGCAGCACATTGGACCTTATGATAAATCCTTCAATTGATTTCATCTGTAATTTTATATTTTATCCCCGAGCCGGAATTATAACCGGCAGAGTGGTAAATCCTTGTGGATTGTAACCACCTCATGTAGTATTGTCAATATTGTATATTTTATATTTCTTTATTGACACCCACCACCCTATCTCATATCTTACAGACTGAATGTGACAAAGTTCATACGCCAATAAGGCAGGAATTAGATTTCTGTCCTATAGTCAGGAGTGACGTATTGGCCAATACTCTATTCACATCAAGCCTTGTCTCTCTTCTTCCTTCGTTTCCCTCACTCCCGCACTTTATTCATATAGAATTTATTTCTATCCCTGGATATTTGGATCATGTTTTTTGAAATGTTAAAATAGTACATTGTTTGTTTACCTTTACCCCTCAATGGGAATGTATTATATGTGGAAAATTAGCAGAGGAATGTAAATAAGGAATCCATGGATATTTCACATTGGTTTGTGTAAAGTAAGGTGAAGAAATGTTGAGTAAACAGAAGGACACCGTGTAGATACATATTGTATCATTCTCATGCAACTTTGGCTTCTCCTGTGTTCCTTGTACTGTCATCAATGTGTACATGTATTAGCATATATTCCATTGAATGATATTTAACTTGATAAGAAGACTTTTTAGGGCTTAAGATATTAAGCAATAGATACTTTAAGAACAGTTGTGTAGTCCATGGAAAGTTTGTAATGTTTGACAAAATCTTTTTTGACATAATACTTTTATAGAAATCTATTAAATGAAGTAATTTGTTTGGCATATTCTGAGTTGTCACCTAGACACTTTGTTCGGTCTAGAGTAAATTATTTCAACACTTTATTGCACTGGGATTTTCTCTGCACCACTATCAGGCTATAGACTGCTTCTTTGATGTACAATTATGATGACACTTTGGGCTGTCACCTAGAGTGTTGCACATTTGAGTTAATAGTCGCCATGAATCTCTACACATATGTGTATGTCTCTTGCTGAAATGTGTTACTGTACATTTTCTAGCCCTGAAGAAGTCTTGGGTTTTGGCCCTGACGAAACACGTGTCGGCTGGGCATAGCGATCTACAATAAATACAAGAACACGAATCACCTGGAGTGTTCTGTGATCATTGCATTTTTTTAATAGACTATAATGAGCATTGCACCAGATGTATGTTGATGTATAACATGACAGCATTAGTTGCATATCTTTGCTTTGTGTGTGCACAGGCCCATACAGTATACACTCTGAAGATGGTGAGGAAGAGTTTTTTAATAGCTCCCAAGCCACACTAGAAAAACTGTCACTCACGCCTTAGTAAGCAGGAAAATGGACTATAGGAAACACCCTCTATGTCAGGATTACCAAGCAGCTCACTAGAAGACTACAAACCACCCAGAACTCAACAGCCACACTCTATTCAACCTCTATCACAGAGACCACATCACACCACACTTCAGGGATCACCACTGGCTCCTTAAACACAAAAATGCTCATTTCAAACTCCTCACATACACATTCAAGGCACTACACAACATAGGCCCCACCTAACTGAGAATCTCCTTCCATCAACCACCCAGACATCTCTGTCCTGCGGGACTCCTATTCGTACACATCCCACACATACACAGAACCAGATAAGGAGGAAAGGGATTCTCTTACATCGCTCCAAAAGCTTGGAACGAGGCACGCACACTTACTCAGCACCAGGATAGCCGCGAGTCATGGTGAGCTTTACAAATACACACAACATAACAGTGTGATCTCAGACTGCAACAGATTGCAGTTCGAGCTACATTCACAATGTTATCCATCTTCTCACCAATCTACATATGAACCATCCACAAATTAACTTAAATTTGACACAAACACGTGTACATAGCACTGAGTCAATGACACATAGTTTTAAAGATGTTGTGAAATATAACTGCAAAAAGAAGGTGTCCAATGGACAATAGCAGAGTCATACCCAAGAAGAACAGAGATAGAAATTGCTCACACATCCATAAACACTACTCCAAAAAGATCCGTAACAGTATATAACAGTAAAATATTATATAATCTAAACAGCCACTAAAGAATATATTTGTTCATTCAAACCTTAGCGGCCGGTGTTCAGTAGGACTAGCCTTAGTCTAAATAATATGAAACTCAACCAATAAAATGTCAACGTTACATTTTGACAGATCAAAACAATACTCCATAAGAGCACCTAATGTTTAATAAAGCACTCTGTTTCCAATTGTGTTGAGGCCATACAAATGGTGGTAAACGCTAAGCAAATTCATATAATAAAAAATGTAGATGTGGTAATAACTGTCCGAGACACAGGCCAACTTCGGTCTTAAATCAATACCCAAGATTAAAGTATCATCACACAACACTACCTTGTTTCATCTCCCTCAGCAAAAGCAAATCCACTGTCCTCTGCAGTGATGCACCCAAGAAGGACAAGGAAGTCAGGACACCTACCAGTACTCCACTCTTGAAGAGGAGGTGAGAGTTTCTGGGAGCACTGGCCGTTTAAGTTCAATATGATAATGCTCCCAATTACCCTGTAGTACAGGCCCACTGCCCCATTCAGAAGGCAGCTGCCAAGGGTCTCTGGGCTCACCCTGCCTTGCCCAGATGCAATCAGTGACAATACACAAACTTTGAGTTTCAAGTGAATGTGTTCCCTTATCTGCTGAACTGCAGGCCCAGAAATCTCTTTTGGCCAGTCAACACTCGCTCTTTTTTTTTTCTTTTCTTATCTAGTACTGCGATCCCTTTAAACACAATGCACTTTTTAGGTCTCACCTGAGGCAGCGCGCATGCTCTGCGAGACTTTTAGTAAGGTCTTTTCCACGCTAAACACACGTGTGCGTGTTTTTTTAGCACCCGTAATTGGCCTTTGCATGTGTCTTTCTAAGAAAGATAGCACGCAATTGGTCCAAGGCGGGTGGATGTCTCTCCTTCCTGTGCCCTGGCCTAGCCTTCTCGGGAGCAAGCAGCGGTCCAGCACTGTGCCAGCTGCATTCCTGACATTCTTTGCCGTGCACGCATTACTCGCGGGCTTTTTTTTTTGTATTTCCTTTTAGTGCGCGCGCACACACACACACACACACACACACACACACACACAACTCCTGGGCTTGTTTTACAAGAGACTGCATAACACAAGCGCGTGCTTCCCACCGTGCCCCCCCCGCACCTCCTCCCACCCCCCCAGCCGGCGGCTCCCTGGCTCTGGACTGCTGCAGGGCTTAGCTCAGCCCAGAGTGGCCTTGCAGTGTCCCTCACGACGCGCTCCTCTGCAGACAGCCGCTGGGAACCCTGTAAGTTCAAGGGCAGTATACCCGGCCTCCTACGATACCTACTTTTATATGATGACATTTCTTGACACCCCCCTTAACATTATATTATTCTGACTAAACCGTACTTGGGAAATGTTCCTGAATACATTTAACAATTCCTCCACAATTGCCTTCATTTGTGTGACTACATGCTGGCAGCCATGCATTTTAGCATGCGAGCGGACAGTAAACAAATACACAAGTAAAAATCCTTGCCTAACCCTCCCGAGCAACTCTCTGCTGGAGGAGGATGATGATTAAGCGGCTGCAGGGTGCATGCAGGGCAGGAGGAGCAGGGTGAAGGCCTGCAGCAGGCAGAGAGAGTACAGGGCAGCCCCGTGCAGCTTCATGGCAACACCTCCACAAACGACAGCCCGACTCCTGCAGCTTCCGTAACTTCTATGAAAGAGCATTCCTCTGCCTCGTGGCCGAACCAGGGATTTTTCTTTTAACTGGAGAAGGAAGTGAGGTTGGACGGATGTGGGCGGGGCCAGCATGCCCCTGGTTTTGAATGCCAAAATAACAGCCTGGGCTAGCGTACCAGGCTAGTGAGACTCTTTCAGTGCTGGTACCTTTGAGTGCTGGACGATTAGCAGGTTCACCAGTAGATTTCTGGGACCAACGAGGCTGCCACAAGACATGGAGGGGACGGGGAGGGCTGTTTGCCTCTCGCACCGCGAATACACCTAAACTGCACAGTAGAGACGAGAGGGGCAGCTAATTGCAATCTCTGCCCACTGGGGGCGCTGCAGGCTACATCGGCATTCTTATCTATAGCTGGTTTTGGGGGTTTCAGTCTCTGATCTGCCTGACATTTGCATTAGCAGTATGCATCCCGTCCTAGCTAGGCACAGACCTCTGACCCACTTAGCAAGGGTGCAGCTCAGACGTCCTCAGAGTAGGGGATGACGGGGTCCTGCATGCCAACCTTTGAAAGGGGGGAAGAGGGATATTTGCAAAAATAAAATCATGGGATTGTATTTTCTGCATTAACTTGTACATAAGGGATGGCAATTCCAGGCAGATGGAAGCGGGCGGGTTAAAAAAAAAAAACAATCACTGGCATAGCCAATAGGGCTCACCTTTGGGACCTTCTAAGTGTTTAGCCATGCAACAGTTGATGTTGTTGCACCAAGGATATTGTGCTGGATAACTAAACACTTATAAGGTCCCAAAGGCGAGACCTATTGGCTATGCCAAAGCTTTTTTAAATGCTACAGGAGGCAGACTGAATTACTTAAGGATTCCCCACATCAGGTTATCACCCAAAGTGTACTTCTATGCCAGAGTTCTGCAGCCTTTTTCTTACTCTCCTATTATGCATGTTAATGAGGCTCATCTCCTTAAGTGCACATGGGGTGAGAAATATGTGGGATGACAACAAGAAAGGTCAAAATGTGTATAAATGAACATAGAAACACCTTCAGATGCCACAAAAGCACAACGTAACTCATTAGACACTTTGAGAATAACCATTCAGAGAACGGCTTCGAGTGGACAGTCATTGAATAGATCCACTCAAGTTTGAATGCAAACAATAGATTGTTCTTCGCAGAGCAAAGATGGATATTGTCTAGGCACATCAAATATAGGGCTCAACGATGAGGTACAATGGACACAATTCTATCCCCAATACGACACATTAAAACAGGTGCGACAGTAGCCCTAGAAATACTGTCTGTACCCCTAGTTTGCCAAATAGAAAATAACCCCTGAAGTTATCAGCTATCCCACGAATGGGGTTCTGAAAGAGGTAGAAAGGTATATGTATTTGTTGGCTGGTTTTTTTTACACACTAATCACCCTCAGCATATATGGCAGTTAAGAGCATGCCTAGCGCTAGAATCTGTATTTCCTTAATAGGCAGGAATGACCATACTAGCCTACATTTTATTCTGACTCGGAGGGGTTATTCCCTCGGAGTGTTACCCCAGGGTAAAACAGTAACCTTTAGCCCCCAAGCCTCACAAGAAGCGGCTCTCTACCAGAGTGAGTCTCCACCAGACTGTGGACTACAACTCCCATTGAAGACACAGCTCCAGATCAAAGTGTGTCTGGACCAGTTTGGGAACTACAACTCCCATGAGTGACGCCCATTTGGGGCAGAGCATTTCTGACGAGCGTAACATCTCCGACTCTCTAGGCACCTCTGCGGCATTTGGGAAAAGCTTTACTTTACTATAATCTGATCGGCACTGCGGTCAGACCTCGAACATTACGGGAGTGACAGGAGAGCCCACTACGTGCAGTGGCAACATCTAGATTCTGACAAAGTAAGAGGGTGTATGTAACAGAGTGTGGGCTATGTCTATTTTAATTGGTTCCACATATTTGGATATCGATAGGAAACAGCACTGGCAACTGTGTCATTTGTGTGTGTATATGTTTGCTCACCATCTCCTCAACTCCCCCATGACGCTTACTAAGTTAAACAAGTGCGTGGGTATGGCAATATGGTGATATGAGCAGAACGAATTTTACGAGGGTTGTTAGACTATTGAGATAAGGATGGTTCAAAGCATGTTTGGCCATTGAAAAAAAATGTAGAGACAGCATGTAATTACTGTACATAACATGACATTAATATCCGTATGTCTCTCAATGTGGTTCGCGTATCAATATATGCACTCGCAGACGTTTAAATATAATGAGGTTTGTTACATTAAAAAAAACTGCATTCACAAATTTGGCAACAAGCAAACCGCCCAGCCACCAGTAAAAGATGGCATCGTGAATATTTACGGGGACCCACAAGACAATGGGTGGCGTCTATATACGTATAAATTCTAACAGACACTCCCAGCAGATGACTCAGGGGTGAACACGGAATGGAGCACACTGTCAAGTCATTTAGCTGTGAAAAAGTGCATGTTATTCATTCCGCTTGCGCGAAGTACTCATGGGCTTTATGCCTAGTCTCGCCTTCTGTTTAGTCACAAGTAAGCTATATCTGGCAGGCACACAGAAGCGTGTCTGCAAAAACACGGGGTCGCACACAACAGAAGTGGACTGATTATAAGGTTTAGAATACATATGCAGGAGAGGCATTTTTCTAATTGTATGCTCCACCTTAAAAGAAGGAACGCTGCGTTGTCATTGGCTCTGCCAGTTACAAGCAAGTTTCTCCTTTTTTGTAAAAAAAAAAAAAAAAAGTGTATTATTAGTGGGTGCCTACGTGGAAGTTGTCCCCCACACTCAACCACCAAGCGAGTAGTTTAATATGACTCACGTAAGTGTGAAGTTTGATATATGCAGACATACAGGTCGCAATAAAATGCTACTTCATGTGATTGTCTAAGTATCTTAAATATATGGTTGTGTGAACTGGATTAACTTTTTTTTTGTTTTTACTGTTTGTCACGTGGAGCAATACGATTTTAGACAGATGACGGGCACTCTTTCTTTAGATTTGTATTGGAAATAGAGAAATTAGGGACACTTATGCGTGTCCCGCTAATATTTAGTTTTTTTCCTCTAGGTTCTAACCAATCTTAACAAGGTTCTGGTAGGGTCTTCATAATTCCCTTCTTTGTGCATGGTTTGACTAGATACCTGAACTAGGACATCACAATACCCTGAAGTCCTTGGACCATTTTTGGCTGTTGTATAGGTCGAAACGTGTTGGTAATTGATAGATACAAAATGGGCAAGTGAATCACTTAACCAGATGACTAGTTTTTAGTGTTTTTAAAGGATACCAGGGGTACTCACTAATAGGAATTCTTGGAGTATACCCCTAGGTATTTTTAACTATACTTACTTCAAACAGGACCCAAGTAATTGTCCAGAAACAAGATTTATAAGCACTCAGGGATTTTTTTTTCCCCTCAGTTCAGTCCGCTGGAGTGGCATTGTTCCTACCTCAGTGTGAGAGGTCGCCAATGATGAAGCATGCCTCGATACGTTAAGGGCAACGCCTTCTCATATCTTTTGATGACTGTATCCTTTTAAGTCGGAATTGTAAATTAAGAGCGGTGACTTTAAAATACTCTAATTTATTTTTTGTGTTGATCAATGAGGCTTCCTGCCTACTGCCTTTCCAAAGAGGGATCCCTAAGCTAGGCCTACTAGCTGCAGTTAATGCCTCCAATCTACATCGAAGGACAGCATAATGATTTCAAAATTTCAAATGGCTTCTCCATTTTGAAATGACATGTGCCCAATTCCCTAACATACAGGGATTATAAATGCAACAGTTAACACAGTAGTCCTTCTACTTTGAGGACCCTTGAGTTTCCTGCTGGAAGTGTCACTACTTTTTGGGGGAAGTACTTGAATTCAATAGCCCAACTGCGACAGAGGGTGTGCTACTAGGTCCAGCATGTTTACACTGCACTACAGGCGTAGAGCCTTGCCTTGCATATTTTCCAACACCTCTGCAGCAATGTGTTGGTCATTTTAAGCCATTAAATCCAGATGGTCTCCTCTACGTGCCACCATGCTGCCCCTCAGTCCAATAAATGCTCAATACCGGACACTCTCCTTTCTACTGAGCCATGACAGTGACAACTCTTCTGCATTTACAATGTATGGAACAGGGGTGCAAAGGCATGAATGGAATAGTCAGCTCAAGTGTCAAAGTAATGGCAGCAAACCTAATCTCTGGTTATAAGATCAATAACTGACCATCAATGAAGCGATCACCAGAAGCAAAACACTTGTCAAGGCAATTAAGCACTGCATCACCACCCTGCCTGACTCCCCCATCTGATACTCCACAGTCAACTACAATGCAGCAACATCGTCTTCAGTGAACAAATACATAAGATGCGACAGCACATCAACACCACCATACCTGCTTCTCCTCTTACATCCACTCCAACTTATATAATCCTGCAATGGTCATCCTTCAAACTTCTATCTCTAGCAAATCTTGATAAAATACTTAACTCCTTCTAATCATCTTCCTGCGAACATGAGATCTTGACCCTACCCTCAAAATCTCACTCGAGAAGGGCTCATACCTACTCAGTGGTCAATGCGTCCATCATGGAAGGGATCTTTCCAGAAGCTCTCAAGATAGGCCACTATAGTGATACTCCAAAAGAAACCTAACCTGAAAACCTTGCCAAATACCAGCACATACCTCGCCTACTCTTCATCAGCATGACTGAAAAAAATCTGCCTACATTCAACTCAAAAATGACAATAATACTAACCATCTCCAACATGACAACTAATCTGGCTTCAGATCATGCTGCAGCACGGAGACAATTACTTCGCACATCGTGGACACTGCTCTCCTAACTGGAGATGAAGATGAGCCCAGACTCTTACTATTGCTGGACCTTTCAGTTAGCATTCAACACAGGTGACCATCCCTCCCTCATCCACACAACTGAATCTAGAATAAAATTCAATGGTTCATCTCTTATTTTTCCAACTGACACCAGTTTGTTCAGATGGGCATGTCCACAACTCAATATGAACCCCATCACCAGTGAAGTCTTCCAGGGTTTCATACTGTCCCATAATCTTCAATAACTACATGGAGGTGCACCTTGGGGGCTCTACTCGCAAATAATAGCATCAAAGTTCACCAATACGCCGAAGATACACAACTCTGCTGAAAATATTCTATGTCCATCAATCACTAGCTCTACCTCATCTAGACCGGATGTCCATCGCCTACTTGAAGCTCAACTCCATCACAACAGAATTATGTTATTTGCCAACAACAATATGCAAGAAATAGTACAAAATTGACAGAAAGGCATTAGCTTTGATGGCTTCCAACCCAAACTTAAACTTAATGCCAAGTCACTAGGATTCACCCTGGACACCAACCTCACTCTCAGACAACACACTGCCAAAAATCGTCTGGTACAATCTCTCACCTCTAAAGGAAGTGAAACCGTTTCTTCCAGAAAAAGGATTTAGAACTGCTGTGCAAGCCCTTGTACTCTTACATCTGGATAGTAGCACATCTCATCCAGGGCCTGAAGAAATATGATCAAATCAACTCAATCATGATGAACGTCCACTGGCTCCCCTTGTCAGCTCACACCATCCTCATAACCAGCTGCATCATATGTAAAGCAGACACGACTAGTGCTTCTGCTTATTGTTCAGACAAGCTCACCATCTATGGTGGCTCTCAGCACACTGGTAGCCAGTACATCATCATAATGGAGACTAAGAAATATAAAAAAGAAAGAAAACAAGGGAGCAGGCCGTTTCCATCTATGTACCCAGGAGCTAAAACAGTATCTCTGTATCCATCAGACCACCCCAAAGCTGCTCCACTTTAGGAAAGAGTTGACAGTGCACGTCTCTAAAAAACACTTAATGCAGTAACACTGCAATTCTGCTCCCAAAAGTCAGCTTGCCTTTGACCCTTTACATGGCTCAGCTACTATTAGGCTAGGTTGGCACTATACAAATGCCTCAAATTTATAGAGAAATAGCCCATAACCCCCTGTAAAATATATGCATACACTGCTTTAAGTAGCTACATACGCACTGCACAAAGAAGGAGATTATCTATACCACATTGTTTTAAAAAATAATCACTGAGGAAAAACCTTTGGTAAAGAGAGGGTAAAGTAACATGAAAAATATTGCCTTACACTGCAGCTGAATAGCTGCAATGGTTACAATGTAAAAAATAAAACTTCTCAAATTTGTTAGTTAAAAAGAGGAATAAACATAAGCCTTCCTCATGGCAAATCTCATGACCGCACATAATATCACAGATCACAATTGACAACGACATTAGGATGACATCACATTTAATCTCATTTTTGACTTAACTGATGAGCACCGTGTTTACTAATCACAAAAACATTACTTGGATGGAATGAGACTGTGTAGTGGGGGGGGGGGGTATCACATTGCGTCCAATGTGGGGGACAGTTACAGTCCTCCTTAGAAAAAAATATTTATGGTCTTTACCTGAAAAGAAAAGAAACAGCAAGAACGAGTTGTTGCTTCTCTAATCTAGGTCGCCCACTACACTGTTTCATGGCATCCCAATGTATGTGCCTACGGTTTTCTAAGGAGGATTCTCTGTGATACCTTAAAAAATAAACCTTCCTCTCATTCCCAATTCTTATGTATACATCTGTGGCTATGCAAACCTTGTTATTCACAGTGGTATTTACTGAAAGCGTGCACCACTACAGCCATGATCCTTTGCCGTGTTTGAAGGGTGCCTGCCAGTTGGTCACTAAAAGGTCATTTCATGACACTCTAATCTAGAACGTTTGGTTTACTGTACTCAACTATAACTTTTAACGAAGTCGCTCACTGAACATGTAAACAGGTTATACGGACACAAACATACACCGAGGAGAGACGAATATATAGATATGTTTTAAAGGGCAGCCTTCAATGTGAAGAGGAGACCAATGTAATCCATGATGCCTGCCACCTGGTTAGATTTCTAAAGCTTCCATCCAGGATAAATGTACATTCAATTTATCCGTTTGGAGCTCGGTTATAAGGTCAGAGTGGTACTAAACAAAAAAAACATCTGTACAGATTAAATACAATCATGGCAGTTATAGGTTGTAACGGATATATGAACAATTAACGATCCTCGGGCACTGGGCGTGGCCAAAGGTTATATGGTTTGAAATGGACATTGCGGGGAAAAATACACAACAACGGTGCTATAGATATATAGACGTAAATCTACTTTAGTGGACACGAGGGTTGTGGCTTTGCAAATTAATGCGGAGAAGCTGGGTTTCAAACGTGGTTCAGATTACAGTGTAGACCGTTTCACGATTTATGTAGAAGTGAAACAAGGGTCAGATATGCATTGAAATGGGCGAATGTAATGTTCAACGTAGTTTATTTTAGGATGTGCTGCAGTGTGGCCTCTAACACGTCCGCTTTTGACTGTAAAAACAAAGTATAGAGTGGAGACACTCAATAGCCAGGACTGTTCTTAATATAGTAAATGTTCCTTAAGGATAAAGTGCATCTCATAAAGCCCATGCGAATGTCTAGATTCTTTCGTATGAACTCATGACGCATGGGTACCAGGGAGGCAGAACTGTACAGGATCATTCTGTTCTGCACACTACTGTAGGAAAAGTGTGACAACATTTAGCAATAATCCAATGGCTATAAAGTGAAACAAGCCATTCTTGCGTGTTTACAATACTGAATTAAAAGCACCCTTCTGAGGTAGAGTACCTCTCTACCCACTTATCTAGCACTCGCCCAACGTCCACTTTCAACCCAAACGCTTTGTTACTTCGCTCGGTGGCGAGCCCCAGACATTACCTGACCATCAACACAACTACAGCTGCCAAAATGTGGGGACTCTCGACGTCCATATCGTCGTAGGCCAGGCTTCAATAAACAGTCACGTTAAGAGCCAACTGTTTCCGTTTTAGGCCACTGGAAACAGAACTCTGACCAATGCATAACTGACACGCCCACAGACAAGTTTGCATACTGCCTGTCACAATACTCCATGCTTATGGCTGGTAAGTGAGCACCGAGGTCCTAACCAAGTGGCTTTCCTTTTAAGAAAAACAATCTAAAAGTACTACTCTATATAAATGCAATTACAACACTCAGTGGGGATATGAGCACCCCCACCCCCAAGACTAGGGGCTTTTGATTTATAATTAGGTATTCGCAGAACTCGCCTAACGAGGGAAAATCAGGAACTCATGCCCACTAATGGCATAGTGCAACCAATGTAAGTGAAGTGTATGTGAGTGATGCGACCCACGCTTGAGAGCAACGGGATACACAGACCCTGGGAAGATACAAGGTAATTTGTGTTGATGGAATCTCCCCGGGAGTATTTTGCACTTCGTTCACAAATCTTTAGATTTCCATCTACTAACTTACTCTAAATAAGGCGGGTCATTTCTCTGCAAGAAAATACGTACTGTGCTGGTCCATTACCAGTTATCGCTGCGTACAAAAATTAACAACAAACCTAAGGGGCTGCTTTAAGGCAAAAACCAACACAAACAATTGCCGAGAGAAATTCGCTACCTGCAAACCCTTTTTTGCGCAAGGATGTCATGACACTGTGGGGGAGGGGCACTGCGTGGAGTGCTCACTCCAAAACAGAAGCAATTCTTCAAGGGAATTTAAGGAGAGGTAACCTAGAGAGAGACTGGGTTGGTTTCGAGAATCCTGCGGATCCCACCGGAAGCAACTGAAGTACATGTGCCCGCCCACTCTGGCCTACGCGCAGTATGAGTGGCTGCGCTGAGCTCTTTCACATGAAACATTCACAAACTCCCATTCAAGCTAGCTCCCAGCCACCAATGTAAATTGTGTACCAAAAATAAATCGCTTACAAATTGCACTACTGTGGTAGACGTGGGGCTGCTGATGACGACCTGGTTCTCGGGGGAGGACATCAAAGGGTCAGACTCTTCGTGGTCCTGGGGGTTGTCTCTGCTCGGAGAGAATGGAACAGAGGACGCCGTAAGCACGTCCAAAGGGATGAAATCTGCCAGAGCGTTATCCACCAAAGTGAGGTCTGCAGGGTACGATAGAGGATCTGTGGCAGTCCTGTTTAGGGGAGAATTGTCCCATCCCGTGCCCCCTTGTTTCCCCCCTGCGCCAGTCTCCTGTGGATGCGTGAGTTTAGTTCTCGGCTTCCTTGCTTTGGGAGCTTTCGGCGTGCAGGTTCCTTTCTCAGCGGTTCCTGCACGGTCTGACATGCCCGCTGCAGCGCCCAAAGGCTCCACGTGCAGCAGCAACCCGTTCCTGACAGCCTTTGACATCTTGAGGGTGACCTCGGGGGGGAGGGGGCACGGAAGGGCCCGGCTGGCACACAGTGCCGCCGATTCAAGTAACTCCAAAGTGCAGTGGTTGGTGGGGTCCCGGGACCCGGACTCAACACCATCCCCGGGAGGGGTCAGACTGTCCCCGCTGATCATGGAGGCAAGGTCCTGCAGTCTGCGCAGCGGGATGTAGCAAGAGGCGGGGTCCTGTCCCTGGGTAGGCCTGGGGGGCTCGGCCAGACATCCATTGGGGGGTTCTGGAGCGTCCTTCCCGAGGGGGGCGCTGCTTCCCACCAACACAAGCACGCTGTTCCGGGTAGGCAGCTCGCAGGCCTGGTCCATGCTGCGTAGACATCCACCTGGTAGAGAGAAACAAACAAGGCGTTACAAAGGGCTCAGCCAAGATGGCAGCCGGGGCGGCAGGCCTGGCCTGCTTGGCCACAGTGATGCGTGCGGGCATAAAACGCAGGGGAGCTGCAGGGAAACGGGGCGTGGGGCCGGCATCTGGGGGCCGGGAGTAGATCACGGGAATGAGCAGAGTAGCACCTAGTCAGTCCAGCACGCTCCGCCATGCCGGTGCAATCACCCCCCCCTGCCTGAAGGATGCGGGCAGCTGTGCTCAGGAGCCCAGGCTGCGCTGCACACATGTCCCTCCACCAGGCAGCGCACAACCGTTGCACGCCCTGGCGTGGCTCGCTGTAGACACCCCCCTCGCCTGGAAGGTCTTGTGGGTCCCTCCCTCGGGATGCCCTTATCACACTCCACTTCTCCCCTCCCCCGAAACGTCTCCCCGTCACACTGCCCCTCTAGACAGGGGGACTCCGTGCAAGGCCCGTGAACGCGCGGCCTTGCAGACGGCCCCTCCGTCGTGGGGGTGGCCTTACCGTGCACACCGTACCCCCCTCCCCCAGGATGTCCTCACCGAGCCGGCTGCTTCCCTGCACGCCGCCCCTCCAGGCCGGGGGACGTTGTGCAGGGCGCTCTGCTCGTCGGCCTCCTCCTCAGCCTCTGCCAGTGAACTGAGCTAACCCGGGCGGGGGGCGGAGAAAGGGAAGGCGGAGGGAGGGGGCAGTCCGAGAGCGCGGCCCGGGGCTCACCTGCCGGGTGAGCCGCACCTTGAGGGGCACGAGTGAGGTGCAGTGAGACAGTACCTAGCACAGTGCGCGGCAGCAGGGCCTCTCAAACTGTCCTTCAGCAGCCTCGCAATCTCATTTCACTGCAGGAGGGCCTCTTAACGCTACTGCAAGACGTCTTACTATGGAGCAGAAGGGCCTCGCACTGCACTGCTGCCAGGCCCTTCGCACTGCGCTGTAGAACACCACCACTGCAACAGCGCCCACGCCAGTATACTCTGCGAAGCTTACACCACTAAACAGTCCCACCGTGTCTTGGTAAACCCCACTCACTGCACTGCCGCCAGAGTCGCACTGCATTAGAATCTCGCTGCGCTCCAAACAATCGCCAGCCTGCACTTAGACAACTCTTGCCCTGCTTTCAGACCTATAACAGCTATTGCCACAACAGGCATCTTGCGAAGTTTATACGCAAGACCACCCCCCACACACGCACACACAATGTTTTAATTTATTGGTCTCTGCTGCAGGTCCTATTTCAGACGACACTTTTAGGAGTGCCTCTATAGAGACTGCACATTTTACGGCAGTATAGTAATAACTTCTTACTGGAGTGAGGTGTCTCTGGCACTGCTACAAACACATTAACACTGCACAGCCACAATTCCTTCCCTGCATTGCTAATACGAACACTACAGCCTAGCGCTCATACAATATCCACATAAATACACTGCCATGCAACTGGGCTAAGTGCAATCTTACCAGACACATCACAGAGCGCTGCAGTATCACAACACTGCCACAGGGCACTGAACCACTGCAAGGTTTCTTACACTCCACTGCAAAATCTTCAGCTGTAGTACCAGGCAACTCCCAAAGCACTTAAAACATAACTATGCAGTATAACTGTGCCATAATATAGTTCTACAGTGGAAGGGGCCTCACATAGTAAATGGAAGGTCATACATCGCACTGCTGCTAAGCCACCAGCACTGCACACATTGTTAGAACTCTATGAATTGTGTGTGCTCTTGTACTGCAGGAAGGAGCCCACAGCACAGTGAGAATCCTCAATGCCGTGCATCAGAACTTCTTATTTCACACGTGCCGCTTGCACAATATAAAGCACGGTTACCTGCACGGTTTCTGGGATTTACACGGCAAATCCGTGAGCAGCAGTTAAGCGGAACCTCATGTAACACCACTGTGGGACCCAAACTGTATCACTGCACTGGGACCCCTCAATGCAATAACCGGGGCACTCTGAGTGCTCTTATGACCCTTAAACTCCCCTGCAGGGACTCACTGCACTACAGAGACACTTGCTGTTGCACTGCAAAACTTTACAGTAGATCAGTGCTTCCCAAACCTTGTAGAACCACGACCCAATTTATAAAATGACAACAAACATTCGCAACCTACCTGGTTTTAATGGACACAAGGTGGGTGTTTTTTTAATCTAACTAAAGCATTGTATGGTAGCACACTGTCATTTATAGACAACACATTTTTCATCTAAATGGCCACAAAATGTGTACAGAGATACACTTTTACTGTTAAAAATATACTGCACAGAAATTAGGATGTGTGGAAATAGGGTTTCAGTGAATATTTATCATTTGTGCAACATAAGTGTCCTGATTTGTTTTGACCCTATTAAAAGCTTTGTTTCATCGCACTTCAGAATTACAAGAACATGAGCTTCATTTTTACTTTCCTAACTGCTGAACGTGTACAGTTAATTTACAGGTATTTACATTTTGCTGAGTGTTAAAAAATGACATCCTACAACCTTACCTTTCACGCTCCATGTGCCCCCACAATAATTCCCTTTACTTTTCCTTCTCTGACTGCAATCCCCATGTAAAAAAAGATAAGCAGCAATTTCACCTGACCGTTGACCTCTGTCTTTGAAGTGCAGCAAATATGAAAAGATGAATACAGAATTTAAAAGCAATCATAATTATTGCTTGGATTTCTACGACTCACCAAAAATTGGCTCTCAACCCACCTAGTTTGGGAAACACTGCAGTAGAGCACCAGTGGTTTCAACCTGCATTGCAGCAGGGTCTCACAATACTACAAGAGTACACAAATAACTAACGAAAAGTAGATATTGTGGATCTTAAAGACACTAGGTGCACAAACTCTTCTCAACTTCACATGGATTTACTTGATTCCCTGTTGTATACGAGAGCATAAGCCTTGGACGTACTGGATAAGCAAGAGAGATCACCCCACTTCTTAAGAACCCCAATGGAATGTTCTAATATAAACACTACTGCGTGTTAGTTTTCCAATGGCTACAAGCAGACATACTTATGCAAAATCACATAACTCCACATTGTCACTCACCTAGAGACAAATCGAATTCTGTTGACGATTGCTATGAACACATTGTAAACCAGCCAAACTAGAAAAGTTAGAATTTCTTTCTGGATAACCTCAATCTCTATGGGGTTACTCAGAAATATCAGGCCATCCAAAATGTTAACTCCTCCCTAAACACTTATCGCATTTAACACTTTTCTGGA
The DNA here is from genome assembly GCF_964204655.1 of Triturus cristatus. NCBI lineage: Eukaryota > Metazoa > Chordata > Amphibia > Caudata > Salamandridae > Triturus > Triturus cristatus. The sequence continues at coordinate 1,140,598,054 of NC_140590.1, read as the reverse complement.
ATCCATACCAATACTAAAGGTGGGTGTCCTCAACATTCTCTTAGGCAAACCACACACTCTAATTTTCGATGACTACTTATCATAAGTCAGTTTACTTGTAACCCCTTGTTTTATTTCAAATAATTTTTATTGGCATATTAGGATATACAACACAAAAAGGGGAAGTAAAAGAAGAGAAATACAGGTAGTCATTTTAAACTCACTTAGTATGAGTGCTATTAGGTATAATCATTAACATGTACTGTCAAATTGAACATGTGTAGACATAGTTAATAGTATGTTCCTCTGGTGTATCATTGGTGAAAGGGATGTCATGAAGATTGAACAAATACATAGGTACAGCTTCTAGTATCAATTGTATACTGACATAAGCCTGTTATACCTGAACTATAAAACGTCCAAGGTGAGTGGTAAAACCCTACTTTAAAAAAAAGGGATTAATCCCCATGGGTCGCTACAGTGGTCGTAGGATGCAAGTATATTGTGATCGAGTGAATACTCAGGATCAGTGGTGTCTGGTATAGTGAGATTGGGTGTGAATAGATAGATGTCTTAGAGGACCATCATGGTGGTTTGACGGTAAGGGAGGATGCGTCCAAAGAGCCCCACATCTTCCTATAAGGAGAGCACCAGGAAGATAGTTTTAGAGTTATGGTGTCGGCACCCCTTAGAGAGATTAGTTCTTCCTGCCATGATTTGTAGGCAATCTGTTTGAAGTTTTTCCAGTTTCTCAATATTATTTTGCTCGCTAGAGTGAAAATTAGGTCCAGGTGGTCACGGTCATTGTCATTTTTTATTTGGGGTCTAGGGAACCTAGGATAAGATATAAGAAGTCTCTGGCTGGTCTAATATGCAAGTTGTGCATAATGAATGCAAAGATCTTATCCCAGTAGGATTTCAAGAAAAGGCAGTAGAATAACATATGTGGTAAATCTCCTACATGCAAATTGCAATTCCAACACTTGGGAGATTCAATGAGGTTAAGTTTGTGCAATTTGGCTGGTGTCCAATATGATCTATTGATATTTCATCTGTGAGAGTGCTGGCGAGATTTTATTCTTAAAAGGTGTCATATGAATGCGTTTCCAATCCCACATGATACATTTAGTATTAGTTTCACTTTCCCATTTCCTTTCATTGACCGTGCGTCGTTTACCTGGCTTACACATGAGTAGTTTATATATTCTAGACACCATGTGACCTGCTATGGCTAGTAGATTTAGTTTGATGGGGAGAGTAGGGGGTATCTGTTTTATAGGTTGTTTAGAGTTCTGAGCTTTAAGCTTAAAAACTGTACATAGATCTATGTTATTCAAGTTATTTTCTAGTTGCAGTGTAGCAAAGAACTTAGGGAGGGTATCGTTATACAAATCTTTTATCATATTGATACCTTTCTTTGACCAATCCTCCTAACAGATTGGGATTTTATTTATTCGCAAATTAGGATTATTCCAAAGTGCCGCCAAGTTTGATTTGCCTATTCTGACATCAGAGTGAATTTCTAAGTGCGTGAGAGCTTGTTTAGTGTTTTGGATAATGTATTTTGTGTGTGGAGGGATCGATGAGTTCATAGTCATAATGGCGGGTAGCATGATGTTTTTAATTAAATTTGCCTCGACTTCCACCCACAGGGGTGGTACAGTGGGTTTTCTATAAACCAGGCGGCCCCTTGCCTGCATCGGAAAGCAGTTTGGTAGTTCCTAAAATTGGGCAGTCCAACTCCGCCTTTAGATTTGCAATGTTTCAGTTTTATCAAAGATATTCTAGGCTTCTTTCCATGCGATAAGAAGTTGTTGAGGGCTTTGTTGATTTTCTTTATAAAGTCTTCTGATAAGAGTCATGGGAAGCATACTGATAAGGTAGTTAACAACAGGTGTAATCATCATCTTAGTCGTCTCTACCCACTCCACCACGATACAAATTTGGGTGACCAACCGTTAAGTAGATCAGAGACTTTCTTGAATGTGATTTCTTCATTCACTTCTAGTGTGGAGATAAGTCCATTGGTGAATAGTAAACATAGGTATTTAATTGGATCTGGTTGCCATGCTAAGTCCATGTCTCCCAAGATGTCTTTGCCCCCTAGGGAGTTAGGTAGTTTGACCTCAGTCTTCTCTCAATTGAGTGTGTGACCGGATATCTCGGCAAATTCATGTATCTCTCTCATTAGAGCAGGGATAGCAGACTTAGCTTCCCTCTACACTATTAAGACGTCATCTGCATAAGCGGCAACCTTGAATATTGTGCTGTAGAATTCCACTCCAGGTATGTCAGTGTTTACTCGTAGGTGCTGGAGGAACGGGTCTATGGCTAACAGGAACAGTGACGGGGAAAGAGGGCATCCTTGTCAGATCCCTTGCCAGAGTGTGAGTGATGAGGAAACGGCACCTCCCACTCTAACCTTTGCTTTAGGTTCATATTATAGTGCCATAATCATTCGTATTAGTGAGTCACCGAAGTTGAATCTTTCTAAGGTCATCCGGAGGTATATCCAATCCACCTTATCGAATGGCTTTTCTGCGTCTAAGGTAATGGCTACAGTCGGCGAGTCGATCAACTTAGCTTTCTCGATCGCGTGGCAGAATATTCCGGTATTGTCACTAGAGAACCTTTGTCTTAGAAAACCTACCTTCGAAGGATGGATAAGATTGGCAATATATTTTTGTACACGCAGGGACAGGATCGTTGCATACATTTTGCAGTCAAGATTAATTAGGGAAATTGGTCTGTAGTTTTTAGTGAGGAGTGGGTCCTTGCCTTCTTTAGAAATCACTGTGATGATGGCCTCTGCTGGAGTGCTTGTGACTTGGCCAGTCGATGTGAAGTGTTGAAATAGATGTAGAAGGGTTTGTGGTAATTGTGTAATGAGTCTTGTACAAGGTAGCATTGTGACCGTCGGGTCCCGGTGCCTTTCCAGATTACATTTTTTTTATGGCGGATTCAACTTCTTATGATGCAATATGGCCATTGATGGAACTAATTTCTTGGTCAGATAGAATATTGAGTTTTATACTATCTAGGTATCCCTTATTAATTGCGTGATTTGGTTTGCTGTTAGTGTCGTGCAATTTCTGGTAAAATTCTTGAAATGTGTCCGCTATTTTATATGGATTGGTATGGATAGTTCCTGTTTCATCTTTAATTGCATTTATCGCATATTTCTGCAATTTAAATGTTAGGAATGCAGCCAGTGATTTCCCTGCCTTGTTGGCATTACAAGTCTTCAGACTCTTCTGCTCGTTAATCCAGACCCCTGCTCGGGTCACTGATTATTTTATTGTATTCATATTTTTTATTTAGCATATTGTTTAGAGTCAATGGGTCCTTTTTGAGTATATGTAGTTTCGCGAGATCAGAAATTTCCTTCTCTAAGCCCTGGAGTTTCTCGTTTGCCTCCCTGTTCATATTTTACTTTTTTTTTTTTGTTATAACTACTCCCCTGATTGTACTTTTCATTGCCTCCCACCTGGTGAGATGTGTTTTGTCGACCTTATTTTCAAGCAAGTAGTTTTTGATTGTTTCTTCCAGAAGGGTTTTATTTTGTGTTGGGGTACCCAAGCACACGTAGAAATAAGGTTTGCATAGATTATTACATCAAGTAACAATTATAACACAATAAGTGATTTTCCGTTTCTTTCTTGTAGCTTTCTTCGTTTAATATTCTTGATTCATAGCAGTTTCACAGTCTTCACAGTGGTTTCCAAGCCAACACGTGTTTCGTCGCCTCTAGTAATATTGTACATGCGACTTGTTCACGGCTAGGTACAAATTGATATGGTAATTTACATTAGTTAAACTGATTATTTAGGAAAATGCATACATTTGTTAACATTGTAAACAAATGTGCTCCCAGGGTAAGTGTCACAAATTATGGGTTCTTTTCGTGGGAGGTGGTATCCCAAGGCTATAGTGTACTTAGCATGCACCGTGAGGTCAGGTGAGTACTAGCCTTATAATATCCGTTTGTGACCAATCAGATACATGTAGCTTTAGCGTGAGTGTGGTGTGTAGTGAAAAAATCTATATATGTGATAGAAATCCGTTTTTTTGTGATGTCTACTGATAACGCATGCGATATGCAGAGCCAAAGACCCAGGTAGGTGGTAATGGGCAGTTGCAAATCATATAACCTCAATGTGGGGTATATCAGGCTGAAAAGCTATTAACTAGAAGATATGAGCAAACTGACCTGCACACTGTCTAATTATCAGTATCTGTAATGAGTGAAAAAAAGGGGAAAAGAGAAAAAGTACATGTGGCCATGAGTATCCACGTTAGGGGACACTGAGATCATGATGAACGTCACAGGCATCTGCCAGAGAGATACATACTTAGGGTATGACGATAATTCCGGGTCATACAGTCATGCGACGGGGGGGGGCCCAATCCTTGTAGGAAAACAATATCGGTTGGTGGCTATGTTCAGTAAAACAGCAAAGATCCCATCTACGGTCAACGAGACAAAAGTAATAGGTTCCTTGTGAGGAAACACTATTTAAATTAATAGGTGGTCAAAAGGACCCAATATGCGCGTCCCGAGTGCTGCTAGTGACTCTCTTACCTCCGAGTAGTGGAGAGTACGTCCGTAATATAAGACTGCCCCCATCCGCGTCTGGCTCCAATTCGAGTTGCCGTTAGAAAACACTCGGCATGTATTTGACTCGGAATCGGCAGTCACATGACCGGAAATTGGTCATGTGTACTAACACAATGAAGGTAGATGCAAGCGCCATGTCTAAGACTGTATCGGATTGCAAAATCAATGTGTATAGGCGATCAGAATGTGTTCATGTACATCGGTTGGGTAAGTCAAGACGTACATGTATATTTGCATGTATGAAACGGTAATAATCCCGAAACAGCGAAGAAAGGATGTTCGGGTGTACACATAGATGATAATGTTAGTGATCCTATCCTAAAATATCCATGGATGCGTAATATATCTAAAGGCCATCAGAATGTCGAAACTAGGTAAATCTAAAATAAAACGTCTGGTTGCAGCAATATGTAATCGAAAGGCGGCGGCCATCTTGGGTCAGGATGTGCCCCCGTATTAGATTAGTACGCGAAAAAAACGGGAGTGAAGCGCTGGGGTCAGTTTAGCTCGATATTTGGTATGAACACAGAAAAGCCAAATGCGGTTAGCAAAGTTAGTATTCGAGCTGACAGGCGTATATCAGAATTAATTTGAAGTTATATACAGGCTCTTCTAAATGTTAGTACTATCTTGGGGGAAGGGAATATTGCCCAAAAGTGGCAGAGCTGGCATAAACTTTGAGGAATTGGGCATAAACTATAAATAGTCTATATCAGCGAACCTCAGAAGTTGAAGAGAATACGTATATATATGAAGGGCTACACATATCACTGTGTGTAATTTAGTGAAAACATGTGAATTCTGGTTTTCAGTGATTAAGGTGCAGGGATGGGTGACATCTTAAGACGTAATATACGTATATGTTAAAAAACTTACAAAGCATATGTACAAAATTTGTGCCATTATCAGAGATACTTCATTACTGTGTATACATGACAGGGATGATATGTCTATATGGTTACATATGAGGCACTTCTTTTATTTACCAAGGAAATAATGCATTTCATCATCGACATTCATCCCTATATCGGTCGTACGTAGTTTAAGGATCCAGGATGCTTCGTTCCTGCGGAGTGTAAGTTCTCTGTTACCCCCTCTGGGGTTTCTTACTGTCTGCTCTATACCATAGAACAGGAAGTCCTTATATACACCCTGGGATTGGCATTCAAGGATATGTGTCGCGATGGGATATCTGCGGTCACCCTGCTTGACTGCCCTCATGTGTTCGCCTATCCTGATACGGGGGCACATCCTGACCCAAGATGGCCGCCGCCTTTCGATTACATATTGCTGCAACCAGACGTTTTATTTTAGATTTACCTAGTTTCGACATTCTGATAATGGCCTTTAGATATATTACGCATCCATGGATATTTTAGGATAGGATCACTAACATTATCATCTATGTGTACACCCGAACATCCTTTCTTCGCTGTTTCGGGATTATTACCGTTTCATACATGCAAATATACATGTACGTCTTGACTTACCCAACCGATGTACATGAACACATTCTGATCGCCTATACACATTGATTTTGCAATCCGATACAGTCTTAGACATGGCGCTTGCATCTACCTTCATTGTGTTAGTACACATGACCAATTTCCGGTCATGTGACTGCCGATTCCGAGTCAAATACATGCCGAGTGTTTTCTAACGGCAACTCGAATTGGAGCCAGACGCGGATGGGGGCAGTCTTATATTACGGACGTACTCTCCACTACTCGGAGGTAAGAGAGTCACTAGCAGCACTCGGGACGCGCATATTGGGTCCTTTTGACCACCTATTAATTTAAATAGTGTTTCCTCACAAGGAACCTATTACTTTTGTCTCGTTGACCGTAGATGGGATCTTTGCTGTTTTACTGAACATAGCCACCAACCGATATTGTTTTCCTACAAGGATTGGGCCCCCCCCCGTCGCATGACTGTATGACCCGGAATTATCGTCATACCCTAAGTATGTATCTCTCTGGCAGATGCCTGTGACGTTCATCATGATCTCAGTGTCCCCTAACGTGGATACTCATGGCCACATGTACTTTTTCTCTTTTCCCCTTTTTTTCACTCATTACAGATACTGATAATTAGACAGTGTGCAGGTCAGTTTGCTCATATCTTCTAGTTAATAGCTTTTCAGCCTGATATACCCCACATTGAGGTTATATGATTTGCAACTGCCCATTACCACCTACCTGGGTCTTTGGCTCTGCATATCGCATGCGTTATCAGTAGACATCACAAAAAAACGGATTTCTATCACATATATAGATTTTTTCACTACACACCACACTCACGCTAAAGCTACATGTATCTGATTGGTCACAAACGGATATTATAAGGCTAGTACTCACCTGACCTCACGGTGCATGCTAAGTACACTATAGCCTTGGGATACCACCTCCCACGAAAAGAACCCATAATTTGTGACACTTACCCTGGGAGCACATTTGTTTACAATGTTAACAAATGTATGCATTTTCCTAAATAATCAGTTTAACTAATGTAAATTACCATATCAATTTGTACCTAGCCGTGAACAAGTCGCATGTACAATATTACTAGAGGCGACGAAACACGTGTTGGCTTGGAAACCACTGTGAAGACTGTGAAACTGCTATGAATCAAGAATATTAAACGAAGAAAGCTACAAGAAAGAAACGGAAAATCACTTATTGTGTTATAATTGTTACTTGATGTAATAATCTATGCAAACCTTATTTCTACGTGTGCTTGGGTACCCCAACTCTTGACTTTTGTTGCTCTGGCCACAAATCCTTTAGGGAGGCTAGTGGTTCTCCCTTACCCTCTAGCACCGTTACTGATTTAGAAATTTCACGAATACCGGGTGCACTCACCACAAGCGCCTATCATCTATTATAAATACCACTGCCCAGTTCAAAAAAAAATTTTATTTTGTGTGTTTGAGAGTACGTCGTCATTTAATCTCCAGAGGGTTTTTTTGAGGGGTGGTGTTGAGTCCGTGATTGTGAGGGAGATGCAAGAGTGAAATGACACGAGCCTTGGCTTAATCGTCGTTGTTTCTATCATGCTAGTTGAGTTACCCGAGATCAGTAAATAATCGATGCGGGAGTAGGAGTTATGTGGAAAGGAATAAAATGTGTAATCCTTTTCTGGAGGGTGTTGTAGACGCCATGCATCCACCATGTTAAATTTGCTGCAAACTGTTTTAAGAGCTTTGTGTGCTTTATTCGGTCTGAAGTGACAGGTCGAATGCCTATCTAAGACAGGATCCAATGTGAGGTTAAACTCCACCCCTAGCACGATTGTGGCTATATCAGGGATCAACTTAAGATGTTCAGCGACGTCATTCCAAAACCCTGGGTCGTCAGTAGTGGGCGCATATATATTGGCTATGTAAAACTCTGAGTTTTGCTTATTTAGTTTTGTTATGACCCATCTCCCTTTTTTGTCGGAGGTATGCGAGATAAGATTAATTCTAGCATTCCTCGAAACCAATGTCAGGATGCTGTTTTTTTGCCGTTTGCTGGAGAGCAGGCAATTTCGGTGAAAAGATGACTCCTGAAAGAGTTGGAGATGTTGGCATCCAATTTAGTTTCTTGGAGGAGAATAACGTCCGCCTGTTGTTTGTGGATATAATCAAGCAGTTTCCTTCTTTTGACAGGGTGGTTCAAACCCTTAACGTTCAAAGAAATTATTTACATTTTTTGTTGGGTTTGCGGAGTCATTTGATATGATGTGAGGCTTGCAGTCAGTGTTTCCATCGGGAGATCCACCTTAAAATGGGGCTGGAGTATCCTGCGTATTGACTTTGTGACTAAGACAATATCAGACCCTTCCCACCTATGCTTCATCTAAGAGCATCCCATAGAACATTGGTCATGCTAGACACCATAGTAATTACCTTAGTGCTCAATTGTGTGTGTGGGATCACATTAACGTATCCTTGGTTGCGGGAAAACAAAAGGAATTGTGTGTGCGACCGGGGCCAGAAATGAAACAAAGGACAAAAAAGCAGGTGAAAGAAAAATCTTAACCCTCCCGTCTCCCCCATTACCCTTGTCCCACCCGTTAACCATGAAGCTAACAGTTAACATATAACATTTAACATTCCGTAACCGCTAACAGTTAACCTTCTATAAAAGAATTTGTAAGCGAGCTAAGGAAGCCTCGCGTCGCATCGCATCTTGATCTACCTTATCGGTCAGCATAGTTGTCGTTGATGGCGCAGATGAATATTTACGGTGTGCATAGCGACAGGGTAGGTCTATATCCACAGTACAAGTAAGAAGTCTTTAACATAAAGACATTTCATCCGCTTGAAGTAAGAGCAGCCTGGTCTAACTAGCGTAGTAATGAGTTGACATGGTAATGAGTTGGCCTAGTGACTTTAAAAAGTTAAATATGCCTAAATTAGCACAATGTAATATGAGTCACAAGGTTTCAGAGAATTAATCCCTTGTTCTGGGCATTGACTATGGGCTCTAAACTTAGTGATCCGCCGCGTGTTAATCAGGCGACGTGATTTTAGACAGCATAGTATAACAAGTCTAATAAGAACAGCTTAGCTATAAGCACTGTATAATAGAAGCAACCATATTCAGAGCATTAACAGTTTGAACTTTATCCATTTCAAGATATTCAAGTTATTAGAGTTATTCAAGCATTTCCTGGAGCAGTCTGGCTTTTACACACTCTTTCTATAGTAATAAACACTTAATCTAGCTAAACACTTAGTCTAGACACCGAGTCTAGGCTTGATATCACCTCCTGATCTCCTCCTGCTTTACTGTTTGTTATCCTCCATGATCCCATGTTGTCATGCTCTCATGTTTCATGTCACTCAAGCTGGCATCTTGATCTTCCAACTTTAGTGGTTACTACTGTGCGGTCCTGCTGAGCTTTTCTGTGTGGATGTATCTATCTTGTGGTCGTCATCGTAGTCAAGATATTTCTTCAATGATAAGTGATCCGAGAAGAAGTGGGACTTGCCCTGCACCACAGCTCGATATTTGGCCGGGCCCACAAATGAGAATTGGTATCCAAGGGATCTCAGTCTGGGGCGAAGAGCGAGAAACTCTTTTCTAGTATCCACAGTTGTTTTGGAGTGGTTCTGTGAAATCAAGATCTTGTTGTTATGCTAGAGAATAAGTTGTTTTTTCCTCATAAAAGATAAGTTTAACGTGTTGATGCCTCAAAGGCTTGCATACAATGGGTCTGGGGTGTGTTTGGTAGCTTCCTCGTAGGTACTCTGTGCGCCCTGTCAAACTCCAGGGGCTTATCAAAAGGCAGCTTAGTGACTTGAGGGAGCCATTTTTCGAGAAACATGATGCATGACCCAGATTCATCTTTGCTTCCCTCCGACAATCCAAAAATGCGTAGATTTCCTCTTCTATTTCTATCTTCCTATTCCGATATCTGCTTAGCTAGGGCTTGTGTAGTGGCGTCAATTCTTTCCACTGTTTCTGCATTTTTTGTGGCCCCATCTTCCAATTGGCTAATTCAGTTTTCTGCTACTTCAATTCTTGTGTTTGATTCTCTTATGTCTCTTCGGATTGCTGAGATCTCGTTCTGCATGCTATCAGTGTTTTCCTTAGTTGACTTCACAAGATCATGCACCTCTGCCAGCTTGTTCAGTATCGTCTCCAGTGTGGAATTTATATCTTGCTTGTTTTTGATTGGTGAGTCTGGATTAGGAGGATCTGCTTTAACTCTCTTGAGGTTAGCTTTATTCTCCTTCTCGGTCATCTTCAAGGACATTTGCTTTTGTGTATGCTTTTTTGGATGATCAGCACTCATTCACCACAGTAGTAGGATTCTCATGTGCAGTGATGGGCTTCTCTGGTCTACCGTGGCCCCACGGCTGTATATCAAAACACTTTGACCTACACCCTTTATCAGGGTCTTGTAACGATAGCTTGTTGAGCGGGTGAGGAATCTGGCCCTCCCTTCAAGAATCTGGCCCTCCCTTCAGAGATAGACTCATTCAAATTGATAATCTGTATGTTGAGCCCCTAGTGGCAATCATTAGGAACTGTGGGTTTCTGCCAGTCACTTACGCTGACGACACCCAAATAGTGGTGTCGATCAAAAATGTCAAAGAGACGGCAGAAAAATTTCAAAACTGCATGATACGAGTTAATCAATGGATGCAGAGTAACTGTTTAAAGTTAAATGGAGATAAAAGTGAAGTCATGTTGCTAGGTACTGACATGGAAGGTTGGTCCCCGGAGTGGTGGCCACACAATCTAGGCCATCGCCCATTGCCAGTAAACAAAGTGAAATCTTGGTTTCATACTAGACAACAAACTGACTTTTGACGCCCAGTCCAACAAACTGGCATCAACCATTTGGTATATTCTGAAAATAATAAGGAAGCTCCTGCTATTTTCCCCCTTAGATTCTCGCAAAACGGTGGTAACAGCCCTGGCCTTATCAAGGCTAGACTACGGGAATGCTTTATATGCTGGGATACAGGCTCAGCACCTAGCAAAACTACAACGCCTGCAAAAATGCAGCGGCAAGATTGATTCTGGACATCCCCAGGTCTGAGCCGATTACACACAAACTAAGATCCCTACACTGGCTCCCAATGGAAAAAAGAATAAAATTTACGTCGGTATGCTTGGCCTATAAGGCCCTGCATGGGAGTGTCTCTCAGTTTTTAAAAACTCATTTAAGACTGTATGAGCCATCCAGGAATCTCCGTTCTAGCCAAGCAAAACTGATCCAGATCCCAAGATACAAAGAGGTCAGGTGGGGGGGGGGGGGGGGGGGGGGAGAAGCTTTCTGCTACACGCAGCAAGGGCCTGGAACCTCCTCCCAATCACAATCAAAAACAGTCCCTCTATGCTGTCATTCAGGAAAGAGGTAAAAACCTGGTTGTTCTCCTCCACTTAGACCAAGCCGTGACATTTCTCGGGTAGTCTCTGTCTCTATGCAGCGCCAAGACGCCCACGGGCATACGTGCGCTTTATACATTTTTAATCCAATCAAATCAGAGAGATTTCAAGAATCGTGATTCATGGTTCAATTTCCAATGGCAGTCTCCCACTATGAGACATTCAAGCCACCGCATGATTCTGTTACTAATCAGCTACTAAACAGTGGGTTTGAAGCAGGTGGTTACCTTCATACAATCAAAGGACACATTGGAGAACACAATGGAGATCACATTGGAACTCTAGCAGCAATGGGAGCGATAGCTTGCAATGGGCCTTGATATGGACCTTGCTATGTAGCTTAGTACATTCTAGAGCACTTTAGTCATTGGCACTGTTAAAGCGAGTCTCCATCTTAGAGTCAGGGATGCCTCAGCTTCAGAATCGTTCAGACCGTGTGTTTTATGGGCTAATCTCTGGGCAGGCAGGCAATCAGGTGTTACTCCCTCATTGGTGGAGAAAGCAGTGATTTTATTGAAAGTTGAGTCGGTCTGAGCGCGTTAACTCGAGCCGCCATCTTCGGGTCAGGCACACCATGCGGTCTCCATTTCGTTCCTCAACAATCATATGTTACTCTCCTTACTTGGAAAATCGCTCCTCTAGTCGGATCACTGTTCACTTAACCTCGTCATCCCAGTGCGAGCGGTGAAGTCGTGAGATCTCTTTGCGCCGGTTTTATTCTGATGTATGCCGATATGGTATGCGGCACTCAGGGTTCAGAACTCCGTGGCTGGCAAGGATGAAGCAGTTCCTAGCTCTCCTTAGTTCTCCCAGTGTCTCCGTATTCCTGTGCTGACAGGACACACGATTCAGGCGTTTTCTGGCGATTTGGTGCTTTGAGGTAGGAAAAATAACAGAGTCTCGCGAACCTCTGAGACGGAGCTGCAGCCTTGTGATGGTTGCTTTCATAATCTTTACCAGGTGTCCTGATGATGACCTATTAAATTGATACAGTCAAAATGCCGTCGATGTTTCCTTTGGCAACTAAGAGGACTCATTTATTGCATTATTCATACTGTTCTATAGTGGACAGTTTTTGTACTATTTTTCCTCTGTCATTGTAGTGGAGAGGTGTGGTGCAGCGGCTAGGGCAGCTGACTTTGGAGCATAGGTTTCACGGTTCGATCCCTGTGAGAAGTTGGCCTGGCATATGCTGGTCACTAGTTATAGTGGCCACCTTGCACCAGTCCAATTCGACTCTTATGGTAGATAGGTTTAAGACAACCTTTTAAAGAACGCGATCCTAGTGGTAGCTGTGGAGAGCAGCCTTCAGGCTAAGTCTCTGAGGAATGTAAAGCAGCTTGTTTTACCTTATAATCTCTTGAATTACCAAATGAAAAGGACACCACACAGGTATATATATCAAATATATATGCATTTATTTCTAGACACACTACTAATCTCTTTATGAGATTAGAACCCAGATACACATTCAAATGTCAACAGTTCTCAATAAATTAAGCACAAATATGGCTGTAGCCCTAGGGGCGTACCAGACCATATACTAAGAAAATGGTTTAACAAAGTCGACTTGCAAAATGACAAAGCCTAGGGCCTTGGGAATCGCTGGGGCTTCACTACTGCAGTGTTAGCAGGTAAGTAACAAGCCCACGGGAGACGCGTGCAGTGTCTTAACACAGCCGCGGGTTTCCTATAGGTTACAATGGAGCAAGTTGCGGTTTGTATTTTAAAGTTTTAGGGCACTTCGAAGAAGTCAACAAGCAAGCCACTTACAGGGTAAGTATTTCGAGGGCCAACACACACTTGGGCACCGGAGTGCACAAGTTACCTCACCCAGGGAAGCCGGGTGCATAGGTGTCTTTTGGTGTCGGGTCGCGATGCTGTTTTCAATGGAGACCAATGAAGACTTGCTGCTTGAGACGACTGAAGAGGTGTCCGCTGGAATCCGAAGGTGGATTGAAGATGAAGAGGACCTGAAAATTGAGGGGACAGTGTTCAAAGTCACTTGCCAGTGACTGGTGGCCAGCAAGATGGATGACCACAGATGTCGCGTCGCTTCAGGTCGTCGATGGTGTTCTGTCTCTTCGCTCACGAGGTCCAGGAGGGATCGACGATGACCACCAGCTGGATTCGGAGTGTCCCACGACGTCTGCAGCTGATGACGGTGTCGGCAACCGGATTGGCGCCAACAAGCCTTGGCAACTGCAAGTCTCGTGTGGACTGAAGCTAGTCGGTGATGCAGATCAGCAAGGTCTGATGGACTACCCAGCGAGGGTAAGTGAGGGCAGGCCCGGAGCAACCAGGAGAGCCCTTGAAGTCGGTTAGAAAGTCTTCGGGGGAGTCACTAGCCAACGGGCAAGCAACCGCGAAGACGCCTTCACAGGAAAAGTTTCACAGGAGCCCACGGTCACTCGGAACGGGGTAGGCCGCTGATTTTTGGAACAAGACCTGCTAGGGACTTGGACTACAAATGGTCCAAAGCACAAGTTTGTAGAACGTTGTTTAGGGTTTGCACTCGAAATCAGTGCACGGTTCCCAGGTATTGCTGTTCCTCGTCACTCGTGGGGTCCAGATGCCACAGCTTCGCTGGGGACTCAAAATGGCTGTCGAGAGGTCAGGAAATCCGCTTCTGGGGCCACAGGGACTTCGGACTCCGGCGGGAGTGGTGAAGTTTGCAACCGTTGGTTAAAGTTACTGGTGCCTGCCAAGCAGGGGAGTCACTCCTTGACTCCAAGGGAGATTCTTCAGTCTTCCAGAGATAGTGGAACGTCGAAGGGCCAGGATTCTTCTTTGTAGAGCGTCGTCCAGGGTAATCTGAATTGTATTGGCAATGCTTGCTATCTTATAGTGAAGATAGGGGAGGGACTAGCTCTATGACCACTCCTCTAGGAGGGTCAGGGTAGTGGGTGGTTACACCCACTTCCCTTTGTCCAGTTTCACGCCGGGGCAGGTAGCCCCTGAACCGGTTTGAGCTGGCATATGCACAGAGGAGACTACTGCTCCCCCAGTGCAGGACTTCAAAGCACTCCAAGAGTGCACCCACCCAGCTCCAATACACTAAATCTTGTCTGGGAGGTGGTGACACCTCCCTGTGACAGGATGCCTTTTGTTGGGCTTCCTCCACTGCGAGTTTCGGTCAGCAGCAGGAGGGCAGCTCAGCGTCTGTGCTGGTGGCATCCATTTTGTGATGCCAGGGCTCTAGGAGATTTCTACCGTTTAGTACAGTGGGTACATGTCATCCCCTCTAGAAGGGTGGGATCATACTCCCACACCAGTTACTGGTGTGGGGGTATGATTCCAAGTTGTTTAACACCAAACATGTTTTGATGCAGTCATTCCAAAGTTAGCATTTACCGCGAGGTTATAATGCACTTAAGAGTATATGGTTTAACCGCATCCACAAACAGCAGCAGAGAATAGACTCTGCCAGCTGCAGAGGGGTCCTGCTCATGCAGAAGCACCCCCTCACATAGTAAACCAAGCACCCTGCCCTCAGGATTGTTAGGGCCTGCAATAGGGGTGGCTGATAGGTTTATATGTGTGTGTGTATGGTGAGATATAGGAACGTATACCTCAGTGAGGAGTGCTAACACTACCTCACACAGGCTGCAGTAGCAGGCCTGTGGTGTCAGATTGAGAATGCTTCCCAGGGGTGGCATAATACATGCTGCAGCCCCTGGTAGGCCTGTGAAGTACCAATGCCCTAGATACCTAAGGTACCATATACTAGGGGCTCATAAGGTACCACAGTATCCAATCACTAGTGCATCTAATATGCACACCAAGTTGTTTAGAGAGATCAGTGAGACTGGGGCCCTGATTAGCAGGGACCCAGCCAGACTATAGTCAGAAACCAGTGTATACATCAGAAAAGTGGGGGCAACATAAGTGCAGATCCTACTCTCCTACAATCCCCGGCTCCGGCGGCAGCTCAGCTCCGCACCATGTGACTATGGGGAATAGCTCACTTAATTTCCACAACGGCCCCCAGCGCATTGAGACCCGTAAGGGTGAGTAGATCACGCTTTACAAATACAGATTTACATTGTATTTGTTTTCTGTTTACACGGTTATTTGTATTATTATAGGTTTGTTATGTGTAACTTTATTTGCAGCGCAGTCCGCTTTCACTTTAGCGGCCGTGCTTGTTTATTTAATTAATTTGCCACACGGGCCGAAAGGGAGCGTTTCTGTTCACTAATCTAACAAGCATTTGCAATGCAATAGGTCTCGCATTTACGCAAGTTTAGGCTATTGACTTTGCAAATAACAATGCCTTTTATTTTTGTTTTCATTTTTAAAACATAAATAAAAGGCATTGTCATTTGCAATGCCAATCGCTTAAACTCGCATAAATGCGAGACCTATTGCAATGCAAATGCTTGTTTACTTTATGCAATGCACTCTATAAGAATGCAGGGCACTGTATAGTCTCCCCACCCCGTCCACCACCCGCTGTCCGTTGTTGCTTCTCTCTCCCCCGCAGCATAAATGTGTTGCTCCCCCTGCTGCACGCTATGCTTTGTCCTTCTCTTGCTGACCATTCTGTTCCCTACCCCAGGGCCTCCTTCCACTGTCCATTGTTAGTTTTTAACCCCACTCCCCCAACCTCCTCCCCCGTGTTGCATGCCCCTTCCACCACGACCCCAACCCCCCAACAGTTTTTATGCAGGCTTCTGTGCAACATGACTTAAAGGGAAAAACGTGCTAAGACACGGTCAACGTTAGGCGCGTCATAGTGCTTTTTTTTCACTTTAAGCCATAATGCACAGCAGCTCATGCTGCTGCACAACATGACTACCGTTAAACAACAATGGGGCGACCCTGTGTCCCTCAGAACCTGGGTATGGATAATGAAACAAAAACAATGGTTCTGTCGGGTATACCAACTATTTATTTTGCGTACTTTTAGTGTGAATATACTATTCTACAGTCTTCAAACATTCGTATCTCAGCAATCTAGACATATGGAACATATCGCAAATAGTAATACACGTGACACAAATTGCTGTCTACTCTCTTGTTTTATATAAATTTAATCATTTATATATATTTACACATTTGTAAACAAGGCTGTCAAGATGAGGTGAGGTTCTAAGTGATGTGATTAAGTGACATTTGTGCTCAGTGCTGGTGTTTGGTGCGCAATGTGTACAGCGTGATAAAATGTGTACAGCGTGATAAAAATATGTACATGGAAAACAAAATATACAGGCCATAATATTGGGGAAAACGCAGTGACTCTGCTGTATATTAAATAATCTTTTGCACGCGAGCCCTGGTCAATCTGGACCATGTGAGATAGTCGACGTTTCAGCCCAAACTATGCTCCATTAAGTAGTCAAGGCGGGTCTTCATCAGGACAAAAACGGGGGTAGGGGGTGACCGCATAGTTTGGGTTGAAACGTCGACAACCTTGCATGGTCCAGATTGACCAGGGCTCTGCGTGCAAAAGATTATTTAATATACAGCAGAGTCACTGCGTTTTCCCCAATATTCTGGCCTGTATATTTTGTTTTCCATGTACATATTTTAATCACTCTGTACATATTTTGCACCAAACACCAGCACTGAGCACAAATGTCACTTAATCACATCACTTAGAACCTCACCTCGTCTTGACAGCCTCGTTTACAAATGTGTAAATATATATAAATGATTCAATTTATATAAAACAAAAGAGTAGACAGCAATTTGTGTCACGTGTCTTACTATTTGCTATATGTTCCGTATGTCTAGATTGCTGAGATACGAATGTTTGAAGACTGTAGAATAGTATATTCACACTAAACGTACTAAGAAGAAATAGTTGGCACAACATGACTACAACAAATTGACAAGGCCAATAGATCTTGCATATGCGTAACCTACTGGCTTTGCCAACGCTTGCTTACATTACTGCAGGCAACTGTTCCTGATGCATTGAGATGATCTCTGCTAACATTCTTCAATGGGGTAGCCATTTGTGTAATGTTGCTCAATGTGATCACTATTACAACACTAATCATTTTAGTAGGTCAGGTCCTTCAACAGCGCAGGCCCAGTCTCAAAGCACAAAAAGTGAACTCTGCATTGCAAGTTTGTTGGGACGGTATTACGGAGACACGCCACTATACTGCAACAGGGTGGTGGACTTTAGAAAGTTCTCTCACTGGTGTGTGACCCAGAATTCACAGCAGCAGTCACTTCTGAACAGCACGGCAGCAGGGAGCTCACTATTACATGCCCCTATACACGCTCATACTGACACACTTAGAAACTCTCATTCAGTACAGCATTAGGCGCGGTTCTCCCTACTGCATGCACCTATACACACTTGTACTGGCATGCTTAGAAACTCTCACACAACACAGCATTAGAAACGCACCTTATTTGTGTCTTTGCCTTAAATTATGTCTAGACTTAAAACTGCAAGGGTCTTTTAAATACTACACCCCCCGTATATAAAAAAAATATATATTTGGGGGCACCCCCAAAATTTTTCACAATTATTCTATTACATTTATAACGTTTAAATACGTCTTGACTTATTTAAACATTACAGTTATAGTAAACCTTTTAAAAATGCAAATACATTATTGCCAAACATACTATTCTGGTTAGCTACACCCCAATGATGTGTAAATGTTTCCACAGTGTTTATACGAAATAAGGGCGGGGAGATATGAAGAATATTTGGAGTTCCTTCCCTTTTGACGCATACACCCTGTCAGATATAAATGACAAAGGATGTTAGTAATGACCCATTACAGAGTGGCTTACTGCTGATCATTTGTTTTCAGCATAAAACAAAGCACTGCTACCAGAAGGATGCTTCTTTCAACTAGAGCCTGGCGCCCCCCTTGGGGTAAACTATGGCCCCCCTTAGGGGGCATCCTCTCAGTTTGAAGACCCCTGCGTCTAACCTCTCAAAGTTCTACGTCCCTTATGGACACAGACACGTGTATCACAGAGAGCTCATCTCTGTTGTCACGGAGATGCCCTATTTACAAGCTTTCACACTTATCTCATATGAGCACTTCGGGGCCTCTCATCCGTTCTGTCGGGGTTATCGATGAGCTGTTCTCGGGCTCTAGGCCTAGCCCTCGCTTAACTCTTGTCAAACCTCGGAAGCAAAAGGGGCGAAGACGGGTTAAACACATGGACCAATGGGTATTCAGAACACGACCAATAACATGACGCTGCGATCGCCCATGACGTAACCAATCAACGGCTGCGTAGCGCCGTCTGGCGATCGGTCGCAGGTTGCCATAGTCCTACAATGACGAATCATAGACGCCTGCGTCCGCGATCCCTTCCGATTGCCCACTCAGCAACTCCCAGTACGCCCCGCCCCTTCCGCTCCTAACGAATTGACGTAACGCAAGGCTTAGCCCCTATCTATAATCGCGACCCTGTTTCCTAGTCATTGATTAAAGTGTTTTTCTTGTGCCTCTTACTTTTATTTAGTGCGGGCTTCGTATGACCCTCCCTCCCTCCTCTGTTCAAATTCACATTTCTTAAGAGGTTCAAATGCAGAGCCCTCCCCCTGTTTTTGTGCATAATTGGCAGTGGTATAGACGTGAGGACACGCCTCTGTTCCAGCTGGGACAGGTGTTTGAAGCCCCCCGCACAATCGGGCAGAAAACGTTTGAAAATAGCAGGCCGCGTCAAGCCCCGCCCACCTCTATAAATAGCAACATGCCCTAGTCTACTCCCCTTCCAAAGGAACCTTCCAGAGGCCTAGTTGCCGTCTCTCTATTGAAGATTTGCCTCATGTCGCAATATGATTGGATCCCTGTAACGAGTGTCCTGAAGATTTTAAAGCTTCACTATGTATCGCGTCGCCTCTTCCTTGCGAGTATCTGACCGAATAGGATGTGAAAGTTAAGGATTGCACAAGGAGACCTGCGCACAGGCGTGCTTGGTCCGAAGTGCCACATATGCGCCTATGCAATCAAATAATTGTCATGTAAATGCACTATTATGTTATCATTGTAAGTGATTGAGTTCAGAGCATTTGTTTATATCGCCGTGTCACCTACTAAAATTAATATTTTATAAATATAAATTAATGCTTTTTCCAAAAAGCACTACCCATTATTGAGCCAAGAGACATTCTGTGCTCGATGAATAATTTATAAATGGCCAGAGCTCTTGGTATACATGGATCAACTTCTCGGTCTTATCAACTCTAAATGACTAAAGCTTTTTGTGTTTTTTTGTATAGTTTGCACTTTATTTTCTTAGCAGAGTTTTATATAGCGCGAACTTGATCCGAATCGGGTATCAGAGCGCTTTACATAGCACCAGTTGCATTACATGAGGACACATTCATTTTTTGTTAGGCAAGGGGAGATTAAGTGATTTGCCCAGAATCACAGGATGTTCAACGTCCTTGCAGAGACTCCAAACCAATTCCCCAGATTCGAAGTCAACCGCCCTAGCAGTTAGGCCAACTCCTCTCCCCAACTTTAAACTGAATTAGTCCTAGAGGGCACCCAACTTTCTTCATTCTGTGCCCGAGTAAGGTGATTGTAGTTTGAAACTATATTGGGTTAATTTAAACAAGTTCTCGAATACAAAAGATAGAATAAATAAACATTGGCAATGCCAATAGGTCTGGCTTTAACAGATTATAGTATGGTAAGGTGAAAGATAGCATTGGAATGGATATGTATTTGCATGAAAGCAAAGAACAGTAGACTAATATAGGTTAAGGCTAAAATGTCAAGTGACAGTTGAACTTTCAAGCCAGACCAAAACATTCATGTAGGTAAGTGATTTCCCAACTCCCATCTGTGCTGCTGACAGTGAAAAACACCATAAATGTTCTAGTTATCTAAGAAACGTAGATAGTTTCACAATGTGCTGTGTGTGTCCCCTTAAAAGTTCAAGCTCAGGCAGCTGGACAAATAAACAAAATGATCACACGTGTGTTGAGGGGGAGCACTTTTTTGTGGAAGCACACAACCTCTGCCCATTCAAAACATGTACTCCTGGCTCCCAACATGTCGGTGGAGCCAAATCCCCTCTCTAGTAATACTCACATAGTCTCTGGTGACAGCTGTGCTGTCAATCCAGACTCTAAAAAGTGTCTTGAGGAGCTATGCAAGCATGGAATGCCAATGCTGAAGAACTTTTATTGAAGGTGCTCCGAAATTTGGCAGACAAGGAAATGAGGCAGAGCAAAGCTAAATGATGAAGATATCAAAGCTTTGTCATGTGGTGAAGCCATGATTTAAACGCTGGTTTCCTAATTACATTGTCTTTCATTTTGCCACTGGACAAAATCTCTATCGGGTTTTACACAAATTAGTAAAACGTACTACTTTTTTTTTCTAGCAACACAGGAGCACAAGGGTATTGTTGTGCTGTGCTACAGTATAACTCAACACTCTAAGAGAACTACTGCAACACCTCTTGAAAAAATAAATGGTTATATTTGGAAAACAAAAGAACATAAAATATTAAGCAACAAGGAAGACCCAAGGCTTACAAACTATAGAAAGTAAAATTAAGAAATTAATTTTGTCGATTCAAAATAGAAGCTCCTTCATCAATCGCTCATACCAAAAATAAGGTACAATTGCATGGTGTAAGACTAACACTCAGCTCTTGGAAGCAACATGTGACTGACTGACTAACTCTATTTCTTTGACCTTGGTGGTTGGGCTCACCGTTTCCTATCATGTTACACTGACATATCAGGGGTGATTTGCTCTCTTTAGCTACTGCTGGACCCTTTGGGCCATATTTATCGAGCTTTTGATTGATAGCTATTTGCGAGTAACTGGAACTGTTCTGGACATATATGTATAAATGTTTCCTTTGAATATAAATTTATGCCAACATACTGAACTGTTTGTTGAATTCACTTTATTGTATTGTTTTATATATGTTTATTTGATTTTCTAGATCTTGTTCTTGCCCCCTATTATCCCTGGTCTATGCCCTGATGAAGGTGGGGCCCCCGTGTGGGTCCTATACCGAAACGCGCGTTGGCGCTTGATTCGATGACCTTCTTCCTCTTAAAGCACAATCTGGCTTCTTCTGGATGAGATACAATCACTACATCCATTTGAACACCCAAGGATAATTTGTTCTCACCCCCAATCTGATTTGATGTAATGAATGTGGTTTTGATTGAGTGTGTGTATGGATGAATTTGAGTTGTATGTGGGGCATTAACTATGTTTTTGATTAATAGATATATTTATTGATGGGTTTTGATTGTTTGTATAAAATTGATATATGCACCTACTTGATATAAAAAAAACTTTTGTAAAAAAATTGAAATGAGTTTTTCAACCAAAAAGTAAAATAAATACAAAAGGTCTATCTTTATACCTGTAACTCTTGTTGAGTGTTTTATATATTCCTATCTGTCCATTCCTTTCCAGTTCAGCCTTGCATTCTATCAGGTACGTATCTATTAGGCCCTAATATATACCTAGTGAACCGGTCTTGGTTTTTCTCCTGAGTATTTTTGCTATTTACCCCGCATATACCGGTTCTTTATTGTTCTCTTGGGGTCCCCCTCTCCTAATTGGTTGACTGACTAATTGAGACAGACTGACTAAATGTGTTTCAATGCACATTTAGAGCTTCTCATTGCTAAAACATGGTATTTTCTGATATTTATCTCTTTACGTGGGTTTCATTGGTTGGTTTACTTGCGATAAAATGTCACTCAAAGTGTCACACATTTAGACTAGAAAGTCACTCGTAGGTACACTGAGTCCATGCAAATGTCACACATAAACAATATGAAAACTTGGCAGATATGGAAGCCTACCAGCAGTTCTTGTACCAAAAATAAGGTACAATTGCATGGTGTAAGACTAACACTCAGCTCTTGGAAGCAACATATGACTGACTGACTAATTGAGACAGTGACTTGAATAAGGGATTATTTTGTCCTGATGAAGGCCCCTGATCGTGAGTGGCATATAATTATTGACCGAAACGCATTGAGAAAAACTGAATGATGGTAGGGCGGATAATGGGACATAGACTGATTTTTAATCCTTTTTAGAGTACCCAGGAACAAGGTATCAGAAAAGATTGGATATCCCTGAGATAGGTTTAACCTGAAAAAACTTTCTAAATAATGATCCTATCTTAATATCTGAGATTTTCAAAATATTACTTATGCCCAACCCCTGTTCGGTCTGGACTGTTCCATGGGGCACAGGGTCAAGACTGATTTACATATGGCTGGGTCCAAACTGGGGTGGCGTAGTGGGCAAAAGAACAACTGATTTAACCCCGATCTTTTGACTGGGGGAGAATGTTTGCATTGTCAGCATTCCATCCATCATTTGTTTGCTGTAACACTTTTCGCCTTAAGTGGGATGGATATGCCCAGAGGTGGGTCCCTTGCTCACTGTGCCACTGGATTCAAGCTAGCCTGGCTGAAGGCGGATGACATACCCTGAAACCGGTCCCAGGATGCTTGTTTCCGGTCCAGGGAGGACCTGGCCTGGCAGTTCGGTCTGCACTGTTCCCATGGGGCACAGGGTCAAGACTGATTTGCATATGGCTGGGTCCAAAATGGGGTAGCATAGTGGGCAAAAGAACAATGAATTTAACTCAGATCTTTTGACTGGGGGAGGATGATTGCATTGTCAGCATTCCGTCCATCATTTGTTTGGTTATAACACTTTTCGCCCTAAGTGGGATGGGTATGCCCAGACGTGGGTCCCTTGCTCACTGTGCCACTGGATTCAAGCTAGCCTGGCTGAAGGCGGATGACATACCCTGAAACTGGTCCCAGGATGCTTGTTTCCGGTCCAGGGAGGACCTGGCCTAGCAGTTCGGTCTGCACTGTTCCCATGGGGCACAGGGTCAAGACTGATTTGCATATGGCTGGGTCCAAACTGGGGTAGCATAGTGGGCAAAAGAACAATGGATTTAAACCAGATCTTTTGACTGGGGGAGGATGTTTGCATTGTCAGCATTCCGTCCATCATTTGTTTGCTGTAACACTTTTCGCCCTAAGTGGGATGGGTATGCCCAGACGTGGGTCCCTTGCTCACTGTGCCACTGGATTCAAGCTAGCCTGGCTCAAGAAGGGTGACATACCCTGAAATCGGTCCCAGGACGCTTGTTTCCGGTCCAGAGAGGACCTGGCCTGGCAGTTTGGTCTTGACTGTTCCCATGGAGCACAGGGTCAAGACTGATTTGCATATGGCTGGGTCTAAACTGGGGTGGCATAGTGGGCAAAAGAACGATGGTTTTAACCCAGATCTTTTGACTGGGGGAGAATGTTTGCATTGTCAGCATTCCATCCATCATTTGTTTGCTGTAACACTTTTCGCCTTAAGTGGGATGGATATGCCCAGAGGTGGGTCCCTTGCTCACTGTGCCACTGGATTCAAGCTAGCCTGGCTGAAGGCGGATGACATACCCTGAAACCGGTCCCAGGATGCTTGTTTCCGGTCCAGGGAGGACCTGGCCTGGCAGTTCGGTCTGCACTGTTCCCATGGGGCACAGGGTCAAGACTGATTTGCATATGGCTGGGTCCAAAATGGGGTAGCATAGTGGGCAAAAGAACAATGGATTTAACTCAGATCTTTTGACTGGGGGAGGATGATTGCATTGTCAGCATTCCGTCCATCATTTGTTTGGTTATAACACTTTTCGCCCTAAGTGGGATGGGTATGCCCAGACGTGGGTCCCTTGCTCACTGTGCCACTGGATTCAAGCTAGCCTGGCTGAAGAAGGGTGACATACCCTGAAATCGGTCCCAGGACGCTTGTTTCCGGTCCAGAGAGGACCTGGCCTGGCAGTTTGGTCTTGACTGTTCCCATGGAGCACAGGGTCAAGACTGATTTGCATATGGCTGGGTCTAAACTGGGGTGGCATAGTGGGCAAAAGAACGATGGTTTTAACCCAGATCTTTTGACTGGGGGAGAATGTTTGCATTGTCAGCATTCCGTCCATCATTTGTTTTCTGTACCACCCCTGTTCATGTCAAAACAGGGCGAGTAGAAGAAGCCCGATGATGCTTCATGATAAGTAGCCTGTTAATAGCAGTTACCACACACGTCAATTAACACGGCTGCTTATAATGAGGTTCCAAGTAGTTTGCTGAACTCCCATTTCAAAAGTCTTGCAGCAGTTTCAATGCACATTTAGAGCTTCTCATTGCTAAAACAAGGTATTTTCTGATATTTATCTCTTTACGTGGGTTTCATTGGTTGGTTTACTTGCGATAAAATGTCACTCAAAGTGTCACACATTTAGACTAGAATGTCACTCGTAGGTACACTGAGCCCATGCAAATGTCACACATAAACAATATGAATACTTGGCAGATATGGAAGCCTACCAGCAGTTCTTGTGGCATGCTCGGCGATCTGTGCCACATTTATAAAATGGTGGTAGATTGAATGCCCACAAAGGATAGCAAACACCACACTGGCACATAAGGGTTGCAGACCATAATTGAATCTCCATAAAATGTGTACTGAGACTGCTACTCACTGGCTTCTTGAGACTAAACCGATACAAATGTTCACCTTTTCTCTGTGTCTCCCATTTCCTTTCAGTGGAGAATGTCACACTGCGCCAGTGACTGGCCCACACCACCTGGAACATTGGGCTGCAAAGTCCGATTTTAAAGAACAATGAGTGAACTTACCCCTGTGGTCCGGTTGTTAGGATCTATATGAAGATTCTTTGATCATATTGAGCCCTTCAAGCAACTGGGTCGGAGGGAGGCGAAGGAGGTTTGACTGTGGCACAGAACTCTTGAGATTTGAGACACATTACTTCAGCTGGTATCATCTTTTCACTATCTTGGCACCGAGTTCACCGACGTAGCTGTGGCCCGCTAGTGGCCCTTTCGTCACTGGCTGTTTCCACCAAATTGGAGACCGGCTGCAACTCCTCGCGAACTGAGCCACATACTTTCCCAGTGGGCCAGTGGCAATGGATCTTGTGCTATGTGGGTGATGTGTGCTACATGGCAGATCTAATGCACTCACTCTAGCAGTCTCCAGAGTGATTCAGTTTCCCAAGTGCAGCACTCTAATTTTGATCGAGGTGAAGGGGTGTGAGGCAGATAAGACTCAACTTTAACATACATCACACTTGCAACTTTAGACCCAGCCACTGCTCCCCATCTGTGAGGAATTTCCCTTATAGCTATACCTTTATCCTCAGCTACTTAGAGGCTACAGCACGTACAAAGGACTTGTGGCAAATATCTTAACAGGAGATGCCATTCTGTATACAGATGGTTAAAGAAAGCCAAAAACATCTAGTCTTGTATCTGGTATTTGCTGGTGGAATTAACACCATCCCTACAACAACCTACACCGGTTGCGCCAGTGGAGGGGCCTGTTGCTCCACTAAACACACTGATTGAACCAAAACAGAAGGGCAGTTATAAACTGTCAAAGTCTAATGAACTTTGCTCTACTAGCATAAACACATTTTGTTTGAGCTCAAATCTGCAACAACCGCCTTGCAGCAGGCAGAAAAAGTTAAGGGACAAGCATGCCCACCCAACATGAAGCCAAAGTGCAGACTGCTCAGGGTCCATGAACAAAAAGGAAATAAATTAATTAAACAGGAGATTTCTTCATTCAGAATTGATCAGTGTTCAAAATGACCAACAAAATCGCATTAGTACAGAACAGAGTCTAACCTATATGTGGCTCTGGCTAATAAGGCACAATAATAGGATGAGGTGTGGCCTAGACTACAGGAAATGAGGCAAAGTATCCTTTCTGACAGGCAGGAAGAGAATGAGAACCATTTCTGAATAAACACGCTTCAAATTTGGGGATTACAATGACAGTTAAAAAAATAGGGACGAGAGTCTTATATATTAAAGGCATGGTTTGATGACATCCTGCAGATTCCAGAGCTGTCTTAGATGTAACTAGAAAGGAAAATCACCCCGTCTCCAAATAACAACAGAAAAAGTGCTTTATAGCAGACATACTGATGATAAAGCATTACTTGAAAATCAAGACACCAGAAAGTAATATAGTCTCAGCTGAATTCATTTCAGTCTACCAAGACATTGCCCAAATTTCCATGCCTCAGAAGCAAACTTCATAGGAACAACATCACATCTCTAGATAGCAGAGCACCAAATGGGTGGTACTTGTAAGGAAGTGCGTTTCTGTTGCAGTAACCCCCCCCACCCCCACTCTTTGCCTGATAACTGATGCACTTTTCCTTGTTGTGCCCTGGGCTCCTGCCAATCAGGTGCCCAGGGCCTGTGTTCCTTCCCTAAAAACTGCCTAACAGCCAAAACCCAATTGGCATCTCTGGTCACATGTCAGCCCCTGGTAAATGGTACCCTACTTATTGTGCCACCCTTAAAGGCCCTGTACCCTGACACACACACACACACACACTACCTTTGCAGGCTGAGTGTCTGGGTGCAGAACAAAACAAAGAGTCGACATGGCACACACCCCTGTGTGCCATGCCCACAACACACACTGCCCTGGCATACCTCAGTCACCCCTCTAGCTGGGTGCCCTATGCCAGTGGTGTGGGCACAGGTGCATGAGCCCTGTGCTCCTACAGTACCCAGGTCCATTTCTGGGCACTGTAAGTGCAGTGCTGCCATTAAGAGTATATGGTGCTGGGAGGTCGTCAACACGAACTCCACAGCACCATGATGGCTATACTGAAGACTGAGAAGTTTGGTATCAACCTTCTCAGCACAGTAAACCCACACTGATGCCAGTGTGGGATTTACTGCAAGATGCACGACAGAGGGCATCTTAGAGATGCCCCCTGAACCTAACCTACAATCCACGTCTTGTCTGAGAGACTGCCTAGGCTGCCACACAGCAGACATGTTGCTGGACCCCTGGGTAAAGAGCCATCTGCACTCCTGGGCCTCCAACAATGCACATCCTGGGTGAGGTGCTAAGTCTCCTCCCCCAGGATGGGCAGGGGAAGCTTCAAAGGCATTCCGCCTTTGTGAGCTTCTCCAGGCCACTTGCTGTACTCAGCAACTGGCCCCTACCGGTTCTGATCCCCACTTTGGCGGGAAGACTGTCTGGAAACCCGAAGGAAGGAAAGGGGGTGTGCCAGCCTCTGCCAACCCCACCCCTCAGGTGGGGGAGGCGAGGTGAAGCACATCTCTGGGCTCTCGCCATCTTGAAGATGGGAAGCCCTGCCCAATCAGGACTAGGCTACTGCCCCCCTCCCACAGGAGAGTGGCAGGATAGGGGGTGTACCCTTTACCTACCTGTAACGCCCCTAAATCTAGTATTTAGGGGCACCCTGAACCTTCCTTCCTTAGATTCCAGATTCCGAAACAGCAAAGAAGATCAAGAAGAAAGAAGACCTGCCGTGCAGCTGCTAACATGAGGAAGACACCAACTGCTTTGGCTCCAGCCCTACCGGCCTGTCGATCCTCGAACCTGCTCCTGCTAAATCCTGGCATCTCCTGTGGCCAGCAACCTCACAAACCCCGGAGGACCTGGCTACCTTGTGACTCTGAGCATCTGGGACTCTCACAAGCAGAGGCACTGCTCAAAGCAAGTAACTGACCCCTGGCATCAGCCAGGAACCGCGAACCCTGCACACTCTACACCCACCAAGCCTGGCCTGTGCTGGAGTGGACAAAGACCCAGAGGACGTCCCCCCGGCGACTGGGACCCCGAATCCAGCACCCAAGGACCCACCTCGATGCTCCTGACGACGCTTGCAGCCTCAGAACCAGGGACCCCCTCCCAACCGCGATCAACAGAGTGTAAGATTTCCCGACATCAAAAGGCACCCCTGCACCTGGCGCCCTGCGGCCCCCTGTGCCCAACTCCTGGCTACCTACCTATCCTCCAACTACCCAACTTACTTCTCAAAGTGGTGGTCGCACCTTCTCAAAGTGGTGGTCGCACCTGAAGAATCTTCGTCCCTGAGCTTGCAGTCTTTGTTCATTCTTGAGCTTTTCCATTGCAATCCATTGAGCGCCCGACGGCTCAAAAGCACCCTGCAACCAGCCGCCCGAGTGGCCCTGGCAGTGCATCTTCTACTCCTACCTACTTCCCCATTTGCCCTGAGCAAGTGACCAGGAGCCCAGCTCCCACAGCCGCATGGCCTGCTAGGCAGCAGCCATCAACCAAGGGCCCCCTACATTACTTAGGATAACATTGGGCCTAACTCACTCTGCACCCGGCTGCGCCTGTGCCGCTGAGGGTGTAACAACTGTACTTACCTGACCCTGGGAGACCCATGAATCTATGCCCAGCACCTTAACTCTGCCAGTCAAGTACTTACCCAAAAGCCGATAACTCACTTTTCTTCCATAGGGTAACATTGACTGGCTTCTTCTGAAATTTCTTCTAAGTGTGGAGTTTCTAAACTTTAAAATATTCACCTAAAATCAACCGAGTAACACAATCGAAAATACTCACCTGCTATTAGGAGAGATCCCAGTGCTGGATCTTGGTGCCCAGCACTGACCCTGAAAAGTAATTACAAGCATACTTAACGTTAATTCAATTTTCTTCCATAGGAAACCATTGACTGTTTTTCTGTGAAATTTCTTCTGTTGATTTTTGCAAACTACA
Source organism: Triturus cristatus (assembly GCF_964204655.1). Classification (NCBI taxonomy): domain Eukaryota; kingdom Metazoa; phylum Chordata; class Amphibia; order Caudata; family Salamandridae; genus Triturus; species Triturus cristatus. The sequence goes on along the minus strand of NC_140590.1, from coordinate 1,140,569,039 downwards.
AATATTCTTTAAAAATCGTAACTACTGTTAAAACGTAATTACTTACCTGTTTTAGATGGATGTCCCAGTACTGAGCCTAGGAGCCCAGCACTGGATTACAAAAGTAACGAAAACATACTTTACCCGTAACTCGAATTTTCTTCCATAGGAAACCATTGACTGATTTTCTGTGAAATTTCTTCTAAGTGTCAATTTTGCAAACTTATAAATATTCCTTAAAAATCGCCTGTATAACTTAAACGCAGTTTCTCAACTGCTTACAGGTGATACACTAGTGCTGGATCCAGGATCCAACACTGACCTAGAAAAAGTAACCATAACCCCACTTACCTGCTAAGGGAATTTCCTTCCATAGGATAACATTGGTAATTTGATCAGAAAAAGTTTCTAAATGTCAACTTTTAAAATAGCAAAATATTGTTTAAAAATCACAACAGTAACTAAAAAGTATTTATTCACTTGTTCCCAAGAACTGTCCCAGGACTGAATCTAGGACCCAGTCCTGGAGTTAGAAAAGTAATCCTGAGAGTAATCAATTGCATATAACTTACAACTCCCATTGAGCTCAATGTATTATTGTGTTTGAAATTGTGTTGCCTATTGCAACAAACTGTAACTATTGCATTCCAAGTCAATTGTCTTTTGCAAAGTATATAACTAAAGCATCTCATTCTGAGAAAGTATATGTTGATACCTATTGTTGGTTCTAAAATAAAACCATATTTTTTTATGCAAACCATTGGCCTAGAGTTCAGTTCTTGAGTGTGTGAGACCATTTGCTGACTGAGTGTGTACAACAAATTCTTTACACTGTCCTCTTATACTGCCTTACTGCTCGACCAAGCTACCACTTTAGAGAGTAAGGTTATTTCTAACTTTAGCCTCTGCCAAATCTCTGGGGACTGTGGACTCTATACACACTGTACCTATTTGGGAACAGTATATATAGAGCCACTTTCCTACACCCCCTTATGGTCAATTTGTGTTATGAGGTCATTCTTGTTGCCGCTTAGCGCTAGGATGCTCCTTTGGAAGTGGCAGTGTGCTCTACAAGCACAACATTCATGAATTCATTCATTCTATTGTTTCTTAAAAAGAACAGCATTCCAGGAACATTGTGGACAAAGTAATGTAATGGTTCAACACAAAGAACTCAAGATTCAAGTTCAGTTTGATGACGCTACAGTGAATTTATAGCCAACAAATTAGTTAATCGACGTTTTGACCAATCCAGCAACTTAAATAGGGGGTATTCATCAGGGCAAAGGGGAAACAACAAGGTGATCTGTTCCTATGCAGCAGATTCAAACAAATCCACTTGTTGTTTACTCCTAGAGGGCTTACATTGTATGATTATCAGTGGAAGAGAGGTTGCTCCCCCCTTGTCCTGATGAAGACCCATATTTAAGTCTTAACTGGAATGTTGTTCTTTTTAAGAAACACTAGCATACATTTAAACTTTTGCAACATCATTCTCACTGCAACGTCTTTTGGAACACCTATTATATATTTTTTGCCTCTTGCGAGATGATTCAAGATTGGATTTGTATATGCAAGTAAGGTGTGGGGTGAAGAAAGCCACCTACACCACTTTACAGTTAGATTGGGACCCTGAAGATAACCCCGTTCCCTGAATACTGCAGAGAATGGGCGGGCTGCCAGTAAAAGAGAAGAAGGAAAAATAAAACAAAAACATGAGACAACAGCGGGAGACGCATCGTGAGCAGTTTTGCCGTAAGCAGTTTTGCCGGTTGCCTGACACCCTTACCCTCGAGGAATCAAGCCCCCAGGAGCCAGCGGGGCGCAACGAGCTGCAGAGGCCACTCCCCCCACTCTACGGGGCTACATTTACCGCTCGCGCCTCCCGCTTCGCGGGAGACGCGTCGTGAGCAGTTTTGCCGTGAGCAGTTTTGCCGGTTGCCTGACACCCTTACCCTCGAGGACTCAAGCCCCCAGGAGCCAGCGGGGCGCAATGAGCTGCAGAGGCCACTCCCCCCACTCTACGGGGCTACATTTACCGCTCGCGCCTCCCGCTTCACGGGAGACGCGTCGTGAGCAGTTTTGCCGTGAGCAGTTTTGCCAGTTGCCTGACACCCTTACCCTCGAGGATTCAAGCCCCCAGGAGCCAGCGGGGCGCAACGAGCTGCAGAGGCCACTCCCCCATCCACCTAATTGGAGTACTTTAAGGACTCAGGATCCCCGCCTTGTGGGACGCACGCGGGCGACGCCGGGCTAAGCCCAGGCAAAGGGCGGGCCGTCTGTGGCCGTCCGGGGCAGGATGCGGCAGGGCTGGGCCACAGATTTTGTGGTCAGCCGTCAGGACATTGTGAGTCTCCCCTTACTTATCCAATGTTGGACATTGTGAATGGGATAACATATTAGTTTTATTGCTATCATATTGTTTTTAATTTTGTTTGTTGCGTTATTCATGATAGCCTGGGTGCATTTACTTTAAGATTTGTGCAGTAGGTTGTTTTCGGAGTTGTAAATATGTCTAAACAAAAATCCGTAGCGCCTGCAACACTAGATAATTATTTAGTGAAAGTAGTTAATAAAATTAACTACGAACGCGGACTTTCCCTTGGTCAGGGTAGCCCTTCTGCTTCCCTGTCTACTTTATCTACCTCTCCAGGTGTATCAGTGCTAGATACCAGTCCTGACCTTGACCCACAGTTGATCATTAGCGATGAATTAGTGCCAACGATTTTTAACGGGTCGGTGGTAAATGACTCGTCCGATATCCCTGGAGACTTTTCCCCAATGCCCAGAGCCGTTCGGGCGTGCCGAAAAATACCAGCCAAGCGAGGAGGAACTAAAAAGTCAAAGAGAATCCAACTACCACCTAAAAGTATAGCTGGGGGGGACGAAATCCAAGAAATAGAGGGTCATGCTCAGTTGAACCCTGAGCAATTCAATTTGTTGGTTGGCCTTATTGATGCTAAGCTTGATAAGATCATTTTACCGTTGGTGGCCAAATTAGATCAGATTACGGCCGAAGTCACTAGATTCAGCCACCTCCTGGATACCTACACTGCACGGATGGGTATCCCAACGACCATCGACTTAGGTCACAATACAAGGAAAGAGGTAGTAATTCCATCTGTGCAGGGGATTAAGACCAACCAATTAGTCGTACCATCTGTTGAGGGGACTAGGGTTAACCAACCAGTTGTACCAGTCCAACTGTACCCTGTGGGACAAGAGCATCAGGCTACCTTAGTAGCTGAAAGCAATGAGGGTTGGACTGAGGTAAGGAGAAAGGATTTTGTTAACCTTCCGCCAGACTGCACCCCTTACGTGGTGGTTTTAACTAACGTGCCACGGGTTGTTTCTTTTATGCTTCAGTCTCAGTTTGAATCCCATGACTCCCTGAAAAATAAAACTGTTGCCTGGCTGCACAAGCAATGTGGCTTTCCTACGGCCCTCTCAAATGATATACTAACTACAAGAAGGGTCAACTGGGTTGGGAATTCTAGAAAGATTTATAATGGCGACTGTGTCATTGTTAATTTTAAATATCCCCAACACGTCGCCATAGTTTTGCTTAGATCTGCTTCCCTACCACCTACTGATAATGGTGTTTGTGCACGCCCGCTTGGCTTTTTTTATAGCCATCTCATTAATACTTCCCCTAATGCCTATAATTCTTGCTGGCTACCCCCGCCGATCCAGCAGCGGGGTTTAACCATTCCTTTGCATAATCGTTTTAATGCCCTTAACAGTTTAGACTCTAATGACTGACTTAACCCGGAGAGCCAGATTCCCTTGGTTAAGGATATGTATAAGCAAGGTACCGAAACTATTAATGTGAATTTAGTTGCGGAATCAACCGAGGAGGAGGTTTATCCTGAAAATGATAGTAGGGGGTCAGTCGATGAAAACAAAAATGTGAAGGAAATTATCCAACCACTTTTACTTCACCAGTTAGGGCTAATGCAAGGGGTAATGGTATAACCATAGCCAGCTGGAATGTTGCAGGGTTAAAATCAAAAGGGATAGTTTTGGGCTGGCAGAACTTCATCAATTCCTTTGATATCGCATGTTTTCAGGAGACATGGTGTAGGGAAGAAATTAATTATGAGGGGTTTGCCTCATATAATTTGGTGGCTAAGGGCACTGGGCCAGGTAGAGCAAAAGGGGGTTTATTGATTTTAGTGTCAATCCACCGTCCAATTATAGTAAAAAGATATATAACAGTTGGTGAATATGCCCAGATTCTTTGGTTGTTAGAGGAATATGACCATAACATTCTATTGATAAACTATTATAATAATATTTTTGATAGCTCCAGGGATGTAGTCGTCCGTGATCTGGCTAGTGCCATTGAAAACCTGGATCCAGATGCCAACGTTTCTTTTGGTTATATCTGGGTTGGTGACTTTAACATCCCGTTATGTGAACTGTGAACTGAAAATGTTTGTGGATTTATTAACGATGTGGGAGTGGAACACCTATATTTCTGTCATAACAACTATGGAGATCTATTGAACTATTGTTTGGGCTATTATGATTTAGAAATTCTAGGTCTCCCTAGGGAGGAATCAGGTCAAATTATCCCTACTTTTAAGGGTCACCACTCCTGCTCAGTTATTGATCATGTGATTGTTTCCTCTAATATTGTTTCCTGTTGTGCTCCACCTAGGATTGAAGTAACTACCTTAAGTGACCATAACTGTATTATCCTGGAAACAACCATTTGGGCTGACAGTTGTGTTAAAATGGGCGCTGTGGTCTCTAACATCGAACCATATAGATTAAATGGTGTTCGATTGAGATGGGATGGAGACAAAGCTAGTGATTTAATTGGCTTTATTGTGAGGGACTGCCTACCTAGTATTAGTATTATTTTCGAAAACCCTACTGATGAATTGCAGGTTTTAAATGCTTTTATGAATATTAATGTAACTATCAAGGCCAGATTTACTAAAACTAAGGGGGGCCAGCGTAGCAATGCTCCAAGATGGTTTGACCATGAGTGCACTCGCCTATTGACTGAATTAAAAATTGCGCTTGCCAAAACACCTAGGGATAATGAGTCTGTAGTGAAATTAAGACGGGATAATAAGCTTGCTTTAAGGCGAATGAAGAGTGAGCTACAGCAGTTGGCATGGGACTCGCTTAATTTAGCAGCCGAATTTTCCAACAGTACCTTGTTTTGGGCCACAGTTAATTCTCCTTTTATTAAGGAAGAGCACACCCCAATGTTAACTTCCAATGTTTCTGGTGATGACTGGGTTACCCACTTTTCCAATATTTTTGATTCCAACAGTTGTATTGATTCCTGCCATAATAGATGGCCTATTCTACCATTAAATATTACTGTTAGCGAGGTTGAATCCGGCATTCATGCAAGTAAAGGGGGTAAAGCCCAGGGCCCAGACGGGGTGCCTATTGATGTGTATAAAGTGGCCCCTGATATGTGGAGCCCCCTGTTGGCCACAGTTTTTAATGCTGCTATATGTACTGAGCTGCCCAAATCATGGGGGGAATCTATTATCATTCCAATACATAAAAAAGGCAGTAGATCCGATGCTAAAAATTTTCGGCCAATTTCACTTCTAGATTCGTCGGTCAAGATCATGAGCAGAGTTATGCTCGTGAGGCTAGAGGAATGGGCCGAGCAAGATGGTATACTTGCTGTTAGTCAGTATGGATTCAGAAAGGGTAGGGGCACACTTGATCAGTGTTTAAATCTCGATCTATTGATCGGGAAATATACTGATGCCAAGTTAGGCTCACTTTACCTCTGTTTTGCGGACTTAAGTAGCGCTTTTGATATGGTTGACCATTCGATTTTATGGCCAACCTTGCTGCAGTTAGGTGCACCAGAAGGTATAATTTATTTTCTGGCCAGGCTGTATGGGAATTTAAAAACTTGTGTGCGCTTTGGGACCAAAGGTGAATGTACTCCCAAATTTAGCTTGAAAAGAGGTATTAGACAGGGCTGCGTATTGGCCCCCCTTCTTTTTATCTTATTTATTAACGGAATCAACGCAATTTTAAAAACCATTCAAGCAGATGCCCCATTGATTAAAGGTTCTCCCGTGCCAGTGTTGTTATACGCTGATGACGCTGTCCTACTTTCTAGAACCCCTTTAGGATTGCAGCGTCTGATCGATAGATTTTCTTCTTTTATTAAGGACAGGAGGTTGACCATTAACAAGAAGAAAACGTATATTATGATTTGTGTGGCCAAAAGTAAAAAGAAAAGTAAATCTGCTAATTTCTCCTTTTTTATTGATAAGGATAAGGTGCTCCAGGTGGATACCTTTTGCTATCTTGGTATCACCTTCTCTTTTGATAGAAAGAGGCTCGACGAATTCCAAAATATTCGTATCAAAATGGCTAAAAATGCTCATGGTGTTTTCAGATTTGCTGCGAAGGTTGGGGATCGACGTACCAGTGATATGCTTAAGATCTACCAAGCTAGGTGCGTTAGTATTGCCCTGTATGGGGCTGGTGTTTGGGGCTATTTTCCTGCTCATTTTTTGCAGTTAGAGGAAAATGCCTTTCTAAAAAAACTTTTGCTATTACCGCCCACTGCTTGTACTGATCTTACCCATCAAGAGCTTGACATTAATTTTCTTACCGATCAATTATCTTTGATGCCACTTATGATCTGGCGTTCTATTTGGCTCCAAGAAGAAAAAACTTTTAATAGATCGATCATTGAGGACTGCCTCTCGTTGGATACATTTCTTAATATACCATGGTTAAAATATGTCGTCAAGTGTTTCTCTGGGATTTTTAATTTAAATATCCTAGCGGACCCCAACGCCGCATTTCTAATAACGAAACAAGAGCTGAAAACACATTTTCTGGCATTTGCCGCAAGGAAACGGGCCATTGCTAATGGTTCTCTATCTACTGTTATGTTTTACAATAAGCATAACCTTGTTGAAGGTTCACCTACTTACTTAGTTTGGGTAACAAGGCCATCCCATAAGTTTGTGCTGACTAGATTGAGGTTCGGTATTGTCCATCATCTAGTGGCACTGCCAACATTAAAGAAATATCCGCAGGGGCCCTGTATGTGTGATGGCGTTTCCAAACAGAGCACTGACCACTTTCTCCTTATCTGTAAACTGTATATGAATTTTCGTATTGCCTATTTAAAACCTATGTTTTGTAAATATGGCATACGTACAGTTAACCATGCTATGAGGTTAGTTTTTAACGTACAAAACGTCGATATCTGTTTTTTTACTGCCATGTTTTTAACTCAATCTATTAAGGCCAGGAAAAGTATGTGCTTTTAAACTCATTATATTTGTCATTTGTAGTTTTTGAATTGTAATGTGTTATATATGTAACACTGAAATGTATCTTCTATTTTATTATTGTTGTGCTTTTATGGTCATTTTATATGCACCGAATAAAGCTTCATGAATTGAATTGAATTAAGACAACAGCACACAGTAATATAACAGGGAACACACACTCTTCACTATCGAGATGGTTAACATTACAAATATGTATACCTGAAGATGCTCAAACAAATGCATCCATTATCTATCACACTCAATAACTGCAACAAGATGGGCAGATACTAAAATTAATAACAGAATTTCAATCAATTGCACCACAATAACGCTGTACACAGATGTCATTAAATGGCACATTTGTCGCTATTCATGTTCAGGGCCTCAATTTATTTCAGTGGTGGAATGCTTGTATCTCTACACGCTTGACACCTAGCACCTTGTCTAGGCATAAAACAAGGTCTTAAGGGACTTTCCAGCATGGTTCCAATCAGGGTTCACCAGAACAAAAATGAAGAGTGACCATATTGATAAATAAATTACTTGAATTTCCACTATGGAATCTCATCAAAGACCACAGCGATGGATACATGACCATCCCCACCACGATGAATTCAAATAATATTGCTGTATGCTTCTAATGAAAATTGTAGGAAAATGGGTTTTTGTTGCAGCACCCCCACCCCTTTTGCCTGGTATTTGATGCAACTTTGACTGAAGTGTACTGGGTTCCTGCTAACCAGGTCCCCAGTACCAGTTTTATTTCACTAAAAACTGTACAATTGTTCCCACAATTGGCAAAACCTAGCACCCTCCTTAAGTACCTAGTAAATGGTTTCCCTGGTACTTAGGGTCTGCGGTACTAAGGAGGGTTCCAAAGAGCAGCAGCACACATTTTGCCACCCTGAGAGACCCCTCACCAAGCACATGAAAGGCTGCCATTTCAGGCTGCGTCTTGGTGCAGACAAAAGTGAAAGCATGACATGTCACACATCCCTGTGTTGCCATGTCCCTAACACTGCATGTAATATGTGTAAGTCACCCCTACAGCAGGCCTAACAACCCAAAGGCAGGGTGCTGAATACTACATGTGAGGGCATACCTGCAAGAGCAGATATGCCCCTGTGCTGGTCAGTCCTATTACTGCTAGTACAAGGGACCAGGAAAGCAATATTAAGACAAGTGCTGGACACTGGTGAAAACGAGTTCCCCAGCTAATTGATGGCTTCACTGAAAATAGGGATGCTTGGTATCAAACATCTCATATTGATAAACTCACACTGATGCCACTGTTAAATTTACCAATAGAGGCACCCAGAGGGCACCTTAGAGGTGCCCCCTGAAAACCTACCAGCCACTTGCTGACTAGTTTCTGCCAGCCTGCCACAGAAACACCGTTCTGACCTCCTAGGTTGAGAGCGTTTTGCTCTTAGGAGACCCAGAACAACCTCCCACAGGATGACCTGTTGATTAGTCTTCCTTGGACAACAGGCCTCAAAGGGCTGCCACCTTTGAAATGCGATTGTGGCTCCCACTCACAGGAGAAGAAGCTGACCCCCTTTGTCCAGCGTCCCATTGGCACCTGGACTGGCAGGAACATTAGCTAGTGAGGTAGGCGTGCTACCCACAGGCTAGTACCACCCCTGAGGTGAGCTACAGAGAGGTGGTCATGATTTTTGAGCGGTATCTATCTTTGTGATGGCATGCTTAGGAATTCTGGGACAGGGTTATGCTCCCTTCCCACAGAAAGTGGTTCTATAGGGGGCGTAGTAACCCCTATTGTCAGTAGCCCATTGTTACTACCCTACACTCCCCTAACACCTCTAAATTCAGTAGTTAGGGAACCCCCTGGCACCAAAGAAGCAGACCCTGACAACATAAGAAGAGAAAGGACACAGAGGAGCTGCAAAACCATAGAAAAGAGAAGAAGCAGCTGACCTGGTATTAACTCTGCCGACCTGTCTGCATCCCTCGTCAAACATTGCGCCTAAGTCGACTCATCCTGCAGCTGTTGACTCGAGAAACCTGGGAAGACTGCCTGCCTCCCATGACTCAAGACCTCCCATGAACAGTGGATCTGTTCTTAAGAAACTCCAAAAGAGAAGACTCTGAGGCCTCTGGAAATGCCTAAACCCTACACCTGAAGCCACCACTGCACCCGGCCCCAGTTGAAGTGGGCAACCTGTGTCAACAAGGTCCCCCCAGAGCTCGAGTCCATCATGATATCACCCTTCATGGACTCCCCAATGTCAACTGCAGGCTCTGCATGCAGGTCCCCTTGACTGCTCACAGTAAGAAAATCCGACGCCTGAAGACACCTCTGCATCCGTCGCTCCCGGGCAGTGGAGAAGAAGACCCCAGGTGTCCCTACGTCACGAGCATTGCAAGCCTTGAACCCCCCTGTTGTTTCACCCTGACTGGCCTCCTGGCCAGAGTTGGCAGCCTCTTTCTGCAGTGACCGATCTCCTTTGGAATACATTGGGCTCCCAACACTGTTTTGCACCCTGCACCCGGTGGCCCTCGTGCCACTGGTGCTGTACTGCTGGTGCTGCCTTGGACCTTGCCCACCCCTCAACTTAACTCCTGGAGATTGGTCTTGTAAGGCGCTGTACTGTACCTGTTTGCAGAGCTTGTTCTTCCTTCCATAGGATAACATTGCAGAACTCAGAAATTGCAGTGTCCACTATTTAAAGTGAAAAGAATTTATATTTAAAAACGTACTTACCTGAATGATTTAAAGATACGTGCTATTTTTATAAATTGACGTGGATCTCCTTCTTCAGTCGTGTGTGTCATCAATCATTGTGTGTATTTGCAAATGTCTTGCACTCTTCTTTGTTAAGCCTAAGGCTGCTAGACCACACTACCCCCTAATAGAGCACTTTGGGATTATATAGCAAGCCCCTGTCCACTATTAAGGGAAACCCTATCAGATTTTTGATATATCACACAGAGCCAACTTCCTACAAAAATCAAAACATATTCTTTGAGGAGAGTTTCCTTAGGATCTCAGCCTTTTGTTTACAGTAAGTCTGATACTGAGTTGGGGGAATTTCATTCACTTTTTAGTCCTCAGATAGGTTAGGCATACACAACATTACCATTCAGATGCCCCAAATCCTTGCTAGAGGAAATCCAAGATTAAGCCAACTGGACCCTAGAGGCATCCCCATAAACAGACGAGCCATTACACAAACATCTTATACATACACTGCAGTTAATTGAAACTTGATTTCTTTGTGGTCAACCAAGAGGGATTTAGACACAATGTTCTCTAACAACTGGATACTGTAAAGTTTTATCATTTTATTCTCCTGTTACAGAGAGGCTGGAAGTTACATTAATGACCACACTACCCAAACATAGCTAATATATGAATACCAAACTATTACACCACTCTATTCTCATAAATAACACCCTTAAAGTATTAGAAAAGTGTTTTACAAATAAAGTATCAATACTTCTCATGCTTGTAGTTCCTTCTGAAATTTGCAGCATTTTTGCTTATGATGGCTTTTCAGCAAAACTGCTTTAAAGGCCAGACAGAATAGCTTAAATTTCAACCTGACCTCTAACGGGAGCCAAATAAAGGGTCCGAAGTATGTGTATAATAGAATTAAACCTGCCGATTTCGGCAATTTGGGGATATTTAACCGTCAGGCACATACCACAGACCTCACTACTGATGTTAGATTGCACTTGGCCACCTGCCTTAAACTTAATATTTCGATTTTCAGACTGACTTTGACCAAGTGAACATTCATGGTTGCCATTTTATGACACAAATGGTTGTGGATGTCCAAATGTGACTTACCACAATTCGAGACAGATGAGTGTAGCGTGGAATATAATTAAGATCTATTTGCCCCCAATTTCGTGGTCCAGTGAAGGTGACACTAACATGGCAAATCCTCTTGTCGACAAATGTACAGTGTGCTGTGTCTCCAGGTGCAATCTAGCATAGATCTAGTAACTGAGAGGCATTTAAAAACGCATTACTTGATTAACATAAACAGGCTTACTAACAGTTATTTTTTAAGAGACATAATTTGTTGAGCATACTAATGTTTGTTTTCCATGACCTGCTTTCATAATCAGGTACAAAAACAAATGGTGTGAGTGGGGTGTATAATTAGACAAATTGTCTCCCCGGGTATTACCCATAGGGAATAGTGAGGTATCTGACGTGGATGTAAAGGCACTGAGCTATAGTTTGACTTTGGGTGTACACAACTAAGCAACTAATCTGTTTTTTTGTTTATAAACGTAAACATAACAACAGTATACAGGAGACAGTGAGTGAGTAAATTGATCCACTGATCTAATGTGTTCTGTTAACAGCTGTTTTTGTCCTTCTTAGAGGAAGGGTAAAGCGTTCATACGACCTACAACCCAACTTGCAAGCAGTAAAAAGTTCTCTGGCTGCAGCACCACTTTCACACTGCTCAAATCATTTGGAGTAAGTAGCACTAAAGACAGCACCAAATAGAAGTTAGATGCGGAAAAATGTTGACCCTACCTAATATTGGCAAAGTGAACACTTGCTGTGTTTTTCATCTGTGAAAATATTTGGGACAATAATAAATGTATTATCAGGACACATTCACAAGCAATTTTATTTTTAACCATCCAGGGCTCCTACATTCACGAGGTTAGGGAAAGTGATACTTCTCATACTGTATTTGTAGGCTAGGACTAGCAACGGTGCACAAGAAGGAGGCAGCACACTAGTGTTAACCAAATAGGGTCAGACTGGAGAGGAGCCAGGTATAGGTGAAGTGTGTACATGTGTCTCCTCATAACACAGTTATTTGTTCAACCTCACAATATAAGGCACCAATGACGAAATCTAAGGTATTCTGTGACCTTTGGGTTGTGAACACCCACTTTATGCCAATAAAGTGCCCATTCTTTACCCATTAGTATAGGTATGTGATGCACACATGCAGGGTATACACACATGGTGACATTATTAATTTTCTCAGTTGTGTTTGTTACTCATCCATACGCCTTGGGATCAGTTAGTACAGGCGCTATAAATTTAGGCCCTATAACAAAATGAGAGAAACTATGTTGACAGAAGATACAATGGATTTTAAGAGCTTAATATTTGAGGGTAATGCTTTTTTGCTTGTAATTAGTCTCCAATCTGTTGAGTAAACATCAGCATTCAGCCTGCCTGCAGCATGTAACACTGCCTTGAACAGAGTAAAAGAGGTTTTAGCTAGTTGAGTCCAAAGAAAGCAAAACACTCTATTGATAATTTAATTTCTGATGTCAGTGGCATCCTAGTATGACTGGTTTGAGCAATAGCAGATTGATGTATTCAAGGACTGCTCTTTTTATGTCTAAATGTATCAGGCTCTATAAAGGCCAATATGAGATTCCAACCCACGGGGACATGCCTCTGTCATAACTGTGACTGTTGTTTACCGAAGCAGCAGGGCTATGCCCTAGTCAAGTTCTTTTGAAAGGTCCACAGTTCACGAACTTCTTGCACATGCCTTGTGAACAAGAATATAATCTGCACCCTCTACTGGGACTGCATGCATTCTCTCTTCGGAACAGAATCGTGACATCAAACCATGGTGACTATAAACCCAGAACACCTTCAACTTTCTGGTCTGGTAATGGTTGGCAACACTTGGGTTTTCTGGCCTTCATTTATTGGAAATGTGTGTTTTTTCTAAAAAGATGAACGAGAATAAATGATACAGGCGGGGTTTAAGAATATTTGCAGCTAAAACAATTCTCTAGGAACAGATATGGGCCAGTTCCAAGAACCTTAGCACTGAGAGGAGCTTTCATCACAGGGTACTCGTCTACATAGACTGGTGTATTCGTTCTCTGCATACATAAAGCTTACGAAGCCAAGAATTTGAAGAAAATGCAAGGGATGAAAAATGTAAAAAATAAAAGACCTGTCACTGAGCACGTACGTAATGTGTCACTACATCCCAAGTATTAACATCAGCCAAAGGCATTCTGCAGTGGATACATGTAATGAACCACACATAAGCAAGATGAGAAATACTTAATCCATAAGTTACAGAGAAATGAAGGTGCAACTGTATTGGAGGAGGACCAGTCAGCAACTGCTAGCTGTAACTTTCCTAAACACCAAGTTCCATAATGTCGTGTTACATCGCCAGAGTTCCATTCTGATGGAGTCGGAACCCAACGTGCTACACTCCACACTTGTAATAATACCAACGCAGTACAAGCATTCAAATAATAAAAAAACAATACATGTACTTATTAAGATGCTAATGAGACACATCAAAGCATAAGAACGTAAACACAGTTGTGGCCATTGTCCATCTAAAAGGGTTCCCTCCTAAGTCTTTTTCTCCATACTCTTATTCACTGCACAATTGTTTTCCCTTTCTCAATTTTTTGGCATCCTTTTCGTCCTCTACATTTATCTTTTCCAAGACACAATCTTCCACCCATACATTCATTTTTATATTTCCACACCTTCTCATAAGACACTTCTAGACCAATCCTACCCTATTTCCAATAGTTGCAAAGGTTTTCAAAATTGATAAAGCCCCTTTTTAACCATATGTCCCTCTCTATCCCACCCACCAATCACATACTTACTTATTGCACCACTCTTGCCCTTACCTGACATATTATTCCACTGTCTTCCTCATTGAAGCCATGCAACATCCAAGGTTCACAAAATAAATCCCTACCCACATCAATCTGTAGGGAGTAGCCTTGTTTTGTAGTCTTGTTTGGGTGTCGTGGTGCATAGCAAAACTATTTTCATCACTGCCATCCTCCAGTCTCCATTTTCACACATTGCTAACTGCATACCAAATTTTAACACCCATTTCCACATCTCCATCAAACCACTGCTTTAAGGGTAGTAAACTGATGTTCTCATATAATTCACCCCTATTATTGTGCCCTAAAAGGATTTCATTTAAGTTTAATACATGTGTAATAAACATAACTTCTGGCCATCAGGAAAAATAATCCACAACCACCATGGCCAAGCCGTCGACCAGCATGGACGCACAGCGTTGAAGCTCCAGCCGCCGATGCTCACAGGCGGCGTCTAATGGCGTGCTGAGCCCACCAACTCCGTCCAGACTATGTCCAGTTATCGACTGAAGCTGCGGGGCACGAGTCATGCACTAGAGTTTGCGAAGAGTGCCGCTGTGCCGGCTCCTTTTCACCACTGGATGGGCAGGTGGGCGGCGCAGCCTGCTCCACATCGGAGGCCTACTTGACAGGATCGCTTGGGGGATCCGCGGCTGCACATCGGACCCCGCGGCCCTGCCCTTGCAAGGCGCCCCTTCTGAGCCCACTGATCCCGGACCTGACGCCTTGAATGCTGCTACGCCTGGTGAGTGGGGGTGTGGGAACTGGGAGTCAGGCCTGCCCCGGCAGCCCCCTCACTGACCCGGTCCTTAGTCGGATAGGGCACAATCTCGCTTGGAGGTGTCCTGGACTGCTCCCCCCTCTTCCCCCGGGCTCTCTTCATTGTGGGCTACTGATACACTTTGAGCACCGACTGCCGGACGGTACACAACCGCTTCATTTGTAGTGGCCGCCGACGGCAGAAGTGATGGGCTGCGGGATCCCAGACAACGGCGGCTAACCTTTGACAAACCGGCCGACTCGGGCCGTTCCTCACACTCATTAGACCGCGACGGTGCCTCGAGCATGGTGGACCGCCAACCAGCGGGGAAGGGGATGTTGGCCATTTTGGCGGAGCTCCATGCGGGGTTCCGTGGCCTCGACGATCGGCTGGACACCCTTAGCACCAGGCTGGATAGAATGGTGGAGCGCAATGATGGCCACCACACTCGGCTTGGAGAGGCCGAGTAACGCCTATCTGATCAGGAGGACCGGCACCAGGACATGGCACGCAGACTGAAGCGCACAGAATGCCTGCTGAAATCTATCGCCATAAAAAATGAAGATTTGGAGGCCCGGTCACGCAGGGACAACGTTCGCATAGCGGGGCTGGCGGAGACCACCAACATGGGCTGGCCGGAGCTCTTTCTTGAGGGCCTACTAAAAGAACTGTTTGGCCCCGAGCACTTCTCCGCCACTTTTGATGTGGAGAGGGCACATCGGTCCCTGGGTCCACGCCCGCCGCCTGGCCACCCTCCGCGTCCTATTGTGGCGCGCTCGCTCAACTATAGGGACAGGGCTACTGTCCTTCGCCTGGTGCGGGAGGCCTCCCCGGTGCAGTACCAGGGGTCGGTTCTCTACTTTTACCCGGACCATACACTGGTGGTTCAAGAAGCTCGCCGGAAGTTTGTGGAGGTGAAACGTCAACTCCGTTCCCTTGATTTGAAATATGCAATGCTCTATCCTGCACGGCTTAGGGTGATGGTGGACGGTAAGCCTTGTTTCTTTGATAATGCCCCTGACGTCCTGGCTTTCTGCAAACAGCGTGTGGGAGAGGCCCGTCACAGTCCTGCCCACTTCTCGCGACGTTCCTCACCGGACAATCACCTGGCCCCCAGCGCTGAACTTTTCACTTCAGACTGAACCTTCTTTGCTGGGTATTGTGGTTTGTTGATCACTTCTATGTTGCTAACTTTGGTGGTTCTTACTTGTACTGGACACTCTTCTATCGTTTATCTATGCTGTTTATACACACTGTGACCTGGTTACTTTATTTCGTTCTACCGCACTACTCGTATTTTGGTCAGAGTGCTGTACCTCACCTGTGGACAATTGCACCAATGATTGGTTATTGGTGGACTCACTTTTAAGCCTACTTTTTGAGACCCCAGTGTAAGGGCTGTTTTCTGCGGCCTTTTCCGTGACTTCTATTTCGTTATTTTGTTTCAATGGTGTGGGCATCGGCTATCTGAGACGTTGCCTCCCCCCCTCGGATGAATCCGAATACGTTTTCAATGGGGTTTGTTGTTGTTTTTGTGTTATGGTATTTTGTGGGGAGGAAACGGATTCTCGGGGCCTGTGGGCTCAGGTGTGGGTGGAGGGTGGGTGCTTGGGGGAGGCAGGTGTTGTTGAGATTTTTGTGTCTTTTTAGGTATTTTTTGTGTGTTTTTTCTCATTTTGTTGTATTGACGTGCGGGTTCCCCACTTTACCTGCCTTTATGAGGCTGCTGATGAATCGGATGTACACACACATATCGCTTGGGTTTTTCTAGGAAATGGCGGTAGCCCCATCGGTGAAAATTAATCTGCTCACGTGGAATGTTAGGGGGCTCAATAACCAGAGGAAATGCAAATTGGTTCTAGCATATTTGAAACGGCACGAGGTAAAGATAATCTTATTCCAGGAGACCCATCTCCCACCTCAAGGCTCCCCTCCCTTTGCTTCTTCCTCAGGGTCCAATAGGTTCTTTTCCAGTTTTAGCACTTATTCCCGGAGGGTTTGCACGTTAATTCATAGCTCCCTTCCTTTTACCCTTCTGGACAAGGCAGAAGATCCCCATGGGCGCTACTTGTTAATCAGGGGAACGCTTCTGGGTCAAACGGTCCTCCTCTTAAACGTCTATGCCCCAAACACAGATGACCCGGACTTTTTCCATAACCTACATACCTTCCTGAATCGGTACAATTATAATTAGGGCTCCCGGTTTTCCGTTTAAACGGATTTTTACATATAAATACAGACGGAAAACAAGATTGCCTTTGCCTGTATTTATATGTAAAAACGGGAAAATACTAGTATTTCACTCTGGCGCTGCTGTTTGTCCCGTTCAGCTCGTCATATTGTGTTGTGTGCAGCCCCCCTCCCTGCGTCTCACCCTCACAATGTCTGCTACATTGTTTTCACGCTCAGTAAGTGCCTGCACAATGGGGGGTTGTGGCAGGAGGATCAGTGCCCTGAGCTCCTGGATGATCTGTGGCTGCTAGCGCCAGTAGGCCTGCATTGTTCTCAGCGCCCCACCTGTGCGAAGTGAATCACTCTCACACACAGCGCATTCAGCCCCCCTCCCTTGGCTCGGGCTGAGCTCTCACTCTCGCAGACACACCTGGGGTGGACAGGGGGTAGTGGGCAGCGGAGAGAAGAAACCGGATCCTTGTATTTTCAGCCCGGGCTGCGCTGGAAGGCAGGGCTCAGTCAGACACACATACAGGGAAGAGGGTGTAAGTGAGACTCAGAAACAGAGTCTTTGTAGAGTTTGTGACCTGACTGCATTGCCCAAAGCCATTGCTGTCTCTTCCTTCTTGCCTGGACAAGACAAGGACAGTGTCCAATTCTGCTGCCCCCCCTCTTTTTTCCTCTTCCTCCCTCTCTTTGTCGTGCTCCTCCTCACTTGTAGAAAACCGTGACTGTTCTTTCCTCTCCTTTCCGTCATTCGTTCCCCAGTGAAATGGATCCAAAAAAAGAGGACACGTCTTACAAAAGTCTTTTTCTGACATGTTTCTATTCCAAAACGCGGCCTCAGGAGGAGAAAAAAGGTTTTAAAATACGAACAATAAACACATAACTAAATAAAACAAGACAGAGTCGTCGTAAAGTGGCCACATTGGTTTTATTCACACCCAAACACATTAGCGCCACCTTACAGAGTTTGCCAGTCTAGCGCTACTTTTCTTTTCATGTCCTTAGCTTTCTGAATAATGAGTGTAAAAGCTTTAAGTTGTATTCCCTATGAGTGTACAGAAAAAATGCCCAAAAAATAAATATGGATAAATACAGACGGAAATGGCAAAAAAATAAATACCATAAAACCGGGAGCCCTAATTATAATGTCCTCTTTTTGGGCGGGGACCTCAATCTCTGGCTCAATCATGCTCTCGATTCCTCAAATCTGCAGGCGACCCCTACGGTTCGCTCCCTTACGGTATTTAACGACCTGCTTCGCTCCTTGGATTTACGTGACTCCTGGCGGAGACATCATCAATTGGCCCCTGGCTACACCTTATATTCAGCATTTCATTCAACACAGGCTCGTATTGATTACATCTTCACCACAGCCACAGGATGCACCTGAACATCCCACACTCGGCTGGGTGGGAGCGGAGGTGGTCCTTCCCGGCCTCAGCTCTACTGGACGAGGTGTTCCGCTCAGAAGTTCAGAAGACCATTACGGAATACTTCACCCTGAACACCGGTTCGGTGGCCCATTACTCCACTTTCTTTCTGGGACGCCTTTAAGGCGTTCATACGGGGAGTTGTCATCTCCAAACAGGCCGGGGTGTTGCAAGCGGTACGCGGTAGCCTTACTAAAGTAGAAGCTGAACTGGCCGTGCTTGACGAGTCATCCCCCGACCCACAAGTGCAAGCCAAGCGCGATGCACTCTTGTTGGATTTCAATGAGCATGCTGACATATTAAGTAATAGGACCCTATAGTCCAGATAAGTATTGTTTCACCTATATCCATAGGACTTCATTGTGTCCAAAATAAATCGGTTCAAAAATATATTCATCTGGCTCAAATAAATACTGCTGCTTTCAAACCCACAGGAC
The DNA here is from genome assembly GCF_964204655.1 of Triturus cristatus. NCBI lineage: Eukaryota > Metazoa > Chordata > Amphibia > Caudata > Salamandridae > Triturus > Triturus cristatus. The sequence goes on along the minus strand of NC_140590.1, from coordinate 1,140,550,360 downwards.
TTTACTGGTCTGAAACCACTGGTCTAAACAGAATCTGTTAGCAACACCCACAAATTATCAGCCTCATCTTTTTGAGATGCTTACCCACCAGTAAGTTTTCCATCCACTTGTGGTTTTTGCCATGTCAAGTAAATGAACAAATACAGTTTCACTGGTTGCAAGTAATGTCCCACTCAGGAAGAGATATTCGTTGCTGTGAAGCCATTTTAGAGTAGGAATATATATTCAGACACACTTCGTATGTTAGCTATACACTTATTTATAGTTTCTCTTTATAAATCTGCTCTTCCTTCTTTGTTTAATATGGCTATGTACAGTTTTCGTTTTTATGAGACTCTTGTCTCAACCTGTCATTAAAGGCTATTGAATGTGAACTCTATTGGATTATATGAAGCTAAACAGTGTGAGAAGATATTTTGTATATATAGTAGTGACACTATACTATTTAGTTTTGATATATAATTGTTTTTACAGAGAATAAATTTGGAGGTGGAACTCCTGAGGTAGGCAGGTTTCTGCCGAAATGCGCGTTGAGACAACTTGGAAACCACCCGAAAAATATATGATTAATCAGATTCTCTGTCATATTCTAAATGTATTGACTAATCACTATGGGCCACATGCATCAACGGGAAAACTGCTCGCAAACGGGCAGATTAGCAGAATCTGCCCCTTTGCGACCGGTATTTTTGCATTTGGGATGCATCATAGGGGGAGCAAATTACCATGAAGTTGAACTTCATGGTAATTTGCAAAAACTTTGAAAAAAGCAATAAAGTGCATTTTTCAAAGTTCCATTTTACACACACACATGCCCTTGGGGCATGTGTGTGTGCAAGATGTATTCATATGCAGATTTCAGGGGTGCAACAGGGTGTCTTTTTGACGCCCTGGCACCCTTGAAATAGCATGAGCAATTTGCGATTCTCTAATTGAGATTAGCAAATTGAGAAAGTCCTCCCATTCATTCCTATGGGCCTCTAGGCCCATAGGAATCAATGGGGAGGTATTCCTTAATTGCGACTCGCAATTTGTGAGTAGCAATTAAGGAATGTTTAGAAATCGCTGTTTTGTAAGCGATTTCTACATGCATAGCCTTTTGCTATTCCTTATTAGCGAATCCTTATTTTTCGCTATTAAGGAATCGCAAATGGCATTGTTGATGCATGTGCCAGTTAATAAACTAAAGAGGTGAATCATCATGTATTTTGACAATTTAAACAAACATTAGACTGTGGTACGCATGTGTAACGGATGTATGCAGTGAGTATGTTGCATAAATTATTGTCTCTGTAAATTCATACTTATCGTGTTTTTAGGTCTCGCCTGACCCAGCGCATGCGCTGGTCTGGCGAGACTTATTGAGAGGGCTCCAAAAAGTGCTACCAGGCCAGCCTAGAGCTACAGTGCATGTGCGCGGGCGCGCGCGCCGCGCTTTACCGCGATTACTTTCACTTTTGCGGCCGCAGGGCCGCTTTGATGTTTGATCGTGATCACTTTCGCGGCCGCTTTGCATAGCCAATAGGTCTCGCTTTTGGGACCTTATTTTTATTTATAAAATCTGTTTATTGGAATTTTAACAAGGTTTACAGTACACTTTGAAGCCAGAGCAACTTACAGTGGTAATTGTATCATTGGTATTTACCCAGGCAGGTGTACATTAATTAATGGGAGGTGGGTACATTTCCGTATCTCATATCAACATTGGAGGCCTCTCGACTGTGGCAGTAACCTTTAAGTCCCTGTTGGTATCATGCCACTGAGAGACCACCCCAATTGAAAAGTGCTAGCACTCCACCCACTCTCCCCTAGTTTGTCTCCATAAACAGTTAGCAAACCATGGAAGAACGGGGCAGAACTTCGAGTGCACAATCAAAACAACAACAACAGCAGAGTCCGGCTTGTGTTCTAGCATCACCTAATCCTGTCCCTTAGTCCGTCCCCCCATCCCGATGCCCCTTATACAAACTGCCTTGCAGACATAGTCACATTTACTTTTGCGCCCCACCTGGTCAGCTAAGCTCTGGTTACAATACTCCATGCCTCACATCTGGGTTGGCTGGTGTCTGGCCCCTCTAGGGGACCGCCCACGTCACGCTCCGGACAAATCACTGCAGGATCCCCATCTGATCACGCCATGGTCTGCAAAAGTGCCTCTCACTGATTTGCTATGGGCGTCTTCCTGAGGCCTAGTGTTTCTTCCCTCAAGAGAGACGTGCCCTCCGCCTTAGCCCACACCAGGAATGAACCCCACCATGCCCGTGCATGGGGTGAATCAGCCGCTTTCCAGTGTTTAGTGAGCAGCCGCTTTGCCACCACTAACCCCAGGTCGAAAAACCGAGAGGTGACTTTCATAGATGGAGTTCTATGGAAGAGGTGTAACAGGTAGACTGGCCATTCGAATGGGATAGTGCGACCTGTGCGTGCGTGGAACGCCTCTCGCACAGCCCGCCAGTACGAACACAGTGCGGGACAGCTCCACAACATATGGATCAGTCCGGCATCTAGCTCCGCACAGCGAGGGCAGCCCGCATCCGCACGATGGAAGTATCTGTTGATGGATTCAGGCGTGAGGTACGCTCTGTGTAGAATGAAGAATTGTATTTGGCGGAAGCGCATATTCCTAGGAATCTTCGTCGGGCCCTGCAGCGCTCTGTCCCATTCCCTGTCGGTCATGGGCTGGGCCAAGTCCGCCTCCCATTTACGACACAGCGGGGCCAGACTGATCGCCGCGTGCACGCGCAGGGAGGCCGCAAACCACCGAACCAGGTGCCTCCCCCGTCCCATTACATGGAGGTATTGCATCGTAAGATGTTGTTTCGGTTCCTCCCTAAGATCTCCCCATCAGCTCGTTAGCTTCGCTATCAAAGACCGGTGACGAAGAAAGTGGCCTGGCGAGAGCCCCGTCTCCTCCGCTCGAGAGGCGAACGAGAGGAGGGCACCCTCCCGGTAAAGGTCCCCCAGCGTTTGTATGTCTACCGCGCTCCAGTCCGCAAGTTCCGGGGCACTAAGCACCCCCTGCTCGCTAGGCGAACCCTCGAGCAGTATGGCCGGGGCGTAAGGATTCCGGGCCCGGGTGAGGTAGAGAGTACGGCGGTAACATTTGTAGGCCACCACCACAAGGAGGGGCACAGGCCTCGACACTTTAGCGGCCGGGTGGAATAGTTTGATGATGTCAGCTAAAGGGAGGGGGGTGCTGCAGTCGCCGTGTCATCCCCCCCTCTATCCGCCAACCACCAGGCTATCCACTGTAACTGCGCGGCCAGGTAATAATGTTCAAAGCACGGCATCGCAAGTCCCCCTTGGTCAATGGGGAGGTACAGCTTGGGCAGCGCAACTCTGTGGCGTGCATTACCCCATATGAAGTCCCGAAGTGACCGCGCAAGGGCTGCGAAGAAAGATGCCGGTATATAAGTGGGCAAGTTAGCGAAGTAGTACAGGAGTCGGGGTAAAATCACCATTTTGATTAAGGCGACTCGCCCCGTGACCGTGAGGGGGAGAGTACCCCAAAACCGCATCTGAGTCCTGACCGCTGCCACGGCTCTGCCCAGATTACCCTCCACGGCTGCCGATATATCTGGATACCCAGGTAATGGAAGGTATCCGGCCGCCATTGGACCGGCACGCCCCCAAGATGGTAGTTCGGGTCCTGAGTGTCGGTTCGGAACGCGTAGAGGCAGGACTTAGCAGCATTCACCCGGAGGCCCGAAAGAGCAGCAAAGTCGAGTAGAATGCGCTCCAGTTCGATCGGGATGTGAGCCACGTCTCTGACGAAGACCAGAAGGTCGTCCGCATAAAGCGATACCTGATGCGTCGCATCACCCGGAGGGTTGCCATCAGTCAGCACCCTGCGGAGCGTGGCGGCAAGGGGCTCTATTGCCAGCGCAAACAGGAGGGGCGAGAGCGGGCACCCCTGCCTGGTGCCACGGCAAATCGGGATGGCGTCGGAAATGTACAGCCCGGTTCTCACCCTCACCGTGGTATCCTTGTAAAGGAGGGCTGCCAGCTGGAGGAACCCGAGACCCAACCCGTAGTGCGACAGTGCCGCCACCAGGTACCCCCACTCCAGGCAGTCAAAGGCCTTTTCAAGATCCAGAACCAGACAGCCCACCCCAGGCCATTGCTGCACACTGTCAGTGGCCACCCGGAAAAACCGCCGCAAATTGAGGGAGGTGCTCCGCTTAGGCACGAAACCATTTTGGTCGTTGTGTACCAGCACCGACACCGTTGGAGTCAGCCGCTCCGCCAGCACCTTGGCCAAGATATTGTAGTCAGCATTAAGTAGGGCAAGGGGGCCCAAATAGGCCTCTCGCATGGAAGCGGGCAAGGTACGCTCCTCAAGAGCCGCAAGATAGAGAGCGTGTAGTTTGGGTACTAGTGACTCCCGATAGGCCTTGTACTACTCCACTGGAAGCCCGCCAGGCCCCGGCGCCCTCCCAGAGGCCAAAGAGGCAACCGCCTCTCCGATCTCTTCCACGGTGAGGGGGCACTCGAGTGACTCCCGATGTTCATCTGGGACCGTGGGTAGACAGGCAGCCTCCAGAAACCGATCCAGGTCCTGCGCCTGCCGGCGCCCCGCCGAACGGTACAGGGTCGCATAATGCTCCGTCATTGCCTGATGGATCTTCCACTGCGTGTACACGAGCAACCCGTCGGACCTACGAATAGCATCTATCGGGGTATGAGCAGCTTCTTGTCTGAGCAGCCAGGCCAGCAATCGCCCCACCCTGTCCGACGTGACATGGACTCGGGCCGAATGAGCCGCGTAATTGTGACAACGCAAGCACTCCAGCAGCTCAGCATGGCGCGCTCGAAGCCGCGCCAGTTGGGCCGAGTCACGACCTCCGCCTTCGCCACGGCGTTCGCACGAGAGAAGGCGAGATTCCAGGCTAGCGAGCGACAGTGCAAGCCGCTTACGAATGTTCCACGTCGTGCCCAGACAGTGTCCCCTGATAGTGGACTTATGGGCGTCCCACTCTGTCAGTTCACTACTCGCTGTCCCCTCATTCAGTTCAAAGAACTGCTCGATCGCTGTGTCTAGGGATGCACGAAATTCAGCATCCTCCAGGGCTGCCGGCTGGAGTCGCCACGTGGGGACTGGAGGCCGGCTGGAGCTCCATCTGAGACGCAGTCTAAGAGGGTTATGGTCAGAGTGGGTCTGACCCAGATAGTCTGCCTGGTCTAACAGGGAGATCAGAGAGTGGGAGCCCACCACCCTGTCGAGACGGACGTGAAGGTCGTGCACCGCCGAATAGTACGTGTAGATGCGGTCGTCGGGATGCAGGCTGCGCCACATATCGAATAATGCCCAGTGCGACAACCAGTCGGTAAGGGTCCGCGCGTTCGAGGCCACCTGTGTGTTGCGGAGGGGCAGAAAGGTCCTATTTAGGTGTGTATAAAGGACTGAGTTGAAGTCCCCGCCCAGTAGCCAGGGAAGACCCGCATTTGGTGCCAACACCGTGGACAAGTGAGCCAGAAACGACGGCTGCTCGACATTCGGGGCGTATAAGGAGCCTAGTAGTATGTGCTGGCCATTAAGCCTCCCACGAGCCAAGGTGTATCGCCCTGCCGGGTCCGCTACTACATCTGTGCATGTAAACGGTGTGGCCGCCCTCACCCAAATCAGTGTGCCTCGGGCGTGTGTGGAGTAGGTGGTCCCGAAGAGCTGGCCCCTCCAACGAGCACGCAGCCGGTCGAGCTCAGGCTGCGTCATGTGAGTCTCTTGGAGGAGGGCTATGGCCGCCTTATGCCGCTGCAAATAAGCAAAAATAGAATAACGAAGTGCTGGCGTGTGCATACCCCGTATGTTCCATGTGATTACGTCGGTGGTAGCCATCTAGAGCAATTAAGGACTGCATGGGCAGCGGGGCCAGGGTCGGATCGGTCGGGGAGGGGAACATAGGCTCTGAGTGCCATGCCGGTGTGTTGCAACAAAAAAAAACAACGAAAGAACTTTTGTGTACTGCTGAGCACACGTAATGAAGATCAATAACTGTGTAACTACCAGGGCAAATCCCCAAATGGGCATTCGTCCAAACTGCAAGCTAAACGCTTATGGAGCGAGACTAAGCCAGGTAATGGCTAACGGGTGCGCGGTGCGGCTGTAGCTAACGTAAGCTGCTCCTTCGCTGCGTTACCCCTGCATTCGCCATATGTGCCTTCTGTGATGCAGATGGTACTGAGCGTGTGTGAGTAGCCTAACTGTGCCTACCTACACCGCCTGCCGCTGACCTCGCATAACGCATGACCCCCCCCCTGAGCAGGACTTCCCGCCACCCCACTCGCCCAAGGCGACCCAGCGAACTTGGCTGCGCCAGCACGCAGCACTGCACCACATCATGCATGGGAATAGGTAAACCAACAGTCACCATGACACACTGTCCAACTCATGTCGACCCGCGCACCAGCGGGCGCTGCCACCTCAATGCTCTGGGCTCACACAATGTGGTCGGCAGTCTGGGGTGTCACCAACGGCATAACTTGATCTTCTGAGAGCATGGTGGACGGGAAAGACGATCTGCTGGTCCCAGGTTCGCTTTGTCATCGCTTTTGGGACCTTATAAGTATTTAGTTATGCAACTGTTGCATGGCTAAACACTTATTAGGCCCCAAAGGCGAGACCTATTGGCTATGCCAATGCTTGTTAAATTTTCAACAAAATCGTATATAATAATGAAATTGTTTTGTATTTTTCTAATTCCTAGTGTCACTACTATTATTTGACATGTTTTGATTTTTCTATTGAATTGAAGTTGCCCTAAAATATTTACAGTATGACCATTACGGAATACTTCACCCTGAACACCGGTTCGGGGGCCCATTACTCCACTCTCTGGGATGCCTTTAAGGCGTTCATACGGGGAGTTGTCATCTCCAAACAGGCCGGGGTGTTGCAAGCGATACATGATAGCGTTACTAAAGTAAAAGCTGAACTGGCCGTGCTTGACGAGTCATCCCCCGACCCACAAGTTCAAGCTAAGCGCAATGCACTCTTGTTGGATTTCAATGAGCATGCTGACAGGGAGGCGTTCCTGCTCGGCAAATATCAACTGGCACGGCGCTACGGCGAAGGTGAACGTCCCGGCAGGACGCTGGCTGGTTTGGTGAGCCCCCCAAAAGGGGCTGAGCATATCACGTCCATTGAACGTGAGGACGGGACTTCTGCCACATTTGACTCGGACATTGTGGCGGAGCAGGTGGCTTACTATCGTTCCCTCTATTCCACCTCGCTACCTGACATTTTTACGCAGCACCTGTCCTATTTGGAGGAAGTGGCCATGGTCTGGCTCACCAAAGGGCAGGCTGAGTTTTTGGCAGACCCCTTCACGGTTGAGGAAATCTCACTGGCCATTGACAAACTCTCTGGTTCCAAAGCACCGGGCCTTGACGGCCTCATGGGGGTGTTCTATAAAGCATATAAAGACAGCCTGGCGCCTCAACTCTTGAAGGTGTTCGTTGAGACATTAGAGTCGGGCGTTCTCCCCCATACCATGCGCGAGGCAGCCATCTCCCTGCTGCTCAAACCGGGAAAGGATCCCGCACATTGTTCGTCTTGCCGTTCCATATCCCTCATTAACTTTGACAATAAAATCCTTGCCAAAACGCGTTCTTCGCGCCTTTCTTTATTAATGGGTCAAATTCTGTCTCCGGTGCAGTCTGGTTTTATACCTCACCGCTCCACGGCCCTCAACCTTCGCACGGTATTCTCGGTCATTAACCGCATCGTACCCACGACACCAGCTGCAGTTGCGTTACTAGACGCAGAGAAGGCCTTCATTTCTCTTGAATGGCCCTTCCTTATGGCATCGCTCCGTAAGCTTGGCCTCCCTTTCAACTTTATAGCCCTTATTGCCCTTTCATATTCATCCCCTAGGGCCCGTCTCCGGGTTAATGGCTCCCTATCTCCTCCCATCCCCATTACATGTGGCACACGTCAAGGGTGTCCCTTATCCCCGCTCCTCCCTATTATCACAATGGACCCCTTGGTCCGTCATCTCCAAGAAAAACACCTGTTCCGCAGCTTGCAATTCCCTGCCGGCCCGCCCTTATTGTCTCTGTATGCGGATGACGTTTTGCTTTTCGTCCGCCATCCTCAAACCAATCTCCAGCCATTAATTGATGAAATCGAACGCTTTGGCTCCATGTCAGGTCTTAAAATCAACTGGGGGAAATCGGTGCTATTCCCCATTACGGATGCGGCAGCGACGGACGGGCTCTTCAGGTGGCTCAGGAGACCACAAAGTATCTTGGGGTGCAACTTCATAGAGACAAAGGCCAGGTTATACAACTAAATTACGGGCCAGCTATTGACCATCTTACCTCGCAAATTGAAAGATGAATTCAATTGCCACTCTCTATGGCAGACCGTATTGCCCTTATGAAAATGAAGGTACTACCCCGTTTTCTTTATTATTTCCACTCCATACCCATTCCATTTACCAACGCATTTTTTGCTCACTTACGCGGCCTCCTTATTCAGCTGATCTGGGCTAGTCGTAGGCCTAGGGTCGCTTGGGATACTCTTACACTCCGGACCCTCAGTTATACTTTTTGGTAGCGCAGGCCCAATTTGCTCACCACTGGTTTTATCCGAATGCCCAGATACCCTACACCAAAATGGACAAGGAATTGGCTGCTCTGACTCCTTTGGCATCACTACTCCCAAAGAGGATTCCTCTCGATGTTCAAGACATTCAACCTTTGGCCACTACATGCTGGGCCTGGCGTAAATTAAATACGGGTCTTGTCCCCTTTATTTATCCGCTCTCCCACTCGCCCATAATCCTTTTTTACCACTTACCACTGACAAGGGGGTACTGGCCACAAATTAGGGTTAGATAACTTTGGGTCCCTGTTGCCGGACGGCCGGGCACGCAAATTGTCTGATCTGACACAGCTCCCGGGACTCACTGGCGTGGACTCTCTTAACATAGCCCGACTTCAGGGGATGCTCCGCACCACCTTCTCCGCTTTCCCTGCCCCATATGATGACTTCCCCCACTCACTCTTCTGATTGCAGATGACACAGGGTCTCATCTGGTCACAAAATTGTATAAGGCATGTCTGGCGCTTCGGGTGAGCGGGATGGGTGGACCCGATGACAATGGGAAGACGACATTGGACACCCACTGACAGACAAAGAATGGGCCTTCTGTCTCGAGCAAACTCACAGGGTTTCCCCTAACCACAGACATAAATTGCTTCATTTTAAATTAATTCATAGAATTTACGTAACCCCTGGTCAACTAGCTAAATTTGACCCCTCTAAGCTAACAAATTGTCCCAAGTGTAATGCCTTGGATGCTGATTTTGCCCATATGTCTTGGTCCTGTCCCCCTATTTTAGCTTATTTGCAGGAAGTGTTTGCTACATTGGCACAAATAATAGAAACACCCCTTGTACCTTCTCCGGAGCTAGGCCTGTTGGGACTGGTTCATCGTATTAAACTATGTTATAGGCGCTTTGCAGCGATGGCGTTACTGCTGGCAAAGCGTGAGTTTGCTGTTCTCTGAGGGGTAAGGGCTCGTCCAATCAAATCCGCCTGGCTCCAGAGTCTGGCATACTGTAGCGTGCAAGCTGAGATCTATGCTTCACTCCAACCCCCAACCTCCAGGCCCGGGACTTTGGGTGAATTTACCGCACACACCTGCAATGCACACTCCTCGCATCACAGGCTGCTCCTTCACCGCCAGTCTCCTCAAATGCCGAGTAGATTGTAGTCAGGCTCCTCTGCTAGTCTTTTGGACAGATACTTCCCCCTATACATCCACGTTGTCTGCAAAACTGATATAATTTCTCCACCTTCAACGCCGCCCCTAGTCACAGTTTGTGCATTCCACAGTTTCAGTACCGGAACCCAAACATCTACTTTTGTTTTCACCTTGATGTTTTGTTTTTTCAGGTTATTGTCGTTTGGGTAGTGTTGATTTTGTGATTTAAATGATGTATTGTCTTTTTGTGTTTTATTGAATTTTTGTACTGCATTGCTTTATGAGGATTCTGGGGTATGAATCATTGTAGGTCTGTCTTTTTTGATTTCATGTTACTGGTGTATTTGTATCTTTGTTTTCAATTCTCAATAAAACCTTTAAAAAAAATTAAATGGACCGGACAACAAAGTATGGAATGGTCCCGAAATATCGAAGGCAATCTTTTTCCAAACTTTACTGGGCCGACGCACCTCTTGAGAAGGATACACCACAGCTTTCTCAGACTATTCACTCCCTGCATATGCCAGACACCCTTGCATAATGCTAAATATTTCTATCTAGAACCATTTACCATAAATATGGTATTTTACTCGTCTTCCATGGCACTCATTCTAACATGTCCTTCTGTACCACGATCAACACTCTATCTCACAAGCTTTTCAGAACTACCAACAGTTACCTTCTACTCAAAATGTTTCCCTGCCTCAATAACTCTGGTCATATTTAAGAAATCTAACAGTTCTAAAATAGAAGACAATTTAGGCATAAGTGGATATAGTACAGTGCATCAGGGTGGCAGGTGATATTACCTCCACCACCCTGATGGACTACCATCTGCCAGATTTAGAGCTGACCACCGGCCCAGCAATCATCTCTGTACATTGAAAGAAACCGCTGTCACAATGGTTCCTTTCAAGGTACAAAAAGTATGCTGGATGGTCCCCATCGCTTTTGACTGCCATCCACGATACGTTTAACAATTTTTGTTTTCCAAAAACAAACTTGCAAAGTAGGAGCTGGTTCCAGTTCCAAAATACATTTTTTTTCCTGGCAGTGATTGACAGAAAAAAGGACAACACACTATTCGCCCTAAATAGGGCAGGCAGTGTAATTATTGCCTTTCCTCCGACGGCCATACTATGTCAGGTCGTAGAAGGAAGCTTTCCATCAAGAGGGTCCACAAAGCTCTGTCGACGGAAAGCTTATGGTCTGCCTGTTGCCAAATAAGGCAGATGGACCGACGGTTTAATAGACAAGTTACTCTGTCGCATTTAGAATGGAATACCCTGTCAACCAAACTCTGAATCAGCCCCATAATACTTAATTTGATAATAGAGTCGTGTTTAAAAGCCATTTAAAGTCCTGAGGGCAAAATCATCATCTCTAATTTATGCACTTAAATCTTTACATAAACCTTTGGGGTGTCTATCGTATGAACATCTTCTTAAAGTTATAGGAGCCAAGCTGCAGCCAACAATTGCATATGGCTCGCCTATTACAAGGGGGAAAGATGCCAAATTATTTGATTTACTAGTAAACAAGGCCTGTAAATCAGTTTTCGGAGTCCCCAGGTCAATTGGCCAAGCCGAAATTTGATTGGAGTTTGGTCTCCAAAGACAGTCCATGGTGGTACAAGGGTCATTTTTTAAATGTATGTGTTATTTGTTTTTTATCAGATAGTGACTCCCTAGCAAATGTTTGCTGGTGTGAAATAATTCATTCTGTCTACACCGATGCTCGGGGATCCCATATTTTAACATGTTTCCAGAGCTTTGATCTGCAGCTAGGGTTTCCAGACATGGCAATGCCCAATTTTAAACATTTCTTAAATAAAAAGATACAAATTAATTCACTTACTGTGGATAAGGCGGCACTAGTAGCAAAAACACATGCCAGGTCAGTGATTAATTCTCATCAGTCCCTGCAAATTCAGCTCTATCTGACTGCCTATTTTTCGGCCCATATGAAGGACATGTTTTTAAAATTAAGACTTGGCATATATCCAATTAAAGGGGGCACGCTGACCTGGATAAAACAATGGCCAACTACTGAATGTAGATTGTGTGGGTGGCCCAGTGAAACATTATTAATCAGTGTGTGTGTGTCCTAAATTGCTTAAACCATGTTGTGCGCTACTAAAACCTTTATTTGTTAAGGCTGGGATAAGATCTGCACGTCAGGCCCTAATTTTATGTATGTCGGTGTGTCGATCCCATTGATCTGTCAAATGATAACAATTTTAACAATTTGCCAAAAAAATGCTGGTACTGTAGCTCATATTTACTGGTTTCTAACTATTGTAATGGGATATTTTAAAGGGTCAGATAATATAAGGTTATTGTTTTTGGCACCTGCACTTTGTATGTTTATGCAAATCTGACCCAATGACTCAGCTCTGGTAACTTCTATAATTAAACTCTGAAGATTATGTGAAAGCACAGAGACATTTTACTGTTCATTTGCACAATGGTATATAATGTTTACAGCTTGTATGTTTATGCAAGTCTGACCCAATGACTTCGCTTTGGTAACTTCTACAATAAAAAATGACCTAGTTATCGTAAGGGAAGGTTTCAATTCTATTAAGCACTCGGAGGCGAGGATTATGCATATTCTCTTCGCTTTATTTTTTACAGCAGCCATTTTAATAACCTCTCAGAACTACTATTTCCATGAACCCTTGGGAACAGGGAAAGAAAAAAATCACAACAGTGTGAACCAATGAGCAGACAGTTCATGAGATAGCCAATCAGGAACCCATATGCTGTCACATAGCTTTTCAGTCAGAACCCATAGTCCTCTTTCTTCTCTGCTAGCAAGCGAGTTAAGTGCCTTCCTCCTTACCTCTTGGTTTGGGTGGTTGTTTGGATTTAATTCAGGCTTAATTTGCATGTTTTCTGCTAGTATTGTGTATATTCCTTTTGGGTTGTAGGCAGTCACTAATGTCGGGTGCTTTTCACAGCTTAATTTAGTTTAAATTATTCATAACCTGTGGTTGCTTTCAGCGCGCTGCTGGACCGCTTGACGCTTCCTTTGCGCCGTTCTTATAATGTGGCTCTGCAGTGCGGCCCTCCGCCTGCTAGGTGGTGCCGGACGGGCACCTCCTTCTCCACCACAAAAAGATCTCTATTCCTCGCTGGGGGTGGAGATCGCGCACGGTGTTTTCAGGAGCCTGGTGCCTGGAGAGTAACGCCCCGTAATTGTCTGGGTCTGTAGCCCATGATCATGTTTTGGGGAGCGCCGTGACGCCCCGCTGTACGGGGTTGGTATTTCAGCATGCCTCGCACCTGACACCCTGGGGGGGGGCAGTAATCTCCCGGACCTTTCTTTTGCTCCTAGTAGCGCTGCCGGCCCGTGAGGGCTTGTGTCTGTTTCCTCTGCTGCATGCTACGTGCTGAGGGACACACCTCCCAGGCTCAATACCCCTTTGAATTAAACTGCACCAGGGATGTGTGTCCCAAGGCGTTGTCATACATATAGCCCACAGCGTCCATTCTGATAGGGACCGCAAGGGTATGGAGACCATGATGCACCTCCCGACGATGCGGAAACCATTTTGCACAACACTATCAGCTGTAACCTACCCTCCTCTGATATTTAAAACAATGGCAGTAGCTATAAGCTATAAACATGGGAGGCTACACTCACCTAATTGAATATACATAATTCATGAAGTGTTGGAGAGATGAGATCTGTCGACAGGGCCACTGCGATTTAAGCATGACTGTAACAAGTTTATGTTAACATTATATTTGTTTGAATTTAGAACTGTAATTGCAAGTCTTCAATGACTGGAACACTTGCCTGTGTTCACTAACGGAAACTTTTCATTCATACCAGGGTTACACTGTTAAATAATACACCATGGAGATGTTGGTAACTTTGCATATATAGACATCATCTCCAACAAAATATTTATGCATTGTATAAATGGTTATAACACTGTATGTAACATAACTCTGCTTATATATATTTGAAAAGCAATAAAACAGATTTAAACAAAAAAAAAAATCATGGGTCGTCCACACCCTCATTTCCCAGTTTACAAATCTCTCTCTTACTTTAACAATGCACACAATGTTTTCTAATGTCGCATTAGGATCCAGACTTTACCATAACCTTGTACACTATCTTAAAAGTAAGCAAAATTCTCAACCAACTTAAAGATTTGGTAAATTACTCTTTGTAATACTGCAGATGCTGATGCCGACCCAAATGCCATGTGAAAATACCTAAATACACGTTCAAGAGTCATAAATGATGTTAATGGCTTAGAATCCTCTTGCAAGGCAATTCCATGATATACTGTGGAAACATGTGTCATAAATACTCTTGCACGCTTCCATATGTCCAACATACTATGCTATTTGGCAAGGGGTGCTGATTAACCCAAATGTTTTGCTTAGGGTCTCTCAAATTGACACATAATTAGATTTTTCCCTTTGGCAAAAGTGTCAAAACTACGGATGTCAGCTGTTTCAGGGCTTCGATTCTTTCAGTGATCTCTTCCTCACATGACTTTGCCAGTTCAGACTTCCCACTTTATCTGGTGCACCATAGGTATTGTCCTATCCTTCAAAATTATTGTATGTTACGTTTTTTCTGCAAATCTAATTGATAATTAGATACTTTAGGAAATTTAATCTTCAATTCCTCATACGGTCCTTCCTGAAACATAGCACTTGATCAAGATGGTTGGCACCAAGACCATTTTTAGGGTCATCCTTAATAACAACTCCATCCTTAACAATCTCTGCATCAAAATATCCCACTACCTCAGTTTGAATCTTTATTCTGATACACCCATGTCATATCATAATGAATTAGAGTATACCTGAAACCAGAATCCACCTTGACCCTTACAGTGTTGCTATTTATGTTGATTCCACAAATCAAGGATCCCTGTTCTTTGCCTACATCAAATGCTTGTAAAACGTATTCCACTTCATCACCCCCTTCCTCACTGCCTCTTTCCATGTCATCTTTCCCCACAGTATTCAAACCTCTGCCCATATTTTAATACTTATGTCAGCTCCTAAACATCCAGGCAAAATGACATTTTGGGTTGCACCTCCTACACAATTGACTAGTGGTCAATTGGGTTGCACCTCCTACACAATTGACTAGTTTACCAGTGGTTAAGTGCCTATTTATAACACACCTGAAACACACCACCCTTAAGACAGCCTTATGTTAGACTGCAAAACATTGTTCACCCACAGAAACCTGCTTAATGCCTTGTGACAGTTTGGGTATTTCTATGGCCTTATCAAAATTAGCTTTTTTCTCTGAATAACGATTTCTTTTGGATCTTTAAATTACTGAATCTTTGAACAAACCGGTCTCTTAAAATTGAATTAGGAAATATCCGTAGTTACAAGAAGCAACAAATGCTTTTAATGCTGCTATATAATCTTCAAATATCTTCCCTGGAAACTGCCCCCTCACAAGAGACTTATTTTGTTCCAGAATTTTATTTATATTTTTTCATATTTAGAGAACAACATTTTAATAGCAGAGTGATCCTCATCAAGTAGTAGAGGAGTCAAATACTCCAAGATTCAACATCACAAAAGCATCCCCTTTCCTTAAAGACAGGACAAATCATACAGGCCAAGTCACTATGCCCTCTTTCCTTAAACACAGGACAAAAAACAAATTAATACAACAATGGCCCAGAGACAATAAGACAAATACACACTTTCTCTATCTTTCACAAGCAATGCATACATGCCCACAAGGATATTACACTCCATCACACTCTCTTGCACCCACACAAAATTGCAGCCTAGCACTCCAACACACCCAACACTCAGCCACACTAGTTAGCCAAACCGGCATGACTGTGCCAGACTTAGGAAAGAATCTACATTTGTGCCAATGTCCTCTGGAAGTTGCACAAAAATCAGACGGAATGTCTCCAGCACACAGTGATGACAGCCTCCACAGTACGCCCAGACTGAGCCTTCTGAAAATAACATGCAAACATCGGTTAGACTTCAGTACACACATTCACTCGTACAAACAAGCCAATCACCTATGTACTCAGCCTTCGGTACCACACACCTGCCAACTTCTCCCATTTGTACGAAATGAAAACTGGCACCTGGCCACATACAGTCGAAACAAAACACAATAAAAAACAAAGACTCACTATACCTCACGCTGACGTATTCTGCCTACACTACTACGCACCTGTTGAAACTTCTCATTCATACACAGTGACAACAGGTCCCAGAGCAAACTCATGTGGAACCTGTGGCTTCTGGCAACAACACACTTACACTTCCCATGTTTCCTCTCACAGCAGGGTATTACTCTTCCCTAACTTTGCACCCCACAGGGTACTCCCACATGCATCCTCATACGACAAGGTACTAATCTTCCCCAGTTTTGCAACACTGGCAACTTGGGTACTCCTCTTCCACCCCACCCACCCCTCATTGCACATTAAACCCCATGTGCCTTATTTGCACAGGCTGGTAACATCATACAACACACCTTGTGACATGCACACAAGAATCCCCATAATTATTACATTAATCCACAACACACAGTTGGAAACTAAATACCATTTCCCCAATCTTTCATCCAAACTCCACTTGTAATTCACACCACACAAGTCCAATTCTATATTTATTGGAAATGTTCATAATATTGTAAAGATAAACACGAATATTGACCTAAACCATTACATTAAAAATCATTGCTCCTCCTTTAGCAAAATATTCCAGCTCTCACATATGCCAACTTTATAAATGTTCTTAAACCTTAGCTCAGACATTTCTGATGCATATTTCTGATATCAATGTTACTTTCAGCTAACCGAATTACACTGTTTATCTCAGAGAAACAAGCGTAGCATTCCTCTGTACGTTAAATGGATCCAATAAGTGTAAAGCCCATGTTTTCATTTGAACTCCCTTCACAAGTCTTAAAAGACAATTTGCCATCACTTTACATTACCACCACAGTACTAAAAATAGAATATGCTCTACAGTCCCCCGTTATCTTTGCTAGTATTCCACCTTCCTTGTCCATGACACTGCGCAAGGACTCTGCTTTTAAGGTCCTACAGCAAGACTTCTTTACTTTTCATGTCTACTTCCAAGCCTACCTCCTGTAACTGTGCCCAGCTTACTTTGCAATGCAAAGTGTTGAACATGCTAGTGAAGTCCTTTTGATCAAGCACCTCCACGACAGCACTCAAAGGATCCAAGATGACTCTTAGGGGGAAATGGCATTTACAACGCTGGCTTAACCACGCGTGCTGTTTCAACGCAAGCGGGACAACGCTTGCCTTAACTATGCATATTCCTTTTCCACGCAGTCAGCACTCTAGAGGCAGAGCGGATAAGCTGGGAGAGGAACAGGAAGGATCGGGACAGGAAGGACTGGGACGCAACTTGGTAAGTAGGTCTTGGGCTGGCGGGTGGGTGTTAGGGGAGAGAGAGGGAATGGCATCGTTTTTAGAGATGGGGGCTAGTTTTAGGGTTCAGGCTGGGGAGTTGGGGTCGTTTTTAGGACTGGGGCCAGTTTTTAGGGCTCAGAGTTTAGGGGTAGGCGTAGTTTTTAGGGCTGGGGTGGGTAGACTGCAGGGTTGGGGGCCGGTAGTTAGGGATCAGGGCGGGGGGGGGCTGGGTTGTGATCTTTACCACGCATATATCTTTATCAAACATGCCTTTACAACGAAATTTGATGTAAAGGCATGTGTGGTAAAGGCATGCGTGGTAAAGACGCGGTTGTTGTTAAGACCGCGTTGTTAAGGCATGCGTGGTTTTGGGAGTCGTTCCATCATACAACCCTTCTTAGGTAAGCCCACACTGTGCACCCTGGACTTGCAGCCAATGTAGACGAGCACCACGTGTTTGTCCCATTACTTTGACTGGGACTGGGCACGAAGGTAATTTGGACCCCCAGCACCTGTATGCAGGTTTATGAGGTTAGTTGTACCAAAAACCATTAGATGAAGACGCCCAGAAGCTTGTTGCTGACAGGAGCCATGACTTGCTGATGCCTTATTTCTGAATTCAAAGGATGCTGATCTACAGGGACCTTCTGTGCTCCTAAAAATAGTGATGTAAGGATAACTTGCACCTCACACTACCGAGCAGTGAAAGAGTTAATGAATGCAAAGCTGATATGCAAACAGCCTTAACAGTCACTCCAACAGGCAGCCCCTACCAAAAGACGAAGCCACTGCGACGGCTCCACTAAAGTCATACAAGTTTACAATTTTCCTCTTTTGCTTTCTCCATCCAATGGCCTACAACACCACTGTATACCTAAGTCCTGTTCCCACTTCAAACTGTATGCCCTCAAGCTTCTAAGCAGCCCTGATCCCTCCTCTTACATCTGCACATGCCGTTAAGTTTGTGGAGAGTAGCCCAAGAGCTTCCCTTTTGTAGCCCCAGCTTCTCTGAGCCCTAAACATCCCAGTGAGCAAGGACAAATAAGGTGGTAAGAACACAGACTATGTGTATTTTGAAACTTTAAAATGTTCTTTTCCTCTACCCATTACTGCTTAAATGTATCTCTTGGTTTCTGTGCAAGTTGTACTTTTTAAAACTGCTCTTTCTTGTATCCGTGATTGTTTAAAGTTATCTCTTGGTTTTCTGTGCAATTTGTACTTTTTTAACTGCTGTTTTCTTCTACCTGTGACTGTTTACATTTCTCTACTGGTTTTCCTCTAAACTGTTTTAAGGCCTCTGGAAGGTAACCCCCCCCCCCCCCCCCCGTTTTTTTACAAGCAAAAAAGGCAACATATATCCCTAAATCTAACCAGAATGTGTTTAAGAGACTGCTTAATCTGTTTTGTGACTTCAGCTGTGTTTGGAAAGTCTCTCTAGCAGGCGTTTTTGGATGGAAAAAGTGATTTGTTTAAGTGTGAGAAAAGCGTATTTTAGTAGCTTTAGATCTGGGACTTACCTGCAGGGTTGAACAGGAACTACAAAGTGTGGATTGAGCCTATCTCCAAGGAGATTCTGACTTCTGGAGCACCTTCTTGTTCACCTGTATGCCAGTTTGTGTTTAATGTCACATGCTCTTAATATAAGTTTCTCACAGGTTGGTGCATCTATGCTCTGACTAGTTCCTAGGGCCGGGGTTTCTATTGGACCTAGGGCTTAGAGTTTGAGTTCTGACTGGTTGATATGGCTAGGGCTGTGATTGGTTCCTAGGGCTAGGGTTTCTATTGGACTTAGTGTTTGAATTCTGATTGGTTGATAGGGCTAGAGCTTTGATATGGTTCCTAGGGCAAGGGTTTCTATTGAACGTAGGGCTTATGGTTTGAGCTCTGATTGGTTGATAGGACTAGGGCTGTGATTGGTTCCTAGGGCTAGGGTTTCTATTAGACTAAGGGCTTAGGGTTAGGGTTCTGATTGGTTAGGGCCAGGGCTACCACTGCCCTAAGGTAACCAGACCTAGGGTTAGGGCTCAAGGCGTCTCAGTCCAGGCGCCGTGGCTAACGGCAGAGAGAGCAAGAGCAGGTGCCTGTTTGGGCTTGTCAAGTCAAGTCAAGGAAAGCTTTATTCGATTGTTATTGTACCAATTATAAAAGCACATACAAAAATACATATAAAATTTCATTGTGAATTACACAGAATAAAAACTAAAAATACACAAAAATGTTTCCGAGATAACATAAAACCATATAAATACAAAATTTGAAGCCAGCAGTCACAGGGAAACAAGTGTCCAGAAATTACAGAACGCCAAATAACATACGTTTCCTCTGCTGGAGCGCTTTCTTTAAAAACTTAGCTACCCTCCACGCAATGTGTTCATCTTCCAATAACTGCAACCAGATAAAAGCTGGGGGACATTGCCTTACACCTTGAAGTCTTAAAAGTGGGAGTATCCACACTTTCCTCAACTCTACATAAAATTTACAAAAGAAAATTAGGTGAATCGTGGACTGCTCAGAATGATTGTCACAAAGGCAGAGTGTCAAGTTTCGGAACCAGTTGTTCATGATTGGTGTTGTCAATAATCTATGAACGTTACCCAATCTAAATCTTGTCAGAAGGATCCTATCGAAGGCTCCTGGTACAAATAGTACGTAAGGCTATGTTTGCATACAGGAAAGCGTTAACTGATGGTGCATAATGCTAGGTTTTTCCATTTCCCCTGCCATTCTCAACGAGCGTAATAGTTGAAGACCCTCTATTCTCAGGGTCTTTCTCGACACAGATAACATAGTAGCGGGATTCGTAAAATATTCCGGGTGACCTAGGTCCTTCATGAAGCTACATATAAACCTAATCCAAGGGATCTTTACGGCCCCATCCAAACTCAAACTATCTTGCAGACTATCTCTATTTAACTTCATCTGCTCCTTAGTCCAAATCCTGTGCCATAGGAGTACTGGTTCCAGTTTGATGAGATCAGAGATGATAGAAAGACCCAGCTCCTCATGGCACACAAAGGAGGAGGTAATAGGAGGAGCGGACAATATATACCGCAAGAAAGAGTTTTCCACCTGCTGCAGTGGGAGGGTATTAGCAAAGTCCCACACTCCTGCCCCATACATAGCGGCTGTGATGCACTTTGCTTTAAATATTTGCAAAAGCTCCCCTGGCGGCTACCTCCCCAAATTTCTTAGCGAAGGATGCTAGGGCTGTGATTGATCAAGTGAACGCGAGCTTTTTATTAGTTAACATCTGGGACCAGGTGTCATTCTGGTTGAATAAGATGCCGAGATACGAAAAATTCCTGGCTGCGGCTATCTTATTGCCATCCAGAAACATTTCCCTTACTCTCTGGAACCCTTTGCCGCATCTCTTGACAAAGGTTTTAGAGACATTAATGCTGAGGCCTAGGTCTTTCATGAAGTCATTGAAACTGTCTAGGACCCTCTGCAAGCCATTTTGTGTCCACGCCATTAAAACCGCATCGTCTGCGTAAAAAAGGGCTGGAATAGGTCGCCCTCCCGCTTGTGGGAAATCTTGTCCCTGCCTAATCAGTGCTTCGCCAAGGCCATTTATGTACAGGTTAAAAAGGAAGGGGGCCAGGACGCAACCCTGCCTGACCCCTCTCCTGATAGGGAATGAATCAGTACGCTCCCCGCCTAGGCCGAAACAAACACTGGCAGAGGCTCTATTGTACAGACGCTGCAGGAAAGCTATTATGTTTGGGTCCACCCCCACAGCTCCGAGAA
This sequence comes from Triturus cristatus, assembly GCF_964204655.1. Classification (NCBI taxonomy): domain Eukaryota; kingdom Metazoa; phylum Chordata; class Amphibia; order Caudata; family Salamandridae; genus Triturus; species Triturus cristatus. The sequence goes on along the minus strand of NC_140590.1, from coordinate 1,140,529,492 downwards.
CCTCCCACAGTCTCCCATGCCTTACGGAATCGAAGGCCGCAGTGAGGTCCACGAAGACCTAGTGCAGACAGCCCTTTTTTGCTCTAGTATATTTGCCAATCAGAATAGACAGGTTTAGGCTTTGTTCTGTGGTGCCTAGCTCTTCTCGAAAGCCATACTGCAAGTCGGACAGTACCGGATTGTCTTCCCCCCAGTCTTGCAAACGCTCCAGGACAATACGACCCACCACTTTTACCATTGAGTCGAGCAGAGAAATCGGCCTGTAGCACCCCGGGTCATGACGATCACCCTTTTTAGGCCTCGCCTGGCTATCGCGTAAGCGATCGCTCAGCGAGACTTATGTAGGGGCTTCCGAAAATGCTCCCAAAGGCTTCCCAGGCGGATCGGGTGGCGGTTACGCGCATAACCACGCGCATTCCATTTGCCACCAGCTACTTCCTGCGCGTGCGCCGCCTCACGCATTCAGAGAGATTTAGTAAGGGGCACAAGACCGTAGGAATGCGGTTTATGGCCAGTGCATGTGAGGCATTCAAGCGCGAAGCTGGCACCTGGCATCGGACTTGAAAGCAGCAGACTGCTTTCGCCAGAACTTTCGTTATAACTCACACCCCATATGCTCGTTCCCTCCCACCCTTCCTTTGCTGTCCGCTTTTCTTGTTGTTTACAAACCACGCCACACACTGCTGCACGTCACACACTGCTGCACGCCACACACTGCTGCACGCCACACACTACCGCACGCCACACACTGCTGCGCACACTGCTGCATTACACACTGCTGCACGCCGCACACTGCTGCACGCCTCACACTGCTACACGAAACATTGCTGCACGCCTCACACTGCTGCACGCCACACACTGCTGCACGCCACACACTGCTGCACGCCTCACACTGGTGCACGCCTCACTGCTGCACGCCTCACTGCTGCACGCCGCACACTGCTGCACGCCGCACACTGCTGCACGCCACACACTGCTGCACACCACACACTGCTGCACACCACACACTGCTGTATGCCGCTGCACGCCACACACTGCTGCACGCAGCACACTGCTGCACGAAGCACACTGCTACACGAAACACTGCTGCACGCCACACACTGCTGCATGCCGCTGCACGCCACACACTGCTGCACGCCACACACTGCTGCACGCCACACACTGCTGCACGCCACACACTGCTGTACGCCACACACTGCTGCATGCCGCTGCATGCCACACACTGCTGCACGCCACACACTGCTGCACGCCACACACTGCTGTACGCCACACACTGCTGCACGCCACACACTGCTACACGAAACACTGCTGCACGCCACACACTGCTGCACGCCACACACTGCTGCACACCACACACTGCTGCACGCCGCACAATGCTACACGAAACACTGCTGCACGCCACACACTGCTGCACGGCACACACTGCTGCACACTGCTGCATTACTCACTGCTGCATGCTGCACGACACTGCTTCACGCAGCACACTGCTGCACGTCACACACTGCTGCACGCCGCACACTGCTGCATGCCGCTGCACACCACACAGTGCTGCATGCCTCACACTGCTACACGAAACACTGCTGCACGCCACACACTGCTGCACACCGCACACTGCTGCACGCCGCACACTACCGCACACCACACACTGCTGCACACACTGCTGCATTACACACTGCTGCATTACACACTGCTGCACGCCGCACACTGCTGCACGCCTCCCACTGCTACACGAAACACTGGTGCACGCCTCACAGTGCTGCACGTCTCACACTGCTGCATGCCACACATTGCTGCACGCCACACACTGCTGCACGCCACACAGTGTTGCACGCCGCACACTGGTGCACGCCGCACACTGCTACACAAAACACTGCTGCACGCCACATACTGCTGCACGCCACACACACACTGCTGCACGCCACACACTGATGCACGCCACACACTGATGCACGCCACACAATGCTACATGAAACACTGCTGCATGCCACACACTGCTGCACAGCACACTGCTGCACGCCGCACACTGCTGCACGCCACACACTGCTGCACACTGCTGCATCACTCACTGCTGCATGCTGCACGACACTGCTGCACGCAGCACACTGCTGCACGCGCGCACACTGCTGCATGCCGCACACTGCTGCACGCCGCTGCACGCCACAGTGCTGCATGCCTCACACTGCTACACGAAACACTGCTGCACGCCACATACTGCTGCACGCCGCACACTGCTGCACGCCACACACTGCTGCACACCACACACTGCTGCACGCCGCACACTGCTGCACGCCTCACACTGCAGCACGCCGCACACTGCTGCATGCCGCACACTGCTGCACGCCGCACACTGCTGCACTCCACACACTGCTTTTATGCGAGTTTATGCTACTGACATTGTAAATGACAATGCCTTTTATTTGTTTTAAAACCAAAACATAAATAAAAGGCATTGTAATTTTACTAAGCCAATAGCTCAAACTCTTATAAATGCGAGACCAATTGCATTGCAAATGCTTGTTAAATATTGGGATAATTATTAATTCCACCCAGGTCTTTGGTATTGTTGTTCTAAAACTAGCGTTTATGACTTGGGTTATTATAGGACCCCACAGGGAGATATTGGATTTAAATAAATCAACCGGCACTCTGTCTGGTCCTGGGGTCTTGCCCCCTAGGCTGTGGGAGAGTGCTCTATTCACTTTATCCAGTGTAACTTGCATCTCTACCCTATCAGGCTGAGCTGACAGGGTAGAGAGCAGTTGTGGGTCAGAATTTCCTTGCCCGTTATAAACCTTGGTGAAGTGGTTAACCCATGCCTCCTCCGAAATTGCAATCTCAATTGTGGGACCGTCGCCGTCTGATAGAAAGGGTGCCCTTACTGCTCTCAAGAATGCAACACTATCTTTCTGTAGAGCCGCTGTATGGAGGGTTTCCCATGCTTCCTGTCTCAAAATACTTTTTCTGTCCGCAATGGCCCGCTTGTACTCTGCTCTAGCCTGTCTCACCCTGTTGGGGGATCGAGGTAGCCTGTGTAACTCGTGTTTCAGGTTAGTATACGCTTGTGTACTATTTTATAAAACCACCCTTGTTCTTTATGTTTGTTACGGTGTTCCACAAATAAGCTCCTAACCTCGTTACACATAACTAAAAAAAGAGTGTATAATGCTGTCACAGGAGGATGTCTCGTTCAAACAGATGTCAAAGGCCGGTTTACAATTCTTATTTAGTTTCGTAATCACCACATCGGGGTCCACTTTAGACCATCGTAAAGAGTATCCATTAATTCTGCTCAATTCAAGGTTGCCTGTTATTGAATGATTTTGTTTGACCTTCTTGGTTTTGAGTGGAGGCAATTTAACCTCCAAACAAAGCGGGAAGTGGTCACTCTTTGAGTTGTCCCCAACCTTGAAGGAAGACACCTTAGGTGCAAATGAGCAGGAGACTAGCATAAAATCGAAAGTGCACGGCATGGGTACAGGGGGGGTTAATAAATCATTCACAAAACCCAAATCATTAGTATACATGAGCTCATTAAACAAATCGCCCACCGGCGTGTGGCAAAAGTGGGTATTACTATAATTCTCAAGTCCACATATTCTTATATCAACAAAATTACACATTGCGCAGTTAAAATCCCCCATCAAAATTATCATACAGTCTGAAGTATCCGCATTACAGATATCTGACAAAGTCCCAGTTAAATTCCCAACCACGGTACGAGTTTCCCCAGGTGGCACATTGTTATAAAAGTTAGCCAAAACTATGCGGTGGGTTGCACTCAGAGAAAATTCTAATATATGATAATAGCAATTCCCCGCACGAAAGGCTGTATTTTCAATTACCAAGCTATTCGACATATATGTACAGAGTCCGCCCTTACGTCTACCTCCTAAACCCTTTATCGCTTGGGTGTTAAACATCTTGAAACCAATAATGTGAATTGGATCCAAGGTCCATGTTTCCTGCAGTCCCAATATATCAACATTGGCTATGACCTTGCACCAGGCGGGATCTTGGATTTTAGAGCGCAGCCCCGCAATATTCCATGAGGTAATCCTCCAGATGGGGTCCGCGGGGATAGGCAAAGGAATAGTTGGCAACACACCTGAGGGGATGATCTGGTCGAGACATCTCATCTGCCATGGGCTAATACAATGCACACATGGCTCTGGTCGCTGATCCAGAAATACTGGGTCAACATCACTAGGTATTGGGTCAGATTTCAACTGCATGTAGGGTACTCTTTTCGCTTCGTTGCTGCAATCTGAGCTGTCTGCCTGTTCTGAGGGCCCCTCTTCTCGACCCAAAGCTAGCCCACCACCCGGTTCTGACTGCTGGGAAATACAAGTCAGTCAGTCGATATCTTACAGGCCGTTGAGGGGCTCAAAATAGTTGTTAATTGGGACAGCATAGCTGTACCGTGGTGGACCCTGCTCTAAGAGAAACTAAGGGGTTCTAGGAGGTTCAGAGAAGAATCCTAAAGGGACAACACTTATCCCTTTACACCTGACTGGCCAATTGCCCACCCTGTCTAAAATTGTACGAACTAAGGCTGGGGACCTAACGGAAAGCACAACACAGTCACCGTGCAGGGTTTTATTGGATAATCCAACCCACCCAATCCGTCGTGCCATCTGGAATTCTGTGGAAAGTTTAGAGTTCAATCCTGTTTTTCTGCATAAGAAATGCAAGGCTTTGTTTCGCAGGCTAGACCTGTGGGGGCACTTTTACCAACACTGCGGAATATAGTGTAGCTTCTGGCGGAAGATGCAATTTTCCTGAACCCTGTGAACTACCTTGGACGGGCAATTGGGTACCCAGCCTGGCTCGATTATGAGCCCCTTCACCCAGCGATGGATCCTCCCTACCTATTGTCACCCACTCAGAATCAGATGTACTGTTGTCATACCCCTGGGGTCTGCCCCGCCCAGGGTGGGGAAACTCCTGTTGTGTTACCTTCACAGGTGCTGGTTCTGTGCCCCGGGGTATAGGTTGTACAGGGTTGCCTGATGTAACTTGCCGGATCAACTCTTGTTGGGATGATGGATCGCTGAGTAAAGTGTTACCCTGAGGGTGTTTTCTCCCGTGATCACCTCTATTAGTAATAGAAGGGGCTATAGAGCTACCTGAAAGACCATCAGCCCTTACTACTGGAAAGCAATTAATATGTCTTCCCATACTAACCAGCCTCCCCTCTATGTTAGCTAGCAAGGTATATAGAGGCTTTAAGAGGGTTGAGAATGTTTCCTCCAGCTTTTCCCAGAACACCCCTTGATCGTAGGCTATGGATCTGCTAATTGCTACACTAGCAATAGGGGAAAGAGCATGCTCCTGATTTGACTCACTCACACCAGCCTTGCCTTCACGACCACATGTTTTTGCCTATTGGGACCCTGCCCCTTTCTCTTCTTCGCAGGAGGAGTGACGCCCCTCGCTTGACTATTTCTCTTTTTTTGACCCCTGGTAATGGTGATAGGTCTAATTGAATCAGCATGAGACACCTGGGCCTCAAGGGGGTTAGAACTTTCACTATAAATTTCTAGGGAATGGGGCTGAGTAGTTACTTCAGGGTTGGATGTGTGGGTGATGTTAGTTTCCTGTGTAAGTCGGGGCTGCTAATGGCTCAAGCGAGAGTCTGCGTTCTGTTAGGACAATTTCATGCATTAAAGCAGACTCAGCCCTTGTCAAAAATGCATCCAGCGTTCCCACAACCCCCTTCCCTGCTAACAATTTACGTTTACTCATGACGTTGCCAGAAACTAACAAAATAGATTAGAGACTATTCCCTAAACACAAATAGACCAAATGACAATGAATTACAAGTGTACTCAGGACGACAGAATAAATGTCAATAACCTGGCCCGGGCCAGGCTCCTTTGGTCTCTGACGGGCTCAGACAGGCCTGTCTTGGCCCAGTCTTCACCCCGGTGTGCGTCCCGCACCACGGGGAACCTCAGGCATTTTCATGGCGGTCCTGCGCCAGTCAAATCTCGTGGCTCCTCCTCTTGGACCGGGACTGGCAAGGGATGAAGGACAAAGTGCAATGTGCAGATCGAGTCTGTAAAACAAAGGATCCCACCTCGCAGGACACCTCGGGCGCTTTTATGGCGCACCTGCGCCCGTCGGATCTCGTGGTTCCTCCTCTTGGACCGGGACTGGCAAGGGATGAAGGACAAAGTGCAATGTGCAGATCGAGTCTGTAAAACAAAGGCTTGTACAGGCCTAGGGACAGAAATACTGCCCTTTTTACTATTTATCAGAAACCACCTTAACCCATCCACAACCACAAACATAGTAATACACTCTCAGCAAATTGTACACTACCCACTTATAACAAACAACCCCTTTCAATGTCTCAACAACCACTAACAAACCTCACAAATTACATCTATACACCCTTCTACTGCAACTGCTACACAATGGAACCTTCATTCTCACACAAAACATCACTCTGTCCTATACTACTACGAAATCAACACATCACAAGCCCACATTATACAAAACCTGAATCCTTTCAAACACCCACTCCCGGTTCAAACAAAACACGAGCTCTACCCTCTATGTACTGCTAACAGATCCGTTTCCTTCGCCATAAAACCATGTTTTATTTATTTATAAAGTTTTATATAGCGCGAACATGATCCCGAGGGATATCAGAGCGCTTCACATTTATGGATGATTAGGGTTAGTGAGGTGTCAAATACATATCAAAGGAAACAGTTACAACGGGTGCAACACAGCATCATAATAGTTTAAAAAAAAATAGGGGGACTGGGAGGGGAAGAAAAGATTAAGTAAGGGGATATAATACATCCGTACAAGAGATGAAGGTGTAAGTCCAGTATCTTCAAGCAAATGATCGGGGCCCAATTAAGGTAAGAATTTGCACATAAGGAATCGTTTTACTTTCATTTTGAAGGCAACCATGGAGGTGAGTCGGCGAACTTCAGTAAGGAGGGAGTTCCAGATCCATGGAGCGAAGCTGGAGAAAGCTCTTTGACAAGTTCTCTTTTTGAGAAATATCTGTGGTTTCAGAAGGAAGGTGTTAGCACTTCTTGAGGGTCTACCACCTCCAGATAGTTCTAGCTTTTGGCATAGATAATTGTGGGTTTTAAGATGGAGAGCTTCGTGAGTCAGGCAGGTGATCTTTAGCTGTATTCTTGCTTCAAAAGGCAGCCAATTTAGAGATTTTAGGACTGGGGAAATGTAGGCAGATCTTTTTGTGCCCGTAGTCAGCTTGGCCACCGCATTTAATACAGCCCTAAGTGGGGGCCAAGGTATATTCCGGGAGGCCACATAGTGTAGCGCTGCCATAGTCTAGCCTCGGCAAAACCAGTGCTTGAACCTCCGGCTTGAAGTCAGCTTGTGGGAGGAAAGGTTTGAGATTCCAGAGTAGTCTCATCAGGTGATTCGCTCCCTTGCAAACTTTACTAATGTGGTTCTTCAAATTTAAGTGTTTGTCCAGGGTGATTCAGAGTTATTTGGCTGAATCCATGATGAGAGCGGGGGGGGGGCAGTTTAAGGCAGTGAGATGGTTCATCCAGAGGTCTACCTTGGGGGTATGATTCAGAGGAGAAATGAGCAGGAATTTGGTTTTGGAAGAGTAGAGTAGGAGGTGGTTCTCCGTCAGCCAGTTTTGAGTGTTCATGAGGGTAGTGTTGAGTGATGTAAGATTGTCAGGGGAGGAGATTTTCAGGTAAAGTTGCATGTCATCTGCATACATGTGGAAGAGAATGTTCATTGAGTTTAGTGCATTTGCAAGTGGTTCCAAGAATAGGTTGAATAGTATGGGGGATAAGGCGGACCCCTGTAGGACACCCATGGATACAGGCATGGGCTGGGATAGGGAGTGGATCATCTTTATACTTTGGGTTCTGTGGTGGAGGAAGGATGAGAACCATTGCAGCACCAGACCAGAGAGGTCCATCCTTTGTTCCAAAACAGATAATAGGTTGTCGTGATTTACAGTGTCATATGCAGAGGAAAGGTCAAGGAGGATCAGGAGGCAGGATTCGTTGTGGTTGAGCATTTTTAAAATGTCATCGAAAACATGAATGAGAGCCGATTAAGTGCTGTGTCCACTCCGAAAGCCGGATTGGTGATGGTCTAGGAGTTGGAAATTTTCAATGTGAGCACACAGTTGAGATTGGACACATTTTTCAAGGAGTTTAGTCAGAGTAGTGATTTTGGAGATAGGGCGGAAGTTGTTAAGGTCTGCACTATAAGCATTAGGTATTTTTAACAGAGGGGAAACCTGAGCTGCTTATAGGCAGTCAGGGATCATACCTTGAGACAGTGAGGCATTGACAATCTTTGTCCAGAGGGGGGTGATGACTTCCTTGATTTCTTTGAGGACAGAGGGTGGTAGCGGGTCATTAAAGTGATTGGATGGGTTGATATTCTGAAGAATCTTGTTAATGTCTCTTTCGCTAAAAGGGGTAAAGGTGTCCCAAGAGGCATTGTTTTTGGTGCTCAGACTAGTTGGTTCAGGCTGTTCTGCGGGGGAGGAGGGTGCGCAAGCCAATAGAATGGTAGAGAGGCCTTTTTAGATTCCAATTCGATATTGATGAGTCTCAATTTCTCAGAGAAAAACATAGCCAAAGCATCGCAAGAGAGTGGGCTGTGTCCTGGGTTAGACCGAGTGGGTGCAAGATTGCTGTTTAACAATTTCAAAGAGTTTCCTGGAACAATTTGAGGCTTGGTTAAGCTGAGATCTCAGGTAGTTCGCCTTGGCGCTCTAGATTTGTTTGTTATAGGAGCTCCTTACCGTTCCGAGGACTTTTAGCTGATCCGAGGTAGGATTGGATTTCTATGATCGTTCAGTTTCCCTTAGGTTGCGTCGTTCGGAGTTTAGGTTGTCATTAAACCATGGTTTGGAGATTTTTGTTGATGCGTTCTTTTGTTGGATTGGTGCAACGGAATCCATGATACTTGAGATAGTAGAGTTGTAAAAGTCCGTAAGTAAGTGAACCTCTGGCTTGACAACTTGGGCAGAAAGGGCAAGTTTACATTGGGTTGCTAGTTCAGCTGTATTGATATGTCTAAGGCCCCTTTTCCATACCTTTAGCTTCTTCGATTGAGGCTTCCTCACGGACATCTCCCGGTTGATGTAAAAGAGGATGATGTGATGGACAGACCAGTCACAAGAGAAGATGTTATCCAGTGATATGGTGTTTCCTTTGGAGATGATGAGATCCAGGATTTCTCCTTTATTATGCGTCAACCTGTCATAGTATTGGGTCAGCTTGGGATCATCTAAGAAGGATTTAAGGCCTGTACCAGCTTGGTCATTAGGGTTAGACCAATGAAGGTTGAAATCACAGAGGAAGATTTGGGGTATTACGGAATCGACATTACCGGAGATGATTTCCAGGAACTGTTTGATGAAGGAGAGATTGTCCCCTGGGGGGTGTTAGAAAGTATGTAGCTTGCATATCGGGAGGTGGTTACTTAAAATGTTGAGACAGAGGTATTCACTGGCAGAGGGCGTAGAGGTCTTGGAGGGAGAGACCAAGAGAGTGCTCAGATGAATACAAGCAAGGGCACCGCCATGATTTTTCGCTCAGTCGAGACAAATTATGTCATGGGAAGGAGGCACTAGGAGGGATAGGAAAGGAAGCGGAATTCAACAAAGTTTCGGCGAGGATGATGATGTCTTCTCCTGGTATTGAATGATATCGAAGATATCCGAGGCGTGTTTACTAGCTGATCTGCAGTTGAGAATTAGGCATTTGAGTCGTCCCGGTGAATGGTGGGAGGCGTTTGTGTGATGTTCACTTTTTTGAGGTTGTCGTTATTTATGACTCTGAGGTTGAGTGGGGGTTCTCTGTTCGGGGTAGGGTGAATGGCTTGAATTTGACAGAGAGGAGTCTTGTTGGTGACTAAGTTAAGGGAGTAAAAAGAGAGTAGATCCTTGATGTCTTTATATGCGAGATCGGTCTTCGTCCTTCTGGGCCGGGAGTCTGTGTTTGGGAGAGGTAAGGTATTAAATGTGGGGAGGAGAGGATATTGGACAGGGCGGGATATCAAGCTAGAGGGGACTACGGGCAAATTTCGGAGGTAGAGGAGGGAACTGATCGAGGGGAGATGCTCGATTGACAAAGCTTTCAAGACCTGAAGTTCGGCCATAAGAAGTTGCAGCTGGAGAGATAAATCATCGAGGCGCGCCACTAGGTCTAAAGGTTGGGTGAGAGTTAATGGATGTGTAGGGGCATCAGGTTGAGGGGTGAGTCCACGAGGGAAGCTAGATAGGTCTAAGGTGGTACTACTAAGATCGGGGGGGTTGGTCATTGCAAATTTGGGATGATTCTGAAAGCTTGGAAAGAGGGGCAGGGAAATGTGTAAGGACAGGCGGGCAAGTTGCCTGTATGTCGAGGGTGGTCAAATGAGGGTAGGAAGGGTTTGACTGTTCAAGATTGGAGGCGGACCTATGCCAGGTCTCAAGCCTAGCGGGTGAGGTGGTTGTAGGGATGAAAGAGGGGGGATCATCTGTCAGGAGTCAAGACGAGAGGGCGTGAAGGAGTTTCTCAGCTTGAGTCACCTTGTATCGGACAAATGGTTGGCGGGGAGAGTGGGTTTGGCTGATCAGGAACCAAGGAGGACCATTGCCCAGTCTCCAGCCTAGCAAGTGGCAAAGTTATAGGGATTAAGGAAGGGGCATCTTCTGTTAATAGAAAAGACGGTAGGGCGTGAGGGACACTCAATCCCCACCGGTCGTGTGAAAGAACCTGGGCGCAGGTTGGGTCATCGCCTCCGGGGTCTGGGGGCCCTGTAGCGACAAATCTAGTGATGTGCATGAGCCTGGCCCGAGGACGGGCCATCCTCCAGTGGTCCGGGCACCGATGCACGGAATTCAATCGATCCGTCTCCTGTCGCGGAGTTCTCCGGGGGACCCTCGATCGAGCTTAGTCAGACGGCGGGTCGTCATCATCACAGTCTCGGTTCCAGCCACCAGGAATCCTGTAGATCATCTCCCGTGAGTTTCCGATCGAGGCTATTGCTACCACTGACCGAAGTTTCAATGTTGCGGATTAAAGGATTTCGTAGTTCCTGGTTTACAATGACTTGCAATGGCGGGGCTAGTGCGGGCTAAACAGGGATATTTTGTCAAGTTTCGATCCTCCTGTCAGACAATCATCAGGTAGCTTTCAAACATAAAACCCCACAAATCACCTAAGGCCTCCTTACAAGCATCCGCCAGTTGACCATGGATCACACTCAATGTTAAATACTTAGAACCACAACTAACATCCAACACAGATCTAGACACAATAAATTCAATTCAAACACTTTATGAGTGGCTCCATGAAGCGTTTGATATCCTAATACCACTAAGAACGACAAAACAGGACAAAAGAAAACAAGCACCTTGGAGGAATACCAAACTAAACAAGCATTGACATAGCCAATAGGTCTCCCTTTGGGACCTTATATGTATTAAGCCATGCAGCACATTATCCTAGGTGCTATAACATCTACTGTTACTGCATGTGCCACCGGTAAGCATCCTTTCAATTTGCAGATAAGCCTTTATATTTGCAGATTAATTCCTAGCGCAGAGTTGCATTTCTTTCAAGCAAGCAGGCACCCTGGTAGGAAGGCTTGTTTAGCTGTCTGCCCACTGTGGTTTCATACAAAAAGAACAATTGATGGACAGAAAGCAGAACAATGTCATACATTCACCCCAGTACGGAGATCTGGGCCTAAATCCTCCGCTTTTTTGCTCTCCATGCCATTCCAGTTTGAACCCAGCTATATGCAAATCAGTCTTGACCCTGCGCCCAATGGGAACAGTCCAGCCTGAACTGCCAGGCCAGATCCTCCCTCGACTGGAAACAAGCATCCTAGGAACGGTTTGGGGGTTTCACCCATCATCAGCCAGGATAGCTTGACTCCAGTGACATGGAGAGAACAGGACCCACATCTGGGCATACCCGTCCCACTCGGGTAGACAGATGCAAAAAGAACAATTGATGTACAGAATGCAGAACAATGTCATACATTTACCCCTGTACAGAGATCTGGGCCTAAATCCATTGTTTCATAGCACAGGAGACTTACTGAGGGCACTTCAGCTGAAGCATTCAAACTATCAGAACAAACCGTCCTGGGACGGTCGTCTTTTTATGAAAAGTAGGGACACGATTTGTCTAAAAAAAGTATGGGCATGTATTACCCCTCCGATCCTGCCCACTTTGACCTATAATGCTCACCTAGTAGTGGGCTGTGGCTACAGCAGTTCAAATTTCACAAATTTAAAATGACCCAATGAACTCATACTTGAGTGGATCAAAGCAGTAGAAATCACTTTTACTAATGAATACATGTAGCTCCACAAACAAGGCCATCAATGTCCCTTTGTTTCTAAATCCACTTCAAAAGGCAATTACAGGAGCCAGTAGGTTAACACCTAACCTAACCTGCCATGTAACCTGAAAGGAGTTTAATCACAAACTCATGTGCTATCGGTTGGAATGGTCAGATGGATCCCGCGACCGTCCACGGAGAAAGCAACAGGTGACAGCTGCAGCAAGAGAAGTAGAGCAGAGGAAAAGAGGTAATGAAGTGCTAGTGAAATGAGTATAGACCTGATACCTTTTGGCGATTCAAGGCTACTCCGGAACAGAGACACTTATATCCAGTTGTTGAAGTGCATGAAAAAATAAGCAACACGAGGCCCAAATAGATACAATACTGTACAGTCTTGCACATGCAGTTTTGAAGAAGGAGCTTTCCTGTTACGGATGGCACTTCCTGCAGAGATCTGCCTCTTTCCCCAGCATACATTTACCTAATTCCATCATCCTTCCAAGTTGTGAAAGTGAGTTTATGAACTGGGTTGATGAATTTTAGAAACAGCGGTCGATAGTGCCAAGTTTCAGATTAAAATAGGTACAGCAATAAGACATTCCAAGATAGTAGCTTGGCTCTTTTTAGGTCTGCTACTCTGTTGTCTTTGTCAGTGTCTGTGGAAGTAAGGTATAAGAAATGGCACCCAAGAGCAGCTGTCAAGTCCTAGGAGTCTTGTGGTCTTTAGAACAGTGCACCACAGCTTAGAATTCTATGCGCACATCGACTCACAGGAGACAGGGGCAGAGGGGTTAGAGCGAAAAGCCATAAAGTTTTGAAAAAAAATGAATGGCAAACACCGAAATGAGATTGGCTACAGTCGCCCTGAGAACCATGTGAGAGAAGCCTGCCCGTCTGGAGCGCTTACTAAAAAAAATTGGTAAAGCAGGGTCAGGGGTAGGAGGCGTTTAGCGTGGCAAACAACAATGTGTAAGTGGTGGTGGGGGGAACGTCACATACTGGCGCCGAAGCTTAACGCGCACGGAAGACACACTTAGGAAACAATTTTGGTTTTTTTAAAGTTCCCCCAAACTAACAGATAAACAACTAAAGTGTAAAGATACAGTACTTGGTCCCTGCTCCATGGGAGGAAATGAAGGAGAAAATGGAGAGACAAAGATGAAGGATAGACCACTAGCAAGCAAGTATTTTTAAAAGACATTAAAAAAACAAATGAAAAGCAGTGTGTGGGCTGTAAGCCCACAGTGTGAATACAGCATGTCTTGAAGAGACAGCACATGCACTGCCTAGACTCGACCTAAATAGATAAAACAAATTGAAAAGTTGTAATGCACCTGGCTCAAAAAAAAATATTAATCAAGACAAACTTCACCTACACAAATGAACAGAACATACAAGTCAAAAATCAAAAAAGATAATAAAGGTATGATTCAGACAAAATTAAAAATGCTTTGGGGCTATTATGATGTAGGGCCCTACATCATACCCCACCCGCCACCCATTTCCCCCGCCATATTAGTATGGCGGAGGGACCCCGGCGGACAGAAAGACTGTCTGCCGGTTTTCCGCCGGTCGACTGGGCAGAAAAGGGGCTGGATATGGTGGCGGTGTCTCCTAGACACCGCCATCCATATTAGCATGGGCAGCGGTGCAGGGCTTTCCATGGCGGAGACCCCGCCATGGAAAGCCATGCGGATTTTGCCTACGAGGGCCCGTTGCGGGCCCCCAGGGTATTGGGGGGGTGGGGGGAGGGGGTGCACGGTACCCCCCCTACATTGTCACAGACAAGGTGGCAGGCACCGCGCGGTGCCTGTTACCTTGTACATGACAATGCACAACGTGCATTCCCAGCACTGTGGCGGGCGGTGCTGTGAGCACCGCCTGCCACAATGCTGGGAATGGAGGATACCACCGCCATCGCCACGGTGGCGGTGGCATCCTAATTGCCGGTGCGGGACCGCCACACCACTGGCGGCCGGTTCCTGCACTGCTAGGGTGGCGGGCGGGCGGACATCCTAAAAGGCCCCTAAATGTGCAAATGAAGATTTTTTTTGAAGTGTAGACAAAATATCGAGCTTTAAATGTAGACTTACAGCAATATCGAGTCCTAAATATCGTGAGCGAGAAATATCAACAGCAAGAATATCGTGGTCAAGAATATTGATTTAGGACTGTAATGGCGGCGTAGCTTGTGAGCTCCGTTGGGGCCCGCGATGTTGCCCATGAAATCCGGCAGTGATCCGTAATCCCGAAAGTAACACAAGTGCCGAAACAACTCCTGAAGGTGTGGAATTGCAGAGGGACTGTTTTCACGGCTCCCGCCGTCTACAACAACCACTGACCCGGGCCGATAACAGATTGCGTGGCAGAGCTCCGGCCTTGGCGGCAGGGTGCGGAGTCATGTAACCAGCAGCAAGACCCACAGGCTGGAGATCAGCGGTACGAGAGAGCCGTGGCCTGGGGCCTACCATCGGAGCTTTCATCGCGACACCTGGGGGACCCGTGCGGACGCTGCCCAACCACGGCGACCACAGTGATGCAGTGAGACCACGGGAGAGAACTGCAGACGGGCCCCCCCACCCCCCTCTCTTCCCCACGCGAAAGGCGCGAAAGTAGCCGCATCCCTGAATTTACATCGGGAATGCGGTAGTGACAGCCTGCACGGAGGATACACCCCCGAACTCAGCATAACGGAGGCACAATATTGGTGGGGGTGAGGACGCGGGGAGAAACGGTAAGGGATTAATCGGCGGACACTACACTGCTGCTGCATGCTCGGCGGTGGGGAGAAACTTGTGGGGCCTAGGCTTGGATCGCTATGCTGGAGGAGGCACGGCCAGGGACGTTCACCCATAGAGCCTATCATTCGCCCCCCCACCCCCAGGCATTCTAAGTGCCCGCTCCTGCAGGCCGCAAAAACTCAGTTTAAAAGGCAGTGGTCCTGTCTGAATGAGGGACCGGTCGATTTCATTAACGGCAACTCACATCAGGCCTCCAGTCCAAAGTGCCGGAACTTGGCCACTCTGGACCAGTGAATGAGGTATAGCACCGGAGGATAGCGAAGAGGAGGAATTGCCAAGAGTAAAGCCTAGTGAGCCTCCCACAGAAGTACGGGCTGATCAGGTTCTGCGGACCCCCTCCCCCGTGTGATTGCTCATAAGTGAATGAACAAACCGCTAAGCTGACGCTTCCGATATGCCGAGGTCTCACCCCCCCACGACAAATCGGACTTATTGCTACAAACGAACATCCTAGCCCACAATAACGGCTGGCTGGGGCTACCGTAGCGTCCTGATAAAACAAAGCGACGTCTGGAACTCTTCTTTCGTAACACCATGACAAAGCCAAAAGGCAATACTACATCCCTCCAAGCCAACAAAATGGACAAATATGTGGTGCCGCGACAGCTAGCGACCGACAGCAGGGGAACTGAGGACGATACACTGGCAGAGGAGCCATCCTTAGGCTCGATAATGGCAGCGATACAAGCAGTCGACACTAACTTAGAGACAAAATTGATAAGGTAACGATCAAAATTAACCTTATGCGGGCGGACATGAGGAAAACCTCTGAAAGAGTCACGGCCACGGAAGAAAATGTAGGAGAACTGCAGAACGCAACACGTGAATTGGAGAAAAAGGTTCAACACTTAATCCACCAGCATAAAGAAATGGCACTACACCAGGACGATCAGGAAGGGCATGCCTGACGCAACAACATACGAGTGGTGGGAGTGCCTGAGGGGGAGGAGGGGCCTAGCGTGGACCTCTTCCTAGAAGACCTTATCTCAAATCATCTCAAGCCCAAGAGACTTTCCCCACTATTCTCCATTGAGAGGGCACACAGAGCCCTGATCCGGAAGCCGAGGCCTGATGCACCGCCTCGCACTATCATAGCCCGTATCCTGAACTTTCGTGATCGGGATGCAATCCTTCAAGCAGCCAGGGTGGAGGGCGACCTTCCCTATGATAACTCAACGGTCCGATTCTTCCCGGACTTTACTCTGAAAGTAAAGCGAGATCGCCGTTCCTTTGAAGGAGTTAAACGGGCGCTTAGAGACAAAGGACTTAAATATATGATGTTCTTTCCAGCTAAATTGAAGGTCCTTGACGGAGACAAATCCTGGTTCTTTACGACCCCAGAAGAAGCACAGCGTTGACTTGAAGAAGGCCCTGCTGCGTCCCAACGCCATGGTGAAGAGACAGTCAGTAGAAACGCTGAATATCATTCCAGAGGCTCTGCCCGCCGGTATGGAGACATACAGCACTCCCCATCGAGATCCAGGAGTTCCCGACCTGGTAGCCCTGGCAGCGATACAGCACGTTCCGGGAAATGAAGGACTGCCTGGACTACAATGGTCTGTAGATATATCATTTATTGCCCTGTATATGATGGGGGTGGAAGGATCCAAATTTGAAAGCCAGGACGGCTCCCTATGAGCAAACTTGGGGTGCATTTAGAGACAATAATGTAAAGGACTATTATGGAACTGTGATATGATTTGGGCACTGTTGCGGGCCCGAGAGGGAGAAAGAGACTATTAGGCGCTAACACCGCACGACCCTACGTTTATGGTTTATTTCTTTTGGGGGATCATAGGCTCTCTGCTATTGGGGTGGTGGGTAGTTCTGAACCTACTAGGCACGGATGCAGGGAGGGGGGATGAGTCCTGGATAGGAAAGGGAGGGAAACCTGTTTGACAAATGTTTACCTTTATTGTAGGAATGTTTTTCATGTTACAGTTTTTCTGGTTATTGATCTGCAACTCTCGACACATGATCACTTCAGACATTGGCTCACAATGACCTTCGCTGCTCGACATAGCAAAACTACTAACATACCTAATGGCATCGTCTGACCCAATGACACACCACACGGCCAACGCTGTCCTTCCTTTCTTGGAATGTTAATGGACTGAGGGACAAGATAAAACGGGGACTGGTGCTGCAGTATCTAAAACGCATGTCACCGGCAGTCATAATCCTTCAGGAAACACACTTGATGGGCTCCATGTGTAGGGCACTTGACAGATGGGGATTTCAACTAGTGACACATTCGGAGTTCACCACGGGATCCCGGGGGGTAGGGATTCTGATACGAAAACGATTCCCCCTTATCATCCATCATACTTTTTATCAGTTTATATCCCGTCCGCTCTGCAATCCCCTGCCCTTCAAGATCTGGGTAAATTCCTCCTAATACTACCAGAGGGAGGTTTAGTATTAGGGGGCGACTTTAACATGACCGTAAATGATGCATTAGACAATACCCCTCTCCGCCCACAACATCGTGTCAGTTCCCCACTGGCCGACTTTATAGACGCACAGGGCCTACTAGATGTGTGGAGGTTCCAAAACCCACGTGAGAAGCAATACACATTTCACTCAGGAGCTCATATTAGCCTCTCCCGTATAGATTACATACTCACAGCAGTAGACAGTTTAGGCAGGCTACGGACAGCCACACATTTACCCAGAGGAATCTCAGACCACTCCCCAGTCAAAGCAGAAATAAGGGCACACTATGTTATACAAACTCGTATATACCCTGTCTATCCGGGATACCTCCTGAACTCTAAGATCAGGAAAGCTTTAATCAAGGCAACCTCACAATATTTCCAGGAAAACGAAGCGTCAGTCTCCTCTCCATCAACGTTATGGGAGGCGTATAAACCTGTGATAAGAGGTCAGGCTATCGCACTAATTGAGGGACATAAAAGGGAAAAAAAACATGTAATAGAGACCCTGGAGCAGGAGATAGAACACTTAGAATCCCAACATGCCACAGACCCCACGGATGAGACAACTCACACATTGCGCATGAAAAGACAGGAATATCTATGGACTCACACCAAGTCCTGTATGCAAGCCACCCAACACCGGGTCTACGAATCGGGTGACAAAGCGGGCAAGCTCCTTGCCTGGTTAGACAAGAGGGAACAAATGCTTAGATGGATTGCACAGATAAAAACAGACGAGGGAGAACTTACATCAGACCCACAACTCATAGTTAATGCACTAGCACAACATTATGAGCGAATCTATACCTCCACGACTGCCACCACTGTACAGGATGCACTTGCTTTCCTTAAGGATATTAGTATGCCACGGCTCACACCCCAAGAAACCGAAAGTTTAGAAGCAAACATTACGGTGGACAAACTCAATATAGCCATCTCTAAAATACAATCTGGCAAGGCCACCGGTCCGAATGGCATTCCAATAGAGTTATATAAATATACAGCAGACAAGATAGCCCCATACTTGTTAAGCATGTATGAAGCTAGTCGTGACATAGGGACACTCCCTAGAGATCAACGATTGGCAACTATTGTAGCCATACATAAGCCAGGTCAACCAGTGGAGGAATGCACATCATATCGCCCGATCTCCTTAATTAACGCTGTAAGGAAAATACTAGCCAAAACGCTGGTGCTTCGACTCACGCCCCATCTCGCCAGACTGGTCCACCCGGATCAATCCAGCTTTATGCCCGGAAGAAATACAGCTCTGAACCTCAGACGCCTACATGGAGTGCTGGGCAGAAAACACACTATACTGGAAGATGCTGCGGTCCTCTCTCTAGACGCAAAGATGGCCTTTGATTCGGTGGAATGTGCCTGCTTATTCACGGTCCTTCAGCACTTGGGCTTCGGACCGAAATTTTGTTCCTGGGTACATTTACTTTACACCAACCCTATAGCGCACGTAGTTGCTAATGGCCACATATTGAAGGAAATCACCCTGGGAAGAGGGACGAGACAGGGCTGCCCACTGTCGCCCTTGCTATTTGCACTGGTCCTAGAACCATTGGCGGCCTGGATCAGGTGGGACCCCATGATTCGTGGTTTAAAATGGAGGGAGGAATGGGAGGATCGCATCTCCCTATACGCTGATGATGTATTACTATATATTGCCTCAACCACACGATCCTTCCATGCGCTACTCAATATTTGTGCAGTGTTTGGTTCAGTATCTGGATATGCCATTAACTTGGATAAGTCTGTGCTGTACGTCCTACATGGAACACCCTTGCGTCTTCCAAGGGATTGTAAAGTCCTGATAGTCACGGATAGCTTTAAATACCTTGGCATACATGTCACAGCGGATTAAGACACATTTTTTGCTCTCAACCTACAACCCCCGTTGCAAAAACTGAAACGTGACATTAAACATTGGAAGGCACTACCACTCACCCTACTGGGTACAGCAGCCCTTTTCAAAATGATGGCCCTGCACAGATTTCTGTACGCCCTACACAATACGTCGTATCCTGTCCCTGATACATACTTTAAAGCAGTGAACTCAGAGGTTGCTGCTCTCCTGTGGGATAGCAAACCGGCCAGAGTGGCCGCTCATAAGTTGGTGCGAAGTTGGTATGATGGCGGGATAGCCCTGTCAGATAAAAAAGCATACTACTGGGCCTCACAGCTCACGGTAATCAACCAATGGCTGCACGTGCCGGAAACAGACCCGACCTACCACCTGGACAGAATGACCCTAGGGAAGGGAGGTGTTAATAGAGCACTCGAAAGGCACGTGACCTTTTGGGTCCAGCGAAACACACTGTCCGTATATGGCACACGGTTCATAGACACCTGGGATGGACAGGCAGACTTACACAACACACACCCCTGTGGGACACAAGCCAATTAGGAACATTGGGTAACAGTAAAGGGTTTAAAAAATGGGATCTGATTGGCATCTCCCGGCTGGGGGGCCTCTGGCATAATGGAGAGGTAGTCAGTTTCGCCTATTTGCAAGAACAGTACACAATGGCCCCGAGAGAACAGTACAGGTATATGCAAATTAAACATGCAATAGAGGCAGCCCTTCCTCCTGATGAGACGCTCCAGGAGTCTTCACCTTTAGAGGACCGACTGCTCACTGACCATCTGCATAAACGAGTGACTTCACTAACATATAAGAAAATCATTAATTACCGGGCGGATCCACTTGTCCGGCTCAGAGAGTCCTGGCAGTCAGAGGTAGGAGACATGGATGACCCTGACTGGCGAGACGCAATAGCATTACCTAAGGAGGTGGCAATCTCCTCTAGACTACGACTGGTGAAGTTCAAAATATTGCATAGGACCTATTACACCAGGGCTGTTCTTCAAAAGATGGGGAGGACTCCTGACCCATGTTGCATGCGACAATGCGGAGAAGTAGGCACGTTCTATCACACCTTATGGGGCTGCATGAAACTTGTGCCATATTGGGAGACAGTGTTGAGAACCATCACAGAGGTTGCCGGTAAGCATGTCCCGCTAGAACCTAAATGCTGTCTTCTTAACGTGTGGGAGCCGACAGATCTTAACCACGCCGAATGCCAATGGGCTACGACAGGCATGATAATAGCTAAGCGGAACATAGTGCAAAAATGGGGAGTAGAGAATGTACCGACATTAATGCAATGGTGCAATGATATGGATATGGTCATGGTAGCGGAAAAGGCTACATTTATTATTAGGAAATGTCTACAAAAATGGGGAAGAGTATGGGGTAAATGGAACATATGTTTTAAAATGTGCCGAATATGTGTAAGGAAGTGGAATCATGAATGAAAATTGTATAGGCAGATCACTGTTGTTTTCAATAAAAAAAATAATTTAAAAAAAGAATATTGATTTAAGGTAAGAAATATCGATTTTAAAAATATAGAAGTGTTTAATATAATTTGCAAAACTATAGTTGTTTAAAATATCGATTGTTTAATTACTGTTATGTTTTTACTATAGATTTCAAATGTATGTGATGTATTATTTTTGTATAAGCAGTGTTTATATTTTTTAATATGTGTTTACATTTTTAGTAGTTATTCATTTTATTTTAATTGAATTTTGTGTTTCTTAGGGGCTCATTATGCTGGCGGCGGACAACAGTCCGCCCACCAACATAGCGGTGCTAGGACCGCCCGCCAGACCTACGGCGGTCCCACCAGTCCAATTAGGATGTGCCATCCTGGCCTTTTAACATTGCGGACGTTGCTGCTTGCTGCAGCACCGTTCGCAATGTTAAAATGCCACGATGTGCATGTAATGTAGGGGGGTTCCATGGGTACCCCCCGTGCACAATTGGCACCCCAACCACAGAGGGGGCCCGCGAAGCCAGCATCCGCCAGCCTTTCCATGGCGGTTCCACCGCCATGGAAAGGTTGGCTGACGCCAGCATTGTGATCGGGTGGGCGGTGTCTGCTAGGCACCGCCGCCATATCCCCGGTCTGAACCGCTCCACCAGGCAATCGGAATGATTGCCTGTGGCGGAAGCGTGATGGGCGCCCTTTGTGCCCACCACACTTGTGGAACGATTCCCCAGTCTTCCTAATGTGGCGGGGGAAATGGGAGCCAGATGGCGGAGGGACCGCCACCGCCGGCCCGACGGTGGCGGTCCCTCCGCCATCGTAATGAGCCCCTTAGTTCCGTACCGGGTTCTGAGTTTATAGGGGAATAGGGTGGGAAATAATTGAAATATATTTAATTATTATTTTATATTTATTAATATTTATTTAATTGAGATTTTATAGTGTTAATTGTGTAATTTATTATTAATTAATTGGTTGTTAATTAATATTAATTAATTGGCAATTAATTATGGTAATTGTGTAATTAATTTTAGGTGCACGTATTGGGGGTTTATACGGGTAAAGCGTGGGAAGTAATTTATTTATTTATTAATTCATAATTAGTTGTTAATTGACATTAATTAATTTATTTAAAATTAATTATGGAAATTGGTTATTTAACTTTAGGTGTGAGTGGTGGGGTTTATATTGTAAAGGGTGGGAAGTAATTTATGTTTAATTAATTAATAATTAGATGTTAATTTTAATTAATTAATTGTAAATTAAATATGGAAATTGTGTAATTACTTTTAGGTGTTTGTAGTGGGGTTTATAGTGGTAAAGGTTGTGAAGTAATTTGTGTTTAATTATTTAATAATTAATATTAATTAATTAATTGATATTTATTTAGGGTAATTGTTTATTTTGTGTGTGGTTCTTACTTTTAAAGGGGTAAAGGGTGCATATTAAATACATTTTACTTACATTATAATTAGATGTTTAATAGTAATAGTTTTTTAAAAATAAGTTTTAATAGTGTAATTATTTTTTTTTACAGTTTAATTTTAGCTCTGTGTTGTGTGGGTTATCGGGTTAAAGTGTGGGAAGTTAATTCATTTTTATTAGTATTATATTTTCTTTAATTAATAATATTTCTTTAATTGGTAATTAATTATGAGTAAAATGTAGGTGTGAGTTGTGATTCGTATGGTGTTATAGGGTATAAAATAAAATAAATACATTTATGTAATTTGTGTTCTTGTTTGTAAATATTTTCTAGTTAAAAATATTTATTTGTTTGAAGTTTATTTTTTATTTCATTTTATATAATATTTGTAGGTATTTGTCATATGTAATTAACATTATAATATGTCTGTTTTTTTTAAAAATAACTTTATTTATTGGTTTCAAGCAGGCAAACTGACATTTGAACAGACCCATCACTGCCCATTCGTTTCCCAACAGACCCCCATTACTTGATTTAGGCGGCGTATCCCAAGCTTGCATAGCCGAAGCTGATGACTAATATCCATGCAAAAAAGAGGGGAATGTCCAACATGAGGCCCGCAACTGATAACATACTTTAAAATGCAGTACCTAGATCCGCTCCCCGTCCAAACCCGCCTGCCTTTTCCCCCTCCCTATCCCAAATCCCCCAACTCCCCCCTCCCTCCCCGGTACCGGTGTGCTGCTGCGCCATGTGAGCACGAAGATGAAGTATCCCCTAATCTGTATCCTTAGACTGTGGGGCGTCAGTAAGTCTGAGCAAGCGGAGGTATCTGGGGCATGTGACCTCGTTAAATTCATGCGCCAGCAACGCCAGGATGGGGTGCCAGATAGTACGGAAGGAATCTGAAGAGTGGGTCAGGGTAGCGTGTATTCGTTCCATCCCGATAATGTACCACAATTTGTGTAGCCACCCCGTGTGTGTCGGGCGGGTTTGCGTGCCCCATAGCAATAAGATGTGGTGTACTGCTGCGCCCATCGCTAACCCCGTTTGTTTCCCCCGGATGGATTTCAATGGGAAGGTGATTGCATTAGGCAACCCTAAAAGAGTATAGGCAGGAAAGCGGGGTATTTCGGTTTCAAAGTAAGTGTCTATATCATTAAGGACTGCTGTCCAGTAACCGGTCACTTCCCTACAGTCCCAAAGGATGTGCGTCAATGTGCCCTCCTCATCACAACCCCTCCAACAGGTGGGGCTGCGATCTGGGTTAATTTGATTAAGTCGGGCCGGGGTCAGGTACCAGTAAAGGGCCAATTTAACCGCTGCTTCCCTGCTTGCTGTGATCCTGGCAGTGTGGTTTGCTCTGTAATAGATCTGTTGTCATTCCTTTAGTGAAAGACTTCTGCCTAACTCTGTCTCCCACCGTCGCTGCCTAGCCGAACGATCCAAGGGGGCCGGGGGACGCAACAGAAGATAAAGTTCAGAAACCAAATGGCGGTCAGAGTGCTTCGATAAAAGCCACTTCTCATAGGTCGTAAGGTGTCTACTAACCAGGGGGCACGTGTCAGGATGAAGTAACCAATGGCGAAGTTGGAAGTATTGACATCTTTTGGGGTTTTTAATGCCATGCCAGTTAGTCCACCCGGCATATGGGAGGGACCCGTTAATATCAAATTTACAAGCCGATGCTCACCATTCTGGGAACGCCCGCGTGTCGAGTCCTGGAGGGAAGTCCGGGTTGTAGAATAAGGGCGTAAGTGGCGAGGGGAAGGAGGTTAGATGTTGCTGGGTCGCCACCGCGTCCCAAACCCATACTACCGAGCGAGTGATAGGAGATCCATTAAGATACTTTGGTCTATCCGAAGGTTTCAGGAATGGTACCTTCCACAAGGAGAGGCCTGCCATCGCTCTGTCTTGGAACAGCCATCTTTTTTCTGATTCAGGCCTACTCCATTCTATGAGATAGCGAAGTTGCGTCGCTCTGTAGTAGGTCAATAGGTGGGGAATCCCCAAACCCCCTTCATCCAGGGATCGGTAGGCAATGTCTCTACGTACCCTTGGGCGTTTCCATGCCCAGATAAAATGGTGTATCTCTTGTTGCAATGAGTGAATATAACGCATGGGAGGTCCGACCGGGATAGTCTGAAATATGTATAATATTTTAGGCAAAATGGACATTTTAACCGCCGCCATGCGGCCCAACAGCGACAGGGGATGAGTCTGCCATTTGCGAAGATCTCGAGTCATTTGGGAGTGGAGGTTGGAATAATTTCGAGCAATTGTCTGGTCAGTGGATGGAGTCAGAGTTATCCCCAGGTAGGGGATTTCAGATTGTGGTCGCAATTCCCCGAACTGTAGAAAGATGTTCTCAGAAGCATTCTTGTTGAGACCCAGCGGCAGCAGCATTGAGTTCCCCACGTTGACTTTAAAACCCGATACTTTGCCAAAGTCAGTCAGCTCCTGTAAAAACGCTGGGACAGAGCGGCTGGGAGTATCAAGAGTCGCCAAGATATCGTCGGCATATAAATTAACAATGTGACTTTCCCCCCCAAAGGGAATACCAGAGATGTTGGGGTTGTCTCTAATCCGTTGCGCTAGGGGTTCAATGTATAGCGCAAAGAGCAGAGCTGAAAGAGGACACCCCTGTCTTGTGCCTCGCTTGATGTCAAACGGCTGTGAACTAATCCCATTGACACGGATCGTCGCCGTGGGTCGATCATAGCAGCTCGCAACACAGGCCCTAAAACGGTTCCCTATGCCAAAGTGCATTAGCATCTTATCCGAAAAACGCCAGTCCACCCTGTCAAACGCTTTCTCAGCGTCGACTGAAAGTAATGTCATCCAACCCCATATAATGGGCCTTGTCTATTAAGTGCATTAACCGCTTGGGATTGTCACTGCTTTGCCTATTGGGTATAAAACCCGATTGGTCGAGTTCGATAATGCCCGGCAATCGGGGGCCCAGTCTGGCAGCCAAGACACCCGTTAACAACTTTAGGTCAAGATTAAGTAGGGAGATTGAACGGTATGCTGCGCACTGAGTGGGATCCTTCCCGGGTTTGGGAATAACCACTATATCGGCTTCCAGCATATCAACCGGGATAGAACCCGGTCCCTCGAAGGAGTTGAACAGGCGAGTTAAAATCGGGGCTAGGGGCTGGCAGAAGGCTTTGTAAAAACCCGCCGAGAACCCATCCGGCCCCGGTGATTTCAGGGGTTTGAGGCGGGAGATCGCACCTATGACTTCCTCCACTCTAATTGGCACATCTAACGCTGTAGTGCCGGACGTCTTTAAAGCTGCTACTGCTGCCTGGCTGAGATAAGCTTCCCCCAAGCCGTCGACCATAGGGTCCCTACTATACAAAGTGGCGTAAAAGTCACGGAGAGTGTCCGCGATCTGCTCATCGCCTTCGACCCGCTCACCGGACGAAGTATGAAGGGCCGCGATTTTGGACCGTTCAGCCCGAGCTCGGAGTTTGCTCGCCAGGAGCTTCCCCGTTTTACCTCCCCCGATATAGTAGGAGTGTTTAAGTCATAAGGCGGCGTATTCCGCCCTATCAAGGTCCAGGCTAGCGCCTGGTCCGTATCATGGACAGCGTTTGGGGCCCGGAGCAGCGGCCGGCAGTGCTCTCCGTGGATATCGAGAAGGCTTTCGATAGCCTCGAATGGGGGTACCTCGATGCGGTGCTCGAGAAGTCCGGCCTGGGGGAGGGGTTTGGACGGTGGACACGGGTCCTTTATTCCTCTGCCACGGCCAGGGTGCGGCTGGGAGCGGTCGTATCCGCAGCTTATCCGGTGCGCAGGGGCACACGGCAGGGTTGCTCGTTGTCCCCCCTGTTGTTCGCCTTGGCGATGGAGCCTTTGGCGGCACAAGCACGAACAGGAGCGGTGTACGGCGGGGTTTGCTGTGGGGAGGAGGAGCATCATATTTCCCTGTACGCGGATGACCTCCTGCTGTACCTGGAGGACTCCGGTGACGCCTTGGAGGGGGCTGTGGGGATGCTGTCGCGCTTCGGCAAGCTCTCGGGCCTCAAGGTCAATTGGACCAAAACCTGTGTTTTCCCGCTGCGGGCAGATGTCCCATATTGCCCTCCCACTCGGGATGTGGTATGGGAAGCTATGTGCTTTACTTACCTGGGAGTCCGGATATACCACGACGTCGGGAATCTCTTGGACGGTAATGTGGGGCGGTGTATAAGGGCCTTGAAGGGGTGCATGGCCTTCTGGGCTGCCCTACCGCTCTCGGTGCTGGGCCGGGTTGCGTTGCTGAAGATGGTGGCTCTGCCCCGACTGCTCTATTATTTCCGCACACTGCCAATATGGATCCCGCAGAGGATCTTCAAAGAATTGAAGTCACAGGTCATCGGCTTCCTTTGGGGGACGGGACGGCGAAGGGTAGCTCTGACAACTCTGATGCGGCCTAAACTAGAGGGGGGACTAGCAGTCCCCGATTTTGAATTATACTACCTGGCGGCACAGCTACAAGTGCTGACACAGAATGTTGCCAGAGTGTTCAGAGGCCCGGAGCAGGGACGGGGGACTGGCATCCAGAGGCATGTCCTGTCCTACATAGTCATGCAACAGAAATTGGACCTGAGAGATTTATCCATCGAGGAGCGGACTCTCCGGCTATGCTGGCAGAGGGGTATGAAGAGGGCGAAGACGCTTAGACCTTATGCACCGGAGATCCCGTTGGGGATGTTGACGGCACTGCCGCATGGAGGCGACTGGTCCCCGCTAGCGGAGTGGGAAGAGCTGGGGCTGCAGATGGTGGGGGACCTCTACATAGACGGGGCGTTGGCCCCCTTCGGGGTTTTGCAGGAGCAGTTTGGCCTCCCGGATGGGAGTTATCTCCTGCACGCGGCGGTGAGCGCGGCGATACAAAAATACTGGAGAGAGGGGCTGGCGGAACCCTCTGCGGCCCTGAGCTGTCAGTACGTGGTGATGGCGGCGGGAACGATTAAGGCGGTGACATGCCTACAGGCTAGATTGCTGCAGGAGGGGCTGGAGCCGCTGGCGGCATTGAAAGAGCGGTGGGAGGAAAGCATAGCGAAACCCATTCCGGACACGATCTGGAGCCACATCCTGCGGAGGACATGGAAGGGTAGCGGGAATGCCCGCTTTCAGCAGGTGCATTTCTTCATCCTCCATAGGGCATATTTGACCCCGGGAAAGATTAGCCGGTACTTTAAGGTGCGGGAGGCCGCTTGCCCGCGCTGTTTCACACTGGGAGCTGAACTAGATCATATGCTGTGGGGGTGTCCGAAGCTTGGGTCGTACTGGGCTGAGGTAGGAGAGATCTTGAATACTATCACTGACCGGGAGGTGGAGTTTGACATGGGGGTGTGTTTGTTGCTCTGGTTCCCTCACACAGCAAAGACGAAAGTGACGAGTAAATTCATTGACTTGGGGCTCATGTTGGCTCAGAGAGAAATTACATGGCACTGGAAGTCCCGGGAGGGCCCGTCAGTCGGGCGGTGGATATCCGAATTGTTAAAATGGTCTAGATGCGAGAGTGAGGTTAGACGGCGGCAGGCAACTAAGGCGGATAATGAAAAGGGGTTGGAGTGGGTGAGGGCTTGGGAGATGATAGGGCAGGCCCTGCAGGATTGCCGGCTCGAGCGGGCGGAACGAGAGCGCGATGGGAGCGGAGTTCCTTGAGGCTGGGGAAAATAGTCGTAACCTCCGACGGCTGGCACGCATTAGAGTTAGGGACCACTGGAGGGGCCTACGTCAGCAGCAGTTGGGGGGTGGGGTGGGCGGGGGGGGAGTTCCTGAGGTAGGAGGGTAGTGTTATATCGAGTTGGATGGGGAGAGAATCTGATTGGACAGAAAAGCAGAGGCTCTCATGGGGCATGGACCGGGCACCGCTATGAGGCGATAGTTAACTGACTGGAGTGTAAATAGTATATTTTACCCCTCCGCTATCCACCACTTTCCCTACTGTTGCACAGACTGGAGTTGGAAAAGCAGATTGAATCCCTTTCCTATCCAACACTTTCCATAGGGTTGCACTCACTGGAGTGGGAATAGTAATTTTACCCCTCCGCTATCCAACACTTTCCCTACTGTTGCACTCATTGGAGTTGGAATAGTAAATGTTACCCTTTCACTATCCAACACTTTTCTCTACTGTTGCACTCATTGGAGTGGGAATAATAATTTTTACCCCTCCGCTGTCCAACACTTTCCCTACTGTTGCACCGAATGGAGTTGAGATAGTAGATTGTGTCACTTTCCTTTCCAACACTTTCCCTACTGTTGCACTCACTGGAGTGGGAATAGTAATTTTTACCCATCCGCTATCCAACACTTTCCCTACTGTTGCACTCATTGGAGTTGGAATAGTAAATGTTACCCTTTCATTATCCAACAATTTTCTGTACTGTTGCACTCATTGGAGTGGGAATAACAATTTTTTCCCCTCCGCTATCCAACACTTACCCTACTGTTGCACACACTGGAAGTGGGAATAGTAATTTTTACCTCCCAGCTATCCAGCACATTCCATACTGTTGCACTTATTGGAGGGGGAATAGTAATTTTTACACCACCTCTATCCAACACATTTCCTACTGTTGCACTCACTGGAGTTGAAATAGTACATTTTACCCTTTCGCTATCCAACTCTTTCCCTACTGTTGCACTCATTGGAGTGGGAATAATAATTTTTACCCCTCTGCTATCCAACACTTTCCCTATTGTTGCACAGACTGTATTGGGAAATTTAAGTTTAAATATTTTTAAATAGTTTAATGTTTTATTTTATAATAGATTTTTTTACATTATATTTTATGTTATTGGTTAACTTATTTTGTTAAAAATTATTTTAATATATTTAATTTTTATTCATTTTTATATATATACATATATATATATATATATATATATATATATATATATATATATATATATATATAAGTTCCACACTTGCCAAAGCTTATTTTAATATATTTAATTTTTATTCATTTATATATATATATATATATATATATATATCACTATTTTGTACAACTATATTTTTACATTGATATTTTATGGTTCATATTTTTGTACTGACCTGTTTAAGTATAGGGAGGCAATATTTTTGTAGTCTATATTTTTTTAATAGATATTTTTTACATCGCCATTTTTTACATCAATGTCAGTGAACTGAATTTCGTAAGCCTAAAAGCACAGCAGGAACTCATCCCATTACCCAAGAATTTACTGACAAACTGGCAAATCATTAAACAAACGAAGACATGTTAAACTCTAATTTAAAACAAAGGTAAACCACCAGCACCAATCTATTTTCAACAATCCCCTACAGGGTAGCCAAACCCAGCCTCTGCATTCATTCAGACAACTATCACAACGTGAATTTATGTCTCTTGTCAAAGCGAGCAGGTCAATCACTTGTCCATCTGACCCTTGTCCACCACAAATCTTCAAGATTATTCTTTTAGCCACCTCTGCTGCCACACCAGTAAGAAGAATCCTCAATAATTCTTTAACTACAGGAATCTTTCCAGAAGACTTCAAAAAGGCATACATACGCCCCTTATTAAAGAAAACAAACCTGGACTTGGATGACCCAAACAACTACAGCCCAATTACAAACGGACCTTTCCTGGGCAACCTAATAGAAAGAGCAGCGCTCATCCATATGCTACAATTCACTGAGGATAACTCCATACTTTACGACTTCCAAACAGGGTTCTGTCCAAGAAGAGGCACAGAATCTGCCCTCATCGCTATCTGGGATGACCATAAAAACACAGTAGACTGGAACGGGGTTGCTACTCTACTTCCCGTGGACCTTCCAGCTGCCTTTGACACAGTTGACCATGACACTCTAATCTAAAGACTCTACAAAGCGGGGACTGCTCTTGACTGGATTACATTTTACCTTCAAAACAGGACAAATGTCATCGATACTCCCCCTTTCTCATCCAAACCGTACTTCACAAAAGAAGTGGTCCATCAAGGCACTATCATTTCACCTATGCTTTTCAACATCTACATGAAGTAATTACTGTCAATGATCAATGAATTTCAGCACAGATGCTATAACTATGAATATTCACAAAAAAGAGAATACGAAGTTCCTAAGTGATGTACTAACCACTCACAAGTTGAGGTTTTTTTTTTTTTAAAGTGTACTAAAGGTTGTGAGGAGGGGGGATTCCTCATTTCGGAACTAGGGCTCTCACACACCCAGCAAGCTAGGTGTCATGCTTCATCATATGGGCCTGCTCCCCGTCGGGCCGGCGCTGCAATGCCCGACGGGCACCCTTAAAGGGGCTCTTTATCTGAGATCTTTTGTTCCTGGACGTAAGGGTGCATTGGGTGTGAGGGGCCTACGTGAGTGTAGATGTGCAAGGTGATGGTAAAACAGGTAAGGGAGTCCTCTGTGGTAAATTTATTCTGCGAGGGAGCTAACCTGGTAAAATGTCAATAGGGAGGGGTGACTCTTTTGTTATAATGTGACAAACAATTTCCTCAACTCCCAGATGGTCAACATGTTTCTCACCCTATATTGTCAAGGAGTGATCATCGGCGATTCTTCAGCACCGTGTGAATTAAAAAAACTATCTACACATGGGTGGCAAGGCGCAACGCTACCTACCACTAGTTGTTCCCCTGAGACATTGCCCGTGGGAAAAAGAGGCAACCTGTAGTACAAGAAAGAACACAACAGTCTAGGTAAATTTCACATAAGATGCTGGTGCTGTGATGTGTTCAAGTTGCTAAATTAAAAACACAATACTGATCATGCATAACATTAGGCAATGAGTGTAACATTAAACAATCAGTGACTTAAAGAAACCCCCTATAATTTGCTAAGCACACATGAAAAAACTGTGTTGGTGAGTGCTGTGTAGACTCACCTAGTTAGGTATTGAGTGCTGCCTCATCAGTTGCAGCGAAGTCTAAAAAGACACAATGAGTGGTGTCTCTATAGTGGTGGGAGGAGACACACATCGATATGTCAGGGGTTAGAGTCTTGATTTTAGCGTCTTGTCTAAGCCAAGTACATAATCAGCAACATGAGGATTGTGGTCAGCCTGGTGTAACCTATTTGGGTGCTGTTGCATCCTCTCCAAAATCCTATTTAAAAGGAAACCATGGTCACACACCGTGAACCCAGGGAGGTACTGAGCCCATCACAACTTCACTGGATACAGGGAAGACCAAATGTAATGGCCGCCCATTGTACACCCCCAGCGACCTAGCCATGTTCAGGGCAACCCTTCAAAATTGGTCATAGGATAAGGCCGGGCTCTCGCTCCACAGACGGGCACAATGCAGGTGCTGGCATCGCATCCCCAATATCACCATACGTTGCAGGTGTAAAGAGTCGCCTTCGATCAATCATACTAACTTACCTGCTCCTACTGGGAGCTCGCCGGCAGACCTGCCCCGCTCCGCAGCATCCAGGACGGTACCTCATCCCCATGGGTGGACGTGTTAAATACCTTCCGTAATAGACGCCGGGGTGCGCGTGGGAAAGCCGAGTGGCTTCAGCTGGAGGTACCGGGGGTCATGTGATGAAAAAGCATGCTCATGTGACTAGGTGAACACGGCGGCCATCTTGGAGTGGACTGGTGAAACATTATTGTAATGTATGGCTATTATGCCATGCATTATGTCCACATGAAATGCGATAAAAACCCAGGTCATTTCATGATGTAAATAAGGGTTTATAGGGAAAATACATCAGTAGTATGTTGCAGCCTAAAAATAAAAATAAAAATGCATTTGATAAAATGCAGTTAAAAAGTACAATTAGGTCGTGTGATATTAGTGACCTATTAGAATAAGGTAGTGGGCAGGGCAAATGTTGGCTTAAGGCTGGCTCCCTTAGGTAAATGATCTGAAGCCCGTGTAATTGGGGTTTGCCAACATGTATGAAAGGATGCGATAGCGGGGCATCTGTAAAGTGGCTTCTATATGATGACCTGTGGATCACTGCAATGTAATAGGTATCCAAAAGAAAGTAGTGAGGATGTCATTACCAATAATGTCATGTATCATCACCTAAGTGTGGAATTCAGAGTGTCAATGAACCATTTGCTTTGGATGCCGGCGATGTACCCAATGGTGACAAGGCTAGTGGAGCCCAGGACATGTCAGGGGTGCAGTATGAAATTAACGCTCTGATCTCAGATGGCGTTGGAAGGGAAGGAGGCGAGGTATAGTTGTTTGTTCAGTGATTCAAGGAGCCCCAAGGGATTT
Organism: Triturus cristatus; assembly: GCF_964204655.1. Classification (NCBI taxonomy): domain Eukaryota; kingdom Metazoa; phylum Chordata; class Amphibia; order Caudata; family Salamandridae; genus Triturus; species Triturus cristatus. Next base: position 1,140,496,953 of record NC_140590.1, on the reverse strand, counting down.
AATCACACAATTGGTGTGTTTTGTGATTCTTCATGTGAACCTATCTGTGAGTTTAAGTTCCTTAGTTGGTCTTGTCTGGGGGCATACAACACACGACCCGCAGGGAAAATGTCCTATGATCGGTGGAAGATCCCATAAACGCCTTTGGTTAGTGGCGGATTTATTTTTGGGTCTTGTGTGTATTAACATGTCCTTTAGATTATTCGTTCTCTTGAAAGCAAAACTGGGTTTTGGAATTTCGAGGTCCCCCGTGTTTAGAATACCCCAATGCTTGTTCACAGCTTTCTCAATCATATTTGATCTGGGTGTATAGGTGGTCACACATGTGAGGAGATTGTCGGGTTCCTTTCTTTTAACCTCTAGGAGGTTCTCACGATGATTATTTTGGGCACGTTTCATACATGTCCGGACTTGATTTCTAGGGTACTCTCTTTTATACAGGTTAGTAGACAATAGTTCAGCTTCGGTTTTGTAGTCATGTGTCGAGCTGCAATTTCTCCTTATGCGTAGAAATTGGATCAAAGGTAGGTTGTCTTAGGGTCTTCGGATGGTAACTGCTGTACAGTAATAAGCTATTCATGTCAGTAGGTTTTTTTATAGAGGGTTGTGTCCAGTTTACCCTCTTGTAGCCTGATAGTCAGATCCAGGAATGGAATTTCAGTACTGGAAATCGTGTGGGTGAATTTTAGAAATTGTTTTTTGGTGTTGATCCATTCACAAAATTCAACACAGGTTTGTATTCCACCTTTCCAGAAGATGAGTATATCATCTATGTATCTCTTCCACAGTCTCAGGTTGGCTCCGTAGGGGTTGCTGGCATGCTGTATTATTTCTTGCTCGAATGTCACCATGTAAATGCATGCAACGCTTGGAGCAAAGGTTCTCCCCATCGAAGTACCCTGAGACTGGTGGAAGAGTTGTGTATTGAATTCAAAAAAGTTTTCTGTAAGTGCTAACGTAGCACATTGCATGATAAAGGAAACGGGGGTAGATGACACCCATTCAGTACCCATCAGGGCCGTTTCTATTGCAGCCAGTGTCTCTCTCTGAGGGATATTAGTGTAAAGTTGTTCTACATGCAAGGTGACTAATAAGTCAATGTCGGTTGTGTCTTCCAAACTATCAATGATACGTAAGACATCAGTAGTGTCCCTCACATACGAAGAGGTTTGTTTGACCAATGGTTGGAGGTAATGGTCACAGAATTTGGACAGGGATTCTAAAAGGGAACCAATCCCCGATACGATCGGCCTCCCTGGGACTGGGGTAGTCCCCTTATGTATTTTTGGGAGGGTATAAATGTATGGAGTCTTTGGTTGCTTAGTAATTAAGAACTCTGCCTCTTTTTTGCTCACCCATCCGTTGCTTTCTGCCTCAAAAACCATGGAGTAGTTGGATTGACTGTTATAGGTGTGTAGAATTTCCATTCTCAAGCTGGCGTAAGCATTCAGTATCATAATCCTTAGTGGATTGAATCACAGTCGCTCCCCCTTTGTCTGCTTGTTTTATAGTAATGCTGTGTCCTCAGTGAGTGATTTCATAGCTGCACACTCTTGGTTTGACAGATTATGAAAGGGGACCGGTGCACTCCCTTTCTCAAGTTCTATTAGTACCGCTTTTACAAAAGTCGATACTTCTGTTGGTACCATGTTCATAGTGGGAGTAAATGTGGAAGGATTGCGTAGACCTGAGTCAGTTTGACTAGGCTCTGGAGTGGGGAGGAGCAGGCACAACTTGTGAGTGGTTAATACATAACTTAGGAACTTCGTACTCTCTATTTTGTGAATTGAGTGTAAGGAATGTACGTTGGACCTACTCAAGCCCTTTCCGTCCCTCCATTTTGATAGATAACTATGAATATGACACACAAATACATCTTAAACAGGAAAGCCCCAAAGACATTGGAAACTCAAAAATCTACAGTTGCCTCAGAGCCTTTGGTCAGTGGACGACATGGAGCCATCTCAAATTGAATGATTCTAAAACTAAAATACTCACATGTGGGGATTGGAAAACAATGACCAACTCTGCGCCTGGCCTGACGATCTGGGACTACCTCCTGAAGTATCTAAGGAAGTAAGAAACCTTGGAATTATCATGGACTCCAAATTATCAATGAATGCCCAAGTGGGTAAGTTAGCACGATCAAGCTTCATTACTATGAACTCTGCGACTCATCTTCCCCACCTACGATTACCACACGAGGTCCAAGCTTCTATCTCTTTTGTACTGTTTAAACTTGACTATGCCAATGGCCTCTACCATGAATCATCTTATCAACTATTAAAAGACTACAACAGATTCACAACTCTGCTACCAGAGTACTCCTACAAGTAAAGCCACAAGCCTACATCTCCCCTGCATTGAGGGCCCTACATCGGTTACCGGTTGCCAGAAGATCCACCTTCAAGCTTCTTTGTATCACCCATAAAGCAATACAAGTGACAGGACCACTTTTCATCAGAAATAAAATCACTAAATACATACAACAAAGGAACCCCTGCTCCAGATTGGCACCTGGCCTCAAGATCTCAGCATACTAGGAAAAAAAACACGGGTAGGGCATCTTTCTATGTTCAATCAGCCAAACTATGGATTTCATTACCTCAAAACATAAGCTCCACGGATAACTATGTTATCTTCAGAAGATTATTCAAGAGTTGACTCTTTCCTACATGACCACCATACTCAAACACAAATGTACAGCATAAGCCTATGATTGTACATATATGAATGCATATATTTAGAAATGTGTGTTTCTTTGTACAAAGATATAAACTACTTATTGATTATAACTATATAGATATTCTTTAAGTCTTCCGAACAAATGTATATACTACTCATGGTGAAAAAATATATATGTATATATCATTTACTACTATGATATATATATATACTTTTTTATGAATAACATGTATATACGTCATGCATAGTGTTCATATTAGTGATTAACTAGATGCTTATGGGTCTTATTTTATTTATCTATTACAAAGAGAAAAAAATGAGGATTTTGGAATCTAAGTATATTTTGGCATTTGACAGCAAGGAGCCGAGGTCTTAATGTGGATGAAGAAATGTATGTACATTTTTTTTGAAAATTCTTTTTATTGGCATTTTGAGGTTTAAACGTACATACAGCGTGTGTCGCAGAGAGAGTTGTGGTACATAGGTATTAGAGTAGACCTCCGTCAACATAAGGAGTACATCAATATCTTGTTCAGTGAGGATGTGGTCTGTGTTGTAGCAGAGCATTGCCATAGAGGGGAACTGGGGAAGAACTGAACTGGGGTATGCCATGGGGTGTGTAGTGTTAGAGTGGGCGTACGCGACGGGTCCATTATTGCCTACTCGACAGTGCAGTTGCTGCTCGCTCAGGGGGAGGCGGGTGTGTAGAGTGATGTGGGGGGCCGTTGAGTGTGATAGAGTGACGAAGACGGACCCGACTGGTCCGGTGATGGCACAGGGGGTAGTGGTGGAAGATCCACTGTCTCAGGGGCCTGTATAGCAGAAGGCTGTACCGTGTTGGGGGTCTGGATGGCAGTGGCTGTGGCTTCCGGGGTCTGGGATTGTCTGAATTGGTACAATAGGAGCGCCCATTCCAGGGAAATAGGGATTTTGCGGATACCTTTGGCTTCTTCCGCACGGATTACCTCTTCCTCAGCAGCTGCCCATTTAAGAACCGCTCCTGCCCATGCCGCCAGCGGGGGGCCCGATGGATCACGCCAGTGCATGGCTATACAGCGCTTGGCCAGCAAGTGAGCTAGGGATACAAAGCGCATTGGTATTTTGTGTCGTTTCCTCCGTCCCAGTATGCCCAATGCACAGCCCTCCCAGGTGGTCAGGTGGGTCAACCCGGTAAGCTCCTTGAGTGTTGAGTGGATAGATGACCAATAGGTCTGAATGCCCGGACACGTCCAGAACATGTGATAAAAGTCAGCGTCTCCAGCTGGGCAACGAGGGCAGAGGAAGATCGTGTCGGGGTAAAAGCGTTGGAGGCGTGCTGGTGTTAGGTAGGCCCTGTGTAGGATATGGTACTGTATGTTCTTGAACCGGGCATTCCTGGAGACTTTTTTGGGGAATTCTATTGCTCTTTCCCATTCGCTATCGTGGAAAGGTCGACCAATTTCCTCCTCCCAGAGGGTCCGTAGGGGTCCTAGGAGCGGGGGTGTCAGTTCCCTGATCGACTTGTATAACCATGTAGTGTGGTGGCGCCCCGGCCCCATTCGTAGTATGGCGTGGAGAACCGGGTGTGTGGGGGGTTCACCCAGGGTGAGGTCGGCGTATGGCCGGTAGTGGCTGAGGAGTTGGCGATGACGCAAGAATTGGCCGGGGGGCAGGTCACACTCATCCATGAGTTGCCGGTACGACCGCAGCTGTCCGTCGTCGAACAGTACTTCCGCTTCGGTGATGTCCCTTGCCGTCCATTCCCGCAGCATGGCGGAAGTAAAGAACCCTCCCTGTCTGGGCCAGCCGACCAGCGGTAGCAATGGTGTGTACGGAGGGCAATCTGGCGCCATGCGGTGTATACGTTGTACGCACTTCCGGGCTATGTCTACTTGTAGGGGGTATGTCCGTGTGGGGCGAGACCCCGGTATAAGTAGGCGGCGTAACTCCGGTATGGGTATGTTACCTGCGGCAGTACATGTTTCGAGTGTGCATCTGTCCGCAGTCCAATAGGAGAGCCACTGGAGCTGTGATGCCAGGAAGTAGGCTTCGAATGCTGGTGCGCCGAGCCCCCCTTGTGTCGTGGGTAATTGCAGTTTGGCTAGCGCGATTCTATGCCGTCCCTTGCCCCATATGAGAGATCTGAGGAGCGTGTCTAAGTCCTTGAAGAAGGAGTGGGGCGGGATTACTGGGAGGTTGGTGAAATGGTATAAGAGCCGCGGGACCAGGATCATCTTAGCCAAGGCGACCCGGCCTATCGGGGCCAATGGGAGGTTCCGCCAAAACCCGATGGAGGATCGTATACCTGCGAGTACCCTGCGGTGGTTGCCCTCGTAGAGGTCGGCTGGGGAGTGGTATAACCTGATTCCGAGGTATCGGGGACCCTCTGCCGCAGTGTAGTTTCTGGCCACCGATCCGTACATCCTGGGGAGATATGTCTGGGTGGAGGGGGTACACCATCGATTTGTCCCAATTCACTTTCAGGCCCGAGGCCTCTGTGAATTCCGCCAGGGCGGTCTCTAATGTGGTGAGATCCGCTGTCACGTCACGTATGTATATGAGGAGGTCGTCGGCGTACATGGACACGCAGTGCGTTGCGTCCGCTAGTGGAATGCCCCAGTCTTGCCCGTCCCGACGAAGTCGGATAGCCAAGGGTTCCACCGCGAGCGCAAATAATAAAGGCGAGAGGGGGCATCCTTGGCGTGTGCCTCGATGTATTTCAAATTCCGGGGAGATGTAGCGACCAAGACGAACCCGAGACGTGAGGTTAGTATATAACAGGCGCGTGTAGGCGAGAAGCGTGGGACCCAGCCCTGTCCGTTCGAGAACGGCAAAAAGGAACTGCCATGTAAGAGTATCAAACGCCTTCTCGAGGTCCAAAATTAAACACGCCGCCCGAGGGAATCGACCGCCCAGCTGATCCTGGATGTGAAAGAGGCGCCGAATGTTGTGAGAAGTATTCCTCCCTGGGACAAAACCACATTGGTCCGGATGTACCAGCGAGCGGAGAATTTGTGAGTATCTATCCGCTAAGATTTTCCCCAGGATTTTACAGTCGGCTGTCAGTAGCGTGATGGGGCGATAAGAGGCCAGGAGTTGGGGGTCCCGGTCGGGTTTCGGGAACGTCACTATCACCGACGCTCTCATAGAGCCGGGTAGCTCACCGATCCTGAGTGCCGCGTCCAGTACCGCGAGGAAACGGGGAGTCAACAGAGAGGCGAAGGTGGAGTAGTATTCGAGCGGAAACCCATCCAGACCTGGGGCCTTGCCTCGGGCCAGGGCCCTTACCGCGCTGGTAATCTCCGTGGCTTTTATTTTAGCGTCCAGCCCCGTCTTGTCCTCAGTAGAGATCTGAGGGAGGGGCAGAGGGTCCAGGAAGTGGCCGACGGCCCCTGGGTCGAGAGATGAGGGGACCGTGTATACCGCTGAATAGTGTTGGTAAAATGCCTGAAGGATCTCGTCTTGGGATTGCACCAGGGATCCTTGGGGATTTATAATTGCAGTGATGGGCCGAACCTCCGTGTCTTGTTTAGCGAGCCATGCCAGGAGTGTGCCCGTTTTATCACGGTCCTTGTGCGTGCGGGTAGCGTACGTCCGGAAGTTGTGACGTCGAAGATCTGTGCACGCCGTTTGATATGCCGATTTGGCTTGGGCGACTTGGATCGTTGTCGCTACCGATTGGTCTGCGGCTTTGGTAGCCGTGGCCAGTCGCTGTTCCGCCACTTTTAGGGCGTGTTCTAACATGTGTCTCATCCCGACCCGCTGTTTAATACAGTCCCCACGGGCCACCACCTTGAAGCCGTCCCACTCGACCAGGGTTGACGACGCAGTCCCCGCGTTATGAGTAAAAGAGTCTGAAATGCTTTGTTGGTGGTCATGTGTGAAGACCTGGTCTGTGAGGCATTCCCGTGAGAGACGCCATGTGGGGACGGGGGGGTGCGGGGGTCTCCATTGGAGGCAAAGGAGATGTGCATCGTGATCGGATACAACTCTGCCTAGATAGTCCGAGTGGCATACTTGCGGGAGAAGCGGAGCGGAGCATAGGAAGCGGTCAAGCCGAACTCGTAGATTGTGTGGGATGGAGTGGAAAGAGTAGATGCGGGCCTGAGGGTGGTGTGATCTCCATGCGTCTGTGAGCGACCAGTGCGCCACCCATGTTTTAAAGCGTTCGATTTGTCTGAGGATGGGGGAGTGCGGGGGTGGGGGATGTGAGCGGTCCAGTCTCGGGTCCAGGATACAGTTAAAGTCCCCGCCTATGATCCAGGGTACATGGGTGAATTGGGCCAGGGAGTGTGTAAGCCGGTCCCAGAATTTATCCTGGTCTACGTTCGGGGCATATATACTTCCCAAGAGGACAGCCCCGCCATCCAAAACCCCCTCCAGCAAAGCGAATCTACCTTCAGCGTCCACCACCCGTCTAAGTTCCCGGAATGGGGTCCCTGGGCGAATCCATATCAGTGCCCCCCGGGCGAATGAGGAGTAGGTCGTGGCGCAGATTAGGCCGCGCCATTTTGCTCGCAATTTGCCCACTTCAGTCGAGTTAAGATGGGTTTCCTGTAGATAGAGGATGGATGCCTTCTGTCGCTTCGCGTAGGCGTATATCGCATAGCGCTTACGTGGGGTGTGTAGGCCGCGTGTGTTGAGCGTGAGTATGTTTATGTCTGCAGTGCTCGGCAGCTGTGCCATGGGTGTGTGCGTCTGTGTGCGGGTCGGCCAAGGCTCCCGACAGGTAGATTATGTCGTAGCCCTCTGAGAAAGCGCTGCGCCTGTGAAGAGTAGGTAGGTGGGAAGCCCGCCCAAGCGGAGAGTCTGTAACATGAGGCCCCATGGCAGGGTGGGCCGAATTTGAACTGGGGTGTTGATAACGTGTGGGGGTGCGGGAAACTGTCCCAATACCGAGGACTCATCGTTTAGGAAACGAAGCGTCCAAACTTCCTCCCGTAATACGAGGGGGGATAACTGCTCTATATGAGGGGGGTGACGGTATGCATATGCGAAGCTACCCGTTAAGTGGGCATGTAGAAGGAGCAATGCGCGTCGTGTGCAGGGTGTCAGCCTCTGGGTGTGAGTTCGTGTGCATCAGACAGACATATATGCAAGGATACAGTGCGGCAGTCCGTATGCCTGAGTTGCCTCAGGGCCCGGTAGGAGAGGTCAGTCCGTCCAGCATCCCATCCGCAGTTTGCGGGGTGGCGTGGGGGAGCACCGCCAGGTCCATCCCAGAGACGGTGCCGTCGCTGTCGTTTTCGCCTTCTGACGAGAACAGGTGTGGGGGTCGATCTATGAGTTCCGAGGGCGGTGTAGAGCGCAGATCAATTGCTGCTTGTAGAGCCCCGCGTCGTTCACGCATAATCTGCTCGAGGTCGGGTGAATCGTGGGAGCTGCTTGTGGGCCTGGATTCAATATGGTGAAGCTTCTTGGGGCGTTTCCGGGTGCGGAAGGTCTTGAGAGGCGAGCCCCTTTGGGGATGAGGAGTGGGCGCCCGTGAACAGTGCTGATCCGCCCAGTCCTGTGCAGCCTCCACGGATGTAAAAAAGAGAGAGGACCCGTTGTGGATGATCTTGAGACGGGCGGGGAACAGTAGGGCGTATTGAATCTTATTGTCTCGTAGTCTCCGCTTTACGTCCAGGAAGGAGGATCGCTGCTGTTGTACGGCACGAGCATAGTCCGGAAAGATCATTATGTGGTGGTTTTCCACCCGTAGTGGCGCCGCCAATCTCGCCGCTCGGAGCACCGCATCCCGATCTCGAAAGTGGAGGAACTTCGCCAGGAGCGGCCGGGGCGCTGCGCCGGGCGGGGGCCTCTGGGCCGGAACCCGGTGTGCCCGCTCGATGGAGAAGAACGCTGTCCGGTCCGAGGGCATAGTAAAGGATTTCAGCCATGTGTCCATGTAGTCTATGGGATTTCCTGCCTCGATACCTTCCGGGAGCCCCAGCACCCTGATATTACAGCGTCTTGAGCGACCTTCCAAGTCGGTAGCGCGCTCCTCCACCGCGGTCAGACGGGTAAGGACCCCCTGGAGTGTCGTCTGATGTTCCTTCAGCTTTGGCTGTATTTCCGCCATCGTCCGTTCCTCCGTGTGTACCCGGTCGGCCAATTTCCGGTGGTCATCGCGGAGCAGGTTTACATCCGTCGCTAGGGTACCTAGCCTTTCCTCCATGGACAGACGGGATAGTTCAATGGCGGCCAGGACCTTGTCCAGCTTGTCCGAGATTGAGAGGTCCGTGGAGGACGCCGTGCTGGGAGACCAGGTCGAGGTCTTGGGCATGTTCTCTGGAGCCGTCTCCGGGACCGCCTGGTGCGGCGCGGGCTTTGATTTCCCCATCCTGTCTTCTCCTAGGGTGGACAAAGGGCCGGCGGCGCCGGCCAGGCCTCCAAAGCCTGCCGCGGCGCCTGGGGTCCGTGGGAGGAGGAAGGGTACGGTGATAAAGGACCACAAAGGCGCGGCTAATCGAGCCGGTGTCCCGGGGCTCTCTCCGCTGGCAGGACGCCGGGGGCCCCCAGCGGCAGACCGCAGCAACCCCCCGCGCGGCACCCCCAATTGCCTACCCTCTGTGCAGGTAGCTCGCTTGCATCCGATGACGTGGGTGGGGGATCACGTTCGGCGTCTCCAGGGCTCGGCTGCACCCTCCGCCGGACCCCCGGGCGGTCCCTGCAGCCACCACCTCAACCAAGTCTCGTCCAGAGGCCCGCAGCAGAGGCGAAGACCCCGCAGCACTCCAGGAAGTAGTCCGTGAGGCCTGTGGCGTGGAGAGCCTGAAGGGCGCTCGGTGTCTTGGGCGCCGGGTGTTGGGCTGGTCACCGCCTTGTGCCGGTGCAGCTCGTCGCGTCGATCTCCTCCGATCTTCAAGGCCCCCGGGACCCCTGGGGGCCCTCAGGTGGTCCGCGCTGGAGAGATGGCGGAGAGGCCGGCCGGGCCGCCGTCGTGACAGTCACTAAGGCGAGGGGCTCACCGGCGGCGCAGGGGAGTTGCTAGTGTCCCTGTAGCGGCCATGTTGAAGTCAGGCAGGTAGCGTGTGTCAGGGAGTCCCCGGGTCGCGCTGCTCTCGCCGGATCCCAGCGCCACCTCTCCGCCTCCTCAATAATCAGGTATGGAGGGTACCTGGGGTCCCCGGTGGCGACGTCGATGTCCAATCCCGGTTCACTGCGGGCACCCGGGAGTCAAGATGGCGGGTCGGTATGTGGCCGCGACGAACATCTGCTCCAGAGCGCTCCGGTCCGCAATCCCCAGAGGCGCCGCTGGCTGCTCCCGTCCAAGCCGCCGCGTGAGGAGAGCGCACCGCGCCGCCGTCCTCAGCGCCCCTCTCCGTCCCCGTCTCCTTTACGGAAGCCCCGGCGCCATCTTGGGTCGCGGGCTGCGGCACTGGCAGCTCCGTCCGGAGGAAGCCTGGACACTACCGCTCCTGACGTGTTCAGGCGCCCAGCGGGACTGCTCCGCCATGCAGGTGTCGTCCGGTGGTCTCTGGGCTGACGATCGCCCGTTTCAACGCTCCGAGACGCTATGAATTGGCGCCCTGGTCACGGAGCCTCAGCATTGCATTACCGCCATCGTGGCTGGCTTGGCCACGCCCCCGAAATGTATGTACATTTATGATCAGATTTGGTGTACTGAAAGAAAGTTTGAGGCTATTTAGTAACATGATTGAGAAGTGGCAGTTCTCTTGACTGCATTAGTAGCCATTTTGTTACTTTTTTACTTTTTGGAACTAATAGTCAATTCTTTTTATTCATTTTTATTACAGGGTAGAGAATCTAATGCTATCAGAGTGGACTGAGAAGAGGAATTAGACCTACTGCAGTTTTCTGGCCCACTGGGGCACTAATGTTTGAGTGACCAACTGTGATCAATACTGCTAATGATTATTCCATTCTGTATTTATGGTTTCTTACGTTTTGAAATTCAAGTTGCATAATTTTGGATTATTATTATTATGGATATCAGCCCACAGGGGCTTGACAAAATAGCAGTATCATTGCACAAATATGTATATTTGTTTCAGTTCCATTGAGAGAATATGGCCTGCAATGTGTATGATGGTATAAATACCATTGTCCAAAGTGGCTGTTGAATTGTTGACACAGGCAAAGGCCGAAACATGTCCTGATTGACTGTTGTTGCAGCCCTTTATCCTTTGATTAAATTCTGAAAATCGCATTGTGTGCTGAGTCGTTCCTTTTGTTGTAAGGAGGAGCAGTGTATATAAATGTACATATATATATATATATCCAACTTAGCAGGAAACCCATTTGAAAAAGGCCACAGGAAGATGCATGCTGCCATTAAAATCAGTGAGAATATTTGCATCTTCCTGTGGCCTTTTTCAAATGGGTTTCCTGCTAAGTTGGATATATTTACGGCTGTTTCCCGGTCGTGAAATAAGGCCCACCGTGTGAATGCGGATCCGAAAAGGTGCCAACCGGTATCTTAATAGTAGGAAGGAAGACAAGGCTGACTCCTTTGCAGGGGGGGGTCCGCTTACTCGTCATGACAGCAACAAAGCGGGGCAAATGACGGCCGCCACATGCACCTACCCACTTGGGATATGATTTTGCTTATTTTTCGTGAAAATGAACAGCACGCCCACTGGGGATCACAGGCAACGCACTACAACATCCAGAAGGCCGTGTAGGCGGCCACGCCCATGGGGGCAGGTGTACTTAATGAAAACGTGCGTAATGCAACAGTGCTTTCATCTTCTCAGAACATTGCCACAGAAGAAGGGACAGATGAGATTCCCGAAACGCGTCTGGCTTAAGAACTACTTTGGATGTATGATGCTGTCCAGTCATCTGCTTGCATGCTGCCATTAAAATCAGTGAGAATATTTGCATCTTCCTGTGGCCTTTTTCAAATGGGTTTCCTGCTAAGTTGGATATATTTACGGCTGTTTCCCGGTCGTGAAATAAGGCCCACCGTGTGAATGCGGATCCGAAAAGGTGCCAACCGGTATCTTAATAGTAGGAAGGAAGACAAGGCTGACTCCTTTGCAGGGGGGGGTCCGCTTACTCGTCATGACAGCAACAAAGCGGGGCAAATGACGGCCGCCACATGCACCTACCCACTTGGGATATGATTTTGCTTATTTTTCGTGAAAATGAACAGCACGCCCACTGGGGATCACAGGCAACGCACTACAACATCCAGAAGGCCGTGTAGGCGGCCACGCCCATGGGGGCAGGTGTACTTAATGAAAACGTGCGTAATGCAACAGTGCTTTCATCTTCTCAGAACATTGCCACAGAAGAAGGGACAGGTGAGATTCCCGAAACGCGTCTGGCTTAAGAACTACTTTGGATGTATGATGCTGTCCAGTCATCTGCTTGCATGCTGCCATTAAAATCAGTGAGAATATTTGCATCTTCCTGTGGCCTTTTTCAAATGGGTTTCCTGCTAAGTTGGATATATTTACGGCTGTTTCCCGGTCGTGAAATAAGGCCCACCGTGTGAATGCGGATCCGAAAAGGTGCCAACCGGTATCTTAATAGTAGGAAGGAAGACAAGGCTGACTCCTTTGCAGGGGGGGGTCCGCTTACTCGTCATGACAGCAACAAAGCGGGGCAAATGACGGCCGCCACATGCACCTACCCACTTGGGATATGATTTTGCTTATTTTTCGTGAAAATGAACAGCACGCCCACTGGGGATCACAGGCAACGCACTACAACATCCAGAAGGCCGTGTAGGCGGCCACGCCCATGGGGGCAGGTGTACTTAATGAAAACGTGCGTAATGCAACAGTGCTTTCATCTTCTCAGAACATTGCCACAGAAGAAGGGACAGATGAGATTCCCGAAACGCGTCTGGCTTAAGAACTACTTTGGATGTATGATGCTGTCCAGTCATCTGCTTGCATGCTGCCATTAAAATCAGTGAGAATATTTGCATCTTCCTGTGGCCTTTTTCAAATGGGTTTCCTGCTAAGTTGGATATATATATATATATATATATTATTTTTTATGAATAACATGTATATAGGTCATGCACAGTTTTCATATTAGTTATTAACTAGATGCTTATGGGTCTCTGTTTTATTTTATTTATGTATTACAATGTGTAAATATGATCATAACAATTTAATCTATTGCAGAAAATATAAAAACAATATACTTATTAATAAATACAAGATAATAATAAAAATACACCAATAAATTAGCTTTACATACAGCAGCACTTTAAAGTCTGAGTATCTAATTATCTATCCATACATGCACATATGGAACTGTATACAATACATCTCTTTATTCTTTTCCTTATGCATGTATACCTTTTATGTAGTTATATATCTATATATTTATTACTTTAATCCTACTGTAGAAAAATGCCTTCAACTCCCTCCAATGCACTACTCTGTTTTATCCTATACCTCTCTCAATATATCCTCTACCTCCACTCTCTGACTCATCCTAAACCTCATTCTATTACTATAATCTCCCTAATAACCCTTTCATGACTCTTCCCTCATCTATCGCTCCTTGACTCACCCAAAACCTTATTCAACTACTGTTATCTCCCAAATAACCTTTTCTAGACTCTTCCCTCCTCTATTCCTCCCTGCCTCACCTCAAACCTCATTTTACTACTATGATCTCCCAAATAAAACTTCCTAGACGTTGCCCTCCTGCATCCCTCCTTTGACTCATCCCAAACCTCATTTTACTATGATCTCCCTAATAACGCTTTCTAGACTCTTGCCTCCTATATCTCGCCTTTATCCTATTTTCTCTTTCAATGAGTAACTTGAGTTTTTACAACGTTATTCTTTTCCTCAATGTATCCCGTACTAGATCACCCAACATTCTGTCCAAATAATGAAATAATTTCTTAGGAATCATCACCCAGAGGTTTACAAAATAATTCAACAGATGTGGTAAAACCACTATTTTCGATATTGCGATCTGACTTAACACCGAGAATGGAACAGGGAACCAAATTGTTATCTGCACTCTCAAAGATCGAATAGCGTCATCCAGGTTGTTGTCTAGATCTGTTTCAGTGTAGTAAAACTTTCTGCACAGATTATGGAAGGTGTGCTGTTTCCAACCCAATTGTTCAACCCCCCTAAACCCAGATCAAACATTTTTTTTTTAAAGCATGGAGCTCAATGAGAAAACAAAAGACTTGCCCTAATTAACCCCTAAGCCCGAGACTCCCTGAAAAACTGATAGCATCAAGGCACTTAAGGCCATCTAGCACTTACATCTCTCACATATAGGTGCATGTCATCAGCATATAGAGAATCGCAATGTGTAATTTTGCTAGAGCAGAGTTTTCAGTTTGAAAATTAACTGGGTTTTGAAGCTCTGGCATGTCTATTTGTTATATTAATTTATTAATTATTAATTATTTGTCTTGTGTAAGTGTTTAAACTAATCAACTCGTTTGTTTTTAACAAGAGAAAATTACACGTGGGAACGCATAAGTGTGCTGTTTAATAATAATGTGCGTGTTTACATGTTTAAAGATTGCTGTGTGCTGTTTATTTTTAAGCACAAAACGCTTTTTGAATTAATGCTTTCCTATGTTGCAAGAGCTAGATAATTACATACACATAAGGGTATTAGTGGGGTTAACACTGTTCAATCACTATGCTGTGGTAACGTTGTTTTTGTCTCTTTTAATTAAGATGGTCTATTGTGGCCTATTGTGGCCTAAGTAAAGATGGCCAACATGTAGAGCCTGGCCTCGAGTAGAAAACTGTGACGAGAGAGAGCCTTGCTGAATATGGTCCTGAAGTCAGCTGACCACAGTCCTTGCTTTGCCTGGTTAAAACTTTCAGTGAGGACAGCAGCAGTTTTGGGTGATCTCCAAATGAAATGAAACGTCCTTGGCAGCTTTGGGAAACAAAGGAGCTTTAAAGGAAGACTCTGAACTATGATCTCATTGCCGAGGAGATGTGGAAACTACAAGATACAGTTGTATTTTTTGGTTCATGTTCCGTTATGTTTATTTTGTAATTTTTCCTGAGCGGAGATTTTCAAATGTAGCGATACTACATCCTTTCCTTCTCGCTTTGCTCAGAGGTTCGACGGAAGAAGTCAATACAAAATGTGTCTTTCCTTTGTTTAATTCACTATAAGAATTGTTAGCCTAGAGAGGGTTTTTGCCACTTGCCATTTGCCTTTTGCCGCGTTCCGAATCTGCGTTGGTGAGGATCGTTGCTGAGAGGACTTCATCTTGAGAGACTTTACCGAGAGACTTGTCCTGACCCGTTCTGACATTTAGCTAGAATAGGTAACTATGAGAAAAATGATTTATTCTTATTGATTTTCTTTGACTAATTTTAGATAAAGCAATATAATTTTGAATATGGTGTTGGTTATTATTTCTTGTCAATCATTGAGTATTATATTTTGATTATTATTGTATAGATTGTTTAGATTATGTTTAAGGGCAGTCACAATAACCAGATCTTATCGACCTCGATATAGATGCAGGGTGTTTAGGAGTTTTTCTTTCCACAGGTTATTGCTGGTAGAGTATTTGAGCGTATGTTAGTGAAATGGGCCCTAGTGTATGAAGAATGTATGTGCGTGTAACTGTGAGATTACTCTATCCGTGGAAGTAGGGATATTATATACACCCTGATCTCTATCAATTTCCTGGTAGCAGAGTAGGATGGTTATTGATGATTGTCTTGATCTGATTAGATTACATATTGATTATTGATTATTGATGTTGGTATATGTACTAATACTATATGTTGGAGTCGTCATGTTGAGTTATATGTAGTGCTTCTGGAACTTGGAAGCTAGTAGCAGTTCCGTAGTAGGGCAGAGGGAAGTATATGCTTTATGCTACTCTCGGGAAAGACGGGATTGTTGGTCCTGTATGTATGCAGGAAAATTCACATTGTCTGAGTTCGGAATCAGTGACATTATTGTATGTTACTATTAGAATATATTTCTGGTATATAAGGAGTGTGTATGGTAGTGAAGGTTATCTGTGAAACTCTGGTCTTAAGTCCCAGGGATCCGTAAGGTTCACCGTTAAAGCTTATCGCGGGAGGAGTAATAGGTATTCTCTGAGCTTGTTTGAGGAACTGGGCAGGGGTAAGCTGCTTGGTTAACGTGTGTTATAATTCTGTAGTGGGACAGATTGTTCGCTGTTCTCGGGAAGCAGGATTCTGTGTGTATGTACAATATTTTCTTGTATGAATGTGCGTGAATGCATATACATTTAATTGATTGTAAGACTCTTTGGATAAGTCCTGGAGGAAACAGTTAAGAGATGTATGAAAGTTTGATGGTTCTTGTGAAATAGATTTCCTTTACTATTCTGTGGTTAGCGAAGCAGACAATGGAGATGTTTATATGTTGTAATTAATAGATTTTGTAGAAATTATGACACGAAGTCTACTGAAAAGATTTTGTAAAGGAGGGGTAGACGAGTGACAGGAGACAGGAGACAAGCGACTGCAGCGACTGCTGACGTCAGGAAGACCGTGCTCTGATTGGATAATAGATCAGAATAGTGTTCGCGCTGGGATTGGTGCGTTGGTGTGAGCCGCGCAAGGATTGGAAGAGCTATTCTAGTGACGTAGACGCTCCAGGATTGGTGCGTTAGTGTGAGTCGCGCTGTTATTGGTTGAAAATTCGTATTGTATATTTGTAATACGGGAAAAGAGTAGAAGTTTTGGTAAAAGCTAAAATGTATTACCAAGAAGAGAAAAAGAAGAAAACATTCTTTGGAAAAATTAAAAAGTGGTTTAACAAGGATAAAGATGTTAAGACGAGAGAGGGTGAATTGTTACCTCCAACGAAAACACCTGCATCCTATATGGCTGCAAAATATGGGTATCATACCTGTATATGGTTGGAGAATTGGGTTAGGTATACCAAAGAGGATGGTGTTCTAGCATTTCCAGAACATGGTTCATTTAATCTGGCCGTGTTGAGAAATTTACGGGAAAAGATGTTATGTCTAGACCCGAAACCAAGACCTACACAGTTTGAGGCTTTAGTGGAATGGGAAGAGGAAGTACATGAGCGAGAAAAACAGAGATCTGGAGGACAGTACAGGTACATGTTTGGGAGGAGACATGATCGTGAGACTCATCATGATCGAATGAAAAGGTGGCGAGATGCTAGTATGTCAGAGGGATTATATCCGATGAGAACAGTTGAAGGGGGAGCAGAGAGGGTTCCTGAGTCAGAAATGAGAAGATATGGAGTTAATGAATATGAGGATGAGGTCTTGAATGACATGATTTACAAAAGACCACCTCCATATAGACCAGAACCAGATGAGAGTACACCAGTTGTTTCTCCGATAAGAGATACAGTTTGTATCATTGAGACAGAAAATGTGACATCTGAATCAAGAAGTGGTAATTCTTTCAGGGAGAGAGGGAATCGAAGTGGTGACGAAAATGCAAAAGAACTAGCCAGAACTACAACAGAGCTGACCGAAAAGATTAGGGAGTTAACGAAGAATCTGGAAGCTGTTACGGTGCCTGTAACCATAGGTCCGGTTATGCCTGTGTTTGACAAGCAGAGAATAGGTGAAAATGGTTTGGTGATTCCATATGTTGGGAATAATTTGATAAGTTCAGTTGGTCCTTCAGGAGATTCAGGAAAAAGGACAGAAAGTAGTGACCTGAGACAATCCAGACATGACACATGTAGTGAAATATTGGATGCTAGTGAAGCTAGTTGTTCAGGGATGCCAATTTTAGAACCGCAAAAGAGAGTGGTTCCAGTGAGAAAAACTACTGGAATAACAGCTGAAGATTTGAATGATTGGATGAAAGTTCTTCAGAAAAAGGATAAAGATTCACAAGCAATTGATGTGGCTAGGTTACGTGTAGAATTAGAAGAGCTTGTTACAGGAACAGTTCCAACAGAAATTCTTAAGAGTCATCATGATGGTGAATTAATGTTCATGTGCAAAAATATTACCTGGAGAGCGAGAAATACACATGACAGGTTAAGAGCAATAGCGAATGAGCAGGGAGTTGACATTGATAAAGTGAAAGCTTTGCAAAAAACCTACAGGATGGATTTTACAGAAAAGGATATTGAAAATTTGAATGCAACTGGTAGAACAGGACAGATTAAAGAAATGGTTGCGTTATTGCGAAGATGGGGAGATGTAGAAAAATGGAAGGATAGGTGGTATAAGAAAAGAGAGGAATCTGAAGATAGAACAACTTATTCAGCATTTCCAGTGAGAGAAAAAGAGAAACCAGTGGATAATTATCCTATGAGAGAAATACCTGGAGGAGGATATGTACATGTTCCATGGACCAGACAGGATATTTTATCATTTACGAATGATTTCCCTCGATTGAGAGAAAAGCCCGTCGAGTGGTATAGGCAGGTAGATAGGTTTGTGAAATTGTCAAAAGTGCTGTGGATTGACCTGAATAGTCTGTTTGATATAATTGTTCCAGCAGACTTGTGGACTGAGTGTAAAATAGTTGTGAGTTGGCCTACTGAGGAATATCCAAGAGATCCAAGAACAGGAGCACCAGATCCAGAGGTAATGATAAAGTATGATCAGGTGATGGTATACCTGAAGAGTAAAGTACCTGCAAAAGAGACAGACTGGGTAAAAATAGATAGAACACAACAGGAAGCAAAAGAATCAGTTCATGCTTTTTACGAGAGGCTGATACTGGCGTTTAAACAATTCAGTGGAGATGAACACCTGGGTGACAAAGATTTGAGTCATTTTGTATACAGATTTGTATATGGCCTGAGACCTGAAATTGGTGAGAGAATTCGTGAGCACACAGTGGATTGGCAGAGTAAGAAAATAGATGAGATTTTGAGACATGCGAAATACTTCAGTGATGAAATTGAAACAAAACAAAGAAAGCTGAAAGAGAAAGCAATGTGGGCACAAGTGAAAGTTGCAGAAAGACAGGAAGCACAGTTGATGGAACAGGCAAACAATCCAGGAAATAATGCAGGGAATAGACCTAGATATGCAGGGAAAGGAAAGGGGAATCTTGAGGAAGCAAAAAAGAAGTTCCCATGTCACAACTGTGGCCAACTGGGACATTGGAGATCTGAGTGTACCAATCCACCATTAGTGAATAATGAGGGAAACTCCTTGAATCAACAGGTGCAGAACGAGGGGAAAAATCAACAGCAGCAACAGCAGAAAGTTGTGAGACAGCAGAGTCAAGAGCCAAAACCGCCCTTGCCGCAGAATAGAGGAGCACAAAAGTATAATCAGGATTCAGGATTCTACAATGATGAACAGGTAAACAAACCAAGGCGTTCTAATCAGGTACAACAGTACTTGTTAAAGAATGAAGGGAGTGAATCTGAGGGTGATTATTGACGGTGCCGAAGAGAGGAGGAAGAGTGCATACTTGGTGCAACTCTAGAAATAGACCAGGCAGGACCATTTGTAGATGGGAAAATAAATGAAGAGAGTGTTACTTTTTTGGTAGACACAGGTGCGACGAGATCAACTGTCAGGTCAACAGATGTTAGAAATCTTCCTCTCTCGGATGAAGCAATCCAAGTAGTTGGTGTAGCCAATACACAAATCAGGACACGTCTTACGGAACCAGTAAGAGTACAGATAGGGAAATTTTCAGACATGCACAGATTTATTGTCTGTGACACGAGTCCAATGAACCTGTTAGGTAGGGACCTGTTGTGCAAGATGAACTGCACAATTTTCTGTACACCGGATGGAATAGCTTTTGAAACACCAGATGAGGATGTTTTGTACCGAGTGACTCTAGAAAATAGGGAAAGTGAGTTAATTGGTGCATTTGCTGTGTTTGATCCAGAGGATTTGCCTCGAGAGCTGAGGGACACAGTGAAAAGGACAGTTTGGGATTTTACTGGAGAGGATGTGGGATTGATGAATAATGTAGATCCAGTGAAAATTGCAGTGAAAGAGGGAATTACATATCCTAACATTCCTCAGTACAAAATGACACCAGAAATAATTGAAGGAATAACTCCTATAATTGAGAAAATGATTCAGCAGGGAGTCCTGAGAGAACTACTGAGTAGTCCGTGTAATTCACCGATAATGGGGCTAAAGAAGCCTAATGGGAAATTTAGGATCGTACAGGATCTGAGAAAAGTTAATCAAATTGTGGTGGCATGTTGTCCTATCGTGCCAAATCCATCAGTGATCCTGTATCAGATTCCACATGATGCTGAGTGGTATACAGTGATTGATTTGTGTCATGCGTTCTTTTCAATTCCATTGCATCATGACAGCCAGCCGATTTTTGCATTTAGGTTTGGCCAGCGTATTTTAGCTTGGTGTCGAATCCCACAGGGGTATACAGAGAGTCCTTCGATATTCAATCAGTTGTTGAAAAAATCGTTGGAGAGTTTGATCATGCCTGAAAACTCAGTACTAGTACAATATATTGATGACCTACTTGTGGCATCAAAGACACGTGAAGCTTGTGAAGTAGATACCATAGCTTTACTGAATCATCTGGCAGATGGAGGGTTAAAGGTATCTCCAGCCAAATTGCAATTTTGCAAGAAAGAGGTGCATTATCTTGGACACAATATTGAAAAAGGTCTGAGAAAAGTGACTGATGACAGAATCAGAATCATCAGGGAAATGAAAGCCCCAAAGACCCAGAGGGAAGTGAGAATGTTCCTGGGTATGGTGGGTTATTGTCGTCAGTGGATAATTAATTTTTCGCTGATAGCAAAGCCACTGATTAAACTGACACAAAAAGTGAGATGACAGACCCATTGGAACTAGATGGAGAACAAATGGCAGCATTTGAAGAGCTCAAAAATAGAATGTGTGAGGCTCCAGCTTTGGGTATGCCTGACTACGAAAAGGAGTTTGAATTGTACTGCAGTGAGAGAAATGGATGTGCACTTTCAGTGTTAATTCAGAAGCATGGATTACTGAGAAGGCCTATTGCGTACTTCTCATCGACACTTGACCCTGTAGCTGTGGGTTTACCAGGTTGTCTGAAATCTGTGGCTGCAACATGCAGGAGTCTGGAACAGAGTGAGGGAATCATAATGGGATATCCTGTAAGGGTATTCGTACCTCACAATGTGGCAATTCTTTTGACAAGAAGCAGAACTCAGTACATGTCACATAGTCGGCTGACTAAATATGAGAAAGTGATTCTAGGAGCATCGAATGTGACTCTTGAGAGATGTGTAAATGTGAATCCAGCGACACTTTTGCCGGATATTGAAAATATGGGTGTGAAAACAGAAGATGATCACGATTGTTTGGATGTGCTTGATTACTGTACGAAACCGAGACCAGACATAAGGGATCTTCCCTTGCATGAGAGTGATCATGTGTTGTTTGTGGATGGTTCATGCCTGAGAAATGATGATGGTGTGCTATGTGCAGCATATGCGGTGTGCAAAGTTTCAGAGGTTATGGAAGCATCACCATTGAAAGGAGTGAAATCTGCACAAGTTGCTGAATTGGTGGCATTGACAAGAGCTTGTGAAATTGGGAAAGATTTGAGGACGACTGTGATGACTGATAGTCAGTATGGATTTGGAGTTGTGCATGATTTTGGCCAGCTTTGGCTACAAAGAGGTTTCTTGACATCGAGTGGAACTCCAATAAAGAATGCTGAAGTGATTGGGAAATTACTTGAAGCGATACAGCTGCCTAAGGAGTTAGCAGTTGTAAAGTGTGCTGCCCATGGACAAGGAGAAGATTTTATAACGGTTGGAAACCGTTATGCCAATGACATTGCTCAATACTGTGCGAAGTACAATCAGTTTATTAATCGGGAACGAGAAGGTGAAATGTCTTTTTGCTCTGTGATGTTTACTAATGTCTTAGAGACATGGGATGAAGTGAAACAGTTGCAGGATGAGGCAGGAGAGGAAGAGAAAAAAGATTGGATTAAGGCAGGATGTGCTCCAAGAGAAACAGACCATGTTTGGGTCTATAGGGATGGCAGACCAGTAATGCCAAACTCCATTTTGTCGTCAATGGCAAGAATGTATCATGGCCAGGGACATTTGGGGAGGGATGCGGTGATCAGGTCGTTCAAGCAGACCTGGTACAATGCAAAGTTCAGGACAATTGCAGAGAGCATCTGTCAAAGGTGTTTGATTTGTCAGCAATTTAACACTGGGAAAAAGACAGTGGTGAGTCTGGGAACAATAGGCAGAGAAGGAGGTCCTTTTACAAGAATGCAGATTGATTTCATTGAAATGCCCCAAGTGAACAGACTGAGGTATGTTCTAGTGGTAGTTTGTTTGTTTTCAAGATGGGTGGAAGCTTATCCGACTAGAAGAAATGATGGAATAACAGTGGCAAAATTACTGTTAAGAGAGTTAATTCCTAGGTACGGGTTTCCAGTAACGATTGAGTCTGATAGAGGTGGACATTTCTATAATGAACTCATGAGTTTGATTTGTGAAGCATTAAGCATACAGCAGAAGCTACATTGTGCATACAGACCAGAGGCTTCTGGTGTGGTTGAGCAGATAAACGGCACAATCAAGAACAGGATTGGTAAAATGTGCTTAGCCACTGGAATGAAATGGCCCGACGTCTTGCCTCTAGTGCTAATGACTATTAGATCTACTCCAGATAGAACTACTGGTTTAAGTCCGCACGAAATAATCATGGGACGTGCAATGCGCCATGCATTTGTACCTGTCAATAAGTTGATGACAATAACTGATGACATGATTTTGGATTACTGTAAAGGCCTGGCTGACGCAGTTCATTCTGTGTTTCACCAGGTTGGAGAAGAAGCTACCACACTTGAGAAGAAGCAAGCCCATGATCTGAGTCCAGGAGACTAGGTGAGGATTAAGGTGCACAGAAGAAGAAATTGCTTAGTTCCAAGGTGGGGAAGGCCGAGACAAGTCATTCTAACTACGACGACTGCAGTGAAGTGTGCTGGTGTGAAAAACTGGGTGCATGCGAGTCATACTCTGAGAGTTCCAAACCCAAAAGAGGGAACTGGTAAAGAGTACTTTGAAGAATCGGATTCCAGTGATGATGAAGACCCAGAACCAGTGAGAAAAAATCAAGGTTCAGGAGAAGAAGCTTTTTCTACAAGTTCAAGAGAACCATTGGGAGTCAAAGAAAGGAGATCAGATTCTGTAAAAGAGACTGAAATTTCAAAAAGCAGTGAAGAAGAAAGAAAAGAAAAGAGCAATTCCACAGAGATTACTCCTGAATCAGAAGAGGAGGAGACTGAAGAACCACTTGAGATTATACCTGAAGAAGCAGGGTCAGAAGAAGATAGAGAGGGACAGATTGCGGAAGACCCCCGAGGAGGTGTAGGGAACATTCTTGACAAGCTAGGTGAAGGGACAAGTAGACAGCAAGAAGATTGCGTGTCGGAGACCCGAGGAGGGACAGGAGTAGGGAAGTCTCAAACAGTGGTGAAAGAAACTGTGGAGAAAAAGAAAACTGCTAGAAAACGAAAACAGGAGGCACTTGAAACAGAATTGGATGAGAGTGAGAATGAACAAACAGAGGGTCGAGTTCTGAGAAAGAGAACTTGGATTGGAGAAAGAAATAATAAAGAAATTAGGCCGAAAAAGGTGATAAAAGGAGATCGTTGGCCTAACAACAGAGTAAAGAGATTGAGATACAGAATAATAAGAGCAAATACATCAAAAGCTGAACAAGTGAATGAAGTATCGAGTCAAAATGAAGTAAAAAGAAAGGAGCAAGAAGAATCAAGAGAACCTGAGGAAATAAAAAGAATAAGAAGACCCAACCAAAAGTACAGATCACCGGAATGGTCTTATGTGGCACTGTCTGAAGAAGGAGAAGAAGAAACAGTGACTCGAGATAATCCGGAGGGGATCTTGAGAAAAGTGGTTGAGGAAAAAGAAGGATCTGTTGGAATCTTAAAAGTTATCCTGACTGACATTGGAGAAGAGTCAGATGATGCACAGGATGTTGTTGATGATCTGATACAATTTGATGTTACTGAAGAAGAAGGAGTGAAAACTGATGAATATCCAAATTGAGTGAACTGAGAAATCACTTGGAGAAAAAGTGAAAGGAGAAAGTCTGAAATTTAGCTGTCTGAAGTAATCCAAAGTTGGGAAATTAAAGTAGTGGAGTAGTAGAGGCTAAGTCAAAAGACAAGGTCAAAGTAGTAAAATGGCTAACATAGAGGATAATCAAAGTAGATGTGCCTTCTTTAAAAGATGGTGTAGAATGTGCTGCTGCTGTACTGGATTATTAATGCTACTATGGGGAGTTTTAGTTTTATTAGTTACTTTTAAAGTTACATTTGAGATGCATACAGAAAATATGACAGATATAGAGAAGAATTCGCAAAAAGTAGTTCCGACTAGAATTAGTAATACTTACATACACAAAGATAGGTCAATTAATAATTTTTCTAGTAATGTTTTTTCGAAGTTGCTATACGAATATGTGAAAACAATGGAAGTTAGGGATTGCTACGTTTGTATGCAATTACCTGCATCCGTTTCAGAGGGTGTTACTTATCATCATTTGGCAGCTACATATGGTATTTCATGTAGTATATTAAGTAGTGTTTTCTATTTGTTAGGGAAAATAGATTATAAGATGTCTAACAGAGATAGTATTTTGGGGCATTTGCCAATGAACAAAGAGCTGAATCCAGCTAAAGAAGCTAACACTTTTGGTGAAATTTTTATTGAAGAGAAAGGATTAACATTAGATTATATTTTTAAGAATAATTTAACTTGCAGTCTGAAAGAAGAGGAGAAAGCTTTCCTGGATATGGTAGAGGAAAGGAGATTGAACATGCATGAGAAAGCAGGGAAATATAAAGTAAGTGAGACAATTTGGGACATTGAAATGGGAAAAGAATTGAGAAATGGGGCTAGTCCAACTTTAGCTCTAGATGCACCACAGAAGGGTAAGCTATGCATTACAAGGAGGAAATCCCAATATGATACATATTTTGTTGGGACTAGTGAGTGCCATGATACATACTTCATTGCAACAGGTTGGGGTTTCAGAGGTGGAGAAGATACAGTTTTCCCAGGAGTGTATTATGTTTGTGGGAACAAGGCTTATTACAAGTTGCCTGACCATTGGTATGGCACGTGTTATGTGGGCCTGGTCTTTCCAAAGATTTTCCATATAGATAAAATAAGAGATGTAGAACATATTAATTTACTAATGCGTTTCAAGAGAGAAACCTGGTCTGAAATAGTGGGTGATATTTTTGGGGTTTTAACTCCAGCAGTGGGAATTTCTTTAAATGCTTATGGAATTCGGAAACTGTCAACAGTGGTGGATCGCTTATCGACAAATACCGCTGGAGGGTTTCTTTTAGTGAATACGGAATGAAGTGCCGTACGTGCCATGTCAATGCAAAATCGACTTGCCCTTGATATTCTATTGGCCAAGGAGGGTGGAGTTTGTGGAATGCTGAAAGTTCAACATTGTTGCACTTACATTCCAGACGAAAGCAAAGACCTGAAGGTCTATATCAAAAATATTACTGATTTGCATGAAGAATTAGTACCACTTGAAGCTGAGAGTTTATGGACTAAAATAGCTAATAAGGTGATAGCTGTTAAAGATTTTATTGCAAAAATAGGTAGTACTATTATAGGTAGAATATTGTTTCCTTTAACTTGTATAATTGTTGCTTTATTGATATTGAGATTAGTGTGTGTGTGTTGTAAAAACAGGGGAGGGAAGAAGAAATTAAATAAAGAGAAGAAAAACAAAAGGTTGAAAAGAGAACCACAAGAAATTGAATTAGAAGAATTGAGGGAGAGTGTTTATTTAGAAACAAAGAGGGATGATGAAAGAGTGACTGGTGTGTAGTGTTGTGTAAGGAGAAAAAGACATTTCCGATTTCTCCTAAAATGGGACTAAATTTTCACGAATTTTTTTTTTGGGTTTATTTGGTGATAAAATCACCAAAGGGGGGATTGCTAGAGCAGAGTTTTCAGTTTGAAAATTAACTGGGTTTTGAAGCTCTGGCATGTCTATTTGTTATATTAATTTATTAATTATTAATTATTTGTCTTGTGTAAGTGTTTATACTAATCAACTCGTTTGTTTTAACAAGAGAAAATTACACGTGGGAACGCATAAGTGTGCTGTTTAATAATAATGTGCGTGTTTACATGTTTAAAGATTGCTGTGTGCTGTTTATTTTTAAGCACAAAACGCTTTTTGAATTAATGCTTTCCTATGTTGCAAGAGCTAGATAATTACATACACATAAGGGTATTAGTGGGGTTAACACTGTTCAATCACTATGCTGTGGTAACGTTGTTTTTGTCTCTTTTAATTAAGATGGTCTATTGTGGCCTATTGTGGCCTAAGTAAAGATGGCCAACATGTAGAGCCTGGCCTCGAGTAGAAAACTGTGACGAGAGAGAGCCTTGCTGAATATGGTCCTGAAGTCAGCTGACCACAGTCCTTGCTTTGCCTGGTTAAAACTTTCCGTGAGGACAGCAGCAGTTTTGGGTGATCTCCAAATGAAATGAAACGTCCTTGGCAGCTTTGGGAAACAAAGGAGCTTTAAAGAAAGACTCTGAACTATGATCTCATTGCCGAGGAGATGTGGAAACTACAAGATACAGTTGTATTTTTTGGTTCCTGTTCCGTTATGTTTATTTTGTAATTTTTCCTGAGCGGAGATTTTCAAATGTAGCGATACTACATCCTTTCCTTCTCGCTTTGCTCAGAGGTTCGACGGAAGAAGTCAATACAAAATGTGTCTTTCCTTTGTTTAATTCACTATAAGAATTGTTAGCCTAGAGAGGGTTTTTGCCACTTGCCATTTGCCTTTTGCCGCGTTCCGAATCTGCGTTGGTGAGGATCGTTGCTGAGAGGACTTCATCTTGAGAGACTTTACCGAGAGACTTGTCCTGACCCGTTCTGACATTTAGCTAGAATAGGTAACTATGAGAAAAATGATTTATTCTTATTGATTTTCTTTGACTAATTTTAGATAAAGCAATATAATTTTGAATATGGTGTTGGTTATTATTTCTTGTCAATCATTGAGTATTATATTTTGATTATTATTGTATAGATTGTTTAGATTATGTTTAAGGGCAGTCACAATAACCAGATCTTATCGACCTCGATATAGATGCAGGGTGTTTAGGAGTTTTTCTTTCCACAGGTTATTGCTGGTAGAGTATTTGAGCGTATGTTAGTGAAATGGGCCCTAGTGTATGAAGAATGTATGTGCGTGTAACTGTGAGATTACTCTATCCGTGGAAGTAGGGATATTATATACACCCTGATCTCTATCAATTTCGCCTGCCTGAAGCCCCCTTTGCTCCCCCACATTAAGTATTATAACTGCCATGCTCAGTGGCCAATGTGAAAAGTAACGGTGATATGGAGCAGCCCTCTTGATTGCCCCAGTTAATTTGGCACTTGCGCAAAATTATTTTGTTATAACTCTAACTGGTGGCTTGGCATACAGTAACTTAACCCACCAGACAATTTGTGTGCAGGCACCAAATTTCTCCAAGACTCTAATCATATAATGTCAATTGATGGCATTAAAGGCCTTTTCCAGGTCCAATGCGAGACAATCCGAGTCAGAAGAGCACCCTGGACCTTTCTCTAGAATACTGAATAACCTCTTGACATTTAAAGATGTATTATGACTGGGTATGAACCCATTGTAGTCAGCATGTATCAATGACGGTAAACTGGGGAGAAGTAGTTACGCAAACATTCTAAGTATTTTATAGTCAGAAGTCAGAACCAATATAGTCCTGTATGAGGCAATGTTTAAAGTGTCCTTCCCTTGTTTAGTGTCTGAGGTCACCAGAGCCTCATTGGTTGATGGAAGATCAATAATGGGGCATACACAGTGTTGACCTCTATGGGAAACCTGGCCAACTCAGGTGTTTTCCCAGTTGCCATGTCAGTAGGGATTCCTCCGATTTTTTGTGCAGTTATCCGTGTTTCCATTTCCCTTACATTGAGCAGGAGCAAACACAGGAAATGCTGTGCCAGCAAAATGTTTGTGTGTCGGTATCCTTTGGATCTCCAGCATTAGTGTAGAGTTTTTAGTAAAATTTAAAATAAGGCAAAAAGGCTTTGTTAAACTACCCCTTCATATATCTAGCAGTACCCACATTATCGTTAAACGCTAAAATAGGGGAGGAGAGGATCTAATAAATCATGCCAGGAGTATGCCTTTTTATTAGCTTCCATATGTGTTTTGACTGTGTATTTAATATAATATATGCATCATAGTCTCTCCAACAGGGATGCATTTTTTTTACGGCTTGTGCTAATTGCTCCTTTTTTGTTGACTTTGCCTGTTCCAAACCAGTGAGGGAATTCTCTGTTGTTAAGAGGTCATTTTCGATCATCCTTTTGACCCCCAGCAGTTACATAAATGCAAGTACCTCTCATCACCACCTTAAACGCTTATAATTGAATGGGTGAAGAGGCAGTCCGAGCATTTTCTTTGAAATAGTTACTAATGGTTTCTCTTAACAAATCCATAAAGACTACATCTTCCAATAAGCAGTGGCAGCTCCTCCGCTATGGCGGAGGAGCCTTGCCCCACTGCTTTCAAGCAGTGCGAGAAGCAAAAACATAAAATTATAATAACTTTCAGTTATTATCATTTTATGTTTGTGCTGCTTTGCAGGCGGGCGGGACTTAGGGTCCGCTCTCGGAGCAGGGCAGGGGAGGAGTGGTTTGCCCACTCCTAAATGCTCAATGACTTTTTGGTCGGCTCTCTCGGGCTGCCAAACCAGTCATGCACACTTTCCCCACTCTCCATGCAGGCTGCATTACATGGAGAACATGCAGAACCCCTATCGAGCCCCTGGCTGAGTGCTGTGTCACGTGCAGTGTAAGATGTTCTGTCCATATCTGGCACCTGGTACTGCCTTTTGAGATAAGCAGACATTTTCGGCAAAATAAGAAGACATTGGAAGTGTCTTACAGAAGACCAGCACTTAACAGGTTACAACACCAATGAATATTAGAAATGGACCACGCCCAGAATGTGCCTCAGATTCAAGAATTACTTAATGCTGTTAATAACTTGACATTACAGGTTCAAAACCTAACCACAGAAAATGCTACAGCAGTCTCTAGCCGTTCTGCAACAAGGATCACTGGATCTACCTCTGGCTGGTCGGGTAGAGTGTAAATTCAATGGAAACCCAAAAGATGAACTTGTTGGAGTAGCTAGGCCCCCTTACCGTTGGGATCTAATACAGTTAACCAACCAGATAGACAGTAGACTTCAGGAAAAACACCTGTAATGAGCGCAAACAGACTTTTTCCAAACCTTTCACTGAACGATTGTTTAAGCCCTCGTCTAGATCTTCTGAGACTGAAGATGAGCCCCTGCAAGTGGGTTTTACCAAAGGCCCTCGAAAAATAGAGGAAAAGTACAGAAGACGCAAACTGGGGTTGTGTTTATATTGCGGCCAGAAAGGGCACTTGTTAAGATCTTGTACTGTACTCCCAACCTTGAGCAGCTAAAAAACTAAGACGCTCGCCCCTTGTGTAGGGTAGAGAGGCGAGTAATGATCAAAAACCCTGTCCTTTTCTCCAAAACCTTCCAATTTCATCCTCCTCCAAGGTGGAATCCTTATTCAACATAAACATCTGTTGGTACCAGTTCTTATTGATTGCAGACCATCTAATGTCTACAAGGACATTCACTGGGCTTTCCTAACATCACATTCCGGTTTCTAAGAAAAGCCTCTTGGTTAGTGATGGAGGAAACCCCACCGATACTTCTCAAAATAACCGCACATCATGAAGCCCTTATTTTTGATCGTATTTCCTCCCCATGCAATCCTATCATCCTAGACATCAATTGGTTGACAAAACACAACTCATACATTTAATTAGTCTTCTAAGACCTTGTTCTTGGGCTTAGAGTGTTGCCTCTCTAACTGTACTGCTGATCCTTTTCCTTGAAAATTCTTGACATCCTCCAGCAAAGTCATAAACACACTATATTTCAGCTTACAGATATTCCTTATACCTACTGAGGTTTTCTTGACATGTTTCAAGAATCTGTAACTAAAGATCTACCTCTGCACCATCCTTTTGCTTATTATCATCTTGAGGAAGATCTCCTGTTAAGATGGGAAAATAAGTTGCCTAATAACTCCATGAACCTGATGGAAATATTATTAATTCAGAAAAGAAAGTTGATAAACTACAAAAAGAAATCAAAGAAATTGAGAAAGAGATTAAAGATATGAATCTATCAGGACCCACAAAGATAAACTATGAAATCTTACAGGAAATACTTAGGCAACACCAGGAGGATATAAAGACTAGAAAGTTAAAAAGAGGTGAGAATACCTACCTATGGGGCAGGGTTTTTACTTTTGCCAGAAAATGTGATCCCCTAGTAAGCAATAAGACAGCCAATATAGGACTATTAACAGAGGCAATCAGCACTAGTTCATCCAGTGTACCCTCTAGTGATAATGAGAGTAATCAAGACCCAGGTGAAGGCACATCCCAGAAGGGTAGAAATGTTTTTTTAGAGGAAATAAGACGAATAAGGATAGGCAACTTGACGGCAAATACAGGTTCAGGTCGTGTAGAAAGATCAGAAGAGGGAAGAGAACTAAGGGACCAATCAAGAGACAGGGCAGAAATGCGTATGAAGTCTTGGATCAGGAAGAAGCAATAACTAGCAATACTAATGATGAGAAAATGGATGAGATAGTTGTGAATTGAACTGATATGGTTCTATCTGATGATTTGAATAACGTCCTTAAAAAAGGTCTGAGTTTTGTCCATCAACAAATATGAATATTGATCTGATTAAGATTGACATTTATAGATTTATCCGTGGACTAAAACTGAAAAAAACGCTTTTCCACACATCAGGCAGTAAGCAAACCTAGTGGAGATACACCTACACTCAGTAGTTTCTCCATACAGGATGCTATAAATACGACAACATTGCTCTCACTAACATCAGAAGAGGATGGGGTTACCAGTGTTAGGGATCTCTTAACACACCTAAATATAAACACAGAACAAACTAGTGGTAGTGGACTGAGACCCAGGTCAAGATGGACCCCTAACCTTTCTACTGATAATTGCTGTGATCTGTTCTTTAAAAACGTGTGTAGAGATTTAGAGTGCAACCCTTACCCAGCAATGACGAAGAAATGGGCAGCCACTAATAACCTGACATCTGGGGAGAGAACAGCACTCAAACGCCTACAAGATGATGACACACTAACTGTATGGGGCAGACAAAGGGGGTTGTGTCGTAGTGATGACCAGAATAGTCTACAACGATGAAATGTATTCTCAACTAAATAATAGAAGTTGTTACTGCCCCCTGGATACCAATCCAATGCCACATATTTCAGCTGATATCAATTGTAATGTTAAGATTTGGTATGAGCAACGGTTAATATCATTTGAAGAATACTTGTTCCTAAAAGTGGACAGCCCTAGATATCCATGCCTATATACGCTACCCAAGATACACAAAAAGGCCACCTTTCCACCGGGTACAACCATTGTTTCTGGGATAGCCGGGCCTACTGAACTGCTATCACAATTTGTAGACACCTTTCTGGAATCATTAGTTTTGAATCTGCCCTCACACATCAAAGACACAAAACATGTCCTATATCTAATGAGTTACATTACAGGGAAGGAGATGGTCTTGGTTACATTGGATGTGGTGTCATTGTATACTAATATATTAGCAGAGTTTGCTAAGATGGCAATGATACATTTCCTGAACAAGCGATCGGCACAACTATGGTCACACACAGAGATGTTACTTCAGATGACACTATTGATATTGGACAACAACCACACGGAGTCGGTGAATCAAAAACAACGTATGCTGATGTAAGAATGGCCTGTTGCAGCCATGACGTGTTAAGAAAGTTGTATAAAACAGAAGGATCCAGGCTGTAATATGCAAGTAGCCAAATGAGCTAATACAATTCCACTCAGCTACACACCAAGTACGGTGAACCCACAATGGGCGGGGTGGCTAGACATTCTATGCAATGAATAAGAACACTACAACTAGCAGCCACGTATACTAGGACCCAGTCTTAAGATGAGTCCCGTTGGCCGCGCTCCTTAGAATTTTTACTGGATCCGGGGAGCCGGTTCAACTTGCATCCGCAATCATGTACGTTCTGGCATGTCCCCTTTTTTCTATGGGGCACTTATTGTTGTGATTGTATGAAAGCTTGTATGATGTATTTTTCTAAGATTGTTAAACTTACTTCTATTGTTTCTTTTTAATGGGTCATGTGAGTGTTGAAGTGGCACCTCTATCTGTGTAACTCTAATCTAAATCATTTTGATTTTAAAATGTGGGTAGGCTCATAAATATGAGTGCCTTGAGGGGGTGAAGAGAAAAGGGGAACTGGTTTTAGGGGTGGTGGTGTGCATCCAGGAGTCGTAGGCAATATTTTATTAATTCAAAGCGGTAGCTATTTCGTAGCCCTTAGATGTAGCAAACCTACTGGTATGATCTAATCTTGCCTTATTACTAGCATTTGGGCTACCACACCTCCAGGCAAGATAGGCAGATGGAAGGATATGATGCCTTCTGTCTTGGTCGGTCAGACACTTTACTTTCTTCTGTTGCCAGATGGTGGGTGTAGAAACCCCATCTTTTTGCAGTGTTTTTACTTTATTTTTGGACTTGGGACATCTGGTATTTGACCTCTAGAGTTGCTGGAGCCTGCTAACCAGATACCAGTCATCTATGCTCTGCTCTGCCCTTAAAATAAAAAATAAAAACTGTCTGTTTTTGTTTTGCTATATTTGACACTTCGATTACTCAGCTGTAATTGTGTGCAAAATATTTTGCACAGCTGCACTAAAATAAAATCTGGGATGCATGCTTGAAGGAGATTTTTTCACACCTGCATCTTAAATGGTAACATGTTAAAAGCACTTGTGTGCAAAAGAATGCAGCATTTTAAAATGTGACGCTAAACAAAAATGATATTTTCTTAAATGTTTTTGATGAGATGCTAGAAACGTCATTTTCACATCAGGTAGGCAAAGAATTATGACAAAATCAATGGGAACCTGACATTGTGGTTATGTACAATCCTTGTATGTACTTTTATAAGTTGCCACATTAACTACAGTTTGGGAAAAGTGTTAGCAAAGGGCTAATCCCCTTTACGTGGCTCATCCTCTCATGGTTCACACTTAATTGTACCAGTTGACACCTAATCTCTTCTTAGGCAACACTGGATAAATGCTTACCTTCATAGACCTGCTAATAAAATAGGATCGTGGAAGAGAGGGAAACCTGTTTCATCTCATGCATGTCAGAGCTTCCTGTGAATGTGAGGTACAACACATGGACATGAATTATAGGTACCCCGGGTGGGGCGGAAGTATTTGCTGCCACCATACAATAGGTATTTATAAGGTTCAGTAAATACCTTCCGTCTTGAGTCTTCACTCAGAAATTCAGAATTTTGTGCCTACCTCACCGAATTCCGAAAGTCTCAGAAATTACCATTTTTTCCTCTCATCAATTTCAGCAGGTATGACCTGATATGGAGAAAATTGTGGGTGTGCGATGTGTATAGCACCTGCCAATTAAAGTAAAAGAAAAAACTCTACAGGGCTCAGAATTCAGATCCCTGCTCACACAGGTTTGCACAGATATCTAAATACTGCCCCATATTCATAATCTGGGCCAGTGTCATTGTCAGTTTGAATGCAGGGGTATTACAATCCCTTCATCAGATTGGAGTAACTAAAACCAGGAGGGTTAGAGATTTGCTGCAATTCCCTGAAAAGCAGGCCTGAGCCAAATTTGTGAAGAGTTTGGAGAGTGGGCAAAAGAGAATCAGGCTGTTGAATTTGTAAAATTCTGCCGCACAAGAGACTCTGAAGTAGCTGTTGCAGACAAACATGCTTGAGAAACTGGAACTGAGTTACTATGCTGAAAATATTAGACGGGGTAACTGAGAACTCAGAGGTTGTTGCCAATTAGGAGTAAACGGTGAAGAAGAGTTTCCCTGCATGTCTTCTTGCTTCATTATGAAAACTAATATACTATATATATATATTCATGATCACTTTTGCTCTAACACTGTCCAAAAATTACTTTTGTTATTTGGAGAAAAAAATATTCAGAGCTTAAGTCACTTTACCATTTTGTGGGTCCGTTGAAAGAGGATGCTGTGTCACCAAATTTTCGAAATCCTATAACTGAAAGTAAGTGATTTATGCTGAAGAATCACTCTGGTGTTGCAATACTCACTTCTGAGACGAAAAATATGCCTCATACTCCCATCCAGTAATGGTGCCCTGTACTTATTGATATATTTCACTACTCCCTGAGGGGGGTGAGCTGTTTAATTTCTCTCAAAGTCAGTTCAATAGAAACTTACAGCCTAACATAGCTCAGTACAGTATAAAGGATGCAAGAGACCAGCACTAGGCTTGGGCAAATTTTAAATTATGCAGTGTTATTAGCATAATTTAATAAATTTCTTGTTACGCAAATTACACGAGATTATGGCATTATGCCACATTATGTAATTATATGACATATGCTATAAAAAATATAACATTAACAGACAGGAACAACAGAATGTGAGTGCCTGTTGTTCACAGTGCTTTTGTTTAAAAATGTCCTCGCTCCAAAAATCAAAACAAGGATTTATTTTACACTAAAATATAGTGCGAAATGTGAAATTTGCATTTATGTTTAATTATGCCTAATTTTGTCATAATTTTACATCATGAGACAAAAAGTAAATTCCAATAACTTCACACGACCCTACCAAACACCATTCAAAGGCAAAATATATTGAAATGAATCGGAAAGACAGAGTACATGAATTGATATTTTCAGATGGTCTGGAGCCATGGAACATTTATAATGAAGGGAGGCAAGACAGTGGGTGTGGCAAAGTACCTACTGCTTACTAGCTTGTAAGTATTCAAAGTCAGATTTAGAGACTTGTACCAAGTTAGCGTTCCCCGGATCCTGTGAGGGTTCGTAAAAACTCCTATACCTCTGT
This sequence comes from Triturus cristatus, assembly GCF_964204655.1. Lineage (NCBI taxonomy): Eukaryota > Metazoa > Chordata > Amphibia > Caudata > Salamandridae > Triturus > Triturus cristatus. The sequence goes on along the minus strand of NC_140590.1, from coordinate 1,140,462,366 downwards.
ACAGGAGTTACTGTACTTCATGCCAGGTATGGTGTGATTTTGTTAAGAGCTTGTGAAGATGTGTAGTTTGTTTTAGTCCTTCTTTTGTATTGGCAATAGGTTTAGCTGCATGTGTGATTGAATGGTATGTTAGAGCATTGCAGTTATGCATTAGACAAACATGTTATTATTACATGTCATTACAAGAAGGCTGTTCGTTTTACAGACACTGAGACAACACTTGGGGCCATATGTAGGTAGCATACAAGTTACCACTTCTTAAATACCGAACTTTAGCGATTCGGTATTTAAGAAGTGGTAACTCGAATGTAGGAAATCATTCGGTAAATATTACCGAATCGGAGAAATTCGGTAATTACCGAATCGGTATTTACCGATTCGGTAATGAGGCATACTTTCCCATTGATTGAATCAATGGGAAGGTATGCCTCATTACCGAATCGGTAAATACCGATTCGGCAATGGGGGGAGCACATTCAAGGGTGGCAGGGTGTCACATTGACACCCTGTTGCACCCCTGATTCCTGCATGTGTGCACATGTGGTGCACATACATGCCCTAAGGGCATGTATGTCTGCCACATGGCACTGTTAGTCCAGCAAAATATTGCTTTTTGCAATGAATTCGGTATTTAGCACCAACATATATTTGGTGCTAAATACCGAATTATTTTCCCTACACATCACTCATTTGAGTGTCACCTACATCTCATTTCAGAATTCGGTATTTACCGAATCGGTAAAATTACCGATTCGGTAATTTTACCGATTCGGTAAATTACCGAATCCTGAAATGTTCCCCCTACATAGCAAAAGCCTAAATACCGGTCGGTAACGGTATATTTACCGAAAAACGGCCGTTACCGACCGGTATTGGGCTACCTACATATGGCCCTTAATCCATTAGGACGTCTTCAGTCCCCAGATGCAATACTACGACCAATGTGGCGCTTAGGCTTCATGCGAATATATCTGATCATGCCAACTTACTCTGCAGCACCGACATAACAAGTGGTTACCTAGCAACACTTAATAGAAATCTGCCAATGTGCCTGACTATGCCTAATTACTTTGTTGATCTGAAAGAAAACAGAAGTACACCTGATATGATTTTGCCAGCATTATAACTGTGATGTACGCTGTCCCAGTGATATAGGTTTGAGGGAAACTTCTTCAAAATTTACAAATTGCTAAGCTCAGACAAAATTCTCAGGCCAATCATTGTAGGCGACCAGCTCCCACCTATAGGATAGAAGCTAGAGTTTGGTTCACTTTCGCCAACCTCCTACGTGCTATCCGTTAGTCCAAATTCTCGCCCTGATATATGGGCCATTTGAGATACTAAAAATTATTAATCTTGTCACAGTAAAACTAAACCACCTCCATGCCCCAGAGGGTTCATACGTCCTTCCATGTCTCCCCTCTTAAACCCTATCTTAGGTATAGGGTGGTCCAGCTACAAGATGACCAAGTCCCATACTTATTGATGGACAACCTGAGTTTAAAGTTTGAGAGATTTGTGATTCCCAATATTTTAAAGGAAAGTTCAATACCATATCTATTGGAAAGTTTATAACACCTGTGAGCGTTCCTGGGAACTGGCTGACCCAATTACATGCACCTTGCTTGATTAAAGGATTTTACTCTAATAATCCCCATAAACCTGGAGTTCCTAAGATGGGACAAAGTGGGCCAAGACCTGGAATGAGCTCCCGATTGACATCAGACGTGACCGCACCCTGCACATCTTCAGGAAGACCTTCAAGACCTGGCTCTTCAACTGACCAGAGCTTTCTGCTTTTCTTGCGCTTGCAATGGTGTGGGAGCTCTATTGCTGGTATTAACTCAAAGACTGTCAACCCTTTGTTGTCTCCCACGTCAATTACATGGTGCTACTGATCGCTGAGTAGTCGGTGTTGCTCCAGAAGCACTGAATAGTGGCACACACAGTTCCAGGCACCCTCTGGTTCAATACAAACGTATGTGCATTGGTTGGTAATGACCTTCAATTTGGCTAGGAAGATAAGTGAGTATTTTAGTCATGATTCTCTCAGCTTTTTTTTTCATGTGTAAAAGTAGGCTTTACAGTGCTACATTACCAGATCATCACATTCGCAAAGTCAACTTCATGGTATCCTTTCACCAGCCTGTCTCTGTAAGACAGTGTAATGGTCACGAAAATGTTAAATCCTTGCAACAATTGGTTAGCATGGGGCACCTGGATAAGCCTATTCCACTTTGAACCAGGGAAACAGGTCTTGGGGAGATACCACCATTTGAGCCATGTTTCAATCTGTTGGGTGTCTTTAGGGCCTTCATAATTTTCAGGCATTTCCACTATGTGCAGGTTATTGCACCACGCACAACCTTCCGTATCTTCAGCCTTCCCCTCGAGGAACTCAATTCTCACAGTGAGGTCAGTGACTTGTTTGGTTAGTTCGGAGGTTTGTGGAAGGAGGTCATTCAGCTTGCTTTCATTACATTGTACTTCTCTTTCAATTTTCACTGGTCTTGTCTGAGTAACCCAGTGTCCAGGGCCACCACACCAATTTTTGATTCTAATGTGGAGTTTGTATCTACTATGGCCATACAAATCTTACCCAGTTTGTTCAATGCATAGTCATTATCATCACAATGGGTGTCATTATCCTTTCCTCCAGAAGTGATCCCATCAGGGTCTTGACTTTGCAGTTTCATTTTGTTCACTGGTGTATTTTTCTTGCAGGCTCTGGATTTCTCCTTGTTGGGTCAAGCAAGCTTCTAGGCCCTGTAAATGTTCTATTGTGGAACTAGGTTATGGTCTGGTAGCCTTTTTAAGGGGCTTTGGATTGATGCCCTGCAGAGGCCATAACTGTTTATATTACCCCTCAAACTCAACGTTCAGTGAAGATTTAACAGAGTCATAAAGATAGGGTTCCATTCCTCCACAACTGTGTATGACACTACTACAGACTGCTGCGACAACAGCCCGCCGTACATCCTCCTCCCAAAAATAAGAAATCCAGATGAGACTAAGGGAACCCAAGAGGAGCTTGATAGTACTTGCAGGGAACCCACGGGAGATGTGGAAGCAGCACTGACTTTAATGCATTAATAGAGCATCAAGTGTTTGGTAGCTTAGGGGGTCACACCCAAATCAGAGTTGGGCATTACAGTTGATTTTGGGGAGGCCCCATTCACTTCACTGGCAAGAGTTCACAACTGGGTCACTTGAGGGCCCCCATCCCGTAGTTTCTAAACTCCGTGGGCCAACCACCCCCAGCAAATCAAGTCCACCGGGCGCATGTTTCAGCAGTAAGACTCCTCAAAGGGCTGAAAAAGAGCAGCCAGCCGATCCCGTTGGCCAGAAATGAAATAAGATTCATGCCCTGCAGCCGAACTTGTGACTGTAGCGGTCAAGACATAATATTCGTCTCACCGCCCAAGTTCACCAGTGTTATGATCCATTCCACTGCTGACAGAAGAAAACCAGGGACGCAGTGTAGATGAAATAGGAAATATGTTTATTGTGTTGGTTCGCTAGTGTAGCCAGCCCAAAAGTAGGCAGCATCAGATTGCCTCAACCCATTCTAATCATAACATCCAGCAGATGACATGGTGACATTCCAATGTTGACGTGTAAAACATTCTATGCAATGAATAAGAACACTACAACTAGCAGGCACGTATACTAGGGCCCCGTCTTAAGATGAGTCTCGTTGGCCGCGCTCCTTAGAATTTTTACTGGATCCGGGGAGCCGGTTCAACTTGCATCCGCAATCATGTACGTTCTGGCATGTCCCCTTTTTTCTATGGGGCACTTATTGTTGTGATTATATGAAAGCCTGTATGATGTATTTTTCTAAGATTGTTAAACTTGCTTCTATTGTTTATTTTTAATGAGTCATGTGAGTGTTGAAGTGGCACCTATATCTGTGGAACTCTAATCTAAATCATTTTGATTTAAAAATGTGGGTAGGCTTGAGGGGGTGAAGAGAAAAGGGGAACTGGTTTTAGGGGTGGTGATGTGCATCCAGGAGTCATAGGCAATATTTTATTAATGCAAAGCGGTAGCTATTTCGTAGCCCTTAGATGTAGCAAACCTACTGGTATGATCTAATCTTGCCTTATTACTAGCATTTGGGCTACCACACCTCCAGGCAAGATAGGCAGATGGAAGGATATGATGCCTTCTGTCTTGGTCGGTCAGACACTTCACTTTCTTCTGTTGCCAGATGGTGGGTGTAGAAACCCCATCTTTTTGCAGTGTTTGTACTTTATTTTTGGACTTGGGACATCTGGTATTTGACCTCTAGGGTTGCTGGAGCCTGCTAACCAGATACCAGTCATCTATGCTCTGCTCTGCCCTTAAAATAAAAAATAAAAACTGTCTGTTTTTGTTTTGCTATATTTGACACTTCGATTACTCAGCTGTAATTGTGTGCAAAATATTTTGCACAGCTGCACTAAAATAAAATCTGGGATGCACGCTTGAAGGAGATTTTTTCACACCTGCATCTTAAATGGTAACATGTTAAAATCACTTGTGTGCAAAAGAATGCAGCATTTTAAAATGTGACGCTAAACAAAAATGATATTTTCTGAAATGTTTTTGATGAGATGCTAGAAACGTCATTTTCACATCAGGTAGGCAAAGAATTATGACAAAATCAATGGGAACCTGACATTGTGGTTATGTACAATCCTTGTATGTACTTTTATAAGTTGCCACATTAACTACAGTTTGGGAAAAGTGTTAGCAAAGGGCTAATCCCCTTTACGTGGCTCATCCTCTCATGGTTCACACTTAATTGTACCAGTTGACACCTAATCTCTTCTTAGGCAACACTGGATAAATGCTTACCTTCATAGACCTGCTAATAAAATAGGATCGTGGAAGAGAGGGAAACCTGTTTCATCTCATGCATGTCAAATCTTCCTGTGAATGTGAGGTACAACACATGACATGAATTATAGGTACCCCGAATGGGGCGGAAGTATTTACTGCGACCATACAATAGGTATTTATAAGGTTCAGTAAATACCTTCCGTCTTGAGTCTTCACTCAGAAATTCAGAATTTTGTGCCTACCTCACCGAATTCCGAAAGTCTCAGAAATTACCATTTTTTCCTCTCATCAATTTCAGCAGGTATGACCTGATATGGAGAAAATTGTGGGTGTGCGATGTGTATAGCACCTGCCAATTAAAGTAAAAGAAAAAACTCTACAGGGCTCAGAATTCTGATCCCTGCTCACACAGGTTTGCACAGATATCTAAATACTGCCCCATATTCATAATCTGGGCCAGTGTCATTGTCAGTTTGAATGCAGGGGTATTACAATCCCTTCATCAGATTGGAGTAACTAAAACCAGGAGGGTTAGAGATTTGCTGCAATTCCCTGAAAGGCAGGCCTGGGCCAAATTTGTGAAGAGTTTGGAGAGTGGGCAAAAGAGAATCAGGCTGTTGAATTTGTAAAATTCTGCCGCACAAGAGACTCTGAAGAAGCTGTTGCAGACAAACATGCTTGAGAAACTGGAACTGAGTTACTATGCTGAAAATATTAGACGGGGTGACTGAGAACTCAGAGGTTGTTGCCAATTAAGAGTAAACGGTGAAGAAGAGTTTCCCTGCATGTCTTCTGGCTTCATTATGAAAACTAATATACTATATATATATATTCATGATCACTTTTGCTCTAACACTGTCCAAAAATTACTTTTGTTATTTGGAGAAAAAAATATTCAGAACTTAAGTCACTTTACCATTTTGTGGGTCAGTTGAAAGAGGATGCTGTGTCACCAAAGTTTCGAAATCCTATAACTGAAAGAAAGTGATTTATGATGAAGAATCACTCTGGTGTTGCAATACTCACTTCTGAGGCGACAAATATGCCTCATACTCCCATCCAGTAATGGTGCCCTGTACTTATTGATATATGACACTACTCCCTGAGGGGGGTGAGCTGTTTAATTTCTCTCAAAGTCAGTTAAATAGAAATTTACAGCCTAACATAGCTCAGTACAGTATACAGGATGCAAAAGACCAGCACTAGGCTTGGGCAAATTTTAAATTATGCAGTGTTATTAGCATAATTTAATGAATTTCTTGTTACGCAAATTACACGAGATTATGGCATTATGCCACATTGTGTAATTATATGACATATGCTATAACAAATATACCATTAACAGACAGGAACAACAGAATGTGAGTGCCTGTTGTTCACAGTGCCTTTGTTTAAAAATGTCCTCGCTCCAAAAATCAAAACAAGGATTTATTTTACACTAAACTATAGTGCGAAATGTGAAATTTGCATTTATGTATAATTATGCCTAATTTTGTCATAATTTTACATCATTAGACAAAAAGTACATTCCAATAACTTCACACGACCCTACCAAACACCATTCAAAGGCAAAATATCTTAAAATGAATCGGAAAGACAGAGTACATGAATTGATATTTTCAGATGGTCTGGAGCCATGGAACATTTCTATAATGAAGGGAGGCAAGACAGTGGGTGTGGCAAAGTACCTACTGCTTACTAGCTTGTAAGTATTCAAAGTCAGATTTAGAGACTTGTACCAAGTTAGCGTTCCCAGATCCTGTGAGGGTTCGTAAAAACTCCTACACCTCTGTACAGGAGTTACTGTACTTCATGCCAGGTATGGTGTGATTTTGTTAAGAGCTTGTGAAGATGTGTAGTTTGTTTTAGTCCTTCTTTTGTATTGGTAATAGGTTTAGCTGCATGTGTGATTGAATGGTATGTTAGAGCATTGCAGTTATGCATTAGACAAACATGTTATTATTTAAGTTTTGGCCTGTGACTGCTTACTTGTACTGGGTGTTATGAATGCTCCTGCCATGGTAGTCGCAGACGGAAAACACAGGATGAAGATGCAACCCTGTGGGCTCCTGTATTTATATCATTAAACTTGGAACGCAAATTAATCTTTACTGCTTCACTGCGCCTCTTTATCCTTCCTTCACAGAGCTGTAACATAAGCTAAAAAATGCAGGTCAAAAGTAAGTCCTAGGATGAAGGTGGTTCACTCTATCCAGACACATCATAGGGCCTGCAAGCCGCACGTGAGAATGTTCCAGATCGGGCGGTTCATCTGATTCTCCAGTACTGCACCATTGAGCAGGAAGTAACAGAATTATGACTAATCATTATGCTACATACACACTGTGTACACACCGTGCCCCAGGGGTCCAGGCTTTTGAAGACAGCATGTTTAGCCAACTGTAGCCAGTGGAGTTTAATAAAATGGATGCACGTGGAGGAAGCCCTAACAGAATATGAGCAGTGGCATTTTGAACTAGGTGAAATTGATTTCTCTTATTTGAAAAAAATATGAGAGGTTATAAAGTTTTAAATGTATATCCATTCACTGCAGGGCAAGCTAATTCGCAGGGGCAGTCCTATTTACAAGACCGGGCTCACCGTGTCACTGGATTCAAGCTAGTCTGGCTGATGTGGGGTGATGCCCAAAACCGGTCCTAGGATGCTTGTTTCCGGTCCAGGGAGGACCTGGCTTGGCAGTTCGGGCTGGACTGTTCCCATGAGGCACAGGGTCAAGACTGATTTGCACATAGCTGGGTCTAAACTAGGGTGGCATGGTGAGCAAAAGAACGATGGGATTTAACCCAGAGCTATTGACTGGGGGTGAATGTTTGATTTGCTCTGCATTCCGTCCTTCAACTGTGCTTCTTTTTCTATTTACAAGTATCCCTGTTATCCCTGAAACTTCAGGAAGTATGTCCTTCTGCCTGCACACTCAATGCCAACAATCTTATTTTATTAACTGTCAGGTGTTAGCACCTGCGAGCATTCAGGACTTCACCTTAAAACAGTGGTGTAAGATAGAATACTGTTGTAGTCAACACTAAACTGTTACACAATAAATATAATATCCAGGCAATGTTATTATAACTTTTCATTCTAGGTATAAGACTTTAACTTAAAATTAAAAATTCAACAGAAGAGGAAAAACGTCCTTAACTTCAATGTAAGTTACCTTCAATACAAGTAATTTGGACAATCTGGCTTTCCTATAGTACATCCATCAACCAGCTTGGGACGGAAAAGTGCTCTACATAGTAATAGATGTGCACCCCTGCCCTGAGTGCCCAACTGTACTGATGTCTGGGTCCCAAATACTAGTGTTGTCATAGGCAAACATGATCATATGTGTGTGCCATGACATAGGCCGTCTCACGGATTGGGGTCTTGTTGGTCAGGAGGGGCGCTCAAAGCGATTCCCACATAGTGGTGGGTGGCTACTACCTTCGAAAAACAACAGAATGTGCAGTTCCTAACAAGGGGGGGAAAGGAAGCCGGTCTCTTATTGAATGCACTCACACACCCAGCAAGGTGTCATGCTTCATCATTGGGCTGTGCTCCTCGTCGGGCCAGCGCTGCAATGCCCGACGGGCTCCCGTGAAGGGGCTCTTTGATGGAGATCTTTTAAGAGACAACCGTTAGGTGCATGAGGGTGAGTGGTCGGTGTAGTGAATGAGTGTGAGTGGTGGTTTAAAATAGGTATAGCACTGCCCTGAGGGAATTAATTTTATTCACGGGGTGTGCTACCCTAATTCAAATGTGTGAGCCCTGTATGGAGTAACAATGATCCACAGGGTCTAGTATATGTGCGTGGTCGACATGTTTCTTACCTGCTGCCCCTGGCAGGTCACTCGGCAATTCTTCAGGACCAATGGCTACAAGAGTGAGGGCTCAAGAACTCTAACACTACTACAAAGCCGGTGCGCAAAACTTTCAATATCACCAGCGTTGTTAATAGAAGGTCCAGGCGGGGGGAACACCTGGATTGTAGACACCTGCAAAATAATAAAATAGAATCACAACTTTTATGAAATATTTAATCTCGCATGAGTCTGGGGACAGTTGTATCCTCCAATAGTGCAGTGGTATTCCTGCGAGGTCAATAGTTATCCTAGGCGAAGGTAACCGTGAGCATACTAATGGTGGGTGAGGATTAAAACTCAGAGAACGTGACATCGCGTGTGACAAAGACCCGATCTTTACAGCATGGGTTGCTGTCAGTAGTGAGTCAGTTCACTCCTTCTTGAAAAGATTTGAAAAGCAAGAAAGTCAAGTGAGTTGGTGAATCCGAATTATTATTATTTATTTGTTCAAATGAAGGACTTGTATTTCAGCTGATCCAATCATTCAAGCTTAAATTTATCAAAATAAAGCGAACAAGCCCATTTGAAGCGGAGGTGAACAGCCGACACGTGTTTCGCCCTTATGGCACAATATCTGGCCAGGGTTTGAGAATCTTAATTTTCCCTCCAATAGAAACAACAGCACCCGAGAAACTACAACTATGGGAAGATAACCTAAGAACGGCTTCTAACAAACTGGAAGTTGATATATTGTCCAAAACAATCGAAGAAGCAAGTTGGGGTGACTTAACAACTAAAAACTATGATATGCTGAATAAAGTCCTTGATGACTTTGAGGAAGACATCATCCAAAGGAAAAAACGCAAATTCAGACGAGATATGAACGATTACCAACTAGGGAGAGTTTATACTTTTGCAAAAAAATATGACAACATAACCCCTACTGCGGCTGCAACCCAAGCAAGTAGCTCCTCCGAAATTATACCATCATCCGATGCAGAGTCTATAGAAAATCCAGAGGATGGGACAAATGCGAGACCACAAGTAAATTTTCGCGAGGAAGTACGCAGACATCGCCTGGGCAACGCACAAGACAATCGAACCCGACCACCAAATATAAAAACTACAAAACCCAATATAGTGGGAGTACAAACACGAGCACGAAGCAAGGAACTGACCAAATCAGTACCAACAGAACAGAAATAACTCCATGTAATTTGGTGGTCAACCTTTCAAATAAGACCCTGACTGAAACTCATCATCAAATTCTAAACTAGGGCTTATCATTCTGTCCCACAGCAAGTTGGGATCTGGTACAGACCAAAATTGATCTATTCAAATTCACCAGGAGGTTAAAATTACATTCCTTTTTTTCCAATGAAATTCAAAAAACAAGACAAGAAGGTCACCCCACCATCACAAGTCATCTTTCAGTAAAAGACTTGGAGAACATCAATTTGCTGACACACCTGTCCACGGATGTTCCCACGGATGGTCTGGAATCTTTAACAACAACAGCAGAGGAACTGGATATAGATATCTTTTATTGTAAAAACACATCGCTCATGAGAAAATCAAAATTCACACCAATTCTACCAACTGGCAACACAATAGACACATTTTTTTCTGCGGTGAATCAAGACCTGGAAATTGAACATCAAAAATACTTGTCTAAACAAAAATACTTTCCACAAAACATCACACGGAATGAAAAACAAGTATTGCTGGAGCTAAAAAATGACCCATCGCTAATTATAAAGGAGGCAGATAAAGGTGGAAATGTTGTCCTCCTCGACACAGTTGACTATCTCCAAGAAGCTGAACGCCAACTGGGGGACCCTGCCTGCTACACCAAACTTACCACAAATCCAACTAAGGAAATACAAGAGAATTTGGCTCTTTTACTTAACAAATGGCATGAAAATGGCCTGTTAACACTAGCAGAAAAACAACTCTTATTTATAGAGACTCAAGTTGCTCCGACCCTATATCTCTTGCCAAAAGTTCACAAACCAGGTATACCTCCAAAAGGAAGACCGATTATTGCTGGAATTGATTCCATATGCTCCCGGATAGGGGCATACATTGACGAGGAACTACAGCCGTTCATGAGAGATCTTCCCTCATTCATTCGAGACACAAAGGATGTTCTACAGAAACTTAATAACATCACATGGCAATCAGACTATCTTCTTTGTTCTATCGATGTTGTTAGTCTATACATGTCTATCCGACACCCTGATGGTATAGCAGCAGTAAGAAAATGTCTACAAGGTAGATCTGTCCACTTTACGGCAAGGAACAATATGATTTTGGAATTCTTGGAGTTTTGCCTATACAACAACTACTTTCTCTTCAATGGGACTTACTACCTACAAATACAAGGTACAGCGATGGGGGCCAAATTTGCTCCCCCATATGCCTGTATCTTCATGGGAGAAGTAGAACGTCATTGGATCTGGAATGACAACAAGACCAACTTCTCTGAAAATATAGTTATGTGGGGCAGATACATTGACTATATGCTTCTAATATGGCAAGGATCTGAGACGTGTTTACTCAACTTCATCAAGACTCTGACACCCAATCAATGGGGCATCAACATAACATACACTATATCTAAAAAAGAAATTGAGTTTTTGGACTTAAGTATTTACGTTGAAGATAACAGCTTACAGACACAGATTCATAGAAAGAACACTGCTGCCAACTCGATCCTACATGCGTCCAGTAGCCATCCCCAGCATACTATTAAGAACATACCATCAGGAGAATTTCGCAGGGCCAGAATTAACTGCAGCTCAGACAAAGGCTATGACATCAAATCAAAAGAGATCATATCAAGACTCACACAACGAGGATATAACAAGTGTTCGCTCAGAGACACACAACAACATGTTTCCCATCTGGACAGAAATAACCTCTTGCTCAACAGGAAAAAGAATGGGAATGAATCTATCATACGGTTTCTTAACCACTTCAGCAATGGCCATCACTATATACGCAAAGTCTTGAAAAAACATTGGAACCTGTTGACACTCAATCCGACAGTAAGAACTGTAGTAAAAGATCAACCTCAACTCAGTTTCAAGAGAATTAAAAATCTTTGTGACTCTCTTTGTCCATCTTTTTTTCAACCTCAACAAAAGACTGTGTCTTTCCTACATAAACCAATTGGCTTTTACACCTGTACCAACTGTTCAGTATGCAAATTGGGTAAATCTAAAATACAGAACACAATGATAAATGGTCAGAGCTTCCAGATTAAAGACTTTATCAACTGTGAGAGCAAAAATGTAATCTATTTAATCACTTGTCCATGTGGACAACATTACATAGGGAGCACGATTCGTCCACTTAAAATACGAATACAGGAGCACTATCGGAATATCCATAAAACGGATGACAGACAACCCTTAGTTGAACACTTCAATACGCATCATGAACACAATCGCAATTTCGTTTTTTGTGGCCTGGAAAAAATCAAACAACATGATAGAGGAGGCAACTTGGAACAGCGACTACGACAGAAAGAAAGTGCCTACATAATACGTTATGGGACCGTAGAAACAGGCCTTAACAAAGATCACGAATGGCATCATTGGCTATAAGATCCCTCACTTCATCAATGAATATACTGCTGGATATGAGTGGTCACCAGAAGGAACAGAAATCAACTGCACCCTAAAAAGCATTAGTTTTATTGTGGTGTAATAACCAGCACTGCTGTATAGGAGAATTGGAGAAATGCCAAACTTTGCGACATATTTATTCTGAAACACTTATGTCTCTACAGAGCCTTGTTTCATTAAGGCACCTTCTCTCCTCGTTTCCCTACTCTGTTTATTACATGTATCTCATACCTGCTTTTTCATTTTTTTATCTTTTACATATACTGAAATACACCATCTGAATAGGGTTGGTTCTGTCTAATTGTTCCTTTCCTGTAGTCAGTCTTATAACTGTACCATTCTGCCTTCAAAAAATATCTAACATACAATGTCATGAGAGGGTTAGTACCCGTTATTTCTTAATATCATTAGCTCCCTCCCATTACAGAGCGCGAATGATTTGATCTTGGGACCTAGAACAATGTATCACCCAAGTCCCAGAAAATATTCTCACCAATGCTTGTATTTAGTACTGATGTCCTTTGGCGGCTGTACACCGAGTGGGTATGGCAGGTCCGATAATCTAACACATTTACATTTCTAAATGATAGGCAGCCCTTCCAAAATTAACAATATTTTTTATGAAAACTTAATACAATTGACATTTCGAAATTATCAGATACCTGCTTATTTCAGCAAACCAGGTCTACGGACCGTCTATAGCAACGAAAATCGGATTTACGATGACACGCGCCCATGGAAGAGCCAGAGACACAAGTAATATGGTTTAAATCTTTTTTGCAATTGTTTTTGATAGGTATTGTTTTAAACCACCATAAATAGTCACCGTATTAATAACCCTGATATTATTTCGAACACTCGTAGGGATGGAGGAGGGGTGGTGCTGAAGGGGGGGGACGGGGGGGAGGAAAAACCCTAAAGCGGAACGCAGACGCCCTCCTATGTTAGTGGCAAAAGTGTAGTTCACAATATAGTTCGGTATTATGGTACCCTGAATGTCGCTGCCCGGCCTCCGGGATGTGGGCTCATGAGCTGTGTATTGCGGTCTACATGACCACGAGGAATGGAGCGCTGGGAGAAGCGCTGCAGGAAAAGTAAGAACGTACACTGCTGATAATATTGTTCTGCAATAAAAACGGTTTAAAAAAAAAAAATAAAAATATTTCGAACACTCGTTGCCCTCTGCACTCATATGATGAGGCATTACAATGCAACATCATCACATTTAAAGATGGCGCTCCAGATGACAAGCCGTAACCTTCACGAATGCCGTAGACACGTGACTGGCCTCGCTAGCCTCTTTAAAAATGGCCGCGGACCACAACGCGAATATACCATGGTGGGATGAATAAGCGCCTGGAATTATTCTGAGACCTTCACCTTTCGAATCTGAAGTAAGTGACCGAATAGCAGGCGGCCCTCTGAACTGTGTTAACGACCTTCCGGGTCTCTGCCTTTTTGCTTTGCAACGGGACGAAGCCGTTTTTTATGACATCGATTCTTGTACTAATAATGACCGTAAGAACTTGTAATTTTCCCACGCTGTTTATCTTCATGTCTGTAGACTCGAGATGAGTTGGACTCGTTTCACTTATGTAGAGGCCTATAGAAATAATGGTTCAAAAATGAGAACTAAGAGTACAATCTCTTAATCTCTAATTTCCTCTCGTAAAATGTATCAATGCAATTATACAGTATAGAACCTTACCTGTGCATTGCGCAATTAGACTATGAGGAGCACAATTACTTCCCAAGAGAATAAAATTAATAGTATGCCAAGGGCCAAATAATAGCCGGTTTAAGCACATATTGCCATGTACACTATGTAATATTAGTACTCAATCAAAATAAGCTCACAGGCATTCGTACTTATCTCTCTTCTTTTCTCCCCTTTCTTTTTTTTCCCGCCTGCCTTCTCCCCCTTCTCCTTTTTCTCCACTCCTCTTTTCATTTTCTGCCTTTTCTTCTCTCTTTGTTTTTGCCTTTGTTTCTCTCTCTTTTCTTCTCTTTTGCTCAACGTTCCGGTGCAGAGGTCTGACCGAATGTATTGTACAGTGACCTTGAATAGTGATATATGAAGCTAATGTATCGTGCTGCATCCTGAACATTAAGGTATAAATTTGACCTTACCTAATCACTATACCCTGCTATACCTGCCTTCCTGTGGTATGACTAAACCACCTCTTCTGTGAAAATGAGACGACTAATTCTCCCTTAGAACCTGCTAATCTGTACTAATAGCACCTGATTTAAAAACACATCTTTTTATTGTCATTATATTTTTCTTGTATTTGACAAGGTCACAAACTGTGAAATTAATTCTCTTACTGAGTGCCTCCATGATTGCTATACCTGAGAAAACAATATCTCTCTTCTCAGGCGAATAATGGGAATATTTTTTCTTTGTTTCTCTTCCCCTTCACGTTGTCCTGAGCACTTTTCCCATTATCTTGGTCCTCTATATGTAATTGTAATTGTAATTGTAAAAATATTTATTAAGCGCGGTTGCTGCCCGTAGGCGTCCAAGCGCTGAGTTGAACAGAGAGGTGAAGGGAAGAGGAGCTAAGGTATGCAGGATCTGGCGAACAGCAGTGTCTTCAAGTTTTTACGAAATGAGAAAAGGTCTGGGTTGGAACGGAGTGAAAGGGGGAGAGCATTCCAGAGCCTGGCGGCATTCAAAGAAAACAGCCTGCCCCCAGACCTGGCTCGCTTCACTCTGGGAACAACGGCGAGGAACGCCTCCGTCGACCGAAGGTTTCTGTTAGGGTGGTAGGGGATGACAAGGTCGTTGTTAATGGCTGGGCCCGTTTTCCAGAAGGCGCGGTGTGACAAGCACAGTGCCTTAAAGGCCACTCGCTGCCTAACTGGCAACCAGTGGAGACTTTTTAGAGCAGGTCTAGCCGACTGGGTGCGCGGGACTTTCAGCAGAGAACGTGCTGCACAATTTTGCACAACCTGCAATTTTCGGAGGGTCATCTCAGGAGCCCCCACATATAAGGCATTATTCGAGTCCAGGCGAGACTGGATGAGACCTTGTACAGCCACCTTTTTTGCCTCTAAGGAAAGTAACGGGAGAACCTTCCTCAAGATTCTAAGTAAACCAAAACATGAGGCGGACAGTTTTTTGGCCTGGGTGGAGAAGGAGAGTTTGTTGTCCAGCCACACTCCCAGGCTTTTAACACTTTCCTTAGGGGAGGGGGGGGGTCCCAGAGTACTGGGCCACAAGGAGGTGAAAGGCACAGGAGAGGTTGGACCTAGGAGCATGAGCTCCGTCTTTTCTCCGTTTAGTTTAAGGGAGGAGTTGGTCATCCATCCCTTGACGTCCTCTAGGCATTTTAACAGATTGGCTGGGGAATGCCTGTTATTCCCAGTTGCCAGCGAGACCACAAGCTGGGTGTCGTCGGCGTATGACACCATTTTAATGCCATACGGTTCGATAACACCCGCCAGCGGCCCCATGTACACGTTAAACAAAACCGGGCTTAGGGAGGAGCCCTGTGGTACTCCGCAGCTCAGGGGTTTGGTAGAGGACATTGTCTCACCGTCGAAGATCTGAAACGACCTCCCAGACAGAAAGGAGTCAAACCACCTTAAAGCATCACCTGAAACTCCGATGTTATGGAGACGGTCCAGCAAGGTGGTATAGCTGACAGTATCGAAGGCGGCACTTAGATCAAGGAGGATCACTGCCACTGATCCTCCCTGATCCAATATCCTTCTTGTTTCTTCGGTGACCGCTAACAAGGCGGTTTCCGTACCATGCTTTGGTCTGAAGCCTGTCTGGGATGTGTGTAATAGAGAATGCTCCTCCAGAAACTGGACCAGCTGTGCATTTATATATTTCTCTAGCACCTTGCTGGCCCAGGGGAGAAGTGAGATGGGGCGGTAGCTAGAGTGGTCATCTGGGTCTAGACTGGGTTTCTTCAACAGCGCCCGTACCATGGCTTGCTTCCAAGCTGTGGGGACAGAGCAGGCAGATATGGACGAGTTTAGAAGATCCAGAATTACAGGCAGGGTGGCTTTGCTAGCCTGCATCAGGACTTCTGGAGGGGCAGGATCACAGGGAGAGCCCGACTTGACCTGTCGTGCCACTTTGCTTAAAGTGTCGAGGTCCAGAGGAGGGAAGTGATCGAGAGAAGGCTGGTCAGGGTGAAAAGATGGTCTGGGGGGGGTGGATTAATCACATCCGGGGTTGTAGCTGTAGTTGGAAAGGAAGAGTAAATTTTTAAAACTTTATTGTAAAAGAAATCTGCAAGCTCGTTGCATTGGTCCTGGGTTTTATTAGGAGGGGGTGCCGTATTGGCACTGGAACATTGCTTTATAATTTGGAAAATTTCTTTGGGCTTTGATTTCGCTTCTAAAATTTTCTCAGCGTAGTGGGTTGCCTGGGCCGCTCTGATCCCTTCTCTGTAGGCTTTAATCGCCTCTTTGTAGGAGGCCTTTTTGTCTGGGAGGAAGTCTAAACGCCAGGCTCTCTCTCGTTGCCTGCAACGGCGTTTTAACTGTCTTAGAGAGTCAGAGAACCAAGGGGCAGATTTCTGTAGTCTCTTCGAGGAGGATCTATGAAACGGGAGGATCGAGTCTAGCGAGTAGTTGATCCAACTTTCATAGTTGACATTTGCCAAATTAGGGTCTAGGCAAGGTGCCGGGCGAGTGGAGTCCAGGTTGTGCAGCCAGGCTTCCAAAGGGAGTTTTGGCCAGTTCCTCCTAGTGGTGACTTGAGGAGGTACATTGGAGGTTTTAAGTGTGACCCAAGTAAACGGGACCAAAAAATGGTCTGTCCATGGAAGAGCAATGGGTTGATCAACAGTTATATCCAGGCAGTTACTGAATATAGGGTCAAGTAGGTTGCCTTTTTCATGGGTCGGGGCTGCAACCAGTTGGAACAGTTGGAGAGCTTCCAGATCGTCTAGTAATTCCTGAGCAACGTGGTCTGAGGGGGAGTTAAAATGGAGATTAAGGTCCCCTAGGATCGTGTAGTTGGCGGAAGAGAGGATTCTTTCCGCTATAATTTCAGGAAGAGACCTATGAAACATTTTTACAGGCTCAGGGGGGCGGTAGATCAGGGTGCCTGAGAAGGAGCTGTTTGCGTTGAACTCTATGCAGAATGCTACACTCTCGCACTCAGAGATAGTTTCTGCTGTAGTGCGGCATCGGTATTGGTTCTTCAATATGATCGCCAGACCTCCGCCTCTCCCTACCTGTCTATCCAGTCTAAGGATATGGTAGCCTACGGGTAGGGCTAGAACTACATCTGGCTCAGAATGAACAGTGAGCCACGTTTCAGTCAGGAAAATCGCGTCTGGCTTTTGCTCCTCAAGCAGCATGACAATCTGTGTGCTGTGTTTTGGTAAGGAGCGGCAATTTAGCACGTACATACTGTACTTTTGTGCCGCGGCCGACGGGGATTTGCGGAAGGAGTGTTTGCACCCCGGACATCGGGCGGGTAGCTCTGTGGGAGCATAGATATGGGAACACTGGGAAGTGGCAGTCCTGCCTATGCTATATAAGGCCGCCAAGCTGTATGTCCTACTCTGGATAGGGTGGGAGCCAGGGTTTGTGGCCCCGGGTCCCGGCTGGTCGCGGACGGGCGCAGACGGGCTTGACTTGTGCGCGACTTCGGCGCGCAGTCGGCGCTCCCGCTGCGCTCGTCCGCTGCGCTTGAGTGGAAAGCACATTTGAAGTGAGGGGGTGTGGGTGTGGCCTATGAGGTGGGCGTGGCCTCGCAAGAGCAGCGATGGCGTCCCTGACAGAATGATGTCCCAAACAGCGCTAAATCCGCTGGTTTGTAAAATCCTGTCAGCGCTTCAGCCCAGAAGAAAGCACAGGTGAGAGTGCGAGTGAGTTAAAAGCACAACAAAAGAATAAACAATTTTTAAAAATTCTGCGAGTTTTCTCCTCCGGCTTCCGCCTCAGAGGTCAAAGTTCAACTAACGCGCTGATGCTCCGCGCTGTAGTTATAGGCGGGGGGTGTGGGCGTGGCCTATAAGGTGGGCGTGGCCTCGCAAGAGCAGCGATGGCGTCCCTGACAGAATGATGTCCCAAACAGTGCTAAATCCGCTGGTTTGTAAAATCCTGTCAGCGCTTCAGCCCAGAAGAAAGCACAGGTGAGAGTGCGAGTGAGTTAAAAGCACAACAAAAGAATAAACAATTTTTAAAAATTCTGCGAGTTTTCTCCTCCGGCTTCCGCCTCAGAGGTCAAAGTTCAACTAACGCGCTGATGCTCCGCGCTGTAGTTATAGGCGGGGGTGTGGGCGTGGCCTATAAGGTGGGCGTGGCCTCGCAAGAGCAGCGATGGCGTCCCTGACAGAATGATGTCCCAAACAGCGCTAAATCCGCTGGTTTGTAAAATCCTGTCAGCGCTTCAGCCCAGAAGAAAGCACAGGTGAGAGTGCGAGTGAGTTAAAAGCACAACAAAAGAATAAACAATTTTTAAAAATTCTGCGAGTTTTCTCCTCCGGCTTCCGCCTCAGATGTCAAAGTTCAACTAACGCGCTGATGCTCCGCGCTGTAGTTATAGGCGGGGGGGGTGGGCGTGGCCTATAAGGTGGGCGTGGCCTCGCAAGAGCAGCGATGGCATCCCTGACAGAATGATGTCCCAAACAGCGCTAAATCCGCTGGTTTGTAAAATCCTGTCAGCGCTTCAGCCCAGAAGAAAGCACAGGTGAGAGTGCGAGTGAGTTAAAAGCACAACAAAAGAATAAACAATTTTTAAAAATTCTGCGAGTTTTCTCCTCCGGCTTCCGCCTCAGAGGTCAAAGTTCAACTAACGCGCTGATGCTCCGCGCTGTAGTTATAGGCGGGGGGTGTGGGCGTGGCCTATAAGGTGGGCGTGGCCTCGCAAGAGCAGCGATGGCGTCCCTGACAGAATGATGTCCCAAACAGCGCTAAATCCGCTGGTTTGTAAAATCCTGTCAGCGCTTCAGCCCAGAAGAAAGCACAGGTGAGAGTGCGAGTGAGTTAAAAGCACAACAAAAGAATAAACAATTTTTAAAAATTCTGCGAGTTTTCTCCTCCGGCTTCCGCCTCAGAGGTCAAAGTTCTTTTCCTAGATATCACTGAATATTAGATTCCCTTTAAGACTCTAATTCATCTAACAATTTTTTACAAATATCTTTTTTCAGCCTTGAGAAAGCCCTGGCCAGATATTGTGCCATAAGGGCGAAACACGTGTCGACTGTTCACCTCCGCTTCAAATGGGCTTGTTCGCTTTATTTTGATAAATTTAAGCTTGAATGATTGGATCAGCTGAAATACAAGTCCTTCATTTGAACAAATAAATATTAATAATTTGGATTCACCAACTCACTTGACTTTCTTGCTTTTCAAATCTTTTCAAGAAGGAGTGAACTGACTCACTACTGAATGTATGTACTTTTTTGAGACCATAGAGGTCCAGTGTCTTGAGTCATCCTCCACAAGAAATAAGTAATATAACAAATTGAGCAATTTTCTCCAGAATTGGGATCCCTGGACCTCGGTATCTCTGTAATAGCATGGGTTGCTGTATAGTCACGTGATTAAGTGATAAAAACATGCACAATAGTGTGAGCGCCCTGTGAACGCGCTCGGTGGTTAAATGATGTTACGATAAAAACACAGGTAACGATCTATAACGCGCTGCAGTGTATAACCCCTAAAACATGGTATGACCTGTGCTGGTAATTCCAGACGAGCAAAATGGCAACTTACCCCCACAGGTGGGGTCGCAGGTAGACGGGGTTGCCTTGTGAGCACTGCGTTGCTCGCTCTGAAAAACAAACAAACACCCATAATCGCAAGTTCAGCGGGAAGCCGCTAACAGTCTTACCGGTAGTGGAGTTCGAGGTACGTGGTACTCACATGGAGGGGGGCACGCAACTAGCGATGCTCCTACCTTAGCTCAGGCTCCCGTAGCGAACTATGCCAATGGGAGAGTTAAGTAACGTAAGAAAGTACGTGACGATGTGAAGACTAGACCAGCACAGTGGGCTATTACCTTCACCAGGAGTTAAGCAGCACGAGCACGGTGGTGGCAGCATACTGTGTAGTGATCAGTAGGAGTAAACAGGTAATTTTTAACCTTTGTCACTGGAGTGAGGCCTACAGGCTCACTCCCTTTTATAGTTCAGATGCTGTGTGCTTAACTTACTCTTGACCTGCATCGGTTTGGTGTGAAGTTCTGCGCAGCACAGAAGTGATGTATCTGCGCTGGAATGATGCAGTACTGACTAGTGCATGCATGGTGAACGCATATGTTAAGTGTATACGTGCCTATGAGTGGTACAGTACCTGTAGGATGTAGTGCTGTGCATGCAGGGTAAATGCATGTGTTGTGTGTATGTGTACCTGTAAATGGTACAACAGATGAAGGATGCAGAGTATGCATGTTATATGCACATGGTGGATGTATGTGTACCTTTGAGTAGTACAGAACATATAAGATACAGTGTTGGGCAGTGTGTGCATGTTAAAATACATATTCTGGATGTATGTGTGCCTATGAGTGGTACAGTACATAGAGGATTTAGTACTGTGCAGTTTGTGCACAGGTTGTATATGCACCTGTGGATGGTACAATTCAAGGAGGGCCTCCATTTTGGGAGACCCAGGCTGGGATGGCAAAACATGGAGATGAGGTAGAGGAATCCCCCCAGATAGATGTGTGGATTGCGACATTGGTGAAAGCTGGGTGGGAAACACACTAGGAAGGGGGAAGACCATTTGGAGTCTGGAAAAGGAGAGTTTGAGACCTCAAAAACTGTCATCTGCCAAGCAGCCAGATGGGCTGTGTAAGGAGGAGAAGCTCTGCAAGACTTGTGACCATGACCGGGGCCAAGGCACTACTGATCTCCCTGCTGGGTGAAGAAACATCACCCAGGCAATCCAAGACCACCGGCCCTGGGGCCTGGAGCACCAGCACCTGCTAGCTTGTCATGACTAGTGTGCCCTGTGAGGAAGAAGACAGCGTTGGAGGAAGCGAGGTACAGTGGTGAGCCCTGTCAAGTGGACTTCCTGTACGAGGTGTGAGGTACGGCTGCTGCATTGATTGGGTCGTTACCTATATGTAGGACAAAGTTGGTGGCCTCCCCATGACAGAAGAAGGCTGCCATGAAATGAGCTGTGTATCTTGCTGCACCGATGGGGGCGGAGGCCATGTTTAGTGCCGAGGTGGCTTCCCTGTATGCCAAAGGGGGCCTCTGTGGATAACACTGCCGTGTGGTAAGGGCCGTAGCCTTGTGCAGTAGCGGATGGCAAGCCCGAATGCCAGGACGGGCCACTTGAAGGATTTAACCATGCAGATTAGGCAGGAAACCGTGCGCTGTGAGATGCGGTGACCTCGTATGCCAGAGGTAGTCACTAGGAGCATCAGTTGCTGCATCCTAATCTGCCATCGACCGTCACAGAAGTGAGGACGCCTTAGGAACACATGCACACCATCATACAGGAGATGGAACAAAGACAGGGTCATCGCAACCAACAACCCACAGGAGAGGAACCGCACACTTACCCCGCAGGAGAAGCCACAGATAGACTCTGGTCACTCGTGGAGTATGGCAGCGAGTGAGAGACTTTGCATCCACTGAGTGTAGCCACCTGGGTAGGGTGACCAGATGTCCTGGATTTGCCAGGACAGTCCTGATTTTTCATGAACTGTCCCGGTATCCGACACTTTTTTCTACAACAAAGAAATGTCCTTGGTTTTGAGAGGATTGAATAAGCGAGCACATTATCACAGTGTGGTACAGGCTCACGTTTCCTCCGATCCTCTCTTAAAACAGGAACATAAGCTGAGCTGTTGAAAAAGCCACCTGCTGTGTTGCCTCGCCGTTCTCAGGCAGAACAGCAGGATTTAATCAGAAGCGAATCAGTGTCCCATCACCCCAAGCCAGACACAATAGCAGCCTGCTCCTGGGTCTCATCATACAATCAGACTTGGGGGAAGGGATGTGTACTTATGTGTATGTATATAAATATACATACATATATCAAGTGACCATAAATATTTGTAATGTAGTCCTTTTGTAACCGTGATAAGGGCCCGACCAAAACATAGTCCTATTTCTATGTCTACGGCCGTCCCGGTTTTTCATTCTGAAAATCTGGTCAAGCTACACCTGTGCCGCATTTTGCGAATCACCTGAGCTCAGCTTCAGCAGCTGTGACCGCAGGCTGACGATGCGCACTCAGGAACTTTGGATGCTTCACACCTACCTGAGCGGGTAATACTGGTTTCGGGACTGTCAGCCCAGGAGAACTGGGTGCTAAGCTAGCGCAGTAACACTGAAACATTACTGACTTCAAATCAGATCCAAAGTGAACTCTTGAGACTCGTGCTACTAGTGGGATATACCATGGATGTTATCAATAGTGAATGGGGAATAACCACTATTGCTAACGCAATAAGGGAGTGGGATAGGGAATCGCCACAGCAACACTAGTGTCAGGTCCACAATAGGGACTGTGTAATTAATTGTGAATGTTGTATTTATGCTTTGTGTGGTATGCGGTATCAATAAAATACTTCTCTGTTTTCATAAAAGTTAGTATTTGGTTGAAAAATGATTTATTGCTGCTGCATGCATTTTGAGCTGGGAGCCTGTGTTCACTAATCTGTATCCACCACCCCCCCCCCCCCCCCACTCCTCAAAGCAAAATGCTGGGGGACAACACCACAGCCAAGCCATACAACATAGCGATTTGCCCAAGAGGTATCTTGAGCTCTTCCTGGGGATTGGCGCAAGAGATGTTTGTTTCTCTTCCCTTGAAAAGTGATAGTGACAGCTCCACTGTCTACAATGGCATTCCTGTGGGCAGACTGAACTCTCCAATTCTAGGGCAGTGATCTTCACGGCAGCAATCAAACAGCCAAGCTTACGTTTTCTGAGGTGATATGTCGGGTTTTCAGCACACAGGGCAGTATACCACATTCTCAGGACTACGGGTTATCCACTTCGCAGATACTTTCATCATTCCACACAGAGTAGTTGTTGTGACTTGTCCGATCTTTGCTCCAGGTGATACCTGGCTTTTTCTATTGCCACACCTGGAAACGATGTAGTAGGGTCTTGGTTACTTCCCAAGAGAATCAGGAATCGCTTCTGGTCCAGTCCAGTGGTCTACGATGCCTGAAGTGTCAGTGTATTGTGTGGTTGTGCAGAGTTGGAGAAACAGGGTTAAATGTTAATTGTCAGAGGGGGATATTACATCTAAGTAACTTTGTGGAGGACTGTAGTGCCACGCTTGTAAGTAGAAAGAGGACATAGAGGTTATCAGAATGAGTAGTACAGCCAGCAGTCATTAGGATGGTATGCAAAGTTTCTATGGATGTTATGTAGGGTGGTCTGTTGTGATTCGGGTGCTGATGTAATTGAACATAAACTAAGGCTTTATAGAAGAGTAAGCATTGCCTATCATCATATAAGATTACTTTCTTTTGGCCGAGAGTTATGATTTTTTTCATATGTTTGCATGTACGCTGCATATACAAGGTGCTCTCTTTCAGCATGTATTTATTTATTTCAAACACAAAGGCTTGTAGCTCAACCTATCCTAAGAGTACAAAGGCACCACCACCCAGTTCCCTACATGAACCTAACTTTAGCAAACAGTGATTCTTCAGTACTGGGGCCCTTCTCTTGCCATACAACTTTATCAACAAATGGTACTGCAAAATGTTACCTTCAATTAGTACTGTATCTAGAATGATTTAACTTTTCTTGACATGTCCAGGGTAAAAAGATTAACAATCTTATGCTAATGAGATCTGAATTACATCTCCTTTGTGGGGGTTTTACTGCAATATGCCATTAATTTTGAGAGTCATGACAGAAAATAAATGTAACTGGGAGTTATACTGAAACTCTCTGTACGACTGACAGAATAAATAATGTGAAAGGTGTAAAGGGGTAGTACAGCAGCTGTTAGCACACACCAGAGTGTGGGAATTCCACCTTTTCTGCATGGTCACCCTAGATTTTTCACCTTTGCAAGTCCCTATTTTTCTTTGCTGGCCAGTCAGCCAAAGAACTTTATTCACAATGTTTCTTTGCATAAAAGAAAATACAGTACAATCACTAAATACAATTCATTATTAAACTATCAGATTATCTAAAAAACATTATTAAAAGACCATAAACAATTAGGTTTATAGATAAGACGTTCTTGATTCGTGGTTAAAAATTTTGTGAATAATTAATTACACCTCTTATCAAATTAACCCCTTCAGTGCCCGCCCCTTTCCCCGCCCTGTGCCGGCCGTTGTATTAGCGGGCGGGGTTTATGACGAGCTGGTCTCGTCATGGGCACAGCGCCACCGCGGCCCATGACGAGACCAGCTCGTCATGGGCATTGAAGAGGTTAATATGCCATTCCGAGATTACAAACAATACCCACTAAACCTGGCACCACTACCTTTAACCAGTAGCAGAAACCTCTCATATCGGTGCCTTCGACTTTCAGACATCTTAAGAGCTTTTCTACATTTTACAATAGCCCACAGGTATGTTGCCAAGACCAAGCAGACTAAAGGGTTCTCAAGCCGTTGAAAATGGGGATGATGGACGGAGTGTTGAACATTGCAAGCACTCACCCCCAGTCAACTGATCTGGGTTTAATCCATCATCATTCTTTAGCTCACTCCGCCACCCCAGTTCAGACATGGCCATATGCAAATCAGTCTGACCCTGTGCCTCATGGGAACAGTCCAGCCCGAACTGCCAAGCATGTCTTCCCTGGACCGAAAACAAGCATCCTGGGACCGGTTTCTGGCGAATCAGCCATCATCAGCCAGGCTAGCTTGAATCCAGTGGCAGAGTGAGCAAGGGACCCACGTCTGGGCATACCCTGCCAACTTAGGGCGAACAAAGCAAAACCAAAGGGGATGATGGACGGAGTGTTGAACATTGCAAGCACTCACCCCCAGTCAAATGATCTGGGTTTAATCCATCATCATTCTTTAGCTCACTCCGCCACCCCAGTTCAGACATGGCCATATGCAAATCAGTCTGACCCTGTGCCTCATGGGAACAGTCCAGCCCGAACTGCCAAGCATGTCTTCCCTGGACTGGAAACAAGCATCCTGGGACCGGTTTTTGGCTAATCAACCGTCATCAGCCAGGCTAGCTTGAATCCAATGGCAAAGTGAGCAAGGGACCCACGTCTGGGCATACCCTGCCAACTTAGGGCGAACAAAGCAAAACCAAAGGGGATGATGGACGGAGTGTTGAACATTGCAAGCACTCACCCCCAGTCAACTGATCTGGGTTTAATCCATCATCATTCTTTAGCTCACTCAGCCACCCCAGTTCAGACATGGCCATATGCAAATCAGTCTGACCCTGTGCCTCATGGGAACAGTCCAGCCCGAACTGCCAAGCCATGTCTTCGCTGGACCGGAAACAAGCATCCTGGGGCCAGTTTCTGGCTAATCAGCCATCATCAGCCAGGCTACCTTGAATCCAGTGGCAAAGTGAGCAAGGGACCCACGTCTGGGCATACCCTGCCAACTTAAGGTGAACAAAGCTAAACCAAAGGGGATGATGGACGGAGTGCTGAACATTGCAAGCACTCACCCCCAGTCAACTGATCTGGGTTTAAGCCATTATCATTCTTTAGCTCCCTCCGCCACCCCAGTTCAGACATGGCCATATGCAAATCAGTCTGACCCTGTGCCTCATGGGAACAGTCCAGTCCGAACTGCCAAGCCATGTCTTCCCTGGACCAGAAACAAGCATCCTGGGACTGGTTTCTGGCTAGTCAGCCGTCATCAGCCAGGCTAGCTTGAATCCAGTGGCAAAGTGAGCAAGGGACCCACTTCTGGGCATACCCTGCCAACTTACGGCGAACAAAGAAAAACCAAAGGGGATGATGGACGGAGTGTTGAACATTGCAAGCACACTCACCCCCAGTCAACTTATCTGGGTTCATTCCATCATCATTCTTTAGCTCACTCCGCCGCCCCAGTTCAGACATGGCCATATGCAAATCAGTCTGACCCTGTGCCTCATGGGAACAGTCCAGCCCGAACTGCCAAGCCATGTCTTCCCTGGACCGGAAACAAGCATCCTGGGACCGGTTTCTGGCTAATCAGCCGTCATCAGCCAGGCTAGCTTGAATCCAGTGGCAAAGTGAGCAAGGGGCCCACGTCTGGGCATACCCTGCCAACTTAAGGCAAACAAAGCTAAACCAAAGGGGATGATGGACGGAGTGTTGAACATTGCAAGCACTCACCCCCAGTCAACTGATCTGGGTTTAATCCATCATCATTCTTTAGCTCACTCCGCCCCCCCAGTTCAGACATGGCCATATGCAAATCAGTCTGACCCTGTGCCTCATGGGAACAGTCCAGCCCAAACTGCCAAGCCATGTCTTCCCTGGACCGGAAACAAGCATCTTGGGACCGGTTTCTGGCTAATCAGCCGTCATCAGCCAGGCTAGCTTGAATCCAGTGGCAAAGTGAGCAAGGGACCCACATCTGGGCATACCCTGCCAACTTAGGGCGAACAAAGCAAAACCAAAGGGGATGATGGACGGAGTGTTGAACATTGCAAGCACTCACCCCCAGTCAACTGATCTGGGTTTATTCCATCATCATTCTTTAGCTCACTCCGCCACCCCAGTTCAGACATGGCTTTTGCAAATCAGTCTGACCCTGTGCCTCATAGGAACAGTCCAGCCCGAACTGCCAAGCCATATCTTCCCTGGACCGGAAACAAGTATCCTGGGACCGGTTTCTGGCTAATCAGCCCTCACCAGCCAGGCTAGCTTGAATCCAGTGGCAAAGTGAGCAAGGGACCTACGTCTGGGCATACCCTGCCAACTTAGGACGAACAAAGCAAAAGACACACAATTGATGGACGGAATGCATAACAAATCAAAACATTCACCCTCAGTCAAGAAATCTGGGTTTAATCCATCATTCTATTGCTCACCACGCCACCCCTGTTTAGACCTGGCCATATGCAAATCAGTCTTGACCCTGTGCCTCATGGGAACAGTCCAGCCCGAACTGCCAAGCCAGGTCCTCCCTGAACCAGAAACAAGCATCCCAGGACCGGTTTCGGGGTTTCACCCCTCTTCAGCCAGGATAGCTTGATTCCAGTGGCACAGTGAGCCCAGGACCGGATATTCAAGGCCTATTCAAGGCCTTTCCATAAGTATCATGTTTGAAGTGGGCCACAGATCGCTCTCCACATCTTTTGACAGCTTTTGGCTTTAAAGTCCTCCACCCAGATAACGCCCAGGGCTTTGTGATGTTGAGTAATGATTTTCCCAATCGCCTGTTCCAAGGTGTTGACCACTGGTAACATATCCCAATGAAAACAGTTATTATAAAAATTAATTAGGATTATATATCAGAGTCAATATTGCCCTCACATGTCAAAACATGAAAATAAGGGGAGGTATCCAGGAACTTCACAAAGTTGACATTAATAGTATCAGCTAAAAGAGTCAGCATGCCACCTCTTGCGCGACCTGATCTAGCTGGTATTGCTGGAGTATGATAGGAATGGTAGCGGTCAGGAAGACTGAGCCTACCTCCAATGTCTCCTGAAGACACTGTATATCGTATCTAGTTACCTCCCTCAGCCAATCTGAGTGTTTTTCTCTTAAAGCCTGCTATGTTCCAGGTAGCTAACCTCAGGGTATCTGCCCGCTTTCCTCCTATCTCACTTTCCTTCATGGGGCCAACCTTAGGCTCTCCAGCGCCCACCACAGATGTAGACTTTGAGATCAGTCGATCACAATCCTTCAAGCTCGCCAGCAGAGCATATCTATTACAAAGGAGGAACTCACCACTTCTCTCTCATCTGTGCATTTCTTTTCAAGTAAGGATGACTTGTGAATCCGGATATGCCCCCCCCCCTCTATCCTCACGGTAGAATGGGGTTTGTAAAAATGGTTTAGAGGTAGGGCAAATATGGGAACTTAACAATAGTGCAAATGGAAGTTGGTTTAACATATCCCCTACTAAGGCAGGACTATCTAGATTGACCACAATGCAATCCTCTATTGTGTTCTTTGGAGCAGAGCCCACCCATGGAACTCTTCTTGCCATTAGGCTGTGCCTATGTAGCTGCTGGACTCCTCGTGTGAACTTAGCTAGCCAGTGTAACGCCTTCGCCATAATTTGTTCCATTGTCTCAACCTGACTTTGTCTCAGCTCTGGAATATTTACCAGCACAAAAACATATAGGCAAGCTTCCGGTAGCAAATATAGTGTGTGGGGCCTACGGGGTCTCCCTCCGTTTGCTCCTTAACCTAGTTTACCTGTACTCATTGGGGTTTTAGCTTTCTCTCGGGCAGGGGGCAGGAGAAGTTTGGTGGAACACAAGATTTGTTCACAGCAGTAGTAAGATATTGCCCTGGATCAGGGTGATCAATCAGCAGAACACAGACACCCCTCCCACAGATCCGATCAGTTGTGAACCTCCCATGGTTTAGTTTAATTTGTGGAATATTCTCTGAGCTTCTATGGGGATTATTTTGATGTAGACCCTTAGATCTCTCACCCTGCCTGTCTAAATCACTGAGACCAGTTCATGAGGTAAAAGAGCTGGATAAAGGATTCAAGGTACTGGGGCATTTATTATCAGTTATGCTCTTAGAGGTCCAGCTATTGTTACATATTTGTACAAGGCATTGATCTATAAGGTCCAATCTGTGCAAGAGCGGCTATAATTGCGACACAGGAAAACATTCTAATCTATGGCTAATAGCATCCATATTCTGTGTGGAAGATTCAGTTCCAGCCACCTTCTTTGGCTTTTTAGCTTTGGGTGCAGAAATTTGCTAAGACCCCTTTCCTGTTTGGTACGAGCTCCCTTGAAATGTTAGGCATGCATACAGGTGGCACAACTGAATGTCAGTCAAATTTGAAAGCGATCCTCCGGCCCTTCTAACCTAGTACAATCAGGTATAGGCTGAACATAATTCAATGGCTGGCCAGTTCGATCGAAAGTCTATGTTTAGTAATTTCTCTCTCTTTATTCAAGACATTTGCTGCCCTAACGGGGAAGGAATCGATGGTATTTATGATTTACCCCTCGGTGGCTGGTCGCTTGTCCTTTTTCTTCCCCATTTGTCTTGTCTGTGGCATTTGTCGATCGGTGAACATTAGGGAAGTGGCCCAGCCCAGCCTCTTACCGGCTATGACGGGTGCGAACGCGTCCCACACTGCAGGATTGCGTTATGCTTAAAAGCGTGTGAAGGCAAGCGACAGTTGCAGGGGCTAGTGGAGTATTTAGTCTCCCAGCGGTGCAGGAGTCTCTGCACGGCTCTCTCCCTTCTCCAGGATTGCAGTTGCAGCTAGCCCTGGGATCCAGAGCTGCTACCAATTACCGGGGTGCAGGTGCAGACTTGTAAGGCCTGTCAGGCTTGGCGGACTGATCAGTGTGGATGCGGAAGGATGGTAGTGCAGCAGACACAAGCAGCTACGGTCTAAAGCTGGCCGCTTCTGTGAGCCGCTGGTGCCTGCGGCTACCTAAAGCGCTCTCCCCTCTTCCACCGCCCTTTTCCAGAGCCGGAGTGGGCCTGGGGTAGGGAGTAGAGTATCCGCCGCAGGTCCTTGTTAGATGACAGTCTGCGTTGCGCCCCCACAGCTTGACCCTTTTGGACTTTCGTCTGGCTTACTCCGAAGCTCCAGTCCTATGAGGTTCGCAAGCCCCACCTCCTACGTCAAATCTCCAACCTTGTTTGCTGGCCTTAGAACTCTGTGCAACTTCCCCTTGCTTACCGGTAGTGAAGTGCCTGTGCTTCTCCTATAAACATGGTTAAATTGGCCTATTCCCAATTGGTATGTTTAACTTGCCTGAAGGTTCCTATTATATGGTGTAAAAAGTACACCCAGACCCAGGATGTTAAATATCATCTGTGGAATGTAGCACAGATTGTGCTATTTACTAGCGTGATAATGAAAACATGGCTTCAGGCTAACTACTGTAGGCTCACTACTGTGATTTAAATCTGCAGTTCTTCCTGGTAAAATAACCCTTTTTGATAGGTTAAACCTCCTTTTTAAATATTATTAAGTCACTTCTATGAGAGGCTTGTAGCCCACAAGGTAGGGTGCATGTATTTAAAAGTCGGACATGTAAACAATTAATGATTCCATGTCCCTACAGTGACAGGGCACTATTTTCACTATGGCACGCCTAGCTAACCTATGCAGATAACCAGAGTACACGTTTAAATATTAATACTATATCATGGGAATATGACTAGCTAGAAAAATAATGTAAGCACTATTTTTAAAAGTAAATAAAAAATGTAATTAAATGATGAAGTTAGATTTTTAGTTGAATAATAAGGAAATTTAACTTTTAGAAAGTTACTTTTTACCTGTTTGAACAGTCAGATGGCTATTCAGCATAAGCCCCTGCCAGCTATGTGCTCAAACTTTTTTTTAAACCTTGTATTTACATTTTTGACCATAAAACATAACCATACAGCTTGATATCCACATGACAGTTACAGTAGATCGAAATGTGATTCTATATGCAATCTTCTTATTTGCAAGACATGCAACATGTCAAACATATATTGTTCAGGACAGCCAGCAATACAGATCCATACACGATACATGGACAACCTAAAGAATACTGAAAGGGCGTAGAAGTCCGTCATCCATCAATAGCAGCGCTGACCATTATTACTATATCCCCACATACCCACAGGAGGGGAGCACCACCCAACCTGAGGGGCATTATCAGGGCTCCAGAGGAATCCGCATACTCCACACATCATTTATGAGCCACCTATAGTAGATAAGTCCACTCTCCCCGCCCCCCACTCAACGAGGAAGGTCTGAAACTGACCCCATATGTCCCGTGGTCTTGAGGCTAGCGGCTGTGTTTCAGCATAGACCGACAGTTGTTCCTGACAGTATAACATATCTGTTAACCACTCTTTAAACTTTGGGGCTCGCCCCCTACCCCAGCGGCAAGCCACTCTGCGCTTGGCCAGCAGCAGAGCCACCGCACTAAATTTCCTGTACTTATTGGGTATCTGTGCAGTGTACCCTAGCAGTGCCATCAGTGGATCCCTCGCCAGTGTCCCATCTGTCATTTTGTCGAGAGCATCATAGACCTGCATCCAAAAATCCCACACCGCCGGGCATTCCCATGCCAAGTGCTGCAGAAATCCCGCCCCAGTCCATCCACACCTGTCACACCTATCATTATCGGACAACTTCAATCGATATTTTTTGGCAGATGTGCAGTATAGACGCTGCAAGAACCTATAATGTATCACTTTCAATCGACAGCTAGCAGAAATTTGCAGAGTTTGTTTGCAGCAATACAGCCATTGTTCGTCTGTCATTTCCCGTCCCAACTCCTCACTCCAACCTGTACGCGCTAGGCTTCTGACACCCTTTTGCTGTGTCCGTATGCACCGATAGATACCCGATACCAAATGTTTACCCTCCGAAGAAGTGATCATGAAGTGTAACGGGACAAAATTCTTCGGTTCTCAAGGGAAGTCAGGAAGAACCGCCTTCATCCCCTGCCGCAAGCGCACATATAAAAATACATCTAAGGGCGTAGGCTGCACCGCCTGGAACATGTGCTCGAGAGATCGGAACACACCTTCGTGGAACAAGTCCCCCCATGTGGCGATATGTAGTCGCTGGCACATATTACGAAACCCTTTTTCCTGCAACAATGACATATCTGGATGATATACTAGCAAGAGACGCGAGGAGAACAGCAACAAGGGTGCCTGAAGAAGACCTACCATACGCCTCCATGCATCCACCGTGCTGGTGACCGTTGTGGGGGGAATCCCACGCGCGCTTGCAGGTTCATGAATCAAGCCACTAAGTGGAATAGAGCTATGTGTTCAAACTTGAATAAGTGTGAAAAGGTGTGAAATGCCTCCCAGCCAGGCCAAGAGGTTGAACTGAATGGGCAGACATAACTCCTCTGAACTCCACAGATTATGCAGAGTGGGTCTATAGGCATCCTTTTTGACAGTACAAACTCAAACCCTGCTTCTTAGGTCGGTTAATAGCCCACCTGAAAGGAAGAGAACAACATTCCAAAACAATTCTTGTGGATCTCCTGTCTTATAGCTGAAGATCCCTGTTTGTGTCCTACCAGACGTCAGTCTCTGGGTTTGTTGTGGGTATCGTGCCCACTTCAAACTGAATTTCAATGTTATATGTGGGAGAAAACTAGTATTACTATAGTACACTCCCCATACACACCCCAGCCGTCAGAGCCCAAGTTTAACCTGGCCGAAGAATTTGCCATCTTGGATTCGCCCTTACGCATTGCATTTTGGCCTTTTGGCCTGTTTGCAGTAAAGCAAACAGAAACTACTACACAAGTATGTACGTCAAGGCCTGGTAAGCTTTACTCCATTTGTAAGAGAGGAACTAGGAGTGCCATAGGATGTTCCCTACCTACAGGCTGGCGAACCCTACAAAGTTGTACCGTCACTCCGCCTTCCTCAGAAAACGTTCTTGGCTCAGGTGATATCAGAAGAGAGGATTGAACCTGTTATACATGACCTGAAAGGAGCCCAAAGGACTGAACCTGCTTCCTCCTGTACCCAGGACCAAGAAGTGGATACTAAGGGTCAGTTGGCAGACCTCTAATGTGGGTAAAGGGCGACAACAAGCTTCAAGACGCCTATTCCTCCAAGTACCAAACTGACCATTGGTAACAGGACTTGGACTGGTCCTTACTATTGGCCTCTGCTTGACACCCTGTGAGTCTCTAAGTGTCTACCCCAAAGTCCTTGGAACTTGGAAGTGAACTCCTGTGGTTGTTTGGGGCTTAAAAGACTTGATTCATCTCATTAATTGACTGCACCTGCAAACTGATAGGCAGGGTCATATTAGAACGGTTGGAGGCCTGGGTAACCGACAGCAGGACATTTTCGGATGTACAATACGGTATCAGGAGGGGTCTGGGAACCATCGAACAATGTCTTAATCTGCACCTGGTCATAAGCAAGTACACAATAGCCAAGCCCGGATCTCTCTACCTCGGGTTTATGGACCTTATGTCGGCTTTTGACTGGGTGCAGAGAGGGAGACTATGGGAAAAGATGTTGAACTTGGGCATTGAACCATCCATACTCAACTTTTTAGCCAAAATGCATAAAGATGTGACTGGGAGGGTCAGATATGGAGCGGGCGGGGAACACTCTGCTCCCACAAAAATGAATCGTGGGGGTTCGACAAGGCTGCGGCCTTGCCCCATTTTTATTTTGTTTATACATCAATGATTTAGAAAGATACATTAACCATGGGAATGTGGATGCTCCCAAGATAGGCACCAGAAATCTACCGGCATTACTTTACGCAGATGATTGTATCTTAATGTCTAGAACTAGTGTGGGTTTGCAGAAGCTTGTGACCAGGTTAAATGATTTCATGAACCGACTGGGTTTAAAGACCAATATAGGGAAATCTTACACCATGGTGGTGGGTAAATTCCCCCCCATTTTAAAATTATGTTTTATTAAAAAATTAAAAGCTATCCTATGTTCCTACTTTTTCTTATCTGGGAATCCCGTTTGACCAGAAAAGCACCTGGCACCACCTACCACCTGGCACCACCTACTTAAAACAAGGATTAGTAGTTTCAATCAAAACCTGGAGGCGGTATTCAGATTTATGTTCTGTCACTTTGTACGGGACTGGAGCATGGGGTTCCTGTAACCCGGTGGGACTACAAAGAGCTGAGAACACCTTCATGAGACGCTTGCTGACAGTCCCCAATAGTCCCCCTGCTACTGTCTGTCACAGCGAACTTGGCCTGATTCCTTTGTCCTTCCATATACAAATAGCATTGACTTTACTATGGCACTCCATTTGGGGGAAGGTAGAACCAGTCCTTAACCAACCCTTCTTAATCGTGCAATTATCTTAGACTGTTTTAAAGTGGGCTACATGTCGAAGATACCTAGGATCAGCAATATAAAAAAACTGTTAGAGTCACTGGGGTTGGTGGACTGTTTTTATAATCCAGCTAATATTGCCAAGATACCAAAAGCAAAATTGGAAACGGATCCTAACCTGTCTAAAATCAACTAGAGAAAACTTAGAGATGGTAAAAAAGAGCATCTCATAACACTCGCTCTTAGCACGCTCTTCGGGTGTTGAGCCGTATCTCTCTTTTTATTTTAGTCATACCAAATTGTTTTATCTCATTAGATTCAGGTTTGGTATTTCGCATTTTTTGGTCTCTTATACCCGCAAAGCTTACTGTGATGCCAAACTAGATCTGTGCCCTTCCGATTCAAAGTCCACTCAGAGCACGCTCCATTTCCTTTTCTTTTGTCAACTTTACATTAAGCCAAGGAGTGATTTTATCATCTCTCTCCTAAAGTTTTTAAACATTAGGAAGTGTCGGTCAGCTTTATATCATCTCCAGCTTTTAAATGATGAATTCACCTGTCTAATGATTTATAGGTACATCTCTTCTGCTGTTTGTTTGCGTGATATTGTGGGGAAAAGTTTTTATTTGTTTTAACGTTTCATCTTTGGATCCTATTGCCCACGGGACAGGGGTTTGTTATGAACTCATCATACCCTGTCCCTAGTTTATGCTGCTATTTCATAGAAATGTTAATTTATTGATTACTATGACATTCTGATTATGAATTATCACTGCTGCAAAACATATCATTCATTGTCTGTATCACATTTTTTTAACTCATGTTTTAAATGTTTTTTATAATGCATTCTTTTATGGCTGGAAGTCAACTGAATAAAGATATTTTGACTGACTGACTGACTTGAGTTAGAAGGTAAAATCGTTGACCAGGAAGAACGTGGTTGGTGTATACGACTCGCGCCTCATCTTGGTGTTAGAAATGGGGATCAGGGCCCCAATATTTATACCACATTTAATCTTTGTTCTCTTTGTGGCAAGGGTCTCAGAGTCCAGTCCAAGCTGAGCCGAGCTTCACTACATGAGGTGGAGACAGCATTGTGCAGAGGAGACACTGCCTATTCAGGTGCTAGTGAAAACTCCTCCCACCACTTTAAATACAGACCAGGCCTATTCAGCCCAACTAGGAGTCGCCCAGGAAAGACAGGATATACCTCAACCCACTTGTAGCTGTCTACAGTGAATGCACATCACCAGTATCTGTCACTCCAAAACCAGACAGTCAATACACAAACCAGCAGAGGCACACAGAATGGTTAGACACGAAAATACCCACTTTCTAAAAGCGGTATTTTCAAACACATAATATAAAAATCATCTTTAGTAAAAGATGTATTTTTAAAACCTGAGTTCAGGCATACTAAACTCTATTTTCTTATTTTGTCCCAATAGAAAGTTAGGCTTGTAAGATGTTACCAAGCAACCCCCATGTTAGCCTATGGGACAGATAGCCTGTCAATAGTGAAAAAAAAAATTGGCAGTATTTCACTATCAGGACATGTCGCACACCAGGACATGTCTTACCTTTCACATACACTGCACCCTGCCCATGGGAGTACCTTGGCCTACCTGAGGGGTGCCTTGAATGTAAGAAAAGGGAAGGTTAGGGCCTGGCAAGTGGGGGCACTTGACAGGTCGACAAGGCAGTAAAAACTGCATTCACACTGCAGTGGCATGTCTGAGACACCTTTGAAAGGCTTCTGGTGTGGGTGGCACAATCAGTGCTTGCTGCAGGCAATCTAGCAACATTTTGTTTACAGGCCCTGGGATCACTCACTGCTCTATACTAGGGACTTAGTAGTAAATCAAATAAGCCAACATGGAAGCACCAATACATAAACACAATATACAGTAGGAGCACTTGCACTTTAACACTGAACAGCAGTGAGAAAGTGCACAGAGGTACTAAACCAGAGAAACGAAGTCCAACGTACCATTAAAAACAGGAGGCAGCCAAGCAAAATGACAGGGGAAACATGCCAAAATAGGCCAGGTCTAACATTTGGTCAGCCTCAAATTGTGCTTAGGTTTCTTCTGGTCTATCAGGACCATTGACTATCATTGGCACTTTGTGCTTTTTGGCACTATTTCTACTTAAAACTTTCAAAATTGTGTGAATGGAGGGTAGTGGTGGAACACCGTTTGCGCTCCATTGGCACAGATGAAAATGCTGATCGAGACTTGAAGACCTGGGTTTACATGCTGGAGAGGCTACTTCTGACTAGATGCACACAGATCTCTCAAGCAAGTGCATTCACCATCCGAGTTCTTTTACTGCTGTAATGCCAGCAACCTTACTGGGAATACTTAGATCTCTACAGCAAATGACTAAACACAGTAAGCTATTTTAAGTCTGTCTGTTTACCAGTTAAATAAGTGAGCAGAGATATTCTATCACATTTACCTTGATGATAATTTCTTTGGAAGGAAGAGGTGCTTTAACAAAAGAAATGAGCAAGTTGATTGTCGTCTTACATTCAATTAACCCTGTGTGTTTCCATCCCCTAACTCCCAATGTAAGGGATCCAAGACTATGGTCCAGATGAACTATTTACTAGTTGCAAAATTTTGGTTGCAGTTTGAGAACAGCATTTTTGAGACAAGTGAAGAATTTTAAGAACCGAACTATGTTCTAATAGGTTGTTTTTTAGGTCTCGCGCCTACCGTTGCAGGGCGTAGCACTGCTCACGCAGCAAGAGACCTCTTGTACGGGGTTTGAAAATCGGCCTAGGAATCGCACACGTTCGTGCGTGTGCTTTTCCTTTTGGCCCACGCGATTGGGCTTTGCGTGTGTGTTTTTCACTAAGACGGCACGCAATAGGCCAAAGGCGGTCGGGTTGCTCCGCCCATGGCCTATTGGTGTCTAGTACACGCACCGCTGGCCATGTGGTTTCAATTATCGTGCCCAAACACGGGCGCCCTAATTGAAACCACATGGCCGGCGATGGCACGTGCGGGCTTCTTTGTTATAGATTGACAGATAGCGCGTTTTCTAACGTAATTCTCGCAACATCAGACGACTGTGCAAGAAGCAAACCATAATGCTATGATGCGCTAATATAAAACCCATAATTTAAGCGCTATATACGTGTTACTGCAGATTAATGCAAATCGATTAAAACAATGGAAGTAATCTTTCCTAAACACGTGCAATCATTTAATACTGATGCCATTGTTATGCCTCAGTGGGTTCGTTTTCCTGGTGCAGAGATCGGTGCACAGTTTTCCATCACCGAGATGCGTGTGCCCTGCCCGTCAC
This sequence comes from Triturus cristatus, assembly GCF_964204655.1. Taxonomy (NCBI): domain Eukaryota; kingdom Metazoa; phylum Chordata; class Amphibia; order Caudata; family Salamandridae; genus Triturus; species Triturus cristatus. The sequence goes on along the minus strand of NC_140590.1, from coordinate 1,140,424,958 downwards.
GGGTTGCCATCTCTGCGAGACAGACCTGCAGGCTCACGCACATTCTGCTGTGGCGTGCGTGTAACGTGCGTGTAAATCACAGCAGAAGAGCTTGGGCGGTGAATGTTCCATCACCACAGTGTTTTGTGGGGAAGTTGTGAGTCGCTGGTGCAGTTAGATTATACAAATCACCGAGCGCTAATGTAATGTTTTTTTTTTTACAGATTTGCTTAATATGCAGATTAACCAACCCGAGTAAAATAACTCGGAGGATCGAAGCGTCTGTGCCAGGCGTGTGTGTGGCTGGAGTCCCAGTTTCCAACCCCAGTAAAATAGCTTGGCCGGCGTGTACTTTTACTTCTTTATAAGAATAGCAGACTGATATGGCCAGTTTTCCGCTATGTGGCAGTGGCTAGTTTCTTTTCTGTGGCTATTTCAGGCAGCCCTCAGCTGTTTTCTGTGACTCAGACAGGGCCCTGGTGGGGGAAGGAGCTGGGAAGTGTGGCTACAAACCCGTGAGTTTGTCTGGGGCCTCCAAGATGGTCGCCGCGCTCAATACGGCTGTCCGCAAATCCAGTCTTGTAGTCACAAAGAAGACCGTGGCAGAGGCCTAGGAGGTACGTGAGGTCATGACCCCCGTCCTCCCTTCGGCTATCTGCTGCGCAGTGCAGAGACTGCACACAATGGCTGGATGAATGGAAAACAGGCACATTTCATCTGGCACTGACTGCAGCTCAGCACCCAAAGAATTCAACAAGCTGTAAAGTGTAATCAAGTACTTTAAAATCTTTAAAAACACAAAAGGGGGTAGGATAGCGCACTGGCTAGCACACTCATTCCCATCCTCTTGGCCCTATGCATTCTGGTAAGGTGTGGTGTAAAGTAGCAATTTACTCACAGTGATTGCATTTGTAGTTTGAATGTTTAAGACCAGTAGGTGCTGTCACATGTTTTTAGGTCTCGCCTAGTTAAAGATGAAAACGTTTTCAAACAGATGACATCTACTTTTTTTCTTCTTGCACAGCAGCCTGTATTCACTTTTTATAGTTAGTGTCTTGATTGGCTCTATTTTTTTGTTTGAGCGTTTTGTTTTCGCAAAACATTAATGTCATAAATATACATGGCGGTATGGGCAATGCCTTTCAACATTACATTGAATATTGTATTTGAATATCGGGATTTATATAGCGCTTCATAACTATCATCGCGAGTTAGACACATTTTATTTGTGTACTGGATGCGATGGATTCATTTTTGGGCTCCAAGAATTTCAAGATTTTGTTTTCAGAATTAGGTGTTTAGTATTAGTGACGTTTTAGGTATTTTACTTTTGGTATTTTATTAGTAATATTGATGTATTTATCTTTTTTTAGTTTATGTTTTATGACCTATAATCCTTTTGTGGCCGCTCATGTATACAGAACATAAATATTGGGGTGTAGTCACCCACTGCAGCATAAGTAAACCTCATGTGTGGGGTACATTCATGGCATACCCTGTGGCATGCGAGGGGTCGCGAGCATACGCGACCCCTCGCAATGAGAAACCTGACCTCCTCGCGTTGGGAATCTCGCCGTGAGGTTTATTTTCCATGCTCGCGATCGCCAACTTGATGTTGCTGATCGCGAACAAGGAAAAAGGGTCGCCGGGATGTTATTTTGCTTGCTCGCGGTCGCCAACTTGATGTTGCTGATCGCGAACAAGGAAAAAGGGGCGCCGGGATGTTATTTTGCTTGCTCGCGGTCGCCAACTTGACGTTGAGGACCGCGAGCAAGCAAAAAAATGACCGCAGCACTACGCTACGAGTGTTCGCACTGTGCTACGTGCAGTTCGCGTAGTGCGAAGTAGCGCGAACTTCGCAAACTACGCGAGCGTAGCGTAGTGCTTCGCCCAGGCTTACTTTTGAAGTTGTTAAAGCGGCGGCTGTGGACCCGGAGTACAAACATGCTGCAGCAGTTCTTGGAGACTGTGCTAGTTGAGTGAGTCAGAAAACATCGGATATTTTATTTCACAACAATATACATGGGAAGTATCTTTCAGATCTTGAGGAGTACCTTAAGGAAGTTTGTCAACAAAGATTGGTAAGTGCCTGAACCGCATTTCAGCAAGAGTATTGGAGACATAATTATAACAAGCATTTGCGATGCAATAGGTCTCGCATTTGCACGAGTTTGAGTTATTGGCATTGCAAATGACAATGATTTATATCTGTGTTTTCAAAACCTGGAAGCAGTGTGTAAACACGCACTTTAAACTTATAGTCCTTGCTTATGAGAAGCAAGGCTGTCAGTAAAAGAGGTGCAGTTACTGGCAGCATTGCTTCTCCTAAGCAACGACTATATGTACAAAGTGTGTGTTCACGCACCTCTTGTTCTTTAAATTATCACTCCACTTAAAAAACATACCTAAAAAACATTGTCATTTACAATGTCAATAGCTCCAACTCCAACAAATGCGAGACCTATTGCATTGCAAATGCTTGTTAAAATTTTAAATCATAGTGGGACGGAATTCAACCTACCTAATCAGTATTAACGAGGTAGGTCGCAAATTGCAAACCACTACAATTTGAGGCCATTACGGGGTTGGTGGCCTTCTAAGATCAGCACTGATATCTGTGACTGTGTTTTCAATGAAGCAAACTTTTATTTATTTATTTATGTTTTGGCTCTTTATTAAAGGCAAAGGACTACATTTAAAAGTAAAGATTCTGTTTTTTTTGTTTGTTTGTTCAGTAGTTGGCAGTAGCATTCACAATGGGTCCCAATGGTAACCTTTCTCTTTTCCAAATGCATTACCACCGCCTTTGTTTTATTCTTTATTTATATAGCTCAAACTTGGCCCAAGGGCATTAGTGCTTTACATGAGCACCAGATTACATTACACATAGTCAGGTTCATCTTTTTTTTAGGCACAGGTACAGTGAGAGATTTGCCCAGAATCACAGTACATTGAGCAAATGCCGTGATTCAAGCTGATTTCTCCCAGTTGTCAAAGTTGGCAGCTCAGGCTGTTAGGACACATCTCCTTCTCCTTTTAAGTGTTGGTAAAATATCATTGTTTTGCAACCGGCTTCGGTCAGAAAACGTTCACACATAAGATACTGATTTGTTATTTGGAAGGGACACCAACAGCACACCCGTTGCAGAAACCAAATTGGTACCCATTCAAAATCCCATTCAAGGAGTCTGGAAAACTTTTCTGGACTCCTAATATCTGATCCGTGCATAAGAAAAATAATTTTAATAGTTGCAAACTCCGAATAGGAGTGTTTGCATTTGTTAAAATGCTTAGTACGTATGGCTCTAAATGTATTCAAAGACTGGGTGCAACATAGAATAAGCACATTTCAAGTTGCAAATATCACACTTCCACTAGTCATTAAGTTTTTTAAATCTTCATTTGGTGTTGAGAATTAACGACTTAAAAGAAAAAAAAAGCAACATGGGGAAAAAATAAAACCACAAATTATAGAATTCGAAGAACAGAACGAGGATGGATTAAACTAGTCATTCGCGCCTACTAATGTTAACCGCTTAAGAGCTATGCCAATGTTATATTGGAAAGGAGAAAGGTAGTGGAGTTACTGGGAGAAACAGACAGACTTGCAGTTGGGGAGAAATAGGGCATGGACAGTGTGCGGCGGGTACGGTGAGAATCTTAAACATTGCAAATAAGACTTTTAGTTTGTAAATGTTCTTTGGAACCAGGAAGAACAGCTCCATAACATCTCGGGACTGGTGTAGCTATAATCAGATGCAAATGTCAAAAGCTTGTCGTGGAGCCCCCTGTTTTATGCAAACATGTTCCCGCGGCCTTCGTTCCCAGGGTTTTGGATATCGAGGCCTTGCGTGAGGAGGCCGTGTGCACACTCATCCTCTTGTGAACCAACCATAAAAATCACTTCGATCTAAATATAGCCCTGCGTGCTCGCGTTCCTTTCACTAACTCTGCCTTCCACCCTCAATTGTTTTAGTTACGTTTTATCAAAAGCCTGTTGCTGCATCCGGCTTTACCCCTGAAATTACCTCACCCGACAGACTCCCTTCCCCCCTCAGGATATGTACCACCCCACCCCCACCCGATTCCAAGCTCTTTGAAAGGATTGGACAGCGTAACGATTGCAGTAGCCCATCCCCCAACGCTCGGTGCGTGTATGGAAATTGCGACTGCGCCTGAGTGGCTCCTCCCCCAAAGGGAGGATGTTCGGTAAAGACTTCCCAATTTTGGGCCTCAATGCACCCCTCCTCCAACCTAGTTCGGGCCTATGGATTTCTGACCCGAAGCCCGGTCTCAGGGTGTATATGAGCCGGGCGTTCTTGTGCTCCTCACCCAAGGCCAGCCCACTGAACCTGTCCCCCACCCACAACCACTTATCACTGTACCTTCTCAGCTGGCTTCAGCGTCCTTTACCATTTCGGCCTCCAAAGTGCTCCTCCCATAGGTCAGACTGTCTCCTACAACCGCCCCCGCATCACGTTGTGCACCCCCAGTCCGCACGATTCATTGTCAACTCTCTTCCCGCACCAGACTCCCTGCTATGGCAAAACTGATACTCGTCAGACATTCGATAATATTCAAAGAAGGGTGGCTGCACGGGGGCGGGGGGTCTTGGAAAACGGGTATCTGTGGGTCTGGGACGAAGCCATGTGAATTAAATATGAAATTGTACGGAAGAAAGGGGCGCGGGTAATGAATACGCACTGGGGCCATTCCCAGCGCTATCGAGGTTTGGAGTCCTCTACCCCCTTCGTAGAGAAACCGCCCCCACCCCGATATCAAATAGAATAACAATGTAATATAATAAGAATAATTTTAGTACCGTATTTTTGCTGGCTGAGCGTCCCGTCCGGAGCGGCGCGCTCACGTGCAAGGAAGGCCCAATGCAGTGAAGGGGCTGAACTGTTTCCGCCTGTTTCTGAGCTGTGCCTCGTGGCGCATCTCATCGAGGCTATGCCTCCTGGGAGTTGTACCTCATGAGATCTGGGTATGAGTGAAGTGAACAGCGTCTTACGGGGTCCACCGTCCGGATGTGCCACCAGTGACCTGTACCTCACGAGAGTGGGCAGCGGCTGTTTGTCCGTCTCTCTATCGTGAGGGAGGAGAGAGGACACCAGAAGCAAGCTATGCCGACAGCCTGCGCAGAACCTCGGATGTGTCCTATGTGCGGCTCTACCTCACGAGGATTTTGATGAACGGTTGTGTTTTCACAAGCTGTACCTCACGAGGCTCTTCTCATAGTCGGTCTATGCTGTACTTAGTGAGAGCCGTAGAGGAGGGTAGTTGTGAGGGCTGCGACGGACCGATTTGTATTCTTCAACGGGTTTTTTATTACATCAAAAGGATTAGTCGTACATCACTGAGGAAAAAAATGTGTCACACCGGGGTTCGTTTTGGACCCTTAGACTGAGCTTTACTTTTCAGAGTTGTCTAGTCCTGGGTTGTACATCTCAAGGGCTAATAGACACAGCTGCTATTCCAGAGGACTGCAATAGAAGCGTATGTCACAGGATGTGACGGGCCAATCAATTGCATTCTTTCTAAGTTGGCCACGCTGACGTGTACGTCTTTGTGTCAGTTTTAAAGCTGAGCTATGGTTATAGAGTGGGCGCCCTTTTAATACCTTGTCAGCCAAATATGTGATTCTTCAGGTTGGCAATGCCAACCTAAGCTGTGTGTCCTCCTTTAAAAATGTTCGGGCCATTTTGTCTCCCCTCAGGCCCTGCTCTAGGATTTTTGACCTGGGAGGGCTATGATGGCGCATAGGGGAAGTGCACAAAAACCAACAAACGGGTTTGAAACATTAGCTATGGAGGCACTGGCAACATCTATCCAATATGGACATGTCTAAGAAGTTCAAGTTACATTTCTTGGAACAAATGCACATGGGTATTGACCATTCCGAGTGCCAGTGCTTAATTTGTATTAAAGAAAAAAGTGTCAGGGCCCTAGTCAGAAGGCCACTTCCGCTTGCACCACCCATTGCCACTGTCAGTGCTGCCAGTTACAGTAACAACACAACTAATTACTGTCACACTCCTACAAGTGTGACACTTACAATTCCAGCCTCCCTAAGCTAAAAGAATGGCTTTGGCATCCGGTATTAGTAATTCATAGTGTATATTTAATTAATAAACAATTGTTTTGCTAAAACCAATAACTAATCACCCACAACGGCGGACTATAGGTGCTGCACCTCACTCTGTTTCCTCTTGATCAACTCGTCCGTGCACAACAATTCCTGTACCTCCTGTCATTTGGTACAACTGCTATGCAGAATAGAAAATTGTTTTTGATTTGGAATGGTGCCCCAGTAATCTTCTTATCCAAAATGAAGAAAACAGTCGTAGTGGCAGGTGTTTCTTTTTATTTTATTTTCTGATCTTTTAATTCTACATATAAAGCATCCAGCCTACGTGTTTCGTTCAAATAGATAACTTGAACTTCATCAGGGCTGTGAATAATACATATATAAAGAAAAACATTTCTCCCATAGCTTAAAGGGGGGACAAAATGTCTCCAACACTAATTAACCATAAATCTGATCAGCTCATTTTATCTTTTTTTATTAATCATCATTAAGTAGAAAAAGGGATTCAAATAGTCTACATAGTCCACTCATAACATTTATATTCATAGTATTTATCACAGTAATACATCTATATGCGGGCTCCACAAAAAGGACAAATACAACAAATGAAAACGACCTACATGCAGATTATACAGAACTAAAAACACAGAATAATGCAAAACACTCACACCCAAACATACCTCACACCAAGACAACAGATTTAAAAACACAATCATGTGAACATCAAATATGTTCCAATTATTTTTTAAAAAAAAGACATTCACATTTCTCAAGTAATTTATACCCTATACAATTTTTATATACACTAGTATTTATTCAATGCAGATGACGGAGACAGAAATGCGTGACGTGCGCTTTGGTAAAGTCACTCCAAAGGTAAAGGAGAACACAACCTTCATCAGGGCACTATCTGACATCAAAGTACAGTGGCATCAGCCATCTGAGGGAGGTAGAAGTGAATCTCTATGGAGCTCACAAAGAGCAATAAAGAACTAATCTAATCACATCTACTCATATCAGAGAAGGTACAAGACTTTTGAATCATCATTTATGGTAGTAAACTCATAATATCTTGTATAAGGACCAAGTCCAAGTGAATACAGACCAATAATGCAGATTAATTAGACAGGACCACACAAATACTTAGGAGTGCAGAAAAGGGATGATATTTGAATAGAACTCCGAGACCAAACAGGACTCAAAATATGCAGATGGGCGAAAAGCCCTCTAAACATGAGGTCTCTCAATTGGTGGGACCCTGTGAATGGGTAGGCGTGGTAGAAAAAAATAAAATACATCCGCTGTAGGAGAGATCAACGTCTCACAGCCGACCGATTGGATGTATTCTATTTGTTTTGCCACGCCTACCCATTCACTGGGTCCCACATATTGAGAGACCTCCTGTTTAAGGAGTAGCACTCAGAGATACCTGTCTCCCAATTGTCCAAATGAGCCATGGACTACATTTGTAAACAACATCACAGTCTAGATGCAAGTATAGTTACACTGTTGGAAAGCATGGTCACAAAGGTATACCTATTACATTACCGAAGATAAAGGAAAGTAATGTGTTCTAGGCACCCACATTTCTTAAAAGATTTATGCATATTGTTCACCCAATAGAGTTGACAGACAGACGTACCAGCTTAGTTACGCTTGGTCACAGAATGTGTATATTCCTGGAATCTGGGCACCAAATGTGCATGCAGCAAATCAGTTGTACGCACCCTTGAGAGCAACAATATGTGTGAAGAATATCCCTTACCACAAGTGCGCAGCATGTCGTCCACACGCCAACTGTTGTTGAGCAGTTTGACTGTTGGCACCAAACGAGATCAAGATGCCGGGAAATTTAGACGCTGATTGGTCAGCGCTGTTACCCATAGCAACAGGACGCCAGGAGAGTGCAGGAAACTCGGTGGCCATGTTGGACTGGTCTAGATGAACAATATTTCAATTAAAGGACGAACGTTCCCTACGCTCCCACTGCTATGTCATAGTAAGCAAAGAAGGATATAATATTTAAAAATAATTCAATTAACCAATGTAGATGTTATGGGTGATGGTCATACTCAGCGGTCAAAGGTGTTTGAGTATAAATAAAAGCCGCATATTAAAAGCGGTGGACATATTGGAACGATCGAAATGGTGAGAACACGTTGAGTCACTAGTACAATGTAAAATAGAAGAGATGTCATTCCATCTCAATGAATGCCGAAACCACAAAAAGCAATATAGAAAACACGGTGGCTAAGTGGATAAATCACAAAAACCTAAAGAGGAGGCCAAGGATTCTATGAGTGTCATCAGTTATGATCGAGCTTATCAGTCAATACTATCCCAAGCCATAATGCCGCAAACAAAAACAAACTATGCGGCAGCCATATTCATCCAATCCAAAAGGTAAAAATAATAGGGAGTACAAAATTCCAATTGACCCTATCATCATATGAATAGCTATGGTCATTCAAGAAATGTGAGACTAATTGCATAAGTTCTACAGATGCAAAAGGCCACGTAGGGGCCATAATAGAGAGGTCAAGGGTGTTTAGAATCCAATTTGGGAGTCAAAGATGTAAAATGCTGCCCAATCACCCAGAATGTTGATCTGCTGTCTAAAGATCAGGAACAACGCCTTGTGATGCGTGCATATGGACTATGCTATTTTGACTTGTACATCACCTAAAGAGTAATAAAAACGCCAATGAACGCACAGGGGTGCTGGCTCTCACAGAAAATTGGTAGCCTCTTGTAAAAAAATCAAGAGCAAAACACCTCATAACTATACAGTGGGACCATAGTATCCCCGCCTGTGCATCGTAATGAAGGGTAACCAGAAGATGGTGGACAAGCAACAAAAAGCAGACTGCCACTAATAACTTGTAATTTCATTTTAGGACATAGTGGAACTCATTGTCTTTGCTGTGACCCTGTGACACCGACCGTAATTTGCAAATCCATTTGGCCTCAGTCTGTCTCAAAGTTAGTCTCAAAGTTAGTTCTCTATTTCCACCACGTGTGTTGGCAGCAATGTGGTCAATAACAAACAAACAAAATGTGGAATCTCCTGCATGTGCTACCCTATAATGATCAGTCATGGGATATCTAGAGTCCAAGTTGTGTAAAGCTCTGCAGTGTTCCTGTGTACGGGCTTGAGACTGCGCAAAGTACTACCCACATATATCAAATTACAAGCATAGCCAATGATGTATACCACAAATTGTGTGTTACAATTGATAAAATGCCTGATTTTGTGGACATGTTTGGTATTGCAGCTGAACTCTTTTTAGGTCTCGGCTGAGACAGCGCTTTAGCGCTGCTCTGGCGAGACTTATAGTAAGGGAGTTTTGGAAGTGCAAACAGTGGCTTTTCAGGCCTCCAAATACAGTGCATGTGCGCCGGGCGCGCACACCATTTGGCAGCCTGAAAAGCACTGCCTGATCACTTGCTTTCATGTCCTCAGTGAGCCGCGCGGCCACTGAGGACATCAAAGTGCACACCATTTGCCACCCCCTTCTTGCTTGTTTCCTTTGATCCCTATCTTTCCCTTTCTCAATCTCACCCTCTCCCTGCCTTTTACAACTGCGGCCCGCACCAATGTGCCCGCCCCCACTCCCCCCTCCCACTCCCTCCTCGTTTAGTTTAGTGGGAACGGCCGTCTTTTACACGTTATGCTGGGGAGCCGTTTTATCGTTAAACAAAGGAGCAGTATCCTGAGGGGATTACTTTAAACAAAACTTGAAAAAAAACTTGAAAATGTTTCCGCAATATAAGCGACACTTCCTAGTTCCCCGTCCGGAATTCTGTGTTGTTTACCCAGAAAAAAACAAAGATTTTTCCCGTCAGTATTTGATGTACATGTCATTTTCAAACTGTACGTGCTTTGTAATTAAATAGTGATTTTTTTTTTCTTAGCCACAATTTAAACGTACATCGTGTTTGAGTTAGAAATGCAAATGTAACATAATCATTTGTAAAAGTGATTCAAATACAAAGCGCTACACCAACGATGTATTTATTTATTTTTAGAAAGTGTTATATAGCGCTAGTTCTTCTGGGAATGCATCCATTAAAAAGCAAAGGGCTCTGGATTGGGCATGAAGGGGGCGTGCGGGGATGCCTCCAACAGCAGCGCTGTTCCAGGGCAGCGCTGTGAAGTGGCGCTGTCTCTTTGTCACCCGCCTGTCTCGCGCCGCAGTAAACGGCAGCTCTTTGTACTCCAGGCATTCCTGTGGATAGTTTATGTTGTGAATCACCCCGTTCACAGGCAGCTCTCGTAGGTGGGAGTGGCAGCTCGTTCCCGGGGTTTGCTTGCTGTGTGCTCTCGGTGTGTTTGTGTGCCTTTGGTTTCTGCAACATTTTGCTCTCCCCTTCCCAGCAGAGGCGCAGGAGGCCCGGACGCGTGGACTCGCGTGACCGGACGAGTAGGCGCCTCACCTGCGCACAGTCTGGTAAGGGCTCTGTCTTTATTTCACACTACACTTGTGGCGTGGGTGTCTGTAATCTCTGCTTGCCCGGGCTCTCTGATCATGCCATACAAACGGGAGAGGCTGCGCGGGTCGCATGGCACCAGTGTCACGTCTCCGTTGCATGAAGAAAGAGACTGCCTGTGTATGATTGTCTTAACCAGGTTACACTGGTCTAGGAAAAAGTATGCTAACACTTGGCAACATTGTGAAAGTTCTCATTTGTGGCAAAGCTCTACACACACTGCTTTGAAAACAAGTTTACCAGATGTCATTGAGTACATTATGCTCCATTCCTGTGCTTCAATGACCTAGGCATTATGGGTGTTGTAGTCTTGGCTGATTGCCGCTGCACCTGTTGAAGCCCAGGGCTGGAATGTGGTGTCCCCCATTACATGGCTGCGTCTGGTGGTTCCGTTCGCTAATGCGTGATTCTGTGTGACTCCTCCCCCATCACATGTTGGCAGTCCATACAGCCTGTCCCACCCTTAAGATAGATAAAAGGAGTACCATATAGTTGGGTAATAATAGACATCTGTTACATAGTGCCAAGAACCTGAATATGTGCTAGCAAGGACACATGCCATGTTATTTCATGCTATGGTGTTATGTTTTGGGGTCCTCTGTAGTAACGCGGGCGCAGAGGCATGCCATGGTGAATAAGCTCCGAGGCTGGAATGGAAGCTTTTAAAAGTGAGGAGGGCAAGAATAGCGGAGTCCCCTTCCTGCTCCGAGTGACAGGCAGTAAAATGAACCCCCTTCTACCACAATATCCTCGCCTGATTTTGAAACTGCCATTAACTTCACAAACACCAAGGGAGGGGTTTAATTTGGGGGGATGGGTTTTAACGGTTTTGTTTCTAATTATTATTGTATATTTAATATGTATATGTTTATGACGCATCTAAAATGGTTTAACCTCACTGCTTACGGATGCTCATTTAAACTAACCGCAGCATTCAACACTATGTAAACAGTTGTTTTGATTCCGTCACAAACATACTTCCGAGCTGCTGTGTGTGACCCAGTGTCACGTGACACATGCAGTGCGCTCTTCCATTCACCACAGCAGCGCGGCGAACTCTGGGTAGTTGCACATCAGCATGAGTTATATCCCTGTGTGTGACGAGCTACGGGTACAGACCTTGGTTGGACCTCATGCCATCAACGTCAGAGCAGTGCCTCCTCACTATGCATTGTTGTTCTCTTTCTATGTAGCCTACTTGCATGTAGATAGCGCTTACTTTCACTGAAGGGGGTCGAAGCGCTTCGTGGTGAGTAACATGTTACTCCAGAAGAACTCAAGGTCAGTGTTGGTTATTTTGGTGTATTTGTGTTAGTATTGAGCTTTCAAGGAAACCATTCCAAGCGTTTACTCCAGTTTATTAGCAGAGGTATCAGAGCTAGAACTAGAAGTGATTCCTAGCGCACTCACAGAAGTGTAGCCTGTAATCCCTCCCGCTCAGACAGGCTCACATCCATGCAACAGGGCACAGCGGAGTGTTCACTACCAGAGGAGTGTCTTCGCCCCCAGGCTGCAAGAATACAGGAGGCACATGTGACCTCAGAGTTTGAGAATTCTAAACGATGGGCGTGGCCATAGGAAAGGGAATTCCGTGTTGTCAAAGAAACCAGAAAGCCTGGAACAAAACACCTGAAGCAAAACTGAAGTAAGTAGATAGAAAGATGCTAGGGACTCAACAGACACATTTACAGCTAAGAGCTCAATTTTATCTTTACATCCGATAGCAACAACAAGGACCCCTTGTTAGGTGTGGCACCTTCAGGCAGTCTTGAATGTTTACCCAAAACTTCTTTCCAGAGTGCTGGTATTTTGAAATGATACATACAATGTTAAACAAGCACTGGTAAAGCAAATTGATCTGGCCTTGACAAGCTTAACATGCTTTTTTAATGTTTGTTTGCAAACACTTGTAATATACATTAAAAGTGATACATTAAATAACAAGCATTTGCAATGCAATAGGTCTCGCATTACTGAATGTTTGAGCTATTGGTGTTGCATTATTATTACCAATGCCAGTAGCTCAAACTTTAATAATGCGAGACCTATTGCATTGCAAATGCTTGTTTCTTATTCTTACCAAATTGACATACATTAGAATTGTTGCAATTGTAGAAACCAATAGGTCTCGGTGGTAACCATGTTGTTTTCACAAATGTTTCCGTGGTTACGTAACTGGGGCACAATGAATTCCCAAGTGTGCGTCCTCTTCTGTACACTATTTTTGTGTTATTGTTAATAAACGGTCGTTATGCAGGGATGTCCCACAGCAAGTGCCAATGTTTTCTAAATGTCTTGAAGAGGTTTTCACTGTGTAAAGTATATTTAGTGTAAAAAGCCAATTTCCTAGTGGTATATGTCTGGCCAAACCTTTTGTTTTTAATGCTCTGTGTGCTGTCCCTAAGTGTGTCGGCTCTAAGCAAACACACTGCTCTCTGTTCCGATTCATCCAATACTTTTTGGTCATACAGCTGGTGAAGGAAACTGTTTTATGTCCAGTATCTTCTCTCTAAAGATAATGTCCTCACTGCAGATACGCCTGGTTCAAACCATTTCACTGTAGGGAATATTTATGATGTCTGATTTTACACGTGATGCGTGTAGGACACTGTTTCATGCTGTTTGCTTAAGTTACATTGTACTGTGAATCAACCCTTCTTTAATGTAAAAATGTTAATGTCCAGAAAATTAGTGTTGTCCCTATGGTGATGCAAAGTGAGTTTAACGTTGTAGGGATTGTCATTCAGATACACCAAGTAGTCCAATAGTGAGTCATTAGGGACTGCCCAGAGGCAAATTATGTTATCTATGTACCTCCCCCAGAATATGATGTATTTGCTAAAGGGGTAGGCACTTTTGCCCTAGGCATGATCCCTCTCATACCAGCCCATAAAGAGTCTGGCATAAGAGGTAGCAAATCTAGAGCCCATTGCAGTTCTCTGCAATTGATGATAGCATTTCTCATCATGCTTAAAATAATTCTTAGAAAAAATAGATCTATCATATCTAATATCATAGCATTGCATGAGTAATGATCATCCCCATCCTTATCCAAGTAATGGCGTAATGCCATCAAGCCAAAGTTCTTATGGATAGAAGTATACAAGCTGACACAAATTGCAACTCTTCTGACCACGGGAAGTCATTGAACTTTACCAAAATATCTTTGCTATCCCTGAGATAGGTTCGAAGATTCGTTACATGTTTCTGTGTGGTAATGTCCATAAATTCAGATGATTTTTTTCATAGGTGAGCCCACTCCGGAATTGATGGGTCTTCTGGGTGGGAAGTCACCCCCTTTGTGCACTTTCGGTAGAATGTATATGCAAAGGAATCTGGCATCCTCAACATGTAAATAACGGTATTCATCATCTGTGAGCAAGCATCCATCTCTCCACTCACATAATCTGCAATTAATAAAGGTGGTACATTCTGGAATTGGATTTATCTTAATCTGTTTATAGCACTGCTGATCACTCAGTTGGCGGGAAACCTCACCCATATAATCAATCCTTTCAATGATTACCACGTCCCCGCCTTTATCCGCTTCTCTGATTACAATGTGTGCATCATTCTGAAGCCTAAATAAAGCTTCCCTCACCCCACCAGATAGAATGAATTTAGGTTGTGGGCCAAATTTATTGGGGATATCCAGTAGTTGCAATTTATGTGTCACCTTTTCCCCAAATTCATCAATCTTAGAATGATAACCACTGTACGGGATGAAGCTAGATTTCGGCCTAAGCCCAGTGTCAGTATACAGACTCTCTTTAACGTTTAGATCATCTAGAATTTTCTACATGTCTATGTCATCATCATTTTCAATAGATAGTAAATTCTGTACATCACATATGTCACCAATGGTTTGTAATGCTGATAATAGTTCACACTCATCAAAAACAGGTTTATGTACTTGCTGTGAAAAATGTTCTTTTAATTTCAGCGAACACAGAAATTTAAACAAATCTAGGTGAACATCCACCAGATCCCCACATTGTGTCAGACGAAACCCCAGGCCCCTTTTTAACACACTGTTGTATTTTCTTTTTCATCTAATGTTTTACTAGATAAATTAATGATCTGAAGATCCATCTGAGCGGGTACTGGTTGTGACCCATGTGTGCTGATGTGCTGGACATCTGTCCTTTCATCAATTTCTAACAGTGTTAAGTTAGGATTTTCAGGGGGCAACTATCCAAGTTTCTCTTTGATCGGGTGTTATACTTGGCATATTTTGGCGTGTTTCACCTGAATTTTTTCTCTCTGACCTCCCGGTTTTGACTCTGTTTTTGCTGACGTCATGTTTCTGCACACTTTTCTCACTGCTGATCAGTGGTAAAGTGCAAGTGCTCCTGTGGTAAGTTGTGTTATGGATTGGTGTTTCCATGATTGGATAATTGATTTACTTGTTAGTCCCTAGTAAAGTGCACTGAGTGTGCCAGGGCCTGTAAATCAAATGCTACTAGTGGGTCTGCAGCACTGATTGTGCCACCCCCGTGAGTAGCCCTGAAAAGGTAACTTAGATCTGTCATTGCAGAGTCTGCGCACAGTTTGTAACTGCCATGTCGACTTGGCCAGTGCACACACTTGCCAGTCCCTAACCTTCCCTTTTCTTACATGTCATCCACCCCTAAGGTAGGCCCAAGTTACGTCTGTGGGCAGAGTGTAATGTATGTGAAAGGTAGGACATGCCCTGGTGTGTGTGGCATGTCCTGGTAGTGAATTACGGCCAATTTCATTTTTCACTATTGCAAGGCTGCCTGTTCCCCATAGGACAGAATGGGGAGTTTGTTTATAACATCTTATAAACAACATAACTGTACCGGGAATTAGGTAAGAAAATAAAGTTTAGTATGCCTGAACTCAGACTCTAAAGATGCATCTTTTAGTGAAGGGGAATTTTACATTCTGTGTGTTGAAAATACCACTTTTAGAAAGTAGGTAGTTTTTTGCTCAGTCATCCTGTGTGCCACTTCTGGAATGTGGATTGCTTGTCTGGGTTTTGGATGACAGAAGGCTGGGGAGCAGGAGTGGCTCCAGATAGTCTAGGTCGGTAGGAAAGGGCTGAATAGACCTGGGTTGCAATTGAGGAAGGGAGAGGAGATATCCTTGCACCTCAAAGGGCCTGGTCTACCTCTGACAATGCCATCCCCACCTCCTGCTAGGAAGTCACACCAGAGAAGGCAGAGCTGGTTCTGGCTGGGCACAGACACTCTGAGCCTAAGAGATCAAAGAATTTTGGAATATACATATTGGGGCCCAGATCCCTGAACTTTAGAACTCTTTTGACCAAGAAGACTTCCAAGAAGAAGAGCCGGAGAAGCTGTGAGGAGGAACTACCACTTTGCCGTGTGCTTTGCTGTGTTGCCCTGCAGTGGCTGCTTCTGTCTTGGGCAGTGAAAGGACTGGACTGAACTTTTTGCAATCTACTTTGTGAGTCTCAGGAACAACAAAGACTGTAAGCTCTTCTGACCTCAGCACTGTGTGTTTTGTGCTGCAACAGAAGAAAAGCCACCCGACGACTTCTACGACGCCGCTGCCGACTCTGTGTCCTGCACGCACCCCAGAGGGCACCGCCGCAACACCGCACCGTGACCCTGGTCTCACTGCCGACGCCTGCTGACGCAGCCACCGAGCCGCTGCTCGCACTGTGACCTGCAAACCCCGTTCTTCGCACCGCCTCGTTTCACGCCGACTCCTTGGTATCCCCGACGCCGCCTCTCCATGGCGAAATCGATGTTGCTACTTGCACCGTGGTTCGAGGGCACCGCTTGTAAAGTTACATGATGCACTGCTCTCGTCCCAATGTGTTTTTTTTGCATTTGTCACCCCAAGTGGGAAGGGTATGCCCAGATGTGGGTTCCGTGCTCTCCATGCCACTGCAATCAAGCTATCCTGGCTGAAGAGGGGTGAAACCCTGAAACCGGTCCTAGGATACTTTTTTCCAGTCCAGGGAGGACCTGGCTTGGCAGTTCGGGCTGGACTGTTCCCATGAGGCACGGGCCAAGACTGAATTGCATGTGGCTGGGTTCAAACTGGGACAGCATGGTGAGCAAAAAAACAATGGATTAGGCCTTGATCTCAGTACTGGGGTGAATGTATGACATTGTTCTACATTCTGTCCATCAACTGTTTTTTATTGTTGTTTTGTTTGCACTGCTCTCATCCCACACCGCAGCCTTGGCCTATAGACTCCGGTGCCATCGACTCCAGTTCGTCAGCCGACGACAGCACTTCAGCAACGACGCCGCCGCTGCCAGCACCGCAACCTGCCAGCACCACGATGAGCACCGTATTCACTTCACAACACGACCCTGGTCTCAATGATGACGCCATCTGACAGCGCCACCAAGCTGCTGCTCGAACTGCGACCTGAGGGCACTGCACGCCGCACCACTGCACTTCGCACTGAAGCACCTGACGCCTGTCGACGCCAGCACTCCTGAATTCAACAGAGAGGAGTTCGATCTGCAACGTGTGTGACTTCGAGGGCCCGACGACTCCGGCACCGACCTCCGGAACCGACGCTTGCGGACGCTGTGCTTTTGGAAGCTCAACGAGAGGTCGCCGCCGCCCTGCATTTCTAAAAGGTACTGTTTGCCGGTCTTCCCGACACTGTAGCTGACCTGCGACACCGCGGTCAGCCGGAACTGTGTGGATTTGTTTGCTCACGACCCCGTGATAGCCCCGGATGGAGCTATCAACATCAAGGAACTGTTTTTCAAGCATATTTTGATAACCGAAGATTTTTAAGTACTATACTGTGGATTTTAATCGTTTTAGGTCTTGTCTTGAGTATTTAAAAATATTGAATATTTTTCTAAACTGGTGTGGTGTCCTTTTGTAGTGCTTACACTGTATTACTGTTGGTTATGTGCAAGTGCCTCTAAGATAAGCCTGACTGCTTGTGCCAAGATACCAAGGGGGTGAGCAGGGGTTATTTTAGGAGTGTAACTCCCTTATCCTGGCTAGAGTGGTGGTTTCTGCCTGGCTTTGGCACATGCCCTAGCCTACCAACAATCCCATTTCTAACATTGGGTTAACATGCTGTGATTGTCTTGCTTCCCTTTTCCTTCTCCTCCCACCTCTCCTTGTCTTTGTGGTCCCTTTTTGCACTGTATGTCGCCAGTGCGAAGTCTCCTTCCCCTAAAGGGTTATCTGACTGTACTGTGCTGGAAGTAGCACTCTTGCTTGAAGCTATTGAACTAGCTAATTTTGTCTTCAGACTTTCTTCCCTACACCTCTTTCTGTCTTCCAAAGTATTAAGGTTGTCATATTTCTTCGCAAAGGTGTACCTGCGACTATCCCTGTAATCACGATCATCACGTTTAATCTTGCGCATTTTTTTGTCCCTTAGATATTGCTGGTGATCTTCAATTACCTTATTAAGAATAGCATAATTCTTATCTATTAGCTCCTTGCAGTACATTGCCTCAATTTCCTTTTCTACACTATGTCAGGTTGGAGTTTCAGCCCCTTTTCACTTGCATGCTTAATGAGAATTTTCATCATAGTATACGATGCCACTGCCAGATTATTTTCCAATTCTCTGAGCAGCTCTATTTTATTTTATTTATAAAGTTTTGTATAGCGCGAACAAGACCCAGGAGAGTATCAGAGCGCTTCACAGTTGAGGTAGGTAGGATAACAAAGTGTGACAAGAACAAACATTACAATAGGTTCAAGACAAACGTTACCAATAGGTTCAAGACAAGAGCATGACAACAACATGATTCAGAGCATTTAAAAACAAGACCGGACAGATCCAATAATAGAGAAGAATAGGCAATTTACACAGTACCAGTATATTATAGCCTTCCAATCCTATTAAACACCGGATTACACAAAAGTAAAAGATAGCGATCAAGCAATGGGAGAGAGACATTCCAAAATAACATATACAGTTGTGGAGTGGCCTGTTCACACTGTTAAACCCAGAAGTGTAACTGTGAACTGGACAGTCATAGAATCAGAGAAGAGAGCAGTATCGAGGCAGCTGAACCAGAACTTTATGGCAGGAATTTCAGCATTAGGATTTTTTTCACTTCTTTTTTGAAGATAGCGGTGGATGGAATTTAACGAACTTCCGG
The DNA here is from genome assembly GCF_964204655.1 of Triturus cristatus. Taxonomy (NCBI): domain Eukaryota; kingdom Metazoa; phylum Chordata; class Amphibia; order Caudata; family Salamandridae; genus Triturus; species Triturus cristatus. The sequence continues at coordinate 1,140,406,307 of NC_140590.1, read as the reverse complement.
TGGAAGGGAATTCCAAATCTTCGGGGCCATGCTGAGAATGCTCTGTTACTCGTTCCCTTTTTGTGGAAGATTTGAGGTGTCAGGAGAAGTGAATTTGCACTTCGAGACGGACAACCACCCCCTGATAATTCAAATTTGTGAGCCAGATAGATGGGGTTCTTGAAGTGGAGTGCTTTGTGAGTCAAGCAAGCGATCTTTAGTTGTATTCTAGCTTCATAAGGTAACCAGTTAGGGATTTGAAGGCTGGGGATATGTGATCATTACTTTTTTGCTCTTTTTAGCTCTTCACTCAGATCCTCAAAAGTAGGAAATATAAGAATCCGTAGACCCCTGGGGATCTTTTTATTATCTATGTATTGCTGTAAGGTGACCCTGTCCCACCACCCTGTGAGTTCTTGTGTTTTTCACACGTTCCAATTTAAAAAAACATGAACGTAGTCCAGTATTCTGTTGGTCCCTTGGAGTTGAGGGTGATGACGTACTGAACCCCTTCCTAAAGAGGTCTTGTGGCAGTTCTTCCCTTTTGTATATTAATCTTGGCATCTCCATTAATAAATGTCACTAAAGATTTTGAGTGCAAGCAAGTCCAAAGATTTGTTCAAGCCAAAAACAAAGCACCCATAACGGCAGACTATAGGTGCTGCCAGAGGTGCAACTAGAGTCAAATTTCGGGGGGGGGGGGGGCTAAGAAAAAAGTTCGGGGGGGGCTGATTCTTCAAGCAAAAGGCAGAGTGGAGCTGCAGGGGTCAAAACCATCAACGCCTCGTTAACAAGCAAAAGGTCTTTTAAAGACCTGTGAAGTACGCGGGTGCGGCTGTGTGTGTGCCCGGGAAGCTGTCTCCTCCCGGGCAGCCAAAAACGATTGGGGGGGGGGGCTGAAGTCCTTTGAGTCCAATGGGCATTGCGCGCCTGGCTGCTGCACCACACTGTCTGTTTTCTCTTGATCAACTCGTCCGTGCACAGCAATTCCTGTACATCCCGTCGTTTGGTGCAACTGCTACACAGAATAGAAAATTTTACTTGATTTGAAATGGTGCACCAGTAATCTTCTTATCCAAAATGAAGCAAACAGTCGTAGTGGTAGGTGTTTCTTTTTCTTTTCTGATCTTTTAATTCCATATATTAAGCATCCAGCCAACACGTTTCGTTCTAAGAGATAACTTGAACTTCATTAGGGCTGCAAACTATATATATATATATATATATATATATTACCTACTGGCGGTCGCCAGTAGGTAGTTATAGTTAGGACCGTGTTTCCGTAGGAAATCTCAAAATTCTATTTTGAATAACTTTGGCGCCGGTTGACGAATCCTCGCGAAATTTTCAAAACTAATGGGGCGCTCCGCTCAGCTCCTACCCTGAAAGTTTCGGGGGGATTCGTCAAGCGGGGGCTGAGAAAAAAGGGGGGTCCCAAAACGCATTTTCCCCATGCATTTTCCCGTAGGGACTTTAGTCGCAGCTACAGCCCGAACGGCTGAACAGAATTATGTGAAATTTGGCAGAGAGGTAGCCATAAGGTCCATGAAGTGCCTTTTGCAGGTTTGGTGTAAATCTGTTCAGTATTTCCTGAGAAATTAGCATTTAAATCAATATATATATCTGTACGCGCGTACCGTGCGCGCACTGAGCAAGTCCTGTGCGCGCACCTTGCCGATCGCGAGCGCACTTCTGATTGGTTCTTAGATGTCAGTAAACATTCGAATCGGTGGAAATCAGGAAGCGGCGGCCGCCATTTTGTCTCTCGCATAAAGAGGGGGTGATAAACAAAGGGGGAGAACTTGAAAAGGGGGCAGAGTGGGGAGATATTGACCCACTATGCTTTGTAAGGGGGTCACAGTAGGACCTTGTAGGGCAAAAAAAAAGATTTATATTTTGAAAAAAAATATCACCGAGTGCGCGCACCTAGCGCGCACCCGAAAAAAAACTTTAAAAAAAAATAATAATAAAAAATCGCATTTAAGTGTTTAAATATAAGGTGGCTCTAAAAAGAGCCCTTGTGTTTATTGTTTGTTTTTTGGTACCTACAAGTAAGTACCGATGCAGAGTCTAAAGTTCAAGAGGAAGACTCTGTTGCCTTCATCAGTGAACTGTACACCATCTCCTCTATAAATGTCTTGCATGTTGTAACGCAAGTTGTTGTGGTATATAGAACCCATACCATAGTCTCTGAGGAAAGCAGAAATAGATTTGTTGACGTGCTTCCTTGCTTTGTCAATCTGCGGACAAAATTGGTTGGACCAGTTCCACTTTTGCCTTTGGCATATGTTAGAATATACGAAGACAGATTGAGGAAAAAGCGACATCAATTGCACAAAGGTGTCCTTAATAAGCATTTCCAGACCTACCCCAGTTAAAGTGCCTAGGTCATTTCCACCACAGTGCACAATAATAAGGTTAGGCTGTGGGAGATGTAGAAAGGTTTTCACCAAAGGCATTAATTGGTGCCACTTTAACCCTCTCTGACCAATCCATTTAATGTCTACATTTGGCAAAGCAAGGTCTCTCACCATACCTCTTTTTTCTGCAAATTTTTCACTCCAGAAGACATAGCTGTGACCTACAATCCACACTGTGAACATCTTCAAAGGAGATCTGGATGCACTCAGGAGGTGTCTTTCAGTAGAAAGGCAAAAAGAAATGAAAGACAGTTGAAAAATGGGGGCACACATACTTTTTTTTATAAAAAGAACTCATTGGCCGTTTCAAACCATTCTACACTAAAAACTAGGCTGTATGTTTAAATTTTAAAAAGCATGTTTTGTATTGGTTCAGAAAAATGTGTGAACAAAGAACATTAGTTTGGATTTGCTGTTAGGTTTGAAAAGTCAAGCACTCTTGCTCTTTGGAAATGAAACATTGTCTGCTGAACTTCTGACCTCTCTGCTCACACCTGTGTTCCATGACCTGTTGCTATGGTAGCAGGCAGAAGTCAAGTTGGGGGAAGGGTACATTTGGAAAGGGGTTGAAGTTTTCAACCAATAGAAATGTGTGATTTCATTTGAAAAAATGTGGGAAGCACTGAGATTTGAAATTAACATGTATATGTGTGAAAAAAGAGAGGGAAACTGTGCCATTAACTGGTTCTGCTGAGAGGAGAGAGGTGTTCAGTTCAGAGATTCTGGTCTGATAAACTGCTGTGTGACTGCCACATTTCTTTCACAACTAACTAATTTTAAAGGTGAGTTATGCGTTTGAGAGGGGGTGTTTGTGGTTAATTTAGATATAAAAAAAGAATTGTGAATATTTGTTTAAAGTTGTGATTTACATTTTCTGTTTTGGGAGATATTTAACTGTTTTGAATATGTAAAATATTATGGAGTATGTTTTCACCATAAGTTAATGTGTACTGGTAACAATGAGGAATACTGTTTTGTGCCTACCATCAAACCATGAGTCTGTGTGCAGAGAAGAATTGTTGACAGAGATTTAATTTGTGTTGCTGTTGAAAAGTAAGACTTGCAGTTGAAAGAAAAGGACAGCTTCTTTTTAATTGTGATGGTTAGCATTTAGCAGAAATCACTTTGAAAGAAAAGAGAGGAAAATGGCAGCACATTTGAAAAAAGCATTAGTTCTGTAAGAATTGATAACCCAGGAAAGGGGCAGCCTGTGTTTTGTGCCTACCAACACAGCATGAGTCTGTGTGTATATAGGAATTGTTGTCTGAGATTTAATTTGTGAAGTTGTTGTTCAGTAAGAAATGCAGTCCTAGGAAAGGGGCAGCCTGTGTTATGTGCTTAAAATGATGGCATGAGTCTGTGTGCACACTGGAATTGTGGGCAGAGATTTAATTTGTGAAGATGTTGTTCAGTAAGAAATGCAGTCCCAGGAAAGGGGCAGCCTGTGTTATGTGCCTAAAATGATGGCATGACTCTGTGTGCACACAGGAAATGTGGGCAGAGATTTAATTTATGAAGTTGTTGTTCAGTAAGAAATGCAGTCCCAGGAAAGGGGCAGCCTGTGTTATGTGCAAAAATGATGGCATGAGTCTGTGTGCGCACAGGAATTGTTGGCAGAGATTTAATTTGTGAAGATGTTGTTCAGTAAGAAATGCAGTCCCAGGAAAGGGGCAGCCTGTTGTGTTTACACAAATTATCCCTTAGCACACATGCACTGTTACATACATCCCTGCAGTCTTCATGCAGTTCTGGAAGTCTCTTTGCTCATCTGTCTTGCACCAGACAATACACAGTCTTCAGAAACACACTCTTGGCACACACGCAGCAGCTTCTCCAACACTCTCATTTTTTTTTTTTTTAAACAAATTTTATTAGTTCATTGAACAAAATGCAATCAATCCCCGTCTCCCATAGTCCGCCCCCCAGCCAAATCAGGACATCTTGCAATAACCATCCCAGCACATAAGCTACATCTGTACAGCATTCACCCCAAGAATGTCCGTTCTACTAGGTAGTGCATCCACAGGAGTAATCCACCATGAGTGTGCGAGATAGCCAAAATACCCCCCACCCCATCCCCCAACATCCCCCCCAACGAGCCCCTCCTCCCTACCCACCCACCCAAGCATGTCGCCAGTACCTATCAGAAGTACATGTACATCAAAATCGCAGTCATCACCCGTCGAGTCCGCCTCTCGGGAATCCCAACAGAGAGTACCTCAAGAGCAGAGGGGGGAAGCCCTGCAGAGGGCGCTCAAGGAACCGGGGCCCCGTCATCCCCCACCGGATCTCCCCCATCTCCCACAACCGAACATTTGAACAAGTCCAGGAGAGCCATCCATGCCCGGGCCCATTCATGCAATCTTTCATTGTCACTGCGTCGAGCCAAACATAATCTATAAGTCCCCTCACTTCCCGCCCATTTCTCCATTTCCCTAGCCCACCGTAAAAAATTAGGGCCCTGCCGCGCCTTCCAATGAGAAGTAATCTCAAGCTTGGCCAGGACCAGCCCTAGATCAAGAAACCTACTGGTGACCTTAGTCTTTGCTGTATGCGGAAATCCATGTAGCAAGCATACCCCCGGGCCTACCTCCAAGTCCCTCTCAGTCACCGTCAGTAGTACCGCCGCCACTTCCTCCCAAAACCCAGTCACCTGCGGGCAATCCCAGAGCATGTGTAGAAAAGTCGCCCCACTATAACCACATCGGGGGCAAGCATCTGGCCCACCAAAGTACTTTCTCCAACACTCTCATGTGTAGTACTCAGCTCTGTGTGCTGTTTCAGATAGCAATGTGTAATGCAAACACATTCAACGTCACCAAGGCCTCATTTAAATTGATCTAGTCTAATCACTCACCCTGTAACACATGGTCATGGTCTTAAGGAGCTGTTAGGACATGTGCTCTTTTTTGCTTCTGTAAATGATAAGGGAAATGTGTCAGGCTGTAACAGTAATTTGGTACTATTCAGGGACACTGTTTTGTTCCAAAAAACATAGCATGAGTCTGTGTGCGCACAGGAATTGTTGTCTGAGATTTAATTTGTGAAGATGTTGTTCAGTAAGAAATGCAGTCCCAGGAAAGGGGCAGCCTGTGTTATGTGCCTAAAATGATGGCATGACTCTGTGTGCACACAGGAATTGTGGGCAGAGATTTAATTTGTGAAGATGTTGTTCAGTAAGAAATGCAGTCCCAGGAAAGGGGCAGCCTGTGTTATGTGCGTAAAATGATGGCATGAGTCTGTGTGCACACAGGAATTGTGGGCAGAGATTTAATTTATGAATTTGTTGTTCAGTAAGAAATGCAGTCCTAGGAAAGGGGCCGCCTGTGTTATGTGCTTAAAATGATGGCATGAGTCTGTGTGCGCACAGGAATTGTGGGCAGAGATTTAATTTGTGAAGATGTTGTTCAGTAAGAAATGCAGTCCCAGGAAAGGGGCAGCCTGTGTTATGTGCCTAAAATGATGGCATGACTCTGTGTGCACACAGGAATTGTGGCCAGAGATTTAATTTATGAAGTTGTTGTTCAGTAAGAAATGCAGTCCCAGGAAAGGGGCAGCCTGTGTTATGTGCGTAAAATGATGGCATGAGTCTGTGTGCGCACAGGAATTGTGGGCAGAGATTTAATTTGTGAAGATGTTGTTCAGTAAGAAATGCAGTCCCAGGAAAGGGGCAGCCTGTTGTGTTTACACAAATTATCCCTTAGCACACATGCACTGTTATATACATCCCTGCAGTCTTCATGCAGTTCTGGAAGTCTCTTTGCTCATCTGTCTTGCACCAGACAATACACAGTCTTCAGAAACACACTCTTGGCACACACGCAGCAGCTTCTCCAACACTCTCATGTGTAGTACTCAGCTCTGTGTGCTGTTTCAGATAGCAATGTGTAATGCAAACACATTGAACGTCACCAAGGCCTCATTTAAATTGATCTAGTCTAATCACTCACCCTGTAACACATGGTCATGGTGTTAAGGAGCTGTTAGGACATGTGCTGTTTTCTGCTTCTGTAAATGATGTGGGAAATGTGTCAGGCAGTAACAGTAATTTGGTACTATTCAGGGACACTGTTTTGTTCCAAAAAACATAGTATGAGTCTGTGTGCGCACAGGAATTGTGGGCAGAGATTTAATTTGTGAAGATGTTGTTCAGTAAGAAATGCAGTCCCAGGAAAGGGGCAGCCTGTTGTGTTTACACAAATTATCCCTTAGCACACATGCACTGTTACATACATCCCTGCAGTCTTCATGCAGTTCTGGAAGTCTCTTAGCTCATCTGTCTTGCACCAGACAATACACAGTCTTCAGAAACACACTCTTGGCACACACGCAGCAGCTTCTCCAACACTCTCATGTGTAGTACTCAGCTCTGTGTGCTGTTTCAGATAGCACTGTGTAATGCAAACACATTCAACATCACCAAGGCCTCATTTAAACATTGATGTGAAACATGATAAATGTACGTCTATATAACTAAATGCCAATAAAAAGAATTTTCAAAAAACCAAGGCCTCATTTAAATTGATCTAGTCTAATCACTCACCCTGTAACACATGGTCATGGTCTTAAGGAGCTGTTAGGACATGTGCTCTTTTTTGCTTCTGTAAATGATAAGGGAAATGTGTCAGGCTGTAACAGTAATTTGGTACTATTCAGGGACACTGTTTTGTTCCAAACAACATAGCATGAGTCTGTGTGCGCACAGGAATTGTGGGCAGAGATTTAGTTTGTGAAGTTGTTGTTCAGTAAGAATTGCAGTCCCAGGAAAGGGGCAGCCTGTTGTGTTTACACAAATTATCCCTTAGCACACATGCACTGTTACGTACATCCCTGCAGTCTTCATGCAGTTTTGGAAATCTCCTTGCTCATGTCTCTTGCAGCTGACAATACATACTCTGCAGAAACACACTCTTGGGACACACGCAGCAGCTTCTCCAACACTCCCATGCGTACTACTCAGGACTGTGTGTAATGCAAGCACATTCAACGTCATCAAGGCCTCATTTTCTTTGCTCTACTCTAAACACTCACCCAGGTTGCAGATACTTATGGTATGAAGTAGCTGTTAGGAAATGTGCACTTTTCTGCCTCTGTGATCTACAAGGAAAATGTGTAAGGCTGTAACAGCAATTATCACTTGATCTACCAGAGTAGTAAATGTGCTTTGAATTTGCAAATCAAATTCTGTTTTCTGCTTACAAGCACACCATGAGGCTGTGTGCGCACAGGAATTGTGGCCACATATATAATTTGTGTTGCAGTTGTTCTGTTAAAAAATGCACTTGCAGGAAAGGGGCAGCTTGTTTTTTTTCAACTGTGGTGGTTAGCACTGTGCACAAATTAGTAAATCACAAATGAGAGACAAATGGAAAAACATTTGAAATAAATGAAAAGTAAAAAAAAATATTTTAATGAATTATAATTACAAAAAGGATTTTTTTTTAGTTCCTTGCAGGTATTGCTGAGCAACAGTGAAAAAAAAATGCCTTTAAGGACAAGAAAGAGGAAAGAAAAGCAACAACAAGTATATCTGGACAAAACTGGGAAAAAAAAATAGCAGGAGAAGCTGGTGATGGCAAAAAGAAAAAGTCTACTGGTAAGCAGAGCAGAGATTTCTTAAAAAAGATTTTCAAAAAACAAAAAAATGGCAAAAATAACTAAAACAAAGAGAGTTTTATGTACAAAGCAACAACATAGTCAACAGCAAAAAAAAGCTAATGTACAATCAGAAGTATGTCAAACTGATTTAACACGAAAATTAGATTTTAAAAACATTCGTCGAAAAATGTTTCATAGAAGAGTGATGTTACATTTGCCAAAGGATGTGAAAAAATATAAGAAAAAAACAAAATTTATTAAGAAAAAAAAATGTATAGAAAATATTGTAAGTAAGGCTTTGGAAATAAAAAGAAAACTTTTTATTCTAATTTTGAATAGGATGCGTAGATTAGATAAATTAGTCAATGCAATGAAGTCACAAAGCAAAAGGAAAAGAGAAGTGAAAAAAAGTAACTTTTGTAAAGTGTTCTTGGGAGAATGGAAACACAGTTCAAGTACTGAACCATTTTTTAATGAAGAGAGTTATCTTCAAAGTAATAGTTTGTTGCATGCAGTTGACACCAATGGTAGAGCATATGAAGTTAAGGATGGTTGTGTGATGGAAAAAGAGAAAATGGTCCCAAGAAATGAGGAAGAAGTAATGGCTACTGAGGCTATGGGGAGACGTCCAAAAGCCCCAGTGTACACTTGGAACTGTAGTAGTATTTGTACTGTGCGTCAGGAATCTATTGATAAATTACGTGACTTTCTAAGAGAATATAGTAAAAAGAGTGTAAAACAGAAGATGAAGGTGCTTCAAACACTAGATCCATGCAGAGTGAGAGAAAATACTGGTTTGCAGGGACATTCTCTGGCTTGTCTATCTAGAAAAGTGTGTAAAAGTGTTTTTCATCATTTTAGGATGCTGGCTGTTCATCATACTGAAATGAGAAAGTTTGTGAGAACATTGTATTTTGCTAAAAGTCCAGCAGTAAAGTTGAATGAGTTGAATAATGCTCTGTTCCGTGGATCTGTATCAGATGTAGTGAAGGTTACTGATGAGATTCAGTTTTGTTACTTTGGTCCAGAACAAGAAAGTGCAGAAAAGGACACAGTAAATGAGGAAAATGAGGAACAGAATGTAGAACTCATTATTACTAAAAGTTTTGAGGATGAAATGACAAAATTTACTATCACCTCTAATGAAAGACCAAATATTACTTGTATTTGTTGCCGCAGAAGTCATTATAAAATTCAAACAAGGAATGTTGATCTGTATAAAAAAAGTGAAAATGAAGATAATTATAAGTGGAAGGATTTTGCAACATATATATTTCTTGAAAATTGTTTTGAATTAGGTGAAGATCAGCGTATTTGTAAATACTGTTATAATAAGTTAGAAGAAAATAGAATGCCAACCAGAGCTGTACATAATAATTTAGAATTGGATGCTATTCCTGCCGAACTTTCTGAATTAAATACATATGAGTCTATACTCATTCAATGTGTTCATCCGTTCCAGACCATAGTACGTATGGAGCCCAAAACTGGTAAATTACCTCCTTCTGATTTACTGAGAGGTTTAAAAGGAAGAGTGGTGTATTTACCCTTGGATTTGAAAAAAAATATGGAAACTATTGATGCAGATACTTTGGAAACTGAACCATTAGTAATTCTGGTTAATGGTGTACCTACAAAGAATAAGAAGATTTGGCAGGAGCTGGTGGATGTACGAAAAGTACAAAGAGCAAATTTGTATTTGAAAAAAAATAATAAATGGTATGAATCAATTTATATAGAAGAAGAAGAAGAAGATTTACAAGAAGACACAGAAACACCAACTGGTCAAATTGAAAAAGTGGACAAGTCAAAGGAAGAAGAAATTTATGAAAATTTTAGCATACATCCTCTTCATTCAAAAGAAGTTATGGGAGACACTATTGATCTGTTTCAGATGAAGAAAGCAAAAGGAACTCCCGTGAGTGTATGGGAGGAGAGCTTGGAAGCTCGATGTTTTCCTCAGCTGTTTCCTACAGGAAAAGGAGGACGATACGATGAACGTCCAGAACAGATTCCAGCTTCTGAGTATCGGACTACAAGACTATATGCAGAAGATCCAAGATTTTGTCAAAGTATTCCTTATTTGTTCCATCTTTTATTTGAAAGCGACTTGTCTGCATTATCTTATGCAGTAAATCACCTTTTAAAAAGTGGAGTACATTTACAAAATGTGTCTGCTAAGGATTTTATGGAGAAAGTGCAGCACCGAGATGATCATTTGGAAACACAACTGATCAATCTGATGGCTTGTCAGCGTGGGACAAATGAATATTGGTACCGACGCCATAGTGAATTAAAATGCATGTTACGGAATTTAGGAACTCCTACATGGTTTCTAACCCTAAGCTGTGCCGAGTACGCTTGGGATGATTTACTGGATTTTCTAAGAGAGGCAAATTCAAACATTAAAAACATTGAATACAAGACAGCTGGAGAACTGTGCTCATTGGATCCAGTTAATGTTTGCAGATATTTCAATCATAGATTTGAGGCTATGATGTCCTTCATCTGCAATAAAAAAAATCCACCTCTTGGAGAAGTAGTGGATTTCTTTTGGAGAAAAGAGTACCAGGCAAGAGGTGCTCCTCATATTCATATTCTGTTGTGGATCAAGGATGCCCCAAAGTTTGGAACAGATACTGATGAAGCAGTGTTATCTTTCATTGAAGAATATGCAACATGTGCTATACCTAAAAGCACAGAAGAAAAAAAGTTAAAAGAACAAGTTTTACGTTTCCAAAGTCATCGGTGTGGAAAATACTGTCGACGGAAGTACAAGACGAAAGATAAATTCTACACAAAGTGTCGATATGGATTTCCTAGACCTGTTCTTTCAAAAGGAAGAGTCAACAGTTTTATGTCAGCTGTGCGACATACTATAACCAGAAAATCTCCCAAAAATACCTACAACCTAAAAAGAAATGAAGAGTCAACATTTATAAATGACTTCAACCCAGTCATTTTATCCATGTGGAATGGTAACATGGATATTCAGTATGTGGCAGACAATTCTATTGCTGTTGCTCGGTATGTGACATCTTACATCACTAAATCTGAGAAAACAGAATTGAAGGAAATGTGGGAAGAGATTTCTCACGAGAAGACTGTCAGTAAGAAGCTGTACAGTTTCAGTTTAAAGATGTTATCGCATCGAGAAATTGGATCCTACGAATGCTCAGATAGGTTATCATCTGCAAGTCTTTACTCGAAATCCAGAAGAATAATTTGGGTAAGCTTAGGCCTTGCAGGAATGAGAAATCGGGTACTGAAATCTGTTGGAGAAATTGAATATTTGGCCGAGAATGACCCAGAAAGTACAGATATTTTGAAATCAAACATGTTGGACACATATTACCCAAAGAGAAGTCATCATCTTGAGAACATGTGTCTCTATGAAGTGCTGCAGAACTACATTTATTCACGGAAAGCCACAGAAGACATCAACAATGGAAAATATAAAGTCATTGGTGAGGAAGGATGTTTGGTGAAACAAACAAAAGGAAGTTTGATAAATCACAGGAAGCTCAGTTGCGAAACTACTGACAAAAAGGAATTTTACTACTTGGCTCTTTTACAGCTGTTTAAACCATGGCGTTCAGAGGACGAACTACTGGGAGAATTTCAAAGCTATGAAGATTCTTTTAATGCTAGCAAAGACAGTATAGAATGCAGTACTTTCACAACTTATGTCCAAATGTTAAATGAAGAAAATGAACAGGAAGCAAAAATTGCAGCTGAAGTAGCTAGAGACAGTTCTCAAGACAGCCAAAGTTCAGGAACACTTAGTCAAGATCCCCTAGGACAACCAATCATAGAAAATGAAGCTTCAGTAGCCATGACTGAAGTAGAAACGGCTATGAATCAAGCACAGGAAGATTCAATCGACTTACTAAATCTGGAACAACAACTGAATGAAGAACAAAAATAAATTTATGAAGAAGTCATCAAAAAAATTGATCATGGATTACTACATGAAAAGAAAGAGTGCTCATGCACATCATTTGAACCAATCAGGATGTATGTGAGTGGACAAGCTGGAACTGGTAAAAGTTTCTTAATAAAAGTCATCAGAAGCTATCTACAGCAAAAAACAGCTTCAAATTTGTCTTGTGTGGTAACTGCTCCAACTGGGTTAACAGCCTATAACATAAAAGGAATTACCTTACATCGCTTGCTAATGTTACCAGTGGAGCATGAGAACAAAATAGAATACCACAAGCTAACTGGAGAAGCATGCCTCGAAGTTTCAAGAGTGTTGAAGAAGATGCAAGTTCTCATTATTGATGAGGTGAGCATGGTTTCAAATTTAATGCTTGCCTTTGTGCATTTAAGAATGCAACAAATTCTTAAGAGAGACTATGACGTGTTATTTGGAGGAAAACCCGTCATAGTTTTTGGGGATCTTCTGCAGCTCACTCCAGTTAAAGGACAACCAGTGTTTAATACTGTGACACATGAAGACACGAAGAAGTCATTAGGAAGCATTGGTGATGCGAATATTTGGTCGTTCTTTGAGTACAAAGAACTCACTACCAATATGAGACAAGCAAACGACGAAGATTATGCAAGTATTCTGAAAGATATCAAAATTGGACTACTCACAGAAGTTGGCAAAAAAGCATTACAGAGTCGGTTGCTACATAACTTATTTCCAAATGAAGAAATAGTTGCAGAGAAAATATACCAGAACATTGCAGAAAAAAATACTGTAATCTGCTTAATGCCAACACTACGTGAGTGCTCAATATTCAATGAGGAACTTTTGAAATTGGAAAAGGAAAAGATTAAGAAAATGGAAGCAGAGGACAAAATCCAGCATGAAAGAATTACTTTTACATTAACAGGCAAACTGAAAAATAAATTGGATTCACTAGAGAAGAATATTTCCAAAACAGCTGGATTAGAAAAAAATCTATATGTTTGCATGAATTGTCGAGTGATTTTAAGGAGAAATGTGGATGTAGAAAAAGGTTTAGTGAATGGAGCTATGGGAAGAGTTGTGGGTTTTATTAATTACCAGAAAAAAGATGGAATTGAATGTTTAAAAATAAAATTTGATCAGATAGAAGAAGTTAAAGACATTTGTCGTTGTTCAGTTCGTTTCATGCTTGTGAAAGACTTATATGTACGTAGGAAGCAGTTTCCGTTTTCTCTAGCATATGCTGTAACTATTCACAAGTCTCAAGGATTGACTGTAGATAGTGCTTTTGTAAACATTGGTTCTACTGTGTTCAAAGAAGGTATGGCATATGTTGCTTTGTCACGAGTGAAAACATTATCTGGTTTATTTATGATAGACTTTGATGACTCAAAAGTTAGTGCTGATACAAACTGTGTAAAGGAGTATAACAGATTAAGAAGAACCTATGCTCCTCATTTAGGTCAGTATACTGTAATTGAAAAACATGTTGTTTGTCGGAAAAGGAGATTTGAGAATATCTGTAATGTGGATGAACAGAACAAAAAAAAAAGGACAGTGATGTGATAGCAAGGAAAAAGAAAAAGGACAGTGTTGAAGAGGTTGTTGGTTGCCATTTTGAAAATAGCTCTGGTGTCAACTGCTATGCAAATGTAGTGCTGAATGTTGTATTTTATCTTGAAAAGTTGCTAGAACAGATAATAGTAAATCATGGAAAAAGATTGTGTTCTCTGCTGAGTCTCCTTTATGAGAAGCTGAGTAATGATAAAACTGAAATAGAAAGTGCTACTGATGTTAGAAATCTTTTAGATGTATGTTGTGGTTCTACACAGTTTAAAGAAAATGTCCAGCAAGATGCTCAGGAATTCTTAATATATATTTTGAGTGTACTAGAAGATGAAGGAGTAGAAGTAGAAAACTTATTTGGTGTCTCTTACAAATGGGAACATTGCTGTGAAAACTGTATGAACACATGTAGTAGTAATGTTGATTCAGAAAGGTTCATATTTTTACCATTACCACAAAGTAAATCAGTGACTTTTAGTAAATTAGTTAAAGATGCTAATCACAACATGGAATGTTCTGAATGTAAATCAGACATGTTTTCTACATTATTTTTACAGAAATATGGTCAGTATGTAATTTTAATGATGCAACGTTGTAGAGCTGATGGTTCAAAATTGGACACTTTAATAAAGAAGTTTACAGGACAGCAATTATCAATTTCTGGAAAAACTTTTGTTACAGTTGCAATAATTTTTCATGAAGGACCTACTGTAACTTCTGGGCATTACACAGTTTATCTTAAATGTGAAAAAGGCTGGACACTGTGTAATGATTCCCAATTGATTTTCAAGCAACGTTTGCCTTATGATTTACCCAATTCTTACTTAATTTTTCTGAAACCTAAATTTTGAAAACTAAAAACTGCATCTGAAGAAAGCATTTTTTGTAATTTTAAAGGATTATAATTGAAGATATCACTTAAAAAGGATTTTGAAATTACTATTTGGCCTAAAGGAAAAGTAAGAAAAACAATTGTGGACTCCTTTGACAGAAATTATTTTGGCATGTGTGCTTTTGCAACAAGGTTTAAAGACGGTTTGTCTAGAAAATTTTTATTCATCTAGAGAAGTACTTGTAATATATATGTAATATTTCTAACAAGGTATATTTTAGTGAGGAAAGTTTTAGGGCTTTTTTTAAGCAATCTTTCAGATTGTTTTTTTTTTGCCAGCTGTTAAATGATGAATACAATTGTTTTCACTATTTTAAGTGAAAAATAAAAAATTCTGAAAACAGCAAAAAAAGGGCAAAAAATTGCTTAGTAAAATATGTATAAACATGTAATGCTTTTTGTAATGTATGATTGAATATTAATACTTTTTTTCTTTTTTTGCAGAACTGGAAAGAAAAAATAAAAAAAAAATTCTGTTCCCTTGCAAAATACTTAAAAATTTTTTTTTTTCGAATTTAAAAAAAAAAAAAAAAAATAAGTGAAAAATATTAGTATTACTCAATCCTCCCTTTTCATGCTTCCATTTCTTCACCTCTTTTTGTACATTAAATTTAAAAAAAAAAAAAAAAAAAAAAAATTAAAAAAAACCTTGGGTGCACGCAGGGTGCGCGCACCTAAAAAATAAAATAAAAAAAAAACCCTCCAAAATTTTTTGGGGGGTTTAGTTTATAAGTGGCTCTTAAAAGAGCCCTTGAGTTAATGGAGGGAAACAGGAAGAGAAAAACGAAAAAAAAGAAAAAACATCTATGGCCTACTTGCACTCATGGGCATCACATTTTCTCTGAATGAGATCAAGACTGGTCTCACACACAGAAATAAGTTTACCGCAATCAGTGCAGCGTGTGGACAACCTAGCAAAACAAGGTGGTCCAAAACGAGGTGAAGAAGAAGGCAAAGGCACCACTGCAGCTAAAGTGCTCGCCTGAGCTGCCGAAGATGTGCTCGGCTGAGCTGCTGCAGATGTCGTCGGTAGAGCAGGTGGAGGGTTTGCTCCAGAAGCTCGACGAAAAGTCACTGGATGCATTTTGTCAACATGCCTCAACATAGTGTGAATGCTAAAAGAATATTTCTTGTTAGGATTCACACGTGACAAGACTTTTTGACAAAGTACACATGTAACTTTAGGTGCATTTACCTTTTTTTGTCCCTCTAGAAAAGTGAAAAACTGCCATATAAATCTGTCTTTCTGCTTCCTGCTCCTCTGCCTCTCAAGAGTGTCCTGGTCACTGTCTGAAGATGGTTGCTGTTCAGCCATTGTCTCTCAACAACAGAATAGCTCCTTCTCCAAAGGAATCAGAACTAATAATGAGGGGAGTAGGTGTGGTTTGGGAAGAATCTGGAACTGAAAGTACTTCAAACCAATCAAAAGTGATGAATCTTGATCACATGACTAGCCATGAGGGGATTGGGTGTGGTGTTGAAACAATCAGAAACTGAAAGTAATGATAACCAATAAGAAGTGTTGTTTTATTATGCATATAATCCGAGGTGCGCGCACTGAGCAAGCTCAGAGCGCGCACCTCGTGATTACGCATGCGCGAACGCGTAGGAGCGCATGTACACACGTCATATGCGTGCACGTAACGCGCATACGTTGAACACGCGTATACGCGAACGTTATTGCGCGTAATTTAAGCTTATGCGGAAGTGAACCGCGTGGAGCGCGTATGACGCACACACGCATGCGTACGTACGTACGCATACGTACTGGGTGCGCGCTCCCAGCGCGCACTATAATGTATATTTGCGTACGTAAATAACGTACGGCGGTATTCATAAAAAACTTACGAAATTGTACTAGGAGCGCGCTCAGAGCGCGCACTCCAAGAATTTATATAAAAAAAAAAATGGAAAAAATAAATTGCAAAAATTAAATAAACTGTTCAACTGTATCCTAATTCAATTAAAAAAAAAAAAAAAAAAAAAAGAATACAGATAATATATAAATCAATACATAGGAATTTTATTTATATTATAAAAAAAAAAAATATTTAATTAAATAATTCAAAAATTTGCATTTAGAAAACCGTACAAATTCACTGAAAAAACCAAAGGTTTCACACACTTTATAGTTAGGAATTAGCATTTAAAAAACCTTGCAAATTCACTGAAAAAACCATAGGTTTCACACATGTTATAGTTAGCTGGACATTTCTCTCATACAAAACCAATGAAATTCCCCCGTTATAGTTAGTTCAGCTAACTATAACTCGCGCGCCCGCAATGCACTGCTGATGACGTCACATATTACATCACTCATGACATGGTCAGTGACATCACTCATGACATCACTGATGACATCTCAAATGACATCACTGATGACATCACTGATGACATCACCATTGTGGTAGAGTGGCAGACCTCCTCTCCCCCTAATATAACCTTTGAGACACACATTCAAAAATCGAGACTAAAATTTTCAAAACAATCGACATACCAATACCAGTTACAACAACCTCTTCAGTAATTCCAAGATCCACATACACATCCACTCATTCACCAACAGTCCTATACAGTCACTCATACATTTTCCTACTCATCATATGTACTTATACACTTATACATCCTGTTACACAATGCCACTCATCCATAGAGTTAATCACACACATAGACACTCATGCTAATAAAGAATCAAACATACATTTACTAGTATATTCAGTTATACACACACCACCACACTTACTTCTTTTGAAACTTACACATACTTAGTCTTTTAAACAATCACTTATACAAACACATACTTATTCATACAGGAACTCTTCCAATTTCTCACTCTCACATATACTCACTTATATACACCGATAGTCACATATACTAGTTTAAAACATATGTAGTTACTCATAAACACACTATTGAAACAGTCATTCACTCACTAACACAACCATACACACACTCATCCACCCATACAGTCCTGCACACATGCTGTCTTCAACACATACAAACAGTGAGTCACTCATTCATGCACCTATGCTCTACGTAATACCCCCCACCGAATCATGCAGACACTCAGACTGATACTCAAAAGACCAACTAATAACCAATATAGACACCCATGTAGCTACTCACCAACCCATGCAGCCACTTACACAGAAAGTGAGAAACTGATACAGATATTTACATACTTAAACATTACTCACTAAGCCATGTATTCACTATGATACACTTAATCAGTCAGTTACACAATCAATTTTTCAAAAACAAATCATCCATTTAGACACTTCTATACCCATTTATTCTTCCATCGACCTTGAGATATACATATATAAAACATATGTAATTTTCAGAAAAACAGACATTCATCAGTGATGTCATCAGTGATGTCATTTGAGATGTCATCAGTGATGTCATGAGTGATGTCACTGACCATGTCATGAGTGATGTAATATGTGATGTCATCAGCAGTGCATTGCGGGCGCGTGAGTTATAGTTAGCTGAACTAACTATAACGGGGGAATTTCATTGGTTTTGTATGAGAGAAATGTCCAGCTAACTATAACATGTGTGAAACCTATGGTTTTTTCAGTGAATTTGCAAGGTTTTTTAAATGCTAATTCCTAACTATAACGTGTGTGAAACCTTTGTTTTTTTCAGTGAATATATATATTATCTACTGGCGGTCGCCAGTAGATAGTTATAGTTAGGACCCTGTTTCCATAGGAAATCCGCAACATTCTATTTGGAATAACTTTGGCGCCGGTCGATGAATCCTCGCGAAATTTTCAAAATAGGTGGGGCGCTACGCTCCGCTCCTACCCTGAAAGTCTCGGGGGGATTCGTCAAGCGGGGGCTGAGAAAAAAGGGGGTCCCAAAACGCGTTTTTCCCATGCATTTTTCCATAGGACCTTTAGACACAGCTACAGCCCGAACGGCTGAACAGAGTTACTTGAAATTTGGCAGAGAGGTAGTCCTCAGGTCAAGGAAGTGCCTTTTGTAGGTCTGGTGTAAATCTGTTCAGTAGTTCCTGAGAAAATAGCATTTAAATCAATATATATATGTGGGCGGAGCCTAACCACACATCTCATCCTGAGATCTGATTGGCTGTCAGCACTTCATCCAAGAAGTGTTGGCAGCCATCTTGGGACCAATATACATGATAGCACCTCATTAAAAAGCATTGTAGTTAATAGAAGGTTTTAAGGCTTTAGTTACATTATAAATCATTTGTTGATGGTACCATACTCATTTTAGGAATTGTGGTATGTTCTAAGGTGATTTCACCATGTGAAAAAGCCTTCTGCTGGGATATCATGATTGAGAGAAAAATATTTTCTCATGCTTTTACCACAGAGGTTTGGAAGGTGATCTATAAGCTAAACTGAGAGCTTATTTTCTGTAAATTCACATTATCTTTCTCAGTCATGTGAGAATGAAGTCTGACATTCTCAGTAAAACATGTACATCCAACAAGGGCAGAGACTGTCAGTTGATTCCTTTGTGTTCTACTGCAGCTTTCCAGAGTGTTCCAAAGAACTACTAGAGCGCTAACCGTCCTACTTATGATAAATGTATGGCACACCTGAAGCCATCTTGCTTGGATTAAAGTGGTAACTCTTAAAACATTTAATTTAAAAAGGAACAAAATGAGGTGGTTCATTTTTCCATAAAAAGTATGATTAGTGCTGCATAAAGAAAAATTAGGGCACATTTTGAGTGACTTCTCAAATCCTGGCATGCAGACTGAAACATGCACTTTCAATACCAGCAGCAGTTTTCCCTGGTGAGCAGTAGCTTTACTACAGTGATCTAATGAGCAAAAAGAGTGCTAACATTCTGATGTTATGGCAAATGTGTGACACATTTGAATGCCTTCTTGATGGAATCAAAGTAAAAAACTGAAAGTATTTCCTACTGAGGAGACTGCAGTAAATGAGGAAATTAGGAAACTTCATAACAAATAAGTCTCCCAAGATGGCCACCAGAGACAAAAGAGCCCAAATGTAGCCCAAATATCACCCAGATGTAGCCCAAGTATAGCCCAATGACAGAATGTCCAAGAATGTTCTTAAAAACAACTAGAGCACTTACTGTCTTCATTATGACAAAAGTATGGCACACCTGAAGCCATCTTGATTGGAATAAACTGGTAACACTTAAAACATTTAATTTAAAAAGGAACACAATGAGGGGGTTCATTTTGCCATAGAAATTATGATTAATGCTGAAGAAAGAAAATGAGGGCACATTTTGAGTGACTTCTCAAATCCTCTTCTATTTCATTAAAAAATTCTGACATGCAGACTGAAACATGCACTTTTAATACCAGGAGCAGACTTCCATGGTGAGCAGTAGTTTTACTACAGTGATCTAATGAGCAACTAGAGTGCTAACATTCAGAATTCATGGCAAATGTGTGACATATCTGAATACCTTCATGATGGAATCAAAGTAAAAAACTGAAAGCATTTCCGACTGAGGAGACTGCAGTACATGAGGAAATTAGGAAACTTCATAACAAATAAATCTCCCAAGATGGCCACCGGAGACAAAAGAGCCCAAATGTAGCCCAAAATCACCCAGATATAGCCCAATGACAGAAGTGTGCAAAACACTTATTATTTTGTGTTTTTGCAGTGTTATATAGTGCAGACTTGTCAGGTATTGGAGTGCTTTACATGAGCATTGGTTACATCACACAAGAACAAATTCATTTTGGTTGTAGACATGGGGAGACTAAGTGATTTGACCAGAATCACAGAATGTCGAGCTGAAGCAGAAACTTCAACCTGGTTCCCCAGTTGCAAAGTCTGCAGTTCTGGAAGTAACACCA
This sequence comes from Triturus cristatus, assembly GCF_964204655.1. Taxonomy (NCBI): domain Eukaryota; kingdom Metazoa; phylum Chordata; class Amphibia; order Caudata; family Salamandridae; genus Triturus; species Triturus cristatus. Next base: position 1,140,386,106 of record NC_140590.1, on the reverse strand, counting down.
CATCCTCTCCCCTAAGTGCAACATTTAATCAAGTTGTCAACTAGATAAAAAAACATAAAGATAACAAATAATTTAAAAGTGCTTTGTCGCTATTTGAAAACTCAGAAAATATGTCCTTATTTTAGTCTTTTAGAGCACTAACCATAATTTTGATGCCAATAAGACCCTCTCATATATGTAATTTCTAAAGGAATGCTCTAGGTATTACAGTTTTGATTACATCAAGATGATGTCAGGCGCTCCACACTTTTGTAATAAATATAGAATGTTAGCAATCTAGTTGTTCATTAGGATACTGTTGAGAGGCAGAGGCCAGGGGCACGGACTCTGAAAATTGAAGGCAGGTAGGAGGGTGCAAAGGCAACAATTTAACCACACTGAGCAGGCAGGAAGGGCCGTGGAAGCACAACAGACTATGGAGGGCAGTGGAAAGGGGGGCAGGGGCAACAAACCAACAATACAGGACTTGCAAGAGAGGCTGTTGGAGGGAAGATCTATTACGGGTCAAGGAAGCTAGGGGCGGTCCCCAGAGCCCCGGGAGCCACCACAGAACTGAGCAGGAGAGTGAGTCAGGGACAAAAGGGGCACCTTAATTTGAGCCGGGGTGCCTAGGAACGCTTGCTCCAAAAATGAAGAAAACAGACATATGAGACATGGAATTGGAGGCAGAATACAATGGCAGTTTAATGAGAAGATGCAACTTCAAAGAAACCGCAGAATAGAGACCTAAAGTACAAAATACAGAATCCAGATAATCATACAGCTGTCATGATATTCTCTGTATCTCAATTAATGGACTGACAGAGAGAGAGAGAAAACACATCTATAAATGCATCATGAGAAACAAGTTACACCAAGGAAAATGTTACCTAGGGACACTCACATTTACTCTTAGAGCAAGCATTCCTGCAATTACAATACAACATCTTTTAAATGCAAAAGTAAAGAGAACAATGGTTAAACATAACATGACATTTCATATAGGTAAAATAGAATAAGAAACTTCAAGCAAAGCCGAGCAAGACATTTTAAGCAAAGGAAGACAAGAGCTCCCAGTTCTTGGGGAAAACCTGCACAGCCTGTTAACCTACATACAGACGGCGAGGTTGTCCGTCGATATCTGTGGGTGCTCCCTTTTTATATCATTTTGTGGGCTCCTTTGCACGCTACATCTACCTACGTATGCTACCCAAAAGCTTCGTCTGCAGATTTTACCAGACATTTCGTCATTTACCCACTTAATGCTGACAATGGACTGGGTGAAAAGGTCAGTCTCTCAGGCCAATCGCTTATCGTAAGTTCCATAGAGCAAGCAGAAAATAATGGGTATTGTACAGGAATTCAATATATTCATGTATAAAATCTCCTCAGTTCTCCTAACTTGACGCTCTGCGGTTGCCACTTCCTTAAAAGCGGGAAACCTGCCCAGGAAGCAAGTACCAGTCCAGGATGCAGCCTACTGTATGTCGACAGCTTCAGGGGGATGTTGAACTTTGATACCGAGCACGGAGCACTCGGGTAGGGTGGGGGCTACTAGTTTGGAGCAGAAGGCCTCGCAGACCTGCCTTCAGACTGCTATACACTAAAATTGCAGAGCTATGGTCAATTTAACAAAGAGGCCTACATATTGAACAGAAGGGCCTACACAGGGGTTTTATGCTGGCTGAGTGGTAAGGATGTCTCAGGATAATTATATAGCAACACAGGACCCGCTGGTCAATTTAATACGGCCTACAAATGCGGCTGGCAGGGCAAGGACAAGGGTCTCATACTTCAGGTGTGGACAGAACGGGCCAGGGGCCCCCTGTGATACAAAATCTACCCTCCTTCAAGGCTGTGGCAATGTAATAGACCATTGTGGGCAGAAGGAAGAGGCAATGGTAGTACAACCATACATGCCAACAGACCCGATTCAGCCAGGAAACGTCCAATGTTTTTAAGCTCAAATGGGCTTTATTTGATCTGTCTCCTGTCTACAATATCCTCTTTTTCAATGTAACTCAAAGGGGAAAATCAATACCCCAGTTTTTTTTCAAAATCTCCCTCTTACCAAGTTCAAAATGTTCGCAAGTATGGTACATTGGATCATGGAAGGAAATGGGATAGGGACATGGACTTGGATAACAGAGGACAGGAGAGACATGGAGAGGTGCACCAAACTGACCCTGCAGGGCAGGCATCAGGGTTTGCAGCAGCACAATACACCACACAGGGCATGCAGGACGGGAGTGCAGCACAACAATCCATAGAAAGCAAGAGGGAGGGGACAGGACCATGCACATGGACAACAGAGAACAGAGGGGCAAGAGGCAATGGTAGCTAGCTGACCATAATGGACAGACAGGAGAGAAGGCTGCAGCATAACAGACCATAAAGGGCAGGAGGGACGGATCAGGGGCATTACAATGGAACAGACAAGCCAGGAGGGAGGGAGTAGGGGTCTGCACATGTAAACAGAGGGCTGGGGGCAAGGGGGCAGGGCAGGAGCAGCAAGATGGCCATGGAGGTCAGGCAGGATGGGCACTAGAAGCAAGACACAACATGAAGAGCAACAGTGAGACTGTGATGGCATACACACAGACCATGGAGGGAAGGTGGGAGGGGGTCAGGGGCAGCTAACTGACCACACAGGGAAGGTGGGAGGGGCCATGGCAGCACAGAATACCATGCATGGCAAGTGGGAGGGTTAGTGGCAGCACAATGGCTATGATGGGCAAGAAGGAGGGTGCAGGGGCATGCACAAAGGACGATGGAGGATAGAAGGGAGGGTCAGGACCTGTGCACAGACAAGAAAGTTCAGGGGAAGGGGCCTCACAACAGACCACACGGGGCAGGCAGGAGGAGCAGTTGCAGCACAACAGACCAGGGAGGGCAGAAGGGTGTGGCAGTACAATGGACCATGTAGGACAGGAGGAAGAGGATAGAGGCATGGCATGTGGACAGGCAGGGTGGAGGTGGCAGGGACAGGTTACAGTCATCTGACAATGCTAGGCAGGTGGGAGGGGAGTGGTAGCTCAACAGAACACTCAGAGTAGATAGGAGTGGCAGGTCCATGGGACATGGTGGGCAAAAAGGATGGAGCAGGGGCATGCACAAAGACATCGGAGGGCAGGGGGAAGGAGAATAGGGGCAGCAAGCTAAGCACAGAGTTTAAGCAGGAGGTCAATGATGGGGCATAGAATTGGGCAATGGAGGGCAGGAGGAGTGGACTGGTACATCATACTAAATTGAGGGCAGTGGCAGCACATCAGACCATGTATGGCAGGAGGGAGGAGGCTAGTCCATGGATTCACACAACAGAGGATAGGGAGGAGGGGGATGGGGCAGCAAGCTAACTGTTCAGAGAAGGCGGGTATTAGAAACTTTATTGTTTTTAAAACATTTTGTCTGTGCAAACTACTTAAAATATGAACAAGTATGCAGCATAATCTCACTTTTATTCAGGAAGAAGAAGACGTTAGTGACTGTGACTCCGGGCTCACTTGGCAAAAACACCCCCTGACCCTCCACCCCCTATCGCAAAATGTAATGCCTGTGAAAAGGGTAGGTGAACACAGTGTTATATAGAACATAGTCCTGAGAGCACGATTGAAAATGAAAACTAGATATAGTGTATGGTATAAACTATGCACCAAAAAGTGTGATATAAGATGAACCAGGCGTGAAATATAATATGCAATACATTGTGCGCAATGACAGATTCATTGGAGAGCGCGAGATAGCACAGGCACTAGCGTGTGCTATGCGATATGCGCCTTGGAGTGTAATATGCACAGGGCAGTGTTGTGTAACCTAACTAGTCTCTAAAGTTGTAATATAAAATATGTGCTGGGGAGTGTAACGTTGCATATGCACTGTGACAAAGATATGGATCCCAAATTGTAATATGTATGGCATAGCACTGTGCGTTATAACATAGGCATCGAGGAAGGCACGTTAGATGGGGCAATATAACCCGTGCGAAGACAAGTGTGGCATGACATTTTCACGGGGTGGTGTTACAGTGCACATGGGCTAGAGAGTGTCATAGCATATGCACTAGCTAGTGGAATACAATACAGAGGTGTGTGGCACTCGGCAGGCAATGGTGGGTGTAACACAGCATTGGGCTCTGTCAGGAGCGCGCTGTGACTCGCAAGTGATGTTCGTCCCCTTTCCAGAGAGTAAAATAAAAAGTATTACACATCCGGCAGTGGATGTGTGTTTTATTAACTGTGAGGGGGGTTTCTTGCATAGTTTTGGTCGAATTTTTGTCGAATCCCCTTTGAATGGCTTGGTGTGCATGTGTATTAAATGTGCCCGTCAATAGCTACCCATGTTTGTATAAATAAACGACAAGGGTGTCTACCGGGATTAGGCACGGTAGAGCATCAGACATGTCAGAGCTTCACTAGTGGTGTAAATACATTCCACGTGGATTAATTGCATGCATAGTCGCCTTTTAATGAATATCACGCAAATCGTCATGGTGATAGGTACGTACGGTTTGTCCAGCATGTCCTAGGTGTGTCTATAAATATATATTTTTTAAAAATAATAAAAAACAGTGGCCGGCTCTGGGGATTGGGGTCAAAAAAATATAATTAGGAGACAGGCCCTGGGGGATGGGGTCATCAGGGCCAATAAATTAGAAGAAGAAGGGGAACCACACAGCCCCCCTTCTTAAAAAATTAAAATAAATAAAAGACTGGCATCGTGCCGGAGGCCATGCCCCCTCCATGCAGCACTCTGCAAACGCGCCCCCAACAGGCATCTCCAGTATGCGCCAGGGAGCTGCGCTGCAGACAGGTGTTCTGAGGCCAAGCCCCTTTTTACACCTCTCTGCAACGCAGCTCTGTGGCGCTTACTGGAGGTACCTAGTGGTCTAGTGTGACCCTAGGGACCCTTAGGATTCAAGGGGACTTAATCTCTCAACTTAGAACAGCCACAGGGCGCGTTTACACAGTGGTGAAGGGAGGGGACGGGGCCTGAGGTGACGTGTGCAAACACGCACCATGGCACGTTTTAAATTGGGGATATAATTTCCCTTCAATACTGAGGGCCCCTGGGGGCTAACTAGCCCACCAAGTGCTTCCAGTAAGCGCCACTGAGCTGCATTGCAGAGAGGTGGTCCAGGCCGTGCCACTTTTTACACCTCTCTGCAACGCAGCTCTGTGGCACTTACTGGAGGTACCTAGTGGGCTAGTTGGACCCTAGGGACCCTCAGGACTCAAATGAACTTAATCTCCCAACTAAAAACGGACACAGGGCGTGTTTACACAATGGTGAAAGGAGGGGACGGGGCCTGAGTTAACGTGTGCAAAAACGCCCTGTGGCCTGTTTTAAGAGGTAGTTTTAATCCCCATGCCCTTTTATATACTAGGGGCTTATAGAGGAGGTAAGGCTAATCACAGGGGGACCCCAACGCATAATGTTCCCTAGTGTATGTAGGTGTTTTCACTGTATTCTAAGTGTCTTTTAACATAGCACTGGCTCTAGGACTGGTTAGTCAGACTCAGTTACCACCAGTATCCGTCTGAAAAAGTTGAGGGTACAGGATGATTTTGCAACAAGGCTTCTTTCTGCTCTTCTTTTTGTTCTTTCTGCACTTTATCCTTCTTCCTGCACTTATCTTCGTATTTGAGGACTTCTGTTGCTTCTTTCTGCAGTTCTTTTGTTTCTTTCTGTGCATTTTTTCTTCTTTCTTCACATGTCCTATCTCTGTAGGCATAGTTAGAAATTAGCATTTAAAAAACCTTTGAAATTAACAGAAAAAACCATAGGTTTCAGGCACGTTATAGTTAGGAATTAGCATTTAAAAAACCTCAGAAATTCACTGAAAAAACCATAGGTTTCAGGGGTGTTATAGTTAGCTGGACTTTTCACTTGTACAAAACCATTGAAATTCCCCCGTTATAGTTAGTTCAGCTAACTATAACTCGCGCGCCCGCAATGCACTGCTGATGACGTCACATATTACATCACTCATGACATGGTCAGTGACATCACTCATGACATCACTGATGACATCTCAAATGACATCACTAATGACATCACTGATGACATCATCCTTGTGATAGAGTGGCAGACCTCCTCTCACCCTAATATAACCTTTGATACACACATTCAAAAATAGAGACTAAAATTTTCAAAACAATGGACATACCAATACCAGTTACAACAACCTCTTCAGTAATTCTAAGATCCACATACACATCCACTCATTCACCAACAGTCCAATACAGTCACTCATACATGTACTCACTCATCATATGTACTCATACACCTATACATCCTGTTACACAATGCCACTCATCCATAGTTACTCACACACATAGTCACTCATGCTAATAAAGAATCAAACATACATTTACTTGCATATACAGTTATACACACACCACCACACTTACTTCTACGGAAACTTACACATACTTAGTCTTTTAAACAATCACTTATAGAAACACATACTTATTCATACAGGAACTCTTTCAATCTCTCACTCTCACATATACTCACATATATACACCAATAGTCACATATACTAGTTTAAAACATATGTAGTTACTCATAAAGACACTATTGAGACAGTCATTCACTCACTAACACACCCATACACACACTCATCCACCCATACAGTCCTGCACACATACTGTGTTCAACACATACAAACAGTGAGTCACTCATTCATGCACCTATGCACTACGTAATACCCCCACCGAACCATGCAGACACTCAGACTGATACTCAAAAAACCAACTAATAACCTAAATAGACACCCATGTAGCTACTCACCAACCCATGCAGCCACTTATACACAAAGTGAGAGACTGATACAGATATTTACATATTTAAACATTACTCACTAAGCCATGTATTCACTATGATACACTTAATCAGTCAGTTACACAATCAATTTTTCAAAAACAAATCCATTTAGACACTTATATACCCATTTATTCTTCCATCGACCTTGAGATATACATATATAAAACATATTTAATTTTCAGAATAACACACATTCACTGGATGATGTCATCAGTGATGTCATCAGTGATGTCATTTGAGATGTCATCAGTGATGTCATGAGTGATGTCACTGACCATGTCATGAGTGATGTAATATGTGACATCATCAGCAGTGCATTGCGGGCGCGCGAGTTATAGTTAGCTGAACTAACTATAACGGGGGAATTTCAATGGTTTTGTACAAGTGAAAAGTCCAGCTAACTATAACACCCCTGAAACCTATGGTTTTTTCAGTGAATATATATATATATATATATATATATATATATATATATATATATATATATGTATATATATACACACACTCCTTCTCATGCCACCAGTCTTATTAAGCATAAAGGAAGAGCATGGACCACTGGAGTTCGTCGTACTGCAATGTTTATTTTCGCTCCCAAAAGATCGCAGCAGCCATGACGCGTTTCTACCCTCACAGGGGACTTGATCACATATATATATAAATATATACATATACATGACACCAACAAACATAATAAATATACAACATAGCATATTACTCATAATAGACATGCTGTGAAACAATAAAAACATATGACTGGCACAGACTCTTTTTACTTTTTTGACAATGACACACATATTAATAAAACGTGAATGGCCACCAAAATAGTGTGATCAGCAAAATATCTGTCTCTGCATCACTAAATACCAATCCCAACTCTTTGGACAAATATAATACACAACATACATACAACATAAATCCCAAATGATAAAAAACAGACATAGGGTCACAAAGACAAATGCAAATGATAAAATATTGTATCTAAAAAAATGTTCCTGAGTGGAGCTGCAGGGGCTCTAAGCAGGGGTCAAAACCATCAAAGCCTCGTTAACAAGCAAAAGGTCTTTTAAAGACCTGTGAGGTACACGGGTGCGGCTGTGTGTGTGCCCGGGAAGCTGTCTCCTCCCGGGCAGCCAAAAACGATTGGGGCGGGCTGAAGCCCTTTGAGTCCAATGGGCATTGCGCGCCTGGGTGCTGCACCACACTCTCTGTTTTCTCTTGATCAACTCGTCCGTGCACAGCAATTCCTGTATATCCCGTTGTTTGGTGCAACTGCTACACAGAATAGAAAATTTTACTTGATTTGAAATGGTGCACCAGTAATCTTCTCATCCAAAATGAAGCAAACAGTCGTAGTGGTAGGTGTTACTTTTTCTTTTCTGATCTTTTAATTCCATATATTAAGCATCCAGCCAACACGTTTCGTTCTAAGAGATAACTTGAACTTCATTAGGGCTGCAAACTATATATATATATATATATATCTTGCTCAAAGAAATTCACGGCACACCTCTTGATGATGTTAGATTCGTTTATTCAGTTCGTGACTCCTACGCGTTTCGAACCGTAGTTCCTGATCACGGTAGAGTGTAATAGTAGTCCTTTTTTAATTTCCACTTATATACATTGAAGAGTTCAATAGTGCATTGTGGGTTGTGTAGTTTATACACGCATGTGTTTCTTACTTTTTCCACATTTATTTAACAAACTTTATTGTTTTTTGCGCTATGCATTCTTTCACCTTCGTGGCGAGTTTGAGCATCATAAAACACAGCAATTCGGATGACCTTTCATCGCATTACCCCCATGTCCTGATGGGGCCTGATCGCTAAGTAGCGTACATCCCGTATGGGTAATTTATCCAATACGTTTTATGCAGTTGTACAAGGGGTAGGTTTTAAACTGAGTGTTTCGCAGAGTAGATGGCTAAGTGCCCTTTACTGTGTTTTTGATTGCTCACATCGCCAGTCCGATGAAGTGTGTGCAAGCTTCAACGTTTTCAATACATTCCCTGTCTGGTGGTTGTTGTTTTACTCCACATAGTTCGATTGTATTTATGTACTTCTGTTGCAAATTTATAGGTAAAATTTCACTTGATAGAGGCAGTTCGTTGGGTTTCTTCCTTTTCAATTTTTATCTTCTTTCTTTCTTTCTTTTCTCTTCTTCAATCTCCATCAGAGGTGAACATACATCTCCTCATCTCCGTTAAGACCCAGTGGTTGTTTTGTTTTGAATCTCATGATCATGCTGGACTCTAGGCGACGTAGTTTTTGAACTCTGTTCCCTCCACGTTCATTGGTTGGAACTGTTATTAATCCTGAATACTTGATGTTAAGCCAGGTTTTGTCCTTATGTGTGGCCATGTGTTTCGCGATGGCGTATGTGTTGTCCTTATTTTGTATCGCTCGGATATGTTCTAATATCCTTTTCTTCAGGGGACAAATCGTGCTGCCTATGTATTGTTTTCCACAATCACATTGGAGAATGTATACCACATGTGTGGATTCACACGTGATGGTTTCCCTTATTTCAAAGTTTTTGCCCGTTGGGTCACTCAAGTTCTTTAAATTTTTTCCAATTTTGCATGCCTTGCAGGATGTACACTTGGTGAACCCTTTCGATCTCTTTTGTAGCCAAGTTTCTGGTTTTTTTAATTCGAAGTGGCTTCTGATCAAATGGTCATTAAGATTTGGCGCTCTCCTATACGATATCAGGGGTCGTTCCCCGATAGAATTGCCTATGTCAGGATCTTTTTTGAGTACATTCCAGTATTTGGTTATTCTCTTTTGAATTTCATAACTTTCTTTGCTGTAGGTGAGTATAAGTCGTGGTGGATCATTTTTTGATGTTGTAATACTCTTTTGGCTGTCTAGATTATTCTCTGTGTCTTTACTGTTTTCTTCATCACTCCTTCGTACTTTTTTGGGTAGTAATGTCTCCGCTCTAGTTTTTTGTCTAGCTTTCATTTCGCCACATCTTATGTCTGCATATTTGTATCCACGTTGCTTGAAACGTTCTTTTGTTTCTTCAAACTTGACTTCCATTTCTTGTTCTTCCGAGCAGTTTCTTTTCATCCGTAACAGTTCACCGTACGGTATGCTCTTTTTCAGTGCTTGGGGATGGAAGCTTAGACCATGGAGTAGACTATTTGTTGCCGTTTTTTTGCGGTGGACTGTGCTGTGCAGTTGGTTATCCTTCACGTATATTTTTGTGTCCAGAAATTCGACTTCTTTTGGGCTTATGTTGTAAGTAAATTTTAAGCCTACATCATTTTCATTGAGCTCTTCAAAGAAGTCTTGAAATTGTTGCTCAGTTCCTCTCCACAAAATGAATAGATCGTCAATAAATCGTAGCCAAAGGGCTACGTTTGACATATGATGGTCGTTTTCCTCTCTCCAAGCTATGCTCCTCTCCCACCAACCCATCATGAGATTAGCATAGCTTGGAGAGAAAGAAACTCCCATAGCGGTACCGCAGCTTTGGGCATAGATTTTTTTGTTGAATAAAAAAACATTGTTATACAGGCACAGGGTAATCATTTCAATCAGCATTTTGGAATGCTCTAATTCATTCATAGGCCTCTGTTTTAGAAAGTATTGAATCGCATTGAGGCCCCTTTGATGATCAATTGAGGTGTAGAGGGACACCACGTCGATGGTTGCCAGTAGGTAAGTAGGTTGCCATTCAGTGTTCATGAGTATCCGCAGAAAATCCCCAGTGTCCTTTATGTAGGAACTCAGAGTTGTTACGAGGGGTGCTAAATAGAAGTCTACATATATTGATATGTTTTCGTACAGGCTTCCACAACTGGAGATGATTGGACGACCTGGTGGCTTGTTAAGTGTTTTGTGCACCTTTGGGAGGAAATAAATGGTTGGCATGATTGGATATTCAACCATTAAGAATCCTTTCTCATTTTCGGTTAGGAGGCCTTTTTCTTGCCACATATTTAGTTTTCTTTGTAGATCTGTTATCATTGAGGCAGTTGGATCCTTTGTCAGGATTTTGTAATTTTTTGTTTCATTTAGTTGGCGAAGTGCTTCTTCTATATAGTGTTGTTTGTCAAGCACTACGATGTTTCCGCCTTTATCGGCCGGTTTGATTTCGATTTCATTATTATTCTTCAAAGATTGTATGGCCTCTCGTTCCTTTTTTGTTAAGTTTTCCAATTTTTTCTTTGAATCAACATTTTGGATGGTATCTATTTCTGCCAAAATCAGATCATAGAAAATGTCAATTTTGTTCCCTGGATGCAGTGCTGGGCAAAATTTAGATTTTTTCTTAAATGTGGTCGGCAGGCGTTTGTTTAATTGTAGCCCCATTTCCCCCAAGATTTGGGTGTCTGTAAGGTCAGAAGCATCGGTCTCATTCGCTAATTCGTAGGCTAGTCGCAGATGTGGTGCATCAGAGATACTGTAGATTTCTGGATTTGTGGGATCAGGTATTCGGATTTGATTTAAGTCCGCTTTAGGCGAGTACCTGGCAAAGTGTTTCTTTAATTTTAGTTTCCTTACATATTTATATATGTCTATTTTCGTTTCCAGGGGGTCCTGATGTTTCTCTGGGCAGAATGATAAGCCTTTGTTCAAAAGTGTTGTTTCCGCTTGAGATAAGGTATATCTGGATAAGTTGATAACCAGATTAGGGATTATGTGGTCCTTACATTTTATTTTCTTACCACCGCGCGGTTCCTTAGGTTGTATCTTCCGCTTGGGCCGCTTGCTTCTTCTTGTTTTCCTTGGTCTCTTGAGTGAGAGAATCCCCTTCCCCTTGCTCTGGTCCGACCTGATCCACGTCCTCTTGGTTTGTCTCTGGGCGTCTGTTGTTCTTGATAGAGCAGTTTCATCTCCTCTAAAAAAGAAAATTTACGTAGACCGGTCTGTCTTTGTTCTCCTTCGCCTGTGTCTGATTCAGAGCCACTTGTTGTGTAGCCCGTCCCAATTTCTACATTTGGTTGTGTATCCCATTGTTGTTTGTAAATTTCGAATTTTCTCGCAAATGTGAAGATGGTTCCAAATTCATAGTCGTCTTCATCTCTCCGGAACTTGCGTTGTTTCCTCTGCTGTACTTCTTCTTCATGTTTGTCAATATTGCGATCCATGTCAGCTCGTAGTTTTTTGATTGTCTCGCTAGTTTCATTTGATGCTGCGATTTGAGTTTCAAGTTCTGATATTTTTTGTTGTAATTCATCTACGTCTTTCTTGGCGTACTTGATGATGATGTGCATCATATTCTTGGAACATTCCATGTTGTTCCTTCCCCACTCTTCGAGCATTTCAGGTTTTGTATCCGGATGGTTTGGGAGCGTAAAAATGCGGAGCCCTCTGGGTACCATGTCACATTCGATGTATTTTTCCAGGGTAATGATCTCCCAGCTCCGTGAGGTTTCCTTGCGTAGTAATTTCTCAAGCTGCATGAATAATTGTTTAGTGGTAGTGATTTGGGGCTGAGATCTTTTGTCCGATGGACCTGCGTTCTTCGTAGCCCCTGCGCTCCTTTGGAACATGTTCTGCGCTCTAGATGTTCTCTTGGCAGCCCTCTCCTCCATGGTGGCCACAAAGAGTGAGATACTATGGGTTCTCCTGGGTTCTTCTGCCAGTTGTGTTGGATGCTCGCACTGTGTATAGCGCGTTTTTTAACAGCGTTGTATTAAGTTTGTGCTTGGTTCGTTTAGGACTTTAAGAGTACACTCGTGATGGTTCTTTAATGAGAAAGGGGATGGGCTGGATTTCACCCCCAGTCACGAACTCTTCAAAACATCCAAAATCAAGAGAGAAAGGAAACACTGTGGGTTTGTTTCCCAGCGCGCGTTTAAGTAACTTATTAATTGCGCTATATTCTCGCTGCAGCGAATGACTTACAAATGAAGAGAGAGATTGTTCTTACCCGGGAGACTCCCGTTGTAATGGCGTCCTCCGACCCCAAACTCCAGCGCTCTACCGGGTCTCTTCAATGCATTTCGTCAGTGTTTTTCTGCTGCGGTTCCTTAACAGGGCATTCAGTTGAGGATGATGCTTCCGGATTCTTAGTATCACTACAGTAGCCCGGCTCCAAACATCCGCATTTTCTGCCTTCAAAGGAACGTTCAAGGAACAGCAGTTTCTTCCGCTGGGCTCTCCTCTGTCCTGAATTAATCACTGAGCAAAAGTGTCCATTTGACAGTGGGAGCTCCTTAAACAGCTGGTGCCCGCGTCGAGACCAGGACAGGGTCTCGTACAATATCTTGCTCAAAGAAATTCACGGCACACCTCTTGATGATGTTAGATCTTAACGGAGATGAGGAGATGTATGTTCACCTCTGATGGAGATTGAAGAAGAGAAAAGAAAGAAAGAAAGAAGATAAAAATTGAAAAGGAAGAAACCCAACGAACTGCCTCTATCAAGTGAAATTTTACCTATAAATTTGCAACAGAAGTACATAAATACAATCGAACTATGTGGAGTAAAACAACAACCACCAGACAGGGAATGTATTGAAAACGTTGAAGCTTGCACACACTTCATCGGACTGGCGATGTGAGCAATCAAAAACACAGTAAAGGGCACTTAGCCATCTACTCTGCGAAACACTCAGTTTAAAACCTACCCCTTGTACAACTGCATAAAACGTATTGGATAAATTACCCATACGGGATGTACGCTACTTAGCGATCAGGCCCCATCAGGACATGGGGGTAATGCGATGAAAGGTCATCCGAATTGCTGTGTTTTATGATGCTCAAACTCGCCACGAAGGTGAAAGAATGCATAGCGCAAAAAACAATAAAGTTTGTTAAATAAATGTGGAAAAAGTAAGAAACACATGCGTGTATAAACTACACAACCCACAATGCACTATTGAACTCTTCAATGTATATAAGTGGAAATTAAAAAAGGACTACTATTACACTCTACCGTGATCAGGAACTACGGTTCGAAACGCGTAGGAGTCCCGAACTGAATAAACGAATCTAACATCATCAAGAGGTGTGCCGTGAATTTCTTTGAGCAAGATATTGTACGAGACCCTGTCCTGGTCTCGACGCGGGCACCAGCTGTTTAAGGAGCTCCCACTGTCAAATGGACACTTTTGCTCAGTGATATATATATATATATATATATATATATACACACTTCTTCTCATGCCACCAGTCTTATTAAGCGTAAAGAAAGAGCATGGTCCACTGGAGTTCGTCGTACTGCAATGTTTATTTTCGCTCCCAAAAGATCGCAGCAGCCATGACGCGTTTCTACCCTCACAGGGGACTTGATCACATATATATATAAATTCACTTAAAAAACCATAGGTTTCACACATGTTATAGTTAGCTGGACATTTCCCTCGTAAAAAACCAATGAAATTCCCCCGTTATAGTTAGTAAAGGGAACTATAACTCACGCGACCGCAATCCACTGCTGATGACGTCAGATATTACATCACTGTATTTATTCACTTATTTACCCATGTTTCTTTCCTTTAACCTTTAGCTATACATATTTAATAAATATTTATTTTACAGAAAGACACATATGTCATCAGTGATGTAATATCTGACGTCATCAGCAGTGGATTGCGGTCGCGTGAGTTATAGTTCCCTTTACTAACTATAACGGGGGAATTTCATTGGTTTTTTACGAGGGAAATGTCCAGCTAACTATAACATGTGTGAAACCTATGGTTTTTAAGTGAATTTGCAAGGTTTTTTAAATGCTAATTCCTAACTATAACGTGTGTGAAACCTATGGTTTTTTCAGTGAATTTGTACGTTTTTTTAAATGCTAATTTATGTAATTATTATTAATTTTTTTTTTTTTTTAAGGTTTTTCACCGTGCGCGCACCGTGCGCGCTCTGTGGGCGCGCGGTGCGCTTTGCGCACCGCGCACCCACGTTACGCTGTTCGCGTAATTTTCACGCTTCTACCGTGCGCGCAAGGTAAGCGCACTCCGCGATTTTTCGTAAAAATATTAAAAACATTTATGGCCCTTGGGGGTCCTTTGGGGACCCCCTGACAATGGCTAGGGGGTCAGGAACTGTCCACCCTGCCCCCTTTTCATGTTCTCCACCTTTATTTTTCACCTCCCTCGGACTGCGAGAGACAAAATGGCGGCCGACACTTCCTGGTTTCGACCGATGCGAATGTTTACTAAGATCTAACAACCAATCAGAATTGCGCTCGTGCACGGCAGGGTGCGCTTACCGTACGCGCACGGTGCGCGCCTATAGATATATATATGCTTTTAAATGCTATTTTCTCAGAAAATACTGAACAGATTTACACCAGACCTGCAAAAGGCACATCCCTGACCTGAGGACTACCTCTCTGCCAAATTTCAAGGTTTTCTGTTCAGCCGTTCGGGCTGTAGCGCGGACTAAAGGTCCTATGGGAAAATGCATGGGGAAAACGCGTTTTGGGACCCCCCCTTTTTCTCAGCCCCCGCTTGACGAATCCCCCCAAGACTTTCAGGGAAGGAGCGGAGCGCCCCACCTATTTTGAAAATTTCGCGAGGATTCGTCAATCGACGCAAAAGTTATTCCAAATAGAATGTTGCGGATTTCCTATGGAAACACGGTCCTAACTATAACTATCTACTGGCGACCGCCAGTAGATAATATATACATATACATGACACCAACAAACATAATAAATATACAACATAGCATATTACTCATAATAGACATGCTGTGAAACAATAAAAACATATGACTGGCACAGACTCTTTTTACTTTTTTGACAATGACACACATATTAATAAAACGTGAATGGCCACCAAAATAGTGTGATCAGCAAAAAATCTGTCTCTGCATCACTAAATACCAATCCCAACTCTTTGGACAAATATAATACACAACATACATACAACATAAATCCCAAATGATAAAAAACAGACATAGGGTCACAAAGACAAATGCAAATGATAAAATATTGTATCTTAAAAAATGTTCCTGAGGCCGGGGCACACCCCTGACACTTAAGCTAATAGTTCAATGATAATGAGTATTTCCTTTATGACGGCAATTGTAAAAAATATCAAATGAAACAATATCGCAAATATATATATATATATATATATGAATGACAATAGAGCATACCTTTCCAAGTGTCAATGGATTGTTGGAATGTTCCCAATACTTTGTGCGATATGTTCATAAGGTTCCTCCTTTGTATGCAGGAAGATAACTCATCAGTAAGACCTTTCTTAGCTAATAAGCCACACGATTGGCCACAGGTTTGATAGCCCATCAGTTGTGCCTAAATAAAGGAATTTTATGTTTGAATGAAAGCTCAGTAAAAGAAAGCAAAATTTAAGGAACTCAAATTTTTCATATGATTAAAATGTCATCTTAATTAATTCAGGGGCGTTATGTAGTTGTAAGAAAGCCATAAGTGTCAACAACTTCCACTTTTCAGAAACTGGTGGCATAATGTCCCGTACACGAGGCATCAGAAAATATAATAATAAACTAACGCTCCGAGCTTAATTCATGTACTATACTAAACGGAGATAAAGTAGGGATACATAAGGACAATGCCATACTCCCATGTTCGATCCAGTTATCCCATCATAAATCTGATCGTGCATGTGCTGGAAAAGAGGCCAATAACAAGGAGTTAGTCTGCAACACGGGTCAAGATATAAATTAATATGGAGCCTAGAAAGTGACCGCTATACAAAACAGCATCTTAACAACCCTCAAATAGTCTTCCTACTGAGAAACCATGTCCAATACAGTGAAATCATTGTGTAAAAACAAACTCATAAACAAAGGCAGAATGCAGGGCAAAAAATCCAGGAACCTACAAGTCAGAAACAGAATCTAAATATCATTCAAGGACATAATGTCTCAATTATCAAACGTTGCCATAGACCTCGAATAAAAACACTGTCAGCATTAATTCTTATCATATCACATGATCCAACCAAAGATAAGATCATGCACATACTGTATAGAAGGCAACCAGTGTAATATTGTGCTGTAGTTGCAAGAGAAAATATAGTTGAATTTAATATCTAGGAAACTGTATTAGCATGTACTACTAAATAATATTCAGAACGTCAACGTCCTATTGAGCCATATACACTGTGGTGAAACACGTAATCTAAAATCATAAACCACAGAGGAGACATAGAATGTGGTTAAAAGTAAGATCTGAGTAGCACTCAGAGATACCTGTCTCCCAATTGTCCAAATAAGCCATGGACAATCTCTAAATCTCTGGTCTCTAAATTAAAAAAATAACTCCACCACATAAGTGCCAGCGCCGACAATTACGTACCGGTGCCGAACACTCACTTAAGTTAAGCACTATCAGTGCTCAATTTGTACTGCCTGCGACAATTAACTATCACCTTCTGGGACTTATGTGGTTTGTGTTTTGCTGCAGTGTGAGTGTTATAGGGTTCTCTGCAGTTCATTTGTGGATGGGTAGCAGATTAGATAATATCAGCTTCCATCCTTGCTGGACTGACTTCTATTTACACATTGCAACAGTGGCACTGGTCAATAGTTGAAAGATTTAAAGAACCTTTTACGTAGAGCTCGTAGATCTCCTTTGGGGTTTCTAGAAACATAAATGACAATTTGTACTTTCTTTGTCTTCAAAAACATCTAGATAAAATATCCAAAAATGTATAAAATGACAAGAACCCCATGTCTTTTAGAAATTCCTGCAACATCCCTCCTTAGTATATTGTCTGGAGGCATACTGCTGTTGGCAGTTACTTCAAAATGAAATTTAGTATGGAATTACTCATTTCCAATCTCACCTTAGTAGAAAACTAAGGCCCCCTACTGTAATAGAGAGGACAAACGTGGGGCAGAGCAGGAGACGTGAAGACAAACAGAAGGTTCAATCAAACAACCCAGTCGATAAGCTTACCACTAAAAAATCACTTCGCCCCATCATCCACCTGACATTCCATTTCAGAGAGATGACACACAACTGCAAACTCAGTCACAAGCAGTGTCCCTTCGCCACATCTTTGAGCACAGAGGCAGACCTAATAAGGTATTGTCTTGCATTGTTGTTCTGAGGCGCCCTGGCCTGGTGCATGGTAGCATCAGGATAATATGTGAAGTACCAAAAGGTCAGCCTGAGACTGTGCCACACTGCACATCGCGAACACACGTAGATAGGAATCTCTTTTGGAAAGAGAGGGAAAGATACTAACCATTCACAAGTAGAGATAGTGTAGTCTCAAATGAATGACATGATTTAATCTGCTTACTATCTCATTATCTCAGAGTGCAACGTTGAAGAGGTTGGCCTTTTATGGTTATTTTTTTTTTTTCAACGTTTTATTTAACAGAAGTTCCGTAGGTACATTTCTTATAAAGGAGAGATTATTTTGACAACATTTCATCAATATTGATATACATAGCGACGTACAGGTTACACATCTTTGCCTATTATGCTTTATCGTCTGAGTCTTGATCTACGACAGGAGGAGTCAAGTATATGGCCTCTATATGTGTTTCATTTGTCCAACACCCTCCCTCATTTCCTGGGGCACCCTCTGTGAAAATATGTAGCTTTTTCGGCCACCACGATCATATCCATGTCCTGACACTATTCTGTTAGGGTTGGGGCTTGAGTTGCCCCCCATTTCTGAGCAATATTCTGCTTAGCCACCATCATCCCCATTCTTGCCCACTGCCTATCCGCGTGGTTGAGGTCTGTCAGTTCCCATATGTTTAATAGGCAGCACTAGGGAGCAAGCGGGACTACGTTCTCGCTAACCTCTGTGATTGTGTCCATTGACAGTGTTCAGTATGATGTGATCACCGGACATTCCCGGTAGAATGTGCCTAATTCTTCACATTGGCACATACAGCGCGGGTCTGAGGCTCTACCTATCTTGTGCATTGTCACCCTTGTGTAGTAAGTCCTATGCAGTATTGTTAGTTGAATGAGGCACAGCCTGAAGGAAACTGCTACATCTCTAGGAGATGCGATCGCATCCTGCCAGTCTTTGTCATCCAAGTCTCCAACCTTCATCTGCCAGATATCCCGGAGTCGTGTTAGGGGATCCGTTCGATTATTGATAATTTTTCGGTAAGTAGGGGAGATCGCTTTCTTGTGCAAATAATCAGTCAGTAATCGGTCTTCCAAGGGGGATGATTCAGGGAGTATGTCTGCTGCTGGAATCACTGCTTCTAGTGCGTGCTTAACCTGCATATAACAAAACTTTTCACCAGGAGCCATTTTGTAGTGCTCTCGCAGGTAAGTAAAGGTGACCTCCTTTCCCTCTTTCCATAGCTCCCCCAGTCGGGAGATCCCAATCAGATCCCACTTCTGAAACCCTTTGCTCTTTCCCAAGGTACCTAGCCTACCTGTGTCCCATAGTGGGATGTGTTGCGTGAGTTTGTCAGCCCATCCGAGGTGTCGTGTCACTGTGTGTCAGACATGAAGTGTTTTTGCTGTCGGTCCTATGAGCCCCGTTGTTTTCCGCTTGTTGTAGAGTACCCTGTTTACTCCCCCTGTTCCCGGAGTTACTGAGTCGAGGCGGTATGCTGGGTCAGTGTCAGGCGTGTGAAGCCACTGGTTGATTACCATCAGCTGGGAGGCCCAGTAGTATGCCCGGATATCAGGTAAAGCAATGCCCCCGTTTTACCAGCTTCTTATCAGTTTGCACGTGGCTACTCTGGCCGGCTTGTTATCCCAGAGGAGAATGGTGACCTCTAAGTTTATTGCCTTAAAATATGAGTCGGGAACACTATAGGGTGTGTTGTGTAGGGCATATAAAAATCGAGGCAGAGCCATCATTTTAAAAAGTGCCGCTTTGCCCAATAGGGTGAGTGGCAATGCTCTCCAGTGCTTAATATCTCATCTTAGCCTTTGTAGCGGTGCTTGAAGATTGAGTGCCTGGAATTCGTCCGGGTCGGATGTTACGTGTATCCCAAGGTATTTAAAGCTGTTTGACACTATCTTGACCATACATCCCCTAGGTAATCTGGGAGGTGGTCCATACAGAATAAATAGCACCGATTTCTCCCAATTAATCATATATCCTGACACCGATACAAACACCTCACAGATATTTAGCAATGCGTGAAGGGATCGTGTGGGGGAGGCTATATATACCAGAACATCATCTGCGTAGAGGGAGATATGGTCCTCCCATCCCTCCCTCCATCTCAGACCTCGGATCATAGGGTCTCTTCTGATCCAGGCAGCCAGTGGCTCCAGGACCAATGCAAACAGAAGTGGTGACAGCGGGCAGCCCTGCCGTGTCCCTCGTCCCAGAGTAAACTCCCGTTATATGTGCCCATTAACCACCACATGTGCGATAGGGTTAGTATATAGTAGACGAACCCATGAACAAAAGTTAGGCCCAAACTCCAAATGCTGGAGGACAGCAAAGAGAAACGCCCATTCCACGGAGTCAAATGCCATTTTCGCGTCAAGAGATATGACTACTATGGTTGCTTTGTTTGAGAGTGGTGTACCATTCTTGTGCTTAGTTTTTACAAATCATAACAGTGTCAAAACTATTGACAAATGGCTAATACAACAATATAGTCTACAAACTGAATCCACTGGTATGTACATACCTTTTGAATTATTAAAAAAATTACATTAGCTATGAAGATGTATATGGGAGTTTGATAAAAAAAACAGTATCACAGTGATATGGAAACATTTATCAGACAAACTGTATCTATTAGAGGGTATGTGTTTAAGATGTTAAGTGATTGTTTTGTACAGTAAGAAAAAAATGAATTAATGCCTCTTTAGTGTGCTTTATTGAAAAATAAAAGTATAGTAATGTGGAAAGTTGCAATGAGTAATTAAGAATGTTTTAGTTGTCTAAACATCATGTGCAGAATACATACATCTGTTATTTGCATTGTGGCAGTTGTAGTACCTTTAGTAACATTATTAACTAGGAGTAGTGTAGTCACAAAAAATTTCAGAACATGTTTCTGCCTGTGTATGGATTAGAACAAAGTAATACTTGTTAGGTATGTATTGGGAAGTGTTTGTTAATGTTGTTTTAAACTTATATGACCTTTGTGCATATGCTTAGATTGTAAGATATGGTTCTTGTGGTTGTACATAGCTATATATACGGTGGGACCTTTGAGTTTACTTAACGATGCAGAGAGGTATACATTCTTTGAAAGATGCCTTGAAGGTGTACATCTGTTAAGAAATCACATATATGTTTACATGGTGATTTATGTTCAGTAAGGCTTATGAAAATTTAATTTATATGTGAGTGTGGTATTTTTTCTTTAAACATGGTTTGTTTAAAATTGATTAGGATTAATAGTGCACAATGCCTCAAGAGGTCTTGTGCTAGCTCTATTTGGATTGTAACTTTTGTTTGAGAAAGGCTGAATATAAGTTTTAGAAGCAGAAGAAGTTTTTGAGAAATGATGTAGGTATGTCATTCACAAAGGGTTTAGTGTCTTGAACATTTTAAAAATGTTTTCCATTTTCTGTTAAAATTTCTTAATTGAAGGGAGACAAGGCATAAAGCAAAGCATGAGACAAATCTGAGACCCTATTTGATGTAGAAAGGCATATGAAAATATTGTTTTACATTTTAGAAACGTACTAATGCATGTGCACACTCAATATCGAAGAAACGTATGCTCCTAGTGAGCCATGTATGCAATTATATATCAAGTAGGACATCTAGACTTCACTCACACATAGCTTAGTAGAAAAGCATATATACAGTAAAACAGGAGGAGGAGAGGTGTAGGATTCTGACCCATTCCCAGGTTTACGAATTTTTGTAAATTTGGGAATGCGGCAGAATCCATGGGTGTTGCGTGGAAATACCCACAGCAACACCCATGGCATGCTCCTTTCATACAAAGTGCTGCATGAAAATGGCCCGTATTTATAAGGCCATGGAAAAGCCATGCAGAGTGGCTTTACATGGCCTTGTAAATATGGAGCACAACATTACGCCGCTGGTGTGTCAAAAAAAGTGATGCATCGGCAGAGCGTGGGGCTTGTGAATACGACCACTGGGCTTGATGTTCATTTTAAAATCTACTACAGAAGGGATAAACTGTTCTTTCACCATGTGAAAGTGATATATGGTGTTGTACGACAGGGTGCCAAAATGGTAAAAGGTAACTAATGAATACAGTTTTGTGTTTTGCTTTGGGTTTTGGTTTATTGAAGAAAGTACATGTAGTAATATATCTAGGTTGATCTGTAGATTCAAAACTGCAATATAACATAAAACGTGTTTTTGTATTATGTGTGAGTCAGTAGTAAAGTAGTTGGTACATTGGCTAGGGTAAAAATTAAAATATACTTTTTTAACTACACACAGTTCGAATGCCTACAAAAGGTCGGTCAAAAAAGCAGCAGAAGCAACTACAGTATGTTTGCAGAAATGAGTTACAAAAGGGACAAAATGCAGAAAAAGTAGTGAAAGAAAGAAGAGTTACTGGTAAGAGGACAAAGTCATTTCTTAAAAATATATCTGGACATTTGTAAAGATTACAAAATAAAGAGAATGAACTTATGACTATGAGAAACAATAAGAGTGGACAACAAGTACATTGCAAGAACAGAAAAGATTCTAACAAAGATGGACAAACCTTAACCAGGAGACAGAAACATTTTAAGGAAATCAGAGCCAGGATGTTTCATAGTAGAGTGGTTGTTAATCTACGTAGAAATTGAAAAGAAGGAGAGATGCACTGAAACAGAACGAGTTGAGCGAGTAGTTGATAAGGCTTTTGCTTTGAAGAGGAAGCTTTTCATTTTGATTCTAAATGGAATGAAGACTCTTGAAAAATAGTGGTGCATGAGGAGACAAACCTAGAAGAAAAGATTAGTGAATAGAAATAACTTTTGTACAGTTTTTAAGGAGAAAGGATACATACTTCTAGTTCAGAGCCTTTCTTTAATGAAGAAAGCGAGCTCCAGGATAACAGATTAGTTAATGCTATTGATGAAAGAGGACGATGTTATGAAATGAAGAATGGAAGCCCTATAGCACAAGAGGTGATAGTACCTAGAAATGTCAAAGAAGTTATTGCAGAAGATGTACAAGGAAGGCGTAGTCAGGCACCTGTATACACAATTAATTGTAGTAGTGTTTGTAGTATTAGACAGCAATCCATTGATATATTAACCCCTTCGATGCTCATGACGGAACGGGTCCGTCATGAGCATCGGTTGGGCTGTGCTCATGACGGAACCGCTCCGTCATGAGCACAGCCCCTGGGGGAAGCGCTGGCGCTCCCCCCCTGGGGCATCGATCGTGCCCCCACAGAGGGGGATGGCAGCGGAAGAGTTTCCGCTGCCACCCCCGAGCCCCCCCACGCTTCCTGATGACGTCAGCGCGCACAGCGCGCGCCGGCGTCATCAGGAAGCGTTGTACGCGCTGGAATCCATTTCTTCCAGCGCGTCCAAGGCAGCAGCAGGTATGTTCCCTCGTCCGGTGGGGGCCGCGGGGGTGATTTGTTTAGTATTGAGGCATCGGGGGAGAGGAAAGAGTATTTCCTCTCCCCTGATGTCTCAATACAGGGCATTCCTGCTCCACGATCACGCACAGCGTCGCGATCGTGGAGCAGGGATGCCCCACTAGACACCAGGGATGTGTTTTGTTTTATTTGGGAAGTGACCCCTTGGGCAAGGGTCGCTTCCTAGGCGGGCAAATTAATTAGAAGACTTTTCTGCCCCCCCCTGGGGGCAGATCGGTCGTCTTTCCGCCCTTTTCTGCCCCCAGGGGGGGGCAGAAAAGCCCACTAGACACCAGGGATGTGTTTTGTTTTATTTGGGAAGCGACCCCTTGGGCAAGGGTCGCTTCCTAGGCGGCCAAAATGATTGGAAGACTTTTCTGCCCCCCCTGGGGGCAGATCCGTCGTCTTTCTGCCCGTTTCTGCCACCAGGGTGGGCAGAAAAGCCCACTAGACACCAGGGATGTGTTTTGTTTTATTTGGGAAGCGACCCCTTGGGCAAGGGTCGCTTCCTAGGTGGGCAAATTAATTAGAAGACTGTTCTGCCCCCTCTGGGGGCAGATCGGTCGTCTTTCCGCCCGTTTCTGCCCCCAGGGTGGGCAGAAAAGCCCACTAGACACCAGGGATGTGTTTTGTTTTATTTGGGAAGCGACCCCTTGGGCAAGGGTCGCTTCCAAGGCGGGCAAATTAATTAGAAGACTGTTCTGCCCCCCCTGGGGGCAGATCGGTCGTCTTTCCGCCCGTTTCTGCCCCCAGGGGGGGCAGACAAGCCCACTAGACACCAGGGATGTGTTTTGTTTTATTTGGGAAGTGACCCCTTGGGCAAGGGTCGCTTCCTAGGCGGCCAAAATGATTAGAAGACTTTTCTGCCACCCCTGGGGGCAGATCGGTCGTCTTTCTGCCCGTTTCTGCCCCCAGGGGGGACAGAAAAGCCCACTAGACACCAGGGATGTGTTTTGTTTTATTTGGGAAGCGACTCCTTGGGCAAGGGTCGCTTCCTAGGCGGCAAAAATAATTAGAAGACTTTTCTGCCCCCCCTGGGGCACTAGACACCAGGGATGTCTTTTTCTTTATGTAGGAAGCGACCCCTTGGGCAAGGGTCGCTTTCTTTGGGGCATAAATAATGGGAAGACTTTTCTTCCCCCCGTGGGGGCAGATCGGTCGTCTTTCTGTCCGTTTCTGCTCCTGGGGGGGGGGCAGAAAAGCCCACTAGACACCAGGGATGTATTTTTCTGCATGAGGAAGCGACCCCTTGGCAAAAACTGTTTGCATTTGTGCTCGATGTGTATTTTGTTTTCTTGTGAGTAATTTTCATTTTTTTTCTTCTTTCTAGTTGGATATCGTTGGTTTTTGCTGTGTCACTGCAAAGTAGGTTCCGGTGAGTGTAGCGGTCTCTTGTAATTGAATTCTATAGTTTTTGAGTACATTGATCATTGTGATAAAGGTACACATTTCTTTACTTACTTGGTTTGCACATTGTTGGTTGTTGTTGACTTGTTTGTGCAGTCTTCAATCTTAGTAAGTATAATGGCTAGCCGCAGGATTACTGCTCAGCAGGTTGTTGGTTTACTGTTTGAGTCTTCCTCTGATATTGGTTCAGAGACTGACTCTGCATCTGAGGGAGAGGAGGCAGGGGACGATTCTGGCAGTGAGTTGTCTCTCCGTATGGAGTCATCGGATGATGAAGATACTCTTAGTGCGGATGAAGTGCCTGTGTTAGAGGAGGAGACTGATGTGCCGATAGTGCGGCAAGAGGCATCTGGGCTGCAGCCTGGGACTGCAAGGCTTCCCGTTGGTGTAGTGTGGCAAGAGGCTTCTGGGCTGCAGCCTGCGGCTGCAAGGCTTCCCATTGGTGTAGTGCGGCAAGAGGCATCTGGGCTGCAGGCTGGGGCTGCAAGGCTTCCCGTTGAAAGTGATGACCTCTGGGTTGCCCCTGGCATGGTGCAGCCGGCATTGCCAGAGTTTACTGGTGTTCCAGGGTCTAGAGTGAATACTGAAAACTTTTTGCCGGTAAATTTTTTTCAGTTGTTTATGGACGATGTGTTTTTGGCAGAGATTGTTGAGCAGACTAATTTGTATGCCGAACAGTTTTTGAGGGACAACAGTCCAGTCTTAAGCCACACTCTAGAGCTACCCGGTGGACTCCCACAAATGTTGAAGAGATGAAGAAGTTCTTGGGTTTAACTTTTTTGATGGGCTTGCTAAGGAAGCCATCAATGTCTTCATATTGAGCAGTCCCTTGATGGCAACGTCTATTTTTCCGGCAGTCATGAGTCGTGACAGGTATTTGCTTCTGCTTCGGATGAGGCATTTTGTTGATAATGGTTTAGCGTTGCCACGAGATCACCCTGACTGTGACCGTCTTTTTAAGATTAGGCCTGTCCTTGATCACTTTGTTGATCGATTTTCTGAGATTTATGCCCCTGGGAAAGAAATTGCAGTGGATGAGTCTTTGGTGTTGTTCAAGGGCCGCTTGGTTTTTAGGCAATACATTCCTAGTAGGAGGGCACGCTATGGAATAAAGCTGTATATGCTGTGTGACAGTAGGACTGGATATGTCTCTAATTTCAGGGTGTACACCGGTAAGGAATCTAGGTTTAACCTCCCTGGTTGTCCGTCCACTTTTGGAGTGACTGAGAAAATTGTTTGGGAACTTGGAAGAGGATTTTTTAACAAAGGCCACCATTTATATGTAGATAACTTCTACACTGGTGTGCGGTTGTTCAGGGAATTGGCCAAAGTGGACACTCTTGCTTGTGGCACAATCCGCTCTAACCGTAAAGGTTTCCTGAAAGAACTTGTTTGTCAAAAGCTTGTGCGGGGACAGTGCAGTGCATTGCGTTGCCAGGAGCTTCTTGCTGTGAAGTTTACAGACAGGAGAGATGTCTACATGCTGACTACCATCCATGATGAAAGCATTGCACCTGTGACTGTTTGGGGTCAGGTCGCTGAAGCGCGCAAACCTGTGTGCATTTTAGACTATAATAGGCACATGGGTGGTGTTGACAGAGTAGATCAGAGGTTGGAACCTTACACTGCTCTTCGTAAGGCTTACATTTGGTACAAGAAGTTGGCTATCCATCTTTTCCACTTGGCAATGTTTAATGCTTTTGTTGTGTTCCAGGATTCTTGCCCTGAGTCAAAGATGACTTTTGCTAAGTTTCAGGAGTCTGTAATAGGCAGCCTTGTTGTAGTGGAACAGGCAAGTGTTCCTAGAGTTGGAGTGGTGGGGGATGTTGCTAGATTGAAAGAACGCCACTTTCCAGATCACATTCCTCCCACACCCGCAAAAGATTTTCCCAGTAGGAGATGTAGAGTCTGTTGGCGAAGAGGTTCGCGGAAGGAGAGTCGTATGTACTGCCCCGACTGTCCTTCTCATCCTGCACTGTGTCTCCCTGCTTGTTTCAGAGCGTACCACACGCGAAATAATTTTTGGGAGCATTCATGAGTGGTAAAGTGAACTGCCTGGTCTGTATTCTTTGGATAATTTGATTCTGTTTCAAGGTTGGTGTTAGTGCAATGTATTTAGTTGCTGATTTTCTGTTAGAAGATTTGTATCTATTTGCAATTTGTTTGTGTTTTTATTTTTTTCTAAAAAAATCCTAAATGTGATGGCGGTGTGTGTAGGCTTGCGCTTGGCTGTTGGTGTGTGTGGACTGGCACTTGGTTGGTGGTGTGCGTGGAATGGTGCTTGGCTGGCGGTGTGCGTGGACTGGCGGTGTGCATGGACTGGCGGTGTGCGTGGACTGGTGCGTGGCTGGTGGTGTGCGTGGACTGGAGCTTGGCTGGCGGTGTGCGTGGAATGGTGCTTGGCTGGCGGTGTGCGTGGACTGGTACTTGGCTGGCGGTGTGCGTGGACTGGTGGTGTGTGCGGACTGGTGTTTGGCTGGTGGTGTCCGTGGACTGGAGCTTGGCTGGTGGTGTGCGTGGACTGGAGCTTGGCTGGCGGTGTGCGTGGAATGGTGCTTGGCTGGCGGTGTGCGTGGACTGGTACTTGGCTGGCGGTGTGCGTGGACTGGTGATTGGCTGGCGGTGTGCCTGGACTGGCGCTTGGCTAGCGGTGTGCGTGGACTGGTGTTTGGCTAGCGGTGTGCATGGACTGGCGCTCTGCAAGCGGTGTGTGTGGACTGGTGCTCGGCTGGCTGTGTGTGAGTAGTGACTTTCTGCTGGTCACTACACACACTGCTAGCTGAGTGCCACTCCACGCAATCCATCAGCCTGTGTAGTTGCTGTGTCTGGATTGTGGGCGTGTGAAAGTGATGGGCCCTTGAATGGCGCTGTGTGCTGGTGTGAGTTTTGTTATGTGATGGGCCCGCGACTGGCGGTGTGAATGGTTTTGTATGTCTCGCACGTATGAAAGGTGTATGAATGGCCTGTAAAGAGGTTGCTGCCTTGTCGTGGCTTTACAGCTCACAAGCTGTGAGTCAATGGTTCAGTTTCTTGCCCTTTCAATTATTACCAGTGCATTTCATTTTTTTGAAATCACTTGCTAATACAATTGTATCTACTGAACCATCACTCACCCTCGTGCCAAATCCAACCAGTATGTGTGTGTGCTTGCGGATTAGAAGGCTGAGGAGAAATATTTGTATTTCTGAAGCAGGGTGTACCTTGTCCCTTTTTGGTGAATTTTGTAATGTGTTGTTTTTGTACCTGGTGGTGCGAATGGTCTTGTTTGTATCACGTATGAAAGGTGTGTGAATGGCCTGTAAAGTGGTTGGTGCCTTGACGTGGCTTTACAGCTCACGAGCTGCGAGTCATTGGTTTGGTTTTTTGTGAATTTAATTATTGACAGTGCATTTCATTTTTGTGAAATCTCTTGTTGATAAAATTTAATACACTGAACCATGACTCGCCCTCGTGCCAAATCCAACCAGTATGTGTGTGTGTTTGGGGAATAGATGGTTGTGCAGGAATCTTTGTTTTTAGTTTCTCTGCCAAGGTTCACTTTCCATGTAAGAATAACCCACCAACTGTAGATATTGTAGAAAACCCATGGGAGTTCATGGTGATGTCTCTCTTGTGAATTTAAAAAGTTTTTTTTATCCCCAATGTCCTGCAAACCTCAAAATGTCTGCCACATTTTCTTTGCAATATTATTCCAAAATTCTCACGCTGTAGGAACAATAGTTAATCTGGTTTTGCAAGGGGGGTCACTTTGGTTTTTGGCCCGGCGCTCGGCGGCCATCTAGGGAAACCTACCAAACCCACACATTTCTGAAAACTAGACACCCGGCGGCTTCCAGGGAGGTATAGCTTGCGTGGATCCCCCAACATTTCCTTACCCAGAATCCCCTGCAAACCTCAATTTTAGCTGAAAAAATAACTTTTTTCACACATTTTGGGGTGGGAAAGTTGTGGCATCACTGGGCTCACACAAATTTACCACCACCCAGCGTTCCCCCAGGTCTCCCGGTAAAAATGGTGCCTCACTTGTGTGGGAGGCCCAAGTACCCGCGGCCGGCAAGGGCCCAAAACGTAGTGAGACGGCATCAAAATGGCCTATCGCAAAACCACCTGGTTTTGCAAGGGTGGTCACTTTGGTTTTTGACCTGGCGCTCGGTGGCCATCTAGGGAAACCTACCAAACCCACACATTTCTGAAAACTAGACACCCGGCAGCTTCCAGGGAGGTATGGCTTGCGTGGATCCCCCAACGTGTCCTTACCCAGAATCCCCTGCAAACCTCAATTTTAGCTGAAAAAATCACTTTTTTCACACATTTTGGGGTGGGAAAGTTGTGGCATCACTGGGCTCACACAAATTTACCACCACCCAGCGTTCCCCCAGGTCTCCCGGTAAAAATGGTGCCTCACTTGTGTGGGAGGCCCAAGTACCCGCGGCAGGCAAGGGCCCAAAACGTAGTGAGGCGGCATCAAAATGGCCTATCGCAAAACCACCTGGTTTTGCAAGGGTGGTCACTTTGGTTTTTGACCCGGTGCTTGGCGGCCATCTAGGGAAACCTACCAAACCCACACATTTCTGAAAACTAGATACCCGGAGGCTTCCAGGGAGGTATGGCTTGCGTGGATCCCCCAACGTTTCCTTACCCAGAATCCCCTGCAAACCTCAATTTTAGCTGAAAAAATCACTTTTTTCACACATTTTGGGGTGGGAAAGTTGTGGCATCACCGGGCTCACACAAATTTACCACCACCCAGCGTTCCCCCAGGTCTCCCGGTAAAAATGGTGCCTCACTTGTGTGGGAGGCCCGAGTACCCGCGGCAGGCAAGGGCCCAAAACGTAGTGAGGCGACATCAAAATGGCCTATCGCAAAACCACCTGGTTTTGCAAGGGGGGTCACTTTGGTTTTTGACCCGGTGCTCGGCGACCATCTAGGGAAACCTACCAAACCCACACATTTCTGAAAACTAGACACCCCGCGGCTTCCAGGGAGGTATGGCTCGCGTGGATACCCCAACGTTTCCTTACCTAGAATCCCCTGCAAACCTCAATTTTAGCTGAAAAAATCACTTTTTTCACACATTTTGGGGCGGGAAAGTTGTGGCATCACCGGGCTCACACAAATTTACCACCACCCAGCGTTCCCCCAGGTCTCCCGGTAAAAATGGTGCCTCACTTGTGTGGGAGGCCCAAGTACCCGCGGCAGGCAAGGGCCCAAAACGTAGTGAGGCGGCATCAAAATGGCCTATCGCAAAACCACCTGGTTTTGCAAGGGTGGTCACTTTGGTTTTTGACCCGGTGCTCGGCGGCCATCTAGGGAAACCTACCAAACCCATACATTTCTGAAAACTAGACACGTGGCGGCTTCCAGGGAGGTATGGCTTGCGTGGATCCCCCAACGTTTCCTTACCCAGAATCCCCTGCAAACCTCAATTTTAGCTGAAAAAATCACTTTTTTCTCACATTTTGGGGTGGGAAAGTTGTGGCATCACCGGGCTCACACAAATTTACCACCACCCAGCGTTCCCCCAGGTCTCCCGGTAAAAATGGTGCCTCACTTGTGTGGGAGGCCCGAGTACCCGCGGCAGGCAAGGGCCCAAAACGTAGTGAGGCGACATCAAAATGGCCTATCGCAAAACCACCTGGTTTTGCAAGGGGGGTCACTTTGGTTTTTGACCCGGTGCTCGGCGGCCATCTAGGGAAACCTACCAAACCCACACATTTCTGAAAACTAGACACCCGGCGGCTTCCAGGGAGGTATGGCTTGCGTGGATCCCCCAACGTTTCCTTACCCAGAATCCCCTGCAAACCTCAATTTTAGCTGAAAAAATCACTTTTTTCACACATTTTGGGGTGGGAAAGTTGTGGCATCACCGGGCTCACACAAATTTACCACCACCCAGCGTTCCCCCAGGTCTCCCGGTAAAAATGGTGCCTCACTTGTGTGGGAGGCCCGAGTACCCGCGGCAGGCAAGGGCCCAAAACGTAGTGAGGCGACATCAAAATGGCCTATCGCAAAACCACCTGGTTTTGCAAGGGGGGTCACTTTGGTTTTTGACCCGGTGCTCGGCGGCCAGCTAGGGAAACCTACCAAACCCACACATTTCTGAAAACTAGACACCCGGCGGCTTCCAGGGAGGTATGGCTTGCGTGGATCCCCCAACGTTTCCTTACCCAGAATCCCCTGCAAACCTCAATTTTAGCTGAAGAAATCACTTTTTTCACACATTTTGGGGTGGGAAAGTTGTGGCATCACCGGGCTCACACAAATTTACCACCACCCAGCGTTCCCCAAGGTCTCCCGGTAAAAATGGTGCCTCACTTGTGTGGGAGGCCCAAGTACCCGCGGCAGGCAAGGGCCCAAAACGTAGTGAGGCGGCATCAAAATGGCCATCGCAAAACCACCTGGTTTTGCAAGGGGGGGTCACTTTGGTTTTTGACCCGGTGCTCGGCGGCCATCTAGGGAAACCTACCAAACCCACACATTTCTGAAAACTAGTGATGCGACATTAACATTGCCTATCCCAAATGTCGCCTCACTACGTTTGGGGCCCTTGCCTGCCGCGGGTACTTGGGCCTCCCACACAAGTGAGGCACCATTTTTACCGGGTGACCTGGGGGAACGCTGGGTGGTGGTAAATTTGTGTGAGCCCGGTGATGCCACAACTTTGCCACCCCAAAATGTGTGAAAAAAGTGATTTTTTCAGCTAAAAATGAGGTTTGCAGGGGATTCTGGGTAAGGAAACGTTGGGGGATCCACCCAAGCCATACCTCCCTGGAAGCCTCCGGGTGTCTAGTTTTCAGAAATGTGTGGGTTTGGTAGGTTTCCCTAGATGGCTGCCGAGCACCGGGTCAAAAACCAAAGTGACCCCCCTTGCAAAACCAGGTGGTTTTGCGATAGCCCATTTTGATGTCGCCTCACTACGTTTTGGGCCCTTGCCTGCCGCGGGTACTTGGGCCTCCCACACAAGTGAGGCACCATTTTTACCGGGAGACCTGGGGGAACGCTGGGTGGTGGTAAATTTGTGTGAGCCCGGTGATGCCACAACTTTCCCACCCCAAAATGTGTGACAAAAGTGATTTTTTCAGCTAAAAATGAGGTTTGCAGGGGATTCTGGGTAAGGAAACGTTGGGGGATCCACGCAAGCCATACCTCCCTGGAAGCCTCCGGGTGTCTAGTTTTCGGAAATGTGTGGGTTTGGTAGGTTTCCCTAGATGGCCGCCGAGCACCGGGTCAAAAACCAAAGTGACCCCCCTTGCAAAACCAGGTGGTTTTGCGATAGGTCATTTTGATGTCGCCTCACTACGTTTTGGGCCCTTGCCTGCCGCGGGTACTTGGGCCTCCCACACAAGTGAGGCACCATTTTTACCGGGAGACCTGGGGGAACGCTGGGTGGTGGTAAATTTGTGTGAGCCCGGTGATGCCACAACTTTCCCACCCCAAAATGTGTGAAAAAAGTGATTTTTTCAGCTAAAAATGAGGTTTGCAGGGGATTCTGGGTAAGGAAACATTGGGGAATCCACGCAAGCCATACCTCCCTGGAAGCCGCCGGGTGTCTAGTTTTCAGAAATGTGTGGGTTTGGTAGGTTTCCCTAGATGGCCGCCGAGCACCGGGTCAAAAACCAAAGTGACCCCCCTTGCAAAACCAGGTGGTTTTGCGATAGGCCA
This sequence comes from Triturus cristatus, assembly GCF_964204655.1. Classification (NCBI taxonomy): domain Eukaryota; kingdom Metazoa; phylum Chordata; class Amphibia; order Caudata; family Salamandridae; genus Triturus; species Triturus cristatus. The sequence continues at coordinate 1,140,353,815 of NC_140590.1, read as the reverse complement.
TTTTGATGTCGCCTCACTACGTTTTGGGCCCTTGCCTGCCGCGGGTACTTGGGCCTCCCACACAAGTGAGGCACCATTTTTACCGGGAGACCTGGGGGAACGCTGGGTGGTGGTAAATTTGTGTGAGCCCGGTGATGCCACAACTTTCCCACCCCAAAATGTGTGAAAAAAGTGATTTTTTCAGCTAAAAATGAGGTTTGCAGGGGATTCTGGGTAAGGAAACGTTGGGGGATCCACGCAAGCCATACCTCCCTGGAAGCCTCCGGGTGTCTAGTTTTAGAAATGTGTGGGTTTGGTAGGTTTCCCTAGATGGCCGCCGAGCACCGGGTCAAAAACCAAAGTGACCCCCCTTGCAAAACCAGGTGGTTTTGCTATAGGCCATTTTGATGTCGCCTCACTACGTTTTGGGCCCTTGCCTGCCGCGGGTACTTGGGCCTCCCACACAAGTGAGGAACCATTTTTACCGGGAGACCTGGGGGAGCGCTGGGTGGTGGTAAATTTGTGTGAGCCCGGTGATGCCACAACTTTCCCACCCCAAAATGTGTGAAAAAAGCGATTTTTTCAGCTAAAAATGAGGTTTGCAGGGTATTCTGGGTAAGGAAACGTTGGGGGATCCACGCAAGCCATACCTCCCTGGAAGCCTCCGGGTGTCTAGTTTTCAGAAATGTGTGGGTTTGGTAGGTTTCCCTAGATGGCCGCCGAGCACCGGGTCAAAAACCAAAGTGACCCCCCTTGCAAAACCAGGTGGTTTTGCGATAGGCCATTTTGATGTCGCCTCACTACGTTTTGGGCCCTTGCCTGCCGCGGGTACTTGGGCCTCCCACACAAGTGAGGCACCATTTTTACCGGGAGACCTGGGGGAACGCTGGGTGATGGTAAATTTGTGTGAGCCCAGTGATACCACAACTTTCCCACCCCAAAATGTGTGAAAAAAGTGATTTTTTCAGCTAAAATTGAGGTTTGCAGGGGATTCTTGGTAAGGAAACGTTGGGGGATCCACGCAAGCCATACCTCCCTGGAAGCCTCTGGGTGTCTAGTTTTCAGAAATGTGTGGGTTTGGTAGGTTTCCCTAGATGGCCGCTGAGCACCGGGTCAAAAACCAAAGTGACCCCCTTGCAAAACCAGGTGGTTTTGCGATAGGCCATTTTGATGTCGCCTCACTACGTTTTTGGCCCTTGCCTGCCGCGGGTACTTGGGCCTACCACACAAGTGAGGCACCATTTTTACCGGGAGACCTGGGGGAACGCTGGGTGGTGGTAAATTTGTGTGAGCCCGGTGATGCCACAACTTTCCCACCCCAAAATGTGAGAAAAAAGTGATTTTTTCAGCTAAAATTGAGGTTTGCAGGGGATTCTGGGTAAGGACACGTTGGGGGATCCACGCAAGCCATACCTCCCTGGAAGCCGCCGGGTGTCTAGTTTTCAGAAATGTGTGGGTTTGGTAGGTTTCCCTAGATGGCCGCCGAGCACCGGGTCAAAAACCAAAGTGACCCCCCTTGCAAAACCAGGTGGTTTTGCGATAGGCCATTTTGATGTCGCCTCACTACGTTTTGGGCCCTTGCCTGCCGCGGGTACTTGGGCCTCCCACACACTAGTGAGGCACCATTTTTACCGGGAGACCTGGGGGAACGCTGGGTGGTGGTAAATTTGTGTGAGCCCGGTGATGCCACAACTTTCCCACCCCAAAATGTGTGAAAAAAGTGATTTTTTCAGCTAAAAATGAGGTTTGCAGGGGATTCTGGGTAAGGAAACGTTGGGGGATCCACGCAAGCCATACCTCCCTGGAAGCCGCCGGGTGTCTAGTTTTCAGAAGTGTGTGGGTTTGGTATGTTTCCCTTGATGGCCGCCAAGCACCGGGTCAAAAACCAAAGTGACCCCCCTTGCAAAACCAGGTGGTTTTGCGATAGGCCATTTTGATGTCGCCTCACTACGTTTTGGGCCCTTGCCTGCCGCGGGTATTTGGGCCTCCCACACAAGTGAGGCACCATTTTTACCGGGAGACCTGGGGGAACGCTGGGTGGTGGTAAATTTGTGTGAGCCCGGTGATGCCACAACTTTCCCACCCCAAAATGTGTGAAAAAAGTGATGTTTCAGCTAAAAATGAGGTTTGCAGGGGATTCTGGGTAAGGAAACGTTGGGGGATCCACGCAAGCCATACCTCCCTGGAAGCCTCCGGGTGTCTAGTTTTCAGAAATGTGTGGGTTTGGTAGGTTTCCCTAGATGGCCGCCGAGCACCGGGTCAAAAACCAAAGTGACCCCCCTTGCAAAACCAGGTGGTTTTGCGATAGGCCATTTTGATGTTGCCTCACTACGTTTTGGGCCCTTGCCTGCCGCGGGTACTTGGGCCTCCCACACAAGTGAGGCACCATTTTTACCGGGAGACCTGGGGGAACGCTGGGTGATGGTAAATTTGTGTGAGCCCGGTGATGCCACAACTTTCCCACCCCAAAATGTGTGAAAAAAGTGATTTTTTCAGCTAAAATTGAGGTTTGCAGGGGATTCTGGGTAAGGAAACGTTGGGGGATCCACGCAAGCCATACCTCCCTGGAAGCCTCCGGGTGTCTAGTTTTCAGAAATGTGTGGGTTTGGTAGGTTTCCCTAGATGGCCGCCGAGCACCGGGTCAAAAACCAAAGTGACCCCCCTTGCAAAACCAGGTGGTTTTGCGATAGGCCATTTTGATGTCGCCTCACTACGTTTTGGGCCCTTGCCTGCCGCGGGTACTTGGGCCTCCCACACAAGTGAGGCACCATTTTTACCGGGAGACCTGGGGGAACGCTGGGTGGTGGTAAATTTGTGTGAGCCCGGTGATGCCACAACTTTCCCACCCCAAAATGTGAGAAAAAAGTGATTTTTTCAGCTAAAATTGAGGTTTGCAGGGGATTCTGGGTAAGGAAACGTTGGGGGATCCACGCAAGCCATACCTCCCTGGAAGCCGCCGGGTGTCTAGTTTTCAGAAATGTGTGGGTTGTGTAGGTTTCCCTAGGGGCCGGCAGGGCTAGGGTTCAAAATCTACAGCTAGTCCAGGGGTCTTCAAACTGTGGGGCGAGACCCCCAGGGGGGCCGTGGAGTGATGCAAAGGGGGTCGCGCCTTCCCAGTCACACTTCTGCCCAGGCCCAAGGGCTTCAGCCCCCCCCCCCCTTCCCCCGTCCTGTGTCTCAGCCCGGGCTGCGGCAGTGAAACTTGAGCTGCTGGGGGCTCAGCTGGGCAGTGTCTGGATTCCTATCTCCGGCACCCCCGTGTTTTTTCACAGGTCTTTAAAGACCATTTAACATGCCTTTGTAAACTGCTTACAGAGGCTTAGGTTTTTTTGCTGGTTCCAGTACCCCCTGGGTCCCCACTGTGCCTATTCCTTACATTTGGATTTTACATTCACTGCCGTAGTGTGAGAATGCATTTCATGGAAAGGAATACAAAGTTGGCTTCCTGGGGGCGCCGTGTGTGAAAGTTTATTGTGCTTTTGAAGCACCTGCTGCAGCGTTTCTTTCCCCGGCAATTGCCAGGCCTCACATAAATGTCAAGATAACTTGTGTGATTAATTATCTTCCTGGAGAGAGATCAGAATGTTGTATAGTTGAGGTTTTGACTTGGGTGATGTTAGTGCAGAGGGTTAATATGCCTGCTGCAAAGAACGTGTACCAAGTAGATTACAGAGTGCGTATGATGTGAAGAGATCAGCAGGTTACTGCTTTCAAAAGAGACATCCTTTTGTTACTTGCAATTTATAACTTAAAGTCCTAATAGAGAATAGTGAGCTATTAACTTTCATCCTAGAACAGCATACACACTACAAAGAATACATTATTAGGCCATTGATTAATGTTGCAAAAAGGGTTAATTTGGCTAGAAATCAATTCTTATTAAAGGAAACTCCCAACTATGCTGTTTCTTTTTCGACTCTGAGTTTGTGCTTCTCCACACCAAGCACTCTTAACTATACTGCCTACCAGTATGGATGACATGTGACTCCTATACTTTTAGTCCTTTGGCTTATGTAACATTTCCTATACACTGATTTACACACTTATTGATTGTCTCTGTGTAATGTGTGTGTGATGCAAAGTGCTCGGACACCCTACACTGGTATGAGTGGCACTATATAACTAATTCAATGCATCTGAGAGTGTGGGGTTATGGAGACTTGGTCACTGTTAAAGGGTGCTAGTGAGAGAATCCGTGGTGGGGGTGGTCATTGTGGGGGGCACCAACAAACATGGTCGCACAGGGCACCACCAGCACTAAAGCTGGCCCTGGGAAGTATGCACAGATAAGCGCTGAAAATACCGCTTTAGGTGACTGTTTTTTTTTGTACCGACTGGGCCACCAAAATAATCTGCTGGCAACCCTAACCATAGGACTGGAAGTTTGTTGCAGGATCAGCACATTATTTATTTTCTTCACCCTCGATCCCCGATTAATGCCGCAATAGTTTAACTTAGATCTTAAAGTCTACGCCCCGTCAATAACATGCTGAGTTACTTCATGGGTCTGGGAATGCACCCTGCATTCAGACAACTCATTCCTCATTCTTGCCCTTCATTGTCACGCTCACCCTGCACTCACAGTGATCACAATGCACTCACACTGATCACCATGCACTTGCACCATTCACCCGCTCACCTTGCACTCAGTGATCACAATGCACTCACACTGATCACCATGCACTTGCACCATTCACCCGCTCACCCTGCACTCACAGTGATCACTCTGCTCTCAAAATGCACTTGTCCTGCTCACACTATACCTCAACCTGCAGTCACACGAGTACACTACTCATCCTGCACTCATGTGACACTTCACTCACCTGTCCCCCTCACTACTCAATATGCAACTCACTCAAACAAGCCCATCAGTAATCATACATTCATTCATCCCATTCTGAACTTGCATCCGCACCCAAAATGAGAGAGGACAGCAAGGGAGTGAGAGAATTTGATTGAAGAGGTCAGGGATGAGGAGAAATTTGAATTGCCGAAGAGAAGTGTGGACACGCAAGAAGTGAGTGTGATCCAAAGGTGAGGGCTTCTGTTAGAACAAAGGGGAGATGTGAAAGAGGAATGGGGGGACTGGAGAGGTGTAAGATACAAATAGACAAAAATTTGAATGAAGAGACGAGGTGAATGAGAAGTGCTGAGGGGCACGGGAGGTGACAGGGCCAGAGAGGCCATGAGATAAATGTGAGAGACTGTTAGAGATGAGGGCAGTGAAAGGACAGAATGGCAAGAGGTGATTAAAGGTGAAGTGAGAGGTTGAATGGGGAGAGTTCAGAAGTTGTAAAAAGGGGTGAAAGAAAATGACCTGCAAAGTGAGAGAGGGATCCGGGGTTAGGAGAGGAGAGAGGGATGGAAGGGAGGGGGTGAGAGGAAAGCTGCATGGGTAAAAGGCTTAACTCTACATAAAACCGCCAGGGTTTTAAGGGACCCCTGCTTCTTCCGGTCAGGGCCAGGTGAGCTTCTAATGTGGCAGCACGTATTGCTGCAGAGTGGAAGGCCCTTCACAAACGTTGACTTGAAATCTTTCTGATGATAATTGCTGTATTTTGGTTATAAATGGGTACTGATTGGGTGAAATCTTTCCTCAGCGTTACTGTGTGTAACAAATATCAAAATAATGAAGCAATGCTATCCCAAAATACGCGGCATCACATAACCTTATTTACATTTTCATCCCACGCAATTTAGTCAACAGGTTTAGACATTTTTGTCAAGAGGGGGTCCTTACGCCTCAAAATGTTCACAGGGGGGTCTCGGCATCCAAAAGTTTGAAGACCTCTGAGCTAGTCACTTTGCCAAAAAAGGGTCATTTTTCACTGCAAAACCACGTTGCGTTTTGCGCCGTTTCCTGTCGAGGGCACTAGGCCGACCCGCACAAGTGAGGTACCATTTTTCTCGTAGGACTTTGGGGAACGCGGGGTGGGTGGAAATTTGTGGATCCACGCAGATTCCAGAACTTTCCATCACAGAAATGTGTGGAAAATGTGTTTTTTTGTCAATTTGTTACGTTTGCAAGGGATTCTGGGTAACAGACCATGGTGGGAGGCAGTCAAGTCACCCCATCCTGGATTCCCCTGGGTGTCTAGTTTTCAAAAATGTATAGGTTTGCTAGGTTTCCCTAGGTGCCGGCAGGGCTAGGGTTCAAAAACTACAGCTAGTCACTTTGCCAAAAAAGGGTCATTTTTCACTGCAAAATTGAGGTGTGACCACGTTGCGTTTTGCGCCCTTTCCTGTTGCGGGCACTAGTCCAACCCGTACAAGTGAGGTACCATTGTTCTCGTAGGGCTTTGGGGAACGCGGGGTGGGTGGAAATTTGTGGATCCATGCAGATTCCAGAACTTTCCATCACAGAAATGTGGGGAAAATGTGTTTTTTTTGTCAATTTTTTATGTTTGCAAGGGATTCTGGGTAACAGACCATGGTGGGAGGCAGTCAAGTCACCCCATCCTGGATTCCCCTGGGTGTTTAGTTTTAAAAAATGTATAGGTTTGCTAGGTTTCCCTAGGTGCCGGCAGCGCTACGGTTCAAAATCTACAGCTAGTCACTTTGCCAAAAAAGGGTAATTTTTCACTGCAAAACCACGTTGCGTTTTGCGCCGTTTCCTGTCGCGGGCACTAGGCCGACCCGCACAAGTGAGGTACCATTTTTCTCGTAGGACTTTGGGGAACTCGAGGTGGGTGGAAATTTGTGGATCCACGCAGATTCCAGAACTTTCCATCACAGAAATGTGGGGAAAATGTGTTTTTTTTGTCAATTTTTTACGTTTGCAAGGGATCCTGGGTAACAGACCATGGTGGGAGGCAGTCAAGTCACCCCATCCTGGATTCCCCTGGGTGCCTAGTTTTCAAAAATGTATAGGTTTGCTAGGTTTCCCTAGGTGCCGGCAGGGCTAGGGTTCCAAAACTACAGCTAGTCACTTTGCCAAAAAAGGGTCAATTTTCACTGCAAAATTGAGGTGTGACCAGGTTGCGTTTTGCGCCGTTTCCTGTCGAGGGCACTAGGCCGACCCGCACAAGTGAGGTACCATTTTTCTCGTAGGACTTTGGGGAACGCGGGGTGGGTGGAAATTTGTGGATCCACGCAGATTCCAGAACTTTCCATCACAGAAATGTGGGGAAAATGTGTTTTTTTTGTCAATTTTTTACGTTTGCAAGGGATTCTGGGTAACAGACCATGGTGGCAGGCAGTCAAGTCACCCCATCCTGGATTCCCCTGGGTGTCTAGTTTTCAAAAATGTATAGGTTTGCTAGGTTTCCCTAGGTGCCAGCAGGGCTAGGGTTCAAAATCTACAGCTAGTCACTTTGCCAAAAAAAGGGTCATTTTTCACTGCAAAACCACATTGCGTTTTGCGCCGTTTCCTGTCGCGGGCACTAGGCCGACCCGCACAAGTAAGGTACTATTTTTCTCATAGGACTTTGGGGAACGCGGGGTGGGTGGAAATTTGTGGATCCATGCAGATTCCAGAACTTTCCATCACAGAAATGTGGGGAAAATGTGTTTTTTTTGTCAATTTTTTACGTTTGCAAGGGATTCTGGGTAACAGACCATGGTGGGAGGCAGTCAAGTCACCCCATCCTGGATTCCTCTGGGTGTCTAGTTTTAAAAAATGTATAGGTTTGCTAGGTTTCCCTAGGTGCCGGCAGGGCTAGGGTTCAAAAACTACAGCTAGTCACTTTGCCAAAAAGGGGTCAATTTTCACTGCAAAATTGAGGTGTGACCAGGTTGCGTTTTGCGCCGTTTCCTGTCGAGGGCACTAGGCCGACCCGCACAAGTGAGGTACCATTTTTCTCGTAGGACTTTGGGGAACGCGGGGTGGGTGGAAATTTGTGGATCCACGCAGATTCCAGAACTTTCCATCACAGAAATGTGGGGAAAATGTGTTTTTTTTGTCAATTTTTTACGTTTGCATGGGATTCTGGGTAACAGACCATGGTGGGAGGCAGTCAAGTCACCCCATCCTGGATTCCCCAGGGTGTCTAGTTTTCAAAAATGTATAGGTTTGCTAGGTTTCCCTATGTGCCGGCAGGGCTAGGGTTCAAAATCTACAGCTAGTCACTTTGCCAAAAAAGGGTCATTTTTCACTGCAAAACCACGTTGCGTTTTGCGCCGTTTCCTGTCGCGGGCACTAGGCCGACCCGCACAAGTGAGGTACCATTTTTCTCGTAGGACTTTGGGGAACGCGGGGTGGGTGGAAATTTGTGGATCCACGCAGATTCCAGAACTTCCCATCACATAAATGTGGGGAAAATGTGTTTTTTTTGTCAATGTTTTACGTTTGCAAGGGATTCTGGGTAACAGACCATGGTGGGAGGCAGTCAAGTCACCCCATCCTGGATTCCCCTGGATGTCTAGTTTTCAAAAATGTATAGGTTTGCTAGGATTCCCTAGGTGCCGGCAGGGCTAGGGTTCAAAAACTACAGCTAGACTCTTCGCAAAAAAAGTGTAAATTTTCAGTGTCAAAATGTGGTGTGTTCACCTTAGGTTTTGAGCCACTTCCTGTCGTGGGCACTATGCCTACCCACACAAGTGAGGTACCATTTTTATCGGGAGACTTAGGGTAGTTCAGATTTGTAAAGCAACTGTTATTAGCTATTGATTTTTGATGCATTTCTCCCTTCCAAATGAAAGACATTGTGTAAAAAAAAAGTGTATTTTGAAAAATGACCAATAATTGTCATGCAAGTATGAGTACTCCCAATTTCGAAAATGTGCAAATATGCACTGTTTCTAAACTCTGTAATTTGTTCCCATTTCAGAAATACATAGGTGTCTTTCATACCGATTTTTCCATGCATACATTTTCCCACAATAATTGCTATATACCCGGAACAAAAAAAAAACATTACAAAATGCTGCACAGTTTTTTACTCTGGGTTCGTTCGGCTCTTGATGAACCTACAAGTCCTATATATCCCCACAACCAGGAAGGTCCACCGGATGTAACGGTACATTGCTTTCAAAGAGATGTTATAATTAGAAGAAGCTACAGGTGAAAACGTTGACTCAAAAGGCTGCTTTTTTCAACAAATTTTTAATTTTTCCTATATTTAACTGTTAGTTTCTATAAAAAAAATCTTGATGGATCTACACAAATGACCCCTTGCTGAATTCAAAATTTTGTCTACTTTTCAAAAATGTATAGCTTTCCAGGATCCATTATTGCTTTTCTACCCATTTCTACCATTATCTGGAAGGAGGTTGAAAGCACTAAAAATAGCAAAAATAGGGTATGTCCCAGAAAAATGTCAAAACTGTAAAAAATGTTGGATTTCTGACAAAAATCTGTCATTCCCTAAAAGCTGAAGAAATTGTGATTTCAGCCCCACAAACCCTTTTTTGATATCATTTGCAGAGAAAATCCCAGACGCTTTCATTTGCAGCCACTTTTCCCCATTTTTCACAAAAAAACAAAATTTTGCTGCATTTTGACTAATTTCTGGGAACCCTCTAGGAGAATCCACAAACCCTGGGTACCTTTAGAATCCGCATGATGTTGGAAGAAAAGGACGCAAAATTGGCGTGGATACCTACTGTGGTCAAAAAGTTACAGGGGCCTAAGCGCGCACTACCCCAAATAGCCCAAAAAAGGCTTACCACAGGAGGGGAAAAGGCCTAGCAGCGAAGGGGTTAAGAAAATTCCTACGTATATTTAGAAGGCGAAGTTTAAAACACAAACTAAACACTTTACACGGTTTGGATACTTGCAAGCTGAGAAAGTATACACATTTACAGGGAGACTCACTAGCTTGTTTATCAAAGAAATTGTGCCAACACACCTTTCATAATTTTATGATGTTAACTTACACCACTCAACAATGCAAACTTTAGTTAGGAGGCTGTACTTTGTGAAAACCCCTGCTTTATATTTAGGAGAAATTAATTAGGGTACTTTAGCATGGTACTGTGGCAGAGGTAGAAAAGGTTTGTGATGATGTGCAGTTTTGTTTCTTTGGTTCAGAACAAGATTGTAGGGACATTGAAGAGTTGATAACAGGAGGAGTTACAGAACAGGACACAGGTACTACAATTGATAGTTTTGAAGAAGAGATTACAAGATTTAAGACATTATGTTCTGAAAAACCAGAGTATATTTGTATATGTTGTCGACGCACTCCTGAAAAAGAGAATAATGATAACTGGCAAAAGTTGCACTATACTTATTTGTAGAAGAACGCTTTGACTTGTCCACTCGACAAGTTATATGTAAGTACTGCTACAATAAATTATAGGATAATAAAATGCTTGCTGGAACTATGCATAACATGTTAGAACTGGTTCCCATTCAAGAAGCACTTCAAGGTTTAAATATTTATGAGTCCATTCTTATCCAAACTATACATCAATTTCAGGCTATAGTATGTATGGAGCCAAAGACTAGGAAGTTACCCCTAACAGAGCAGTAGAAAGGTCTAAAAGGTAGAGTAGTGCCTTTAAATGTCAAGAAAACATTGAAACTGTAGGGGTAGATAGAGATTTAGAGGAAGGACTAGTAATTCTTGTAAATGGTGTGCCTACCATGAGCAAGAAGATATGGCAGGAGTTAGTAGATGTTACCAAAGTTAAAAAAGCAACTTTATATCAGGTACATTAATGACTACAACCCTGTGATTCTGAAGATGTAGAATGCAGACATGGATGTATAGTTTGTTGCAGATAACTCAATTGCTGTTGCTTGGTATATAACATCTTAAAAAACAAAGTCAGAGAAAAGTTAGACGAAGGAGATGTGGGGGGAGATTTTAGCAGAAAAGAGTTACGAAGAAATTGTACAGTTTTAGTCTGAAAATGCTTTCTTACAGAGAGATAAGCTACTATGAATTTGTAGACCAGTTAAGCTCAACTAGTTTGTTTTCTAAATCTAGAGGAGGTCTATGGGTGAGTTTAGGGCTTGCTAATACCCGTAACAGAGTACTGAAGTATTTTTCTGAAATTCAATATCTTGCAGAATTTGAGTCACACAGTACAGCTATTTTGAAGAGTAACATGCTGGATACGTGCAATCCAAGAAGAAGTCCTCATCTGGAAAGGATGTGTCTCTATGAAATACTTCAACATTATTGTTTCAGAAGTAATATCAGTGAAAACATAGATGAAGGTACATTTGCTGTGGTTGGATCTGAAAGATGTTTGGAGTGACATAACAAATGAAATGTAATCAACCATTGAAAGCTAAGTTGACAAACTCCAGACAAAGGAGAGTTTTTCTGTTTAGCCTTGTTTAAGCCATGGTGAACTGAAAGTAAGCTACTTGGAGAATTTCACTGTTATGAAGACTCCTTCAACGCTATGAAAGACAGCATCGAGTGCTCTGTGTTTCCAATATTGAAGGAAGAGATTAAACTAGAACAAACAATTGATGCTGAGATAGCAAGAGAGAATTCTCAGAGCATTCAAAGTTCAGCACCTGGAAGTCAAGATCTTATTGGACAGCAATCATTGAAAATGAAGCTGCAATAGCTATAAATTAGGTGGAGAATGCAATGCAGCAAGTAAGAAGGGAAACTGTGGATCTAGAACTATTAATACAGCAATTGGATGTCAATCAGAAATATTTTTGTAAGAGCTAACAGGTAAAGTAGAACATGGATTTCACCATGAGAAAAAAGTGTGCATGTTTTACAAATAAACCAGTTTTATTGTACATAAGTGGTTAAGCTGGAACTGGAAAATGCTTCTTGATGAAAGTACTTACAAGTTACCTACAAAGAAAACAGATTCCAATTTGTTGTGTGTAGTCACTGTACCAACAGGCTTCGCTTCTCATAATGTTAAAGGAGTTACCCGTCAGCAATTATTAATGTTACCTGTTGAACATGACAACAAATTACAATACAACAAATTATCTGGTGATGCTTGTCATGAAGTGGCAAGAGGATTACAAAAATGAAAGCTACTAATTATTGAGGAAGTCAACATGGTGTCTAACCTAATGCTAGTTTTTATACATTTAAGAATTCAGCAAATATTAAAAACTGGCTACGATGTTCTTTCTGGAGAACAACACTTAATAGTCTTTGGAGACCTGCTATAACTAACTGCCGTAAAATGACAATCTGTATTCAAGAAGCTACTACATAATGAAACAAGGGATTCACTTGGATGTATTGGCAATGGAAACATTTAGGAAAACTTTCAGTACAAAGAGTTAGTCCAAAATATGCGCCAAGCATCAGATATGCATTATGGAGATATACTAAAGGACATACGACTGGGAGTCCTCACAAAAGAGGGAGAGACGATATTACAAACCGGTCTCATCAAAAATTTGTTTCCAAGTTGCAGGCCTAACCTTCAAAAAAGGATTGTCCAGGCGCTCTCCTTGGGAAGGCACATTTTATTTCTAAAACTAAGGGGAAAGGCAACTGGTACAAACTACTTAAATCAGCGGAGAGTAAGCAGGTGATCCTCGACCACCTGGAGAAGATTAGCTTGGCTACTGGTTGCACTTTCAACTTGCAACAATGGCAGAAATATAACAAAATGAGCTACAAAACAGTCAGGGCTGCCAACCTAAGAAGAATGGCATGGTTTAGCAAATGGATGATCTATTATACTCCTGATCGGCTCCACAAAATGTTCCCCACTGTTGATCCCAGGTGCTTTAGATGTGGTCTTACAACTGGGGACTGGCTTCACGTTGGGTTTACATGCTGCCACTTAAAAACTTTTTGGCAAGATGTCTTTTCTGAAATTGGTAAAAAATTGGAAATCGATCTTCCTCCGAGCCCTTTAACTGCCCTCTTTGGCGGAATGGAAATGAGCGAAGACTTGACCTTAGGTCAACGTCAATTTAGTTTTATTGCAACATTAATTGCGAGATCTCTTATTCCTACCAAACTAGAAATTCAAGGTGGTTCCGACGATCCATCAATGGCTTATAAAAATGTAGAGAGTTCTCAAACGAGAAACATTATATACTAAAAGGGTAGGCTCTTCTGCCAAACTTGATAGAATCTGGCGATTTCTGCATTGAATTGTTTTGTAGCCCACTTTTAATTATGCGTTATTTCATTTTAATTTACACCACAATCTATGAGTTTGATAAGTACATTACTTATATTGAACTGGACTTGAGCTTTTTAGTATATCATGAGCAAAGGTTTCCGTATATTGTACCTGCAGCTCTAAATCATAATTGATCTTGTTTTTTCTTCCTAATTGTTTCTAAGTTTTCTTTCTTTTTCTTCGTTGAGTTGTGTATTATGAATGTAACGTTTTGAATGACAGTTGCATAGATTTAAAATTAATTATGAATATTGTATTTATGTAATAAGATCTATGCAGGTTGTTTTGGCACTTTGTAAAAAAACATTTTTTACTTTTTGCTACAAATAAAAAGATAATTTAAAAAAAAATTGTTTAGTAATATTTCAACTGCTGAAGTAATGTATAATTTTGTTAAGGAAAAAAGTCTACTGTTTGTATGTTGCCAACTCTTGAGGAGTGTAGTAAATTCAATGAGCAATTATTGCTACTGAAAAAAGAAGAGATTGTCGAGATTAGAGCAAATGACGAAATGAAACACCAAGGAGTTACAGTGCTACTAACAGAAAAACTGCAATCAAAATTGGATAGTTTAGAAAAGACTGTGTCGAAAATTGCAGTATTAGAAAAACAGTTATGTATCTGTAAAAATTGTTGTGTAATCTTATGTTGTAATTTAAATGTTGAGGAAGGGCTAGTGATTGGCGCAATGGGAAAGTTATGAAATGAATTAATTATCCAAACAGGAATTACGTGGAATACGTAGCCATAAAATTTGATGATATTGCTGAAGTTAAGCAGATTGGTATATGCGTTGTGCATTTCCTACTTGTAAAAGACTTGTATGTTCAGCAAAACAGTTCCCAGTGTTTTTAGTGTGTGCAGTAACTTTTCACAAATTGCAAGGTTTGAGTGTAAATACAGGTCTTTTTAATATTGGTAGTAGTGTATTCAAAGAAGGAATGTCATATGTTGCCTTGTCACGAATAAGAACATTGTCTGGTTTATTTATGATTGATTTTGATGAGAAGAAAGTAAATGCTGATGTGAGCTGTGTAACGGAGTGTAATCAGTTAAGAGCTCAATATGCTTCTCATTTAGGCCAGTACCCTGTGTTTCAAAAAGCAATACTGTGTCCAAAGCGGAAAATATCAAAGCAGTCTATCAGAGTTGAACAGAAAGATGAACAAAAAAAAAACAACAAGGAGGAAAGAAAAGAAAACTACAGCAGAATAAGGAAATAGAAGGGTATAATTTTTATAATAAATCTGGAGTGAAATGTTATGCTAATGTAGTATTAAATGCAGTATAGCACTTGCCTCATTTCATAAATTCTATTAAAGGAAACGTCGATAAAAGAATGTCTTCACAACTGTGTAGTTTACTTGAAGAATTAAGAAGTGACCGAAGTATTATACATTCTGCTACTGGAGTATGAAACCTCACCGATGACTGTACTGGATCTGTAGTCTTCTCTTAAAATCTTCTGCAGGATGCCCTAGAATTTCTCATGGAAATGCTAGGACTATTAGATGAAGAAGATGTGAATATTAATTATATGGTTTAACCAGCCGCGGCCCGGTGAGGGTGTTCCGTGGGGCGGAAAGGCGGGGCGGGGGAGGGGCAGCGTGGGGGGTACTAAAAACCAGAATATGGATAATTGGAGGTAAGTAAACAATTAAATAAATAAAACGAATTTCATTGCGATGCAGGGCGCGCTACGAAATTCGTTTTATTTATTTAATTGTTTACTTACCTCCAATTATCCATATTCCGGTTTTTAGTACCCCCCACGCTGCCCTTCCCCCGCCCCGCCCTTCCGCCCCACGGAACTCCCTCCACGGGTCGTGGCTGGGTTTAACTTATACATGCACCCATAACTGTGAAGATTGTGAATTTACGTCTAGCACTGAAATCAATTCAGAACGATTCCTGTACTTGACATTACCAGATTTTAAAGCTGTAATTACAAATGCCCATCAATATTTGACCTCTCCAACTGCAGAGCTGACTGTGGCCCTTCCTTTTAGGGCAGATGATAGCTGGGACAGTGTGTCTTTCCAGGAGAGGCAGGGCAGGGTCACCCCCCTTGGCCCTAGACCTACCTGGACCTACATAGAGGTGATACTGATGATCTTTTACTCCATGGTACTGTAATTTTGTAATCTGTCTACTGGGGTTGGATTGTACTTTGTTCTATTTGTGTCCATCATCTACCAGTACTGGACAGCCAGAGGAGACTAAGATGGCTTCCTCTAAACCAACTGACCTGCCACAAGGACCATAATATCTGCTGCGTCTGTGGACATTAAAAGGGAAATATATTACAGATACCACCTATTAGTTATTTACCTCTAGGTTTTCAGGTTTCTGCTGCTATTATTAATATTATTACTAGCATTATTATTATTTATACTAAGTGGTGAGATTTGGAAAAGTCGGCTACCCTTATTCCCCTTTTTACTGTGTTTATCCCCTTTATCTGAAATGGGCAAATGTAAGGCTGTGTAGGGTGGTCCAAGGGCTCCCAAAAGGAAAAAACACAACTTTTAGTTGGGGAAAATGGGGTAATGGACAAGATTGAGAACCTGTTATTGGAGCGCATAGATCTGGACAATTCAAACTCGCATCTATCAAAGTCCAGTGTGATATTTTCCAATATGCGGGAGGGGGTGGTATTAAGCACTACAGCGTTTTAGTTAAGATGAGTTATTTATTACTGATAATTTTCCAATACAGGTATTTATATAGTCTCTCTTTTTCCTTCTCTTCAGGGTCTTTGTCTTCAGTCCCCTTTGTTTGAAGTCCTCCTGGTCAGCGTTTTCCCTCGGAGAAAGGAAAGGTTCAGGTAAGTGTTTTCTGTTTTTACTCTTTCATATCTCATGGGGAAGAGAGTGAGGTTCACCAGTCCAATAATAAAAAAAAAAGTAGAACCCGGTGAAAGTGATGATGAGTCATAGGAAGTGCAGAAGAAGTATGTGCCCAAGTGGAAGGGAAAAACCCGGAAGAAGCAGCCACACGGCAAAGGCAATTCAGGAGGAAATAGGAATACTAAACAAACAAACGTTCTTCTCCCTCTTGTGCCTCACCCTAGCACCCCTCTCCTCTGTTTTCCGCCTCCCTCGAGATCCCCTTCTGTTTTCCCCCTAGAATATTCTGTATTCTTCCACTCACCTGGAAGAGCCACGACCCTCCAGGGCCGTGGCGGGATGTGTTGGTTTTATCTGGACCCGGGGTTGGCACCGTCGTCAGGTTCGCCTCGCGGGGCGTCGGATCTCTCCTTCTCCTCTGTACTCTCCTTCCTTGCTCTCAGGACCGCCGCCTCTGCTGAACCCTTTTTCTCCTCTCGAACTCGCAATTCCGGTGTTTTCTGTCTTTCTTCTTCCCCCTTCGAGCCGCGGCTCTTCCTCTCTTGTACCATGTGATTTCCCAAATGGGACAAAGCAGCGCTGTCCTTAAAGGGGCCAGACCCGATCCACCCATCTTCTTCCGTGCCTGAAGGAACTCCCGTCATCAGATTCCACGCAGGCTGCAAATACAGATGGGGAGAAATATGAGACGGAATGGGGTCAAGATAGACCGTCTCAGGCATACCGTCTTCTCTGTCAGGGGCTTCCTGACATACTCCAACCCCAGTCTTTTCCCGTTCGGGGAAACAAGGTTTGCGTGAAAGGAATTCTGCATTCTCGTTGTCAGATCCTTTACGGTGTTTTACGTCAAAGGAATAGGGTTGTAGGGATAAGAACCACCATAAAATGCGTGGATTATTGCCTTTATTACGACTCATCCACAGTAAGGGAGCGTGGTCGGTATATAGCGTAAAATGGGATCCTTCTAAATAATACTGTAACTTGTCGATTGCCCATATAATGGCCAGGCATTCCTTTTCAATGGTAGAGTACTTTCTCTTTCTTGGGAATAGCTTACGACTAATGAAAAGCACAGGCCGTTCCATATTATCTTCTGTATACTGGGAAAGAACAGCCCCAAGACCTGTGTCTGATGCGTCTGTTTGAAGTATAAATGGTTTGCGGAGGTTAGGTGATATTCGGACGGGACTACTGGTAATGCCTTTTTTAATGCACAAAAGGCCCTTCTTGTAGCTTGGGGGGGATCCACTAGATCTTTCTTCTTTACTTCCTTCTTTAGCAAGTCAGTTAGTGGTGCTGCTATCTCGGAATAATTAGGTATAAATCGGCGATAGTAACCTATTACACCGGGAAAGGATCTAATACCCTTTTTTGTATAGGGGAAGGGGACGTCCAGTACTGCCTTAACATTTTCCTGTTGGGGTGCAATAACCCCGTCCCCTAAAAGATAACCAAGGTATTTCACCTTGGAAAAGCCTACTCTGGACTTCTTAGAGTTGACATGTAAGCCTGCCATTTTGAGTGCTTGGAATACCTTTCCGCAGTGAACACGATTTTGTTCCCAACTAGGGCTGAATATGATGATATCGTCAATGTACGCTGAGGAGTAGGCTTGGTGTTGTTGAAGCACCCTGTTCACTAGACGTTGAAAAGTTGCGGCGGCCCCTTGCAACCCAAAGGGCAGCACAGTAAATTCGTACAGGCCATTAGGGGTACTGAAAGCAGTTTTCTCTTGGTCTTCCTGTCTCAACGGAACTTGCCAATATCCCTTAGTGAGGTCGAGTGTGGTTATGTATTGGGCTTCACCCAATTTCTCTATTAATTCATCAACTCTGGGTAAGGGATATGAATCACATTTTGATATGGCATTAACCCCTCTGAAGTATATACAGAAAAGGCTAGTTCCATCAGGTTTTGGGATTATGACAATAGGGGAGGACCAATTGCTATAGGATGGCTTAATGACTCCTAACTTTAACATGTTTTCTATTTCTGTTGTAACATCAGCTCTCCTAGCTGCTGCTATTTTTCCTGGTAAGGTGGTGATGGTATGTTTAACTAATGATGTTCTACCAGGACAATCGGAGAATATGGAAGAGTAGGTATCTAAAAGTTTGAGAAGGGATTCCTTCTGGTCTTTGGTTAATTTCTCGTTCATAATTATTTGATTCATGGAGGAAGTGGAGTGAGGGGTCTCTGAGGACGTTACCTGGATGGCTTGTGGAGGAGGCCCTAACCATTTTTTTAGATGGTTGATATGATATATTTGGGACCTTGTTGGTGTTACTTTCAACCGGTAGGTTGTAAGACCTATTTTGTCTATGACCTCATAAGGCCCCGTCCACTCTGCTTGTTTGTGGGTTGAAGAGGATGGTATGAGCGCGAGGGCCCAATCGTGGATGTTTAATCGTCTCCACTTCGTTCTTTTATTATAGTAATGTTGTTGACTTCTTTGAGCTTGTTCTAAGTTAGCAGAAGCGAAGTCTCGTAATTTCTGGAGACGTGATCTTAGCGCTTGGGTATACTCAAGGAGGTTCTGTGTGTCTTCCTGGGTTTCTTGCTCCCACGCCTCCCTTGTCATCTCCAATAGTGTTTTAGGCTGTCTTCCGTAAAGAAATTCAAACGGAGAGCAACCCAGACTACTCTGAGCTTGGCTACAGATGACAAAAAGAGCGAGGGGCAAGAGCAAATCCCACTCTTTTCCTTCAGTAGACATAATCTTTTTTAGAGTAAGCTTCAGGGTAGCATTATACCTTTCACATAGACCATCTGTTTGAGGATGATATGCAGATGTTCGTATTTGGGAAATATTCAATGATTTACAAACTTGTTTCATAAGGCGAGACACAAAGGGAGTTCCTTGGTCTGTTAATATTTCTTTACGAAACCCACCCTAGAAAATAATTCGAACAATTTCTCGTTAATGCTTTTAGTATTTGGTGTCCGCAAGGGAAACACCTCTGGATATCTAGTTGCATAATCAATTATGACCAGGATATATATATATAACCCTTTTGTCATTTAGGGAGGGGTCCCACCAAATCCATACCAATTCTTTCGAAGGGTTTCCCTATGATAGGCAGTGGTTGTAGTGGAACAGGTGGTGGTGTATATAGATTTCTTTTTTGACATAGCTCGCACTCCCTACAGTACTGGTTTATATTGGCGTATATACCAGGCCAATAAAAATATCTTAATACTGTCTGAGTGGTTTTTGTGGTACCGCTGTGACCAGCTAAAAGATGTGAGTGAGCAAAAAACATAATTTGTTCACAAAATCTTTGAGGGACTACTAGTTGGGGAGATTCGTCCGGTTTCCCTAACCTATATAGCAACTTATTCTTAATTAAGAAATATGGGTATGAGGGTGGTGTTGTGGTGTCTCTGGCTTGTTGCCAGGCATTCTGGAGAGTGGGGTCTTGGTTTTGTGCAAATTGAAAGGATTTGTCCGATAACCACGGGGCTTGGGTAAGATGACTGGAAGGTTGTGTTGGGAGTTTCTTCAAGGTATTTTTAAGTAAGATGTGAAACACAGGATTGTCTGTTCCTAAGAGTAACTGTTCTGGAAGGGTGTCCATTACCCCCACCTTGACCTGCATAGTAAGTCCATGGGGTAATGTGATAGGGACTTGAGCTATGGGATAGATACGAATATCTCAGTGCACACAACAGATAGGTATTTGTTCGTCTGGGCAGAGCTGTGACTTTTTCACAAAAGTACTTTGGACAACAGACTGCCTACAACCATAGTCCAAAAGAGCTTTAATGGTGTTTCCGTTTAGTACAAGACTTACATAGAAACAGGAACCACATTCTTCTGTATACAGGATACTTTTGGGAACACAGCTAATGTCCATTCGTTTGTCCGTGGTCTTCTTTTGGGGACAGAACCTAACTATGTGACCCCATTCCCCGCACTCATAACATTGTGGACCTTTGAACAGTGTTTTATCACTTTTGGCAGTACGTTCTTTTGTGGGTTCCCCAAGATGCTTGTTCCTTTTCTCATTTCGTCCATGTCCTGCACCTAGGCGTGTGTTTCTCTCAGGTTCATACGAAAATGGTTTTGGTTGGGCTCTTGAAAAGGATGTTGCCATATCCACCGCCTGTTCAATGGTAAGATGGGACTGCAGTCATAGCCATCTTTGAGTGGAATTCGGTAAGGCCTCCAGGAATTGTTCCAGATAAATCAATGCCATTATAACTTCCTTGCTATTCTCCAGGGGTCTGAGCCACTTATCAGCAGCTGCCTTTAATCTAAAGAACAGAGTTTTAGAGGTGCCTCCAGGATGACCTCGTTCTTTTCTGAACCATACCCTAAATGCCTCAGGGTCCATCCCTAGGTGATCCAAGATGATCTCTTTTATTTCTTTATAACCGGTATTTCCTGTGGGGTTTGCTACTTGGTTAGCTGCTTGAGCCTCCCCAGTCAACAATGGCACCAAAAAGAACGGCCACTTCGCCTCAGGCCACCCTCAGGCCTGAGCAGCCCTTTCAAAATTTAAAAGGAATGTATCTGGGTCCTCACTGGTTTGATACTTCTGTAATGATATGGTAGGATACCCTGCTTGTGTTCCTTGTTGTGTTTGTTGTCCCGTAGGAGGTTGAGCCTGTCCTTCGGCAACTCTCTGAATACAGTCCACCTGTTGAGTCAGTGATGCCTTAAACATGTCTCTGTCGGCTTGGCCAGACGTCATTTGTCTTTCGATGGCCAATTCCAATTTTTCTTGGCCGCGTAGCAATTGTTGATAAGATTCTCCATTTTAGCGAACTAATGGAGGGTTGCCCGCATTCTCCACCAAATGTGATATTTTCCAATATGTGGGAGGGGGTGGTAATAAGCCCTACAGCGTTTTAGTTAAGATGAGTTATTTATTACTGATAATTTTCCAATACAGGTATTTATATAGTCTATCTTTTTCCTTCTCTCTTCTCTTCAGGGTCTTTGTCTTCAGTCCCTTTTGTTCGAAGTCCTCCTGGTCAGCGTTTTCCCTCGGAGAAAGGAAAGGTTCAGGTAAGTGTTTTCTGTTTTTACTCTTTCATATCTCATGGGGAAGGGAGTGAGGTTCACCGGTCCAATAATAAAAAAAAGTAAAATCCGGTGAAAGTGATGATGAGTCATAAGAGGTGCAGAAGAAGTATGTGCCCAAGTGGAAGGGAAAACCCCGGAAGGAGCAGCCACATGGCAAAGGCAATTCAGGAGGAAAAAGGAACACTAAACAAACGAACGTTCTTCTCCCTCTTTTGCCTCACCCTAGCACCCCTCTCCTCTGTTTTCCGCCTCCCTCGAGATCCCCTTCTGTTTTCCCCCTAGAATATTCTGTATTCTTCCACACACCTGGAAGAGCCACAACCCTCCAGGGTCGTGGCGGGACATGTCCGTTTTTATCTGGACCCGGGGTGGCACCGTCGTCAGGTTCGCCTCGCAGGGCATCGGATCTCTCCTCCTCTGTACTCTTCTTCCTTACTCTCGGGACCGCCGCCTCTGCTGAACCCTTTTTCTCCTCTCGAACTCGCAATTCCGGTGTCTTCCATCTTTCTTCTTCCCCCTCCGACCCGCGGCTCCTCCTCTCTTGTACCATGTGATTTCCCACGTGAGACAAAGCAGCGCTGTCCTTAAAGGGACCAGACCCGATCCACCTGTCTTCTTCCGTGCCTGAAGGAACTCCCGTCATCAGATTCCACACAGGCTGCAAATACAGATGGGGAGAAATATGAGACGGAATTGGGTCAAGATAGACCGTCTCAGGCATACCGTCTTCTCTGTCAGGGGCTTCCTGACACCAGTTTAAAAACCCCTGATGTTGAGCGAGTCAAACGGGTACATAAAATATTTGAAAAAGCCCAATCCCAACTCCAACTATGCTCCCTTCTGGCTTTACATAATGACTTGCATGGGTCTCAATCCAACACAAGCCTGTTAAGTCGCATTTAATATCCACTAAACCAACTATTGAATGTAGCAATCGTTTTTCGGTCCTCCCTATAGAGGAAAATGTTATCATAACCAAGAGTTTACAAGTAGATAGTCAGGACTGTATAAACCTAGGGATCATTGCATTACTGCAGAACATGATGGGGATTATTGGGGATTTAAGAGATCAGAATAAAACACTCTACAAGACGGTTGAGAGTCTTGAGGGGAAAAGCAAATGGATCAGATGTCCATTCCTGTAAGGGCCTGGGGGGTACTCTGCAATTAGTGGGGAGCCCAACGCTCCACGCCCCGGTTCAGTTGCTTATCAGGTATTGGCTAATAATACTTCTGCCCAGCCAACTCCGGCCTGGTCAACAGTGGGAAATAGGTTGTGAATAGCCGATAGGAAAGGGTGGTCACAATCTTCCCTTCCAAGGCCAAGTCCACTTGAATGGGAATCATTCGCAGTGGCTTGGCGGCAGAGGTGCCTACCGTGTGTTTGTACTCTGCGTTCTGCTGAAGTAGGGAGGTGTCTGTCAAGAGGGAAAATCCAAGATGGTATTTATACCCCTGGTTTTGCAGGGGACCAGTCAGCTACGATATTCCTTAATAGGGTGCCCAAGTTAGCCACTGGCGTTAGAGAGGACTCAGATTCTCTAATCAACAAGGTAATATATTGGTTCAGAAACAAGACAATGCTACTCATTAATTAGGAGTGACATTGTAGGGATGGGATGGTTGTGCCCCACTGATCACTGTTACGATAAACTGCGAATTTCTTTTGTTAACAACAATTTGGTGGAAGGTCTCATGGCAGTTGAAGCTTGTATCATCTCTAACGCAAACACATATATTCAAATCAAATTCAGTGATCCAGCTATGCTTAAAGAGCCACAACATACAGGGGTCAAGACTGGGCTGGACGAAGCCAACAGTGGGTTAATTGTTGCCTCCCGCCAAATGTAGGAGTTACAGGTGATGGATTGATGGTTCAGGCTCTGTATTTGGAGACTGGGCCTCCGGTTGTAAGTTATGGGGGCAGTCTTGCTGTGGAACCAGCTACCTCTCTCTTTGATGGGATTTTACAATCTCAGGACACCGTCATCAAAATACTGTCATAGAATGTAGCAGGGCTTACTAAGCTATTGGAGGAGGATGAGTGGGGTCATTATATTGAAACATTTGACATCTGTCTCTTTCAAGAGACATAGTGCCTAGCCCCCACCCTCAAGAGTGGGTACACATCTTTTTGTGTGAATGCAATCCAATCGGCCAGCGGTAGGCCCTCAGGGGGGTTGTGCACATGGGTCAAAACATCACTCCAATGTAGAATATCTTCAGTACCTGATGCTTCTTGTGATGTATTAGAAGTTAGACTGGTGCTTCAATCTGGGTTGATATTAAGAATCTATAATGTATACAATAGAGGGAAGAATAGTAGTAAGGAAACTGAGATAATAAGCATTTTGGAGCAAGCACTCTGGAGAGTTCGGATAAGAATAGGTTTTTAGTGGCGGGGGACCTAAATGCCACCTGTGATCTTTTGGTAGCCTTTCCATTTGATTTATTGCAAGAAAAAGATATCCAATGAGGTATTCTGTTGATAGATCTCCCCTTAGTCAGGTGGACAGCAAAGGCAGTTCAATTGCTGGCCATGACAGTAAACTGCGATCTCAGGGCCACTTACGGCAGATGTAATTCAGATCGCGAAGGTGAATTGACTTGCAACAGGGTAGGACATAGTAGTAGAATCGACTATTTTTTGGCAGACATAAACCTCTGACCGGTAATTGTGGATAGGGATATAGTTGAGCACACAGACAGGGACCATAATGCCCTCTGCATGTCGTTACAGGATGAAGTACCCCCAGCTCAGGCATCCTACGGTAATAGAGACATAGGTTCCCTCTTGTATACCAATAATCTTAGAACAATTAGATGGGACTGGGTGGTGAAAAACCCAGAAGCAGTGGACGTGATTAAGGATAGTGTAATTGTCAACCATGTGTTGGAAGCTCCCTCCTGCATCTAGTATTGAGAAATGTGCTTTCAGTCATGAAAAATGAACAGCCCACATTAGAGAGGTACTGGGGAAACAAAGCCGCAGTGGGAATACTGTGCTTAACTCTGATAATTGGTACAATGGTAAATGCAAAAAGGCAAAGAACAAGCTCATTGTGGCTATTAAGACAAAAATACAGTCACATATAACTAAGAAAAGGATATACTATAAGTAAGTGTTAAAGCTAAAAGAGAATGGGAGAGTTCCCTATAGACTAATTTGCATGTAGCACTTTCCAATAAAGATAAGTCCTTTTGGAAAACAGTTGTTGGTTGTTCAAATGGTCGTATACTGTAGTCCCGCGCTCTTCGCGAGCGGGACTCCCAAGATGGCGCCCGCGACTAGACCGCCGGAACAAGCCGTAGGCGGTCTAGTCTTTTCCGGACACAGCGCGCCAAGGCAGGAAGCGGAACAACAAAGAGGGGAGCCGGAGAAGAGCGCGGCGTCCTACAGCGTCCTAGAGACCCACGGACACGGAGCAGCAGACGAAACCTCAACGCAGGAGGAAGACACCGAGAAGACCAAGGACTTAAGCACCGAACCGCCCAGTGGCAAAGCGCACGAGTCCAGCCGACCCCAAGGAGAGGAGGAAGAGGGCAGCAAGACTCCGACAGCCACAACCCCGGAGGGCTATGGCTGGAGGCAAGTACCCTTATCTACTTACCTCACGTTGGGCTGGTGGAGGGCAGGATTTTAAATAGCCCCATGGTCCTCTGTATCACACCATTTTCTTTTTTTCTTTATGCACTTCCACCCTCACTACACAACACCCCCTCCCTTCTTTAACATATACACGCATTGAGGGTGCAGGTGGTGGTATATACATTAACCCGTGCCTTGATTGCTGACCCTGTTGTCCCTTTTATTCTCCTGAGGGAATCGGCCACCCATCACTATCCCTGACGACGAAGAGGAGCCGACTGACAACCACCGCAGCTTCCTCCCTGTCCAGAAGACCGTCAAAGCGTCCCTCCCTGAGACACAAAGGCGGAGTGAGCGTCTAAAGAACTCTTTTTCTCCCGGTCTCTGTCCCCTACCAGCCACTGGTTCCTTTCTTTCTTGGACCCCCTCTAAATCAACCAAATAAAAGAATCACTTAATTCACCAGTGTCTCTGCAACCCATACGCCTAAGAGAGGGGGGGTGGGAACCAACATATACAAACCCTTAATTTCTGTATCCAGCCTCATGACTGGATAGCACATTTTGAACAACTTTATTCTCATAAGAGTGACATTACCGAGAGTGATACAAAGGCTACACGAAACAGTCCCACCCCTAAGTCTACTAACCTGACTTTTTCAGAAAACAAAACATTAACATCCATCAATTCTTGTATCCCCGGTCGCGCTATGGGGCCAGATATACTGCCTAATGTCCTTTATAGGGAAAATCCTGAAATTTGGGGGCCTTACATTAACCTACTTTCTAATACAATCCTAGCTGGTATGGAGATTCCCCCCTCCAGGAAACTTGCAGAAATTATTACCATTTATTAAAAAGGGGACCGGGCAAATCTGGCCAATTATAGTCCCATAGTCCTGATCGCCTCCCTACTAAAAATCTTTTGTAAACATGTTTTGCCTCATATACAGGAGTAGATTGGGAACGATATTGTGCTCTCGGATTGGCAGGCGGATATTTGGCAAAATGTGAGTACTGTGGATCCGATTTTTCACTTTGCCTGCATGTACTGGAGAGAGGTGATTATTGGCAAGGGCTAGCTCTATTTTGCCTTTCTCGACCTTCACACAGCATTTGATTTGGTTCCCCGTGCTAAGCTATGGAGGTTTGTTGAGGAGATGGGGGTTACCCACTCCCCTGTTTGACATTCTAATGAGGCTTCATGCTGATACACTTGCTCAGGTGAGGTGGGGCAGGATGGGGCCTTGACCGACCCCATCCATACTGATCGGGGATCAGGCAGGGGTGTGTTCTGGCGCCCACTCTCTTCACACTATATATAAACTCTGTAATTGGCTTTCTGGATAGAGATGTGTGTGGTCCATCCAAGATAACAAGGTGGAGTTCCAGCTCTTCTCTTTGCGGATGACGGTTTGTTAATATCTAAGTCGCCGCAGGGTCTGCAACAACTCCTAAACTCCTTTCAATTGTTCTGTGTGGAGCGGGGCTTGGAGCTTAACAGTTCTAAGACCAAATGTATGATTTTCACCAGACAGATGTTGACTTTTTGTAAGAGGAGGATGGCGGTGGGTTGTACAGCCCTAGATGTAGTGTCTAGTTTTGAGTATTTGGGTATCAGACTGACCAAGAATTTATGCTTGACACTGCTAGTGGAAAAAGCACTTTTATCTTTGATCCAACACAATGCTTATATAGGGAGGATCCACAGAAAAACTTCATCTAGAAGGTTGGCTCCGGCGTTGGAAATATATAATGTAAAGGCCCTAGGAGCGGTTTTATATGGTGCAGAGCTGTGGCGTTATTCACCACAGAGAGCCTTTCCTAGTAGAGCAAAGGTTTTTAAGAACCCTATTGAATCTCCCTGTAAGTACACCATTGATTCCCCTATATTTAGACATGGCTCAAAAGAAAATTGCCCACAAGATTGAGTACAGAATGTTAACCTATTGGTATAGGCTATAGACAACACCTACCCTTGATTCCTATTGGAAGGGAATCAAAGATTTTGATCCCACAGTAGGCATTAAAAATATAGGGGCTCTATGCTATTAAGGACCTACTTTACAGATTGAATTGGACAAATATTGGACTTCACCAGAGAGTATGTGTTTGATCGGCAGACCCAGTTTAAAGGGATTATTCTGGGAGAATGTGGCAATTGACATAGTTAGACAGTGCAAGGGCCCCTTATCTGTGTCTTTCACCGACCGGAAACCAATGGCCTTCTATGAAAGCACTATCGATGAAATTATCCCTCTACTAGCAAGGAAACTCTATCTCCAATATAGGTATGGCCACTTCATGCGTAAAATCATTCACTGGTAGATAGCAATAGGAAAATGGTATTTACAATGATCTGTTTGTGGGCTGTGAAGGATGTTCTGAATCACATTTTTTTGCCCCTTCTAAAAGCACATACGTGCAAAATGTATTGTTCCTCCGTGCAAAAATCTGGGTTGTAGGGAGCTTCAGGAAACGTTCAGATTATTGCAGTGTGATACTAGTCAGATTGTGTTTTTTTCGTCTGGCTACGTTTTTACTGACCTTTGCTAAGAATTACTTGATGTTTCTGAGGTACCGTGGTGGGATATATATATATATATATATATATATATATATATATATATTGCTTTAGATTTTATTTGTGATTTCTTTCTTTTTTTGCCTTTAAGACAGTGGTTTGTGTCTTGAATTTTTGTGGTTTTTATAGTTTCTTTTTAAACATGCTAGCTGGAGCTTTTTATATACTTATATAATCTTATTTATTGATATTTATTTTTGCATTTTTGTGTATATGTGTATTGTGGCAGTCCTGTCTGTCTACACTTTTATGAAACACAAAGATCGAAATAAAGTTCTTTGATGATGATGCTTCACACTCTAGCTAGTTATTGAAAAGCCAGGTTTTAGTGGCAGACAATCCTGTTTTACTGATCCACTTGGTGATTCTATAAACTGGGAGCCAAAGGGTTTGTGCCTGCAAGGGGTTGGGACTGTTTTTCCAGTGGCCAAAATAAACGTGAAACACTGTGGTTAATAATTCCAAACAATATATAAGGGGTTCCTCTACGGGTTCCTGAAAGAATACGCTCGGGAGGATGAAGACGCTCTTTTCTGGTGAAGTAATTTAGTTTATTTCTTTAGCTTCATATATACAAACTAGCAGGGCAATGGGGAAACCAGCGACTGACCAAAGCCTTCAAATTCCAACAATCCAGATCCCAACATTCCAGTTCTTTCCCACGTTAAAACCCAACAGTTCCCTAGTCAGGGCTGATATTAATACGTGTCAAAGGTAAGCTGTGGAATGTTTCCTGAGGCATCTGGTTTCCTTTCTAGTCAGAGCATTTCTCTTTGCCTCAGCCCACTTTATCAGTGTTTTTTTTTTTAAAACATAGTTTATTGGTTTTTTGTACAACCACATATAGATCCATACAAACTGTTTTTGCCTTGTTTTCCACATGCTCCCCGAGGATTAATCACAAACCCCCGGCAGTCATACAGTGCATAATACAAGGCCATGTAAATCTCTCCAGAGCTTCCCACTTTATCAGTGTTCTACACCATTGTGCTGACATAGAATGAAGACTTGCTTCCTTTACAGTTCATTGAAAGGGATCTGCTGGCTGAGAACAGAGCTAAGTCTGAGAACTCTGCAATGCTTGAGACGTTTGCTAATGCCTAAGACACAACTTTAAAGATTATTTGTGTTCTTACATCCTGTGTTGGCTATTAATGTCACCGCATTCTTCCTCCTAAAAATACTTACTATACTTGGAGTAATTGTCACACACGGCCATGGAGTGAGCCATAATTACTCTCTCAAAATGTTATACCCTTAGTAAAAAACATCATAGTAAGTAATCAATTTAGGACCACATACAGTGTCATAGAGTATAATACAAATGAATCATATGTTCTAGGTTTTGCGGTTGTCAGCTGTACACCAGCTTCACTTTGAGACCATATTTAGGAGTTAATATATTACTGACTTAAGCTGTAAAGTAATTTTTCTCTCAGGAGATCTCAATTGATCAATCATAAGCACTGACTATTCCCGACCACGTGCGGGCACCCCAAGCAGTTCTTTTAAAGTAACATTTACTTTGCCTTACTTCAGAAAGGCCAGGAGGGATATGTGACAGAAAATGTTACATTTTGCACCCTAATACTGGCTTTATTGGCAATTATATGCAAGTACTTTATAATTTGGAAGAAAAAAAGGCTTAAGCTTTTAAAAGTCACTAGAATAGATTAAACAGTGACCTTCCAAAAATTTCCTTCACAAACTATTTTTGCTTGTTTTTAAAGTAAGAGAAGCGGGAAATATATGCCAATGCAGCTGTACAGGCTACATCATTGAAAACAATGAGAATAGGACACTGCACCTTTAAGGGCACCTTGACCTCCAGTGTCCCATCATACCATGCAGGTGGCAGCTTACTCAATTCTTTTTTCTGGCTTCTGCTGACAGAATCCTGAAGTAGAGCTCTGCCTTTTTAAGGATTTTTTTCTCTCAAAATATTTCATCTGTTGCTTTGTAAAGTGGTGCTCTTAATATCCTTTTAGGAGTAGTGCATTTTTAGATATTTTCCTGACAAGAAATATATCTGATTTTTCGCAAAATGTCATCTCTTTTTGCAAACTGCTCAGCATGTGGTAGAAAAATGGCAAAAGCAGACTGCAAAGGATCTGTATTCTATGATTGCCTGACTCTAATAACCACAAGATGTGTCACCAGTGCAAGACCTTTTCCAGGCACACTCTGAGGGAAAGAGAAATGATTCGCCTCCATGACCAAGTAGAGCACTACAGAAAGCAAGATTCTCTGGCTGGAGAGACTTCTGAAGAGTGAGGAGAGACAGTTGCCTCTACCAGTGCCCCTATGCCATGCTTGGAGAACTCCAGCTGAGAGAGATCCAAAAGGAGAAGAGCTGGTGAAAACAGGGTTCTCTGACACAATATTGAAACCATAAATATTGTGATACCAAAATATTGTGTCAAAATAACAGTCACAAAAATATTGTTTTTCTATACATATAAGGGCAAGAAAAAAATATTTAAAAACTCATTGTACACTAATATTGGAAGATATGTCATTTAAATAAGTAAAACTTTAATATTTTAACATAACATGAATATAATATAAATTAAGTATGTTTAAATAATATTTAAAAATATATATAAATAACACTAATTTACAAACACACACATATATATCAATGCGAGAATGTTTATATACACATATATGATGTAAAACTATTAAATAAAATATTAATTTTAACTTATATTATAATTTTATAATTTTTTTTAAATTTACCAATATAACAAACATTAAAAATGACACGTACAAAATGAAAAAAAGGACATCAAATACACTGCAATTATTTTGACAATATTTCCATTTAAATTATATATGAAAAGTAAACAATACATAAAAGTACGTTTTACTAAAAATATCTTCAAAATTACATAAATTTTTATATATATATATATATATATATATATATATATATATATATATATATATATATATATATATAGATATATATATATATATAATTTAGACCTACAGAGAGCTTTAGAAGGAAGGGTGTACTTAGAGCTTAGAATCTTACTTCACTGAATCTATGATGTAATTAATCCAACTCTAATGTTTTGCAACTAGACAACCTGACTTATGCAAACATTGGCAGGCTTACAGGACTTCAGGTAGGAAAAGGGTGTTTGAAATGAAAATGCTACTTCACTGATTCTATGCGATGATTGCTTTAAAAGTGCAATTGTTCCAACCAGATAGCATGGCCGGGGCATCCGTGCCTAACTGTTTGTTGAATCTGACCTTCACATCTTTTTTATTTTGTCACTTTTATAAAGAACAGAGAACTAAATACATTTTACCTCTTTTAAAGGGGCACAATTTTACCCAATGTCGCATTGCCTTGTTTTTTCTTAAGAAGCTTCACGATCCCCATTTTTGCTTTTGTGTAGCATCATTTCTTTGGGCTTTCAAGCGCAGGAGTCATTTTTTATAACAATCAATTGTTTAAATTTTAAAGTAACTCCACAGATAAGTGCCCAGTATCTTAAGAAATTACACTTCTAAACTAGGCATGATATTAGATATGGATTTACACTAATACATTAAAAATCAGTGCAACAATAGGGAAAGCGTTGTACAGGAGGATTACAATTTACTATTCCCACACCAATCGGTGCAAAAGTAGGGAAAGCTTTGGACTCGAGAGGGGTTACATTTACTATTCCCACTCCAGTTTGTGCAATAGTAGGGGAAGTGTTGGACTTAGAAGGTGTAAAATGTCCTACTCCCACTCCAATATGTGCAACAGTAGGGAAAGTGTTGGATTAAGGAGGGGTAAAATCTAATATTCCTACTCAAGTTGGTGCAACAGTAGTGAGAGAGTAGTTCACTTCAAGCAAATATCATAT
Organism: Triturus cristatus; assembly: GCF_964204655.1. Classification (NCBI taxonomy): domain Eukaryota; kingdom Metazoa; phylum Chordata; class Amphibia; order Caudata; family Salamandridae; genus Triturus; species Triturus cristatus. The sequence goes on along the minus strand of NC_140590.1, from coordinate 1,140,322,897 downwards.
CAACATATGTTTTTTTTTATTTATTTTTTTAAACTTTATTTATAAATTTTTAAACAATGTATAACATAGCAGTGTTATAGCAGCATGGCAGTCAGAATCATGCTTGTATGGAACATTTCCCTTTTCTACATACATCAGCTATTATCATGTTCAGTCATATCAACATATGTTAAATAACAAAAAATTTAAATATTTAAATTGTCAAATTATATGTCTAAATGTTAACAAACATTAAACAAATTACATAATGATTGCATTTTTAATAACTATTATCAATTAAAATGTAATTGAAATTAAAGAACATAACTCAGTTATCACATTAACCATTTTTTAATAAAGGAATACATAATTTTAAATGTATTATTGCTTAAATATTTGTTCACCCTATACCTCTATAATCTAAACAACACACAACTAAAATATAGTAATTTTTGTGACACCTCATCAGATATCTGCAGCAAGACCATTGCTACTTTCGGTTCCAAGTCTATTAGAACCAGCTATGGAACCTTTTTTGAACAGGCTGCTGTAAAGAGTGCACCATTGCACCTACAGAAAAAATACACGCCTCCGATTCAGGATCCATCTTTTCTTTGTTCAGATCCTATTCCAGACTCTGTCAATGTCTCAGCTGCTCAGAAACTGCAAGCCACGGCTCCATCATCTACTCTCCCTTTTGACAAGCAAAGCAAAAATTTGGGACAGAAAATTCTGCAGGACATCTGTGGTTTCTATGAAAGCTGCTAGCGCAACTGCTGTCCTATGGCATTATGATAGGTCTCTCTGGGACTCCATTCAACAATTCTTGGAAGATCTGCCCAGAGATAAAGGTCAGAACTTCCAAGAAATTGTCAATGAAGGCAGGATGGTGTCAAACCAGGTCATCAGTGTTGTAGCTTCACTCTAGCAGAGCATGGTTACTTTCATGGCCTAGCACTTCGGCACTCTTCTTGACTGAGACTCACAGATTTGAAACCTGAAGTCCAATACTGAATTCTAACCCTGCCATTTTCAGGAAACACCTTATTTGGCTCTCATGCTGACAATGAGATATCACAAATGAAATCCAAGCTTGACATTCTGAAAGCTGTTGGATTAGAGAAAGGCTGGAATATAGGAGACATTTCTATAGGCCCTATTACCACTTTTACCTCCACCAAATGTTTCAGTTCCTTTATTGGCTTCAACTGCAACAACAACATCAATCGCAATAGCCACACAAACATCGGCAACAGCACCGTCAGTCAAGGGGCAGAGGAGCTCAGCAATCATCTGCCCAAGCTACTAAACCAACTCGTGGAAAACAATGAGTCCTCTCTTCCCCACTCCTCCATTATCCACTCCGGTAGGGGGAAGCATAACATCTTTATCGAGAAGGGTGGCAAAAAGTAACCACCAACGAAAGGGATTACAGTGTCCTCCAGCATCCATTCCACCCAAGAAACCATCTCTCTTCCATCATGATAAACTGCAACAAGAAGTCTCCACCATTTTACAGAAATGCACCAGGGAAAAGGTCCCCTCTCACCTGGGAGGTATGAGAATTTATTCTTGTTACCTCTTAGTAAAAAAAAAAAAGAAACAAACAATTTATATAGAACCATTTTAGACGTAAAGAAAAATTCTGAATGTTGGCTTTCCCTCAAATCTACCCTCCGGCCATCAGGGGGACAAGCTACGTTCAAAGATCTACAAGACACTTTTTTTCACACCCCAATAGCCAAGAAACATTGAACAATCCTGAAGTTCACCGTAGGAAGGGACCATCACCAATACAAGGTCCTTCCTTTCAGTCTGAAATATGCACTGCAGACTCCAAATGCTTGGCGGTTGTTGCAGCTATCCATACCTAAACAATTGGTTCATCAAGGCATCTTCATACCAAAAAGCAAGTCACCATTATCATCTAACTGCCATAACTCTCCATCAGCTGGGTCATCATGTGAATCCTGAAAAATCAATCTCAATACCAGCTCAGTTCCTACCTTACCTGGGTGCAGTCCTAGACACAGCAAACACAAAAGTGTTTCCCTCAGAAGAGAGACGAATATTTATCTTTCAGAAATGTTGCAATCTGAAGATAATAGTTCACCTAACGGCAAGAAGAGTCACTTTCCTGGGATCAATGGCATCATTAATGTATGTGATCCCAAAGGACATCTTAACATGTGACCCCTTCAACAATGTCGAGAAGATCAATGGGATCAGCTCTCAGGACAATGTATTTGTACTTATATAGCGCACTTCTACCCAGAGGTCTCGTAGCGCTGTATTCATACCGCTGTGGAACCCTTCCTGGTTTTCCTGTGAGATGTCCACTCCTGGGCACCCCCCAAGGTGAAGCCAGGCATCCTAGCGCTGTGGGGGCTGTTGTGGAGATTAAGCATACTATTGCCCAGAGTTGCACAGTGGGACCCATGATTAGAATAGGCACCGAGGCGAGAATTATCAGGTCCGGGGAAATTGAATCCAAGAGCCGCCGAGGCAGGAATTGAACCCTGGTCCCGGGCCAGACCTCTGCATCAGGGTCTGCCGCTCTAACCATTGAGCCACACTTCTCCACAATGAGAGGACAGGATGATACTGACCACTCATGCAAAACAATCACTCAGGTGGTGGTCCCGTATAGGAAATCTACTCAAAGGAATACATTTTCATCAAGATGTACAAGCCCAAACCATAGTGATAGATGCCTCCCTCACAGGTTGGGATGCCCATGATACAAGGATGGGGTCTCAGAAGGAACAGTCTTACCACATCAAGCTTCTGCAGGTGAGGGCAGTACATCTAGCCCTGAAGGTTTTTCTCCCATCATTCAGGATGAATTCTCTCCTTGTTAAGACGGACAACAACCATGCATTTTTTGAACAAGCAGGGATGAACAAGATCCAGACCTCTGTCTCTGGAAGCTCAAACAACCTGGAAATATTACAGCAATCCATCTACCGAGTGTCTGTCAAGCAGACACTCTCAGCAGAATCATTCAAGAAAACCATGAATGGGTATTTAACAACTCTATGCTTCATATCTTTTCAGACAGTGTTGTTTTTTTCAAAAAGATCCTTTCACAGATGGAGAAAACAAAAAATGTCCAAGCTTGGCCTTGAGATTTTACCAACCGGGTACACTGGAAAATACCCTATGGGTCAATTGGCCAGGCAAATTTCTTACTCCTTCCCTTACTGACAACAGTGATTATCAAGCTGTCACACTTGAAGGCCAGAATGATTCGCTTCGCTCCATAGTGGCCCTGACAATGGTGATTCACAGAGCTCCTTCACCTCTCAGAGTGTTTACAAAGGAGGCTGCCATACAGACCGGACCATCCTCAAAATTACAGAGGCTCGATTCAACACCCCAACTTTCACTTGTTGAACTTGGCTGCTTGGCTCCTCATCTCATACAATATATTCACCTGAACCTCCCTCAGAAATGCATGGATGTGTTGAGAGAGGCCAAACACCAACTACTAAAATGTCTATTTGTTCAAGAGGAAGAAATTCTGCATCTGGTGCTCTTAGAACAACTTCAGTCCCATAGTTGTCGAGAAGAGACAGTTCTTACATATCTCTTAAATTTGGCTAAAGCAAAATTACAATTCCTTTCTATTTGAGTGCATCTTACAGGAATTACAGTTTACCAGAAATGACTGTCACAAATATATTTTTTCAGAATACCTGTGGTCAAGGATTTTCTAGAGAGCATTAAGAAGATACATTCTCCTCTCAGGAGACATTCCCCTCAATGGGAGTTAAAATTACTGTCCTTTCTCGCCTTATGGGTCCTCCCTTTGATCCCATTCAAAAGGCCTCTCTCCAGCACCTATCCTGGAAGGTTTCCTTCTTGGTTGCTAAACATCTGCTTGTAGAATTAGCAAGATAAAGGCCCAATGCCCACGAGCATCACATCATTTTTCATAGTAACAGGGTAGTGATAAGGACCCATCCTAAATTCCTCCCTAAAGTAGTCTCAGACTGTTTAATTGCCTACATTATTTTAGAATCCCTCCTCTCCTGCAGAGAAATATCTCCATACTCTCGATGTTAGGAGGATGTTGAAGTTCTACCTAGATAGGACGAAAGCTTTAAGGAAGTCAGAGCAACTTTTTGTGAACTATGGTCCCTTATGTGCAGGTTTTGCCACATCGAAACAAGCCATGTCTAGTTGTATTGTCTTCTGCATGATCTTTTGTTATCAAATGGCCAACAAAACACTGCTTGAAAGACCTAGAGCTCAGTCCACTAGAGGTAAAACAGCTACTGCTGACTCACTTAGAAAATTTCCTGTTGCTGAGATTTGCAAAGCTTTAAATTAGAGATCGGTTCACACCTTTAGAAGATACTATTATCTTGATTCGGATCTGAGGGCAGATGCCCAAGTCAGGAAAGCTTCTCTGAGAAATTTGTTACTTAATTATATTATTCCCTTTTATCTCTTCCCTCACTAAATTATTGGGTATGAGCTTGCTAATCCAGTCATGCTTATGATTATCAATGGAGTTTACCTGAGAGAGAAGGAATGGTTTCTTACCTGTAATCCTAGTTCTCTCCTTTGAAATAATAAGCAACCCTCCCTCCTCTCAGAGGAAAGAGATAAAGTAAGTAGAACTCTGTACTGCTAATTCATTTGTCAAAAAGAACTGAGGAACCTGCCACCTGCATGGCATGAATGTATACTGGAGGTCAAGGAGCTCCTAAAGGTGCAGTGCCCTATTCTCGTTGTTTTCAATGCTGCAGCCTGTGCTGCATAGACATATATTTCCCCTTTTCTTGCTTTAAAAAGAAGTAAAAAGAGTTTGTGAAGGTCGTTTTTAAAAAGGTAACTTTTAATCTTTTCTAGTGACTTTTAACAGCTTAAGCCTTTTTCCTTCCAAATTTGAAAGTAATTGAATATATTTGGCTATGTAGCAAGTTTTAAGGCTGCAAAATTGACCTTTGTCTCATGTGTGCCTCCTAGCCTTCGTGAAGTAAGGAGAAGTAAATGTGACTTTGAAAGAACTGCACATGGGCGGGACTAATCAGTGCTTATTATTTCAGTGGAGATTCCCCTGAGAGACAACTATAATTACGGGTTAGAAACCACTCCATCTGATTTACTATCTTTATTTAGGCAAATTGGTTTGCTGAAATCTGTGCATTCTTCAACTCCATTGCCTGTCTTGCAGTGAGACATAGAAATCAAACAGAAAAATAAGGAGAAGTTGTAGTTTTAATGGCAGGGCCGGGGTCAGTTTTACGGCTCAGGACGGAGGGGGCTGGGGGATGATATGGCCAGATGATATAGTAGTATCTACCTTTAGATTTGTTTCACTTGTCAAAATGCAATCTGCTTGCCTTTTTCTTCCCAGGGAAGGTATGTCCTTCCTGTTTAATGTAAACACTAGCCTTTTTTTGGCATCTGTAGGATATGTTCTTTGGTCCATTCACAAAGCCATGTTTTGCCATAAATGTGTGCTCTTAGCCGAATATTGCTTTATTTAACTTCATCTGTAGATTTCAAGTGAAGCACGACTCAGTGGTCGTCCAGTACATGCTGCTCAATGTGGTCCATCTTAGCAAAGCTGCAGTTCCCCAGTGAACCAAAGGTTGATGACTATTAGGTTCTTCCAATATTTCATTTTCTTAGCTTGATAACTCTTAATTTCCTTCCAATCTTTGACTCTTCTAACCCCAGACAAGTGTTTCACGCTCAATGAGCTCTGCACTGCAGCACAGAAGGTACTGAGTGCCCTAATTGTTTGCAGTATAACATGTAACATCTAGTGTGTTCCTAAGTGTTCACCAAACAGAATGTTACTGCAAGGGTCATCTCCCCTTGGTGCACATCAATTGGTTCTATGTGCTATTATATGCAAGACAATTATCAATGTTGCAGTACTCTAAACAAGACTGTCACTCGCCAACAGCCTTCAGCTGTGGGTTCCAAGTGAATCATAATTCATTAGCCATCCCAATGCATTCAAATCAATATGGTCCATCTTGAACAAAGTTACACTGTGGTATATACTATATTCTGGTGGGTAAAATATGTTATGCCACTGTGTTTCTATATTCTGTAATCTGTGTTGGAACTGTTATTGCTTGAAGCCTGAGGGAGTTGGGACTGAGAGCTGTAGTTGGTGGGTAGAGTCGTTATTCCTGAAATTAATAATAGCTGCAAAAGCATATGAATACTGGAGTCTTGAGTTATCCTTTTCTTTGGATTGTCAATACTACAGTTGGCGATGATGGGAAAACTCTACCCTGCGTCTCCCCATGGACTCCAACTCCAGCGTTGTCTTGTTTTGTGAAAAGGTAGTGTCTACAACAATTTTTTTACTGCTACTTCCTGCTGAACCCTACTCTACTTTCTACCTATAATCCTCTCAACTTTATGAATATTATCACTTTTGGTGCTTTTATTACATTACTGTTCAAGTCTAACATTCTTAAAACTGAGCATTTTGTGCTTTTTCTGAGATACGTTCTCATCTTTATCTCCTTGCAACAGTACTCCAGAGTAGCTGTATACAGTTTTACCTGCCATTGGTGCCAACACCCTTCTGAATTTATTATACATTTTATATTAATTCTCAAATTGCTACTTGTCTGCACACACTCATTAGAGCATGCAGTCTCTTCCTGCAGGAAAAGAAATCTGTTATCAGCATTCACTAGCTCGTGTTAGAGAAGATTGTGGTCTCATTACTGTGTGCCCCAGGCCTCCCAACCCCCTTACAAAGAGAGAAACATGCACAACTTGCTGATTCGCTATTGAGAAAACTGTATGTGTACCACGCTCAAGTTATTTTCAGCTTTCCCACTGGGCCAAAGGGGCGCAGCACAGACCACAATCACTCTCCTTTGTGTGAAAAAGTCTGCTCTATTGAAGACAGGTGCATATCACAAAATTCACATAGGTGTTTGCCTTACCTAACTAAACCTCACTATACAATTAGTCACCTACTTTCACTTACTCCCCCACCCCTAACAATCCCACCGCCTTTACATCCTTTCCTTGCAACTGTTTAAACTCTTACTCTGTATTTAACCTTTAAACTCCTGTAACCTTTAACCTACTCTATTAACATCAAACTATCTAAGTATCTTACATCTTAACTTATATTTTGTTGCTTCCTCCCGGTGTACCTTTCCGGTCACCCTCCTTTTCCCACGTCACCTCTGTTCACAACCCTAATCTTAACATGTAACCATGTCAAAAGTTGCTGCCAACCGCTTTGCACCTGCTCCAAGTGACAGCCACGTAAAAGTATCGCCTTGCGCACCTGTGCTGAAGCAAAGAGGTCTGGGGTTACCATATTTTACTGAAACCAGAATACTAGTTCAGGAAGATGGGGGAAAAAAACCTTTCCCTTTACCAAATTTCTACCGCCCACCGTGTCACCTTCCCAAAATGGTGACACGGTGCGCAAAATAGCCAGTTTTATATTTGGGCTACTAGCCCAAAATGGTTATAACCCAAAAATAGCCCATATGGGCATGTACAGCACCAATGGCCCAAAATCCGAGGGGGCAACCTCCCTGTGGTCGGCCATCCACCCCCCAAAGCCCTATTGGACCAAAGGGGCACAACACAGACCACAAACACGCTTCTTTGTGTGAAAAAGGCCGCTTTATTGAAGACAGGTGCACATCAAAAAATTAACCTAGGCCTTCGGCTCACAAAACTAAGTCTCACTGTACAATTCTTCATCTACTTTCACTTACTCGCCCCACCCTTAAAATTCCCACCCCTTTACATCCTTTCCTTGCAACTGTTTTAACTCCTACTCTGTATCTAACTGTTGACCTTTAAACTCCTGTAACCTTTAACCTACTTCTATTAACATCTAAGTATCTTACATATTAACTTATAATTTGTTGCTTCCTCCTGGTGTAACTTTCCTTCCCCCCCTTTCCTGCTTCACCTCTGTTTACAACCCTAATCTTAACCTGTAACCATGTCAAAAGTAGCTGCCAACCCTTCTCTCAGACTTTTCTGAGCCCCCCATCCATTTAGGCACTGCTACTGTATCTTCTGATGTTCAAGATCCTGTCCAACGCTTCCTTCAGTTGTATCAAATAAAGCTCCATCCCGTGGCGAGACAAATGATCCCTGTCCCCCTAGAGATATCGACTGCCTCATAACTCCGGGTGTTCCACCCGTCCAAAACCCTAGTCCCTATAAAACACCGACATATCTCTGTTAATTCTTCGCCTAGCTTTGTCAATTGCAGCGGGCTTCGCCGCCCCCCTCCACTGCTTCCTTGGGATAAACTCCGTCCACTGTTGTCTGATTTTCATTAAGTCCCTCTCCATCTGTTTTAACAAAGCTAAACATTTACACACCACCAAGTCATTTTCCCCTAAATGTAAAATTGATACATCTGGGGATTTGTGTTGCTTCAACAATTTGTTTAAACATTCCAACAGTTCTTGCCATCTCATCCCACCATTGCCACACCATGTGATCTTAAACAAAGGGTCATCGAGCCCAAGATTCAAACCTCTCCCCTTCTGTATTTCATGCCTTTCGCCCATTTCACGAAAAAGTGTCTTATGATTCAAATAGACAATACGGTCGCTTCTGGCCCCGCCACAGCACTTGAAAACAACTACATATATGAGAAGCAACAATTGACATCCTCATCAACACCTTTGTTTCCCCTACCGAACATACTGATGAAAGCAATCGACGAACAACGCCCCAACTGCATTTTCCTGTCCCTGCCCCAACCATGACGAGCTGCCTTCGTGACCACCCTGATCCTGAAGAGTGTGTCCGGTAATCTCCTGGGGCTTCCCCCAGCTTTGCTTGCACCTTTTGCATAATCCAAAGTAACTGACATGGTGTCACCATTTCCCCATCATCTAAAAAATAAAACGCACCATGACTGGCACCACTGATTGCATTCAGCTTAGCTCCCCACTGGACTGGGCACAGGCCCGCATCTGGGAAAGCACGTAACAACAATGTCTTCCCCTTAGATCTTTGGTCTGTCTTAGATTGTCGAAACCGCAACTCTAAGCTACCCCACTCCCCTTTCCTACCAGCACCTCTGTTCATTCTGTCAGAATGCTGTGCTGTCACGATGCACGGGAACAGAATGTCGCTAAGGTCCCAATGCCCCTCCAAGGTTTCACGCAATGCGCAATACTAAATACACAGTGCCCAAAAACCTCAGGGGGGAAAGGGGATGGGACAGAGAAGAGACTGCCACACTCGTCTGATTCTTTCTTCTGGTTCAGACTCCTGCCACTCGTCTTTCTTCGGCAATCTTGTGCTGTGAAAAATAAATGTGATTAACCTGTAACCTTCCCTGCCTTCCTTCTACCCGTCTTAACTCCCACGGATCTAAAACCTACCCTGGAGTGGTGTGACCTTGGCTCCTCTTCTTATGTGTGATGCTTGACTGCTTATTGCTGCAACTAAAGTAATAAGGAGTTAGTCTCTTGCTCTAATCTATTTTATTTCTCTTTATTATCTTGTCTCTCTTTTTAGATTCCTCACCTCAAGTATTGCTGTTACTGCTTCTAAGAAAAACTCAGGTAAGTGTTTATCCGAAAAACTATCCTCTTTATTTTATTCTTGTATTTCTTCACTCTTCTTCCTTTTCTCCTTTTTTCTGGCGAATTAATTCTGCTTCAAAAAAATTTATTTATATGTATACACATGAAGTGTTCAACTCTTTCTCTAATATGCCTTCTTAGAACTGCCGGATTCTCTCCTCAGGGTTGAGTAATATTATTTACTGGTGCTGGACTTGTGCTGACTCTAGCTCTCTTAACAATTGAAATATTTACACAATGAGAGCTGCGCCCGCCTATTCTAGTGCTGACTGACTTCTGCGCACGCTCTCCTCAAGAACACTAATTTCTTCTAGAATTGCCCAGAACAACGACAGGAACAGTCTTACTGTGAGTATGCTCTTGCTGATGACCAAAACTCAGTTCTTTGATACAGATTAACCTGAATCTTCTCAAATTATCTTCTGCTCGAATTCTCCAACGTCCGTCTCCCAACTTGAAACGGTGAAGTGCGCCACAGCGCGAGCTCAACACCTGGACATTCCAGATTGCTGCCTCACGCTAGAGCGCGAACCTGCTTTCCTACGTTTTGCTCGCTGGCGGCCATCTTTCAGTACCTTCAACATACGCCGACTTAGCCCCACAGAGAGTCTCACTTTGTGCGACGTTTTGGCATTCCTGACAGTACCCTCCCTCAAAGTGAAATCTCCCCGCTTGGGCTTGTCAGGGAATTTCTTGTGGAAGTCCTTAATCAACCTGGGAGCATGAACCTCTGATGACAACTCCCATGACCTTTCCTCGGGTCCATAACCTTTCCAATCTAACAAGTAATATAAATGCCCTTTACGCACCTTGGCATCTAAGATCTGTTTCACCTCAAACTCCTCTCCTAGCTCAGTCTGAACAGGTCTAGGTGGTTTACTCTTTCGCATTTCATTTGATGCCCTCTTCAATAAAGAGACATGAAATACCGGGTGCACTGGCAACCCCTTGGGTAGTTTTAGCTGATAATTTAGGGTACTTAACTTCTTTTCAATCAAATAAGGGCCTACAAAACGTGGTTGTAACTTCCTGTTTCCCTTGAGTCTTACATTTTTTGAGTGTAGCCAAACTCTTTCTCCTACTTGAAATTCTGGTTCCTTTCTTCTTTTCTTATCTGCGTAATGCTTGTAATTTTCCTTAGCCTTAGATAAGTTCTTAAGAGCTAAATCATGCACTCTCCTCATGTGTTCTACCAAATCTGTGACTGCAGGTACATCTGCCTCTCGAAAGTTTAAGGATTGATTAGGATGTCTTCCTAAGTTTAAATAGAAGGGAGAGTATCCTGTGGATACATTTTTTGCGTTATTATGGGCAAACTCTGCTGCCCATAAATAATCTGGCCAGTCACCCTCTTGATCCAGCAAGCATAATCTAAGGTACTGTTCTAGTTCCTGATTAGTCCTCTCTGTTTGGCCATCTGATTCTGGATGGTAACTAGTTGTGTACCTCGACCCAATATTCAGCCTCTTAGTAAAGGACCTCCAGAAATGGGAAAGGAATTGAGAGCCCCTGTCGGATATCAAAACTTTAGGTATGCCATGAGCTCGAACTATGTTTTGACTAAATATGTGTGCTAATGTTTTGGCAGTAGGTATTCCTCTTAAAGGAATAAAATGGGCCATTTTTGAGAAGGCATCTACTTACACTGTCCCCAGGCAAGGTCGCTCCCATCCCTTGCTGCTCTCACCGCCTCCTTGGACGACCCAGCCACCGCAGAGCCGCCCTCCAGCTCCCGATCGCTGCCACCAGCTTCCCGCCGCTTCCCGCCATTTTCCCTCACTTTCCCGCCGCCGCTGCCCCCTGCAGACACGCCCCCCTTGCTGCCCATTCGCCGCCACCCAGCTGACCCTCCCTCCCGGCTCCTTACTTAAGGGGACCGCGGGAGTGCGCTGATCGCGACCATTGTGCCTGTCCCCAGGCAAGGTCGCTCCCTTCCCTTGCTGCTCTCACCGCCTCCTTGGACGACCCAGCCACCGCTGAGCCGCCCTCCAGCTCCCGATCGCCGCCACCAACTTCCCGCCGCTTCCCGCCGTTTTCCCTCACTTTCCCGCCGCCGCTGCCCCCTGCCGACACGCCCCCCTTGCTGCCCATTCGCCGCCACCCAGCTGACCCTCCCTCCCGGATCCTTACTTATGACGCCCCCTGAGCGACCGCGCAGCGGACGCGTGCAGCGGGAGCGCCGAATGTGCGCCGAAGGTGCGCCAAAGGTAAGCCCGTCTGCGCCTGGACCGCGCCCAGCGCCATACCCCCCGGTCCTCGCACTCGCCGATGCCAGCGCACCCGCCTCATCTACGACGCAACATCCCTCCACGCACTCAACGCCGGCCGAACCACCGCCTGCTACCGAGCCACCCCGAGGCGCACCCACGGACCCTTCACCTGCCTGTCCTGCCGCTTCACCGGCCGCCGAACCAACACCGCTCCTGCCAAACCGAGTCCCAGCAACAAACACCTGATGTGCATCCTGCTCAACACCCGCTCCATCCACAGGCATGCCATCGAACTCTGGAACCTCCTCGACTCGACAGCACCAGACATCACCTTCCTGACGGAAACCTGGTTGAACGCCTCCTCAGCGACCGACATCGCCATCGCCATCCCGGACGGCTACAAAATCACCAGGAAGGACCACATCAACCAGACAGGAGGAGGCATCACCATCATCCACAAGAACACCATCCACATCACGACCAACTCCGATGACACCCTCACCTCCGCCGAACACCTCCACTTCCAGATACACACCGACCCCAAGACCACGCTCAGAGGCACCCTCGTCTACAGACCACCGGGACCACGCACACAATTCAGCGAAGGCTATCACAGACTTCGTCAGCCCGCACGCCATCAACTCCACCGACTACATCCTCCTGGGGGACCTCATCTTCCACCTGGAGAACAACAAGGACCGCAACACCACCACCCTGCTGGACAACCTTGCCAACCTCGGACTCAAGCAACTGGTAACCACCCCCACCCACTACGCCGGCCACACGCTTGACCCAGTCTTCTCATCCAGCAAGTACGTCGCCTTCAGCCACTCCACCAAGCTCCAATGGACTGACCACAGCTGCGTCCACTTCAGCTTCAGAAAAACGACGACCCACCACCACCCTCAACAGGCCCCTCGCAGGAGCTGGAACAAGATCACCGAAGACCAGCTCACCACCGTCCTCAGCCAGAACAACCCCACCAACTCAACGGACCCCAACGAAGCCGCCAACAACCTCACACAGTGGATCACCAGCTGCACAGACACCCTCGCACCACTGAAGAACCCCCCCAGCAGATGCGGCAGCAAGAAAGCCTCCTGGTTCACCGACGAACTCATCACCTCCAAGAAGAACTGCCGAGCCCTGGAGAACACCTGGCGCACCAACCACACCGCCGACAACATGACTGCCCTCAAGCACGCCACCCGCAAACACCACCAACTGATCCGCTCTACGAAGAAGACAGCCTTCAAGGAACGACTGAACAACAACACCCACAACAGTAAGGAACTCTTCAGCATCGTCAAAGAGCTCTCCAACCCCAACGCCGAAAACAACGACATCACTCCCTCCCAAGACCTCTGCGACTCCCTCGCAGCCTTCTTCCATGACAAGATCGCCAACATACACAACAGCTTCGGCCCACCTCCAACGAACCCCATCACCGAACCGTCCCCCCCCACCGCCATCCTCCGCACCTGGACCCCGGTCAGCACCGAAGACACTACACGCACGATGAACACCATCCACTCCGGATCCCCTACGGACCCCTGCCCACACCACATCTTCAACACGGCCGACCACATCATCGCGCCCCACCTCCGCGACATCATCAACACCTCCTTCCACACCGCCACCTTCCCGGAGTGCTGGAAACACGCCGAGATCAGCGCACTGCTGAAGAAACCAACAGCAGACCCCTCCGACCTCAAGAACTTCCGCCCCATCTCGCTCCTCCCGTTTCCTGCCAAAGTCATCGAGAAGACCGTCAACAGACAGCTTGCTGCCTTCCTCGAGACCAACAGATCCCTCGACCACTCGCAGTCCGGCTTCCGAGCCAACCACAGCACCGAGACCGCACTCATCGCAGCCACAGACGACATCAGATCCCTGCTGGACAACGGGGAAACAGCGGCCCTCATCCTCCTACACCTCTCCGCGGCGTTCGACACTGTCTGCCACCGTACCCTGGTACAGCGCCTGAACAACACCGGTATCCAGGAGAAGGCCCTGGAGTGGATCATCTCATTCCTCGCCGAAAGAACCCAGAGAGTCCGCCTCCCCCCGTTCCGGTCAGCGGCCACCGAAGTCATCTGCGGCGTTCCACAAGGGTCATCGCTCAGCCCCACTCTCTTCAACGTCTACATGAGCCCCCTCGCAGCCATCGCACGCCAACACAACCTCAAGATCATCACCTACGCCGATGACACCCAGCTGATCCTCTCCCTCACCAACGACCCGGACACTGCCAGAGCCAGCCTACACGAAGGGATGAAGGATGTCGCCGAATGGATGAAGAACAGCTGCCTGAAACTGAACTCAGACAAGACGGAGGTCCTCATCCTGGGATCATCACCCTCCGCCTGGGACGACTCCTGGTGGCCCCTGCCCTAGGAGCCACCCCCAAGCCAACGGACCACGCACGCAACCTGGGCTTCATCCTGGACTCCTCCCTTTCGATGGCCAGACAAGTCAACGCCGTCTCGTCTTCATGCTTCAACACCCTGCGCATGCTTCGAAAGATCTTCTGGTGGATCCCCACCGAGACCAGGAAGACGGTCACCCAGGCCCTCGTCACCAGCCGGCTGGACTACGGCAACGCCCTCTACGCCGGCACCACCGCCAAACTCCAGAAAAAACTCCAACGGATCCAGAGCGCCTCAGCACGACTCATCCTGGACATCCCCCGACACAGCCACATCTCCGGACACCTGAGAGACCTGCACTGGCTCCCCGTCAACAAAAGGATCACGTTCCGACTCCTCACCCATGCACACAAGGCCCTCCACGACCTGGGCCCCAAGCTTCTCAACAACCGCCTGACCTTTCACAAGCCCATCCGCCAGCTCCACTCCGCCAGCCTCGCCCTCGCTGCCGTTCCACGCATCCACAGAGCCACCGCCGGAGGAAGATCCTTCTCCTACCTGGCAGCCAAGACATGGAACTCCCTCCCCATCCACCTCCGGACAACGCAGGACCACCTCGCCTTCAGGAAGCAACTCAAGACCTGGCTGTTCGAGCAGTAACGTTTCCCCCCCCCCAGCGCCTTGAGACCCCTATGGGTGAGTAGTGCGCTATACAAATGACTCTGATTGATTGACACTAGAATCGTATCAAACTCTTGGCTGGAGGGTAATTCCACTATTAAATCTATAGTGACTGTATGCCATGGGTATGGTGGGGTGGGCAGTGGTTGCAATAGGCCCTTGGGAGCTTGCCTCTCAGTTTTTCCCCTTGCGCAAGTCTCACATGTAGCTACATATTGTCACACATCCTTAATCATATTTGGCCACCAAAAACGTCACCTGATCAGATCCTCCGTCTTCCTTATTCCTTTATGGCCAGCCAAAATGTTATTGTGACATTCCTTTAAGGCCTTTTGCTGCATCTCTTGTGTGGGCAGGTAGAGAGCTTGGTTATGATACAATTACCCTCCTCGGATTTCTCGTCCGGAATCTTCTTTCAACCAAGCCTTTACTTCCTCCTGAGTCATTGTTGCTTGATCTTCTTTGTCTGCAGACTCCTTCAAAACTACACTGATCACTCTTTCCGCAGGGATAATTTCCTGTTCTTGGATATCATCAGAAACTCCTTCTGTACCAACTCGTGATAAAGCGTCCGCTTTACCATTCTGTGAGCCTGGCCGGTAAGTTATGACAAAGTCATACTCAGAGAAATATAAAGACCAACGCAATTGCCTCGGTGTCAAAGTCTTGGCTGATTTTAAGAATTTCAAATTTCGATGATCTGTATATACTGTGACAACATGTTTAGCACCCATCAGGTAATGTCTCCATTCCTTAAATGCGTCCTTAATGGCCAATAACTCTTTTTCAGTTATTGTGTAATTGACTTCAGGTGAAGTCAGCTTTCTAGAGCGAAAGGCCACGGGATGCAATTGTCCTGTTGTTTTATGCCTCTGGGACAATACTCCTCCCACTGCCAAATTTGAGGCATCAGTCTCAACAAAGAATGGCTCCGAAGGATCCGGGTGAAGCAAAATGGGTGCTGTGGTGAAATCCTTTTTTAACTGGGTGAAGGCCTCTTCTGCTTCCTTGGTCCATTCAAACCTTGCTCCTTTTTTCAGTGATCTGGTTAGTGGGATTAATTTCTTGGAGAAATCTTGAATAAATCTCTGATAAAAGTTTGCAAAACCAATGAAGCTTTGTATTTCTTTCACAGATTTCGGAGACTCCCAGTCTATCACTGCCTTGATCTTATTTTCATCCATAGTGATTCCGCTTGGGGAGAGTACAAACCCCAAAAACTCCACTGAGGAAACATTAAATGCACATTTCTCCAGTTTGACAAACAAACTATTTTCCCGTAACCTTTGTAGTACCATTTTAACATGCAATTGGTGTTCTTCCACCGTGTTCGAATAGATCAGGATGTCATCAATATACACAATCGCATTCCGATCAATGAACTCCTTCAGCACATCGTTGATAAGTGCTGAAATGCTGCTGGGGCATTACATAAACCATAAGGCATCACTTGAAACTCAAAAAGTCCATGCTTGGTATGAAAGGCTGTCTTCCATTCATCACCCTCTCGAATTCTCACAAGGTGATATGCTCCCCTCAAATCCAATTTGTTGTAAACCTTCGCTCCTTTCACTTGATCCAAGAGGACTGAAATTAATGGCAGAGGATATCTGTTTTTAATTGTGATACGATTAATTGCCCTATAGTCTATGCAAGTTCTTAACTCTCCATTTTTCTTTGGGATAAAAAAAAGTGGCGAAGACACCGGGGATTGTGACTGCCTGATGAATCCATTTTCAAGGTATTTTTGCAAATATTCTTTCAGGTGAGTATCTTCTCGTTCTGTTAAAGCATAAATTCTGCTGCAGGGAAGATTGGCGCCTGGTTCCAATTCTATCTTGCAGTCAAATTCTCTATGTGGGGGTAGTTTTTCAGCTTCCTTCTCATCAAATACATCTCGAAATTCTATATACTCTTCTGGCAACTCAGTTGTGGTTATTACACAGACTGTGACTTCACCTTCACTTAAATGATACGCTGGTGACCTCATGTGATCACTCTGGCATTTCTTGTAGCAATTCTCCTTGCAATATTTCGAGTTCAAAGTAATTGTTCGGGCTTCTCAATCTATAGCAGGATTGTGTTCCGTGAGCCATGGCAAACCCAATATCAATTGGAACTGTGGTGCATCAATTAGATTGAAATGTAATGCTTCACGATGTCCTTCCTCAGATTCCATCTCTACTAACTCAGTATGGCTCACAATGGGCCCAGAAGATAGATTTGTGCCATCAACAGCACGGACGGCCTCACTTCGATCCTTCTTAATCGCTCTTAACCCAATTTTTTCTGCAAACTTCAAGTCGCAAATGTTTCCCGTAGCTCCGGAATCCACCATTACAGCTACTTGAGTTAATTTCCTCTCTCGGAATCGTAGGGTCATCTGAATCACTAGATGCGGAGAGGCGGATTGTAAGGTATTTGCCAAGGTATGTCTTTCTGGAGCTGTTTCTGCTTTTGCAACCACCAGTCCAACTCCATTCACTGGTGGTGCTGCGCGTTTTCCGCCGGTGATTGCCGTGGTTTCTTTGGACAATTACGAACAAAATGCCCGCTGCTGCCACAGTAGAGACATTGCTTGTTTATTCTCCGTCTTTCTTTTTCCTCTTTTGAAAGGGGGCCTCGTATTGTCCCAATTTGCATTGGTTCTCCTCCACGGGCTGTATCATTTTCCTTAAAACCTTCTACTCTGACTCGATCAAATCTTGGAACAGATAGCCGAAACTCTCTCTTCTTCTCACCTCTTCTCTCGCTTTGTCGAAAATCGATTTCTAGTACCAAATCGACTAATGCAGAGATCTCTGAGGGTCTGTTTGGCACTTGCGCCAAGACGTCCTTTAACTCGTCTTTTAACCCTCGGTAGAACACGGCGGCTCTCTTATTGTCTGGCCACTCCGTCTCCACCACCAGTTTATTAAACTGGGCCAAATAAGAAATAAATCTCGATTGCCCTGTCGAAGCTCCAATAACTCATTGTCTGTGGCTTGCGTCGCCCTTCGCCTGTCGAAGATCCGTAGAAACTCTTTCTTGAATTCATCAAGGTTATACAGGATGGGATCATTTCTTGTCACTAAGGGCATGGACCAGGACGCTGCGTCACCACTCAAATATGATGGGATAAATGCCACTCGAGACTGCGCATCAGGGAAAACTGCTGGGCGACACATAAAGTGTAAGGTACACTGCGTCAGGAAAACCTGCGCCTTCTGTGGATCTCCTTTAAAGCGCTCGGGAGGGGCTAACGGAATCACAGGTGATAAAGAATGAATTACTTGAGGAGTAACTTTTGGCTGAGGAACAGATGTTTCACCAGACACCCCTTCCTGAGAGGCTGAAAACCTTAAACTGGGTCCTGACACTAAACTACTCATCTTTACTGTCAGAGCTGCAGTTTCTCTCTTAAGCTCCCTATTTTCTTCTCTGACTGAGATTAATTCTCTTTGTATACCTTCCAATATTTCACTTAACTTTTTAAAATCTAAACCTTCCGCCATTCTGCTCAGGTGCTAGTTTAAACGTGGGCACTTCACTCTGTCAGAATGCTGTGCTGTCACGATGCACGGGAGCAGAATGTCGCTAAGGTCCCAATGCCCCTCCAAGGTTTCACGCAATGTGCAATACTAAATACACAGTGCCCAAAAACCTCAGGGGGGAAAGGGGATGGGACAGAGAAGAGACTGCCACACTCGTCTGATTCTTTCTTCTGGTTCAGACTCCTGTCACTCGTCTTTCTTCGGCAATCTTGTGCTGTGAAAAATAAATGTGATTAACCTTTAACCTTCCCTGCCTTCCTTCTACCCGTCTTAACTCCCACTGATCTAAAACCTACCCTGGAGTGGTGTGACCTTGGCTCCTCTTCTTATGTGTGATGCTTGACTGCTTATTGCTGCAACTAAAGTAATAAGGAGTTAGTCTCTTGCTCTAATCTATTTTATTTCTCTTTATTATCTTGTCTCTCTTTTTAGATTCCTCACCTCAAGTATTGCTGTTACTGCTTCTAAGAAAAACTCAGGTAAGTGTATATCCGAAAAACTATCCTCTTTATTTTATTCTTGTATTTCTTCACTCTTCTTCCTTTTCTCCTTTTTTCTGGCGAATTAATTCTGCTTCAAAAAATATATTTATATGTATACACATGAAGTGTTCAACTCTTTCTCTAATATGCCTTCTTAGAACTGCCGGATTCTCTCCTCAGGGTTGAGTACTAATATTTACTGGTGCTGGACTTGTGCTCTAGCTCTCTTAACAATTGAAATATTTACACAATGAGAGCTGCGCCCGCCTATTCTAGTGCTGACTGACTTCTGCGCACGCTCTCCTCAAGAACACTAATTTCTTCTAGAATTGCCCAGAACAACGACAGGAACAGTCTTACTGTGAGTATGCTCTTGCTGATGACCAAAACTCAGTTCTTTGATACAGATTAACTTGAATCTTCTCGAATTATCTTCTGCTCGAATTCTCCAACGTCCGTCTCCCAACTTGAAACGGTGAAGTGCGCCACAGCGCGAGCTCAGCACCTGGACATTCCAGATTGCTGCCCCACGCTAGAGCGCGAACCTGCTTTCCTACGTGTTGCTCGCTGGCGGCCTTCTTTCAGTACCTTCAACATACGCCGACTTAGCCCCACAGAGAGTCTCACTTTGTGCGACGTTTTGGCATTCCTGACACATTCCAACCCGGCACTCCTTTACTCCCTAATAGCTCAGACACCCTGAACACTCCTGCTTTGACAGGTAATACAGAATTAGATTCACGCCTATTTCAGTCCTGGATATCCAAAGTATGTAATATACTCTCCCCTCAGGAGAAGCGGAATAAGCATAAAAAACCATAAATTTCAAAAACCCCTTGGTTTACGCCCTTACTGGTCCAAGCGCATTTGCTTTGTAAACAACATGAGCGACAATGGAGAAAGTTTTATAATGATGAACAAAAAACAGTGTTTAAAAAGAGCAGAAAACCTTACTTTCGCCAGATTAAACTGGTAAAAAAAGAATATTTTACTAATAAAATAAATGCAGCTAAGGAAGTTCAGAAAACTATGTTTTCAATAGTGAAGTCATATGCAAATCCAAAAGCGGAACAGAAGGAGCTTCCGGCCTCGCAGAAACTTTGTGATATTATTTCACTATTCTTTGAGGAAAAAATTTAAAAAATTCAAAGAGATTTTCCGGTCTCCCCCATCTACAATCAGGATTCTGCTTTTGATCCTCTCTCGGTGAAAAGCTCTGTCTCTATTTGTACTTTTGAATCAGTCCCATTGGAGCTGACTCTTGCGGCAATAGAAAGGTGTAAATCAGGCTCGCCATTGGATGCCTGCCCCCCGACGATTCTTCATAAAATTCTAGAGACAGTGAATCCTATCATTAATCATATAGTTAACTCCTCCCGAAGGACAGGCATTGTACCAGACGAGTGGAAGCTCGCGCTGGTAAAACCGTTAAAAAAGAAACAAAATATTGACCCGTCGGTACTTTCAAACCTTCGTCCGATTTCTCTCCTTCCCCTGTTAGGAAAAATAACAGAGAAATTTGTCCATAAGGAACTAACTAAGTTAATTGAAGAGCAACAAATCCTCCATCCACAACAATCTGGATTTCGCCCAAAACACTCTACAGAATCGGCTCGCTTGGAAATATCTGATATTCTTAAAATGATTGCCGATAAAGGTAAGAAAGCGGTCCTGATTCTTTTGGACTTGTCGGCTGCATTCAACACCATCTCCCATGATATCCTTTTGAAGCGTCTCAAATGCAGCGGCATTTCCAGTACAGTATTGGAATGGATTAAGTCGTTCCTCTCTAACCGGAGACAAGCAGTTACTTTGGGTACGTTCTTTTCTACAGAACGTAACCTAACGGCAGGGGTTCCTCAAGGGTCTTCTTTAAGCCCCCTATTATTCAATATATACATGACCCCACTTATCTCTTTGATTGGATCATTTGGGATAGAGGTCACCTCATATGCAGATGACACCCAGATGATCCTCTCAATAGATAATGGTACCGTTGATGCTGAGACTAATTTTAAAAGTTGTCTGACTGCTGTTCTTTGGTGGATGAGGAATAATCAGCTAAAATGCAACACGGACAAAACAGAAATTCTCCCGATAGGGAAAGATGTCCTCTTCCAGCCTTCAAAATGGTGGCCTGAAGGCGCGACTCCTCCGCCAGATGTGGTAGAAGTTGCTAAGAACTTGGGGGTACAATTTGACAGCTCACTCTCCTTCTTACCTCATGCTAAGGCAGTGGCTGGAACCTGCTTCAGCCTGATTAAATCTTTCATTTTTTTTCTTTAAATTTCTTCCTTTGGCAACAAGGAAATCTGTGGCTGTGGCTTTGATACTCTTGCGCCTAGATTATTGTAACGGTCTCCTTGCAGGAGTTAATAAAGCCATTTTAAAGAAATTACAGGTTGTGCAGCATGCAGCAGCACGGCTAGTGCTCAAACTTCCAAGAAGATCTTCAGCCTCTGCTGCTTTGAAAAGTCTGCATTGGCTCCCGGTGCATAAGAGAATCCTTTTTAAGATCCTCTTGATCACTTTTAGAGCTAAGCTTAATGTGGGACCCAAATACCTGGCGGCATGTTTTGTCTCATATACTACAATAAGACATCTTAGGTCTTCCTCAGCAAATTTGCTGAAACTCCCCAACTTTAGATACAAATTGAAAGGAGGTAAGACTGCGGCTTACCTGGGTGCCAAAGCCTGGAATCTGTTCCCTTCCCATCTTAGGCTATGCAATACTGAATCTGTATTTAGGAAGGCTTTGAAAACCTGGGTTTTCAGTGCCTCTGATGAATTCTGTCTAGCTCTGATCTAATTTCTCATAGGGCTCATTCTCACCGCCAATCCAGCGCCAGGATACTCCTTGCGGAGTGACAGTTGTGCTTTACAAGTACTTCTTCAAATCAAAATCAAATCAAATCAAAGAACATCCATGACATCAATGTTGAAAACAAAACTGGCTCTCCCCTCCCTCCGCAGATCTCCGGCAGTACTTCTAATATGTTACCTAATTTCCTCCGACCCTGGCCTCCTGATCCGTACCCTGCTATCTGTTTTGCTTGCCCATCCTTCTAGCATATGTCTTCCCAGTTCCCAGATGATGGTGGACAGCCTCAAAACAGCTTGCCCGTGAAGGCAATCCTTGCCCGTTTCCCTGTAATCATAATCCAAGATAACCCCTTTCTGATCAACGTCAGGATAAATTGCACAAAATGTTCTTCCCTGGCCAATACCTCCAATTTCCGCCTCTCCCCACCGGCTAGAAACTCCTGCCAAGCCTGCAAGTACGATTTCCTAGTGGGTTCTGCCAGAGACCCTACCACCAACTGTAGCATCCTTTCTTGCCTATGGTCCACCTTCCCGCTGGCACAGGGTTCTTGACCTCGTTCGCCTCCATGGTCAGCACATGGAACCTCCCCCAGTGTGAATGAGACAAGGCATCCGCGGTGTCATTGTCCACCCCTGGCACATGTCTGACCTTAAATGCTATATCATGTCTCAAGCAGCCCATTATGAAGACCCACTGCAGCTTAAGCACCTGAGAATCCCTTGCCAAATGTTTGTTCACCACATGTAACACCGCCATGTTGTCTACTTTAAAAAGAACTTTCCTATGTGCCAGTTCCTGCCCCCAGAGCGTGACTTCTACCACTAGAGGGAAGAATTCTTGGAAGGCAATGCTCCTGCCCCCATGTTTCCACTTTCCAGTCCCCCGGCCACTCTTCCGCATAACACCTAGATTGTTAGTACAACCTGAAACCGATGGCCCCTGCGGCATCAGAATATATCTGCACATCCCATCCACTCTCCTTTGGGGTTTAGGGCCGTTATTGGGATGCCATTGAAATCTTCTAGAAACCTGTGCCACATGCGTAAATCCTCTTTCGTACCCACCGACAAGAGCATGTGATGCAAGCCCCGCTAAAGACAGGCTCAGTCTCCCACAGAATGTCCTCCCTGTCCTAACTACTTTGCACCTATAGTTCAAAGGCTCTAACAGTACCTGTACTTGTTAACTGTCACTTTTGACTTTGCCAACATACTGTCAAGCAACATCTGCATGTGCAGTTTTTTGTCTACAGGCAGGTGCTTCTCTATGGCTATTGAATCCAGTTCAATCCCAGGAAATGACAACACCTTGGTGCCAATTCCGATCCGGTAAAAACCGGGTACGAACCGTCGGACGGAGCCTTTTCTCCGTCCGACTCGTACCCGGTGCGAAATCCATCCGAAAATGCAAGTACGATTCATACGGAAACACCATTTCCGTACGAATCGAACAAAACACCGACCGAACAGAAACTAAACACAATTCCGATCCTGAAAGGCGCCGACGTGACGTCGGTACGCATCCAGCCTACGTTTCACGAACCAGGAAGTACGATTCGAACCGACGTCATCCCGCACGGTAAATATTTACCGGCTGCCAAAAACTGCCGAGAAATCAGGACGAGACACGCAAGGAGCAGCTGGACGCGACGAACAGACATGGACCCGAACCTACGTGCCATCCCTGCCCTCCTAGCAGTCCACCTGGCGTACAGGAACCGACGCAGACGCCGCAGAAGGTCAGCACAACAACCAGGGGCAAAGGGGGGGGCAGGGGCAGGACACACAACACCAACACATGGTACCAAATCACACATGGCCTGGACATACCTGACCATCAGGGCCTGGACACTGCCAGGGTGTGGGGGCGAGGCCAGCAACGCAAGCGTCCGCCACAACGGAAGTGGATGGTCACGCGAACCGGTACGTACCCTACCCAGGCCGCAAGAGCGTGGGTACGGAACGTACCACGCGTCCCCCTACGTCACTCCAACAATGGCGGTACGGCCCGTACCCACGTCAGAAAGGCCTTGGTACAGCTCGTACCAGCATTGCTGGGGTCATGTAGGGGTACGCGTGGTATGACCCGTAGCCACGCCCCCAAGGCCTGTGTACGGTGCGGACCCCACGGCACCGCAACAATGGGGGGACGCACCGTACCCACCCACCAAAGGCATGGGTACGGCCCGTACCCAGGCACGCAGAGCGTGGGCAGGGGTATGTACGGACCGTACCCCCACCCGTAGAAGTACGGCCCGTACCCCCACCCGTGCATGTACGCCCCGAACCCCCACCCGTGTATGTACGCACCCAAGCACCACCCGTGTATATACGCCCCGAACCCCCACCCGTGTATGTACGCCCCGAACCCCCACCCGTGTATGTACGCACCGAACCCCCACCCGTGTATGTACGCACCGAACCCCCACCCGTGTATGTACGCACCAAACCCCCAGCCGTGTATGTACGCCCCGAACCCCCACCCGTGTATGTACGCACCGAACCCCCACCCGTGTATGTACGCACCGAACCCCCACCCGTGTATGTACGCACCCAAGCGCCACCCGTGTATGTACGCACCGAAACCTCACCCGTGTATGTACGCCCCGAACCCCCAGCCGTGTATGTACGCCCCGAACCCCCACCCATGTATGTACGCACCCAAGCGCCACCCGTGTATGTACGCACCGAAACCTCACCCGTGTATGTACGCCCCGAACCCCCACCCGTGTATGTACGCACCGAAACCTCATCCGTGTATGTACGCACCGAACCCCCACCCGTGTATGTGCGCACCCAAGCGCCACCCGTGTATGTACGCACCGAAACCTCACCCGTGTATGTACGCCCCGAACCCCCACCCGTGTATGTACGCACCGAAACCTCACACGTGTATGTACGCACCGAACCCCCACCCGTGTATGTACGCACCCAAGCGCCACCCGTGTATGTACGCACCGAAACCTCACCCTTGTATGTACGCACCGAACCCCCACCCGTGTATGTACGCACCCAAGCGCCACCCGTGTATGTACGCACCGAAACTTCACCCGTGTATGTACGCACCCAAGCGCCACCCGGCCACCCGTGTATGTACGCAACGAAACCTCACCCGTGTATGTACGCACCGAACCCCCACCCGTGTATGTACGCACCAAACCCCCACCCGTGTATGTACGCACCGAACCTGCAATAAGAATGGGGTGTGCCAAACACCCCCAGCAGTGCCCAGACACAGGAGGGGTGGGTGCAGGGTCCTCCCAGCAGTGCCCAGACACAGGAGGGGTGGGTGCAGGGTCCTCCCAGCAGTGCCCAGACACAGGAGGGGTGGGTGCAGAGTCCTCCCAGCAGTGCCCAGACACAGGAGGGGTGGGTGCAGAGTCCCCCAGCAGTGCCCAGACACAGGAGGGGTGGGTGCAGGGTCCTCCCAGCAGTGCCCAGACACAGGAGGGGTGTGTGCAGAGTCCTCCCAGCAGTGCCCAGACATAGGACAATATACCCCATCAACAAGTTCAGTGACCTACAAGGGTGATACCCCAGATGCAGGCGGAGCCATCGCTGAGCCAGCATGGCTATATTGAACGGCAACCCTCACACATCCAGGAAATGTAGACACAGCACAGCACAGCATTTGGGAGACACCCTGCAGGGAAAATGGCCTGCTCCACAGAGGATGGAACACACCTTGGGACAATGTCACCATACAGTGAGAGCAAACATGACCAAATACCATTGGCAGAGACCTTTGTGATGGCACGCAGATGGCAGGGTACACCCCATGAGCAGCACACTCCAACATTTCACAGACCCCTAACACATTATCACCACCCCAACGCAGGGAGCACCAGCACCAACAGCAAGTCCAGGAAAGCATCAGTGTGCAAAACCAAAATAAAAGGCTTTATTCAGCAGGAAAATATATCTGAGAAAATGTCCACTATGTACAAGGGCCATGGGCCAGCCCAGCAGCAAAGTCCGGGGGGGGGGTACACATCGGGACGTGTGTCCCCTAGCTTGCCTGCACAGTTCACAAGTCCATTTCATCCACAGAAGAGGGGGCATCAGGGGGGAGGGTGGAAACAGGCACCGCAGGGACAGGAGGGGAAAGGGTAGGTGTTGTGGGTGCAGGGAGGGATGATTCTGCCACAGGGGGGGTGCCAGCGCCAAAGGTGGAGGACAGAATGGCGCTGCACACGTCGGCAAGTTCCCCCAGCGACTCCCCCGCACCCAATCCAACCACAGGCCCCAAGGAGGGGGGGGGCAAAGGGATGGGTCGCAGCGCCACTGGGGGAGGGTGTGGACAGGGTGGGGGACTCAACTCCCCTGGCCGGGTCCCGCCTCCACCGCTTGCGGGGTGGTGTCATCCTGGGGCTGGGGGGCACACTCGCAGTGGATGATGCTGTCACTGACTGTTGGCCAGGAGAGCTAAGGGGAGTGGATTTGGAGGGAGTGGGTTGTGTGGAATGCGGACTCCCACTGTGGCTGCGTGTTCTACGTTTCCCCCCCGACCCAGTGGGTGTGCCTTCCTCACCCTGTGTGTGCGTGACAGGATGTGTGCGCTTCGACTTCCCTGGTGGTGTGGTGCCTGTGTCTGTTGGGGTGCGTGCACGCTGACGTCTGGATGTGCGTGGGACAGGCACGGGAGTGGGAATTGTGGATGGGGCAGGGGTAGGGGGTGTTACGCAGCGCTGCAGGAGATCCAGTGCTGCAGTCAGTGTGAAGTCTATGGACCTCAGCAACTGCCGTTGGTCAGACTGCGCAGCCGACATGCCCTCCATGTATGCCTCCATCTGGGTCAGCACCTGGGTGTGGGCATGGAGGACATTTAGCATCGCAGTCTGACCAACCTGCAACTGCCTCAGGATGTCCACAGACTCCGCACTCACCGCAGCAGTGGTGACAGGGGCAGGGGGTGCGGTGCCTGGCAGGAAGGAGACATGTGGGGACCGAGCACGGAGGGAAGGGCCACGAGCATGTGGGAGGCCGGTGATGGAACCTGAGGTGGCGGGGGGATGTGGAGGGCTGCCATCAGCTGGGGGGGCAGACTCCGCCACCTCTGGGAGCTCAGCCTCGGACCCGTCTGCGTCATAGTCTGTGTTGGCAGTCAACAGGTCCTCTGCCTCACTCCCTTCGGCCTCCGTGCCACTCCATGTGCCAGACAGGACAGCACTGCTGGCACTGGTGCTCAATCCCTCCTCCCGGTCCGTGCTAGTGTCTTCTTCCGTGTCATCCGGCGATGCTGTGGGCAAGGTGAAGAGACAGGAGAAAATCAGACACCTGTACACATATGTCACATGAGTCAAATATACATAGGTCACATTGCATAGCCTGAAAAGCAACAGGAGTAACACCTACAAAACAATGTACACATGTAGGCCATGGAACACACAGTTTTTCGACCCACCATGCCACTGAGACACAATGGAGATCATGACACAACAGCAAATCACTGCACCTGAAATTTTAGAGAGGAGCCAGCCTCTGGGGACAAATGTGCACAGCACCTGCACCACACTGCGTCGTCAAAAAGGGATGAGCATGAATCATATCCATTTACTCTTGCCGCATGCTGCAAAGGCAATACATGAAAGCAGGCCACACATGACAGGGTCACTGCACCTTGAGCGTATGTCCAGTCAAACATCACACACAGGCTAAACCCAGCAAGGAGGATGAAGCTTCTGACATGTAGGCCTTGTACGCACAAACCACCCACACCTGAGACAATCTCATTGAGACGGCGAAAGTATGTACACCTCTTACTCTGGGATGGAAACACATGGCCTCCACTAATTCATGACTGTACACACACAGCCCCTGGTGGCCATGTCCACACATCATTGACAGGCAAACATCATCAGATTGTCTCAACAACACACACAGGTAATGCCCACTGTGAGTATGCACAAGCAAAATGGGTCCCCCTGTACAGTGGACACATGTAGCAACCTGTAGGTCCTAACAGTTGAGCCCAGGGTACAATGCCACCCTACCCAACCCATGGTGAAGACACAGTGAATGGCCATATTGTTGGATGACGCACATGATACCTAGGAAGAGGTGCCCCAGGGCACAGTAGTGCCCACACTCCTCCATGGTCCAGGATGGACATGACTGCAAATTAAGCAACCGTCCCTGCACTTAGCAGGCCTCCCACTCAGGCACATCATGTCAGAGGGCACACAATTGGACATGCATGCTGGAAGGCTGTACATTTTGGAGACACACCCCTATGTCGTGATTCACAATCAGTGCCAAGTGACATGGACACCACAATGACTGAAATTGGCCATGGCACACGCAAGGTCCCCATACCTGTGGCACATCACCCCCACATATGATGCTGATAGCATAGGGCACCTGCATGAACTGCCTGCCTAAATAACCTTGTGCAAGAGTGGCTACAGACAGACCAGGGAACACATTGCAAGGAGGGGAAGGGAGGGAGTGAGAACAGCACTGTGCTACTTTGTGGAGAAGTTGACGCACTGCACAATCAAACCCTGGCAGTGTATCCATGCAACTGCACACTTACATTGGCTGGGGACACACAACTGACACACATGTACCTACCCCCTTCCTGCTGCTGCCTCTCCTGTAGGCGCCTGTCCATATCGGGGAAGACCACCGCCAGCACACGCTTCTGGATGTGGGTCAGACGACGGCGCCCACGGTTCTTACGGCTCTCAGGTGAGTCCCCCAGCAGGAGCCGTGCAATCCTCCTCGTCCAGCACCGGATGTCCTGCCAGCGTTTCCTCACCTGAGACAGGCTCCGCCTCCGACCCTCTGTACCCCTCACGGCACTGACGGCTTCCCTCCAGATCTCCCCCTTGGCAATGGCGCCTACCTGTGAGGATGCAAAAGAGAGAATACATTAATCCACATGAGCAAAGACACAGAGACACACATATAGAACAATCCTCATTATGAACAGGCCATGGTATGCATGCAACTAATTGCACCTTTGTCATAGGGACATTATCCACTGTGGAAGGCCAAATGCACTACGTGCCAGTGAAAGCACACGGGTGGCATGAGGGGTACCACACACTCAATGACCAGGGATCACACTGTGCCTCACAGGCTACACCAGGATTATGTACAGCACCTCACAGCAGTCACCTGCCCCAGCACACTGATGCTACCTCAGCAGAGTACACAGACACACACAGGTACAGGACAATCACATGGCATTGCCAACTGCGGGTACACACCTCACTCTGCCCATGTGCCAGTAGACGGGGGTGTCACAGGTGTGGGGCTGGCTCAGCACGGCATGCACACAGCACTGCTCCCTGCTCACATCGGATGGCCAGGCCATATCCATCCCTCATGCTGCTTGTGTGCAACACTCCCCATATGCACTCACCCACATGACAGGGGACTAACACACACACCAATGTGCAGGGGACGAACACGGCCTTTGGACACTCACAGCACAGGTACACTGAACAAACACACATCCATGGGTACTGACACCTGTCACACTGGGGGGAACACAGGTTCACATCAGGACTGTGGAAACAACATCCCCAGGAGGAGTATGCAGGCAGAATGTGGCATGCACCTTGCATTCATTGTCACAGTAGGCACTATGCAAGTGAGGAGTGCACACAGGAAACACAGCATGCTCTGCATGGGTGACATGAGGCCTTCCACACCCTGGGACCCACTCCAAACAACAGTGCATGTCTGTCACACATGGACACAATGCCAGAAGTCACTGTCACACAAAAGGGGCACAGTCTAAGCTAGTGGAGTCTGCACTCACCTGAACCCCTGGTCGACCATACAGGCTCTGGAACTGTGGGAGGATCACATCTATCAGGGCAAGGTTCTCCTCCTGGGTGAATGGCTGTGACCTCTCCACAGTCCTGGACATGGTGCCAGAGGAATCACTATCAGCAGCAGTGGTCATGGATGAATGGATGTGCAGGCAAGTGCTCTCTCATGGGACCTGGCTGCCTTATATATGCCTGGCTGGCCTGTTCATGTATAGGAGTACAGATTGATTGGTCAGTCACATTAGCATCCTACGTTTCATCCAATCCCTTCAAACCTACCCCAGTGTGTGGCTTTGCATGGTTTCAGTTTTGATAATGATGTCAAGTCAACATCCACATTGCAACAATGTAGATTCTTTCAAACTGACTTCTGCTGTGCACCTGGTGCTCAAATTCAAAAATTTAACTCAGTCTCC
Source organism: Triturus cristatus (assembly GCF_964204655.1). Lineage (NCBI taxonomy): Eukaryota > Metazoa > Chordata > Amphibia > Caudata > Salamandridae > Triturus > Triturus cristatus. Next base: position 1,140,293,051 of record NC_140590.1, on the reverse strand, counting down.
ATGGCAACCATCATGCATTTAGGCCCTTATACTTGTCCCTCATGTGTCCCCTATGTGTTTTCATACATTTACACACAGGTACGGTGCGTTCCACGCCCTAGGGCACCCCACAAGCAGTGATACCGACCGTACAAGCGCTTGTACGGTCCGGATCACAACATGGGCGCTGGCGTATGCGTACGCCACAGTAGTACGGACTGTACAAGCGCTTGTACGGTCCGGATCACAATATGGGCGCTGGCGTATGCGTACGCCACAGTAGTACGGACTGTACAAGCGCTTGTACGGTCCGGATCACAATATGGGCGCTGGCGTATGCGTAGGCCACAGTAGTACGGACCGTACAAGCGCGTGTACAGTCCGTACTACTGTGGCGTACGCATACGCCAGCGCCCATATTGTGATCCGGACCGTACAAGCGCTTGTACGGTCCGTACTACTGTGGCGTACGCATACGCCAGCGCCCATATTGTGATCCGGACCGTACAAGCGCTTGTACGGTCCGTACTACTGTGGCGTACGCATACGCCAGCGCCCATATTGTGATCCGGACCGTACAAGCGCTTGTACGGTCCGTACTACTGTGGCGTACGCATACGCCAGCGCCCATATTGTGATCCGGACCGCACAAGCGCTTGTACGGTCCGTACTACTGTGGCGTACGCATACGCCAGCGCCCATATTGTGATCCGGACCGTACAAGCGCTTGTACGGTCCGTACTACTGTGGCGTACGCATACGCAAGCGGCAATATTGTGATCCGGACCGTACAAGCGCTTGTACGGTCCGTACTACTGTGGCGTGCGCATACGCCAGCGCCCATATTGTGATCCGGACCGTACAAGCGCTTGTACGGTCCGTACTACTGTGGCGTACGCATACGCCAGCGCCCATATTGTGATCCGGACCGCACAAGCGCTTGTACGGTCCGTACTACTGTGGCGTACGCATACGCCAGCGCCCATATTGTGATCCGGACCGTACAAGCGCTTGTACGGTCCGTACTACTGTGGCGTACGCATACGCCAGCGGCAATATTGGCCCAGGGACCCTATACACGCACTCCGAGCGTATGTACGGTGCGTTTCACAACTGTCAGTGGTGACAGGCGGCACACAGACAGGAATGGAGCGGACAGGTATTGCCAAGGGTGGACACCAATGCATTGTCTGTGCAATACCACATGTGTGTGACACAGGTGTGTCAGGATGTGATGTGGCACTTTACCCCTGAGGTGTGGCCAAAGCACATGTACGATGAGCTGTGTACACATGTCGTGTGTGATGGTGCGCATTGTACAACACATCCCCTGCACTCCTTTGACATGTGTGCATGTCGTACACACTAGTGGAGCCATGAGTCACTTGCATGTCCCAGTCACGGACACCCGCACCTGTCCCCTGATGCCAGGTACACGGAATATTACACATGACATGTGTATGGCTGCGTTGCACGCTGCAACCATGTCATGTGTGTGGCATGTCTTTCCATGATTTTGCTGTAGGTGTGTGGTTCAATGCATCAGCAGTTGCTGCTGCCAACATGTGTCTGTGTGTCGATGGGCATGGCACACTGTTCCGCACACCAGCCCACATATGTGATTTGCCATGAGGTGTGTATGTATGCAACTACACGGAGTATCAACACAAGTACATATCCACATGCTCCCTATGTATGTTCTGTCTCGACATGTACTCCTCAAAGGCAATGTGTGTGGCCTGTCCTATTCCTATGACATGTGACCAGTGCATATCGCATCCAACTACCTGTCTGTACCATACGCATACTACTTCTGCACATGTGTGGATGTCTGTGAATCCTGTGATGCGTGTGCATGTTCACTCACACTGGCCCACAGCTAGTCTCATGCCATGTCATCGTGATCTTGCCCCCCTCCGTTAGTGGCTGTCCCTTGGTAGGAGTGTCACCTGACTGGCGTACGTGTCCAGGAAATGTGGCACAGACCTGACTCACAACGTGGCATATGTGTATTGGCTGTGTAACATGTGCTCAGTGCATTGACGATGTCGTTGTACAGTGCTCACTCTTCGGTGTTCCTTCCATTTCACTGCAGGGCTCCGCCTCTCCCTCGACGTATGCCAGACATGGCTGCCCTGCATGAACGGGACTGTATACGCCGCTACAGATTCAGCCAACGGTTGATTGATGAGTTGACTGGCCGGCTGGAAGCACAACTCCTCCCGCGCCACAGGTATCCCAGTGCACTGACACCCAAGTTGAAGGTGATGGCAGCCCTACATTTCCTTGCCACGGGTACGTTCCAACATACCATTGCTGATGTCGGGGGCATGTCCCAGACGATGTTCAGCCGTGTTCTGCATGATTTCTTAGAGGCCATGTTGGTTCACCTGGATGAGTACATTAAATTCCCAATTCGTGAGCAGTTGACAGATGTCAAGCGTGAGTTCTATGCCCTGGGAGGGATGCCCCATGTCATTGGGTCCATAGATGGGACACATGTTGCGTTGGTACCACCACAGGCACAGGAGGTGGTGTATAGGAATCGCAAACATTATCACTCCATTAATGCCCTTGTGGTGTGTCTGTCCAACATGGTGATTTCACATGTCTGTGTTCGCTTTCCAGGATCAGCACACGATGCCTTCATCATGAGGCGTAGCAGGCTGCCTGAAATGATGCTGCAGCTGCGGAACGAGCGAGCATGTATTGTTGGTGGGTAGACTCTGGCAGTTCAGTGTTTGGCGTCATCTTCCAATCTCACTGCCTGTGCTGACACACTTCTGTCCATGATGTTTCCTTGTAGGGGACGCTGGCTATCCCAACATGCCATGGCTGATGACGCCTGTCCGCAACCCCAGCACGGCTGCCGAGCACCGCTACAACAACGCACATGGGCGGACCAGGAGAGTCATTGAGAGGACGTTTGGCCTTCTGAAGAGCCGATTCCGGTGCCTCCACAAGACCGGCGGAGCACTCCCATATGCCCCGGTGAAGGTGTGCAAGATCATCATCGTCTGCTGCATGCTGCACAACATGGCAGTGGAGGAAGCTGTTCCACTCATACTGGATCAAGATGACCAGGACCATCCACCCGTGGAGGATGAAGGCCTTGGTGACGGGGCAAGTGATGTGGAGGAGGAGGAGGCTGTGGAGGACATGCGGAGTCGGCTCATACGCAACTTCTTTGCTTAGTGGTGAGTTCCAGTGTCTGAGTGTGCACGCATTGGGCCGTGTGTGGCATGTGTTGCAATGTGTGTGTCCATCTGCATGTCTGCCAAGTGAGTCAGTGGTGTGTATTGAAGTGTCACTCAAGTGATGGCGCAATGGAAGGATGTTGTCTGAGGGTCATCATTGTCACCTGTCATGTTGACAACATGATACGTGTTGAGTACATGCTTGCGGATGTGCTCCTTTGTGCTGACTCCTTGTGTGTCTCTCTTCCACAGGTCCATGTGCATGCTGTCTGCTGGTGGCATTGTTGTGCTCCTGCTACTCCTCATGAACACAGCAACATGTGCTGATTCAGCGTCACATGCACGGGCAAGTGTTGAAATCTCCTTAGGGTAAGGGATGCCTCACGTCGTTTTTGGTGTGTGAATTGTTTGTAGTCTGTGTGCACTTCTCCGGTTCATGTGTGTTCCATTTGCATACATGGTGATCCTACATGGGGAACATGACATGGGGCAGGCTTCACCTGGAGCCATGGTCAGACTTGGTGACTGTCATGTGGCAGGGGATTGGGGATTGTGATGAGGCCATCATTGTGTGTAACACTGGCCTCGGAAACATACAGGTTGCACCGGGTTGACATGGTGTGTGATTGCCCCATCAGGGCCTCAATGGTGTATAGCGGCCTCTCCGTGGCAGCAGGGGGTGTTTAGCTGTTATCCGTCACTTGTGTGCCAGGTCAATGGGATACCAGCATCTGTGTTGCAATGGGGGGTGCCAGTGTTGCTCCCACATGTTCATCCACATGACCTGTGTATGTGTTGACAGAGTATCATTGTCATTCCAACACACATGACTAATAAATTTGTCCCTCTGTCTCCAAGGTGCCTCTTCCCTGTCAATGGTGGCCTGTTGCCACTGTGCGTGCGGCATGTCTGGCATAGTTTTCATAGGTGGTGCATATGTGTCTATGTGTAGAGTGACAAGATGCTAGGGGTTTGTCAGGGAGTGGGAACTGTATTATGCACAAGATGCACAGTTCCATCCACCTCAAGGCAAGAGAGACCATCCCCCAGGGCAACTACAACATCCGTGTCGAATCCTACCCTGCAGTCTACGGACATGTGCCTTACGACTCCCATGGTACTTGTCCATATCCGGAGTGCATCTGCACAGCTCTGCTACTGCGTCGGGCAACCAGGCCACATCAACGTCCAAACGGGATGGGGGGAATGTTTCACAGCCAGCTGCAGGATGACCTTCTCGATCCACGCCCACACTCATGATGCAGCCCACAACCCCAACACAACCATGTGGCACTGTGATCCTAAACTGCATTCTGGCATCTCCATGCATCCAACCTTGGCCTAGCCACCATTCTCAACATCCGCCTGACGCAAGCATGCTGCACATTGTAGGGACACATGTCTAGACATACCTGGGAGCGGCAAGCCAGGTCACTCCACATGATCCCTGACCTCTGCGCATGACTGTTGCTCCCCTGAATGTGTCTGTAGCCACAGTTGTGCGGGAACCACTCAGCTGGTTGGGCCCAGCACAGGTGAGTATGGTACTCCATGTCTGTATCAGATGATACATTGGGACCCATGTGTGTCCTGGGCAAGACTGCGACCCCACGGTTTGGATGGTTGGAGTTAATTCTGAGATCAGGCATGCTTTGACTTCACGACACACACATGTATTGTAATAATGCAGAATCACGGCATCATCTTGTAAGTGTGATTAATTTATTTGTGGTGGGGTACGGGCTTGTGGGGATGACAAGAGGTGCACAGCGGGAGTGTAGAATCCAAAGTTCACTGGGGGAGTTGGTATCCTTGCCGTAGCAAAATGTCAGAGTCCATGCCACAGTCTTCGTCAACATAGGTCAGACACTGACCAGCAAGTCCATGTGGCAGAGAATGTCATGTGCTGCTATTGGGCCAGAGGGCCAGGTGCCAGGCCAGGTGACCTGGGAGATGGTGATGTTCTGCTGACTCTCACAGTCTTTTTCGTGGACGACCCACCTTCCTGCGGGGACCCTCGGAAGCAGTCCGTGACGATGTCTGTGACGCTCCGTCGGATGAATCCTCCTCCTCCTGATCCCTCCCTGTGTCTGGTAATGGCCTTCGCCTGGTGCCACAGGGAGGGTTGCCCATGTTGTCGGCAATCCGACGGAGTACACCGGTCATTTGGGTTTGCACCGCCACGAGCTCAGCCTGTCTATCCTCCATCCTTCCTTGGTGTTGCAGTTGACAGGCATGTTGCTGGGACTGCAGGGTCTTCATCTCCTGGAGGGTCCCCTTGATGTCATTGAGGGTGGACGCAATCTGGTCCATGCCCCTGGTGTCACGCCGGTATGTATCCAGGATGTTGCTGACCTGGGACACTACCGGGTCCTGAGCTGCCTGGTCAGGTTCACGCCTCCGCCGTCCTCCACTCCCGCCACCCCTGCCCACGTGCACCTGGCCTGCCGTTGTGGGTGCATCGGGTCTCCGGGACCCCTGAGGGATGGCATCTGCGTTGCCGCCTGCCTCCTCCTGGGTGCCCGGAGGACCGTGTCCCTCCTGGGCAGACTGGCTGGGTGGTCGTGTGCGGGCAGGGCTCCTGGACGTCTCCTGGGATGTGGCAGGAATGGGGGTGGTGGTTGGCACAGTTGTACCTGACGCAGGTGCTGCAGGTGGTTGGACACCAGAGGGGCCAGGTTGGTCTGGGTCATCCACGGAGTGGTGAGAGTCATCACTGGCGGTGGGGTCCTCATCCCGCGGAGCCTGGTCCTGTGAGACTTCCCCCCCAGTGTTGGGGGGTGTTCGTCGACGTTGACCTGTGTGTGAGAGAGACAATGTTAACAGTGTCAGATGTGGCATCCATGTTGCATGCATTTCTGATTTGGCACTCTTCCTCTGGGTAGTTGGATCTGTCCTGCATTCCTCTCACAGTGCACTTGTGCATGGCTATGTCCCTTGGCCACAGCTGTCAGGGCTTTACGCATGTGTGAGACACAATCTTAGTTGATGCATCTATTTGGGTACACAGTCAGCAGTGTGGTGTGCGGGCGTAGCGAGCCATGCAGAGGTGCCTTACGTGTTGCACTGTACGTGGCCAAATGGTGTTTTGCCAAGGCAATTTGATGTTGCAGGTAGGGGACTGAAGCATTTGTGACAGGGTTCTTACCGACACAGTGGGTGGGTATACTGGGTGTGTGGTTAGGTCTGTGCCTGCAGCACGGATGGACTCGTGCACAGATTGACACATGGACCGGTCTTCATCTACGGAAGGGGGGGTTGAGGCACTGCCAGACCTGGTCTGCATGCACACAGTCCACCGGCTGACGAGTGGACATGGCCACACCACCCAAGGGTGATTTAGTCTCCCTGTGTCTCCCTTCCTCCCTCCCTCTGTCACCCTCCTCCCTCCCTCTGTCGGTCTCCCTCTGTCACCCTACTCCCTCCCTCTGTCTGTCTCCCTGTCAACCCCCTCTGTCTCCTTCCCTCTCATTCCCCCTCTCCCTCCCTCTCTTTGTCACTCTCTGTCACCTCAGGCCAGCTTCCTGGGCACACACAGTTAGCCGGTCTTTGAATGGCCATTGGCTTGTTCATGTGAGTTAGTCCCTGTTCTCCGGGCACCCATTGGGCAGTGTGTCTGAGTGTAGGCTGCTGCTGTGGCGGTGTGTGCTGAGACTCTATCAGAGCGATGCATCTTCATTGTCTGCTGTTATGTGCAAATTGTGCCTTCAGACCCATGTCATCCTGCATGGCAGCCACCATTTGCAGGCAAGACAGTACTGTGTGGGTACACACAGTTTGTATGGCTGTGCCCTGGGCCATATGGGCTGAGGGCATTGTTGTGTGCTTGTGAGTTGCTCAATGTTAGTTTTGATGCCCCCACTCCCAGCATCGACCACATCCTGTGTTGTGTTGGTGTTTTGTGTGGCCTGTGACTTGGCATGGCCCTGATTGATGCATGGGGCATGGAGGCGCTAGTGGCATGTGTGTGTTTGTGGAGTGTTGTTGTGTCCGGTGGTGGCTTGGGGGGGGTGGCATGCATGATTGATTGTGTATGGCATCCCCCCCATGTGCGGTGAGTTGTTTGTGTACTCACCAGGGTCTGGGAGTCCTGGCAGTCCGTGTAGTCCCTCCACCGCCAGCGTGGACATCACCTTCTCCTCCCAGGGATGGTATTGTACCGGTCTGGGGGGCGGCCCTCCTCCAGTGATGTTCCCCTGGTTGTGATTGTCAGTCATCTTCCTCTTGACCGTCCTCCGCAGATCGTACCACCTGGATTGGCACTCGTGCCTGGTCCTTCTGGTGGTCCCAACAGCATTCACAGAATCGACGATCCTCTGCCACATGGCCGTTTTTTCGGATATGCTTGTCTGTCTGACCAATGTCCCAAAGAGCTGTGGCTCGACTCTGAGGATTTCGTCGACAAGGATCTCCAGCTCCTCCTTTGTGAACTTTGGATTCTTGGTGGTGGACATGGCGTGGGGTGTGGGTGTGGATGGTTGTGGGGGTGTGGGTGTGGATGGTTGTGGGGGTGTGGGTGTGGATGGTTGTGGGGGTGTGGGTGTGGTAGTGGAGGTGTGTGTGTGAATGTGATGAGGGGGTGTTTGTGTAGGTGGTTGTGTGAAGGTATGCAAGTGTGAGGTTCAAGTATGGTGGTGTGGGTCGTCTGTGGGCTCTGGCAGCAGTGGGTCTGTTGCAAAGGCTCATGGTTTGTGTGTGTGGTCCATTTTTATTGGTCCATTTGTGGGTGTGGCTGTGTTTGAAATTTGTGTGGGTGTGTTATGAGGAGTGATTGAGTTTTGGGCCTCTGTTTGGCAGTTTGGCAGTTGTAGGTGAGTGTATGTGATGTTTGTGGGGTTGTTGGGCATGTTTGCTGGTGTGGGGAAACTCTACTTGACTCTCCTTGTGTAAGTATGGTTTGTCCTGGTTCAGTACGTGTTTTTTTGGCGTCAGTACGGTCCGTACATGCACTGGCGGGGGTGCGGGGCGTACATACACGGCTGGGGTGGGGGTTTGGTGCGTACATACACGGGTGGTGGTTCGGTGCGTACATACACGGCTGGGGGGGGGTTTGGTGCGTACATACACGGGTGGGGGTTCGGGGGCGTACATACACGGGTGGTGGTTCGGTGCGTACATACACGGCTGGGGTGGGGGTTTGGTGCGTACATACACGGGTGGGGGTTCGGTGCGTACATACACGGCTGGGGGGGGGTTTGGTGCGTACATACATGGGTGGGGGTTCGGGGGCGTACATACACGGGTGGTGGTTCGGTGCGTACATACACGGCTGGGGGGGGTTCGGGGGCGTACATACACAGGTGGGGGTTCGGTGCGTACATACACGGGTGGGGGTTCGGGGGCGTACATACACGGGTGGTGGTTCGGTGCGTACATACACGGCTGGGGGGGGGTTCGGGGGCGTACATACACGGGTGGGGGTTCGGTGCGTACATACACGGCTGGGGGGGGTTCGGTGCGTACATACACGGCTGGGGTGGGGGTTTGGTGCGTACATACACGGGTGGGGGTTCGGTGCGTACATACACGGCTGGGGGGGGGGTTTGGTGCGTACATACACGGCTGGGGGGGGTTTGGTGCGTACATACACGGGTGGGGGTTCGGGGGCGTACATACACGGGTGGTGGTTCGGTGCGTACATACACGGCTGGGGGGGGTTCGGGGGCGTACATACACGGGTGGGGGTTCGGTGCGTACATACACGGCTGGGGGGGGGTTCGGTGCGTACATACACGGCTGGGGTGGGGGTTTGGTGCGTACATACACGGGTGGGGGTTCGGTGCGTACATACACGGCTGGGGGGGGGTTTGGTGCGTACATACACGGGTAAGGGTTCGGGGGCGTACATACACGGGTGGTGGTTCGGTGCATACATACACGGCTGGGGGGGGTTCGGGGGCGTACATACACGGGTGGTGGTTCGGTGCGTACATACACGGCTGGGGGGGGTTCGGGGGCGTACATACACGGGTGGTGGTTCGGTGCGTACATACACGGCTGGGGGGGGGTTCGGGGGCGTACATACACGGGTGGGGGTTCGGTGCGTACATACACGGCTGGGGGGGGTTCGGTGCGTACATACACAGGTGGGGGTTCGGTGCGTACATACACGGGCGGGGGGGGTGGTGGGGTGTTCGGCGCGTATGCGGGCACATGTCTCCATGGTTGCTATGGGAGTTCGGTTCGGACGGTGTTTTTTGCGTACGGTTGTGAAATGGGGAGGACGGGAGGGATCGTACTTGCGCAGTCGGACTTTATTTTTCCGCACGGTGGGTTTTTCGACCGGGGACGTGTCGGTGACTTTTCCCGACCCGAGGACGTGTGGGGAAATCTTCCCAATGCGATTCGTATGGACTTTTTTCCGTTCGAATCGTACTTGGCAGTTTGTACGCTACTTTGACGATTCGGACGGAAAAAAATCCGGATACGAGTCGGACGGGGAATTTTTTTACCGGATCGGAATTGGCACCCTTGTGTCTTCTCTGTTGACAGTCTGTTGAACCAGGCTGACCCCCCAGGAAGAAGTCATCAAGGTAGTGTGTCACCGTATCCTTGCCCGTCTGCCATGTGAAAACTCACGGTTAGAGATAACTGAAATGCTCTAGCAGGGCACTAGAGATGGAACACCCCATGGGTAATGCTTTATCGACAAACCACTGTCTGTCGAATTGAATCCCCAGCAACTGAAATTCTTATGGATATACTGGCAATAGCCTAAAAGGCGATTTTATGTCACATTTTGCCATCTGTGCCCTCTTTCCCACCCTTTCAACCAGAGCCCTGACAACATCCACTGATGAATATGATACTGAAGTTACTTCCTCATTTTTAAAATCATTGACGGAAGCTCCTTCCAGCCAAGACAAGTGTTGTATGAGGTGAAATTGACCCTTTTCCTTCTTTCGTACCACCCGAATGGGTGAGACGATCAGATCAGGCATTAGCCATGTATTGAATGGCTCTGCTTTCCTGCCCTCCAGGACTTCTTTTAGCAGTTTTCCTTGCACCACCCATTTATGTGAATGCACTGGCTATAGGCTCCCTGCCCACCTACTGAACCTTGGTCCTTTATACCCTAGAATGAATCCCTCCTGTAAACCTTCGCTTAACAATTGTGCAGCCTCTCTGATGGGGTAGTGCGCCAACCATACATCTAAACATTGTGTATTAGTAGCCTTTCCCCATAATCCCATTTGCCTCACTTCCTCCCCTGCTGTCTGATTCCCTTGCTGGCTGCTTTATGTGCTGTTGTGCTGGTTCCATTGCCCAGTCTGCTGTCCCTGACTGCTGTTCCCAGTCCTGAAGCACTGCACAAGGGGATGTCTTACTAAGCACTCGTGTCAGAATCTATAATATTCTCTTGTGCGGAGACCTTTGTTAAAATCCCAACATGTCCCCTGCACTCCTCCCTGGTTCCTTTGCCCGGTGCCCACTTAGGACAGGTTTGAAAGGGCCGCTATACTAATGGAAGGCCGCTTGCAGTAAATGTGGTCTTCCCGAACTTAACTGAACCCATTGTCTGTTGATATAGGTCTGTATCAATCACCCCCCATTTTGCCTCTGGGACTCATGCTAACTGCCCTCGTAATTCCTCATCATAATGTGACCAAGCGTAACCCTCATGTGATCTGTGCTCTTCTGATCACATGCATATATTTTAACAAGGAGACACGCCTCTCTGGGTATTTTTCGCAGTGTACACTTGCGAAAATTAGGAAAGCCGCAGTCCAATTTTCTGTTGTCTGCACCCTAGGCCGTTTTTACATTTCAAATGCTTTCTCCTTTGACCCTTCTTTTGCCCGTAATTCTCCATGTAGTAATTTTAACATCTCCACATACTCCCCTTTGCATACTTTCTCCTTCGTTGCCAATATTAAGTGTGTTCCCAAGAGCTTTGTCTCTCCCTTATATTGCAATTTCTTTTAAGTTCCTTACTTTCTTTTGCCTGTTCCCTTGCAACACTGCCTTGACCTGTTCTACCTTTTCTTCTTTCTTTTCTTGCTGGGTCTTGTCTCCCTTTGCCCCCATGTCTGCATTCTGTACCTGCTGTGTCTGTCACCATCGTCCTTCATTTTTGATTGACCCACCCCGTCTCATTTACAGCTGTGTGTCTCTGTGACCACCTCTGTGTCTTTTGCATGCAAACCTTTCCTGAGGCGTATCTCTCTACTGTTTCCATCTCTCCCCGCATTCACCCCTACTGACACTTTTTGTGTGTCACGACCCCGGGCCCCAGAACTCCCATTGCCCTTACCTGGCGTCAAGGTTGGCTTCCGCATGGGAACCAGCTTCGTAACCAGTCATGAAGGGACTTCAACCACATCGACCTGTGCAAGGTGTCCTTTCTCCTCCGTGCGATCCTGCAACAGACGAGGCACATTCTTATTATTGGAACCCCCCGCATGCACCGCTTGTCCACCACCTGTGTTCTTCTTCCACAGGGGCATCATCATCATCATTCACTATTTCGCCGCCTTCTATGCTCCCTTCATCATAATCTAGCTGTGTAGAGTCCTCTCCCACTTCCTAGGACCCTGTGTGTACCCCCTTGCTGCGTAGACCATTCATTGCCTCCAGTGTGATACAAGTGGGCCGCAGTATGCCATCCTGGCCTATACCCTTTCCCCTGTTGCCCTGTTTTTCCTCCAGCCATCCCAGAGGCTGCATTGAGCCATCCAGGTTGGTGCACTGCCAAGGCCACCCAAGACCTTTGTGTGGTAACGTCGTAACGGTCCCTCGTCAGCATCCAGTTGGCCATACTAGACCCTGCCATCTCTTACCCTCAGGGTCTCTGAGCTGCATATGACTTTCCAGAGTCTGCATTCCTGCTTTCTTGATGCTCCTGGAATGCAAAGGGAAGGCCCAGCAAACTAGGGTTGGTATCCCAACCTGCCTGACTCACTCCCTTCCGCAGATATGCATTGGCAGCACTCTCCACTGACCTGGTATTCCTTCCTTGCTCCCTCTTCTCCCCACTCTCTTACCCATTGCTCTACTGGGGAAAGTTCTACTGCCCCAGGCTCCCAAACCCTGCCGAATGTCCCCCCTAACTGCTGGCCCCACGCCCTTTTCCACTCTTTGGCGCATATATATCCTGATCAGAGGCCTCACTTCTTCTTCTGCCCTTTCTTCGATCCTCCTCCCAGATAAAACAATGTTGCCAGCTGCTCTATTGCCAAAGCAAATAGAAGGGGCGACAACGGGCACCCCTATTGTGTACCACGAAAGATGCGGTATTGTGCAGAGACTACTTTTCCTGTCTTGACCCTGGCAGTTGGGTGTTTGTAGAGTAATTGGAACCACTTAACCCATTTCTCACCTAGACCCATGTGAATTTTACAATGTACTATAATGCAAAATATTTCTCCACCTTCATTCTTTTGCTCAACTCCTGGTGAAGCAATTTTAAAATGGTCGAAGTGGAAGAAGGTGTTCAAAAACTATTTGAAAGAAAGTGGTCCTAATTTTTCTTCTTTGCTTGGGATCTCTAGGGCAAGTTTTCAAGTTTTTGAAAAGCTTCCCGAATTGTCTGATAAGGAGGGAGATGATTCCAAGTCAGGTCTTAATGAATATGAGGTGTGTTAAAAAAAATTGATAAAAACTACTTACCTTAATTTTCTATAATTCTAGAAATATATCACTTTGCAATGTGGTCTGAATAAGCAGACTAATCTATTGAGGACAACATTACCGCATTAAGACAACTGGATGCCACATGTAATTTTGGTAACAGTACTGATGAACATATAAGAGAGCAATTCATGCTGAAGTGTAAAAATTCTGAAGTGAGAGAAGAGTTGTGGTTGAACGGTGAACCCAAACTCAGTGAGGTAAGGCACTTGTTAGAAGTTGGCCTGGTATATGCTGTCCACTAGTTATAGTGGGCACCTTGCACCAGTCCAAACAACCCCTTATTGATGATAGGTTAAAGACAACCTTTATTGAAAGCTATCCTAGTGATAGCTATGGAGAGCAGCCTTCAGGCTAAGTCTTGAAGGAATGTAAAGCAGCTTGTTTTACCAGTCTATAATCTCTTGAATTGCTAAATGAAAGGCAACCACATCAGGTATATATATAAAATATATGTATTTATTACTTAACACACCCTGCTAGTCTCTTTATGAGGCTAGAGGTCAAAACACATAAGTTACACTTGAAATATTACAGTAAAATAGCACAAATACACGTCAGGCCCTAGGGGCGAGCCAAACCATATACTAAAATAGTGGTATAAGAACCACGACTTAACTAGACACAAGGCCTAGAGCCTGTAGAATCGCTGGGACCCCAAGGAACCACCCAAGGTAGTGACACAGGGGACCCACGGGGGCCGTGTGCAGTGTGAGAACACAGCCGCGAGCTCCAGTTAGCTTCTATGGGGAAAGTCACGGTTAGATTTTTAAAGATTAGGGACACTTAGAGATGGACTAGGACCAAACCCCTTTGGACTTAGACAGTTCTAGGGTCAACACCCTCGGAAGCACCAGAGTACTCGAGTTACCTCACCCAGGGAAGTCGGGTGCATAGGTGTCAAATGGTTTCAGGGTGCGTCGTCGTTTTCAATGGGAGCTGGCGAAGAAGTGCTGCTCCTGGGAAGAAGCGAAGTGTCCGAAGAGATCCAAGCCTGGATCGAAGATGTGAAGAACCTGAAAGCAGAGGGGGCAGAGGCTGGGTCACTTGCCAGTGACCAGGGGCACGATAGACGAATGTCCATCGATGTCGGGTGTTTCAGGTGAAGAAGGCGAAGCTTGACTCTTCAGCCACGAGGACAAGGAGGCGTCGAGGATGACCAGGAGCTGGATTCGAGCTGTTCCACGAAGGATGTCGAGTGCTGCAGCGTTGGTGCCTGGATTGGACACAACAAGCCTTGGCAACAGCAACCCATACAGAAAGAAGAAAAATGTGCAGACCAGCAAGGTCTGAGGGACTCCACCAGCGAGGAGAAGTGAGGGCACATCTGGAGCAACCAGGGAAGCCCAAAGAAAGTCAGAGTTATATTCACAGCGACCCAGCAGTCGACGAACCAGGGATCGCAAAGGGACCTCGAGAGGAATCACAAAATGGCAGCCCACGGGTCACTCGGGGTGCCTAGGCCGACAATCTTCAGTGGGTTCTCTGCTTGGGGTGTGGGCTACAAGTAACCCAATGCACAGCCTCAGGGGACGTCGATAAGCGAATGCACTTGCAAATGTGCACGGTTTCCGGGTGTTTCGGTTACACGTCACTCACGAGGGCTGTGGGTCTCAGCTTTCCTGGGGACTCGGGTCGGCCTCTGAGAAGTCTGGAAATCCACCTCTGGTGTTGCAAAGTCTTCGGCATCCGGCGGGAGCTTCGGAGATGCAGACAGGCAATTGCTTCATTGGTGCCTGCCAAGCAGGGGAGTCACTCCTTGACCAAAAGGGAGATTTCTTCAGTCCTCTAATCTTGAGTAGAGCGTCAAAGTTCCACGATTCAGTTGCAGAGTTTCGTCCAGGGATATCTAAAGTCCTGTTGCCAGGGGTTCCTTACTTATACCTAAGAAAGGGATTGGACTAACTCAGGGGACCCACCTATGGGAGGGTTTGGAAAGAGGGGTGGCTACACCCATTTCCTTTGTCTAGTTTCATGCCAGAGCAGGGGCTGGTAGCCCCTGCAACCGGTTTGAACTGGACTATGTACAGGGACACCAAATGTGCCCCAGTGCAGGACTTCAAAGCACTCTTGGAGTGCTCCCACCCAGCCCCAATACACTAAAGCCTGTCTGGGAGGTGGTTACACCTCCCTGTGTCAGGAAACCTATTGTTCAGGCCTCCCACACCGGAGTTTCGGTCAGCAGCAGGAGGCCAGACTCGTGTCTGCAGCATCCATTTTGTGATGCCAGGGCTCTTTTAAGTTGGTACCGGGTATACCGGTGCTCTCATGTCTCTCCCTCTAGAAGGGTGGGATCATACTCCCACACCAGTTACTGGTGTGGGGGTATGATGTCAAGGTGTTTGACACCAAACACAACATGTTTACGTGCAGCCAGTCCAAAGTTAGAATTTACCGTTTGGTTATAATGCACTTAAGAGTATATGGTCAGGCTGCACTACTGACAACCCCTGAGAATGGATTCTGAAGGCTGGAGAGGGGCTCTGCTCATGCCTGGACACCTTCTCACATATAACCAAACACCCTGCCTTCAGGATTGATAAGGCCTGCAATTGGGGTGACTGATAGGTTTCTATGTGCAGTGATAGGTGAGATATAGTGAATCTATATCTCTGTAAGGAGTGCATGCACCACCTTACCCAGGCTGCAGTAGCAGAACTGTGGAGTCATTTTGGAGGGCTTTCCAGGGGTGGCATGATACATGCTTCAGCCCCTGGTAGGCCTCTGGGGTACCTATGCCCTGGGTACATAGTATACCATATACTAGAGACGTATAAGGGCACCTCAGAATCCAATCTGGGGTGTACCTAAGATACATGGAATCAATTTAGGGAGGAGGCAGCTAGGCTGGGGTCCTGAATAGCAGGGCCCCAGCCAGACTAAGGTCGAAAACAGTGAAACATCAGCAAAAAGTGGGGGTAACCATAAGAGGCAGATCCTACTCTCCTACACAACCCCTCCCCAAACGCAGGGACATTAAACTAACCATGACCAGTTGAGTCTTCATGTTCTAAGTGGAAATATCTGGAGAGTCCATCTGCATTGGCATGGTTACTCCCAGGTCCATGTTCCACTGTATAGTCCATCCCCTGTAGGGAAATGGACCACCTTAACAGTTTGGGGTTTTCACCCTTCATTTGTTTTAGCCATAAGAGGGGCTTATGGTCTGTCTGAACAATGAAGTGAGTAACAAACAAGTATGGCCTCAACTTCTTCAGAGCCCAAACCACAGCAAAGGCCTCCCTCTCAATGGCTGACCAACGTTTCTCTCTGGGGGTCAGCCTTCTGCTTATGAAAGCTACTGGTTGATTCTGACCTTCATCATTCAACTGTGACAGTACAGCCCCTACCCCCAACTCAGATGCATCTGTTTGCACAATTAACTTTTTGGAGTAATCAGGACTTTGCAGAATGGGAACAGTGTACATGGCCTGCTTCAGGTCATCAAATGACTTTTGACAGCTAACTGTCCACTGAACCATTTTTGACCATTTTCTTAGAGGTTAAGTCATTCAGGGGTGTCACTATTGATCCATACCCCTTGACAAATCTTCTGTAATACCCAGTCAGGCCTATGAAGGCTCTCACCTGAGTCTGGGTAGTGGGAGCAACCCAGTCCATTATGGTCTGGATTTTGCTCTGCAATGGTTGAACCTGGCCTCCACCTACAAGGTGGCCCAGGTACACAACCTGACTCTGCCCTATCTGGCACTTAGTAGCCTTGATAGTTAGGCCTGCTTTTTGCAGGGCCTCCAAAACATTCCTCAGGTGGACCAGGTGATGCTCCCAGGTGGAGCTAAATACAGCAATATCATCTAGATATGCTGCACTATAGTCTTCCAGGCTTGTAAGGACTTGATTCACCAACCTTTGGAAAATGGCAGGTGCATTCTTCAAACCAAAGGTTATCACCACAAATTGGTAAGGCCCACTAGGGGTTGAAAATGCTTACTTTTGCTTTGCATCATCAGCTAGTCTGATCTGCCAGTAGCCAGCTGTCAAGTCAAATGTGCTTAGAAACTTGGCTGAGGCCAAGTATCTATTAGCTCATCTGCCCTTGGGGTGGGTTGGGTATCAGTCCTGGGGACTGCATTGAGAACCCTGTAGTCCACACAAAACCTCATCTCTCTCTTGCCACCTTTGGTGTGAGGTTTAGGCACAGGGGCTATCTGAGGGTTCAATGACTCCCAAATCCAACATCTTTTGGACTTCTGTCCTGATACAGTCTCTGACATGGTCAGGTTGCCTGTAGATCTTATTCTTCACAGGCAGACTGTCCCCAGTGTCCACTTCATGAGTGCACCAGGTGGTCTGACTTGGAGTCAGAGAAAACATATGTTTAAACTGGCTGAGAAGTTTTCTGCAGTCAGTTTGCTGCTGCCAAGGCTACACCATCTACTGATCCATCATCAGGGTTCTGAGAAAGCAGGTCAGGGAGTGGTCACTCTCTTCCTCCTGTCCTTCATCAGTAGCCATGAGCAAGCCCATGTCTGCCCTGTCAACATATGGTTTTAGTCTGTTGACATGAAGTACCCTGTGGGGACTCCTAGGGGTTCCAAGGTCTACCAAGTAGGTGACCTCCCCTTTCTGTTCAACAATTATATGGGGGCCACTCCATTTGTCCTGGAGGGCTGCTGGGGCCACAGACTCCAACACCCACACTTTCTGCCCTGGTTGGTAAACAGTCAGCACAGTCTTTTGGTCATGCCAGGCCTTTTGCAATTCCTGGCTAGCCTCAAGGTTTTTAGTTGCCTTTTTCATATACTCAACCATCCTGGAACAGAGACCAAGTACATAGTCCACTATGTCCTGTTTAGGGGGTTTGAGAGGTAACTCCCATCCCTCCTTCACCAGACACAAATGACCCCTAACAGGATGGCCAAACAAAAGTTCAAAAGGGCTGTAACCAACCCCCTTTTGTGGCACCTCCCTGTAGGCAAACAAAAGGCAAGGCAAAAGGATGTCCCATCTGCTCCTAAGCTTTTCTGGGATACCTTTGATCATGCCCTTTAAGGTTTTGTTGAATCTTTCAACTAAACCATTGCATTGTGGGTGATAGGGTGTGGTGAATTCATAATTCACTCCACACTCCTTCCACATTGCAGTCAAGTAACTTGACATGAAGTTTGCACCCCTGTCAGATTCTACCTCCTAGGGAAGCCCACGATTGAGAATACACCCAAGAGGGCCCTTGCCACCACAGGTGCTGTAGTGGTCCTAAGTGGAATGGCTTCTGGTTACATAGTGGCATGGTCCACCACCACCAGGATAAATCTATTCCAGATGCTGTTTGAGGATCCATGGGACCACCAATGTCAATCCCAACCCTCTCAAAGGGAACCCCCACCATAGGTAGTGGTATCAGGGAGGCCTTTGTGGTTCCACCCGCCTTGCCACTGGCCTGGCAGGTAACACAGGAGCGACAAAACTCCTAAGTGTCTTCAAACATGTGGGGCCAATGAAAGTGAGGAACAATTCTGTCCCAAGTCTTATTTTGGCCCAAGTGTCCTGCTAAGGGAATATCATGGGCTAGTGTCAGTAGGAAGCCCCTAAATTTCAAAGGTATTACCAACCTCCTGGAAGCACCAGGCTTAGGGTCTCTACACTCTGAATCAAGGAGTCCATTATCCCAATACATTTTATGGGTGCCACTAGCATTCCCAGCAGCCTCATCAGCAGCTTGCTTTCTGAGGGGTTCAAGAGAAGGACAGATGTTCTGCTCCTGGCTCAGATCTGCCCTGGAAGGGCCCCCTGTCCCCAAGAACTCAACCTGGGCAGGTTCAAGCTCCTCTGGGACAGTTCCTTCTTCAGGTTCAAGATCATCTCCCTCAGGAGGCTGATCTGTATTCTGAGTCAGGGGGGAAGGCACTGCCTTAACCCTACTGCTCCTCCTCTTGGGAGGCACCTGGTCCATTATTCCAGAATCCAGGTTCTGTCCAGTGTTAGACATTTTGACCTGTGACCTAGTCACAGCAAGGACATGAGCAGGGATCCCTAGCATTTCTGCATGTGTCCTGAGCTCCACTTCAGCCCAGGCTGAAGTTTCCAGATCATTGCTAAGCAAGCATTTGACTGGTAGGTCTGCACTCATCACAACCTTCTTAGGGCCAGTTACCCCTCCCCTGGAGAAGTTAACAACTGCCAGAGAATGGTCTGTTCTGACATTGCTAGCCTTGGTCACTTGGTACATTTCACCAAGTATAATCTGCCCAGGATCCACAAGATCATTTGTCACCATGGTGACACTTGCTCCTGTGTCCCGGAATGCCAAAGCCTCTTTTCCATTAATCAAAGGCTGCTGTCTGTATTTGCCCAAGTTACTGGGACTCACAAAGGAGGACATGTCCATACCTCCATCACAGACTAGGACAGCCTGAGTTGGAACTCTGACTAGGCCAGAGTCCATCTCAGATCCCAGGGTTAACCCTACTACACCCTTATTCTGAGTATTACCGCCACCAATTGGAACTGCACTAGGGGGAACAGTTGCCTTAGGGGCAATGGTGGCTGGGGTTGAGTCTTTGGACTTGGTGCAATCACTAGTCCAGTGAGTTTTCTGCTTACAGATCTTGCACCATGGTTTCTTTTGGCCTTTTCCATTGTTAGACCGTGAATCCCCACCTGAAAAAGATTTTTGGGGACCTTGTGAAGATTTCTGGTCTTTACCCTTCTCCCCACCCTTGTCAGAGTTCTTAGGATCTTGCTTCTTTGGGTTACCATCTTGGTTCTGTACCTTCTGCCTCACCCTGGTTCTGACCCATTTGTCTGCTTTCTTTCCCAATTCTTGGGGAGAGGTCAGATCAGAGTCCACCAGGTACCGATGCAACAGCTGATTTTGACAATTATTAAGGATCTGCTCCCTCATAATTAAATTGTACAATCCTTGAAAGTCATGCACCTTGCTGACAAGTAACCAACCCACCAGAGCCTTAGTAGCACAATCTACAAAGTCCACCCAGTCTTGATTTTGTGCCTTTTGGGTATCTCTGAACTTTAACCTATATTGTTCAGTGGTTATGACAAACCCTTCAATTAATGCACTTTTCAGACTGGTATAATCATCAGCATCCTCCTCTCTAACAGTGAGGAGCTTATCTCTACCTTTGTCTGCAAAGGAGAGGCATAAGATTGCTGCCCCCTGCTCCTGGGGGACCCTTTCTACTTTACAGGCCCTTTCCAGTGCAGTAATCCATTTGTGGATGTCATCCCCACTCTGGTAGGGAGGAACAACCTTATTTAGGTTTCTATGGTCATGAGACTTCTCCCTATCACTAGGGATGTTGCTGCCACCATGGAACTCTTGTCCCATCTTTTTTCTATCTCTGTAGAGCTCTAGGGACACTCTTTCTAGGGCTATCTGCTGCTTTTTGATTTTAAGCTCGGCTTCCTCATACTTCAGCAGTCTCTCTCTCCTCTCCTGGGAGGTTTCCCTCCTATGAGCAGAGATAGAGGTCCCTAAGGAAGAACCAGAATGGTTAGACTCTACTGAGGGAGAGCTGGACCTTCTAGGCCCACCACCAACCCTTCCAGGAGGGACAAAGAGAGGAGCATTGTGGCCCTCCTCTTCATCTTCCAGGGGAGCTGGATTTTCCAGGTCAAGATCATTGTCATCTTCCTGGTCAGCATTAGAGGTCTGGTCATGGGGAATTTCACCCCGAGGCCCTTCCTCATTTGCTGCCCCGCCCACTCTGCCTACCCCTTCAGACCCTATAGGTCTTCTGAGATCATCCAGCCTGAGTATCTCTATGAGGTGTTGGGTGGTTGGACCTTTGCCTGTCTTCAGTCTCCTAGTACTGCATAATGGTCTCAATTCCAAGAATGGGAGGTTATCATACTTGGAGGGAAGAAGCCCATTGGCTTCTGGCTGGGACCCACTGGTTCCTGGCCTTGAAGAGATTACTAGTGAGGTGTGGTGTATGCACTACCTACTCTAGTGTGGCCTGCTAAACTCTCTTGAGTTGTAGAAAGAGTGTGGTAAGCCCTTGACACACAACTCTAAGTTCAGTAGAACCTACTGTATTCTAAAGCTTGTATTATATGTACCTTGGGTACCTTTAGTGTTTTTCAGTTAGTCAATTCAATTGAGATTATCTGGTAAAACAATAGCAAGCTGGAATCCCCCACGCTGCACACCAATGTGAGAAGCCGGCCTGGTATATGCTGTCCGCTAGTTATAGTGGGCACCTTGCACCAGTCCACACAACCCGTTATTGATGATAGGTTAAAGGCAACTTTTATTGAAAGCTATCCTAGTGGTAGCCATGGAGAGCAGCCTTCAGGCTAAGTCTTGAAGGAATGGAAAGCAGCTTGTTTTACCAGTCTATAATCTCGTGAATGGCTAAATGAAAGGCAACCACACCAGGTATATATATCAAATATAGGTATTTATTACTAAACACACCCTGCTAGTCTCTTTATGACGCTAGAGGTCAAAACACATAAGTTACACTTCAAATATTACAGTAAAATAGCACAAATACACGTCAGGCCCTAGGGGCGAGCCAAACCATATACTAAAATAGTGGTATAAGAACCACGACTTAACTAGACACAAGGCCTAGAGCCTGTAGAATCGCTGGGACCCCAAAGAACCACCCAAGGTAGTGACACAGGGGACCCACGGGGCCGTGTGCAGTGTGAGAACACAGCCACGAGCTCCCGTTAGCGTCTATGGGGAAAGTCGCGGTTAGATTTTTAAAGATTAGGGACACTTAGAGACTAGGACCAAACCCCTTAGGACTTAGACAGTTCTAGGGTCAACACCCTCGGAAGCACCGGAGTACTCGAGTTACCTCACCCATGGAAGCCGGGTGCATTGGTGTCAAATGGTGTCGGGTCGCGTCGTCGTTTTCAATGGGAGCTGGCGAAGAAGTGCTACTGCCAGGAAGATGCGAAGTGTCCGAAGAGATCCAAGCCTGGATCAAAGATGTGAAGAACCTGAAAGCAGAGGGGACAGAGTCTGGGTCAATTGCCAGTGACCAGGGGCACAATAGACGAATGCCCACCGATGTCGGGTGTTTCAGGTGAAGAAGGTGATGCTTGACTCTTCAGCCACGAGGACCAGGAGGTGTTGAGGATGACCAGGAGCTGGATTTGAGCTGTCCCACAAAGGATGTCAAGTGCTGCAGTGTTGGTGCCCGGATTGGACACAACAAGCCTTGGCAACAGCAACCCACACAGAAAGGAGAAAAATGCTTTGGTGCAGACTAGCAAGGTCTGAGGGACTCCACCAGCAAGGAGGAGTGAGGGCACATCTGGAGCAACCAGGGAAGCCCAAAGAAAGTCAGAGTTACCTTCACAGGGATCCACCAGTCGACAGACCAGGGATCGCAAAGGGACCTCGAGAGGAATCACAAAATGTGGGCCCACGGGTCACTCGGGGTGACTAGTCCAACAATCTTCAGTGGATTCTCTGCTTGGGGTATGGGCTACAAGTAACCCAATGCACAGCCTCAGGGTATGTTGAGAAGCTGATACACTTGCAAATGTGCACGGTTTCCAGGGGTTCCGGTTTCACGTCACTCACGAGGGCTGTGGATCTCAGCTTTGCTAGGGACTCGGGTCAGCCTCTGAGAAGTCTGGAAATCCACCTCTGGTGTTGTAAAGTCTTTGGCTTCCAGCGGGAGCTTCGGAGATGCAGACCAGCAATTGCTTCGTTGGTGCCTGGCAAGCAGGGGAGTCACTCCTTGACCCCAAAGGAGATTTCTTCAGTCCTCTAATCTTGAGTAGAGCATCGAAGTTCCAGGATTCAGTTGCAGAGTTTTGTCCAGGGATATCTAAAGTCCTGTTGCCAGGAGTTCCTTACTTAAACCTAAGAAAGGGGTTGGACTAACTCAGGGGACCCACCTATGGGAGGGTTTGGAAAGAGGGGTGGCTACACCCATTTCCTTTGTCCAGTTTCACGTCAGAGCAGGGGCTGGTAGCCCCTGCAACCGTTTTTATTTTTTTTTTTTTTTTATTTTTTTGAAAAACCTTTATTGACGTTTCAATCACTTACACGTATGGGCCTACAACCCCCCGGGGCCGGCCGCTAAGCAATCATAACAATAAAAGCACATGTAAACACAGGCGGCACCTCGGAGAGCAAAGTCTACAATACAGTACAGTCCGGCCAATGAGCCGCTCAGGTAGGACACCAGGAGAGAAAGGGTTTTTCATTTTATAATAAAACAGAACAGTAGGATCAGGTGCCAAACAGTTTCCCAACAGCGATAAGGGGCAAGGATAAGAGACGCAAGCAGCAAGCAGCAATACATTGAATCAATGGCGCAGACACGGGAAAGTACGGATGGGGAGAAATATCAAAGATAGTTGCGCCTACAGGTCCCCGTACCTAAAGCCCAGCGAACCCCCCGGAAACTGTGGCACACATTAAGAGCAAGCGATTCACAATAAGAGAGGTGTACCGCGCTGATCCCAGAAAAACAAGCAAAAAGAAACAGAGAAGAAAAAAGGAGGCCATGGAAAAAGAGATAAAGACTAAAGAGTCCCCTCCCCCATCCCCCCACCCTGCACCTCTGCGAATGAGTATGGCCCCACCCCCCAGCAGTGTGCCTGTCGCCCTGGAACTAGACCCGAAATATAGAAGAGACAGGGAAAAAAGGAGTAAGAAAGAGCCCCCCCAGACGGGGGGGCGGAGGGAATGTAATAAACTGGAGGAGGGCCTTCAAAACATACCCCCGGCTTCTCCCTCCCGCACGGTGAAGTCTCCCCACAGCAAACAATTAGCAGCACCAGGTTGATCATATCAAAAAAGGAGGGGGGGAGTGGGGAGCATTATGCACCAACTATGCGAATAACCATGAGAGCACGCAACCATGAGTCCGCCTGTCTACTAGGTGACCACTCCCGAAGGATCAGCCTCAGCCTTGACCGCTCTTTGCGATTCTGCCCATGCCTGCCCCTCGACCCAGCACCATGTCCGATGTCCCAAGGTACAGGAGTGTCCAAAAACAGTCGGGAAGCGATGCACACAGGTGGGGTGGAAGTCTCTGAGCATCAGCACGGACCGCTTCATGGGGGGGCGTCTTTTCCAGTGCCGCCCCAGGATCTGCACTGCACACAAGGTCCAGACAGGCTGAAGCAGTCAAATGAGACACACGTTGCTGGAATCGTCCCTGGGCCGCCGGAGATTGCGCACGGGACAAGGCCACCATCTTCCGCTCAGGTCCAATACCTCCGGAGCAGATCAAGCCCACAGTTAGCCGACCACACGGTAGCATACTGTCCGGAGTGTCCGGCTGTACACTAATCGCGGGGGGGGCCGCAACATCTTCCTCCTGTGTGCAGTGTGGAAAGCCACTGTGTACTTGTGGACCAGCATGCCGCCACTGTCCCAACGCTGATACCACACCATCTAGCTTCCTCCCCAGGACCCCGGCGCCATGAGCCAAGGAGTAATGAAGGGCACCAAGGGCCTCCAGGAGGTCGCCGTACCCCAGAGCAGCTCTCTCCGATCGCTCTGCCACACTCCCGACCGTCACACACCCCCAGTCCCGCTGCGTCCCAGCGGACAGGATGGTAGGCTGCATAGTGACAAAATGGCCGCTGGGAAGGCCCGACTCGTATTGGGGCCAGGACCCCGGGACCAACGCCTCAAGGTCCACGTCGCTGAAGACAGGGATCCTGGGGGAGGAACAGATTCAACCGTTGCGCGGTCACGGGCAATAGTCGTCTCCGCCACGGACCAGCTCCCGCAAAAAGCCGGGAGCAGCCCGCAAGGATCAGGCCGAACCAGGGACGGCGTCCGGGCAGCTCACCGTCAAAGGCAGGGGCAAACACCACAGAATCCGAGAATTGCACACCCGGGCATGTCCTCGGTCCGCAGCGCTCAGCAGGGGGGGGAGCGACCACAGCAAAATGCAGGCCGAAGGGAGCACCACTCCGGCGGACCGACTCCACCCAGTCACCACAGGCCGCTGTTGTTAAACTGCCGCCCGGCCAAGGCGTCCACTCGAGGTCCCGGCTTCGGGACCGCACGGGCCGCAAAGTTCAATCGCTGATTTCTCCGGCGGTACTGCAGTCAGAAACCTCAGGGTCACACGATCGGTTGCCACTTTCGTTTACGAACACGATCTCGTAGCGCAGAATAAGGATCTCATGCAGGATATCCGTGCGGGATGCGGAGGTTCACGGAGCCGGGAATCTACGCTGTCGTCCCGGTCGCCATCTTGGCTCCTCCTCCCCTGCAACCGGTTTTAACTGGACTATGCACAGGGACACCAAATGTGCCCCCAGTGCAGGACTTCAAAGCTCTCTTGGATTGCTCCCACCCAGCTCCAATACACTAAAGCCTGTCTGGAAGGTGGTTACACCTTCCTGTGATAGGAAACCTATTGTCCAGGCCTCCCCTGCCGGAGTTTTGGTCAGCAGCAGGAGGCCAGACTCATGTCTGTGGCTGCAGCATCCATTTTGTGATGCCAGGGCTCTTTTAAGTTGGTACCGGGTATACCGGTGCTGTCATGTCTCTCCCTCTAGAAGGGTGGGATCATACTCCCACACCAGTTACTGGCGTGGGGTTATGATTCCAAGGTGTTTGACACCAAACACTACATGTTTCCGTGCAGCCAGTCCAAAGTTAGCATTTACCGTTTGGTTATAATGCACTTAAGAGTATATGGTCAGGCTGCACTACTGACAACCCCAGAGGATATATTCCGAAGGCTGCAGAGGGGCTCAGCTCATGCCTGGGCACCCTCTGACATATAACCAAGCACCCTGCCTTCAGGATTGATAAGGCCTGCCATAGGGGTGACTGATAGGTTTCTAAGTGCAGTAATAGGTGAGATATAGTGAACCTATATCTCTGTAAGGGGTGCATGCACCACCTTACCTAGGCTGCAGTAGCAGACCTATGGTGTCATTTTTGAGGGCTTTCCAGGGGTGGCATAATACATGCTTCAGCCCCTGGTAGGGCTCTGCGGAACCTATGCCTTGGGTACATAGTATACCATATACTAGGGACTTATAAGGGCACCTCGGAATCCAATCTGGGGTGTACCTAAGGTACATGGAATCAATTTAGAGAGGAAGCAGCTATGCTGGGGTCCTGAATAGCAGGGCTCCAGCCAGACTAAGGTCGAAAACAGTGAAATCTCAGCAAAAAAGTGGGGGTAACCATAAGAGGCAGATCCTACTCTCCTACAGCACTCTCTGGCATATGTAGCTGATTTACGTTAGGAAAAGTGTGAACCACAGTCTGTTAAGGCTAATATGAATTATGCGGACAAAAACATCCAAAGAAATAAAGGGTGCTTTATTTAGATTTAGTAAAGTAGGTCACTGAGCAAATAATAAAGATTGGCTGGCCATCGCAAGTGTGTTTAATGTTTATAGAAAGAAGGGACACTTTAGCAAGTGTTGTAAGAGTAGTTCTAAAGTGAATTAGAACAATGAAATTACTATTGTTAATTAACCCTATATTTTGCAAATTACACTATTAATAGAGTCAGCGAATATAATGGTCATCCTTCAGATATTGTATTAGTTAATGGGATTGGTGTAAACAGGTTGATGGATTTTGGTTTACATTTGACTTTGATATCTGACGTGATCTATGACAAACACTTTAAAGGGAAAGTTAACCTGTCTGATCCCTAGGAATATAGAGGTAGGCCAATAGAATTTGTTTTATATTTTGAAGGCCGTTTTGATTTGAAGGCAAATTAGGCCGAAGGTATTCTCTATATCCCTGGAGTTGGTGACACAGTACTGAGCTGGCCATATCAGAACTTTTATTTGTATTTCCTTGAATTCCCATGCCCCCTCCACGAGTTCAAGTCAACGGTGTCAATTTGATACCAAATGATCTGGTTGCAGAGTTTCCTATGGTGATTTTATGGATGATAGGATACTTGAAGAACTACTTGCACAATGTTAAAACTTTAAGAAGGTGCTGTTCCCTTTTCTTATAAAGCAAGGATATTCCATACAATGTTAGAGAAGATCTCAAGAAAGAAGATGAATTATGTAATAAAGAGATCATTTAGTAGGTTTAGGCAAACAAATGGTTGGCACCTATAGTTGTCGCACAAAGCCCAACAATGATATTAGGCTCTGCGTAGATTTAAGAGAACGCAATAAAATAATATTCAAAGACCAATTTCCTCTCCATAATACATTAGTGGGAGGTGCTCTATGGAGAGCAAACTTTTGTTTATATTAGACCTCACTTCTTCCCACCATCAGGTTAGGCTCACTGAACGTTCCAAAGATTTTACCTTCTCTATCACTCTGTATGGTACATATTAATTTAATCATATGCCCTACAGACTATGTTCTGCAGCCTTAGTATTTCAAAGGCTGATGACCAGTATGTTTGGACATATTGATGGAGTCTTGTATTTCCTGGATAACGTTTTGATATTTTGGAGTGACTTGAAGCAACATGGAAAGACTTAGGCGGGTAATTCGTATTAAGTAAAAATGGGGTTGTGCTGAAAGCTAAAAAATGTAATTTGCTCAAGTGAATATAGAATATTTATGCCATGTGATTTCTGATAAGGGAGTTAGACCAAAGGAAGAATTGATCAGTACCATACAAGAATTATAGCAGAAGATGTGGAAGTCTGAACACTGATGATCTGCATATTTCTGCCTTATGCTCAGGTCTGTCCCACCTTTTGCTACTGGCGGGTAAAATTTGGCAAGTATCTTTGGTCGGGAGATTGAGGTAAGCCCAAAGCTGATTATATTTTTAGTGTTTGGCTAAGCCGTGTAGAGGGGCAGGGCAGCAGCGAATTCCAGGAATTTATGTTTGTGTCTACTACTATTGGCAAGGAGAGAGATTTGTAGGAGGTGTCCCGCCCAGAGCCCACTGAATGGTCAGATTGGTGGCGATCAGTGGTCTTTTTTTTTTTTGATAAGCAAATTTTTATTTCTTTATAGAAAGCAAAGTCAAGAATGACATACAACAATTCGTTGAACTTGGCATCAATAAAACCATTCATGGAAGCATTGTCAAGCAATTGCAAGACCCACCCCGCCACCCCTGCCCCCGCACTCCCACCCCTTAAAACAGGCCCCCAAGCCATTTCCCCCATATTTTACGGAATTTTTGGGGCAGCCCCGAGCAGTATACAATGACCGCTCCTGAGCGGCACACCAGTCCACACCTCTTCTCCAGGTAGCACCCCTGGGCGGGTCTGGCTGTTTCCACACGGCCGCGATATCCCTTTTGGCCACCATTAGGGCGGTGGTTAGAAAGTACTTGTCATTACGGGACCCGTCTAGCCCATCCGTTATGCCCAGCAGAGCCATTCTAGGGTCCTGGGGGACCTCCCATCCCAGGACTTCAGTTAACTCAGTTTCAATCGTGGCCCAATAACTCTCCAAGCGGGAACAAGACCATACCATGTGGAAGAAGTCTGCCGGATCTACCCCACAGCGAGCACATGAGGCGTCCAGGCGGAGGCCAGCACGATATAAGCGGTCCGGAGTCAAGTAAGCGACGTGGAGGTAGTAAAGTTGGATGAGCCTTAGCCTAGCGGAAGTGGTAAGCGATCTGGGTGCCATAAGGGCGTCCCTCCAGTCAGCATCATCCAGGGGACCCACCCAGGTCTCCCATCGTTGTTTCAGTCCGCTCCAATCTACCGGGGTATTGTTGATCAGGGTTTTATAGATGCGGGATATACCCCCCTTCCCCAGACACCCCAACATCACCTGAGCCTCGGGCGGGCTATGGGCTGGCAATCTGGAGTCCAGAGGGACATGGGCCTGGACCGCATGACGCAGCTGAAGATACTTATAAAATTGCGAAGACTGTAAAGAGAAGCGGGTCTGAAGCTCCTGGAAGGAACACATGTGGCTCCCCCGCAAGATATCACCCAAGCTGGAGATCCCGAGAAGGTCCCATTGTCGAAATCCTTCGAGCCCCGCCACCTCCCGCAGCTAAGTCCCGTGCCAAAGTGGTGTGAGCAATGTCTTCTTTCCCGACCAGCGGGTATGCCGCAAGGCGGCGCGCCACGCCAGAAAGGGGACCCGCACAACATCTGGGAGCGACCGGGAAACCGTCGCCCCATAGAGCATGTTTTGGATAGAGGAGAACCCGGTAAGTTGCACCTCGAGTCTATAGGCCGGATCCTCCCACCCGGTCGAAAACCAGTCATGAATCACCAGCAGCTGGGTGGCCAAATAATACAGATAAAGATTAGTCATGCTCAGGCCTCCGTCGCACGAGGGGACCCGGCAGCGATCTAAGGCCAACCGGGGCCTGCCGCCGCCGCCCCAAAGTAATTTAGTCGCCATCTTATCCAGTTCCCGGAACCACGGGCGTGGGAAGGGGCACGGAGTGTTTTGTAACATGTATAGGAACTTGGGGAGGATCATCATCTTATAGAGGGCGACCCTCCCCAACGGGTTTAACGGGAGCGACTGCCATCTAATCATATCTGATCTGGTCTTGTTGACCACAGGGGCCACGTTGAGGGCCCAACAGAGTTCCGGAAGGAGGGTGACCCAGATCCCCAGGTACTTAAATGAGAGCCTCCGGAGGGGAATGTCAGATTGCCAGTCGAAACACTCCCTCGACGGGTGCAGCGGGACCAGCACGGATTTCTTGGGGTTCAGATGAAGACCCGACGCTTGGCCAAACCGACGGAGAATCCGGCGGACCCGGGGCCCCGAGATCGCCGGATCAGAAAGATAGAGAAGGACGTTGTCCGCGTATAGGGCAATTTTGTCAGGGATCATACCTGGCCAGTCCCACCCGCGGAGAGTGGGATCCGACCGGATCAGCACAGCCAGTGGCTCCATGGCCAGAGCGAACAGGAGGGGCGAGAGCGGGCAGCCCTGTTGCGTCCCCCGCCCGATGGGAAACGGGCGGGATAGAGCCCCATTGACCAACACACGGGCACGTGGGCTCGCATACAGGACACCGACCATAGCGCGGAATCGGGGACCTTAGCCCATTCGCTTCAAGATATCACCCAAGTAGGCCCACCCCACTGAATCGAAGGCTTTCTCAAAGTCGACCAGCAGAAGGGCCAGATAGGGGGAAAGGCGCCCTCGGTGTGCCAGGGCGAGGTGCAAGCGCCGCAGGCAGTGTCTGGTCCCCCGGTCCGGCATAAATCCACATTGGTCCGGGTGGACCAGGGAGGTAAGAGACGGGCGTAACCGCTGCGCGAGAATCGTGGCATAGATCTTGAGTTCGGTATTAATAAGGGATATCGGCCGGTAGTCGGAGCAGGACTGGGACGGGGGCTGCGTCTTGGGAAGGACAACTATGGTAGCTGTGTCTGTTTCAGGCAGGAACGAGCCCCTCTCCACCACTTCTGCAAACAGGTCCCAAAGCCTCAGGGCCAGGGTCTCACGATAGTGAGCATAGTATTCCTGTGGGAACCCATCTGGTCCCGGGGTCTTCCCGGGCGCCAGGCGGCTAATCGCCTACTCAATTTCCTGCAGTGTAATGGGCAAGTCGAGGGTCTCACAAATCTCCTGTCCCAGCCGCCCGAGCACCGCCCCATTCGCCCACAGCAACTCCGCAAGGGAGATCTCGGACGCCCGGGGTCGGTATAACTGGGAATAGTAGTCATAAAAAGTTTGGGCCATTGCCACCGAGACCGTGTGGGTCCCGCCTGCGGAATCTTTGATGGCAGGAATGATCCTGCCTGCCCGCCCGGGGGTAAGTGGCCAGCCGGTGGAGGAGTGTACCATTCCTATGTCCCCATCCGTAGACCCGGGCACCAAGGAGCGCCACAGAGTCTTCGCCGCCTCCAGAGAGTGTAGGCGGATCTCTTCCCGTAGAAAGACCAGGTGGCGCGCCCGCGTGGCGTCTTCCAATGCCCCCTGGTTTCGCTCGAGCTCCAAAGCTTGAGCTTTGCAAGCCGCGAGTCGTTGGGTTTGTGCACGTCGCTGCTGTTGCACATGCCCCTTTGCAGCCCCCCTAATAGTCGCCTTGCCGGCCTCCCAAAGGATGGCAGAGGAGGAGACGGAGCCCGCATTATGAGAATAATAATCAGCGATCTCGCCACCAACCACTTTCCGAAATGCTTTGTCATGAAGGAACCAAGCGTTCAGACGCCACATCGGGCGGGCAGAAAGGGGAGGTGGGCCAAGAGCAAGGAGCACCGGCGAGTGGTCCGAGAGGCCTCTCGGGAGGATGCGCGCATCCTGCACCCCCGCGCATTCGGTGGACGGAACGAAGATGAGATCGATCCGGGCGTGGGAGTGGTGTGCCGCCGACGTGTGGGTGTATTGACGGGTCTGTGGGTGCCAAATCCTCCAGACATCACACAGGCCTAGAGATTCAGCCCAGTTCGACAGCTGCTTCGTGCCGGCAGCTCGGGCAATGGAGATCGGTCCCGTCGAGTCCAGATGGGGCGCGTAAACAGCGTTGAAGTCTCCTCCTAGAACGAGCTAGCCCGCCGGAAGCGTCAGGAGGAGGCCCGCGGTGTAAGAGAGGGCCGACGGTAAGAGGGATGGTGCCGCATAAAGGGACAGCAAGGTGAGGGGTCGCCCCTCAAGAGTACCACAGACCGCCACCACCATGCCCTGGGGGTCCAAGTGCACCTGGGCCAAGACGAAGGGAAAGGACCTGCGGAGCAAGATAGCCACCCCCCGGGATCCCCTCGCAAAACCGGAGTGCCACACCCTATCATAGCCGTAACGGGTGAGAAAGGGACATTTATTGCCAAGAAGATGGGTCTCCTGGAGAAGGAGCACATCAATCTCCGCACGTTGTGCATATTTAAGGACCGCCATGCGTTTAAAGCGATCTAACAGACCATTGACATTCCATGACAATACGCGCATGGCGGCCTTAGGAACGGGCGGATCAGCCATGGTCGTGGACAGGAGAAGGGGTCAATGGAGGCGCGGCTGCGCGAGCTCTCGGAGACGAGGGACAGCGGGACATCGAGCAGGAGAGCAAGTCAAAGGTTACATGATGCCTTGGAACAACAACAAAGAGGGAGTCACCCCCCACCAACAAAACCCTCCCTAGGAGGAAGAAACAGCCCCAAACCAACCGCAATCCCCCACCCTATACTTCGAAAACAGAAGCATCTGTCGCCCTAACGAAATGGAACAACCACCAAGCTAAAACGCTCGGGCTTGAGCACTAGTGGACCCCTGATACAGCAGAAAACAAGCCTGATTCACCTGCCCTGGCCGAGAGCAACAAACACAGCGGAGCACACCAGCCCAGTCCCGAGTACCAGCAACCTGGCGGGGATACCCCCCCCCCCCCCGACCAAACACAGACAGCAGAAGAATGTCAAATGGTAGGGCTGCGAGAAAGGTCCGAGGTGTCCATAGGCACGGCAGGCCGGGCCGCGGAATCCGTCAGCCGGGGTAACCCGGCCCGCCGCCCGACAACCGCGGGACTGGCGGGTGCAGCCGAGGAAGCAGAAGAGGCCCTCGACCCCCGGCGCGGCCGCCCCCTGGAGCGTGTGATGACCGTCTCTCCTGCTGTGCGCTCCCGGGGCAGCGTGCGGCGCCGCCGGCGGGGCCTCGATGACCGGGGCATCCCCCTCCCTCCCCGTCCGCCCACAGGTGATCCGCGTCCAGAGCGGTGCAGGGAGTGCTCCTCCGTTAACCAGGACTAGGCCGCTCGTGGCGTGTCGAAAAATAGTGTCTTGTGTTGGAAGATGACCCGAAGGCGGGCCGGGAACTGAAGCTGGTATTGAAGGCCCAGGGAGCGCATCTTCTGTTTCACCTCCGTATAGGATCGTCGCAGTTCCTGGACTTCTCGAGTGTAGTCCGGGAAGACCATGATCGTATGATTTTGGTATTTGAGGGTGTCCGTGCGCCGGGCCTCGCGAAGAATGGCATCTCTGTCCCGGAAATTAAGGATCTTGAGGATGAAGGGCCGGGGGGGGGCTCCGGGGGGCCTGGGGGCCAGGGAGCGGTGGGCCCTCTCCACCACGAACGAGGCAGACAGGCTGTCCACCGGCATCCAGGATTTGAACCAGCGCTCCATAAAGTCGTCCGCACGGCCCGATTCAACCCCCTCCGGAAATCCCACCAGGCGCAGGTTACCGCGCCGGGCACGGTTTTCTGCATCTTCGACCCGGCGGTGTAGTTCCTTGGAGTGGGTGGTCAGTTCTCGGACAAAGGGTCTGGTCTAAGGTATTGAGTGATATATTTTTATGTATTCTCCAAAAGTGAACTAATAGGGATACTACGGCTCTTCCAGGAAGATAGGAACCTGACTGTACCTGCTAACAGTGTATACACTTGCATGTGACACAATCTTGGGATTAGTGCATGTAGATACTTTATGAGTGCTAGGTCTTTGTCATTTCTTATGCATGCTGAAGAGGTATTGGCTATGGTTCTTACTGTTGAAATAACAAAATTTTCCATTTTTAACAATTATGTTTATAAACAATCCCAGGGCACTGCGAAGGGCACCTGCTTTACCCACAGCAATGCATATCTGTTCATGGGCTAGTGGGAGGAGCAGGTGACCAGTGACATCTGAGGCTTTGATGAGCATGTAGTACTGTGGGTTATGTACATTGATGATGCATTTTTAATATGGGAAGTTTACGAAGATTCTGCCATGACATTTATCAACAGTCTGAATGATAATGAGTGGAATTTGATATATAGGGCATGCCAGTAAATAAAGTATCTCATTTTTGATCTTCAGACTGATGTTTGTAAAACCAGATTGTTAACAAGACTATTTTGTAAATGTGCAGCAAGTAACAGTCTTTTACATACCACCAGTGCACACCCCACTGACCTGGTTTATAGCATCCCCTATGATGAGCTCTTATGAGCTAAACTTAATTGTAGAACACCAGATACCTATGAAAGTGAATGTAACAACATGGTGTTACATTTCAAAGAGAGAGGTTATAGTCAGAAAACCATCTCTAAGGCAGTGGAGAAAGTAAATCAGATCTCCGGGCAAGATCTATTGTATGCCCGCACACGACCATAGGTCAGTGAGGAAAATACTGTGAGGTTCATCACTGCTTTCTCCAACAAATCCACTGAGATCAGGGGTATTCTTAGGAAAAACTGGCATGTTTTAAATACTGATGATATCCTGACTAAGTATGTAGAGAGTTATACCAGATTCACAGAAAGAACAATTTGTTGAGGGACAGTTTAAGCCACAATAGGATCACTAACAGCAATCGAGTAAACAGTACATGCAATGCAACAGATTTATTTTGTTGCAAGAAATGTATAGCATGCACAAATATCATTAATACTTCCAGATTCATTATACTCAACGCAACTAGGGAGTTTGAAATCAGGAAATCTCTGACTTGCAATTCGGACTATTGTGTCTACTGCCTACTGCCTGTTCTGTCCTTGCAACAAGATATATATTTGTAGCACCATTCACTTGGCAAAGAAATGGATATTAAAACACATATGGCCATCAGTCATAATTACAGCCAATATCCGCTTACAAGACATTTTGCAGTTTGGTACTCAAAAGAGTGATCTATTCCAATTTGGAGTTATGGATAGGATTGAGCCTAACATCAGAGGAGGCAACATGGTAAATGAATTACGTATGCTTGAATGCAAATTAATTCTGGATTTTTATACTTTGACCCCCCCCCAGTGGGCTGAATTCAGACGAAGAGATGGCAGTTCATTTGGGTTGAACACATAAAGCCTCCGTTTTTAGGTTTCAATTGTTAGATATCAGACATTGCTTACTTTCCTTTTGTAGCCTTCAGGTGTTAATGATTCTACCTCAAGGTTTTAATAGCTATTCATTTGTGTTTATTCATGATCACATGGGTGACTTCACTTTATCTGATAAGTTATCTGAGAGGCTGTAAAAATTAAAAAAGAGAAAACCTATACACTTCTCTGATCTGGAGGACTCCGGGACTAACTCCCCGACATGGGTGAAAACTCAGTAGTCCACCTGTCTGCTATTCCATCTCCAAGGAAGACTGTTTCTCCTTGCACCTTTCCAGCACCTTCATCTTCTCCACAACTACCACCTATGTCCTGAGTGATACCACAGACTCCATTACCTCACCAAGCCCTTTGGAAGACTCTTTCCCAAACTCTATCTTGAGTCCTATCACAGCCATGATGTATTTTTTAATTTCTTCTTACATCGCACGTAACAAAATGTGCACCAGTATAATGCTGTGTGTTGACTTGCTTTTCTCAAATATCTCCGGAGGAAGCCTTTTGCAACATTAAAGGCTCTTCCTCCTTATTTATTTCACCATGCGTTTTGACTATTATTTTTTCCTTTTGTACTGCAATTCAATTATTTAATACACTTTCATGGTTTTGAAATTTTAGAAGATGCATGTCCCTTTTTGACATTAGACTTACTTAACTGACTATGCTGATTTATTTGCTGTTAAAACTGGTATCTGTGGGGGCATGGCCTAAGGCGTCAAGATGGCGGTTGCACTCTGAGAGTGCTCCGGACCCCCTCCGTCATCCGTCTGGCATCCGCCGCCATCAGCTGCCATCCCTTCTGCTACATTACGCTTACCGCCTCCCGGACCTCACGGGCTGCTCACGGAGCCGTTTAGGCGGTGTTTCTGACCCCTGTGGATCCAACTCTGCCCAGGACTGTGCTGCGCGCCAACGTGGCGGCCTGTTGGTAGGCCGCTCCGGAGCTGTGTGGACCCGACTGCCTTCCCCCCCTGTGGCGCCGTCAGCAACCGACCTTGCCTGCGGACCGGTGGTGCAGTGGGGACTGGAGCGGGTTGAGGTGCGCTGGTGGGTATTCCGGGCTGGAGCTGCCTTGCTGCCGGGGAGGCGACCCTGGACACGGCTATCCCTTTGAGTGGTGAGTCGCTGCCTGCGGGAGGTTGCTGTGCTCGGCTGCCACGGCCGGGCAGCGGCGTGAAGTGGTGGGCGGCGCGCCTGTGGCTTGTGGTGGTGTCTGAGGCCTTGCTCGGCCGCCAAGCCGGGCGGCGGTGTACTACCAAGGGGAGATCGGTGCCCTGATATGCGGGGGCAGCCAGCGGCGGGAACCCATCCGGCGGGTGTGGGCCTGCTGGGGGTGCGGCCCTCTATTTCACACACAGCTTTCTGCGCCCTCAGCTGCTTGCGCCCGAGATTCATTGCTGCGGCGGGCTCCACCTGACCGGGGCTGCTGTGCTGGGGCGGCCCGCTGCCTGAGGCCTGTGGGGGTGATTGGGGCTGCATTGGCACTGAGGGGCCTGGGGCGCCGACGCTGTGCTCCTGCTCGGCCACCAAGTCGGGTGGTGGAGTGCTGCGGGGGGGCGAAGACCCGGGCCCTGATCTGGGGCTGGATGCCAGGGCCGCCTGCGCAGAGACTTCCTCTGGTGGGGTGGGCCTACCGGGGGCGCGCTCTCTGCTGCTGGACTGGGCCTTGCCCTGGGGCCCTTCCGTCGGTGGTGTATTGCCAGCCACAGACTTCACCTGGTGGGGGCTGATGTGCTGGGACGGCCCGGCCCTATTGGCCTGCTACCGCCCCGCTTCAGACCTGCGGACTGGGACCTGGCAGGGGGTGGGGGCTGAAGACCCACTAACGGCCGGCGGAGACGGTGCCCTATTCCCTTGACGGTGGTGGGGGGAGCCGGCCATCATATCGGGTGGCGGGGCGGGGTGGTGGCTGACTGCCCTCGCCCCCCCCTCCCCACCGACACTATAGTGCCTCACACTGTTGCTGGTCCGAGACCGACTAGTTGATGTGGCTGCTGGACGTGTGCATGTTGCCTTCCGGAATAGTGGAGTCCCCTTGAGGTGCCTGCCCCGGCAGCGGTTGTTGGAACTGGGCCGGCTCCTGCTGGTCGCCGTGGCCTTGCCTCCTAGTGACGCCAGGGCCTGAAACCGCACGGGACTCCGATATGGTCTCCTCTTCCCCGCCTGGCTCAAGGTTATTTTCCAGGACAAGACCCTTTTCTTTGACACTCCCCAAGCGGCCTGGAACTGGCTCACGGAGGAGCGGCCTCTTCGACAGGGGCCGGAACCTTCCCCCATCCAGCGGGGTCCCTCGCAGCCATGCCCGGCCCTGCCTAGGCCCCAGAGACGTCGGACCAGGTCCCGCAAGCAAAACGATCGTTGGAGGGCAGCATCTCGATCACCGGGTGCGTCCTCGCTGCACATCTCCTCCCGGGTCCCGCGTCGGGGGTCTGCCTCCCCACGGCCCGGCTGCCCCTCTGATTGACCTGAGCAGTCTCCCTGGGCCCTCCAGCGCAATGCAGCACACTGTGTCGGACTCTGACCTGTCCCGGAGCCCCGAGATTTGTAGATCCCGAACCGACGAGAACGATTAAGGGGACCACACATAATGACTTTGTTCTCACCTCCTGGCAGCTTTTACAGAGACACTGGTCTCGGCACCTTTGCAGTGAGGAGGTTCTGCTTTATGCTGGTTGGTCCGGGTGGCGTATGATCTGCCTTATCTTCGGACACACTTTCATACTACACACAAAGTTGACTTGATTATTCTGACAGCAGTTGATGTATCTTTATCTGGTTACATGGGGGGTCCATCTCTGCCATGCTCTTGTCTTGCTAATCGTTTTAGCTTAGCACTTAGCCTCTTTGTGGGGTTGTTGGTTTGACCTAGTTTCCTTTTCAGGGCGACAGATGCTTCCTCTTCAGAAGTATAGGGTGGGGGGGAAAACCATTATCTCCCGCTAGTTTGTTGTTTTTAGCCGCTGTTCCCAGTTTTGCACGGTAGCTACACACGCCTCTTTGCCTTTGGTGTTGACATGAGACTTGCTAGATCACACAACTCCTACTCTATGACTTGGACCTTGCCCTGTCGACTTCCCTGGGGTCTGGGCTTTCTCGCGCTGGCCTGCCCCCCCCACATCGCCCATCTTGATGGCACATACCTTCACTAGAGCCCTTCATATCCTCTCCTGGAATGTCAATGGCCTGTTAGACCGTATTAAGCGTACTGCTGTCCTAAGTAGCACCCACCGTCATGCGCCAGACATCCTGTTCCTGCAGGAAACGCACCTCCTGGGCTCACAATGTAATTTCCTCGCCCGATATTGGTTTGACAGGGTCTGGCACTCTGGTTTTGCACAAGGTTCTCGGGGGGTTGCTATCCTATTGTGGCGGGCCTTCCCTTCACGCTGATTCGCGCCGAGCTGGACACGCAGAGTCGCTTTGTGGCTCTGACTGGCGCGATCGAGGGACAACCCCTTAGTCTCCTATACACATACATTCCCCCCGCCACTATGACCTCCACACTCCGCCGCCTGACTCCAACACTCTCCTCTTTTCCTCCGGGCCTGACGGTGGTGGGGTGGACTTCAATGCCGTCCTGCAGCACTCGCGTGACACAACAGGTACTCCCTCGGCTCCTCACCTAACCTCTGCAAGACGCCTGTCAGGATGGGGCTGAATGCTACAATCACGCCGCGCAGTTCGTTAGGACTGCATCGAGTTTGGGTTAAGCCCTCCCTCTGCAATTTATGGACAAGTATTTAGAGCTTTAGATTTCGTTCAAAGATGCCCGCCGAGTTTTCCTGACTAGCCCATTGCGTTTGAAGTCTCGCGGGATCACGAGACTTCATCTCCTCACGAAGCGCGTCTTACTGCACACTTCAATTTAACCATAGTCGTGTGAGGGAGCATTAGTTCACGCTCCTCACAAAAGAACTCCTGGCACTAGGAAATTCATTTGTCTCCGCAGGACTGTTGTCAGCGGATGGAGACGCATCTCAGAGAGATTTGTAGACTAAAAGTCTGAGAGAGAAATAACATTAGTCAGTTGGAGAATTGAACCAGAGTCGCGGAAGTAAGGAGAAGTGGTATCAGAGTTCCAGAGTAACTTCAGAATATCCAGGGTCTCTCGTCCTCCGGTAGGCTTACCGTTGAGTAAGGAGTCCGCTTGGATACCGACAGCAGATACGGTGAGAGTGTTCACTCAGTTATCTCAAGTAGCAGATTCAGAGAGACTGGTGTCCAGTTCATTCTCCATTCAGCAGAACTTTGCTTCGTCTCAAGCTCTGTCTCCCCTTACCGCCCTATGCGCTTTTCCTTGAACTTTCCCTTCCTCCTGTCTATCCTTCCCTGTCCCTTTTTGCGCGTTACCTTGAGAGCAAGGGAGACTTGAGACTTCACTGCAACCATCCTTCCAAGCAGCAAAGACTTGTAGTAGAAGAAAGAACTACAGGTTCTCAGAACTACGGTTACGAATTGTCATATCTGCTAAGAACATAGACTGGTAAGAAAGAGTAGAAGAGTAATGTTATGGTGGAATCTTGAGGGAAGTAAGTGGAGAGTAACCCAGGGTTTTTTCTGTGCATATACAGGTTATAGAAAGCCGTAACCAGAACAACATCGAATAATATAAAGAGAGGCAATACTCAAGCAAAAGATCTGGTAGGAGAAAAGCTCAGATAGAGAGAGAGAGAGAGCGAGTGAACAAGATCTGTTAAGTAGGTTAGAAAGGGTACTGAATGGCATTCTGTCTCCTTCTGTGCATTAGGTCTCCCAGAAATCCCGCTGAAGATTGAGGAGGGAGCCAGGCCAGCTCGAGTGTCTCTTTCTCTGTCCAACTCCCCTTTCCCCCTGCCTGGAGCAGCTGAATTAACGCAGTGAGCTCTGGGAGGAGGGCATTGGGAACTTATCTTCATTCTGCCTCCGTGGAGAGTTCCGTTTGGCCTTCTTGACAGATTGAAGTGCCCACGAGTTTCCTTCACCTGGGCAGAATGGCGGAGGGTTTCAGTTTAAAGGTCTTAGGGGATATGTTGGAGGGTATTCAGAGGGAATTAGGCACCCTAAGTGATGAAAATAAGAGTTTAAGGCAGGAGGTTATGGCTTCTAGACAGGAGACACTGTTATTGTCCCAGAGAGTTAGTGAGATATCCTCAGGGGCAACCTCCGCTCAAACCTTTCCTAGTGATGCACAAACAAAACAAGACCCACGCACTGTAGCTCAGGTTGTACACTCTGTGTCCCCCATCATTCATTTGGCCCCCCCCGAAAGATATTGTGGAGACCCTCAGAAGGCGCAGCTCTTTCTCACCCAATGTTCCTTACATTTTATGTGTCGTGCCAATTTATTCCCAGATGCTCAATCACGAGTGGCTTTTATTTTGTCCTATTTGGGAGGGGATGCTGCAAATTGGGCCATGCCATTAGTATCTCGGGACGATCCTTTTTTATATAATTTAGAGCAGTTCAAGACAGAATTCCTCAGAATCTTTGACAGGCGCCGAGTATCTCAGGCTACAGACAATGAACTTTTAGAACTGCGTCAAGGTAATAAGGATCTTATCTCTTACTTAACTCAGTTTAATAAACTATTGGTGGAGACCAATTGGCCAGAGGAGAAGAGATCAGCTCTGTTTTATCGAGGCCTACGTGATGACATCAAAGATACCTTAGCACAGATTCCAAAGCGACCTATTGAATTCTCGGAGCTGGTGGATTTAGTTCTAGAAATCGATTTCCGCAGCGCAGAGAGAAGAGGAGAAAGGAAGACGAAGGACTTTCGCTGGAATTATCCACGCTTTGATCGAATGAAGACAGAACCCAGCAAGTCTACTGGTGGAACGGTAGAAAGTGAGCCAATGCAGATTGGGTCTGTTCGAGGCCCTTTGAGTAAGGAAGAGAAGGATCAAAGGAGACTGAAGAAACTATGCATGTATTGTGGGGGATCTGGGCATTTTGTGAGAGAGTGTCCAAAGAGGCCGAAGACCCCAAATCCGGGAAACTCCCAAAACCATCTGTAGGCGGAGTCGCTCAGATGGCGAAGGAGAAAAATCAGACTCCAAGAGATCACCAAATTTCGAACACCCTTCAGACTCGGGCACCACATTTAACCTTACAGATGAAATTAAGATTTAGGAGGCAAGAGCGGCAAGGAGTGGCAATAATGATCGATTCAGGTGCCACTGGCAATTTCTGCGATAGAAAATTTGCCAAGAAGATGGGAATCCTGGCAATGCATAAGGAGCAGAAGGAATCAGTCCGGGCTGTTGATGGTACTAACCTCTCGTCAGGTCCGATCACTCATCACACCGAAATGGTGGAATTGATTCAGTCCAATGGTCATAGTGAGGCTTTACAGTTCAATTTGATTGATGCCCCGCAATTTCAGATAATTTTGGGACTTCCTTGGCTGACCCTGCATAATCCTACCATCGATTGGGAAGATCGAACCATCGAGATGGATTCCGCCTATTGTGCTGACCATTGCTTTTCTTCAGTGAGCGAACCTTCCGAACCATCTTTGGCCACCTTGCTGTCTTTTAGTGGAGAGTCTATTGGAGTAATAATTACCTTGGAAATTCCAGCAGAGTATCAAGAATTCCAAGAAGTCTTCAGTGAACAGGAGGCCGAGAAACTCCCTCCACATCGCTCCTACGACTGCACCATCGATCTGGAACCTGGGGCTGCATTACCTTGCAGTAGGGTTTATGCGTTAACGGAAGCGGAGAACTGCTATCTGAAAGAATACCTAGATCGTTACCTGGCTAACGGATTTATCCGACCATCTCAGTCCCCAGTGTCTTCGCCACTATTTTTTATTCCAAAGAAGGAGGGGTCTCTGAGAGCTTGCATCGATTATCGTGTGATCAATCGGGTAACGGTCAAGAACCGTTACCCTTTGCCTCTGATTTCTGTCCTCCTAGATCAGATAAAGGACACTCAAATCTTCACAAAATTGGATCTTCGAGGGGCCTATCATCTCATCCGCATGAAAGAAGGCCATGAATGGAAGACTGCTTTTAGGACGAAGTACGGACTATTTGAGTATCAAGTCATGCCTTTTGGCTTGTGTAATGCTCCAGCAGCCTTCCAGCATTTCATCAACGATATTATGGGAGATTTGGTGGATCGGATCGCAGTGATCTATTTGGATGACATCTTAATATACTCCGCTGATCCAAGAGAACATTCAAATCATGTAGAGGCTGTCTTGGAGAGATTGCGCAAGCATCAACTTTTTGTAAAACTGGAGAAATGCGCCTTCAATGTGCGAACTGTGGAATTCCTAGGTTTCGTGTTATCTCCAGGAGGAATCACCATGGAAGCAAAGAAGGTACAAGCGGTGGTAGACTGGCCGTCACCAAAGGATGTGAGAGAGATTCAGAGATTCTTAGGATTCGCTAATTTCTATCGGCGATTCATTCAGGGATTCTCGCAGAAGATCATTCCAATTACCAGATTGCTGAAGAAGGGAGTGAAGTTCCTCTGGACAGTGGAGGCAGAACATGCTTTCGAGTTTCTCAAGACGAGTTTCACCTCTGCTCCCATCCTGCTTCATGCAGACCCTACAGAACCTTTCTTTGTGGAAGCTGATGCTTCTGATCAAGCAATTGGTGGAATTTTGTCTCAACGACACAAGTCAACTGGGCAACTACATCCAGTGGCCTATCATTCTCGGAAATTGAATTCAGCTGAAGTAAACTACACCATCGCTGAAAAGGAGCTGCTGGCTGTGAAAGACGCCTTTGTCGAATGAAGACATCATTTGTTAGGGGCCAGACACACCGTTACAGTGTTTACCGACCACAAAAATCTTCAATTTCTAAAATCTGCAAGAACGTTAACTCCCCGTCAACTACGATGGTCTCTATACTTCGCAGATTTTGACTTTGTGATAACTTATCGACCAGGAAACAAGAATGGGAAGGCGGATGCCCTGTCCCGGATTCAAACCGAAGACACCGAACATTCAGTGACTCCGCAACCCATAATTCCTGAATCCAAGATTGTGTGTTCCATTTCTGAGGCCCATTATCAAGAAGCAATCCGAAAGTTAATGTCTGAAGCAGAGATGGCCGAGTGGGCCAGTCAAGAAGAAGGTCGGCAAGTAATCAATTCCTTGCCTTATCAAGACGGGACCCTATACCTTCCTACTAAGGAGATCCAAGAACAAGTTTTGAAAGACTGCCATGATCAGCCGTTGGCTGGTCACAAGGGAGCAATGAAGACCATTGATCTGGTTCAGAGATACTTCTGGTGGCCTAATATGACTTCTCAAATAAAGAAATATGTAGAGTCTTGTGAGATCTGTGCCCGGGGAAAAGCTAGTAGGCAGGCTCCACAGGGGTTGTTACAGCCTTTGCCCACACCACCGCATCCTTGGCACACTGTCACATTAGACTTAATAGTAGACCTTCCACTGAGTAAGGGTTACAACACCATCTTAGTAATAGTAGACACCTTCACCAAGATGAGCCACTTCATTCCAGTCAAAGGGATCCCTTCAGCTTCTGAATTAGCCCGTCTTTTCAGGGAAAACATTGTAAGGGTCCATGGAGTTCCCAAGATAGTGATTTCAGACCGGGGACCCCAATTTGTGTCACACTTTTGGAAAGCGTTCATGAAGGGAATGGGAGTGGAGGTCAGACTATCTACTAGCTATCACCCTGAGACCGATGGTCAGACCGAGCGAGTGAACCAAGAGCTTGAACAGTACTTGCGTCTGTTTCTCTTAGATCAGGGAGGTGACTGGCCAGATTTATTATGGATGGCTGAATTTGCGCATAACAATGCCAAACACGCTTCCACAGGTTATTCTCCCTTCTACCTAAACTCTGGGCTGCATCCTAATCCCTTTAGTAACCAGGGAGATTTTGGAGTTCCAGCAGTCAGTGATTTATTCACAGATCTGAGTAGGGCTCGTAAATCCGCAGAATCCAACTTACACCAGGCTAAGGCAGGTTACAAGAAACAGGCCGACAAACACAGGAGGAAGACACAGCAGTATCAAGTTGGAGATTCAGTATGGTTGTCTTCAAAGCATCTTAGGTTAAAGGGAAATAGGAAGTTCCAACCTCGCTTCATAGGTCCCTTTGTCATCGAACAAATTCAGGGTCCGGTCACTGTCAAATTAAAATTACCTGCTCAGTTAGGAATTCATCCAGTGTTTCATGTATCCCTTCTAAAGAAGACAGCTCCTAACCTCAGACTAAACAAACCTCCCCCCCCAGTGATGTTTGACAAACATTTAGAATATGAAGTAAAGGGAGTGCTAGATTCCAAGAGAAGCAAAGGAACCCTACACTATTTAGTGGATTGGAAGGGGTTTGGTCCTGAGGAGAGATCATGGGAACCCGCAAAGACTGTACATGCTCCTAGACTAATTAGACGATTTCATGCACAACATCCCCTGAAACCTAGACCGATGGATCGGTCTTTGAGAGGGGGTACTGTCAGGATGGGGCTGAATGCTACAATCACGCCGCGCAGTTCGTTAGGACTGCATCGAGTTTGGGTTAAGCCCTCCCTCTGCAATTTATGGACAAGTATTTAGAGCTTTAGATTTCGTTCAAAGATGCCCGCCGAGTTTTCCTGACTAGCCCATTGCGTTTGAAGTCTCGCGGGATCACGAGACTTCGTCTCCTCACGAAGCGCGTCTTGCTGCGCACTTCAATTTAACCATAGTCGTGTGAGGGAGCATTAGTTCACGCTCCTCACAAAAGAACTCCTGGCACTAGGAAATTCATTTGTC
Source organism: Triturus cristatus (assembly GCF_964204655.1). Classification (NCBI taxonomy): domain Eukaryota; kingdom Metazoa; phylum Chordata; class Amphibia; order Caudata; family Salamandridae; genus Triturus; species Triturus cristatus. Next base: position 1,140,248,903 of record NC_140590.1, on the reverse strand, counting down.
TCCGCAGGACTGTTGTCAGCGGATGGAGACGCATCTCAGAGAGATTTGTAGACTAAAAGTCTGAGAGAGAAATAACATTAGTCAGTTGGAGAATTGAACCAGAGTCGCGGAAGTAAGGAGAAGTGGTATCAGAGTTCCAGAGTAACTTCAGAATATCCAGGGTCTCTCGTCCTCCGGTAGGCTTACCGTTGAGTAAGGAGTCCGCTTGGATACCGACAGCAGATACGGTGAGAGTGTTCACTCAGTTATCTCAAGTAGCAGATTCAGAGAGACTGGTGTCCAGTTCATTCTCCATTCAGCAGAACTTTGCTTCGTCTCAAGCTCTGTCTCCCCTTACCGCCCTATGCGCTTTTCCTTGAACTTTCCCTTCCTCCTGTCTATCCTTCCCTGTCCCTTTTTGCGCGTTACCTTGAGAGCAAGGGAGACTTGAGACTTCACTGCAACCATCCTTCCAAGCAGCAAAGACTTGTAGTAGAAGAAAGAACTACAGGTTCTCAGAACTACGGTTACGAATTGTCATATCTGCTAAGAACATAGACTGGTAAGAAAGAGTAGAAGAGTAATGTTATGGTGGAATCTTGAGGGAAGTAAGTGGAGAGTAACCCAGGGTTTTTTCTGTGCATATACAGGTTATAGAAAGCCGTAACCAGAACAACATCGAATAATATAAAGAGAGGCAATACTCAAGCAAAAGATCTGGTAGGAGAAAAGCTCAGATAGAGAGAGAGAGAGAGAGCGAGTGAACAAGATCTGTTAAGTAGGTTAGAAAGGGTACTGAATGGCATTCTGTCTCCTTCTGTGCATTAGGTCTCCCAGAAATCCCGCTGAAGATTGAGGAGGGAGCCAGGCCAGCTCGAGTGTCTCTTTCTCTGTCCAACTCCCCTTTCCCCCTGCCTGGAGCAGCTGAATTAACGCAGTGAGCTCTGGGAGGAGGGCATTGGGAACTTATCTTCATTCTGCCTCCGTGGAGAGTTCCGTTTGGCCTTCTTGACAACGCCTTTCTGAATGGTCCTCTGCCCTGGGTCTCTGCGATGTCTGGAGGGTGTGGCACCCTCGCAAGGAACAATACACCCACACTTCGGCGGCCCACCACACCCACTCTCATATTGACCTCTTCCTCCTGCCAGCTACGGACTGTCAATTGCTATCCGGGGTCACTATACTACCCAGGGGTATCTCCGATCACTCCCCCGTTTCCCTTCGCATTGGGACCTCTGCCCCTGGCGTCCGTCCGGTCTGGCGAATGAACGCCTGGTTCCTGGAAGACGCTGACTTTGTGTCCTCCCTCGGGCGGGAACTGCAGCTTTATTTCTCTACTAATATGGGGTCTGACTCCTCACTGGGAACGCTATGGGAGGCTGGAAAGGTGGCGGTGCGGGGTGTTGCTAGAGGCCTGATCCACGTGAAACGTGCGGAACGATCAGCTCGACTCGTGAGGCTGGAGGCCCAGGCGGCCCAATTGGAGGGTTTCCAGGCCACCGACAGCAGGGAAGATTCCGATCGGCAACTCACGCGTCTCCGTGAAGAGATCTCTCAAATCTCGTTGGAATCTGCCAAGATGCTATGGCGATCGTCGGTGGCACGTATATACGGATGGGGCGATAAGAACGGTAAACTGCTCCACAATTTGGTGTCGTACCCCAGAGCCGCCCATATCATTCCTGAGATTCGGACTGAGACCGAGAACTGCCAGGCCACATCTCGAGCCATCGCCCAAACCTTCGCTAAATATTATGCGACCATATATGCGGCCCGGCCTCCTCAGACCTCCTTGGCGGACTTATTGGCTGAGACTAAAACCCATTTGCCGTGTCTCTCCCGGGCAGCCTCAGAGGCCCTGGACCTCCCCGTTACCCCAGAGGAAATACACGGGGCTACCTCAACCTTGCATTCCGGCAAGACCCCTGGGCCTGACGGTTACCCGCAGGAATACTATGCGACTGTAGGAAGGTGGATATCTGACTATGGTTACCCCCAACTTTTTGCCTAGTGTCTAGCTGGTTTTTCGACTTAGTTGGCCTGAGATCCTGCCATTCAGGGTCTCAGGCTGTCTGCTCTCTCTTTAAAATGGACTCCATGTACCCTAGGTACATAACCAATTGGTAAGGATCACCTTATTGGACCCTGTACAGTGTACCCTAGGTACCCAGGGCATAGGTGTACCCTAGGCCTCCCAGGGGCTGCAGCATGTATTATGCCACCCCTGGTCTGGCCTTCCAATCAGACACAACTGGCTGATCACTCAGCTGGGGCAAGGTCGTGTAATCACCCCTTGCTTAGATATAGTATGCCTATATCTACCCTTATATATAGACACATGTGTACCTATCAGTCACTCCTATGGCAGGCCTTAACAATCCTGGAGGCAGAGTGCTTGGTAACATGTGAGATGGTGCTCTAGCATGAGCTGAGCCTGTCTGCAGCTTTCGGAACCATGTCCTTATAGCTGTTCTATGATATAGCCTACCATATACTCTTAAAGTGCCTTATAATCTTAAACGGTTATGGTAACTATGGTTTGGCTTTATCAAAACATGTCGTGTAAGGTGTCTAACACTTTGGAATAATACCCCCATACCGTTTCTGGTGATGAGGATATTATTCCTCCCTTCTAGAGGGAGAGACATGTTAAAATCCTACTTTGCTGTTAATCTCTAACCAAAGCCTCAGCATCACAAAATGGATGCTGCTGCCACAGACACAAGTCTGACCTCCTGCTGCTGGGAGTGATCCCAGCCAGGGAGGCCTGGACAATAGGTTTCCTGCTTGGGGAGGTGCTAGCACCTCCCCAGACAGCCTTTAGTGTATTGGGGCAGGGTGGGCTGAAAGGAATGAGACATGCCTGGGGCACACAAGGTGTTCCTTGCATAGTCCAGTTCAAACCGGCGCTGGGGCACTCCAGCCCCAGCTCTGGCGCGAAACTGGACAAAGGGAAGTGGGTGTAACCACCCCCTCCCAGGTCCCACCCATAAGGCGTGACCTAGCAGGTATCCCAGCCCCCCAGATTAGTATAAGAGTGGGAGTTGGGCCTCAAGAGATTAGATTATCCTGAACCTGCAGAACTGAACAGAAACTCTGGACCTTCGACATTCGACGAAAGAAGAAGACTGAAGAATCTCCCTTGTAGCCAAGGAGTGGCTACCCTGTGCAAACAGGCACCATCAAGAGACTACCCTTTGCTTTGCCCACGTTCTACGAGGAACTCACTGCAGAGCCTGACCAGAGCCTTGACTTCCAGACTTCTCCGACCCTGATCCACATCTACAGCAGAGCTGAGATCCGTGGAGGCGACGAGCGACGTGGGACCGGCTACCTGGAAAAAGTGGCTAGTAACTTACAGCGCAGCTTCTGAGGTACCCTCGAAGTTGTGCACCGGGGATTGAGAAGCCCCACCCCCAAGCACCATCTGCACCGAAGATCAGCCCCCCACACTCCACGAGTCCTGCGTGGGGCCCTTCAGCATTTTCCTGCTTGCCGCGTCTGTCCGGTTGCTTGCCCGCTGGCTAGTGGCCTTTGTGACGACGCTCCCTGAAATCTTCTGTGCTGGTTTGGCTCCTCCAGACTGGCTCCCGCTTCTCTGCAAAGAAGAAGCACCCCAGACCTTCCTGGTCTGCACCAGAAGCAAGTCCTCCGTTCTTCGTGGGTTCCGCTTGCCAAGGCTTGGTGAGTCCTAGTCCAACTTCGACGCCGCCGACAGCAAGAGCCTTTGTGGGACAGCTCGCCTCCTGGTCCTGGTCGTCCTCGATGCTTCCTGGTCCTCCTGGCTGCAGCGACAAGCTTCACCTTCACCTGCAATCTTCACGACATCGCCTGGTTCCTTCCTGGTTCCACGTGGTCACTGGCTAGTGACCTTGACTCTGTCCCTTCTGCTTGCAGGTTTCTTCTCTTCTTGATCCCAGCCTTGGGATCCACCGGACACTCTTCACTGACTGCCTGTCAGCATCTTTCTTCAGGCATCCATAGGAGTCGACGACGAAAACGACGCATCTTCACCCCTATGCACCCGCAGCCTGTGGGCTAGGTAACTTGGGTACTCCGGTGCTCATCAGGATAGTGACTATCCTAGTGTCTAGTTTTCAAGTCTCAACTTCCTAGCTACTCCGGAAGTGTCCTAAATCTACCGTTTTCTAAACTGTACTATTGCTATTGACTTTTACGCATTACGCGTGAGTGTTTCCACTCTGCACACGAATCCCGTGGGCCTCCCACTTCCTAACTAACGCTAGTGTAGTGTAGCCCCAGCGATTCCCTAGGCCTAGGCCTATTCTATTTCCGTGACAGTGGTTCTTATACCACTTACTTAGTATATGGTTTGCGTGGCCCCTAGGGCCTAACTGTATTACTTACCTGTGTGACTTAATGTATGCTTAAATAAGACTGTGTTGTACTTACCTCTAATCTCATAAAGAGTGCTGAGGGTTTGACTAGAATAAATACACTTTATTTTATATATATATCTGTTGTGGTGTCCTTTCATTTGGTATGCAAGGGATTATATATGGTATCACAGCTGGCTTCACATGCCATTCAGAGTTTAGCCTAAGACTGATCTTGTCCATGCTACCACTAGGATAGCTGGTCTATAAGGTTGACTTTACAACCAATCACCATAAGGGTATTTGGACTGATATAAGGTGTACACTATAACTAGTGACATCATACATCAGGCCAACTTCTCACATTGGTGAGCAGCGGTTGGGATCTGAGCTTGCTGTTGTAATACCATTGTAATCTTGAGATACTAAATTGAAAGATCACACAGATATTGTCTAGGTACATATAACATAGATTATAATACTTAAGTCCTACTGGACTTTGTAGTTGTAGGCTGAAGGGAGTAACACACTCTGACTACAACTACTAGAGAGGTTTAGTAGATACAACTAGTGTAGGTAGGTGCACACACCACACCCTCACTAGATCATGTCTCTGAGAGGAGATCAAGTAGATGCTCCCTCAGGAGGATCAGGTCTGCAAAAGACCCCCTCTAGATATGATACCTTAACATTCCAGGAGATGAGACACTTGTGTACCTCCAGAGGAATAAAACAGGGTGCAAACCCTACCCTCCTTCAGTTAAGACAACTCCTAGAGGAGTATGACATTATTAGGGCATCTCAGGCAGGTACCCTAGGTACAGAGGAGGGTCTACCCACCACAGAGGAGTCAGAGGAGACTTCAGATGAAGAGGTAGACAGCCAGGGCCAAGTAGGGAGACTTAGCCAGGCTAACCTAAGCTTACATGGGAGTTTGCATGGGGTCCCCCCTTACAGACCCCCAAGTAGGCTTACACAGAGAAGCAGGAGGGACAGATCCCCTTCAAGGGAATCCATCCACTCCCATGTCTCTAACATCTCTAATGCTTCCTCTCACAGGGGAATGACTTCCCATGAGAGAAAGGAGCATGAAGCCAGAATGAGGGAAGCTAATCTGAGGATTCAGAGGGAAGAACTTGCCCTTGCCAAAGAGAAGCTTGCTCTGGCTAGAGAACAAAAGTTAAGTGGGTTAGAACCCACTGGTGGCAGCAACATTCCTAGAGATAGGGATAGGTCTTATGACCATAGAAACCTAAGCAAGATAGTCCCCCCATATCAGAATGGAGATGACATCCACAAGTGGATGACTGCTTTGGAGAGGGCCTGCAAAGTACAGCAGGTTCCCCAGAGTCAGTGGGCAGCTATCTTGTGGCTCTCCTTTTCTGACAAAGGCAGAGACAAGCTCCTCACAGTCAGTGATGAGGATGCAAACAATTACAAAGTCCTGAAGAGTGCTCTGATAGATGGGTTTGGCTTAACCACTGAACAATATAGGTTGTTGTTCAGAGACACCCAGAAGACACAGACACAGGACTGGTCTGATTTTGTGGATTGTGCCACTAAGGCTTTGGAAGGTTGGTTAAAGGGCAGCAAGGTGCAGGACTATACAGGATTGTACAACTTGATTATGAGGGAGCAGATCCTTAGTAATTGTCAGAACCAGCTTCTCCATCAACACCTGTTAGACTCAGATTTGACCTCTCCCCAAGAATTGGGAAAGAGGGCAGATAAATGGGTCAGGACCAGGATTAGGCCTAAAAATCAGGGTGGTGACCAAAAGAAAGATACCACCAAGCCTCAAGAGAAGGGTGGGGATAAAACAAAAGAGAAATCTTCCTCAGGGCCCCAAAACTCCACACAGGGTGGTGGGTCCCAAGCTCCCTCCTCTACCACAGTTAAAAAGCCTTACTGCCATGTGTGTAAAACACCTGGGCATTGGAAAACTGACAGCAGTTGCCCACAGGCTAAAAACAAAACTGTTCCTCCAACTACTCCTGTCGCACCACCTATTACTGTCAGCAGTAATCCCCCAGGTGGTGGGAGTGCCCCCAAAAATTTGGTTGGGTTTTCTTGGGGAACACAGGGGGATCCTGGCTTAGCCAATTCCCCTACAGCAGCTACTCTTGTCTGTGATGGTGGCATGGGGTTTGCCAACTTCACTGCCTGTCCCAACACTTTGGGTAGGTACAGACAGGAACCCTACATCAATGGTAGAAAAGCTGAGGCCTACAGAGACACTGGAGCTAGCATCACTATGGTGGCCCATAGGCTAGTTCCCTCTGAGCAGCTTTTGCCTGGTTTCTCATACCAGGTAACTAACATTGATGGCAAACAGAACAGTCATCCCATGGCAGAGGTATGTCTCAGCTGGGGAGGGGTCACTGGCCCTAAAAGGGTGGCAGTGTCTCCAACCTTGCCTGTGGACTGCTTACTGGGGAATGACTTAGAACTCTCAGCTTGGGCTGAAGTTGAACAAGACACCCATTCTAAAATGGTAGGCCTTTCACAAAAGGGTAGTGGGGTTGTGCCAGCCACAACCCCTGTCCAAGTAGATTTCCTCCCTGAAAAGGTTGGAAGGGCAGTGGTAGCCACAGCCCAGGCAAAGACAGACTTCCCTGTAGAGACTGGCAGAGCTGTGGCAGTCACAGCTCAAACCCAAACTGAGTGCCTCCCTGAAAAGGTTGGCAAGGCTGTAATGGTCTCAGCCCATACTCAGACTGACATAGGTGTAGTGAAGCCTGAAACTATGGATCACTCCACACAAACAGAGAGTAGTGGGGAGGAAGAAAAGTCTCCCTCTCCCCAGACATTAGGAAAAGGTCAGCCTCCTCAGGGATCTGACCTCACCCCTTGTGAAGGAACTGCACCAGAGGTAGCCAGGCCTGGCCTGGCAGAGCCTCTGATGTCAGTGGCCCCTTCCAAGGTGGGACCCAGTCTGGTGCAGGTAGCCTGCCTCTCTCTACCCTGCCTCAGTCAGCCCAGGGCTGCAGAGGTCAGGGAGGCCAGTGGACCCCAAGAGGGCCCCTGTCCACAAGAACCCCCCCATAAAAAGAATGAGGATTGCCTGGCTAGTAGCCTTAGCCAGGTGATGGGTAAAAACATTCCTGAGGGACCCCCTTTACAGGTAGTTAGGGACCTCCCCCAGAGGGATTCTGTTGGGCACAGGCAAACCTGGGACCTTAGGGCCCCAAACCTGACCTGTCCCTCCAGTAAGCCCCCAAAAGGGACCCAGCCTCCAGCTTTAGGTAGCCAGAGGCTGACCCTGAGAGCACAGTGCAACTCAGTGAAAGAAAGAAAGGCATCCATGGTGGAGGCTGATTGGAGGAAGCTGAGGCCTCACTTTGAGGACACTCACTTCAGTACTCCATCTCAACACCAGCCTTTTACTTTGCAAAGACACACCCAAGGTAGAGATTCCCTATGGTGGAGACCCTATGATACCTTTAGGATGAGGGATTGCTTAGTGGACCATGAGACAGGGGGTAACCATGCCAGTGCTGGTTCTTCCTTATATGGCCACTTAGGCAATAGAGGCTTACCTTGTCAAGGCCAGCCTTATCTCCTTTCGTTTGGGGGGGGGGGGTTGTGTAGGAAGGTGGATATCTGACTATGGTTACCCCCAACTTTTTGCCTAGTGTCTAGCTGGTTTTTCGACTTAGTTGGCCTGAGATCCTGCCATTCAGAGTCTCAGGCTGTCTGCTCTCTCTTTAAAATGGACTCCATGTACCCTAGGTACATAACCAATTGGTAAGGATCACCTTATTGGACCCTGTACAGTGTACCCTAGGTACCCAGGGCATAGGTGTACCCTAGGCCTCCCAGGGGCTGCAGCATGTATTATGCCACCCCTGGTCTGGCCTTCCAATCAGACACAACTGGCTGATCACTCAGCTGGGGCAAGGTCGTGTAATCACCCCTTGCTTAGATATAGTATGCCTATATCTACCCTTATATATAGACACATGTGTACCTATCAGTCACTCCTATGGCAGGCCTTAACAATCCTGGAGGCAGAGTGCTTGGTAACATGTGAGATGGTGCTCTAGCATGAGCTGAGCCTGTCTGCAGCTTTCGGAACCATGTCCTTATAGCTGTTCTATGATATAGCCTACCATATACTCTTAAAGTGCCTTATAATCTTAAACGGTTATGGTAACTATGGTTTGGCTTTATCAAAACATGTCGTGTAAGGTGTCTAACACTTTGGAATAATACCCCCATACCGTTTCTGGTGATGAGGATATTATTCCTCCCTTCTAGAGGGAGAGACATGTTAAAATCCTACTTTGCTGTTAATCTCTAACCAAAGCCTCAGCATCACAAAATGGATGCTGCTGCCACAGACACAAGTCTGACCTCCTGCTGCTGGGAGTGATCCCAGCCAGGGAGGCCTGGACAATAGGTTTCCTGCTTGGGGAGGTGCTAGCACCTCCCCAGACAGCCTTTAGTGTATTGGGGCAGGGTGGGCTGAAAGGAATGAGACATGCCTGGGGCACACAAGGTGTTCCTTGCATAGTCCAGTTCAAACCGGCGCTGGGGCACTCCAGCCCCAGCTCTGGCGCGAAACTGGACAAAGGGAAGTGGGTGTAACCACCCCCTCCCAGGTCCCACCCATAAGGCGTGACCTAGCAGGTATCCCAGCCCCCCAGATTAGTATAAGAGTGGGAGTTGGGCCTCAAGAGATTAGATTATCCTGAACCTGCAGAACTGAACAGAAACTCTGGACCTTCGACATTCGACGAAAGAAGAAGACTGAAGAATCTCCCTTGTAGCCAAGGAGTGGCTACCCTGTGCAAACAGGCACCATCAAGAGACTACCCTTTGCTTTGCCCACGTTCTACGAGGAACTCACTGCAGAGCCTGACCAGAGCCTTGACTTCCAGACTTCTCCGACCCTGATCCACATCTACAGCAGAGCTGAGATCCGTGGAGGCGACGAGCGACGTGGGACCGGCTACCTGGAAAAAGTGGCTAGTAACTTACAGCGCAGCTTCTGAGGTACCCTCGAAGTTGTGCACCGGGGATTGAGAAGCCCCACCCCCAAGCACCATCTGCACCGAAGATCAGCCCCCCACACTCCAAGAGTCCTGCGTGGGGCCCTTCAGCATTTTCCTGCTTGCCGCGTCTGTCCGGTTGCTTGCCCGCTGGCTAGTGGCCTTTGTGACGACGCTCCCTGAAATCTTCTGCGCTGGTTTGGCTCCTCCAGACTGGCTCCCGCTTCTCTGCAAAGAAGAAGCACCCCAGACCTTCCTGGTCTGCACCAGAAGCAAGTCCTCCGTTCTTCGTGGGTTCCGCTTGCCAAGGCTTGGTGAGTCCTAGTCCAACTTCGACGCCGCCGACAGCAAGAGCCTTTGTGGGACAGCTCGCCTCCTGGTCCTGGTCGTCCTCGACGCTTCCTGGTCCTCCTGGTTGCAGCGACAAGCTTCACCTTCACCTGCAATCTTCACGACATCGCCTGGTTCCTTCCTGGTTCCACGTGGTCACTGGCTAGTGACCTTGACTCTGTCCCTTCTGCTTGCAGGTTTCTTCTCTTCTTGATCCCAGCCTTGGGATCCACCGGACACTCTTCACTGACTGCCTGTCAGCATCTTTCTTCAGGCATCCATAGGAGTCGACGACGAAAACGACGCATCTTCACCCCTATGCACCCGCAGCCTGTGGGCTAGGTAACTTGGGTACTCCGGTGCTCATCAGGATAGTGACTATCCTAGTGTCTAGTTTTCAAGTCTCAACTTCCTAGCTACTCCGGAAGTGTCCTAAATCTACCATTTTCTAAACTGTACTATTGCTATTGACTTTTACGCATTACGCGTGAGTGTTTCCACTCTGCACACGAATCCCGTGGGCCTCCCACTTCCTAACTAACGCTAGTGTAGTGTAGCCCCAGCGATTCCCTAGGCCTAGGCCTATTCTATTTCCGTGACAGTGGTTCTTATACCACTTACTTAGTATATGGTTTGCGTGGCCCCTAGGGCCTAACTGTATTACTTACCTGTGTGACTTAATGTATGCTTAAATAAGACTGTGTTGTACTTACCTCTAATCTCATAAAGAGTGCTGAGGGTTTGACTAGAATAAATACACTTTATTTTATATATATATCTGTTGTGGTGTCCTTTCATTTGGTATTCAAGGGATTATATATGGTATCACAGCTGGCTTCACATGCCATTCAGAGTTTAGCCTAAGACTGCTCTTGTCCATGCTACCACTAGGATAGCTGGTCTATAAGGTTGACTTTACAACCAATCACCATAAGGGTATTTGGACTGATATAAGGTGTACACTATAACTAGTGACATCATACATCAGGCCAACTTCTCACAGCGACCTACCGCGACACCTTGGTACCTAATTTAAGGGCCCTGTTCGCACATGTAGTGGAGGAAGGATCCTTCCCACCCGAAGCCGACGTGGCTACCATTGTCGATCTCCCCAAGACACACCCACCCTCCCTTGACTGTGCCGATTATCGTCCGATCTCTCTCATCAATACTGAGATCAAAATATTCGCCACTGTGGTGGCCCAATGGCTTCGGCTCCACCTACACAACCTGGTCCACCCGGACCAGTGCGGATTTATGCCTGGCCGGGGTACCCGGCACTGCATACGTCCCCTCAATCTCGCCCTCGCCCATCGCCATTGCCACACCCCGTACTTGGCATTGCTTTTCATAGACTTTGAAAAGGCATTCAACACGGTGGATTGGGGTTACCTTGGCGATGTGCTTGAGAGGATAGGTTTCCGCCCCCTCTTCCGGCGCCTTGTCCGGTTCTTTACTCTCAACCCAAGGTGCGAGTCCTCATTAACGGACTGCTTTTCGAGGCATTTCCCATCCAGAGGGGTAGCCGCCAGGGTTGTCCACTTTCACCGCTATTATTCGCCTTGGCGATGGAACCTTTGGCTTCTCTTGTCCGTCAAGACTCTCTCATCCGCGACTGGACCTGGGATCCGAGTCACACTGACAAGATAGCCCTGTACGCTGATGATGTCCATTTTGTATTTAGCGGACCCGGAAAACTCTGGTCCGCGCTGCCTAGACGTCCTTTCAGCGTTCGAATGGATCTCCGGCCTTCGGCTCAACCCGTCGAAATCTACATTGGTCCCTCTGCACCCATCTCGGGCATGCTTTGATAGGCAAATGAATATTCCCTTACGTAAGCAGCCCTTTAAATACCTGGGTGTGTGGGTCGCCCTCCTTCCGGAGCTCGAATGGGCCCTGAACATTGCGCCCCTGGTCGCCAGAGCCAAGGCAGATCTTAAGAAGTGGCAATCCCTCCCTCTCGACCCCTTAGGCCGCAGTGCCCTTTTTAAAATGATGGTCCTTCCCCGTTTTCTGTATATTCTACAGAACACAACCGCTCACCTCCCGAGCAGCTGGTTCCGGGAGATGGACAGTGTTCTCATTCGCTTTCTGTGGGGTAACGAGAGACCGCGAATGTCCTTAGCGCACTGTCGCATCCCTCCCTACGACGGGGGCATGGGGGTCACTAACCTTCACCTCTATTACCTAGCCACACGACTTATCGTGATCCACTACTGGTTTACAGGCGGCTGGTCCGATTCGGCGTACCAGGTGGAACTCAGAACCCTGGACTTCTCACGGATCCAGGCTCACCTATATGGGAGTCCAGTGCCGCTGGTTCTTCCTTCTATCACTAGGTTGGTGTTCCTGGCCTGGCGCACGGCTTTGCGCTACGTCCAGTGGGACCAGAAGCTCACCAGGCAGACGCCCCTGTGGAGCGGAGCATGGTTGAGGGAGTTCTCTTCCCTTCGAGACTTCCGTCGTTGGGACCTCGTGGGGATCTCGCTTTTGGGGGACGTCTGGGTGGGGGACCACATTAGAACTTTTGCAGACCTGCAACAGCATCACTCTCTCCTTCCCTCACAATTTTACAAATACCTCCAACTTCGACACGCTCTCCAGGCGCACATCCATGCTCCCCTGTCCTTCCAGAGTTCAGTCCCTTGGAGGCTCAGGTGATGATGGGGAACCTTGGCAGAGGGGGGGGGTGTCACGGATTTACAGATCCTTGGTCAACAATGGTCCCACTTCTCTCGCCCGCCTGCGCGCCCGGTGGGAGGGGTGGTTGAGCCCCCTGGAGGAGGTGGACTTGAGAGATGCCCTTATGGCACCCAAGACCCTGACAACTTCCTCCAAACTTCGTCTTACCCAACTTTACTTCCTTCATACGGCCTACCTCACTCCAGCACGTTTATATGCAGCTAATATGCGGCCCTCTCCAGCTTGCGTGCGTTGTTCTCACACCTCTGCGGACTTCTTTCATGTGGTCTGGCAATGCCCCGTTATTGAGCCATTATGGATGGGAGTGGAAGCGGGGCTCACGGGTGCCCTGGGTTGGGTGGTTCCCCATGATCCGCTGCGCCTGCTGCTGGGGGTGCTGGATGGCCTGGATGGATCCCGGGCAGATAAACGCCTGCTGGGAATGGCGGTGGCGGTAGCGAAGCGGGACATTGACGCATTGTGGTTCCAAGCCAAACCACCCACTGTACGGTGCTGGAGGTGCGGAGTGGATTGGTGCGGAGCCCAGGAGGAGCCCCTTTTTGTGGTCAGAGGTTGTCCAGAGATGTTTGGCAGAATATGGGGTAAATGTTTCAATCTACTTTCCCCGTGAGGGATCCGACTGTGTAGGAGACAGTACTAGTACTCACATAATGGTCTTTCTATTCTATCAGTGTTTTGTGAGCCTCGGTCTTGATAACTTGCTTGTACCTCATCTGATTAATGTGTTGATCTGCTACTGCTGTAATTTTGTGTTGGCAATGATAACTATAATTGCAATAAAGTTTACTATAAAAAAAAAACAACTGGTATCTGTTGAGCCACATTGCAGCATATGTTCTTGAGGTAAACCTCATCTCCGATTCTGCATAGAAGTTTTATGTTGGTTATCTGTTAAGACAGCGTCAACAGTTTTGGTGGAGAATGCGGGCATATCAGATAACAGATTAGATAAGAGTGATAAAATGTTACCCTTTCTGGATTTCTGTCTATATTCTTTGTTCCTACTGTCGGCCCAGAATTGGATTATATGCATTGTTCCAATGTTCCTGAGCTGTTACTGAGCAGAAGAAAGTGAGTGCTAATAAGGCAAATTAATGGTGACATATTTTGATGTTGAACGGAGTGCTTTCTGATACTTGTCAGTTAGATTACCTGCATATTTTATTGAGATATCATGAATTATTCTGCGTGTGAGCTTCTGTGTTTTGTAATTTTGATTTGTGGGTCATTAATTGGTTTGGTTACTGGGATTTTTTTGTATATTTAAGTTGGATTATTGACAATCAGTATTGTCATTGTTTAATATGTTTGCCAAATGCATCGAAAATTGTTCAATTATTGTGATTTCCTATGTTAGAGTTTATGTTGGTTTGGTAAACGGATTTGTTGTATTCTAAGATCTTGATATATAATCATTTTGTGAAACTAGTCTGGAAAGTGTGTTGTGCATTGTGAGGTGCCACACATCAAGATAGGGACTTTTTGGAGCTGCTAAAGGTTTCTTTTGAATGTGTTGTAACCAAGATGGGTGTTTATTTATTCTTTGGTGCACAGGAGTAAACTTGTTAATCAAAGAGTAAATTAATGCTTGTTAGGATTTACCTTGAAGTGATTGTTAATGTTGAGAGTACTATTCTCTCTCTGCAGGAAATTGATTTACTTTTTCTTATTATTATTGTTTAGGTTAAGCAGATAAGAATTTGTTTGTCGATTAATTTTGTGTCATTCTGCAGTGATCTAGAACTGTGTCCTAGTAAGTTGCATTGCATTTGGTTGATTGTCAGAGTGAGCCGCTCTGTGATTGGGTTGGGTTGATGTCACTGTTGGTTGCTCTGTAATTTGTGATCTATAGTGATGTTGTATAGTATTGTTGCACTGTAATTGGCAATTTCTTGCTGATGCCACACTGTAATTGGTTGATTGTCTTTGTTTATACCACATGGTTTGTGTAGAATTGGATAGAGCAAAAATTGGTGCTATGTTGATAAAGTCTAAATTTCCTGTGATTTTGCGAGAGATAATTCTTTCAGAAGATTTGCTTGCATGCAGAATGATGTTGAATTCAGGTCTATGTATGTGCATGTGGTTAAAAGAATGGAATGAGTAATTATCATGACAAGAACATGCAATTTCTTTAGAGGGTACTTTTAATGTGAGCAAGCTTGAGTATTTGAGGTGTATCATGTATGAGAGAAAATAACAGCCTAACCCTGTACAGTTTGAACCTCTGACTGAATAGGATTATATCCTGAATGAGAAGGGATGGAAGAAAATGATAGGTAGGTTTCAAATACTGTGAGTCACTTGTTAGATTCTAGATGGGGTGCTCAACGAAGAGCATGGAAAGGGTCAATGATGCTTGGAGTTGATGTGTTTCCTGCAATTTCTAATGTGTCCGATAAAAAGAAGATTGATGACAAAAAGGAAGTTAGAAAGAAAAGTTTAGATAATAATTCAGATGAGAAGGATTATTTTTTAGATGATTTATTAGATTCAAGACCTCCATATGTTTCACAAATAGCTAGACCACCTCAGGTTATGGGACAGGAGCACCTATTACAAGTCAGCAAAGGGAACGGGTTGTGATGGGGTATGCTTTTAGTGTTTTAATCCCTCGTTCAGTTGAGATTTTGCTGACTCGTACATGAACTCAGCATTTGAAAAACCTCCTTTCAATCAAATAAGAGCAAGCAATTCTAGTGGCTTATATTACTTCAATCAGAAGTTGCAATACTCTGAATCCTGCAAAGCTCTTACCAGTTGCAGGTGGGGATAGTGATGATAAGGACTGTGACCATGATTGTGTTAATGTAACAGAATTGTGTACCAAGCAAAGACTGGACATCCAAGATGTTCCCCTTGAATAAGTGGAGCATATTTTATTTGTAGATGGTTCTTGTCTGAGAGACCATTATCAAATATGTTTTAAATATACTTTTGTGTTTTAACTTTAGCACAAGTAGCGGAAATAATTGCACTTACTAGAGCATGCTGCTTATCTGATGGATTGGGTGTTACAATCTACAATGGTAGCCAGTATGGTTTTTGGCATGGTCCATGATTTTGGCCAATTGTGGTCACAAAGGGGTTTTATGACATCTTCTGGTAACCTTATACCTAAAGGGACATATATTTTGGAATTGTTGACTGCATTGTAGCAAACAAAAGTAATTTCTGTAGTAAAATGTACTACCTATAAAACAGGAGCTAATATGGTGAAACCCTTAAAACCGCTATGCAGAAAAGGTAGCAAAGTATTGTACTCATGAATGCGCTACAATTAAATCAAAGGAAGAAGAGCAATTTAAAATTGATATTGATGTTGAGTGGGCTAAAAGAGCTCCAAGATGAAGTGTCAGAAGAGGAGAAAAGAAAGGGGGAAATAGCAGGCTATTCAAAAGGCAATAACGATGTGTAGCTAACAATTGAAAAGTGGTACATTATGCCTGATTCTGTGCTGTTTCCTGTTAGACAAATTTATGGTCAGACACATCTTGATGAAGACTACATTGTTAAGAACTTTAATTAATATTGGTATAACCCCCACTTTAGCACTGTTGCTAAAAATGTGTGTCAATGCTATGTTACCTGTCAGCAGAATAATCCGGGGAAGAGGACTTTGGTGACAATGAGCCACTTTGGTAAGTCTGAAGATCCTTTTGCCCAGATGCAGTTAGACTTTGTTGAGACGCCAGTTCACAATCATCTTAGATGTATCCAGGTATTTGTATAATTATTCTCTATGTGGGTGGAAGCGTACCCAACTAGGCGAGCACACAGCATGACGGTAAAAACTATTGATGAGAGAAATGATCCCTAGATTTGGTTTGCAACTTCATTAGAATCTGACAATCGTATTTTCTTAAAAAATAAGTGATGAAGCTGTTATGCACAGCTTTGCAAATTGAGCAAAAGTTCTGTTGTAGCTACAGACCAGAAGCACTAGGAGTAGCTGAACATGCTAATAGCATTCTAAAACCAGCTGGCAAGTGTGTGCCTCCATGTCACTAAAATGGCCTTCCACTTGGGCTTATGAGTCTCAAAAGCTCACCAGGTAAGAAAACGTATCTCTCATCCCTTGAGGTCCTTACGGGGAAACCCATGAGGATCCCTTATAGAACATCATCTGCACTTGTGACTGTTAGTGATGACATTCTACTGGATTACTACAAGGGTCTGGACTGATTTTGTGTGCTTTAACTCTCTTCAGGTGAACTTGGCAACACCGTTACCAAAATGAAGAACTGTGCCATACCCTCCACTGTGGGTTCTGGATATTGGTGAAGAAGCACATTTGAAAGTTCTGTTTGGAGCCATGGTGGAAGTGCCCCTACCAAGTCATCCTTGTGACAGACACTGTTGGTAAATGTGGAAGATCGCCATAGTGGACCCACACATCTTACACAAAGAAAGTGAAAACTGAAGATGAAGAAGTGGTGACAACAACTACTGATTCACTGTGTCATGCTTGACTTCGCTGCGTGGATGCCAAGGGAGGTGTTGATCAAGAAGATCAATAACAAGATCAGATGGAAGATCAAACTGAAAACCAAGAAACAAACCAAGAAACTCAGAATCAGAGAGTGAAGCGGAAAAATAGAGTTTCCAGATCCCCTAGAGAAAGCAGTTTGTTGTGGAAGACGAACATTACACTGCTCCAGGCAGAATTTAAAATGAAGTGGGAAGTAAAGATAAAGAAACAACAGTAGTCATAAGTTAACCTAAAACTCAGTATGTGCTTGAAGAGATACAGTGGCACAATCCTGTAAAAAGTAGTAAACAAGTGTACAAGAAAGTCCAAAGACCAAACACTATCAGAAAAAAACCCATAACAAGAGTCTTATTAAAACCAACAGTCAATAAATCAACAAGAGTGAGAGTGCCTAATAAAATGTGTGCAGCTCCTGAATAGTCTTACTTTGCAAGTACAGAGTCAGAAGATTACTATGTGGAAGTCTATAATCTAGCAGGATGTCAATTAATTTTTGAAGAAGAACCACCAGGAACTGAATTAATAAAAAAATGAAAAAATTATTTTGGATTTTTGTTCCTAACTCTTCATAGTTAGAGTCTGTTTTGTTTTGTACCTTAGGTGTCCAGCCAAACATTAGAGGTGTCTGTGGATTTCCAACATAGATGGTCCGAGTCAAAGAACTGAACTATAAAAAAGACAGCAGTTTCTAGTTTTCATTTTTTGCCTTTAAGAATTAGAGCTTAGATTTTCTTTTTTTATTCAGTACTTTTTTAGAAGTCGTGTGGTGATTAGCAAGCAAAGGTGCTGCTCAAATTTACACATAGTTTTTTCACTTTTGATAACAATATTTTTAGTTGGCTTTCTGTTATGCTTAGTTTCTCCAGTGGGATATGATCTACCTACAAATAAGAGTAAGGAATAAACCACTACATATGATGATTTATTGGATATAAGTTTCACACATAGAGATAGGGTTTTTGGTAACTTTAATGAGAATGTCTATATGAATTTATTGTCTGACTACACAAACATCATGAGCGTAAATAATTGCTACGACTATACTTTTCTTGCAACTTCTGTGTCAGAGGGAGTGATATACTTGCAATACTTGAAACTTCCTTTGACATATTCATTGCCAGTTAATGTTTTTGTTAATATTTTCCTGGATTTAGAACTTCTAGCACCTTATCTTACGGACGCAACGTCTCTTTTGAAGCTCTACCAGAGATTTAAATTCAATTTCTGGTCATTTGAGATCAATCACCTGAATTCTAACACAACTAAAAACAAACCTGTGTGCAAATTGAGCACTGAGGAGCATGAAATTATAAAAGAAATAATGAGAAAATAGTGAGAATTAGTAGAAATTGGAAAGAAATGGGAGAGATTGAATTAGAAGAGGCTGAAGAGAAATTCAAATATTAGAGAATGCATCCTAGATTGAGAGTGGAACAAGAAAAAATTGAGTAATGTGCATAGTGCACGAAAATTCTCAGCACTCTGAGTCAGTCGAATTTATGGGCAAGAGTAAGTGTAGTGTGAGTTTAGTAGTTGATAGGTTTCTGATTGGTGAAGAACCAATACTGAGAGGAATCTGTTATGTTCGATGTTTGTGTTAAGATTGTCTGTTTTAACCTCCCACATATCAGAATGGGAGATGCTATCTTGCTTTAGTCTTTCTGCAAGTACATCGTGTGAACGAGAAGACAGTAAGGAGCAACATGAATCTTAGAAGATAAAAAGTGTGGTTTTCTGCAAGTATTGATAGGTATATTTGATATTTTGATTCCTCATGTTGGTGTGCCTCTGAATGATGAAATTGTAGACTTCAAGCATATGGAGAATACATTAAGGGATTTCGCTCTACGGTGTTCCTTCTCACACGGCTTGTTAAAATGGACCACTTAGGTAGTTCTCCCCTCAGCAGCGGGGTTGTACATTTTTGACTCATGGTTCCTGCGTGTTAATGTATATGGTATCTAGTCTACCTCCCTCCGTCTCTAAATTATAATATCTTAGTCACGGCTGACAAATCTTCTCAAATGTTTTAGGCTTTATAAGTTGTTTTTTCTGCACCCATGTATAAATCCATGCCCGCCGCCACTCCACCAATGTGGGGAGGCCTTCCCTACCCCAGTGTCTGGCAATGTCGCGTTTGGCAACTGAAAGCCCAAAATTTCACAGCAGGAGCTGGTGTCTAGTAATATATACTTCTGTAGGGATTCCCAAAATAATGTATTTGGGGTCCATAGATACTTCCAATATCTTACCTAGCTCCTGCACAATTTGCTGGCAGTATCTTTGTATTTTTTGGCATTCCCAAAGAGTGTGAATGTATGTGGCTTGACTGGCTTTACAGTGCAGGCAATTGGGTGTCTCTGCCCTACCCATTGCATGGAGACGCGCTTGGTCATAGTACACCCTATGTAGGACTTTGAATTGTATTAGCCGTAGATGGAGCTTAATTGTGACCTCTCTCAGGTGCATCGGTGCTGCCTCACAATCTATTTCTTCTAGGGGGCCGGGGGTTTCCTCCCATTTACTTCTAAGGGATATTAGTCTGTCAGGAATGTTATTTATCAGGGTTTTAGTTAGGTCCAAGAAACTGAGTTGGAGGGTACCTCTTCCTGTAGTAGTCTCCCTTCCAACTGTGAATACGCAGGAATATCAGCGAGATCTGGCTTTTGTGCCCTCCAAGCGTGTTGTAATTGTAAATACTTATACCGTTGTGTATGAGAGAGTTGGTATTCTGCTTGGAGGTCTGCAAAGGACTTTATGTCAACCCCCTTGATTATGTCACCTAGTGTTGTGATCCCCACTGTGTCCCATCCCCCGAAGCCCCGTAGTTTCCCTAGTTTAGGTAGCCGCCTCCCCTCCCACAATGGTGTGGCTCTAGTTAGTCTCCCCCCCACTTCATTTGCCGTTCTTCCCCATTCCATGCCTCAATCACCCGTCACGTAGCTGGTAACAAGTCTCCTGCCCAGCTTCTCCGTACAAAAAAGGAAGGAAAATATGTTTCTGGATTTGGAGCCTCTCTAATGCGTATGAAGGGGGTCTCCTGGCATGTGGCACCATTAGTTTATTACCACCAAATGAGCGGCTCATTAATAGGCCTGGATGTCTGGCAGGGCGATTTCCCCATTATATTGCTTTTTAGTAGTGTTTGTAACGCCACTCTGGGGTGGCCCCCATCCCATAACAGTTTCCGAAGCTCATCATTGATGGCCTTAAAAATACTGTTCCGTATCGCATGGAATTTACTTTGGAGTGTATTGAGTAGCTTAGGGAGCATTATCATTTTGTGCATTCCTGCCCTACCCAGCAATGTCAAGGGAAGTCGGCGGCATCTGGTCACATCTTCTCTAAATTCTGCCAGGATTCGTTTTATATTATGGGTGAGGAAATCAGCTTCTCTTGTTGAGATGTGCATTCCCAGGTATTTAAAACCTTCATTGGTAATTTGAAGTTGGTCTGGTAGAAACTGCATACCCACGGTTCCCCCTATTCGGTAAAGTCTTGACTTTCCCCAATTGATGTTGTATCCTGCCTGTCTGCCGTATTCCTTCACTAATTACAGGAACTTAGGGAGTGTACTGTTAGGGTTGGTGATATATAGTAGGTTATCGTCCGCGTAAAGCGAGATCCGTTCAGCAGTGAGGCAACCTCCACTGTCCTGAAAGCCTCCAAGCCCCGGTTGAGCCCTTATCTGACAGGCTAGTGGCTCCAAGGCTAGTGCAAAAAGTAAGGAGGGAGAGGGGGCAGCCCTGTCTAGATCCTCTTTAAATAGGAAAGTCGGCAGACTTTATTCCGTTGACCCTAACACTAGCTCTAGGGTCGGCGTACAGTAGCTCCATCCATGTCATAAATTCTCATCCAAATCTGAATTTCACCAGGGTTTGCCTTATTAAGGGCCAATGGACAGTGTCGAAGGCCTTCTCCGCGTCTAGGGAGAGGCGCATCTGTGAGGAGTTCATATTTTTCACCGTATCGAGCCAGTTGGCGAGGAGGCGGAGGTTGTAGCGCGTGGCTCGACCTGACATGAAGCCAGACTGATCTCTGTGAATCAATTGTGTGACCACTGTTATAAGCCGCGCTGCTAGTATGGAAGCCAGGATTTTAGTTTAAGTATTCAATAATGATATAGGGTGATAAGATTTAAACTTCTCTGGCGGTTTTCCTGACTTAGGTATGAATACTACTGTAGCCCTGCAGAGGTCTAGCGGTAGCGACCCTTCATCTCTAGCCGCTTGAGGCATGCTGAGAAGATGGGTGGCTAATAAACTCTCATTTTGTTTAAAGAACTCAGCTGGCAGCCTGTTCGGGCTAGGGGTTTTCCCGGAGTTTTGCCTAGCAATAGCCTATAGGACCTTGGTTAGGGTAATTTCTTCCTGTAATGCTTCTCTACTCTCTGGCTGCAGGAGAGTGGTGTCAGTATTGCTAAGGTATTCTACTATCTGCCTATGACTTGCTAGAAGACGAGCCTCATACAATTCTGCATATTATCGTGCAAACGCCCCGGCTATGTCTTGCGCATTCACGCATCTTTTCTCTTGCTCCTGTATCTGTGGGATCCAGTTTGCTTCTCTCTCCCTTTTACCCAGCCAGGCCAGGAGTCTCCCTGCTCTGGCAGTCGCCTCACAGAGCCTATGGTGTTAAGCTTGTATTTCTGTCGTGACTTCTCTTTCCGCCAGAGCACAGAGTTCCTTACGTGGAATTTCCAACTGTCTTAGTACAGTGGCCTCATTATCTTGGCTCCATTTCCAACAGATTGTTCTATAGGGTTTCAATTTGATGGGTTTCCTCCCTATGCTTTTGTGCTATTGCATCTTGCAGCGATTGTCTGGCTTCTATACTGCAGGTACACTAAATAAAATTAACGAGGAGCTTATAGCTATGTGTGCGATGATTATGCAAAACAGCCTTGCTTTAGATATCCTTCTAGCGAAAGAGGGTGGAGTTTGCCATGTGTTGAGGGTTTATCAATGTTGGACTTCAAATCTTTATAATAGTAATCTTACTAATATTTCGCATGAAACAAAGTTTCTTGAAGAACAAGCATTGTGGGGAAAAGTTGGTGAGTGGTTCCGTGAGTATTGAAAGTGTTTTGCAGACGTTGGTGAATGGTTTGGTAATATTGGTGGGGGAAATTATAAAAAATACTAACACTGTTAATTATTATTTCTTTATGCATAATTGTTCTCAATTTGCCTAACTTCTTTGAGGTAATCTTCTGCCTTAGAGGGGTTGAAATTGTGGGTGTGTGAAGAAAGCACCAGCAATGTTTCCAAAGAAAAGTAAGAGACAAGATATTGAAATAAAGAAGATGAAAACCATGAATGCTCTGGCTTATGATGAGATGAAGGCTTTGGAAGAATCAAGATGAAAGAGATTAAGGATGATCGAAAATGTATTTAACTAGAGTAGTGGATTTTGATAATTGAGTATTCAGTCTGGCAGAGTGATTTTGATTTATTTAAAATTGTATGCCTAATGTTATGAAACTAAAGTAAAGTCAAAGAAGGTAAACAAACTGACTTACAGGGGGAGTTTCCCTTTTAAGGACGGTTTCCCTCAAACACCAAAGGTGTCCTGCCTCATCATGGGGAATCCTCCTTGCATCATGAAACCTAGTCATGATGTGGGCTACAACTCCCTCGCAGCGCGGGAGGAACTCTGGGATGTTTTCAGATGTAAGGAGAATTCCTAAAACCCAGTGTGAGCAAATGGAGTGATGGGAAATGTGCAGTGCAAGAAAGTGGGTGAGTAAAGCTAGCTACAGGGTTAGCCTGATGAGTTTTATTCTTGCTACCCTGTACCAGGGTTAAAATCAGAAGGCAAAGAGTTCGGCTGCCAACATTAGATGCAAGCGTACTGAGTAGTGATTGACATGTTTCAGACTAAGACCTAGGAAGTGTTGTGGCTTTCATCAGGATCTCTATTATAGCTACTGCTGTGTGAAAAAGTGAATAAAAAAAATATACTGATAACAACGCATCGGTTTGTTGGATTAAAGATACTAAACCAGTGATCCAAGAAATCTGAATGAACTGATTCACCGGTTGGACCTGCAAGAGTCAGTTAGAGTGACACATCTGTTCTGGGCTGTTTGCCTAAGGTACACACACTGGTCTAACCGCTCGGATTAGCCACGGTGCTGTGGTGTGTGTGTCACCAGACTGGCAGCCTCATCGAAGATGTGTCACTCTACCTGACTCTTACAGGTCCAACTTGTGAATCTGTTCTTTGAAATTTATTGGATCACTGGTTTAGAATCTTTAATCCAGCAAACCAAAGCACTGCACATTTCTCATCACTCCATTTACTCACACTGGGTTTTAGGAATACCCCTTACATCTGAAAACATCCCGGAGCTCCTTCCTCGCAGCGAGGGGGTTGTAACGTGCATAATGACTAGGTTTCATGATGCGAGGAAGATTCACCTTGATGAAGCATGACACCTTTGGTGTGTGATTGAAACCGTTCTTAAAAGGGAAACCCCGCCTGTAAGTCAGTTTGTTTCCCTTCTTTGACATTACTTAGTTTCTTCAGACCCGAAGGCTCTGTGTGTATTGGGTCTTTAACTGGGGAGCCTGCCCTCGTGGTCCCTCATTTCTCCTCAGGCACTCCTTGTGTGTATACCTGCCTAATGTTATAAACATTTCTACACTAAAACAAAAGCACCACACGTTGCTTAAATACTAGGCCCAAACTAGGCCTGAGCGCCATCTTCAATTCTACTGCAGCCAGGATGTGTGTTTTCACTTCTCCTTTTATCACATGTAACAAAATGTGCACCAGTTTACTATTTTGTGTGGACATGATGTTCTAGAAGAAACGGGAGGAAGATTTTACAACATTCCTGTTTGTATTGCTATAGGTCTTTTTTATTTATGAGACACTCATTGTTTTGAGTGTAACAAGATTTGTACTGACACATCTGATAACATTAGATTAAAGGGATGGTTTTAATATTCATATTAGGAAATAGAATCGGGATAGTGCTAGATGATGTTGTCTTACATTTTGTGCTTTGATTTGTCAATTTCCATAATGATGTAATATCACCTTATGCTAACAATGCGATTTTCACTGTATTTTATTATAAAAGACTCTGAAATTGGAGGTGAGCCAGTCTGGTTTGCCCTGACTCTTTGAGAGTAGAACTACATTATTGTGTCGCTTGATGTGGACTTAGAAACGTTTCGTCTCTGTGACTTGACTTCATGTCAGATTCTTCGCTGCATCTGCTTGAGTCTTATGCTAATTTTCCTTATTGATTCACCAAGCATTTTGACTGTTAGTTGTGCCTTCTGAACTGCACTTTAATTATTTAAGAAACCTTAATGGTGTTGCCATTTTATAATGCTCACGTCCCTTCTTGACTTATTTAATTGACTACACAGATTTGTTTGCTGTTAAAACTTATATCTGTTGGGACTCACTGCCTCACTTCTTCTTGAGGTTAACTGATTCTGTGCAGGCACTTTATCTTGTTTATCTGAAAAGATAACACCAACAGTGCCAACGTACAGGCAACTGGGAAGACAGGCCGGTTCTGATCCAGTCTTCCATGCAGTCATTCGTCTGGTGGTCGGAAAAGGAGAAGTCTTATCATATCAGTCCACTGGAATTGAGAGCAGTTCATATAGCTCTGAAATCATTCCTTATGTTCTTTAAGATAAAATGACTTCTTGTTCAGGTGGACAGCACCAATGTACTGTCTAAACAAACAAGGTGAGGTGCCTTGCAGAAAGTTATCCTTGGAAGCACAAATGATCTGGAAATAGTTTATAGCAAGGGACTTGCAGTTCACCATCTACAGGTCCAGAAAGCAGAGGCAGACTCACTCAGCAGGTCGTTTCAAGAAAAACAGGATTGAGTCCTGACAAAGTCCTAAAATACATCTTTCTTAATTGGGGTTTTCCACAGCAAGGCCTAATCGCAGACACAGATAACAAGAAGTGTCCAGATTACACCTCCATGTACTAACAACCAAGGTAGAAGAGGAGAGCCCTTTTGATAGACTGGCTTCTCGCTGCAAATCCAGAATGATGCCCATAGCTTTGGAGTGGCCACACCAACACTGGCTCATAGACCTTCTACATTAGCGGTTCTTTAACTTTTGACATCTGTGGAGCCCTACTGAATCACTACTGAAAGCTGGGGACCACACGCAATAAGCAATTTCTATTATTTGTACCTCAAAACCATATAGGAAAATAAGAAACAAGTATACATCAAACAAATACAAAAACTACAACATTGTGTTTGATTATGAAGAGAAAAGTGTACAAAACAAAATGTTAATGGGATAGTTTGAGTTTTGTGAAAAAAACCACAGTGATATGGAAGTCCCTAGCATATATATTTGGTCTTTTTTGCCCCTCATGCATTCTTTCCTTTTGTCTGTGCGTACCAGCGCTTTTGGGGTGACTAATCATCCATGCTAGATTTTGTTTGCTCTACCTGTGTTGCTCCTGCAAATCGAACTAATGATGCCAACTTTATTTTTCTCTCCAGTATCAAGTTCCTTTATATTTACAGAGCAATATACAAAATTCAGTTTTACATTTCCATTGTTTGTGTATATATACTTTAATAATCTGTTAATCTTACTTAATTTTTCAAACAGTCATGGACTCCCTAAAGATGCGTCTCTGACCCCCAAAAGTCTATGGACCTCAGGTTAAGAACCAGTGTTCTACATCTATTCCAGCGGTCACACAGGAGGCTGTAATGCAGATAGCATCTCCTATACAAGTTCTTGTCTCACACTATCCATGGTTGAACTTAGCAGGCTGGCTTCAGAATTCATACAATATAGGAATTTGAACTTATCATAAGACTGTATGGACATGCTGAAAGAAGCAAAAGCGTCCTTCCAACAGAACAGCTCATGCTTTCAAATGGAGGAGGTTTTCATCTGGTGCATCCAAAACAACTGCAATCTCTCCATATGTAAAGTGAAAGTGGTAATTCTGTACTTTCTGTGCCTTGTAAGAATTGGATTGCTGTTTTCATTAATTAGGGTACACCTTGCAGCATTCATTGCCTTTAGGAAATCTCCTTCACAAACCTTTTTCTTTTGAATGCTAGTAGGAAGGATTTTCTTGAGGGGGTCAATTCAGTATTCCTCTTTAACAGATCTCAATGTCCCCGTGGGAAAGTATCATTGTTCTCTCTAAATTCATGGGTCCACTAATTGTGTCTGTACATAAAAAATCTATACTGGTTTAACATGGAAAGGGCATTTTTGGACGCGATAACTTCAGCTGGTAGAGTCAGGGAGGTTCAAGCCTTCTGCAGTCAGGAACCTTGCACAACTATGCATAAAAACAGAGTGGTAAAGAGAGCTCATTGGAGTTTTCTTCCAGAGGTGAATTCAGATTTCTATGTCAATCAGACTCTTAATGGCTTTCTTACTGAATCCATTAACCCCAGTTGAAAGAGCCCTTCACACATTGGGCGTAAAAAGAGTTAAACATTTTACTTAAACAGAGCAAAATGTTAAGCAGTCTGATGGTTTGTAAACTGTTGCCCCTAAGAACTGGTTTACCACTACTAAGCAATCCATCTCCGGGCGGACAGTTTTTGTATTTTACTGTTTTACCAGGTAGCAAACAAACTGGTACTTGGTAAGTGTAACAACCACTCTACTAGACGCAAAGCTGCAGCTGCTCTACTGAGAAAATATATCTATTTCTGAAATATGTTAGGCCCCTACATGGAGATCTAGCTATATATTTACAAGACTCTTTTCTCTTCATTTGGACTACAGGGAGGATGCCCAGTTAGAACAGACTTATTTGAGGAATCTTTTTGGGTAATGATGTAATATTGTTTTGTTAATTTGTTTGTCTTTTTTAGTGGGATGGGCTTGCTATTCTGTTTAGTGGTTATGCCTATTAATGAGTGTTCCATAGAGGAGAAGGGAGAGTTACTTAGCTCTTCTCCAGGGGAATGCTCATCAAAGTCATAAGCAACCCCCTCACCTCCTCAGATGAATGAATGTAAAACATTTCCCTTTTGTTCAGGATCATCTTGGCCCTCTAAAAATGAATTGACCTGTCACCTTTAGGGCATGATGAGACACATGATGAGGGTGATTCCTTTAAAGGCAAAGTTTCAAGTGTTCAATCTATGGCAACCTATCGGCTAACATTGCTCTGCTTCCCTGTTCTTTTCCTTTTCAAAAAGGTTTGTGAAATTAGTTACATTTTGAATATAATTGTTTCCTTTTTAAAAATGAAAGTGAATTAAATTTGGCCACTTTGTAGCCTTTTATTAGGCTGCAAAGATATTTTCATTATTTATAGTGCTTTTCTACTGTAAAGCATTGTATAAAGGTCAAAGTGACGTTACAGTTAGGAATTGTAATAATAGCCTACTTTCTACTAAAAAAGACCTTATAAATTCACTGAAAAAAACAAAGGTTAAAGGGATTTTATAATTCGGTCAAAATGTATCTTTAAAACAAACTGTTTCAAACAAACAAAACCACTGAACTTCACCAGTTATAGCTTTCTCAAGTAACTATAAATCGTGCCCTAATGCAACTATAACTCGCACACTCACCATGCACATCATAAATGATGTCATTTTGATGTTGCAGTCATGTTATCAATGATCTTATAGAACATGTCATGAGTGATGTAAACGGGAGGTAATTAACAGTGCATAGTAAAGGTAGGAGTTATAGTTACTGAAGGGTATGAAGCTCAGCTGGGGGGGGCCAAACGCTCCCCTCTTCTAAATTATAATAAGCCTCCTTGGGGATTGGGTCCCCGGGGCCTTCTTAAGGCTTGGGAGTGGGGCTGCATGCCTCAGTATTTATGTAAAAAGGGATTAGAATGTTTGAGTAGATAGAAGTTGCCATGAAGACAAGATGGATGTAAGGACAAGACGGTTATATTGCGAGGGTTGTTCTACAATAAAGAAGATTTAACTTGAACCACATGTATGTAAAGTGGTTACTACAGCATGCTTATTGGCTTTGTCAAGATGTGACCACATCAGTATACAAGGCAAGCCTTTTGGCTTTGTCAAGGGGTCACCACGTGATTATATGAAGGCAAGCCTATTGGTTTTGTCAAGGGGTGATTACATCAATATACCAGGCAAACCTATTTGCTTTGTCAAGGGTCCCCATCTTAATAAAACAACAATCATGTTATGATTAAACATTAAAACCAATAGAATCCAAAACCATATTCAAAGGAACTTACTTTTACCAATAAGCATTGAAATGTTTGTCAATAAACCTTTAAATGAAGCATGTGTATTCAGAACCTCATGTGTAAGAATCTTTCTTTTAAACTTTTCCTGGGATCATGTTGTATATGCCACAGGAAACTTAGGGTTATTTTTGCTAAAATATTTCGAGGGGGTAGGGGACCCCTGCAGTTCCCCACAACACTTTTGTTACACATTGGTGGTGCTCCGGTCCAGGGTAGGGCACCACATTGCCGGAAAAATATGCAAATCAGTCTACAAAGGGAATGGTGCACTTCTTGCCAGGAGTAATAAATAATAAATGAGCGTCTTTGGCCGCTCATTATATATATATATATATATATATCTCCACACGCCTGCCTTCAAATATGGACAAACTCCAGCACGCTCACTCGTTCACAAACACGATTTATTGGCAAGAAAACAACGGTAACGCGTTTTAACAGCTGCAGCTGCCTTTGTCAAATTATTTATTTTTTTTATCAATCCAAAGCTGTAATACTATGCCTGAAGTGGTAAAAGGCTTTTTTCATTTTACAGCTCAGGATGGCACTGTGCAAGTTCTATGCCAAAAGAATTTGCTGTAGAAATTGCAAAAGAATTTGTCCCTTTCTAGCTCGGCATGGGTGGCACTGTGCTAATCCTAGGCGTAAAAACTGCTAGTAAAACAGACATTTGTGGTGAGTAGATTCAGAGTGTTGTGGTGTTGAGGGTGCTCTATAGAAGAGCTGATCTTCAACTAAACGTGGGAACTGCCCAGCATTCTGTGCTTTTTTTGCATAATTTATGTTGCCCTCTAAGCCTCAAAGGGTATTGTTTTGATGTGTATAAATTGACAAAGGTAGTCGCCGAAACGCGTCTTTTTGTGTGTATAACCCAATAAAAACTGGGTAATCAGTTTCCCGGGATTGCTGTACTCCGTGTACTTTGCAGCAGCGATATATATATATATATATATATCTATATTCACTAAAAAAAACGTTATAGATAGTTAACTATAACTCGCGCGACCGCAATCCACTGCTGATGACGTCACATATTACATCACTGTATTCACTAAGATACTGTTAATAAGTCAGTTATACAATTAATTTTTCAAAAACAAATCATCCATTTAGACACTTATATACCCATTTATTCTTCCATCGACCTTGAGATATCCATATATAAAACATATGTAATTTTCTGAAAAACACACATTCCCTGATGATGTCATCAGTGATGTCATTTGAGATGTCATCAGTGACGTCATGAGTGATGTCACTGACCATGTCATGAGTGATGTAATATGTGACGTCATCAGCAGTATATTGCGGTCGCGGACGTTATAGTTAGCTGAACTAACTATAACGGGGGAATTTCAATGGTTTTTTACGAGTGAAATGTCCAGCTAACTATAACATGTGTGAAACCTATGGTTTTTTTTGTGAATTTGTAAGGTTTTTTAAATGCTAATTTATGTATGTATTATTATATTTTTTATATATTTATTTTACAATAAACTACCTATGTATATGGTTATAGATTGACTGTATCCTTTAATATGGAATGGCTCAGCTCTTTTATTTTGAATTTGGATAAAGTTGAACAGCATAGTTAATATCTTCTATAAACGTATAAACATTTAAAAAACATTTTTTTTTAAGGGTTTTTCACCGTGCGCGCACCCCTCGATTTTTTGAAAAAAAACAAAATGTTTTTTTCACCCTTCGTGGTCCTTCAGGGACCCCCTGACAAAGGCTAGGGGGTCAGGAACTCTCTACCCTGCCCCCTTTTCACGTTCTCCACCTTTCTTTTTCACTGTCACACACAAAATGGCGTCCGACACTTTCTGATTTCGACCGATTCAAATGTTGACTGACATCTAACCACCAATTAGAATTACGCTCGAGGACATTTGGTGCGCGCACGGTGCGAGCACCGTGAGCGCATATAGATATTTATGTACTTTTAACTGCAATTTTCTCAGGAACCACTGAACAGATTGACACCATATGTGCAAAAGGCACATGCCTGACCTGAGGACTACCTCTTTGCCAAATTTCAAGTAATTCTGTTCAGCCGTTCGGGCTGTACCTTCGACTAAAGGTCCTATGGGAAAATGCATGGGGAAAATGTGTTTTGGGACCCCCCTTTTTTCTCAGCCCCCGCTTGATGAATCACCCCGAGACTTTCAGGGTAGGAGCTGAGCGGAGAGCCCCATTAGTTTTGAAAGTTTCGCGAGGATTCGTCAACCGGCGCCAAAGCTATTCAAAATAGAATTTTCAGATTTCCTATGGGAACTCGGTCCTAACTATAACTATCTACTGGCGACCGCCAGTAGATTATATATATATATATATATATATATATATATATATATATATACAAGATAACGATGAGATGATTTGAAGTTGGCAATGAAGGTGCCTCAGCTCCAAAGACACACGGACACGGACCTCCAGTTAAGTGCTAATTTATTTTTGCTGGCAGTGTCGTCTTGACGTTTCGGCTCCCAAGAGCCTTGCTCACATGACAACGTGATTATTCAAAATGACCCAATAAATAGTAATGGCAAACAGTTCAGAGTTCAGGCTGAGGTCATGTGACTATGATGACCAGAGACATAAACAACAAACTTCGATATGGCCTCAGCGCTGACTCTGCAACGTAAACAACAAATGGTGTCAGTGCATTCAATATAATGAAGCATTTCAAATTAATGATTGTGCATGATATTGTGCAATTTAATCAATAAATATACTGAACAATAATATATAAATATATAAATATATAAATAAATATGTCAGTTTAAAATCCACATCAGCATTTTTACAAATAAAATATCGTAAAAAACTATATAGCTTGAATGCCATGGCATCAATGGATTGATCATGCTCTGGGGACATAATTTCAGACCACATTAATTTGAGAAAATATTATTCTGTCCCTTTTGGAAGAACCTAATGAGTAATGCTCAATCTGCCGCAACAAATTCACATTTGTGTATACTCATACTATCGGCTTGAATGCCAGTGGCTAATGCCAGCCAGTTAGTGAGGGATAGATAAATATCTCTAAAAATCAATATAAAAGCATGAATTATAAAACATGAAAATATTGCATAAACATTAATACACGTCTTCATAGTTAAAATTGCTTGTTGCTAACAGTCATCATATAAAAACATCCTTACCCTTTTTCCCAAAATTTAAAGGGAAAATACCATCACTACAGATAAGTACCCGATAAATATATATACACCTAATGTGAAAATGGAAAAAGTGCTAGAGGTGAATGGGGAAATGTGTAGCTGATTAAATTGCTATGTCTAAAAAGGTATTACCTAATATATTTATAAAATATTTTTTAGAAAAGATTATTTAAAAAAAAAAAATTAAATAAAAAACCCCAATGGATATAATGGTATGATAAAATTCAATGGGTTTAAACACTGGAAAGTGGATATCGAGTTCATTGTTGTGTTACCCTACTAAAACTTTGTTTATAAAAATGGCCAATCATATTAATTTCAGTTAAAGTCAGTACTCTTGGTAATCTGGTATAGCTGAATATATTGATATTAAATTGATGATGTAAACACCTGCATCATGGGACTTCAGGTTCTACAGTCTATATATTCCCCATATGGGATTATTATAAAATATATAATGAGGTGATATGAGGTTATAAATACAACCAAAGATATAACAATAAACTAGTGCAAATATAGTATCTATCAAGCCTGATAGAATATGATCGTAAAATTCACTAGAAATGCTACAGGCACATCACCTACAAGTGTCGATTAGCACATTAAATTCGACTATCATAGATATGCTTTCATCTGAACTGGCCACATATGGATAAATCCAATGTCATTCTATAAAATCAAGTGATACATTGAAAGAGAATTCAGAGCTCAGTTAAGGCAAACAAGTATAGAGGTCCTCCGTGACATTAAGATCTTTAGGCGTTTTAGTATCGAGCTGCAGAATATAGCGGGTCTCTAATTTCCGGAGTTTAGCTTCTCTGTTACCCCCCCCGCCTACTGGCATTGACAGCGTCGATCACAAAGAATTTAAGGAGGCGAATGTCACTCTGGTGTGTGTCTCTGAAATGTCTGGCGACAGGGTAGGTATTGTCCTGATTAGATATGGCTCTTAGGTGTTGTAGTATGCGTTTGTGGACGGCCAATTTAGTACTGCCGACATATCTAAGAGAGCAGGGACATTCAAGTATGTAAACGGCATACTCTGTTTTACATGTCAGCAATTTTTTGATTTGATGTTTGGTATTGCTGAACCCATCCTGATAAGTCTTAGTGTTGACCCCATGTATGCAGGATTTGCAAGTTTTACATTTAAAGAAGCCAGTGTTAGTTTGGAGCCAAGTGGATTTTTCAATTAATTCTGGGTTGGTGTTAACTAAATGGTCCCTCATTGACATAGCCTTGCTGAATGTTAAAGAAATACGTGTAGGCAGTGAAGGCCCTATGATTGGATCATTTAAAACAATAGGCCAATTACGATTAATGATCCTATAAATGTCCTTATGTTGTTTGCTAAAGCCTGTTAGAATTCTAAAGTTGCTCTCCACAGTATGGGGGATATCAGAGGTGTTTGAACTTTGAGTTGCCTGTTCAGTAGGGGCCATATTAGTGTATATACTGAGTAGTTCCTGTCTTGTATGTTTCATAGATTTAGATATGGCGCTATCTATGCTGTGTCTAGAGTAACCCCTTTGGATAAATCTCAACTTGCTAGCTGACTGTGCACTTTCTAGATCCGCTGTATTGCTGCATACTCGTCTAATTCGGAGCATTTCTCCATACGGGATACTTGCTATTAAGTGTGCTGGATGAGCACTGCCCGAATGTAAAACAGTGTTACCTGCTGTTTTTTTTTACGAAACAACCTGGTTTCAATTGAATTGTTCTTGATCTAGACTTCAGTGTCTAGAAATGTTACCGATGTCTGACTCATATTGGCTGTAAAAGCGAGGTTAAGATCATTTACATTGATATTGGAAATAAACTAATTCGCTTGTTCTTCATTACCCTTCCAAATAATAAACAGGTCGTCAATAAAACGATACCAAGTAACCACATATTTGTCTACTATTTCCTTATGTTTGACCCTAAGGACCAGTTCCTCCCAAGCGCCCATATGAAGACAGGCAAAACTTGGAGAGAAACTGGCCCCCATAGCCACCCCCTGGAGCTGGCGGTACAGTAGATTATTGTACATAAAGACATTATTGGTCAAACAGAATTCAAGCATATGGAGCAGCATGTTGTTATGATCATTGTTCAGGATTTCTCTTTGGTTTAAGTAATGTGCTACTGCCTTTAGACCATCCTCATGTCTGATGCTCGTACATAGCGCGGTTACATCAAGGGCTAACATCCAGAAGCCATCCATCCATTTAATTTGCTGGAGTTTGCAAAGGAAATCTCCTGTATCCTGTATGTAGGACAAAAGCTTTTTGACATGTGGCTGCAAAATATATATACTCATATATATATACATATATCACCACACAAAATAGAACAGATTGTCCGCGCTCTCAGGTAGTACCAGTTTGCAGTTTATTACAATAAACTGCAAACTGGCACTACCTGAGAGCACGGACAATCTGTTCTAATTTGTGTGGTGATATTGTTGAGCTGCTCTGCCGACTTTTCTGCGCCACTATCTTGGGCCAAAGGATCCTTGTGTGTGATATATATATATATATATATATATATATATATCTATCTATATATATTCTGTCCACTTTTTTCCGTCAACGACCGCTGCTCTCAGCACGGTGGGTTCACCAGCTTACGGGGACGGGCTCGTAAAATATGCGTTTCCCAAAAGAGCCACTGGGAACTGTGGGCTTCATTTCCTTACGTTTATTTACAATTCATATATGCAACCCTCTTGCTGACAAACGCGTTTCTGCGCCTTGGCCTTCGTCAATGTCAGCTGCCCTTAGTGCGCAAATCACTTAAATTCATTTGTGATTGGCAGACTTCATCATACACTAATCAACAAAGAGAGAGGAGTTTTGCAGAAAATCATCCAGACACAATTGCAAAAGTGGAGGCCATTTTAAACTTTCAAATGTACACTGTTTGGTCTAACTGTAAAAAATAAATTCAGCATTTCAGTCAAAAATAAATTATTATCAAAGCGTCCCCTTCTTGAAAATCATTGTTAGACCTCGTAATCTTCTTTCCAAATGGCCCCATTGTTTTAATCATCCAATAATAATACAAATTGCGTTGGAAGTTTAAAATAGCCGCCACGTTTGCAATTATGTCTGGATTATTACACAAATTAATTTAATTGATTTGCGCACTCAGGGTAGCTGACATTGACAAAGGCCAAGGCACCGAAGCACGTTTGTCAGCAAGAGGGTAAACTTATATATATATATATTATTTATTTAGCCTTTGGCAGACAGGATAGTGCACACAAACATGGCAGATATCCGGTTTGCTGTGTTACAAGTGCATTATAGACTATGACACTTATAATACGCTTGATGTTTTGATGGAGTATCTCATCAGCCAGACTCTAGACCAGGCACATAATGTCCAAGAAACCGATGAAAAAGACAAATCAACCCACGTTTCCTAAACCAACAAGCAAAACATTTCAATGCTTGAAGCGCAAACATTTAGTAACATAAATAATGGAGAAGAAAGAACATACTGAAAATACTAAATTGTAATATTCGATTTATCATGCTTACTCTCTAAACATCATTAAAGTTAGTGCTATGGGACCCATGTTTTTTTGCTTCTCCCCATTTATTTTGCACTGAAAAAGACAACAGACTACCACTTATCTTCTTAAATGTGGGATACAAGACACTCTGCTCTCAAGCTTCCCCCCATGGACGGTACAAACTTGCTAGAAATAAGGATTTTTTCGATTTTTTATTATAAAAGTGGCTGCTAAGCCAGGACACAAATACTGCAGCTATTCACATTGCCAAAGAAATCAGTTTTAAGGAGAAATCATGATTTCTTCATGTTGAAATTTGGGCCCTTTACTGTCACAGGTAATAGTCCCAGCCATGCAAGTGGGATAATGTTTTTATAGGGAGAAGTATGGGAACCCAGAATAGTAATAGAACATGTTTTATTACCAATTGATTTTCTCTCCATTTGTGGTTTTCAAATGTAGGCCTGTATGGAAGTAAGAGCAGATTTTGCAAAATTCTGAGTTGTTAAAATGACTACTATTTCTAAAATCAGTGTCTAGGGCACTTTTGAAAATACATTGGTTTCTTTCAAACCCATTTTTCATTCATTAGATTTTACCATATAAATTGATGCATCATAGGTATAAAAAGAAAAATCATTCTAAAATGGAGCTTAGCTGTTGGCTATGGGTATCACATGCTTTTGGGATTCCAACAAGCACTACATATCCCTGCGACCCCAAGGAGTTGATGGACTAAACTGTATATTACTTTGTAAATCAATCATCAAGGCAAAAAAATTACAGATGAAAACTTTGTCACATCTTTCTATTGTTTCCTACTTACATTCATTTTTTTTTATTTCAATGATTCCTTTCTTGGTAAAAAGCATGAGGGACTTGCACAAATGACCCTTTGCTGAACTCTCAATTTTTACTACTTTTCATAAATATATAGCTTTCCAGGTTTACCCAAAGGTTTCACACCAGAACAAATAGGGAAAATCAACTACCACCATCAAAAACTGTTCCCGATAAGTGGGAAGAAGGTGATCGTAGCAAAAAAAAAATGTTGGTGCCATTTTAGAAAGGAACACCTATATTTATGCTCACAGCACTTTTTTACCATTTTGTTTTTTTTAAATTCTCAAAATGTTAATATATTTTGGCTATTTTCTCCGTTCCTTCCCGGAATCTACAAACCCTGGGAACATTTAAAATGCTCAACATGTGGAATTAAAGGACATACATGTGTCTTGGATACCTTTTGTGGAAAGAAGTTATGATGGCTTAGGTGCAAAGTGTCCCAAACATCAAAGAAAGGCTTAGTGTGCAATCAGGCACACTGACCACTTTTTATATAGAGTTATTGTTATTGTTATTGTTATTGTTATTTTGGATTTATATCGCGCCCAATCACCTGCAGGTCTCTAGGCGCTCGAAATCTCTAGTTACAACAATAAGCTTGGCAGACATTGCAAGAAAACACTCCCTGGTCTAGCTGACACTCAGAATCCTTCTAAACATCAGTGTTTTTAGCATCTTCCTAAACCGCAGGAGGTTCCCTTCCCTGCGCAGCATCTCAGGCAGCGTGTTCCATAGCTGAGGGACTAACACAGAGAAGGCTCTGCCTCCCTTGGTTACTAATTTGTAACGGGGGCAGACCAGTAGCTGAGAATCTGAAGATCTAAGTGTTCTCACTGGGCTGTACACAACCAAACGATCTGCAATGTAGGCGGGAGCCTGGCCATAAATTGCCTTATGGGCCGTACATAGGCTCTTAAATTCCACACGCTCTTTAATGGGGAGCCAGTGCAGGCTATGAAGCAGAGGGGAGGCCTTAGTTCTCCGTGGGAGTCTAAAAATCAGTCGTGCGGCGTCATTCAACACGACCTGTAGTCTATTTGTCAGGGTTTTGGGGAGTCCCAGATAGAGGGCATTCCCATAATCTAGCCTTGAGATAACAGTTGCTGCTACGATTGAGCGCATCATTGATTGAGAGAGGACAGGGGCTAGCTTCCGCAGTTGACGGATCACATTTATGCAGCTTCCCACCACAGAGGAGATTTGACTGGACATTGAGAGATCACAGTCCAGTTTAATCCCCAGACTCTTTACATTCAAACTTGGTTTTGGAGCAAGACCTAACTCTGCTGGCCAGTAGAGGTCATTCCAAGGTGAGGCGGTAGATGGAATCACCAATACCTCAGTCTTGTCTGGGTTAATCTTCAGCAGATTTTCAGTCATCCATTGAACAGTATGCCTCAAGATGTTCTGGGCATTAAGTTGTGCAGTCCTTGTGTTGTCGACACTCAGTACCAGCTGCGTGTCGTCCGCATAATTAAAAACTCTACAGCCCATGCAGGCCAATGATGCAATTAGAGGTTGTAGGTAGAGGTTGAAGAGGAGTGGGGACAGGGCGGAGCCCTGTGGCACCCCACATTCTAAAAACCCCACCTCAGATGTTTCATCCCCTAGTTGTATCTTTTGTGTCCTACCCGAAAGGAAGGATTGCAGCCATTTAAATGCTAAGCCCTTGATCCCAAAATCGCTCAGCCTGTCCAGGAGAAGAGCATGACTGACCGTATCGAACGCCGCTGATAGATCTAGCAAGATCAGGGCGCTCGGTGTCTTACAGTCAGCCATGCCTCTTAATTCATCCAGCACCGAGAGCATCACCAACTCGGTGCTGTGATGAGCTCTGAACCCTGCCTGTCGCTCATGGAGTAGTTGATGAGACTCCAGGTACAAAGACAGGGACTTTAGTACATGCTGTTCCAATATTTTTGAGAAAAAAGGCAGCTGGGAGATGGGCCTGTAGTTTTTCAGTATTGCAGGATCCAGACCAGGTTTCTTCAACAAAGGCCTTACACGAGCCTCCTTGAGTTCTAGCGGTAAATACCCTGTTTCCAAGGACCTATTGAGGAGGGAGATGATGCATTCCTCCAGTACCGGACGGGCTACCCGAAAGACACTGGGTGGGCACGGATCCGCTGGAGAGCCAGATTTAATTTTATCCATCAGTTTCTCCAGGCTGAACGTATCCAGCTCTGGAAATACTGTAATCGAGCAGTCAACTGGTCCGAAAGGAGCCAGAGTTATAGCCGTCCCAGTAACCATCCCACCCCTTATTTCCTTAATGATGTTCTTCACTTTCTCTAAGAAATAACCTTGAAAGGAATTACAGTCAATAAGGGGCTTGGTGTTTTCGGGCTTACTGCTCAGTTCGGACAGAATTTTAAATGTCTCTTTCTGAACGTTGACTGCTCTACTCAAGCGCGACTCATAGTAATCTGCTTTGGCTAGGGCAATAGCCTTTTTATATAGGTGGAGGGAGGCTTTATAAAGATTCCTGGCAGTATCCTGCTTAGTTTTCCTCCAACCTCTTTCAAAGGCTCTAAGCTTCCTTTTATGCTCCCTAAGTGCTGATGTAAACCAGGGAGCCCCTTTACCCAGTCCCTTTATCAGTTGAGATCTTACTGGCGCTATCTGGTCGATGGCCTGAGTTAAGTTCTGCGTTAGATCCGCATATTCCCGATCTAGACTGCGTTCCGGATCAAAGGACTGGACAATTGGGGGTAGCGCCTCGGTCAAATTTATTAAATCAACCTCTGCCCATTTGCGGGTTCTCCTGATTTCCGACGATAAATTATGTATATGGCCATGAATACGTATCTCACAGGACACTAGATGATGATCTGACCATATACATGGGACAACATCTTTAAGCGTGACAGTTGTACCTGTGGTCCACACAAGGTCAAGGGTGTGACCTTTAATATGAGTGGGAACTTCCACAAGTTGTTTAAACCTCAGGGCAGTCATCATGGTATCTAGAGTATCTACTGGCATGTGCCATGCAGGGCATCTGACACACATTGTAACAGTAGAAATGGACAAGCTGACTCCCCCCTCATAGAAAACCATTGAGATGACGACAAGTCTTAAGCATGGGAAAGAGACTCCAGACAGTATTTAATCTTAGTTGCATTAGTACACTGCTGTTTGCTACATGTAAGTGGAGCGAACATAACAATACTGCACCCCCAACACACAGCAAGGCTGCAGGTCAGACAAATCATGATTTTAACTTATTATGTCACCCCAAACAAGCAACACCAATAGATCTGGCCTTGGCAAGTCTGCAGTATTTATGCATTTTTTGCAAAATCATGCAATAGGCATTACAAACTTAAATGTAATAAAAATGATGCAGTCTAAAGGTATGTTTGCAAAATAAAAATGATGTAAAAAATGATTTATCACAAATATAATTAAGTAAAAGAACACATACAATTGAAGCACATATTAAAGGAGATTAGCTCATCAACTTTGCACGTAAGTGGGCTACTTTTTAGGATGGTGTGCTCCAGCAAAATGAAATTTCTCACAATAAAGGGAGCCAGTGTCTAAAATGTGCTGACCCATTGCCCCATGCTTTATGCTGTGGTGGGTGGAAGCAAAATGTGAATAACTCTTGAACAGACCAATGTGTGGAGAGAGCTCACCCAAAGCACCTGTATGTAATGTTTTGTACCTATTTTAATTATGCTTTTTTTGCGAAAACAAGAGGCTGGCACCTACAGATATTGCTACATGGGATGTAAAAATGATTTACTTGTCTTAATCACCTCAGCTTTTAAATGTCCCCCTCTTGCTTCGCAGTGGGTTCCCCTGTTGTCATGTGGCCAGTTTAGGAGGCTGAGGCATTATAGCAATGGATATCTGAGTTCATAGGTCCTGGACATAGGGACGCAGGGGGTGCTGAGGTTCAGAAGGTAGAATGAGCAATAAGGATGCGTTTTTGCCTTGTCTCATTTCCTCTGCAGTCAAAGGCAGAGGTCAAATGTCAGGTTATGTCTTATGACATATTGATCCTTATTCTTTCAACATGGAAGATGGAATTTACTTTTGTTCCTCTGACTGCAAATTGAGAGGCTTTTGTGAACTGAACTTTGTGACAATCTTGTTTGGTCACAGGGAGTGTAAAATGATAGGCTATAGGATGTAATTTTCTTTTACACACAACAAAATGTAAATGTCTGTAAATGAACTGTAACAAATGTTTTTTAAATTGCAGTTAGGAAAGCACAAACAAACAAAGCACATTTTTGGTAATTCTAAAGTGTGATGGAAACAAAGGTTTTGGTAGGATCAAACTAAATCAATACGCTTTACTTGTTGATCTGAAAATGATAAATATTAATTGAAACCAATTTCCAGAGGTTATCTTTTCTGCGCTATATAGTTCTATCAGTACAACTGCATATCTCTGCAAATGTAGTGGCCATTACAATGGAAAATGTGTTGTCTGTTAGTGATAACGTGCTACCACACCATGCTTTAGCAATATATTTGTCTCAGTATGGTCTTAAATGCACCACCACCTGAATAATACAGACATACCATACCCTCTCGGGGCCGGACTGGGAACAGCAACCAGCCCTGGCAGATTGCTGCTCGACTGGCTGTGGGAGCAAGGGGTGGGGCGGAAGGGGGTTCTAGCAAGAAACACCACTCCCGCTTTTGTTACAGAGGCAGATATTGCAGCACTGCAAAGCCAGCCCCCAGTGACAAAACCGGCCCCCACGAGCACAAAAGCAGCCCTCACCCCTCCAGCCCACAGGAAAAATGCCCGGTGCCTGCCCCTCTCTTTCTGAATAGGTGTGCCTCTTTGCTACACTTGTTCTTTGTGTGGTGGTTGTTTATTTTTTTATTTTTACAATCTCTATGACTGCAGTAATGTAACATGGACAGCAGCACCCCACTCTGAAATTTGTTCCAGCACCACTGACTGAGTGTGTTGCTCATGTCAGCCAAGACCACACGGATATTACTTCCGGTTCGGGGATCTCAGTTTAAACACAGAAAAATGAGTTTAGTTGAAACCCTGTCCTCAAAGACGGGGAGAACTCAAGTCAGGGTGCCCTTCTCTCCCTTGGCGCCAAAGGTTGAAAATCAGCTTCTAGAAATAAATGCCCTCGAATCCAGTCACTGAAAGTTTGATTTTGACTAAACTCAAGCAGCCTTCATCGGGTTTTTTTTTATTGGTACCGCTGCTAACGAGTCTAGAAGGCCGGGGTGAGATTTAACACTTTCTTTTACTTTCCACACAACACGTAATCTAATGTATGTGATTTATCTCACTTGAGAGATGGGCCACAGACTTATTTTTTAAATGCCAAATAGATTGTAGCAAACGCCAATTGATTTCATGAGCAGCTTGAGCTGTTCTGTGGTTCCCGGCTCCCTCTTGTGGCAATATCTGAGAACGCAGGCACAATGTACACAATATAACACCAGTATCCGGATACTTCTGTCTTAAAACGTCATTTTCAGAGCGACTTTAAAAGGAGCACTTCATGGATAAGGTAAACAAGCCACCAGTCACTGTACTAAAGCTTTTTTGGTCTCTCCGTCATAACGGTCAGAGCTGCCGACTGTGGAACTGAGGAACCAGTTTCACCAGTTTCGAGACGAGTGTCGGCTTCGGCGCAGTATCTTGTGATTTTGATTCTAGCCAATCACTCTGTCTCCCCGTGCCAAAAGGCAACAAGCATTGTCAAATCCACCAGTTCTTGCCTATACAAGAGCTATAGGCTTTGCCAATATGTTTTAGCCATGTGGCACACCAGCGTGGCTGCTGTTCAGCTAAAAGTTAATGAGGTAAGGGAGTGATGTAGAGCATAATGATATATAGAGTGGCCTAGAGTGCAGTGCATACATGCCTACATTTTAGAAGGGGAAAGTGGGACATTAAAAAAAATAATTGGGAGAATGTAGTCCTGCTATTGACTTCTATTAACCCGTTCCGTGCTCATGACGGAACCACTCCGTCATGAGCCACGGGTGCCGTGTGCTCATGACGGAGTGGTTCCGTCATGCTGCGGCCGTTGGCGGCCGCTCCGCCCACGCGGCGCTAATTCCCCGCCTGTGCGGGCGATTAGCGCCGCGGGCGGAGTCATGACGGAATCACTCCGTCATGAGCACAGCTCAACCGTGACTCATGACGGAGTGGTTCCGTCATGAGCGCGGCGC
This sequence comes from Triturus cristatus, assembly GCF_964204655.1. Lineage (NCBI taxonomy): Eukaryota > Metazoa > Chordata > Amphibia > Caudata > Salamandridae > Triturus > Triturus cristatus. The sequence continues at coordinate 1,140,207,139 of NC_140590.1, read as the reverse complement.
CACCGTAGTGCCCCCAAACCCCCCCCAGCGCTGCGGCGGAATTCCTGCCGCAGCCAAGGGGTTAAGGCCTGAATCAGGTCAATTGACATGTACTGGGACTAAATTAAAATATAGCAGGCAGAGAGAGTGTGACAAAAGTGCTGTTCACTGGCCTGCAGGAGCAGGTTACTTGCAGTGCATACTGTGAGTCACACAAGACCAGTCCCTGTCTGCAGAAGTCTGCCGAGAAAACAGGTTTTTGCATACAGGAATCGGGAGGCGGGAGACTAGCCTTGAAATCCGTAGTCTTCTGCCTGAATATGGAGGGTTGTCATGTATGGCACTGATGTGGAGTGGTACAGAGAGTAGTGGCGTAGAGTGCAGTGGTACAGAATTGAATAGAGTGACATAGAAAGCAGTGACATAGAGCACAATGTTGCAGAGTTGCGTAGCGTGCCTTGTTTCAGAGTAGAGTATAGTGGCATAGAGTGCATTGGTTTTGAGTAGAGTGGTGTTGAGTACATTGGGGTAGAGTGTAGTGGTTTAGAGTCGAGTGGTATAGAGTGCAGTGGCATAGAGTGGGGTAGAATAGAGAAGATTGCTACAGCGTGGAGTACAGTGGCGTAGAGTGGTATAGAAGGCTTAGAGTGCAGTGGCGTAGAGTAGATTGTTTCAGAGTAGAGTGAAGTGGCATAGAGTAGTGCGTAGAGTGTAGTGGTGTAGAGTTGAGTGGCATAGAGTAGAGTGGCATAAAGTGCAGTGGCGTAGAGTGGAGTGGTGCAGAGTGGAATAGAGTGGCGTAGAGTACAGTGGTGTAGAGGAGAGTGTTTCAGAGTAGAGTGAAGATGTGCAGGGTAGAGTGAAGTGGTGCAGGATTGAGTCGTGGTGTAGAGTGCACTGGCTACATTGCAGTGCATCAGTGGCATAGAGGGCAATGTTGCAGAGAGTAGAGGGAAGTTGCCTAGACTGGAGTGGTGTAGAGTGCAGTGGTGCAGAGTAGAGTGGGGTAGAGTGCACTGGCATAGAGTAGAGTGGTGCAGAGTAGAATAGAGAGATGTAGAGTGAAATGGTGTAGAGTGCAGTGTCATAGAGGGCAATGGTGCACAGTAGATTAGAGTGGCCTAGAGTGTAGTGGTGGAGAGTGCATTGGCATAGAGTGCAGTAGAGTGGAGTGGTGCAGAGCAGAGTGCAGTGGCAATAGAGAGCAGTGGAGCAGAGTAGAGTGGCGTAGAGTTATGTGGCCAAGAGTGCAGTGTTGCAGAGTAGACTGGCATAAAGTGAAGTGGCTTAGCGTGGAGTGGGGTAGAGTGGAGTGGAGTGGAGTGTTGCAACGTAGAGTACAGTGGCGTAGAGTGCAGTGGCATAGAATAGATTGACATAGAGCTCAGTGGCAGAGAGTGCAGTGCTGCAGTATAGACTGTTTTAGAGTGCAGTGGTCTATAGTAGAGTGGAGTGGAGTGCATTGGCATAGAGTGCAGTGGCATAGAGTGGGGCAGAGTAGAGGGGTGTTGAGAGCAGTGGCATAGAGTACAGTGGTGCAGAGTAGAAAACATTGGCGTAGAAGGCAGTGACAGAGAGTACCATGGTGTGGAGTGCAGTGGCGTAAAGTGTTGCAGAGTAGAGTATAGTGGCGTAGAGTGCAGTGGTGCAGAGTACATTGTAATAGAGTGCAGCGGCATAGAGTGCATTGGTTTTGAGTAAAGGTGTGTAGTGTGCATTGGCCTAGAGTGCAGTGGTGCAGAGGAGAGAGCAGTGGTGCAGAGTAGAGTAAAGTGACACAGAGTGGAGTTCAGTGGCGTAGAGGAGATTGTTTCAGAGTAGAGTGGAGTGGTGTACGATAGAGAACAGTGGTGTACAGTAGAGTGACATAGAGTGCAGAGTAGATTAGAGTGGCGTAGAGTGGAGTGGTACAGAGTAGAGTGCATTGGGGTAGAGTGTAGTGTTGCAGAGTAGAGTGGCATAGAGTGGCGTGGCGCAGAGTGGAGTGGTGTAGAATGCAGTGGCAAAGAGTGCAGTGGTCCGTAGTAGAGTAGTGTGGGGTAGAGTGCATTGGCATAAAGAAGAGTGGTGCAGAGTAGAGCAGTCTCAAGATAGGAATTCATATTCTGCCCTCCATAAATCCCAAACCATTAAAAAGGACGCGCCATATCCGTAAAGCGCAGATGTATTTGCTGAACTGCAGATCCATGCCAAAACATAGTGCTGAATTATTTATATTCATAGAAGAGAAGAAACCAGAGGCCCTAACAGAAACATGGCTCAAAGAAGAATCAACCCCGGGCGTAGTTACGACCCTCCCACTGGGCTACTCTATAGCATACTGCAATAGAAAGGATAGAAGACCGGGGGATAGCTATAATTTTCAAGGATTAATTGATGGGTACCTACACACTCAAAGATATTACGGGATGCGAGAGTCTCCAATTTTCTCTTTAGCTGTCCCCTACCTTTACCTTCTCAGGCATTCTGTTGAATCGCAACCTCCCCCCCGCCGCCCCGGGACTGCCTCTCAGTTTGTTAAAGCACTACCAGACATAGTCGCAGAATGTAGTCTTCAAAAAGCTAACCCCGATCTGCTAGGAGACCTGAATTTACACTTTGAGCAAAACGGATGTGAAACTGCCAAGGTGCTAATCCAAGAGCTAGATGCACTACAACTAAGGCACATTATCAAGACATCAACATACATCCTAGGTAATCTCATTGACCCTGTTTATATCTTCTCACAGATGGCACAATCCCACTACTATGGTCCGATCACCTCATAGTCCCTCTCTGGCTTGACACTTGACACCACTAAAACTATAATCAAGCAGCGTCATCCCCAATGACCCAGATAATCTTGGTCCAAACCCGATGTTAGTGAATGGACGAATACACTCACTGATTTTGCTCCCACTTTCTGCAGGAACATGACGAAAAGATATAACACATTAGAGAGATGGCTAATAAATTCAGACTAAGGTGAGGGCTCCACGGTATTTCCTAGAGTTGACTAGACTAAAAAGAGAAGCCAAAAAAAAGGAACAAGAATGGAGAAAATCATATGATTATCTTAACAAAGGTAGCTACAGAACTACTACAAAACACTATAACCGAGCCATGGGAGGCAAAAATTGCATATTTTAAGGAAAGTATAAAGACTGTCTCCAACTCATCCAAGGAATTATTCAAGGTGGTAGATTATTATTATTATTATTATTATATAAAATTTGTAACGCGCGCAGTTACCCAGGGGCATCCCGGCGCTGTGAACACAGACACGAAAGGTTCTTACTCAATCCTACACTGGAAATAAGTGTGTTTTAAGTAGTTTCCTGAAGTGCAGGATATTGGGCTCAGCGCGGATCTTAAGGGGCAAGGCATTCCAGTGTGACGCTACTTGCACCGAGAAGCGTCGGCCCCCGGAGCGAGCTCTCTTTACTCTTGTGGTCTGCATCAGATGTCTTTGATCCGAGCGCAGTGGGCGTGTGGGCTTGTAGGGGCGTGCCATAGAAGACAGAATAGAAGGGCCCCTGCCGTACAAGATTTTATGGGCCGTACATAGCGCCTTAAATTTCACCCGCTCCTTAACAGGGAGCCAGTGGAGCGCTTTCAGGGCGGGGGCAGCTGATTGTCTACGCGGCACTTCCATTAACACCCTCGCTGCTGCATTCTGCTCCTGCTGAAGGGTTTTGAAAGTTGCTTCTGGAGCGCCCAAAAATAGTGCGTTCCCGAAGTCAAGCCGCGACAAAATTAGGCCGCGAATCAAAAGCTTTCTGGAAGAGTTAGGGAGCAGAGGTAGCACTTTGCGAGCAGATCGCAGCAAGCCAAAGCATACCCCCGCGGTTTTCCTAGCCTGGGTCCTGAAGGATAGATCTTCCTCCAACCAAACCCCCAAGCTCTTGATTTCCTTCTTGGGGGATGGTGGATCACCCAGGGACCGCGGCCAGCAACTGGTGATGAGAGAGGGACAGGCCTTGCCCAGCACCATCAGCTCAGTCTTGTCACCGTTGAGCTTCAACGCGGACTGAGACATCCAACGATGAACATTGGAGAGACAGTCATGAAGGACTTCGGGTTGTTCTTCCAGCTGGGTGAGGCCCACAACCAGCTGCGTATCATCAGCATAGCTGATGATCTTCACTCCTGAAGGGGAGACCACCAAGATAGCCTTATGAAACTTCTTTCATGCTCTACAGGCCCTCCAACTTTGGAAGAGCGATGCAATATGTTTGCCAACTTCTTCATTAACAAACTCAAAAAAATCTTGAGCCTCCTATCAACAACCTCTGCTCCTAATTGTATCACTCTGGTAGGGCCATGGTCCAGGCCCACCACAACCTCGTTCCCTGCTTTAAGCTATGAAGCCACCGAATCAACCCCACAGCCTATAAAATCAGCATCCCAATTTGATCTGGCACTACCTGGCACCTTAGCAAAGGGCGGTAACACCCTCCTGTCCATTCTACCAGACATTCTCAATCACTCCGTCACAAGTGGAAAAATTCTCCCAGCGTGGAAATATGCTATAGTAAAGCCATTACTAAAACAAATCCACAGCCAATCCTCTCTTGGGAGAAAGCTACAGACCAATCTCTCTACTCCCAGTGGCAAGCAAACTATTGCCAGAAAATGTCAACAAACATCTCTCTGACTTCCTAAAAACGATTGCCATGTTTCACCTGACCCAGACAGGTTTTAGACCTGACAGTAGTACTGAGACTGCCCTGCTAGTAGCCACTGATGAACTCCGGTCAGTTTTGGATCAAGGCGGAACGGCAGCCTTGATAATGCTAGACCTAAGTGTGGCTTTTGATACCATCTCACACTCAACCCTCATCCAAAAGAAGAAGGCAGCCGGAATCTTAGGAGATGCCCTAAAATGCCCGGTCGCTTTCTTGGATAATAGAAGCTTCCAGGTATGTGAAGAATCCCTCTTCTGAGCCGTCTACCCCCTAAAGTGTGTGGTCCTTCTGAGCTCTTCACTGAACCCCACACTCTTCAATCTGTACGCGCGTACCCTGGCTGAGATTGCGCATGCACACGGCCTAGCCGTAGTGTCATATGCTGATGATACACAGATCATCATGGTCCTCATGCCAGAAATAGGGTGAACGTCCATCCAACTTAATTCCTGTCTAAAGCATATCACAGAATGGATGTCTGCAAGTTTCCTGAAAATCATTAGTGAAAAGATTGGTGGTCTGTAACCACCTCTCAAGGTGGATAGAACTGTCATGGCCAGAACACCTAGGAAAGAGTCCAAAGCTTGCCCAGGCAGTAAAAAGCCTGGGTTTTTGGATCGATGACAAACTCATCATGGAAACCCAAGCCAGGAAACTCACTGGTTCCTGTTTCAGTATTTTGAGAACCCTTGGCAATTTCTACACATGCTACCACTATCCACAAGAAGAGTGGTTGTGCAGGGACTAATCAGCTCTTGCCTAGACTACAGCAACTCCATTTATATAGAGAACCCAAAGTAGGTGATAAAAAAGCTTCAAGCGGTACAGACTGCGGTAGCCAGGGTGTGTATAAAATGTATATTTTCATCAGCTTTGATGGACAGAAAATCTGGATTTTCTTAAAGACATGGAGGCTAATATTATTGCAATCTTCCTTTATAGAGCCACCCACAGCAGCACCTTTAAAGAACAAGAACATTGATCAAAGTTCTAAGAATCAACAAAGGGCCAGAACCACAAGCCATCTTCCTTCTTTTTTGTGCACTGCAACGAAACATAAATATAAATCCGTAAATCGACAGCTTGATAAAACCAGGCGAAGGTTAAACAGCTTTAACCGGAAGCCAACTTCTTCCCTCATGTTGACATCGTCCTGCGAAGGAACAAACAACAATTACCAAACAAGGATAGGTAAAAAGGGTGGGATTATATTAGCCTCCGTGTCTTTAATAAAATCCAGATTTTCTGTCCATCAAAGCTGATGAAAATCTACATTTTATGACAAGACCGGAGGCTAAGATTATTGCAAGTTCAAAGCTTTTCTAATAAACAAGAAGCTGCATTAATCACAGGTTTAAAATAAAACTTTAAAAAAACAGAGTAATTCGACCAATTGGCACATCTCAAAATATCACTCAAGGCACCACCCAGCATAAAGGCTTTCGAAGCTGAAGCACCTCTCACCGAGTGAGCACCAAATCTGCTCACATAAACACCTGCATTCTTCATCACTTATTTCACCCATCTAGCTAAAGTCGGGCTAGACACAGCCTTGTGTAGTTTCCTATAAGAAATTAGAAGCTGCTTTTCATTTGAAGAGTGAATATCTGAAGTTCTCCTTTCATACTCTTCCAAACAACACACAACACATAAACAATCATGATCATCAAAATAAGGATAGAAAATGGATTCTGAATTTGTTTATGTCTTCTTCGAAGGTAGAAGCATACACCCTCAGGGTTGAAAAATCCTAGCACAGACATCCAATGCTTTCATGTCAGAAACCCTTCTGAAAGATAGCAAACATAACAACATTGTCAACTTCTCACTTAAAATTCTCAAATCCAACCCACAGTTGTTTCCTAAATTCTCCAAGTATGATAACACTTTCGACAAATGGAAGAATATCTGTCCACAGGAGGTTTAGAAACTCTCATACTTCTCATCAGTCTTTTAACTAGAACATTCTGTCCCACAGATACTCCATTAACCAGTTCATGACCAGCAGCAATGGCTGATCTATGCAGGTTGATAGTACGGTAAGCTAAGCCAGAAGCAAACAAGGTTGCTAAATAATTGACTATGTTGACTACATCCACTGAAACGGAATTAAAATCCCTCTACACACACCAGCGTAACAATTTCTCCCATGCCAGTCTATAAATTTTCCTGGTTCCTGGAGCCCAGGATTCTCTAATAAGATTTAAAGCCTCTTCCGAAAGTCCAGGCACTTCCCATACTCGCCTGAAATTCTCCATGCCATCAGCCTCACCTGATCTGATAACACCAAATTGTGACGTTCCTCCAACGGACCCGTCAAAATGTTTTGGAACGATGGGAGCAAAATTGGAAAATCTATCTACATTTCTAGTAGGATTGGGTACCAGACCTGGGACTTCCAGAGCGGAGTTATCAAGACTACCGTTTCCCTCCATTTCTGAACCAACAGAGTTACTCAAGTAATCATTACAAAAGGAGGGTAGGCATAGGGACAAAGGCTTCTCCAATCCTGCCTGAAAGCATCTATCCCCGCTGAATCCGGGTCCGGACGCCAACTGAAAAATTTCAGTAACTGGGTATTCCTCCTGTTCACAAACTGATCCACATAACAATGTCCCCAAATTTGCATCAACCTCAAAAACACTGACCTGTGGAGACTCCAATCACTGGAATCCTTGTAATTTCTCGAGCACCAATCTGTTTCCACATTCGTCAAGCCTGGTATGTGTTCGGCCTGAACCAGAATATCCTGACTCAAACAATAATCCCAAAAAACTCTTGCTAGATCCTTTGATCTTGCTCCCCCTAATTTGTTCACGTATCTTACAGCTATTACATTGTCCATTCTCAAGAGGACTGAACACCTTGCCCTGTCCTTCATGAAGCTCTTTATCGCAAAATAACCTGCAAGCAATCCAGGCAATTTATATGCATTTCCCTTTCATCTATAGTCGATATTCCCCCTGTCGAAGACGCACCACAGCGAGCTCCCCAGCCAGCTAAACTCGTATCTGATTCTATAAACAATTCCGGATTTACTCCGAAAATAGCTTTCTCTTTCCATGTCTCCATATTTCTCGGCCACCAATGCAGTTCTAACTTTGCTTCCTCTGAAAGTGTAATTTCCTCGGAATACTTCGAACCACGCCTTAAATAACTGCTCTTCAATCTCTGAAGAGCACGATAATTCAAAAGTCCTGGAAAAATAGCTTGAATAGTTGAAGCCAACAGCCCTTTAACCCTTGCTTGCTAGCATTCTCAAGGAAATCACATCCAACAACAAAACTCTTCGAATTTTCTTACTTATTTTCTTTATTTTGTCCATAGGTAATCTCAATTGACCCTGGACCGTGTTTATGAAGAACCCCAAGAACTGAGTCTCTTGACTTGGAATCAAGCATGACTTTTCCCTTTTAAATACGAAACCAAGACTTTCCAAAAGATCTATTGCCAACCTCGTATGGACTTCCACTCTCGATTTCTCTTGATCCATAATTAAGATGTTGTCTAAATAGATGATTACACAAATTCCTCTCTCTCTCAAAAAGGCAACAACTGGACCGAGCATTTTGGTGAAACACCACAGGCCGAGGATAACCCGAAGGGGAGACAAACACATTTCCACAACCTTCCTCCCCATCTGAACCTTAGAAATCTCTGATGTTCTTTGCAAATTGGGATAGTTAAATAAGCATCTTTCAGGTCCAGATCAGTCATCCAGTCTCCTAACTACAACACGTCTCTCAACATATGCATTCCTTCCATCTTGAAATGGTGGTATTCCACCCAATCGTTTAACTTCTTCAAATTTATGACAGGCCTCATACCTTTCCCTTTCTTCTCCACCGGAAAGATATTGCTCACAAAACCCACAGTCTGATCCAACTCTTCCACAATTACACTTTTTGCTAGTAACTCTTTTACTTCTGCATCCACTAGTTCTGTTAGTTTTGAGTCGAATCTTATCATAACCGGGCATTTTTGTTGAACCGTTTCCTCTATGAAATCTATATGATACCCCATAACTGTCTGAAGAACCCACGGGTCCTTTGAAATTGTACACGAATTGTGACAAAATTGAGCAAGTCTGCCGCCCAACTTTACACGGATAACAAAAGGGTCTTGACTTACCTGTGCCACTTGACCTCCTATTTCCTCTCGCATTGCCCCTCTGTCTTTGAAGGTAGAAATTTCAGGTCGATAGCCACTCTGTGTCTGGTACTGGTCACCTCTAAACCCTCTTGAAAATGAGGCCCTTGTGATTCCCTGTCCTCGGCCGGGGAAACGACCTCTATTTCGCTCGGCCCCACCAAAAACACGACGGTCAAAGACCTTCTTAGTTTCTCTCTGTGACTTCTGCAAAGAGCTAAAAGCCCCACATATTTGGGCATTTCTTTAATAAATATCTCACCAAACAACATCCCATTGGCCTCCAAGCCACCTTCATTATTGGCCAGTTCAGCCAAGTTCGGATTAATCTTGAGAAGGATACTCTTCCTTCTTTCTACTGAGAGTATTGTGTTTGCATTGCCTAGCAAACAAATTGCTCTTTGTATCCATTCTCTCAGTTCTTCCACATCCAGATCCCTCTTTCCCACATAGGCCTCTTCGGCCATATAAAACATTTTTGTGAGCTGACCAGTCAAATCCAAAAGCCTATCCTGGCACATTCGTAAACCCTTATCTAAACCCTTCCTAGGGTCTTTTCCTCCTTTCCCAATAAACGCTATAATTTTAACATTCAGGTCTGGTGTAATTCCGATCTTTTTGGCCAGGATGGGTCTTGGACACTCAGACCGTAATCTCATTCTTACATCCTTTGGGATCTGTTTTCTCAATCACAGTTCCACATACTATGCCACATGCGGAGCCGGGCTCCATTCAGGAGATAGAGGGTGTTTTAGCATCATAGGGTCAAATATAGACTCCCCAAGGGGGTCCACGATCCCACTAAGGCCATCCACCTTGTCAGTTACCAACGTGTCCACACCCTTATCCTTTTCCACAATTTCCACATCCGAGTCAAACTCAGAAGAGCAACTCAGCTCTATTTCTGCGCTGCCTGATGACTCATCACAGAGAACAGAAGAATGTTTTCTGCTACTTTTATTTTTATATTCTGTGACTATTTGACCTCTTTCTAGGTCCCCATGTGTGTCCTCGACACTACCTTGTTTTGTACGTTTACGAAAACTCCCATCAGCATGCGCTGCTTTAGATCTTTTACTCTTGAACCCAATCTCATCTAAATTTTTCCTTTTTCTAGAAACCTTTCCTCCTTTGCTCCACACCTGTGCAGGGTCCTCACCTGCAGACCAAAAACGCTCTTCTTGTAAAGAACCAGCTTTATTTTTAATAAATTAATCAAACTTCTTTTCCATCTTCCTATCTAAGTCAGATGCGAATTTACTTAGCATATCGCTAATCTTGTTTTCAAGGCTCATTTCGCCAATACTTGATTCTGACATAGTACACTTAAAAAATAATTTCTTTTCAAGCAACCACAAAAGTAGCTCACCTAATAAAAACCTACTCACAAGATGGTCCAGTTAATGTCCAATTAATACAGCCAATAGAGATACTTAATATTATCATCAACCACTGTCACCAAACATAAAAATGTAGGCTAGGAAAAAAGTGCTACAAATTATGTCTGTAATTTACCTAAACATCAATCGGCCAGTCCAGCCCTGGCAGCCCTGCACTGGCTGCAAGTGAGGAAAATAATTAAAATTAAGGCATTATACATTGGTCACTGGGACTTACATGGCAAAGGCTCACTCATTATCCAGAAACTCATTACCCCCTATGTTCCAAGGGGGCCTCTTTGGTCTGGAAATTTAGGACTTCTGGACGATACTCAAGGTCAGCAGAGCTTGAGGCAGTGGCTGCTCCTTTGTGTGCCTTGTCCCCAAACTCTGGAACACTCTTCTTGGATACCAACAGTCAGAAGCCAGTTTTAGAAAACTTCTTAAGACTCATCTCTTCTAAGCTTGATTTAGCCTAAAGTGCACTAAAGGTTTACGGCTGGTGTTGATGTTACAAGCGCTGGAGGGCCGGGTCGCACAACTACCCACTATAAAAAAAGCAGCATGATAGCATAGAATGGAGAATGGAGTGGCATGTAGTAGAGTGGCATAGTGTGGAGTGGTGCAGAGTAGACTACAGTGGTATGGAGTGGTGCAGAGTAGAATGGAGTAAGGTAAAGTGATGTATGCATGGTGTGGTACCGTACTGCCATTACAGACAACAAATCTTCAATTGAAATGACCATTACATTTGCACAGACATACAGTTTTACTGATAAAGCTATACTGTTTCAGGGATTCTTTTTAGGAAAGACGGAACAGTCATCTTTAGTAGACTGTGCCGTCTGTGTTTGCTGTTGTGCTGGTATTCTAGCAAAAGGCTTAACACCCAAATTATTGCTTCCAATGGTCTTATAAGCATCCGCAATAATTTTTGGTAATTCGCGGGGTTTCTCTTCCTCTGGGACAAGGCGCAAAGCATTAGTCACTTGAAAGTTAACTGCATCTCCCTTGACGTTAGCAAGGATTAGGTCAGCAACTACGTCGAACACTCCAACCAACCTCATCCCCAACTCCACAGGCACCTCCGGTCCGTGCTCATCCTGAACACGCTTAATCACGGAGGGGAGCACAGTCAGAGAGGGTGTGTCAAAACACTTTGCATACACTGCCGCGAACACTTTACCCCAACACCGCTTCCAGCTGGTCAAACTTCTCAGCAAGCCAGTAAGGTAAATCATCCTTATTCTGTGGAGGCTTGCCCATAACCAAATTAACCATGACTGGACTAATAGTCAGTCCGCCAGGTCCAGCTGATTGTGCTGCAACCCCAGGTGCTCCCACCTGGAGACTGCACGAGATGTTTTGTACTAGAGCCCTATGCACCCTGATTAAGGAGGTGTGCAAAACATGCAGTTTGTCAATTGGGACTGCTAGATAACGTGGATGTTGTGTGTACCCAGCCAAAAATGGCCAAGTGGCCCCTGGAATTGATAAAGGGCCTAAACGGACCGGAGTCACTGTGTGGGGTAGGGCGCCATTAAACCAAATACGGTGTTGCCATACTGAAATCAGAACTTCAAGAGTTCTATATGGCCGATATGCTATAGGTGTTGCAGTGTGAGTGTATACATGGAACAAGTTATCATCTCCATTTACTGCTGGGAAAGTTACCCAAGAATAAAACACCTCAAAGTGGTAAGCCGCATCAGATCCAACCACAAAAATAAGCGTGATACCCATGTCAGGCACGCTATATGCGTTCAAATGACGACGGAGCGGAGCGCGGCTATGTGCCGCGATATTGACATCCGCCATAAGGACTAAGGAAGAAGAACAACTTAATACGTGGCAGCGCAATATAGGGTAGTAATTCAAACGAATAATGAAACCATTTATTTGTATCAAGCTTGAAAACACCTATAAAAACATCAATATAGGTAGGTTATGCCGTCACAGCTGTTTTCCATAAAACAGAAGCGAGGGTATCGTGGACAAGCATGAGTACTACTAAAGTGCCTCGTAAACAAATACCAGACCAAACGTTAGGTGCGCCATGTTGCAGGGATTCTGCACATACACAGAACCATGCACAGGAAACCATGACCTCGGTGTGTAGTGGTTTGCCAAAAAACCCACCTCGGTACCCAGAACTCCAATCCGACTAGCTATAGTGTCTTATTCGTTCTCCGTACAACAGCAAAGCTACCAATGATTAGCCATCCTAGAACATGTCACTTCGACCCTCTCAGGAATCGCGGGAAGAAGAACACTCTTTCGTTCAAACACTCATACTTGTTCACGATGTGAGTAAACAGAGACACGGTATAGTTTAAAATGTTTATTTTAACTAACGTGCTCTATAATGCAGTACACGAGCCAATTCTAGCAGCAAAATGCATAAGAACAATATAATCAGCATTGTTACAATTCCATATAGCACAAAAGGGGAAACCATATTATTATGACAGTGGAAACAGGACTAAAGCGCCTTACCACCCTCCCCGTGCTTTTAGCTAGTTTATTATAATTATAGAAGACCTCTAGGCTTTGTCAGGGGGACCCCATACCTCCAAGTTTAGATGAAAGGTTTTACATCACAGGACGAGCACAGCTCTTCTTCGTTGGAATGATTTTCTCCAAGTGCCTTTTCATGCATGTAATGCCATATTAAACGCACCCGAGTTTCAGTAGTGCAGCTGTGTTCCCTGTTATGTCTATGGGCGTGGGACTGACCAAAGTGAATCAACAGCATACATTCTTTTTCGACCTTGAACACGCTGTGCAGAAGAGGAGCACTGTGTACAGCTAGATGTGTGAAAGGCATACAGTTCTCATGTGAAAGAGCGCAAGCAGTGTATTTACGATCACAGAGCCATGTAGGAACGCGTGCAAAAAGCAGCAAAATGGCAGCCAAGCATATACTACTCATGCTAACTTAGCAATGTCCGTAGTTAATCCCATGTCCTCACTACACCCTCCTCTGGTCAGGCCATCGGACAGAAGTTTATGGAGAATACAGAGTTCAAGAAGCATGAGCAAGAATCAAGAGCAACTATATGGTTGTGACCTCAAATTTAGGTAAAGAGAGTCAATTTTGAACTCTTGCAAAAATGCCTGGTGAAAAAAAAATATCTTGTAAAGTGGTAACAGATACAGGACAGATACAGGACAAAATAAAAACTAAAAATGCTGCAGATGTTGAGCACCAGCCAAGTCAATCCATCAAAGTGTACGAGCAGTAAGTTGCAACAGCTTCCAAGAGGAAGTCATTGTTATCGTCAGAAAAAAGAGACGCCATCCAGTTTAATAAACTGAATGAACATACATGTTCTTCAACAATGGGTGCCTCCAGCACCATTATGGGACAAGTTGCGTGATACTTGATGTAACTCCGTTGGAGAAAGTCCTGTGCAGCCGCACAGATATCCCACTGTGCCAAAACTCCAAGCGCAGCCACGCAGGCCATAATCCCAACACCGGAACACTCAAGCTCATGGTACACTAAGGGACTCATTAGCAGATCAAAATCAGGTGCAGTAGATACCATATTGGAGAGGCAAAGATCCAATGCCCATTCAAATGAACATTCCAAGCAGGTGAAGACTGGTTGTACGCAAGTGTAGTATGCGGAACGAAAGGATAACCCATAAGCCACGCTGAGTGTGGCCAGGGGCAGAGTACCATAGCATTCTAGCATGCGGCTATGAAGCATCTGCAGCTGGTCTGGGCTGTGCAGGGCCACAGGAAGAGCAGCCATTTTGCAGCAGGCAAATCAACAGCAGAACTCCAGCTGCTAAGGCAAGCAACAGGGGCAACCCACTGAAGGAGCTGGAAAAAATCGAATGAATAAATGCTGGTATCGCACCAAATATAGTTTGGAAAGAAGTCACATGGCCAGAGCCCACAACTTTTAAAAAATGGGCATACCCCGAGGTGTGAGAGGCATTGAAAATGGTATGAATTAAAGCACCGAAATGCAGTGGGAGGTCGTTATTAAGAAGGGCCTGCACCTCTGTCCAGGTGTTAGCTACTTGAAGGACGAATGTCTCACGGGCAGATGTGAGAGAAACTTCTTTTTGGGATAATAGTGCTCTTATTCTGCTCAGTTTATTGAAGTCTGCCTCCAAGGTTGGAATGGAAGGCCAAATCGAGTTATCGAGCCGCCCTTGTGGGGGTGGAAAAAGAACATTTTTACAGCTGTCAGGTACAGATAGGTTAGTCACTAACCTCATAAGCCGGAGCGATGCTGGTTGCTCGGTCACCTTCTCCCCCTTGATGGAAACACTTGAAAGCCGCCAATTAGCGCTCAGCGGGCAACACCACCACAGGGGAAAAGGATCAGAAGAACTCAGGAGGATGTGGCTGCAGACCCTTAGCAGAGCGAGTCTAGAGTTGAAGCCTCACTCTAGTCGCGTATCCCTCGAGAGTCCTGGAAGAGAAGAGCACAGCGCATTGTAGTGTCGTTCCCTAAGCTAACAAACGGAAAGAGGAGGCGCGGTGTTTAGTGCTAAGCAACACTCACGTGAACTACAGGCAAGGTCCTGCCGCAGTTCCGTTCCTGAGAAGTAGACAATGTCTCCCCTTGCACGCACTTGACGTTGTGGTTGCCCTTGCGGTGTATCACCTCGACGAAGTTCAGGGGAGAACCAGTCGCATCCCAAGAGGTTAAATAGCGTCGCTCTCCGAGCCTTTCAACTGGCTCCAAGAGCGCTGGTGCTCAGGACACGAGTACGCTCTCCGAGCCTTTCAGGCGGCTCCAAGCATTCCACGGAGCGGATAGGGTGGGTCCAGCAGGGCCCTTCCGTGACAGCTCCAGGAAGCCCTTAGTACTCTGCAGCCATAACAACGTAAAGGAAAATAAAGGTCCAGCCAGGAAGTTGTGTGCGTCTTGGTGACCACACCGTAATCTCGGTGTGCCTCAGGAAGGACCCCTGGCGGGAGTCCCTACCACTCAGCAGGCGGGAGTTCAGAAAACAAAAGATTTGCCCCTCCACAGGCGGAAGTATTAGGAGACAAAAGAAGTGCCCCCAAGGTTGTGGCGCTTCAGGCGGGTCCTTACCGGGTGTTGTTCAGGCGTCGTGTCCCAGCTCGGGAGTGTAGGGGGCGGGGGTGCTGCTCATCAGGCGTGAGTTAGTTCGTGAAACCGAAGGTCTTATGGCGCCTTCCTGGCACTGTCCGCAGAACCTCAGCGGGAACGAAGGAAGACAGCGCAGTGCGTATAGCGCGATAAACGTAGGAAGATAGGAAGAGTGTCCGACGCGAAGTCCGTGCTTGAGCTGGATTGCCAAGCACCTGAGGACGGGAAGGCGGGGCCTTTATAGCCTGTGTTCCCGTTTGACTACCGGGTCATTCTCCTAGGGAGTTGTGGGAGACGTAGTCCTGGTCAGTGTAACTGTTCATTAATGCTGCAACGCGGCCTGGCCAGCAGGTGGCGCTCTTCAACGGCGACGAAGCATGACAGAACCCCCTCCCGGCGCCCGGCGTCTCGACAGGCCACTGGGTTTGGTCGGGTTAGCTGTATGGAAACGTCTGAGCAGGCCAGGGCAGTGTAGATTGGAAACCGGTTCCCACGACCGGTCCTCAGGACCATACATCTTCCAATCAATGAGATAGTGCAGCCTACCCCTGACACGCTTGGAATCGAGTATCTTTTTAACCTCCTCGCCGTCCACAACCACGGGCTGAGGTTTGGAGAGCAATCTGGTGTGAGGGAGACAGGGCCTCAACAGGGACACGTGGAACACAGGATGGATGCGCCAGGACGAAGGGAGAGCTAGTTTCATTGCTACTGGGTTCACTACGCTCACTATGGAATAGGGTCCCACGTATTTGGGTTGCAGATGCGTGTTTCCCTTTAGCAGGAGATGCTTCGTATCCAGCCATACTTTATCACCCACGTTATAGGAAGGCCCTAAGGACCTCTTTCTGTCAGCGTAGTGCTTGTCATGTTTTTGTGCTATAGCTAGTTGTTTTCTGGCTGTTTGTAATATCGTTCTGAGGTGTGCGTGGTGTTCTTGAATGGAAGGGTGTTTGGTGTGCACAGGCCACTCGAACGGTAACATGTTCGGATGGTATCCAGTCAAACAGAAAAAGGGGGAGCACCCCAGGGAGGAGTGTTCTGCATTGTTGTACGCAAATTCCGCCAGCCACAGAAGCCTGCTCCATTCCTCCTCATGTAGCAGCATGAAACAATGGAGGTACTGCTCCAGTGATTGGTTTAGCCTTTCCGTTTTACCGTCTGTCTGCGGCTGGTAGCTCGTGGAAAGACGGGCGCCGATTTTCAGAACGTCACACAAAGCCTTCCAGAATCGTGACGTGAATTGCGTTCCCCTGTCGGTGATGAGAACTGCCGGGATCCCATGTGCTGCAGGAACGCTTGGGCCAGTTCTGCGGCGGTGGGTAGTTTGTTCATGGCAATGAAGTGACCCATTTTGGTTAAGTGGTCCACTATAACCAGGATGGTATTATTGCCCCAGCTCGGCGGCATGTCTACGATAAAGTCCATAGACAGCCTGTGCCAGGGAGACGGGGGTACAGGGATGGGCTGGAGCAGTCCGCTTGGTTTCTTGTGTTGCGCCTTCCCCTGTGCGCAAACGGCACAGCCTGAGACGTAGATCGCGGTATCGGGTCTCAAGGTGGTCCACCAGAAGAAGCGCTGCATAGCTTGGGTTGTCTTGCGCACTCCCAAATGTCCCCCCAGAGTGGAATCGTGCACCCATTGCAGGGCTTGTTGTCGTAATGTCTCGGTTGGCAGGAACAGCCTCTTCTCATGATACAGGGGGTGTTGCGAGGAGGAACGGTGTGGCGGGTCTTCTGCCAACCAGGCGAGCTGATCTACCACCACAGTCTGGTTTATCACTTCTTCAATGAAGTCGCTCGTACTCGTTGTGGCCAGTAGGTCTTCCAGAAAGGAGGCGTTCTGCAGGATGACGGGCCTTTCCTCGACGGGCGCCCCACTATGTTTGAGAGGGAGCTGGGGCCTGGATAAGGCGTCAGCCTTTCCGTTTTGTGGCCCTGGGTGTACCTGATCACGAAGTCGTAGTCGGAGAAGAACAACGACCATCGGAGCTGTCTGGGGGTCAAGGCTCTGGCGGTCTTCAGAAAGAGCAGGTTCCGGTGGTCCATAAAGATCTCCACGGTATGCCGTGCCCCCATTAGGTGATGCCTCCATTCCTCACATCCATTTTTTATTGCTAGTAGTTCCTTGTCCGTGATACTGTAGTTAACCTCACAGGCCAACAGTTTCTTGGAGAAATACGCAATAGGATGTAATTGGCCTGTATCGGGGTGGCGTTGAGAGAGGATGCCCCCTATCGCGTAGTGAGAGTCGTCTGTTTCCATCACAAAGGGCCGAGTGACGTCAGGATGCCTTAAAATAGGGGCCTTCGTGAAACAGCTCTTTAATGTCTGGAAGGCCTGTTCAGCGGATTCCGTCCAGAGGAAGGACGCTCCTTTCTGTAGGAGATAAGTCAGGGGTTGTATAATGCTGGAGAAGTTTTTTATAAAGCGCTGGTAGAAATTCACACAGCCAAGAAAACTCTACAATGCCTTTACGCTGGAGGGGGATTCCCACTGGATAATGGCTTGCGTTTTCTTATCGTCCATGCACACCCCTCCGGGTCCTATGACATAATCCAGGAATTCCACCGCTGTGACGTGGAACAAGCACACCAGCACAGAACACCAGAAACAAAACAAGCCATTACATTCTTTGATCTAAAATATAACCTCGGATCTCCGCCCCCCCACCCACCACCCCCCCCCAAGTTGCGCTTCGCTCACTGAAAACCGCTCTCCCACCCGCGCCCGGTAATCACAGCAAAGCAGTAAGGACCCCGACCCATCCACCCTGGTAGAGACCCGGCACACCCAGGCCACCCCCGCACCCCCATGGCGCCCGACACCCCAAAGAACAGCCCCCATCACTCTAGTCCTACCCCACTCCCACTGGGATATCGTCAGGCACAGCAGGGGGCTCCAGCCACAGACCCCGATAATCCGCCCACCGCTTCCAAATCTTGAAATGCTTGCGGGGGCAGCCCCGAGCCACAAAGATAGGTTGTTCCAGGCCCATACAAAAGTCCAGTCAATTTTTCCATGCGGCCGCCGAAGGGGCCCGCTCATCCTTCCACTGCCTGGCTATGTCTCGCTTCGCCAAGGTAAGACCAAGCAACAGGAGGTGCCGTTTATAGACATTACCCCCAATATCGTCCATGACATGAAGCAAGGCCAGCTGCGGTGTACGCTGGAGCTGCCACCCCAGGACCTCAGACATACACGAAAAAAACCCCCTCCAGAATCGAGCCAACGACGAGCAGTGCCAAACCGTATGCAGGAAGGAACCCTCCGCCCCACCACACCTGAGGCACACCGGCGAGGCAATCAAGCCCGCTCTATACAGGCGCACCCGAGTGAAATATACCCTGTGTAGATATTTGAACTGGACCAGACGGAGGCGCATCGCGATGGCCGCGCCCCGCGGAGCGGCCAGGGCCTCCCTCCAATCCTCTTCCTCCAACGAGCCTACATCGTCTTCCCACGCCGTCCGTAACCTATCCAGGGAGGGCGCACTATGGGTGACCAGAGACTGGTATATCCGGGAGATCTTTTTGGTTAAAAGATCGCCCATGAAGACTTTCGCCTCCACCGGGCTAAATTCGGGAATGTCTGTCAGGCCCTCCAGGCTAGGAGCAAGTGCATGGCGAAGCTGGCGGAATCGAAAGAACTGCATCCGGGGCATATCAAATTCCTCCTGCAGGTCCTGAAACGATTTAAGGGATCCATTCCTTGTCACGTCGCCCAAGGTAGAGATACCGATGTCGTCCCAGCCGCCGAACCCCTGTAGCGCCGCTAACTCCGGTAGCCGCCCATTATGCCATAGCGGCGTTTCCCCCGTTAATGTGTTCCACCACCCTATTCTCTTTAAGGACTGCCGCCAGATCTGGAAGACTACTCTGGAAACCGGCGGCAGCGAGCCCCGCAGCGCCGGCGAATAAAGGATCGTATGGAGAGAATGCCGCCCCATCAAGTGTCGCTCGAGAGTGTAAGCCGGGTCCCCTCGGTCGCCATACCACCACTCGTTGAGGACCAATAGGTGTGATGCTTGATAATACGAGAGCATGTCGGAGGTCGCCAGCCCACCACAATAGGTGGATAGAAAGCACTTACGCAACGCCACACGTACCGCCCCCTGTCCCCACAGAAACTGGCCGAGCACCGAATTCACCGTACGGAACCAGCTGAGCGTGATCGTATATGGGTGGTTCTGAAGTTGGTACAATAGCCGAGGAAGTGCCACCATCTTAAAAATCGCCGATCTACCGTAGATTGTCAGCGGCATGCGGGACCAAGTCGTAATATCCTCTCGAACGCGCGCCCAGACCGGCGCCACATTCCGTGCCCACGACATCTCCGGGGCCTCTGATAGAAAGACACCCAAATACTTAAATCCACTGTCTGCTATTTGCAGCCCAGAGGCCCACTCTCACACCCCCCCCGGTCACCCAGAACCCACAAGGTGGACTTACGGGGGTTCATATACAGCCCGGACGTTTCCCCAAAGATCCGCATTATCTCCAGTAGACGGGGCCCCGACCTGTCCAACGCCGTCAGGAAGAATAAGACGTCATCGGCATATAGGGCTATTCTGTCCGATAGTCCAGGGGCCCATTCAAATCCCTGCAGCTGCGCATCTATACGTACCCACGCCGCCAAAGGCTCCATGGCAACGGCAAATAAATATGGCGACAGGGGGCACCCTTGTCTAGTGCCACGACCAATAGGGAAGCTGGGGGAGAGCGCCCCCGCCACACGGACCGACGCCGTCAGGTCAGTGTATAGGAGCGCCACATAGGACAGGAAACGAGGGCCCAGATTGAGTCGACGAAGTAGGGCAAACAAATAGGTCCAACTTAAGGAATCAAATGCCCTATCCATGTCTGCCAGCAACAGCGCCGCTGGCACCCCCGTCCCCCGAACCGCCGCCAATGCCACGTGCGCCCTCCGTATGTTATGCCGCGTAGCCCTGTGAGGCATGAATCTGGAACAAGCACTTTTAACAACTTGGCATAGAGTGCGTACCTCTGCAGACGCTCCAATACCGCCGTGACATGATGAACGTGTTCCTCCATTGAGGCAGAATACAGTAGGATATCATCTATGTACATGATGCAAGACACGTCCAATAGCCCCCTCAAGACCTCGTCCATAAATAATTGGATTGCGGCGGGGGCGTTGCAAAGTCCGAAGGGCATCACCTTGTACTCGTACAACCCGAACTTCGTTCTGAAGGCGGTCTTCCACTCGTCTCCCCGCAGCACTCACACCAGGTGATACGCGCCCCGGAGGTCCAGTTTGGTAAAGACCTTAGCTGTTTTCAACTGGTCCAAGAGAACAGGGATCAAGGGTAGAGGATACCTGTTCTTTACGGTAACTCTGTTAATTGCCCTGTAGTCGATGCAAGCCCTTAAGCCGCCCTTCTTCTTCGGTATGAAAAAGATCGGCGAGGAGGCAGGGGAGGTAGAGGGGCGTATAAGTCCAGAGGACAGCCTGTCCTTTAAATACTGCTGTAGGTATGTGGTTTCGGCCTCCGTGAGTGCGTAGACCCGACTGCAGGGTATGATTGCCCCGGCCTCCAGTTCGGTTACGCAATCATAGTCCCTATGAGGGGGAAGCCTTCCTGCTTCTTGCTTATCATAGATGGCTCTGTACTGCTCATACACAGCTGGTAACGTAGATATACAACACACCGCTTACTCGCTGCACGCACTCGCGAGTTTCTCTGCAGGACTCGTCTCGGGATTGGGACTCCTCACCTTGTCCTTGGTGCAGTGTTCCCGACAAAAGGAAGAGGTCAGGGAAATGGTATGAGCGGCCCATCGTACCAAAGGGTCGTGAAGCGTTAGCCACGGCATCCCCAATATGAGCTTAAATTGAGGGGCATCGATTAAATCGAACAGTATGTCCTCGAAGTGATTCCCCCCAATCTGCATCGTTATAGGCCTGGTATGGAAACGCACCGGGCCGGAAGTCAGAGAAGAGCCGTCCACGGCTTTCACCTTTTCGGGCGTCTCCTTCTGTTCACATGGTATATGGAGTTCCCGGGGGTACTGCTGGTCAATGAAGTTGCCCGTCGCCCCGGAATCCAATAGGGCATGAACCACCACCGTTACCTCAGTGGGTAAGTCCAACACAACACAAATGTTCATATGAGCTTCCGAAGGCTGTAGAGTGTTGGCCACCGCTGGTAAGACCTCTAGTGCAGTTGGCCTCAAACAAGGGGTCTCTTTCTTGTTTGAGAGTGTCAGTTTCCCTGATGCTCAGGGGTCTAGTCCACCACCGAAAGATTCCTGGTTCCCGGACCCCCTTGGCTGGCTGTCTTCATCCTGCTTTTGCAGTCCTTAATTAAATGACCAGGTTTACCGCAATACAGGCAAAGCTTTTGGCTCCTCCGCTTCTCTCTCGCTTCTTGACTGAAGGGTCCTCTGATTCCACCAATCTGCATGGGCCCCGCCCCATCGATCGGGGATGGTCGTTCTTCGTTGACTGGGCGGAGACGCAAAGGAAGGTACTTGGTGTCTGGTTGTTGCTTGTCCCCATTAATTTCTTGGAGCCGGTGGTCAAGCTGGACTGTAAGATCGATAAGCTCATCACAGGTGGCCGGCAGCTGTACCAGCTGCGCTAGGATGTCCTTCAGCTCCCCCCTCAACCCCTAGTAGAACAGCGATGTTCTCTTCTCCACTGGCCAATCGGTTTCCCACACTAGCCTGTTGAAGGAGGCTATATAGGTAAGCAGGTCCTGTGCGCCTTGTTTGAGAGAAAGGAGTTCTTTGTCCAAAGACAGTTCTTTGTCCAAAGACAGCTGGTGTGCCTTTCCACGCAGAAGTTCGGGAAGTGATACAGTACCGGGTCGTCTCGTTCTATCAGGGGGAAGGACCAGCTAGCAGCGTTGCCTCCCAGGTATGACAAAACGCAAGCCGTTTTTGCTTGATCCGTAGGAAACACTGTTGGTTTGCACAGGAAGTGCAGTCTGCATTGTCCCATAAAGATTCTGAATTTCTTCGGGTCTCCGAAGAATCGTTCAGGAGGGGCAAGAGGCAGTTGCATGGGTTGTATGATGTGCACGGGAGAGGGACCACACTGAGTAGGTGTGGAAAAAGAGGTATGTGGGAAGACCCCTGTGCCTTGTTGCCCCGGAGTGAGATCTGTGCTCCCCACTCAGTCGCTGGTTGAAGCCTCACTCTAGTCGCGTCTCCCTCGAGAACCCTGGAAGAGAAGTGCACAGCGCATTGTAGCGTCGTTCCCTAAGCTAACACACGGAAAGAGGAGGCGCGGTGTTTAGTACTAAGCAACACTCACGTGAACTACAGGCGAGGTCCTGCCGCAGTTCCGTTCCTGAGAAGTAGACAATGTCTCCCCTTGCAGGCACTTGACGTTGTGGTTGCCCTTGCGGTGAATCACCTCGACGAAGTTCAGGGGAGAACCAGTCGCATCCCAAGAGGTTAAATAGCGTCGCTCTCCGAGCCTTTCAACCGGCTCCAAGCGCGCTGGTGCTCAGGATGCGGGTACGCTCTCTGAGCCTTTCAGGTGGCTCCAAGCATTCCGCGGAGCGGATAGGGTGGGTCCAGCCCCTAGTACTCTGCAGCCATAACAACGTAAAGGAAAATAAAGGTCCAGCCAGGAAGTTGTGTGCGTCTTGGTGACCACACCGTAATCTCTGCGTGCCTCGGGAAGGACCCCTGGTGGGAGTCCCTGCCACTCAGCAGGCAGGAGTTCAGAAAACAAAAGAATTGCCCCTCCACGGGTGGAAGTATTAGGAGACAAAAGAAGTGCCCCCAAGGTTGTGTCGCTTCAGGCAGGTCCTTACCGGGTGTTGTTCAGGTGTTGTGTCCCAGCTCGGGAGTGTAGGGGACGGTGGCGCCGCTCGTCAGGCGTGAGGTAGTTCGTGAAACCGAAGGTCTTTTGGCACCTTCCTCGCACTGTCCCGCAGAACCTCAGCGGGAACGAAGGAAGACAGCGCAGTGCGTATAGCGCGATAAACAAAGGAAAACAGAAAGAGTGTCCGACGCGAAGTCCGTGCTTGAGCTGGATTGCCAAGCACCTGAGGATGGGAAGGCGGGGCCTTTACAGCCTGTTGTCCCATTTGACTACCGGGTCCTTCTCCCAGGGAGTTGTGGGAGACGTAGTCCTGGTCAGTGTAACTGTTCATTAATGCCACAATGTGGCCTGGCCAGTGGGTGGCGCTCTTCGGCGGCGATGAAGCATGACAACAGTAAAACCACACGTTGTGAGAGTGTCACAATGTAAGGGATGCCGGCAAGCATGCCGCAACATTCCTCATTATTTAAAAGCAGATAACTACCGTTTGCAAGCAAAGTGAAAGTTGGTGTGATAGCTGGCATTGGGTTACCCTTCAAAACACATGCAAGATCCGAGGCTGTAAGGTTACAAGCTCCATGCAACTGTATATTTTTGCAAACCCGGGAATGACCTATTGATGAATCACAATTCCCCAACAAGGTACACCTCTTTTTCATCCCGTATGCATCAGTATGTGAATGGCAATGACCACACCTTTATTTATTTATTTTTATTTTTATTTTGAAGGTTTTATATAGCGCTGGCTAGACCCAGAGGTATCAGAGCGCTTTACAAGATAAGGATAGTATAAGGCACATAGGGTATAAAAGCATATGAAAGGTAGTGCAACAAAAATTTACAAAGTACAGACAACATGAGCATTATACAAAACCAGATAAATAAACAGGGGCAGGAGCTATACATTTAAGTAATTAGGTAAATGGTGAAACAGGGGAACAGGGTATATAATTACTGAACAAATATAGTGTTATAGATAAGAAGTCAGGAGTAGGACAGAGGTTAGGAACCCCAATAATAATTTAAGAGGTGGGTTTTGAGGTCTTTTTTGAAACTAGAATAGGAGGGATTACAGCACAGGTTTTTTGGGAGGGCATTCCAGATAATAGGGACATTGCCAGAGAAGGAGCGAGATTGTGTAGCTTTCTTTTTATGCAGAGGTGGGATTAGGAGTAGGGTGTTGGTGCTTCTCAGAGGTCGAGTGGAGCCCGCAGTGTGGAGTTTCTTTGAGAGGTAATGCGGAGTGTTTTGGTGGAGGACTTTATGAGTAATGCAGGCGGTTTTGTAGGCAGATCTGCCTTCGATAGGGAGCCATTTAAGAGATTTGAGAGCCGGGGATATATGATCGAAGCGTTTGCAGTCCGTGATGAGCCTGGCAGCAAGATTGAGCACAGCTTTGATTGGAGCTAGGTGTACTTTGGGGATTCCATTAAGGATGGCATTACCATAATCAATACGTGACAGAACAAGCGACTGAACTACGAGTTTGAAATCATTGGTGGGTATGAAGGAAAGCACTGCCCAAGGGTTCATAGCGATGTAGTGGGTAATGCTTCATGCAGGAGCAAAATTTAAACAAAGAAAATGGTAAGGTTATTACCCCATGGATGAGCCAGACAGTAGAGTCAGTTTCCGCCACAGAGAATGGTAAAGGATCGAACTTTTCAATATGTAAAAGAGTGTATGTAGCATCTTTCATTGACATAAACTGCTGTTTGTATGTCAAGTTAAAAGGCGAAAATAATGATGACGCATTCAAATAATCCCATGGAACTTTCCCCATCTTCAGAGTTTGTAAAGTTCATGTAAATTGCATAACTGAACGCAATTGATTTTGACCATGATATAAACCAAACACATCATCTTGTACAATATCAAAAACAAATGAAACAATATTATCCAATGTGTAAATGCGGGAGGAAAGTGTGTTAATACTATTATCAACAACTGCAAGTACTTTTTCTAAATTAGCCTGGCCTATTGCCCTTAAACGAGAAGCAGCTTCAATTTGAGACAGCTTCCAGATTTCATTGTAAGCTGCGTAAATAAAAGGTTTCAATCTAGAACCAGCAGGCCCTTTTATAAAATCTGTCAAATCAACGTCACCTGACAATAACGACAAATGTTATTTTACTGACGATAGTGTTGAGTGTTGTAACCAGTTTTGACATAATTTTCCAACAGAGTAGGTGGTAACGGAATGAGAGATAGAAAAACCTGGATCAGGCCTATCCTGTGTATAGCCAGGGGCCTTGTCGTGGAAACGGAGTTGACAAGCATCCGAACTTGTCTGCCAAACTAACCAACCTAATGGGTCTAGACTAGAAATATTAAAAGTATCATTAGTAAGCAATGATTGCAAGTTGTTGATGGAATAATCGGTATGATTGCTCCAGTTCTCGTATGTGGCCATAGCAGGAATCGTAGGGGCATTCATTTGCTTTAAAGTAGCCAATCCAAAACAAGTAGTCTGATAGATCGAATCATTTAAAAATAATATCTGAGTTGGGATGAGGCACGTGCGGTTTAAAGCTTCTGTGCCGCTCACCTGCCAGGATCTAGAACCCCAAACAGATTTAAGATCTACTGTGGACTTCCACAGCTCATAGCCTCCCACCGACAATTGATCAATAAAGGATTTGGAATACAATAATTTAGTGTGGGTGAGCATCACCTTAGGATTGGATCAAAATCTGTGAAATATGTAAATTTTTTCAAAAGCATTTTTGAGCGGCCTTGCAAAGGAGTCGGTCCATGTTCCCACTGTGTGTAATGAAAAACATTTCTAATTATATTAGCTTTATGTAGGTAGTGATGTCCATAATGCTGGTAGCAAAACAAATCAGCATAATTTGCAGTATTTAAATACAAATCTTCAGCATCAAATGCAGCATAGTACTTCAAATCAGAAAACAAAGATTGTACTACTTGTACGTCCCAATCATCAGACCTTATGCTGTGTTGCACTACATCACCCATGGAAACACGTAGTACATTTAGTATATTAATTATCTCGGTTGGCCCATGAATTTGAAACTCCACAGCATTCCAAACTATGCCATCCGCAACCGGCCAGGCGGTGATGTTGACAAAAGTCTGGTCTCGTTTCATGATGTGAGAGGAAGAGTGCGGAGCCAAAGTTCCATCAATCAGTTTCACAGCAGAGCGTTCAGGGAGGTAGTGACCTTTGATGAGAAGGAAGAAAAATGTCACAAATCCAATTAACATGAATAAAAAAATGGTGATGAGCACCAACCATATGTATGTCCAAGGCGGAACCAAATAAGTCTGTTTAAGCCATGTGACAAAAATAGACAATTTGTTAGGGGTCAATGAAGATGTGGAGGCCGAGTCAAAAGAAAAACGTGACTGGTTAAGGGTATCCGATTGCAAACCAGGCAATGACTCGGTATTGGGCTAAGCATATTCAGTTTCTTCAATATGAACGGAAGCAAGGGGGTTTAGCAAGGGATTAGTAACAGACTCCATCTCTATGACAGTGTCACGCCGCGTGTTGTCAGAAGTGCCCAACACTGGATTCCTGGATGTTGCTGGACATGATGCAGCTGGTGTTATACTATTCAGTATCGGCCGGACGTTGTAACTTGACATTGTCCACTGAGATGTATCTGTTGTCTTTGAGACCAGGAAGTGGTGGTAAAATGACTGTACAAGTACCTTTCACACCAAGCACTGGGACAGGTGCACGATAAGAGGGGCCAAACTATTTTTTGTTCTCCACCTTCTCTCGGGCCAGGTCTCCGACTTTGGGTAGCCAGCTGACTATCAAATCTGTAGTGCTGCATCAGTGGCAGAGGGTAAATGTTCCTTTGCAAGACTGTCTCTGGTCTCTTGTAGTTTCTGTAATATAGCAGAATGATTATCTACGTCAAAGGATGCGGCAGTCGCCGCCATGTCTAGACCATTAAGGTCTGGCACAAACATTTTCATGCCAAAGAGCATTTCGTAGGCATTCTGCCCACCCAGAGATCTTCTAGGGAGATTATTTAGTGCAAGTTGAACGCTATACAAATGGGCGAACCATTTCCTGCCAATACCCAAGACCCTAGCTGTCAAGGATTGCTTTAAGTCACGGTTCATTCGCTCCACAACTGAGTTGCCCCCAGGCCTGTATGGAGACGAAAATTTGACCTGCACCCCCAAAAAACTCATGGCATCCTTGTACGCCTTAGAGGCGAATGTGGACCCTGGTCTGAATGAAAGGTGCCACATGCAAAAATTCCCACAAAGACACGCAAATCCCTGATGACAGTTCGTGCGTCAGCACTGCGTTGTGGCCATACCCATAGAAAACGTGTGCTCGAATCAAGTGCAACCAAGATGAATTTATAGGCAGTATCTGAAGAAAATGGACTGCAGTGATCCAGATAAACACATCCAAAAGGTCTATTTCAAATGCACAGCTGCGTTTGTGGTGGGCTTGTTACCGTTGAAGGTTTAATCTGCTGACAAATGTCACAAGAAAGCACATAATTACGGGTTTGTTTATATAAACCATGCCAGTAACGCTGCTCTAAGATAGAAACAGTTGCAGACACGCCAGAATGGGCCGAAGCCATGCCTTCGTGTGCGGCTGTTATCAGAGAAAGTCTGCGGTCCGCGTTGGGAATCAACCTGTCGCCAACGTCATGAATTCTCACATAAGGAACTTTATCAGGACTAAAATGATAAGAGTATTTAGAAGGGAAACCCTGAGGGTAATTGCAACCCTTCTCTGTAGCAGCTATTGGTTCCAAGATATCATTATTAATCTTATTCATGGATGTCATAACTGCTGCAACTGAACATGTGGCTACTGCTGATTTAGCTGCTTCATCAGCCAAACTATTGCCTACAGCGTGTACTCCTACGCGCTGGTGGCAAAGAGTATGAATCACATGTGTGAGAGGCAGACATTCTGTAAGATCTGCGACTTGATCCCAAAGCATTTTATGCTTAATTGCGCTACCTTTAGAATCACAATAGTCATTCTGAGTCCAAAAGAATAAGTTGTCATTGAAAGACTGAACACAGTAGTAAGAATCACTTACAATTAAAGTAGTCACATTAGGATTTGCAAACTCTAGTGCAAGTACCAGAGCGTTTAGCTCTGCTGATTGGGTAGTACAGTCCCCTAGTGCCTGTATGTGTACAACACTGGACTTGAATCCTCCGTTCACTATTGTACCTGCCACAATAGTGCATGCTGCGGAGTAAGAGTGTGTTGATCCGATCGCCGGTTGCGCTGAACCGTTGGTGTAAATTATACAATGGTACTCCTCTAACGGTCGCATTGACAGAGGAGGAGGATGAACAAATTCGTACTGCAAAAACTCCTGTGTTTGCAGAGAGGAGTCGAAGATAAAGGTGACATCCAGAGATGTCAACGAAGTAGCCCATTGTATCCAATGCGGATGCAAAGCCTTAGGGTTCGGTACACTTGCTTTTGTCACCGCTTCAAGAGCAGGATATGGTGTTACAACCAAAATGCGTTTCGCCTGTGCCAGGGCACGTTTCTTCAGGATCGCCATCTGGACAGCTGTCAAAACTTTTTCAACAGTGGAAAATTGAAGTTCAGCCGAAGTGTACAAATGTGATTTGTAAGCAATAGGCACTGTGTCACCTTCATTAAACGTCAAGTAAGTGAAACCCACTGCGCCTGGCACGATAAGTATCACCAGGTTTGTGTGGTTATCACATGTCAACAAGTATTTAGATTCAATAAGATCAGACTGTAAAGATTGCAGGATAGCTGAATGTTCCGGAAGCCAGTAGGCTTTAGAAAAGTAAGGTTGTATCAAAGCATACAGCGGCTTGATACGCTGGGCATATTCGGGAATATAAGTTCGACCAAAATTTAGAAATCCCAGCAAAGACTGTAGTTTTTTCAGGGTTGTAGGAGGACGCAAACGTGCGCACTTCTCCAGGAAGTGAGGGGCCAAGCCTCTTCCTTCATTATTGAGCTCGTAGCCCAAGAACATCACTGTGTACTCTGCAATGTGTGATTTTGCAAAGTTTAATTTATAGCCGTAGTCCGCAAACAAAACTCCACGTGACAGATATGCGTCCATAATTCGTTGTCCGTGAGATAAATAGCATCAACGTATGAGTATGCATCTGGGTCTATGCTGTCTAACAAAGAGACGACTCGGGCAGCAAATGCACCCGGGCTGTTTTTGTAGCCCATGGCCAAACGCTGAAATTGTTTTTGTTTTCCACCGGCGGTAAAGGCGGTCCATTGACTGCTTTCAGGGGACAGATTGTGACTGAAAAAGCCGTTGGAAATTTCAAGCGTAGTTTTATATTTTTTACGAACAAGACTGTCTACTAGAGCAGAACTATGGGTATTCTGAACCGCACAGCGGCGACAATGAGAGTTCTATATGGCCGATATACTATAGGTGTTGCAGTGTGAGTGTATACATGGAACAAGTTATCATCTCCATTCACCGCTGGGGAAGTTACTCAAGAATAAAACACCTCAAAGCGGTAAGCCGGATCAGCTACAACCACAAAAATAAGTGCGATACCCGCGTCAGGCACGCCATATGCATTCAAATGACGACGGAGCAGAGCGCGGCTATGTGCCGCAATATCGACATCAGCCATAAGGACTAAGAAAGAAGAACTACCTAAGACGTGGCAGCGCAATATAGGGTAGTAATTCAAAAGAATAATAAAACCATTTATTTGTATCAAGCTTGAAAAAACCTATAAAAACATCAATATAGGTAGGTTATGCCATCACAGCTGTTTTCCATAATACAGAAGCAAGGGTATCGTGGTCAAGCACGAGTACTACTAAAATGCCTCGTAAAGAAGTACCAGACCAAACATTAGGTGCGCCATGTTGCAGGGATTCTGCACATACACAGAACTATCCACATGAAACCAGGACCTCGGTGTGTAGTGGTGTACCAAAAAACCCACCTCGGTAACCAGGACCCCAATCCGACTAGCTATAGTGTCTCATTCATTCTCCATACTACAGCGAAGCTACTAATGATTCGACAGCCTAGAACATGTCACTTCGAACCTCTCGGGAATCGCGGGAATAAGAACACTCTTTCGTTCAAACACTCATACTTGTCCACGATGTGAGTAAACAGAGACACGGTATAGTTTAAAATGTTTATATTAACTAACGTGCTCTATAATGCAGTACACGAGCTAATACTAGCAGAAAATGCATAAGAACAATATAATCAGCATTGTTACAATTCCATATAGCACAAAAGGGGAAACCATATTATAATGACAGTGGAAACAGGACTAAAGCGCCTTACCACCCTCCCCGTGCTATTAGCTAGTTTATTATAATAATAGAAGACCTCTAGGTTTTGTCAGGGGGACCCCATACCTCCAAGTTTAGATGAAAGGTTTTATATCTCAGGACGAGCACAGCTCTTCTTCGTTGGAATGATATTCTCTAAGTGCCTTTTCATGCATGTAATGCCATATTAAAAGCACCCGGGTTTCAGTAGTGCAGCTGTGTTCCCTGTTATGTCTATGGGCGTGGGACTGACCAAAGTGAATCAACAGCATACATTGTTTTTCGACATTGAACACGCTGTGCAGAAGTGGAGCACAGTGTACAGCTATATGTGTGAAAGGCAGACAGTTCTCATGTGAAAGAGCGCAAGCAGTGTATTTATTAACAGAGCCATGTAGGAACGCATGCAAAAAGCGGCAAAATGGCGGCCAAGCATACACTACTTATGCTAATTTAGCAATGTCCGTAGTTAATCCCATGTCCTCACTACAGTACAGTTCACAAACAATTGTGTGGAAATGTCATCACCTTGTATATTGATTTGTTTTGATTAGATTAAAATATTTGCTTCTACAACTTCAGAATTACTAAAAAATGTGCTTCATTTGTGCTTTTCTAATTCTTATATATTCAGAAATATCTGCAGAGTTCATTTACAGACATTTCAATTTTGTTGTGTGCAGAAAAAAATATTTGCACTGTTCACTTATAGACGTTTTAATTTTGTTGTCTGCTAGTAAAAAAATAACACTGTATAGCCTTCATCAAGCACACCCCTAGTATCCAGCATGATTGTCACATCAATCCTCTCACTTTGATATCAGAAAAAGAAAAGTAAACTCCAAGCTCCCTGGAAGACAGAGCCTGACTTTTGACTTCTATCTTTGAATGCACAGCAAATGTGACAAGATTAGATCAAAATTTAAAAGCCTGTTTACAGAAATCAAGCGCAGGTGGAAGAATACAGCAAGTAGGGTTTGGGCAGCGTTGTGGACAAACTCAAGCTGGACAGTCTAAGCCAAATAGAGCCAGCAAATAGAAAGCAAGAAAATGTGATTTACAAACCACAAAGCCAATGGTAAGCAGTGGGTGGAATGCATTGCCAAAGAAGCTTTCTGAATGTTCTCAAGATGTCGTTAGCTGATCCACGCCACCAAGAAATCCACATTCAAGGAATGACTGGACAACAACGCCCGCAACAGCAAGGAACTCTTCAACATCGTCAAAGAGCTCTCAAACCCCAGCGCCGGAAACAACGACATCACGCCCTCGCAAGACCTCTGCAACTCGCTCGCCTCGTTCTTCCACAGCAAGATCGCAGACATACACAACAGTTTCAGCACACAGCCAACACACCCTACGACCGGAACAATGCCCACCACCACCACCCTCCGCGCCTGGACCCCAGTCAACACCGAAGACACCATCCGCACGATGAACTCCATCCACTCAGGATCTCCAACCGACCCCTGCCCTCACCACATCTTCAACAAAGCCGACTCCGTCATCGCACCCCACCTGCGGGACATCATCAACGCCTCCTTCGACACCGCCACCTTCCCAGAGAGCTGGAAGCACGCCGAACTCAGCGCCCTACTGAAGAAACCATCAGCGGACCCCACCGACCTCAAAAACTACCGCCCCATCTCGCTCCTTCCTTTTCCGGCCAAAGTCATCGAGAAAACCGTCAACAGACAACTGGCCACCTTCCTCGACCACTCGCAGTCCGGCTTCCGGGCCAACCACAGCACCGAGACCGCCCTCATCGCAGCCACCGACGACATCCGAGCTTTGCTCGACAACGGGGAAACAACGGCCCTCATCCTTCTGGACCTCTCCGCGGCGTTCGACACGGTCTGCCACCGCACCCTAGTGCAGCGCCTCAACAACATCGGTATCCAGGAGAAGGCACTGGAATGGATCATCTCCTTCCTCGCCGGAAGAACACAGAGAGTCCGCCTACCCCCATTCAGATCCGAGGCCACCGAAGTCATCTGCGGCGTACCACAAGGATCATCACTCAGCCCCACCCTCTTCAACGTCTACATGAGCCCCCTCGCAGCCATCGCACGCCACACAACCTCAACATCATCTCCTACGCCGACGACACCCAGCTGATCCTCTCCCTCACCAACGACCCCGCCACTGCCAGAACCAACCTACACGAAGGGATGAAAGACGTAGCCGAGTGGATGACGAACAGCCGCCTGAAACTGAACTCAGATAAGACGGAAGTCCTCATCCTGGGATCATCACCCTCCGCCTGGGACGACTCCTGGTGGCCCCCCGCCCTTGGCAGCGCACCCAAACCAACAGACCACGCACGCAACCTGGGCTTCGTCCTGGACTCCTCCCTCTCCATGACCAGACAAGTCAACGCCGTCTCCGCATCATGCTTCAACATCCTACGCATGCTACGTAAGATCTTCCGGTGGATCCCCACCGAAACCAGGAAGACGGTCACCCAGGCCCTCGTCACCATCCGACTGGACTACGGCAACTCCCTCTACGCCGGAACCACAGCCAAACTCCAGAAACGACTCCAGCGCATCCTGAACGCCTCAGCACGCCTCATCCTGGACATTCCCCGACACAGCCACATCTCCGTACACCTGAGAAACCTGCACTGGCTCCCCATCAGCAAAAGAATCACGTTCCGACTCCTCACCCACGCACACAAAGCTCTCCACAACCAAGGCCCAAGATACCTCAACGACCGCGTGACCTTCTACACTCCCACCCGCCAGCTTCGATCAACTAGCCACGCCCTCGCCACCGTCCCCCGCATCCGAAGAGCCACAACAGGAGGAAGATCCTTCTCCTACCTGGTTGCCAAGACGTGGAACTCCCTCCCCATCCACCTCCGCCTGACCCAAGACCACCTCTCCTTCAGGAAGCAACTCAAGACCTGGCTGTTCGAGCAGTAGCGGACCCCCTCCCCCAAGCACCTTGAGACCCTCCGGGTGAGTAGCGCGCTATACAAATGCTTGATTGATTGATTGATTGGTAGGCTGTCTGGTAGGCTTTGACCTAAAAATGAATGCGTCCTTGTATAATATAACTGGTGCTCATGTAAAGCACGCCAATACCTTTGCATCGAGTTCGCAGTATATAAAAACTGCAACAAATAAATAAAAGAAAGCATATCACCAGTGTGGCAAGACTGCCAATAAGAGACCCAGTCCAAGCAAGGAAAGCGGGTAGTCTGAGTCCTGACATTTTTGAAAACAAAAGAGGTCTATAATTGGGGTGCAGTTAGCCCCTCACACCTCTGGGTGCCTGCTACACTAATGCTAGATACGCCATGAGCTTACTGACAGGAAAGAGCCTCTGAAAGTTGTTAGAACTGAATGCAGTAATTTACTTGTTAGGTGGTGTCTGGCAGAGCAGTTTTCCAACCAAAACAGGAAAATGTAGGTAGTGTTAACTGAAAACCTGACAGGAAAGGACCTCCAATTGTCCTCTGATCGGATAATGTCACAGGAATTGATGTGATGAAACATCTAAATCTAATTAAATTACAGGAAGCAGCCTTCTGGGACACGACTTCACAGGGAGCAGAATTACTCAAATAGATTAGGAATGCTTAGACTAAATATAAAATTACTAAATCGGAATCAAAATGCCATCAAAATATCCTTAAATCTCACTGCATAAAAAATTATTATATAATCTATCAAACCTTAATAAACCGGTTATCCAGCATCTGGGATTTCCCTAACATAATTTAACTGAAAAAAGTGTCAAGCAATCTAAAATCAGTTTTGACAGCGTTTTTTTTAAGAATCCACTCATCAAACTGAGAGAAAATGTGAAAATATTCGAAAGGGAACTGTATCTGATAATGCTGCACATTTTTGCACTGATGACATCTGAAATGGCATCATTATGACAACACACTGTGCATGTCAGGGGTGAGAGTTATAGTTACTTCAGTTAACTATACCTGATGAATTTCCGTGTTTTTTTTGTTTACATTTAAAGTGAGATTTTTATCTAACTATAACTTCACTTTATTCTTTGTTTTTCTCAGCAAATTTCTAAGTTTAAAAAAAAATCGAATGTAAGATATTATTACCATTCCTAACTATAATGTCACTTTAACCTTTGTTATTTTTCACTGAATTTCTAGGGTTTATTTATTAAACGTAAAGTAATATTTTATCACCATACCTAACTATGTTAACCAATATTGACATGCTCTTCCTCACAGAGACCTGGTTCAACGATACCTCTCACTCTATGTTTGATCTCCTAGTACCCACAGGCTATTCTATATTTAGAAATGACAGAATTGACAAAGTTGGGGGGGGGGGGGGGGTGTTGCAGTCATCTTTAGAAACTCCCTTCAACTTAAGGCTTTTCCTAACAGCTCCTTCCGCACTTTTGAATGCCTATCTCTTGAGCTTCAATTGTACCACCGCTCACCTTTCAGATTCCATGCTATTATCACCCGCCTGGTAGCAGCCCTTCGTTTATGGAGGAACTCACGGACTGCATCAGCGACCAATACTCGCAAAGTGACAATCAGATCTTCGTGGGTGACTTCAATGTCCACTGGGGCTCGCCTCAAGACACCTCTGCGAATTTGCTGGCCACCTTCCTCTCTGCAAACGATCTTATCCAACACTGCACAGAAACAACACACTCTAAGGGCTCAATCCTGGACCTTGTTATTTCTAAAGCAGGCTTGCTGACTATCGCTACCCCTATTCATGTAGACTGGTCTGACCACTTCCTCATCCCATTCTCTCTTCACCTATCACACTCTATAAATCTCAGCCAACCTAAGAGGGCTACTTCCTGGTTCCGTGACACTAAAAATATTGACCTCGGTACCCTCTGTGATTCTGATTTGCTATCACTTCCAAGGCTAGACCCGGACATAGATGTTAACAAACTCACCTCCCAATGCCTCACAGTCCTTGCAGTCGAAATCAATAATGTCGCTCCTCTCCAAAGCAAAAAAAAAAGGCCTACTCCCTCAGCACCTTGGTTCAACAAATCCCTCTATGAAGAAAGGAAGTACCTAAGAACCTAAGAGTCCTTGAGAAACAATGGAGACAAGCGCCCTCCACCGATAATTTGGCCACGCTTCGTTCAGCAAATTCCAAGTACCACAGGCACATCTTCCTTGGAAAAGCATCGCACTTCAAATCCCTCCTCGACTCAGCCAAAAATAGACCCAAAAAACTATTCAACCTCATCAAGAACCCAAACTGCTCTCCCCCAACCTCCAAGTTGGAGGATTCTACTAAGAAAGCAGCGGAATTCGCTATATTCTTTGATGAAAAAGTGAAATCACTTGTAGATCAGGTCATTCATCCTACCCCTACAGAGGAGCGCAAATCCGTAACCATTTGGCAGAACTTTGACCCCATCTCTAAAGATGCCCTCCTAAAATGCATCCTCGATACAAAGCCCTCTAACCATTCTCTTGACCCCATCCCTAGTGCCATTGCCATTGACTTCTATACCCATTCTCTTTCCTATTGGACCACTCTGGTCAACCTCTCCCTCTGTCAAGGCTCCCTTCCTGTTTCCTTCTAAACTGGGCAGGTCACCCCTCTGCTTAAAAAACCCACCACTGATGCGAACGACCTCAACAACTACCGCCCCATCACTAACCTACCTTTTCTTGCGAAAATCACAGAAAAATGTGTAGCGAAACAACTCACTCGTCATATCAAGGACAATGATCTTCTTGACAATTTCCAGTCCGGCTTCATTCAAAACTGCAGCACTGAAACAGCCCTGCTGCAAGTGATTGATGACGCGCTGCGGATACTCGATTTGGTAGAGTCTTGTCTTATAATCCTCCTTGACCTTTCTGCATCCTTTGACACTGTCAATCACAACACTCTACTTAACACTCTTCAACAGAGAATGGGCATGGAGGGCATGGAGGGCATGGTTTGCCTCCTTCCTCTCTGATAGATCCCAAATGATCAAAATAGCGAACAGTCTTTCATCTCCTTTGGCGGTCGGTCAAGGTGTTCCTCAAGGCTCTATACTTGCCCCCACATTGTTCAATCTCTATTTAGAACCTTTGGGAAATCTCCTTAGTAAATCCGGGATCCACTATCATCTCTATGTGGACGACACTCAAATCTACCTTAAGGTGGCCTCCACTCACAATCTCTCCTTCCTAAGTTCTACTCTCGACTCCATTCAAAACTGGATGTTAACTCATCAACTGATTCTGAATCCCTCCAAAACTGAATTACTCCTCCTCTCCTCCTCACTTTCTCCTCCCCCAGTTCAATCATGGATGGATCAGATGAATCTACTTAACAATAAACCCATCATTGTCGACAGCACAAAATCCCTTGGTGTCATACTCGACAAAAAACTCAATCTACTCTCCCACATCGATTCCATTGCAAAGTCTGCTCGATACCAACTGCGCCTTCTTTGGGGGATTCGTCGCTTCTTCCCGGAGCATGACCTAAAAACCCTGGTCCAATCGCTGGTTCTCTCCAGATTGGACTACTGCAATTCTCTCCTTACTGGCCTCCCCAAATCCCACCTGTCCCCCCTGAAGTCTGTTCTCCATTCAGCAGCTCGTTTCATATATGGGGCCAAAAGAAGCGACCACATCACACCCATTTTATCCACCCTCCGTTGGCGTCCCATCGAGGCAAGATCTATCTACAAGACTGCCTGTATCACCCACAAAGCCTTGCACTCCTCCTCCCCTCGCTACCTGGTGAATAAACTGAAACTCTCTGGAGGCCCCAGACCATCACGTAATGCAGAAAATGTATTGCTTGAACATCCCACTTTCAAGAAGGAAAGATCGATGGCCCAATCCTTTTCAGGCAACGCGGTGAGAATCTGGAACTCACTTCCGCCTCAGCTCCGGACCAGCACCTCTTCCCAGGCCTTCAAAACTGACCTCAAAGCTCTCCTCCTTCAAAGACACTTCCAAATTTAATTCACACCCTCTATTATCTGAAGGAAGTCCTTCCATTATAGGAAATTCTCCATGCCTATAGAAGTACCTTCCCAGTGTGTTCTTGTGTTTTGAGTGTCTGCCATTTAGTGCAGTATTATACCTCTACTTGTACTTTGTACTCTTTTGTAACATGCACACATGTCACCTTTCCTTTTGTAACGTATCGTTTGCTACCTTTTGTATTTTGTTTGCTTTTGATACATGCACAATTGCCACCATTGCCTCATGTAACATAACGTTTGTTTTAGCGTTTTGAGTGTCTGCCATTTATTGCAGTTTTTTACCTCGACTTGTACTTTGTATGCTTTTGTAACCTGCACACGTCACTTTTTCCTTTTGTAACATATCGTTTGCTACCTCATGTATTTTGTTTGCTCTTGGTACATGCACAATTGTCACTATTGCCTCGTGTAGCGTAACGTTTGCTTTTGTAACATGCTCACTTGTAATTTTTTTCCTCATGTAGCATTACTGTTCCTATTGTGAAGCGCTCTGACACCTTCGGGTAAAGTCTCGCTATATAAAAACGCATTAAATAAATAAATAACTAAAAAAAACCTCCACCACGCACACGCCTTTGGGAAGTGTGGAGTTGGCCTTAAGGTCTGGCCTGTGGCAGGGCCTGCACCCGAACCCCTTGGGTGACTACCCCCGCCACAAACCTCATTTGGCTGTGCACGGTGGAGGTTAGCTGCAGGGCCACAAAGTCTGTATTTTAAATGCCAAATAGATTGTTGCAGATTCCAATACGTTTCATGAGCAGCTTGAGCTGTTGTGTGGTTCCAGGCTCCCTCATGTGGCCGCTTCTGAAAACACAGGCCCAATGTAACACCACTGTCCTGACACTTCTGTTTTCGAACGTCATTTTCAGGCGACATTAAATTAGCACTTTACGGATATGGCAAAAAAGCTACGATCACTGTAATAAAGCCTTTTTGGCAGTAGTTGTTACTGGTACCAGCAACGTTGGTCTCTCCTACATAGAAATCTTAAGCTTTACCAGAGGCGCGGCAAAAGTACCAAGAAGGGCCACAGCGGAAGCAAGACAAGCTGGTCCTCCTGCCATGTTTTAGAAAACCAAAAGAGATCTATAATCGGTGCAGTGGGCCACTCATACCTCAGGGTGCCTCCTACATTAAAGCTAGCTACACCCTGAGCTTTACTGACAGGAGTAGTGCTTCTGAAAGGCGATAGTGCTGAAAGTAGTAATTTAGTTGTCAGGTGGATCGGCTGTCAGTGTAGGTTCCCCAACCAAGGCTGGAAACATGTAGGTAGCATTAACTGAAGACTTGACAGGAAGTGACCCCACTTGACCTCTGATTTGATAATGTCACAAGCTCCTTCCTGGGAAGTTTTAGGGTTATCACACAGGAGCGAGAAAAAGGATCTCAACAGAATTACACCAAATTCCAGAAAGTGTGCTTCTTGTGATTTGCTGCAAAGCCGTTCAGTAGTTTTTGTGGAATTAAGGCTAAAAAATGTTGGCTATTTTACGCTGCGGCGGATCCACAGAGCGGGCAGATCCCAAGATAAGGTCTGATTGGTTGCCACCACATCTACAACTATGTGGCAGCAATCATCTTTGGACTCGGGAGTTCCCACACCTGAAAAACATGGTCCCCAAAAAAAGATTCAAGTATGCAGAGTGGGGATAACCAGAAAGGTACAAAATGGTTTTTTTAGGTTTATTTTTTTACAATAAATCTGCTATGGATTTGTGAATCCACTGTAAAAAATGTTAAAACGCACAGGCTCCTGGACTTTAAAGAAAGAACCCAGTCCTGGTGCCAGGGTCCTGAAAGGGCAGCACATTCTCCTTTAAATGGAATGGGGGCAAAGACAGTAGTCCAATCCCTAGTTCTCTCTAAAATCGACTACGGGAACGCCATCCTAACAGGGACTCCAAAAGTTCACCTAGCCCCTCTAAAGGCAGTGTTGAACATGGCCGCTTGACTCGTATCTGGAGTAAAAAGATTTGATCACATCACTCCAGCTCTCAACTCCCTCAACTGGCTTCCCATGGAAGGGAGGTGTATTTACAAACTGACCTGCATCACACACAAAACCCTTCACTCTCCGGCCCCTAACTACCTGAACAACAAACTGGTAAGAGAAGGTCAATCCAGATCGCTGAGAAGCTCCAACTCACTACTTCTTATTCCTTCGAAACTGAAAAAGAAAACCACACAATACCGATCGTTCTCTGGCAACGCTCCCAGGATGTGGAATGATCTCCCTAGATTCCTCAGATGCAACCCCTCCTTCTCCTGTTTCAAAAGGGACCTGAAAATCCATCTCCTTAACAATTACTTTCCTGACCAACGTCAACTAACCTAGACTTTAATATCCGAGTTTACTCCTCTCTCTTGACATTCAAGGATAGTTGGCGACCGGACTGTGTTAACCATCTTCCATGCTGTATTTTTTTTATCCCTGGTTTTGCTTCCTTACTGCCTGCCTACTATTTAATGCAATTTCCGTCTGTTTTTCTTTACAGTATGTATGTAAAGCACTCTGATACCTACGGGTCAAGCTAGCGCTATATAAAACTTTTAAAATAAATAAAATAAAATGTATCCCCCATCTCAAACCCTCTATGAGGCCCCGGGAAACCCAGCCGCAAATCATGGCCAACCACTGAGTAGGGAATGTAGATGTTTGAGAATGCTTGTCTAGAAATACTACGCTTTGTGGATGCTTGTCTAGAATAACGAACCGAAAGTATTTTGCTTTGCATAAAAGGACATTGTAGGTAGTGCATAGTTAGCCGATAGTACTGTACCGAACTTGGGCACTGCCTACACTGTCATAAAAAATGGTGCAATACATAACAGGGCTTTCTAGATACTGACTCGATTTTGTTACTTTTCAAGATGATTGTTTAAGGACATTGCCTTGGGGGTAGTAGATTACATAGTGGGATATTGTGGATGCTAGATTAAGGTTAGAGCTTTACAATATAGGTCATTGTAGATACTGTATACTGAGTGAACAACTCTTTAACTTATGTGGGAATCCTGAATACTGTCCTGAGGATACTGCATTATATAGTGGGCTTTGCAGACACTGGCCTAGTTCCACCAGTTTATGTGACCGGGTATTATGGATAGTGCATGGGACAGAGCATTAAGTACTATTACACTGTGTATAATGGCTTATAGACAGTGCTATACATACTAGGGCAGTGTGGATACTGTCTGGGAGAGGAGAAAGGAAAGGAGATGGCTCACAAGCAAGGATATGATTGAGAAGACCAACTTCAAGACAGCCCTCAACCTCTAACACAGATAGTTGTGAGAATTGAAGAAACAGGCCTTAGCCTCATGCATCAAATCAACCTTCAATAGCAGCAAAAGTCTTCAACATCATCAAAGAATTCTCCAACCCCTCAGCTGCAACAAACAACAATACCCCCTCACAGCAACTCTTCAACAACCTTGGAAACTTTTTCCATGACAAGTTCACCAACATCTAGAGAAACTTCAAACCCCAGCCCAAGGCCACCAAATTCTTTAAGCAACACAACCACCCCACTACCACCAAAGACATCCGAGATACCGAATCGAGCTAGCTCGCCCCACAAGACACTGCCTCCATCATGAACCACTCAGGAACCCCAAGCAACCTATGTGATCACCACATCTTTAACTTAGGCAAAGCCAGAATCAGCCACGCTCTCATCACCTTGTTCAACACCTCAATTGCCACAGCCACCTTCATTGAGGACTGGAAACACACAGATGTCAACACCCTACTAAAGAAACCATCAGCAGACCCCAGCAAACTCAACAACTACCGACCGATCTCCCAGCTCCTGTTTCTGGCAAAAGTATTAGAAAAAACCCATCAACAAACAACTCTTCTCACATCTGGATCGGAACCTCCTACTTGACACCTTCCAATCCGGATTCCACAGCAACTACAGCACCAAGACAGCCCTCTACGCGGCTACCAACGACTTCCAATCCCTACTCGACTGAGGAGAGACTGCGACTCTGATCCTCCTAGACTTCTTGGTAACCTTCAATATCGTCTCCCACCACCATCTCATCACAAGGTTGCACAACATAGGCATCCAAGGAGCCGCTCTCAGATGAATCACCCCTTTCCTCACCTGAAGAACACAAAATGTCCACCTTCCCCCATCACCTGAGTCCAAGGAAATCATCTGTGGAGTACTCCAAGGATCCTCGCTCAGCCCCACCCTCTTCAAAACTTATATAACACCTATAGCCAGCATCGCCAAAACCCATGGACTCAACATCCTATCCTGCACTGACGACAACCAACTCATACTCTCCCTCTCCAAGGACACCACTAAGACCAACTTCTACAACTCCATGACAGTCATTGCTAAGTGGATAAGGGACAAGTGCCTGAAGCTCAACACAGACATGACAGAGGTATTGATTTTCAGAAACAAAACTTCCCCATGGGGTGCATCCTAGTGGCCCTCAGATCCCAGATCTACTCCTACGCCTACTGGCCATGCTAGGAACCTAGGCATCATTCTGGACAACAAGCTAATCAAGACAACTCAGGTCAACTTCTCTCCTCCTCCTGCTTCTTCATCCTCCGCATGCTTTGTAAAATATTCAAATGACTACCTCAAAACTCAAGACACACCATCACCCAGGCCCTCATCTCCAGCTGACTGGACAACTGTCTATGCAGGGATCGAAGCTCACTTCCGACGACTACAGACCATTCAGAATGCCGCAGCCAGACTTGTCCTGAATCTCCCTAGATGAACCCACACCATCCCCTACCTCAGGCACCTCCACTGGCTCCCTGTACATAAAAGATGCCAGTTCAAGCACCTGGCCATACTCAACTGTGGACCCACCTATTTCAACCACTACCTGAACTTCAATCAGCCCAGCAGACACCTCTGCTCTGTGTCTCTTTCTCTAACCCTCACACCCCACATCTGACGTAGCAGATGCGGCGGTCACTCCTTCTATTACCTAGCCGCAAAGACATGGAATTAGCTACCTTTTCGTTTACGGACCTCCTCATCTCTTCCAGAGTTCCGTACTTCCCTGAAGACCTGGCTAATCAATTGGACCCTCCCAGTGCCTAGATACCCTCACTGGTGACAAGTAGTGCTCTACAAATCTACTGATTGATTGATGTTTTACTTACAGTGGCGCTAGGGACACTGTTAAGGGTATAGTGCTTTACATAACAACACATTATGAATACTGTCCTAGGGATAGTGCGATAAGAATTGTAGATACTGGCCTGCATGTACACCTTTACAGACAGGGACATTTGGGAAACTGAATTTCCAATTGTGTTTCATATATTTAAGCAGAACAGTCTGGTCTGCCTATTATTCCCTTACGTAAGTGGTACTGCCTTTGATATTTTGTTTTACATCCTGAGGATTGTTGACACAGGCCTAGGAAGTGTTGCTTTATATTCTGGGACTTTGGAGAGTGGCCTGGCAATTGTACTTCAAATACCTTGGACTGTGAACACAACTCTGACTATGGGTCCTTATAAACTGGGACTGTGAAAACGGGCCTGCCTATTTATGATGCTTTTCATCCTGTTGTATTGTGGGTTTGGCCTGACTTTAGTGCTCTAAATGCTAGTAGAGTACAACTGGCCTGGCTATGGTTCTATTTGAAGAGTTCTCTGTCAGGAATGCATGTCAATTCTAATGTTTTATTGCCAATATATTTAATAATTTTTGATATCAAATACAGTGCCCCTATTATTCAAAAAATTATTGGGTTGAGAAATACCCCCAACTCCTGGATAAGGTTAGGCATGATTTCTATGCTGACTAGCTCAATGCAATTTGTGGAAGGTATTAAAATAATTTGCTGTGCCATTTTGCATTCCCATTCCAGCCCAGTTCCAAAGTTAATAAAAAAGAGGACTGTTGGATTGGATAAATGTTATAACTGGTATTACACTACTGTAAAGCCACAGTCCTGTAGCAAGTGCTCTATAAAGTTTGATGATTTTGAACTATTGCGTTACAATGCATCACACATATTCATGAGGGGGGATGCGCGATGAAGTGATTTTTTAAAAGAATATGGTGAATGAGAGTGAAAGATATGGAAGGTTATTGACTATGGCTTGGCCCATGTCAAAGACATCGTAGTCCTGGTTCCTTGTCTCACAGAAAAAA
Organism: Triturus cristatus; assembly: GCF_964204655.1. NCBI lineage: Eukaryota > Metazoa > Chordata > Amphibia > Caudata > Salamandridae > Triturus > Triturus cristatus. Next base: position 1,140,163,707 of record NC_140590.1, on the reverse strand, counting down.
GTGGTGGAGGAATATTCTCGTAAATTTTGAAACCTACTAAGCAGAATTCTTTGCTCCTCTGTTCCACAGGTAGAAAAGAAAGACAACCCAAAATAGTTGCTTTTAGCAGCATTGTGAGGGGCTAGGCAATGTATTTACCTTAAGGATAATTGCATTATCCCTGACGGTGCTCTTGAAAGCAGCTTCCCCAGCATGGAAGATTGTATGTATCAACTGCTTGCAGGGTCATCCAGGCAACTTGTTGCCGTACTCTCCAGCTCAGTGAGGGAGGTACCACAAACATGCTCATCTTCTCAGGAAAATGTGTTGATGCACCATTAGGAGCCGGATAATGCAATTAACCTAAAGCAGTTATTATTATGGTAATTACATTGTACCGTCCCTGATGGTTTGCTGTGATTCTGTTTTTTATATAAATATGGATATGTGTGAATGAATGAGATGGGAGTGAGTGTGTGTGAATGGCAGTAATTAGGGTAGGGATATAGATGTGGTGTGTAATCTTGATGAAAAAACTATTGTTGCAAGTCAGAGGTCTTCAAACTGTGGGGCCCAACACTCAGGGGGCCCATGGTGTCTTGGGAAGGGGGTCGCACTTTTCCCAGCCTCACTTGTGCCTGGAATACAAAACGTTTGCTCTTTGTTTTGGGAAAGGCAATCGTCCCGGCACGGTTAATTCCTATCGTTAAAATGCTTCATCTCAATAATTGAGTCTCCTGTGTTGTGAAAAGCCTTCGTGCCAGGGTGCCTGCTTGCCTGAATGAAATGCAAATGTGCGGTATGAGTTGATCTGCAAGTGTAAAGGGTGCTTGGGAGCCGGTTCTGGATTTTATTGATTGAATCACTCCAAGCTTTGTGATGACAAATATTTGTTTTTTTGAGTAGTAGTGCAAAAAGTTAACAACTTTGCTATGAAGTGCGCGCTTTTAATCATAATTGTATTTACACAGCATATAATACCCCATGGAGGTGTTAATGGACAGATGTAAAACAAAATTGCATTAAATACGCTCTGGTATTATTAAAATCTACATTTTGGAAGCACCATTTTATTGAAAAACTAGTTGTACATTTTGTAGCAGTCTATCTTATACTGTGTGTAATACAAGTATAAAATAATGACTTACATATTCACAGTGCTTTCTGTCAAAGACTGTGACCTCGTAGCACTAAAAATACACAATTCACCATTCTCCAATGAACCAACCATGATGTAATTCTGTAGCTCTCTGGTTACAGACACAGACCTCTGCAGTGCATTTACTAATAGAGGTTTCATAACGTACTACAGTGCATTTTCCTCTAAGTAACAACTTGAATTTGTTTTTCATTTAAGCTGCCCATTATTTCATATGTAGCTACCTGATGGTGAAAGACATATAAAACATACTGAATATTTTGGGGCTTATTTATTAGAGGCTTGCTCCACCAGAGCATCACTTCTTTTGATGCTCTGGTGGCGCAAGAGTCTCAACCATACCTATGAGGTGACACAAAGCCACTCTGCATGGCTTTGCCTGGCCTCATAGATTTGGAGTACAACAACGCAGCTCAAGTAGCTGTGTTGCCTTACTCTGCATCAAGGAGGCGTTCCATGGGCGCTGCATGGGTGTTCCCACGCAACACCCATGGATTCTGATGCTGCCTCAGTGTACAAAATAACGCAAACCTGGGGCAGCACCAAAATATTAGGTCTCCCCAGCATTGGCGCCACCATATGTACAAGCCAAGTGGCAATACTGTCAGCGTATTGCAAAAGCAACAGTTTCAGGACCAGTCAAGTGACTGATGTGGCTGTACATGGTCCAAAGAAAAGAAAAGAAATAAAAGAAATATTGACTGGTCCTGAAACTGTTGCTGTTGCAATATGCGGACAGTATTGCCACTTGGCTTTTACATATGGTATCAACAATCTGGATATGTGATCTAGGGGACCAGGGTGCTCCATCAGCGGTGTGCCACTGGGCCATCACCATGGTTTTATTATTGTTTATTAATGTTTTTTTGTTTCAACTAATGTTTCTTTAACAATAATCATTGCGACAATCCATTTTGCAATTGAAGGATGCTTTAAGTGAACCTTTATGACAAACTAGTCTGCTTTCCAATCCTTCTGAGTTCCAGACGACATGGTGCTAATGTGTGTTTTTTCACTTTTCATTAACCTGTGAGGTTATTTCTTAAGTTGGTTGAGCACTAATTGTAACAGGCTGTGAGGAAAACCTTTTCAGGTTGAAACGCGTTGCCAATAAACTTTATTGACTATGGAAATTGTGTGCGGTTCTGCACCTGTCTAAATCTGTGGGAGAAGTGCCTTTGTGAATTGAACACGGGAATGTATATATACAATGATATATATATATATAATGATATATATATATATATATACAGGAAGACAAGATCGTCATATGGGCAAGATTCATAGACGATATATTTTTAATTTGGAAAGGTGATGAGGAGTCAGCTGTAATCTTTATTGACTCCCTCAACAACAACGAGAAGAATTTACAATTCACCTCCCAAATAAGTGACTCTATGATTGTATTTATGGATGTGGAGATATTAGTTTCCAACAATTCATTGGTTACAAAGTTGCATAGAAAACAGACAGCTGGGAACAGTCTACTCAATGCCCAGAGCGCCCATCCGTCTAGCCTGATTCAAAGCATTCCTTATGGGGAGCTAATCAGAGCTAAGCGCAATTGTAGCACTACTGAAGAGTATGATAAAGAGAAAATCATAATGAGCACTAGATTCAAACAACGTGGTTACAGTGATAAGACCATTAAACAAGCGATTACAAAGGCAGATTCATTAACTAGATCTAATCTCTTACACTCGAAACCTACGTCATCTGAATTCAAGGATTTGGTCAGGTTTATCACCACCTTTTCTAAAAATGCATTTCAAATTAGGCAACTTTTTGATAAAAACTGGCATATTTTGAAAAGTGATTTGACTTTAAGTGAATATTTGAATGACACCCCTCAGATAACTTTTCGCAGAAGTAAATCCTTGAAAGATGATTTGTGTAAAAATATGATAATTGCCAAAGAAACTGGTCTACAGTCAAGATCCAGTGGTTTCGTAACATGTAAACGTTGTAAGGCGTGTGCCCATAGTTCAGATGGCAAAAAACTCATGTTATCAGGTAACAAAAGGGATTTTGCAATCAAAGGAAATTTCAATTGCAAAACGGATTATTGTGTTTATTGTTTGATCTGCCCATGTGGTAAATTGTACATAGGCAGCACAATACACCCAGCCAAGAAAAGAGTCCTAGAGCATTTACGCGCTATTAAAAAACATGACATTCAGTACCCTGTAGCCCGTCACTTCTTCAACATACATGGGCAAAATGAAAAACTTCTATCCTATGTTGTTATAGATGCGATTGGAAGGCAGGAAAGAGGAGGTGACAGACAGCGCCAGTTAAGATGCCTGGAATCAAGATATATAATTGATTTCGACACCAAGATGCCCGAAGGACTCAATTCAAGTGAAGAAATGGCTGTTCATTTGTGATAATTGGAACTATTGCAAGAATCAGGTGTTGATTGGTTTTCTGTTAATTGAGATGTTATTCAGCTATAAGCATACAAATGTATTTAGTACTATTTTAGTATAGGGGATCTTAGCCTTTGCAGTTGAATTAATTTTTGCTGAGGCGGGTGTCTCTATTTCCCGAAATTAAGGACGTTGATAAATGGTAAGGACTATTGTCATTATGTTCATTTAGGAGATTTAAAACAACAAGTGATAATCGATAACCGTTTACATGGTTAATGAGCACAATGTTACTTTGGCCCACTTGGGCGAGACAGAACAGTTATTGTTACCAATGCTTCATTGTAATAGCATGACAGGTTGGATTGCAATCCGGTCCTACGGTAACACTATGATTGAGCGTAACGCAAACTCATTGTGGCTCACATTTTACAATGTCGATAATATTTTATTGATCACTATTGAAAGACATCTTACTTTTGCGTCGATATGATCTAATGCACAAATATGAACGCATTACTATGCTAACGCATAATGTTGAGATAAGGTTTGATTGTGACCAGGTCTAAATGAGCATTATTTATGAATTGTGCTTTGCTGTTTGATCTTCTATCGTGTATATAAATTCAGTATACGATAATATGCCAAGTTGGCGCCAATATTTATAATGCTTTATTGTAATAGCATGATAAGTTGGATCGTACTTCGTTCCTCCTTCAGCATTGTGATTGGGTGCAACGCAAACCCACAGGGGTTCACATTACACAATGTCAATAATGCTTTATTGATAATTAGTGAATGTCATCTGGCTCATTTGTTCAAATGCACAAAGATAAATACAATATTGTGCTAATATAAAATGTTGCGACAAGATTTGACTGTAACCAGGTCTCAAATATTATTATTCATGACTTGTGTTTTGTTGTTTTATCTCCTATTATGTACACCAATTCATTATTATATAACAACATGCCAAGATGGCACCCATACTCACAAGACAAAAAACATTGTATTGATCTAGTCCTTCCTCTATGTTATTTTTTGAGGTACTATGTAAATATGGGAAAATAAGACATCCGCCACACCGTGAGAAAGCTATTAAGCGAAACGCGTTGGTGAGGCGTTATACTGCCCAGTAAATCCTTTTCAAAGAATCCTGAGTGTCCTGGTATTCCTTTTGGAACAGCAAAAGTGTGCGTTTGTGATATATATATATATATATAAATGTTCACGCATTTTGTGTTTGAGATGGTGAAGCAAATTTTATATATATATTTTTTAAAGCAATAAAAGAAGTTCATATTGATTTTTGGAATTACTTAATTATTTTCCCTTGGTTTCATTCCTGATTGAAAGTGTGTATATGCATCTACACAATAAAAGTAAGAAAGAAATATAGGCTGGGCTTTTTTCCCCCTATATTTGGGGAGAGGAGTTGGCCCAACGGCTAGGGCAGCCGACCTCGAATCTCGAGTCTCGGCAATGACGCTGAACATCCTGTGATTCTGGGCAAATCACTTAATCTCCCCGTGCCTAACAAAAATGAATTTGACCTTATGTAATGCAACTAGTGCTACTTAAAGCGCTCTGATACCCGATTCCGGTCAAGTTCGCGCTATATAAAACTCTGTAAAAAAAATACAAAAATGTATATATTCTCTTCCCCCTTTCCAGCGGCATGTGTAGTTATGGTATAGGGGTACCCCATTTCAGTGTTTGCATTGTCCAGCCAGTGACAGACAGTGCTGAGTGGCATAAGACTTTCTCGTTAAGCTCATTCCCCAATGCGCGGAGCAATGACTTCTTGTGCTTCAGCGCATCACCTGCATTTTGTCTTTTTGAAATTGGGAGTAGGCTTATTTATACAAAGCCAGTCGAAACAAGTGGGATATCCCCACGTTTCGCATCTTCTTACTGCTCATTTAAGGACAAATGTTGGCAACCTTTTTCCTTTGGGAACTATTATCTTTGTCAGTTATTTTTGTGATGCTGTGCAGTATCGACAAAAAAAACATTCTTAGTGATCCTGTGCAGCATCGGCCAAAAGACAGAGATAAAGGAAAAAGTAGCAATGTCGGCCACGTCATTTCCTAAGCATTTACATGTTTCGTGGAATTTTTGGAAAACACAAAAGGTCTTTCGCAACCAACAATCTTCGTAAATCGGCCCTTCCCTACTAAGGAGCCCCCAGAAATATGGGAGGAACATGCAACACCTATGATAGCCCACTAGAGGGGAGTCTTTATCCAAGCTCCATTCTTTATTCTGGCAATACTTACCTGACTTGTCGTGCCGATACGGTATTTTCATTGTGTATGTTGTAGTGTTTGATGGCATTCAGGATCAAGATTTCCAGGGTGTTGTTCCATCGAGAGGCAGATATTTAGACATGCGTGACTTTGTGGAGATCACTTTTTACAACACAGAGACCTAAATCGACTCTCCCCTACCTACTAATATGTGAACATGCAATACCTATAATGACCCACTAGAGGGGAGTCTTTATCCAAGCTCCATGTGTTTATTCTGGAAATACTCAGCTGACTTTTCGTGCCAATATGGTATTTCCATAGTGTGTGTTGTTGTAGTGTTTGAAGACATTTAGGAGCAAGATTTCACGGTGTTGTTCCATCGACAGGCAGATATTTAGACGTGCGTGACTTTGTGGAAGTCACTTTTTACAACACAGAGATCCACACCTCAGAGTCAGAGGGACAGCCTTATATTCCAAACCAGTAGGAACAATTTGATCCGTTATCCTTTGATAGCGTCTCCATAGCGCATTTATTCTTATTGTGGGACTCGTAGGGCTTTGCACGTTCTAGATAATGTCCATGTATGTGGTGAAGCACCGTACACATAGTGCAGGCCGGGGTCTGTTTTGCGGGATGTCCATGTTTTTTTAAAAATTAATTTTTTTTATTTTAAAATACTTGAAACAAAGAGTTACAGTACAAAATAAAGCTTCAATTCCGGACCAAAAAGAACCCCCCACCCCACGTCTGGAAACTATAACAATATGTGTTTGCAAGCAGTGGTATCACTGACCAAGTTAACCGAGAATCAATAAGCAACAAATGAGTACATAAGAAATAACGATGCAGCACAGGAAAACTCATGACCAAAAATAAAAGAGAAGAGAGGGATAGCAAATCCAAGCGGATGGAGGAAAGAGCAAGAGCTGAGAGAGGAGGGGGTGGGGGTGCAGGCGAGTGGGAGGACAGAAGGCAAAGAAAAGAAAAAGAGATTTAAAAAAATAATACAAATCCAAATAACCCACTTTAACTACGCCTCCTGTAAATTCAATGTGCTGAGCCACTTGGTTAGGGGTGCCCAGATCACTAATCCCCTTTTTTTCCCGACCCTACCTTGTCTAGCATATATAGCTGTCTCAAGTTTGTAAGTAGAGAGCAGTCGAGCCTGCCATTAAGCAAAGGAGGGAGGGTTTGGGTCCTTCCAATAAGAGGCAATACAAATCCGGAGAATAATCATAGCCAGAAACAAAAAGGCACCCCTGGATTTTATATTGAGCGTGTTGTTTAATCCTAACATTACAGTGACAGGCAGCAGTTGTATATCTTGAAGAAGCACTCTACTGATAAATGATTGCACCCTTTCAAATAATGGGGCCAATTTTGAGCATGTGGCAAACATGTGTATAGAGTCAGCACTATACTCAGCACATCTCGGGCAAGTTGTTCCACTGCCAGTACCCCATTTGGCCACTCTGCTTGGTGTAATATATAAGAAGAAGCCAGTTTTAAAGAATTGAGCTTGCAACTTTGATGACAGCAGGTGTGTTTGTGCAAGGCTTAGGGCACGGCAAAAGGTGTTCGGGGGTGTATTCAGTTTCTGCTGCCACTTTACATAAATTTTACTAATATCATCGGGCCTACGCTTGTTTAGCATTTTATAAATGCTTCCGATCCGTGGTCTGCTGGGCTCCAGGATTTTATCTATGAGGGCCAGCTTAGCGAAGCCAGCTGGGCCACCGGTTTTGTTAGCTAGATATCTGGTAATTGCGTTATACTGAAATAGCTGGCTATTGTCTAAATTATACCGGGTTTTCAAAGTATTAAAAGGCAAAATGCCTTCTGAGGTAATCAAGTCCCCCAGTTTATAGAGGCCCGCTAGGTACCACTGTGGAAGGTATGAATTTTGAAAAATAAGTGGTAAATTGCTGTTATTCCGAGTAGGGGTATAATAATTTAATTTGGACAGTCCAAATAATTTGCGTATATTAAAGAATACACTATGGGCATTCATAAGAGTCTTAAATCTAACCCGATTGAAATAACCATAATCCAGTTGACGCCAGAGACATCCTCTTACTCCTTCCCCTAATAGTATAGTATAGGAAGACGGAGAACCTGAGGGGTTCACTATAGGAGAGTCTTGCAATAACTCAGGACTATAATGCAAAACTGTAGCCCAGTAATAAAGTTTTAAGTTGGGGAGAGCCCACCCTCCTCTCTCTCTGGGTAATGAGAGAAGTTTGAAGGCTCTTCTTGGCTGTGCGTATGCCCAGATAAACTGGGAAAATATTTGATCGAATGTCTGAAACGTTGTATTATTAAATTCTAGCGGGATAGTCCTAAAAAAATATAGAAGTTTGGGGAAAAAGGTCATCTTTAAAACATTGCACCTCCCCACTATTGTTAAATGCATGTTGTCAATTCTTTTAAGAGCCTTTTTCATATCGGCTGCAAGCGGTGTCAGATTTTCTTTAACGATTTGATCTAAATTCGCGGTTATATTGACCCCAAGATATTTAGCCTTCTCTGTTACTCTATCGTCCTTCCAATTTATATGATCATTTAACACGATCTGAGTTTTGGTTTTATTGATGGCATAACCGGATATCTTCCCAAATTCTTGGGCCTCCTGTTCAATAGCCCTAATGGCTCTTTCGGGTTCTGGGGTTACTAAGGCTAGATCATTAGCATAAGCCATGATCTTCATGTTAATTCCAAATCTGCTCACCGCTACCACTTCGGGATTACATTCAATTTTTTTGATCAGAGGATCAATATATAAAGCAAATAGTAGCGGTGAGCAGGGACATCCTTGTCTTGTTCCGCGGGTTATTCCTATCTGTCTTGTCAGATGTCCGTTGATCAAAATTCTAGCAGTTGGGCCCTGATATAGAGCCTGCAGGATCCTGGGAGTGAAGCCTATCTGCCTCATAACCCCCCACAAGTATTGCCAGGAGACCCGATCGAATGCTTTTTCGGCATCCAAGAGTATTAGTGCGATCGGGTCTCCTGTCACCTTGGCGGCGTCAAATAGGGTGATAGTCCGGCGAACATGTTCGGTGGTGCCCTTCTCTGGTATAAATCCATGTTGCTAGTTTGAAACCAGAGACTAAATTTTTGAAGGACAGTCTAGATGCAAGAATTTTAGAAAAAATCTTAGAATCGGTATTGATGAGAGTTATTGGTCTATATGAGGACATTTCCAATGCGGGTTTATCTTTTTGGAGAAATACTACTATTTTTGCAGAGGACCAAGACTGCGGTGGAGATGAACCATAAAAAATGGAAGAAATTACATTAGTAAATAAGTCTTTTATTTGTAGCAAGAATATTTTATAAAATTCCACTGGAATATTGTCATCTCCAGTGGCCTTACCATCGGGGAGGCTAGCCAAAGCGGTTGCAATTTCTTCCCAGACAGCGGAGATTTCCATTTGAATGCTACTCTCTCTATCAAGTTCCGCTACCGGAATAGCATCTAAGTAGATATTAATCTCGGATTCTCTAAGTTCGCTAAATTTAGTAATTTCTTCTGTGTATAATTTTTCAAAGAAGGCTCTGAAGGACTCCTCTATTTTTACAGGATCATTAGTTATCCCTTCAGAGACAGTTTGAATAGAAGAGATTAAATTAGCGGTGACCTGTTGCCTGGTAGAAATGGCCAATTGATGCCCAATAAGTTCGCTGCATTCATAGAGCCTTTCACGAGCCGAGGCCCATTTTGCAGCAGTTCTTTCTGCTAATATGGTCCCCATTTCTGCTTTAGCGACCGCCACTTTAGTCTGTGCTTCCCCAATTCTAGAGCCCAGCTGGACAGCTCTTACTAATTTTCCTTCAGCTTCTATCATTTGATTAAATAGGGAATCAGCCTGTATTTTCTCCTTTTTATTCCTTCTAATGGAAAATCTAAGCGTCTCTCCCCTTATGCCTGCCTTTAGTGTGTCCCAGACAACCATTACCGGGGCTGACCCGGAGTTAATCTCTAAAAATTCCAGTATCCATTTTTTCATATATTCTCGGTATTCATTATCGTACAGGAGGGGTTTTTCAAAAGTCCAATTAGAGCTTGACCTACTATTTACCAGTCCCGCTATGTTGATAATAAGAGAGTTATGATCTGATAAAAGGCGAGGAGCGGTATCAATAGCACAGTCATGCACCAGAGATGCAGAAACTAAAAAATAGTCCAGCCGAGCAAATGACAGATGGGGAGCGGAGAAGAAGGTATACCCATCCTGGCTGGGTTTCGTCTTGGCCCACACATCTTTCAGGCCATGAGTCTGGATCAAATTTAATACGGCCTGAAAAACCTTAGGTTTACTGCCCCTACAGACCCAGGACCCATCTGAAAGCCAGGTGCTAGGGAGATTTAAATTTAAATCGCCGCACAGTATAATTGGCAATGGTCAATGTGCCAGTTCCTCGTTCACACCATGAATTACCCCTGGATCGTCGAGATTACTTCCATAGACAGAGCAGATTGTAAAAACAAAATGAATCGGCGGAGAGGAAATAGAGCATCCTGCAATCACCCACCGCCCTAGTGAGTCAGATTTTACCTGGTTGACAACTAGGGGCAATCTTTTTGAGACCAAAATCCCGACTCCTTTAGCCCTGGCACCTTGAGAGGTCGCTCCAATAACCTTATAACCCAAAGTATTCAACAAGGATTTCTGGGCTCCTTCAACATGTGTCTCCTGTAAGCAGACCAAGCCTGCCCCCATTGTTCGCAAGATTTGAGCAGTTTTATGCCTTTTCGAGGGATCGTTTAAACCGCAAATATTGAGCGAAACAATTCTAAGTTTGTTCAACATATTAATTGTTAGTGACTAGAGTTTAAATGCCTTAACCCGGTAGCTTCATCAATAAACATCATCATCATCCTACCAACATCTATCAACATCCCAACACGAATTAAATAGCCTTCGCCCACCCCACCGACCACCCCCTCCCCCTCAGCCCTCCCAATCCCCATCCCTGCACCCACCATGCAATCCCCTTATTGTCACCACCCCTCATCATTCCTGACAGTTTTCCTGTGATCGTTCCAAGAATAGCCAGCAAGGAAAAAATGTAAGCCAGTCCAACAATTCTACTACCACGGCTTGCAATCCAGACCCCCTACCCCTCCCCCCAACCCTCCCCAAAAATAAGCAGTCAGGACAAACCTGAATGATGGTTAGCATGTGTGAACTCCTATCACCAAACCACACCTGGTCACAATAATTAGGCGACAACCCCCCCTTCTTTTTTTTTTCCCCTCCTATCCCTTTTCTTCTCTTGCCCCCTCCCCCACTATTTTCATACCTTTCCCCTTTATGGGGCGACCAACAAACCAATCAATCAGAAGCCGTGATCCCCAAAAAGATAGGAGGGACAAAAGTGTGACATTTTGTGCAAGACATAAAGTGTCTATATCAGTTATGCGAGAGAAGAAAAAAAAAATAATAGTAATAATAATTTTTAAGTCCTAAACAGGGATAATTCAGATAATATACATGGGTCCAAAAATGTTTAGTTCATTTTCTTTCTTCCCACAATGTCCTTCAAATATTCCCCAGCTTTAATCTCCGATAAGAAGATCCGTGTGGGGTCTTCAAATATTACTTTTAGCCTGGCCGGGTTCATAAGGTACACTTGAGCACCTTGCTGTTGGAAGGGTGTAATTAGTTGACGTAACCTCCACCTGCGTTCAACTGTAGCGTGGCCAAAATCAGGCTTAGAGAAAAATTTTATTCCGTTAACTTCCTTTTGAGAGTTTGGTCTAGCTTGATCGTATACCAGCTGCCTCAGCAGGAAATTTCCCCAAAAAACCAGGAACACCCTAGGTTTATCAGTTCCGAGACGGCTGCCATCTCTTCGAGATTTTAAGTTAAACGGAAAACGGTGTGCCCTCTGGATCTCTTGATCCCAGTTCCAGGCAGACTCTGATGGAAAGGCAGCACAAAGTAATTTGACAATGTACCCTCTGGGGTCCTCACCCTCGACCCCTTCCGGAATCCCCAAAAGCCTTAGATTGTTTCTCCGCATTCTATTTTCTTGCTCCTCCAACTTGGACATCAGGTCAGTAAGGCATGACGCGTGAGACGAGCCTTGTTCCTTGACGTTAGTCATGTCAGATTCCAGAGACTCTGTCCGGGCCTCAACCATTGCAACTTGATCGCCGATATCCGTGCAGATCTTATTTAATTTCTGAATCCTTCCCTGCAGCTTTTTTGAGGCCCCCTTAGCGGCAAGGCTGTCTGATCTTGCTTCGTCTCGAAATTGCTTAATAGACTCTAGAATAGAGACCAGGGAAGGTTCGGCCAGACTTCCAGTGATTGAGTGTGGGGTCTCTTCAGTTTCCTCGGGCAGTAAGTTGGGGGAGTCCCCCAGAAGAAATGACCCATGAGAATCTGAGTAATCCCATTTCAGCTGACTCCGTGCTCTGCTCCTGGCTTTCTTTTTTTGTTGAATGGTTCTAGATGTTGGGTCAGATTCATTGCCATCTTGTTTGCTGCTCTCAGAGGAGCTGACCAAAACATCTTCATTCTCAGTGTCGGTCAGTGACCCATCTGAGACAGACAAAATAATTTCAGTAGCTAAGTCAGGATTTGTAGACCAGGGCGGCTTCTTTCCTTAGGAGTAGGGATTCTTACTGCGCTGGTAGCTGAGTCTGGGATGAGGATATGGCTTAGTGCCTCTGTACCGGGTGGAACACCTTTTGAGACCTCAAGCGCGAACGTAGGCATTAACAGACTCTCCACCGACCCCGTGCCCCTGATATTCCTGGTATTCCTGATATTATCTGAAACATTATCTGGGGCGTTTTGTTGGTTTTGTGGCACGGAGTCCAGCTCCTGGGTCTCCTCAGTCATCCGATTAACACAGTTTAAGTCAATGTGCCCATCAGATGTATTAGATATAAGTGTGTGAGGGGGTTTAGGTATTGCAGGGAAATGTTTGGAGATGGAGGATGAAATCGCTGATCCTACTGCTGAACCATCTTTAAGCGCGTTATGTCCTGCTGCTTTCCCAGCATTCTTTTTTACGTTCCCCCCATCACGTTAACCTTTATAGAGGGGATCCGCTCTCTCAGGCAGTCTCTCAGGAGGTCTCTCTGTCTTATCTCTTTCCGCCCCTCCTTGGTTCAGGGCTGCTCTCAGCTTGATGGTTTTTTGGCCCCGCGTAGTCATGCTGCGCTTCCTCCAGTAGCAGTGATGCGTCGCGAATGAGGTCCCAGCCCCCAGACTGTATTTCCTTCCAAACAAACCGGCTCGAGCCCGGTTTTCTACGCTATCCGCTGCTCGCCCCTTAAGAGTGAATTTGAGATTACACTGCAAGTGCAAGTGTAAAAAAACGGAAGGTCCAACCCGTGCCATCTTGCAGTACGAGAACTAAATTGAACAGCCGGGCGGTTTATTTCCGCATTCGGCGGCCGGCTCCAACGCGGACATCGACCTCGGTCTACAGCGGGAAGGTTGCAGGTCAGCGGGTAGATCGCCGAATGCCGGACATCAGCGGCTCATGGTGCGGCTGGCTAGCTCACAGGAAATTCACGCTAGCGCCATCTGCTGCTCCCTCACAATCGAAGGTCCATGTTTTTGTGTATCTTTGTGTTTGTCTGTCTCACTGTCCATGCCCGTGTTTTCTGGTGTCTCTGTGTCTGTCTCCCAGTGTCTGTCTCTCCTAGTATCACCAAAAGTCTGGAACTCTCAGTATAATCTCCTTTCTATTGTCTTCCAGTATTTCTTCTATGTCTTTGGCAGTCAGTGTCCGCTTATATCCTCGCTTCCCTCTGTCCATGACTTTATGTCTTTCCACGTTGTGTCTTCTCGAGGCTTCCCTTGTCCGTGCCTCCATGTTTTTCCCCGGGTCCATATCAGCCTGTATCTACATATTCCTGTGCCTGTATTGTTCAAGTGTCTCCCTCTATCTCCCTTTGTCTTCTTGTCTCTTACTGTTTCCCCCTTTGTTGTATCCCTCGTGTTCCCTTGTGTGTTTCTCAGTGTCTCCCCTTGCTGGGGTTCAGTTAGTGAACAAAACCAAAGAGGTCTCGGAGGCCCCCTTAGAGTTTGCTCCTTGGGTTACAGCTCTTGGAGGAGGGGCTTGAGAAGTGCAGCGTCCTATCAGACAGGCGCGTTCTGTCCCTGGGTGTGACCTTCAGTGTCTGTGGAAACAGGACAAACACAAAGCACAGCTTTAACTCTCATGACTGCGCCCATGTATGTACATGTATATACTGTCACTTTGGTTTAAGGTCTATGTATAAATATGTCTTATGTTTTCGTATATTTATTGAACTCCACATACTAACACTAATTGATTATCCATACTTGACTAACTGAACACAAAGTGCTGGCCTTTGGGAACAGATGGGTGTGACCCGACAGTCTATCAGCTGCACAATATGCAGACCTGGACTCAAGTCTTGGCTTCCCCACTTCAACAAACTGTTTGATCCACGGCCTATATTTTTACATCATTATGTATCTTGACCCTTAACCCTCCAGTTTGAGAGCATATGGAAGTAATCCAGAAGAGAATCTGTTCTCTACAAAAACATCACAATTACGGCTACTAAAAAACAACCTTGCCTCACAATAATAACAATGTAGTCTATAGACAGAGAACATGACTAACAGACACATTTTGGGAAAGTCTTGGCAACATTGTCAGGGCATGGGGGTATTCTTCAATGTTTCATGTTTAAAATAAATATTACTAAAATTGGAAAAGAAATGGGGTGGGTGGAACTCACACAGGGAGGTATATGTGTATCCCCGACTGTGGAATTGGATATGTCAAGACGAACAGAACTAGAATTTCAGACATTTACACAATTGAATGTTTAATGTTTATCATGATGGTATAATGCTATTCTTTTATGAATACTATGCATACCACTGATTTGTGATGTTTGAAACAATTCAATAAAAAAATCGTTTAAAAAAAATATATCACTTGCAGTAAATGTCACTCAATTCAGTGACATAAGTTTATGTACTGGATACAATGATAAATGTTGATTTTTTTTTCATTTTAAAGTCTGTAATTTTTTTTATGACAGTTGTCAGTTTTACATCTTTTGATGGCTGAACTCGTGATTTGGCTTTAGAGCGAAGCCAGACCCCTGACTCGGCTCTCCTCAAGGCAGCCTATGTCTCCCCTCGAAATTTAGTGCCCCATACTCCCTTGCACAATGAGGAAGTCCACCAGCATGAAATGTATTGTTTGTTAAGCGAACGTTCATTCCTAGGTGCATTTTGGTGCTGAATAACAGGTGTTTATCGTTAAGCAACCCAATGGTATTCATGTTCGCAACCTCTAGCCGCTGTGATTTCAACCCAAGCCATGAGGTCAAACACAGATTTCCAAGGATTATTAAATGAAGTAAAGCATTAGTAAATTGTGCCATCAGACCTAACATAAATAAATATAGTATTACACTTCTGCAACATACTTAGACTCCCCACTTCTAGCTTGTTGAAGGATGGCAACACAGGATTAGGCCCAATGATACAACTCTTGGAGAAATTCGGGGGAAAGTCAGGCCTCCAGGCAAACTGGTCTAAGACATGTGCGGCTCTGGATATGCCAATCAGGCTGCAAGAGCTAATAAACAGGAATATCACAAGGGAACAGCACACATTCTGGAATTTAGGAATAGGAGTGTATCACCTGGTGGATGATCTTAAAGTCATGACTTTAGGAGCAGCTGTGACCTCTTTAACCGGATGTGATTAATTTTGGAAGACCCTATGACTTTTAGTCTTGGGCTACATAAACTTGGCTAAAATGTTTTTGTTCCCTAGACTCTTATTAGTTTGTTAACTTATTGGCCTGGATACCAAGAAAGTGGTTTGGGGAACTAAATACACTATTAAAAATGTTAAACTAGGGAAAAGGCAGGCATAAGGTTGGTGTTAAAGTTATCAGTCCTAGAGAGGACCCTTGGGGTTTCTGTCATCGAATTATATTACTTAGCGGCCCAGATACAATGGGTGAAGGGTGGAAACCATCTTGAGGAAATAAGTAGGTTGGAGATATTCCAAGAACAGGGAGAACTGGTAGAGCGGATTATGGGAGGCAAAGCTATAATGCAACATTAAGCTAGGTTGCTTAAAATATCACTGAAGTGTGGGAAAAGAAGCATTAGACTGACATCACAAACACCAGCCATATCACTGGTGGGTCTCCCTGGTACACAGGGATAATTTACTGCCAAGAAAATGGCAACCTTGATCAGGGTGGGCTTAAATATTGTGGGTGAGGTTTATGAAGTGGGTGAACTGAAGACCCTAGAGACACTGATTGAAGAGTATAGCTTACCAGCCAACCAGTTCCTGACATATGGAGCTGTTACGAGAACACCGCTAAATAGGTGGGTCACTCATTCGTCTGAACCTCAAACACAAGGTTTTGCAATTTCTACTCATGATTGGGAATGGCTGCAGGTTGATTCCCTGGTTCTATAGGGCATTATGATTATTATAGGCTGTGAATAAATAATTTGAGGACCACATGGGAGACAAATCTGAGAAGTGGATTACATGATGGAGAAAAGAACAGATCACTTGAATACACACAAAGTGACAAGAAATGCTAAACTTCAATATATAAAAAAATCGATTGCTGCCCGACCACCTACTTGACAACTCACAGGATCAATAAAATGATAGACACTGACAAATTAAAATGTCTTAGGTGCAACCAACAGGGTGCGGAATTCTCCTACGTGGTCTGGAAGTACCCTACTATCAACTGCTTCTGGTTAAAGATCACAAAACCCTGTGTAGGAGACTGGATGGGACAGGCTTGCATACCCCTGAAAGACGTCTACGAGGCCTTTTCTCATGCCCTAACCAGAAGGAAGCAGGTAACAGGTTCCGCGACATAGCAATCATTGTGGCTAAAAGGGCTATAAGGTTAGAGTGGAGAAACACAGCTACCCACCAAGCAATAAATGGAAGAAGGGTGTCAAAGGATGAGCCAAACGCGAAAGCGTAGCCCTACATGTGATATACCTGTGGACGAGTCCTGCCTGCATTCTCCGAACAATGGAAGCTAATAATCGGGGGGATTTTATGCAATTACAATATAATATTGAGGTACTGCCTCGTACTGAGATAGGGCCCACCGTAAAATATAGGAATAACATAATATTAGGATACCTAATATAACATAAAGTGCTGCTTAGGATGCTGAATGAGGAAGTAAGGACTTGAGGTCCTCAGGAATGCTCCAGTTTATGTTATGTTTTCATGTTGTTGAATATTATGAATCTGGACACAAATATTACAAGCCAACTCCCAGCATATGCTTTAATTAAATCAACATTCATGTTTTTGCAATGATTATACTCTGGACCCAAATGATAAGATGGAGTTGATACATGATGTAATTTGTGATATATGATAACGTTTCTCTGCAAAGAAAAGCCAATAAACAGATTAGTACATGACAGTTTAATGGGCTATGAGGAAACTGACTTACAAACTTATAGTATCAATACTTTCAGTGCCAGCCAACATACCCATCTCTCTGACAGAGTCAAACTATATCTAGATACAATGCAGCAAACAAACCACCTAAAATGAATTAGGTATCCCAGCCTAAACTGGAAAGTGGTGCTTGTTGGCGAAGTGTCTCTTGTCAATTGGTTGTTTGGTATATAATGGCAGTGGCATTATCGGGTTGACCTGTTATGAATCCAACTCGCCTTCCATAAAGTTAAGTGTGCCAAGACGGGTGTGGGATACAGGACTGACCCTTTAACGTGTGTGTAATTCTGCTTTTTGCACCAGCAGTGGAGTCTTGATATAGGCTCCATTGCATGAAATGCTCATTAAAAGATATTATACTGGAAAATCTTTATTTCTACCCACCGCATTGAGTTGGCATCTGGAGTTCCTTTGAGGACTTCTTCATCCCGCTCGTTGGTATCATCCACTCAGCCCTGGGAAAACTGATCTCCGATTTGTTTGGACCGTCTCTGCACTGGTTTGCCCTACATCTCACATGCCTCGGGACACCCAGGTATTGGCTGACTTGGGGCAGCATTGTCATGGTTCCACAGGGGATCCACTTTGGCTACTATGACCCGCCCACCACTGCTGCCTCACTCGCCTGCCTTCCACTCGTCCTGCCCTCCAAGGGGCTGTGTTCCCCTGGAGGTTCCAGCAGCCTCATAAAGCGGCCTCTGGTGGCATTGTGGGGCAATCACTAACGGCTCTGTTTGGCACTCTCTGGTTTCCTCACTGCATTGGCATGGCGGTGCCTTGACACGCCTGCAGTTCATCTGACCTTTCTTCCTGGAGGCCTCAGGTCTCATGGTACGTGGCGGTGTGTGACACACATGCTGTCCTTCTGGCCTGTTCTTCCTGAAGGCCTTGTGGTCCCTCGTGGCCTTGGGGACTTGCACAGAGGTGAGGCCTCTTCGAGGTTGCTTGGGAGCTCCACTCTCGCTCCCTCGCCTGGTCGCCTCTGCCATCCATTGTGGGGCGGCTTGTAGATTGGCTGTTCTAGTTCCTGTGGCAGACTTCTGGTGGCTGATGCCGTGCTCTCACAGCAGCCTATTGTCCGTTTTAGTGCCTGCTATACTACATCCTGACTTGACACCCCCTAGTCGGTACCGGCAGCATCACAGCATGATCGGACGTGCTCAGAGCGGCACACGGTTTCTTTTGCTTCTGGGCTTTGTTTTGTGTTACTGACCACAACTTGTGCCTTGTTGCTTTGTTTTCCCCATTAGAATCTTGCTTATCCTTCATTCAACTTTGTGGGCTCATCACCCCCATTCATCCACAAAATGCTGGCTTGCTTCTCAATCATTTAAACAAAGAACTCTAACTATCCCGATATATAGACAGTAAAGAAGGTCCTACTAGATAATCTCCTCCCAGCTACTTTGTCAGGGAAGGAGGACTCTTCAATTGTCAAGCACATAAAACAAACAAAGGACTCTACCTACCCTGATGTGTAGACATTAAAGTAGGACTTAATTAGATAACTGCCCTGCTACATTGTTTGGGAAGAAGGACCCTTTGACTCAGCACATCCACTGGCAGCCATCTTGTGGTGTTTTCTCCTGTTGTTGCCTATGAACTTCTGCTCCTCCTAGCCCAAAAACCTGCTGGATACTGACTTGCTCCTATGATTCTCCTGAATCTTTGCTCATCCTATGTGATATACCCCCTTGTAGCTATTCAACTCAATCCATGTTCAGCTTAACCAACCTGTCTCCCTCACTCACTAGCAAAGGTATGAAAATCTATTAATATCTTGCCTACATAACATACTTAAGCAAGATCCCTACACCCGAGAGCTGCTATTAAGCCACGATCCTCCTATGAGTTATTCTTATTTAAACAAATCACCCTCACACTCACAAGACCTTACCGTCTAGCCCCATTCACTATTTTCAACCCCAAAGGACTCCAACACCTCCTGTTCTAGAGTCTTGCCTTTAATCTGGTTATAGCCTCCGTAGGACAACTCTCCACCTTTAGTCCATGCACACCCCCAGTTGCATGATCTAGCCCTGTTTCCTTTACTCCCTTCTGACTGCTCCCTTCACTCTTCTGTTGGCTCACTTGCAGCTTGCTTTTTACATGGATCCACTAAAATAGCTGATACCAATCTGGAGCCATCAGGCAGATATGCTTATAAAATTAGGCATCCCTGAATCTAACAAAAAAGGCTTCAAACATAGACTTCTCAAAGCTCATCCAGAGATTTTTATTTCTGACCCCTACATCTGCAAGAATAAAGGAGTTATTATAAGTGACCTAATTCTTTTTACGAAAAGACGAGCACAGTGGAGGAAATCCTTATTCTCATTGCTCTTGATCTCTTCATCCAGGAAAAACTACTCATGGCTTAAAACTATTGGTAGCCCCTCATTGGTTTACAAAACAGAAGCAACCATCTCCCTTAACAACAATGGTCCTATCCTCATCCAGTCATCAGATCATAACCTTGAAATATTTGAGGAAAATGTCCCTGTCATCAAAAAAGCTACAACCAGTACTGTATCCAGCCCCTCCCTCTCAATTCCTTTCAAACCCTGCGTGTATTATGAACACACCTATATCACCAGGTGGGTCCAGGCCCTCCTCTCTCAATCACTATACCAAACTAAATCCACATCCCACACACAGAGCAGTTACTCCAGAGTCACTTAGCCATTGAAATCATTACTTCACCCAACTATAACTCTGACCCCATCCAAGCCTCAACCAATGACAATCCCAGTGTCTGAATCGCCATCCCACTCAGCAATATGTTCCTAGCACTTCCCCTTACCCTGCTCTCAAGCTCTCCTCCACCCATCTTCGAGCTTTCTTCCACCTCCGACTCAACCTTTCCTCCGCTGGACCGCTCTGGCCAGCGGTACTCCATTATCACAGGCATCAGCACCCCACTTCCTTTCCCCCTGCTACAAGACCCGAGAACCTGTTCCTGCACCTCACTACCATCCAGATTGGATGAGATTACACAAAAACTACAACAGCTCAAGGCAGACTTACAAAGCCTTATTTATATCACCATAAAATCTGCTAATAATCGGTGGCCAATTAGGAATCTGAGAACACTTGCCTCCAACACAGCTCCCAACCAACCTGATCTCACCTTCTTTGTAGTCCCCGCACTTGAGATGGAGAAACCTTCCCTACCCCAATGCACCCTCTTGGCCCATTAGATTTTATAGATCCACTATCCGACAAAGATATCCATTCCCTCCTCCTATCATATAACTCATCTTACTCTGATATCATAGACCATCAAGGTCAAATCCATAACTTTCTTGCGAACCCACACAGAGAGTCAAAGCCCAACCACATAGCAGTACCCAAGCACAACCGTAAGTGAGTTATCCTTACACAGAATTCCCCAGCTATCACCAAATTCCATCTGAAATGTATGCTACTCAATTGCAGATCGGCTGCAAGACATATGGTGGAACTTGCTGACCTTATCCTCGCACATGACCTTGACCTCCATATCTGGACCGAAACTTGGCTGAATGCTTCCTCTGCACCTATCCTTGACATACTAGTCCCCTCCTAGTTATGACATCTCTAGATTAGATAGATGCAGCCGACCAAGTGGAGGCATAGCCTGCATTCACTGCGACAGCCTCTCAGTCAAACAGTCACAATCTCCTGTTCTATCCACATGCGAATACCTATACATCGATATCGCAGGCAATAACAGACCACTATGCAAACTACACACAATCTACCACCCGCCCGGAGATAACCTTTCTTATATAGAACAAATTATGGAAATCATCACACAAAACACGGGCCAACATGGTATCCAAATATTCATTGGACACTTCAACCTCCACTGGAATAATTAGAATGACCCTGTAGTAAACAACCTTAAAACCTCTCTTACTGACCTCAACCTGACACAAATCTGTCACAACAAGGGAGCGGCTTCAGACATTATCATAGCGAAGGCTACCTCTATCAATTTGGAATCTATCCTCCCCTGTGACTGGTCTGACCACTACCATATCACATTGCTAATCTCAGAACCCGTGCTGCTCAAGTAATGAAACCTAAAGTATGGAAAAGGAGCATGTGAAGCATTAACTTTAATGAGCTAAAATCCCTCAGTAATAACATCCTACCACCACCTGGCGACATGTCAGATGTCAATATTTTACAAACCACTACACTAGCTCCCACCACCTGGCGACATGTCAGATGTCAATATCTTACAAACCACTACACTAGCTCCCACCACCTGGCGACATGTCAGATGTCAGTATCTTACAAACCACTACACTAGCTCCTACCACCTGACGACATGTTAGATGTCTATATCTTACAAACCACTACACTAGCCCCCACCACCTGACGACATGTCAGATGTCAATATCTTACAAACCACTACACTAGCTCCCACCACCTGACGACATGTCAGATGTCAATATCTTACAAACCACTACACTAGCTCCCACCACCTGACGACATGTCAGATGTCAATATCTTACAAACCACTACACTAGCTCCCACCACCTGGCGACATGTCAGATGTCTATATCTTACAAACCACTACACTAGCTCCATGAAGAATATTCTAAACTCGATTGCACCCCTACTGATAAAAAGATTGTCCACCAAAGACTTTAAACCATGCTACAATGGTAGCCTTAATACCAAAAGACATAACTTGAGACTAGCCAAAAGAAGGTGGAGATCCTCACCTTCCCTTGAACACCTCAAACATTTGAGATCCCTGAGGAATACATATTACAAAAGCATCTAAAGCTCGAAAGCAAATTTCTTCAGAAACCAACTAGATCAAGCTAAAAACGGACAAAATAAATTATTTGAACTTGTTAAACTTCAATCAAATGGCCTGCCCAACTCTTCCCGAGCTGGATCCAATCTACTACCAAACTGCAAAGAATTTACCTCCTTTTTCCGGGTGAAGACAGAAAATATGAGAACTGACTTGCAGATGGAGTTGGAGCATCGTCCTGTCCTAACTTACTCCAGACTTTATCCCTCCCGGATTGTTGTGCTCTCATGTCTACCAGGCATATCCCCAAAAACAACACTTCATGGAACTCTTTCAAAACCTTGGAGGAAAATGCCATTCTCCCCAATAAAATTCTAGCAGATTTGAAACCCTCAAACCACTTCAACGACCCACTGCCACCTACTTTTTGATTGAGATCAAAGCGTTGATACTCCCACTATGGACCAAGATCGTAAATGCCTCTCTACTTCAAGGCACAAACCCTGATTGCTTAAAGTCTGGGCAGGTCAACCCCATCCTAAATGTGTGAAGGACCACTACAGTGCTTTAGCAATGAAGGTGGGTTTTATTTTGCCGAAACATTCATACTGATATATGTTCAATGTCACAACAGGGCATTGCTTATGAGCAATGTGATGGTGTCACAGAAGATGATTGCTATATCATTTATAAGAAGATGTTGTTTTGTGATACTGTTTATTGCACACATCAGTACACCAGCTTCTGAGATGTGAACACATGTAGAGTTTGTCAGAGTGTACCTGTACATTGTCAGTGACATGGACATAGAGGGCATAATGCAGATGTGATGGCAACATACATTCTGTGATGTTGCGCACAGGGGCCCACAAAATATGTTTGGGCCAGGTATTCAACACCCCCAGCCTTATCAACAGTCTCATGGCTCCAGGGGGGTGTATGTAGTGTCACAAACCCATGATTGTTGTATTGTGTGGGACATAGTTGGTTAGCAGTAGTTTCAGTCAGGTGATGTGAAGTGTGTAGATTTTCACCTGGGATGTTTTACTTGCCCACATTGACACATACACATGCTCTCTGTATTCTATGTTGTGGTGTATGTGAATAGTATTGTGAATTTTGTGTTTGTGTTTTTTGTGTTTTCCAGAACAGGACTTGGAGGGGGATGAGTGTACTGGGGCGGAGGGTGTCTCACGAGGGCGTGGCTGACAAGCACATAAACAACACATCTTTGATTGGCATAGTGTCCCATATGTATGGTATGTTTCAAAGTGCGCCTTGTATCCTCAGGATTGGGATGATGCTCAGAATGGTCCACCTCGCGACAGCCTCAAGGCTGACTGGCTATATTAGCACAGACTCTTGAAGTGGTCAAGCGGGGGAAGGAAAGGTAGGGGACAGCAGGGAAGGAGACCTGAAACAGAATAAACAACATGGATAACTATATTCTATCACAAGGTGACAGCCAGTCATTGATATAGATATACTATATATGTGCCTATTTCAGGGTACCTGTAAAGAAAATAATCCACCTTACGTGTCACAAATCACTGAAGGCTCCTGACTGGGTGTCCATTACATAAACTATGTGTGGGAGAAAGGATATTTCATGTAGTCAGACTGATTCCTACAGTCCCTATCCCCAGCTTCTAATGAAAGAGTGACAAATTCAACCTACCAATTTAGGGTCAACATTTTGATTCACAGGGGACAGGAGAACCATTTATTCTGTAACTCTACAATAACGCCCTGTTGAATGCCAAAAGAAACAAAAGTACCAACTTGCATTAATTCTCACTGCTAGTGCATATTATCATCATAGCACATTGAGTTGTAGGTAAGGAAATTCAAAAGCAAAACAAATGATAGTAGTCGTCACAGCAGAGTATCCACTGTGCATCCCATTAATATGCAGGAAGAACCCATACATCACAAACTGTAATGGAATCGAGTTCCTGTATCCTCATACTTCTTTACCAAGATTTCAACTTCTGCTCATATTTATAGGAGTATCTCCTTCACATAATCCATGTAACAATACTTTTCCAGAAATGAGGAGAACAGGAAATACACAATGACCCTCTTATCCATCCGCAAGAGTCTCTAACAAGGGAACTCACCAATGGGGAGAAGAGAACAGTTCAAATGTTCCTGGTTCCCCCTCCACATGAGCCTCTTAGGAGAGAGCTCGCCAATGGAGGAGAACAAAAACCCAAAGTCGCTGACAATGCGTCTTTAATCTTTAAGTTTGCTTTCTTTGAAATGAGAGACGTGGCTGTCTCTCACCTTCCAGGACTGTAAGCGAAAGCCAAACGAACAGAGTTGGTGCTACAAGCACCCTTATGAACAGAGTTGGTGCTACCAGACCGCTCCGCATTTCCCAGTATCCAGACGCGGGTATACAAAATAATCGACCCATCTTGTTTTGCGGAAATGCTTTTATCCTCTATCCCAACGCACATGCAGACTTGTGCGTTACAGCAATCTGTGAGTCATGCCGGGACATGTAGTTCCTGCTTAGAAAGACGTCTTTATTAGATCCTACAGTGAACTGTTTCCTAGTTCAGCTCCTGTACTGTAACGCAATGTTTACCGTGATTTCGGTCAGTGTTCAAATTGTACTCCTTGCGATCTACCGATGTACTCTGGCAATATGTCACTACTTCTGTGCTTGCACAACATGCCAGACCGATTGGATTTGCCAATGGTGCTAACATCCCCCACTCATGCTGACCCAACTACGCCCCTGCTTTTCCATGGCGGAACATCAATTTGCTGAGGAGTCTATGTACACGGGTAGGTGTGACACTTATCGGTGGTTGCGTCCATGAAGGTGTTGATTTGGTACGTCATCGAGCAGGTACAACAGCGGCAGGATGTGTGCGATAAGCTCCATGTTGGCACAAGACGTGAGAAGCTGTGTACAGGTGAGTTTCAGCCTTAAATCGCTCCCTTTTTCCGCAAGTTCTGATGAGGTGCATCTTAATTGGGTGGGTGGTTTATAAGGCCGTCTGCTCTCGTAATGTCCTGCTGGAGTCTGAAGGACTGCAGCAGTTAGAAATCTGTGTATACAAATGCATTGTAATACGGTGGTCCACTCATGAAAAGTGGAAAGTAAACCTACTTTTGGAATTGACTTCAGCACTGTGAGGCAGTGAAATAGGAGTCTTCATAATCAGTCAAAGAACATGTTCTCCTATTTCGCAGTGACAGGGTAATGTTTAGAAACTATACCTAAAGTACCTTCAGAGTTTCACTTCAAGGAACAAATTATTATGAAAGGCATTCTTTCCAAACCTAACTATTCTTACAGTGGGTTCCTTAGATCCTCTGATATAAGAAGATGTCTGAAATTCTACCTGGATAGAACAAAGAAAGCCAGAGCAGCTTTTAATTGCCTTTGGCAACCCATGCAAAGGAAAAGCCAGGGCGTAAAGTGGACCTGGTCCTGCCGGTGTTCAGCACTGGCAGATTTTTAAAAACAGGTGCTGAGACTGGTCTGTATTTGGGCCCTCTATTTTTGCCCTCACCCTCAGCGTGAAAAAAATCTGGCCTTGGTAGCCGTCTCCCCCATTACCAGGATTTAATGTAAATTCAAAAAGACTGCTTTGCTATGTCTGTTGCCCAGATCAGCAGGTTATTGGAGGGTATGACCACCTGATAGTGATCTAAAGGGACACGCCACGGAATCCACAGGGGTCAAGAAGGGTTGGCGTGGTGGCCAGACCTCAGGTGATAAAGCTGCTGCGTGGGCTTCTACTGACCAGTATTAGCAGTTTCTAGATATTTTTCAAGCATAAAATAAATTAAAAAGTGCATATATTCCAATAATTTTATTAGAATTCTATTGGAGCATTATCATCATATATATCAGACACATCCAGCAAGAGGAAGGGAGACAATTCGCTGAATATTGCCACATTTTCAGCTGATTAGACTAAAGAAGAGGTCTTAAAATGGAGAATAAAGCATTATTTAAAACCCATCCTTCTTCAAAGAACTGGGATACAGCATTCACTACAACTGCCGAAAAGTTCAGTTAAGTGTATGTATGTTTTATTATTTCTCATTCATGGCATGCTCACTGTGATAAACGCTTTGCTCTAAAGTTCTGCGTAAGTGACTTTGTCAGCACACATGCATAAACATTCCCAGCCTCTCACACTCTGCTCTTTCTCTGACTGAACTCTGAACGCAGGGTAATTTGGTACTTATTGTCACTGCTGCTTGTCCCTCAAGGAGTTTTTTGCACTTTATCCAATTTTACTGTTTTCTCAATTTCCACAGCTGTCAATACTTTCAGATAAAACAAAACTGGATGTATAGCTACGGGGAATCATATTTCTGCATAATATTTTAAGGAAAGTGAAAGTTTCCGCTCCGTTCGCTGATAAATAAAAGTAACCATAAGAATTTTCGTTAGGCATTTGTAGACAGTATGAAAATGGGAAGTCCGTAGTTACTAGTCCAGAAAATGAGTCATCTGTTTCACAAGCATTGGCATAGCCAATAGGTCTCGCCTTTGGGACCTTATAAGTATTTAGATATGCAGCACAATATCCCTGGTGCAACAACATCAACTGTTGAATGGTTAAACACTTATAAGGTCCCAAAGGCGAGAACTATTGGCTGTGCCAATGCTTTTTTTTGTTGCTTTTGGAGTGGAGGGATCATAGTGCTATTGCCATTCGTATAACCTCATGGCGCTGGAGAACCAGAAATTGGGGAGGGAGGGGAGGTGGAAAATAAGTGACACCACTGGAAAAAGGGAAGCAGTTGCTGTAAAGGGTTGAGGATAATGCATGATGGGAGAGTGCGTGATACCAGAGCAGGATATGTACGTGAGAGGCAGAGAGAGTGAAAGAAGGTTTAGAGAGAAGTGTGCGTGAGTGACAGGGAGAAAGGGATGGTTAGAGAAGAATGGGACAGGAGAAAAGGAATATGAGAGGGAGTAGGGAACAGAGGGCGGTTTCGAGTATGTGAGGACGAGACTAGAGCAGAATGGACGAAAGAGAGAGCTGGGTTGAGTTGTTGCATAGAGGGAGAGGAGAGAGTGAGAAGTTGTTTGGGAGAGTGGTCTGCATTCTGGGCCACAGATTTAATGCAAATATTTTGGGTACAGATATAAACGGTCAGTGGCACACAGGGCAGGAGCCAGAGACACAGAGGGAGACATTGGGAGTGAGAGCAAAATAAGAAGAGAATTAGGGGGAGGGGTGAATGGAGAGATGGTGCGAGAGCTCAAACCAAGTAAACACCCGAATGTATAGCGCTGCTGGGCACTTTAAAAGAAGA
Organism: Triturus cristatus; assembly: GCF_964204655.1. Classification (NCBI taxonomy): domain Eukaryota; kingdom Metazoa; phylum Chordata; class Amphibia; order Caudata; family Salamandridae; genus Triturus; species Triturus cristatus. Next base: position 1,140,136,411 of record NC_140590.1, on the reverse strand, counting down.
TGGCCGGTGCTGCATGAGGGTGGGGTAGCGAGATGGAACCCCTCCAGCAACCCTTGTGAAGAATACTGCATTACCGCTTTTAGAAGTCCTGTCAGCTGTGTCAAATAACAACAAGCATTGGCAAATCATGAGTGAGGCTTGCCTAGAAGGAGTGACCTTGTGAGGAAGAGGAAAGAAAGAAGAATAGGAAAGGAGGGAGCAGCGGTCAAATGTGGCGACTGCCCCCCAAATCCCCCTTCCCATACAAATCTGATGCTTGTCGATTTCCCAAAAAAGTTATCTTTGCAAATTTGCTGTCCAGTCTAGAGCCATTGGCTTGCCAGAGATCGTTTGCACGGGCTCGATGGTGTGAAAAAACAATGTAAAGTTAGGTCCTACCAGTGAGGTATTTTGGAGCTCTGGTTGGCGTCTTAAAGGGATTTCTTTACACATACATCCATTGATAACAAAAAAACATTTCTAAACATCAAATTGTACAGATTGCATGCTACAGTGTGATGTGCGCACTACCTTTGTCTTCAGTCAAAACTCAGCGTGGTGGTAGAACACTACTGTGTTACAAGACAGTATGCGCTATTGATAGGTCTGTGCATCACCTTTCTACAAAAGAAGCAATTTAATTACTGACCACTATGTGCTGACAATAGGTGTGCGCATCATCGCTGTTAAAGCCACAACGTTATGAACTGATAGTACAGATTGCCAGTACCAGCAGTTTGAAAAGACCACAACAACGAACAATGCAGGAAGAGGCTATACGGCCAAATGATTAAAAGTCAAGCGAAAGCTGTGCGGATCAGCACAATAAACAGCCCTTGCAGCTACGTCCCCCGCAAATAGGAACTTTCTCATTAAGATGGCCATTATGCTCTTGAAGCGCACAGTGCCCAAAAGACCCGCAATAAAATGGCCACTAAAACCTCATAAGCTGTGTGTTCTGTGTCACGTTCCAAGCCTGGGAACGTAAAGACACAGATAGTGAAAAAACTCTTCCAAAATGGTGCAAGTAAAACACTAGAGCGGGAGCAGGGATCTTTGTGCGAGCACGATGATACCTCCCAAGCGTTTAGCAAGTGAGCACACTAGAGTGAAAATACTAACTCCTCTTCAAAAATCTATGTGCAGAGACCACATCCTTTCTGCCCCACATGCCTTCCAACCAAACATGCTGTAGTCTTTTGGATTGGAGAGCCACACATGAAGTGAAATGGGAGCACCTTCGTTATAAACCCACATAGCACCTAATTAGTATGGACCTCACCGCTGACACCTGGAAGGTGTAAATATTGCTGCTGTCCTCCTGGATCAGGATACAAGGCTCTAAATATGAGGCAATGGAGGTGATAGGCTTCAAGGCTGAAGAGGTAAAGGCGACTGCGGGACTGCACACAATGAAAATGTCTCCGCACAACCAGAAAGCTGCTGTGTAAGAATGAAAGTGAAACCGTACAGACAAAAAATGCGCGCGCGTGTGCACATCCCTACGCTAATTAAAGTAAACAAAGATGGCGTCGGGCTGCCCACATGCGCGTGCATTTTGTGTCCGTACGCGATGGCGAGAGCAGCCATCTTTGTCCATCTGGTCGCGCGTGCATTCAGCTTCGGCTGAATTGATCGCAAAAGACCTTTGCATGGCGGGGGCAGCGCATGCGCGCTGCTAACGCCAGGCGAGACCTAAAAATACCTGTATTTTTCCTCAAAATGTCCTTTTCAGACTTGCTATTTCTAATGGCACAGAAGAATGTTTCTGTGTAAACTTCAATGTATTGTTGCTTATGGTTTTCAGATCTGGTTTTGTGAAAAAATGGTTTATGAATTTGTGCAGGGTTGTTTTCCCCTCTATTGGGCCACACCCTTTGTTACATAGACCACGCCCCTTTTGAGCGCCTCCACCTTTTCCATTCCATTAAAATCACTGGAAGAAGCCATTTCTAGGTAGGGTATAGTGGCCACATGGGTTGCTGCTTCATTTTGCAACAAAAAAGCCACGCTTGCACAGCATTGCCGATGATGTGAAGCGTGGATAAACAACATTGGCAAAGCCAATGGGTCTCAAAGGTGAGTTCTATTGGCAAAGCCAACATTGTCCCTTTTTGCTGTTCTCACAGTCTCTTCTTAGCAATTACGTCATATCTGTGTTTGTCTGTTTTTCGAAAGACTTTATACATTTGGGTTTTGAAAATGAACCTCTGGAACTGACCTAGTGCTTATAATATATATAGAGGGAGCTTTCTTCGACCAGCCATTTTCAGCATTTGGCTTGAGACTTTGTCAATCACGTCTTGCCACATCCAGTCAAAAAGTCATCTGTCACCTAACGCTATTGGCTGGTTGAACGCATGCGCTGAACTGCATTAGGTACTACTTTACAGCTATCGCCCTTTCTTTCGGTTCCTGCTGGCTATCTGCCATTGTCTCGCTCTAATGTGCTAATGCTGCATGTGCTAACACAAGAAGGAAAGATTGATGGCCCAATCCTTTTCAGGCAATGCGGTGAGAATCTGGAACTCACTTCCGCCTCAGCTCCGGACCACCACCTCTTCCCAGGCCTTCAAAACTGACCTCAAAGTTCTCCTCCTTCAAAGTCACTTCCAAATTTAATTCACACCCTCTCTATTATCTGAAGGAAGTCCTTCCATTATGGGAAGTTCTGATCTCCATGACTATAGAAGTGCCTTCCCAGTGTGTTCTTGTGGTTTGAGTGTCTGCCATTTATTGCAGTATTATACTTCTACTTGTATTTTGTACTCTTTTGTAACATGCACACATCACTTTTCCTCTTATAACGTATCGTTTGCGACCGCTTGTATTTTGTTTGCTTTTGATACATGCACAATTACCATCATTGCCTCATGTAATGTAACGTTTGTTCTTGTGTTTTGAGTGTCTGCCATTTATTGCAGTATTATACCTCTACTTGTACTTTATACGCTTTTGTAACATGCACACACGTCACTTTTTCCTCTTGTAACGTATCCTTTGCTACCTCTTGTATGTTGTTTGCTCTTGATACATGCACAATTGTCAATATTGCCTCATGTAACGTAACGTTTGCTTTTGTAACATGATCCCTTTTAATTTTCTCCTCGTGTATCATTACTGTTCCTATTGTGAAGCGCTCTGACACCTTGGGGTAAAGTCCGCGCTATATTAAAACGCATAAAATAAATAAATAAATAAAGCCAGACATACTGACTTTGCTAATGCTTGTCTTTTCATGGTGTCATTGTCGTGCCCGGATTGTGCCGCATTAACTCGACGAGTTGTGGCGCGCCTTTCCTTAAAGGTTGCCCTTCACTTTTAATAGCTTTGTGACTTATTTTTGGTATAATTTATAAACTTCAGCTGTTCATAAACTGGATTTCTGATATGTAACATGTTCCGTCTCCTGGGAGGCTACTTCTCGCTTCAGAAAAGCAATGTAATAGAGAAAAAAAGAATACATCATTACAATAGAGAATTATTGAACTGATATATCAACAGGATGTACACTTTACAATTCCCACAGTTGACCGTTAGATGGCAGCCTTTCGCTAGTCTAATCTTTCACGTGACCAAAATCTGCGGATTTGGGGAGTTATTGATATTAACTGGGGTTGGTATAAAGCAGGACAGTTCAAGAGAGAGTACCTTTTCAGCCAATAAAAAAGCCTCCACTATGAACGGGTTATATTGCACAGTGTTTTGCGTGTCCTGGGGGGTTATTGACATCTGTGTATAATCTGCAGGTCATATATTCGAATCTTGGTTGTTCGGTGTCAGCATTTCACCCTTCTAAGGTATAGTTCAGGCTGATGTGCTCAACATTAACAACCAGGTAGAGATGAACTGTGGAAATATGGCATGTTTTAAAATTCAGTTGCCTGTTCCATTCCTTTAAACATGAAATCTGTTCAAACGGTAGCTCAGTCTAAAATGTAAATGTAAATTGATACTTGTATAGCGCACTACTCACCCGCAAGGGTCTCAAGGCGCTTGTACAAATACTGCTGTGGAACCCATCCTGGCTTTCCCTGTGAGGCGTCCACTCCTGGGCACCCCCAAGGTGGAGGCCAGGCATCCTTAGCGTTGTGGGGCCGTTGTGGAGATTAAGCAAGCTATTGCCCAGAGTTGCAGAGTGGGACAAGATGATTGGAATGGCACCGAGGCGAGAATTATCAGGTCCGTGGAATTTTTGAGCCCAAGACCCGCCGAGGCGGGGAATTGAACCCTGGTCCCGGGCTAGACCTCTGCATCAGGGTCTGCCGCTCAAATTATTGAGCCACACTTATCCACAAGTCTACAGAAAAGTAGGACCGAATCCTGCAGAACATTTTCAGGGTTCTCGTTTTGTGTAGCCAGTTCAAAGACTCTCTAGAGGCACATTTGTGTTTCGCAAAGTCACTTCATTCATTCAATTCTACACAGAAAAAAACGGGTGTTGAATGTGGCGTTTGTGCCTTGCGAACAAGAATATGCCTCGGTTGGGAGAACTAAACATATTAATGATGGTGGTAATTTCGAGAGCAAACAGCCTGCAACGGAATTATCACTTGTCGTTTCGATAATGGCTGTTATTCCCTGCTAGACCTGGCATCTTTTGGCATGGTTTCCCCTTATTTTTTGCCTTCTGACCTCCTGTTTTGATATGGCAAGGGAGTCGCTGATGGCCTGTGCAAGTATATACCTACCACACCCACAACACCCAACACCAATGCAATTGACACCATTTTCTGTATTTCTTTGAGATAGGGGCTCGTAAGACCCCCAGGCCGTATTTATTAAACAAAATGAAAAAACAAACACATTTATAACTTTTTACACAGTAACCACATTATTTACAATTCCTGTTACATCTTTGGTATCCTAGCCTTAACATCAATTCTAAGACATGTAATCACCCCAGATTAACTAGTCTGTTCGGGTGCAACCAAGCAAATTATTACGTGACGATTCCGAGTGAGATCAAGACTGGCTCTGCCCCTTATTTGACCCCGGCGGGGCCCTCCTTATGGGAGGAGTCTCCTTTCCCTCCCTGTCCGTCCCCACGGGGAGGGGTCCAATGTCACTGAAGACACTTATGCAGGAGGCCCAGCTGCCCTTAGTGTACCTACCGCAGGGCACCCCCTACACCCAGGTTTGTCAACCCCAAAGGGCCAGTGCTAGGTTATGCCCAACTGCGCATGCGCAGGTGGCTGCTAGGTAAAAGACCGTGTCAGTGACAGCCCAGAAACCCCCTGCGCCCCTGCCACCTCCATTCGACCTGGTGGCAGCCCCCCTTGTAGGGTCCATGAATGCAGATGTCAAATTTTTTAAACAGGATGGCGAAAAAGGAGCCTAAGTGTCCCCCCAATCTTGACCTCACCCGCCAAAATAAATGCAACAATTTACAAAGGGAAACAAGAAAATGTCAGTCAAACAAATAACAGTACATTAGTTACAGTAGGTACTTAACAAAGATCAGGGATGGTGGGAGCCCCAACAGCTCCATGATGGGTGGATGTAGCCGCACCGAGAGTCCTTTACGTCCGGTAACTGGGGCAGGCAGGAAGCAGAGACCCGCCTGCCCCGTCACAGCCGTTTGAATAGAGGCGGGTTGAAGTCACACCCCCCCAGAAGCAGTAATAGTGCTTCCGGGGCAGGGAGCGCTACCGAACAATCCATACGGCTCGCCCCCGGAAGGACGGGGCGACCCCGCCCCATCCCCCCCCATTCGCCCCTGGCTCCCCGCCATATCGCCAGCTGCCCCCATGGAGGGTAGAGCCTCTGTTATTGTGTGCTGCACACAGATGATCTTGTAATCTTAGATCAGACTGAGATAGGACTGCAGAGAAAGTCGGATGCGTTCAGGGATTACTGTAGCTATAAACAGCTAACGGTAAATATGGATAAAACTAAGGTGTGTTTTGGCAAAAAGGTAGACAAGTTTAGCTGGCATCTGGTAACCACAAAACTGGAAATAGTTAATGAATATAAATATCTAGGGGTCTGGTTTGAAAAGTCCCTGAACTGGCAGACCCACATGGAGGCCCTAAAGGCTAGGGCCCTCACCTCGGTGAGTGGCTCGTAAAAATTCAAAAGGGACTATGGAGAGATGTTGCATAGACTAGTCTTGAAAGCTTTTGTGCCCATGATATCCCCACAAATACGATATGGATCTGAATTACTCTGCATCAGTGGTAAGAGCAGGTGGAACACTAAAGAATGAAAATTTACTAAGACCCTAATGTCCCTACCTGGTTCTTCAATGATACAGGCCATTAGATTAGAGGCAGGTTTGATCTCATGGAATATACCGGCCTAAGTGGCTCTAATAAGATTCTGGAAAAGACTGTGTTTGGGAGAGGAACAGAAAATCTCACATTGGTGTAAAAATTTGATCCAGCAAAATGAACTGAAATGGCCCAAAGGGGTCAGAGAGAATTTGAAGTCTGTATGTAGGGATATGAAGGTGAGGCTATGCCAACAGACTTTACAAGTAGAAGTCTCAAACGGTGAGCTGAGGTCATTAGGGAGGGAATTATCTCGGGAAAAGGATTGGCAGTATTTGAGTGGAAAACAAAATCAGTGCAATTCATGTCAAATGCCTGTTAAAAGAGAGATTGGTTTCCCTATTATACAAATGAGAAAACAAAAATTGAAATGATCCAACATGATGGGAATTGTACATGCGAGCTCTGAACAAAATGCGATGTTTTGCACATGTTAGAGGAGTGCCCAAAAGTGTTGCCCTTGGGGAAACTGCTCTTATGTCTATTTTTTTTAAATACCGAATTATGAATCGAGCAGAGGCTATAGAATTTCTTATCGACATGCACTACCTGGATTTTGCAATTAACTATTGGAAGGTTTATGTTTGAAGTTAAAAAGGTTCTGCTTGGGTAAACAAGATGAATTAGGTGTTTAGGTAATTTATAATAGCCGCTATAATAAGAAATGAAGTGGCACAAATATAACCGGGAATTTTAAATGATATTGTATTTATCATGCTCTTAAATGAGCAATTTTAGATGAGCTAATCCCGCATATAAATTTAAAAATGTATATCTTAATTTTATGATAATTGTAAGGCCGCTAAGAAGGCCCAGTTTGGGTATTCAATTTTAAATAGGTATTTTGACAATTTATAATAATTATTAACTATAATGAGTTCAAAATTGTATTTATATCATAGGGTATTTTTAATTTTATTGGGCTTTGCTATCAATTTTGTCGATTACATTTTAAATAATGCAATATTTATTACTTAAATTGTTGAACTTTCAACATAAGGTGAACATATATGTAATTGTGTTGTTTAAAGACCATTGGTCTAAATCATGGGTACTCACAAACTTTCTCTCGGGGGCCAAATTTACAGTGTGGTTTCTGGCCGAGGGCTGCACTGGTGGGGGCGGGGTCATTGGGGGCGGGGTCAGTAGGGGCGGGGTCAGTGGGGCAGGGCTATAGGGGGGAAAATATCACTGCCGTTTCAAAACATTACTAGACAATGCTGTATTTCCAAAGCAGATGTAACTACATGGAGCACATGTTTTTTTATTAGCAGACAATAGCAATCTTAAGTGGGATTGCATGGCAATTTGCAGTAACCGGATATTCAGCACCTGCCCATTGCAGCACAGGCTTCAGAGTCCCAAAAATAGATATGTTAAAGACAAACACTACAAACTTATTTTACATTTCATGTCACCGATTAGTTTTCTTCCACCCATCCACCCTTTCAGTCATCCATCCATCCTCCCTTTCTCTCTCTATCGACGCTTTCACTTAGCCATCCTTCCTTCCACCCACCCATCTACTCATCCACTCATGAATCCATCCATTGACCCTATCACTCATCCATCCTTTCTCTCATCCATTTATCTTTTCACTCCTTCACTCATCTATTCATCCTTTTGTCCACCTACCCTTTCACTCACTCATCCATCCTTACATCCACCCTTTCACTCATCCGTCCATCCATTCACCCTTGCACTTATCAATTCATCAATCCATCCATCATTTCACTCATCCACCCTCTCACTCATCCACCTTTTCACTCATCCATCCTTTCACTCATCCATCCACCCTTTTACCCATCCAGCTACCCTTCCACCCATTCATCCAGCTATTTACCTTTCCTCTCATCCATCCTTCCACTCACTCATCAATCCATCCATCCTCTCATTATCCATCTATTCAATCGTTCATTCATCCATTCACCCTTTCACTAATTCATCCACCCATCCACCCATCCCTTCACTTACTCACTCGCTCAACTTTTCATATTAATTTTGAGCTGAGCCTTTTGAGAAGAGGCCCATCAAGAACTTCACCCTCGATGCAGGAGCCATTCCAGGACTGGGACAGAAGCCATCCAGGGTGGAGATAGGATCCACAACAGGGGGGACAGGAGCCATCACAGGCGGCGGTGGGGTTACAGGAGCCACCACATGGGGGGGCAGGAGCCATCACTGGGGGGCGGAAGGGCAGGAGCCATCACAGGAGGGGGAACAGGATCCACCAGGGTGGGCATGCAGTATTCTAGTATCTTGGACTCTTCCAGGGTGGGGTAGAGCTCCTCACCCACTCCTGGACAAAACAACGAGAAGACAGGCTCTCTTTCTAAAATGTTAGTTTTGCCATCCCCCACTGTGATGTACAGTACTTAAAGGAGATACTTCAAGAGAACTGATTTAACTGATTGTCCGCCATACTTTGTTAATCAGTGTGGGTGTGATTGTGCCATTTCTTTTTTTAAATTACATTATAGACTGCATGTTTGAAGAACCGAGGTTTGCTTACAATTTAGTGACAGTAATTAAGCTCTGTGAAGCTAAACACGTGCTGCCTCGGGGTAATCCGGGCCTGCTCTAGGATGTTTGGGGCCCTGGGCAGAAAAGGAATGTGTGAGGCCCCTCTAAACTGCAGACACATTACCCATTCAGGGCTGAATAGATGTCCTTGCTCCTGAAGCGTCAGCCCCTCCCGCTCAGTCACCTTCAAGCACCTCTTAACAGCTCATCAAGGGCGGAAGGTGCGAGGGCTGCCATCCCGCTGTGCCTCTCCAATGCTGCTGGGGATCTGAGCTTTGGCACTGCATGGAGTCTGTTACACCAGACCTCAACAGCATCGGAGTCAAGCAGGGAGGTGGGTGGAAGCTGTGCCGGCGCGATCGGTGCCCGGTTAAAATTACGGACAAATGGCGTCTGGTAAAGAATCCTTCAAGGACAACGGACCGTGGGCCGCCAAGGAAGGCCGGGCGGGCCGCCAACGGCCCGCGGGCCGTACTATGAGTACCCGTGGTCTAAATAAACATTCTTTGACTGACTGATTGACTTTGTGCTCAACTTAGTTTTTGCTGGCTTTAGGACTCTGCACTTTTTCACTGTTGACCAGTGCTAAAGTGCATGTACTCTGTGTCTAAAATGTAATGGCATTTGGTTTCACCATGATTGACATATTTGATTTTCTGATAAGTCCCTAGTACAGTGCACTAAATGTTCCCAGTGACTGTAAATTAAATGCTACTAGTGGACCTGCAGCACTAATTGTGCCACCCACATAAGTAGTGCTTTAAAACACGTTCCAGGCCTGCCACTGCAGAGCCTTTGTGTGCAGTTTTAAACTGCCATTTCGGCCTGGCAAATCCACCTATTTGCCAGGTTCAAACCGTTCCTTTTATTACATATAGGTCATCCCTAGGGTAGGCCCTAGGTAGCCCCATGGGCAGGGTGCAGTGTATTTAAAAGGTGGGACATGTACTTTGGAGTTTCACATGTCCTGGTAGTGAAAGGCTGCTAAATTAATTTTTCACTACCGTAAAGCCTATCTCTCCCATATGTTAGCATTGGAGCTGCCTTGTAACACTTTACAAGTGTAATTTCCAATTGAGAAAAGTTAGGAAGAATGAGTTTGGTGTCTCTGAACTCACAATTTAAAAATACATCTTTTAGTGAAGTTGTTTTTTAAATTGCAAGTCTGTAAATGCCACTTTTAGAATGTTGGCATTGTCTTACTTTAACCATTCTGTGCCTCTGCCTGTCTCTGGAATACACGTCTGGGTTGGGTGAGAACTGGGTTTTGTGCATTCCCTCTAGACAGTCACACACAAAGGGAGCTAGAGTGAGAGGGAGGAGCTGACACTTGTACCTGAATATGGCTGTGCCTGTTCCCTATCCAAAGAGTTGCATACCCCCCTGTAGTGTGTCTGGAGCCAGGGCAAAGGAATAGCAGGGTTTTTTGCACTATAAAGACCTTTCTTTGAAGTCTCCTTACTTCAAAGACTGAAATGTGTATAAGTACTGGACCTCTGACACCATATACTCAGAACACTTCTAGAGCTGAGGATATTCTACCAGGAAGAAGAGCTGTTGTGCTGCAAGGAGGGACTGCCACTTTGTGATTGCTTTGTTGTGTTGGCCTGCTGCCCGGCTTCTACTTGCCTGGGAGTAAAAGGACTTGATTTGATTATCTACATCCTGCATTTCTAAAGGTTCTCCAAGGGCTTGTTGTCCTGTTACGGAAGTCTCAGGTATGTCAAAGACTTCCCTTGCATCTTGCTACGAGCACCTGGTCTCCTCTGCTATGACTCCTGCTCTGCCAAGTAGTGCCAAATCCAGTCCTGGGCATATGGAAGTGAGTGTTTGGTGATGCAACCCAAGAAACCAATGCATCGGCAATGAAGCGTTGTTGGGAACCGGCGCATTTCCCTGCAATATCGACGCACCATCACTGCCTGCACTGAAGCCAAGGACACAGCTCGCCGACTGAGCGACACAATGACCTTGACTTACATCCCAGCCCCAACTTTGCCGACACAGCACCTCCGAGTCACTGCTGCTGCATGAGTCTCAGACACCGCAATGCTGTCTCCGACACACAATCCCCGATGCATTCGCGATCCTGCGCGGCTGCACGCCAACGCTTTGCCTACAGCCCAGTGGTTTGACATTGACACTTCAGAATCAACGCACTGCATTCTTCACATTGATGCATCAACGACGTTGCACAACTTCAGAACCAGCGCATCGCCTTCGACAGCGAAGCATCCCCTCTGTTTTTCAACGAACGTCCCGAGCTTCAGCGTATCCACTTACTGCCAGTGGGTCTGCATGACTCCTGTATCCGGCCTGCACTCCATCGTGGTCGGACTGAACTTTTGGATCTGCCCCGGTCAAGCACATCCAGATAGCCCCAGTTGGAGCTATTAACTTCTAAGCACTGTGGTTGATTTAATCTTGCAAAATTCATAACTTGACTTGTGCATGTTGGAGTTTTGTTGTTTTTATCTTGTTGTACTCAGATAAATATTTGGCTATTTATCTAGACTGGTGTGGAGTACTTTTTTGGTGTTTTTACTGTGTTACTGGGTGTGTGTGCGTTCACAAATACTTTACACATTGCCTCTTTAGTTTAGCCTGACTGTTCTGTGTCTAGCTACCGGATGGGGCGGCTCCTCTGTGAGAACGGAGGAGTGTTGCCCCACTGCCAAAAATGCCCCCTAGGAAAGCCCCAGAGATGAAAAATAAAATGGTAATAAAGTTAATTTATTACCATTTTATTTTTCATTGATGCATCCTGGACCGAGTGTCAGGACAGGGCCAGGCCACTGCTGCACTGCTGCTGAGTGGCAACAGTGAGCTATGCACTTTAGTTTAAAGTGTGCATGTCTTTTCGGCTGCCCATCTTGTGACGGCCAGCCAGACATGTGCATTTTAAATTTCTCTAACCTGGCTGTCTTGAGACAGCTGGGTTAGAGCAAGCGTAAACCTTGAGTGCCCTCGGGGGTAACGGAAGAGGCCGCTCCCTCCAATCCTGGTGCTGCTCTCATGCTGGTGAGAGCAGCATCAGGATTGGTTAGGGGAATTTACTGGCGACACAGCAGAACACGGACGGAGTGAGGAGGACGTCGGACGTCTTGCATCAAGCAAGGTAAGTGGTTATTTCTTTTTATTTACACTTACCACTCACCTTGCATGCATGCGTGCACGCACCGATCACACATTTGCCTGCCTCCCCACTCTGACTACTTGCCAGCCGCTGCTGCTATCAGAGTATGAACACAGGTAAACATTTAGTGTGTACTACAGGGCCGGACTGGCCGTTTCGGGCACCATGCGTTTTTGCAGTGGGCCGGAAAGGTGGGGGAAGGTTTTGGAGCGGTGTGGGCTGCTATTGTTACAGGGGGCCGGTTTAGCAGCAGTGCTACAATATCGGCCCCCTGTAACAAAAGCGGCAGCAGTGCTTCTCATTAGAACCCCCCATCCCCCCCCCCGGGCCGGTCCCGCTGAAATGCCAGGGCTGGTTTATGTTCCCCGTCCGGCCCTGGTGTACTACACTTACCCTGACTAGGACAGTGTGCATACCTCTGCCAACCAGAAACTCAATTTCTAACATTACCAAACTAAAGTGAACTTCTTGTATTGCCCTCGGGTGGTTAAAAGGCTCAGAGTGTTCAATCAGGAACGGAACATGTACCTAATAGATTCAGGCAGTGCTGTGCAGCGAGCACGTCAACCCACCAAGCTATCTAACCAGCTGGTTCCTTGAGTAGCCATGATCCAGTCCAGAGCCCAACATAGCCAAGCTGTGATTTCCCAAAGAAAAGAGCAATAAAGAAGGAACAGTGACAATAATACCTCAAATAAAGTGTGCTTTCTGTAAATCTTCATTTCAGGTCAAATGGTCCTTTCAAACAACACCTAATCACCCCAAATCCAGTCTGTTCTCAATTCCGTTAGCCTCAAGGCGCAACCGCCACCTTTTATACCCCCAACACATCAATCTTTTCCATCGCCTTGTGATACGAAATGCAATTATTCACTTCCTCTTTGAACCTATATGGCTTCCAGCACGCACCGCATCCGCGTGCGCGGTGACAGTCCTGCGATACACTGATGCCTGACTCTCCCCAGCACTACCAGCTGGTCAAGCACAAGACGTCAGTCTGACATGTAACCAGGGCTTTAAGTGGGCCGTGTCTCACCGGTGCTGAGCACCAGCAGTTTTTTAAGGGGAGTCTCGAAACGGGTCTCTATGTGGGGCTCTGTTTTGTGCCCTGTCACAGGTGGTCCGTATTTTTCCGGACTGCAGTGACATCAGGCACATAGATGTGCGCGTGCTCACACCGCTCACTTCTCACTAGTGGAGAAGTTACGGCATGACGTCATGCCAGGTGAGCGTTGTAGGGGAAGGGAAATCCTTTAAAGAGCGTAATTTTCTCTCTGGATTTCCCTTCTCTTTTTAAAACTCAAGGAGCAGCAGCATTGTCCTGGTGTCACCAGTGCTTTGAGTGGAAGCTTTTTCAATATTTATACAAGCCATAGTTGCTGCCTATTTATCTTATGCAACTAACAACCATTGACAAAGCCAATAACCCTGACTTGTTGTAGGTATGTTGTTACTTGTTGTATCATATAATATCTGGATGCAATGACAGAAACAGCAAAATACAAATTAAGCCACGCTCTTAAGTGCATTGGCCACGCCCTGTTTGAGAGACCACCCCAGTTTTTTCACCCCACTTAAAACCCTGCATGTAACTGACTGCCAATATTCCCGGTCTTTCAAAGCCCCAGCCTGGCATGTGACCGTCTCCATGGTCCATCCAAAGCCCAGTCTGACGTCACTGACTGCACAGCCCTAGCGCCCTTTCATATGCAGCAGTCCGACTGCGCCAGAATACTTGAATAATTCCAGCTCTATCGGGGTTTCAGAGCAGGGGCGGCTCTAGGCTCATGGTGGCCCTGTGCAGGGAGTGCAGGTAGGGGGCCCCGGAAGAGGGGGTCCGGGTGGGGCGGAGCTCAGGAAGGTGTTTTAATAAAACGTCCAGAAAAGGCGTTAGATGACCAGTAACATGGTAACAGAAAAACGACGTTTACTTTTTGAGTGCTCATCACTTGGATACTTTGTTTTAGAATCTGGGTCTCTGGAGGGACCCCTTTCAACAAGAAAAACATGTTGCGCGTCCGTAAGAGAGTTCGGCCACAAAGCAGGATCCCTCCAATCACATAAATCATATTCAGAACACGGGTCTGTAACATGGTCTTGCTCTTTGGCTTCCTTTTCAATACCAGCATCATCCGTCTGTAAACTCTGAACCTCCTTCAGAATGCCAGATGTTGATGGACCGATGAATGATGTTTCAGTTTCTCTGTCTGAGGGTCTTTTGTAATAATCCTCATCCTGAGTTGGTAATTGCTGCATGTTTGTATCCATTTCAGAGTCACCTTGTTCATTTTCATTGGTCTGCTCATGAGTATCATTCTGCTCATGGATATCATCATTGTTTTGTTCTTCTTTATGGTCGTCAGCGCCTGTTTTACCGAGTGCATCAGCAGTACTCTGGCCAGAGGATTCTCCATCTTTAGGTTTCCCTTGGGTGATAAAGTTCAGGATTGCTCCTTCCTGTGACACTACGAAAGCCTGCTGAGCCACCTTTCTCTTTCGTTTCGAATAACCAGATTTGTGTACTCGAATTCTCTTCATCATTTTGCTTGCAATGCAGCGGGCGAGGCTAGCAGTGGGTAGGGAAAAAAAGAAGACAATCAGCAGTGGCGGCTGCTGAAAGATTTTGATGTGTCATTTTTATTTTCTTGCAAAAACAACAGTTGATGGACAGAATGCAGAACAATGTCATACATTCACCCCAGTACAGAGATCTGGGCCTAAATCCATCGTTTTTTTGCTCACCACACCACCCCAGTTCAGACATGGCCATATGCAAATCAGCCTTGACCCTGTGCCTCATGGGAACAGTCCAGCCCAAACTGCCAAGCCATGTCTTCCCTGGACTACACAATGAAGGACCAGCATACCTTAATGAACGAGTGAATTTCCACCAACCTACCAGGAAAATATGTTCCAGAACCATCTCCCTAGCAGCCACCCAATGCAGCCGCTGATAAAACAGTGGAGGCCGCTACTTCTCCCACATGGCAGTGAAGACCTGAAAACCCTCCCCCTGCACCTTAGAGCCTCACCATCGCTCCAGCAGTTCAGGAAGGACCACAAGACCTCGCTGTTCAACCAACAAGCAGCATGATCCAGCAGCATGAATCCCACACCGCCTCGAGATCCTTATGTGTGAAGCAGCTGAGCTTTACAAACCCTGACTGATTGATAGTAATTACCCTTCCCACTACATGTATGACACATTATGAGGACTAGCCACATATGGAAGGTTTATTTGAAGAGTGTTATAAAACTATAGGGTAGATCATGTGACTTGGCATACAAGGTCTGTTTTCTCAGTCCACTGAGAACAGTAGAGCCTGGAGAATAGTTCATGATCTATTTGGGAAGTGACCTTAGCAGGAAGAGAGTAAGCTACCTTGAAATCATGGCACACAGAGACCTGTCTCAGTACGTCACTAACTGATCCTGAAGACAGCCTACAGGTAACCAAAGACTCGTCCACTTTACCACATTGTCAAAAGACAAAATACAATATATTTAATTAAGGTTTCTTGTATAGTGCCATATTCCAGCAACCAGTTCTGCTCGCTTTCAGAGCACCTATTAAACAAGGATTAATTACAGTGAGTCCTAAGGCTATGAAAAGGCACTAGAGGTTCACTGAAGCAAAATGAATGTGCAAGGAACATCCAGTCAGGAGACAACTTTCAAGCAGACGTACGAATCACTAGCACAGCGGTTCCAACGACCCCATGGGCCGTGGCATAAATAAGGAAAATGGCCTCTTTGGTTGCTGCTCAGGAAGTAAATATAGCTATTATCAGGGTTCAATGGGCCCCTGAGGGTTTTGGGTCTCAGTACCACTGTACTTGCTGAACCAATGGTAACTATGCCCATAGTATGGACAGAGAAGGCTGCTTCACCAATTGCAAACTGAGGACTAGTTAAACTAGTTTTCTCTGCTAGTCACATGACAAGCACTGGAATGTAATTAAAGAAATGATCAAGAAGCCAGTCTCCTACCAAGGTCTCTGCAAAAGGGCATTAGATTGAGTTAACATGGGTAGGCACTGCCATCCTATTCCAGGCGTCCATCTATAGGTGCTTGCATTTCATGTCTGCCTCAACACCATATAAACAGACATAACCAAATGCCAAGTACATTCGAACACTCGATGTTTTAAAAGATTTGTGCAGGCAGATCCACTCATTAGATCACAAGTATCAGCTTCATACTCTGTTTTCATGATTGTTGATAAGTAATTGTAATCATTTTAATGAATCCTTAACATTACGTCTAACACCTCGTACCCTGCTCTCCTCTTCCCCCCAATACGACCGTGCCTCCCAAGTTACACCTCCAAAAGTCACCATGCCTCCCCTCAGCCACAAGTAAACACCGCCCCTGCACTCCTGACTCACTCTTCCCTCAACACACAGCGCCGATCTGTACCACTCCCTACCCCTGGCGCACGGTGACCACCTCTCCGACCCGCGCCCTCTCAGAGATGAATCGTGAGAGAGAGGCTCTCTCTCACGATTCATCATGCCCTTCCTTCCCATGACCACCAGAATACCTCCAGCTCGCCACCTCACATGGCTTACCTTCACCCAGACCCAAAGCACACACCATCTACAATAACATCCTCACCCAACCTTCCCCACGCCCCCGGCTCCTCACCCCCACGGGCTGTGATACATTCCTACGCCTGATCTGCCCTCCTCCCCAGGGCTCCCCACACCCTCGTCCATGGCTCACCTTCCCTCGGGTTCACTCTGCAGTGGCACACGCTGACCTCCTCACTCCCCCTCCCCATGCCCTGACCCTCGGGCTGCTCACCTCGCAGCTGGCACCAAAGGTTGCACACTGGCATGCTATCCTCTGCAAGGCGGCCTTTCTTGCCCAGGGTCTCTAGGCACGCCGGTGCATGGCCTCAGCCGGTCTCGGTGCTGCTCGCTGCACGCCGGGCATGGGTGCTGCCACCCCTCCTGCCGCCAGTGATGCGTGGTGCTTCTGTAACCGCTTCGCTGCAGGACTCGCGGGCACTGCGCATGCGCGCGCATGCGAGCCTCCGGAGGTGCCAGATCTGGACTATTAAAACAAGCTCGATTCTCCTGGAAAAAAAGTTCTAAACAAGCACAAGACCTACCAGAAGAGCCCGAAACAAGGCCGACCCCACACAAAGACGAGACTGGGTTAGAAAGGAAAAGAGTATAAGAACAACCATTCAGTGTGCATCACATTGGATTTTTCACGCCTCAGTCGTTCATGCGCCAAATCCCTGCCAGGGGCCGCCACGAATATGTATTGTATCTGATTCCTCGTGGTGGCCCCTGGGGTTTGGTGGCCCTGTGCAGGTGCACAGCTTGCACATGCCTAAGGCCGCCCCTGTTCAGAGGCATAACGTGACTCCACATTGCCGTAGGGTGCCGTGCCTTGAACCCTCCGAGCTGGTTGGGAGCAGGAATCACAAGCACCCCAAACATCCTGAAACAGTTTGTTTGTGCAGCTGTTGGGCTCAGGCAGCCCGAGCACCTGTTGCTTGTGTGCCTTGCAACAAGCAAAAAAAAAAAAAAAGACCGAGACTTCAGCTTTAGCCAGAGGCGCCCTCGGGGCTTCCTTCGGGGTTCTGAACCTTACAGAGGCTCAAACCAGGCTTTCCTGGGCACCCCCGCGGCACCGGGGCGCTCTTTCGCCTTCAGAGGCTGTCAGCATGCAGTGCTCCTGAGGGATGGACACTGGTAAGCCTGAGCTCTAAGACCAAACCCAGCGGCGTAGCTAGGGGGGTGCGGTGGGGGCGGTCCGCCCCAGGCGGCACCATTTTGGAGGCGGCGGCCGCGCAGCACTGGTGGCCCGTTCCGGCAGCCTTTATAATTTATTTGTGGACACTCACTGACTGACACTACTGTCAGTCGTTACAGAAGTGTCCCCAAATAAATTATAAAGGCCGCCGCAACGGGCCATCAGTGCTGCGCGGAGTGCGCGCACGGCCCCGTTTGAAGTGCACCTGCTACTTGCAACTAATGCCTGCAGCGTGCAGCGCACGCACGCACGCCACGCCAAGACTACCTAGAATAGTCCCGTCACACGCAGAATTAACTTCTGCAAGGTTGACTGCGCCGTGCGTGCTTGCGAAGACGGGCCATTTAAAACCAGCAGAAAGCTTCCTCCGCCGCAAGAGCACTGTTTGTGGAATGTGAGGGGAGCTTCATATGCAAGAAACCGAAAGGTGAGCAGTTTACCTTGCAAATGAGCGACGGTATTAGCAGGCATAAAACGTAAAAGTGCAATAAAACTCACTTTCTTTCCATTTCTTGCAAGACTGGGTTAATCTTAAACTTCAGTATTATCAGGTTCGGGGGGTGAGGTAACTGTTTGATGGTGTGCTTAGAAGCAAGTCGACTTTTTGTCGGGAGATATTTACATGTGGTCGAGATTTTGTCAGTCTTCGTTTCTGAGCCTATAATTTTGCAGTCAATGTGCTTAGGTCTGGCCTAGAGACGCCTAATGTTATCCCAAACGTAATGAAGAAATAAATACAGGGCTTTCGGTTCCCCCAATTCATCCATTGGTCTGTTCATACTGTCAGTCAGATTTACTTCCGCCCACCGTGGTATGGGCTCAATGCGTCAGTCAACTTGATTCCTTTGGAGATGTGCACTGTGAGTGACAGCACTTTATCTGCTCGTATGTGCTTAGCCGCCTGAAAAGGAGGGCACTTTAGTATCAGGGGACTAGGGGAGGTATGTCAAGGCTGCTGAGACACTGCTTCATTTTCACTTTTTAATACATTTGGCAATTTATTTTTGGATATTGCAAATGTTTAGAGAAAAAGACATTAAAAAAAATGTTCACGCTTTTCAAGGCCAGGTCTATTTTCTTTGCCAATCCTGGTTTCATCAGGTTCTCAGAAGCTACACTGGGCCGTTCAAGGACCTGTGACGACTTATTGATCTGTTTCCCCGTGTTTTGATGGTTTTAAGCTGTGCTCATGCTATGTATCTGCATTGCAACATCTCATCGCACCTTATTGTTGGTTATTCTGGAATGGGAATAGAGTGTGACAGAATTACAAATGAGGGGGTGCATTCGAATACTGGTATCAGAGCTGTCCTGCAATTAATTGTAGTGGGACGTGTGTGACACTCAAGGAGGGGTTGGTCGTGATCTGCCCGATGTTACCCCTGCACACCAGGATTGCTTTGGTTTAGCGCATGGTGATGTGCACAGGTTAGGGAAAAGCTAAAAACGCATGCCTCTGGCACTTGGATGGTTAGCAAAGCAGTCCGTGTCCTGTCATTTGTCCGTCTCAACATACCTGTCAACAAGGAGGCGGCCTTATGCCCTGACCGCAGAGCTGATGATGCACCACAAAAAGTCTTCCTGCACAGACTGTGCTGCTCAGGGCCAGCTTTAGCGCTGGTGGCATCCGGTCAATGAAATGATCTTCTACAGCTGGAAACTGTATGGCACCAACTTATGTTGCATCTGAGCTAGAAACGTTTTATGTAGAGATCTGCAATTTATATAGCAGATGGCGGATTATGTGGAAAGTGCAGCAAATCCATATTTTTGTGGAATAATTCTATGACGCAGAGTCTAATAATTCCAGTGGCACCTCTGGCATAAGGTTTCTCCTCTCTGTCATAGTGAGACGTCACATGACATCACAGTCCCAAAATACTAATTGAAGGGGGGGGGGGGGGGTTTATTAAGGTCTGCCTTTTCAATGGCAAATGGGGCACTATTAAGTTGAAACTCCCTTGGACAGGGAGTGTACTAAAAACAAAAATCACCTCCCCTTGCCTCTTGTTGGCCAGCGCACTTCTGCTGAGCGTCTTAATTTGCCATCAGAAAGAAATGCTGTAAACACATCCTAGGAGGGCATGTGAGACATCCGTAGGGGACACTACCACCGCAATCTATAAAGCAGGACGCTCTGAATTAACCATTGTTTAAAATAATGAAATATAACTAAATAAAGTTGGTCAAAAGAATCTTGCTAGGGCGATGAAGACGTGACAACAGTCACCAACCACTGTCTTCATTACAGTGACTGCCCGATACCATGAAAAATCGGACATCAACATGAACCCTAAGGACACCAGTGGCGTAACACAAAATGATGGGGTGCCCCTCCATATTGTGATAAGGGGCCCCAAGTCCCCAATATCTCATAAGTATTCATAGGCTTTGGGCTGAATGGGGGCCCCCTAAAAGGTTTGGGGCCACCCTGCGCCACAGAGGATTGCTGGAAGCTAATATATACTGTAGCCCTTATATAGTGTATTCAACTGTGTAGCCTTGGACCGCGTCCTGTAACTTGCATGATCGAGGTAACTATTAGCAGCGATCCTACGTGTCAATTGGACCTCTTTCAAGTGCTCGCCCTCTTTTTCCCCAGCAACACCCCCTCACCCCCCCCGGGGGCGGCAATCTGAGGGATAGCCCCGGGCGCCACAAGCTCTAGCTACGCCTCTGACCAAACCCAAGACCCGCTGAACTTCCCAGTACTGACCTTTCACCCAGAGGTCAAGTTCACTTCCTGCTCTCACTTTTCTATCCGTTTTGGGATAGCCTAAAGCACTGACCCTTGACCTTTTGTATTGACACATGGGAAAGTGTTTCCTGTCTTGTCTTCCGGCATCCACCTGACCTCACCTGTCATCTCTCATCCACGTCAAGAAGTGGGTGAGATTTACTGATAATGTGGGAGGAAATTCCGATGCTAGAAACAAGATTTAAACAGAGTGTATGCTATGCTAAATTAAAATTAGGGAAATTAAGTAACTTTTGAAAAGGCGAGGTAGGTTAAAAGAAAAATCGGGGTGTAATGAAAAAAACTGTGCAAAGTAAAAGAAAAAGAGATGGGATAAAAAAAGATGGAAACACTGAAAGAAATGGGTTAGGATGAAAGAAGAAGAGTAGGTAAAATCAAAGGTGCGGCGCGGGTAACAGTTTGGATGTAAAAGTAATTTTAAAAGGGAGGAATAAGACTATGGTAAACTGAAAGAAGAGGTACATTAAAAAAAAATAAGATGGACATTTGCAGAAAGAGACAAGGGAGTTGAAAGGACAAATAACATTAAAATGAATGAAAAGGTGAAAGGGGGTTTGCATTAATTACGTAGAATGTAATTGAATTTCGGCTCATTTTGTTAGCGGTTACATTGATATCTGTGCCGAAAAGGGGTACATGGTCGCCAAATGCTCCTACTGATTACACAAGCTGATAGAGGAAGGTACATGGTATGGCTGCACATCGGCAATGGTTGAAATGTACATTGCCAATGAGAGGAGTCAGTGCTGCCAGTGGTGGGGTTGTATAAAGCCTGGCATGGATGTGGTTGTACACAGCCAGTGGTAGGAATGTACACCGCTTGTAAGGGGATGTATACGGTGAGTGCCACAGAATTCCACCACCGGTGGTAGTAATGTGCACAGTCCCTAGTGGGGATGGACACTGTCAGTGCTGTTGAAGAACACAATCCCTAGTTGGAATATTCACTACCAGTGGTTGGAATGTGCACTGCTAGTGGGTGGAATGTATACCGCCGGCGCTGTGGAAGTACAGTGCCACTAGTTCAAATCTAAATCTTTTCCAAAGCGCGCGATTGCCTAAAATGCGCCCTGGCATTGATATTGGCGGTCCTGAATTTCCCATCTAGACCCCAGATTGCAAAGTAAAAAACACAGGTTTTGAGCAGCTTCCTGACTTGGCTGATGTCCACAGTCCTCCTGAGATCAATAGGACGACTATTCCATAGATGAGAGACCTCTGCTGAGAATGCTCTACCCATCACCTGATAGAGTCTGACTTTAGGCTGTATCAACAGACTCATCTTGGCAGAAGACAGATAGTGGCCGTAGCAATTCCTTATAAACTTGTTCTGCAGGTACATGGGACGAACCTTATAGAAGCCTCTATGAACAATACAGAGCGATTTAAAATGAACCTTTTTAGACACCAGTAACCAATGCAGTACTATTCATGCAGAGGTGACCGAAGAAGCCTGAGGAAGTGAGGGGACCAGGCGTGCGGCAGCATTTTGTATAGGAGAGAGGCGTTGTATTAAATAGTCTGGAGAACCAAGGAACAAACAGTTCCCATAGTCTAACTGTCTAAGGATGATGGCTTGGACAATCATTGCTCTATGTTCGAAAGGAATGAGTGGTAACAACTTCGGAATCACTGTAAGTAGTGAAAGACAGCCTGTTCACATGGGCGGTCAAGGATAAGTCTCTATCAGGAATGAACCCCACATTTTGGACCAGTACACCGTCACACATTCAGTTTTTCCAGCAAAATACAGACTTCGGGTGAGATTCTTCTTCCCTCTGTAAGACTGCCTGTCAATCCTTGGTCACATAGCAGTCCTCTGATTATTCTGGGGAGCTCTCTCTTCCTTGGTCTAGAGGACTTGGAACTGGAACAAGGTAGGGTGGTTTGCATCCCACTTTTGTACACATTTTCCAGTCCATGGATGTGGCTCCACTGTCTTAAGTTTTAGAACGAGTTTGAGTTGGTTTGCCTTCATATGCCATTTCCAGGCTTCTCTCCAGGCAGAGCCTTTGTACAAAGTAATGGTTCCAACAAGAGGCAACAATGGGGCTGGCACCAAGCAGAATAATCAGCAACCTTTGCTAGCAAGGATCAAATGGAATTTATAGAGGTGGCCCTGTATTCATCAGCCTCCCTTCTGTATTTGGGTTTCCACCCCCAGCCACAGGAATCCAGGCAATACCCATCCAATGTCTGAGAAAGCTATTGTCACCCTCCATCTTGTGCCTTGCTAAACCAGATGCATTCGAAATGGATCCCACTGGCCCCACTGCTCATACTCATACAACACAGAGGGCCTGATTATGAGAATTGTAGAGCGGAATTGCATCATGGAATTCTGCTCTATCTGATTCTGAGTGGGCTAGTGTTCCCGCACCCGGTTTTCCCGAGTGTTGGAACGATAAACTCAATTCTACCAGTTGGTAATTTTGCCTGGAAAAACCGGATGAGGCTTTGACTGCAGCAGCAACCAAGACTCTTTTTCAAAATTGTCTGGCAGACAGAAGCCTACAGTGCTCCCCCCACCAGAGCAGTGTAGTTTCTCTTTCCTCCTCTCCTCCCCAAAACACTGCTCTCTTTACCCCCACTCTACACAGAGACTACGGCACACATTTGCCACCTGCTCAGAGCAGGTGACAAATGTATATCTTAAACTCCATAGAACTGGGACTTTTGTGTGGTTTTATGACTAGTGAATCCAAACCCATGTCGTTATTACCCATTACCTGGGATTTAACTCATAATTGCTCAGTGCATTAGTAGTGCGGTGTTACTGCATAGTAAAATAATTTCCATATGTAGAATTTGCACACCATCAGTACCGTGCAACCTGTAATCATGCTCACAATGTCCTATTTACTGTATGTGTGCTACAAATGCACTACATTTAATCACATACACACTTGACACACACAGTGTCAGCGCAAGGTTCTGGGTTTCACATAACAGTGTGAATTTACACAAAAGTGTTCAGTCCACTACTCTGTCACTGACGCAGAGAAAAAGGTTCTGTTGTGTGTAGATTTAAATTCCGTATATAGGTTAACCGATTTATGCCCTTATATGGGTACAATTCATATTGCCCTTATTTAGGCATAGTAAATCCAGCCCATATTTAGGCATTGTACATGCTAACCAAATACAGGCATGGTCTCCTACATCTGTCAATCCACGTCACAACAAGTTCTTGGAAAACCAGACTCTTTGCTTGGATATTGATTTCTCCAAGAACTCATTTATTATGCATGAACATCTATTCCTTAGGGGTTCATTCATGACGTTCCGATGCCCGACTTTTACGCCAATACAGGCATTCCTAAACACCTTCAAGGTATAAATATACCTACACTTGCCCTGGCAAACCATGGTTCCGGCACGGTCCAGTTCGACTGCCTACTTGCGGTTCGCGACGGCAAGTTCGGAAGGAGATCGAGTTCCCGCCTGATGCACTGACCAGACGCTGTCATTCTCCTCGCAGAGAATCCAGCTCCAGTGTTTCTGACTCCCCTTGCGAGGTGTTAGATATCGAGTCCCGGAAAAGAGATTCCAAACTCGCACATTCTAAGGTATGGAGCAGACTAGAACTTAGAGAAACATTTGGCAACTCTTGGCAAAATTAAAACTATAGCTAGCTATACTTTAGAAAACAGCACCTACTTCTTACCTCGTACTACACTTAGGTTAGGTACACTGGGGTAGAACTATTTAGAAGTATCAGATGAGTATTCACAATTTAGCCTGTGTTATTTATGCATGTATTTTATGAATATATGTCATAGCTACAAACCATGCTATTGCAGTATTATTTTATCCTACTGCTAACCCTGTACGTATTGTACTTCACATCCTGTCTCACGATTGTAGCAGTTCATATCTCTTGCATGAGAAATAAGACTGTTCAATAAAGCCCTTTTTATTGAAACGCCCGTCTCTCTATTTCTGTGCAACATTGTAGAAACGAAGCATGCACGATTGACTGAGTGAAACTGTTATCTATTGTTTCCACGGTTCTGAGATTGTTCCGACTCTAAGGGAAACAAAGTTGTCATGTTTATGCGGTTGTCAGAAACTAATCCCTTCTTGTATATTCAAGAAGTTTCTAGTGACCTCTGAGTTAGCTGGCACACACAAGTAATTAAGTTTAATGTACTCGAAAGAGACATACTGACCTCATTCCTATTGGCAAAACTATAGTGTATATTATTCCAATGCGCAGAGCCTATCAGGGATATAGGAACTACACTACAGTTCGATCAAGCTATAAATTCACAAAACACAGTATGCTGCCGCCACCGCTTCATTGGATGCACCCAGGGCAAGGACAAAGTCTATTGTCTGACTTTTTGGCACATTAGGTGCGCCCCACCAGGTCATGAAACAGGTTCTGGATCTCTCATTGTCAGGGACTGGCGAATCTAGCACAATGCCCAAGCGAAGATAAAACAGGATACCAAATTCACATGCATTGAGACACTCGGCACAGAGGTACATGGCAGCTTTATGGAACACACACCTCCCCGAGAGCCTGCGATGGTTGATTCTGGAGGCACACCCACGCATTACGCAATCTGCACTATTTAGGATTGAACAACGCTGGGTGCATCGACTAGGCTTAGACCACCAGGGACTTAATGATGAAATACCATGGGGTTCCCTGTCCTAGGATTCTCAATAATGATGAAATCTAGTCACAACCTTCTTGAACTATCAATGACAGCTCCTTGTACTTTTCAGTAGGCACTATGCAAGAATTGTACCAATAGCTTGTGACATGTCTACAGGGGGTCTGTGAGTCTCTTGTATCCCCTTGTCCGACAGTTGTTATGAAAAAACACTCCTTAATCTTGGTAGTAACCCTTTGTTAGACTACTGCACCAGGATATTACACTGATCTATTATTCTAATTCTGGGAAGTGAACCCTTGTTTTGACTACTGCACTAGGATATTACACTGATCGTGTGTTCTAACACACTCGTGTAATAGCTACCCTCGTCACAGTACTTACACACGATGAGCCATTTCTATATTACAATGCATTTTGTATTTTCTATATGCATAGTCCATACTAGACATGACCTGGGTGTATTGACCAACAACTATGTAACTTATAAGAACTATGCCTCGTATAATTATCATTAATACCAGACGAGTTAACCTGTGGCATTGCACCACTATCTTCTCTAAGATGGCCGACATGCTAGCACAACCTCCACCAGCATGTATTAGTAGGTCACATGACACGTCATACCACCAGCTGGATCCGATCAGCCTCCCGCTACCCGCCCATGGCGAACGGCTTGGCGTTTATAAGCGGCTCGTGTTGACCGCTCGGCACCATCCCGGCTTCAGCACAGAGTGGTAGGAGGACTGCACGGCTTCCAACGGAAGCGGACATCCTAATATAGATGTCACAAGTAGTGCTGTAGCAGATGGGGCACAATCTTGACCATCATTAGGTGAGTCCTAGATTATAAGCTTCACCACTCCTCACCACAGCATGATTAACAACATACTTCGGATGCTATATAATCACCACGGATTTTACCACTGCAGCCATGCTTGTCCCCAGTTATATGTTACTATATGTTGTGATTGTTTTAAGTATTTGACCGCTTGCACTGTGAAATGAATTTAATTAAACAGGGTCTCCACCCCGCCTTATTCAGCATGCGGGCAGCACCATTTTGGGCAATTACTTTTGTGCAATTTAACATGTATTGTTTTTACTCTCTTCTCATGCAGGTTTGCCCCAGCACCTGCGGGTAGTATCCCGCACATCCTTGTGGGGGCAGGTAAACTCCGCCATACCACTTCGATTTAATATATTTGGTTTCGTGGCACATTTTGCACTCCACTTGTTGTAGATAGTCACTTTTCACGGTCCTGAAGAAACACCGCCTGATCCTTTGGACTAATTGGCGTGAAACATGTCGACCATCCAGGAGTAGAGTGCCTCTTGACTCTTGATAGCTTGATAGTCGCCTCTCCTCACCATTTTTTAACCAAGCAGGGATCCACCTAGAATAAAGTTGCTCTAAGGATTCCCTACTTGTTTTAATTTTCACTACTCAGAACATCTACACGCACACTAGGACCCTCACACCCACGGCACCCATACGGCAGGAACAAAAGATCTCTGGCAAAGAGCCCCTTTATGGTTGCCCGTCGGGTATTGCAGCACCGACCCGATGAGGAGCAGGCCCATATGATGAAGCCTAGCTTGCTGGGTGTGTGAGGGCCCTAGTTCCGAAAGGAGGATTTCCCCTCCCCCCCCCCCCCCGGGTGCCTGGGACACGTCATGCACACTGACCTGCACTCTATAGGTCTTACACGTACCTGTTGAGGAACTGTGTACTTCTTCTTGTTTAAAACTTTGATAGGGCTAGTACGCTGGACCTCTTTGAAAAAGCCATCAGTCCCTTCTTCTTTTGATACATGGCAGCTTACCATGCACAGAACATTCCCATTCCAGCGATGGAAGAGGCTACAATGAATCGCATTAGTCATTCCTGTGATAAAGAACAAAGCAAAGACAGCACCTGTCAAAGTTGAAGAGTTGGATTGACATGTCTGGCAGTAACATAATCAGATAGATGAGGAAATACAGTACCTCATCAACAGCCTATCCTAACATTTCGTGTGCATTTCAACTTTGTTGTGACTCATTGAGTAATTTGGAATTATTTATATACGTTGCACCCTTGCTTAGCCATTGCATGTTTGAATTTCATGATGTCTTGCTGGATCCCTATGCCAAGCATAAATTGCAAATCGAAAAACCTCTTTAAGGAATGCATTCCTGGAGGCACAAACTGGTGCTCGGGGCTTTTGCTGGGGTGCGATTTCATCCCTCAGCACCTGTTTCGACCTGACCTTACTTTGCTCACCCAGAGGAGGGGTTGGCAGCACACCATGCCAGCCAGTGCTGTTGATGCGCGAATTACCTGCTGCGGCGCGGGACACGCCCGGGCAAAGCTCGGGCCAATAGTGGGCCTCGCTGCACCCGTCCGCAGCTGATCAAGACTGGGCTACCCCACTCGGCTCTGTTTATTTGACTATATTTTACTCTATCTTGTCCTACTGGTTGTGTGGTTTACAAGTGTTCTGGGCCAATCCCTCTACTATGGGTAAAGGTAAATCAGTTGCTGACTTTCACCCTTTGGGGGACAGATCTCAAACCACCAGTATCACTAGTTTCCTCACTAATACTATGGCTGTTCTTAACACAGAGATAAAAAATGTTGAATAAAGCCTTGAGGTCACCAAGGAAGTATTTTTATTGGCTCAAGATTCAGGCAATATTATGTTTAGTCCTTGTCCTGCTTCAGTTCTAAGCAAAAAATCCGGGAAAGTGTCTGCCAATCCATGTGTTTCAATGAGGATTTAGTAATTAATACCAGTAATCCCCCTAACGATACCACCGTATGCATTGATCCCCCCCCAAAAAAAATTAAAAAGTTAAGGGGCGCCCGCTTAATAATCGTAGCAGTAAGCAGGTGAACAATCCTAAAGAGACCACCTTACCCAAAACCAGCATTATCTTATCTCCTCCCTGTAGCATAAATAGAGTTGACACCCTGGCCACCATTCGGCCCATGTTGGAACTACCTTGCTTCATGTTAATATCAAGGAGGTAGAGGAAGTCCTGGCTAAATCTCTTGAACCCATTAATGCGGTACTTAAGACGCCTTACGAAAGTTATTGATTGAGGGTTGGTCTGGCAAGGGTGGATACAGAACCTAAGGGGTCTCGAGCCCCCCTCGTGCCATTGATGATACTAGAGCAGGGCAGAGCCGTGACAAGAGCATGGCTATGAAAGGGAATAATGGCCCACAGGCTAAACCTTCAATTAACTTATCGGGCAGCCTGCTACCGTCCCAAGAGCCACAGCCTACGCAGAACCTTAATCCACACACAAGGCATCTGGGGAGAGATCCTTTCACACCTACATCAAGGAAAGAGGAGAGAAGGGAGAGCAGGGCACCGACTACCCCAAGGAAGGTTATCCCCCGAGGTTAGGTAACAAGATTTTGCAGCTCCCCCCTTAAGCTACCCCGTATGTAGTAGTACTTAAGAACATCCCTGTGCTATATAATAATCAACCTGAGGAGTTTATTCAATTATAGAACAAAGTAGTAAACTGGTTGGGTAGAAATGGGACACCCTATAGTTGTGATACCTTGTACACCAACATTATAGTTGGAGTAAGAGTTAATTAGGTTTGTTGTAGTCCTAAATAGGAACCAGGGGACTGCCTTGTTATTTATTTCAGGGACACAACCTGGTAGGCCACATTTTGAATTAGTTGTTGCATGCTGGCTCTTCTCACTCCAACATCAAAGCGGGGTTCCTCTAGGTTACTTCTACCAACCCCAACATATGGTGCCTCCTAGACCTACCATGACTACAGTTCCTGCGGGTACTCTTTTATCCATCGAGACGCACAATTTTTCACCCTGCTTGACCAGGTAGATTGATTCAGTTATATGTATCCTAAAAGAGTGCTCAACCCAAGATTTACCACGTTGATGGTTCAGTTCTCAAGTGGGATGTGGGAGGGGGGGGGGGTCTGTGCCAAAGTAGGGCTAACCCAAATTTTCTCTCCCTGGTTTTGCGAGCCCGTTGGCTGGACTGCCCATTGTAACAGCTTCTCCTGAGGGTACTGTAACTCCTAACAAGGGCTTGGATAGGAGTTATTGCTTCATTATGCCTGTTGACTTGCCTGCTTTAGATATGCCTGAGGTTCCTTCCAGCTCGCCAGTAAATGCTTCTACATTTTCCCTGGACTGTTTATTTTTTTCAAATAAATTGAACTCAGTAGCTTGTTCTGTTCTCATTAGAAACCCTCATATCATTTGTCTACAAGAGACCTGGGCATGCAATTCATCTTTTGTCGATGGGTTTGTAAAGGTTTTTTCTCCGACCATCAACTCTAGAATGGGCCACCATGGGGTGGTTTATTAACTCTTATATCTCTACCTCACTAGAAGTCAGGATTTTTAAAACGAACCTTGACTCACCACACTTCCAGCTTACATGCGTCATCAGAGTCTATGGAAATGCTTATTATTAATAACTTTCACCATAATAATTGTATCCCATCTAATACAGAAATAATAGTTTCATTGGACCAAGCACTTACTAAGCTTTTGAATACTCTGAAAGGGGACTCTACAATTATCTGGGGAAAAGACTTTAATTGAAGGCTTTGCCACATTTGTAGATCTTCGGTGGAGGATTATTTCCATTTTGCTCATACCCCTATGGCGATGCTCTCAATGCATTGATCTGTAGGCATTCACTCTTATTTGCAGTAGACTTCACTCCCACCCCAATAAGTAAATAGATTACTTTTACTGGGAAAGGTTCTGGGAGTTTAATTGACTTCATCCTTTTCTCAGAGGAATTCAGACATAAGGTTGTTCATTTTTCAATCATAGACAGCTGTGTGGGTGACCATAAACCTAGGACCCCCTCTCTATCTGTGGGTATGGTCCAGCTTCTCCCTGCTTTTTCCATGTTACCCATAGTGGGCAACCGTAATAAAGGCATTTGCCGCAAATAGGCTACAGTGGACCCAAAAGTCTTTTTAGCTGACATGGTAGTCAAAAGTTGAAACCAGCTGTTAGCATGCCTCAATGATGGTAAAGATCCTGTTTGCGTTTTGAATGCATACAAGGAGATTTGTAGCACCGCAAATGAAATGCTAATGTTTTTGAGAATACTATCAGAGACCTCCCCTCACAAGAAATGGTTTGACGCCTCCTGTCCTGTGGCACATAAAAATCTTATTTTGGGCCTTAAGCGAACTCCAAGGGTGGTGGGGAAGTAAGGCAATGCAGATGACATAAAAAATAGGCCATAGCTAAAAGGAAGTTGGCCATAGGGCAGGAAACATGGGAACGGCTCTGTGTAGCTAGCACTTAGAGCGATTCCTGCATCTTTTGGAAAGTAATTAATACTCCGTTTTTGGAACCACTTGCAATAGATCCTTGAATGTCAACATACCACAGCACATGTGGGTGGAGCATTATACCAGGGTCTATGATGGCATCTCTGATTTAGATATTTGCATTGATCCTTTGGTGGATATTCTTCACCAAGGCACACGAGAGCTGTCTCAGATCACTTTAGCGGAAGTCGAACCGGCATTAAAACGCAGTCGCAGAAATAAGGCTCCTGGTTACAGATGGGGTTCCGACTGATCTTTTAAAAAATAATTTGGCTTTATGGGCACCCCTAATTGTGACCAATGAGTGCACTGGCTGTAGGCCCACCGAGGTCCTGGACGAATAGTACCAATTTTTAAGAAGTGCAACTGGCCTATTTCTTTAATTGACCCCACAGCCAAAATATTGGGCAGGATCCTTGAGAAATGGGTCACTGAAAAGGGTATCTTCTCTGCGTCCAGTTTGGTTTTAGAAAAATCCTTTGGACTGTTGAGCGGTGTATAAATTTACATTTAATTATTAGCAAATGCATGTTGGCTAAAACAGGTAATCTGCACTTTGGGGTCTATTATGATGTCGGGCGGATCGTCACCGCCCGCATGGCGGTGGCGATCCGCCCGACATTATCCCCTGCCTGCCTCCCATTTCCCCCCCACCAGATTATGATGGCGGGGGTACCTTGGTGGACGGGAAGACCGTCCGCTGCTTTTCCACCTGGTCGACAAGTCAACCGGGCGGAAAAGGGTTGAATATGGTGGTGGTGTCTGCTAAACACCGCCATCCATATCACAATGTCAGCGGGAAGCAGCCTGTTGCCACCACGGAAAGGCATGCGGATTCCACAGTTGGGGGCCCGTTGCGGGGCCCCCGGGTTGTTGGAGGGGTGGGGGGCACATGGAGGGTACCATAGGTACCTATGGTACCCTCCTGCATTTGCATGGACGACGTGGCAGGCACCGCGCGGTGCCTGCCACGTTGTGCATGCAAATGCACAAATGCCTTTTTTGTATTGCGGCGGGTGCTGCTGACAGCACCACCCGCCGCAATGCAAAAAATGCAGAATGCGCCCGCCAGTGTGACGGGCGCATCCTGATTGCACATGCGGGACCGCCGCACACATAGCGGGCGGTCCCATTTCCCGGGGCGATGTCAAGCAGACAAAGTCCGCCCGCCATCATAATAGACCCCCTAGTGTTCATGGACCTGAATCAGCCTTTAGTGTGTTAACAGAGGGCTGTTTTGAGAGACAATGCTTAACATGGGGTGGAGATACCACTGGTCCAGTTCCTAGCCAAATAACATGAAGATGTGATGGGCTGCATCAGGTATGGGATTAATGGTGAATGTACTCCTCCAATAAGTATTAAAAGTGGGGGTGAGACAGGGCTGTGTTTTGCTTGTACATTAATGATTTCGAAGCATGGCTCTCTGGTGTGGAGGCAGATATGCTGGGGTGGGTCCCAGAAATGTTCCCGCCTTGCTATACGCTGATGATTGTGTCTTGATTTCAAGAACAGCTGTGTGTCTACAAAGGTTGCTGAATAAATTTGTTTAATTTATGAGCGATCTTGGTCTCTCAACTAACATCGCTGAGACACACACTATGGCATGTGGACGCACCTTGGCGAAACAGACATCTTACTTTATAAGCAGCACCAAAATCTTATGTGTTCCGTCTTTTGTGTATCTAGGGGTACCCTTTAATTCTAAATCTACCTGGCACACCTTATGAGGGTTAGAAAAGCTCAGTTTGATAAGACGTTAGAAGCTATCTTCAGGTTTAGGAAGAAGCTAGGCTACAAGCCCTTGAATGTGCTGATTAACATCCATAAGGCCCGGTGTTGCTCTGCTGGTACATACTGAGCAGGCATTTGGGGGTATGCTAATACCCCGCACATACAGACCAGTGAGAATGTATTCTTGAGGAGACTACTATCTGTCCCTACCTGCATTTCTAACTATGTTTGCCATGCTGAACTGGGTCTCCCATACTTGGATTGCGTTAAGTTAGCTCCCATGTTGGTGTGGCATTCTATATGGTCCAAGCAGGAAACTCAGTTGAACCGGGATATAATTATTGACTCACCCGTAGGTTGAGTATATTAGGAAAATTCCTCAAGAAGACGAAATGTATCCCACGGCCGTGGAGAATACAAATCAGTTGTTTAAATACCCCTCACACTACGGAGCCGACCGGGGTGGTTATTTTGGCGGGACAATTTCCCAGGGATTCATAGCCGAGTTGGCAGTCCCCCCACCAGGTCCTGAGCTCATGAAGTAATTTTCTCATTTACAGCAAGTAAATGGACCATATAAGACCTATTTAGGCATTACTAACCATTGGAAGTTATTTTCTTCCCACATTATTCTATTTATTTGGGACACAATACGTTAATTTTTCATTGTAAATACATCACTGTGAGTCTTAGGAAGGGATCCTTAAGGTCCTGAAGAAGAAGCTTGGGGAAGCTTCGAAACATGTCGGCACCATCAGGAGGTCTAGCTCATTGAGGCATACTTTCCTCCTCCCCCCACTATTTTACTAATACCAGCTCATACGGTTTAATAAAGTTCATTCAACCAGAAGAGCCAGGTATTTTTTAATTCACTTTTCTACTCACTCCTGACCCTTCCTCTCACACCCTTGCATCACACATAGTGGTTTCACTTATAACAGTGCTCCCGCGTAGACGTAGGTCGCAGCACGCCCCGTCCCGTAGAGGGGCGGGAAGACCCCTATGATGAAGCATGACACCAAGGGCCCTTTTGGTGTGTGAGGGGTATTTAAACAACTGATTTGTATTCTCCACGGCCGTGGGATACATTTCGTCTTCTTGAGGAATTTTCCTAATATACTCAACCTACGGGTGGATCCATATGTTTATGAACATTTGACCGGGAGGAAGTATCCACCTCCACCACTCGGATGAGTGGTACCTCTCCACTCCCTATTTTGTTTATGTTTATATAATTATTGACTGCCTACGGCCGGGCAATGCTTCCTATGTCCCATGACTCACATACATCAAAGAACAATTTACCCGGCTTGGGAGGCCGGATGGTTTTCATAATCCATAGGAAATTTCTGCCATATCTAAGAAACGTTTAAAAGCTGAGTTCCTCACTATGCTGGACCGGAGAAGGGACACCCAAGAGCTCAGCAAAAAGAGTGTGGCACCCCATCATTTTTTAGTTACTACTGACCACATGGAGCCCTATCTGTATGCCCTACTGTGCCATCATAAGTGTTTTTATTTGATCAGATTAGGTTTAGGCATAGCCCACCTTCTCGTTTCTTACCCTAGACACAAACATCATGACTCACACCTGGACTTGTGCCCATTTGACTCAAAATCTAATCAATCCATGTTAAATTTCTTGTTTTTCTATCAATTGTATGAGGTACCTAGGAAGCAATTTCTTTAACCATTGCTTAGGTCCTCAAATATCAGGAAGGACAGACCAGCTTTATACTACCTCAAGTTATTACAACCTGAACGTATTTGCATGATGGTACATACGTTTTTATCGGCAGCTATTAGACTGAGGAATATGGTGGGAAATGATATTTCTATGCAGGTGCCATTTTGTCACTCATTTTTATTGGTATGTTTTAATATTTCTAGTTTTGTATTATGCTTTTTTAATGTTTTTCTTGTCGTTCTGTATTTATTACACATTGATGGATTTTATGTGTTGTATTATTTTAGGGTTTTATACAAAGCCGAATATAAACTCACTGACTGGCTGCACTCTTAATTTCCTTGATAATCTCAGTTTAAAAATAAATGAAAAAAAATACATTTACAGCCTGCAACAACCATATTTATCTAACTAAATGACAATCTGGAACCTCTTCATGCAGCAAATTACACAGACATTTGCAGGTTCATTTTTTTGCAAAGAGCATGACAAGTATTTGAGAAAAAAACACCGTATTAGGAAACACTGATCCAAAAAACTGAGATTTGCAAGTGCATCAGTTTTGGGCAATGCTAACCATGTGTTATCCTTCTCCCCTCGAGTAGTAATATGCTGGTCCGTGTTTCTACCTCTCTGGGCTCATCGCCTGGTTCATCAACAAATTAAACAATTACTCTAATCAATAATCAATTAATTCATTAATATTAATGATCGACTAATTATCAATTTACTAAACATAAATTACTTACCACCCTTTACCCCTATAAACCCCACAACCCATGCCTAAAATTAATTACACAATTTCCATATTTAATTTTCAATTAATTAATGAATATTAATGCTTAACTAATTATTAATTAATTAAGCATAATTTACTTCCCACCCTTTACCTCTTTAAACCCCACAACCTGCACCAGAACAAAATTACACAATTTCCATATTTAATTTTCAATTAATTCATTAATATTAATTAACAACTAATTATTAATTAATTAACTTCCTACAATTAACACTATAAAATCTAAATTAAATAAATAGTAATAAATGAAAAATAATCATTTATTTATTATTATTAAATTACTTCCCTCCCTATTCCACTATAAACCCACAACCTGCTACGGAACTAAAAACACAAAATTTAATTAAACAAAATTGATAATCACTAAAAATGTAATACATATATTAAAAAACATAAACAATACTTATACAAA
Organism: Triturus cristatus; assembly: GCF_964204655.1. NCBI lineage: Eukaryota > Metazoa > Chordata > Amphibia > Caudata > Salamandridae > Triturus > Triturus cristatus. The sequence continues at coordinate 1,140,101,385 of NC_140590.1, read as the reverse complement.
AAAAATACATCACATACATTTAAAATATATACTAAAATACATAACACTAATTAAAAAATCGATGTTTTAAACAACTATCGGGGTCATTAGGATGGTGGGCGGATCGCCGACCCGGCGGTGGCGATCCGCCCGTCATTACAACCTAATTTACCTCCCGCCATATTATCATAGCAAAGTGCGTCTGCCGCTTTTCTACCGATCAGCAATCGTTCCCATTGCTGGCCGGGCAGAATTGGGCCTTTATATGTTGGTGGTGCCTAGCAGGCACCACCATCCAAATTTGGATGTGTGTTTTCAAAGGCTTTTTCCTTGGCGGTGATGCCACCATGGAAAGGCTGGCGGGGAATTGCTTTGGGGGCCCGTTTCGGGCCCTGGAGGAGTGGGGGTGTGGGGGCTGCACTTGTGGTGCCTGCCATGTTGTGCATGGCAATGCACAACATGCCATTTTGGCATTGCGGCGGGTGCTGCTTGCAGCAGCACCCTCCGCAATGTCAAGATTGCGGAATGCGACTGCCAGGGTAGCGGTTGCATCCTAATCACTGGTGCGAGACCGCCGCATGTATGGCGGTCGGTCCCAGCACCGCTAGGATGGCCGCCCGCCCTCCTAATCAGCCCCCTATATTTTTGCAAACGATATTAATGACTTCTATATTTTTAAAAACAATATTTCTTACCTTAAAATCGATATTCTTGACCACGATACTCTTGCTGTCATTATTTCTGTGACAGAATATTTACAACTCGATATTTGTGTAAGTCGACATTTCTAACTCAATATTTTGTCTAAATACCCTCTATGACATCCTCTTGAGGGTACAGGTGAAAAAGAGTTAAATGAACAGATAGGAGGTCCAATGGGTCTAGAAACAGCCCCAAATTCTAGTATGTTGGATCTCGCTATTTTATTTTATCAGTGTTGGAAAACGAGGCAGCATCTGTGAGGCCTGCACAAATAACATGACTACATGTGTCCTTCACTGGGAACCAAACACCCAATTGTAGCGCCTGACTCTCAGAGGGTAGCGTTGCAGAGCAGTCTGAGGCTTACTCATGGGAGGTGGTGTGGGCTAGTAATCGCCATTTGCAGGTGCACAAAAATAACACTCAATAATTGATTGTCCAGTCTGTACTTTGCTTTATAAAAGTAAGAGTACATTTATTAAACACACACACCACTCAATACTATGCACCAATTTACAAATATACATAAGCTGTTGGAATTACTTTGTGACATTGCATAACATCTCCACCCCTCCCGCAGGGGGGGTGGGGTCTAGTACCACCACTCCCATGTATACACATCAACTTGCCCCCAATGCAGTTAGTTGAACATAACCTGGAGCTAAGGCCCTGCGCACTGGCACCATCCCAGTGGCGACCCACCCCATTACCTCAACAAGCATTAAAAAGAAGTACACCTGCCTTGGTGACACATGACCCTGACTGAGCATCTCCTACTGACCATAAAGTATGCACCTCTATATCTTAAGGGCTAGCAGTCTGGGGTCTTCACCTAAGCGCAGCAGCAAGAATCCATGTTTACGCACACTTTAGAATGATAGTACTCATCACCTTGGTTGATCATTTGAATGCATTGCAAATACAGCCCCTAAGGGCCGCACAGATGAAATCACAGGATTGCGCAAATACAGCCAGACGCCCTAGCAGGACTGTCTGGCAACATAGCCCCACTTGGCTTATGACATCTCCTTACACATGTGACTTACAGTCCCTTCAAAAGAAGTACTCCTGGCAACTACACTTCTCCTGCAGTGCGCCTCTTCACTTTAAAAGGAATCACAGGTACAAGCATGGGATTACGTAAATACAGCCAGACCCCCTAGCAGGAAGGTCCAGCAACATAACTCCATTTAGCTTAACATCACCTTACACATGTGACTTACAGTCCCTTCAAAAGAAGTACTCCTGGCAACTACACTTCTCCTGCAGTGCGCCTCTTCACTTTAAAAGGAATCACAGGTAAAAGCATGGGATTACGTAAATACAGCCAGACCCCCTAGCAGGAGGGTCCAGCAACATAACTCCATTTAGCTTAACATCACCTTACACAGGTACTTCACTTTACACATGTGACTTTCAGTCCACCTAAAAAGAAATAACCAATAGTAAATGCATTTCGGTGCAATTACACCACTTCACCTCCAGGGGATGCCCTTTTCCAGACATCCCCAACTCTGTCCTTCACTCCATGATGCACTTCATACTACACCCTCAGTTGTAGAACATAAGTTTCAGCCTAGAAGGTGTTAAAGGCTGGCTGAGCCCTTGAGGGGTTATTCTTTCAGATGGCCCGTGAAACTTAGGGGTGGACTGTTCTTCTTTATGCTGGGGGAGACTGCGGTGCTCCTGCAGCCCCCCTGCACCCCTTTTCACACATGCGGGTGACCCCCCTCCTCTGGGGGCCACAAAGCACCAAAACGGCAGATTTCCAAATGCCTGGCGAGGCATTATGGGGCGCGTCATGCTCCTCTTTACCAGCCCCAGCCACTGGGAACACTCTCCTCCGCCCTCAGGGTCTCTGATTCAGCAGGGTGCTGTCTTCACTGGCTCCCTGCGCCAGCCTTTCGCCAGGCTCTCCTTCTGGGCCTCTCTTCTTCCTGCGCAGAGGCCCCTGCTTCTGTGCACCAGTCCTGGGCTCTTCTTCTGGTGCTGATAGGGTCCTGGGGGCAGTCAGGGGGTCTCTCCTTCCAACTGTCCATTGCGCCAGGCTCCAGCACCATCACCCTCAGCAGACCACACCCCAGAGAGACCTTCTCTTCCTGTGCAAGCACTTTTAAAAAGTTGAGTAGGGGGCTGGCAGGAAGTCTCTGTTGGTCCTATCAAACAGCGACACATCACGTCCCTGCCCCTGCTCCCTCCTTCTTGTCCAGCCTCTGAGCTTGTTCAAAATGGCATCATCCAGGGTTTCTGCCACATGTCTCGGAAGCACCTTCCCCCCAAGCTGCCTTCCCTCCTTGGTGCAGCCTGGTGCCTGGCACCCAGCGACAGCGGTTGATGGATTGGCCTGTAGCCCCACCCATCTTCTCTTTGTTGAGAAGAGGCCCTCGCTTGGGGAAGAAAGGTTATCAATCCATCCAGCTGAGGTCAGCCCTCAGCCTGGGTCTGGTCATGGCTGGCTCAGAGAAATATGACATTTCTGGATGACCCAAAAGCTGTACAAATATGACTTTGGACTCTGCAGAATACCTCTTTTCACATTTGCTACATTGGACTTAAGTGCGTGTCTGGAATCTGTAGGCCTAATTGAAGTTAATCTAGCCCCTGGCTCCACATTCCCATAGGGGAATAAGGAAGTGAAAACACAGTAAAACACACTGACTTTCCCTGGCATGTCTCTTCCATCCTGAGTTCACCGTGGGTGAGTCTGAACTTATGAGGCTCCCCAACAGTAAAAGCTCAACAATTAGGTGCTCAAAAAGCGAAAAATCCGGGCGGCCCATAATGTCAGAACCACCTTCTAACACACGCCGCGCCCAGCTGATTCCTACAGGGAAGAAGTAGCCACTCTACATGGGTACACTTCCCGTAGTCAGCGATAACTAGTTATAAGGGTTTCTGACCAGACCCCCCCCTTACTGACCAGTTATCCGCTTAGACCACCTACTCCTCCCATCCATGAGATCTCCACCCATCACAGGGATCCCAGACTACCCTAAGAACCCTCCGGGCTCTACGTTAGATACCTCTAGGTCACTCATGGTCTACATGGACTCAGTCTAACTAGGCTCACCTTTGCCCATGGGCATGCAACCATATGCCTACCACTTTTCTGGACAAGGGTCCAGTGCCTCAGCACCGATGCGGTCCTCTGGGATAGGTCTAAATCCCATCCCCTGGGTCCCTAGCTGGTCTCCCTTCCAGAGTTTGTTCCAACCAGTACCCTCTCTCCGTTTGGTCCTTGCACCCCAAAGATGCAACCTCTCTGGACCCTCACCCTCAGCCTGCCGCTGAGGTCATTCTGCTGCCACCACCCTTTCGGGAAGACTGTCTTCCCTAAAGAAAGCACAGCCACTTGTGCTTCCCCACACAGAAAAGCACCCTTTGGCCACTGGCCTGGCTCCCTGATAGGACCTCAGACCGGCCTCACCACCACACTGGCAGTAACCCCGGGAACCTAGACCCCTTCCTTGTTCTCCGCTGCGAGAACAGGGCCTATGTACCCTTCCCTCCGAGAGGTGCGCTCTCCTCCCGGAGTACCCTTAGAGAGCCTGTGGGTCCCGAGTTAGCTAGACCCAGGCCCACCTCTCATGGCTCTCCCTGGTCTCCATGCAGCACCTTGGGAGACCGCCCAGGGACCTACAGGGTCCCTGGATAGCCTGCACCACCCCTCCTGAAGAGCAGGGTCCCTTCACTTAAGATAGGCCCTACCTGCCTTCAGGGTAGTACTACCACTCTCATCCCGGGACCCTAAAGATCCAGGCTAGACCTGCACCACCCCTCCGCGAAACACAGGGTCCCTTCACTTAAGATAGGCCCCACCTGTGTTCAGGGTGGTACTACCTGGCAGAAGTCGACCTCCTACCTCGAGCCAGGGGAACACCCCCATGCTCCTGGTCCATGGGTCCAAGTCCCACAGGACCTACCTGACTGGTTACCGGCTAGTCATCGTCCAAGCCACCACTTCAGGTTCCCTCCACCAGCTCCTGGTCCTGGGGTTCAAATCCCACCGGACCTACCGGACTGGTCACCGGCCACCCGACCCTGACACCTCAGGGTCCACTGCTAACCCTTCCCCTGGAAACCAGGGAGCACATCGCCCCCACTCAGATATCCACTGGGTCAGTTACATAGCCCACCTAGGGGCTACCACTACACACCATCACTAAAGAACAACCCTCCTTGGGGGCCACCCACTACCAGCGGCCACCCCTGGGTTGCTCACCTCCCCACCAGTTAACCAGGGGGACCTGCCGGACACTCAACTCTACCACACCCTCCTCCCACCGTGGGAAAAGTTTCTTGGGGTCCCCCACCATGGGAACCCCTGGGGCGCTACTACCCGGGGTAAAGAAACCTCCTGCCCCACCCTTCCAGTGGTTTTGGCCTGCGCCATTAGCAAGAAACTTCCAGTGGGGGAAGGATATCGGGGGCCCCTCCTGTGGAAACCCTCCCTGCCCTTAAAAAGCGCGGGAACCTCCCAGGACCCCTACTTCTCCTGTCCCCCATGAAGGTCAATCCACCCCTACACCCCCACCTGTGATGTAGGTGTCAGTTGCTGTCCCTATCTCTTGAGGAGACACCCTCCTCATGCAGGTGTAGTGTATTTAGTGTTAGCGTTCAAAGGTGTACAATATGGCTTAGAACATTTGTATGCAATCATTTCCTGGAAAGCACCATCCCGCTAGCCCATTATAATCAACATAGCGCGGTCATATCAATACAGCTTACATTTAAACCATAATAACTTCACATGACACATATGGGCGCGGGGCTTTCCTTTCCCATACCTTTAGTTCACATAACCAAAACGTTGAACCTTTCTCAGAGCCTTGCGCTCTTCCATTTGCTCATTACTGCATAGGTAATGTGTGGCAAAACTGGACTTATCAAATGCTATAAATGCACACCAGAATGGGATACTATGTTTCCCGCCGCTAGCCACCAATGTTGGAAAACGAGGCAGCATCTGTGAGGCCTGCACAAATAACATGACTACATTTGTCCTTCACTGGGAACCAAACACCCAATTGTAGTGCCTGACGCTCAGAGGGTAGCGTTGCAGTGCAGTCTGAGGCTTACTCAAGGAAGGTGGTGTGGGCTAGTAATCGCCATTTGCAGGTGCACAAAAATAACACTCAATAATTGATTGTCCAGTCGGTACTTTGCTTTATAAAAGTAAGAGTACATTTATTAAACACATACACCACTCAATACTATGCACCAATTTACAGATATACATAAGCTGTTGGAATTACTTTGTGACATTGCATAACATCTCCACCCCTCCCGCAGGTGGGGTGGGGTCTAGTACCACCACTCCCATGTATGCACATCAACTTGCCCCCAATGCAGTTAGTTGAACATAACCTGGAGCGAGGGCCCTGCGCACTGGCACCATCCCAGTGGCGACCCACCCCATTACCTCAACAAGCATTAAAAAGGGGTAAACCTGCCTCTGTGACACATGACCCTGACTGAGCATCTCCTACTGACCATAAAGTATGCACCTCTATATCTTAAGGGCTAGCAGTCTGGGGTCTTCACCTAAGCGCAGCAGCAAGAATCCATGTTTACGCACACTTTAGAATGATAGTACTCATCACCTTGGTTGATCATTGCAAATACAGCCCCTAAGGGCATCACAGATGAAATCACAGGATTGCGCAAATACAGCCAGGTGCCCTAGCAGGACTGTCTGGCAACATAGCCCCACTTGGCTTATGACATCTCCTTACACATGTGACTTACAGTCCCTTCAAAAGAAGTACTCCTGGCAACTACACTTCTCCTGCAGTGCGCCTCTTCACTTTAAAAGGAATCACAGGTACAAGCATGGGATTACGTAAATACAGCCAGACCCCCTAGTAGGAAGGTCCAGCAACATAACTCCATTTAGCTTAACATCACCTTACACATGTGACTTACAGTCCCTTCAAAAGAAGTACTCCTGGCAACTACACTTCTCCTGCAGTGCGCCTCTTCACTTTAAAGGAATCACAGGTAAAAGCATGGGATTACGTAAATACAGCCAGACCCCCTAGCAGGAAGGTCCAGCAACATAACTCCATTTAGCTTAACATCACCTTACACAGGTACTTCACTTTACACATGTGACTTTCATTCAGTCCACCTAAAAAGAAATAACCAATAGTAAATGCATTTCGGTGCAATTACACCACTTCACCTCCAGGGGATACCCTTCTCCAGACATCCCCAACTCTGCCCTTCACTCCATGATGCACTTCATAGTACACCCTCAGCTGTAGAACATAAGTTCCAGCCTAGAAGGTGTTAAAGGCTGGCTGAGCCCTTGAGGGGTTATTCTTTCAGATGCCCCGTGAAACTTAGGGGTGGACTGTTCTTCTTTATGCTGGGGGAGGCTGCGGTGTTCCTGCAGCCCCCTGCACCCCTTTTCACACATGAGGGTGACCCCCTTCCTCTGGGGGCCACAAAGCTCCAAAACGGCCGATTTCCAAATGCCTGGCGAGGCATTATGGGGCGCTTCATGCTCCTCTTTACCAGCCCCAGCCACTGGGAACACTCTCCTCCGCCCTCAGGGTCTCTGATTCAGCAGGGTGCTGTCTTCACTGGCTCCCTGTGCCAGCCTTTCGCCAGGCTCTCCTTCTGGGCCTCTCTCCTCCCTGCGCAGAGGCCCCTGCTTCTGTGCACCAGTCCTGGGCTCTTCTTCTGGTGCTGATAGGGTCCTGGGGGCAGTCAGGGGGTCTCTCCTTCCAACTGTCCATTGCGCCAGGCTCCAGTACCTTCACCCTCAGCAGACCACACCCCAGAGAGACCTTCTCTTCCTGTGCAAGCACTTTTTAAAAGTTGAGTAGGGGGCTGGCAGGAAGTCTCTGTTGGTCCTATCAAACAGCGACACTTCACGTCCCTGCCCCTGCTCCCTCCTTCTTGTCCAGCCTCTGAGCTTGTTCAAAATGGCATCATCCAGGGTTTCTGCCACATGTCTCTGAAGCACCTTCCCCCCAAGCTGCCTTCCCTCCTTGGTGCAGCCTGGTGCCTGGCACCCAGCGACAGCGGTTGATGGATTGGCCTGTAGCCCCACCCATCTTCTCTTCGTGGAGAGGAGGCCCTCGCTTGGGGAAGAAAGGTTATCAATCCATCCAGCTGAGGTCAGCCCTCAGCCTGGGTCTGGTCATGGCTGGCTCAGAGAAATATGACAGTTCTGGATGACCCAAAAGCAGTACAAGTATGACTTTGGACTCTGCAGAATACTTCTTTTCACATTTGCTACATTGGACTTAAGTGCGTGTCTGGAATCTGTAGGCCTAATTGAAGTTAATCTAGCCCCTGGCTCTACATTCCCATAGGGGAATAAGGAAGTGAAAACACAGTAAAACACACTGACTTTCCCTGGCATGTCTCTTCCATCCTGAGTTCACTGTGGGTGAGTCCCAACTTTTGAGGCTCCCCAACAGTAAAAGCTCAACAATAAGGTGCTCAAAGAGCGAAAAATCCGGGCGGCCCATAGTGTCAGAACCACCTTCTAACAATCAGGAATTGTGTCCTCTCAATAGACGCTTTATTCTACACTCTTTAACTGAAATAGAAGCTTTGAAACTGGTGACAAGTAGCGACATTGAAAATATTTACATAAATCATCATCTTTGCTGCCTAGCTCTATAAAAACGTTTGGCTCAAAGATTGTTGTAAAGCTAATTCTGGAGGATTTCGGTTATTACCTTAAAAGGGGAATCGTCCTAACCTATAGAGCATGAGGTAGAGTTTAATTGCAATAGTCCCAAGATGAATGGTCATGTAAACTTTCTGGACTCATTATCAATGGGGCCTGCTAATTTATTCCTCCCTATATTAATGTTATTACTGTCTCTGAAAGTAAAGGGAGGAAACTATAAATATTTTGGAGGCTGCAGAATTGTGTCCCCGGGGGCCTGAGCAGGGGGATGAGTTATTGAAATGGAGCTGGGTAGCAGGAATACTGAATGGTTCCAGCTATAATCCAAAGTACCCGGTGACGTGGAAGTAAGCTTAGGGGAACACTCTTATGCTGGAATATGGCAGGCCTAGGGCAAGTTGATGTGAAATTGAACCCTGTAATGCACCTTAATCCATTGATTTTATGTTTGTAGGAAACTTTGTCCTGCCCCAACTTTGTGTATAAGAATTATTTTGTTTTTTCCTGTAGAGCAAAATTGGCTCTGAAAGATCATGCTAGTGGAGGTATAGCTATTCTGCTAATAAATAACATAAATTGGAGTCAAACAATATTTGTGTATCCATCGAACTTGTGTTTTTGTTTAAAGCTTTTAAAGCTGGACTTGCTTGAAGGGAGAGGAGGGCTGTCATTTGTCTTCAGACGAATTAGTTTATTCAACGATTGCATTTGTCCGCAATATCATTTTAATGGAGGAATGTCCTCTGGTGATTATTGTAGAAGATTTCAATGGTAAGGTATTGAATTCAGCATATTTGGCATTTAGTAACAATGAAAAGGATGAAGCATGGTCTATTCTGGAAGCGGTGTTCCAGGAAAAGGTTAGAACAGACATGTGACATCTATTATTCTTAGACAATCTGAGATTACATGATCTTATCCTTTTGAATGGTAGGTTTCCTGAAGCTACACCTGCCTCTTGCAATTTTCACTCTTCTCGCGGTCAGTCACTCATTGATTACATGGTGATGTCACATCAGATGTTTAGAGCATGCTCGCACCTGAAGGTATTGCTGTCAGATCTAAGTGACCACAGTATTCTCTCTATGTCAGTTGATTTATAGTTAAAGGTCCGTGACACTTGGAATACCACAGGGGTAGTGTGGTTTATAATAAATTGAATGGGCACTCCTTCTGGTCCGATAACAACATAAAGGCTTTAGGCCAATGACTTAGGGTATCAAAAATAGGCTCAGTGGAGAAACACCATCACAACCCAATATCATGGTATGAAATGCACATGGATTTCTTCCACACTCATGGGAGTAAAGATAAAGAACAAAACCCAATAAAAAGGTAATCTGGGCTCTAAAATAGGTAAATCAGGAAATAAATCACCTTGCCAGGAAGCAATTTATGACATTCACAATAACAAGACATGGTGAAATTTACCAACTCAAACTCAAGGGAGCTAGATTGAGAGTGACAGAATGTAGAAAGGAAGAGGATGAAAAATGGATCAATTTGAGGGAAGTTGCCGTCACTAATGACTTAAGAAAATATTGGTCCTTAGTCGTCCAGTACAATGACTCTGGAGTTAGCGCACAAGCGATTTCGATTTCAGATTATGTTTGGACTCTCTGATTTGTATGCGTGCAACTCAAGTAGCAGTGACCCTTTAATTTTAAGAGCACATGTAGGTTCCTTAGCTTCGTATGGTTCACCTACATGCATGGACATTGTGGGATTTATTAAAAAATTTAGAGCATCCGGTGCCATGTACCCTGATGAAATCCCAATAGCAATCATTAAACATGAGGACCTTTTATGGATTACTTTTTGTATGTCCCGTATTCCATCATTGCTACCTTTCATGTGATATTTCATCCTCCTGGGAAGGAAGCATTATTGTCCCCCTATATAAAAAAGGGCTAAAAACGTTCCCAGCCAGTTATTAGCAAATTTCACTTCTTTATGAGACAGGCGACAGGCAAATTATTTGCTTAAAGCAACCTACTTGATCTCCAGCAGTGGGCATTTGGAAGTATTATTATACCTGCAGAAAACATTGACTATTTTTGAGTTCTTAAAGCGTAATAAGTACAAACTCAGTGATTGAGTATTTGTCCATTGTAATTTTATTCTGTGTTCTCAAATCAAGAGAAATTATTTGCTTAGGCCAACATGTGTTTCACGACAGCATGTCGCTTCATCAGAGCCATGAGATATATTTTATATACAAAAGCCAATTTGGACGAATTAGCACAATGTTATTAAGGTATGGTGATCAGTGGTGCATTCTTCATCAGTTTCACGAATACTGTATATAAAACGCGTTCTGTTTTTCTGATGTACTCGTGTTCATCTGACGTGTTATATTTACACCATATTGTTTGCATACTGCATTTGCATGGACGACGTGGCAGGCACCGCGCGGTGCCTGCCACGTTGTGCATGCAAATGCACAAATGCCTTTTTTGTATTGCGGCGGGTGCTGCTGACAGCACCGCCCGCCGCAATGCAAAAAATGCCGAATGAGCCCGCCAGTGTGGAGGTGCATCCTAATTGCACATGCGGGACCGCCGCACACATAGCGGGCGGTCCCATTTCCCGGGGCGATGGCAGGCAGACAAAGTCCGCCCGCCATTGTAATAGACCCCTTGGTGTTCATGGACCTAAATCTGTGTTAACAGAGGGCTGTTTTGGGAGACAATGCTTAACACGGGGTGGAGATTCCACTGGTCCAGTTCCTAGCCAAATAACATGAAAATGTGATGGACTGCATCAGGTATGGGATTAATGGTGAATGTACTCCTCCAATAAGTATTAAAAGTGGGGGTGAGACAGGACTGTGTACTCACCCCTTTCCTGTTTTGCTTGTACATTAATGATTTCGATGCATGGCTCTCTGGTGTGGAGGCAGATATGCTGGGGTGGGTCCCAGAAATGTTCCCGCCTTGCTATACGCTGATGATTGTGTCTTAATTTCAAGAACAGCTGTGGGTCTACAAACACGTTCTGTTTTTCTGATGTACTCGTGTTCATCTGAAGTGTTATATTTACACCATATTGTCGGTACGATGGCCAATGGCTGGATGACGTTGGAGGGGTCTGTAAACAGTCCCCCCAACATATTTCAGCTATTGGCCATCGTACCGTTAGCTGGATTGGTATGGACTACCTGACTTAATCCAGCTATCGGTGATCGTACCAATAATATGGTGTGGACGTATGTTGCCTTTTAGGTGCCGACGATGTAGTCCTGTTGGATTTAACACTAGTAGGACTCCAAAGTCGTCTCAGTGCCTTGGAAGAATATGCTGTGGAGCACTTTTAAAAATAAACATTTCAAAAAGTAAAGTCTTGACGTTTAAAAAGAAAGGTGCTAGAATTAAGCAGAATTTTAACTGTTTTTGGGGGAGTGATAAGAAGGAAAAAGTGCAATTTTACCCATGTTTGGGCAAGACTTTCTCCAGTAATTGTTCTCATAGAGATCATATAAACCATTGTACAAGTAAGTCACTCTCCCAAGCTTCTGCCAGTGACATATTGTATCAAAGCTGTGGGAAAAGTCACTTTGCACATGTCCCGTCGTTTTACAAGGTAAAACTATTGCCAACATTCAGTTATGCCTGTGAGGTGATGGACATGAACCATTGGGCCTCTTTTGACATAGTGGAGGGGTGTTTGGCCTCAAATTTGTAATTTGAATCCTCTGGTTTAACCTTATGTTCTTTGACTTGAGTTTGGGCTACCTTCCTCTGTTGCGCTTGCTCTGGCAGCAGTCTGGGGTGGCTGCTTAGAAGTGATATGGGGACAAATAGAGCGGCATTAAGGCACAAAAGTTTCGACCTTCAGAGAGAGAAAAATAAATCAATTGAGGGATCTTCCACTGCCAAGATCCCTTTTAAAAGGCTTTGAGGAAAAATCCTTGTACAAAGTAAGCATGAAAATTGATATTTTGCCTTGTACGCAGCATGTGACAAAATGGTGGTTCAGGAAAGATGTTTATGGAAAAAGCCTCAGCCTTACCTTATCTGGAATCTTCCTCATGTTGTGCGCAGACTCATTTTGCTTTTAAGGCTAAATTTACTCCCTCTGCTTGTGATCAAGGGAATATAGAAAGGCGTACCCAAAGAAGAGAGGCTTTGTGAATTTTACTCTATCCGTGTACAAGATTTAAATCATGTGGTCTTTGGGTGCCCTTGTTTGCACTCTGCACGCCGCCACATTCTAAGACCAATCTTTTTAAAATGTAATGTACAATCAGCAGTTGAGGCTCGTCAATGTTTATTACCCCCCCCCCCCCCCATGAGATGGTTTGAGATGGTTTGCGCACATTCTTTTATCTTTTTTAAATGCTTCTTAATGTATAGTAATCTCTTGTTTTGTTATTAAGAGTTGGTATTTTGATTTCATAAATGTATGTTTGTATTTGCACTCTTTACACTTTTTAAAAGTATTGTTGTGAATTTTGCTCTATTCATGCATCAAATTCAAATCACATACTTTTATATGTCCTTCTTGCACTTTGCAGACCGCCACTTTTTAAGATTGCTTCTTTTTATATTGTTGTAATTGTGACTGTGTAAACGTATATTTATATTGGTATTTTTGCGCTTCCTATGTGGACCTCCATCGGACTTCCAAAACATAAATAAATGAAAAATGAAATAAGAAAAAATGAATGAGAATTCACAACAGCATGACAACTCTGGTTTCCCAATGAATCACAATATCACAAGGGGTGTGAAGTTAACGTATAGTTCAATAGTATGACAAACTATAATCATACATAGCAAAATGAACAAAATTTCACGACGACTGCCACTAATAGCATCACTACGGTATTAAAATAGCATGACTAGTGGAATCTCATGGTTAGGCTCGACAAATGTATTAATATTGTGGGCTCTCACCGTGTGATGTACTACCCTGAGCCTTGTCAGGGACAGAAACCGCTGTGTAAATATCAGGCATGCCTCTTGTCAGGGAAAAGAGGCTCGGCGGGTGTCGGGGGTGGAAAGGGGAATGAGGGAGATAAATGTAAAAATTAAAAAAAACTGACTTGCCCTTCACCATCGCGCTCGTCGGCTCCTCTCCTCTCCCGAAGGCACAGGCTCCCAGCCTGCCCAGCGGCCAATTCTAAAGCTGCTTTCACGCATGAGAGCAGCTTCGGGATTGGCCCGAGTGCCCTCGAATTGCGCTCCAGGACATATGGCCTGGCACTTGCCCAAAGTCCCCCTCCTCTTCACCCGCAACCCTTGGGGTGGACAGTCTCCTGGCTCCCATAGGGGCTTCCTCCCCCCTTTTACCCCCGAGCAAACAATTCAAGCACGACACTGCTTTGGATTAGAGGTAGTAAACCCCGTCCATATTTTATTACATAATATAAACAAACATTAAAATGTTATTATTATTTTTCATTTTGCACACAATACGCAGATAGTCCAATACATTGACAGGCACAAGCTGTCAATTGGCTAACCTTACCATGTTTCTAATACATATTGGTTCCTATCATAAGCTAAGCAATGAAGATATTCTCTTTCTGCGTATCCCTGTTAGAGCCTACAGCAAGGTCAATGACTGGAGGCCCTAGGTCAAGGTCAAGTTCAAGCTAGGTCCCAACCTCCAACCGGAGTGACCTTGTGCAGGGGGTCCAGCTTACTGGTTGGATACCTCCACCGTGCCCCCCCTACGCCCTTAAACATTCAACCCCATAAAAGGGGGCCGTTGCAGTTATGCGTCCTTGCGCCCTTGCGGGGAGTGGCCAACAAGCCTACTGGAAGCGTGGCCTCCCTACCCCCATACCCTTCCATCCTACTGGCTGCAACTGCCCCTGGAGTTCCATGAGAAATCCTCTGTCTTCCCCTCGGGTGTCTCCATTTTGACCATAGTTATGTCCGTTAAGGACCGTAAACCATGCTCACCAATCATGACCTTACCGCCTGACCAAGGGAACACATACAAAATACGACAAATTATAACACCTGAAATTTGAAAAGAGATTAGATAAGAAAACTTTCATTTTTTATACTATGCCCCTTTCTTCGAATAGACAGTACTCCTGAAAATTGACAAAGATTAATTAAGACAACACTTTATTCCAACACTACGATAATTCTATCAAATAGACCGTACTCCTTCTGAAATGGAAAAAACATACAAATCACCCAAAATGTCTGCCTTAGGGGATAGTGGATGGGTAAAAAGTATAGTTAAGGGCCTCCGCTGGAGGCCCGGACCCATCGAGGGTGGTTCCCAAGCTGGGGAGCGGCAAAAAAGATAGGCCGTCCTCTCTGCTCCCCAGCCTTCTTATACCCTAGTGTATTGGAGAGCAAAACCGGTCACGACTGGCTTGCCCTTGTGCGCAGACCGGAATCACTAATAAATGCTTCCGGTTCACACGGCAACCAGCCAATCAAGGGGAGGCTGGGGGCGCCGCGCCACTACTGTGCGCGACGCACCCCGCCTCCCACCGATGTGGGGGACCGGCGCGACCGCCATAAAGGTGGCGTGCCCGAGTCCGTGCCCTGCCTTCCAAGACTGTCTGTGCCTGTTCTCTCCAACCCAGCAGCATTGCTTGGTAGGAGAGAACTTTCACTGCACATGATGGTTTGGCCGGCCTGAGACGCTGGCCAAACCGTCATGTGCAGTGAAGGGAGTGCACATACCACTCCCCTCAGTACCTGTCGTCACTGTGGCCCTGCCCCCAAGACTCGGCGCAAGGAAAATAAAACGATAATAAAACGGGTTTTAAACCCTTTTTATTATCGTTTTATTTTTCCTGTTTTGGAGGGCGCTGGCAGGTGGTAACTATGCAAATCATAGTGCACTGCCATTGGTGGAGATTTGCAATGCTAATGGTGTTGTATGCTTTCAATTGTTGGAATGTACACTCTGCATGGTAGGAATGTTCACTACCATTTGTGGGAACATGTACCGTTAGTGGTGGGATTGTATTGTGCTAACGGCGAGTATGTAAGCTGCCAGTTTTGAAGATGCACAAAGTTAGTGAGTGGGATTTGCTTTCCTGTGTTGGGAATGTACACTTTGCCAATGATAGCGATACATGCTGCTGGCAATGGTGGTGTGGGTGCACAGTGTTAGTTGGGGTATATGCTGCTGCTTCAGGGGATGTAGACTTCCAGTGGTGGGACATACAGTGTAGTTGGTGGTACTGCACACAGACAGTAATGGTGATGTACAAGTCACAAGTGGGAATGTACTCTACTAATGGAGTGGATGCCAGTGGTGGACATCTGCACTTCCAGCACTTGAGAAATACATCGCTAGTGGTGGTGGCACTGTACGCTGACAAAGATGGGAATCTAAACTGCCCTTGGTGAGGATCTAGTGGTGGGCTTGCACACTGAGAGTGAGTGATGACATGCACGGCCAACAGTGGGAATGTACACTATCAGTGTTGGAGTGCCTACTGTTATTAGTAAGGGTGTGGTGTTGTACGCTGTCATTATTGGGAATGTGCACTGCCAGTGGAGTGGAAGGGCACTCTCAGAGCCTACTGCTGGAGATCTATGTTTCCAATTTCTATAATGGTATTGTACACTACCAGTGGTGTTGAAGTATACATCCAGTGGGGGTGATGTGTGCTTCTTGTGAACACTCTTCTAATGATGATAATTGACACTACTGGCAGTGGCGATGTACACTGATCAATCAATCAATCTATCAATCAATCAATCAGGGAATTGTAAGCACGCTACTCACCCATGAGGGTCTCAAGGCGCTGGGGGGGGGGGGAGGGGGGGGAGGCAGATCTGTTTAGCCGAAGAGCCAGGTCTCGAGGGTCTTCCTGAAGGTGTTCAGGAAGGGGGCGCATCTGATGTCTGCCGGTAGCTCATTCCAGGTCTCGACTCCAATGTGAGAGAAGGATTTTCTGCCTGCTCTGGCTCTGTGGATGCGTGGGGTTTCTGCCAGTGTGAGGTTGGGAGATCGAAGGTTTCTTTTGGGTACGTGGAAGTTGATTCTGTCGTTGAGGTATTTGGGTCCGTTGTTGTGTAGGCATATGTAGGCGTGAGTGAGGATTTTGAAAGTGACTGTTTTCTCCACGGGGAGCCAGTGGAGACTTCGTAGGTGTTGGCTGATGTGTTTGTGTCGGAGGATGCCGAGGACGAGTCTGGCAGCGGTGTTCTGTATTGTCTGGAGTTTGCGGAGTAAGGACTTGTTGATGCCGGCATGTAGTGCGTTTCCATAGTCCAGTCTGCTGGTGATGAGTGCGTGGGTGACTGTCTTCCTTGACTCAGGGGGGATCCACTTAAAGGTCATGCAGAGGATTCGGAGAGTGTTGAAGCAGCTGGAGGTGACAGCGTTGACCTGTTGGTTCATGGTAACTGATGAGTCGAGTACGATGCCGAGGTTCTTGGCATGGTCTGAGAGGGTAGGTGGGCTTCTGAGGGCGGTCGGCCACCAGGTGCTGTCCTATGCAGAAGGGGTGGTACCGAGGACAAGGACTTCTGTCTTCTTGGCGTTGAGCTTCAGGCAGCTGTCGGTCATCCAGACTGCGACATCTTCCATTCCTTTCTGGAAGTTGAGTTTGGCAGTGGTGGGGTCTTTGGTGAGGGAGAGGATGAGCTGGATGTCGTCGGCGTAGGATACGATGTTGAGGCCGTGTTGTCGGACGATGGCTGCGAGGGGGGCCATGTAGATGCTGAATAGGGTGGGGCTCAGTGATGAACCCTGTGGGACTCCGCATGTGATTTTCGTGGGGTCAGAGAGGAAGGGTGGTAGTCTGATCCTTTGGCTTCTTCCTGTGAGGAATGATCTGATCAAGTCCAGGGCTGTTCCTTGTATGCCTGCATCATTCCTACTGAGAGTAGGGGTGATGCACACTGACAGTGGAGGTGATAAACACTGCCATCGGTGTACAACAACAGTCATGTATACTGTCACTAATGGGAATGTAATCTGCCAGTGCAATGGATGCACGCTGGTGGAGATTTGCACTGCAAATACTATAGATGTACACTGCCAGCAGGGGTGAGGAACACTGCCTGCGCCTCAAAGTGCACCCGGCATTGTGGGGTGCCGGCAATAGAAGCAGGCATGGCAGTGGGGGGAGGGTTCAAAGCCAAAGGCGGGGTTATTTTTGGGGGCATCTCAGATGGGTTCCTGGATCATGCATGTATAGCATCATTTTAACCCTTTTGGAAAGCGCGTACTATAAGGGAGCGTGCCGGTGGATCCCCACCGAAACCAGAAAGACAGTCAACCAGGCCCTCGTCACCAGCCGACTGGACTACGGGAACGCCCTGTACGCAGGAACCACAGCCAAACTTCAGAAACTACTTCAGCGCATACAGAACGCCTCCGCACGACTCATCCTCGACATCCCTCGCCGCAGCCACATAACACCCCACCTCAGAAACCTGCACTGGCTCCCTGTTAGCAAGAGGATCACGTTCAGGCTCGTCACCCACGCACACAAAGCGCTCCACGACATGGGCCCCGAATACCTCAACAACCGCCTCTCGTTCTATACTCCCACCCGCCAGCTCCACTCCGCCAGCCTCGCCCTCGCCATCGTCCCACGGATCCGCAGAACCACAACCGGAGGAAGATCGTTCTCATACCTGGCCGCCAAGACATGGAACTCCCTCCCCGCACACCTACGACTGACCCAGGACCATCTCACCTTCAGGAAGCACCTCAAGACCTGGCTATTCGAGCAGTAACAGCACCCCCCTCCCTTCAGCGCCTTGAGACCCTCACGAGTGAGTAGCGCGCTCTATAAATGTATTGATTGATTGATTGATTGATTAGGACGTGGGGTCCCGGGATCACGGCAACTCCCTCGTGGTTCCTAGCCGAGGGATTGGTCAACGCGACCAGGAGGAACTACTTCCGGGGCAAAAAGGACGTCACTTCCTGCCGGGGCAGGTAATGAAGGGGGAGGAGAGGATGGGGGGCCTATTTAAGGCACTTTGCCCAGGCCCTCGTCCTCTCTTCCTTACAGCGCCGGCCCTGTGTGCAGGGGACTTCAAGAATCTCCCACCCACCATCCCTAGAGGTAGAGCTTTGGAAGGTGTTGGAAGTTGAATTAAGGGTGGCGGTAAGGAGGCCACATAAATTGCCTTATATGGTTAAGGGCAGTCCTCTTGCATACACCCTAGGCCAGCACTGAGGGGGAGATACGGTAAGCTCACCCCAGAGAATGGAGACACCGGCTGGGGGCAAGGGTGCCAGTTTACTAAATAGGGCATGAGGCATCCGCTCCTGGTTATAACCTACGAGCCCCGATGGGCAGCCTGGTGGTTGGAGGGGTGGGCCCCTCGGGTCACGGACAAGGACCAGATGGCAGGGGCTCACCTTCTCAAGGACGCAGGTGGGTTGCGCCTCGCATGGTTGTCAGGTTGGGGTGGCGCAAGCCAGATAGCCCCTTAGTGCTGGAGCGATAGAGAACATTCTTTGTCGATGAATTAAGTTCTGTCATTTCTGCTGAGGGATGATGAAGCTATGTATAGCATGGAAAAATATCGTTCAGTTATTGAAGTTAAGTTGATAATTATGTTGTCTGTGATTTCAATTGGATTGATGATATATTGTCATGTTTATATGTGATGGTTTCTAATAAACATGGCCTATTTTACCCACAGCTCTGATCGTCACGTCTTGATTTGTGGGTTCTGATGGGGCGGGCCGGGGGACAACTGGGGGCTCCGGGTCCTATAGACAATGCAGTCTGTCAACAGCTAAGCAATTATACATTAGTTTTAAATATAAGATCCTTCCGACCAACAGTTATTGCAGTAGATGGGGCAACAAATTTTGTGACAACGATAGATGCTGCGCATGTAAAATAGAGCCTAAGATGGTCAAGAACTTGCTCTTCTTTTTCAGAGCTTATGAGGGTCCATAGAAGAAATGGCTTTTACCCGTCTGCTGTATGTTAGGGACCAGGCAGTATTTAGAGGTTTCGAGGATCTTAAGAACAGACACTAGCAGACCGAATGTCTGTATTGCGACAAAATTCTTATTTACTATGTGACTGATGAGAAGGCAGCACTGTGCAGCTGCTCTTGGTACATAGGGTGTTAGACTGTCAACAATTGTAATATTTTATCTATTTATTATGGTTGTTTTAAAACCTTATAATTAATCGTTGGTGAATTGTGATTCATTCATGTGTTTTTGGGAGTGTAGTTTACCTTTTATTATGCGTTTTGTAACTGACGTAAACAAATTGCTATTTGACTACTGGCAGTGGTAATGGACACTGTTAGTAAGGGAGATGTACACTGACAGTGAATGTGATACACAATGTCAGTGGAGGTGATACACGACAGCGAAGGTGATACACAGTGTCACAGGAGGTGATACACAATGACAGTGGAGGTGATACACAATGACAGTGCAGGTGATACACAATGACAGTGCAGGTGATACACAATGACAGTGGAGGTGATACACAATGGCAGTGGAGGTGATAAACATTGCCACAAGTGTACAACGACAATCATGGTGATGTATACTGTCAATCATGCGAATGTACACTGCCAGTGGTGAGGATTGGCACTGCAAGTCCTATAGATGTACACTGCCAGCAGTGGTGTGGTACACTTCATGTGCCTTATATAAGCACTCATTGCTTTGTGGGGTGCTGGCAGTAAAACTGGGCACAGTGGTGGGGGAAGGGCTCAAAGGCAAAGCGGGGCAATTTTCGAATGTTGACGGGTGCTCAAGAAGGAGGCTCCTGTCAAATTGCACTAGGACAGGCGAGGAGGTGGTTGGCTAGGGCCGGCTAGGGGTGTGCCCTGCGCTATGGTCAAACGTGCATAAAAAAAGGGCAAGCAGCCTTTGTTCGCTTTGACTGCCAGTTGCCTCTTGGCTTACCTGCCACCGTGATTAAAGATGAATTTGCATGGCTGCCTGAGGAGTGGAAAAAGGTATTCATCTACCGTATAGTGGGTAATGAGCTTTTGCAGTTCTTTGGTTTCATTGGTGGCACACCCTGTTACCCATATGTGGGGGTGAGGCCAAATGGACAGGGAACCATGTCGGCATGTGGCAGGGTAGGCTTATTATTCATCACAAGGCAGGTGGGCACCTTTGTATCATGCATCCAAACCTAAGTGCAATTCTTAAAAATGGGTTGGTTTATCCCAAGAGTGGGCTTTGGAGTTTAATAGCAAAGGACCGGGGAGGCACTTACGCAATGGTTCCAAGCCCTTTGCGAGTCCTCCATATTGGTGCCCTGGGGACCAAGTTATGGCCTGGTTACATTGGTGCATCTCCCAGAAGGGGGTCATGAGTTCCCAACAGAGATGCCTCTAGCATGGTTTTGGGTCACTACCTCAGCTGGCTCTGCTCTCTTGTTTGGGAGCAGAGAGTATTCCTTAAGGATTTGGGAAGGGCCCTGCGTTCTGGCAAGGGGTGCGATCTCTGCAATGCAGGAGTGGGCATGAGGGCAGCCAAACATAAGTCTAATTGATAAGACGTAGGAGGGTTATCGCTATATATTTCTTGCCTAACTTTCAGTTATCCTAATGTTGTTATCAAATGCCTTTATGTTGTATTCATTCATGAAAAAATGGTTAATGATGTTTTCAAGATGAACATGTGCTGTGAATAAATACAGCCTGAGAGTAATTCTCAAAACCACAGCAGACTTCTTATCTGGTCGGTACTTGTGTGGTACACTTGGGATGGTACTCTTGTTCCTGGGGCACCCTACCAGCCTGGCAGGTCCCCTCCCGTGGTAGGTGCTGCTAACTGGCTTTCTTGGGACTTTACCGAGCAAGTGATGTGAGTACGCAGTTGGCCTAGGGGAGAGGATGGGCATTGCCCACTGCATCAGTGGTGTGGTTGATTTACTCTGGCAGTGGTAGGGACATATGACACTTTGCCAAAGGAAGGGATGGGCACTGCCCATTATGTCAGCATAGGGAGGATGGGCTCTGGCAGTAGTGGTAAGACATATGCATTGTGGCAGTAAAGGTGGGGGCTTTGTGCCAGGGCTCTCTCAGTGGTGGAAGCATACACTGGCGATGGGCACTGCCCACTGTGCCAGGAGTGGGGATAATGTACTTTGGCAGTGATATAAAATACACTGTGCCACTGGAGGCGATGGGCACAGCCAACTGTGCCAGGAGTGGGGATAAATGCATGAATGAATGAATGAATGAATGAATGAATGAATGAATGAATGAATGAATGAATGAGTGAATGGATGAGCAGATTTATTGAGTGCACACTAATGCCCAGAGGCGTCTTGTGCCTAAAACTGTACAAGAAAGTGAAGTTCTGAATCATATTTCTTGACAAAGAGCCAGGTTTTCAGTATTTTCCTAAAAACAGACGTAGAGGGGGCTGATTTAAGTTCCACTGGCATACTGTTCCAGAGTAGGGCTGTGGACCTAAAGGAACTGCCACCCCAGGAGGTCCTTCTAAAAGAGAGAACCACCAAGTTCTTGGCAGAGCCCGAACGAAGGGTCCTGCTGGGGGTGTTCTTCCTCAAGTTATTCTTAAAATAAGAAGGGCCCAGGCCAGGCCATGAAGGGTCTTGTGGGCCATGCACAGAGACTTAAAAATAATACGTTGCCTACCCGGCAACCAGTGAAGTTTACTAATGGCTCCTCTGGCTGATTCAAATTTGGGAATTTTTTTAAAAACGTGCCACCGAATTTTACAGAGTCTGAAACTTCTTCAAAGCCCCTACCGAAAGACTGGGGTAGAGGGTGTTGAAATAGTCAAGTCTTGCCAGTACAAAAGAGATGACCACCTTCTTCAAGAGCTGAAAGGGTAAATATTTTTCAATTTTCTTGACAAGCCTCAGGAACAAAAAGATGCGGAAGTGACCTTATTGACTTATAATGACGTACTGTAGCAGTGATGTATACACACACTGTGCCACTGGAGCCGATGGCCACTCCCACTGTGCCAGCTGAGGGGAGACTGTGCTCGGGCAGTGGTGGAAACATCCACCGTGGCAGTGAAGGGCGCGCTTTCTGCTGCCCTCGCCAGTTTGCCCGCCTTTGACTCCTGGCTACGAAAACAAGAGTGCAATTATCTGGTGTGTTTTTCCAGGATCCATAATGAAGTATGTGAGGAGAAGGGGTCAGGGATGGGGTCAGGAACCAGGTCACCGACCCCTCACTTGGATTTCACTGTCTAATGATTTTCTGGACTTTCACTGACCCCCTGGCACCCTTCATCCCCCCCGTCCGGCCCGGGCAGCGAAGCCGTGCTGACAACCAGCTCATCTGTGAAGCGTGGGGGGAGGGGCAGGGGCGCGAGGAGGGCTCGGGGTCTGAAGACCTCCATCTGTTGTCCCAGCTGCACCCAAAGTTCACATTTCTTTACTATGAAAATAAATATTTCCTCGATGTATCCCCGCCTCTGCCCCCGCACACCTCGTGGCCCCTTGCCACACGATCCATTCCCACATCTCCGGGTCTTTATCTTTAATTAAATTTCAGCAGATGTTTTCACGCCGCATTCTCCTCAGCAGCAGCAGCCTGGCATTCTTGAACCGCTGCCCCTGACAGGGCCTAGATGTGTGTGTCCCAGTGGCCACTGGTGCCGCCTCGTGGGGGTGCTGGGGTGACGTGAACATGTGTGGCGGGGGGTTGTGTATCTTGCCAACAGAAGTGGTGGACTCGAATGTTTTCACGAATTTAGTAAGGCATGGAGAAGGTTTCTGGGTGCAATGTGGGACACAAGGGTGCAACTTCGCGTGTCAGACGTAGGGCGGAAAAAATTAACAGATGTGGAGATTATGTGACCATAGCCTGCTGGCAAATTCCATAGTTTCGTGCGAGTTCCCATCATTTGACCACGCGTCTGACTTTGTGGTTATGTCATATTTTTGTTGACCCATATTGCGCATGTGCCGTGTGTACGCCATTTTCTGTGTTAGTCTCTTTGGTTGCTTATACATGTCTGTGTCAGGGCCTATTTTAACGTCCACTTCTCCCATGTTCGTGCAGAGAGATTTTATTTCATCCGCGGATTGAACCGAGTTTCTGTTCGAATTTCCTGTTTAATGACCATTAGCAACCCTGTATGTATCATCAAATATTTCTTTTTGAAAGTAGGCCTCTGTATCTTTGTGAACGTTTGTTTGTGTGTTTTCGTGAATGTGTGATTATGTGTGCCCTTTTTCTTGTATGTTTTTGTGCGTTTACGGGTGTGTCGTTTATTAATCTGCGTATATTCATCTTTTTTTGGGTATCGTGTAGGCCTTTTTTGAATGGGGATATGTATCTAACTGTCCGCGGTGTTTTTTACCATGAAGAATGCGTTTGTGTGTTAGTCTCGTATTCTGTGTTATTTTTTAACTGGGCTGTATTAATATCTGTACGCACACTTGTTTTATTTTGTGCATATGTATGTGTCATGTTTGTTCAGGCTTCGACTCCTTTATCTTTTTATGTGTGCTCTCTGAGTGCCCGAAGTAAAACTCTTCAGTGTGCCTGTCTTTGTGGTACAAATGTGTGTTTAGTTCCCAAAGGTTAAATATATGGAAAACTTAAAGTTAAAACTCATGGGAAGCAGAATGCAAGACATAGAAAATCCTAAACAAGCACTGGTAAATCCATTAGATCTCGCCATCGGGACCTAATGGCTTTGACAATGTTTGTTCAGACGATGTATAGCTTTGTTAAGAAGCAAAATGCTCGTCGCCGATGCTGTGCAGAGCCTAAAGAATGATGTGGGCGCCATTTTCTTTTTTTCTAGCTACCCGATCTTAGATGTTCAACACCACCTGGACCAGTAAATAAAAAAAAAGGAATTCTAAGGGCACGAAAATGATTTTGTTGTAGCAGAGTTTCCGACAGCAAATGGTAGCTATCGGTCATCCAAAAATACAACTTTGCATTTTTTTAAAGTTGCATTTTTTTAAATGCCCAGGTGCAATGGGGGAGAAACAGAGGAGCTGGTGGAGGAGCAAAGGGAGTGCAGGGTTGGAGATAAAATAGGAATAAAGCTGGTTGGGGGGGGGGAGGGGAGGGCAGAAGCTGCATACGAGGGAGAGCAACATGCAGCATGAGATGGAGATAGAAGCACACAAGACAGACAGCAGCACACAAGGGAGAGAGCAACAAGGACTTTAGGCGCAAGTTTTTGGCGGGGAAAAAGCACACTATGACAAGACCTAGAAAACACATGCACTCTCTTGGAGTGCTTAATGAAAAAGGAAAAAGTTGTTCCCTAAAAGTGAGCAGTGGAAGGCTATGCTCATTGGGCAGGAAAAACACAAGAAGTGGTTGGAATGGAGAGGATGTAGCCTAATGGCTGCAGCGGTCACCCTCAAAGCTAGTTGCCATCGAAGCCCATCGAAGCTGGGGAACCGGGCTCGAGGCTTGGCAGTGACGCTCAGCATACTGTGATTCTGGGCAAATCATTTAATCTCCCCGTGCCTAAAACAATGAATGTGCCCGTCTGGAACACAACTGGTGCTCATGTAAAGGGCTCTGATACCTTCGGGTCGAATTTGCGATGTATAAAACTCAAACAAAAACAAGCATTGGCATCGCCAATAGGTCTCGCCTTTGGGACCTTAGAAGTGTTTAGCCAGAGATATTGGCAATGTTTTTAAGGTATGTTGTAGATTAATGTAGCTGCTGTGTTTAATACTGTAAAGATTGTGTGGAAGTTGTGCTTAGTGTAGTGACGTTAGGGCAGTGGCATGCTGTGGAATGTAGTGGTGAGTTGTGATATGATGTGTGTTGTTGGTATATGTGTGTAGTGTTTTTTGCTGGTGTGTATGTTGGTGGTATTTGTAAGTTTACCCCGCCCCCCAAAAAACAATTGTAATGATATTAATTATTTGCGTAGTGTGATGCCGTTAATGTGTTTTTTAAGTTTTTTAAAATCCAATACATTGTTTTGTTAGTTGTGTGTTATGTGTTGTTTTTCTGTATGGCTATGAAAAGGCTTTATTGAAAGCAATTAGAATCTGAAAAGTTTCTGCAAAAAAGCTCCAAAATAGTAAGAGTGGCAAAGACAGAAGGTTTCACCTATGCCAAATGTATTGGCTTTGTCAATGTGTTTTACGTCGCACAGTCGTTGATCAGCTGTACACCTGCGCTTTTCCCCTCTCTACCATAGTTAGGCTTTTCTGCCCGATTATGAAACTGCCCTTGCAACAACACCGCATCCCCCACCCCCACCTTTACAAACTTTACCTGGTGCACGTGCTGCACGGAACTCGGAGCATTACGTGCACTGCGGTCACAGGGCTGTGCTTGGAGCATTAGGTGCGCTGCATTCACAGGGCTGTGCTTGGAACATTAGATGCGCTGCATTCACAGGGCTGTGCTTCAAAGCGCCATGAAGCTGCAGGCCCCACCTGCAGCGCTGTTTACAGTATGCCTCTCCCTGTATTGGAACAGGGACAGGTTATTTAACTTTTTTTTAGACAGATTTATATAGCGCAAACTCGAGCTGAAGGTTTTGAAGCGCTTTACATGAGCTCTAGTTACGTTACACAAGGACACTTTAATGAGCATGTGAGAAGGATTTTGGGAAAGGTTGCGTGCGGTGGCCACATACACGCTGTTAGCTGCTGGGGCAGAGATAACCAAGCTTTTATGGCAGAAACATGTAAATGTATCACCGTGACACAAACTATTCTTTAAAATGAGCACTCGCTTCGCTAGCACCTGGAATCACTGCTCACTCGGCTCTTACATTTCGTGTGTTAGTACACTCACAATTTACAGTGCGTTTCGGACAACAAAAAGGCGCCAATGGAGCTCGGGGCAGTAAAACACCAACCTACAGCAAACCACGTTTTAAAGAGCAAACTACTCAACTACGTCACTGTGTTCACAGGGCTGTGCTTCAAAGCGCCACGAAGCTGCAGGCCCCACCTGCAGCGCTCTTTACAGTATGCCTCTCCCTGCATTGGAACTGGGGCAGTTAATTTCACTTTTTTTTAGACAGATTTATATAGCGCAAACTCGACCCGAAGGTTTTGGAGCGCTTTACATAAGCTCTAGTTACGTTACACAAGGACACTTTAATGAGCCTGTGCACGTGAGAAGGATTCTGGGAAAGGTTGTGTGCGGTGGCCACATACCCGCTGTCAGCTGCTGGGGCAGAGATAACCATGCTTTTATGGCATAAACAGGTAAATGTAAATGTATTACAGTGACACAAACTATTCTTTCAAATGAGCACTCGCCTCGCTAGTGCCTGGAGTCACTGCTCACTCGGCTCTTACATTTCATGTGTTAGTACACTCACAATTTACAGTGCGTTTCGGACAACAAAAAGGTGCCAATAGAGTTCGAGGCAGTAAAACACCAACCTACAGCAAACCGCGTTTTAAAGAGAGAACTACTCAGCTACGTCACAGTTTAAAAACAATCCTTGCCTCTAAACCCTTTTGTTTAAATTCCAATCCCAGTTTCCGTTCCCCTATAAAATTTGGTCACGGAAGCGCAACACCTACAACGAAGGGGGCGAGTTTAAAGACAGGATGGAGAAAGCAAACAAACACACCAACTGAATGAACAGGGTATTTGAAAATGAGGAGAGGAAGGAGAAAGTACTGCGAGAGCACCGAGAACGAGCACAGAACGCATTGATAAAGAACCAACAGATTGCAGGACTAAGGAGAGCGGAGAGAGAAGAGACCAAAAGCAGTGCAGCTGGAGACAGAGCAGAGCGAAAGAACAAGCCGTAGGGGTGGGGGGAGTGCGGCCGAGAGCACACACAGCGTTTCCCTTGCGGGAGCGAGCAGTGGCACCATCTGTTTGAAAGTTAATTACAAACAGATGTTGCCAAAGCTCGCTCCCATAAGGGAATCGCCAAACGTGCACGCGTTGCCATTGAAAGCAATGCAAAGCGTGCACGTTTTTGGCAGAAAAAGCTGATCGATTCCTAAAGGTCTCCTCCTACGCAACATATGCGTGCTGCGTAGGCGAGACCTAAAAATAAGTGACTGGTAAAAAAACAAATAATTTTTTATTTATTATTGCATTTGTCAGAAAAAGAACATAAAACATGCCATGCTTAAATATGGCAGCCATATTCTTGCAATATACATTTTAAATATAACAAATAATTATTTATAATATAAGGGCCTTAATCATAAATGTAAACGTACACTTTTGGGTGAAAGTTGACTATTTTTTGTTATTCACAAAGTACAAGTGTAGTTTTACGTGTAGTGTTTTCATGACTACAGAAACTGTTCTGTCTTTTAATGTTTGGAGTTCTGCACAATCGTAAAGATACTACACGTAAGCAAAAACAAAATAGTAAACTTACACCAAAAGATAAGTTTACCTTTGTGAATAAGGCCCTATAACGTTAATGAAACAGCATATATGCTTCCTAGCATTTAGGTACAATTAGATTACAATAGAGAACACTTTTTAAATTTTCATGCATATAACAGGAAAATATTTGATAGATATTGGCACAGAGAAAATCTACTGTTGATTCCCAAATTACTGTAACCCTGAGACATAATTTAAACACCCAGGGTGACTAAAAAGAAAAAAGGATAAATAATGTAAAGGAAAATGCATTGAGAAGTACAGTATTGACCCACCAGCCTTGTCAGTGAAGTGCACTTCTTTTCAGGCAAATGTGCACATATGGTGAGGAAAAATGATACCATTCACTGTTCGACGGAGCCAGTTGTTGAAGTGGGTGGACCCATTGCCTCATGCTGCATCCTGTGGTGGGTGGAATCAAAATGTGAATGACAGTTGAAGAGACCAATGCTTGAAGACGGTTGCCCCAAAGTCTCTCTATGTATGAATGTATGTAAGTATTTGTAGCTCTGGCTTGACAGCACAGCTGAGACTGGACGTTATGTCATCACCAAGAAAAGTGCTTTTCGCAGCTATACTGAAAAAGGGGCTTAGACGCCGCCCAATTGATGATATCAACACTCCAAGCTTTTAGTTGGAGAGAAGGTGTGTGCTTCTACTGAAAAGGAGTGTTTGTAACTTACTTTATGCTTTGTGGGAAAGCTTATGCTCAATAAAGATAATGTGATAACCATTGTTAACCCCCATTAAGAGGTTGCCAATTGTAACTTTGTACATATTTGTCATTTATTTATTTTATACCTGATGGTTGCATTGTGGGAAGTTGTGCTCAGTGCAGTGAATCACTGACAGAATATCGATGGACCAAATATCGACCTACAAGATTATCGAGTCTAGAATATCGATGGATAGAATATCGACATCCTATCTTTAAAAAGGTAAGTACAAAAATATCAAAACCAAAATATCGTTGTTTAAAATATTGTTGTATAAAATATCGTTTTTTTAAATGTCTTAAAAATAATATAAAATTAACTATATACTAAATATAATTAATAAAAACATAGTTAGAATTTTTTTAAAATGACAAATAATAAATGTAACATAAAAAAAGAAACATACATATTTAATTTTTTATATATATATATATTAACTTAATATTATTAATAAATAATTATTTTATTTAATTATAAAATGTTGAAACAATAAAAATTATAAATACACACACACACACATATATATATATATATATCAACGCTCACGAGGTTTCCACACAGCAGAGAAGCACTCGAGCAGCAGGTAGGTTTACCTCATAACCTTTAATCTTTAGTACAGGCAAATTCGGCATTCGAGTAAATGAAAGCAGTTCCAGCACTTCGCCTTACGCGTTTCGAATGTCTCTTCATCAGAGGCTTGGGCCAGGATAGCGTGCAATTGTGGACACTCCCCCATTGATATGCTCGCATCTACATGAAATGCCTTATGGGAGAGAAAGTCCTCTTATTCCTTCGTGAATCGATGCACTATATATTTCCTGCTGTATTGAAAGGCTCCGCATGAGCCCCCCGTTTGCCGGTACGCCCTTATCTGTAGCCTGTTGCCCCACGGTGGGACGGGTGTATCCAGGTCCCATGTGGCCCCCAATTATCGCAGGGTGGTGCTCCTCCAGCGGCTGGGCTGCCGCTTATGGATCAATGCTCACGAGGTTTCCACACAGCAGAGAAGCACTCGAGCAGCAGGTAGGTTTACCTCATAACCTTTAATCTTTAGTACAGGCAAATTCGGCATTCGAGTAAATGAAAGCAGTTCCAGCACTTCGCCTTACGCGTTTCGAATGTCTCTTCATCAGAGGCTTGGGCCAGGATAGCGTGCAATTGTGGACACTCCCCCATTGATATGCTCGCATCTACATGAAATGCCTTATGGGAGAGAAAGTCCTCTTATTCCTTCGTGAATCGATGCACTATATATTTCCTGCTGTATTGAAAGGCTCCGCATGAGCCCCCCGTTTGCCGGTACGCCCTTATCTGTAGCCTGTTGCCCCACGGTGGGACGGGTGTATCCAGGTCCCATGTGGCCCCCAATTATCGCAGGGTGGTGCTCCTCCAGCGGCTGGGCTGCCGCTTATGGATCAATGCTCACGAGGTTTCCACACAGCAGAGAAGCACTCGAGCAGCAGGTAGGTTTACCTCATAACCTTTAATCTTTAGTACAGGCAAATTCGGCATTCGAGTAAATGAAAGCAGTTCCAGCACTTCGCCTTACGCGTTTCGAATGTCTCTTCATCAGAGGCTTGGGCCAGGATAGCGTGCAATTGTGGACACTCCCCCATTGATATGCTCGCATCTACATGAAATGCCTTATGGGAGAGAAAGTCCTCTTATTCCTTCGTGAATCGATGCACTATATATTTCCTGCTGTATTGAAAGGCTCCGCATGAGCCCCCCGTTTGCCGGTACGCCCTTATCTGTAGCCTGTTGCCCCACGGTGGGACGGGTGTATCCAGGTCCCATGTGGCCCCCAATTATCGCAGGGTGGTGCTCCTCCAGCGGCTGGGCTGCCGCTTATAGATCAACGCTCACGAGGTTTCCACACAGCAGAGAAGCACTCGAACAGCAGCTAGGTTTACCTCATAACCTTTAATCTTTAGTACAGGCAAATTCGGCATTCGAGTAAATGAAAGCAGTTCCAGCACTTCGCCTTACGCGTTTCGAATGTCTCTTCATCAGAGGCTTGGGCCAGGATAGCGTGCAATTGTGGACACTCCCCCATTGATATGCTCGCATCTACATGAAATGCCTTATGGGAGAGAAAGTCCTCTTATTCCTTCATGAATCGATGCACTAAATATTTCCTGCTGTATTGAAAGGCTCCGCATGAGCCCCCCGTTTGCCGGTACGCCCTTATCTATAGCCTGTTGCCCCACGGTGAGACCACCCTGCGATAATTGGGGGCCACATGGGACCTGGATACACCCGTCCCACCGTGGGGCAACAGGCTACAGATAAGGGCGTACCGGCAAACGGGGGGCTCATGCGGAGCCTTTCAATACAGCAGGAAATATATAGTGCATCGATTCACGAAGGAATAAGAGGACTTTCTCTCCCATAAGGCATTTCATGTAGATGTGAGCATATCAATGGGGGAGTGTCCACAATTGCACGCTACCCTGGCCCAAGCCTCTGATGAAGAGACATTCGAAACGCGTAAGGCGAAGTGCTGGAACTGCTTTCATTTACTCGAATGCCGAATTTGCCTGTACTAAAGATTAAAGGTTATGAGGTAAACCTACCTGCTGCTCGAGTGCTTCTCTGCTGTGTGGAAACCTCGTGAGCGTTGATCTATAAGCGGCAGCCCAGCCGCTGGAGGAGCACCACCCTGCGATTTTATTTTATTCCTGCTGGACTGGACTTCTTCGTTTATCTTTTGGAGGGCTGTCAACCCTGGCTGGCACCGACACTTCACAGGCAGGCAATCGGCATTCTGACAGCACTTGGTGGCTGTTTTTGGGAACTGTATCCAATGCAAATTGGGGCATCACATGATGTCAGGAATGCCTATTACTGAATACGGCCTCCTTAACGGACTTCCTTAACCAGCATGCACCTGCCAGATGGGTGAGGGCAAGGCCAATTGCAACTTGTTAGGTGGAGGAGGAGCGTGAGACCACCTGACTGGGAGTGGTCCCGTTATCAACAGAACATCGCTTGACTAGCTGGAAGATCAAGAAGCCCATGGAACCGGCACTGATGAAGCCAATTGGACGGCTGAAACGCGTCTGCCCAAGCGTTTTATAGACTTCATTTTCCTTGCGCCTTAAAGAGTAATAAAGCCATTTTTATCCCCGGAGCTGTGTCGCGCTTTTTTCAAACATGGAGAGAGCATTGGACTGTATGTTTAGCCAGCAAGCAGGTGCTGGTAGGCGACGCACCCTCTCGATCTGGAGCAACGCGTTAAACCTGCAAAAAACTTGGTCTGTGCATGAAACTGCAAACGCATCACCCCCCTTCGGTTCTGATGGATTAGAGACTGAGGGGGAGAGAGTAGGCAATACTGATTGCCTGATAAGGGGATAATAGAAATGGCTAATTATTTCCAGGCAATGGTGGCTGTTTTTGGGAACTGTATCCAATGCAAATTGGGGCATCACATGGTGTCAGGAATGCCTATTACTGAATACGACCTCCTTAACGGACTTCCTTAACCAGCATGCACCTGCCAGATGGGTGAGCGCAAGGCCAATTGCAACTTGTTAGGTGGAGGAGGAGCGAGAGACCACCTGACTGATAGTGGTCCCGTTATCAACAGAACATCGCTCGACTCTCTGGAAGATCAAGAAGCCCATGGAACCGGCACTGATGAAGCCAATTGGACGGCTGAAACGCGTCTGCCCAAGCGTTTCATAGACTTCATTTCCCTTGCGCCTTAAAGAATAATAAAGCCATTTTTATCCCCGGAGCTGTGTCGCGCTTTTTTCCAACATGGGAGAGAGCATTGGACTGTATATATATATATATATATATATATATATATATATATATATATATATATATATGTTTAACCCAGGATAGAATCCGAGTATTTCTCCGAATAAATCCAGCGGCACACCAAGGACAACACAATATACCTTTATTGTGTCACAAACACAGAACTACGCGTTTCGGCGAAGCCTTTGTCAAGTTCACCGAAACGCGTAGTTCTGTGTTTGTGACACAATAAAGGTATATTGTGTTGTCCTTGGTGTGCCGCTGGATTTATTCGGAGAAATACTTGGATTCTATCCTGGGTTAAACATTTGAGGCGGAGTTGTGACCGTTGCTGGCACCGGCGTCGCGAGGGAGGAGAGCGGTGATTTCACAACGAACTTTTGGAAACATATATATATATATATATATATATATATACATAAACCTGTCATATAAATACAAAAATAAAATATATCTATAATAAATAAAAATATTTAAATTAATAATTATTTGTAAAAATGTATTTTACACTACATTAACTATAACAGTAAATAAAATATTGGATAGCGTAGGTGATAAAATTACTATTCCCACTCCAGACAGTGCAACAGTAGAGAAATTGTTGGATAGCGAAGGGGAATAGTTTACTATTCCCACTCCAGCAATTGCAACAGTAGGGAAAGTGTTGGATAGCGGAGGGGAATAATTTACTATACCCACTCCTCGGAGTGTAACAGTAGGGAAAGTGTTGGATAGTAGAGGGGTTAAAATTAACATTCCCAATCCAGTAATAGCAACAGTAGGGAAAGTGTTGGATAGCGGGTGGGTAATAATTACTGTTCCAACTCCACTGAGTGCACCAGTAGGGAAAGTGTTGAATAGCGGGTGGGTAATAATTACTGTTCCCACTCCACTGAGTGCACCAGTAGTAAAAGTGTTGGATAGCGGGTGGGTAAAAATTACTATTCCCACTCCAGCGAGTGCAACAGTGGGGAAAGTGTTGGATAGCGAGTGGATAAAAATTACTATTTCCACTCCAGTGAGTGCAACAGAAGGGAAAGTGTTGGATAGTGGGGAGGTAAAAATTTATATTGCCACTCCAACAAGTGTAACAGTAAGGAAAGTGTTGGATAGCTGGTGGGTAAAAATTATGATTCCCACTCCAGCAAGTGCAACAGTAGGGAAAGTGATGGATAGCGGGTGGGTAAAAATTACTACTCCCACTCCAGCGAGTGCACCAGTAGGGAAAGTGTTGGATAGCGGGGGGAATAACTTACTATTCGCACTCCACCAAGTGTAACAGTAGGGAAAGTGTTGGATAGTGTAGGGGAATCATTTATTATTCCCACTCCTGCAAAATAAATAATATAAATTACCAAATAATTAATTTTTCAAAAATAATTTGCCTCCCACCATATTCCCCTATAAACGACACCACCAATATTGTTAAATATTACACAATTAACATAATTAATTAACAATTAATTAATTAATTAATTAATTAATAACAATTACCAAGCAATTAAAAAACCATCAAAAATAAATTAGTTCACACAATTAACACTATAAAATAACTCTAAATAAATAGTATATATAAAAATGTATAATTGTTTTATTATAATTAACTTCCCACCCTACTCACCTATCAACCCACAACCCACTCCGAAAAAAATTACACAAATAACATATTTACCAATTAATTATCAATAATTATTATCCAATTAATAACTAATCATTAACATTTTTAACACTATTAACAATATAAAATATTAATTGCATAAATGTTCATTATTAAAAATATTAATTAATTATTTATAATTAAATTACTTCCCACCCTACTCCCCTATCAACCCACAACCTTACCCTAAAACAATTATACAATTAAGACATTTACCAATTAATTATTAATAATTAATCTCGAATTAATAACTAATTAATAACATTTTTTAACACAATTAACAATATAAAATATTAATTACATCAATATTATTATTTTTTTAAAATTAATTAATTATAATTAAATTACTTCCCACCCTCCTCCCCTATCAACCCACAACCTGCTCCTAAAACAGGTACACAATGAACATAGTTATCAATTAATTACTAATTATTAATAACCAATTCATAAAAACGTAATTAACACAATTAACAATATAAGTTATTAAATACAAAAATAGTAAATAATAAAATTATTATTTAATTAATTTCAATTAAATTACTTCCCACCCTATTCCCCTATAAACCCACAACCCGCTACTAAACTAAAACGCATTATATTTTATTTAAAAACAAAATAACTTTGAAATATTATTAATGCATATATTATAATTAAATAACTTCCCACCCTATTCCCCTATAAACCCACAACCCGCTACGGAACTAAAATACGCAAAAATGTATTAACATAAAGTAAATTATTTCTAAAAAATTCTAACACATTACAAAATAAGCTATACTTTTAACACATATACTAACATGCAGAACACTAAAAAAAATGTTGATATTATAAACAACGATATTTTTACTAACGATATTACTAACTTCGATATTCAGTAAAACTATATTTCTGACCTGCATGTCGATATTCTTGTTGACGATATTCTTGCAGGTCGATATTCTGTTATATCGAGATTTAAACATCGATATTTTGGTATATCGATATTTAAAACTTCGATATTATGGCTGCATACCCAGTGCAGGAGGCCTTCGTTGGGTATGGTGACAAGCCAACTTTAAAGGCTGTAGAGTCGATTGGTTCATTGGGAAGAGTTATGGTAGATGTCAGAGTTCTGATCAGTTTATTATAAAATTGATTCACAATTATTATAGAAAATTGTGGCAGAGTTAGTAGGCCTGACATAGTTATTTTGAAAAGCATATGTTGAAGTCAATAGGTCTTTAAGGGTGTATGGTTATCACACTGTGTTAAATCCAGTATGCAGGTATTTTGTTCCATGGAATCTCAAAGATAACCACAGTAGAGAATGGATTTGGTTTTGGTTCCCCCGTGACAAACTCTACCTTTTATGGCAATGTTTATAGATCTGGATTCACTTTGCAGAACAGTTTTAAGACACAGTACTAAAAAAGAGGAATTGCCTCTGTCTACTATTAATCATCCTACAAGTATTTGATTGAGCTGTAGTGTGTTTAAGAAGTTGTTCCATTACTCACATCTGATAGGACACTTGTTACAGACTGCAACATACAGTAGGAAAAGGGTTTGTATTTTGTACCCCATGACCACTACAGTTCTAAGGGGTTTCAGATTACAAACTCTCTGACAGAAGCAATAGGAAGGGCTTTTACATGGTGTGCTCTGTGACCAATGCAATAGGAAGGGGTTTTACATTGTGAATTGCGTGATAAATGCATTAAGAAGAGGTTTTACATTGTGCACTCTTTGACCAATACAGCAGGAAGGGAGTTTACTTTGTGAACTCTGGGACAAATATCATATAAAGGGGCTTTAGATTGTAAACTCTCCGACAAATGCAATAGGAAGGAGTTTGATGTGACTGTGACAAATACAATGGGAACTCATTATGGATATGGATATGGATAGGTATTTATAGAGCGCAAACGTTCGCTCCGGAAGGAGCATCATGGCGCTGACAAACCAATGACCAAATCACAAAGAAGGTAGTGGGGGACTAGATGGCTGCTTTGGTCCAGTCATCAGAGAGATTAAAAATCCACGTTTTGAGATGTTTCCTAAACGGCTTTTCAAGCGTCTGAAATCTGAGATGCCTTGGCATGCTGTTCCAGGCTCTGATAGCCAGGGAACTAAGTGTTTTACCGCCTTTAGACTTCAGATTGAATTTGGAGGGGGTCATGAGGTTTTCTTGCGAGGATCTGAGAGAGCGGCCCGGTGTGTAGTGGGGGAAGCGGCTTGACAAATATGCTGGACCGGATTTGTTGAAGGCTCGGAAAGCTACAATGAGAATTTTAAAGAGTATTCTCTTATGCAAGGGGAGCCAATGTAAGGATTTAAGAGCAGAGGAGATTGAGGATTTGCGTGGGAGTTTAAGGACAAGGCGCGCAGCAGTGTGTAGGACGTCTTGAATTTTCAATTGGGTGGACTTTTTGGTCCCTGCCAGGAGGCCGTTACAGTAGTCCACTCGAGAGAGTATGAGGGCTACCGCGATGGTCTTTCTGGAGTCGAGCGGGAGGAAGTCAAAAAACTTTCTCAGGGACTTTATGATGCCGAAGCATTTACCTGCTACGGTCGTGGCGTGGGTATCGAAAGAGAGATCGGAATCAAAAATAACTCCGAGGTTTCTGGCTGATGAAACTGTCTGAGGTGGGGCAGCGGAATTATCAGGCCACCACAGGGCGGGGCAAAAAGAAGCGTTCTTACCAATGGGCAGGATCTCGGTTTTATTCGAGTTGCAGCGGAGGTGGTTGGCGTCCATCCATTGAAAGACCGCTGTGAGACAGTGCTTAAGATTGAGTTCGGCCGTGTTTGAATTGTCGTCGATAGGGATGACAAGCTGGGTATCGTCGGCATAAGACGTGATGGTTATGCCGAACGATTCTATGAGGGTAAGCAGAGGGATGAGATATATATTAAAAAGGAGGGGACTCAGAATGGAGCCCTGAGGAACTCCACAAGAGACCATTTTTTCTTTTGAATGGAAGGGACCCAGTGTGACAGTTTGAGACCTGTCGCAGAGGAAAGAACTAATCCAGGCTAGGGCCGAGTTTGTAACGCCGATGTCCTTGAGTCTGTTAAGCAGAATGGAGTGAGAAATGGTATCGAATGCTGCCGTGAGGTCAAGAAGGATCAGGATGGCCTTCTTCCTTTGATCTTGGAGGGTTTTAATGGTATCGGTCAGCTCGATCAAGGCGGTTTCGGTAGAATGTTTAGACCGGAAACCGGATTGTTGGGGGTGAAGGAGGTTGTGAGTGTCAAGAAAGGACTTGAGCTCCTTGTGGACTAAGTGTTCAGTTATTTTGCCTAGTGCAGGTAATAAGGTGATGGGACGGAGGTTAGTTAGGTCGGAGGGGGGTTTGTTTGCCTTTTTCATGAGAGGTTTAACCACCCCTTTTTTCCAGGAGAGGGGAACAGAACCAGTTTTGAGGGAGAGGTTGACAATTTCATTAATGATAGGATTGACTTCATCAATGATGATATGGAGGATCTTGGGGGGACAAGGGTCAGAGGGAGAGCCAGATTTGCATGAAAGGATCGCTTCTCTGGTCTGAGTCAAGGTCACCGGGGTAAAGTGGTAGAGACTGTTAGCGATTGGGCGAGGTTGGTTTAGATCCAAGATTGAGTGCACAGGGGGGGGAGGGGGGAAGTTTTTATGGATGGAGGAGATTTTTTCATCAAAGTAGTCAGAAATCTTGTCACACAGCTCTTGGGAAGGGGGGATTTCTGGTTGAAGAGCTTTAGGTTTGGTGAAAGATTTTACTATGGAAAAGAGGGTTTTTTGTTTTTGACTGGCCTCTTTAATGGCGTTTACATAGTATGTTCTTTTTGCTGATTTGATTGTTGAAAGATAATTTTTCCTCTGCAGGATGTAGTAGTTACGATCATCAGTGTCGTAGGATCTACGCCATTTGCGTTCAGCTTTCCTGCAGAGTAGGTGAGCGGCTGTTAGATCAGGCGTGTACCAGGGGGCTTTAATTTTCGATTTCTTTAGGGTATTGCCTTTGTTATTCGGAGGGCATCGTTTTGAGATTTCGTGAGAGAGCCAGTTGTTGAGACATACTGCATCAGTATCGATGTTACCAGAGGAAGAAGGGGTAGTGGTAGGAGAGAAGGGATGGGAACTGAAACTTTTCTCAACAGTTTTCCAATTAATAGAGTGAATGGGTTGGCGAGTGCGTTTTATGCAGGTAGGCGGAGGAACGCTTGAAATGTGAAAGGGGATCAAACAGTGGTCAGTCCAAATTTGGGGGGTGGGGGACAAGGTGGTGATAGACGGGAAATTGGAACAGACACCATCCAAAGTGTGACCAAGAGAATGAGTAGGCAATTTGACAGTTTGTTGCAGCTTAAAGATGTCTAGTGTCTGCAGAAAATTACTGGTAAGGGGGTCGAAAGATTTTTCGAGATGTAGATTAAAGTCGCCCAAGAGGGTGAAATGGGGGTAGCGGAGTAAGAAGTGTCCGAGGGCTTCGTGAAGAGAGTCAAGGAACTTCGTGGCATTGCCGGGTGGGCGGTAAATCAAACCCCCGGAGAAGGAAAGGGTTTGACTAAGTTTAATGGAGAAACCTAGCCCCTCTGTATCCGTGAGAGGGTCGAGGCAGAAGGTGTGGCAGCTAAAGGAGTTCCTCAGGATGAATGCAACACCTCCTCCTCTACCTTTCTGTCTGTCCTGTCTGTGAAAGGAGTAGCCAGGGGGGAGGGCGATGGCTATGTCTGGGTTACTGTCTTCAGTAAGCCAGGTCTCGGTGATAAAGAGACAATCTAGGTCATGGTCAATGATGAGATCGTGGATATCCTGACTATGTTTACACAATGACCTAGCATTTACCAGACCGCCTGTAAAGTGCGGACTGTTGGGGGAGGTTGGCTGTTTGGAGGCGAAGTTGAGAGTCCAACGACAATTGTTACAGCTGGTGGAGCCGAATACATTAGCAAGATCAAGCTTGCAGGGGCAGTCAGATCTACCTTGGAGTTTGAGGAGGACGTTGGGAGCGTACCTGATGGTTGGAGGAATTTGGGCAGGGGTTCCTGCGCCTGGCGCGGTCTTGGCGCGGACGGGCGCAGACGGGCTTGCCTTAGGTGCGCCTTCGGCGCGCAAACGGCGCTCCCGCTGCGCTCGTCCGCTGCGCGTTCTATGCATGCACATTTGTAGAGAGAGGAATGGGACGTGGCCTAAAAAGGGGGCGGAGTCAGCGCGCACGCCGCTGGTGATGGCGGCTGCTGGCAGAGAGCAGAGAGGGGCGCGACCAGCTAGTAATCAGCTGTGCGCACGGTGAGTGTGAGCGCTAATTAGTGCCTTGTTATTTTAAAAACACATAGGATTTAGTGACACCACACAGAGCAACAAATGAAGGAAAATGAGCAGTTTTAAAACAATAGAGTACCTCCAGCTCCCGGCTTCCGCCTCAGGACTGGGTCAGAGGTTTACTGCGGACGGGCGCAGTTATACATTGTGATCTCTCCAACAAATACAACAGGGAGGAGCTTTACATTGGGAACTGTTTGACAAACACAACAGGAGGAGGTTTTACATTGTGAACTCTGACTAATGAAATAGAAAGTGGTTTATTGTTCATGTCCATTTTTAGGCCTGGCTACAGTAAATGCCTGGTATTCCTGAGGGAGACATAATATTTATGTCAATCTATAGGGGCCGATTCCGAATCCGACCGCAAAACGAACCGACCGACACGGACCCGGACTGAATACAGACCGACACGGACCAGCGCCGTACGACCCGTGCAGTACGATGCAACGCGTGTAAATTACAACCGACACGTACGGAATACAAGCCGTACGACCGAGCCGGAGGGAAAATAGTGATACGGCCGGAAAACCAACGCGATTTTCACTGACCGACACGGAATGAACCCAACCGACCCGTACCCGCGATGTACGATTAGCGCAGTATGATGCAATGCGTGTAAAACCAGACCGACTCGCACGGAGACCAAGCCGCACGACCGACACGCACAGACAACCGGGCACACAAGCAATAGAGACCGCCGCACCCAACACGTACCAAACACAGAAGACAGGCCGCGTGAACGAGGTGGAGAAGCCCGCACGAGACAACAGCAGCGTCCGTTTCCGTCACATGAACGTCTCCTCCATGCCTACAAAATACAAAGGAAAAAAGACAAAAAAAGGACCAAACAAGCAATGACAAAGCCAATAAATACCAAAGAAAAAAACATGGGACAAAGACACACCCACCACTCCAACTATATAAAGGACTACAATCACTACCATCATCCCTTGCAAACAGGAGACACAGCCAGCAGCAAACACCAGTACACAGCAACCACAGACACACTCACAACTCACCCATCACACAACTAACACACCATCAGCACCTCATACAAAAGCACACACACATACACACAGCAAAACCAACACCAACCCACCATCACTTGCACCCTCACACACACATCACTCACCAACACCATC
This sequence comes from Triturus cristatus, assembly GCF_964204655.1. Classification (NCBI taxonomy): domain Eukaryota; kingdom Metazoa; phylum Chordata; class Amphibia; order Caudata; family Salamandridae; genus Triturus; species Triturus cristatus. Next base: position 1,140,061,245 of record NC_140590.1, on the reverse strand, counting down.
CATCGCCATGCCTCCAAAGAAGAATCCAAAGTTCACAGATAGTGAGTTAGAAGTGCTGGTAGATGAGATCATCAGAGTAGAGCCACATTTGTTTGGTACATTGGTTCAAAGGACCCCCATCTCACAGAAAACCAAGAGGTGGGCGAGGATTGTGGACAAGGTGAACGCACAAGCACCAGCAAGGCGCACAAAGGACGACATCCAGAACAGGTGGTATGACGTTTGCAGGAGGGTCAAGAAACTCATCGAAAAAGATCACGCCCTGAGTCAGTGCACCGGCGGTGGCCCTTCTGCCAAACCAGTCTACTTCAGGACCTGGGAGGAGAAGGTGCGGGACATCCTACCACCAGAGAGCGTCCATGGGCTAACAGACATCCCAGAGCCTGGTGAGTACACAAACAACATACCCAAGATTGTGTGGCAAGGGGACAGTGAAACCATGCACCGCAAGCAAAGCTACACTAACCAATAGATAATCATCCCAAGATGTGTATGCCAGTCACACAAACACAATACCTGCCATCTCAGAGTGACTGGGAACTGTGTCATGACATGCACCAGCCTACAAACAAATAGAGCAAGCCAGTGGCACTAAGCCAAATACACCCTGCCAGACAGTTTGACACCACAAACACACCACCTCACAGTGCAGCTGACTGTCATGAAGGAATAGTGGGGATGCAGGTGAAGTGAGTTTAGCCAAAAGCATGATGGTGCCTGTAGTCACAGATAATGCTCCCCCTCCTGATTGGCCCATCAAGACCTCTCAGAAACATGCCCACATCACAGGGAGTGGAAATGACTGACAAGATGGCTGACACTGGGTCCTGCTGTGGGGAGCACAAGGCCCTGTTAGGGGTTGTGTGCAAATCAGAAGCAGGACACCACCGACTGACATCCTGAAAGACAACTTGCACACCCTACAATGGAAGCACGTTTCATGATGGGAAGGAGGACTGACAGCCCTGACCATACTAATCAGCATGGGGAGACACCCCCCTTCAACACAAACTCCACACAACTCACCGGGTACAATGCATTGACACACACCTCATTGAAATATCAGCAAAAGGTACCCCGTACTGGGTGCTGCTGTGTAAAGCACAGAGGTTCACTTGGGACTTGTAGCCAAACAAACACCAGGATCTCACAGTCAGCCATCTTGCCATTGCTGTCACACCCCCTCACAGGGAAGCAGAGTCAAAAGGGAAGAAGTATGGGCATGCTGGGAAGGGGGGTGTAGCCAAGAGTATGATGGGAGTCACAGTCAAAGACAACCTACACCCACCCACATGGCCCAGCAAGATCAAACTGAACCATACTCGCCTCACAGGGAGTGGGAAGGGACTGACAAGATGTCTGACCCTGGGCTCTGTTGTGGGGAGCACAAGGCCATGCTGGGAAATGGCCAACAACAAACATCAGGACTACACAGTCAGCCATCTTGCCATTGCTGTCACACCCCCTCACAGGGAAGCAGAGTCAAGAGGGAGGAAGTATGGGCATGCTGGGAAGGGGGGTGTAGCCAAGAGTATGATGGGACTCGCAGTCACAGACAACCTACACCCACCCACATGGCCCAGCAAGATCAAACTGAACCATACTCGCCTCACAGGGAGTGGGAAGGGACTGACAAGATGTCTGACACTGGGCTCTGTTATGGGGAGCACAAGGCCATGCTGGGAAATGGCCAACAACAAACATCAGGATTTCACAGTGAGCCATCTTGCCATTGCTGTCACACCCCCTCACAGGGAAGCAGAGTCAAAAGGTAGGAAGTATGGGCATGCTGGGAAGGGGGGTGTAGCCAAGAGTATGATGGGACTCGCAGTCACAGACAACCTACACCCATCCACATGGCCCAGCAAGATCAAACTTAACCATACTCACCTCACAGGGAGTGGGAAGGGACTGACAAGATGTCTGACCCTGGGTTCTGTTGTGGGGAGCACAAGGCCATGCTGGGAAATGGGCAACAACAATATCAAACTCTGTCTGTGACAAGCTGGGAAAAAGCAGTGTACAGGGAGGCATCTGTTTGAAAAGTAGAAAATGTCATGTTTGTGAACCAACGATGCATGTAGAAACATAAATCACATTGTGTGTCTCTTTCAAACACAGGTGGTGCTGGGCACCCAGCACCAAATGACGAGGATACCCATGCCCAGACTCTGGTGGACACTGAGCTCTCTGGTCTGACTCTCTCACTGTCCTCTTCGGATGACGACGACCAACCTGGCCCCTCCGGTGTGAGCCATCATGCAGCACCAGCAGCATCAACATCGGCCCCCCCTGTACCCACACCTCCAGCATCAGGACACCAACAGGGCACCCCCGCCAACATTGACAGACCAAGGACAATCAACACCCACAGCACAGGGACACAGGACCCCCCGGAAGCTACAGCTAACACCACCAGTAACACCACCCAAGGGGTCCCAGTGTCTCCTGTGCGTACCGCCGCTGGTCCTGCCCGTGTGGAGAGGGGTGCTGGGAGGGGTGGGAGGCACAGGGCACGCCTTGCAGAGGGGTCTGGACTGCATGATGACCCCCAACTGACACCCATCTTAGATGCGTACCAGGATAGCACCGGAGGATTTGGCCAGGTAGTGGGGATCCTCAAGGACATGCAACACGAGCAGGTCGCCCACCATGCCCGCATAGAGGCCAAGTGGGATGACATCACTGCGGTGCATCGGGACATACTACAATGCCTCCGCCAGATCAACACTAACCTGTCCACACCCCCCTGTGTGCCCACAACATCTGTCGCAACACCATCTGCCAGCGCCACAGGGAGGGAGGAGGACTCTGGCGGAGAGTCCCCTGCACCGCAGAGGCCTGCACATGAGTATCCCCCCTCCCGGAAGAAGAGTGGTCGTCCGAAGAAGGACATGTGAGAGGCAGATGTCCCAGCACATCCCCCAGGGCCTCCAAACCTGTTCTGGACAATGCTCTTTGTGCGCAACCCGTTCACCTTGTCCAATCGCACACAACTCGCCCACATGACATGGAGGGTTCATGTTGGGCCAATGTATCAGATGACTGTGGACTTTACTCTGGACATTTCATCTACCAGCACTTCCAATTCCAATGTGGATTCCCAAACCACTGTACAGCACCCACCATCCTGTGCACTTTCCTCATACATGTTTGTAAATAAACTCACCAGTACACCATACTTGCCTCTGATGTGATTCCAACTTGTCATGTTCAGGGAGATGTCGATCTGCCACACAACACAGTGCATGCCAAATACTGCAACAATGTGACCAACGTAAGGTGAGTCATGGGGATGTGACACATGTGAGGGACACACACCACTATGGCAACACAAAACATACTCACCATGGCCATGTCACTCATCACACACAATGATGTTGACCTGAAACACATTGGCATGCACAGACACAACACCAAGCCCAGTCAGTGGTAACAAGTCCACAGGTGAGGTAAGCAGATGTCACTCAGATGTGGGAAGACAGTCAGCAACACGTTTATTCCACACTAGTTGCACGGTAATTCTACGTAACAGTGGACACACACTCCCAATGTGTTGGAGAATGGAAGTCCAGGGATGTGTGGTACATCAGTTGATGGGAATTGTCAACTTCCACACTGGTGTTGGCTTCTGGGTGTTGGGGGGCAGTGTTGACCACACAACAGGCAAAGTACCCTGGGAAGGACAGACAAGATACAGTCAAAAGCATAGAAGAACAGGAGAGAAATGCAATACACATGCACAAAACATGTTGCAAAACACCTACACAAACACTAGTTAGCAGTACTACCATATTGTGGAGTACACACCACCTGAATGGACACATCACAGCACGCATCCAGTCAAGTGGCACACAGACACACTCAGACAGCAACAGAGCTGGCTCAACACATTCCAGGCTACCTCCATACATACACATAACAACCCTGTAAACTCACATTCAGGTGAAGAAGTTGTTGATGAGCTGGGAGTGGACGCACCATCATCTTCATCATCACTGGCATCTTGGCCCAGGCCAGGATCCTCCACAGGTGCCGGAGGTTGGTCGTCGTCATCGTCATCCTGGATGAGAGGCACCTCCTTCCGCACCGCCATGTTGTGTAGCATGCAGCAGACAAGGATTCTTTTGCACACCTTTGCAGGCTCATATGGGAGGGCCCCTCCGGTCTTGTCCAGGCAGCGAAAGCGGCTTTTCAGGAGGCCGAATTTCCGCTCAATGACCCTCCTGCTCTGACCATGTGCCTCATTGTAGCGCAGCTCGGCTGGTGTCACAGGGTTCCTGAGGGGTATCAGCAACCACGGCATGTTGGGGTATCCAAAGTCACCTACAAACACAAAAATGAACAAGTAGCTGAGTTTTGTAGGAGTGCGGAATACAACAGTGACAAACACATACAATGAGAAACAGTCAGTACACACCGACAAGCCAGGCATGCTGAGCTGGCATCTGTGGCATCAGCGTTGCAATGCGACTACTCCTCATAATGTAGGTATCGTGCGCCGAACCAGGGAACCGTGCACACACATGTGTGATCGACATCTCAGCAAGACAGACCACCTGAGCATTGGTCGAATGGTAGTGCTTTCTGTTCCGGTATGCCTGCTCATGTGGACACACACTCCCAATGTGTTGGAGAATGGAAGTCCAGGGATGTGTGGTACATCAGTTTTTTTTTTTTTTTTTTTTTTTCTATTTTTTTTTTTGAAAAACGTTTTTATTGGCATTTATATGGAAAGACATACACAGGCACAGGTGGTAACGCCATCAGCACAGAGATTTACATAGTAAGCGCGCTCAGTCGTAGCCTTCTATGTGCGGTACATCAGTTGATGGGAATTGTCAACTTCCACACTGGTGTTGGCTTCTGGGTGTTGGGGGTCAGTGTTGACCACACAACAGGCAAAGTACCCTGGGAAGGACAGACAAGATACAGTCAAAAGCATAGAAGAACAGGAGAGAAATGCAATACACATGCACAAAACATGTTGCAAAACACCTACACAAACACTAGTTAGCAGTACTACCATATTGTGGAGTACACACCACCTGAATGGACACATCACAGCACGCATCCAGTCAAGTGGCACACAGACACACTCAGACAGCAACAGAGCTGGCTCAACACATTCCAGGCTACCTCCATACATACACATAACAACCCTGTAAACTCACATTCAGGTGAAGAAGTTGTTGATGAGCTGGGAGTGGACGCACCATCATCTTCATCATCACTGGCATCTTGGCCCAGGCCAGGATCCTCCACAGGTGCCGGAGGTTGGTCGTCGTCATCGTCATCCTGGATGAGAGGCACCTCCTTCCGCACCGCCATGTTGTGTAGCATGCAGCAGACAAGGATTCTTTTGCACACCTTTGCAGGCTCATATGGGAGGGCCCCTCCGGTCTTGTCCAGGCAGCGAAAGCGGCTTTTCAGGAGGCCGAATTTCCGCTCAATGACCCTCCTGCTCTGACCATGTGCCTCATTGTAGCGCAGCTCGGCTGGTGTCACAGGGTTCCTGAGGGGTATCAGCAACCACGGCATGTTGGGGTATCCAAAGTCACCTACAAACACAAAAATGAACAAGTAGCTGAGTTTTGTAGGAGTGCGGAATACAACAGTGACAAACACATACAATGAGAAACAGTCAGTACACACCGACAAGCCAGGCATGCTGAGCTGGCATCTGTGGCATCAGCGTTGCAATGCGACTACTCCTCATAATGTAGGTATCGTGCGCCGAACCAGGGAACCGTGCACACACATGTGTGATCGACATCTCAGCAAGACAGACCACCTGAGCATTGGTCGAATGGTAGTGCTTTCTGTTCCGGTATGCCTGCTCATGTGCCTGTGGTGGTATCAGGGCAACATGTGTCCCATCAATAGATTCAATGACGTTCGGCATCCTCCCCAGTGTATACAAGGCATCCTTTATTTCAGGGAGTTCAGCTGGGCTCGGGAACTTGATATACAGGTCGAGGAATTGCAACATCCCCTCCAAGACATCGCGTAGCACCCGACTAAACATAGTTTGCGACATACCACCAGCAGTAGCCACAGTGCACTGGAAGGTACCGGTGGCAAAGAAGTGTAGGGCTGCCATCACCTTCACCTCTGGGGTCAGTGCTGTGGGGTATGTCCGACCAGGTAGCAGATGTGGCGCCAACTGCTCCACCAACCCTGCAATCAGTGGCCTGGTGAAGTGGTACCGTCTGATGCAGTCGCGTTCCTGCATGGTTGCAAGGTCTGGGAATGGACGATGGACAGCTGGTGCCCTGCAGTACAGAGATGCACAAAGGAAGATTGTCAGTTCTGGCCATGACCACGATCACTATCACATGCTAGTTCATTACATTACACAATGTACTGAGGTGTGTGCTGTTGGGCATGGGCACATATGTCACCTACAAGATCACCACCTCACATCTCAATTCCACATGTCCACATGAGTCCCATGTAGTGCAATGGCCAATCATCTGGCTGTGTCCCCCAACCTATGTGCTGCTGCAGCGTTCAAAAAACACACCACAGTGACAATTGAGGCCTCATGTCTCCCAGGCATCACATATCTTTGCCATGCAGAAACACAGGCTACTTGTAGTGCCACATGAACACAGCAACGGACATGGCATAGCACGTACACACCACAAGGCAAGCGTAAGTCCCACAGGTAGTGGCCACTGTTGTTCCTGCCGGCCCTACATGTACGTCTCTTAGACACACACCCTATCAAGGTTCATGCATATACCACATGGATGTGGAGACTGTCACCCATTGGTAACATTTGATCAGACACATCTGAGACACAACATGCACACAGACTGTGGGTGCACATCAGTATTGTGGCTACAGGTCTCACTGTGACGTACATGCCATCACCCACAGGACTCAGGGTGTATGTGACATGTCCTAAACATATCCAACCTGACACTGTGGCCTTGACTCATGCCCATTACTGTACAATTGCACATCACAGTGGCAATGTGCACAACACACAAAGGATTCTGCCCCCATGTACACGTGCACATCCTGGAAGTGGCTGCACAAAGTGCCAGCCACAAAAACAGCTGTGGCCCCCCCAAACACCCAGGGAATGCAGCCTTACATGCCATGGGCCACTGTGTGGCCAATGTTGTAGTGTGGCAGGTGTGCACAGGTGTCCATGGCCAGTATATGTGTGTTGCATCCGTATAATAGTCACACTAATGAGGTCCGACGCGTGTGACAATGCGTATACATTGCACGGGTCATGTCCGAGCCGTGCGTACGCTTTGTCACTAAATGCAATGAGGTCCGACGTGTGTGACAATGCGTACGCATTGCACGGGTCATGTCAAAGCCGTGCGTACGCTTTGTCACTAAATGCAATGAGGTCCGACGCAGGTGACTATCATGCATACGCGTCGGACAGGCATGGTCCGAGACAGGCATACGCCTTGGCCATTGAATCGTATGTAGACGGGTGCATGTGTACATTCAAAATACGCGTTGTACGGTCAGTTGAACGAGCCGGGCGCACCCATTGGCTCTGGACTGTCATGGAGACGGATGCGGATTCAAAACTTGAACGAGTTGTGCACTGGAAATTCAGTTGGATGCCTACAACAATGTTGCAATTTCAAGTGTTCCATGAAGATTTGAACGATACGGAAGGCGTGTACGAGTCGTACTTTTAAATGGATTGGCCAGATTCATAGAATGCAAACGTGTTGGACCTATCACTTGGGACACATGGCACAGAGTCTCCCTCTGCAGCACAGATATAAGGCTGTCTGGCCCCCAGGGAGCTCATTTGCCTGCACTACATGCTACTGAACCACATCCCTTCTACCACTGCTGCTGTCTCTGCATCCTCTGGCTCCTGCTATGGCACGTATTCTGGAGAGGGCCCCAGCCTTCACTGAGGAGGAGAACCAGGCCCTGCTGAACGGGCTCCTTCCAGAGTACAGAAAGCTCTATGGGAAACCAGGGGAGCAGGTGAGTGTGCAGTCCACTGCCTTCCTAATTATGCATGTTGTCTGATTAGCAGTACTAGCAGTGTGCACACCAGTGGCAAGCATTCTCAATGACTACTTTCATCCCCCAAGTGTGTAGGTACATGCAATGAACAGTTTTCCTGCTGCTAAAGTGCATTATTGCAAGCTTAAACTATCCAGGCATTGTTAACATGTCAGACATGCATGTGCTTTTGCAATTCCCATGGTTGCACTACCTGTGTAATTTATTTCCCTTTGTGATGATGACATGTCTATCCGAATGTGTGCTGCAGCAATCTGGGCCATGTGTGTTCATGTACTTTTCACTTTGTCCTCCTCACAGGTTGATGCCCACCAGAAGCAGGAGATCTGGCTGACCATCGCCCGGGCTGTTCGTTCTGTGGGGTTCTACAAGCGCCGGATCCGCATCTGCCAGAAGAGGTGGCAGGACCTTCGGGGCTGGACCCAGAGGATAGCAAGAGTCCAGCTGAAGCTGTCACCTCCATGCAGGAGGGATGGACACCGGATCCTGACTCCCCACATGCTCCGTATCCTGGCAGTGGTCTTCCCAGGCCTGGATAGGCAGCTGAAAGCCAGACAGCAGCAGGAAGGGGGTGAGTCCATGTCTGGTCTGTGTACTATGTCTGACATGCAAATAGCAGTCTTTTGTCATGGTCACACTTCCACATTACGTAGCTCTTGTAGTCCCAAACTCAGGTCCCTCATTTGTGTGATGCACCCTCCTCATCTGTTCCACAGGTGTGGCCCCTACAATCTGTTGCTTGTGTCACTAGGGTACTGTGTCCCTGCAGTCAGCTATGCTTGAAGTACCGGTCAGCATCAGTTCCCATGAATCTGTTGTGTGTTTCATGGGTGGGTCAATTGTTTACACAATGCCTGAGATCTGACATGTGATCTGTGTGTGCCCTTGAGATGTGTACCAATTGCTGGTCTGACTCGCAACATGTGGCTGGGGTATTCCAAACAAACCCGTGCAGCAGGGAACACCACTTTTTGGGCCTCAGGAGTATGTATAGCAAGTATGTCACACTTGCTTAGCCACCTGACTACTGTCCAGGGCCAAACACTGTTTCTCTTAGTCCTGGCCAGTCATGCTCTGTAATCCCACTCCTGTGTATGAAATTGCAGGTTGTGCTCAGTGACATGTGCCTTCAGGTGTCTGCCTCTGTGTCATTAGGGTGTGGCTTGTTGCTACGTACAACTGGGGTGTCCATGATTCAGAGGGTCAGCATGACATCTGCAATGTGAATGTGAGAGACAAGACCTGTGTGACATATAGGTGTGTGATCATCTGACAGCGCACAATGGTGTATGCAACTGTGTCCTTCAGGCAGCTGGGTGACATGCATGGCAGACTGTGATGTGTTACTGTACAGGGATTAGTGTTTGCTGCGACTCATATGTCTGATTTGCATGATGTGGGGTCTTCTGGGTCCTGGATGTGTTGTTTGCATGGGATGGGCAAGTGCGCCGGTCATCTGCTAAATTTGCTTTACCCCACAGCTATGATTGTGAGTCAGTGCATATTGTTGTTGTCTGGATGCCCTGCCCCTGTGACAGGAGACAGTGTTGACTGACTTTCAGGGCATCCCAGTGCCATGGCATTTAACTTGCTATGAGTGAGCCTGCATTGTGTTCAAGTGTGCACCATGCACCACATTGTGGCATTGACCATCAGGACAGGAGTACATCATAGTGTGTGTTGCTGGCATGCATCACAAGCATGTGGAATGAGTCTCTGCCCATTCCTTCATCCGGACACCTGTACTGAGTCAGTAGCAAGAGATGTGCTGTATCTATACTTTACTTTATTAGATATATACTTTGAACGTCAACACTACGCGTGAGACTCAGAGCCGGCGTGAGATGGAAATCACAGGAACACCAGAAGCGCTGTCACCACTAGGTTGGAGGAAATGGAAAGGACCTAAAGCTCAGAGGCCTGCATGACAATACACAACCATTACAATAACAGACGAGTGCAACCACTGCTCCCGCATTGCAGCAGGCGTGCCACCCATGGGTGGACTGGTGACTGTACGGGAGGTGCAAGTAACAGCTAGCCACAGTGGCGACCCAGGGGTGCGTGGGCCGCCAACCGTTAGAAATGCCTTGTTTCCATGATACCAGACAGCAGGGCCAGATGGCATTTTAGGAACTGGTAAGAAGAGTTTGAGGCTTCTAGCCAATATCCACTCCTTCTCCCTCCAGATGTTTTTGACCTTACTACATCGGCCGGCATAGTCAGGGGAGCCACTCCAATCGGAGCAGACATTCCAGGAAGAGTACGAGGCAAACATGTGAAACGGGTGGCATTGGGAGACACATGGAAGGAGCGACATATGCAGGTGCGCGTGGCACCGGGTGCAGCCGGAGGAAGGCTACGTGGAAGCTTGTCTTAGTAGGCATGGTTGGAGACAAAGAGGGACTCGCCAGCCGCAGCTCCTGCCTGGCCACTGGGAACGTACTTGCCTTGGCAAGCCAAGCTGTTAGCCAAGGCTCTCTTGATGTACTCCTCCTGAGCATTCTTGACATTCTCCTTTTTGCCGCCCCATGCTTTTAGGCAGGACGCCTGCAGGGCACGGCCGTAGGAGAAGGTGACGGGCCAGGGTCGGTGTAGAGGGCACTTGTTGATAGCATTCAGATGAATGGTGGCATCCTCCTCACTTTGCCCACCAGACAGGAAGGTGATCCCAGAGACAGCTGGGGGCACAGTGCGGCGCAAAGCAGTGACTGTAGCCATAGCAACCTCTTCGTGTGAAAACTTCTTGGTGCAGGCATGGCCTGGGGTCACCATGTTTGGCTTCAGCAGGGTGCCTTCCAGGTAGATGTGGTGATCACTCAGGGCCTTATACACAGCCGCCAAGACCTTCTCTGTGACGTACTGGCAACGCTTGAGGTCATGGTCTCCATCGGGCAAAATTTCAGGCTCCACAATGGGAACAATGCAGTGCTGCTGGCAGATGCTGGCGTAGCGAGCCAGGACATTAGCGTTCTCCATGATGGCCAGTTCAGAGGGGGTGTGCTCTGATATTTTCAGCACGCAACGCCACTTGGCGAAGTCGGCGCCATCCTTCTTGTACTGGGCACAACGTTCAGCAAGACCATCGAGACCTTGTGTTGTGGTCTCTCCGTTTGTTCCAGCCAAGGGGACAACACCTTTGTCAACCTTAATTCCAACCACGGCTCCTTTGTCCTTGATGACCTGGACGAAGGAGCGCTTGTCGTCGGCATGGTGGTAGAGGGTCTCATGGAAGAGGATAACGCCACCGATGCAGGGGTTGACGCGGTCATCAGCGGTGAAGAGCAGCTGGCGGTAAAAGCGGCGGTTCTCCTCTGTGTTCTCTACGTTGATGGAGTTTAAGCGTTTAGCAATGCTACCGGTGGACTCGTCGGCCGCCAGGATGCCCTTGCCACAGGCCACGATGCGCTGCGCGATGTCATGGAGCTCCTTCTTCTGCTCCGAGGTCAGAGCGGGGTACTGGTGAGTCATTGTGAATGTTCTGTTCGAGGAAGGAAGCCCTGCTAAACCCCGCCGTGCATCACTTGTCTCGCTTCGACACCCATACAATCGATAGTCTCGTTAACGCCCCCTCTATTACAGACTGACTAAAACGTTAATTGCCCTGGAAGGACAGTCTTTGTAAAGCATCCCCGTCAAGTTGAGAGTGGCTTCATTGAGAGAACCCCCTGTATCTATAGTGACATACTCCTACATGTTCACTTGCATGTACAACTAATGTGTGGGTGGCGCATGTTGGCACATTAGGGTGTTAGCATCCAACATGCAACGGACATATGTGTGAAAGTCAAGGAGGGATATGTGTGCCATGGTTGATGTTGAGAATGACAATTGTCTTATCCTAAACAGTGTTGGCACTTTTAGCTGTGTTCAGCTGATGATGCCAGGGCTTGCCCTGTGATGTGATGTACTCATTGTGGTGTGTGCAGTCGGGGCAGGTGACTGATGTTGTTCTCTTACTTCCTATTCCTATACAGGAGGGGATAGTTCCACGGACCAGGAGGAGCCACAGAGCCTTACAGGGACAGAAGGAGAGGAGTCGGGTGGACCCAGTGGCACGGAGGGCGAGTGTAGCCACACAGAGGAGTTGTCAGCACCATCCCTCCCAGCTGAGGGCCACAGCAGCTCTGAGGATGACTCCCTTGTGGAGGCGGGTGTCAGCAGCCACCAAACCCCAGCTAGTGAGGCTGTCCCCGCCCCCGCCACCACCACCACCACCCCCCTCCCATCGGCTCCCCTCCCATAGGTCCCTGTGGGCTCCCGTGTTCGTGAGCATGTCTCCTTTGTGCCAGGCACCGCACCCTCTGCCCCTGTGCCCCCTGCTGCCCCGAGTGAGAAGTCTGTGGACTTACTTCGACAGATCCATGTTGGGCAGACGTCGATGCTGAAGGTCCTCCATGGACACACAGGTCTGTTGACACAACTGGTGTCATTCATGGAGGGCATTTCCTCGGGCATGTCTGCCCTATAGAGGACCAATCAGTCCGTGGCCTCCTCCCTGACGGCAGCAGTGTCCCTCCTCCAACAGTCCCGCACCCCTCCTACCCCTGCACCACCCACGATTCCTAGCACCCTACCTGTCCCAAGCACAGAAACCCCCAAACCAAGGTCTAGACATGCACACAAGCAAGCGCGGGGACTGATTCCACACTCACAGGGGCTGGTTTGCTGACACACACACACACAGTCATCCACAACCACTCCGCAGTCCTCCGAGACCTCTCCCTCCCAGCCCCCTTCCCATGCCTCACCTGCAACCCCATCCCCCCAGAAGCTCTTCCTCTGTGACCAAAGCCTCTTCCCCACCGACCCTGCAGATCCTGATTACAAGGGGAAGAGGATGTCCCCACACACAGAAGGGAGTGCCCCTCACACCCGGACACCCTCCCCCAGGCCCAGTCAGACAGAGACACACACCCGCAAGTCCCCCCGGTGCCAGAACAGCAAGACCTCCCCGCCACCACGCAGCTCCAAGGCAAAGTCTCCGTCCTCCATCCCCCAGGCCACCACTCCAGAGGTTCCCCCGCCACTCCCTGCTCTGGGTTCCCCCACACACAGATACACCATCCCCAAAATGCTAAGGCCACCCCCCCTAGCACTTGCTCCTCCACACCTGGTCAGACAGTTGGTGCCACTGATGTGAGGACCGTGTCCCCTCCCGCCCTGCCGACCTCACCTGTCCCCCATTCCGCTCCCATGGATGTAGGCACTGCTTTGTAGTCCACGACCACCCCGTCTGACTTGGGCACTGTAGTGGTGAGCCAATCCAATCCACTCCATCTGACCTGCCCACTGGAGTTGTGGCAGCACCCACCCCACCTGACTTGTGCCCCATAGTTGTGACAGCACGCACCACTTCAGTCAGCTCCACTGCAGTTGCAAGTGTCTCGCCTGCATCCACCACCTCTTCACTGCCTCCTTCTGCTGCGCCCTGATCCTGTCCATGCGGTGCCTGGCCTGCCCCCATGTATGCCCCTCCGAAGGGATGACTCCGGTCCTTAGCAGTGCAGGAAAGCAAGGTGTGACAGTTGTCACTCTACTTCACTCCTTGGCATTTGGACATGGACTGGCCATTGGCCTTTTGTTTGCACAGATGTTTAGATTTTCATATACTGAATTTGTCACTCTAGTTCACTCCTTGGCATTTGGACACGGACTGGCCATTGGCCTTTTGTTAGAATAGATGTTTCACTTTTAATATGCTGAATAAAGCTTTTTTCTTTATCCCTGTGAACTTGATTTAGCTGTACATTATGTTGATGTTGTTTTACATGCCCTTGCACCTGTAATGCTTGGTTTACAATGTTGAATACTGATGTGTTGATGTGAGGTACTCCCTGTGGTCCATGAGATATGTATCCTATTCTGGTGGGTATCCATGTCATCCTTTGCAGCTACCTGGGTGTGTCAGGATCAACTATTTGTGTACATCTCTCTGTGAGCATTTCATTTGCATGGTCACATCTGTGGCTTGCACCCCTGCACATATGATGTGCTTCCCATTGTCCAATTTGTCACTTCCACATACTTTGTGCTCATCAACACTGGACCTACAGGTGTGGGCATCATTGGTATAGGAGCAACTGGGGCCTCTGTGCAACTTGCTAGACATATGTTTTGGTTATGTGCAGATGACTTAGGGGAGACTCACGTACCCAGGCTGTTGTGACCAGAGGCTTCATTGTGTGGTAACTGATGGCTGACTGACCAAGTGTTCTGCAGACATGAGTGGGACATGCAGTGAATATGTTTGTCACAGCTGGGCTTCCACACAAGCTGGGTCCCCTCAAGTAAGTGTGTTGTCCAGTGACATGGCCTGGGCACATGGTGTGTGTTGTATGAGCATGTGTGTGTGTCCACATCCCTGTTCATACACAGACAGTGTTCCCTTGATATGTTCCTGTTGTTGATGCTTGCTGAGTGGTACTGGGTTCATCCCACTACTTTTCCAATGGGCTACCAGATGTGTGGGTGCATGACACACTACTGTTAATTGGTGTATCATCATTGGGATTTGTCAGTTCTGAGTGGTGATGATGTTGTCAGACACAGATGGGACACAGTCAGGGTTCCTCAAGGAACCTGTTTATTTGCTAAATCATGTAGTTGTCCCTAGGTGGTAGTTTTCAGTGATTGAGACATTTGTATGTGTGTGTGACTGCTCCCACTTGTCAGGTTCATGGCTGCAATGCTGGCAGGTGTCAGCATGTGTGCCTTGTGTTTCTCCTTCGGAACCTACATTGTCCTGGGACTGTGGCAGGGATTCTGAAGGGTAAATGAGCTTCGAGGTCATGGCCATGTACCGCATACTGTGGAGTATGTCTGTCATTCTCCAGGGTTGTGAACTGTCCTTGTGTGATGTGTGTGTGCACCTTAGTTCCTCCCAACATTCCTGTGTTTGTAATGGGTGCATGTGCAATGTCACCTGTCCATGTGGGCTTCACAGATACACATTGTTGCAGTTCAGGGTGTGTGGTGTTGAGGGTGGACTGATGGGAATGTTTGCATAGGTGGTCCCCTAGCTCCCGTTTGTCCATGGATGAGGAGCCATGCTGAGTGATTTGTGTTTGTGTATGTGTGATGTACGTTTGTGGCACAGGACACATGTCTGGGTTTCCCAGTTTGTACGACATCTGACTTTCTCATCACAGTGGAGGTGTCACGCATGCTTGTGTCACCCCAATGTCTGTTCCCTGTGGGTAGTGGTGTTGTGTGTCAGTCTCTTGCTGTGTTAGTTTGTGTTCATTCCAGCTTGTGTCACATGTGTCTGTTGTGCTCCCTCTCATCTCCCAATGCCTGATTGCCCACTGAGGATGTCCCAATGATGGTTTACTTTTGTATGGCACTGTGTCCACATCTGTGTCACTGTGGTTCAGCCCCCCTCATGTGTTGTGTTGTTGCCTGTGGATACTGTGACACACACACACACGTTGTGTCCGATGTGCAGTGTGAGTTTGCCTGTTTGTGTTTGTGCATCTGCACCAGTGCATTGGTATTGCTGTTGTGGGCCTTTGTCTGGATGCTGTTTCTGTGATTTTGCATGCTGTCCCTGTGAGTTATTTCACATCATTGTGCACATTCATCCTGATTTTGGGGTGCCATTGCTGGCATGGAATGTGAGTTTGGGATCTGCCACCTACAGTCTACACATGTTGTTTTGATTGGTGTGTCTATTTTCGAGATGTGTGCATGCTTGGTGATGGTCACTTCTGCTGTTGTGTCATTGTACGCTGTATGCATTGTCAGCCCCCATGGGTGGTGCTTGTCTGCACATGGCCGAGAGTGTGTTATGTTTTCACAGCACTGTTAGCCTCACCACATCTCTGTGTGTATGGGACACAGCCACTAGTTTGCCCCAGAAGTGTTTGATGTGTTGGGAGCAGGGATCATACATGCTGTTTGTTATTTGCAGCTTTGACCATGATGACACTTACCTTTTGTCACTGTGATGAGGGGGGTTTAGACTCCATCACCACAATGCTCGACATCTGCTGCATTTTGGGAGCACCCACTTAACTTCTGTTCTACACAGTGAGGGGGTGTTCTTTTTACATTGCCACAGTGCTATGGTGATGCTTGCCTTGTGTATGTCACACTCATGTGTTGGTCACACATGTGCTGTTACTTACATTGTATGCTCGTAGCCATAATCACTGTTGTGGGCATTTGTCACAGACTACACACTGTTGTCATGATGTTAGGGGGGATGTATTTTGCAGACATACCTGATGTTGGAGTATGCTGGATGTGTTGCGCATCACCCATCCTATGGCTGGGGGTGGCTGTAGTGATGGGCAACATGAGCCCTATGGCTGGGGATGGAAGGGGTGATGGGCAACATCAGCCATATGGGTGTGGGTGGCAGTAGTGATGGGCAACAGGTCCACTGTGAGTGGGGGTGGCAGTAGTGATGAGCAACATAAGCCCTATGGGTGGGGGTGGCAGTAGTGATGGGCAACAGGTCCCCTGTGAGTGGGGGTGGCAGTAGTGATGGGCAACAGGTCCCCTATGGGTGTGGGTGGCAGTAGTGATGGGCAACATAAGCCCTATGGCTGGGGGTGGCAGGGGTGATGGGCAACATAGTCCATATGGGTGTGGGTGGCAGTAGTGATGGGCAACAGGTCCACTATGGGTAGGGGTGTTAGTGGTGCTGGCCATGCAACCCCTATGATGGGCTGTTGTTAGTGGCCAGGATGTGGATCCCCTGTGTGTGTGTGCCATTTTGCGGGTACGTGTCGTTTGTTTGTGTTGTAGGTGTCTGACTTACTGCCTGCACCGTCGGCGTCGGTCCCTGAGCTGGTCATAGATGTAGAGTACTGGTATGACCTGCGCGATGGGATTCATGATGTGTTTGTGTCGTACACGCTGCTTGTTGCTCCATCTCGTACCCGCTGCAAGCTCGTCCGTCTCGTAGCCGTGGATTGAGTTGTGGTGCGAATCGTAGCTGATTTGCTTGTTTTCCGGATGCTGTGACGTGCCGTACGTGATGACCCGTCCGGCGCGTAGGAAGTACGCATCGTACTTGTCATGCCGGAAACTGCTATGGATACTGCTTGTGGGCGACTCGGTTCATCTTTAGGAGTTACGGCTCGGACTGAGAATGGGGCTTGATTCACAGCCTACGTGTCGGTCGTGTTTTTGGCAGTTATGCGCATCGTACTTACTCTACAGGACGGACCGCTCCGGGTACATGTCGGTTCGAACAGTAAGGCTACGGACAGCTGTCCGACCGGCTATCGGAATCGGCCCCATAGTTTGGATCTACCAAAAATGTTTGATGTTTGATGCTAAAGCAAGTGGGAGACAAAGGTAAAAGGCCTATTATTTTATATTGTGAACAACTTGAACAAAAATGTTAGGCCTATCTTTGTTGAGTGGGAGAAGCTTCATGTTTTTAGGTCGAGCCTAGTGCAGCGCCACGGAAAGGCAGGCGGTCTTTGCCATTGGGCGCCCGTAGCGGGCCCACAGGGATTCTGGGGTGTGCACATGGGGGGGGGGGTACCTATGGTACACCCCTGCAGTTCATGCACAACATGGCAGGCACTGCATGGTACCTGCCACGTTGTGCATGGAAGTGCATGACATGCCTTCCTGGCATTGCGGCGGGCTGTGCTGAGAGCAATGTTAGGAATGCAGGATGCGCCCGCCAGTGTGGCAGGTGCATCCTAATGTCTGCAACGGGACCCCCGCACCGATGGCGGGCGGTCCCATTCCCCGACAGGATGGCGGGCGAACTTTGTCCTAATGACCCTCTTAGAGTCAGTCCTGCTTTAAATTGAACCTGTGGCTGCTGTGTGCGCACAGATTTCTGGGGCCATATGTTTTTGATTAGCGTGGCCCGCCCGCTTTTTTATATTTGTTTGCTCTCTCTCCCCATTCCTGTCTCACCCTTGCCCTCCGTTGTTAACCGTCTTCTCCTAAACAAATTTGGGGCTTGTTGATCTCTGCCAATAACTGTGCTATATATCTAGCAGCTACACTAAAATTAATCTTATTTTGTCAAAAGTATCTGCTAGCATGCATTTTACTATAATACATTAAAACAGGGGCTACTCTCTACAAACACCATATAAACAAGAGCTCTCTCCTAGCACATACTGCCTCTCTTCTCAAATTATAGGAAGGATGAAACTTAGAGTCAGCCTGCTTTCATTTGAACCTGTGGCTGCTGCATGTGCACAGATTTCTGGGGCCATCTGTTCTTAATTAGCGTGGCAGCGCCCGCTTCCTTATCTTTGTTTACTCTCTCTCCCCTGCCTGTTTCACCCCCGCCCTCCCTTGTTAACCGTCTCCACCTAATCAAGTTTGAGGCTTGTTGATCACTGCCAATAACAATCACTTAACCCCTTCTGTGCCCATGACGAGCTGGACTCGTCATGGGCCGCGGTTACGCTGTGCCCATGACGAGTCCAGCTCGTCATGAACCCCGCCCGCTAATGGAACGCCCGGCACAGGGCGGGGAAAGGGCGTGGCACACAAGGGGTTAATCTCCCCGTGCCTACCCTGGTTTTATTTGTTTACATTTATTTTTTATAATGTTACCGGTGCACATTATCAATTCACATTAAAACAGGGGCTGCTCTCTACACACACCATATAAACAAGCGCTCTCTCCTAGCACATGCTGCCTCTCTTCTCAAGTTCTAGGAAGGATGAAACTCAGAGTCAGCCCTGCTTTAATTCGAACCTGTGGCTACTGTGTGCGCACAGATTTCTGGGGCCATCTGTTTTTGTGGCTTGTTGATCTCTGCCAATAACTTTAGCATTAAAACTAATTGTAAGCAAAAAAGCTAGAACACGATTTTTCAGTAGCACACAATTCATTACTTTGTAGTAGTTTTTAGAAACATAGGGGTCCATTAGGATGGCGGGCGGGCGGACCCTAGCGGTGCTGGGACCGGCCGCCAGTGATGCGGCGGTCCCGCACCGGTAATTAGGATGCGACTGCCGCTGTGGCGGTCGCATCCTGCATATTCAACCTTGTGGCGGGCGGTGCTGTAAGCAGCACCCGCCACAATGTCGAAAATGCATGTTGTGCATTGGCTTGCACAACGTGACAGGCACTGCGTGGTGCCTGCCACCTTGTGCATGCCAATGTAGGGGGGTACCATGGGTACCCCCCAAGGGTAGCCCCCCACCCCTCCACTCCCCAGGGGCCCATAAAGGGCCCCCAAAGTGAAAACTGCATGCCTTTCCATGGCAGAGTCTCAGCCATGGAAAGGCATTTTACCATACACATCATAATATGGATGGCGGTGCCTGCAAGGCACCGGCACCATAATATGGGCCTTTTCCTCCCAGTAGGTAATCGTGATTGCCTACCGGTGGAAAAGCGGCAGACAGTTTTCCATCCACCGCGGTACCCCCCGCCATGCTAATGTGGTGGGGGGTAAAATGCCATCCGTCGGAGTGTTTTTGGCGGGCAGATCGCCACCGCCGGTTTGGCGGTGGCGATCCGCCCGCCATGCTAATAGGCCCCATAGTTATGCTATAAAAATATTGCCATAACCAATACGTCTCGCCTTTCAGAGCATACAAGTATTTAGTTATGCAGCACAATATCCCTGGTGCAACAACATCAACTGTTGCATGGCTAAACACTCATAAGGTCCTAAAGGCGCGACCTATTGGCTATGCCAATGCTTGTTTAATAAGCTCATAGCGTGGCATTGCTGGTTTGTAGGCTTAGAGCCTGCTACAAGACCAATTGTCATATGGTACCTTGCAGATAACCAAAACAGACTAAAATTGTGGGTTTACTTGCTATGTCCTATGTTTCTTTATGGTACCTGATTTTTATTATAGTACACCCATTTAGTAGTGGTTATAATTTGGAGTTCCACTGTGGCTCTTGTAAATGTTTGTAATTTCGTCAATAGTAGGTTGTATGTGCATTCAAATACCTTTTCTTTTCTGAGAAAAATCACTGCAGTGACATTGATTTATTAAGTGCTTGTTTTGTGCATTTTTGAGTTCTGAGCTTCTTGACCATAGCACCTTCCTGAGTCAAAATTGATCTGCTGCCATGTTACCTTCAGAGTCAAGAGCTTAAAGGGTTACCTGGTCCCCACCAGAGTGTCTGGAGTGTCTGAAGTGGGAAGGCACCAGGACATAACTGAGCCCATCAATTTACCAGTGTGCTCTGAAACCTCCTGATCTGTGTTTATCTAATTCAACAGGAAGGGGGATTGATCTGTGAACTCTAACAAATAAAATAGGCAGTGTTTGCACATTGTGAACTCCTTTTTAAAACTCTTTATGAATGAAACTTACATTTGCAGTAGGAAGAGCTTTAACATTGTGACCTCTCTGACAAATGCAATAGGAAAAGGTTTACATTATGGACTTTTTGTGGACATTCTGAAAAACAACAATAAGGTCTACCCTACAGTTGGCAGCTGTAATTATCGCACACAATAAAAACCAACACTGAGGTGTACAGTTTTTAACAGGTGAGACAATGATTATGTATCATGAGTTTTTGGAGACTAACATGCAGATTTTGGGGCTTACCGCAGCAAAATCCACAAGTTTATGTTTTTAACAGCTAATTCCCCCCATAAATATTGCCATGTTTAACTTCATGGTATTTATCAC
Source organism: Triturus cristatus (assembly GCF_964204655.1). Classification (NCBI taxonomy): domain Eukaryota; kingdom Metazoa; phylum Chordata; class Amphibia; order Caudata; family Salamandridae; genus Triturus; species Triturus cristatus. The sequence goes on along the minus strand of NC_140590.1, from coordinate 1,140,040,629 downwards.
AAATATCATATTTCCCATATGTGCAGTGACAGGTAATTTAAATGTATCGGCTAACTCATGATGATGGCCTAGGAAGTAGTTCTTCATTTTTAATTCCATGACAAATGCCATAAGAAAGGGCTTTCTCTTGTGAACTCTCTGACAAATAAAATAGGAATGGGTATTACATTTGTGAACTCTCTGACAAACACTATACAAAGTGGTTTTACATCTGCAACTGTATTATAAGTACAATAGGAAGGGGCTTTATAATGTGTAGTCTCTGACAAATGGAAAAGGAGGGGGTTTAATACACTTTTACATTTTTAGGTTTGGCTGCAGTATTTGCCTGGTGTGTCCAGAGAGAGGCTTATTGATCATATCAAAGTATACTTTAGGTCAGCCCATAATGTTTGTTGGGTCTCTGAGTACAGAGACCCCATTAATGTGAAATCCAATAGGCTTGCGTTGTTGATTTATTGATTAAAACATGAGGTGGCGAAGGCCATAGGCTTCTAATTTTACATTGTGACCTACTTAATAATCTTAATGATTGTGAAATGCCCTATGTGTTACAAATTGTCCATAAAGCAGTGCCATTGATGGTTTTAGGGCCAGCACCTGCTGATGCACACATTTCACATGATATCTCACAGATAATGTGAACAGACTAGAATTATAGGCTTAGTTGTCTGGTGTGATATTTCTTTTGGGTACGTGGCTTGCACCCTTTTTGAGGGGTTCTACTTTGTAATTTCACTTGAAGTGTTTTTAACATTTGTAATTTTGTGCATAGTGTTACATTGTGGGTGCTCAAAAGCAAGTTTCCTTTAAAAAAGACCAAGCAATAACAATGCCAATCGGTCCAATTTTTAGGCGAAAGTGCCTTTCATTCACTGGTGAGTTTAGGAGTGGCAGCCGGTGCAGGTAAGATCGGTGAGGCAGGGCGGAGGGGGGAAGTGACAGACGATAGACCAGGGAAAATTACAAAAAATAAATAAAACCACTTTGCCTTGCGCTCGCTGAATCGCCGATTTGGCGATGCGGAGAGCGCAAGGTAAGTGGTTTTATTATTTTTTAAATTGTATTCTCCCAATTCTGTCGTCTGTCGATTTTCCTCCCCGACCCTGCCCCAACGCTATTACTTGCACCGGCCGCGAGTCGAGTTTAGGCACTTAATGTGTCATCATAAACACACTCTGACACTCATCCATACACTCATGCATTCATTCATCCAGCCAGCCACTAACTCATTCTTGCATTCATCACTTACCTATCCACAATAAATCACACACAAAAGCTCAATAAGCATATGCAAGATAAATTTGAAGAATAAAAGTAGAAAAAAAATTGAATGCCCCCTTCTAAATGGTATGCGTGCCATAAACAATAAAGTGAAACATCATTTAGTCGTATATAGTTATTTTTATTTTTTGATAAACAATTGTATTGATTTTGAACAAAGAAAACACCCGCAATATAGTACATCTCAGTAATGGTGAGAAGTCCCACACTTGTTTGGATGTTAAACCTTGGTAGCTCATGACCCTGTGAGGCCCCAAGTAATACATACAGTCAATCATGTAAAACTTAGTCACTCTATCTGACCCAGCCATTTGCCCTAGACCTTACGATGTTTAGTTGGACAGCCCCGAGCTTCATATAGGGGCTTCTCTTGTGCTGCATACCATTCCACCCCCTTGCGCCACTTTACGACGCTAGGTGGGTTGGGAAACTTCCAGTTGACAGCTATGTCTCTTTTGGCTACAATCATGAACGTATTGAAGAACAGTTTGTCGTTTCTGGACCCATCCAGACCGTCTGAGATCCCCAGGAGTGTGTCTAGTGGGTTATGTGGGACCTCCCAAACCAAGACCTCTGTCAGCTCCTGTTCTATACACCCCCAATACTGCACCAAGAGGGGACTGGTCCACACCATGTGAAAGAAGTCTGCCTGATCTTGCCTGCAGCATGCGCAGAATGCAGTCGGGTTCAAACCAGCACTGTGGAGGTGCTTGGGGGTTAAATAGGCTGTATGCAAATTGTACAGTTGTATCAGGCGGAGCCTAGCTGACACAGTGATTGTCTTGGGTGCCATCAGTGCGTGCCTCCAATCTTCCTCCTCAAGGGGTCCCACCCAGCTCTCTCATTGCCTTCTAAGCCGGTCTAGTGTAGTTGGGGTGTTGTTGGTTAGGGAACGATAAATACGTGAAATTCCTCCACTTCCCAGGTTCCCCATCATAGATTGTGCCTCTGGAGGGCTGTATTCCGGTAGCGTTGTGCCGTCCGGTATATGCATGTGGAAGGCGTGGCGTAGCTGTAAGTATCTGTAGAATTGTGATGGGTGTAGTGAGTATCTGGTTTGCAGATCTTGGAAGGTGTGTTTGTGCTAGCTGGTCCACATATCCCCAAGTTGGGAAATCCCAATGAGATCCCATGCCTGAAATCCTTTTAATGCGCTAACCTCCCTAAGCCAAGTGCCGTGCCAGAGTGGTGTGTATTGGGTCAGTTTGTTTGTCCATTGGGTGTGGTGCAAGGAAGCCAGCCAGGCCAGAAGAACATCCTGTGTCACCACAGGTAGAGTTCTAGGTATGGGCCCCCAAACATCATCGTTTGTATTCTAGGCAGGACCAATTCGCTCAATTCAAGTCTGTATGCCGGGTCAGAGCATCTGCCATTGAACCAGTCATGCAGTGTGAGTAGGCGGGTCGCCAAGTAGTATAAGTATAAGTTGGTCATCCCCATGCCCCCATCAAAGGGTGGGATTCGGCATCAGACTAAGGCTATACGAGGTCTCCGACCGCCCCAGAGGAATTTAGTTTTTACGCTATCTAGGTCTCTGAGCCAGGCCCGTGGGAAATAAAAGGGGTGTTTTGAATTACATAGAGGAATCTAGGAAGGATCATCATTTTAAAAAGGGTTACCCTCCCTAGGGAGTTCAGTGGTAGCATCCGCCACTTGCAGAGGTCCTCCTTAGCTCTCTTAACCAGTGAGGTTATGTTAAGTGACCAGGCGAGGTCAGGGAGCATTGTGATCCAGATCCCCAAGTATTTAAAGGATTGCCGCCTGAAGGGTATCGTGGATTGCCAATCGAAGCAGTCTCTAGTTAAGTACAGAGGGACCAAAACCGATTTGCTTGGGTTAAGTCACAGACCGGACGCCCATTCGAAGGAGTGCAGCACCCAGAGACAGTGAGTACCAGATTGGGCCGGCTCTGCAAGGAAGAGTAAGACGTTGTCTGCCTACAAGGCGATTTTGTCTTCTTCTGAGTTTGGCCATTTCCAATCCTGAAATCGATAGTCAGACCTAATGGGGCTCGCTAGAGGTTCCATCCCTAAGGCGAATAGGAGGGGTGAGAGGGGGCTTCCCTGACTCGTTCCTGTTCTGATGGGAAACGCTGCCCACAGCGCCCCATTGACGAGCACTCGTGCTTGAGGTCGAGAGTAGAGAACTTTCACCAGGTTGCAAAAGTATAGGCCGAAACCCATCTTGGCCAGCACGTCGTCCAGGTACCGCCAATCCACGGACTCGAAGGCCTTCTCGAAGTCAATGAGGAGTAGTGCCAAATAGGGAGTTAGCAACTGGCGGTTTGCCAAGGCCAGGTGGAGACGTCGGAGACAGTGCCTAGTCCCCCTAATTGGCATGAACCCACACTGGTCGGGGTGTATCAATTTGGTGAGGGAGGGCCTCAACCGTTGGGCTAGGACTGCGGCAAATATTTTAACCTCTGTATTTATGAGAGAGATTGGGTAGTGGTCGACATAGTTGAGCGAAAGCGGATGTGTTTTAGGGAGAACAACAATGGTGGTGACATCTGTTTTGGGGGAAAGGAGCCCGTCTCGAGCGCTTCAGCAAATAGATCAGAGAGGTGCGGAACGAGTATCTCCCAGTATGCAGCATAGTACTCCTGTGGGAGACTGTCAGGGCCTGGGGTTTTACCCGGTGAGGTGCGCGTTATGGCATCATTGTTCTCCTCACGGGTAATGGGGAGGTCGATATCGGTGGATTCAGCTGCGCTGAGGCGAGGAAGATGTAGGTGACCCAAATTGATCAGTTCTGGGAGGGAGGTTTCAGGGCGTTGCGCTGAGTTTAGCTCGCGATAGTACGAGGCGAAGGTCTGGGCCATTGCTAGGGGGGAGCAATGGGCAAAGCCGTCCTGGTCTTTAATCTCCGGAATTATGCATAGCCAAATCTCGCTGGAAAGGGACAGTGGTTGTCCAGGAGATGGGTCTCTTGGAGTAGGAGTATGTCAGATGCCTGGTGTTGGGCGTAGCGTAGGACTGCCGTTCGTTTAACCCTGCCGAGGAGCCCATTGACATCCCAAGATAGTATGCGGAGGGAGATTCCGTTACTGTTCATACACGTCATGGTGAGTGCAAGTGGGGTCGGAGGTCTGCAAGACCCAAGCTGGCTGTGGGAGTGACGGGGGTCTGATCTGGCTGCAGGACAGCAACTGTGACTGTAGATCGTAAGCGGTATGTGGGACTATCGTAATGTACAATAAGAACGCTGTTGTGACAACATGGTAAAACAACAACAACATCAGGACAACGGTCCAAACCTCATCCCCCCACCCTATACTTCGGGAACAGAAGCATCTGTCGTCCCAATTAGGCAGAGTAAATAACCAAACTAAAACATTCGGGTTGGATTGCATGGAGGACCCCTCCTTACATAAGGATACTCATTGTCTCGGCAGAGAGAACAGTAGATTGTAGCAAGGACCTTGCCATGGTGTGTTTGATAGGGATATCAACATCATGGCACTGGTTAAGTCCATTACTGCGCCGGGCTGCAAAAGAGCTTGGAATCAGCAGAGGCAATGTGGAGGCTTCCTGGTGAGGCGGTTCAATGCGGCTCTTGGAAGTATATCGTTATTTTAAAGCTCGAACATGGTTGCATGTGTAGAAGCAACCATGTTTGTCATCTTCGAATGATAAACAGTTGTACCGCATGGCCAGTTTCATTCCAAGGTAGCTGCCCAGTTTACAAGCTGTTGCTGTGCAGGGTGTGGTGCAGTCCAGATGAAATGAGCAGCAAATGAGGAGCCTGGTAGCATCGTCTGATGAGCTGCAGTAAGTCTCTGTGAATAATAATTAAAATAAGAATTGACTGGACACCTATAAAACAGAAAATGGAAAACTAACGGACAAGCCAACCAGCCATGGCATTGAAGCACAATCGCATTCAGGCAGAGGTGTAATTGTGATCAATTAAAATTTTATTTCTTATAGGACAATAGAGCCAATGGATGACATGGGCTGACTGATTGCTCCATAATGTATGCCGTCATAGATGGAAGCAGAGTAAGAATGAGACTCAAACAGACCAATGGCAGACAACGACTAATCAAAAGCCTCTCTATGTATGTATATGCATGTATATATGTGTTATACCTGGCATCTTTTGGTATGGTTTCCCTGTCTTTTTGCTTCTGACCTGTTTTTGACTGTGTGCTGAATTTTGTTTTTGCTGGCTTTAGAACTCTGGGCACTTTACCACTGCTGACAAGTGCTAAAGTGCTCTGTGTCTAAAATCTGATGGTAATTGGTTTCGCCATGATTGGTGTATATGATTTACTAGTAAATTCCTAATAGGGTGCACCATGTGTGCCCAGGGACTGTAACTCGAATGCTACTAGTGTGCCTGCAGCACTGATTGTGCCACTCACATGAGTAGGCTTGCAAACCTGTCTCAGGCCTGCCACTGCAGCACCTGTGGGGACAATTGTAAACTGCCATGTCAACCTGGCAAGTGCCCCTACGTGCCAGGCTCAAATCTTCCCTTTTATTACATGTAAGGCACCCTTAAGGTAGGCCCTAGGTAGCCCCATGGACAGGTTGCAGTGTATTTAAAAGGTAGAACATGTAGAACATGTACTTGTGAGTTTTATATGTCCTGGTAGTAAAAAAGGGCTAAATTTGTTTTTCACTACAGCAAGGCCTATCTCGCCCATAGGTTAGCATTGGAGCTGCCTTGTATCTTCCACATGGGAACAGATAGAACATTGGAGTTTGGTGTCTCTGGACTCACAATTTAAAAAAACACGACTTTTAGTAGAGGTGTTTTTTAGATTGCAGGTCTGAAAATGCCACTCTTAGAAAGTCAGCATTTCCTTACTTAACTATTCTGTGCCTCTTCCTCTTCCTGTCCCTGCAATACACGTCTGGGTTGGATGACAGTTGGGCTTTGCGAATTCACTCTAGACAGTCACACACAAAGGGAGCTGAGGTGTACCCTACATATTCTGATGGTCCATAACCAGGCTGATGATCTTTCCTGAGCTAGATCAGAGGGAGGAGCTGACACTTACACCTGAATTGGGCTGTGCCTGTCTCTACACAAAGAAGTCTCCACTCCCTATTGTGTGTCTAGAGCCAGGGCCAATAAACAAAGGGTCCTGTGCACTACAAAGACTTTTCTTTGAAGTTTCCATACTTCAAAGATTAGAATGGGTATAAGTACTTGATCTCTGACACCTTATACTCGGAACACTTCTGGACTGAGGACATTCAGCCAGGAAGAAGAGCTGTTGGGCTGCCAGAAGGGACTGCCACTTTGCTGTTTGCATTTATTGAGTTGAGATTGCCTCTTGTTGTAAGTTTCAGGGCCATCAAAGACTTCACCGGTAGCACCTGGGCTCATCTGCTGAGAGGCCTACTTGTTACGTGGTGCCAATTCCAGTTCCTCGGGCCTTGGAAGTGATTTTCTGTGTTACAAGAGGAGACCAAATCCAAGCAACTTTAGAACTGGCACCTGTCTGCAACTTTGACGCTTTGCTGCTGCCTGCACCAAAGTTGTGGTCCCTGCTCGACCATGGCTTACAACGCAGGCTCCGATGATGCCGCAGTGCCTCTGAGGTACCGCCACTGCGGGAGTCCCGAGCACCATGCCACCGACATCCATGAAGTACCGCTCCAACTCAAATGCCACAGCTGTGGACCAGGGGTTCAACCTAAATGCCTCAAAACCGAGGCCTAGCGGCTCGTCCAATGACTTAATCATCAATACTGCGCAGCAGTAAGTTACGGAGGTATCGCACCTGCAACCGACCCATCACCTCCCCTGCACCTCGCATCGTCTGTGGGCGTTAGCTGCTCAATGACCCTGCACCACTTCCAGGAACTGACGCCTTACTTGCTACAGTGGCACCTTACCTCCTCTGCGCAATGCACCGTCCCTGAGAGCTAATGTGCCAAAGACACTGCCCAGAAGTAAGGTACCAACCTATCACCTGCTTTCACTACGCCTCACCTCCCCTGCGCCACACATCATTGTTGATATTTAACATATGCAAAGTACTGTGCTGGGGTCTGCCTGACTACTGTATCCTGCCCGCGTTCCCTCATGGCCAGACTGAACTTGTGGATTAGTCCCAGTCAAGCGCGACCTAATAGCCCCAGTTGGAGCTATTATTTCCTAAGAACTAGAACTTTACTTAATATTAAAAACTCAATAACGTAATTTGTGGATGTTGAACTTTTGTTGCTTTGGTCTTGTTTTACTCAGATAAATATTGGCTATTTTTCTAAACTGGCGTGGAGTACTTTTGTGGTGTTCACACGGTGTTACTGTGTGTGCATGTACAAATACTTTACACATTGCCTCTGGGGATAAGCCTGACTGCTCTTGCCAAGCTACCAAGGGGGTGAGCACGGGTTATTCTTAGTGTGTAACTTACTTACCCTGACTAAAGAGAGGGTCCCTAATTGGACAGGGCGCAAACCACTGCTAACTAGAGACCCTATTTCTAACAATATGTGCATGTATTTTGTACTGCCTCTGCTGTAACGTTTCATAACAGATCAGCCCAATGGCATCGCATATAATTATTCCTAATTAATCAATCAGACTTGTATTTTTTAAACATGGCTTGTCAACATAAACAAATCCAGCCTGTTGCATTCAACATAACCTTTCCCATGATGCAACCATTAGACATACAGTATATAGTTAGCAAAACAAAGACAATATAAAACCCCTCCTACGAAGAGTCCAACATAGATTCTAACAGTGTACGTCTTCTACTTTAGGGTTTGTCAAAGACATTAACATAAAGGAGTATCCTTATCTATTACCTTCTCTGTGATCTTCCATGTAACAAAATACCAATCCACCACTATTGCACCATTAAAGACCTACTAGCTTCAACTTATGCTTTCCACAATAAATAAGTCAGGCTTGCTGTTTTTGTCATAGTTTTTCATAATAAAAAGATGAGACAACGGAGTCTCTGACAACTAACATAGGCCTTTGCCTGCATTCCTCTAGGCCACTGCAGTCTATGGCACTGCTCTGTACATCACTGTACTCTAGTCTGCACCACTGCACTTTACGCCACTGCACTCTATGTCACTGCATACTACACCACTGAACTATTTGCCACTCTACTCTATGGCACACCCCTACACTCTATGCCACTGAACGCTATGCCAGTAAACTCTATGCAACTCTACACCACTGTGCACCACTCTACTCTATGCTACTGCACTCTACACCACTGGTCTCTACACCACTGCAACTATTCCACTCTAGTCTGTGTCGCTGAAATCTATGCCACTTTAGTCCATTCTGCACCACTGTACTCTATGCCACTGCACTCTACCCCACTCTACAACACTCTACTCTGCACTACTCCACTCTACGCCATGCCAGCTATGCCACTCTACTGTACGCCACTAACCTCTATACAACTCTACTCTGCACCATTCTACTCTATTTCACTTCATCCAACTCTACTCAATGCCACTTCACTTTACGCCACTGCACTATGCCACTGAACTCTACGCCACTCTACTCTACGACACTCTACTCTGCATCATGTGACAACAATTCTGCTTGATCTGTCCACTTGGTCAGAATCTTGCTGTTCTACTGCTTATTCCTCAAGGATGAGGCACCTGCTGCGGAGATCGCCGCCTGTCCAGCATTCATGAGGTTCCCACTTAACAGCAATGGACAGTTCACTGCTGACGTGATCTGCATTCCATTCACTCAGTCCTGATTTACCATAAAATCAAAAGGGCACAATAGGAAAATCAAAGTGGTACAGAAGATTAACTTTTGTGGTTTCAAGACAATGCAGTGAATGCTGCCTGCTTCCTCATCGTACGTATGCTACGAGACATCTTCAAATGGCTGGCACAGAACACTACACATACCTCACACAGGCACTCATCACTAGCAGGCTCAACTATGGCAATGCACTCTAACCCAGAATCTCCAAGCAGCTTCTAGACAGACTCCAGTCCATCCAGAATGCACTGCAAGACTCATATTCAACTTCCCGCATCAAACCCAGATGTTGCCACACCTCAGAGAGCTCCACTGGCTCCCATTCACGAACACTTCCAATTCAAACTCCTCACGCACAGATACAAAGCCTTACACAACACTGGTCCACCACACCTCAATAACTGCATACACTTTCACCAGCCTTACAGACACCTACGCTCTGCCTCACACCCACTCGCACATATCTCCTGCATTCACACGAGCAGAACAGGGTGTTGTGTGACCACCCTCCCACAATATATCAGAGTCTCCTGCTCACTTCTTGAGTTCTACAAGAAGCTGAAGACCTGGCTCTTCAAATTACTCGGAGAAGATATTCACCTGTACACCTGCTCAAGCACCTGGATGCCCTCACGGGTGACTAGTGTGCTATATAAATAGACACAACACAACAGACAGACAGACCTCTGTCATCTAACATAATTTTTTTTATGGTGAAACAACTCAGGCCTGTTGCCTTTCTCATTGGCTTGTTACCATAGGCAATTCAGGCCTAGTGTAGTGCCTCAGGCAGACCGTCACAAAACTAAACATACCTACAAAATTACAATCAGCAAAATAAAATACAACCCCATCTAAGGATTACTATGGTGAAAATCTTCTACCCTGCAGGGTTTTGTCAGTGGGGGTTGCCAACATCGTAACACTTGCCTACTATGGAAATCTCTGACGTAAAATACTACTCCCTTAACAAAGTCTCATAACAATCCACTCTTAAAGATCTGTTGGCCTTGAGAAATTCTTTCACAGTACGTAAGCCAACCATACGGCCTACATCATAACTTTTGACTCATGGTGTTCCTCAGGGGTCTTCATTGATCCTCAATATTTATGTTACAGCAATACTCATTAGATCCTTTTGCCTTTCTTTCATGACCAATGCTAATGACACTCACATTTGATTTGCCTTAACTTTTTGCAGGTCACTACCCATGCTAAGCTTACCTCCTGTCTTTCAGCCATAGCTACATAGATGCAATGCAGTTAATTAAAAATCAATAATGACATAACTTAAATCCTACAGTCTGGCACACTGACTGGCGGCATGCAGACTTGCCCCCTGCTCCTACACCTGTGTCTTCAGTTAGAAACCTTGGCTTCTACTTCAATCCTTTTCTTTCTCTATCCCATCCCATCAGCAGTGTTTCCTCATCTTGTTTCTATCACACTCGATTACTTTGAAAATGACTCAATTACTGCTTCAGTCCGCACAACAAACTGTCATACAGATAGTTATCCTGTCACATCTTGATTATTGCAACTCTTTGTACCTTGGCCTTTTGGCATTTGAAATCACCAGATTGTCAAGAATCCAGAGCATGGCTGCTCATGTCATTGTTTGGCTCCCCGCTGGTCTTACCCGTATTTAGCCTCACTACACTTGTTACTCATTCCCAGCCTTATAAAGTTTAAAACTCCTGTCTTGTCCCATAGTCCTATTACCATTTCGACCCCAGATTTTACCAACAGAAGCCTGTTCATTATACTAATGGCTCTGCCCTAAAATGTACTTCTAAAAGGTTCTTAGTGGTCTCCAGAATACGCTGAGCCATTCTGATGGCTAGTTATTCTCTTTTCTGACTGCTAGAGCCTGGAATGCACCCCCCCCCTCTCTCCATTCCTGTTCCATCGACAACCACTTGGCTTTTTGCGAGGTATTCGAAGCATTACTCTTTGTCTCCACCTATTAGGTTTCAACTGCTTTTGGGTTAGTTACTTCTTTATCACCAGGATACCCATATTAGGTGATAGCACACTTTATAAAAGAACATTTCATTACATTTTATAATATATAGATCTGATCTAAAGTATCAGATATAACTTTTCCCAGTGAAACAATGAAGTAAATAGCCTTTCTCATTAGCTTGTCACCATAACCAATTCTAGCCTAATGTATTGAGCATAAGGCTTTCCACAAGGCAACCATCATGCATACAATTATGAACGTTAAATATATACTAAATTTGCATCAGCAACCACAGCAACCACACCACCGAGACCACCCTACTCGCCGCCACAGATGACATCCGCACCCTCCTACACCAAGGCCACACCGCAGCCCTGATGCTACTCGACCTATCAGCAGCTTTCAACACTGTCTCCCATCGCACATTCGTAGCCAGACTACACGACCCCGGCATACAAGGAACCGCCCTCGACTGGATCCGATCATTCCTCACCGGCAGAAGCCAAAAGATCAGACTGCTGCCCTTCCTCTCCGATCCCACGGAAATCACCTGCATAGTACCACAGGGGTCATCTCTCAGCCCGACCCTCTTCAACATCTACATGGCCCCCCTCGCCACCATCGCCCGACAACACGGCCTCCGCATTGTATCCTACGCCGATACACCCAGCTCATCCTCTCCCTTACCAAGTACCCCACCACCGCCACACTCAACAGGATGGAATGCAGGACGTCGCAGCCTGGATGACCAACAGCTGCCTAAAGCTCAACTCCGAGAAGACAGAGGTCCTCGTCCTCGGAACCATCCCCTTGGCATGTGACAACACCTGGTGGCCCACCACCCTCGGCAGCCCACCGACCCCCACGGACCATGCCAGAAACCTCGGCATCATACTCGACAGTCACCCACGTACTCATCACCAGCAGGATGGACTATGGAAACGCACTCTACGCCAGGCATAAACAAGTCCCTACTCCACAAACTCCAGACGATAAAGAACACCGCTGCTAGACTCGTCCTCGGCATTCCTCGACACAAGGACATCAGCCAACACCTACGGAAGCTCCACTGGCTCCCCGTGGCGAAAAGAGTCACCTTCAAGATCCTCACCCACGCCTACAAATGCCTACACAACTCTGGACCCAAATACCTCAACAACAGAGTCACCCTCCACGTACCCAAAAGAAACCTCCGATAAGCCAACCTCATCATCGCCAGAATTCCTTGCATCCGCAGAACCAAACCAGGAGGAAGATCCTTCTCCTACATCGCGGCCAAGACATGGAACGAGCTCCAGACAGACATCAGACCAGCGCCCTCCCTGAACACCTTTAGGAAGACTCTCAAGACCTGGCTCTTTGGCTGAACAGCACTGCTGAGCCCCCCAAGTGCTTTGAGACCCTCCCTGGTGAGTAGCGCACTTCAAATTCCCTGATTGATTGATCAACATTGTGAAAGTGACTGGGTGAGTGTGTGCTAGTGTCAGTGACTGTGTAGGTGAGTGAGTATGTGTTAGTATCTGTATGAATAAGTGAGTGGGTGTCTGTATAACTGTATAGGCCAGGAAGTGTCTGTGTGATTCACCCTATGAGTGAGTGAGTAGGCGTGTGAGTAGCTCTATGGGTAACTGACAGTGTGTGAATGGTTGTATGGGTGTATGAGTGGATATATCAGTGGCTGTAATAATAAGTGAGTTGGTGTATGAGTGGCTGTGTGGGTGACTAGGTAGATGTGTGTTTAGACCTATGATTCTGTGAGTGGGTGTGTAAGTACTGGTATGGGTGTGTCAATGGTTTTGGAATGGTAGTGTGGAAGTTGAAGTGGGTATATGAGATGTCATTAGGGATTTCACTGGCCATGTCATGAGAGATATAATATGTGAGGTCATAAGCAGTGCATTGCGGGGGCGAGAAATAGTTAGTTCAGCTAACTATAACTGCTGACTTTCTCTGGTTTTGTATGAGTGAAACCTGAGCCTAACTATAACGTCTCTGTAACCTTTGTTTTTTCTGTGAATTTCTAAGGTTTTCAAATTCCATTTTCTAACTATAACGTCCCTGTAACCTATGTTTTATTCTTTGAATATATAAGGTTTGACCCTAGAGCAAGAGAAAAATCTGCATTCTCCGCCCCAGATGGGCATTATCAGCTCACTGTTATGCCCTTTGGATTAAAGAATGCTCTAGGCTCCTTCCAGAGATTGGTGAATAAATTCCTTGCTTGGTTGGACACTTTTAGTGCAGTATATCTAGACGATGTTGCTGTCTATAGTTCCACTTAGCAGGAGCACCTGATCTACCATGGGTAAGTCCTGCAAACTGCAGTCTTCACTATCAAGGCAAGCAAGTGCCAGATAGGGCAGGGCAATGTTGTGTACTTGGGTCACCTTGTAGGTGGAGGCCAAGTTCAACCTTTACAGCCCAAGATACAGACAATTCTAGACTGGGAAGCCCCAACAACCCAGACCCAGTTAAGGGCATTCCTTAGCTTGACTGAATACTACTGGAGGTTTGAGAAGAGGTATGGTACCATTGTTGCACCCCTCACCAAACGCACCTCCAAGAAGATGCTAAAGAAGATAAACTGGACAGTGAGCTGTCAAAAGGCTTTTGACACCCTGAAAGAAGCAATGTGTTCAGAACCAATTCTTAAACCTCCGGATTATTCAAAGCAGTTCATTGTGCAGATGGATGCTTCTGAACATGGGTTTAGAGTGGTCCTTTCCTAGACCAATGATGATGGCCATGACTAACCGGTTGATTTCATTAGCAGGAGGTTACACCCCCCCCCTCCAGAGCAGCATTGACGTGCCATTCAGAGGGAAGCCTTTGCTGTGGTTTTGTTCCTGAAGAAGCTGAGAGCATACCTGTTTAGTACCCAGTTCCTTGTCCAAACCAACCACAGGCCTCTCTGATCTCTGATGCAGATTAAGGGTGAAAACCCCAAACTATTGACGTGGTCAATCGCCCTACAGGGTATGGATTTTACAGTGGAGCACTGACCTGGGACTGACCATGGCAATGTAGATGGCCTTTCCAGATTTTTCCACTTAGACGATGAAGACTCTCTTGGCAAAGGTTATTTTCATTCTCTTTCATTTGGGGGGTGGGGGATTGTGTATGAAAGTGCCCCTTTTTGACATGCCACCCCCACTTTTTGCTTGGTATCTGATGCAAATTTTGCAGACGTGCACTGGAGTCCTGCTGTCCAGGTCTCCAGTGCTAGATCTCTTTCCCTAAAAATGTACAATTGTTCCCCCAATTGGCAATACCTTTAGCACCCCTTTTAAGTCCCTGGTAAATGGTACATTTACATCCAAGAAAGTACAAGCATGGAAACTATCAATTGGAAATGTACTAAATATTAATCTAAGCCTGCTATGGGAGGGCCACTACAAAAGATGACATTGCTACTCACGTATGGGAACACAACCATCCCCAACGTCACTGAAATAGAAGTAAGGCAAGTATTATAAGATTTTAGAGACGCAAGCACTAGCTCCCAAGAGCCCACAACGAAAATACTAAAATATATACTTCTTATAGTCCCAGAACACATCACAGGCCAGCTAACAGCTCTACCCACCTTCATTCACTTAGTTGCACGTACTGAAAAAGCTAACAGTGGTACTTCTCCTGTCCCCAGAAAATACCAAGAAATCTGTGACGGGCGGGCTCACTGGGCAAGACATTAGAGCCCGATGTCGACTGGTGGTCTGCAGTGCCTCTATCTCCCCCTCTTGTCCCCTCTCAGCGGTAAAACTGGAAACCACAATCCACACCTTTATTGGAACCAACGGAGGATGAACCTGAAGCCGGCTCCTTTAACTGGGTTCTCCAATGTGACGAGACTCTGCCCCCAACTGACGTCAGGACGCTCCAGGCGTTAAGAACTGAGAAATCCAGGAAGTGGGTGTGCATAGACACCGGAGCGGAGGAAGAGCCGAGAGTGAGAGCGTTCGTGGTGAGCAGAGGAGAGGACGAGGAATGCTGAGCAGAACGAAGACCGGGTCCAGCTACAGTCCCGACGGAGCCAGGAGGCCAACGTCCCCATGTGGAAGAGGTACGATACAAGTTCTCGGGGTGGGTGGGGAGGAGAGACCGCACGACTACCTAAGCGGGAACCCTCAGACCCCCGCTAAATCACCAATTACAACTTTCCTCACACACGAGCACTAGCTCATGAATCCCAATTCCGTTGTGTGTCACGACGTGCATAAGAGTGTGTGGTGCCTCCTTCACTCCCCGTTCCCTTAAGCATTGGTAATCAACCGGACAAGAGTCCTGATACCTCTTTTTCTTTTGTTTGTCTTCATACCCTCCTCTACCCATCGGTATGGACGGAATACGGAGACCGGTCATCGGAAGCCGGGAGGTGGAGCCAAAACCCATACAGAGTGGACGAGGATTAAACTGACAAGACGGATCCCACCAAGTTTGCCACTGGAAGAATAACAAGTCGGCATAAACGTGTCTTTAGTAAAATAAAACCCTACTTAAATAGACCTGGCCTACGACCTGTTACTTCTACCCCGCCACAATATCCAAATACCGGAACACTTAACAACTACATATAATAAGGAACCCTTGCTATTATATGATAGCCTTAATAGTGAAAAATGTATCCTAATATTTTCTACAACTGAAAAAGTATTGAAACTAAGCCAATGTCAAACTTGGGTTATGTATGTGCCCCACACAATTCACTCAGAGATACATGGTGAATATCAAAACACTTATATACCACTCCCATTTGCCTTACTAACTAATAAACTAAGTAGTACTTACTACATACTACTAAACCACATTAAAATGAAAACAAACAACTACTCCACACATTAAATAATCATAGATTTTGAACATGCAAAGATTCAAATCTCCTATGTAAAACTCTTCCCACTCACAGCTATACAAGGCTGTTGCTGTCATTTCAACCAAAGTATTTGGAGACACCTCTAACAATCAGCACTGTTTGTAGAATATGCAACAACCAGCCAATTTGCCTTTGAAACTAAAAGAAGTGATCGCACTAGCCTATGTCCATTTCATAGACATAGCTAACCTAGAAAAATCGATTATAGAAAGTTCTTTCTACCAAAATAATGAACACAAACTAAGTCCCCTAATAGATAATATTGAAGACACTTGGGTTGGCAGACTGCACCACTCTGGATACAGATGTCAACTCAAACTACAAATACCATGGTGGAATGTCTATGACAGAATTATAGCTCAAGAAGCCAAAACCAACAATGTAGGAGAAGGATGGCATAATGCCTTCCAGTTAACATTAGGCAGAGCTCTATAAATTTATAGAAACCCTATAAAAATAACAAATTTATCAACAACTATAAATTGAACAATCAGTAATCCAAATTCAACCAGTAGTTAGCAAATAAACCAATAGATTGTATGATATGCTACAATGTAAAGTAAAACTCTTTATTAACACCAAAGGAGTACAATACTTAGAATTGTAAAAGTGGACCAAAATGAGGTACACTGTTTAAAGAGTCCAGACCAGCCACTGCGCATACAGATAAGAGCGGTTGGGCCGGGTGGGGGGGATTTCGACATACAACAGCAAAGGAAAATGTATTATCTATTTAATTTTCCCTCGTCGTCTGTTGAAATCTCCACCCAGACACACCACCCCACCCACCCTCTTTTCTGCACGGGCCTCGGCTGGTCTAGACAAACCCAAATTGGTTTATAGAGGCACAAATGATATCCCAAATGATCTCTTTTGTGGTAGTGCAGGTGAGCAGTTATGTGTATCAGAGTGTAGTGCTAAGCATTTGTTGTACTCACAGAGGCAATAAATGAGGCACTACTCAAGAATAAATCCAAGACAAATTTAGAAAAGAAAGTCATATTTTGATATAAATTTTGATTTCAAGTAAGTACTTTTTAAAATATAAAATTTTGCAGGTAAGTCTATCAGTCACTTAAATGCGCCTTTATGCACAATGATTTCCTATGGAGGGAAAACGAATAGATAGCATACAGGTATTTACAGTCGGTTTCTGGGGATCTCCTTCGGGACTTAGGTTCGTAGGGGGTCAAGGTCCAAAGTACCACCTGCAGCTTCTTGTTACCTGCCCTGGAGCATCCAGTTGCAGAGGTGCTGTCTGGTTTGTAGCTGTGCACGCTAAGCCAGTAAGAAGGGGCAGTACCTAGAAACAGGCTGCAGAGGGGCACTTATGGACAAGTCCGGGATCTCCCAACAGGCTGTCTCCTCTTCTTGCAGCTTATGTTATTTTTGAAGTAGCAAGTTGTTCAAATGTATAGCCCTTTTATATTGTTAATTTAATTGTTTGTTTCATTTTGTTTATGAATTGTTTTTATTGGTTAGTTTTCTTTTAGTTTGAATGTTTTTTTCATTTATAGCCTTTTATGGTGAATGGAAAGTGCTGTTGAATATGTATTTGGATTTAATTTGAATGTATTATATATATTTATAATTATCTTAGTTTATGTTTAAATATTAGTACTTGTTGAAAATATTTTTTACTAATATTTTTGTGTATTGAAGTTTATATTTTTGGGGGAATTTATGTTTATTTTCGTAATGTAAAATGGTTATAATGCTGTTAGAAAATGAATTTTTTAAATGTTTATTTTAATTTTTTGTTTACAATAAAATGTAACTTATCGGTGAAGGAAGCCAATGGCTGAAATGGGCTGATCCAATGCCCCACCCTTTTTGTTGTGATAGGGGGAAGCAAAATGTGAATGACACCTTATATAAATAGATATAAATCGATATTAAGGGGTGACTAAAACCTCATCTATATATATGGATATGAATATATTATATAATGCTTTTTTGGACAACATGAGGCTGGCAACAATTAATGCTTTCTATAGGCCAGACCTAAAAAGAAGAAATACCTCTTTATCCATATTGACACTGTCAGCTATTGATTAGAAGTATAAGAAAGACAGCATTGGAGAGAGTGAGGAAAGTCCAGCAACATCTTTCTAACTGTGTGATGTCAAACCGTCAAAATATAAACAGTGAAATGAAAACAAATTAAAACATTTTCCATTTTTGGTGCACAAAGTTGCATAACTTGGTAGAAAGTGCAAAGTATTTTTATCCATTTAATGTATAACTGGAAAAGAACTCAAGAGGTGGGAAGTACACCAAAATCTGAAAAAGGAATAAGGGCAAGAAGGCTGAAATTAACAAAAACTACATGCACAAGAAGAAAGTAAAAAAAAAAAAAACAATCGAAGCACTCAAAGAGTGTGTGGTCTTCCCTGTTCAGAACACACACAAGGGTAGAGATTTACAAGAAACTGAAAGGGTCTGCGAATATATCATTAGATCTTCAGGCAAAAGAGCATTTTGACTGTTGGCTACTTCAATACACAGATTTTTAAAAAGCCATTTTCAGGCCATTTAGTGTAATTTGGTGTTTCTACTACCTGGTGCCTTAATGTTCCAGCCTTTACCTAGCACTGTGTACAGGTGGGCCCTGTCAGTTAGACAGGAGGAGTGAGCTGAGAGCTTAGGGCAGTTAGTCCCCGTATAGGCGATCACAGCGTTCCTACGTTAATCTACGCTTACTATACTGACCTAATAGCCAGGATAGCAATCAGCCTACAACGCTTGCGTGACCGCTTCATTGACCCGCCTAGATCTAAGGGTCAACCAGGCCAAGACGCATTTAATGATCTTTGGTGCAAGGAAAAACGATATCATGGCCTTTGCAGTCAACAGTACTAAGGTCAGTACTGTCCCCTTGTTTTCCTATTTAGGAATTCCCTGCGACAGGCATCTAACGTGGGGACCCCTTGAAGTCAAGTATAGCTGCTGTCTTTTCCAGAGCTTCCGAGGCTGTCCTTAATTTTGCTGGTAGACTAGGTCAGATGCCCATTGGGGAACTCACGGCCAATTACAAAGCCAAATGCCGTGCTGTTGCCTCCTATGGGGCTGGGCTGTGGGGCATTACTGATCAGGAGGGTTTGGAAACAATTAAGAAAGGTTTTAATAAAAGGTTATTATCTATCCCTAGAAGTACTAGCTCCTTCATATGCCATTCAGAGGCTGGGATTTGGTTTTTTAAATTATTTTTTTTAAGTGAAACCACACCTCCTGTGGCTTAGAATTTGGTCAAAGAGCCAAACCTCGTTCAATAGGGTGGTGCTTGCTGACAGTTTGAAACTTGACCCATGTCTAACTATCTCCTGGATAAGGTATATTTAAAATACCTGCCTATGACAGGGACCGGAAGATTTGTTAACTTCTCCCAGCAGCGTGACAGCAGAATTGAAGAATACTTTTCTAGCTGTCTGCCTGAAAGAGGGAATGCGGGGGTGGTTGACAAGCCAACTGTACGAACACCAGCAGTTAACCCTGTTTAAGATGAGTGTGTATTTTGTTAGAAAAATAAGAGGAACCCCTTGCTTCCCAAAGGAATAGGGTATAATACAAAAGTATTACAAGAGTTTTATCCTTTGGGGAAAGTATACATGTATCTAGTATATATTCAAACTCTTCCACTCATTCTCTGTCACTCACACCCTCTGCATTCTTTGGAAGTGAGACCATATATTCCTAATAGATAATCCTGACAACAGCAGGTGTAATAAAAATACAAATCGGTTTATTAATAAAACTCACTAAGGTACACAATTAAAAATTGAAGACAATTTTGCAAAATATAGTTAATGTTACACGTAGAATTGTGACAAAGATATTAAAACAAATCCCAATTGTATAATATAAAATCACACACTATAAAAAAGAAAGAGTACAAATCACAAGACGACAAACAACATGTCATAAGTAGTGTACACATTCGTAAGAACAACATGTCATAAGTAGTGTACACATTCATAAGAAAAAACTTTTCGGGGTAGAGCATGGTACTGTTTCATTCATAGGAAACTCCTTGGTCTAGCCACTTGACAAATTGTGTACTCTTCAACTTGGCGTCGACGCGTTTCGATGGACTCTTATACCACCATCTTTTTCAAGAAACAAAGACTTATTGTACTCTCAAAACCAATAATCATACACGTATGATGAATTAAAAGACCTCTCAGGGGCAATGGTAACTGCTCCTTCAACCCTGAACTTATGCTTTCTGGGTGATGGGGGTCGATACCTCCTATTTCTTCTTTGAAGTATGGATCAATACTTAGGATTAGACTACATTCGGCTGGACGTTGGTTGACTGTATTTAAAACTATCCTTACTGGATATTCATAAGTCAAGACTGGTTTTATGTATTTTTTGGCCTGGTGGTGGAGGGTAAACAAAAGGACTCTTCACATTCAAGATGTTCCATATCTGGGCGTAGCTCAAGTGCCCACCTCTCACATTTAAAGTATCTGGGCCAATGTTTGACTCTGGAAATGGCCAAACTACATAGCCTCCTTAAAAAAAACAGGTAAGAAAAAGCTGAATACGATTTCACGTAGGAGCGTGCAACTTACGAAACCCTAATAATCACAAAAGACCCTGAATCAGCACACTTTCTGATGGGAAAAGTGGACAACGACAGTAATCCGTTTTTTTAAGGAGGCTAATTTCCATAACTTACCTGTTTGTCCTTTTAATGATCACTCAGCTCAAAGCACGTTACACTTTATTTTCTTCTGTGAATTTTATTCACTGCTGAGAAAACACTATTTGTTACCCTTTTTAAAAGAGGCGAATATTCAATATTGCAGAGCTGCAGCAGAGCTGCTTTTAATTATTTACAATCCCTCCCTACTGTGAAGATCTGCATTTTAACTGCTGTTTACATTCAATGTGCCATAAGGCAGAGGGCTACGATGATGTACATTTGACGCGCATCCACTCTTATTTTGTCTATATGGACTTTTATGTTTTTATTGATTATTTTATTTAAGGGTTTTTAATGATTTTTAAAGATGATGCTGCATATCTTATGGATCGAACTGATGTATATATTAATGTAAATTCGTTTATGTTCTTTTACACTTTTATGATGGACCTAGACGGAATAAAGTTATTCTGACTGACTGACACTGTCAGCTATTCATTAGAAGTCCAGAGTATTCTTTGTCCTGTTAATTTGTAACAGGAAAATAAGACAAGAGCAGAGAAGTACACCGAAAGCAGAAAAAGGTATATGGGTAAGAAGTATGAAACTGACAAAAACTACATGCACAAGAAGAAAGTAAGAAAAATAAACAATCAAAGCATTTGATGAGTGTGTGGTCTTCCCTCTTCAGAACACACACAAAGGTAGAGATTTACAAGAAACAGGAATGATCTACGAATATATTAATAGATCTTCAGGCAAAAGAGCATTTTGATTGTTGGCTACTCCAGTGGCAGCTACCAATAAAAGAAATGTAGTGGGGCGGGATGGCCCCAAACTCACCAGTACTGCTCATCCTGCTGATCGTGTCCTTGCATCCACAAGCAGGAGAGGGAAGAACTTCCTTCCTGCTCGTGGAACGAAAATCCAACCAATCCTGGAGCTGCTCTCATTTTGAGAGCAGCTCCACGATTGGTGGGAGTAGTCTAACCCAGTGCTCATTTTGAGACTGGAGGCCAGTGCCAGCAATCCCTGGGCTGTTTTACAGCCTGGGGGTTGCTGGGTGTACAGTGCGCATGTCGGGCTGGCTGTAGGTAGCCAGCCTGTCAACACAACATGTGCATTGCAGGGACAGCTGTAATCCTACACTGCAGGATTCAGCCCCGCCCCCCTGCCCTCACATTCACACGAGCTGGTAGAAAATAAAATGGCATGGCAATAAAATGACATTGCTATGCCATTTTATTTATTAGTGTGTGCACTGCAGCAGGCGGGGCAACACTCCTCTGCTCCTGACGAGAAGCTGCCCCTGGCTACCTCCATACACAGATTTTTCAAAAGCCATTTTCAGGCCATTTAGTGTAATTTGGCGTTGCCGCTATCTGGTACCTTAGTTTTCTGGCTTTTACCTAGCATTGTGGAAGGGTAGGCCCTGTCAGACTGGAGGAGTGAGCTCCTTTACTTACGTTTTGCCCCGAATCATGTCAAATTCACTGCAAGTCAAAGGAACATCATTACTAACTGGACTCCAATTAAACTCAGAAAGAACCAATCATTTAAAGTTTTAAGACAGAGTAGCTGAGTGTCTTTAGGAGAGTGTAGTAAACCTAAGTTCAGTGTTAGATTGAACTGGATGACAAGTGCCCAACCACAGAAGCACCACGCTGCAACTAGATAAAAGGTACATGTAGTAAAGCTAATGAATGAAGTCTTTGTTGCCTTGCGCCCCTCATAAACTCTGCAGCACAACTACAGTCAAATTCAATTCCAGAGAACTTCATGCAGAGAACCACCAAAAGGGCCTGGATGTATGAGATCTGAGACTTTCTTTAGAAAGACTGTGCTCTACAAGTACTTCAAGAACAACGTGTAACTGAATTTAGCACCTGTTTAGTATCCTGACACTCTGGGCACAGGCAGCTTTGTTTCAGGCTGTGTAATCTCGTGGGAGAGAGCGGTGAATGCCAGAAGCTGATGCCCTCCACCACAGATCCCTGCAACCACCTGAGAATGGATATAACTCCAGGTGAGAACAGTGCCCAGGGAAAGTGGAAGTTGGGATAAAACATGCTCTATGTTCCCTTCAAGGTGACTGTATCAGTTCTCCGCACAGCAGATTCCTTCAGTGTTCTAGTGTTGTCGTGCATCTACAATATTACAATATGTTTTTAGGACCTTCACCTCCAAGGTATAAACATGACCATAGAACATAAATTGGAAAGTGTATGTTCTAACCTAATACCTTCCACTTATCCACTAGAATCTAGTGGCTGTAATCCTGAGAATGGTGTAAATCCTGGGAATATTAAATAAATACAGAATATCCTTGGAAAATCTAAATAAATACAGAATATAGAGTAAGTAATAACTCGAAATATTTACTATTACTGGAACACCCCTATTGCCCACAATATAACTTAAACAATAAAAAAACGGGATCCAAGGCAGATATAAATGAATGGAATTACATCCTTCCTTCAATGTATCGCAAAAAACAACCTCCTGGTAACCTTTTTAAGTGGAAACCCAGACTGTGGGAACTACCGCTCAGAAGCCTAACCGATCTAGACCTTTGTTATTTTTCAATGGTGGATTTATGTGAGACATCAGATCTGTGCCTTTTTTTAAAAAAGATTCTTCGCCAATCCGACTCAAGCGTACTAAGTTCCATTACTTTCACTTAGGGCTGCTGAGAAACTAGGGTAAATACCAGAAGATGTTTAATACATTGTAGTCCTCTGTCTGGAAAATGTGGCTACTGTGAACAGCTAATTTTTAAAGGGTTATTTTTAAACGGTTATTTTTCACTCCGGGAATCAGAATCTAGGGCTGGCAGAACAAAGAGCGGGTGGGATTATTTTTGTTTCGCTGGCAATTCAAGAGAGATTTAATGTGTTATCTTCTGGAGCTACCACCCTGCAGGCTGTAACATTTCTTCAGGCTCAAATAAGTTGTTACTGTTAACTTTTTATAGTGCTAAATCTTTCCCACAAGAGGTCTGCAACATTCAAATGTTGAGTTAATTTGTTAGAAAAAAAAATGTCAATGGCATACACTGTGGTGGCAAGGGACTTTAACGTTCACTTGTATGGGGATCTGAGGGCAAACGGGGCTCAAAATGTTGATTGCGCCGTAATGTCTGGCATACATCTAGAACACAGTCAATAGGGCACAAGCGTAAATGCCCTGCTAAATGAATTCAATTTAGTTCTCACAATGGATAATATGATCCTTGATCAGAAATGACATTTACCCTACCTTTAGAGGGATAGGATGTGAGTCTTTCATAGATTTTATCTTTGTCTCTGCACCATTCTTTTCCTATATCTCTGACTTTGGGATACCAATGAGCATTTTTAATGATCACAACTCAGTGTGTGTCTCAGTCTGTTGGTCTCCACTGATCCAAACCCCAGGGTGTGTGCTAAAGGGGCAACAAGGGCAATAAGAAGGAATAGGAGATTTAAATGGTGTCAGGTAATACTTGATGACTTCTATAAGTCTCTGTATTCTAGCTGTGAAAAGGAGTTTGATATCTGCACATACTATACTATACTACTCTGTACTATACTATACTATAGGATTTGTAGAGCGCATGATGATCCAAAGGCATCCCAGTGCTGGTTCCGAGAGGTGCTCCTTTTAGAACTGGGTGGCAATAAGGGAAGATTACTATTTGAAGAGCCAAGTTTTGAGGGCTTTTCAAAAGCATGGTTCATTATCTGTTGCTCGAATAGCTAGGGGAAGAGAGTGCCAGAGCTTGGCTGCATTTAAGCTGAAAGATCTTCCTCCACTTCTGGCTCGTTTAACCGTGGGGACTGTATTCAGATAGAGATTTGAGGATCGAAGAGATCTATTGGGGATATAGGGTCAAGCCAACTGGCTTAGAATAGGTAAGCCTTGTCCCTGCAGAGCACGATGGAAAATGCACAGTAACTTATGTTCTATTCTTTGTGAAATGGAGAGCCAGTGAAGGTCTCTCAGGCCCTGTCTGACTGGTTGCGATCCTGGTATCCCAAGTAATGTGCCTGTGGCTGCATTTTGAACTTGAAATTTGCGTGTCTCTCCTTCAGCAGATACTAGGTCCATTGAGTTGCCATAGTCAAAACGTGAGAGAACAGGGGCATGTATTACCTGTCTAGAGTTCTGTGGGAGCAGGGGCAGGACCTTGTGCAGCATCCTTGACAATTCAAAGCAACTAGCTGAAATTTTGATGGCCTGGGCTTCCATCGTTGGTGTTTTCAAACCACATCTCTAGACATCTAACATGAGTAATCCATATGACATTTTGAGCGCCTTTCTGGAGATTTCTAACGCTGTGTTTAGATTATTAGAAGTACCTGCATCCCGGAAGTGCAATAAGACACCTAGAAGGTTTGATTCTGGTTGCTCTAAAGCATCGAGAGATCTCAAGAGAGCTCTGATTAATAAGCTTAGGGACCAGGCTCTAGTTAGGACATGTTGCAATTTATATAAACGGGAGCAGGCTAAGCACAAAAACGACCTAAGGGAGGAGATCTGGATAGATTTGACCAACGCAAGTACCCTGTTATAGACCTATCTCCCTACTTGACTCAGCAGTTTTGGTTGTGGGGCGTATTCTTTTGGATAGACTTTCTGTATGGGCTGAGGAGAAGGAAGTCCTATCCGAAGTCCAGTATGGTTTCCGTGCAGGCAGGTCCGCCGTAGAACAGTGTTTGAATTTGTATGTGGTTTTACGTAAATATACATTTGCATGTCGTGGATCCATACACTTACGGTTTATGGACCTCTCAGCTGCATTTTATCGGGTTAATCGGACCAAACTCTCAGGCAGATCATGTTGACTTTGAGGGAAGACCGGGACATTGTTTTGTTTCTAGGGGGCATATGTATGAAAGCAAAAATTAGTCGCAAACGCTGCGAATCGCAAAAAACAGCGTTTGCGACTGATTTTTCGCTATTTCATATGTATGACACACTTCCAAACTGAAAAATAAGAAATCGCTAAATTAGCGATTTTTTAGGCTGCGAAACAAGAAAACTGCGAATTTCCTAGCGAATACCTAATTTGCGATTCCTTAGCGTTGCGAATATCGCTAACAAGAAATCGCTAGCTAAGAAATCGCAAACACATGTATGAAAAAATCGCAAATTGCGATTTCACGAAATTCGCTAATTAAGAAATCGCTATTAACACCAATTGCTTGCAGGTGGTAAACTGGTGCAAGGTACAAAAACCAGCCCACAATGCAACAAACACACCCACAATGGCTGCAATGTACGTGATAGCCAGGAGGCTGCGTATTCGGGCCCTTGCACACAGGAGAATGAGACAGGAACGTATCTTCAGGCTGCGCATCACCCTGTTACAGAACACTGACGAGGAGATCTATGACAAGTACAGACTGCACCCACAGACCATAATGGACCTGATTGAGGAGCTGAAACCCCACTTGGAGCACCCTACTCGCAGGACACAAACAATTCCCACACATGTGCAGGTCCTGTGCTCCCTGCACCTCCTCGCGTCAGGGAGTTTTCAACGGGTCATAGCGGAGGTTGGTGGTGTGTCACAGAGTGCACTTTCGCGCTTCTTCCATGCCTTCCTAGATGCAATGCTACTGAGGCTCCCACATCACATTTACTTCCCCACCACCCAACAGGCATTACAACAAACGATACTGGACTTCTACCAGATTGCACGTTTCCCCCACGTCATCGGCTGCATTGACGGGACCCATGTGGCCATCACACCCCCAGCAGAAACTGAATATGTCTACAGGAATCGGAAATGCTACCATTCCCTCAACATACAGATTGTGTGCAACGCTAAGTATCACATCACCGACATCGTAGCCAAATACCCCGGCAGTACACATGACTCCTTCATCTTCCGACACAGCGGAATACACAGACGTCTGAGTGCTGGAGAGTTTGGGGAGGGGTACCTGCTCGGTAAATACATTGCACACATCAATACATCCACTACATCAGTTGAGGGGGGGGACATTGACTCACCTATTGTGTTTTTTACCATGCAGGTGACAGTGCCTATGCAGTGCGCGACTTCATCCTGACCCCATACCTGGATCCTGCAAATGCAAGTGAGAGGAGCTACAACAGGGCACACAGATCTACACGCTGTGTAATTGAGCGAACCTTCGGAATCCTGAAGAGCCGCTTCCGGTGCCTGCATAAGAGTGGAGGCGCACTGCAATACAGCCCTGAGACCTGCTGTAAAATCGTGTCAAGCTGTGCAATGCTACATAACATGGCAATGAGGAAAGGCACCACAATTGATGTGACCGATACAGACACTTCGGATGACGAGCGCCCTGCTCCCCCTGCCAGACCAGCACCAGGAGTTGGGGCAGCTGCTGGACGCCAGAGACGGACTGAGATCACACAAAACTACTTTTAGGTGAGTATGGAGGAAATGAGACGACAAAGCCTGATGATGTGTCAAGTGTTTAATCACACTTCACATGCAAGAAATAGTAATTGTCCCCAGCACATGTTGTACACACAGTGCAGAGAAGGCACAAGAAATAGGGCAAACAGCCTTTTGCGGGTTAATGTACCCGTGTTGCAGTCAGTGTCCCCGCAGATGATCACCTCCGTCGGTGACGTCCAGGGTGGTTGACCCCCATGGTGCGCCCTTGGCCTGCTACCTGTCTGCCACTGCGGCGTCTTTCACCTGGCAAGGTTGGAGTGATGCTGCTGCGACTCGATGTGTCCTCACTCTCAGCAGAGGCCATTAGTGCGCTGCCACCTGCATTGGCTGTCTGCAGCTGTTCCACAGCAGTGGTCACCTGCGCCAGCCCTCGCGCTATGTCCTGGCAGCAATGTGCCATGTCCACCTGCATGGTTACGCTTCTGCGTGTGAGTGCGCTGGTGGTAGTGCAGAGGCGGTTGACTGCCTTGGTATAATTGTGTAGCCGTGCATTGGCACGTCGTCCAGCCCTGTCATTGGCAGCTTGGGTGTCCCTCAAAGTGGCACAGAGCTCTCGTATTGCCGCTACCATGTTGCGATTGTCCTGATGTAGGCGGCCTAGCTGGCGATTCATTGACCGCATTGCCTTGCTTTGCAGGCGCTGTTCCTGCAACATGCACTGTTCCAAGCCGGAGAACACGGTGCCTTCTCCTTCTGTTGCAGTGCTGCTCCTGGGCCTTGACCTGGAAATGGCCTGTTCACTTTGCCTTGGTGTTGGTGCGTCATGACGGGGCATGTCTGTCACACCCTGACTCCCCTCTCTCCTGTCGGTGTCATCGCCTGTTGCTGGGACTTCATCCTCAAATGGAGGCAGTGGGGGCACATGTGCGCGCTTCCTGCGCTGAATTGGCTGCTGCTCTGTCTCATCGCTGGAGTCCGCAGGGTCTGCAGGCTCCTCTCCCTCAGCGCTGTCTTCTTGTGGCATGGCGTGTGCTGTGGATGTAAAGGGGACTATATGAGTTTGTGTTACTGTCTGCATGTGGCACTCAATAAAGTTACAAATCTTTGACGGCTAATCTCTGACACATTTCTATTCAATGATCCCCAAAACACATATGTTGCATTTACTTGTGATGGTGTCATGGACACACAGTCAGACACAGTACTACGAGTACCATGATGCATTGCTGGGTGTGCTGTAAGACCTGGGCTGGATTGGCATGTTGGGAGTTAACTATGCGCATTTGGGGGAGTGTGCAAGGGATGGGGAGGAGTGCAGGGTGATTTGGCATGCATCTTACCTTGTCTGCTGGATGAGGGGTCGGAGCTGTCGATTGCAGCCACACCACCAACGCTCTCAGGCAGGAGGGTTGACTCCACAAGCTCCTCATGGGGGGTTGGCTGCTCTGCAGTGGATGGTCCTCCTCCAGTCTGACTGGCATCCTTGAGTCTGGCTGCCACCCTCTCCTTGGACCTCTGGCGCATATCATACCACCGCTTGCGCAGCTCCTCGATGGTGCGTGTGGTGACTCCAACAGCATTCACCTTGCTCTGTATTTCCAGCCAGATTTTCCTCTTCCTGGCCTCTGGGACTTTGAGTGCCTTCTTCCCAAACAGGAGCTCATGGCTGCAGACCATCTCCTCAATGAGGACCTCCTGCTCCTTTTCTGAAAACTTGTGTTTTCTCTTTCTTTTTTCTGCATCTTTGCCCTGCTGGTTTTGTTTGGGATCCATTGCTGGTTGCTGTCTCCAGGAAAGCCTCCTCACACTCCACAAGCAGCCTCTGGGTGTGGCTCAGGTGAGCAGGTGCAGGCAATCACTACAGTTTCCTGTTTGTGATGTCATCAGCCTGCACCAGGCTTGCAGATTCCCGTTTTTGCGATTTCTTATTTAGCGAATTTCGCTATTAAGAAATCGCAATACGGGATTCTGCGAATTATTTGCGATATTTAAGGAATCGCAAATGATTAGCGATTTATTTTATACATCCCGTTTAGCGAATCTGATTTTGCGAATCGCAAATTCTCGCAATTTGAGATTCGCTAAAGGGGAGTTTGATACATATGCCCCCAGGAGACCTCCACAGGGATACCCAGGCTTCAGTTTGATGTTCTAAAGATATTCGGAGCTCATGTCGTTTTAGTATTGAAAGAGGAGTGAGGCAGGGTTTCATTTTGGCCCCATGTCTGTTTAACCTGTATGTTAACAGTTTAGCGAAGGCCCAGTTAGATGTAAAAACTGATTGTCTGCAAGCATGTAGTCTACCGGTGTTATTATACGAGGATGATGCGGTTCTCATGGCTAAAAGCACTAAGGACCTGCAATCCCTGTTGAACTCCTTCGCTAATTTTATGGAGGAGTTGGAACTATCCATCAATGAGGAGAAATCCTTTGTGATGGTTGTCGGCCCTCGCTCCACTAAATCGATAAAGTTCAATTTAGGATCTTGCGGCCTTCCTAAGAATAGAGTGTTTTCATACCTGGGTGTGTTGTTCTACTCGGCATTAAGTTGGTATCCCCTAATTAATTTAAAAAAGGAGGATTTGATACGTGTAAATGCTGCGTTTTTTTAGTTTTACCTCAAGATTGGGCAGCAGATCCACCGGTGCTCTCCTGCAGATTTATAGTGCCACATTTATTTCTAAAGTGACCTATGGGATCGAAATTTGGGGATACGTTAAACAGGTTGAGCTGCAGGCAGTGGAAAATAAGTTTCTGAGGCGGCTCCTGTGCCTCCCACAAAGCACCCCCATCTCTTCAGTGCATGAGAAATTAGGGGTAGGCTACATATTGGATAGTGTGGTCTTCCGTCCTGTCGCTCTCTGGTTGAATGTTTGGTTATGGCCTATAAGATTTTAAAAGATTGTTTAGCACTTGGTCACACACTACATATTCCTCGGCTTAAGTACTTGAGGGTCTCCTTTCAGAATTTAGGGAGGGGAGACTGATTTAGAAGGGATATGAAAGCGGATTACAAATGGGTGAAAGAAAAATTTTTCAGACAGGGGCTCATGGACAGAGAAGGACTTTCATTAGCTTAGCCCTGTGCATGACGTCACTTTATGTTAAAGATGGTGTTAACTCCAGAGCCATACCTTCCCGGTGTTAAAAGTAGGCATGATCGTTTTTTGTTCCGATTTGATGTATTGCACTTTCTATTAAGTTCTCCTTGGGGCCGAAACAGGGATCACAAACTTACACCCTGCAGTTACGACAACACATCCCGCAGGATACCCCACTGTTTACTATGTTCTGTAGCTTTTATGCACTGTCCTGGAAGGCGTATATTCATATTTTGAAAAGGGCAAATTTCTCCCAAGTCAGACTGCTCTTGGGGAAATGTTTGCAAGTGCCCATGACATAGATTGTCCCTTGTGTCGTAACTTCCGGTTTGCCATATGAATCCTTTCATGGGTTACCCTCCAGATTCGTGCGCCAACAGGCAAACCCAGTAAAGCACAGAGGGCGGTCTGTTCACGGCCGTCGGGTCGGGGAGCATGTGAGGGTGCCCATATCCCTGCCCAGAGAGGAGGGAAGCCTCTCTCGGGAACGAGGTCCAGGCAGGTCGAGTTTTGGACAGCCCGACGCGCGCCAGTGTGATTTAAATCTGCCTCTACTGGGGAT
The DNA here is from genome assembly GCF_964204655.1 of Triturus cristatus. Lineage (NCBI taxonomy): Eukaryota > Metazoa > Chordata > Amphibia > Caudata > Salamandridae > Triturus > Triturus cristatus. Next base: position 1,140,010,106 of record NC_140590.1, on the reverse strand, counting down.
GGCGAGTCCGGGGGAGGGGAGGGGGGTGGGTGGAATAAGCGGAGGTCTGCCTGGTACAGGAAATGAGCTAAGTTTAGCGGCTCCGGTGTAAATCCCCTGCGCACACGGAAGGGCAGGAAAGGCTGTGGAGGCAGAGGTGGACAGGAAGGATTAGAGACAATTACGTTATCAATGGCACGTCACACGCAATAAAACACAGCGCCCCCTGCAAACAGAGTGATTCAAGCGCAGCATACACATACAGGACAGCTCACACGTCCAATGAAACACATCTATACACACGCACAGATACATCCATTACTTAGAGGCAGGCAGTGACACACACAATGCGCCCCAAATGTGCATAACCCCAACACTCACAAACCCACAGACTAAATGTTCTCTGACACACACACACAAGGCAAACCAGGCACAACGTACAAACGGACAGACACAACAGGCAGTCTGTAATATACCCGCAACATTATATACTTCCACACATGCATCCGGCTCACTCAGCTCGGTAATTCCACTGTCTCAAACAACACAGAGCATTGTACTACACATACACACACGTCGACAGTTAGACACTCACCTTATGCACTCAGGATGTGTATGGAACAGTGTGAGGTGCTCTCACTGCACACAAACGGACAGACACAACACAAAAAGCAGTGTAGTGCACCTACAACGTTATATACTGCTGCACATGCATCGCACTCACTGAGATCTATATCACAATGTCGCAAACAACAGAGAGAGTTGTACTAGCACACACACACACACACACAACTCACCTTATGTGCTCGAACACTGTGATGTGCACGAAAACTGTCTTTCTCTCTCGCTCTCTCTCCTACGCACACGCACACCGGGGCTGGTTATTGCAGACTGTAACATATTCTCTAGGCTTTGTATCGAACACTGTCACAATCTCCTAGAGCATGTTGTTAGACACAAAGTTTTATCTGTGCATTTTTCTGTTTCATGCTCTCAGGTCTCTATGGCATGATGACACGCACACTCAGATGTGTATCACATACTGTCAAGGAGAGTTGTCTGGGTTTCACTCTCTTCCTCTCACGCACACATACACACTGCCAACTCCACTCAGGCATGTTTCACCCTTTGTTTGTCACAGACTCAGATCTGCATATTAGACACTTTCTCTCGTTCCCTCTATGCCAATCTCTCTCTCCTTTTCTCTCACACATACACACGCGCACAGGGCACAAGTCCTAAAAAAAGAAGTGGGGGGACGCTGTCACCGGAAGTGACGTCACAACAGGAATCTCATGAAAAGAAGTGGGGGGACGCTGTCACCGGAAGTGACGTCACAACAGGAATCTCATGAGTATTCATATGCCTTTAGATGACGGGGCATTTCACAGCACTGCTACCCTGGTCTGTTCCTCGATGTCCTTTGCAAACCCCCCTCCCCCCCACTCCCCCGAGGGGGTGCCCCAGTTGCACAACGAAGTGCTCAAAAGTGCACAAGATACAGAAGGACACACATTCCAAGCGTTAACCGCCAACGCCTGCTCGCTCCGCCTCCCAATCACTCCAGCCTGCACACACCACATCTTTGGTAATTTACGGGAAACTTCCCTCCCACCCGGGCTCTCTGCTCACACAATGCTGTCCAGCTTTTGGGCAGGGGGGACGGCGTCCACCCGGAAAAACCTGGTAAAATAAGTGGGGGGACACCGTCCACCCGCGTGGTACCCCGACTCGAGCCCTGCACGCGCACACACATACTTGTAACCAAAAATATGATCTATGTGATGTGTTGGAAATGTATGCAGATCTCTGCTTAACCCCTTCGCTGCCAGGCCTATTCCCCCTCCTGTGCCACGCCCTTTTTTGGCTATTTGGGGTAGTGCACGCTGAGGCCCCTGTAACTTTTTGACCACATAAGGTATCCACGCCAAATTTGCGTCCTTTTCTTCCAACATCATGGGGATTCTGAAGGTACTTAGGGTTGGTGGATTTCCCTGGAGGGGTCACAGAAATGAGCCAAAATACAGCAAAATTTAGTTTTTTGGGGGGAAAATGGGAAAAACGGGCTGCAAATGAAAGAATCTGGGTTTTTCCCTGCAAATGTTATCAAAAAAGGGTTTGTGGGGCTGAAATCACCATTTTCAAAGATTTTAGGGGATACCAGACTTTTGTCAGAAACCCAACATTTTTTACACAGTTTTGGCATTTTTCTGGGACATAGCCTATTTTTGCTATTTTTTGTGCTTTCAACCTTCTTCCAGTTAATGGTAGAAATGGGTACAAAAGCAATAATGGATCCTAGAAAGCTATACATTTTAGAGAAGTAGACAAAATTCTGAATTCAGCAAGAGGTCATTTGTGTAGATCCATCAAGGTTTCTTTATAGAAACTAACAGTTAAATATAGGATAAATTGAATATTTGTTGAAAAAAGCGCCTTTTGTGTCAACGTTTTCACCTGTAACTTCTTCTAATTTTGACAGCTCTTTGAAAGCAATATACCGTTACATCCGCTGGACATTACTGGTTGTGGGGATATATAGGACTTGTAGGTTCACCAAGAACCCGACGAACCCAGAGCCAAAAATTGAGCAGCAACTTGCAATGGTTTCTTATTATGTACCGGTTATATAGTAATTATTCTGTAAAAATGTGTACATGAAAAAATCGGTATGAAAGACACCTATGTATTTCTGAAATGGGAACAAAATATAGAGTTTAGAAACAGTAGATATTTGCACATTTCCGAAATTGGGAATACTCATACTAGCATGAGAATTATCAGTCATTTTTTAGAATGACTTCTTTTTTACACAATGTCTTTCATTTGGAAGGCAGAAATGCATCGAAAGTCAATAGGTAATAACAGTTCCTTCACAAATCTGAATTACCCTAAGTCTCCCGATAAAAATGGTACCTCACTTATAGTGCCCACGACAGGAAATGGCTCAAAACCCAACGTGAACACACCACATTTTCACAATGCGAAATTACCCTTTTTTAGCAAAGTGCCTAGCTGTAGTTTTTTAACTCTAGCTCTGCCGGCACCTAGGGAAACCTAGCAAACCTATACATTTTTGAAAACTAGACACCCAGGGGAATCCAGGATGGGGTGACTTGACTGCCTCCCACCAGGGTCTGTTACCCAGAATCCCTTGCAAACCTAAACAATTGTAAAACAAAACACATTTTCCTCATATTTCTGTGGTGGAAATTCTGGAATCTACTTGGATCCACAAATTTCCACCCACCCAGTGTTCCCCAAAGTCTTCTGAGAAAAATGGTACCTCACTTGTGTGGGTCGGCCTAGTGCCCGCAACAGGAAACGGCGCAAAACGCAACGTGGACACACCTCAATTTCGCTGTGAAAAATGACCCTTTTTTGGCAAAGTGCCTAGCTGTAGTTTTTGAACCATAGCTCTGCCGGCACCTAGGGAAACCTAGCAAACCTATACATTTCTGAAAACTAGACACCCAGGGAAATCCAGGATGGGGTGACTTGACTGCCTCCCACCAGGTTCTGCTACCCAGAATCCCTTGCAAACCTAAAACATTGCCAAAAAAAACACATTTTCCCCACATTTCTGTGGTGGAAAGTTCTGGAATCTGCGTGGATCCACAAATTTTCACCCACCCCGTGTTCCCCAAAGTCTTCAGAAAAAAATGGTACCTCACTTGTGTGGTTCGGCCTAGTGCCCGCGACAGGAAACGGCGCAAAACGCTTCGTGGACACCTCAATTTCACAGTGAAAAATGAACCTTTTTTGGCAAAGTGCCTAGCTGTAGTTTTTTAACCCTAGCTCTGCCGGCACCTAGGGAAACCTACCAAACCCACACATTTCTGAAAACTAGATACCCGGGGGATTCCAGGGAGGTATGGCTTGCATGGATCCCCCAACGTTTCCTTACCCAGAATGCCCTGCAAACCTCAAATTTAGCTCTTTGAGGTGTCTCTTCCCCCTTCTGCTCCAACTTTTAATATACACGAGGATTTGGGGGCGGGCTATCTTATTGACCACATAGAGCCACCTACAAAAAAAGCCACCCACACACACAGAGCCACACACAGAGCCACCCCCACACAGAGCCCTGTGTTTTGCTCTCTCTCGTTCGCTGCTTTTCTCCTTCCTCTTCCTACTTTTCCCTCAAACACTTTGATTGTTCCCTCCCCACCCCACCCCCGCTTGTCGTTTAAAAAAAAAATATTTTTTTTTATGTTATGGAGGCGGAAGGCCAGTAAGGAAATTGCGCTTTCATACTGCTGCTTTTTGATTTTATTTATGGCTCATGCTCGCATCAGTGAATTAAAGTCCCCGATGCCGCCTTGTAAGCGCGCACGTTTAGTTTTGGGCCTGCTGTACTCTATCTTGCCAATGCTGTACAGCATCGCTAGATGCATTGGCAAAGCCAGTTGGTCACAAGCACTTTGCCAATGCTTGTTTTTAATTTGGCTGATGTTTAGCAATATCAATAGCCATTTTTTTTGTTCTTGCAGTTGCTGAACATCTTTGGCAAAAAGCAAAGCCAAAAGGTGAGACCTATGTTTTGTTTGGTTATAATGGGTCTATCAGACATCGGCTCTTTCAAACCAAACCACAAACACAATTTCTGAAATAAACCTGCAGGGGGGAGACAGGGTGGGGAGAAGGGCAGGGGGAACAGGGTGCAGGCCTTAACAGATAATGTTAATTAAATGTAGCATTGTAAAAGTATGCCTGTATATTTGTATATATGTTTGTGTATATACACACACACATTGTGTTTGCGCACACACGTTTAAAAGTCTACCGCATATATGTATATATAGGTACATGTTTACAAGGCTACGCAAAAACCGGGACAGACCAGATCTAGAAGTAAGACTAAAGGCTTCAATCCTACTTTTATTTCTGGTGTGACCTGGTTTTTGGTTCTCAAAATCTGGTCACCCTACCTCCAAAGACACCTGCCCTGGTCGCGGTCACTGCCGCGCTGAGAGGATGGCGCGTTGGTGCCTCGACAAACACCTCTTGAACTGGTACATTCAAAAGGATCACCTACTGCCTACGAATCCTTTGCAATATACCACTCATTAGGGAAAGTATTATTGAGTTGGATAAGGTAGAGAAGATTTAATTCAAGACAATTCCTTTGGGAGTTAGCGTCACTTTCATTTTAAGGACCCCTTTCTCTGACATGCACCTTCTAGACGTGTGGCCCCAATTCTGCACTTACACTGAACAAATGTAAATGAGTAACCTTCCCGCGCTACATCAACGTGGCATACCATCCCCCGGGATGAGTATAGAAATAGCGTCGTCATGTGAAATCTCTACTTAAAAAATGTTGTTCAAAAACATTGTTCATATAACATGCGTGTGCCCTGGTCTACTCAGCGAAAGAAGGGAGCTGTTGAGAGCACCTTTTTAATCAACGCAGCATCGGCTCCTGCAGGCGGGCCCTGATCGCATGTTTTAAAGCCACGGACACCATCCTGAATGGATGCTTTATAAAAATGTAAAGCTTGCGGCAAAAAAACAGGAAACCGTGAGGTACTGTGGTTTTATGGATATTCCCCTTTCATTCACGATCACCGCGATGGTAACAATCCTAACTTTTCTTATTAATGTTCAGAACAGCGCTGGTTTTAAATGAGATGACGTATGCGATGGTTTTTAATAACGAGGCACAATACAACCGTGGTGCTGTAAAGGACAGGTAACAGCAGACTCAAGACTTCATAGCACTTTACTTCTCGGGCGGTACTTTATGACAGTCAAATACCGTGGATCGTTCAGCATACACTTCAAGATTTGACGTGCACCTCATCTACACCTGACTCCATTTTAAATCATATTAAAATCGTGGATGGTAACCTTGTAATAGGTTTACGGTGTTCCTGTCGCTGAACTTGACTTTCATACACATTTTTCAAGTTTAAAGCTGTAAATGGTGTGTAACTTTACATTTTAAGATCTGAAACGCACTTTAAATTCTCCTCGGCATTCTTATGCAGTTTTTTATTTACAACTGTGCACACTAACACTGCAATCATTGTATGGTGCTATTGATTTTTCCATTAAATATGTTTTATTATGTTTTTAATGTTTTCTTTTTCTCTCCAGAGACCAGAGCAGCAGCCGAACACCGGAGCCCACAGCAGGGGGAGAGGACGCCATTAACACCGCCGCCTTTCTCCGAGGCGAAGCAGAAATGCCTCGGAGAAAGGCAGCGGCGTTTCCGGATTCGGGGGCGTGTTTTTCTGTTCTCTCCTCTTGCCATTGGCTGGAGGAGATAATCAGAAAAGTATCAAAAAACACGCCCCCGAATCCGAAAAGGCCGGGGCCTGTTCGGAGAGACAAAGCCTCTTCTCCAATGGCTGGCCAGCATTCAAGAGGCCAGCCAATGGAGAAGAGGGGAGAAGAGGGGCGGGTTCAAGCCCCTCTTCTCCAAAACATTAAATCTCCGGGCTTCCGGTTCTGCTTTCGGCAGACCGGATGGTCCCTCGACCTAATAAAGGAATTCCAGTTGGATCAGCGCAGCTTGATATACAGGATAGGGTATATTTTGTTGTTTATTGTAAGGATATTGCAAATCTGTGAGGAGTTCCTTGACTCTACAGTGGAATGAGGTCATGGAATTGGAAGGTGACTTTCAATATCCTTTTAACAATCAACAGAACCTATTTTGTTGCTTATAATACATGAACAGGCCATTACCCTTCACCAAAAAGCCTAAATCACTGCCTCTTGCTCCTTTGTGTAAATGAGTATAATTGCAAAATATTGAATAATTGTCGTGAGAAATTAAACACAGACATATATAACTATTAAGTTGTTGAAAAATATATGCAGTTTATTGTTTTCAAAAACAACTGTAGTTTATCCCCTTGGGTGCCAGGCCTTTTCCCCCTCCTGTGCCTGGCGCTTCCTTAGCGGGTGGGTTTCATGACGAGATAGTCTCGTCATGGGCACAGCGCGACTGTGCTCCATAACGAGACTATCTCGTCATGGGCACAGAAGAGGTTAAAATGCGGAGTAACATGCAAAGATTGTTGTTTTTCTATAGTAGACTATACCTATGTAAACATTAAATATGCAGCCTGAATGGCTAATTTCGGCTAATAAGAGGTAATTTCATGAGAAATAGTTTATAGGACCTGAAAAGATAGTCTTGTTTTCAACTGTTTAAATAGTAGTTTTTTTTAAATGATGCTTGACCTGCCCTTAATAGGCATTGTGAGGTCACAACTCAACTGTAAAAAAAGAAATAGATACATGTTTATACACACATATTGCAGGCATCTGTGTATTTTACAAAGGTTTCACTAATAAATAAATGATTGCTTGAGTTACTTTCTGAATTAAGAATCTCCAGTTGCATTGGCAAAACTTAAAATAACGAATGGGAGTGTATTTTGGAAACAAAGAACAAAAACTATGTCAATGGTCAATGAGGGCAAAAACCAAAGGATTGTGATGCCTGTTTGCTTAATGGTACTAACCAACACTGGGTCCTGACTCAAAAAAACTCAGTAGGACTGAGCCCAATTAACCGAAAAAACAAAACATATTGTCCAAACTGAGAATGACTGCACATTTCACTTTGTAACTCCTATCATGAAAAATGAAACATGAGAGGAGGGCTTTATGAATTTCCTTATTACTCAGGAGAATATTTATTATTTATTTCACATTTCTCTCATATTGTGCGCTTAACAATAATTCATTGCGCGTTTATCTTTTATACAAAACAACACAATACAATACATTTCACAACAAAACATAATAATCTTAATCCCCTGAATGAAAAATACATACTACATTCACTCTTCGAACATTCATGGCCAATATACTCATACATACAATACACATGCACTGAACAAAAGAGGTCCTAATGACACCTTTCCTTTTTTTTGGTAGATTGACTCCCAATAACCATATAAGTAAAAGTACTTTCTCTCTTTTTGGTACAATAAAGGTACAGAAGAATGTTGTTAATAGGAAAATCACAGATGGGTGCAAAAAGGACCAAACTGGTCGACGCGTTTCGAACCCCTATCTTTTTGGGTTCTCTTCAGGACCAACCAATTTCTGTAACAAAAAGACAACAAGTCCGTTTTAGATATTTTAACACAACTCAGAATTTCTAAAGAACCACCAGCAACTAAGCACACCCACCTTCAATAAGTGCGTCAAAAATGGAGTCTTAACTGTCTGTAACCGATCCAACTTGCCCCAGGGCTGTGGAACACAAATGAAAACCACTTATATTATCGTTTTTCATCCACAGAACAGAAGAGACATACACACAAGACAAACAAAAAGGCTGCTGAACGCGTCCGTTTAACTCACCATTCGAGATCGATCTGTTATCTCTACGGGGCGGCCCAAACACTAAAATGGAAGTTGATTGAAATCAATCGGAGGATTGATGGGTGCTAACAACCACTCAAATAAAAATTAATCCCATATTGGCTTACCGGATTCGGGGAAGGCTGCCTTCTTCACCGGCTAACAATCAAATGATAAATTTTTCTTTCTAAGAGCGAAAGGAAACACTGGTCGGTAACCTCCTAATGATCTCGAAGGGCTACAGTGAAACGCTAGTACGACCCGGGGAAAGGTGCTTACCTAAGTGAGTTCGCTTGCTCGTCTCACGTTGGAATCCCGTGCCGGCATCTGAAAACCAAAGGCGGTAGAAGTCGTCGTTAATACTGCTCCGCTGGCCAAAACTAGGTTAAAAAAGACTGTGTGAAACTTCCTGAAGGGGGAGACGGCTTACCGAGATTCCTCCTCCAGCTTCTCGTGGCTGCATCAGTCCATTGGTAATACTCCTAGGGAGTCTGGGAGCGAGTAACGACTAAATGCTCCCGGGTCAAGAAATCCCGTTGACTACTGGGAAATGTAGTTTTCTGTGCCGATAGTTGAGCGAATGGTGGGATATGGAGTTTTTGGATGGAATGCTAGTCAATCGCCTTGTCGGTGTCTCTATGCTACAAAGTTACAAAGTGAAATGTGCAGTCATTCTCAGTTTGGACAATATGTTTTGTTTTTTCTGTTTGCTTAATGGTGTCCTTCTGCGATAAAATATTATTACAGTGTCAAAAAAAGAATAACAGAATGAGTACATAATTGCTTTTGGTTATAGTTATTGAGTATTCCTTTCTATTTGTAGTAAAAATGTGTTTATTAGTCAATTAAAACTATGAACTGCAACCAAAAGACATACACAATAAAAACAAATAAATACAGGATCTGAGAAATAGATATTAATCATGAACACATTCATTTCCATTTGGGGAGCATTCATTAATGCAAAATGTGCTGCACATACAGAGGTAAGTTTCGCATATGGGGCAAAATGTGCATAATGCTCAAAAAGCTAGCAGAGCCAAAGTGCAAATTTACGCAAAAAGTACTAATGTTTATCCACTGGAAAGGAGGGGTATCAAAGATGATATTTTTAAACTTTCTGGACTTTAACTACCACAAAGCTTGTGGAACCTAGCGAACTGCTAAAGTAGTACTACATTTGTGCTAAAAGTGCATTTGTGCAGTAGTGCAAATTTATGCAGAAAGTGCAAATAATCAAGGGACATTACTTTATATTGATATGTTAATCTACCTTTTGTATATACTGCGATCCTGCATCCCAGTGGCTGCTTCTGTGCGCTGGGCTCAATCTACCCACCGTGAACTTTTTCGCTGTGTAGGAAGAGTCTCTCATTTACTTGGAGCTTAGTGGGAGTGTGAAAGTTAAATGTTTTGCTAGAATATAGTGCTTAACTTAGGTTTGATTTAGTTAGCATAACTAGGATGCATTAAGAAGAGTTCTTGTTACATTGCACAAAAGTGCGAGTTTCTTTGTTCTGCATGAGCTGCACATGTTCATGTGTTTTATTGGTTTTAAAAAATAATTGAGATTTGGCGGTAAACCAAGGTCTCTGTCCTTGTGTGCAAATGTAAGTTATCTCTAGCGTCCTACGGAAGGGATGTACTTATGCGCCACATTGCAATGTTCTGAGCAGGACCGGACTGGCCATAGCGGGCACTGGGCGTTTTCCCAGTGGGCCGCCGGGGTGGGGGTGGTTGGACCCAGGGGGGAGGCGTTTTTGTTACCAGGGGCCGATTGTGTAGCATAGCTGCAATATCGGCCCCCAGTAATAAAAGCAGCTGCAGCACCTCCCCACCCACCGGTCCAAATAAATTGACAGGGCGGGGTTGCGTTCCTAGTCCAGCTAAACCTCTGCTTTTATGAATGTGCAGATGCAGTTCTTTGTTTTCTCTTGTTTTTCCATTAATAAAACATATGATTTCTCCTATGCAATAAATATTGTAATTTGCAGTTAATGAAAATAACGTGCAATAATGCGTTCCTTTGAATAAATGATTGGTCTGCTGTACAAGTAACATTTTTAGAGATGCCCATTTATGTAAAATTGTGCGATGAATTTGTGTGTTTTCTTTGTCCAGAACATTATACAAGACGTACTATTAGGGAAAGAGTCCATTTTTATCTTCTCCTTAAGCTTTCAGGTGTTTCTGCTTGCTGCTCAGAGAGGCTAGACGCTCATGGTCCTTTCTGTATTTAGGCCTGATTACAACTAATTATTTGCTTGATTTCCACAGGTGCTATTCTTGCCTAATTTCTTAAAAGCACATTGCAATATTGCATTTTCTCGTGCTGTGGATGGGAAGGAAGAAACATCTTAATGGCACTTCAATGGGCAAATGGACAAAGATATCTGATCCAAAGCCACTCTATGTATTCATATTTGTATGTAGTAGTAAAGTTTGTTATTTGATAAAGTATTTATCATATTCAATCATTTACAACATATAAAACACATTCTCTGCAAGGGACCATCAGCGAGCGTGCCTAAAAGTAAGTGAAAACATTCTCATGTATTCTTATCTGGAATTGTGTGCGAAGCATGAGGTTGGACTACGAACCACAGCTGTCTACAAGCGAGACCTTAAAAAGGAACCAGGCACAGACGCGGGGAATAGAGCGATCATCATATGCATTTACCCTGAGCTGCTGCTCCCACGCCCAGTGTTGTGCATCTGTGAGGATTTGTCCAGATCTTGAAGCTTTTGGGACAACATAGCAGTAAAGATGTAACAGTATGTGTTCCCGCCTGACCAGGATGCTGGGATGGAAAGTGAGACTCCGAAGTTATGTTATGTTGAGATGTTTTATAGAGCGCACAGCTGCCCCAGCAAAGGGGCATCCCAGCGTCCACACCCCCATCACATTCTACCACAGACACTGTCAGAGCAGGTCAAGGCACCGAGCCGTGAGCATCCAAGCACACTTTCTCTCTTTGCCTTTCTCTCTCCCTTCTTGCAAAGCGCGCGCGCTCACACAAACAAACACAGATTTGCGTATAGCACGTGTCTCCAAGACAGACATCCTGAATCAGTGGGTTCAAACGTCCCTGGCTAGGAGGAACTAACCCTTTGGCGGTCTCACGAGCCTTCGGCGGGAGGGGCTCAGTTTCTTTATACTTCGGAGTCACTGGACTCCTTGCCAACGCTTCGGGCCGCGTTCCCAACTCCCCCAACGTGGCTTCGACTCTTTATTTCTCTCTCCCTTCACGTCTCCCCTGCCTCGTGCCTCCCCCGTCCCTGTGTCTCACGTCCCCTTCTCATCCATTTTCCACGGTCCTCTCTCACCCCATCCCTCCTGTCCTCCGCCTGACTTTCTAATTCGCTCCCTCTATACTTCCCCGCTTCTCCGTCCTTGCCATTCCCTTGTCGCCTTATCCATCTTTATCTCTGGCCCCTCCTCCTCGTCCCACCCACCATCCCCCTGACCCGCCCCCCTCCTTCTAGCTTCTCTCTGGCCTGACGTCACAGGCGCAGCTGAGTGTGGCATAGCTCTCTCTCTCTCAGCTCTGGTGGGACACAGTGGAACTAAAGCGGGTGTTTGCTGTGGTTTGGGGCCCGTCCCACCCTCTCCCCGGAGGTGAATGCTTCTCATTCACACTCTGTGATGAATACATTAGTTCTAGTGCATTAGCACACAGCTGTGCCATGTGTGTCCTGCGCACTGGGGCCAGGGGAAGCACACCTGCTGCAGCGAAGAGGGGTCCCAGTGAGTCGGTGCGCGCGGCAGTGAGGATGTGTGGGAGTGAGGATGTGTGGGAGTGGGCGCCATTGCGAGCGGGTAAATGCGCGGGCTGCTTTAAACGAGCGACTTATGCCAGATACTGAGAACTGCACTTCCGTAATTCGAAAGGGAGATAACACCACCACTGCTGCAATATATTTAATGGGAGAGTATCCGAACTCAGCAGCAAAGATACCCTGGTATACTTTGTACCAGCATTTGTATATTTCAAATTCAAGCCCTCAGTATCAGCATGCCGGAAGTACGAATATGGTGCCTGTTTGTTTGAGGTTTACAGAGTGTGTGAGGTTGCATATGAGATGCTCTTCCCTCCATATCTTCATCCCCTCCTCAAGAACTTGCTCCTTGAGAACCACATGCATCTGACTGTCTAACCTCACTTTCATGCCACACTTTCCTCTATGCTGCGTTCTGTGCATCGTGTTTCTGATATACAGCGTGCATGTATATACCTATTTAGGTTGTGTGCACTTGTTACCAGCTGATGCTCGTGCAGGTAAGAGCGGCGGTGGGGCCGGGTGTGGGGTGGGATTTCGACAGACGACGACGAGGGAAAATTAATTATTTATTTAATATTCACTTGTGGTTGTCTATCGAATCCCCCTAACCCAGCCCCACCGCTCTTACCTGCGTTGGCCGCGGCTGCTTGTTACTCTCCATTCCATGCAACACTGTCCACCCCTGAAATTCATGACAAATGCTGTACTGTAGTCAACAAGGGTCATGGGGGATGGGGTCCCAAGGTCCTTTTAAAGGCTATGGGGTCACACCAAATCACTTATAAGCTGCACCAGCTTGGCCCTGCTCCTTCCACGTTAGTAGTATCCAAGGGTCTTCCCGCTCTTTTCCAGGCTGACGGACAGTGCGTTTTCTCTATAATTGCACACTGGAAAACTATCTGAAATCCTTGATGTAGGTGAATGCATTGTTGATTTATTGGAGCGCAATCTCCTTTGTAGTGACTGTCCAAGATCAGTGGGTTCTTCCTTCTCATCTCTTGGTCTGAGAGCAGGGTCCATGGTTTTCCCTTTTAATTGCTGCTGAGTATGCTAAGGCACCAAATCCCCCACAAGCTCTGCCCATTTGGCCCCGCCCCTTCCATGTTAGTTGTAAGAAATGGTGCTGCCACTGGGTAGGTTGCCCACAGGGCGTGGTTGCAGGCCAGTCCCTGTTGACAATGCACTGCTGTGCACGGCCCAAGGCTGTGCGCAGTGTGGGGTTGGCTGCCTGTGAGGGGGTTTTCCTGACAACCCGCTGCCATGCAGAGCCTTGGGTTGGCTTTACAAATGATAATAAGACATTACTTTACATTTAAAAAAACTAGAAATTCACTGAAAAATAACAAAGGTTAAAGTAAAGTTGTAGTTAGGTGCAATAAAAAAGATTTGGGTTTGCTTTGAAAAAACGTTAAAAATTCACTTAAAAAACAAAGGTGAAAATAACTTTATAGTTAGGTGAATATGTCAGTGACAACATTAACATTTTGAACAAAAAACATAGAAATTCTCCAGTTATAGTTAGCAGAGCTAACTAAAACCTGCGGCCCCGCCATGCACTGCCTATGACATCACATATTACATCACTCATGACATGCTCTATGACATCATTTATGACATCTCAAATAACTTCATTTAGGACATCACTGATAATATCCAAGCTTCTTTTGTACACATTACTCTATAAACTAGAATGGCAGTAGAGGCCAGAAAGTAATTTCAAAATAGCTCAGAATAATATGAAGCATCAATAATGCCATCGCAGATTCAACTCCCTTAGGTGTAGCAAGCGTGTGTTATGTGCAACATTGAACCTATACCATACACATCACGGATAGTCTAGTTAAAATTAACAATCAACAACAGATATATGGAAAACATTTATTGCACATGGTATTGAATATGTATACAACTGTTCAGAGAAAGACAAGTTACTCAAAATATTCAACGTCTATTTCAAAATTAATGCCCTACTACAGACAGCCTTTAACTGTATCAAACCCCTCACAGCCACTGAACCTACATTCAGAAATTAAGTAGATATGAGTAGAGAAATGGGTACTGAAAACAGTGTTTAATCTATGGAGAGAGTTTACGCTGTACAACACTGTTTGCAGACAGAGAATCTCTGATGAGAAACACACCACAGAGTATTAAAAAGTATTTACTAAGAACAGTGTGCACTCTATGCAACGCTTGTCATAAAAGACTATTTGCTTAAAATACCCACGGTCTGAAGGTGCTAAAGATTATCCTACCTGTAGCCTTCATGCTGTGGGGAAAACTTTACAGGTGGTCCAAAACACAAGAGTCCCTATCATTAATCTAAAAGGCCTACAGTATCGTCCTCAGCCAAGTGTCAAAGGTTCACAGACTCCATAAGTTATCTCAGAGAGGGGCTATTGTTGTATATTAATCTATTTGCTGAAAGGGTTTGCCCTATGATTTATCATGAAAACACTGTATTTTGTATATGCACTAAAAAACCTTTTGAGAAACTTATTAATTAAAATCAAGATCATTTATTACATTAATAAAAAATAAATTATACAATATATCTCTACCTCCCAAATTGGGTTACAATCTTTAATAATCACAAGTAAAACTAATCATCGTAGTTAAAAGTCACTTTACAGGTAGCCCATCTTCTAAAGCAAAAGAATAACATATACATAGGTTTGTACCTGCTGCACACAGTCTTCTATGTTATGTAGAAATTGTTATGCTGAGACGATTCTGTTTAATAACTCAAGGCTGCTTACAATACTTAGTACTGCCAGGGTCAGAGGTGGTTGGTTTCTGGCTCCGGTCGGGGTGATCGCGGCGGCCGGTGGGCGGTCCTGGCGGGGAGTCCATTTGCCTCCTTCCTTGACATTAAAAAAAAAAATCTTCAAGATGGCCTCCGGTCACCTGCTCACAGGGAAACAGGACCAGGAAGATCAGCGGAGCTGACCATAGAAACAAATAGAGGACTGGGCTCAGCTTGCACAGGCACAAAAAGGAAGGTAGGACTTTTAAACACACATTCCTTTACTGCTATGGGAAAAATCTGTAGTTATTATCCCCTGATTCACTCATACCAAGGATTGCCCATACAATAAAGGAGATCAGTCTGGACACCAAGCGAATTTTAACACATCTAAGAGGTTCACTTGTAGGTCCTCTCATCTGGCACATCCTAACGACCAGCATTATTATGAGGTTGCACACCCTATGCTCCTACCGATTCGATTGTCCTGCTTTGTC
The DNA here is from genome assembly GCF_964204655.1 of Triturus cristatus. NCBI lineage: Eukaryota > Metazoa > Chordata > Amphibia > Caudata > Salamandridae > Triturus > Triturus cristatus. Next base: position 1,139,994,770 of record NC_140590.1, on the reverse strand, counting down.
CCCTTGCTTACCAGTATAGGGTGCAACTAGGCCCATCCCCAATAAATCTGCTAGGTCCATTGCCAATCGCTCTTTTTCCATATCTAATAAAAGAAAACATTAGGATCCCTTACTTTCACTCCCACCCTACAAGGTTTCACCTGACCTCTCTCATAATGGAGATAAGTCAAACACTGGTTTCTCAAAACCCGACTCGAAACATTAATCTCGGATGTTTATGTTTGTATCAACAAGGATACACTATCCAATGACCTCATCTTCTACACCAGAAAAAGAGCTAGTTGGAAGTCGGTCTTCTACGCCATGCTTCGTATATCGGGATCCTGAAAAACCTCGCATGGCATCAGACTCTCAGTCTCTCCCTCGCTCTTCTTCAATGTGAATGCCACCATCACCCTATACAACAACAGTATTATCCTAGTCCAAGCCTCCAAGGACAACTTAACTAGGATGGATACTAGCTTCCCTACTCTCAAAAAAGCTGTGATAGCTAAAAGCAATCTTCGCGGCCTAATCCAGCCCACAATCTCACCCTCACACCTTCCACCGCTATTGGGAAGTCCTCAACCCCTCATAACCCTCCTCTTCCCCTAGATGACATCGGATCCTTTCAATCCCCTAATTTAGTCCCACTAGACTCCTCACGCTCCACTAGACCATCGATTCCAAGGAATATTGACTCTACATCGACATACACTCCTCTGATCGCTTTGCGTCCACACCTCGAGCCCAGTGGTGGGGCATCCCATCACGCACCACCGTGCTTTCTCTACCCTAATGATCTTGCATGCACGATACCACCAAGCACACCACCATTGCTATCAAAGTCTAGGCTCTTGCCCTATATGGATTCTACCCAACGCACTCCGTCCCACCACCCCTCTCCCACCCCCTATCCTGTGCTTCTAGCTCACCCCACCACCCCATCCCCTTTCCTCTCAACAAACGAACCGGTAATACACAAGACATCATTGAATCATTGACTGTCCCTGACCTCTCCATGACTGCATCTGCCCTGCCAGTTTCCCCGAGAGATAACACATCTCAGGCGGAACCATCCACGCATTCACTATCTTCTAGCCAACATTCAGAATTGGTGGCACGCATTGAAGAGATCTCTCTCCACCTGTGCCTTCTCACGGAAGAATTTCTTGATCTGAAAGCCCTCTCTATCGATCATCTCCCTCTGCTCAGAAGGCTAGGTGCACAAGAGAATCCACCCTTGAGCCAGTTGGGCGCTGTTCCTGTCTCAGACATGCGACCCTCTCGCAGGTAACTCTTCCCCTCCCTAATGCCTCCTCCTGCCCCAGAAGAATAAAGTACGAGCTATCTAACAATGATATCGATGCTCTTTTCTCTTATGCCCTCCCTCTAAACACCTCTGGTCTCAAGCACGACCACTATGAGCCTAATCCAAATCCTCCAGGCCAACCCAAACAGGGAATCCTCCCACCAACTCAGAGCTATAAACAATGACAACCTCAAACAAGTGAACATCATGCAGACTCCAACCACCCACACACCTCTACAATTGAAATGTGTGCTACTCAATTGCAGATCTGTGAGTAAACATGCAGCTGACATCTTTTACCTCATCCTTAACAACAAGCTTGACATCATCATCCTCACGGAAACCTGGTTAAAAAGTTCCTCCACCCCTATCCTGGACCTTCTAGCCCCACCTAGCCATGACATAATTCAATTAGACAGATCCATAAAACAGGGTGGAGGTTTAGCCTGCATACATCATAATACACTCTGTTTCTCACTCCGATGCCTGTGAGCTGACGTCCAGTGAGTAACTATGCATCAACATCTCCAGCAATCACTGCCCAATATGCAAATTACACACATTCTACCACTCCCCAGGAGACAATCTTTCCTTCATTGAACAATTAATGGAAATAATCTCCTCCAATGATGCCACCCTAATTTCCGTAATATTCCTGGGAGACTTCAACCTTCACTGGTTTAACCCAAATGATCAAGCTGTAAACTGTCTAAAAACCTTCCTATTGGAGCTCGAGCTGACACAATATTGCGAAAGACCAACCCATAACAAGGGTGAAACACTGGACCTAATCATCTCCAAAGGAAAAACCATCACAAGAGATGCCATTATCCCTTGTGACTGGTCTGGCCATTAATGCATCTTCTTCCTAATTAACAAAGAGGTATCTCCGAAGAGGGTCCAACCCAAGAAAATTAAACAATGTAAAAGGAACTTTAGGAATATTAACTCTATGGATCTAACATTCTGCTGTAGAAAGGCCCTGACTCCCGAACCGGACATGTTGGATGTGCATGTACTCACCAACTTCTATAACACCACCATTGCTGGCATTCTGGACGAAATAGCCCCTCCACAACAAAAAAAGGCCTCAGTCAAAATCTCCAAACTAAACTCTGAACGCCACAACCTAAGGTCAGCTGAAAGAACCTGGAGATCAGTACCCTCCACTGATCATCTAATTCACCTCAGATCGGTCAGGAAGACATATATCAAAAAACTCAGAACTGCAAAGGCTGACTTCTTCTGAACACAACTCAATCAAGCCAAAAACTGCTCCAAGAAACTATTTGAAATTATTAAACAACAATCGAGCAAGACACCCAACAGCTCTGACCTTGACGACAGCCTTCCTTCTTGGACAAATTGGCAATCTTCTTCACTGAGAAAATGAAGAGTATTAGTATCGATCTGGAAGCAAAGAGAGCTATTCTCCCATTAGCAGGGAGGGATGATCCATCTCACCTTGAGAGACTCAGCCCATCCAATACTGGCACTAAGAACGATGCCTCTTGGTCCTCCTTTACCCCCTCAGTGAAAGAGATATTTACAACACTATGCGGGTGATCAACCCGTCTAATCACTTCATCGACCTAGGATATAGGATGGGCTTCTCAGGGCTGGTATTGCAATGGTTTACGTCCTTCCTCCATAATAGATTACAAAAAGTCAAGATAAAGCAATTCCTATCCCAGCCCTCAGGGGTCGGCACCATCACCAATACTCTTCAATTTATTCCTAGAACCCTTGGCAAATGCTCTGAATGCCGCAAACATCCTCTTCCATATGTATGCAGGTGACACTCAACTCTATCTGAAAATCACCTCCCCTGAAGACTTCGTCTCACTCCACTTGACCCTTTTGGATACTCAAAACTGGCTAATTGACAACCACCTCATGCTCAACACCTCCAAAACGGAATTCCTTCTCATTGCTCCACCTAATCACACCACAAAGATCGACGACTGGCTGAAACATCTAACGGCCTTCAACTGCACTCCCCGAATTATTGACTCTGCGAAATCCCTCCGAATCACACTGGATACGCACCTGAGCATGCAGAATCCTATTAGCAATATAAGCAAGGGGGCTAATCACCAGATGAACACCCTAAGGAATCTAAAACCGTTCCTTCCACAAGAGGACTTCAAGATGGTGGTACAAGCTCTGGTGCTGCCTAGGCTAGACTATGGTAGTTCCACGCTCTGTGGACTTCCCAAATATAGCTTTGCCCCTCTAAAAGCATCCATTAATACAGCAGCTAGACTGCCCACTGGTTCAAAAAGAAATGAGCACATCTCCCCAGCCCTCAAATCCCTAAAGTGGTTGCCATACAAAGGCAAAATTCAGCTAAAGATAGCTTGCATGACTCACAAAGCCCTACATCTCAAGACTCCCACGTATCTGGCTAAAAAAATAGAACTGTCTGGAGGTAGCAGATAGTCAAGAAGTGCAAGCTCATGGCTCTTAAAACCACAGATCTTTCACAACATGAGAACGTGCCAAAGATCTGGAACTCTCTTCCTCCGGAAGTCCGACGAATCTCTTCCACGACTCCCTTCAAAAAGGAAGTAAAAAAGGTCCTAATGGCTAAGTTCCTGCCTAATCAGCTCTGTCCCACGCTCATTGATTAACACCAGTTTGACAATAAGATTGCTGAACACCTTTGAATCCCAGTGCTCGCCTGCCATGCTCAGTTATGTAGCGAAGATTATCGAATTTTCTTCTTCATGGCCTGTATCCCATATACCTTAACTATGCTGCACGACTATTTTGTTGTATTATGTATATTCTTGTCATTCCCGCCCAAACTGTAAAGCGCTCTGATACCCACCTGGGTAAAGTTCGCGCTATTAAAAACCTTCAAATAAATAAATTAATATGTAGAAACATTGCCCTGTTGGAAACTTTTTTTGGCAGAGCAAAAACACTTGAGTGGAACATACTGAACACAAGTCATCAACTGTTACCTGCACGCAGAGATACTCTTCTGTGCAAAGATTTATAACGTATTCAATACTCCACACACCTATGATGCATTCGGAGCACATGCGTCTTGTAAACACTTACACCCATTAGCTGGACATAGGCTGTACAAAATAAGGAAGAAAATTAATATGTTAGCTACTCACCAGTATGTAAACTAGAAAACAAACTAACACACTCATTAGATGAGGCCATCAATGATGTCATCAATGATGTTATTTGAGATGTCATGGGGGATATCATAAATGATGTCATAGAACATGCCATGAGTGATGTAATATGTGAGGTCATAAGCAGTGCGTGGCGGGGCGCAAGTTATAGTTAACTCTGGTAACTATAACTGTTGCATTTGTGTGTTTTTTTTTTATAGTTTAAAACGTTAATGTTGTCACTGACAAATCCACCTAACTATAACATTACTTTAACCTTTTAATTTTTCAATGACTATATATATATATACATATATCAAACACAATCCTCATGTGTCCTGCAAAGGATTAGAGGCGCACTCGGCTTTCAGAAATCCTGCATTTTATTAAAGCCGGAACATGATAATATCCCTACGCGTTTCAGTCTCCTGACCTTCTTCTCGGGGAGATAGCGTGAATGTTTGTGCTGTTGACCTTTATGTCGTTGGCCCCTCCCTCATCTGGGCCAACCACAGCAATAGCCTCCAGATGTATTCTGGTCATGGTAGTTCATCAAAACCATCGTGATTTGAAAAAAGTCAAAAGCCGTCTTTGAATTAATCCCTCGATGGGCCGCAATGTTCATGTTCCATATATCGGCATCCACGCCTGAAAGCTCCTGGCAAGTCCATCATAAGGGGCAGACCAGGACCCCCTACGCAGCAATCCGCGATTAGCAGGGTGGTGCAGCCTCTGTAATGGCGCTGGACCGGCGCCGCCAAAACATCAAACACAATCCTCACGTGTCCTGCAAAGGATTAGAGGCGCACTCGGCTTTCAGTAATCCTGCATTTTATTAAAGCCGGAACATGATAATATCCCTACGCGTTTCAGTTTCCTGACCTTCTTCTCGGGGAGATTGCGTGGATGTTTGTGCTGTTGACCTTTATGTCGTTGGCCCCTCCCTCATCTGGGCCAACCACAGCAATAGCCTCCAGATGTATTCTGGTCATGGTAGTTCATCAAAACCATCGTGATTTGAAAAAGTCAACAGCCGTCTTTGAATTAATCCCTCGATGGGCCGCAATGTTCATGTTCCATATATCGGCATCCACGCCTGAAAGCTCCTGGCAAGTCCATCATAAGGGGCAGACCAGGACCCCCTACGCAGCAATCCGCGATTAGCGGGGTGGTGCAGCCTCTGTAACGGCGCTGGACCGGCGCCGCCAAAACATCAAACACAATCCTCACGTGTCCTGCAAAGGATTAGAGGCGCACTCGGCTTTCAGTAATCCTGCATTTTATTAAAGCCGGAACATGATAATATCCCTACGCGTTTCAGTCTCCTGACCTTCTTCTCGGGGAGATTGCGTGAATGTTTGTGCTGTTGACCTTTATGTCGTTGGCCCCTTCCTCATCTGGGCCAACCACAGCAATAGCCTCCAGATGTATTCTGGTCATGGTAGTTCATCAAAACCATCGTGATTTGAAAAAAGTCAACAGCCGTCTTTGAATTAATCCCTCGATGGGCCGCAATGTTCATGTTCCATATATCGGCATCCACGCCTGAAAGCTCCTGGCAAGTCCATCATAAGGGGCAGACCAAGACCCCCTACTCAGCAATCCGCGATTAGCGGGGTGGTGCAGCCTCTGTAACGGCGCTGGACCGACGCCGCCAAAACATCAAACACAATCCTCACGTGTCCTGCAAAGGATTAGAGGCGCACTCGGCTTTCAGTAATCCTGCATTTTATTAAAGCCGGAACATGATAATATCCCTACGCGTTTCAGTCTCCTGACCTTCTTCTCGCGGAGATTGCGTGAATGTTTGTGCTGTTGACCTTTACGTCGTTGGCCCCTCCCTCATCTGGGCCAACCACAGCAATAGCCTCCAGATGTATTCTGGTCATGGTAGTTCATCAAAACCATCGTGATTTGAAAAAAGTCAACAGCCGTCTTTGAATTAATCCCTCGATGGGCCGCAATGTTCATGTTCCATATATCGGCATCCACGCCTGAAAGCTCCTGGCAAGTCCATCATAAGGGGCAGACCAGGACCCCCTACGCAGCAATCCGCGATTAGCGGGGTGGTGCAGCCTCTGTAACGGCGCTAGACCGGCGCCGCCAAAACATCAAACACAATCCTCACGTGTCCTGCAAAGGATTAGAGGCGCACTCGGCTTTCAGTAATCCTGCATTTTATTAAAGCCGGAACATGATAATATCCCTACGCGTTTCAGTCTCCTGACCTTCTTCTCGGGGAGATTGCGTGAATGTTTGTGCTGTTGACCTTTATGTCGTTGGCCCCTCCCTCATCTGGGCCAACCACAGCAATAGCCTCCAGATGTATTCTGGTCATGGTAGTACATCAAAACCATCGTGATTTGAAAAAAGTCAACAGCCGTCTTTGCACGATTATTTTGTTGTATTATGTATATTCTTGTCATTCCCGCCCAAACTGTAAAGCGCTCTGATACCCACCTGGGTAAAGTTCGCGCTATTAAAAACCTTCAAATAAATAAATTAATATGTAGAAACATTGCCCTGTTGGAAACTTTTTTTGGAAGAGCAAAAACACTTGAGTGGAACATACTGAACACAAGTCATCAACTGTTACCTGCACGCAGAGATACTCTTCTGTGCAAAGATTTATAACGTATTCAATACTCCACACACCTATGATGCATTCGGAGCACATGCGTCTTGTAAACACTTACACCCATTAGCTGGACATAGGCTGTACAAAATAAGGAAGAAAAGTAATATGGTAGCTACTCACCAGTATGTAAACTAGAAAACAAACTAACACACTCATTAGATGAGGCCATCAATGATGTCATCAATGATGTTATTTGAGATGTCATGGGGGATATCATAAATGATGTCATAGAACATGCCATGAGTGATGTAATATGTGAAGTCATAAGCAGTGCGTGGCGGGGCGCAAGTTATAGTTAACTCTGGTAACTATAACTGTTGCATTTGTGTGTTTTTTTTTATAGTTTAAAACGTTAATGTTGTCACTGACAAATCCACCTAACTATAACATTACTTTAACCTTTTAATTTTTCAATGACTATATATATATATACATATATATATATATATATCCAAACTCCTATTCTTTTGTAAGATCCCCGAAGGTAAGGGGGCTTAGAAAAGACGGGCCGCAATCCAATAATGATAACCAGTGTTGGTTTATTCACAAAGAAATGGCAAAATGTATTTTCTAAGTCCCCTGACCTTGGGGAATCTTACAGAAGAATCGGAGTTAGGATATGTGGGGGTTTGCTACCTCTCGCTCTCTCTCTCTCTCTCTATTTATATATATATATATATATATATATATATATATCTATATATCTCCAAATACCGCTGAGACGATTGAGAATGCCTCGACTCCAAAGACCAAGCGGACACAGACCTTCAGTTAAGTGCTGCTTTCATTTTATTTGCAGTGTCGTCTTATATATATATATGATGCACACAGAATGAGGGTAGAGGCTATAGATACCGCACTTAACAAATGAAAAGTGTTTTTCTTTGAGTAAAGCTCTTACAGTGCAAAGAACCAAGGAACACTGCCCTCTATGTTCCTTATCAGGACAAAGGCCCTGTTACAAAATTTCATTCAAGAGGGTTCAGCACCGTTCAAAAACAGTCAATAAATGTTCAAAGAAATGTTCAGGACGTCAGTCTTTTTCTTGAGAAGATTCTCTTTTTTTATTATTGTGCAGTCACATGGAAATGAAGAGTCATATTCACATTTGACATGAAGGATCTTAGCCGACGCGTTTCGTCTCTTACAAGGAGACTTCTTCAGGGCTTTCTTTTAACATTTGACTGATGCAGACTGCAAGTTATTTGAAAATAGAGCCAGTAATCCAGGTTTTTCACGCAATCACTTAAGTGTAAAGAAGGTTTCAACTTGTTTCCCTCCAACTTCAAGAAATATAGCTATACCTTCCTCTAGTAGTCCCAGTCAAATACGTTTCCTTATTCTTTGTTTGTTTGATCAGGTTAAGTTCTTCAAATATATTTATTTCATTAGTATACAGTTAAAATGATATCCGTATGTAGGAGCAGATTCCCTCCATCTAGAGGTCCCGGCTCTTGAAGTTGGAGGGAAACAAGTTGAAACCTTCTTTACACTTAAGTGATTGCGTGAAAAACCTGGATTACTGGCTCTATTTTCAAATAATTTGCAGTCTGCATCAGTCAAATGTTAAAAGAAAGCCCTGAAGAAGTCTCCTTGTAAGAGACGAAACGCGTCGGCTAAGATCCTTCATGTCAAATGTGAATATGACTCTTCATTTCCATGTGACTGCACAATAATAAAAAAAGAGAATCTTCTCAAGAAAAAGACTGACGTCCTGAACATTTCTTTGAACATTTATTGAATGTTTTTGAACGGTGCTGAACCCTCTTGAATGAAATTATATATATATATATATATATAGACTCTGAATACGGGCAGTGGGTCCCAAAGAGATTATACATATTCCAAGATGACTGAGGACTAGGTAAAGGAGCGGGAAGAGGCGGCACTGGATATCTTTAGCTATGCTGACTCAACCACATCTACAGCCTCCAAAACTAAAGGTCCGAGTGCAGAACCAGCACATAGCGATGTAAATAAACTCACACAGGAACTGGAAAAACTACATAAACATGAGGTGTCTAAATGGTGGGAGTGCAAATCGCTCAAAAGATACCTTGACGTGGGACACATACCAAGAGGGCTTAGGATTCTCGTAGCACCAACATACGAGAATCTGGACCCAGCAATGCTTCAAGAATGGGCAGACAACAGCGCGCAATCATCCCAGAACATGCTCAACATATTAATCAAATATGCTACAAACGACAGAGACAAAATTCTGGCAAGAATTAATGAGATCTATAGAGAACTAAAAACATTTGAAAATCAGGAAGAAATACAGAAAACCCTTAATGACATCCAAACAAGGGTAACAAAGTACGAGCAAATAATCAAAGAAAGGAAAGCAGTCAAATTTCAAAGAGACAGGAATGATTACCTCAATGGCAGAATTTACACTTTTTCGAAGAAATTTGAAAACATAAGGCGCCAGCAACTATCCGCAACCACATGCAATCATGGTAAACCACCCGAACCAAGTGAATCAGAATGGAGCTCAGAAATAGAATCTGATCTGGAAAGCACGGGAAGTGGCAACTCTATGCGCAAAGCCCCAACACCAATACAGGAGTTTGTTTTTTTACGCATGGAGCGCATGACGAGCCTACGCCCACGCCCATCACGCCAAGTAGCGCCAAAAGACAAACAACAAAATCAAAAAGAAGGCGCAGAAAGGACAGGAGATGGGCAAACACTGCACAAAAAACAGCAAAAGCACCATACAGACGGAACAGACACAGATAATACAAAGTGCAGACATTGACAACACAGTTATAAATCTATCAAACATGGAGTTAAACCAAAAAGAGAAAGAAATTCCATAACTTGGACTAACCTACTGTACAGATACTAACTTTGTTTACACCCAGACTCGAATAGACATGTTCCAGTTTGTACGTAAGTTGAAATTACAAAAATATTTTTTCAACACAACTAAAAATGTAACAGAGCTTGAAACAGAAAACATACAACCAGGAGTGCTAAGTGTGGCAGACATTAATCTATTAAAAGATCTCACAACCCTGGAGCATGAGGAATTACTGAGTCAAATATCCCCAATGGATGCAGCTGCTAGATCAGACCTAGACATTTATCAATCTGTGCGCACACCGTTCAGACCGAAATCAGTTTTCATTCCCCTGCTGCAAAAAGATGGTTTGGATATGTGTTCTGACAATGTTATTAAAGACCTGAAAAATGTATCCTTAATATGCACTAAGGAATTTATCAAAAACAATCACAACAAAAGAACGGAGTACAATAATCTGATCACCAAGATTAAACTTAGATCAGACATTGTGGTTAGATGGTCTGATAAGGGAGGAAACATAGTCCTATGGCCATTAAAGATGTACAACCAAGAAGCAAACAAACAATTGCAAGTACGGGATTGCTACAACCGCATAAGCCCTAACAGTATAATAGGTATTAAGGAGAAATACCACAAAGTACTATACCAATGGAGAGGTACTGGCCTGATATCCAAACCAGAACTGGAATTTCTAAATAATGATTACCCGATTACTCCTCAGCTCTACCTTATACCTAAAATCCATAAAGATGCAGAACAGCCCCCCGGCAGACCCATCATCTCCGTCATTGGGGGACTCTTTGAAAACACCAGTAGATTCATTGACTACTTTCTCCAACCTTATGTGCGGGAACTACCAGCCTTCATCAAGGATACTGGGGACTTCCTTACAAAAGTGTATGATTATAACTGGAATGCGAATTTTGTTTTTATGACATTGGATGTACATACCCTGTACACTAGCATTAGACATATAGACGGTCTCAAAGCCCTTGAACACTTTTTAGGAAAAAGACTCATAAGTCTACATCAACATACTTTGATGCTACTGCAGATGGCAGAATGGTGCCTTGAAAACAACATCTTTATCTTCGACAGATTACACTACCAGCAGGTACAGGGAACCGCCATGGGTACTTGCTTCGCCCCCAGCTATACGAATTTGCATATGGGCTGGTGGGAGGAGCAAGTACTCATGACCACACAATATAGGGCCATGACAGAAAATTTAGTAATCTACACCAGGTACATAGATGACATCTTTGTACTGTGGCAGGGTACAGAAGAAAGTGCTAAACAATTTGCTACAGAAATCAACAACAACAACCTGAACTTAGAATTCACGTGCACAACGAGCAAATCATCCATCAAATTCCTAGATCTCGAACTATATGTCAAAAATGACAAGATCCAAACCAGGACATATAGAAAGTCCACGTCAGGGAACGCTATACTGCACGCCAATAGCTTTCACCCCACTAAACTTAAGGAAAGCATACCTTACGCTGAGTGCCTTAGAATGACACGTAACTGCAGCACACTAGAGGGACTTAAGCAATCCAAAGATAGTCTCTTTATGAGACTCAGAAATAGAGGCTATAGTAACAAGACACTCGCCAATGCAGAGCAGAAATGCGCAACTACCAATAGGAGGGCTCTCCTATTCTCATCTAAAAATACTCCATCTAATAATGACAAAGTACCCTTAGGGAAAACCCCTAGACTAATCACAGGGTACAATACATACCATTCCAACCTGCGCAAAATACTCAATAAACATTGGCATTTAGTGAGTAGTGACCCCATCCTGGGTCCAACTTGCAGTAAAACACCGCAAATAACATTCAGGAAGGCAAAATCCATGCGTAGCAAACTAGTGGTGAACGCCCCATCCACCAACAAAGCAGCGTCTAGGCTTAAGCCCCTAAGTGGATTCCATAGGTGCTCAAAGTGCAAGGCATGTAAACACGGTATCAACACCACTACCGTCCACCTACCACTCAGACACACACCATTTGTAATCAGAGGAAATTACTCCTGCAAGACAGACTTTGCAGTTTACGTACTCCAGTGCACGTGTGGCAAGCGTTACGTAGGCAGCACAATACACCCACTTCACGTCAGGATACTGCAACACCTCAGAGCCATCATTCACGATGACCAGACATATCCCGTAGCTAGGCACATGAACACAACCCATGCTGGAAAAACACTTGACCTTTCCTTCTATGTAATCGACAGCATCCCCAAAAACATCAGGGGCGGCAATAGATAATTATCATTGAAAAGGCTGGAATCTAGATACATAATCCTGCTAGATTCCAAAATCCCGAATGGTATGAATGCTGACGATGCACTTAATGTGCATCTCTAATATCCCAGTCGTTTGTCCCGCACCTTTAAACCCTGTCCACAACGTCAGGTCCTCACTACTTGATAGTTTCTATAAGTTTCAGTTGACACAGTTTTGACTTTTGTTTTTTTACATACAACCCGCCCAGTAGAACCCAGTCTGTCCTAGTTTAAATCAAACACCCAACGTATAGCCTTAGGCAGAATACTATACACCTCAGCCCACTTGGGCAGCACCCTATGTTACTCTCCTTGAATGACACCGACAAACTCTAAAATCCATACACCCTGCCCTAATAGATCTTACTTCAGTGCACTTGCATTTATTAATTTTGTAACACAGTTTACTATGTTTATGATGTATCAAATTGAACTGAGAACGTCCTTGAGCACATTCTAACACACCTGGTACTCCAAAATACAGCTGGTTCATACAGGAGGGTAACTCGTAACAGTATAATGTAACTATGAGCGTATACCTGTTTGTAATTTTACTTCGATACTCAAGACAGCAAACCAAAGTGGTATAGGTTCTCTCACTGTTCTGGGTTTGTAATACACTGTCACAGTTTATAAGTTTAAGAATTTAAAAAATTCAAAAAATCTAATTTTCTTTAATAATTGTTGTTAATTTCGACTAAATACATAATCAGTGCGTGAGATTTTTCGCAGATACAGTAGCAAAATAATTGTGCAGTTTATAACAATTATGACGAAGCACAAAAACACATAATATTTGATTTAATTTTCAGAACCCTCACCGTTTTTTTGCACCATCATGCTCATGCAGTAAACTCTTCTATGTTTGTTGCGTTTACACGGTTGCTGTGACAACCAACCAGCGTATCCCTGTCAACCTTGAAATGTATATATAAGATGACATGTGAGGAATCAGATGTAGTGAGCAAGGCGGTCCGCCGCCGAAACGCGTCTGGGTCATTTTGGAATAAATCTATCTTGCTTTGGTAACTTATCCACGGAGTCAGCGCCTTCTTTATCTGCAAGTTTGGACTGGTTTTTATATATATATATATATTTAAAGCTCCAAATTTTTCAAAAAGAAGAGACATCACTCACGAGGGAGGAAAATAAGCCTGTTTTAATTAAACGAGTTATAGGTACAATGGACGCATTTCGGCAAGCGCCTTCATCAACAATGAACAGTATCTGCTGTTGGGGTTATTAGTTGTGCAGGTTCAGCCGTTAATACTTGCATGTATAGTGTCTGCTGCTGGTTCTTGGTTGAGCACATTTTACTTTGGGATATGCTTGAGTAGAGTATTTTTTGGTTCTTGGTTGGTCCTTCTAGACCATTGTGCAACAGAGGGTGCCATTGGGTCTTGATTGAGTTGGGTCTGTATTGTTTTGAAGAGGTTTTTCAGTCTTGCTTGCTTTCATACAGTCTTATTTTATCATTTACAAAGTGCTCAGCTAACTCAGCAGGCTTCATGGTGCTAAAGACACAGAGCACAAGACCATTCATGTCAAACAGAACAAGGTGGCAGTAATAGGAGAGAAGCAGAAAAGAAAAGTTTTGGAAGCCCTTTTAAATCCAGACTGTAAAGTGAACTTTTGTGAACCTGGTCCTCTGCAGTGCAAGATAGGGATGATTGTCCATAAAACATTCTAAAAAACATAAAACAATTATAGTGTAAAATGTATTAAAACCCGTCAGCCCAACCCATTGCCCTCCTCCTACTGTACTACATCATTCAAACTCTGTTTGACAGAATGTAAAAAATGAGCAATTCCTACTGCCACCAGGGCCGGACTGGCCATAGCGGGCCCCGGGCGTTTTACCGGTTGGTCAGAAGGTTGGGAGCCGGTTTTGAACGCCGCTGGGGGCGCTTTTGTTTCAGTGGGCCCGATTTGCAGCAGTACTGCAATATCGGCCCCCTGTAACAAAAGCGGCAGCGGGAGTAGTGCTGCTGCTGCCGAACAGAAACCAGCCCTGGCAAGCAACTCAACCTCCCCCCACCCCTCCCCCCCAGGGAACAGTCGAGTTGCTTGCCAGGGCTGGTTTCGGTTCCCAGTCCAGCCGTGACTGCCACATCTAAATAACGCATATTTGACATCATCTCTACAGCCTTCATCCTTTGTACAATTCGGTATTTTTTTAAAAAGTGTCTTAAAAAATAAATGCGGCTTGAAAAGTAAAACACAGTCCATAAGTATATACCACAAAGAGAATTTTACATTCAGGGGCAGGGACAAAAAACATTATGATTCTGGACTCTGGCCCAACAACAGCGGGATGAAAGAATTGGATTACATCCCACTCTTGCCCTTAAAATTTCATTCCGCAGGCCGGAATCAGGTACCTGCATCAGGTAGGGAAAAGCAATATCTAGACCCAGATAAGGTATTGAAAAGCTGATTGAAGGTTTCTGACTCAGGTAGTACAGGTCAAGAGTCCCGGCCACCTTTGCCGCAAACTTTCTCAATATTTGTTTACCTGGAAAAAAGGACCAGGATGTACTTGTTCCACAATCAGAATGGAGGTTCTTAATACCACTTAATCAATTTCTTACTTCTCTTGCCCACCTTCTTTTACTGCCTAGAATCTTGTCCCAGCAGAATTTAGAGAACTTTATCACTGCATCATCCTCCAAGAGTCTGTTAAAAAATCTTGAAGCCTGGGTAAATTCTAACAAATTCCAGGAGGTAAGTTTCAGCTTCCTCCTTATGCCCTGGACCATGGTGCCTGGTGGAAGTGACAAAAGTCTTCTGAGGACTGCCCCTTCTAATCAATCCCGCTCATAGCAGGGATCTAGGGAAATGGCCTCTGCGCCATACAACCTCAGGTGAAGTATTTTCCCTTCGTAGGCCCTCAATAAAGTAATATGAGACAACCCTCCGTATTTCCAATGAAATATGGACAAACAGCTGGCCTGCAGCAACGTCTTCTGCTTAATACAATCCCAGTGTATGTCCCATTTTAAGTTCCTCCTAAATGTCTAACCAAAATATTTATAGTAATCAACTGACTCCTTCAGGAGTGAAGCAACCAGCTCCCTGAATCTCTGCTTAAAGTAAGCACTCTGTTCTCCTTCTGCCCAGTCTTCAAAATATGGCAGAAGGGGACCACAGATGGAGAATGTGTCTACAAAGAACAGAATCACCTAAGAAGTGCCAGGACAGCTTGACATCTAGGAAACTCAGGAGCACGTTCAGAGGTTTGGCCATCACAAGAAAGAGTGCTTAGGCAGAGAGGTACTATAAGCAAATTGTGACTGTATGCATGCAATTCCAATTACCCTATAATGACCGCTACGACTGGAGGGAACTTGTTTTATTTTGGTGGAAGGCTTGAGTTTTGGGCCTGAAGAAGACCGAGGAAGGGGATTTCCGTTCTCACTGGCCAGCGTGAACAAAAAGCAGCTTCTACTACTGCTGCCCGTGTTGCACTCCTCCCTCATTCTGGAGTTGCACACCAGTGCTGCACTACAATGCCGAAGGACAACACATGTGACAGCAGGGTCACAGCTGCTCCCTTGCAAGAGCCAGCGGCCACAGTCATTGGCAAATGTGGTGCCCCAACCACAAACAGCAAAAAAATATGGGTGATGCCCATGCACCAAGAACTAAAAGGTACAGGCAGAACCAGGTTTGTTGGAACCATGCAGTACCTTTGTACGGTCACTGGTGCAGATAGATTACCGTTAAATAGCCACAGTAGCTTGCCAGCCCAGTTTACTTTGGATACTACTGCCTTACAGGAAACGTAAAAGGAGACTGTCCTCACAGGAACCCCTGAGGGGAGTCAATGATGGTGTTCTTGCATGAAAACTATGATGATGCTTGTAAGAATCTGCATAACTATTGACTCACCAGCAATAACTGTATTTGTTATTGTTGCCCTCTACTGATATATATATCATAATATATATATTGTATTTAGATGTGTACTGTGATTGAAGAACTGTAACTTTTTTCTGGTAAACGCAGTGCTGAACCGCTTTGTTACGTGATGTTGTTTACTCAAACCGCCTTCCTGAGTAGCCTTAGACAGCTTGATTCCACTTTGAGGGTCAAGTGCAAAAGGAGTGTCCTTGGTGCTCTGTTTTGGGTTTAGTTGTAAGGTAAAGTCCCAGGACACCAGTGTAAAAGGCTCTTATTGTTACAGTCTGAATTAAGTGACCCCCTGACAGCCCAGGGACTCATGAGAAAGTTATCACATCCATATTTAACTCTTCCTCTCTGTTTCGGCTTGATCATCCTAATCATATTGTGATGTTTGTATCCATAACTTATGAAATGCATACGTCAGTCTGGCCTTCTAGACTCACACTACCTTTGTGAACCTGACATCATTTGTACAGTGTCCAGTGTGTGTTAAGTTACTTTGTCTTCACTTAAAATGTTTTGTTTTGTGTATTTGTAAAGTGCTCGTTCACCCACGAGGGTATCCTGGTGCTGAGCAGGTGTGCGTGCCTAATCCTGCCTAATGTAGGTTAGTTATTTGAAAAGGCAGGTCTCCAGCTTTTTGTGGAATTCAAGAAGAGCGGAAGAGGCTCTGACGTGGAGTGGGAAGCCGTTCCATGGTTTAGGAGTGATGTAAGAGAACACCTGTCCTCCTGAAAATGTTTCAAAAATGTTCTGTAACCCCTCCCATTTATAGGATGACTCACAGCCACCCAGACCTTCAACCTTTGCTCATTCCACATACCATTCTTATCTATACTGTATTGGATCACATTACATGACACAGCGAGCGTAGGTCAGTGCATACTGCAAATGTAATTGCAGTGCTATTGTAGATCATTGTGTGCTATTTTATCATTTCATGGGTCAATAACACCTGCAGCCGTTGTACTTCTCTCTGTAAGACATACCCCTGCACCACCCTACTTTGCACAGGTCTGTCGTGCATTCACTCAACAACAGTAGTAACTACCCCCATTCCTAGGCTCACATTTGTTGCACCAACCAACATCATGTGTCAGTCTGTTAGCAGTGCCGTCCTATTTCTATGTCTTCTGCTCCCCAAAGTTTAGAGCCCTTCATGGCCACTCTTAGTAGTCACAACACAACTCTCCATCTCTCCTCACCTTTCACTCAGACAATCCTCTGCCAACAATTATTTGTGTATTTTAGAATGTCAGATGCATCTGTGACACAACTTTTACTACTGACCATTGCGACTCTTACCTTCCTCCAGTACATTTCACTGACACCACTTAGACTTGGATCTGTGGGTGAATGTGTTTTTCTGGTGGGGGATTGTAGATCTCCAGAGAAAGTTGGTCCCCTTCCCTTCTCCGGGTTTGCTTTGTTAAAAGGGATGTCCCACCAACCTGAAGTTATTATACCCCAAGAAAGGGGCACTCTCACATGCACAGGTTCTCATGCCAAGAGAAGGCGAATCCATGCTGATCATCTCAAATGAAAAGAGATCATGTTCTGACCTTAAAAAGAGAGAGGGCCATCCAAGCTTAAGATTTCATTCCACGGGAGCGAGAACCCATTGCGCTTGGGCTTTCACCGTAGGAGAGATATTGAGAGGTATAGAAATGTAATTGAGGAGGTTTCTCCAGTCTCGAGAACTGAGCTCAAATGAAAGCATCTGCACAGACCCTGCTGCTTCTGGATTGTGGATATGTACAATCCAGCTGTTTGAGGAAACTCTAGGAATATAGATAAAATTTGACTTAAGGGAAATTATGGGCATGACCTAGCATAATGAGCTTGTCAGACGTCACAACATATTTTCCAACTCTGAACTATATGAGAGCCAGCTGAGCGTCCGGCCCAGAGTGCGGTCAGAGGTAAAGTTGTGGTCCAGACTTTAAATTCAGTGCTGGCCTTCATCTTAGGCACTGTAGACCTTAACCTCAGTGGTCGCTCACCCCAGTATTTTTGTCTGTGTGCCGCCTACTTGAAGATGCAACTTCGCTCAGTCTGGAAACCAGAGTTTAGCCCCTTTCCTCACTTCAACACAAGAACAAAGCATTCTCCTGCCAAGATGGAATAAATGCGCCTTTTCACAACCCTTGCTTCAACAACATAGCTTCTTACGTAATTCTAAGTGTGGGGGATTGCCGTCCCCACAAAGATGGTTGGACTTGGGCTCTGTGAGAAGTAATGACCACTGAATTAAGCCCATGTCAATAAATATTGCTGCACAGCCTTACCAGGCTGCGGATTCGGTGGGTGCAGCTCACTATAGTAAATCCAGACAAATATCTGCCCCACTGGCAGTGGCAGAGGTCAAGGGATGCAAAGGCAGGACTTTAGGGGAGCTCATGCAATGCCTGACACAACATTGCCCATGAATTCTATCACATGCCGAACCTCACTATTCTTTTTGAATCGTCTGCTGGACACGATCCAGGCAGCTACTGACTCTTCCCCAGCCCACCCAATGCTTCATTGAATCCTCCTGACAGTACAGCCGATCTCTGCTGGCCTACAGTAAGCCGTCCTCCACCTCCCCCCCCTACAGCCTAGAGGGGGCACACGCTGTGGGAACAGCTGCAAGAGTGGTGGGAACACATAGTGGGATGCAGATTTGATTCCCACTTGGACCAAGATGTGAATTTCTTGCAGCGGACGGCAGAGAGTAAGGGATTGGTGGAGTGACAGATGGAGGGAGGGTTGAGTTCCCTGTAATGTTGTAAGCTCAGGGGTCACAGAATCATGTGCGTCAACACAAGTGATTGAGGACCCAGGCTTTCAATTAGGGGGTCCTGAACTGTCACGTGCATTTTATCGCTCAGTTTGTCTTACATTCTGAGGACACTGCAAGAGAAGCTGGTGATTGACCAAAGACAAACCCACATGACGTCATCCCATACAGTATTAGTATTAGAGTCATCACTCACAACGCCTATTAACTTAAACTAGTGCGCAACAAACTCTCATGTACAGCCTCTCACAGGGCCTCTAGTAACTATTAGACAGTCTGAGTTTAGATCCCTGGCATCATAAAAGGCGCACCCACAACCTGTTAACTTATGTCCAGAGGCTGAAATATTGCCTTTGTTATGAAAGACATTCCCAAACGAATCAATAAAATTATAGTTTGTGTTAGGGGAGATCTTACGGCTATAAGTCCAGTCTGCCTTCTAAGCCACAGAACTGTTTGGAAGTCTATGAAAATCCCTGCAATGCCAGACTAATGCGAGACTGTGCAATATGTACAGCCCCAATAACAACATCAACAATGGCTATTAGGGAAATGGTTTTCAGGGCACATTCATTTATACTTAGCAAGTGACAACAGCGTGTGGCCTTTATTTAGGTTCAACATATAACTAACTCCCTGTCACAGGGTTTTCCGTCCTAGGCATTTATTTGTTTCTGACATTTCTCGGAGTTAGGGAGCAAAAAAATATGATTTGATTATGAATACCACTTAATTCTTTGTAGATTAAAAACTAGACCTTGTAAAATGGCGCCATATAACAATATTATAGTGATGAAGTGGCCCGTTTTCATCATGAAGCCCACACACAGAAATATCTCTTGGTATTTTGAATCATAAGTGTTATCATGGTACAACTCATTAGCACGCATTTTATCGACCTCTGACAACGAAAGACAAACTCGGCCTTGACCTAAATGCATCTCTGACAGATGTTGTTAAACTGTAACCAGGGCGCGGCCAGCGAGAGTCTCTGTCGCGAGGACAGTTCATGGCGTCGCAGGCTTCTCAGCGCGACCTTGAACAGCAATGATCATAAAAGAGAGTAAATTAAAAATTAACCCGCCCCCCTCGCGCGCATTAATCTGTAACATTCCTGCCTGTAACCCTAGGCCGGTTCGTGTTTACACAGGCCGCAGAGAGGCACTGGACCGGCTCCAGAACCGCGAGCGGGAGCAGGTGGCGGGGTGTCGGGGTGGGGTCCGGGCTGGCACATGGCGTCGCTGGAGCGGGAAAACCTTTCCCAGCCTCGGAGTCGGGCCCAGCTGTGC
The DNA here is from genome assembly GCF_964204655.1 of Triturus cristatus. NCBI lineage: Eukaryota > Metazoa > Chordata > Amphibia > Caudata > Salamandridae > Triturus > Triturus cristatus. The sequence goes on along the minus strand of NC_140590.1, from coordinate 1,139,974,626 downwards.
GGATCGTTTACAGGCCCGGGCTGTGGGCGCGGGTCACGGAGCTTCGAGTGTCAGCGCGACTAATGCGCAGCAGGTGCCAGCGGAGGGGCGCGGGCACGCGGCCAGGGTGGCAGAGTCCGGACAGACAGCGGGACACATACATACGTACACATATGTTATATTGTAGTCGGTGCTTTAAATGTGCCGGTACTGCCCGGTACGCCGTACCGGCACTTTTTTTTTATTTTGAGAGGGAGAGTACTGGCACTTCTCAAGAGCGACGAAATACTTCTAACTGGAGAGTGCCGGCACTTCTCAGAAACAAGTACTCTGCTACAGAGTACCAGCACTTTATTTGTTAATTTCAAGCACTGATTGTAGTGATGTCAATGCTCTACTCTGGGAACCATCCTTCGGGTATGGCATTGAGAACTGGACAGAAGACTTTAAATGTGTTTTCTCTCACTGCACAGAATACTCTAAATGTTGTCTCCAAAACTGACCACACTGCTCCAGTGACCTCTCCAGAACGTCATGCTTCATGCTGTCTAAAGTAAAGAACTCGACCTACCAAATGCAGATGTGATATCAGAACTGTGTGTAATCCAGATGGGACCCGACCCTCCGGATGTGGTTTCTGCAGCCAGATGGAACACTCCACATGTGGCCTCCAGAAGTGGGCAGAAGGCTCCAGATGACCGCTTTAGAACTTCCCACAGTACTCTAAACACTGCAACAAGAGCTAGTTTCAATGCTGTAGATGTGGTCTTCAGAACTGGACACCTCCAAATGAGAGCTGCTGGAGATTGAAATATTATTTGGGATGGGTGGTACCAACCTCAAAGAATATTTGCAATGCTTGCATGGGCGAACCCTCAAAATCACTAAATTAAGCTTAGCTCAACCCCCTGGCACTGTGGCACGGAGCAGGCAGACTTGAATTAGTGCAATTTGCAAAGAATTTAAGCGGTACCAAAACAGTAATAAAGTCAAAATGCATCATACAAAAAATCTAAAACTGAATTAGAAAAATAGAGAAAAATATAATAAACAAAATGACATGAAAATGACAAAAATCCAAAAAGGTGAACCAGAAATATGATTTTCTTAAGTTTTAAGCAGAAATAACGTCAATAGCATAAAGCGCCAATGATAGTCAGGGCCACTGGAATTATACGATTGTGCATCTGTGGCAATTTTCACATAATTATAGATTTGCCGCGTTTGCCACATAATCCATCATCAGGCACATAATCTACAGATTATAACAACATACATTTTTATATTTCTAGGTCAAATGGTTTAAAAGTTACTAAAAATGCAGTGACACGTGTTGATGCGGTGTGGAAGGCCCTTTGCAAAGCTGGACTGGTCACCTTTCTGTTGCTTATTGCTATATTTGGGTGTCAAACAGTTACTAATGCGGTACAACCAATATGCAGACAGTGTTACCAAGTTTAAAATGACAAGGTGATGAAGTAATACTATTATAAAATGTGCCACAGCATGCCTCATAATTTTCCTTTTCTTGCAGCATGATTTACTCAACCCTGCTGCATTAATTGGCCCTCTTCTGCCGCATAGTTCCAGTGGCCCTGATAATAGTCAATGGTCGCAGTATACCGGAACCTAGGCGCAATTTAAGGCCACCGTATTGGAGCGCAGGTCAGATACACCAATAAGGTTCATCCTGGTCAAAGATTTTACCTTCTGACTTACGGCCTGAGTTCGGCAGATGGGTTACTCTGTCTCAAACGTGATGCATATCCTGTCCTCCGTATTAGAAGTGCATTATATATATCCAATGGCACTTTTAATACAGTCGTGAGGATATCCATCGCATTTGTGATTGAGTAACCCATGGCCAAACTCTAAATCAGATTCTATTGGTTAGGGGTATACCCATCAATAACCCTCCTATTTACCTGGGTATCTGAAACGCAATTTATAAACAATTGGTAAGGAGGAAAGGATACATGAATATTTTTGAACACGGATACCTTTAATTATCCTGTCATCTGCGTCTGAATTCGCATTTTCTTATTTGACCATTTTGTCGTTGAGCATATACAATAAACATATATTTACAATTAACACCTCTAAAACACAAAGAAACTATGGCTACTGTCCGCCAGAGAATATTTCTTGTTGTGGAGCCACCTTTAAATAGTGTGGACTACCCAGAAGGTTCACACATTGCATATAGGGACATCACTTTCCGAATTATTCATAAGAGGCAATGTGAGATTGTAACATGTACAGACAATTCAATACATTTGTAGTCCTTCTGTTAAACAACTGTCGACGCGGTCGCGTTTCAGCCGGTCTATTTCTTATGGCTTCTTCAGGACAAGAGCAACAGCAGCATTCTACATAAAGAAATAATAAACTCCAATAACATATACAGTACCAGTGTGGCTTAACAATTATCCTTGCCGGTTTATATACAGGTCTCTTTCCCTGTGAAAACGTGCAGAAAGGTCCACCACCACAATGAAAACACCAACTCATAAGTGAAGCCTATTTCCAGAAATGTGAGAATTCAAATATCTCAGCTTATGCAGGCATCTGTGTGTGCCTATATAGCACATTCTACACCCATGTGTCTAATACCCAACACAGTCTCTATATGACTGTATCAAATAAGCAAAATAAGCATGAACTCTCGTTCTACACTCAGGTTAGTGGAGCACAAACCTTTGCTATTTTCCTTAGCAGTACACATTATGTATAGAAAAACCTAGCTGATAGGTAATGCGGGAATAACGGGGATGAAATTTATCGTTTAGCCAATTAAAACCGGAGGAGGGGAAAACAGACTGGAATGAGCCTGACTTACAACAGTAAGGTAAATCAATTCCAACGGCGGATTACCTTATCGCCCATACGGGTCAGACAAATATGCCTAGGCTGGGAGGTGTTAGCACTCATCTAACGTCATGTCCGCTGGAAGGGGCTTGCATCTATCGCGATGTGGACGCTACAGGAAAGAGAAGCATAGAACTAGAAGAGCGTAGCTCGATAATAAATTGCGTAGTCAATGCTGAATCTAATGCGTACGCGTCTAAATGTGGGCTGATCGTACCTTCTACGTTTTTTCTTTAGTCCTTAATGGTCTAGGTACCGTTTCTCCAAGTGTCGAGGTACTACTGCAACACGAGGTGCGCAGGCGTGAAACTCATTCGGCTACCATCGTGTCAATAATGTGGAATTTCTTCCACCGCGGTGTAAAAGCTACAATAAAGAACAGTGCACAACTTAGTACGCGAGTGAAAATGGATAGCAATCTTATCAAATTCTAGGTAACGCGCGCCTCAATACCGGCTTCTCTTACCTTCTCAGGTTTTTTAATGTTTCTCTACAGTCCAAATCCCGTCCTTCCGACTACACTGTTCTACTTCAGCGCCGAGTACACAGGAGTGTACCCGGGACCTTATTTAAAAACGATCAAAAGAGACAAGGGACTCCCACAACCTCCCTCTATGGCATAGAATGCGTCGGCCATTTTGTAGTGGACTGGGGAAGTGGACCCACTGATTATATATAGAGCTTCCATCCCAGTGGGGGGAGGCTCTATTGGTCGGGGTAGGGCAATATTAAATACGTCAATCATTAGTTACAAATACTACAGTGCAAAAGTGAAATTTAAATGAAGACACCAAATGCTTTGAAGTAACACCGGTCTTAACTCGAACGAAAAATCGTTAATTCGGAGAGTTACTCGTTTGCAACGGCGAGCATACTAAAGTTGAAAAGAGTATACTCTAAATCGTGTCAATTAATAGTAAATAATACAACAAAGAAAAAATCTAACAAAGAAAAAATCATATCGACTAACCACCACCATTACACCCTATATGTGTAAAGAACAAATTTAGAGAACTTGTAGACATCGCGGCTCACATTCTTGATGAAACATGTAATTAAAATCAGTTTACACAATTACCTATTTACATACTGACTGCCCACATATAGGCTGACTAAATCGAATCACCCTGCCAGGTCTAGTATGAACAATTCTCCAACTTATCAGATATTATTGTATCAAGGCCCATATTTCGTCTTTATCGTTTAAGCCATCACTAGCTGTGCGATACTTCTCAATTAGACGTGCTTCTAGGCGGTTGAGGGTATTTTGTAACAAGACTTTATTCATAGGTCGCATGACCGTTAGAACGGTCCACCTCAATTCATCTTCTTGGTGTCCCAGTTCCAAAAAATGCTGGACCAATAGAGCACCGAGAGTTTTGCACCTTATCCGTGATTTGTGTTGTTGGATTCGTAATTTAACTGCTTGAGTTGTTTGACCAATATATGTTTTTTTGCATGGACATACAATTGAGTAAATCACGTTCCTTGAGTTGCAATTTGAAAAAGACTGTTGCACATGCTTTTTGTCTCCAATGATGGTGAATTTAGAGTCACTTGTCTGTGGGCATACAACGAAGCTCCGATATCTAAAATGTCCCTGTATTGGTGGTAGACCCATCAAAGCTCTTACATCTTTAGATGCTGATGGTCTAGACGCTTTGACTAGGTGTTCCCTAAGATTCTTTCCTTTCTGGAAAGCAAATAGAGGTGTACCAAGGCCCAAGTGCTCAACCAATCGCCAATTTCTCTGGATGATTTGTCTCACTTTATTGGCTTTCGGATTTATGTTAGCACACAAGTGAGCAGATCTTCCTTGACTTTATTTTTAGGTACCAGTAACGTTTCTCGAGGTGTGAACCACGCTCGTTTAAGGGAATTCCTGACTAATTTCTTCGGATATCCCCTATTACAAAGCTTAGTCTTCAGAATGGCCGCATTGTCAAAGAAATCACTTTTATTTGAACAATTGCGGCGAATTCTAAGGAATTGCCCGTAGGGCAAATTGTCCTTACGATGTCTGGGGTGTCCTGAGCTGTATGCCAATAGTGTGTTTCTATCGGTGGGTTTGGTAAAGAGACTCATTTGTAAAACACCTTCATCATTTCTTATCCACACATCCAGAAAGTTGACTTGGCTGTCACTTACATTTTTGGTGAATTTTAGATCTTGTGTCCGTGTATTCAACCAGTTATGGAATGCTTCCAACTCTTCTGCATCTCCATTCCATATCAGGAATATATCGTCGATAAATCTCACCCATCTTCCTAGGTGGGCGAAGTATGGGCCAGATTCATCGAAGATAAACCGGTCTCAAAGTGATCCATGACCAAATTCGCTATCTCAGGGGCGAAGCTACAACCCATTGCTACGCCTTTTACTTGTAGGAATAGATCTTCTTTAAAGTTGAAAAAATTATTTTTGAGACATATTTTGGCTAAGGAGATTAAGAAATCAGTCGGGACTTGGTGTGGTCTGGCTCTGTTATTTAAAACCACCGTCATGATCAAGAGCGCCTCATCTTGGGGAATATTAGTGTAAAGGCTTTCGATGTCGAAGGTAACCAAAAGGCTTTGGTTACCGTCAAACATCGAACCCTCAACCTTCGCGATAAAATCCATTGTGTCGCGTATATATGCTTTTGTCTCTAGGACCATTGGTTTTAAAAAAAGATCAACATATTTAGCCAAAGGTTCCAAGATGGACCCGCAGGCTGAAATAATTGGCCTCCCTGGTGGTTTGGTGGCGTCTTTATGTATCTTGGGCAAGACATATAAAGTTGGTACTTTTTGAGTTGTAACATTTAAGAATTCGAATTCCTTTTTGCAAAGGAACCCGTTTTCAAGTGCTTCATTGGTCAAGTGTAGTATTTCTGCTTTTAGTCTTGCTGTGGGATTGTTTGTCAGGGGGCGGTAATGTGATTGATTACTTTATTGTCTGATGATTTCCTCATCATAATTTACCGCATCCCATAAGACGATTCCTCCGCCTTTATCGGCGGGTTTTACAACCACAAGGGGATTATTAGCCAAGTGTGTGAGAGCTTTTTGTTCATCTCTAGAAAAATTGGGTTTAAAGAAGGTTCTTTTTGAATGCAGGCCATCTAACTCCCTAAGTATTTGATTTTCGAACACAAGGATTTGCTCAGGCATGGCTGCATTTTCAGGACAAAAGGTCGATTTGTTTTTTAAACCACTAATATTCCTCTCGGAGACTTCGTTAAACTCTGAGAAGAACACTCTTAGTCTTACTTTACGAAGAAACTGTAAGACCTCTTTTTTGGTATCAATTGGATTCTGTATGGTATGTGGAACAAATGACAGCCCTTTGTTGAGCATTTGGGTCTCAGTTTCCGATAGGTGATGTTTGGACAGGTTATAAATAGGTATTATTTCATGTATTGTACCAGGGATAGTAGATGTTAATGGGTCTATCTCCGATAGGCTCTTTGTCGGGTCCGAAAGTAATTCTGTTCTTGAATTTGTTGGGGAACTGGGGGTTGCCATATTTGTTGGCCTCGCCAGTTGCCTCTGTATCCTCTCCCCCTGCCTCTGCCTAAAAAAGGAGGGGGTGCACGTGGATATTGGTAGTGTTGGGGATATGGAGGAGGATAAGGCCCGGTTCCTTGGTCTGAATCTGAGGAAGAATCAGAGAAAGTAATGAATCTGGATCGTGACCGTGTCCTGTATTGTAGATTCAATGTGCTTGGGTTGTTATTTTTTATAAAAGTCTTCTTTGAGGTAAGGGTAAACTGTAAGGTTGTCAAACCCTCTAATATCTCTAGTGACTTTTGCGGTTTTTGCACTAGTGGTTTGGTTTTTGAAATCTACAAGTGTTTTTTCTATAGAGTCCAGGAGTGTTTTAGCATCCTGAATCGTACTGTCACCACTAATTTCTTCCTCTAACTTTCGGATTTCTTTCAGTTCCTCTTCACTAATTCTTAATGCTGTGTGAATAGATAGAACCAGCCAATCTCTGGAGCACTTTGTACCCACTCCACTGAAGTCCAAGAGATAGATTTTATCATTTACAAAAATAATCGGGATGTTTTTTACCTGCAGGCCTACTGGAATAGTATTGGATTTAAGATATTCAAGTAGGACCTGCGCATGAAGTTGTGTCCTGGTATTTTTCTTTCTGAGCTGTATTAGCTTTTCTCCTTTGTCAGTAGTAACGTTTGTAGATTCACCTATCTGTCCCCCTAATAACGAAGGAATCTCAATCAATTTGTTAATCTCATCTTCTGAGAAACTCACCATATGGGGAAGTGCCATAACCCCAAGGGGATCTCAAAAGCCAACCTTCTAGTGTGCAGTCAAAAAAATTAAAAAAAACACACAAATCTCACAAAACTTTACACCATATATGTAAATATGTATTGCTCATTCATTATTTATATTTTTGCACCAAGAATATTCACTATATTTAAACTGCAGCCCTCACACTTAAAAAAGTGTAAAAATACAATTCTATTGGTTAGGGGTATACCCATCAATAACCCTCCTATTTACCTGGGTATCTGAAACACAATTTATAAACAATTGGTAAGGAGGAAAGGATACATGAATATTTTTCAACACGGATACCTTTAATTATCCTGTCATCTGCGTCTGAATTTGCATTTTCTTATTTGACCATTTTGTCGTTGAGCATATACAATAAACATATATTTACAATTAACACCTCTAAAACACAAACAAACTATGGCTACTGTCCGCCAGAGAATATTTCTTGTTGTGGAGCCACCTTTAAATAGTGTGGACTACCCAGAAGGTTCACACATTGCATATAGGGACATCACTTTCCGAATTATTCATAAGAGGCAATGTGAGATTGTAACATCTACAGACAATTCAATAAATTTGTAGTCCTTCTGTTAAACAACTGTCGACGCGGTCGCGTTTCAGCCGGTCTATTTCTTATGGCTTCTTCAGGACAAGAGCAACAGCAGCATTCTACATAAAGAAATAATAAACTCCAATAACATATACAGTACCAGTGTGGCTTAACGATTATCCTTGCCGGTTTATATACAGGTCTCTTTCCCTGTGAAAACGTGCAGAAAGGTCCACCACCACAATGAAAACACCAACTCATAAGTGAAGCCTATTTCCAGAAACGTGAGAATTCAAATATCTCAGCTTATGCAGGCATCTGTGTGTGCCTATATAGCACATTCAAAAAATCAATGGAGAGGGAGAAAGAAGCTATGGTCCATTCGGCTTCCTTGTGTTCAATACAAAAAATCAAAACGAGAGTGGACCACTTGTCCTGTGTAGCCAGGGTCTTTTCGCTGTTGATTCCTTCATAAAAGAACCCTCATAACTATACACAGGTACGACGGCGGCATAAACTGGGTTACAGCTTACGTGTAATAGTGCAACATCATCATCGGGTCTTTTTTTGAATGTATGCTGCCCTCCACCTGGAGGAAGACCTTCTGGTTAGACAGTAGCATCCAGACATAAAAAATAGGGAGGGTGTGAGAGGGTTCCTATCTGGTGAATTAAAATCTCTTGGTCATGGTTTCGTTTGTGACTTTATTCTTGAAATCTTGATCAGAGAATGATAAAAAGAAAGGAGTGCGGAGTGAGACCGAGTTACTGGTCTGCCGTACTTTTCAAAAATGTAGGGGTCAACATGTTTCAGCCTTCTGTAGTGGCCTAAAGGCTTTCATCAGGACTGATAAATGTAGGAAGGCGCATTGTCGCTCCTAAAGCGAAAGAATTGTTTTTTTTTTTTTTTCTTCACTTGTTCTGATTAGTGAGGTCAGATCAATAGTATCTGTACCTTCGAAAAAGATATTTGTGTTCTTTAGGTGATGCCCGGGGGCAGGTGGAGAACTCCGTTGCGGTTCTGTCACGTTCGTTGTCTGCATCTGCCTCTCTTCGCGGTGCATGGATGCACCGCGAAGAGAGGCAGATGCAGTACGGCAGACCAGTAACTCGGTCTCATTCCGCACTCCTTTCTTTTTATCATTCTCTGATCAAGACTTCAAGAATAAAGTCACAAACGAAACCATGACCAAGAGATTTTAATTCACCAGATAGGAACCCTCTCACACCCTCCCTATTTTTTATGTCTGGATGCTACTGTCTAACCAGAAGGTCTTCCTCCAGGTGGAGGGCAGCATACATTAAAAAAAAGACCCGATGATGATGTTGCACTATTACATGTAAGCGGTAACCCAGTTTATGCCGCCGTCGTACCTGTGTATAGTTATGAGGGTTCTTTTATGAAGGAATCAACAGCGAAAAGACCCTGGCCACACAGGACAAGTGGTCCACTCTCTTTTTGATTTTTTATATAGCACATTCTACACCCATGTGTCTAATACCCAACACAGTCTCTATATGACTGTATCAAATAAGCAAAATAAGCATGAACTCTCGTTCTACACTCAGGTTAGTGGAGCACAAACCTTTGCTATTTTCCTTAGCAGTACACATTATGTATAGAAAAACCTAGCTGATAGGCAATGCGGGAATAACGGGGATGAAATCTATCGTTTAGCCAATTAAAATCGGAGAAGGGGAAAACAGACTGGAATGAGCCTGACTTACAACAGTAAGGTAAATCAATTCCAACGGCGGATTACCTTATCGCCCATACGGGTCAGAGAAATATGCCTAGGCTGGGAGGTGTTACCACTCATCTAACGTCATGTCCGCTGGAAGGGGCTTGCATCTATCGCGATGTGGACGCTACAGGAAAGAGAAGCATACAACTAGAAGAGCGTAGCTCGATAATAAATTGCGGAGTCAATGCTGAATCTAATGTGTACGCGTCTAAATGTCGGCTGATCGTACCTTCAACGTTTTTTCTTTAGTCCTTAATGGTCTAGGTACCGTTTCTCCAAGTGTCGAGGTACTACTGCAACACGAGGTGCGCAGGCGTGAAACTCATTCGGCTACCATCGTGTCAATAATGTGGAATTTCTTCCACCGCGGTGTAAAAGCTACAATAAAGAACAGTGCACAACTTAGTACGCGAGTGAAAATGGATAGCAATCTTATCAAATTCTAGGTAACGCGCGCCTCAATACCGGCTTCTCTTACCTTCTCAGGTTTTTTAATGTTTCTCTACAGTCCAAATCCCGTCCTTCCGACTACACTGTTCTACTTCAGCGCCGAGTACACAGGAGTGTACCCGGGACCTTATTTAAAAACGATCAAAAGAGACAAGGGACTCCCACAACCTCCCTCTATGGCATAGAATGCGTCGGCCATTTTGTAGTGGACTGGGGAAGTGGACCCACTGATTATATATAGAGCTTCCATCCCAGTGGGGGGAGGCTCTATTGGTCGGGGAAGGGCAATATTAAATACGTCAATCATTAGTGACAAATACTACAGTGCAAAAGTGAAATTTAAATGAAGACACCAAATGCTTTGAAGTAACACCGGTCTTAACTCGAACGAAAAATCGTTAATTCGGAGAGTTACTCGTTTGCAACGGCGAGCATATTAAAGTTGAAAAGAGTATACTCTAAATCGTGTCAATTAATAGTAAATAATACAACAAAGAAAAAATCTAACAAAGGAAAAATCATATCGACTAACCACCACCATTACACCCTATATGTGTAAAGAACAAATTTAGAGAACTTGTAGATATCGCGGCTCACATTCTTGATGAAACATGTAATTAAAATCAGTTTACACAATTACCTATTTACATACTGACTGCCCACATATAGGCTGACTAAATCGAATCACCCTGCCAGGTCTAGTATGAACAATTCTCCAACTTATCAGATATTATTGTATCAAGGCCCATATTTCGTCTTTATCGTTTAAGCCATCACTAGCTGTGCGATACTTCTCAATTAGACGTGCTTCCAGGCGGTTGAGGGTATTTTGTAACAAGACTTTATTCATAGGTCGCATGACCGTTAAAACGGTCCACCTCAATTCATCTTCTTGGTGTCCCAGTTCCAAAAAATGCTGGACCAATGGAGCATCGAGAGTTTTGCACCTTATCCGTGATTTGTGTTGCTGGATTCGTAATTTAACTGCTTGAGTTGTTTGACCAATATACGTTTTTTTGCATGGACATACAATTGAGTAAATCACGTTCCTTGAGTTGCAATTTGAAAAAGACTGTTGCACATGCTTTTTGTCTCCAATGATGGTGAATTTAGAGTCACTTGTCTGTGGGCATACAACGCAGCTCCGACATCTAAAATGTCCCTGTATTGGTGGTAGACCCATCAAAGCTCTTACATCTTTAGATGCTGATGGTCTAGACGCTTTGACTAGGTGTTCCCTAAGATTCTTTCCTTTCTGGAAAGCGAATAGAGGTGTACCAAGGCCCAAGTGCTCAACCAATCGCCAATTTCTCTGGATGATTTGTCTCACTTTATTGGCTTTCGGATTGTATGTTAGCACACAAGTGAGCAGATCTTCCTTGACTTTATTTTTAGGTACCAGTAACGTTTCTCGAGGTGTGAACCACGCTCGTTTAAGGGAATTCCTGACTAATTTCTTCGGATATCCCCTATTACAAAGCTTAGTCTTCAGAATGGCCGCATTGTCAAAGAAATCACTTTTATTTGAACAATTGCGGCGAATTCTAAGGAATTGCCCGTAGGGCAAATTGTCCTTACGATGTCTGGGGTGTCCTGAGCTGTATGCCAATAGTGTGTTTCTATCGGTGGGTTTGGTAAAGAGACTCATTTGTAAAACACCTTCATCATTTCTTATCCACACATCCAGAAAGTTGACTTGGCTGTCACTTACATTTTTGGTGAATTTTAGATCTTGTGTCCGTGTATTCAACCAGTTATGGAATGCTTCCAGCTCTTCTGCATCTCCATTCCATGTCAGGAATATATCGTCGATAAATCTCACCCATCTTCCTAGGTGGGCGAAGTATGGGCCAGATTCATCGAAGATAAACCGGGTCTCAAAGTGATCCATGACCAAATTCGCTATCTCAGGGGCGAAGCTACAACCCATTGCTACGCCTTTTACTTGTAGGAATAGATCTTCTTTAAAGTTGAAAAAATTATTTTTGAGACATATTTTGGCTAAGGAGATTAAGAAATCAGTCGGGACTTGGTGTGGTCTGGGTCTGTTATTTAAAACCACCGTCATGATCAAGAGCGCCTCATCTTGGGGAATATTAGTGTAAAGGCTTTCGATGTCGAAGGTAACCAAAAGGCTTTGGTTACCGTCAAACATCGAACCCTCAACCTTCGCGATAAAATCCATTGTGTTGCGTATATATGCTTTTACGCTCTAAATCAGGACATTAGTCCCAACCCTACCCACCTTGGGCTTTTTCAAAATGGCTAAAGACTTTGGCCACACTAAACTTGGGTTCTGAGGGCTCTGGGATGTGTAGGGAGCGTACAATAGCAACCCTAGTATCTTCTAGCATCTAACACTAAACTCCAGCTTGAGGTAGCCATTGTACCCACAGAAAACCCGGAGACAGAAATCTGGTAAATCAGAAGCAGTCTTGTTGAATGAAAACACCCTATAACCAAAGGACCACAGAAGTCTCCCCATGATCTATATCAGATCCTTCAATATTCAATCACAAGTTATGTATTTTTGCACTTCTATGTACCCTCTCCCTAGTTTGGGTATTGCCGCACCTATTCACTGCCAAAGAGCCACCTGGCCAAATGGAGTCTGTTCAGAGAACATCACAGTGCTTGCATAGGGATCCCTCCCATGTCACTAATATTTACACCAACACAAACACTAGCATTCCACATGCACTACAGAGCACACTTTTTCACAATACGTGGTATCAGCACACGGCCGCCATGGGCTCGAAGACATTTGCCAAGTCGTGTTACGTCTGTTTGCTGATACCGCATGCAGTAGGCGCAGTTAGACTTTACTTGTCCCAAGTGGTAGTCCCTGAAAAAGCAAAATGCCTTCTCCACTTATACCTACGCAGAATCAAGGCCAAAATCAAGCCCAACAAGGTAGAACCCTACAGAGTAATAGTAAATCTGGCCCTATACGAGGCCAACCCAACGGCTCTAACCTTTCAAACTGACTAAGACAGGATACGCAGGAAGGGAACCATAGGGGGGCATACTGATTGGCTTCGAGACTTCCCAGCGGAGAGATTCTTAGATGTAGCAAAAACCCCAACATAATGCACAAACACATATGCTCCTGCCTCCATTTGTGGTCCAAGGGTGGCCCTTAGAGTATCTGGAACACTCTTCCTTAACAGCAAGTGGACCCCCGGCATGAAGTTCCTGTGTGGGGCCATTCAGCTCAATGATACTAAGGGAAATGGATTTCATAGGGGAGGATTGAACAAAAATATAGATACCCCATGTCAGGAAATCTGGGATACCGAGGTGGGTAGATACACTTGGCTAGAAGGTATTGAGCAATCCCTAATTGTATAGAAACTTACACTGTATTCCTTATGTTACCGAGGTAAAGGAACGCTTCAATTGGACACAAATGAAACCATGGTACAATCCTGCTGTTGGAACCGGCACTGTTTGGATGGTCAGAAGGATGCTCCAGTCAGGCAGAAGGCACCGCTCCCGTCAAGGGCAGGTAATTATACACACTGCACAACCCGTGCTCACCCTTGGGTAGCATGGCACTGAGCAGTCAGGCGTCCTTCAGAAGCAATGTGAAAACCTTCTTGAAAAAAGAATCTATAAGGAGTAGTCCATATATAAGCAAGAAAACTTGATGTACCCAAAGTAGTAAAAAAAAAACACATATTTAACACATGACCCCAATGCCCTTTAATTCACACTGTTTCAAACCAATCGGAATATTGGCCAATGCATTTAATAAACTTCCTGCCTTATGGCCCATATTTTAACGCCTCACTTTCATAATGCGTGAATCTATATGACCATGTGGACCGATAGGCACTTATTAGAACTCTCAGTCTCCATACCGTATAAAAACCTCCATAATCGCGGCTACTTACTTGGGCGTCGCGTAGTGTCAAGTAAAACGTCCTGTTTTCACACCACAGAAAGGAAACTGGTGTGGCTCGATTTCCTCTTTAAATAAGAGGAACGACATGTACGTAGAGGTCGCACACATGACAGACGTCTACGTGCAACGCGCTCATGTGACTGCCGACGAGTGCATTGGAAACTTCAGCGTCCGAGGATTAAAACCTAAAACAGCAAATCAGTCGCCATGATGGAGAGGTGGGGAAAACCTTCCCAATATATCACTTATGTAGGGAAACCAATTCTGTTCCTACAATTGCTATTCACGGACATTCATATTAAAACCACACAGTTGAAGCACTTTCATTGATAACAGGCTATAAGAGGCAACAGTTAGAAGCGCTTGAGAAAGACCTATTACATTGTGAACGGAGTTTCGCACTCACTCCAAATGGCTCAACCAAACACGCACTCGAGGTTAAAAAGCAAGAATACATTAATCTAGTCTCAGAGACGACCAGAGCCCAACACCTGCCTACGAGGCACAAAATCTACGAGCATGGGGATAAAGCAGGGAAACTCCTTGCATGGCTAGACCAGCGGGAAAGGGTAAACCGCTGAGTAAGCACATTAATAATATATAGCTTGACAATATCGGCTCCACAAGAGATAGCAGAGGCCTTCGCTGCCCATTTCACAAATCTATATTCCCCCACCGCAACGGCTGCAGCCGAAGAGGACAAAGAGTTTTAGTTGATCTCTCCATGCCAATGCTCTCTTTGGAGAGCAGCAAGAACTTGACGTTGACCTCACTGATGACGAAATTGAAACGGCAATCCGAAGTATACAGTCATGGAAAGCAATGGGGCCCAATGGCCTGCCGATAGAATTTTACAGAATGACATCCACTAAAATAAACCCATACATACGACAAATGTATCTAGAAAGTAAAAAATGGGGCATACTACCCAGCGACCAGAAACTATCATCTATAGTAGTGATACATAAAAAGGCAAGTCAGCAGTCGACACTAGCTCCTACTGTCCCATTTCACTGCTCAACACGGAGGTTAACATCTGGGTAAAAATACTCACACACGGTTGCTCCTAGTCGTGACCAGGCGGATACACCCGGATCAGTCGGGATTCATGCCGAGACGTTACACGGCCCTCAATCTGCGTCGACTTTCGTGGGGTGGTGGGGCGAAGAGACAGGATTAAAGAAGATGCAGTAATATTGTGTTTGGACGCCCGCATGGCCTTCGACACCATCGAATGGCCGTACATGTTCACAGTGCTAGAACAAACAGGAATTGGGCCCCAGTTTATGGCCTGGATCTGCCAGTTATACGAGGGTCCTCTGGCGCAGGTAGTGGTTAATGGACATATATCTCAGAGGTTTGCTCTCCATCGCGGCATGAGACAGGGATGCCCCCTGTCGCCCATTTTGTTTGCTATTGTCCTGGAGCCCTTGGCAGTCTGGATACATGGGGACCCATTGATACGGGGTCTGAAATGGACGGAGGGAGGGGAAGACAAAATTTCCCGCTATGCAGATGGCGTTCTTGTTTACATGACATCGCCACGGGTGTCAATCAATAGAATACTCCAAATCTGCACCAACTTTGGGAAGTATTGAGGGTACTCCATAAACTGGTCAAAATCCACAATATACTTACTAAGTGGCCCCCCAACTGCAAAGCTACTGTAGTGATAGAGGGCTTCCGATATTTAGGTATATTTGTAACGGCTGACACTAATTTTTTCTGTGCACACAACCTCATGGGTCTAATCACACGTTTGCAAAATGACGTGCGCCACTGGAGGTCCCTGCCTCTGTCTCTGCTTGGCTGAGCGGCCCTTTTCAAAATGATGGCATTGACCAGATTCCTCTATACCTTACAAAATACACCATACAAGGCTCCAGAGACTAATTTTAATATGATAGAAGGGGAAATTAGGGCATTGCTATGGGACGACCGGCCACCATGGATAGCGGTTCACAAGCTGACCCGGGGATGGAATGATGGTTAAATAGCACTGCCCGAGGTGAGTGCATACTATTGGGCGGCCCAGCTAATGGTCATAAATCATTGGGTACACTGCCCACATGAAGACCCTGCATACCGGATGGATAGATGGATCATGGGCACAGGGGCTACAAAACCTCTCTATACACTAACCCGCATCACCAGCATCTGGCAGGCCGGACAGCGCAGACAGTCGCCCTGTGGCATTGAGTGACAAGGATATTCGAGTGGCATTATAGCTTGACACAGGCCACTCCACTCTGGGAGGCAGAGATACTGGGGAAACTCAACACCAGTCGGGGATTCAATAAATGGGACGTTATCGGAATATCAAAGGTAGGCGATCTCTGGCATGGGGGAAATACTCTCCCTCACAGAACTACAAACAGAATACGAAATGTCAGAAATAGAGATATTTCGATACACACAAATCAAGTATGCACTGACAGCAGCCATTCTGAGACCTACCAGAGGCATCTCCACTTGAAGACAGGCTGCTTACAGACCACATGACTCAGAGAGCCATCTCCATGACGTATAAAAAATTAATAATCTCCCTGATCCACTTACACGACTTCACTCACAGAGGCAGACAGATTTAGGAGACCTCGAGGAAGATGAATGGCGAGAAGCACTCTCCTCCCCACAGGAGATAGAGATAACATCTAGGCTATAATTAGTACAACTTAAAGCACTACATAGAATGTTTTACTCCTGCAAAACTATGGTGAAAATGGGGGAAAAGGAGAATGCATTATGCAACCAGAATTGTTCTCGGGTGAGCATGTTTTATCATACAATATTGGAATGCCCGATAATCCAACAGTTTACTAGGAGGGGGTAATGTCACAGCTACGGCAGGTATGTGGGAAGGAACTGTATCCTCAGCCGAGTCTTTGTCTCCTCAACATATGGGGGGGGGGCAACAGACTTGACTCGCACGGAACAAACATGGGTTACCCTGGAGATGGTAATAGTGAAGCAAAATATTGCCCCTAGGTGGGCGGCATAAGAGGCACCATCAGTTGAGGAATGGAAGCAGGATATGGACTGGTGCATGATGGCTGAAAAAACAGTTTTCCTAAACAGAAGATACTCCCTGAAGTGGGATCGAATATGGGGAGACTGGAATGCTCATAGGGGTATATGTGTACCTCTCCTTCAATACAAAGAAATGGACTTGGGGGGTGGAGGGAAACGCGAGACGTAAATGTTGAAGAAACTTAAAAGGGCGCAAGTGTCTGGTACTGTCCGGAACAATATTTTGAATGTAAACTCTATTAATATCTCGTTGTATGTTGAATAACTACGATTGATTAATGATTCCAACCTTAATAAAAAAGGTGTGTTAAAAAAAAACACACAGTGGAAGACTATAAAGATACTAGTCCTAATTCCAGGGGCAAATTGCAATCCCCTACTCCAATATTTACATACGGATTTAAAATAGAAGAAAGGTTTTTTGAGTATACCTATCCTCCATGTCCAAACTTACTCCCGGGATCCTATATAGGAGGAATCATAGTGGGAATATTATAAATCTCACAAACATCAAATGGAAACCATTTGTGTCCCCAGATGATATAAGCAGGCACTAAATCAATAATTTCTAGATATGTACTAAACTAGTAATAAAGAATATGTTAAAAAGTATATATTAAAAAATATATATGAAATGGATCTAAGCATACAATCCCTATATCAATTAATCGCTATATTACCATTGACTATTGCACAGTACTTATCCTGTAGATAAATTATTTAATCAGTTTCATCCAGTCTTCTTTTGCATTCAACCCTTGTCTCATAATGTCTAAGATGGAAATGTACCACTGCTCTCTGTTCTTTCGTTTTAACTCAAGGTTACCTCCTCTTTTGCTTCCAGATGTCTTTTCAAGAATAAACCACCGGAAAACCATATAGGTGTGTCCATTTTCCCTAAAATGTTCTACCAGGGGAGCATTCTCTTTGTTGGTTTTAAGTGCCGACTTATGTTCTGATAGTCTCACCCTAAGTTCCCGAGCAGTCTCACCTACATATCCCAAGCCGCAGGGACATATTATCAAATAGACAATATTACTGCTTCTGCGATTATTAAGGTCTTTTGCTATCAGTGTGTGGCGATTATATACAATCGTTTTTTCCACTGTACATTGTGTGCAAATTGCACATCCACCACATTTGTTAATACCAACGGCTCTAGTTACTAGGATAGTCTTTTGTTGTGAGGGTTTTTCCCCCTATATGTATGAAGTAGTGCATTCCGTAGGTTACTGTTCCGTTTAAAGGCAAAGAGAGGTCTCTAACTTCTTTTCTTCGTTGTCATTTAAAATATTCCAGTTTGCATTAACAATGTTTTTAATCCTGTTGCTGAGTCCTGAGAATTTAATGACAAACACAATTTTTCTGATTCATGTTTTTATTCTCTTTTTTACTGCCAGTGGTAACCAACGTACTTTCTTGATCATGAAATCGTGCTGTTTTAAAAGCATGGTTGATCAGTTTTTTAGGATAACCCTAGTCCTTAAGCTTAATCTTAAGGGTATCCGAATGTTTATAGAAGTCATCTAGTGATGAGCAATTCCTTCAGAGATGAAGGAATTGCCCGAACTGAATATTGTCCTTTTGGGCCTTAGGGTGGCAACTCATTAAATGTAGAAGGGTGTTTTTGTCAGTTGGTTTAGTGAAAAGTTCCACTTCCAATCTCCCTTCTATATTTTTAATAGGAGGTCTAAGAAATTAACAGCCTGATTACTATAATGTGCGGTAAATTTTAAATATGGATTTTCTAAGTTTAACCATTCTAGAAAATCTTGTAATTGTTACAGGGACCATTCCAAATAAAAACAATATCGTCTATAAAATGATACCAATTAGATATATTCTCAGAAAAAGGGGCCACTTCATTAAAAATATGTCTTTCCTCAAATTCACCAATTCACGCCAAGCTCGGTGCACAGGAAGCTCCCATGCTAGTCCCTTTTCTCCACTGGAGATAAAGATCCTCTCTAAATAAGAACATATTATTTTTTTAAACTAAAGTTACACATTCAATAATGAACTCTCTATTCGCTCCTCTAGTGTCTTCTTCTCGTAAATTGTTTTTAATGACTTTAATAGTGTCGTCCTGCGGTATATTAGTATAAAGGGCTTCTATATTAATGGTCACTAATATTTGGAAATTATCATTAAAAATAGTGCCTTTGTTGATAGAAATCATGTGTGCCGAGTCTCTATAATAAGATTTTTGTTTCAGAACTAATGGCTTTAAAAAACTGTCCACATATTTGCTAAGAGGTCTAATAAGGTCTCAACGGGGGATCTCTTTCATTTTTATGGATTTTTGGAAGCCAATAAATTGCAAGAATGATATCTCTATCATTGTTCAAAAACCTGAATTCTTTCTCTGCTATCCAGTCGTTTTCCTTTGCCTTTTCATGAACGTCGGACATTACTATTTTTAGGGAGTGCATTTTTCTCATGGGTATTTTTCTATAGTGTTCCTCCACCTCTAATAATTTGAACCCTATTCTCATAATCATCTGTGTCGAAGATCACTACCCCACCTCCCTTATTGGCAGGTTTGATAGTGATATTCCAATCATTATTCAAGAAAAGGATCGCATCCTATGTTCCCTGCGTATATTGTGGACGTCAGGGAAAGACTCCTCAACTAATTTCTCTACTTTAAACTTCACTACCTTCTCAAAGATGTCAACATTTCTACTGATGGATTAAGGGAGTGAACGTAGATTTCGGTTTGAGACTTGAGATGTTTTCTTTACACATATTCTCCCTATTCTCAAAAAAAATTTAAGTCTAATTTTTCTAAAGAAAACTTTAAGGTCCTTTTCTAAGAAGAATTTGTTAACATTAGAAGTCGGGGCGAAGCTAAATCCCTTTTCTAATACTTCTCTTTCCCATATATTAAGGTTCCTTTTTGATAAGTTAGTAATGGGAAATGTGTTTATCGCCAATATTTTTGATTGACTGATTTTTAGGAACTCTTGTTGGGGAGGATTCCTCATGAACTGCCCCCTGCCCTGATTCCGATTGGTTCTTTTTTCCCTTCTTGGGCGCTGGTATAAAAAAGCCCCATACTCTTGGTTGTGAGGATGTCCACCATGTTGTATCCTGGATGGTCCCTCGTCCTCACTGCTCGAGCCTGAGGTTTCAGAGAACGTGACCTGTTTTCTGCCACCTCTTGAACATACAGGTCTCTGATAGTATGATTTCTCTCCCCCTTGGTCTTTCTTCTGTTGATAATAATCTTTGTTCAGATATGAATACGAAAGTTCCACACTGAACTTGTTGATATTCTTTCTAAGCTTAATAGTGTTTTTTGTTAACCAAATAGTCCTTATAACTATTAACTTCTTGATTTAATTAATCTAGTTTTCTTTTCGCTGCTTCCAGGGCTGTATTCTCCTTCATATTTAATTCAAGCTGCTCAATTTTTTGTTTCTCCAACACAATTTTTTCCTGAGCAGTTTCTATTATTAATAACATTCAATCCCTACTGCATCCGTTGGCAATGTGTGTCCATGTTTCTGAAAACTTTCTATTTTCTATAAATAGCCCAGGTTCATTTTTTATCTGAAGACCTATGGAGAGGACTCCTGATTTGAGATATTCAGGAAATCGGCATGAAATGTTGCATGTTGAAAATCACAGACAACGTGATTACTCTAATTGATTCCTTCAAATTAATTTTTTTAATGACAAATGTGCATATCTTATGTGTTGTCTCTCTTTTTATGGTGTATTGAAATTTTGTTAAATAACTTTTTATCATATGTTTTAAAATTGTTCTTATCTGATGTATTTTATGAAATTGTTTGGATTGTGCGATATGGTGTGATATTAAAACCTGGGTATTAAGTATTGCCTTTTTGGTCCTTTCAAAGACTGGTGTAGAGGAGCTTATGACCTTGAAGGAATTGATGTATGGAAGAGGTGAATGAATTGAATCCTTCGAGAGAATTTATTTTTGACATTAGTCATGTTTTCAACAAACACATTAAACAACGCAACATGAAGATCATGGGATATAGGGCATAAATCACAGTTGGCAATATTACTAGATGAACTAGGCACGATTGGTTTTGATCAGATCTTGATGATATGCACACATGGGAAAAGTCCCTTTCCAATCCCCACACAGCATTCTTATGCAGTGCGACACCTCGTCAGCCCCCGGCCCACCCTCACAATCCTACAGTGGCATAGCAATGGTGGGGCGGTCCGCCCCTGGTGGCGTGAGTTTTGGGGGCTCTTACCTTGCGTCTCAGGGCAACAATCGTGAGCACCCTCTCCCCCCCCACGCTCTTCAGTGCGGCTGCCGCGGGGCACCAAACGCAGGGACAGCCCCAACTGATCTAAGGTCTAGCTACGCCACTGCACTCCTAATAATGCTATTTAACATGGCTATAGGGTGCACCCTGGGCTGCAATCATATCAGTAATATGTACATATGAGGTCAGGTGGGTAAACCCACTGTTGAAAGGTAAAGTGCTACCTAGAGGTTTCTCAAAGCCCGGTGCTCTAAAGCCTTGTTCCTGCGATCATTTTTCAGAACACGATGTCTTATAGTATATATTCTTTTGCTATTTTTAGAGTAATTTACGAAAAAATAACTCTTTCCCCTTTTAAGGAATTGTAATTTTGCACAAGTGAAGCGTGCCCTGATTTAGTTACAAATATTGACTTTACCCCTGATCTGTTTTGGAGTTTTCCTAACAGGAGTACTAAGACATAGGCAAATGCTTTTCAAGGAATAATGAGCTCTTCTTGTTCCCATGCTGTGATGAATTATACCTGTTTTAGTGATGGGTTGCTTTTAGACATTTTATTGCACAATACTATTTGCACTTTATATTTTATTGCACAATATAATTTGCACTCTATATGCCCGTCTTAAAGCTTAGATTTTGCACTCTTTGTGCATTATCATTACTGCCTTGTTTTAGCTCTTTTACCCTAGGATTTAGACGGCTCAGACACACTTAAATGGAAATTGAATATGAATTGTTGGTCTGTTTTTAGCATTTAATGTGTTCTCTCTGCGCTTTTATAGTCTTTGTCGGCCGAATAAAGATTTCTTTGACTTGAGAGGTAAAGCGCTTTTGGCATGAGAACAACGTATAAACCAACACCGCCAACCAGTGTCATGAAGCACAGACGTCCACAGGCTGTCACTCACGCTCATTTTGCACCACTACACAATGCGACAGGTACCAGCCTGGCCTGTAAGGGCACTTTCACACACATACGCACCACACATGCGGTGCCACTGATACCAAACAGATCAATAGATGACACTTCATTAACCCCGTGGCTCCAAGCCTCCCGCAACCCTCCAGTTCACCCCCACTGTCCCAAACATCCCGGATGGAAGTTCACTAGCCCCTCCCTCGGGACACAAGGCCATTCATGGCTGAGGTCACACCTCGTATGGGTCCCTGGAAAGCAGGTGGGGATAGACAGTAAGCACAAACAAGAGGTAGACATAAACAAAGGGGGGCTCCTGGCACTCAGGAAGTTCACCAACAAGCTGCGAAACAGAAACAGGCTAAGAGCAACAATTTGCTACAAACAGCCTTCCAACAGAACTTTCAGGCCCCAGTCCAGTTCTGCGAAGCACAAGAGGTCACACCGTCTCTTGACCTGCTCCCGCACCTTCTTAGAAGCGTCTCTCCGGCCTAGTCAATTGCTCTCACTCCTACCTGGCACCATGAAGTCTTCGGGAAGGGCGGGATGGGGAGAGGGCAGCATGTCCACCGTGATGGGGCTAGTGAGGGAGCAAGCAATGAATTGGGAGCTACACGCAGAGGAACCTCTTGGCGGGAGGAGGCACCCCGTCGGTTACACGTTGATTTGGGTTGTGCTCCGGCAATCTGGCACAGGGTTTGGCACGTGATGAAATGAGTCATATTAGACACTTCAGGTTACACGATATAAAGTTGCAATTCTGTAACTCCCAGGAAATTAGGTACATGTTGATGTCAGGTGCACCAGACGATTCAGATCACACGCACAGGCGCAAGTTCTGCAAAGCCTCACAAGGTAGAATGACACTCTGCAATGGTTGCGTACCCCACCTCTGAGGGTCGCAAACTGTGAATCGGACACCGCACGCAATGAGCATACAATTGGCGTGGCGCACAAGAGAAATGCAGCACAGTTGACGATGCGGGCAACTTTGGCTCCTGCAACCAATAAATTCGCTCACCACAAACAAGACGCTTATGCATGTCAAGGTCCCTGCAGTACAGGAACCACTACGAGTAGATGCAGGCAACTTCTTGGTCTCCGCACTCGGCACTATGGTCTCCAGGCATAATTCTGTAATTTCAAGCTCACACCACGCTTTCTGCAGGTGGGATGAGCACCTAGAGGGAACCGCTCTCCAGATTTGAATGGTAGCTGGTGTGGGCCCCTCGTAGGAGAACTTTGATATCCCTGAGACCCCTGAGAGAACAGGATACCGGTCAACTGGTCCTTGGGAGCCCACTTCAGGGTCCCAAACATCAGCAGGCCATTGGCCCAGGCCAGCCACTATTCAGGAAGGCGTGCAGTCCTTTCCACAGTATCCTCCATGTGCACAACAGAGTCCTCTGGCAATGTGCACCATGCAGACCAGGTTCTCCGGTCCTGCGTCCCCACAAGCAGATTTCTCCTCTTGGTGGAGTGGTAATGGGTAGTTATACCCCATTCTCCCTTCCAAGTTGGGCGAAGGTTTAAAAGGTATTCCTTTGAACCACAGATGTGTCCCTCAAATTTCTCTTCTGTCTGCCATGAGGCTGTGGAATGCAGATCTCTATCTTTATGGGGGCAGTGATTGGCCCCAAACGCCAGGAGTCACAATCTCTACCCTCTATATATCCAGCAAGAACCGCAAATGGCACTTGCTGTCTAACTCAATTGCATGCCCAATGGTTTATGGCTGTTGCTGGGGAAAGCCTAGATGTTCTCCCCCGGCTTCAGGTGTTGGCCGGCGCCAAACACCATGGCACTCAAATATTTGAATGCATAGAAATGTCCACTTTCCATAAGAGACCTTTCCACGCAAGATATGCCAAGACCACTGTTACCGTTGGAACGGGTTTGGCCTAGCAAATCCATTGATAGGAAACATCATGAGGCTGCGCCACTGCAATCCATTATTGCAGCTTGAAATACATGCAACCCCTTCTCTATACCAGCTTAAGGGAAGAGCAAGCCTTCTCAGTAGGGTAACACTTGTGGGTCTTCCTTACTACCTGGGCAGCGAGCACCCGTGGGCGCCTGCCCAGACCTTCACCTTCCATCCTAGTGGAGGCGAAAGGCCTCCTCCGGATGGACCGTTTTTGCTATGGGCCGGCCGGGGTACGCACACAAGTGGGCTCCCACAGACCTGCTGTGGCAGGTAGGACACATGTTTAAGCATGCAGGCCGCACACAGGCCTTCAACGGCAGGTCCGATATGTAGGTAAACCACACCAGCGGTGCAAGTGTGCACCCAGGCCACAATGGCAGGCCTGACCTACGTTTACAGACATCATGTCTGCATTACTTCCTAACATTTGTCGGAAGGGTGCGCGCATTTTCACACTACAGTACAGTGGGAAAGGGCTGGGCACCTTACGGCTCCACATGAGAACCAGCATGCATACCGGCTTGCCGTGGTAGGTCGTCAGTCTGGGTCTCCAGGACACCTGTGGTGTCCGTGTGCTATCCGGCTGACAATGGCGTTCCGGATTCACGCTAACCACTTCTGTGGCACCAATGCGCACACCAGCCCATCTTGGCAGGCTGGTAGCGGGGGCCTTGAAACATCACTCGCTCACAGGCTCAGGTAGACTGGCACTAGAAGACCGGACACAGGCCCAGCAAAACCTTGGTGCTGGCGCACCCACTGCTTGTCATGACAAGCGGACAATCGGTTTCACTCCCTCAGCTAAGCGCCGGTTCCTACAAGACATAGGAAGGGTGTACACACTTCGACACTGCACCAACAGTGGGGAAGGGCTCTGGCCCAATGGCCGCAAAGGAGCTTCAGCAACCTCCGGAGGCGTGCCATGGAGGGGAACTGACCTCCGAGGTAGGGAGACCCCACCTAGGGGCTCTCCCCTGTTGGGGCAGTAGTCACACTCAGGCCCCCACCCGGCTACTCCCCTACCTTGAGCAACCCCTTTCGGTACGTACCCTAGGGCGGCTCCAGCGGTAGGGCAGGTCCCCTCCAGGATGGCTCACCCGTGGAGACTATAACCTGAGTAGGAGACTCAATAGGCAGACGAGTTCCGCGGGCATAATCAGTGTCACGTCTCCATATGCTGTACCTGCCCTGTGTATATGGTGTGCCTTTTCATAGGACACTCCTGGGGATGATACTTAACCCAATCATGCGAGCACCCTGCACCTAACCCGTGTGGGGAGGGTGTTCGTACCTTCCCACTGCAGTACAGTGGGAATATGCTCCGAGTTCTAGGGTCATGAACAGAACTTAGATGAAGACTAGGAGAACAAAATAAGCAAAAGGTTTCAGGGATGTTCCCCTAAGATGTGCAACATGATCCCCTCCTAGCTGAAAGCCAGAGTAGTTTTAATCATTGCCCTGATAAACTCTCCGTCTCACGGCTATAGAGCCTGGATGATGGCCCACCACTACGGTGATAGCGCCTCCCACTCTAGGCCCCATGATCCCAGTAGGATCTCCTTCGCCTCTCTATCTGGACCCACTTCTTATGTGACCCCTTTTCTTCTGGAAGTAGTACTATTCCTACCCCTGGGTCAGCCTAGTTCATGGGAACAGCAACAGGCAGAGGACACCCATGACCATCAGTGTCCACAGCCAAGCACTCAACCACCCAAGGGCTTGACCCTACGCGACTCCGGAAAGGGGAGGTCGGTGGCCTCGCACGTTCGACCACTTTCCATCTGACCAGGTCAGGGATGGCCTCCTGCTCCTGGTCCACCAGCCCAGGGTCTGTACCCTATGACCAGATAGGGGCCAGGGGTGAATCCTTTCCTCTTCCGCCCCACCCTTTTGTCTTGGGGGGCTACCACCTTCGGTTGCCTCCCCACGTTCCTCTGCTACTGGGGATCGCTCCCATTGGATGTCTTCCCGGCCCAGGCCGGCTTCCCCACTGGGTGCCCTTTTTTGAATGTGCCAGCCTCAGGGACTGGGTGTTGGACATAGTTGTCTCTGACCCGCCCCAGACTTCCATCTCCCTTTGAGGAGGAACATGATGCTTCCTTGGGTTTAGCCTGCCCCTGACTTACATCGACTTTAGAGAAGGAACATGAGGCCCTTTTCACCCCCAGCTCCAAGGGAAGCTGCCTACACTAACACTAATCTTCCTCACCCGTGAAGTGGAGGTTTCTAGCCTATCAACCTGAGACACCCCGCCCCATTTCCTCTCAGCGTAAAGCAAGAAGTTTACCTGTTTCGAAGTGGACCGTTTGGGACCTTCCTCAAACTTCTGGAGTAAGATGGCTTTCTAGGTCAGGTACCTCACTATGCCTTTCCAGACGACATCTCTCCCCACCTCAGGCATGAACTGCCATAAGTTACCTCCCCAGATTTCTTCTGGGACCTCAAGCGCCCTTAACATCGCCTCATAGGTTGCCAGCCACTGCTCGATGTCCCCCACCACACGGAATTGTGGAACCAGAATCTTGGGAACTTCTAATTTTCTTTATACTGTCAGATATTGCAGGTGTGCTGCCACCTTTATTAACTTGGGACCCTATTTGTAGGGTTATAATATCCAATTCTCAGAGGCTCGGCTCATGGGCCATCTTCTTTTCTTCTATGGCTAACCTCTTTTCAGCTAGGACTCGCTTGGCTTCTAATTTAGCGAGGACCTGCTCTTTTTCTATTTTTGCAAGGGCTAGGATCTGCTCCTTGCTCTGTATGGCAAGTTCTAAATCCAGCGCTCTCTCTTCCCTTCTGTTCTCTAACATCTCTGGGGACATGCCCCTGGAGAACTCACTGCTACATGCATCCATGAAGACCCCCCGTCCTAAAAGACTAGGGTTCTCCTCGTCCACAGGCAGTCCTTCTAGAATCCCTTGGGTCAGTTTGGATCCCTCCCCACACTCAGGATCTCCCTCACCATTCACTTCCCCCTCAGGGTGGGCTGCGGCTCATGCCCATAGGGCTTTTTGAAGCTTCCGCTGTGGCATTTTCCTAGTCCAGCACCCCCCTCTCCTGGCAGAATCATTCAAGCTGCGCCACTGTCAGCTGGCTGACCTAGAGTATTCCTCCTTACTACCTGGGCAGCGAACACCAGCGGGTGCCTGCCCAGCCCTTCACCTTCCAAACTAGTGAAGGTAAAAGGACTCCTCCAGATGGACCATGTTTGCTATGGGCCAGCAGGAGTACATGTGATAGGGCGATCCCACAGACCTTCTGAGGCCGGTCAGACACGTGTTTAAACACGCAGTCCATGCGAGTGCACACACCGACCTTCAATAGCAGGTCGGACACATAGGTAAACCACACCAATAGTGTAGGTTCGCACCCAGGCTGTAATGGCAGGCCTGACCTAAGTTTACACGTATCATATCTGCACCACTTCCTAATGTGTCGGAAGGGTGCATGCACTCTTACACTACAGTATAGTGGGAAAGGGTCAGGAGCCTTGGGCTCCACATATGAACCAGCACACACACCGGCTATTCATGGTAGGCCAGCGGCCTGGGTCTCAAGAACACCTGTGGTGTCCATGCACTATCCGGCTGACAATGGTGGTCTGGATTCAAGCTAACACCTTCCTTGGTATCAACGCGCAAACCGGCCTGTCTTGGCAGGCTGGTGATGGGAGCCTAGAAACATCACTGGCGTAAGGGCTCAGGCCGACCGGCACCAACAGGTGGGACACAGCCTCAGCACTGCCTTGGTGCTAGCGCACTTACCGCTCCCCACCCTGTTCACCAACTCAGCTAAGCGCCGCTTTGTATGAGACATAGAAAGGGTGCGTGCACTTCCACACTGCACCAACTGGAGGGAAGAGCTCCGGCCCTACAGCCGCAAAGGGGCCTCTGCAACCTGTGGAGATGTCCCATAGAGGGAACTTGACCTCAGAGGTAGCGAGACCCCACCTAGAGGGTCTCCCCTGTTCGAGCAGTGGTCATGCTTGGGCCCCCTCCTGGCTATTTGCCTACCCCGAGCTTCACCTTTCGGGGCGTACCCTAGGGTTTCTCCAGCGGTTGGGGAGGCCCCCTCCGGGCTTGTCTCAGCTGTTGAGATGCCAACCTGAGTAGGAGACATATGGCCAGGCGAATCCCACGGGGCATGATCAGTGCCACACCCCCCTACTCGCCAATGCCGTACCAGCCCTGGGTACACAGTGTACCTTTTCATAGGGCACTGCCGGGGACAAGACTTGACCTAATTGTGCTAGCACCCCTCTCCTAACCCATGTGGGGAGGGTGCTCATTCCTTCCCACTGAAGGGCAGTGGGAACATGCTCCGAGTTCTAGGGTCACGAACAGAGATTAGGCTAAGACTAGGAGGACAAAAAAAGCAAAAGGTTTCTGGGATGTTCGCCTAAGAAGGCCATGTCCAACACTTGCACATTCCAGATATGCAGTGGAGCACCTCTACGCTGATGAATATGTACTGGCAGTGTAGTGAGTTTGCCTACACTCAGTTCGTCCCCAGATGGTGTGGACTTTGCTCTTTCATCACCATACACACCCCTACCCTGGTCATTCCTGGAGAAGAACTATCGGACTTGTACCAGCACCCATTAAGGAAGAAGACAACCTTGCTGCAGAAGGCTTCTGAAAAAAGAACTGTGGATTATTTTGGCTGGGCTCAGTACAAGAACATTAGATAAGAATTTGGACTGACTTGAAATCACCAGATGAAACATTTTAACAATAGTGAGCACTGAGCTTGGCCTTAATTTGATCAAGGAAGAACTTTCTGCCTCATGGTGATGCAGCATCAGCATCAGTATCTCAGGGAATTACATGGATATTGGGAAATTGACTCATGCCATCCACACACTGCACTGTTTGCATAGAGACATGTGTGAGGAGGGATGTGCCCGTGAGCAGGAGTGGTTCTCAAATTGGTTCTCATGGCTCCCCTGGTGGCTTCCGGCTTGTGCACGTCATTGCTATCTGTTTTCATTGTGTTCTTGTTTGTGTGTGGCTCCGTGCAATTGGGGATTTCCTGCTGTTAAAAACGCAGTCCTCAAATTGGGTAGAATGCATGTAACTAGGAAAGTAATAATCTTCCAAACCGTAGAACAACAGTTCCCCAATAAAGTAACTGTCATGAAGTATGGATTGGATAGTGTAGTTGAAAATTCAACTAGAGGGAGCATGTTAATATTGAAAAAGTCGATGTCAATATGAATAACGATACATTCATGTATAAAAACGAAATTGCATCTTTCTTGACGAATTTGCCCGTTGTGGACTCCATGTCAACCTGACTCAGAAATACGTAGTCAGGCAGACCCTGAGAACCCAGGCCCGAGGTCACAGATTGACAGATCACAGATGGGGTGGCACGTTGCCAGCAGACAAATGTGCAAACAGGAAATCCCAGATCGATCCCACAGATAGGTGCAGTGACACCACAATGGTCCAGGGAGATTGGCCCCAATAAAGCACACATGGCCGAAGGGGTGCGCAGGTTCCCAAAACACCATAAAGTCAGATGCCACATGAATTTAGGAACAATTAGCCAATCAGTACACAGCACACACAGTACATGCAGTGATCACACACCTCTCCATGCTGGACATCTGGACACATTACCCACTGGCCACATTGTGTCCAAGCAAGGTCGAGACCCACCTGGAATCCTTATCCAATACATTAGTGTATGGCTCCAAAGACAAAGGTACACATTCCTTACCAAAAAAAGATCGCTGGAAACATTTTATTACATTTCAATGAACTGTATAAAAGTCTATGTTAGGCTGACTGTAAATTGAGACAGTCCTGAGACCCTGTGACTGTGTTTCGAGCCGCATTGTTTAATTAAACAAACTGTTCCAGTTTTGCCAAGCGTATCTTGTTTTTTTCAAGGTAATTCATGTTCAAGCAACATTTTCTTTGGGAATTTGACTTTAACCATGTCATCCACCTTGATTTCCACATCTTTGACTTCCTTCCAAACATCATATTTATCCTTCCTTTCCTTTTGGATCCTCAATTTCTTTACTCTCCCACTAACCATTTTCTCCTTAATTGTGGGAACTTGACTTCCACATCTACTGGTCCAAAGAGGACACACTTTGGTTTTTGCTTTACGTTTGTGAAACATCTCAAAAGGACTCATTCCAGTCATTGAGTGCGGGCTGAAAATATAATCCTCCCCTCTGCTCTGAACCATCTGGATCCATTTCTCCTCTTCCAACCCAGGAACCTGAATAGTTTCCTTAAATGTTCTGTTAAACCTCTCAACCACGCGGTTTGTTTCGGGATGATATAAGGCACATCTTTTGTTCACAATTCCCCTTTCATACAAAAATGCTTTCATTTCCACAGAGTTAAAGCACTCCAATTTTCTTTAACAATACAACTGGGATTATTTTACCTTGCGAACACTTCCAATAAAAACTTACATACAGTAAAAGTGATGATGTCATGAACCACCCTTATCTCTGGCTACCTGGACAGCATGTTCATTAGTACAATTATATACTTCTTCGAATTTCTTCTTATTTCTAAAGGACCAACAATGTCCATAGCTCCCTCATCCCACACTTCACTCGGCATCTCCAGAGAAACCATCAGAGCCGTTCTAACCTTTTGAGACTTGTCAGCCGGCTTACATTTGCAACATTCTCTGACCACTCTTTCAATTTATAAATCCATACCAAGCCACCAATAAACACTTCTTAAGCATTCTTTTGTCTTGCAGACTGCTTGGTGATCTTCATGGGCTAATGACATCAGGTGACCCGTCACTCCTTGAGGAGGAACCAATCTGCCTCCCGAAACAAAAGATTGTTGCAAACAGAAAGTTCACACAAAACTCTTTCAAACCCTCCTAAATGTATTTTCAGTTGGATACTTCACCTTCAACAACTCCATCCACCTCTTTAATCACCTCATCTTTCTCAATTTCTTCCATCCATCCATTTTCAGTAAAACAGCCACCAGTAACCACACATACTTAGTACTCATCCTCCTTCCACCAGCAACAATCATCTGCCTTATCATCATGAAGTCTGGAAAGAAAGTCTGCAGCCTAATTCTCCATCCCCAGGAATATGTACCACAGAAAAATAGTTGTCCTGCTGTGCCACAAGCCATTTTGCTATCCTAGAAGAAATATCAATCAAACCTTCCCTTCCAAATTCTTCTTGCAAGGGCTTGTGATTTGTGCATACAACAAATTTTGCTCCCCATAAAAACTGTCTAAATTTCTTGATACCCCAAAATACTGTCAACATCTCCTTTTCAATTGTTGAGTATTTACTTTCCGCCCCCTTCAAAGATCTGGAAGCAAATGCTATCATCACTTCCCCACCTTCCTGCCTCTGCTTCACAACTGCACCTAGTCCTTTCTCACTGGCATCAGTAACAGACAACATGGTGACCCAGGAATAAAACTTTTAAAATGCTGAGCTACAGATAACCTTTCCCTTGGACACTCTTCATCCCAGTCAAATTGCACTCCCTTCTTGAGTAGTTTACCTAATGGCACAAGCGCGACTAGAAAGATTTGATACAATCTGCTGTAAAACTCAGCAACCCTAAAATGCTTGCACATCCTCTTTCCTTTCAGGGCATTTTAAAACTGAAATGGTCTTTGGCCTTAACACCTTCTGCGAATATTGTGTACCCAAGATAAGTTACCTCCAGCACACAAAATTAGCATTTGTTAACTTTCAGCGTGACACCTTTGGATTTAAAATACTCAGAATTTCTCTAATCTTGTCAAGATGTGTTTCCAAATCCTCACTGTATATCAAAATATAATCTTAGAAGAATTTAAAGCTGCTACCATCCCCAGCAAGTCATTAATCAGCCTCTGATACATTGATGCAGTTGAGCAAGACCAAATGGCATTCTTTTGAAGCAATACACACCAAAGGAAGTTATACCAGTTGTGAGATCCTTCTAATATTCACTTTGGTACGCTGAGGTTAAATCTAATGTAGAGAAAAACTTAGCACCACCCAATACCCCCACAATATCTGTTATATTTAAAAGTGGAAATCTGTCTTTCACTACTTATCTTTTTAAATACCGTCCGTACTCAAACGATCTAACTCCTGTTTCACAGCATCCTGTAAGTTTAAGGAAATGTTTCTACCATTACACAACATAGGGGTAGCACCTTCAGACTACTGTGGTCAACATACCCCTAACACATCCCACTCTGACTGTACGCTTAGGTACGGATCCCGTCGCCAAATGTGGTGTATACCTCCGATGTACAAATTGCAAAGAAACAGGAGCATATGTGTGATCCTTTATTTTAAAGATGAGAAACTCCACCCATGACAACCTCAGCTCCTAATCCCCAAGTCCCATCACTAGTATTAGTACTAATCATCACATTCAACATTCTGTCCTGAACTAGCCACTATAATAGCAGGAGATGGAATAGAACTAAATGAATGGCATGAAAAGACAATACAACATAGGCTTCCTGTTCAGTGTGGAAGATCACATACTCTAGTGACCATTGTGGGATAAACCGTAGCAGCTGAGCCACTGCACAGCAAAGGATGCTCAGCAGAGGAGTAGCCAGACAGTGGTGAGAACAACATCCATAAGCACGGAACTCATGAACACAGGGAATGCAGTGTTGTCATACACACACAGCAGAATGAAAGAAACTGGGGGAAAGGTGACCCCACTGCATTTATGAATAGGGAGTAGGTACCCATCACCCGTACAGAAGAAGGCTATATTGTAACTATTGCAAATCATGCTGCCACCCAGTCACTTAACTCCTGCAAGGAAAGTTACTCCCTGGTGAATAACAGGAAAAACACTTTTGCCTCAGCAAGGCAGAGAGTCTTCTTTGGTACCCGGGCATGGTCTTTATTGATGGCCACCCAGTGTAAAACTCGACAAGAGAGGAGCTTAATGAACAAAAATGATTACAAAAAAGCCACAGCATGGTATAGTGGGCACAGAAAGAGATATAGAAAAGTTTGAATTTTCATCCTTACATGCCTATTCTATATGGTACAGAATTTGCAATGTACTATGGCCAGAGGTAGCCTTTTTTTTAGTATTTCCTGAAGGCAGTAATCCTATTGGCACAGTATTTTGAATGGGCAGTGTTTTTGTGACACCCTCTTCCCGAAGGACAGTGTTGTTACAGTCAACATTAAACATGAGGTAGTAGTCCACCTATATCTGTAATTTATAAGAACATAATTTCTCCTAGCACAATGTTTTGGAGTAACAGACTCGCCTGAAAAAGCATTCCTGAGCAGCAGCATTCCTTTTAGCAAAGTACTTCTGAGCAGCATAAGAAGAAGAAAAGCAAGAGGACCCATTTCCATCATCCATCTGCACAGGAAGTGACATCAATTGATTTCCCATCATCCAGCTGCAAAGGAAGTCATATCACCCCTCCCTGTCACAAGACTTTGTTAATGGCAGCCAAAGGCAAGCCCGTCTGTGCCCATCTACACCTGGAGTGCAATGAGCGCCAGGAATCCTGGTCCTTCCCCTTCCTGCCGCTACCCCCTGCAACCCCCCACACCCTCAACCTGGTTGCTGCTCTATACGCCGCTGCCTCCCCACACCACACACAGGGAGGGAGCATTCTACTGTGCTTCCTGTACGTTTTCATGAAATTACCCACACCCAACAACAACAGCACCCAACACCCCAGTCTCTCACAGTCCTGCCATGACTCACACAATGCTCCGCACTTGCATGCATGCTCCTCAACAACCACTCACTCACTAAACACACCACAGAGATCTGGGACTTGCTGCATGAGAACGTGCAACCTACTTTTCCTCACGGAAACCTAGCTGAACCCTTCATTGGCACCTGCATTGCCCCAGCTATTCCCCCGCTACAAGATCACCAGGCAAGACAGATTTCACAAGCTTGAAGGCGGAATCACCATCACCATCATCCACAGGAACGCTATCAGCTGTATCAACTCCATGGTCACATCATCCTCCAACATAAAACACCTGTCGTTTAAGCTCCACGTCACAGCCAAC
Source organism: Triturus cristatus (assembly GCF_964204655.1). NCBI lineage: Eukaryota > Metazoa > Chordata > Amphibia > Caudata > Salamandridae > Triturus > Triturus cristatus. The sequence goes on along the minus strand of NC_140590.1, from coordinate 1,139,940,695 downwards.
TTCACTCTAAGCAGCATTTTCCTCTACAGACCACTGGGACCACTTACCAACTTCACCGACATCATCACATACTTCATCACCCCAGTTGCCAACAACGCTAGCAACTACATCCTACTCGGAGACCTACACTTCCACCTGAATCCAATTGAGAAGCACTAATTGAAGATCTTGGAAGCCTGAGCCTCACACATGTAGTAAGGGGACTGGCCCAAGTCCACGTCCCCGAACACCTCCTGGACTCTATTTTCACCAAATTTAGCATCCCCATCCCGGTCCAGTGCAATGCACCCCTGCTAGACCAACCCGCAGAAGCTGGAACAGCATCACTGACAAGGACTGGAACATGGTTCTCAACACCTACTGACCTGAACACAGCAACAGCCTTCCCAAAGTCATCAAGAAGTTCAATGACTGGATCAACTCCTGTAGTGACTCCCTGTCCCCCCCAAACAAAGCAATACAACAAGATCTAGACCCCAACCCAGTTGGTACATGGAAAACAATTTGAGCACAAATGGTGAATGAGCCAGGACAATGCAGACAGGGCAACATTCAAATCAGCCCTAAGACGCTACCACTAAACGATCTGGATGACCAAACACACCACTCTCGCGCACTGCATCGATGACAGCACCATCAGAAGGAAAGACATTTTTGCCATTGTGAAGGATTTTACCTCACCAGCAGCCACCTTCAACTCTATCACCCCTTTGCAGGACCTCTGCAACAATCCCTTTCAATTCTTCAGCAACAAAATCACCTCCATTTACAGCAACTTCAACCTGCAACCAGACCAGACAGACCTCTCCAAACACCTCCCAATCTTATCCAAAGAACCAATGCTAACCACATGGCCTGCCATCACCCCAGAAAAATATGCTTCCACCATGGAGTTCATTCATTCAGGGGCCCCATTGGATGGCTGCCCCCACCACACCTACTCCAAAGGTCTTCACCTATCAGCTCCATGCTCACACCCATTCTGAATGCCTCCACCCCTTCTGCGACCTTCCCAGATGCTTGGAAACATGCAACTGCCCTCCCATTACTGCAGAAACCCTTTGTGGACCCTTAAATACGCGCCAAATACATACCAATCTCCCTCTTGACATTCCTGCACAATGTCTTAAAGAAAATCATCAACAGATGCCTCACATAATACCCCAATGATCGCCTACTCCTCAACACCACTCAGTCTGGTTTCCGCACCAACCACAGCACAGAAACTGCCCTCATCACTGCCATTGATGACATCTGAATGACTGCGAATGGATTAGACACAGTGGCCCTCACCCCACCCCATCCTCATACAAAGTCTACATGACATTAGAATCCAGGGTCTTGCACTCCTATGGGTTTGCTCCTTCAAGACTGGAAGGACCCAGTCAGTCAACCTGGCACCGTACACCTCGGATGCCCGCAACCTCATCTACAGAGTTCCACAAGGATTCTCCCTGACCTGTCCCTCTTCAACACATACATAATCCCTCTAGCCAGCATTATCTGCTCTCACAACATCAACGTTGTCTCCTACGCCAACTACAGACAACTCATTCTCTCCCTCACTCCCAAGATACTCAGGACCCAGATCAAGTTCAATGCCTGCATGACTGAAATCACCCACTGAAGGATGACCAACTGTCTGAAGCTGAGCACTGATATCACCTAAATCATGATCATCAGGAAGAACACGTCATTGTGGGACTCCACCTCGTGACTAACAGAGCTAAGACTGACACCCACTCCCATTACCCAAACCAAGAACCTTGGGACCATCGGCAGCAAACTTTATATAACTCCCCATGTCAACACCATCAGCGACTCATGCTTTCATACCCTGAAGATGTAAAGATTTTAAAATGGTTCCCACTTAACACCCAGAAAACTATCAATCACGCACTCGTTACAAGCCATCTGGATTATGGGAACACCCTCTATGCCAGGAACAAAAAACTCACCAGAAGGCTGCAGACCATTAAGAACTCAGCGGGCCGAATCAATCTCAACCTCTCACTCTGCACTCCCATCACACCTCACCTGAAGGAGCTTCACTGGCTCCCCATACAAACAAGCATTGGCATAGCTAATAGTTCTCACCTTTGGAACCTTATAAGTATTTAGTTATGCAGTACAATATCCTTGGTGCAACAACATCAACTGTTGCATGGCTAAACACTTATAAGGTCCCAAAGGCGAGACCTATCAGAACAGTCTCTGAGGCCCATGGCTATGTGCGGGAGGGGGCTACAGGCCTCACGATGCCATGGCGGAGTCGGTGGTTGCAGACAGAGTGCACACCCAATGCCATCATCGCTTGGCAGACCAGGACCATAGCTCACGTCCTTATGATATTAAGACACGTCGAGGCTTCTGACAACAAAGTCACACATTACAAAATCCTTCACAGACATTAGAAAGTGGCGAAGACATTACAGAATGACTTACTATGCAATTCTCGCTGAAATGAGCCACTCTTTGCCATAAAATAACAGAAAAGTACTGTATTTTATTAATATAAACAGAGTTCTGATCTCAGAAAAGCATCTTTTTAGTCAGAGATTGTAATCCGCAGAGCTGGAGGCCGGTGAATATTGAGGTGGGATAGCTTGTTTAAAATGAAAGAACGGAGGACAAACAGACCCTGCGAGCAGTACCCTCTGAGGTGCAGAGGGTGCAGCTGTGGCCTAGATGGTGATGGCACCCCAGGAGCTGGCTGGGGCTCCAGGGATGGAGTTCTGCTGGTAGGAAGGGACAGCGCTTCGCAGGGTACAGAGAGGAGATGAGCTGGTGCCAGGAGTGGGTTATGTACAAGGGTCGCGGCCATGACAGAACAAGGCAGCAGATCTACCCGGGGTAAGGAGAGGAGCTGGCTCGAGCTGAGCAGAAGTAGCTGTAGGGGTTCTATGCCCTGGCCTCCTAGTTTAAGTTTATTTTATTTGATATAGATCTCGACTGAGGTCAACAAATATACAAACATGATTTTAAAATATTTAGCAGAAAACTCATATCATCAACTTTAAACATTTATGATGCTGAATCCATTCATCATAGCTTTTTTAAACGATTTTAACTCAAATCTGTTTAAGAATTTATACCACTTTTAAACATGTAAAACATATGTTCATCTGGTGGTTATTTCTTCAAAATTTACATAGACCTTGTGGAAAAAAATACAATTGTATCTGTTATAGATTGGTCATAAAATCGACTTTTGATATTTAGAAGTTTAAAATCGTTAGCATCATCAACTTTAAAACAGCTTTAAGAAAATCTGTAAAAATGTATAGAGTTGGCGACAAACAAATTAATCCGGTGGTAATTTACAGAGAGTGATTAGGCTTTGTACAAAAGGAACATTGTATCGGATTCTAATAGGCCTTATATACCTTCACCTAGCTTCTACTAGAGTAAGATTTGGGCCTCCTAGGGTGAGCGAAGCTCCTCAAGTGGCCGGGAAAGGAGCAGGGACTCTGACCCAGGTAGGGACAGGTGATAGGGTGTCCAGTACGAGGGTGGAAGTAGCTTCTCACCTCGCGGGGAGAACAACGGGAGCTGTGACAAGACGGATGGGATGTCATACAGGGGTTAGAAGCCCCGTCCTCCTAGGGCGCGTGTGCCCCAGCGAGACATCTGTTTTCAATTATCGCGCACTCATTTGGGCATGATGATAGCAAACAGATGTCGCCCGTGCGGGTAACTGCAAGTAATAGGCCGTGGGCGGAGCAAAGGCGGGACATGCGCCTGCCTTTGCCCAATTGCGGGCTATCTTTCTTAGAAAGACGCACGCAAAATCCAATAGCCTGTGACGAAAACAAAAGCACACGCACGAGGATGTGGTGAGCTTTCTGAAGCCCCTTACAATAACTCTTGCAAGCAGCGCATGCGCGCTGCTCTAGGCTCGACTTAAAAAGCACATTAGCCCTGGGTGCGTCATAGCACTTTTTAAATTTACTTTTCGCCACACTGTAAAGCTTCCACGCTGCTGTACAGAATGACTGAAAAACATTGGCAAAGTCAATAGCTTTCATAGGCGAGACCTATTGGCTATGCCAATGCTTGTTTTTCTTGTTGGAGACTGGTTTAAGCAGAAAATGTTTCCCAGAAAGACATTTTCTTCTTAGACCAGTCTCCTACTTGTACCTCATGCAGCCTTTTAACACGAGCCATGCCTGCTTGTGAAAAGTTGATGCAAAATACTGCCACACCCCATTTCACACTATTCGCATAATTCCATTAATTAAAGTGATAATGAATCTGTAGTTGCACCAAAACCCTCACACAGATGGGTAACTGGGCGTTTCTAAACAGGCCGGAGTCAGGACTGGGACTAAAAATAGGCCTGGGCAACAAAATAAAAGTGCCCCTCAATAGTAAACCAGATAGGTAAAAAAGTGACCCACATTTGCAATTCAGGCGATTTTTGAACTTGTAAACTTTAGGACAGTGTGACGGTGCAGCCGCACTGGGCTCGGACGTGGAGGGGGAGGCGCTGACCTCAGGTGGGGGTGCTGTGTTTAGCAATAGCTTACGATTTAAAGACAGCTGATGCAGAGTTCCTTGTGCGTCCAGATTTCAGGCAGCAATAAAAATGCCAAGATAACTCTTGTTATTAATGTTACTGCTAGAGAGAGATCAGAGTTTTGTCTAGTGGCAGTTATGACTTGCCAATAGGTAGCTCAAAGGGTTAATATGCCTGCTGCAAAGAACTGATCTGTATGTTATGTTGATAGCTGAGTGGATTTGTGAAGTTAGCCTTTACCAGCACTTTAAAATAAATTAAATGTATGCCAGAGAGGGGCTATGGAGAGATAAGGGTTCCTTTTGCCAGGTGGTAGTGAGGGATTCGGAGGAGGAGGAGGTCATGGGGGGGGGGGGGGGGGGGGCGGTGGGGAGTAAAAGAGATTGTTGCACCGAAGTAGAAACACGGAAACTGAGTGAGTTAAAAAATGGACAGGAAGAGAAAGAAAACAAGTTACACTTCAAGAAAGTTTGCTCTTGCGTACCCTGAAGTACTGAAATATTTCAATAGTTCACTCTCATAACTGCCTCTAAAACCTGTGGCATTCCTTTATATATATTTAAAAGTGTGTGCACTAAAAGATGTGGCTTGGCACCGTTATTTGTGCAAATCCCCATGGACAGTGGCGGGCTAGGTACCGATGCTTTTCCACTCGAAGCAATGCGGACCTCGTATGAACTTTTGTACCGTGGCTGTTTTTGGTTCTCAGTTGTTTTCTTCATGGGCTATTGCAACTGGCACAATCTTTTAAATGTGTTTGTGCTTTCTCTCTAATTGAAACACCACTTATCAGTTCTTCTACCATAATATCCAAGTTTTAATGTCGCCCTGCACTTATATTGACTCCTCAATAGCCACTACCAATGAATGTATGTCGTTACTACGCATTCCGTTGCAACGCATGCCTTCACCACGCATGTGTTACAACGGAAGGATTTTTCTACGCATAACCTTTACCACGATTATTCCTTTACCACGCATAGTTTTACAACGATTTTTGTTGTAAATTTATGCATGGTAATGGCATACTCTTGGTAAAGGTTATACCCCTCCCCTGTACCCTTACCTGACCCCCTAGCCCCCAATACTTATTATAATTACCCCTGCCCGTTACCCTCAATCCATATATTTATTTTTTAAATTTATATTCCCCTTACCTCTTCATGTCGTCTCCTCGTTCTTCCTTGTTGACGTTTTACGTCTTAAAGTTGATTCGTCATTCCCTTTCACCTAAAACGACGTCGATTTCCTCCCCGACCCGACGTTACTGTTTTTTTGTGTTTTTTTGGGGGGGTAAGACCCCCCTCAAGCCCCCTTTTTAGTTTTTTTTGCCTTTTACTCACATCTTCGCCGACACTAAAAGAAGACGTTCCGTCCTGCTTGCGTGGAAAAGACGGTCGTGGAAGCAATACGCGTTGGTATGACGTTTACGTGTTAAGTGTACCGTTGTAAACGTAACGCGTAGAAAAGCCTTCGAGGTAAAGGCTGTTTCCCCTACCAATATGGATGTTGAGTTAGGACCGTGAACCTTTACATCCCTCTCTATGCTAATGTTGATATCTTTACTGTCGATATGGTTGAGACAGTATTTTGTGAAGGTCGATATTATTTGCCCTGATACTGTGACATCCAACCATCAGTCAGTGTAAGGTGCATTTAAGAGTGTTTTGAGGTACAGTGGCTGAAGGATCCAGTGACTGCTTACAGGATCTTCATGCTATTGCTAAGCAAAATGTCAAGAGTCAGGCCCTTGCTTCAATGTATGTGTTAATGTGTGTGTGTGTGTGTGTGTGTGTGTGTGTGGTGTGTGATCATCTGGTCCCACATCATCTTACTTAAATACAACCAACTGAATTTGCAACTTGTTGCAAATATCAAATCACAACCCATTCCATTGAAAACATCTGCGTAATTGATTAAACCTCCTTCCTTAATGCAAAAAAAAAAAAGAATTTCACGGAATTCATAGTAAAACTGTTTTGACTGTTTTAGCCCCAATCCTTATATTAACCTCTGCCCATGTTCTAAAATCTACCCTAATTAAAGGGAATCTTATAATTTTGAGTGAGTTGTACTTGTGCCAAGAACGTTTTCCAACTAGATCTTTAAAATCGGTATTTCTGGATTGTAGGCGTACAGCTGTGTATACTTATATTCTCTGAGGACATATCGGCCTAAGGATACTGATTGGTTCTGACTTAAAGACTACACAGTTGTGTTGTTTTTTGTGGGGAACCAGTACAATTACAAGCAGCAGTTTTCTTGCTTTATCACACGGTGGGTCAGTCCTGCTGTCATTTTGGATCCTCATTACAAGTTGGCCAGACTTCTCTTAACAGCTGAAAACAAGTTTTGCAGTAGTTCTACCTCCATATTCATCATCATCATCAGTCTTTATTCGATTTAGAACAATCATAAAAGACACAAACATAATACATAAAACATGAATTTCAATAAATACATTAAAATGCTTTTTTAAAAATACATTAAACACATCGCTGGACTGACAATTAATAAAAAAAGCCACATTTAAAATCCCTAAATCCAAGAATCAAAGAAAACCCAAACGCTAAATTCATTGAGGTCCTTCAAGGGTACGCTTAATTGCTTTTCTCCGCAAGGACCATGCCCAGCCCAAATATGTAGCTAGGGCAACAAAAACTATTGTTGAGGAGCTAGTGCGCAGGATACGCAATGCCACGGCGCAGCTCCTTGTACAAGGGTCTTGCACATGGGAGAAAGCCAAACACGCCTTGGGATAATAAATGCCGGACAGGCAAATAAGAAGTGGGGAGTAGTTTCTATTTTAGCCCCGCATGCAGGGCACTGTTCTTCCGATTTCCTAACCCACCCTCCTGTCAAAAATCTAAGAGGCAAGGAGCCAGCTCTAAACTGAAAATAAAGTTTCCTATCGCCAACATTGGTGACCAAATCCCAGTATAATTCTAGGCTAGGGGTGTCTTTGGCCTCTAAAAAGCTACCGGACATCCCTGAGGCTCTATTCAATGCCTGGGAATCTACTCTTTCCCAGTATGCTACTTTAAGAGAACTTTTTGATGGAAACTGGGCAGTCGCCGGGTTATACCATAACCCCTCCATACCCATATCTTTTAAAGACGCGTGTAAGTTCTTCAGCCACACAATTTTATGGAAAACATCAATTTTTATGATGTCCATAAGGCCGTTAGCATAATGGGAAAGCTCAGGAGTAGTCCAAAGCCTCCGCCAGTATAAAACCGGACGGAGCCTTGCAATATCCTTAATAGACCTCCTGCCCAGATCATACCTAAGTGGGATCAGAGGGGTGCTCTGGGGGAGACCAGTTATGCTTCGGAAAAATTTATGCTCCACACTGGTCAAAGTAGCTAACTGATCAAAGCCCCAAAGCTCCGCCCCGTAGAGTACAGAGCTTAGGGCCTTTGCTTCATAGACTTGCAATACCGGGCTTATTGGCTTTGTGAATGACTTATTAAATTCCCTACTCAAGGCACCAGTTAGTTGCTTAAATGGCAGGGAGGCCATTTCAAGGTGCTTACGCCATTTATTGTTACTTGATATTTGCATACCAAGGTACGTAAAGTTGGTTACCATCTCTAAAGGTTGCCCATTCATAGACACTCTTTTCCCTCGAAAGCTGGTATGGGGGTTGAAGGCCATACATTTTGTTTTTGCCACGTTGACCTCCAAACCATGGTCGAGGCAGAAGTCATCAAACAGGCGCAGGGCTTTTTGCAGACCATTAGATGTTCTAGATACGATAAGCGTATCGTCTGCAAACATTAGTATAGGGATGGAAACACCAGCCAACCTTGGAGCATCGGTATTTACAGAAAGCATGAGATCAACTATCCCATTAATATAGAGTGAAAAGAGCGTGGGTGCCATAGTACAACCTTGTCGCACACCACGCTCAACCAGGAACTCAGAGGTGTCCTCACCTGGCCCACCCCACTGTATCCTAGCATAGTTGAACTCATGCAATCGCATGACCAGTGTCAAAATGTCTTTAGGGAGACCTAGTCTCTCCAGAACTGCCCACAACCGGTGGCGAGGTACTAGGTCAAAGGCAGCTCTTAAATCAACAAAAGCTGCGTAGAGACTGCCCTTGCCCAAGGTCACCACCCTCCAGTGAAGCTGGACAAAGCAAAAGACTTGGTCCACTGTGCTGGTTGATTTACGGAAACCTGCTTGAAAGGGGGACAAGATGTTATTATCATCAATCCACTCTTGGATTTGATTCAGGACCATCCTCCCTAGCACCTTCTGAATAGAATCTATGAGGCTAATTGGCCTATAGTTTCCTGGGAGCGCCCTATCACCCTTCTTAAATACAGGGATGATGACAGCCCCCCTCCATGATTTAGGAACTGGTGCACCTACAGCCACAGCATTAGCCAATAGGGTTATGTACTTGCTCCAATTATCTTTGTCGTGGAGAAAAACATCCGAAGGAACCCTATCCTGGCCAGGGGCACGTCCACTAGTAACAGAACCCAGGGCCTTCTTGGCATCTTGAATACAAAAGGGACCCTGGGAAAAAAAAGCATAGTTTGGAACCCATGCAAAGTTAAACGAGAGATTGCAGGCATATTGAGGTTTGAAATAATGGACCCACTCCACCTGTGAGACATAATTGGAAGGACTATCAGGCCGCCCACCTCTGTCCCACTTGAGAATGTTCCAAAATAACCAGGAATCTCTAGAGCGACAAGCACTTTTTAAATCAAGCCAACGTTGTTCGTCCCAGTTCTTTTTGGCCATTCTTACAGCTTTTTTGTATGATAATCTAGCAAAACGGACACAATCCTTTCGTCCACTAGACAGAGCTATAGTCAGATTGGCCCTAGATTGCCTGCAAGCGTCATCATACCATCTATTTCTCTTAGTTGGAGCCTTGTTCTTATTCCTCATAGGCTTCATAAAATACGAGCCTATTTCAACAAACAACTTATCATGGAATTCAGTGACTTCAACACTGCATGGCTCATAATTTAATATACCCTCAAGCTCCACAATGGCACCAGCTAATTTCTTGTCTATGTCAGCAATAGCCAGATTGTTAAGCTCGAGCTCACGCCACTTAAGTCTACGCATATCATTTGTAGAAATTACTTCAGGCGGTCTCGGATCCATCTCCCCGGCTACTAGGTGGTTACTAGACCACCATCGATGAGTTACACAAATAGGGTTGTGGTCACTCTCGGCTCTAGCCTCAACCACCATATCTAGAACAGATTGCCATAATTTCAAGCTACATAGAACATAATCAATCCTACTGGAGTGCCGACCGTTATCGAATGTCTTGGCCCCTTGTTTATCACCTGGCGTCCTCCCATTCAGGGCCCTCAGACCGTACTCATAGCAGAAAGCATTGACCTGGATAATAATCTCGGTCCACCTTTTTATTGGATTAAGATCAAGCACAGGTACCCCCCAAAGTTGGTCTTCCACAGGGTCAACACCCCACCCAGAATCGGGATCCAAGAGTGGTTCAAAGGTAATATTCAGATCTCCGGCGACAAGCACTCGCCTCTCACCCGAGTACTGGTCTATAAGGGAAACTAAATGGGCCAAAACCTGGGAACCCGTCCTGTTGGAGTCTCTCAAATACAAGTTGTAAATATCCAGGTCACCCAGGGGGCCAAGTGATAACCTGACTAGCTGGATATCATCAGACTTAGTTAAGACTGCACAAGCTCCTGAGAATATATCCTGTCGAACCCAAGTTACCAGGCCTCCCATTGGGCGCCCCCTAAGACCCTGAATTGCGGGGACACAGAAATTCAAAAAGCCTTGCATAAACTGGGGCTCACAGGACCAGGTTTCCTGAAAGAGGCAGACATCAAAGCCGCCTATATAGGCTAACCATTCCGGGGAGTCCATTTTTGACTTCAAGCCTGCAACATTCCAAGAGACCATTGATCCCCTCTCCCTTCCATAGCCAGGAACATGTGTAGGGTCAGCATAAGTCTGCTCAAGTCCACTTTGCATTTCCCCGGTCAGTTTAGGGGTTGGTACATCTATTATTTCGGCCACCCCGGTGACAGGGCGATTGTATACATTTTCATTAGTCTTAGGCTCTCCAGTAGAAATGCTTGAGTTGGAAGATATAATAAAAAACGGCGTCCCAGATGCCGGTCAAGCTAGAGCTACTGGGTAGCACAAGTCATTCGCTTCCCAATTTTTCCAAACAGGACTAGATCTTGCAGGAATATTGGGATTGAAATTGTAGAAGTACCCTAAATCATGAACCCCAATTTTTGACTGGTCGCAGGCCAGTGGATGGTCACAAATATAATGCACTATACGTCTATCTTCAAAGTTAACGATAATAGAGTCCCCGGGAACGTCTTTAGGTCTTGGACCTACCCAGCTAACCCTTCTAGCGAAAAGGATCTTTCCGTCCAAATAATTCGGGATCGGTCTGTTCCTGTTTAACCAGAAAGTAACTTTGTTTTTAACCCCTTCAGTGCCCGCCCCTTTCCCCGCCCTGTGCCGGCCGTTTCATTAGCGGGCGGGGTTTGTGACGAGCTGGTCTCGTCATGGGCACAGCGCAACCGCGGCCCATGACGAGACCAGCTCGTCACGGGCATTGAAGAGGTTAAGTTGCTGATAGGATTCCAATACACCTTCTTTTAATTCGGGGACACCTGTCAATACGGCTACATAGGGAGTAGAAGCAGGGGGCAGATGTATATGAGCCCTGGAGAATATACTGGTTTTAGCCCCAGGTTCCACAATTCCTCCCTTGCTCACGCTCTTTTTTTCAGTATTAATACTACACACACTCATAGGGTAGTCCCCTACATGGCCAACACGTTGATTAATAGAATTATCAATAACCAAAGCCTTGGGGAGAACAGCCTCAGGATTAACCCTAGGCGTTACTTCATGGACAGAAGATACCAGTGGCAAAGCGGGGAGAATAGAAGACACCCCTAAGAAATTATCTCTATCCTTGGTAGCTAGTTTGATGACATTTTTAAGTGAACAAAAATTGTCTAAGACAGTTTGTTCTAATCGTTCAACCTTTTCACTAACCATCTTAACCCTTTCTAAGAGTGGTAATAGCAGAGAACGGACCATTTTCTCTATCTGGGGAATCAAATTACTCAATTGGGGCTGATCTATATGCCTAGTAACATTCTCACCCAGAGATAAATGGTCATCGTCCTGAATCACCCCCATGGGAGGGTTTTCCGAAACATTAGAATGCTTCGCCTTTCTCCCTCCCTGGGACAACCCTACTCTTTTCCTCTTGGGGTTGAGAGGATTTACAGCTTTTCTGCTAGCCCTTGTCTGCGGGTAGGTTGAAACGGGTTTAGGGATATTAAGAGGACTACCTATTGTTATGGCAGAATGACCAGAATCACCAGGAGCGTCATTCACTTCTCTACAGATCTGCGATATAGTAGTACTAACCCCAGGATTCTCCTGTTGTACTAAGTCACCTTTATCCTGGCCTGCTAAATTCAAAGGGGATTTTGCCAGTGCCAGAATTCCCAGTGATGAACATCTGGCTTGCATTAACTCTGTGGACAGACGTCGCTCAGTTATAGCTAGTTCGTGTTCTAGAACTGATACAGCTCTAGTAATAAAATGATCAAGAGTACCGGTCACAGACCCACACCCACCAGTACGTTTCCCTTTAGCCGCCATCATGCTCTATATATACACAATACTAAGTCCAATATAATGGGGAACCTAGATGGAGTCAGTTAGATGATAATAATTTGTACCGCCAATACAGATTTATGAATTAATGTCCTATAGGGGCAAACAGAAGAGATAGAATGAACACTTTAGATACTATCCAATCAGCTTGGCAGCGCCCTTCTACCTTGTGTGCACAACCACAGCAGCAGCGTTAGAGGGGTGGCCCAGCCCAGTCAGATTCGGTCAGAGACGGGCAAGGACGGGCCCGCTGCGGAGGCACCTGTCGTCCTTTGTAGGGCTCCGGCTCGCTCTGCTGACGTTAGGCGCTGCGCCGGTCCCGGGTGATGCTGGGAAATGTAGTTGATGACAGCCGTTCCCCTCACGGCGAGGAAGAAAGTGACAGGGAGCAGGATTCACCCGCTAAAAACAGCGTTCCCTTCACAGCAAGTGAGTAAGGTCTCACAGTCCACACCGGTCAATTAAGCGCGTCCCGCGCTGCGGAGGCACCTGTCGTCCTTTGTAGGGCTCCGGCTCGCTCTGCTGACGTTAGGCGTTGCGCCGGTCCCAGATGATGCTGGGAAATGTAGTTGATGACAGCCGTTCCCCTCACGGCGAGGAAGAAAGTGACAGGGAGCAGGATTCACCCGCTAAAAACAGCGTTCCCTTCACAGCAGGTGAGTGAGGTCTCACAGTCCACACCAGTCAATTAAGCGCGTCCCGCGCTGCGGAGGCACCTGTCGTCCTTTGTAGGGCTCCGGCTCGCTCTGCTGACGTTAGGCGCTGCGCCGGTCCCGGGTGATGCTGGGAAATGTAGTTGATGACAGCCGTTCCCCTCACGTCGAGGAAGAAAGTGACAGGGAGCAGGATTCACCCGCTAAAAACAGCGTTCCCTTCACAGCAGGTGAGTAAGGTCTCACAGTCCACACCAGTCAATTAAGCGCGTCCCGCGCTGCGGAGGCACCTGTCGTCCTTTGTAGGGCTCCGGCTCGCTCTGCTGACGTTAGGCGCTGCGCCGGTCCCAGGTGATGCTGGGAAATGTAGTTGATGACAGCCGTTCCCCTCACGGCGAGGAAGAAAGTGACAGGGAGCAGGATTCACCCGCTAAAAACAGCGTTCCCTTCACAGCAGGTGAGTAAGGTCTCACAGTCCACACCAGTCAATTAAGCGCGCCTCCATATTCATTACAGATGGATATGTGACCTAGCAGTTGCCCTGGAATTTGGAAACGATATGGAGAAATCACTTCAGTAAAACTGGTTTCTGCATTTTATTTCCCCATTCCATATAGAGCAATTAGGAGATGGCTAGTAATCCCCTAGAAATCCAGGCCCAAGTATTACCAACACCCGTGATATCGGTAATACCAGGTCCCCATTACCTCCTAAAATTAAGGGCCAACATTGGGGATGCGATAATTATAGAGAATGCAGTGAAGCAAGAGTTTAACCTGTGTGAACAAGGCATCGTCCATAGATATGCAGATACGGACTGAATTTTAGGAAAACTGGAGTCTTTCGACGGCCCGGTGTCTGCGGCAAAAGCAGTTTGATGCTAGATAACTCTGGCCTTTCAAAAGCGAGCCTGACCTGAGCTTGACATGCAACTCACTCAACCGTAGCCCTGCTGTCCATTGCGAATGTGCCTGGCACGTGAATGCCTCTGATATAGTCCTGCTGACAGTCGAAAGGTGAGTCCGACATGTGGCTGTCTGTTCTCCTCTCCTCTGATTTCTCAATAGGGCAGTATTGTGAATATAGCAGGTTTTGGGTGCTGGGGATAAAGCAAAAGATAATATGAGGTCACTCTGGCGGATACTGGTCTAACCCTAGTGAGGTAAAAAAAACAGAAAACGCGTAGTTACGAATAGGGTCAATGGCCTCAATGGAGTTTGTGCAGGGTTGCCCACCCTTGTGTTAAATATATGTGAAGAATGTGTGCCTCTCCTTTGGGCTCAGCCCCTATGGGAACAAGCATTGGCCGTGCGCGAGAACAAGCATCGCGGCACCGGCGCTTTACTTTGAACATTAAAAGTAAAGTGCGGGTGCCACGATTATAGCAAAAGTAAAGCAATAGATGTTTTTTTCTATTTCTTTACTTTTGCGAAAGTGAAAGTCATCACGGTTCTAATGACCCGTGAAAGACTGCTGGCGGCTGGCTGCGCGCATGCACGGTCGCGTGAATGCAAGCGCTAGGCCTGCCAGCAGCACTTTGAAAACTCATCTACTAAATGTCTCTCCGTGCAGCGCATGTGCGCTGACTCAGCGAGACCTAAAAAGAGCACATATCAAACTCCTCACCCACACTTTCAAGGTAACACTGGCCCAGTATACCTAAACAATCCCATCTGCTTTCACAAACCTTCAACACACCTCCGCTAATCCAGACTCCTACTTGCACACATACGGAAAACCAGATCCGGCGTTGAGCCTTCTCCTACATCGCTCCTAACAAATGGAATGACCTGCCGTAACACATAAGAGTCTACTCCTCACTTCAGAATTCCACAAGAAGTTGAAGACCTGACTTTTACAGTAGTTTCAATAGGAGCTAGGTTTGGCTAGACGTATGCCCACTCAGCGCCAGAATATCCTTCCGGGTTGATACGATGCTCAACAAATCTGCATAACCTAAAATTCACTTAGTATTCCTGAGTGGTAGTGTCTATATTCGCATAAGATCACTGAAGCAAAGGAAAGTAGACCTCTTATCCAAACAGCTAAATTAGGCAAGTTTGACCACCTTGTAAATATTTATAAGAATGAGACTGTTGTAGATGTATTTGTTTAATTTATTTATATAGCACTAAATAACATTTTGTTCAGAATCGTTTTACATAGTAGTAAAAGCAGTACATAGAACAGATATGAGGATTAACATAACTCCAAGTCAAACCGTTGTGTTCAGTATTAAGTGCACCAGTTATGTTGAACGTATTGGCAGAAATGGACACACATCTAAAATAATTACAGTTGTAGTAAGAAAGGAGTAGGATTAACATTACTGAATAAACTACAGGTTGGGATAGGGCTGTGGACACTATTTAACGTTTCACCCCTTGCCAGAATCCATAAAATCAAATGTATTTCCTGGCAAATCTAATATATAAATGTATGTGTGCATCAAGGGGCATATGTATCAAGTTCCGTTTTTGCAATTCTCAAATAGCGATTTTTAGGGAATCGCTATTTGAGAATTGCAAAACGGGATGTAATAAAAAATTTGCAAATGTTTTGCGATTCCTTGGCATTCCTTAATTGCGATTAGCAAATTGCTAATCGCAATTAAGGAAAACCTTCCCATTCATTCCTATGGGCTAGGAGGCCCGTAGGAATGAATGGGAAGACATTCTCATTTTGGAATTCGCAATTTGAGAATCGCAAAATGAGAATGCAATTCCAAGGGTGCTAGGGTGTCAAAAGGACACCCTGTTGCACCACTGAAATATGTATTTATGCACATGTGGCGCACATACATGCCCTAAGGGCATGTCTGAGCGTCACATGGCACTTTGAAAAATGCCAAAAAGTGCATTTTTCAATGAAATCGCAAATTAACACCAACTTGAAGTTGGTGGTAATTTGCGATTTCTTGCGGCCAAATTGCAATTTTTCTAGGCTTCATACATTGCATTTAAGGAATCGCAATTTGCGATTCCTTAAATGCAATCACAAAATAGAGAATCGCAAATTTTGCGATTCTCTAATTTGCGATGCCCTTTTGGGATGATACATCCCAAAAGGCCTTTTCCCGTTCGCAAACGGGCCGATTCTGAGAATCGGCCTGTTTGCGAACGGGAAAAGGGTTTGATACATATGCCCCCAAATCTTTTTTTAATCCGTATCATTATTGAGATTTGAAAGCTGATACAGTATGATTCTTTAGCAAATTTATGTGAGTACAAACCTGATATGAAACCATAAACAAGAACATGAAAGAACAAGAAAATAAAAACGAAAAGTCATGGGCCTGATTCACAAAGCAAAATTTACACAATTTTTAACAATTCACTTAGGAATTTTGCGAGCAGTACCTTTATGGCTGCCTATCTTTTTATGTACAGTCTCCGCTGAGAGTGCTTAGACTCCGCACTCTTAAAGATGCTACTTGTAAAATTCCTTTGTGAATTGCAAAAAATCGTAAACTTACACTAAAGTGTAAGATTGCCTTTCTCAATCAGGACCTAAATGTACATGTTTGAGAAAGAGGTATCTGACAGTTGCCACTTGTCCTCCTTTGGTATGGGGGGGAGCAATGAGTTACCTCACCCGGGGAAACCCAGATGGGGAAAGAGGAACTGCGAGGAAATCGCACTACTTGCTCCCAATTGCACACTTGGGACGCCCATGGAGTACTTGCTGCTTATCTATGTTCTTGAACCGTCCCAAAATGTCAATACCTAGTCGCCTATTGCTTGCTCATGGTGCCCACCCAATGTATGGGGATCACTTGTTGAGGACCCTGGAGGTGAGGTGAAGAGGGTCCCTCCTCTGAATCCGTCACTCCCGATGAGCTGGGGATCCTATGAAGCGCACCTCCCTGAATCAGTTCAGTCACATGTTAGGCAATCCTGGGAAACAGCATAAACCACGCAGTCAGAACAATGCATGGCTGAACAACGCAGGCGTAACCCTGAACGTCTAAACCACGCATATGCCTTTACCACGCGTATGCGTGGTTTAGACATCCGTGGTAGTTAGCGCTCTAGTGATCTAGGTGGAGGGTCGGAACTGAGCTGATGAGTGGGACATCTGGCCAGAGGGACGGGAGTTTTGCTGTTCACCCTATGTGGGAAGGATATGCCCAGACATGGGTCCCGTGCTCAGTACGCCACTGAAGTCAAGCTATCCTGGCTGAAGAGGGGTGAAACCCCGAAACCGGTCCTAGGATGCTTGATTGCGGTCCAGGGAAGACATGGCTTGGCAGTTCGGGCTGGACTGTTCCCATGAGGCACAGGGTCAAGACTGATTTGCATATGGCCATGTCTGAACTGGGGTGGCGTGGTGAGCAAAATAACGATGGATTAAACCCAGATCTGTGACTGGGGGTAAATGTTTTGCCAATGTGCAACATTCCGTCCATCAACTTGTGTGTTTTGCTGTTCACCCTATGTGGGAAGGGTATGCCCAGACGTGGGTCCCGTGCTCACTACGCCACTGGAGCCAAGCTATCCTGGCTGAAGAGGGGTGAAGCCCCGAAACCGGTCCTAGGATGCTTGATTCCGGTCCAGGGAAGACATGGCTTGGCAGTTCGGGCTGGACTGTTCCCATGAGGCACAGGGTCAAGACTGATTTGCATATGGCCATGTCTGAACTGGGGTGGCGTGGTGAGCAAAATAACGATGGATTAAACCCAGCTCTGTGACTGGGGGTGAATGTTTTGCCAATGTGCAACATTCCTTCCATCATCTTGTGTGTTTTGCTGTTCACCCTATGTGGGATGGGTATGCCCAGACGTGGGTCCCGTGCTCACTACGCCACTGCAGTCAAGCTATCCTGGCCGAAGAGGGGTGAAACCCCGAAACCGGTCCTAGGATGCTTGATTCCGGTCCAGGGAAGACATGGCTTGGCAGTTCGGGCTGGACTGTTCCCATGAGGCACAGGGTCAAGACTGATTTGCATATGGCCATGTCTGAACTGGGGTGGCGTGGTGAGCAAAATAACAATGGATTAAACCCAGATCTGTGACTGGGGGTGAATGTTTTACCAATGTGCAACATTCCGTCCATCATCTTGTGTGTTTTGGAAGTGAGCGGGTGAGTACTATTTTTTTTTTGACTGGGAGGCCGTTTTAAGGGTAGGGAGCTGGATAGTTGGGACGGGGATTTTTTTAGCATGGAGGTGTTGGGGTAGTTTTGTGGGCTGGGGGGGTGGATCGCGTAGTTTTGTGGGCTGGGGGTGAGTAGGGGTAGTTTTGTCGGCTGGGTGGTGGGTCAGTTTTCCGGGCTGGTGGGTGAGTCTGGGGTAGTTTAGGGCTCAGGGTGGGGGGCTGGGATGTTTTTTAAATAAGGGGTCATGATTTTAGGGTTTAGGGCAGGGGAGTCTGAGTCATTTTTCACAGCTGGGGGGACGGTTTTAGGGCTCAGGGTGGGGGGCTGGGGTGTTTTTCAGGTCTGAGGTCAAGGATTTAGGGCTCAGGGCAGGGGGGTTAGGGCTCAGGGTGGGGGGCTGTGGTGTTTTTTAGGTCTGGGGTCAAGGATTTAGGGCTCAGGTAAGGGGGGAGGTTCTGAGTAGATTTTCAAGGCTTGGTCCGGGTTTTAGGGCTCAGGGCACAGGTGGGACTGGGGTATTTTTAGGGCTGGGGTGGGATTTGTTTTTAGGGCTGGGTCCGCTTTTAGGATTTAAGGCAGGGGGTTGGGCTATTTTTAGGGCTGGTTTCGGGATAGAACTCAGGGCAGGTGACTGGGTTTTAGGCCTCAGGGCGGGTGCTAGGGCATAATCTTAACCACGCAAATGATTTTACCAAAAATGCCCTTACAACTAAATTCGTTGTAAAGGCATGTGTAGTGAAGGCATGCATGGTTAAGACGTGATCGTTATTTAGCCCGTGTTGTTAAGGCATGCGTGGTTAGGGAATTCGTGGTTCCGTCATACAACCGGCCATCCTTCATCTCCCCAACCTGCCCTTAACGTAGGTTTTAAAACGTTTTCCATATTTTTTCAAATTGGTGCATCTTGTCCACTTGGATGGCTAACAGCTTTTCCATTGTGTATATGTGACAAATGTTTGTCCACACAAGCCATAGGAGAGGGGGAAATATTCTTGTTTCCAATAAAGGAAAAGTGTTACCCCGCCTGTCAACAAAAAGAGTGACATTAATATGCCCATTGTGGTATACATGAGGTATACTCTATCCTCACCAGGATGGCCCACGAGATTAACTGTGATGTTTAGTGGTAGCGTCACACGTGTCACAGCCTATATGAGACTCGCTAAATCTGCCCTGCATGGTTTGACCCAGGGGCATGTACACCACACATAAGGCCCCCCCATCTGGCAACCCCTCCAGCATGAGTCCAAGCTCCCCAACATCGCACTCAAGTGAGCAGGGGTCAGGTAACAATGAGTCAAGATCTTGTGTGCATCATCTTTGTTTTGGGCGCAAATCGATCCTTGTAGCCCTCGCCCAAATGGCGTCTCAATCCTCCTCTGACAAAGTGTGTTTTAAGTCCTCCTCTCATTATTCCGCATCGTGTGGGATTCAAGCCACAATGTCCTGAAATTGAAAAGTGAAAAAGCGAGAGAGACCACTACGTGTACTCAAGAGATCACAAGAAAGATATTGATTGTGGTACATTGGACCAAATAAATCTACTTAAAACAAAAGGGTCTCTATTGACTTACAGCAACCAAAAAACAGGAATCAAAGACGGAGTCTCTACAAAATATAGATAATTGAGGTGGATTGAATCACTATAGTGATCACCTAACTAAATTCTGTGGAAGGAGAAATAAACCTTTGATGCTCCTATTAGAGAAAGAGTAACGAAAGACAGAAAGATTATACTCGAATGAGGATTAAACGTAACCAAATTTAAAAATAACAAAGGAAACTTAACTTGCATTTAGAGATTGTTTCCTGTTCTTAATATCATTGTTTGTCCTGAAGAAGGTGGAGAGGATAGTCAAACCCACCAAAACTCCGCATTGACAACTTCTCTTTTTTCTTTTACTAAGAATTTAGATAATAATGTGACATTGTATAATCAACTTTTTAAATTATTGCTGTATTTTAATTCTGTGATATTGAATGATTAGATAGAAGTATATTATATTGTAAATCGTTATCTCTGAGGGAGACATACTCTAGAGAATTTGATATATGAAATAACAATAAAAATGTTTTTACTTCTGTATTTCATATATTGTATTACAAACCATCTCTATGTGAAATAATATGTAATACATCTGACCTTTAATACACAAATACAGGTATCAGTGTTTAGTGGATTTCTTTTTTAAATAACGTTGAGTGATAGTTTTACTCACCCTTAGTGGTCAGTTTGAATGGTGAATAAAGGTCTGTCTAACACCTAGCCTCAGTATTTATCGGAATACTAATCTTAGAATGTGTGTAAGGTATCAGGCGTAAATCTCAACTGTGCCCCCTCCTCAGGAGCCATATTGTGAGTTAATTAAATGTATGTGAAAAAGAGGAACTTGTGGAGCATTGAATACTTTATGTGCTTCATGTTAAAGAGGATAATTAACTGTTAGAATGGACGTGGGAATATAGATTTTGTGGAGATATTTTGTGGTAGGAAAAGATAACTCAAGAGAAGATTTAGTGCCTGATTACGAGTCTGGCAGTCTGAGGACCGCCAGACTGGCAAGGGCGCGGTGGTGGTGGCAGCACCGGCAGTCCGACCACCATATTAGAACGTTGGAGGTCGGACTGCCATTGCACAGCCACAACAGCCAGGGAACCGAATTCCCTGGTGGTCCTGCAGTGTCCGAGGGCAGCAATATGATTGGAAGTGCCCTGAGGCACTGCCAAGCATATTACGACTTTCCTCCCTGCCAGCGATATCATGGAGGTTCTTCCTCCATCTAACTGCTGTGGGGCCCCTGTGCACAGTGTGCATGCATGGGGGCACATGTTGTGTCCCCCTGTAGTTTTGCATCCCCAGTTTCTGCAGGCAAAGGAATTCACAACATGGTGCATTCCTTCCCGTACAGGAATGTGTGCTGGCAGTCCTGCGGCGGTGCTGTTTAAGGCTCATAATGAAAAAGATACAATTGATGGACAGAATGCTGGACAATGCTTATATTCGCCCCCCAGTCACAAGGATCTGGGTTAAATCCATCATTCTTTTGCTCACCACACCACCCCAGTTTGGATTCAGCCATCTGCAAATCAGTCTTGACCCTGTTCCTTGCGGGAACAGTCCAGACCGAACTGTCAAGCCAGGTCCTCCCTGGACTGGAAACAAGCATCCTAGGACCGGTTTCAGGGCATCACCCTTCTTCAGCCAGGCTAGCTTGAATCCAGTGGTGTAGTGAGCAAGGGACCCACGTCTGGGCATACCCTTCCCACTCAGGGTGACATATGCAAAAGAAACAATTGATGAATGGAATGTTGGACAATGCACACATCTCTGTACTGGGGTGAATGTATGACATTGTTCCGCATTCTGTCCATCAATTGTTCGTTTTGCGTAGGGCTCACAATGAGCCTTTAAACAGCACCGCCGCGGAACCGTAACACCGCCGGCCCGCCAGACCACAAAACTACTTGTAAGCTGGTGGGCGGGTAGCAGCGACTCTTGGCAGTGCGGGGGGCAACGGAGGCGTGACGCCCCTACCGCACCGCCAAAAGTCGTAATCAGGCCCTAAGTGTAAGTCAATTTGCAAACTGAAAATGAAAAGTAGAGTATTAATTTTAGATCTGGATGTATAATGTACAATGTCTACACTAAATGTATGTTGTAGTTTTTCTTTTTTTACAGAATGATAATAAAAAAAGCAGTGCATTTTTAAAGGACCTTCTTTTCCTGATAGGAATATGGTCTTGTGGACACAGTACTTTGGATTGTTAATATATGTCTTAGTGCAGCATTTATGATGGCTGTAATTTCTGCTGCCAGTCTAGACATTGCGCTGTTATTTCTCCAGGCACAATAAAATGGGTGTAATTTCTGTTTGGACTACAGTATTTATTATGTGTCTCCAGGCACACTATACGTGATAGACAACATGTTCTCTTGCAAGGCTGGTCCTAATACAGTTTTTATGGTGGGTGCTATTTCCCCCAGCACAGTAGTTATGATGGGTGCCATTTTCGCTGGTATTGTTTTTATGACGCTGGTCTTTTTTAGCGTCATAAAATTTTTGATGGGTGACATTTATCCTAAGGGGTTTATGGGGGGATTATGTCTCTAGGCACCGTGTTTTTGGTGGATGACATTTCACCTGGCACAGTATGTGCTTTGTTTTGTGATGCTAACAGGGCATTTATTAATCACAACTGATATTTGCATTGCCTATTGGTAGGGGACACACAAGTTCATGGAAATGTCAACCCTTTACCGATTTTATAAAGAGATGTATTTATTTATTTGCAATTATTTATAGCGAGAACATGTACCTTGCGGGTATCAGAACGCTTTACAAATTTAAACAATAAAATCATACACCAGGAAGAAAGATACAGGATATAGGAAGTACCCAGAAAAGCAAGGGTATGTTTTACAGTGATAAAGGAAGGATACGCTTTACAGTGATCAAAGGTAGGGGAGATAACTCAATAAAAGCGAACATATCATAGATAATAAAACTGTCGATCAGGAGTGACAAGAAACTGGAGGGAAGAGTCAGGACAGGAGCACTAAGTTTAAAACACTCTAGTTACTGGCGAGAGTAGTCATGAATGTGATTGAGGGAAGAAGGGCATTAGAGTATCTAGGGACGAAATGTGTTCATAAGGGGTGCTTTGACTTATTTCTTGAAGGAAATAGATGACTTCATTTGCCCTAAAGAAGAACAGAATTTCCAAAGGCGCTTGGGTGAAATAGAAAGTTCAAAAGACGCTAGTGCTTTGGACTGTCTGCAGAAAGAAAGGCCTTGGGGATAGCACACATGTTAAGATATATATGGGCAGACAGTGTGGCGAGGTGAGTGTGGGTGAAATGTGGTTTATGGAGACCCAGCGGAATGTGCACAGCACTATTTGGCTCTGTGGTTTTTGGTCAGGCTCCAGGGAGGCCTTAGGCCAATCCCACAGTCTAGCAGGAGACTAGTGCTGCTATGATGGCTCTGGTCAAGTGTTAAGGCATCAAGTAAGGAAAGATTTTTATCAACATTCACTGCTGATAGCAACAGGATTTTAGAAATGTTTATCTGCGTAATTGATGAACGGCATATTTTTACAGCGATACAGCAAGTGGGCGTGGGACCCCTCCAACTATTATTTTCTGTTATATTATGTTCTGTTAGGTTAAAGAGATTTATTTAGCGCTGTATTGCCATTAGTATGGTCTCTTAGCACTGTCGGAGTTCTGGTACCTTTACCTTCTTGTCTCAAGAATCCCATGAACAGCATGGAATCTGATGTCTGATTGTTTCAGTTGGACCATCAGTAGTGTGGTTAATATGCTGCTTTCTTTCATGTGTATGTTTTGTTGTGTTATATTTAATTAATTTCAGTTGGAATGTTGGAGCAAATTATCTACACCAGGCATGTTTGGCCCTGAACCACTCTATTGTCTGCAATGGAGTTCTGAACATTGCAATGTTATAAAATGACTTTCATTTCTTTTAGTGCAGTATTTACGATACAGTGTACGCACTTTCTAAGGCTGTGGTATATTTGTGTGCGCCGTGTTTCATGGCAAGGTATTTTTAATGGGGGGTGGTCCTTTCTTCCTATTCAGTATCTTGAGATAGGCGCCATTTTGAGTGAGAGTATTTCGATGGGTATCTCCTGGATTGGTATTTTTGACAGATGTTATATCTCCTGGGGCATTATTTCTAATAGGTGCCCGTTTCCCTGGAGAAGTATTTCGCAGGGCGTCATTTCTCCGGACATTAATTATTCCAGTGACGTGTTTCCACAGATTATCCACAGTTTACATGACCTGAGTCGTTGCAGAACACCGGCTGCCCCCTCTGCTGCAGGAAATGGTACTCGTGCACTGTCTCGAATTTTAGGTATTGCGTGAGGGTATGGGCTGTCCGGACTGCCTCTAAAGCCTTACTTCTTTTCTTAGTGAGTATACTTTGAGACGTTCTTTGAAATGCGCATTCTGCCTTCATTTGAGAAACGACAACCATGTGGGGTGAACTCCTAAGCCCCGGGATTTGCAGGATTGAAACCCCTGTTTGTGGAGAGATGTTGTGCAGTGATTTCGCTTTGAAATGTGGCCGTGTGTGCGTTGGGGGCTCCTGACAGAAGGGGGATGTCTTTGTTTGCCTGAAAGGAGCAATGATTTAGTATGCAGAGCCCCAGGGCGGAGGCAGGCACGAGACAATGGCTACTTAGCACTCAAAGACCCCCGGCCCCGAGGCCCAGCCCTGAAGCTAGGCGGCAAAGGGGGCAATTTCACAGCTCTGAGCTCAGGCACAAAAGGGCGCCTTTGCCGTCACAGGCCCTCTCTTGATCCCCCAGTTCCCGCCACGTACAGATTTGTGTGTGAGTTTGAGGGGTTTGGACCAAAGTTAATGTTTCAACAGACAAATGCGGGCCCTCATGCATTTAAACCGACTAGGAGTAGGACTGCCTCCTAGATGTGAGGCTCGCACTGTGGTCCAAGCTGTGAGGGGCCGGCCCATGGAGTTGGACTTTTCTAAAATGGTTTGAGACTCGCACCCTATAAGTAAAACGGGAAACAACCTTTACAATGCAGTCATTACATCGCGACATCCTTTACAACGCATGTCACTACAATGCATCCATTACATTACATGTCACAAAAACGCATGTCACTACAACGCATGTCACTACAACGCAGGCATTACATTGCACGTCATTACAACGCATACCATTACAACGCATAGTACCCCAACACTATCCAACACTTACCCTACTGTTGCACCCCCTGGAGTTAGAATAGTAATTTTTACCCATACACTATCCAACACTTACCTTAAATGCAATGTAATGGTGTGCGTTGTAATGGTATGTGTTGTAAAGGTATAATGCGATGTAATGGGATGCGTTGTAAATGTAGTTTAAAAAAAATTTGTTGTAGTGGTATGCGATGTAAATGTATGCATTGTAAAGGATGTTGCGATGTAAAAACTGCGTTGTAAAGGCATGCGTTGTAAATGTATGCGTTGTAACGTCATACATTCAAGTAAAACAGTGCTCCGATATGTGAGACTTTTAAAGCCATTGAATAAGATTCTGTGGCTTGTTTAATGGGTGCCCGTGCTTG
Source organism: Triturus cristatus (assembly GCF_964204655.1). Lineage (NCBI taxonomy): Eukaryota > Metazoa > Chordata > Amphibia > Caudata > Salamandridae > Triturus > Triturus cristatus. The sequence goes on along the minus strand of NC_140590.1, from coordinate 1,139,915,648 downwards.
CGGGTGGTGAGCACAGCAACTCGTTTTTGAGGAGAGACTGTTCTTTTTTTTCATCACTAGATTTTGAGTCGGAGCGAAAGAGAAAGGATGAAAACGCAGGAAGGAGGAGCAGGAGAAAAACAGGAAAACCGTGCCAAAGGGAGAAGGTGGAATCCCATTCGGAAGCCTTGGAATGAATCTAGGCATTCAGCATAGGGTGACCAGACGTCCCGGATTTGCCAGGACGGTTCCGTTAGCATTTGTTTCAAGAAAGCATTTTAATTAACCAGCAAGCTACTGGGTTTAAAATGGCATTTTATGTATGTTCTAACTGCCTGTTCTGTAATTTTCTGCTGAGGAGCGCTGCCCTTCTGTGCGCTGGGTTGAAGTAAAATTGTAGTCCATCTTCTATTTTTGTGAAATGTCTTTGTTTTTGGCTTTAAAATTCTGGTCACCCTAATTCAGCAGAGCCAATAGATGATTTTTTTTTTTTACCTAAACAAGCCACGAGGCTTGCACCCAATTCAGTCACTGACACCCGATGAGTGTAACTGTGCCCAGTGTGCGAGACTGAGAGCTTGGTTTAGAGCTTGGTTACTCCATCAGAAATCGCATATCTGATTTAGAGATGTCTGTTGCCCCAGTGGACATCTCATACATTGGCAGGAACTACCGTCAACGGTTGCTCCTGTCAGTGTGCCTCACAGCTCTGTCAACATGATGGAGCCGTACGGCACACTATCACATTTTTTTTTAATTTGCAACATTTTTTTCAATTTGCAACAAGAACATTCCAAAGAGGAATTTTCTTTTTGAAAATAATAAAAAAAAAATAAACAAAATAACTCCCTTTGCTATGAGAGTTTTCTCTCATGCATGGGAGATATTGAAATGTTTTTACTTTCACTTCCTGCCACATTTTGAATGGCAGTAAGCAAAAGTAAAAACTTGACATTTGTTTGCCCACTCTAAATATTGTGGGCTGACACATCGCAAAACCTCAGATGGCCTTTAATCCGCTGGAGGTTTATGATACTGACGGTCTGCCTGACTCTAAGGACCTAATTTAGAGTGTGGCAGAAAAGGTACTCTGTTGCAACGGCGATGAAGCACCCCTTCCGCCATATTGAAGGTCTGCCTGCCCCATTTAGAGACCGGTGGATCTTCAGTATGTCAGTGGTTTGGACTACTTCATTTCCACCACTGACATACACCAAGAGCGGGCCAACGGAGAAAGTAAAAACATTTCAATGACTCCCACTCTATGGGATAAAACTCCCATTGTGAGGTGGGTCCTTTTTTAAAATTATTTTCAAAAAGAAGATCCCGCTTTGGGATTTTCTTTTTGAAAATAAAAAAAGAAATTGAAAGTGTGGAATACAGCTCCATCACGTTGACGGAGCTGTGCAGCTCACTTTCAATGCATTGACAGGAACTGCTGTGAAGGTTCCTGCCAAATTAAAGAAATGTCCACGGGGCAGTGGACATCTTTAGATTTGGAATGTGGTTATTACGGCAGGTCGATGGAGTAAAATACTCCGTCACCTTGATGGAGTAACCACACTCTAAATCATGCCCTAAATGATGTGGGTGGACCTTCATTACGGCAGAAAGGGTCGTCTGCTATCGTTGCAACGGAGTACCCATTCCAGGACACTCTAAATCAGGCCCCCTAAGATTCAAACATCAACATTGTCCTCTAAGATGTGAGGGTCAAAACCAATGAGATAGATTCTGCTCCAAGATCTCAGGATTGCACATGCCGATTCACAATGGGCTTCAAGTTCTAATATTGACATGAAAAAAGATTGAGGCGATGTTTACTGGTGTGGATTACACAGTCTAAGAGTGAGGCTTAAGATACAGCTCAAAATTCTCCACAGAGCCTACGTGACGGGGCCGCAACTACTACACATGGGGGTGGCCGGGATAGGGGACTGTAGGAGGGGTTGCACTCAGGTTGGTAAATTCATTCATATTATCTGGGACTGCACTCACATAAAAACCTACTGGGAAAAACTACATCAGGTAATCAGCAAGGTAATCACAGTTCCTCTCGGCCCAGAAGCGCGTAGATGCCTTCTCAACATTTGGGAACCCAGGGATTTAAACAGCCATCAAACACTCTGGGTCACTCTGGGGATTACAATAGCGAAAAGGAACATAGCCCAGCTTTGGGGGGCAGCTCACAAACCCGTGCTCTCAGACTGGAAGAAAGACCTCGACTGGTGCATGTTTAGGGAGAAGACAGTCTATATCGCTCGGGGCAGCCCCCGTAAATGGTCCAAAATCTGGGACCCCTGGAACACCTACAGGGGAAATGTGTGTAGCCCACCCCGTGGAACTGACCTTGATGCTGTTCCTTCCATATAGATTCCAATAAGTAATACTGTTACTCCAATGAATGCTGTATGTCACCACTATTAGCGTAATTGCCTAATCCTTCGTACTGTTTGTAAATGTCAATGAGTGTTAATAAAAAGATTTATAAAATAAAAAAGTGAGGCTTACGCCTAATAAATGAGAGTATATTCCAAGGGTTCTATACAACTTAGAGTATACTCTTTTTCACTAGGTTTAAACTTAACTTGCCTTGTTCACTATAACCTCCACACCTATATCCATACTATAACTCCTGCCCTAAAATAACTATAACTTGTGCCCCCACCATGGACAGTGTTGTCATCAGTGATGTCCTTCCAGGTGTTGCAGTTATGTTATCAATGATGCCATAGAAAACGCCATGTGTAAATAATATGGGAGCAGTGCATGGTGAGGGCGAGTTATAGTTACCTTAGGCAGGAGTTATAGTTACTTGAAATAACTATAACTATAACATGAATTTCAGTGGTTTTGTTTGTTTAAACAGTATGAATTATCTGACACTTTCAACTAACTACAACATCCCTTTAACATTAGTGCATTTCAAGGTTACAATTCCTGACTATAATGTCAGTTTTATCTTAGTTTTTTTCAGTGAATTTCTATGTTTTTTTTTAACGTAAAGTAAGATGTCCATCACCATGACCAGAGTGGGTTTGAACGCCCAACACCCAGCCAGTGCCCAATTCTCCCAGTGCACATGACATTTGCCCCACAGGTGTGCACGACTGACCATGTGATGTAACAATAAAAAGGGTATAATTTAAAGTAATGCACACCTACTGACTTTGTCAAAGTGTCAGAAAAACAAAACATAAAAAGCAGGCCTATGGCCTTTATCAAGGGTTCAGCACATTAACATATTTAAAGCAGACCTATCGTCTTTGGCAAAAAGTCATCAATAACTATAATCAAATGCTTATTTTATAAATTCACACATTGCAATGTTCAATAAAAGTGATTTCCATCAAATATTTCTAATAACACCTTACTAAAAAAAACATCAATATGTCTGCGAGTCATTTTTTGCGATTTTTCAGGCCACAAAATGCACGCCTAGAACCCACCACAACAGGTCCCTACACTCCGGTACTCCAGGTACAGAGCATACAGCTCCAGCTCAGAGAGCTTTAAAAAAATGTATGGTAAGCAATCCTGGGGTCATAGATTCAATGACTTGGGAGACTTAGTGTATTTTAAAGGTGGAGGACTGCTGGGCATGCTGCAGGCCTGTACAACATAAGAAAAGTGGCTGGTGGTACACCTGCTCCTTATAGGGGTACCACCAGGCAGAAACACTATATTTTACAAAAGTTTTAGGGCACCCTTGAAGAGAGCAGTAAATAATGAATAAGTGGCTTCTGCTGCTCATTTACTATTCTTATTTGTTATTCTTTTTTAAGATGTGTGCCCTGGTGCCCACCGGGGCACCCACAACATATTCAAGTGTTGGAGGCTGCAGGAGGAGCCCCAAGGCCAATGCTGCATCAGCCGGCTCCCAGCCAGCACACATACAGGGTGCCAGCAGGAACCAGCATTTTATTTTCAAAGTGTGTGTCTTGGTGCCCAATTGGGGCACCCACAGCAGCCTTTGTTGATTAAAAAACACAGCCTTGATCATTGGGAGCCTTGCCGGCACCCATTCCTGGTGCCGGTAGGAGCCGGCATTTGTTTTTCAAAGTGTGTGCCCACCAGGGGCACCCACAACAGCCTTGATCATTAGGGGCTGTATGGGGAGCCCTGCGGCCCCTGCCGGCTTTCCAGAAATTAGCAGATCTGTGGGGCTGTTTAAAAAAAAGTGCTGTCTCCAGCGCTTTTAAAAGCCAAGCCTGCCCCAGGTAAGCTGGGACCCAGGGGGTCGATGCGTTTAATTTTATTGGGGAGGGTGGCATGAGGGCCCCCCTTCTTGAGCTATATATCAGCCTAGGGGACCCTATTCCCCAGGGCCCGATGACTGCTGCAGTTTCCAGGGGACCCCATCCCCCGGAGTTCCCTGATCAAGAAAGTGTGAGCATACCCTGCCCACTCTTTCTAGAGTACAGAACACAACTTTGCTCCTGTCCAAGTGGGAGCAGAGAAAATGCTGCTCCTGCGATATCTGTGGCACAGATTAAAAAAAACAAATTACATTTTGGGCCCTAGGGGGTTATCCTCTGGGAACCCCCACCAGGCATAGGTGGGCAGGGTATCCCTACCGTGCTCCTCCTATATGTTTTTTTAAAAAAAAATCTGCAGGGCAGGGAAATAAGTCCCTGACTCCTGAAATTGCTGTTGTCACATCTTTTAGATGTGGTGTCAGCCAATCTGATCTTATCTTGAGATCTGTCGGCTAAGTAGATCCTCAGCAGCATGAAATATACAATGTTTTTTAACCTTAATTTCTCAAAAGCTACTGAATGGACTTATGTCAAATCACATGCTTTCTGGACTAAGATGTAGCTTTTTTTCAAAATTTCGTGAAATTCCGTTCAGCAGTTTTTGTTGTATTGCTGTTCAATTTCCCATGGGAAATTGTTTGGGGTAAACACATTTTGGGACCCCTCTTTTTCTCTGCCACCACTTGACGGATCACACAGAAACATTCAAGGAGGAGCTGAGGTGATGAATTTTGCGTGTGTGAAACTTTGGTGAAGATTCATCAAACAATGGCAAAGTTATTAGCATACTAAATAATGATTTTCCAATGGAAATGTGGTCCTAACTATAGCTACCCAGTGGCAATTGCCACTGGGTAATATATATATGTATAACTCACAAATATTGCTACACCATTAGGACAACTCTTACAGCCATACAGTGACTTGACTGTTTGTGAGTCACCCATACATTCATCAACAATGTATGTCTCAGAATTTTAAGCCTACGTCAGCAAAAAAATATCTGTACTTTATAAATCTCCAAATTATATTGAAATTGTTGATAGCACTACATGACTACTCTTTAATATCGGCATGTGCACAAAAATCCACAGGTGAATTATGTAATATAAGGATAAGCTTTAGATTTTCCTGCATGTTTAGGCAACAGACTTTAAGCCGCAACCTATTTGTAACGTGCGTCTGAAACTCACACTAGTTGAGCTCAGTCTCTACTTTGTTTAAATGAAGTACTGTTTGTACTTAAAAGTTTTCCTGATAGTTAAACTGTGCACCATACACATTTTACCATAGTCAATTGGACTTTGTCTCTAGCACTACACTATCTATATTTTGTACATACCCACATGTATATATAGTCAATCTATGCTGTATATTTTTGTGGGCCCTTTACTACCTACTTTGTTTTCTGAAGTGATCTAGGGGTTTATAGAGAAATTTTAGACGCAGTAGCTTGGATGATGTTTCCTGTGATGTCACAAGTGATATAATTTAAGATGTAATGAGTGATGTCATCAATTATGTCCTTTAACATGTCATGAATTATGTAATTTGTGAGGTCATAAACAGAGCATTGAGGGGGCGCAAGTTATAGTTAGTTAGAACTATAACTTGCGAATTTCATTTTTTTTTATAACCATTAGTTTTTAACCCATTTCAACACCTACCTATAATGTTACTTTAACCTTTGTGTTTACCAGTGAATTTATAGAGTATTTTTTAATGTAAGGGAAGATCACATTACCATATCTAACTATAACGTCTCTGACATTTGTTTTTTTTTAGTGAATTTCTGTTCTTTTTAAATTATATTCAGTCAACATTCCAGCTGAGCACCGCTTTTGGCCTCGCTCACCGGCAGCCGCGGCCCGTGGAGGGAGTTCCGTGGGGCGGTAAGGCGGGGCGGGGGAGGGGGTTCTAAAAACCGGAATATGGATAATTGCAGGTAAGTAAACAATTAAATATATAAAACGAATTTCGTAGCGCGCGCTGCATCGCAAAATGCGATGCAGCGCGTGCTACGAAATTCGTTTTATTTATTTAATTGTTTACTTACCTGCAATTTTCCATATTCCGGTTTTTAGAACCCCCCACCCTGCCCCTCCCCCGCCCCGCCTTACCGCCCCACGGAACTCCCTCCACGGGCCGCGGCTGCTCACCGGTGAGTTGGCACAGGCCCACCATCCATGGCTGACCAACCTACAGCAGCCTACCCATCATGGTTAACTAGCTGACCTTGCCCTACTCCTGCCTGCACTCAGTTCTCCGTCTGTGTGTCCCTGCCGCCCCCTCCTGTCCTTTGTTGTAAGCTTGCTGTTCCTGCCCATGTTGGCCCGCTCTGAATAGTCAGCTTACTGCTCCTGCCAATGCATTCCCTCAGCCTGCTCTCCATCCTCCATCTGCATATCCATGGTTTCTCCTGTGTGCCATACATGATCAGCTTTCTGCACCTGCCTATGCCATCTTGCCATGTGTGGTCAACTTGCTGCTTCTGTCCCCTTCCACCTGCCCTAGTTCTGTCTGTGTCCCTCCCTTCTGACCTTCATGCTCCATTGTGCTGTCGCTGCTGGCCTACCCTCAGTGTTCAGCTTGTTGGTGCTGCCCTTCACCCTCCCCCCAACCCTACATTATCCATGTGTGTGCCCCTACCCCATCCCTCATGCCCTCCATGGTCTGTAATCCTTTGGGTTGTGCCATGCTGCCTTACTGTGATATTCCTGAATTAGGCCCATGTAGCGAAGCAGCTCATTTCTTACATTGTGCTCACAAATATCATTTCCAGCTGCAACCTTTAGCATACATTTGCACACACGACAATGTTGGATTAGTTTCTCTGAAACTAAACATATTTTTACATCTAGCTACACACAGCATTATCACAACGCCGGGAACATCAAGTACAAGGTCTCGTTTCTCAGAACGCACAAATGTCACCACTATCTTCATCCACGGGGCGACAGAGTTATCTATATATCCATAGCATCACTAATCTATGCGTACATCGCAAGGCTGCTTTCTATTATAAATGATGAGCATCCCGATACATTAGCAGAGGAGGCACTTCGACTGACACCGAAAGTCCTTGCATACTGAGAAATCACCACACATCGGTCTGACATCTTTTGAGGGTTGTCCAGTTTGTGACCAAGACCGGGTCCTTCACTCTATTTCATCAGGTAATGGGGTTGGATCATCCCTTGGGGGGATTCTTGGCTCTACACCCAGACACACTCTAGATACACTTAGAGATGGGTCCACATCCTAGGAGTACGCCCGATTACTGCCTAGTTTTATATGCCTGCATATAAAATATTTTGTTACATACTTCTTATTTTTATTTTTATTTTTCCAAGTGAAGTTTGAGAACACGAGCGAAACACTGCTACCTTTCGCATTTCTGTTTTAGACTTTTAGACTGTAGACCACGGAAAGCTTAAGAACGTGAGCCTGCTGGCACGTCTCTTAAGCTACACTCCAGCCAGACACTTTAACTCTGATTGCTGCCATAGAAACTAGGGACAGTGGCTTTACCCACAGGAGAAATTCAGCAATTATAAGGTACGAAATCTTTTAACCACAATAATGTCGGGGCATCATCTTAAACCGGAAGGAAGGAACTCATACTCAATAATTTACCCTCCCAATCTATCTAAACACACCTCCAAAACTTTTAAACATAACCTTCTCAGAACTAATCCTGAAACGCTGATACTAGACCCATCTTTCAGCTTAAAAAAAGGTGCGATTATTAATGACTTTATCTTCTTTACTACTAAAATGGCTAAATGGAGAAATACTTTAAATAACTCGCTGAAAATACAGGCAGCGATAAAACATTCCCTATGGAACTAAATTGCTCATTACACCTTCCCAAAAGCTGAGAGCATCATTAAACATAACTTGTTATAAAAATGGCACGTTTCTCATTCAAACTGCCAACAAAGATCTGGAACGCTTTGATGAATATTTCTCAATACTAAAAAACCATGTCCTCAGTAGCCCCACCTCAAGAAGAAACCAATCTAATAGGAATTCTCAACCCATCGTCTCACATGGGAACCACCAGGCTGTGATTGAAACCGACAGTGAGACTGATTCCCAACAGTCTAATCAAGTAATGACGCTAGATTGCATAAACACCAATGATGAGCCACAACCGTTCAATCAGGAGGCCAGTAACTTGCATGCTAGTGCAAATGGTAGCGCTAATACACTAATTAGCTTAAACTCCAAGGACGAGCCCCAAATGCCCACAATCATGTCCGACACAAATGATAATGTGGCATCCCTCCCCGCCTTGGCTCAATTTCATCCTATTTCCCTCGCCGAGGCCAAAAGGGAACTACAAAAATGTAAATCAGGGGCTCCTGATGACCCATGCCCGCCCAAGCTCTGGAAAATGATGTCGGACTCAATTACCACCTCACTGTTACATATCTGGAACACATCCATTGCAACAGGTCTATTCCCCGATTGCTGGAAACATGCCACACTCCTGCCTTTAAAAAAGAAACCAAATGGCGCCCCGGATGATCTTGGCAATCTCCGGCCAATCTCCCTGTTGGCAGCCCCCGGCAAAATGCTTGAAAAACTGATACAACACCAACTAAACAGGTTCATAGAAGAAAGAGACATACTGCATGAAACCCAGTCAGGTTTCAGGGCGGGCTTTAGCACCGAGACCGCTCTGATAGAAGTGGCTGAGTCGATCAGGTGGTCTTTAGATTCAGGAGCATCGGCTATGTTGGTGCTCCTGGATCTATCTGCCGCTTTTGATACTGTGGATCACGGGAGGCTACTGCTAAGGCTAAAAAATTCAGGCCTGGAAGATAAGGCTCTGGGCTGGCTACAATCTTATCTCACTGATCGCACCCAGAAAGTAGCCTTGGGCCCCCTTTCTTCTAAACCCAAACCCCTCTGGTGTGGTGTCCCTCAGGGCTCGGCCCTCAGTCCATTACTTTTTAATATCTATCTGGCTCCACTCTTTTCTCTTATTGCTAAATGGGGCGTCAAGGCGATTTCATACGCCGATGACACACAACTAATTTTCCCCTTCTCGGATGTTTCAGAGGCAGCCTTCAGCAATATGAAGGGATGCTTGCGAGATGTTGCCAATTGGATGAATACAAACAAACTCAAACTGAACGCGAGTAAGACGGAGGTCATCTTCTTTGGCAAACATACTCGGCCCCCCCCTAGCCTGTGGTGGCCGTCCGAAATGGGTTTCCCTCCTCTACCCAGCACCAATGCGAAAAATCTGGGAGTAAGATGGGATGAGAGTCTTTCCTTCTCTCCACACATACAGCAGGTCTCTGCGTGCTGTCTCCATAAACTAAGAAACCTACGCAAATTTCTGTCCCTTCTGCCTGAAGACTGTCGCAAGACGGTGGTCCATGCTACAGTCACTTCCAGACTGGATTACGCAAACGGCCTTTACCTCGGCCTACCCAAATATCTGGTGCAACGATTGCAGATCGTGCAGAACGCGGCTGCGAGACTGCTAAAAAACATCCCTTTTAAACAGCATGTCTCTCCGCACTTGCGCGATCTGCATTGGCTCCCTGTAGCCTGCAGAATCAAGTTTAAAGCTCTAACTCTGGCGTTTAGAGCCCAAAAGGGGACCTGTCCTAACTATTTAAAGCTTAGACTCCCCAGATACTATCAGGAGAGATGTTTGCGCTCTAATTCACGACACCAGCTTTCTATCCCCCGCGCCAGGAGAGCCAGACTCGGAGGCAGATCCTTCTCTGCCTGCACGGCGATACTCTGGAATGCTCTACCGGCCAACATCCAATTGGCTCCAACGGAAGCCAGTTTTAAGAGGCAGCTAAAGACTTGGCTCTTTTCCCAGAATAACTAAACACTCCCTCCCCTTTTCTCCGCCCATCTTTTGCCTGGAAAAAATGATTACTCAGCGCCGGGACACCTCCTTGCGAGGTAGCTGTTCGCGCTATATAAATATCGGTATTATTATTAAATGTTAAATCAGGAAGTCTGTTGTTCGAATGATGGCGAAACTGGTGCTGCCAGGGAGATAGAACTCCTACAGTCGGATCATGATTTGGCATTAGAATGCACTTCCACCAATGATGAGCCCCAACAATTGAATCACGGAACCAGTAAGCCAGAAGATGGGTGCCTCAGCACACAGCTATCACTAGTTACCTCACCCCTTGATTCTAGCTCCCATCCTACCTTTAACATTGATTCCAACCTGCTACTGGGAACAGCCAGCAAGTTGGAAACTACACAAGTTGAACAAGATAACTGGAGAGACCCGCACGTGACCGACACAGGGATCTGCGCATCTGTCTCTAGTCACAAAATAACATGCATAGACCCGGCAGAGATATACAAAGCTAACCTACCTATAGGGGTACCCACACAACCGCCCACCAGTACCCAACTTAGATTAGACTCGGAAAAGATTAGAACCCATCAAACAAATAGGGAATTTAAAAATTTCAGTTTGCAATCTAGCAAGACTTACAAAGCCATGCTTTTCGCTATTAGAGATATGAAGAACCTGTTGTACCTATCAGAACAATACTCACAAAAATGGAGGTTCTTCAGAATTCCTCATATGAAACACAAGTTAAACGCCGTTCCACCCCAATGGCGGCATCAAACAGAATTTACCGCCCCCGTGCGCAACTCAACTATTTGACAGACAGTGAGATATTATCCATTCTGTCTACATATGACCCTACTCCCACTTCTCATACTAAGATAGGTGAGAACTATAGCCAAACTATCCCAACGAATGCTGGTAGAACTTCTAAGTCTAACAATAGAAGGCTAAATGCTATCAACCTAAAGAATGTGCCATTACTGCCTGGAAAGATTTTTTCGCCAATGATCAGTTCTCAAAAACACATTCGGTGCATACTACTCAACTGTCGTTCAGCGAATAAACACGCTGCTGACATAGCCGACCTCATACTAAACCATGAAATTGACGTAACCATTTTAACAGAAACATGGCTTTCTGACTCGTCCTCACCATGCTTAGAACTATTAGTCCCCCCGAACTACCGGATTATGAGACAGGACAGAAGACACAGAATGGGAGGAGGCATTTGCCTGTATACACAGATCAGACATTACCATCACAAAAATACATTCTGACCCCTTAGAGTCTTGTGAATATCCGGGCATGTCACTTAGATCGGCAGATAACCAAAACTGTAAACTCCACGCACTCTACCACCCCTCTGGTACAAAGACCATGTTCATAGACCAGATGATAGAAATCATAACCACCAACTCTAATCTGCAATCTAACGATATTTTCTTAGGAGACTTCAATATTCACTGGGAGGATCACTCTGACAGCTAGATCACACTGGTTAAAGCCTTCCTGGAAGAGAAATCGTTAGTTCAAGGATGTCATCTCCCTACCCACTCCAAAGGCTCCACCTTAGATTGGATATTAGCAAAAGAGACAGCGATCGAGAAAATTGTAATCACCCCTTGTGATTGGTCTGACCACCACATAATTTCATTCGAAATTCCCTTCAGAAAAACCAAATCGACCGCACAATCTATTAAACCCCAAAAATGGACCCGGGACACCAGAGGAAATAACTTGGAAAACGTAGCAGCGCGCTGTGAAATAGATTTGCAGCCTCCTATGAGTATGGTTGACGTCAATGACCTCACGCTGCACTATAACAAGACAATGTCAAGCATTATCGAGGACATAGCCCCACTAAAACTAAAAAGAATCCCTGACAAAGACAAAAACCCATGGTTCAATGGCGCCCTTAATGAAGAAAGAAGGTCACTGAGACTCTCAGAACGTAAATGGCGACAACACCCTTCGTCGCCCCACTTAACCCAACTGAGACAATCCAGGAAAGCCTATAATAAAAGCATTCTAAACTCTAAGAAATACTTTTTCAGGAAAGAACTGGATAATGCAGTAAACAGACCAAGGAAACTATTTGATCTACTAAAAGAACAATCAAATAAATCTGCCAAATCGGCACCAACCATTAGAAAAACAACCTTAAAGAGTGAAGATTTCTCCGTTTTCTTTACAGACAAAGCCAACTCACTGGAGGGGGAGCTCAAAAAAGCAGCCGAAGACATTGAAAGAGATAAGACTTTTCAGAGGAACATCAGGATCAACAAGAATTAGAAAAAACAAAAAACAATGCTCGATGGTCAGCATTTAAGCCGGTCAGCGAATTAGACATTGCGAAGATCATGTCGACTACTAAACCTAACAATCACTACAACGATCCCCTACCGGCAAAGTGCTGGTCTTCGATAAACCACCTGCTAATCCCATCATGGACAAAGGTCATAAATGCCTCATTGTCACAAGGCCAAATACCGGCCTGCCTTAAAACTGGTCAAGTCATTCCTCTCTTTAAAAAACCTACAGAGAACCCCTCTGATCCTAACAACTTCAGACCAGTAACAAATATTCCCTTGCTAGCCAAAGTACTGGAAAAATGTGTCCAACAACAACTGAGTCTTCATATTTCGGAATTCAATCTTTTAAATGATTTCCAATCTGGTTTCAGACCAAACCATGGTACAGAAACAGCAATTCTGCACATAGTAGATGACGCTTTATTGGCACTCGATCATAACAAAACATGTCTCCTAATCCTGTTGGCCCTATCATCGGCTTTCAACACGGTTAACCATGCCAAAATAGTAGATCGGTTGAAAAACAGAATGGGACTAGAGGGAACAGTCCTAAAATGGTTTAGATCCTTTCTCGAGAATAGATCGCAAAAATTCATAGTCAACCAAACCCTCTCAGGCCCAACCAGAAACAATATCGGAGTTCCGCAAGGGTCAACACTATCTCCGGCGCTATTTAACCTATACGTAGAACCACTCACGGATATACTACAAAAAGCGAACATTTCTTTCCACATGTACGCAGATGACACTCAGCTGTACATCAAGGTCACATCAACAGAAAAGATAAAGACCATGAACCAGGCACTAACGAGAACCATCCAATGGTTAATGGCGAACCACCTGAAGCTAGACCCTCAGAAAAACGAATTCCTATTGATTACACCCCAAAAAAGCAAATCAAATATAGTAGAATGGACCAACACTATCACTGCTCTAAAGTGTACTCCAAAGATTGTCGACTCTACTAAATCTCTGGGAATTACTCTGGACAAAAACCTGAACATGTTAGCACATATTAACACAATGGCAAAAAACGCCCGTTTCCATTTAAGTTACCTGCGAAAACTAAAACAATTTCTAAATAAAACAGATCTCAAAATAGCAGTTCAGGCACTGGTCATATCAAGGACTGAGTATGGTTGCACAACTCTGGCCGGGCTCCCCAAGATCTCAACAGCCCCACTGAAAGCCTGTCTGAATGCAGCCACAAGACTTATATCTGGATCCAAAAAATTCGACCATATCACCCCTCACTTGAAAGCCCTTAACTGGCTGTCCTTCGAAGCAAGAATTCAATTCAAGTTGGCATGCATCACGCACAAAGCATTACACCACAAAACTGCAGTTTACCTCGCACAAAAACTCATGCTATCAGGAGGGTGCCGATTCTCCAGGAGCCACGCAGACCTACAATTGAAACCGGCTCGTTTTTGTAAGAAAATAACTTATGACCGAGCATTCTCCGGGGCAGCACCGAGAATCTGGAACGCTATCCCCCCTAACATTAGAAGAATTCCATCCATCACGGCATTCAAGTAGGAAGCAAAAGCATTGCATATGAAGAAATTTCTCCCATAAGTCCATAAAGCAGAACCTTTGTCACTGTCTACAAACCTCTCATGACTATTCCATGCTCCCGCTAGCCGCTCACTAACCTTATATGGGCTTGTATATATGTTCAAAATGTAGCCTATTACTTTAAACTACTCATGGTAATTCAAATGTTGACTGATATATATGTGTATATATTATCCTTTGATGACTAATGATTTGTTCTAATCTTGGCAAGCATCTAATGACTTGTAACGTATAAGGTTCTGTTTCGCTGGAATGCTGCTGTAAAGCGCTCTGATACCCTACGCAGGGTCATGTTCGCGCTATAGAAAACACTAAATAAAATAAATAAATATACATTGTTTCAGCGCCATGGTAGAACTCTACCTACTATTCACGCTTTTGGTGCTCGTAATCACGCTTATCTGCTTCTGTTTACTGATCATTGCAGCATACGTATTTACTCAAGAATAAAGTTGATTCAATAAATATTATTGTAAACTTCCCACTGTGTATTCTCTGTATATTTCGCTGAGAGTAAGTGAGCACGAGTGACTGAGCAAAAGGTTCTGTACTATTTCCTCGATCCCTGAGGGGACAGGGTTGTCATGTTCAGTGGTTGCCAGAAACCATTTGCTCCCTGTTAAGTTAGGGGGGCTTACAGTGGCACTGTGAGCTAGCTGATTTATGGACCAACATATCTTGCGGGGTTGTCTGGAATCAGTCTTGACACCAAGCCTTTAGTTTATGTTGTCCGAACAATGCGCAGGTCCTACGGATTGGTAGGTCCTACACAACATTCCATGTTTAGCTTGCTGCCCCAGTCTCCCTCCCCATGACCTCCATTCTCTGTCTGCCTGTTCCTGTCCTCTCCGCCTGCTGTTTGTGGTCAGCCTCTCCTCTGTGGTCAGCTTCCTTCCGTTCTCCCTGCCCCCTCCCATCCTCCCTCAGTGGTCCATTGTGATGCACATGCCGGCCTGTCCTGAATGGCCAGCTTGCTGTCTCTACCCCTGCTGCCTTCCTTCTGACCTCTGTGGTCAACGTTCTGCCCTTACTGGCCTTCCCTCTGTGGTCAGCTTGTTCCCCCCATCTGCCCTCTGTGGTCACCTTGCTGCTCCTGCCAATGCTGACCTGCCCTCTGTGGTCAGCTTGCTGCCCCTGTGCCCTCTTCCCCAATGGCTCCATTTTCTGTGTCCATGCCCCGTCCCTTGCCCTCAAGCTGTCCATGGTCCATTGTGCTGACTCTATTCATGCCGGCCTGCCCTCTGTGGTCAGCTTTCTATCCTTGCCCCCACCCCTCTGATCTTCATGTGTGTGCCGCTACCCCATCCTGCCCTCCGTGGTCCGTTGTGCTGGTCTAGCCCATGCCAGACTGCTCTCTGTGATAAGCATGCTGCCCCTAACTCCCTCTTGTTTGCCGTGCTTGGTCAGCTAGATGCCCCTGCCTGCATGCCCTCCATGGCCAGCTTTATGCCCCTGCCCCCATCTCCTGCACTCCATTCTCCAAGTGCATACCCCTTGCTCCCTTCCTCCTGCCCTCTATGATCTGTTGTGCTGCCGCAGCCAGTGTCGATCTGTCCTTCATGGTCAGCTTGCTGACCCTGCCCCCATCTCCTCTGCACTTCATTCTGTGTCTGTGTGTCCCTGCCCCTCTCGCATGCCCTCCATGGTCCTTTTATTCTGCCCCTGCCTCATCCAACAGCTTTGCCTGGTAGTGTTGCTGTACCTGCCCCCTCTATCCCTGCCCTCTATTGTTCATGTTTGTGCCGCTGCACCCTACCTACTGCCCTCCGCAGCCCGTTGTGCTGCCATTGACCCTGCCACCTGCCCAGTCTAGTCAGCTTGATGCCCCTGCCCAACGCCCCAGCTTTCTGTATGCATGCCACTACCCGCTCCCCTATGCTTTCCATGGTGCGTTGTGCTGCCACTGTCCTCACACCCTACATGCCTTGCTGCAGCTGTCCCAGGACCACCTCTGCATTGTCCTCCATTGTCTGTGTGCATGCTACTGCCCCTACCTCCTATAATTAGTGGTCCATTGTGTTGCCACTGTCCGTCCCACCTGCCTGTTCATCTTTCTGCCCCTACCTCTGTAGTCCGTGTGCGTGCCCCTGCCTCATCCCTCCTGCCCTCAGTGGCATATTGTGCTGCTACTGCCTGTTATTCTTTCTGCCCCTGCCCATCATGCTCCGCCCTCCGTTGTCCGTATTCATGCCCGTGGTCCCTTCCTCCGGCCCTGTGTGTCAGTTGTGCTACCACTGCACCCGCCCCCTTTTCCCTTTGTTATCTGTGTGCATGCCCCTGCCCCCTCCCTCATGTACTCCTCAGTCCGTTGTGATCCCACTGCCCTGGCCGCCTGCCTGTTCATTTACTGCCTTTGCCCCCTCACTGCTCCCCCTCTGTGCACATGCCCCCGGCCCATCCCTCTTGCCCTCCATGGTCTGCTGTGCTGCTATTGCCCCTGCTGCCTGTTCATCTCTCTGACCCAGCCCTTTGTTGTCTGTGTGTGCCCCTCCCCTATGCCCCTCATGGTCCGGAATGGTGATTCCCTGGTGGAGTTGGAGGTCCTAGGCCGGCACGAAAAAAACACTAGGGTTATAATGTGGCGGTCGCACCACAGCCCCCCTACCATGAGCCAGATGGTCCTTGGACTGCCACACTTGTAATCGGACCCTAACTGTGTATGAGGCTGTGATGCAGACCCTTGGTGGTCAAAACCCATTGCCACATAAAATTTGGTGGAGTTTAACCTGAAAACTGAGGTTTCTTTTGGTGGACATGGCCGGATTCCTACGGAACTTTTTTGACCATATGTATATATAAAGATTAGGCGTTTTTTTATTTGCAAAAAAAAAAAAAATAGGAATGAAAAAAATTGAAGAGGGATAAAGAAAAAAACTAATGGACAGTCTTTTTTTAATGTCTACAGTGACCCAGAAAGGAAGAAATAGAGGAGCACTGGGAAGAAACCAAGAAAATCAAAGTTATGTAGCTCAAAAATTGTTAGAACTATGAAAGAAAAGAGACAAGATATAGGTGGAAGGAGTGATATACTGCCCATGGGAGGTGAGAGGGAAACGAGAAAATAGCCAATAAACAGAACCAGACAACTACTACACCTACCCCAGTGTGGTCCACATCACACTCCAAGTACTTCGGGACTGCCCATGGTCAAATCCTCTTCCTTCAAGGAAATCTTTGTTGCCCATAGGATTATCTATGTCACTGGCTCATCCTTCACTCAAGTAAAAACTTCAAAAATATCAACAGAATAGCACCGTTCACACTAGAGAGGCACCCCCTCCTTACCATTCCACCCGACAAAAACTCACACATAGATGGAACCTCCTTTTATGCAGAAGAAGTAAAGATATGGATCAAGGCAAAGACGAGAAGCATCCATATCCAAGGCCATAAATGCCTGACCCTTCCCTAATATAATACTACGGTTTATATCGTTCAAGAAGCAGAACTAATCACCATGTGAGGGTTTGTAGGCTTGAGCACATGTACAGCTATCACTCACTTCCAAGTTCATTCCATGCATAAGTGAGATACAAGGTTGCAGCAGCTTGATAAGACAAAAGTGCTTGTCATCATGCACCACAGTAAAACCCCTCTGCACTCAGGCCATATTTGCAACCCGCACCCTTCCAGCCAAGCGTAAGCATTTTATCTCTCCTCTTTACTCTGCTAAATGGTTGTGCAACTTTCAATGACACAGCAAGAGAACCAAACAGGTAATATTGCACACCAAAAACTTTCAATTTAAGTGTCACTACAAACCACACACTTCCAACCAAGCACAATATAAGGATAGTACCCTGAAAGTAGTTTGGCACCTCATCAGGGGTATGAAGCGCAATATAAATCCAACTAAAATACACTACAGTACAACCTCTGAACAAGGCCTCCCAATTTTCCCATTCTTTTAACCAGACCACAGTTCTTGATTCTAAACCCAGTGATTTTACAGGAGGGCTAGATTTATAATCCATGGAATGACAAAATGCATTGGCCAGATGTTCTAGATCCCCTAGTGGTAAAATGACAGCATCAAATCTCCTAAACCTAATAGTGACTTGCCTCCTCAACAATAGTGGCAGGCCTCTTTAACAAGCCAGTGCCTCAACCACTGGAAATATATCACGACTCTCCTTGTAACATAAAACCCCTGAGCCAAATCACAGGACTGCCATCTTGGAGACTTAAACTAGGAAATGGCTTCCTAATGCTACAACCAGACCTCATTAACCATATAACTTTTCCCTAGAGCAGACCTCCAAAACCTACTAGGGACTTAAATCCCATATCATGTTTCCCAAGCCAGCCATTGACTTACCACCTGGACCATACAGCCCAACTCTCCCAGTAACGTAACCCCTGTAATTAGTCCTAGAACTTCAAACCCGAGTAAATGGATTCCTAAAGTTTCCACCAGGCCTCTCAAATGTAGCCAGAGCAGACCTCAGAAGCCTCCCAGCATGTAGTCTATGGGCCACACCAGCTAAACCTAAGTGACTTAACAGTTATGAATGCCTAAAAATCCTTGCAGTGACTGAACGCCTAGACTAGACCTCTTGACCAAATACCAGTGACTGTTCCCCAAGAGCAAGCCTACTAAACTTCCCACTAATTTGTCCCAATATCAGACCTTATGGTATTGGTGAGCTAGGGAGTGACTAATTCTTCTCAAGCCCTACCTATGGCCCACCAATGTCATAACCCTTGGGCCAGACCTACAAAAACTCCTAATAGCTCAATCCTTGGAGCAGGTCCCCTATACCAATCAGTGACTTAACCCATAGAGTAGGCCCTTCAGTGATTGCAGTGACATAACCACTGAATAAAAGAACAAAGCATCCATCCAAGTGTCTTAAATTTTAAACTGTGCCTTGGGTCTTCCATTCATGATGATGATGACCGTGAGTTTCATAATTAGAGCTGTCACCTAGTATGGTAATGCGGTGCGGAGAGGATTAGTTGGGCGAAAGAGCAGTGGTGGCAAGCTATGTGGGAAGTAGAGAAAAGGAAGGTCTCGCAGAAGAAGAAATAATCATTGATTAGCGCCAAAAAGAGAGGGGCAGTGAGTCCTGTTTCTTAGAAGTGACGAAGGAAAATGAACGCCTCCAGTAAGGATGTAGTGGATTCTGCCATGCCGGAAGATTCTGAAGATTGATGACTAAGGGTCAAAATGTTTACTTTGTCTGTGTTGATCTTTAAAAATTTTGAGTCATCTGTGAGAATACTGCGATGAATTCTTGAGTTCGGTGCAGCTGTAGGGAGAACTATCATGCATTTGCAAGAGAATCTGGGTGTCGTCTGCATAAGTCATGAAGGTAAATCCAAACAAGCGAACAAGGTAAGCGATAGGGACAACTTAGACAAGGAACAGGGTAGGGCTAAAAGAGGAACCCGGTGAAGCCTCAGGTGTGATGTTGGAGAAAGCTGATGAAAAAGGAGACAGCTAAGTGGCTTGTGAGCTGATTTTTATGTAGTCTAAAATCCAGTTGAAGGCACTTTTCCTGATTTCAGTAAGACCGGGTGAAATTCCCTACTTAATGCTGCTCACAAATTGAGCAAGACCAGGACAGCCAGCAGGCAGAGATCGGCAGGAATAAGTACAAGTGTGGATTCCATACTATGGAGTGGCCGGAATCCTGATTGATAAGGGCCTAGGATTTGTTGGGACTTGAGGAATGAGGAAAATTGAGAACTGATTTCCTTCTTGAATTTCTTGGTGGCAAAAGAGGGTAAAGGAGTTGGGCAGAAATGACTGAGGAACTTTGGATCTATAGAAGCTTTTTTTGCTTTTTTTAAAATAATAATAATAATAATGTGACACCAAGGGTGTGTTTCCACCAACTGGGAACCGAGCTGTTGGTTTTGGAGAGAATTAATACAGTGATTCAGAACAGGGCCAAGGGTCAAAGGAGTGAAAGATTTAAGCAGGAGGGGTGAGGATAGCAGACAGATTTTATTGCCATAGGGAGTTGGGTGATCTATTTTTAAGGAATTGGAGTGAATCGCTGTAAATAGGAAGTAGGAAGATGTTGAGAAGGGGGAGTGAACTCCTGCAGCTCCTTCTTCAACACTTTTTAAAGAATTAAAAGAACCTGGACAAGACCAAATGGCACCCACCATAGTGAATCAACCATAGAGCCAGTCATCTTAAACTGTTTTGTGACACAACCCTTAGACCACACTTCCTAAATGATTCACTAACATAACTTCTACACTAGGAGTCCTGACACCTATCCTCATCTCTGAAATCCAGGAACAGACTCCCTTAATCTCCCAGTGGCCTGACCGATGAGCAAACCTTTTACACTGCCCAATGACTTATCGTTTTGACCAGGTTTTCTAAATTTTCCATAGTCTTAACTCTATGACCAGACCTCCTAACTCCCATCCCACTGACTTTTGCCAGAGCCCAACTCCACAACCTCACAGTTATTAATTTCACAGGCCAGATCTTCAAAGCTTCCTAGTGCCGTAACCCCCTAGAGCCGATGTCTTGAACCTTCTCGTGATTTAACCGTAGGTTAAGACTGACAATGACTGAATATCACACAGCCTTACTAGTGCCATAGCTTCTGGATTAAGCGTCTAAGTCCTCTTTGTGATATAAACCTGGGACCAAGCACCCTGAATACAATCTCAGTGACTTCACCATCAGAAGAGACCTCATCAACCTCAAGCGACATGATCAGAATTTCTAATCAGTGATGTTAATGAGCCACCGCTAAGCTAGTCCTTGCACCTGGCCTCTTACCGGTAGTGTCACCCGAGCTCTGAACTAGAATTCTTTACTCCCTTGCAAGTGACTTAACACCAGCACCAGGCTTTCTAAACTTTGTGGTGACTTGATACTAATTTACATATTTGAATGATTTGTAGTGCGATATGTCTCTCTTTTTGGTAACTTTAAGTGTGACATGTGTGTCTTTTTGGTAACTTTAGAGTGCTTATGTCTTGAAAACAAATTCACCTTTATCCCTCACCTTAGCCACCTAGACCCTCAAATAACTTAACTCTTGGACCAGGAATTCTGAACCTTGGTGGCTTAACACAAGGACCGGAAAGCTCACAGTGCCTTAACGCTTGAACCATACCATCCAAATCCCCCAAATGATATAAGGATTGTTGGCAACAGGTCTCCAGTGACTTACACTCTGGGCAATACCTATTTAATATACCATTGACTTAACCACTGAATGAGACTGCCTAAGCCTTCCAGTAAGAATTCCTCCAGTACTTGCTTGGCCTGAAACTAACACAATTCTTCTACATTGATACTGGTATCAATGTTACTGACAGAAAATCTCATACTCTAAATGCTAGTTTGTCTCTGGGTACAGATGGCGAAAATGTGTTATTTAGACTTCTGTGAAAATTCTCTAAATAATATTAGTCTTCCTTTCAGTTTTATGACAGACATTTCGACCACCAAAATCATAGCAGAAGCGAGCGTTTAACATCGTTAAGATGCAATTTCTTCCTTTTTTCACTATTTCCCGTAGATTAAAAAAACAGATCTGTTTTTTTTCCTGATCAGTCGAACCATCAGTGAGACCAGATTTATTTTGGTGGTTGGAAAACCCAGAATAAATCCTGAAACCACTTCAGAACATTGTGGCCCACAGGCTTTTTAGACCCTGTGGGCCCGATTCACAGAACTAACTTAAGACAGAATCCTAAACTTACTAATTTTGGTATTCACAGAAGTTAGGATTTTGTCTTAAGACAAACTTAAGACAGACTTAAGACAGACTTAAGACAGACTTAAGACAGTCTTAAGGCAAACTTAAGACAGACTTAAGACAGACTTAAGACAGACTTACGACAGACTTAAGTTAGGATTTTGTCTTAAGTTTGTCTTAAGTCTGTCTTAAGTCTGACTTAAGTTTGTCTTAAGTCTGTCTTAAGTCAGTCTTAAGTTTGTCTTAAGTCTGTCTTAAATTTGTCTTAAGACAAACTTAAGACAAAATCCTAACTTCTGTGAATACCAAAACTAGTAAGTTTAGGATTTTGTCTTAAGTTAGTTCTGTGAATCGCCCCCTGTGTATCTATGCACTGGATTTCAGAAAAAGGAAACCAAGCTCAGGGGCAACAGAGCACTGGGCGAGAAACTGGGACCTTTCTGGGGATTTATAAACTACGTACTGTTTCCCCACTTTTACAGTTTCTTTTTTTTTCTTCTTTTTTGTGGTATTTTCTGCCTCTTAGTGTATGTTGCATTATCTGTTCTGTCAACTCATGTCTTAAAAAAACAAAAAGGCAAGGAAAAAAAAAATTCGAACCCATTTGCTCTAAATTCTGGTAAAACTCTGAGAAAGGCTGCATGAACCATCAAGAGGAAGGTGTTTTGTAATGATTTTCTCATCAGACAGTGAAGTTTTGGAACCGTTTCTACTTATATGATGTTGCACCATGTTGGTAAATTGTTTAAAAAAAGATAAACTGCTGACCTGACCGCCTCCCCCAAAATACGCATGTGCTGTTTTCTAAGAAAGAAGACAATCTTCAATGCAAATGTAAATATAGAGATATAAATATATTGTGTATAAAAATATTCAACATTCAGCAATTCCTTCATTATGCCATCTGTGTCAGGCACACAGACTGGTGTGGTGTTCCCCTAAACCGTGGTGCGGTAAAAGGAAACTCCTCAAAGTCTGACATTTGCAAAAATCAAAAAAAAAAAAAGGAATAATTTATAAAGCACATTTCATCTGCATTTTAAAGGCTACAAACATAAATATTTATATGTATACATTTGTACAAGATGCAAAACATTCTACCACTGGGTGACCTTGCTAAGGGTCCGTTGGCATGGAGGTTAATTCCTTCATACGTGGTTCTGAGGGAGAGGCAGTTCGGTCACTGACCGTCCCATTAACAGATGTCACTAAGGCAGAGCAAGGTCTGCGCACAGACAATCTGTTGATCAATGGCACTTCGGAAGTTCTATCAATGGTAATCTGTTTTTCTGTGGCACTTTATGGAAAAGGGTTTGAAGCAAATTAAACATGGCACTGGCCAGGGTAAAGGCAAAGCATCTGCGATCCCACATTCGTGGCACAAAAGAGAAAAAAAAGGTATGGCACTGAAGATGTCTTTGTCTATGACACTGTATGAGCCACCCTCACCAAAGCTTGGCATGCCTTGGCACCAAAGGGTCAGAAAAGTCAGTGAAGTTTTGAGTCTTTCAAAGGATCTTTGCTGGGTCGCCATTGTGGGTGGAGCTTGCACTTAGTTCTGGCCTAGTGAAGTTCTGGCCAAGCGATTCCTGTCCACGCTGGTCTGGTGCAAGCTGCTGATACTGTTCTTCATCGAGGTGGAGGGGGAAGAGGCCAGGTGAGAGGTTACCTACTTTCAGAAGGTCAATTTCCCTACCCAAGCTTCTCCCTTTATATCCATCAGCCATTTTTTCTTCAGGTGCCTCCAGCCTTCGCTTCAGGTACCCACCCCTGAGGTGGTTGTGTGATGGGTGAAGAGACTTGGCACTGCAGGCTCGTGCGTGAAGACAGAGTCGTCGGAGGAACAGGTGCTGGTGGTGTCTTCGCAGGCTGGCGAGTACTGCTCAAAGGGCATGGATAGGTCTAGATACTGTGGGCAGAGACAACAGGGAGTGAGATGAGTACTGGTCCAACCAAGAAAAAGCTGAACAGAGCAAATCAAGGCAAGACTCACAGGTAGCCTCACACAGACATTCCCCAGACAGAAACATCCTAGAAAGATAGAGAAATACTCCCTGGCAGCCTCTTCTACAGCTTTCGATGTGGTCTCTCTGAAGACAAGGGAGTTTCCCTCATGCTCTTTAATTTCCCTAGCACACAAATGCAGTGAGGCAGCTGTGTATTGAGTGTTGTGAAGAAGTGGGATTATGAGCTGCAGGGCCCGTGGCGTGCATATGTAAAGTAAAGCTGGGCCCTCTAGTCTAGGAAACACGATTGCGCACTTACCAGTACCCATGATAATCGTCTACCCCCTCATTCTCTCCTTTTGTGACACAAAGGTGCTAGGGTGCGATTATGGGGCTGAAGAACCTTTCCCCCAAGACCAGAGATTTAGGTTACACAAGACCAGTATCATCTTTGTCTCTGATAAAGCACCAAGGAAAGACCTTTGTTGATCTTTTGACCAGTTCAAGCATGGTAAGGTGGGACCAACTACCAAGGAGTGGAGGTGTTCGGGGTCCTGACTGACAGGTGGCTGCCAAGATTCACATCCATAGTAAAGGAACCCGTAGCGCTCTGATTGACTGGAGGCGCTTCCCAGATCCTTTCCAGGAAACAAGTTTAGTAACTGACTAATTAAGCCCAGTGTGAATAACAACTGGGTCAGTGAAAAAGTAAACACCCCTCAACCAGAAAGAATGAGAGAGATGCTCGGGGAAAACAGTTTCTTTTCAGGGTAGCAATTTTTAAGTAACTTCCACACGGATACCAGATAGTGGACAATTTACGTGGAATCTACAAGCAGTGTGTGAATTGGATGAATTTTTTTTCGGGGAAAATTTAGGGGCAATTTTGCAAAATTATGTGTATAGCATGGAAGTATGGCTTACCAGCAACATGTGTGAATATTTTATGCAAGGACGTCTTCTGCATAAAGAATTCACATGAGACACCAGCACAGTCTAAAAGATGTCCATATAGGTTAATTAGACACCTAAAAATAAACCTCGCCACCCTGGCCACCCAACATTGAAGGCTGTGCCATCGAACACAGAGCTACCTGGAGACAGTGACAGACACAGGAAAGAAGTAAGAGAGGTTTAACAAAGCCATCCGCTTATTTAAATACTCACCTCTTCAGCAACAGTCACAAGGATCCTGTCTAGTGTCTCCACTAGTTGTTTGAAGGTGGGTCTTTGTGAGGGAGCCGCGTGCCAGCATTCCCTCATGAGCATGTACCTGCAAATATAAGAACTGCTGTCAGAATTCATCTATGAATGTGACATGTCTACAGCTCACGACAGAGCACCCCTCGGAACCCCCCACCCTCCGATTACCTCACGATCATTTATGAGGACCATACCTTAACTTAACTGGGCCTATTTGCAGGCAATGGTTGCAAGGCACACACCATCCTGAGTTCACCTGGTGTGCCATACTTACAGCTTATCTTTTAATGCACAGGCTCTGCAAACTACCTTATGGAATTTGAGGTATAGTCCATTTAATCCTTCTGCCACACCTGTCCACCCCGACCAGGAGCCTGGTATGTAGGCCAACTGGCTTCCCTTCCCTCCCTTCCTAGTTTATCATCCTATACAGTGGGGTACTCACAGTTCATGCGTGCAGTTGGAGGGCTTGTCCATTCGGTGTCCCTCTCGCAGAAGCTTGAAGAGTTCCTCTACGGGGATACCAGGGTATGGGGACCCCCCGAGGGTAAATATTTCCCAAGTCAAGACTCCAAAAGACCACCTGAAAAACAGATACAAGGAATGGTTACTACTGCAGAGCTTAGTGGCATAAGTGGCAAAGCCCAGAGGCACAGAACGCAAATGTCAGGCACCGGGATAGACGCGTAAGAAAGAGAAGGCACAACTCTAAGCAAGGTAGCCCCCCCCCCCCCTATGTGCTAGTTCTCTGGTGATGAGAGCAAGCAGCAGGCTTTACTTTTCTGTGGCCTTAAGGGAAATAGAAAGCAGAGAGCTAATTACAATACAAATCTCTACAAAATAAACAGGAGCACAGGTCACTTGGTTACTAAGTATACGGTTAAAGAGAAGCCAAGAAGGATGCGCTGATAAATTAAATCTCATGATGATCTTGTCTTAAAAAGGGAGGAGAGTGTGCAGAGAAAACATTCATAGTGAAGCAATGATTAACTTGCATGCCCATTTCTTGAGCTAATGTTCAATTGAGCTAACCAGCCATGTCCCTCTTTTCTTCCAGCAATTGTTATCTGGCCCTTTCTCCCAAACATTTACTTACTGTGAAAACATACCCCCAAATACGCACCTGGGAGCCAATCTTACATACAGAGTGCCCTGAGGTGTAACAAACGTGTGCACCCATTTTCTGCACCCCTGGGGCACTGTAATATCACAGAAACGTTTGAGGCCCTTCTGTAATATCAATTCAACTGGCACACATATGCTGCCCGCCCTATGTTAAGGGGGTGTTCCCTCATTGGCATGGGGCATGGCCCGTATCTCATGAGGGAAACATTTTGCCTTGCCGTAAAATGTATATGAGTGCAGAGGCAAAAGAAAGTCAGGAGGGGTACTGACTGTGCACCACAGGGGTAGTGCAGTCAGTGCACCAGCTTAAATAGCGTGAAAGGGATACCATAGACTCCCCTTAACACCTCCTGCGGGCCGGTGCGGTCCTCATTTCACACGCCTGCAGGCAGATCGCTGTTCCCCATGGAAGTGCAGGCCAGGTCCCGCCTGCACTGCGTAAGGCGGTCTGTCTTTCACTAATGTGTTGCCCCCCCAGGATAGTACGAGTTGGCGACTATCCTGGGGTCAGTGAATACGGGGTAATAGAGTGCTCTGTCCCCTTTTTTGTGCCTGGCAGACCTAGGTAAAGGTGCACAGTGGCGCAAATAAGGGCAATGCAACCCTACTATAAAATGTCCCCAGGTACATTAGTTCACCAGCAGTGCAAGTCTGCCATACACACACAAAGGACAGGTATTTCATGGACTGCGGCAGTGGGAAATTCTCTCTTAGCAATGGCACTCTTCTGATTGCACAGACAGAGAATCAACTCACAAAAAAAGAATGTGTCATAAGGTAACTTAACATCCGACCTCTAGTCCCCAAGCATTCAGGGGTTAAACTTGATTTCTGGAGGTGCAGTTCCAGATGGCTCCATGCCATTAGGTAGGTATGCAATACTCCACGCCCAAGATTTTCTTTTTAGAAATCTTAGTTTTAAGTTGCGTTCGTTTATTTGACTCAAACCAGGGTTTGACTCAAATAAACTATCAAAGCCTATTATTAAATGCTTCCTGACTTGAAACTCACTCAGCTGGTGCCTCAGGGCACGAAGAACCCTAGCAGCAATGAGATTTCGTTTTTTATATAGCGCGTAAGAACCTAACATGCTGTACAAAGCACTGTATAGAGCAACTTTTACTATCACTCAATTTAGGATACTACGGGGCATATTATCAAGCACGGCATTAAAATTATCGCCGCTTTAGCGGCAGAAAACTGCCGCTAAAGCGGCGATATTGGGCTTGATAATATGCCCTGGAGAATTCCAATAGAAGCCCATGTTGACACCAGAACATGGGCTTCTATTGGAATTCACAAGGGCATATTATCAAGCCCATTATCGCCGCTTTAGCGGTAGTTTTCTGCCGCTAAAGCGGCGATAATTTTAACGTTTCTTGATAATTTGCCCCTACATTCGTCTACTTTGGAAGTGTGGCAGGATGAGTGTAGTGTTTGGGGCCCTATGCTATGTGTCTTTCAGACTTGTGACCTGCAGCTCACAGGTGTTAGCGGCAAGCATTCAACTCACTGAACCATTCTGGACATATAATACTGATGCTGGTGGGTGCGCTGTAAATGTAATTTGTTAGTCAGTCAGGCCATGAATTAGTTTATTTTACTTCCCGATTCCTGCTCTTTCCCATCCTGCCGCCCCAATGTCCTTTTACTTACACATCGCTCTGGTGAGTGTACACTCGGTCAAACAAGGCCTCGGGTGCCATCCACTTCACTGGCAGGCGGCCCTGTGGGGACAAATAGACAAAGAGTCACGACCCTAATCCACCGCAAAGTGACTCCTCCCTATACCAAAAATGCCCCCCTCTTCCTTCTAGTCACTGTCACCTCCCAAGAGTGGCAGAGAAGGGGTGTGGGAGTGAAAGTGATACAGGTTGCTGGGATTTAAATGGACCAAGAGGCTGTAGGGGCTGGGACAGAGGGAAGAGAGCTGAGAGTTCGATGTATAGGAGCCTATGGGGTGTGAGGAGACATGCATGGCGCCAACAAAAAAAATCCCCTCAGGGTGGGTCCTTGTGAAACATAGTGCTAGTTTTTTTTACATGTACATGCAAATGTTATATAGAAGGGCTGGTATGGAGACTACAGTATAGGGGTTGTAGACCATGGTGGAGGGGGGCGGGAGGGGAGGCAGATGTGGACAGTTCCCAGCATGCATCACTCACGTTGCTCGTCTTCTTGTAGTAATCGAGGTCATGCACTCCTCTAGCCAGTCCGAAGTCGGCGATCTTCATGACGTTCTCGCCAGTCACCAGCACGTTGCGCGCTGCCAGGTCCCTGTGGATGCACTGCAGAGGGAAGAGAAGTCCCTTTAAAGGCCATTCAGAAAGCATCTAATCTCCCAGCGCTCATCTTGGTCGCTTTGGGTACCCCCCCCCACGCACTGTACTCCTAGCGCCTAATCGAAGCATCCCCTTTTCCAGCATCTGTGCACACCTGGAGCAGCCTCCATGGCTGCTGTGCTGCCCTCTCATCTTACCGCCTCTGCACAAAGACTTTACTTTGAACTCTGACCTTTTCCCACGGGTCCCATCCCAGTGTTCACGGTGCTCACATCCACCCCAGGGCCCCCACTTCCCACCCTCTCCGGGCTCAGTCACTCCGGTTGAGCAACAATGCAGGGCCAGGGAGCTCAGGCGGTCAGAGCTGCTCCACGTGTCTGCGGCTGTGATAAGCAGGCCTCTCAAACAAGACACTGTCACGCCAGCTATTCTCCACCCCCCACCTCTGAACAGGTTGACAGTACTGGACACAAGAATAACACGAACCCTCGAGCCCCTCCCAAATATCACCTCACATGAGACAGAGAACTCTCTCATATTGGCACCCCGGAACCCAAGCCACACCAGCCCAAGATATATTTCTTCATATCCCCGGAGGCTTGCCTTAAGGTAGCCTCAAAGAATGCATCGTACTAGTGCCCTAGGGGAAATGGACAGACCACAAATGTCACTTCTGACGAGCTGTGAAAGCTGCTAGCCACTACAGACCCCGATTTCCGTGTCAAAGCTGCTAGCCACTACAGACCCCGATTTCCGTGTCAAAGCTGCTAGCCACTACAGACCCCGATTTCCGTGTCAAAGCTGCTAGCCACTACAGACCCAGAGTTTCGTGTCAAAGCTGCCAGCCACTACAAACCCCGAGTTCTGTCTCGAAGCTAATAGCCACTACAGACCCCTAGTTCCGTGTCAAAGCTGCTAGCCACTACAGACGCCGAGTTCCGTGTCAAAGCTGCTAGCCACTACAGACCCTGAGTTCCATGTCCCACTAGTCTCAGTACAGCCTCAGTCTACATCTCTAAAGTCAGCTTCTTATTGGCCCCCAGGCCCACCTTATATTAACTACCAAGGTCTAAATCCCACTAGACCCCATGGCCTGCCTCAAGTTGAGGATACCTCAAATTGTCCTGAGGCACGCCTCACACTAGTTTCTGAGGCCATCTTCCCACCTGTCACTAAGGTCCACTTCCTAGTCCACAAGACCCACCTCAGGCCAAGTCGGCGAGGTTCGCTTAACATAAGGCCCAAGGATCATCGCACACTGGTCTCTGAGGTTCTACTTATACTAGCACCAACACCTGCCATAAACTAGAATATAACTGTGAGTAAGACATCCTTCCAGGCACCTGCCCTGTTCAGTTAATCATAACTTGCTGGTCTCTTACCCTCTTTGACTCCAGGTATGCCATGCCCCGTGCCACTTGGTAAGAGCAAGACACCAAGTCCTGGAAGGACAGCTGTTCCTCTGGCACCTTGGTCATGTCGAATGTGTAATCCGGGCTTGGCGGCCGGCGGGCACGCAGGTATTCTCGCAGGTTCCCTTTGGAGGCGTACTCTACAACCATGTACAGCGGGCCTGTGTGCACAGTACCAGAGGGTTTAGACATTTTCACATTCATGGATTTCCATATTCAAGCAGAGTGCAATTCAAGAGCCGCAGACAAATTACAAGTCTGGCCTGCAGATGCCACAACCAACATCCCTATGATGGTCCAACTGGAAGTGCCAAGAGCTATCTGAAAGCAACACACCACATACACTGCTCCAAACACTAGTTGTCCTACCATTAATGCACCTTAGAGGGTACCTTGGTTTCTGTCTTGCCTCGTCCCCGTCATTAATGTATTTGTGTTCCCTATACGCGGTCTCCTGGATGCATATCAGATGGTCACTCACCATCCAGACCGCAATCACACCCTATACTGCCCCCCTTCCAGTGTTCTCGATACGCCCCAGTCACCATTTTGAGAAACTCTATCACTCCCCCGTCACAGATTTCCTTTCCCCATGTAACTTATTGCTGTAAGTGAAGCTCTGACGAGCGCCATGCTGGATACCCTCTGTGGCGCTTTAAATCTTGGAGCCCCTGTTACCCACCAACTTGCCTCACTTGTCACTTCCTCTTCCCTGCTCCCATTTTACTGGTAAACGCTCCCAGCCTGTCACACACTCTTGGGTGTCAGCATCTTCCCACACACACTGCCCGCTGAGTGCCCCTGTCTTCACCACTCAAGTGCCATTTTAACCATTCACCATCCTGAATGCCCCACAAACCCCATCGTTCGCTGTCCTGGGTACTCTGCCACGCCCACCACTCACCGTCCTGGGTGCAGACCCCCAGCAGGTTGATGATGTTCTTGTGCTTCCCCATCAGTTTCATCAGCTCCATCTCCGAGATCAGGTCTGACAGCTCCTTGTCTGTACCCTTCTCTGCGAGGTAAACAGGGCGGTATTAGCATGGGGGCCAGGGTGGGGACCTTTCATGGTGAGATCTAAACTGGGACGAGCGCGGGTGAAGAAAGCATAGCAAGGCTAGAGTTCAACTTGTGTTGTGTCAAGAAGGTAATTTCAGGTTAGTGTTGTGTCAAGGTGATTTCAGGTTGTGTTGTGTCAAGGTGACTTCAACTTCTGTTGTGTCAGGGTCAGTTCAGGGTATGTTGTGTCACATTGAGTTCACATTGTGTTGTGTCAAGGTGAGTTCAACTTCTGTTTTATCAGGGTCAGTTCAGGTTGTGTTGTGTCATGGTGAGTTCACGATGTGTTGTGTCAAGGTGAGTTCAACTTCTGTTGTGGCAGTCAGTTCAGGTTGTGTTGTGTCATGGTGAGATCGTTGTTGTGTTGTGTCAAGGTGAGTTCACATTGTGTTGTGTCAAGGTGAGTTCACATTGTGTTGTGTCAAGGTAAGTTCAAATTCTGTTGTGTCAGGGTCAGTTCAGGTTGTGTTGTGTCAAGGTGAGTTCACGTTGTGGTGTGTCAAGGTGATTTCAGCTTGTGTTGTGTCAAGGTGAGTTCATTGTTGTGTTGTGTCAAGGCGATTTCAGGTTGTGTTGTGTCAAGGTGAGTTCAGGTTGTGTTGTGTCAAGATGAGTTCAACTTCTGCTGTTTCAGGGTGAGTTCAGGTTGTGTTGTTTCAAGGTGAGTTCAGGTTGTGTTGTGTCAAGATGAGTTCATGTTGCGTTGTGTCATGGTGAGTTCAGGTTGACACACAGCTTAATTACGCTCTTGCATATTATTCCTCCAGTGAAAGAACATCGCTCCCTCTCCAAAACCCATTTACCACCACCAAGGAACAAACAGCCAGAGCAAAGAATGAACTGCGTTTAGTAATAATGTCCTGATCATGTTCTCAAGTTTGCAGATAAAGCCTAAGCTGTGGCAGCAGAAAAGGAAATTCTACTTTGCTGTATCTGGAGGGGCATCACATCTACGAAGCACAAGTTTAGCTTCCAGTAGTCTTCAATAGTAGAGCAATCTGACAGTTCTTTCTAGCTCCCCATACACATCATGACACTTAATAAACTGTCCAAACAGATTACTATTTCAAAGAAATTGAGACTCACTTCAAAGTTTAGTGTGTGTCTACCTAGAAACAAGCTATGCTTGTTCGTTTAATTGACTGGTGGGGTGTTGCCATGTTCATTGGCTGTTTCTGTACCACAATTTATTCGCTCTTACAGAAGAGGCCTTCTATTTGTTGCTCAAAATGGTAGTAATACGTGGTTTTGCAACTTAGGCAACCTTCAATTTTAAGCTATAGATATATATGGACAGTCAGGGAGGTAAAGCTTTTTGTCCGGGCGGCTATGGACTGGGAAGGCCACGGTCTGAAAATGTGTAACGTCGTGCCCACCATTGTGTGAGACAGGAAGGACCTGAAGAAAAGAATTACCAGAGGTGAGAACCTATAGCCAAAGGGGTAGCTCTACTGTGACATGGACCAGAGGCCAAAAGGGACCATAGCAGAGGAAGAAATGGGGTTGGAAAAGTCAGAAAAGGCAAACCTACCTTTCAGCATCTTGATGGCCACAGTGATAGCTTTATCCGGTTGATCCTTGTTGATACCGTAGGCCTCTGCTCGAACAACTTGACCGAAGCAGCCCTCCCCAAGGGGCTTTCCCAACACTAATCTGCACAGAGAGAACAAATAGAGTGAGATATATTGGATATCCCAAGGATATCAAATATGAGGACCCCAACCTATATAGAACAATAAGCCCAAAGAACAAAACCGAGACCAACCCAGGCACTTACCTCTCTCTGGGAAACTCCCACTTGGAATCCAGAGGTAGGTCGAACTCCAGAACTCCGGGCAACATAGGGGTACAGCTGGATGAAAGGCGGGTGACCCTCACCAGGGAGGTGCTAGACTTCCCCGAGGAACTTGACTCCAAGGAAAACTGCAAATGAAATGCAAGGCAGGTAAGGCAACGTATGAGAGAAACATGCAGGAAAGGATCACGAAAAAGAAAAAATGAAAGAGGGGGCAAGTGGAAGAGGAAAACGAGTGTTATAAGATATAGAGAGGAACTTAGGGATAGAGGGAGAGCAATTAAAGAAGAGAGGAAAAACAGAAGAGTAACTGGAGAGAAGAGAGGTGAGGAGAGAGAAACAGAAAGGAAAGAGGAAAAGAGGGAAATGGAAAAATGAAACACAAATAGGCAGAAAGCATTACAAATTGGAGGGAAGGACGGCAATAAAGAGAATTGAGAAAGATACCAGTGACTTGGGGGGAACAGATGGTAGTGATGGTTAGTGGGACGGGAACTGTGGAGAAAACAACAGAGGAGAAAGAGGCAGAAAAGGGAAAGGCAAACCGAAAGAGAACAAAGGCAGAGAACATGTCAAGAAGCAGGGGCAAAAGCATAACGGTAGAGGAACATGGTAGAGAATAGAATGGATACAAGAGGAAAGGATGGAGAGAATAACTGGAGTAACGGGAACAGAGAAGAGAGATTAATGGGAGAAAGACGAACAGAAGGGTGGAAATGGGAGATACCAAAGGTAAAAACAGGTAATTCAACAGGGATCCAGAGACAGGAATGCTCAAGAGGAGTGAGGGATATACAAACAGGTTGAATGGAAAACAGCTAGAAGAAAGAGGAGAAAGGAAGAAGAACCACGCACCTGTCTCATGAGAGGGAACCTGGAGAGCTTGTGTACAGTAGCCGGCTCTAGGTGCGTCTTGGTGGGTGGCAGCTGCATCCTACAGAGCACGACGATCACAGCCGCCATAAGGAGTGCTAGTGAGCCAGAGGTGTATATAATGATGTCTGTGTACCGTGTTTCCGGGCCATCAGCTTCCTTAGCAAAGTCTTCTTCTGAAGAAGAGAAGGGAATATCAGACTGTGCTCCCTGCCTCATGCCACTGCCCTGAAGCACCCCACTCAACTACCAGCGAAGCCCTCCACCTACTGACTTCCCCTGAACCCTGGGGCAAGCACCCCCCACCTACTAACATCTCATGCATTTTCACTTTGATGGTATTTCCAAGTTAATCCCATCCTAGCAGCACCCTTTTCAGCCCTCAGAGATTCTACCTGTTCTTGCGGCATCCATACCCACAATATCTCTTCCATAGCCCTTACAACCCTTTGTCTCAACTTGTTTTACCATCGCCCCATCAAAGCTGGTCTGTGGCAGCACCCTAGGCACAGCTTCACCTTGCAGTGCGCCCCCACTGTGTATTGCTCTGTTTCCTCTGGCACCATCTCCTGCTTCACCCACAGCCCCTTGCCCCAACTCTTCAGAGCGGTCTGCCTCACCTGACATAAACCCATTCCCTCTGAAGGCCCACTGTCTCACCTGGCAGCACAGTCAACCAGGCAGACTGGTAGGAAAGCCCAATCGAGTTGCCTGCGAGGCAGGTGTATTCACCGGCATCTTCGAACGACACGTTGTGCAGATAAAGCACCTCCACTTCGGAGCTGTTGATGTCCGCAGTCTGGAAAATAAAGAGAAGTGAAAAATTGTTTGTACACTTGAAACAGCAAAAGAAAATCACCGACACAGAGTAATCATTCAGAAATAGGAGTGCAGCCACAACAGTGTTTTTCAACACGAGATGTCAACGCAAGACTGGAACTAATTGTTTATATATCACGCAGTGGTACTGAACTTGCATGTTTTATTGAACATTATTTGTAATTTAATGATATGAATTGTTGATGTCAGAATGTTGTGTTGCTGCTCTATGGTGTTGTGTTGTGCATTCTAACTGATCCACAATTGTGATGCGTTTTTGCAGATTTGATAGTAATGTGCACTGTTGAAGATCTCTTGGTGTTTTGTTGCACAGTTATTCTGATCTCTTGCTGTTGTGTAATGCAGGGTGTGGTATTGCCAGTTGTTGCAAATCCTTTGGGTTTTTGCATTACTGATTTCATAGTGTTGTGTTTTGCAGTGTTCCTGACCTACGGTTCCTGTTTTCCTTCTGAGTTAAATCGCATAAAATGGACCCTGTATGTCAGGGGGCCTCACCTTGAGAACTTGCACGAAGGGGACCCCGTCTGGCCCATAGCGGCTGCCGTTCACCTCGATGTGCTTCAGCCACTGGATATGTGGCTGGGCATCGCTGTACACCTTACAGAAGAACTGGACATCACTGCCCAGCATGGCCGTAGTGTTTGCCGGTAACCCAGCCTGCAGAATTGGCCGGTGAGGGGACCTCTCTGTGAATGGGAAATACAACCGCAACACGTCAGAGGACAACAGAATGCAGTTGGGTGAATTCTCGACAAACAGTGAGGCATGGGTGGCTCATCTGGGTTCATGGGTCTCAAGAGAAGAGCAACAAGATCAGAAAATGCCATACCTTGTAATACCAGTCTCTCATCACAGTATTTTCATGGAACGTGAGGCAAAAGATGCAAAAATGCATTAACAACCCACGTTTCGTGATATGAAGATGTGCCATTCTGGAGATCTTTGAATGTATAAAACACCCCATTTTATAGATTTATGAACGTATCTAAGAACAGATCCTGGAGATACCTGAGACTATCAAAGCTCCAATGCTGAAGATTAATTAATATATTCAAGATTGCATACTGGAGATTTGTAATTGAATCAATGTGTATCTACTGAAGGTATCATGCTGGATATTTATGGATCCCACATCAAAAATATCTGAATACAGGTCCAGTGCTGAATATTGCTGACCAGGGGCATCAGCTTCAGAAAATAATAAGGGTTCTAAAAAAATCCTGGTATCACAGAATCGGTGCATGCAGCAAATGAGGAAAAAAGTTTAAGTGGGGAGCGTGTGTTTGTAGGGTGGAAGGAGATGGTAGTCCAAGGATTCTTGGAAACTGTTGGTTCATTGGTCCCTTTATGATCCAACATTCTTAAATAAATCAATAAATTGTGTCAACTTTTGCTTGAAAAATGAGAAATTCAAGAGGCCATGTATAAATGAGAGAAATGTTAGCTATGCGTGCACACAAGTGAAACAAAAGCATATTGCTTCGTTTTCTCACTGTACTTCAAAACTTGCATGGCATAACATTCCACAATCAAAAGGCCCAAATGAAAATGAGCCTCATTTTTCATATGTGAAACAATTAAAAAAGTACTTTTTTTTACATTGGTGTCTTTCACACTTGTTATTCTTCCATTCTCCATAGAGTGACAAACGTGTGTTAGCATGTCATCTCTTAAAGTCACATGATGAAAACGTGAGATATGCATGAAAAGCCAACGTACACTGACTGGTTTGCTGAAAGTTATTCTCTAGGCACTCCTTAGATCCCATTGACCTGTCACTGCCCTGGAACAAACAGCTAAATAAAAACGGATTTAAAGACCTTGTGTTTTTTCTATGATCATTCTGATGGGTCTTCAGATCTGGGGGTGTTGCAGCACCCCAGTTCCAGCATCCATGGGAGGCTGGCACCTCTGAAAAGGCAGCGGCACTGGTGTAAAAAGTAAAATGCCTGGGAAATGCACTCTTGTACCCAAAGGCAACTGATATTATATTTTTTCTTATAGCCGAAATGTGTACCCTTCCCATCTCGCAACATATCTGAAAAAATACAGCCAAGATTTACGAAAATCCCAATGAGTGCTCTCTGGTTTGGCACCACAATTAAAGACCCACGTCATCATTGTGACAAAGGGGTGGCTATTCCCAGCATGTCCTCTTCCATAAAATACTGTCACTCCTCACAATGGGCGTAAGCACCCAGAACAAAAGCTAACTGCCTAGACAAACTGGAGGGCCACAAAACTGATTTACAGGCAAACCAACAAGAGCACAGAGAACAGCTAAAAGTAGTCCAATACAGGCCGGCCAAACTCATAATGAGCTTAGGAGGTCTGACCACCCTAAACAGTCTCTCTGGGCCCAGGGAACAGTGAATAACTTGTAGGCGACTCTCTGCCTTGTTTACAAGGATTGCTGGTCAACCTTTAAACACGCACTGCCGGCCAACAGCTGCAATTGTCTCTCCAAACTGTTTAGGCACTACACCCCAAAATACTGTTTCTGGTGTAACTGCACCCGAAATAAAAACTGGACACATACTTACCATAATCCTACTGCTAAGATGCTGAACTACGAACAGAGAGAAACCTCCTGAAGTCGAGAAAAGAGCTCTAACAGTGGGGGCGGGCATTACAGAGAAACTGTGAGTTTTTGTGACCTGTGACTGACTCTGCCCCAGCCCTAGTGGTATTTCATAAGCGCAAACCTTGCAGTTTAAAGACAGGCCAGTAACTGACTAATCTCACGTCAACCCTTTTAGGCTAGGCCTTTAAATAGGGGCCCCACCTGACCTTAGGTAATAAGTCACCTGAACTCGTCACCTGTTGCCTAACACCACGTTCCTGTAATGCTCCTTCAGTTAGCCATGTGCCATCCAATGCCTGCTTTGCCTGTAGATCAAGCAGATCATCACGCCACTCTCGCGCGGCCAGTGACGTCACGCGATCGATGCACCGGAAATGGACATGTGGAGTCCTTCAGTGAAAGTCCACAGCAATGCTGCCCAGACCAAAGTCTGCAAAGGCAGCTTACAGAATGATGATTGTTGCGCCGTGTAAAGTCCTCTCCGTGTATTTACTTTGTAAATACCTGTCCGCGCGCAGTGTTTTGCATTGTGTGTACGGAGCCGAGTCTCCGGGCGGAGGGGGAGGGGTGCGGGATTTTATGTTGGTTTGGGGGAGGGGTACTGTCTGTCCCACCGGTCAGGCCCCCTCCCCGGGTACAGGGCGGCTGGACAGGGCACGGTGTATCTGGGGCTGCGGCAGGTTAATGACAGGCTGCCCGGAGCAAGGAGACAAGACAGTGCGGGGGAGGGGGGGCTGGTTACTAATTACTCCCAGTTTATGGCTCCTCCGTGTCTGTGTTCTTTGAAGCCTCTCGGTGGAGAGAGGTGACCTCTGAGAGTCCTGGCCTGGTCCAAGGGAAGGGGCCTGTGATGCAACACTGTCCGGCCTCTGCCTGCACAAGCCCACCCGTGCACCTCCTGCCCCCTACCACCCCAGGTGGAAATTCCAGTCAACCAGTTACAATTTGTTTCAACCCTTTTGGGCACTGGACGTTATGTCACTTGAGAAACCTACTTTACAGTATCTGGTTTCTGAAATGATGCTTCCCCTCAGTTGAATAATTTTGGAGCCTTACTTGATTGTTGTTTAATGTGGAAAAGTTCAGCTCGGACAATGCAGTTTATTGAAGAGATATTTGATCTGCTAAATCAATAATCCTGCTGTGTTGCCCCACAGTTGCTTGATGTGGAAATACACCTCAGCTCTGGTAATAGGAGTTTATGGACCCTGGTGTTAAGATGCCAGCTAGGATAACCACGGATGTCTTTTCTTGGGCTGAACTGACTTCAAACCCCGCCTTTTCCCCTTTATTATCACTCCTGTTAAGTATTGTATTCCTAATGATTCTCTAAGGCTCCCAAGCATTGTTTTTTTTAAATTAAATATGATTTAAAAATCTAGTAAATTGTTTGAGGTGCTCTGAGGGCCTTAGGTGCCTGGTTTACAACAATAAAGACCTTTCTAAATAAAATAGGGAAAATGCTACAATTCACATAAAAGTACAAACTATAGGCAACTACACACTGATTTACCGTGAATTTTCCCCAGAAAAGTTCAGTAGATATACCAGCAGAGATTAATCATGGCCTGTCAAATTAATTGCCATCAGGATAGGGAGACGGCCTAGTGGTGGAGGAGACCAGGGGGTGGAGGGCGTAGAAACAATTGAAAGAGGTCACCCTGGTGTGAGGCTGGACTATAGTAAGACTAACAACAAGATGTATAGGAGGGAATATCTAGGTTCTGTGTAGGGTCGGGGTAATAGGGGGTGTTAGGAGAGCCAGAGAGAGGGACGCTGGTGGTAAAGCTCATAGAGGATGTGCCCGGACAGTGGCTGGACCAGGAAGGCTGGTAACACCTCACCGGGAGGAGGACCCTGGCATTTCTATGATAGGCAGATAGAAACCGAGTCCCAGAGAGAAAGTCTGCATGAAAGACCCAGAGAAAGAGAGAGAGGGGATGGGTGGGGTAATAGGACAGGGTTGCCGGGTGGGAATCTTTGACACAGGCTGGGTGAAGGTAAAAAGCGGGGGGGGGGGGGGAGGTCCACAGGGCGACTAAGAGACAGGCCTGGAGGGGTGAGGCTGGGGTAAGGGAGGGTTTCATGAATCAGGTACTCACCAAGGACATCCAGGAGGTAACTGTAGCTGATGCTGCCAAACTTGTTCTCCACTAGGCAGGTATAATTGCCCCGGTCCGAGGGTACCACACTCTCCATGACCAGGCTCCAGTGCTGGTGGCGCAGCTAGACGGAGGACACAAGGAAACGTAAGACATGGAGGAGGCACTGCACAGACACATCACCCCAGCTCACCCTGCTCATAGACACATCACCCCAGCTCACACTGAAAATAGACACATCACCCTAGCTCACACTGCTGAGGAATAGACGCACCAGCCCAGCTCACACTGCAAATAGACACATCACCCCAGCGCACACAGGCTGAGGAATAGACACATCACCCCACCTCACACAGCTGAGTAATAGACACACCAGCCCAGCTCACACTGCAAATAGACACATCACCCCAGCGCACACAGGCTGATGAATAGACACATCACCCCATCTCACACTGCTCATAGACACATCACCCCAGCTCACACAGCTGAGGAATAGACGCACCAGTTCCCACTGCATCTGATCAAGCCATTACCCCAGTTAAGGAGGGAACAGCGGTAGGCCCGGGGCTCCCGTGGATCCATACCCTGCCCTGGGCTCACGTGACTCTTTCGCCCATAGCAGGGGAAAGGAAGAGGTCACATGGATCGAGCTGAGGTGCTTTTCCAGCCGCCCACCTTACGTGAGACGTGCAGGAACTGGCGCACCGAAAAGGTCACCACAAAACGCACATCACTACTCATCTTGTCTTGGGAGATGGTCTTAAAGGCAGCAGCTCCCTATGCATCCCTGTGCGCTCCTGTGCCCACAGGGCCAGGAGTGACTGGGACGGGTGCCTCCTGCGTGGATACCCACACTCTAAGAAATGGGGCAGTCATGTCATTGATTCGGTTCAAGTTCGAGGGAGGTCAGGCATCCATAAATGGGAATCTCCTGGGCCTATGCACCCAGGCTGTGCGAGGGAAGCGTGGACTCAGGCTGGAACGATAAGAGAATGGTAAGCAGACAGAAGCTCTCAGTATCCCACCGCACTAAAGAGAGGATCTCCCATTTTGAAAAAGCCAGCAGATAATGTTATCTCTGGTGTGGAGCACACTTCTAACAACCAAACTGTCTCTCTATAAACCCCGGTACAAGTTAACAAAACCGTGGTACAAAAAAGGGCTCTTTGGGTAAAACAGCTCAGAAGAGCAGTAGCCGCAACTGATTTGCAACCAAGAACCTTGTACCCAGCACAGACTGTATTTTAAATACTGTGTCCTCGACCCCTTAAAACCAAGTTTACTGCACCCTCATACCACATGGCAGTCCACACTAAATACCTATGAAAGCCCTGCTAATACTGTTCCTGCAGATCCCTTCTGTCCAACACACATGCACAATAAAATTCTCAGGAGCCCTTATCGAACTCCTACTAAACGTAGGCCTCTGCCAGTCTCATACAACTCCCTTCTCCCCAGCGTTGACCAATACACACCAAGTGCAAATGCTACACATCAAAAGCAGTGCAGACACCACATAACACCAAGAGTGCCGGGCTCTCAAATTCCACCTCTACACTCTGTATGAACCTAATGGTCTTACCCGGATACCCCCAATGCGGTGCTCTCCACCAAACTCTCGCCCATTCTTGAGCCAGCGAATGCCCGGGGTGGGATTGCCTGCAGATGGGCATCGGAACTTGACGGTGTTACCGGCAGGGACTGCGTACAGTTTCTTGTCCATGCGCTGCGGCTGGCTCCAAAAGGGTGCTGAAAGAGAAAGAATCTTAAATTAATCCTGAGCCCCATATCAGTGGAGCAAGGCACTGAAACATGCCTTGGCTCACTCATTTTCCATGGACGCTTTCCCCGCTTCAACATTCATTGCCTCCAGTGATTTACAATTTTTTAGACTAGGGGAAAAGAAATCGCACCTGTCACATATAGTGAAATTGTTGTATTAATGCGGTGCTTTGATCAGGAAGAACAGTCTCCTAATCCTCCTTACAGAACTATACCTCCTAACAATACTACACTAGGGTAACCAGCACACACAAATTTTGCTCCTATAAATATATACTCTCCATTTTTTTAGTGCATTGGGTGCACATTATTCATCCACAGATTCTCTTTGTGTCTTAAAAAACTTTTTTATTCAAATCTTCATAAATTCAAACTTTTATGAGTAGCCAACGTGTTCCGTCTTTTCACAAGAGACTTCTTCAGGGCTTGATTAGCTGTTCAATCATCTAAAACTGGCCATATCCATGTGCATATGTAATATTGATTCCTTCCATGCATATGAGCAAGCTCCAATGCAACTCTCTTTATCCTTTATCATCACGTCTGTTGTTATTTATTCCCGATTTCATTCATTGCCTCACCGGCTGTCCAACACTGAAGCATCCTCTTTGCAACATTCACCGTTCCACCGACTGGCAAACCATTAAAGCTTACCACTAACGTTCACTGACCACTATTGTCTATAACATTAACATTCACTGTCCAAACCACGAGCAACTTGTCCAATATATGGTCTCACTCTCATCTCCTTTCGTACATGAATCACATCTAACAAGCCCCCTCTCACCCACTAATCGACCTCATAGTAATACTCGCCATCTCATTGAAAGCCCAGACTTTTTCCAGCAAGCCTCATCCACTGTCAGAGCAGAAGATCTCACACTGCATGTCCCACAGACAGGTCTCACCCTCTCATGCCTCCACTGCTGTGTAGTACAGTTTACATGGAGAGCGGTCAGGGCTACTTATGGGACAGGATCAGATCTTGTGGTGAGACTTAACTCGGGTATTGGATGCCCCTCCCGCCTTCCAGCTCCGCAAGCCCTGTACAGGCCCATCTCTGAAGTCAGGCACTGAATTCCACAGTCAAACCTGTCATTATCTTTTATGGCCCTGTTACCTGTGTCTGTGTAGGCTGTGCCTGTGTAAAGTTCAAACACTCACCCCGGTAAGAAGTAGAGTAAGGAGGCTCTTCTCCCAGGTCGCCTGTAGAGTCCTCCCTCCCGTGATCCTCGTCGTCGTCATCCCCTGAGGCCAAAGAGTCTGCAAAGAAAATACCACAGAAAATGCATTTAGTGGTTAGAGTGAGCACCTCTCTCCATGTCATTATGAACACTGTTTCAATTTGGGACTTTTACAGCCCAAGACATTCTATGGGGTTTTTAGACTTTTTTTTTTGCTTCCATTGAACTAATTAAGTAACACACCTGAAAATAATGATTTGGAGGTGAAAAGGTCAAGACGGGAGACAGACTCCCTATTGACCTGTACCGAGTTGGTCAACCAACCTCTTAGCGAGCCCTTAGAATCTGAACTCTGAAACCAGCACTGCCTGTCTACACATGACTCTTCATGACCCCTTGCATGAAATTTTATTTGACCAGTTCCAAGTGGAGTTTTCTGGATCCAATGGCTGGCATA
Source organism: Triturus cristatus (assembly GCF_964204655.1). Lineage (NCBI taxonomy): Eukaryota > Metazoa > Chordata > Amphibia > Caudata > Salamandridae > Triturus > Triturus cristatus. The sequence continues at coordinate 1,139,873,346 of NC_140590.1, read as the reverse complement.
TGAGTTTATATACCTGAGACTCTGCCACACAGTAAACTGCGCCGTAATGACCCAAAAACATTTCTGTGTGATCTTCCACATAGATGGTGGGTAGAGAGCACACAAAAATACCAGTTATAATAGTGAATAAAATCAACCTACAACAGACCAGACACAACAGTCTCTGGTATGTTAATGAATTCTTTAGACTTGGGTGAAAAGGTATTCAACAGCGCTGCAAGGCCATACTAATGACAAAAAAGTGCTATACAGATCTCTGATGACGTAAGATAACATATAGACAGCCCCCGATTGCTGTGTATTGAGTCCCACCTCCAGATTATCTCCCAGTAAACCATAGACTCAGACTGCTGTCTATTAAACTCCAAAAACAACAATTGATGGACAGAATGCAAAACAATGTCATACATTCACCCCAGTACAGAGATCTGGGCCTAAATCCATCGTTTTTTTGCTCACCATGCCATTCCAGTTTGAACCCAGCCATATGCAAATCAGTCTTGACCCTGTGCCCCATGGGAACAGTCCAGCCCGAACTGCCAAGCCAGGTCCTCCCTGGACTGGAAACAAGCATCCTAGGACCGGTTTCGGGCTTTCAGCCCTCGTCAGCCAGGATAGCTTGATTCCAGTGGCATGGAGAGCAAGGGACTCACGTCTGAGCATACCCTTCCCACTCGGGGTGACAAATGCAAAAACAACAATTGATGGACAGAATGCAAAACAATGTCATACATTCACCCCAGTACAGAGATCTGGGCCTAAATCCATCGTTTTTTTGCTCACCATGCCATTCCAGTTTGAACCCAGCCATATGCAAATCAGTCTTGACCCTGTGCCCCATGGGAACAGTCCAGCCCGAACTGCCAAGCCAGGTCCTCCCTGGACTGGAAACAAGCATCCTAGGACCGGTTTCGGGCATGTCTGAACTGGGGTGGCAGAGTGGGCTAAAGAACGGTGATGGATTAAACCCAGATCTGTTGACTGGGTGTGAGTGTTTGATTGGTTCTGATGCTCCGTCCATCACCACCCCCTTTTGTACTGCTTTGTTCGCCCTAAGTTTGCAGGGTATGCTCATGCGTGAATCCCTTGCTCACTTTGCCACTGGATTCAAGCAAGCTTGGCTGAAGACGGCTGAAATGCCAGAAACCGGTCCTAGGAAGCTTGTTTCCGGTCCAGGGAAGGCATGGCTTGGCAGTTCGGGCTGGACTGTTCCCATGAGGCACAGGGTCAGACTGATTTGCATATGGCCATGTCTGAACTGGGGTGGCAGAGTGGGCTAAAGAACGGTGATGGATTAAACCCAGATCTGTTGACTGGGTGTGAGTGTTTGATTGGTTCTGATGCTCCGTCCATCACCACCCCCTTTTGTACTGTCTATTAAACTCCAGCCCCAGATTACCACCCAGGTTAGCCTGGCTCAAAATTTCTGCCCGGTAAACTTCTGCCACCGGCTGCTGCCAGGCGATCCCTAGCTAAATGTTCCCGGAGGTAATCTCTAGCCCCTTTTTCTCACTCAATTACCGGAGTCTCCAGATCACTGCCATTTTAAACTCAGTCCATGTTTCCCTCTCAGAAAGCTTAGACCCCAGTGCCAAATTGCCTTCTAGGTGAGGTAATACCTCAAAAGCCTAACCCGATATGTTTTCACCACTTCCTTACCTACGACAGAGATGGTGAAGTTGCGCAAGATGTGGCCTGTGCCGGGAACGACGCACAAGTAGAGCCCCGAGTCTTCATAGGTCACATCAGCGATCTCCAGTATCGTGTCGGTGAGCCGAATTCGCCCCCCATGTTGCAGGCGGGTGCTCTCTTTGTACCAGTTTACGATGGCAGTCCGGTTGGTGTCACAGAAGAGCCGCAGAGCATTACCAGGGTCCAACAGGAAGTGTTCCTCTTCTTCAGGTACCAACTCTGCTTAGGTGAAAGACACGGAGAGACCTTTTAGTGAACATCTACCGTAATCAGTGTGGGACATGCAGTGTGGCCAAAGCCTCTTTCACACACCAAGGCAAAGAGGAAGACTAGGCAGGTTTTCAGGGATAGACTATAAGGAAAGGGGTATTACTTCCATAATAGGAATATTGTTAAAAATATTGACATTAAATAGAGAATATATCCCGAAAACCACATCACCTTGGCATTTAAACAAAAGCTGTGATTATCACCAAGATCAAATGCATTTTCAGTGGTGCCCTTACATGGACATGTGCCTGACCTTCCACTTCCAATACAGAGTAAGAGGAACCACTGCTTCTCTGCAAACTTTAAACAAGTATTGGCAAAGACAACAAGTCTCACCTATGCGAGATCTATTAGCTTTGTCAATGTTTTATTGTCCAAGCAGGAACAACATTCACTCAACATCCATTCTGGCCAAATCACTTAATCCCCACATACCTAAAAAACATGAATGCGAACTGGTGTAATGTAACTGGTGCTCATGTAAAGCACTACAATACCTTCGGGCTGGGTCGCGTTTGCCCTATATAAAAATGCCCAAAAAAGAAGGCATAGTACCTCACTCACAGCAGACAGACCCTAATTAAAATAAATAAATCTGTACTTGGTTCATTCGCCACAGAAAGAAAAGAAAGTGACGCCTCGCACACGCTGCCTAATAAGAAGGCAGCAAAAAAAGAGTGATAATAATACCAACCAATTGTAAGTAGTAGATGGGTTAAAAAACCCTTTTTAGAAGGTTATTTAAGACTCTTTAGGGCGCCAAGCAGGCTCGACCTAAAAATTAGTGGATTGCAAGATAAAGAGAAATCCCTCGATGAGGTGTAGCTGTGCAACACTGCTGTGTAGACACCCCTGTGCAAAGGTTAAGTTGTATGTTAGATTACATGTAAGAGAAGGACACTTGCGGAAGTTGGACCAGATATGTTGCAGAAGGATCTTTGCCATCCTGAAGGCAGGCTAGTATGATAAGTGATGGGAAACAAACCAGGTTTGTCTTAATACACACTTTGATCTTCAAGACTCAGAAAGGAGAGCAGTCCAGAGAGATCTAGACATGAGACATGGTTCCGGCCTCCGTGACACCACACAGATAGAATCGACCTGCTTTCAAAGAAGCCTCTCTGCCTCTTTCTCTTGAACCCCGTGTTCAATAAAAGCGAATAAAACTCAGAACCGAAAGGGGTGTGAGCTCAGAAGAGAAAACTAGTGGAGATAGAAAGGTGGATGCCTTTGTTCTACTTGGAAGTGTGCTTAGCACGAAGACCCTCAGCATGAACTCACTCATATCACAGACCTACTCCCGGCTCTGGAGAAGGGCAGTCTACGCACAGTAACAGCAGCAACCAGATTTGATTGGAAACCCCTTTGATTTTGGACTAGTTTACTTGCCTGTTTTGCCAATTTACCCCAAAATGTACCATTCTAAACAAAATGCCCTGAAACAACATAGATGCTGTATGATTCTCAAAGACACTGTACCTATAGACTCATTCATCTTAGTTTAAATGACTTGCATTTGCATCCTATCTACCCCTGGTGCAGAGTGTATGTGCTCAGAAGAAATACAGCTTTTTCTAAAAACTGCCCTGGTCGGTCTGGTGTTTGCATGTTTAGTTTCCCACAATGGTGCCAACAAGCACCTAATAATGCAGTGGATAGACTGTGTACCCTTAGAACAAAACAGGTATTTTTGCAACACTGTACGACGCACAGGCATGTACCTAAAGCTCCCTTTCTAGGCTGTTTCTACGCTGTTCCAGAATATATAATCTACGCTACACATCTTTGTTACTGTTAGGATATCTTGTCTAGTAAATGTATGTGTCTTGTAAAGCGCACTGCTGCCCTGAGGCGTCGTGGCGCTGTAGACCGCTGAGGAACCCGTCCTGGCTATCCCTGTGATATGGTCCCTCCAAGGTGAAACCAGGCATCCCCGGCGAATGTGGGGGGCCATTGTGGAGATGAGGCAAGCTAATGCCCAGAGTTGCTGAGTGTGATCCCTGGTTAGAGTAGGCACCGAAGCAAGAATTATTGAGTCCGTTGGCCTTGGTCCACGACCCTGCTGCGTCTGGAATTGAACCCTGGTCCCGGGCCGTCCTCTGCTTCCGGGTCTGCTGCCTCTAACCAGTGAGCCACACCACTCCACTGATAGTGGTGTATCAAGAACACCACGAGCCCTAAGACAATCAAGGAAGTGTGACTTCAACAGAACAGACTCAAGGGGGTGTAGGGTGGCTGCAGGGCCAAGTTAAGTGACACAAAGTTAGAACAGGCCCACCAAGTTAAGTGGCACAGACTTAAGAGGGAGAGGTGTGGCGCAGCAGCCAGGGCAGCTGACTCCAGAGCTTAGCGCTCATGGTTCGAACCCCGGTTCCGTCTCAGCCCAGCACCATGTGACTCTGGGCAATAGCTCGCTTAATCTTCCCAACGGACCCCAGCCCCTTGAGACCCTTAGGGGTGATAAGCTTGCGCTTTACAAATACCGGGTTATTATTAAACTTAGAACAGGTCCACGGCCAAGTTAAGTGACTCAAAGTTAGAACAGGTCCAGGCTTCGGAGGCTCGCTACAGCAAAGAGGGGGCTGCAAGACTACAAAGGGCTCAGAGTCTACCCGTAGATCAGAGACAAGCAAGCTGCCCTTCAGGCACATGGGGGCAGATTTACAATCCCCTTGCGCCTCATTTACGCCGCCGTTGCGTCACTTTTGTGACGCAGCGGCGGCGCAAATCCAGCGACATGGTGCGGGGTACTTACGTGACGCATCTGGGAGATGCGTCACGTTGTAAAGCCCTGCGCCACATGTAGGCGTTCCTGCACAGGGGGGCGTTCCATCGCAGGAACGCCTCCTAAAAGTGGCTGAGTGAAATCTACAAGATTTCACTCAGTCACTTTTAGACGCATGCTGCGTCAAAACCCTGCGCCTGCCTGAAGCAGGCGTAAGGATTGACGCAGCATTAACAAGATAGGGCCCTCAGAGCATTGCTGGAGCTGCGTCGCGCTTGCGACGCAACTCCAGCAATGCGCCACTTTTAAGGCACAGATGCGTCACGCATCTGTGCCGTTTTTACCCCATGGTGCGCCGCATTGTAAATGCGGCGCATCCATGGTGGCGGAGCTGTGGCGCACAATAACTGCCGTATCCTTGCTGATATGCAGGGATGCGCCAGTTATTGTAAATATGCCTCTAAGTGCTTCTGCACAGTATGTACCGCAGCAGTTACAGGGACGACAGGCACAGAGAGGAGTCTTAGTAACGGGCATTGACCCTGCAGCAGGTACAGGCAAGGCAGAGGCCAAACACAGGCCTAGAGAACAGACCCTCGGTGCAGGGGAGGGACACTGCGGCAGTTACAGAGCTCAAGGTAAGAGAAAGAAACCTTCCCCTGGGCCTCTGCTCCCATTACCGGGACAAGCAATGTGGTGACACAGCCCTACTCCTTCTTCGAGAGCAAGACCCAGAGAGCGAACCATGCAGAGAATGAGACCATCGGAGAGAGTGCAAGAGGGACATACAGAGGAAGTAAAACGAAGTCAGTGACACTGAAGGAAAGACAGGAGGAGACATGCAGACACAGAAGAAGATTAAAGAGATGGATAGAGGCTGAGGCCTACACACGGCGTGCAGGGAGGGAGAAAAAGGATAGGAGAGAGAGGGCGGAGAGGCTCGGATAATAATAAAGACAACCACACATAGAATAACGGAGAGAGAAAAATTGTGAGTTGTATAGTTAAAGACACGTTTATTCCATGTATTTAGATTGTTGATAAATTCATCCGGTGGTCTGGGATGGAGCAACGCACAACATCGTGCGCCAAGAAGGATATAACACCTCCCAAGCGACAACAGGCAGCATCCGCCAGGCCTTGATCGAGGATTGGACGTGCGTCACGACATGTGAGGTAAGGCTGGGGTGTGCACATTTCACAAGCCTTGTGAAGGGTGACACCGTACACATTGGGAGGGGTTGAGGTCTTATGTAAGGGGCGACGGAGGGAGTGACGACTGGTTCCCACTGGGTTAGAACGAAAGAAGAGACGAAACGAGCGACTTGTGACGCAGTAATGTTTGGGGTGGGTGACAGGCTAATTAAGGTATTCATTCTCTTCTTCCCACCCCGAGCCCCGCGTTCCCACTGAAAAGACAGTGCGAGCCACTCTCTTCCCTTGCCCATTCCGCCTGCAGATGGACAACCTTTGAACTTTGCCCCCCCTTTCAGAGAGTGAACCCATTCAGCAGGGGGCGCAGGATTGAGAAGTCACACAGAAAGGCCTGTGACAGCCTGACAGATGCTGGAATGAACCTGTCGCAGGCTGGTGACCTCCCAGTGACAGGTCTACGAGGGACCCCCATTGTTTGAACTCAAGCTTAAGGCCCGCCATCTTAACCGGAGTTGGGGGATATCTAACCCCCAGTTTCTGCGCTCTTTCTCCTGGCCCCACCAACTCCTCCTCCTTCATCGTATTGCTAGCAGGCTCACCCCTCATTCCTCGCTTGCTGGCCCCTCTGCCCCATTCCCTCTTCTGTCAGTTATTTGAGTCTGTTCTCTATCCTCAAACCCCATCTCTTCCTTGCCATCTACGTATGTCGATCGAAGGGACAGCAGGCTAGTTCTAAGGGAGTCTGACACGTGACCTCTTCAGCCCCACGCGCGTGCAGGCTTGCCGTGGCACACTGGCACCGGTGTTTAAACTGACTGACTATAACCCAGCCATATCGGCATTTCCGAGGCAGTCGACCGGCATGTGACTGACTCTGCACCACCCTGACTGGCGTTCAGATCTGGGGCAGGCAAGTAAAAAACACAGGTTATAACCCGGTATTTGTAAAGCGAGAAATAATCACCTGCAAGGGTCTCAATGCGCTGGGGGCCGTCGGGGAGATTAAGTGAGCTAGTGGCCAGAGTCACGTGATGCGGAGCTGATCTGTCTCCGGGATCGAACCGTGAGCCCCGCAGTGAGCCGCACTAGCCGCTGCGCCCCCCCCCCCCCCCACTCAAACAGTTTCCAAGTCACCTAGCGGAGGGACTTCCAGAAGCCCAGGCACGGCAAACACGCTCCCGCGAGGGCAAGGACTAGGCGGGTGCCTATGTGCCCTGCAGGAGGAGTGACAGGGACACCGGCAGTATCCCTAATTCCTTATCGCGTTCAGCTGCCCCTTCTGACCTTGTCCTTCTGCCCTCCTGTCCCTTAACTTGACTTCTGCCTGACCCCACAACCCCCTAGGGTGCCATTGTTGCTGTTGACTTTGCTCCTTGTAGGGGGCATGGGCGAGGAGGAGGGTATGGGAGGGGCACTTTATGCCTAGCTGTTTAAGTGCGGGGGCACGCCTCCGTGTGCAGCTCCCAGTCCTATATGAGTGGAGTGCAACTCCCCGGGGGCTGATAAACCAAAGCAAAGCAGCTGGGCTAAGTGTGGGGGTGCCATGTGGGCCACCCCACAACTCCTCAAAACGTCCAGGGTGAAAGAAGCGGGGATGCTCCCCAACAAACCCACTCACTGCCCCTCCCAGCCCCCAACAGTGAGGGAATGAGAAATGTCATTCAACAAACACCCCCTCCCGGCAACAAACTCACCGACAAACACCCCAACCATTTGTTGAGGCAAGAAGGGCCCAGTGTGCGGGGGACCTCGAGTTTGTCTTCGGCAGGTGGGAGTAGCTACTCCGACCCTGGGCTGTTCCGAAGTGATTCTGGGAAGATAGATACTGTGAAATCACGGGATGTCACTAGGCAGCACTGGGGTGTCACAATGCAGCCAGGTGACGTCAGTATGAGGTCTCTCTGTGTTGCTATGGGGACGAAGAATTATGATTTGATACACTGGGATGTCACAACAATGTATCCAGAAGTCCTTAGATGTTACCAGGCAGGTCTGGGATGTCACAATGTGGCCAACGGATGTCAGATGGAGATTTTGGGATGTCCCTAAGAGGCCCTAGATGGTGCTAATATGAGGTTCTAGAATGTCATGATGCTGTCACAGGATCTCACTATCAGACCCTCGTGTGTCACCATGGGGTCCTGGGATGTCTTCAGACAGGTTTGGGGGTATCAATGATACCTCATATTAGCACCATCTAAGAAAACCTAGGAATCTTAATGGATAACAATTTATCCATGGAAGAACAGGTTAAAACCCTATCGGGTAAATGTTTTGGACTGATGCGTATGTTAAGGAAGGTCTTCCCGTTGATTCCTCTCTCCGCCAGAAGGGCTCTGATCCAGGCACTTCTGGTAAGTAGACTGGATTATGGGAATGCTCTTCTGGTGGGGTTGAGGGAAGACCTACTTTCTAGGCTACAAGTCGTGCAAAACACGGCCGCCCGGTTAGCCTTAAACAAACCCCGCGGCCGGATTCTTGCCACTACTAAAAGAGCTTCATTGGCTGCCCATTAGAAAAAGAGCGCTTTTCAAACTTTTGTGCCTAGCTTTCAAGGCACTCCATGGACAGGGACCTAAATACCTCTTGGAAAAGTTGGAATGGTATATTCCATCGCGACTCTTAAGGTCTAGCAGCCGAAAGCTTCTCATAGTGCCTAAAATAAAAAAAGCAAAGATGGGGGGCCGTACCTTTTCCTATCTGGCTTCTAAACATTGGAATTCGCTGCCTCTAGAACTGCGCTCCTGCCCCTCGTTAACTATTTTTAAGAAGCACTTAAAAACTTGGCTATTCAACTGATACATTTTGCTTCAGAAGCCCGCCTCCCAGGCGCCGAGAGATCCCCTTGGGGATGATTCGTGCGCCATATAAATACAAATAAAAATAATAATAAAAATAATAATTATGAGGCTCTGTGATGTCACTATGAGACCACAATATGTTACAGAGTAGATCTAGGCACTATGAACCTTAACGTGCTTCACTCCTGCTCTGCTACAGGGCTCTATAAAATCAAAAGTTGACCTTTAAAGAGTGCCCTTTCTAAAAAAAATAAATCATAGACTTTGATGCTTAAGATGTAGATTTGTAGAAAAAACCTGTTGGTTACTAGAGCACCCTGGTTTGTATTCATGGAAGTTACCATAGTAAACGTAGCACTTTTTTTCTCCCATTATTACAAATTAAAATGGCCTCTTGACCTCACTGGAAAATTGGCTTGGATGTGCTTTAAAAAGTGCCAAGAAACAAATTATAAAAGCTTGGAAACAGAATGTGTGCCAATAATTGAATACCGGATTCTAGATTTGATTTTACGAGCATCTGGAGATGTACGTTTATAGCGTTTGGTCAATAATTGTGCCACTTTATGTTCCATGTGCAGTTGTGTTAAAAAAATATTTAAAAAATATTTGTTTTTACAAAGGAGCCCATGTTGGGAGAATGACACGAATGTGGTGTATATTTATATATAGTGCTGTAACTAGGTATTTATTTAGTACAGCTGGAGGTGAAGGTGCAGCACAGACTGACACCAGATGTTAATCCTCCTTACCCATCGTCTGCTGGCCCCCAAAACCCAAGCTGAGTTTTGCAGAAGTTTTCTTTGGTACAGTTTCCACCATAATTCTTGATCACTCCCACTGCACGGGTCTAGATGATTTCTACATCTAGTTTGATCATCCAAACAAGCTTTCAACCCGCTAGATAATACAGAATAACAGGCTAAATCTCAAACAGCTGGTGGAGGACACTGACACATGGTCCAGCACACTCTCAATGCAACTTCCAGCTCCTAGGCCTCCTCAGTGTGGAGCACCCCTCTACAATTCCATGAGCTGAGCTGTTAGATATAAAGTTAAACATTCTAGTCTCATCTAAAACTACAAGTTAACCATGCGCCTGCAGACTATAACAAGCGCACGTTTAAAGGAATCTTAAAAGACAGTCTTCAAGCAATCCTAGAACTCCCAGCCCCTGCAGACTAAGCCTGGGCAGAGTTTGCGGAGTTCTACTCCGCTGAACTCTGCCCCATGCCAGAAAAACTCTGCTGCGCTCTGTGGAGTTCCCCCTGAGGTAGAGTCTGTTAAGTTGCGCTGCTCGCACTGATTTTTAAGGAGTTTGTCCCACGTTGTAAAATAATCACAAACAACACTCCACGTCGGAGGGCGCTGATGCTTTCTGCCGCTCGAGTAGACATTCTACTCGAGTGGCAGCTTCATTCACACAAGCAGCAGAATTATCAACGCGGACGGTCGTGACCTGCAGCAACTGCCCAAGTTGAGAAATTTCCCCAGGAGGAGGTCTAGCGGTCGATTTTTCTCTTGTGCATACTCACCAACTTACCGGTGGTGAGCCACGCAACAGAAAAAACTTCGCTCCGCATTGCTTCACAGGGTGTTGCAGAACTCGGAGTGGTCAAAACTCAGCGAACTCTGCAGACGGATCGGAATTCTTCACCCACCCCTAACCTAATGCAGACCTTCTCCTCATCTCACAGTCATAAGGCTCAAGTCATTCATGAAATGGTTCAACAACACCTTCGAAACTCTGGTTTCTGTCCCAACGTACAGCTGACCAAGGAGAATAACAAGGTGATCATGCTCTCTTTCTTGGACAGCCGCAACAAAAAGGCAGCTAGTAAATCTCTAGAAGTACTCGTCCTGCCGGACCTCTCAGCATATTTCAATAACCGTGACAACCACGAACACCTAAGCAATTGGGAGTCATTAGGTACTGGCCAAGACCTTTCTGTTTGATTACTCCCTAATATCTCAAGACCCTTTTCGATGCATATTTGGCTGTGGTGTCCCACAGGGTTCCACTGTTTATCCTTCTATAGTTAATATCACCATCTTACGACTGCCGCCATCTTATTCATTACTTTGGACATGTATGTGCTGCTGCGCTGCTGATATAGTGCTTTTCTTTTCATTGATACTCAGTGCTTGAGTATCTGCTTAAAGCTGACCTATGAATGTTCCAAAATCAGGTCAAGCTAAATCAAAGGAGGAATGATATAATAGGGCATTGTGCAAAAGCATTGCACATACATGTGCTGCTGATTGGGGCGCCATGCGCGGCCCCATGGCAGGAGAGAACCTAAGCATCTACCTTATATGGACGGCTGAGGCTGACCCTCTCAATGGTGCTAGAAGTTAACAAAGTAGTCTTAAGTACATTAATTTATTGACAGCCCTTTGGTAACTCTTCCCATTCCGAACATTCCCACAAAGAATTCTACTAAGAATAACCGAAGCCCTGTCCTAGGTCCATCATGCTAATTGAGTCCAACTTAGGGGCATATCAACAAGGGCTTTATCTCTGCTCTTTTGGCTTTAAAAGCCAAAAAAGCAGAGATAAAACTAGCACCCTATCAACAACAGGGTGCTAACATGCAAATTTGCATGTTAGCACCCTTTTACTCTACGCTTCCCCTTGCATCTCTAATGAGATGCAAAGGGGGCGTTCCAGAGTAAAATAATAGGAGAAATGTCGCTAAGCGACATTTCTCCTATTATCAAGAATATCGCTAACCCTGTTAGAGACAAAAAAAGCAGCGCTAACCGCGGTTAACGCTGCTTTTTTACGTCTGGTATTTTTCTGACTTAGCCATGATATCCTATGGAAGGAGGATATCATGGCTAAGTTTGTCTGTCCCTATCAACAAGCTAATGTGAGATTATCGCTGGGTTTCCAGCGATAATCTCACGTTAGCCACTTAGCGTGAGGATTTTTATCGCTATTGAGATAAGCGTTGCTAATAGCACGCTATCTCAGCGATAAAATTCAACGCTAGCCGGCGATAATTATCCTAGCGCTAAGTGCACTTAGCGATAATTATCGCCGGTGGTTGTTGATATGCCCCTTAGTTTCCTCTTTAAGCTACTGTACAGAAATGAGTGAAAGTAAAACTCAGTGGGAAGGTCCATATTGACATTAAGAGACCAGACCATTTCTTCATTATACACACTTCAGTAGTTGTTGAGTGCCCACAGGCTCACCACTAGAGCATTTTGTGTGATACTTTAGAGCAAGCCACACAAATCTTTACACAGTAAACTTTTCTGATAGCACCAAAAACTCTCCAGACTCTGGTCTCCTTGTAAAAACAAGTCTGCGTGATCACGTGCGACCTATTCTTCTGGAAAACACTGAGAACATGCCTTTTTCTAAAAGCCAAACTCTAAAACAACTACATGGTAAATCTCAGAACATATTAGGCTTGCGTAAAATACCAGTCAGGAAAAGACTGATTATTCTCGACCAGGAAGGTACAGAACTCTTATGATTTATAGCATGCAACACAATAAACATGTTTTTGTTGCCATTAAGCCTTAAGAGGTGAGGTGTAGAGGGGCCTCGCCTTACTAGGTGAGATTTACAGGGTCCTCAACACTTTCCAGGTTGTGAAATCTGCCCGGTGCCAGTACACCAGACTATGTGACCAACACTTGCCTCATGCAAAAGGATAGGAAATAAGCCAAGTCGCTAAATTGTAACATTTTATTGCAGTTTAACCTTCCAATCATACATTTCTGCACGTAATACTACCTATACAACAAAGTACACTAGACACACTAATACTACACTCCTGTGCAGCCGTCTCAGCATCAAGAATGTGTAGTGTAAGTGGGACTTGTCTATTCCCATCACACACTGATGCAACACACAGACATACAGGAGCATGTCACTCCAGCAGCACTGAATTCAATCAGTTTGCCTCAACAGCTCCAAGCAATCGGCAAGAGATAAGACACACCACTGGGCCTGTGCCTCAACAGATATTGCAGAAAATGTGGCTGGCCACACAAGATAAACATGACACCAAAAGAAATACAGATGGCAACTTGTTGCCCTGCAACAGCATTTAGTACACAGAACACCAACAAATCCATGGAGGTCTTGATCCACAAACCACTGTGTATAAAAAGACCGCTCTTTGGGCACACTACCCAGTATAGCAGGTGACAACAGCAAATACCCACAAGTATGTTCAGCATGAAATCCGAGAGATATGTGGGACTGCAGTTGCTTGACAAGCCACACTACTGCAGGCCATGCCAATGGCAGACATATGCAACACAAAAATGATGGTAATATGGCATGTTTCTTCATCCAGGTCTTGAAACAATCAGTTTCTCTTCCAATTGCTTACAGTACCCACTCTCAATCCCAGTCCATACATCAGTCATGTGTGGAAGACTGACTTCCTTCAATGGGATCCCTCTATTGCGGCCCATCCCTCCTTTCATGAACTCAAGGATCACGTCCAGCACATCTTCACCACCGAAGACCCCATCTTGCCATCAAGATATTGCTTTAATAATTCATTCTTGTTCCCTTTCCTACCACCAGTTCCTCTCAGTACTCTCCTGGAATGGTAGGTATGTGATATTCAGTGCTGTACACCCGTCAGCATCCCCTGGATAAGTAAACCTAAGAACACATCAGAGCTCAGAGCACAAAAGTGCAAGGTGTTGAATGCTGGCCCAGAGTACCCGTGTCTTGCGGCCCACTCCCTTGCACTCCCCTGCCCCCTGCGTCCAGTGCCACCCAATACTCCATATCCCCTTAACCCCCAAGGATCCATGCATGCCCCATGCCATGTAAGTCCCACACTCCCTCCAGATACGACTCTTCATGCACCCACTCTTACGCATTCCTCCACTTTCCTGCCCTCGGATAGAATTCTGGCAGCGAAGAGTGCAGACGGCAGAAAGAGTCTTCAGAGAACCAGGAGCACAGGTCTCATCATCCTCTACACCCGTCAGCCCCCTCCATCCCTGTGTTACGGAAACATATGGTACCCGGCTTCCCAGACTACCCTATAGCTCGCTGCATCCAATGCCCCCTCTTCGCTGTGCTGCCTTCCCATTCATCCATGCCTTTCCCTGTCCTGTGTACAGACAGGACACGGGTCTTCACAGGCCTGGGTGCAGAGGTCTAAACATCCTGGCCCTTCGCTACCTCCTCCGTCCATGTATTACCCTCAGCCTTCCCCTGCTTTCCTGCCTTCAGATGTGGTCCCCATACAGATGAGTGCAGGTATTCCAAGGTGTGCACACAGGAGCCTAGACACAATCACCATGGCCAGGTGATCCGTAGCCTCCCATCTCTCCTCCATTGATCTTACCTTGATGCGATTCCCTTCCCTCGGGTAGGGTCCTGGCACAGGAGAGTGCAGAGAAGGCCAGGAGCCCACAGAGCAGCAGGGGCAGCGGCCTCGTTGTCCTGCTCCACCGGATGTCCCTAGAAGCCGTCAGCACCCCCATCTCTAGTTCACACGGGCCTGTGGGGAGAGAAGGAGAAGGTGAGGAGGGCGATGAAGATGAGCCCCAGCTAAGGTGCTCTGGGTTTCTCCCAAAGTTGTCAGAGTTTTGATAAAAAGTAAAATTTGAGCACCTAATTAGGCAAAAGGTTTGGGGGGGGGGGGGGGTGTTAACTTTTGGTTTGTAAAGGGGATCGGAAGAGAAGCGCCATTCTTTTTTTTTCAAATGCACTCTTTCCAAAAAAGCCATAGGTCCACCACTAACCACATCATTCCAAAATCAAAAGTACAGAACGAAAAGCAACCTAAAAGTCTAAAAGCGATTTTTCATTGTATAGGGAGGAAAAAAACAATGTGTTTAAAACCAAACCATCACACATATATCACTTTCCAGTCAAATCTTTTGCTTTGGTTCGGAGTGTTAGGGGACAGAACTCTTTTTCTGTAAAGACCAAGTCACCCCCTTCTTCCAAAACCCTATTCTGATAACATTCTCACCCGATCCGGACTCCATTCTCTCCCTATCAGTCTCGGGGCCCGATTGTTACACAATCAGTGACAAGGGTGTGTGTGGAGATTGTACAAACAGGGACCACCCAAAATGCCTTCTCTGGTCCTGCCACACCCCTTTCCCGATACCTACGGTGTCCCTCACACAACTAGCCACAGAAGGTTCAGTTGTGCCACTGGGCCCTAGAGTTCTCAATTAGTCATAACTGCATTCCATGGAAAATGTCCTCAAAACGTCTGGCTTCCCTTCCTCTTCAGACCCCCCCCCCCCCCCCGCCCCCCCACTTTATACTCCAATGCTGCCCTCTGTCCCAGAATCTACACCACCCCCACATAAGGTGTATTTGGAAAGCGCATGTTCACCCAGCAAGGTGTCTTTGGCGCTGAATAACAAATGTTTATTGTTACCCAACTCAATGGTACTCATGTTATCGATTACAGAAGGATGAAAGGCTCAGTGGACCCGCCGGGATGTTTTTTAATCACAATTCTTTCTTAATTTTTTTTCATAAGGACATAAGCATTAAATACCTTTCACAAATCAGTCCCAAAATAGAAGAAAGCATTATGTTCACGAATAAGATATGCAATAAAATATGGAGAAGGTGGAGAAAGCAAAACAAAGAAATCAAAGAGCAGGATTTGAACCTGTGTCCATGAGGTCGAACACAGGCCCCTAGGGTGGGCGCATAAATCCGCTAAGCCACCACAGCCGCATAGGCGGGCCCCTGCTCTCCTGCCCGTGGCCTACGAGCCTCTGTCCACCAAGGTAGGTTACTCACCCCACTCCCGGGCTCTTTTCCTTCAGATCCACGTAGGGGGACCCCTCTGCCTTCCCAGAGACCTGCTAGAGGACTCCAGGCAACACACATGAAAACAACCCCCACGGCACACAAAGGCAGTGCCTGCAGCCAGGCCCTGGTTACAGATTGACAGCATTCCTGGGAAGCCAGCTGAGCCCAGGCTCCAGGGAGATGGGGCAGGCGGGAGTCCTGCTGCAGGGATCTGGCGCGGAGAGGCCTGGCACGGGCTGCAGGCCTGAATCACAGACGGACACCAGCTACCAGAAGCCGCCATAGTCACAGCTCTGGTGAGAAATGTATGCAGGGCACAGACGGAGCCTAGCAGAGGCCCCTGTGGTGACAGGCTCTGTAGGTCTGGGCAAACTACACTCCCACCAGCTAAAATGCATTGATGTCAAAGGGTTTCCTTTGAGCCATGTGTCCATGAGACGAGAGGCTGCGTCACCCCTAGGCTGTAAGTGGTCACCCAATGAAAGAGGTGACACCCCTGAGCCGTCCTGTCCCAGGGGTGGACCTGCGTCACGCAGTTTTAGGAGACGGGCTCTGTAACTCCGAGTCAAGCAGTCGGAGAGGACAGAATCGAACTGCAAACCAAAATCAGCCCTGGCAGCAATCACCAGGCAGACCGCCCCATTGCATAGACACTTACCCCGTTTCCTGGGCTCTGTGCCCCCGGGCCATGCACCCTTTCGGTCTCCTGGAGCCAGGCAGAGCCATGCTGTCGAGAGGGCAGACTCTGTACCTCTAGCTGATGTCAATTAATGACATACCTGTGGTTACACAATCTTTGTTTTCACTAGGATTGATTATAAACTTGGTAATGTTTGTTAGTGACCTCTGATAATTGAGTTCTCTCAGCGCTGCCATTAAAAAAACACGAAGGTCATTCATTCATTCATTGAATGCGAGGGAGCGGGGTAGGGTCACTTTTTTGGGAACAATGATTCCTCAGGAGTTTTTCCGCTCCTTGGCAGCAGGATAAGCTACTGGTGGGGAGTAGAGAATGGTGGGCAGTGAATGCTGATATTGTTAGAGCTCCCTGTAGCGCCTAGAATTGGTCTCGTCTCCCCTGTATTGTAGCGCGCTATATCTTATATGGAGCTCTTGACCATGACCCTTGTGGTCCCAGGAATTTGGTCGGGGCAGGGCGTTCTAGCTAGGCCAGTGCGTCTTGGATGGTTGCACTGAACCCTAAACACGGCTACCAGGGGTGGGGATCATTAGCTAATGAAACTTGAGGGGGGCCACGTGGAAACTCCATGCACCCCCCCTCCCCCCCTCCAGGCTGACTCTGGAGCTCTCAGGCCAGGATACTGTGCTGAGCCCCCCCCCCCCTCAGGAGCCTCTCATGCCAGGGTACTGTGCCCCCCCCCCACACAGAGCTCGGCCCTCTGCACCGCGGGTGGCCAATGTTAGGCCACTGATTTGAGCACAAATCTTCAGAAGGAATTATTATTTTCAGTATTTCTGACAGCTTCACTTG